>NC_143578.1:223091668-225758222 GCF_048544385.1 Mastigoproctus giganteus | reverse complement strand
CTTTATAAATTATACATTGGTGAAGACCACTTTGATTTTTGCGATACGATTGTACAGGTATTTCAAGGCAGTAGTTAGAATAAAATTTGAAGGTAGTTAAAGCGTATGAATTTTGATTTAGGTCGTTTATTATTATTATTAGAAAACTCAGCCTGCTGCCCAGAGAGTTTTCTTATATGTAACTTGGTTGTTCACCGGCTGTGTCCACAAACTGCTTTTCTTGGACCCTAAACTTGTGATTAAAATAATAAAATAATAATAGCAATAAAGCTACCTATTTAACGATAAAAACGGTGATATTACGGCTCTTCCCTCCCAATTATCTTAATACAGATACTGCCTGGGTTTCCATCACGCAATCTGAAACCGAAGATTGGTGCTGTTGTGATTTTATTACGCAATATGAGTATTATTTCTATATGCTATAGAGGAATACGCCTGTTGTGCGTAAGGTCGCACTGCCCAATTCTTACGTATGAGATTCTGAGTGGGAACAAAGCCGACTTTTTTTTCATATTGAAAACTTGGGTTTTTCGTCCAGCAAACAGAAAATCGACCACAGAGCACACGCAATTTACAGACAATATATACAGAGTAGTATGGCCTCAGTCGCTGATGCTCCTAAAATCCAATAACAACAGCCCTCAGACTGTGGGCACAGTGTACGCGCATTCAACTTGACCGTGATTCTAACACACGTGACTGCTAAATAAGGTGACATTATATTTTCTGTCTTGTAAACGCCTCTGATTCCTCTCTATATGATCCTCGGAATATAAATAGAAAATTTATTTATTTAAAGTAATGAGAAAAAAGCGGGGGGGGGGGGAAGCGGTATGCTCCAGGCAATTTGGTAAATTCAGAAATGCAGTCTTTAAACACTAGCAACAGGGGAAAAATTAGATTAGTAACGTAAGTTGTTGTATGTACTGGCAAGTAAATTGTATAAACTTTCCTGCGTAGCAAGTTGGGTTTTCTAGTTTAAATAAAATATAAAGTGGCCATTTATAGTGGTTTGCTGTTCGTTTAACTCCATCATGCGCTCTGTATATTCTCAACACTTCTTGAAGACTCTCTATTTGCTCTTTCTTACTAGAAAAATCGGTAAAAGTGGATGACAACATTGTAATAATAAAAAATGCAATATCATTTTCTTATATTTTATTCAAAACACGCAAAAATTTGCCTACCACATAACAAAGATTATGTATTTTGCGAAAAATTTGTATCTGATGGAGGAAAATGGGATGTCATTTTTGAACCGAGCGCATGCGAATTACTAACAAAGTCGTATAATTATCCAACCAAAAAGCCACTTTTAGCTTGTGTCATTGATTTTTTTTTTTTTTTTTTTTGTTGTTGTTGTTGTTTTGATCTTGTTTTATGTTTTGTTGATTGGTGGCTGTTGATTGGTTTTATGTTTTGATAATGTTCAATTTTAAGCATACTTTTCTAGTTTCGAATGCCATATAAATTATAGATTAGAAAAAGGAACCGGCAAAGAATTCATAAACCGTCTACAAGTAAGTTATAGAACCAAACAGTAACAGTAATGTGCGAAAAGCCAAATCGGAAAAAGGTATATCTCCCAATTGGCTTTTCATGCACATTTGTGTTTTGGATTGCGTTTACGAATTCTTTTTTTTTTTTTTTATGTTAAGCTCTAGCTTTACTTTTATTCCAAAATTATGTGTAGTGTTGCCAATTGGAAATTCTGTTTACACTTCGATTAGCAACTTGGGTCAGGGGAGGTTTTAACTAGTTATCGGACAAGAATATCAACATTAACCGTATTTAGCGATCACGTGAAATCGAACCATTGTCAACTGAAACTCCACAGTTACCAACGAAAACGAAAAACTCCCACTAATTATGTCATTGTCATATGCCTATTCAAAGTATTCTACTTTTTATGATAATCCTAATGCACGAAAGGTTAGTGATCTGTATTTAGCCCCTTTTGTATTTTTATTACTGTGGATGCATAGTGGAATAAGTGGAAAGGAAGAACTTATATTAGATTTGAGTTTTCTGAAATTGCAATTTACAAAAAAAGGTAGTTTTTTTATTTTAAAGCAGAGATGGAAAGAGTGAAAGACGAGAAAGAAAAATTCATTAGAATTGTCACTGAATTGTGTAGTTATGAGAGTTAGCTGCAACACGTGTTGTTAATTGGTTTAGGAAACTGATATTCTAGTTCGGAAAGTAAAACTGATATTCTAGTTACAAAAGTTAAGTTGTACATAAGGATAACTATTGTTCGGAGTAGTGTCACTGGGTGTGAGAAACATGTAGTGGATGGAGAGGAACGTATTCGTTATATGTTAGCACCAAAGAAAGGTTAACAGCTAAGATAATTCCAACTATTGAATCTGATCATGTCTAGAAATCAAAGTAATTTTAAAAGTAAGTTGTGAAAAAAGGTTTGTAAGACATAAGGAATGACTGAGTTTAAGAAAGATATTGAACTTTAGGAAACCTCCCTCTAATTTGGAATTTTCTCACAATTGACAAAACTCTGCTGATGAACAAAAGATACGAGTATAATGGAGTTTGCACACCTTTATTAAGCAAGTTGAAATTGTGCAAATAGATCAACTAATCAGCTAACTGATGAAAATTCAAATAAACACGTGCATATCATTTTTATCTACAAAATGTGGATGGTTCTAAACAGAGCGGTTGACCGTGCGTCACCCAGTTCGATTATGCAGCAAGGCACTAAGCATATCTGAGTAACGTTCCATGGTCCAGTAACACAGAGACATCGTGTGAGTGATTCATTGCGGTCAATCATATGCATGAGTGAGTCATTCATGGTCAATCACAGGCAGAAGGGTCTTGCATTCTCACCCAAATGTGACATCCCAGTTATGAAGACAGGAAGAAATATCCCAAAGAATTGTACAGGGTAACACCAGTAGATGTCTCATCACAGAGAAAGAGCCTGTTTCTGCTGATGCCAGTATATCAGTTAGACCTAAACGCAGTGGTTTAATGTGAGATTCACTGAAAACTTAAGATTTAGTCCAGCGTTCGATTGGCAATGTATCTGCAGAGAGAGAGAGAGAGAGAGACCCACCCAGTCCATAAATATCAAAGAAAGGGAGCCTAAGGTAAAGATGATCTGGGTAGTTATAGTGTGTTGTGTGTTCAAGCGAGGATTGCTGTGAGTTAAGGAAATCGTTGAATCCTACTCACTCTTTATGGATGCAGGAAGACCTCTAGTTCCTTACAAAGAATGATGATGATGCTCGTCCTCCGTAGAGCGCAACCGATGGAAGAGTTTCTTTAGAATGATGATATTTCCCAAATGAAATGGCTATCGAGATCTGTAAACTTTAATTCTATGGTATTGTGATTTTAAATGTTTCTCACCAACCACTTATAAAATAAAATAAAACACGGAAACTGGAATTTTGAAAATTATGTGTTTACTACTATATATTTACAATTAAAATAACTTACAACTAAAAAGGATAAAAAATATATATACATCGAATAAAATACATTACAATACCGGGTTAAGAGCGATAAAACCGACCGTAGCTTTCGAAGGCTCCTGCCTTCTTCCTCAGCGTAGCAGTGTTTTATTTTATTTTATAAGTGGTTGGTGAGAAACATTTAAAATCACAATATGAATTTAGTCAACCCCAGATGCCTGTTGGAAGAATTGAATCCTATCTCATTAACAGCATGAGAACCCCTTGAGTGTCCGGCTGTAGTCCTATTAAGGTCCTACAGCCTCATTTACAGGTAGGCACGAGCTAAGATTCATAATTTAGAAAATTTATATATTCATTGACGCTTCATCCACGAAGCTTCAATGAATGTGAAGTTCCATGAAGTGTTTCCCCGAAGTTATTTGAGGATTTTTACTCTGAAGAAGGAAAACCCCCAAATATCTAACAGGGAAACACTCTGCACCCTTTGCCTAAGAGCGACTAACTACAAGTCCTATTCAAGAAGCTACAAGAATTCCTCCATTCATAATGAAGAATCGAACTCACCTCTCCAAACGAGTAGTAGACGGCGATGTAGCGTGCCTACTAAGTTGCTACGGAGGACAGGAACATAGTAAACTATTTTTACAGAGAACATGCCTATTGAATTTTTTTTTTATTTATTGTATACGTTAATGCCAAAAAATAGAAAAAAAAAAAAAAAGTCCTTCTCAGAAATGTTTTAGTGTGTGTTGTGTGATGTTTTAGTGTTTAATTCAGGGAAAGAACTAAGTGAGATACAACTGAAAAATTGGAGAAACAATCGTTGTTGAAGTAATGAATATTTTAATAACAGTGACGAGAGTTAACGGCGAATTCTACTTTGCCCGTATGCTTGCTTTCGCGCATGCACACACACATACATGAATGACAATTACAGCTACATGTTTGGTGACGAAAACTTTAACGTTCGACCGCACCAAGGTCTGATGGACACCAAAGAAATTCAAGGCCACCACTCGAGTTATTTGAAAATCGATAACCAAAAGTGCATGGATGAGATCACATTGCGTGTACTATACAAGACACGTTCCTTATGTAGAAGCAGCATTGTGCACGCTATCAGAGACTAGAGCAGACCTCTCCTCTTTGGATGTTTGCTGCGAACACCGGAGAAGCATTTCGAGAGAGTTAAGAGGAAAAACTCAACGATTATTCATATTACGGACTTATAATTAACAACCTTGTTATAAACACAGGAAGCAGTAGAATAGCAGTACCAGAAGCATATCGTTTTCTCTCTCTCTCTCTCTCTCTCTCTCGCATACACACACACACACACACACCCCTTCTTATTGAACCTACATATGAAGGTAGTTGTTGCAAGGGGCTTAAATGAGAACGTTCATTAAGTTTAATTCAAGTTGATATAGTGACAGACATCTTTCAAACATTGAAAAGTATTGCTGCAACGAAATATATTAAAGCAGGTATCGTGTAATAAGAGATAAAGGTATTATAAACTTTTATGGCTTAATTTTATAAAGTTAAATTCTAGTGATAACTCTTGATTTCATATCTTAAGTTGTATCCGTTCTAGAACAGGAGTGCCAAACTCACAAGTACTCGCGTGTCACACTGTTGTACACGCAGCACGCCAATGTGGCATTAAAAAAAGAAATATTAATTATTTTCACGTATTTTCGCTTGTATAAAAGATACTATCTCCTGACTAGCAGAATTTACGAATTTTCGTATAATTTATATGAATTTTATTAAAATATGTTAGTACGACATAATATTTTATGTCATACTAACATAAGCCCATCATATCTCCCTTAAGCGTTATCATTTACTATTCTATATAGGTTTCAACACTTGGGGGTCACATACAGCAATCGTTTGTCAGTTTCACATACCTGCTCTAGGGAGCGGGGAGGTTAGAGGGAACGCTTTTTTTTTGAGTAAAGCAAGAAAGCAGGAAATAAGAAATTTTTAAAAGTTTAAACTCATAGAAACATTTAAATAATCGTGCGGTCTCGTTGCTAGAAAAGATTTTCATTTTCAGAAGAAGAAAAAATTATTAAAAAAAATCAATTTTCTTTGAAATTGTTTAATTTCGTTATTATATCTTTTCTTGAATGGAGATAGGGGAGATAAAAGATGCTAAGGAAAGGAATTATGAAAATGGAATAAGAACAAAATTGAAAGAATTCTAATAAGAATACCCACAGAACAAGAAACATACACATGCTGGTTGTCTGTGGCAAGCATGTTTATAATCTTAATAAGAATTAATGAATGAGCTAAAAAATTCCAACTTGGTACTGGAATTCTGCCACGAATTTATTGTGATCTTAAGCAGTTGCCTGTCCTCTTAAATTATATCGAATTATGAAGATCTTTCTTGCTAATAAAAAATATTTCCATAATGACTATTTCAAATATTCTACCTATATGTGGGTCGGTAGCTAAATGAAGTTCCTCTTACTCGATCAGTGATTTTCCTCTGCCGCTCTTAACACTCATCACTCGAATGCGAAATTTCCTTGGAGAACGGTAACTCACCATTAATCCTATACCTGAAGTGCATCAACGTTGTGAATTGGACTTTGCATTCTACTATTCACAGAAATTTCGCACAATTAATTTTAAAACCCTTTTAACCGCACATTGATTTGCCCAAAAAGTTTTAAAAAGTGTATAATCTCTTTAGTCCGACAGATAATATAGCTCTAAAAGAAATATAAAGAATAGCAGTAGTGCGTGGAAGCCAAATATGATTTTGAACATACAATAAATAACATTTTTATATTATTTATCATATGTTCAAAATCATGATAAAAAGTGGTAATTTTTAAAGTAATTTGAAATGCCTGCCTGGACTATTAAAATATTGATCAGAGGTTCAGTTACCGAAGTAACTGGAGAGGGAGAGAGAGAGAGAGAGAGAGAGAGAGAGAGAGAGAGAGAGATTGAAGTTGAATCATGTGATATCCATATATATGTTTTATGTGCGTGAGCGAGAGATGGGGAGAGGAAAGGGCAGGCAATGCAGCATCAGGTGCAAATTTCTGTGGTCCGTGTGAATACACGATGCTGATTTCTCTGACCACTCTAAGAAGAGATGTCGTTTTGCTGGAGAGCAGATTTCCCATCAGGCATGTTAGAAACGGATCCCAGAGGTCGGTTTGTGTAGCCGTCACAGAAAGACCAATAGCATGGAAGGCAGACTAATGACGCGCACGGGAAACCATGTAAAGCGCGCAAATAAAGTCACCGTCGTTCGCAGAAATGGATTTGAAATCGATTCTTTAATACCGTGTGCAGCAAAGCTAACCACTTGGCCTCTTCTCACGTTTGTATTCCAGTTACATTCAGAGGAATATGCAATTATAGCGTACAAAATACAGCTGGGTAGAAAGGATTACTTTTAATGTCGTGAACAGCTCCACCATTCTGGCACCTTAAAATTTCTGTTTTTCTGTGACTTTATTTATGTGCGTTTTCTGTGATATTATTGACCAGAAACTCTATATATCCGATGTCAAAGAATTATTTTCAAATACTCTGTTCGTAGAAAGAACATACTATATTTGTATTTATTGGCAAGCGCTTGCAAATTCTGCTGTCAACAGGCAAAAAGGAACTTCGTTGAAGATTATTAATCCTTCTGCTGTATTCAACATTTACTTCTCTACACTCTCATTTTCAACGTATTGTTCAGCAATATTCCAGAATATAAACCCATATGAATCATCAACCGCTGAATATTTAATCAGATGATTATTTAATTGGACAGGCTTAAATATTTTTGCCTTTCCATTCAGCCTTTAGTTTATTTCCATTCTACTTCCAATTTCTCGATTCGCTTCAATAGAATTCTAATAAAAAATACAAGTGCAGTTGGGATTATTCAGTAAGTCTGTGGTTCTTTAACCGATTAATTGTTCCTGCATTATCAGTCGTTCAATGTTATTATCGCCCTCAGAATCTAAGGTTCTTTTCCTGACTATCTCTGAATTTTTGATAAAAAAAAAAGGACTAAAAATACAAAAATCGAACCTCTTTCGATCGTTCAGGAATTGTTTCTGGAGATCATTCCATCCAGAAGAACAATGCAAAGCTTTCTTGGCATTCGACCAAAACGCTTCTGATGTTTTTTTTTTTTTTTTTGTTATTATATATTTTTTTTATCTTGTCTGCCCACTGAATTTCATACCAATGAAAACCGGACATATTGCATAGATACCTACGCTGTGTGCGAACCTTGAGATAATTTTCCGAGCTACGCATAAAAAATATTTTATTGTTTCTCAGTGAAAAGGTTTTTCAAAATTTTTTGCCTAAGCGCTGATCACTTTAAGTAGCACATAGTCCAAAATTTCCATTGCCGAAACTAAAAGAAAAAAAAAAAAACTTTTAATAATATCCGAAAATCCAATAACCTAGAGTCAGGACTAATTAGGACAAATTAATTCAATTACTTAAATGTTGTTATGTATCATAAATATTTGTACATCGCAATTAAATTAATTTTGTGAATTGTGTCTAATTGCCATGAACAGCTGAAGGTAAATCATGAAGGCTCCAAGCATGTCACACCATACAATCCTTTCGGCTAGAACAGTGATTGTGACCTCTGCCTTCCACATAATGTAAAGCAGGCGGGGTTAGTTGGCTACGGACGAGAATCGTGTTTTTTTTTTTTTTCCTTTTTCGGAGACTGCAGTTTTTAATCTAGAAATTTGGACAAACAGATCACAGAATCAACGCAATTTATAGATGCCTCGTGGCCTTATCTGCCTCAGCGCTAATTCTAAACACTAACTATACAAGTGCTCAATTCTTTCAGAAAAGGTTTTATAAATGTTCAAAGAATAAGTAATCTTTTTTTTTCTGAAAAATTAAATAAAAATAATTCTTTGTTCAAAAACGGACGGTTAAATTATTGCTAATTTCATTAACTTATTCATTCAGAAACTCTGATGCTGCACTTGTTGCATTTTCTATTAATTCGAATGACACTACTTTTGCATGAGTAAAAAAAAAAAAAATAAAATATAAAATTTATCCAATTCTTTCCTAAAGTAATCATTAAAAATGTTATGAATCGATGTAAAGGAAAAGCTAAAACCATAAAGTGTTTGCTAAAAGCAATAAAGAAATTAGACCGTGGTAATTCTGACTGAAATAAAGACAGAAAAATATGCGGAATGAGAGTTGAACTGGAGTCAGCAGTGAATCAGCAATAATCATATATGGTTGCATAGAATTAATTAGCAAATATAAACAGAAACCTTCCAATTTAATAAATTAATAATCACAATAGAAATGGAAATTGGCATTCAAGAATTCCCAATCATTTTCACTACTGGGGCAAAAAAAAATAAATAAATAACAGCCTCCCCCGTATACCCCCAGAATACCCGGATGGACGATTATCACTAGAATTTAGCGAAATTGCAATAGCGATGAAACGGTTTTTAAAAGAGAAGATTCCGTTTTATTGGCCATCAGTGTACTGACAGCCATAATACACGTGACCAGGTCTAAGTTAAACAGAAAAAAAAGTTTCTTATTACTTTTTCATTTTCCGGCAATATGTAGATAAACAGTCTATCAAATAGTGAAAATTAACATTAATTTGAATGCAGAATGTGTAAAATCATTTTCACCTGAACTGTTCAAATGCATCCAGACAGCGAGAGGAAAAAACTTTGAAAGTTTTTAGGAGGGTATGAAGAAAAGTAAAACTTAGCATTACTCTCGCAGCAGTAGCAGAGCAGTGCTCGGCCTCTCAGTACTTCTAATTTCTCGCCAGCAGCAAGATCCCATCGATTAAAGAACTGTTTCCAATAACGGCGCAAAGAACAGTTTTTACTCCAACGCTGCATCGGGCGTTCTACGTCTCGTGCCGTTAGGCAGAGAAACTCTTGGAAATGGTGTTCGCCGCGTCGGATTCAGTCACGACAACTCCAGCGCCCCTCCTTACTGTTAGGGAGTTCTCGCACGCACGTGCTAGATGAGGCACAACCAGCTCGCACACGATGAGGTTCAATATAGGTCAGAGCAAAGGTGTCGTGTGCCGCTGAGGCTTACACGCATGCGCATTATTGACCGCTCATGCTGTAGGTGGGTGGATGTGGGGTGGAGGACTATCTCGAGACTACAGGCTCGCTGCAAAGTTGCTGGAAGGTAGAACGGTTAAGATGTTCAGGGATGGGCGAGGAATAAAGAAAGCGGGAGGCGAAAGACAAAGTAAAGAAAAGTTGAGTTGGATGAACAAAATCTCGTGATTAGAGCACTTCGCTTTCCTTTCAGTTTGTCTATAATATGAAGGATCTGTTACTTGTTTAACCAAAGTTTAACTACGTTACTGCGATGAAAATGTATCGGCGTTACTATATCTTTTTTTCTGAAAAATGCATTACATTTTTAAGCAGCGAAGAATGAGGTTCATAAGCCACACACGGGCGGATATGGTTTCATGGAATGAAGTTAGTAGACCAGGGTGACGGATCACATCTTCAGTGCTCTAGATTTTCTACCACACCTGCCTGATATCGCATTCGTGCTATTGAATATATCTTAATGCGAAGAAATTTAAACAGGAGTATAAAATCCATGCAACCTCTTCCTCGGCCGTTTCTAAACTTCTAACCCTCTCTCCAACACCTGAAACCAGCTGATAAAGCTTTCTATAGTTTTAACGCACCGAACAACAGTATTTTAGAGAATAAATATGATAACGTTCGCGTCATGCTTTACAAATAAAATCCGTTAATAAAATAAAACCGTAGTCTTTGTTTAGATGATTTAAATGTACGCGTAAAGGTGTTCTGTACACCAGTCTTTATCAATGAGGTTACCTGGTTAACTCAAACTATATCTAGTACATTGTTTTTTTTTTAAATGTCCTTGATTTTCAAGTGTACGAAAAGTTTATGTACACTGTTATGTTATGTACATAAAAGTACACTGTTATGCTACTGTATAATAATAATGATGTAAGTGCGTATGACGTCAATCCAGAAAGCACTGAATGTCCACTAGAAGTCAAACAAATTCTCGCATCATTTTTCAATAATGCATCCAGGAAAGAAAGGCGCTGTTTATGTGCAAACTTTAATTGTGATCGCACTACTTGCCAGATCGGTTTTCACAAGAGAAGTATGCAGAGCAAAGGATACCATTGCCTATTGAAATCTCGAAAAGGTTATATCAGTCCAGCTGCTAGTTTCTCTTATAAGTCAGATCAAATTAAAATGCAGTATATTTTATCTCTATCATTCTTTATTCAAAAATTTACTTTGCATGAAGTCTGAGCTAATGAATCTAGAAATAATACATTGACAACAAAAACGCATTTAGTTTTCAATGTATTCTTATGAAAATCTGTAGGTGGAGGAAGTTCTTTTCGCTGTTCATTTGCTTAATTCGCAATGCTTAATTCAAAAGGCTATGGAGCACGAAGCAGAATGATTTTGCTATCTAAAAATGGGTATTTCTCATTTATAAATGTGTCACTGCTATATCTGCTTGTAAAATTTCTCGTCATATAAAATGGTTCCTGATGTTGAGTACCAAGCAGTGATCAATCTGTTGTGCTTATGAGTTCATAAAAACACTGAACGCTCCTCGTCATATGAAGTTCCAGGTTTCATTGCGAGGGCAATTACTCAATCTGTCTACCTTCGCAGTAACGTTAAGGATCTCCATGCACATGTGTAAGTTAGATCCGAAGATGGACCATCTGACTTCAAGAGTTTTAAAGCTGTACAAAAATCAGGATAATAATTCGGAATTTATCCGCAAATGATAAGATATTGTAGTTGCCGATATGACTAGTGTGATAGGGACTCCGGAGATCGAGCTAGTTATCAGGTGGTAAATCATTTTCTGAGATCTAGGGTGGATCGATAACTTTCTGTATTTTTATTGCTACAACTCATACATTACGGGCCAAGTTATAGATGAGATCGCTGAATAAAATTCACTCCGAGAGCTTTCTCCCAGCGTCTCACGACGGCAGGCATGCATATCTGCCACAAAAAATGCGTTCCGTCTGTTGGCCTATCCATAGCTTAACGTTTTTGATATGAACCATTAAAATGATAACCACTAAGTCTTCTAGCTTCAGAAAAACAACGTGCCCCGAGGTCAAGAATCCTTTCTGTTTAATAATGACAAGGGTTACTGCCATTAAAATAGTGCGGGGAAAATATGGCTGTTTGTTATATGTATAGGAAGCACACTTTGGGCTATTTTTATGTACACACGACTTTTCCGAGTAGAAATTGAGAATGGAGAAGACTGCTTCGGTTGGTATAAAGTATTATTTTCTGTACAGCTCCAAGTTTATTAATGCGTTTAAAGGTTTAGATATGAAACGAAGAACGACATTGGAGATCACGCTCGTGGATTGAAGAAACAAATACTAAATATGCTGGGTATATTTATGCCTACATTTCTGCATGAAGTTTTAAAAATTTAAAACAAAAGAGCAGGGATCGTTCATACGGAAAATGAAATTCAGTATCTACATAAAGAGGTTTTAGAGTTTAAAAAATTAAGATAAGAACCAAATTAGAACTTTATTTCAGGAATTAAGAGACACCTTGAAACTTAAAATAGTTCTGCATTTGTTAACCGTGGTAGTATACTTGCATAAGCAGTACTTAACGATTGAAACAATTTCATTCTAACTTTTTATATTTAAAAATTTTCTGAACTTTTAAGATTCAATTTCCTCAACTGGAATTGAAATTGATGGCCATATATAGAAGAAGGAAGTTTACAAAAACGGTTACATAACTGGTTAAAAAAGCACGCATATATCCTGAACTTCAGGTTTTGCAATGCAGCAAAATTATATTCGTTTGCTTAGTAGGTGTACTCCCTCCCACACCCGAAATCACAAATATTTTCTCATATGAAGTTTCTTCCTGCATTATATGAGTAAAAAGCAGGGCGGTCATGACGTAATTATTTGATATTTTAATATCTTAAAAATGTAGTCATATGTGTGTGAATGTTTAAAAAGACACTCATGAAGGATGTAGGCTGATCGTGAGAGAGAGGAGTGTCTGGAAAGTACCTCCGTTTTGTTGCGCAGGGCAGCAGCAGCGTCGAGCACCAGTAAAAAATTCAGAAGTTCTCTTTCTCTTTCTCTCGTTCAGTTCTTTAATCACAAGTGATCTAAAATTTATGAAAAAAAACTTAAGAAGTGAGACGTGCGCTAGTACTTCCTTTAGAGCAACTAATGAACCACCATGCTCGGAATGTAGTGTAAAATATTCACGTGAAGAAACCACTGCCTCTACTTGCTTGAAAGGTAACCATAAATCAACGCAGCGAAACATCCATACTCTCTCTCTCTCTCTCAGTGATTTTCATCCCCCACCTTATTTTAGTAAATGTGTTAGGTGACCACAGGCCTCTAGGATTGTGATATGCAAAGTAGATAGTCCAACAGGACATTGTGACAAAGTCGGCAAAGATAGTTCTTGGTGCAGAATTCAATTAACCAAGTAATCTCTGTGCGGGAGACGGGCTAAAGGAGTTCGACTAAGTTAAGAACTCTCCGTATTGGTTGGGCGGCATCTGGTAGCAAGATTTCGATCGGCCCCTCGCGGCAGAATCGTAAAAGGACATTTAACTCCAGGCTAAACGACCAGGAGGCAGTATTTCTCGTGCTCCTCTACGGCGTCCAAGGCGTTTATTCGTCTCCCTCAGTAGCTGTCGCGAGATGTCGATTTTCTCATCGCACGAACGCCGACATTAGCCTGCTCGACGGACTTGCCATCAATGATGACAAAGCGAGAGCACTCCAGAGCTTCGATTTTTTCCCTTCTTCTTGGTCTTCAGTAATTAACTCAATGGGTGTCTGGTCTTCTTCCACTAGCACTGTAAACTTCATGCCAGCAATGACTGGGTGACTCTCACAAGCCAGACTAACAGAACACATAACACATGAGAGAGAGAGAGAGAGAGAGAGAGAGAGAGAGAGAGAGAGAGAGAGAGAGAGAGAGAGAGAGAGAGAGAGAGAGAGAGAATAAATGATTAATCATTCGGGAAAACGGAAAAGGGGTTACCATGACAACGCTTACCTGGAGGTCCTTTAGACCTGGTGGTTCTTCTGTTATCTTCAGCCTGAAAGACAGATGGAAGACGCGTTAAGAGAAGCCCTACGGAGATGCTCGCGCGGCTGAGACGCTAAAAACTTATTCTCTCGTTACACGAGAGTTGTGTTTAGTTCTGATAGGGGTGCCGACGGCACTCTTTAGCCGCAAGGACTAACGCTATCACTACCTTCACCACTTCCCCTAGGGCTCGCTAAAGACTTTCCCCCCTTGCCCGGGGAAGAGTTATGATATCTGGTGCCCCAAGGTATTAATTTGTAATCTGATAATAGAGAGCGGCACAATACGAGGATGTGCAGCTTCCTTAATCTGTGGACTGTGATATTAGTCTTTATCTGGTCCATTATCGCCCTCTTCTTCCACAACAATGGGAGATAAATGCCCGCAATTTGTTCTTAAATAACCACACAGTGTTAGCAAATTTTAAAAGCGACACAGCGTGAATATGCAAACATATACGCCATATGAAGCCAACTTTATTTAATCCCCCACCCCTGTATCAACAAAACATGCCAATATTTTAATTTCTTGCAAGCCGTCGCATTCTGCCCCACTTGTGTCATACGATGAATAAACGCAAAAAGCAATTTTCTCTTAACTGGACTGAAAGTGTTCGTTGATTTTAAACAAAAGGAATTTTTCCGTTTCTGTTTCCTAACATTTCTTTCTGAATTCTGAACCAGAGTTACGTTGACCGTGATGGGTGGTCTAACTTCAATATAAAAAAAAAAAGTCGTTTTGGTTGGAAGACAAAACTTTTCTTATAATAATTGAGAAACAGTTTTTGTTTCTTTTAAGGTTGTCTCAGTAGGAAGTTTGATATGAGAGGGAGAGGGAAAATAACCCATTCGGAAGAAAACTGAAGTTTTGGTGATTGTATCGAGTGCCCCAGGCAGGAGGGAGATAAATGCATGTCGTCAACCCTTACTACAATGGAATGCCGTGAGCACCCCTAAAGGAACTTAGCATAAAGTGTATATTTTACCAATTTATATATGTATTTTGGACTATCAACATTTTGATTCCTGCAACCTTTAGAAAGTCGAGAAGTTTTCTGTAGAGTGCTTAGGAAATCAACTAAGTTGGAAAATGATCATATTTGTTTTCAATTTCAAGAGCAACCGTCGCTCAGTGAAATTCTCGGAATACCTCCCGAACGGAATACTGCCTTTTATTAGAGACCATGAACGTTGTAAATTTAAATGGATAACGATATAGTAAGCTTTCCTTTGCGTAGTTTTAATTTAGTAGCGTAATTTGGAGTTGACACAAAACACCTTGAGATTTGTAAGAATTCATAGAAAGGAATAAGCGTTATTTTATTTGCACACATTTATAACGTATTTTTGTTGCAACTAATTGTATATATTGTTTTATTTAATTGCGATAATGGAATAGCTGCATAAAGCTTCTTTCGAGAGTGATTTTTGTTGTTATTGTTTGGAGTCCTTGAAAATACACGATTCTGGAAAACGGAATTCATTTACTGAAGATGTTTTAGTGATGAGGTAATAATTCGTACATAGTCAATGTTTGTACGAATGTAAATGGCCAAGGAACCACTTGGAATTTAAAAAAAAATATATATATCTAACCTGTTTAAGAAAATTCGATTTCCCAGAGTAGTTTTTGCAATAGTACTCTGCTCATTTGAGAGCTCAATTGGTTGCTTAAATTGTCGTCAATGCAACATCAATCCCAAATACGGAGGATGCGGAAAGGTCAGGGAATGACCATCGCATATCCCTGGAGCAATATGGCTTTAGTTGCTAATGCTCCTAAAAACCAAACAACAACAGCAACATCAATCATACGGAATCAATATGTTGTGTCTGTAAAGTGTTCGTACTGTAAGGTCACTTATCTGTTTGTCGAATTAAAAATTCTCTAGGACGAGTCGACATCCAAACCCTGAAATCTGCTGGAGCCCAACCCCTCCCAAACGGATGGCGAGCAACAAATCAAGCAACTTAAGCATTTATTACTAAATTTGCACGTCAGAAAAACGGTAGATGTTCAGTCTTAAATTTTTGAGTGACAGAATTTTAAGCCAAATTTATTGGATATGCTTCGTTTCTAGAGAGATTTTAATACAGTGAAATATATCTGCTACATATATTTCACTGTATTAAATGTATTTCAGATATATCTGAAATATATCTATATTCCTGGCAAGCGACGGTTTGCAGATCGTGTAAACAGCATAAGGATGTTGAGAAGTTTGCCGTGGACCTGTCCCGACCTGGATGGGTACATCATTCCAAAACAACTATGAAAATAAATGATTTGGTGCAGTCAAATATCTGTGTATCGCTCTGTGAAACTGATGAAGGACAGCGTTAGTCTGACGTTGATGCATAATGCACAACCACTTACATTATCATAAAGTAGATGCAAATTAGGTGTCCAAAGGAATTACAGCCAGAATATGCAAGGGTCTTTGCTTGAAACATCTTAGGTATCATTAGCACGAGAGGCTCACTTCTAGTAGCAGAATATTTTCCAGAGATGAATCATGGTGCAACTACCATGATCTAAGCAAAGTATGAATTTACGAATAAAATTTTAATCATAATTTACGTCGATCCCTATCACCATTTTATAATTTCTGCCGTATGACATCATAGTAAATGCTAAATGCCATTGCAAAACACTATTATTTGTTGATTTGCAACTCCAATACTGGCACTGCAGCATATTCGCTCTGTATATGCTTTTTATGTTGTAGCCTATTGTTTTGCTCCTATGGTAGTGCATATGTTTTAGATTTTATGGACGAAAGCTCAAGTACAGGTACAAAGTTCTGCTTTTGTTCGAATCCATATTAGCTGCAGAACGTGCCGTCTGTTGATGCTTGAATGACCCTAGATAACCTTTCGGAAGTATAAAAGGACAATTTGCTTATTCTGTTATGAATGAAAATGCACTGTCCAGATTATGCAGACCACATTGTATGTATTTTATTGAGAGCTACTCTCAAACATCTCTATTTCTGAACTTTTTCTTTACGTTATTATCATATCAAAAAAAAAAAAAAAAAGAAAAGAAAGAAAGCTGGGGGGGAGGTAAGTTTCACACTGCCAGCGATTACACTGGAGTACCATGTGGGTTTAAAGGGCAGTTATCTGAATTTTAGCCCTCGTGGGTAGCACAGTTGGTAGGATCGCCATTCTCCCCACACTGGGTGGAAATGACCTCAGTTCGAGTCCCGTCGATGAAGTGAGAAATTTGTATGGGCCTTTTTCAAAAGCTGGCTGAATTAGTCGGTCTCAGGCGAAGGTAACATGGTTTTTTTTACCTGAAACTCGAGTTTTTCGTCCAAAAAACAGAAAGTCGACCTCATAATACACGTAATTTACAGACAACATACACAGAACAATATGGCCTTAGTCGCTGATGCTCCTAAAACCCAAGTACAACAACAACAAATTTGTGATTTTTCTGTAATCTTTCGCAAAGTAAAATATACGGGTGTTCTGTTTTTTAGCAATCTGTATAATTAGTGGCCCCATTTATACAATTCATCTGATTAATTTCATTTTCCCTGTGTGCTTGAAAGACTCATCTCCGAAATAACCGCATGAATGATCCATCATTGCACTTACTTTATAAATGTATGCAAGCAAGAGTTTAAAAAAAAATCAAGTAAAAGAGCGCATATCCTCCTAAAACAATTTTTACGGTTTAATTTAATTTGTTTAAACTAGTTTGCGTCGCCTATTTATAAAAACTATCTGGTTTATAACGATCGATGTGCGTATCATCTATGGTCACCGAAAGAGATTCGGGTTTCAAAAGAGACTGCTTTTAAGATGCAACATCATTTATTTGAGCCATCTTTCTGCTCAAACACGGATTAATTATTAGCAAGCAAATTCTAGAGATGAGAGCCAAATAAAAAATCATTAGGTTTTTTTCCTTTTCGGAAAAAGAAATTATGCAACTGTAGATAGGAACATACGAATAAAGGAAGAGATTTAGAGTTCATTTTGCCGAGACACGAGGGTTCTGTTCTGAGAAGATGAAAACTTCTCGAGGAAATGGAAAATTTACATCTCATTAAAGGCTAATTTTCATTACCTCGGCAATTAATATTCGCATCGCAGGAAAGTATGTAACGTGCGTGGTAATGAGAGGAACACCACTCTCTTGTTTTAAATAAGGTTATTTAGAAGAATTGCAGGAGCGAAAGGATGTTCACATGCCGACATAAAAAAAGCACTTAAGTTCAGCCGAAAATTCGTCATTTCACATTGGTCAAGTAGCAAAACAGGATAACGCGTATTGTGTTCGTGGGAAGGCTACAACGAACATTTGGTACTCACCTTGTTCATTTTCCGTTGCTGGCTCCCGTGCGTGACCTGGAAAGATAAATAGTTCTTAGCCATAAATCACACACCCTTCTAAAGTAGAAGGCGCCTTTGTAAATTGTGCAGCTAATTAAGATTCTTCTGTTAGGAACACTAAACGTAGCGCAAGATTAGCGGTGCAGCATGGGAAGAAATCCTTGTTAAGTTTTGTGTGGCCAACTGCCTTGTGTGCCTGCCGCTCGAGGTGGCCTTTTCGTTTATTGCTTATACAGCATTCTGGAACTTTTTATTTGGGGGTGCTACTGTGTGTACGTGTGTGTGCGTGCGCGCGCGCATTAATACTACTGTACAGTAAAATCATTGCGTTGTTACTTATGCTATGTAAATCACAACATGTCCAATGAAGAACACTCCTTGCCTTCAAAGCAATATACCTTGTAGCTATACCTCATACTTATGATAAGCTTCTTTATTATATATTACACTGAAGTGTCTGTTTTTTTTTTTTTTTTAAGGTCGAATTTAATTTGACTTTAAGGTTTACTTCGATCTCGGTCTTCGTCCTGTTACCAGATTCCGATTACATGCTCGGTATTTCATTTTAATTTGGCTTTGGAATTGACTCAGTTGGAAAAACAAATTAAAAATAAAATGAAAACATATAATTAGTGCTGCTTATTAAGTTTCTCAATTCTGTTTATAGAGTTAATATTATTTTCCAAACCCTGTTTCCCAGTTAAGTTCTACTTGGTAATAACACATTTAAATGACAATAAAATAAAAGGTTAAATTTAAATATTATTTTTTGTAATTTGTTTTAATGTATGTTGAAGTTATTCAGTGCTTCTGCTCTAATTTTATATTCTTTACATTATGAGCTATACCAAATCTCTTCAGTATTTGCTCGAATTTTGGTTCATTAACCCCATAGCCATAATATTTTGGTATCTTCCTCGATAAGTAGTCTAAAAAGAGTGAAGATTGACCATTGGTGATAATAGTCATTGAAGGAAATTCAGTATATTGTTTTTCTCTTCAATAATAATCTGAACATGTTTCATTCCGCTTTCATGACTACAACATGTATGATTTTAATAGTTTTCTATTTGAAATTATTATGTTAAATTCTATTAATTGGCCAGATTCTAAACTTTAGTTTGAAATAACTACAAAAGGAGCACTAACACATGTGAAATATTTTATGAAAAACTGAATGGTTCAGCTTAATTTCTTTTAAGACATTATTTTGGGCAAAATAAGCAGAATCGGTTATTTGTGGAAATCCATTAGTGTAGGCTAGTTTATATTTTAATTGGTCTCTGGGCGGTAGAATTATTAATCGATACATATAATTACTCCATATTGAGGTTTAAAATTAACAGAGTCATACGTACTAAATGACAAATTGAACATTCTTCTAATTAAAGTATCATCATTAGCTGCAATGTGGGTGATGTCAGATAAAAGATCTTTAGTGTAGATAAACGTTTCCGAAAATAAACGATAAGAAATCTATAAGGAGACATTACATATTATACCATCTCCATTAGAGAAATTTAACAAGGAAATCACTCACAGACATACATGCACGCACTTTTTATTACTATATTAATAATCTAATCAAGATTTCTAAGTCAGATATCATCCAGACTACGCTAATAGGCCTATCCTATGCACCCTGATAATGTGAAACCTAGAAATTCATAAATGCTGAAGTTATAACATAAATTTATACATCGAAATTTAAATATAGCGTTATATTTCGAAAGCGACACATAATTCTCTCCGAATTCTGCATGAATTTAAAATATTTGAACAAGGATAAAGGTACTTACACTGGCTGAAGGGTAATGGTAGCGACATACATCTTCTTTATGTTGCTACTAGCATCAGACGTTACCTAAAAATCATGTAAAGTATGTAAATCATGTAATGTAATCATATATCATATAATTATAAATACAAATGACGAGAAATATGGGAATCACCTTGAGCTTTTGTGTTAAATAATTGTTTTACAGCTATTATGTACTCACTTCTCACATTATTGGGCACACATGTGACTGATACAGTGTTGAACCATCTCTTGGCTACAGCACAGCAGTGACGGTAGAATCACAATTGGTAGAATCGCCATCCTCCCCACAGCGGGTGGAAAAGACCTGAGTTCGAGTCCCTTGGATGACGAGAAGAATTTTTATGAGGCTTTTTTCACAATGTAGCTGAGTTACTCTGCCTCGAGCATGGTTTTTACACCCGGAGACTGGTTTTTCGTCCAGCAACCAGAAAATCTACCTCAGAATACACGCAATTTAAAGACAATATACACGGAGCAATATGGCCTTAGTCGCTGATGCTCCTAAAACCCTACTACAACAACAACTTCAGATGGACTACACTAACTTCTGGTGGCATACTTACACATGAACACAGATAGCGTCTTGCAATCCTTATAGAAGGAACACCTGAATTAAAATTCATTGACTGGATTAGAGAGAGCCATTAGGGAAATGGTCTAGTCTGATGCGATATTTGTATATTCCAAGACGGCAGCAGGGAGGGAGCTCGTCAGAAACACAAGTACATTGAGAGGGCAACCCATATATAACAGTAAGAAATAGTTTTACAATAAGCATGGTGCATTTTCCTGCTGGAAGCAACTGGCACCTGAGGGGCGGGCAATAGCATGATAGAATCCATCTGATCTGTAGTGATGTTTAAATCCATTATAGCGTTCACGCTTTGGTTCATGGATAATAAGGGACCCATTGATTCTCAGCAAAAACACACTCCAGACCGTCACACTCTCTCTCTCCATCAGTTTATAGTATTGTAGTCATACATGGCAGCTTCATGACTTCATATTGTTATCGCTATATCCAAACCCTACCATCAGCATGATGCAGTTGACAGGGAGGTTCGCCCTTCCACAGAATTCTTTTCCAGCCACGCTGGTGTCCGGTGCTGATGTTCCATAGTGAATTGCAGGTGTTTCTTTTTTCTTGTTGTGTGTAAACAGCGGTGTCGTGGCGTAGACCGAGGTCATCTGCTGATTGACTTAGATGGTGCGATTCCCGCTGCATCGAATGCCAGCCGCTATGTTTCCCTCATTGAATCGGACTGTTATAACCCACACGGTGAAGTCTGTTAACCGTACAATCCTGGTCTTCTCGTCATAATATCAACTGATTTTTTTTTTTGGTCTGTTTGACATTCCCTTTATAGCCTTGCCACTGTTGCTCTTGTAGACCTCATATTTCAACGGAAAATACTGACATCTGCCCTTCGGCTACTTGCAAGCATTCAGCATTCGAAGGCCGTCAGGTCGTGTCTGCGATTATCTTCTCCAAGACTGCTGAGGACACACCCTTTCGCCAGGCGTATTATAGCCTGAGTCATCGCATCATCAGTTCATTTGCATGCAACCTTGTGAAGTACCCACAGTAAAGCGAGCATTGAGCACAGATTAAGTATGGAACGTAACCCTAACTTTTGATGAATTTATTTCTCTTACTTCCTTGATACTTAACATCTGATTATATTAATGTAATTTGTATTTGAATTATAAATGATGCAAATCCAATACGAAAAATATTTTGGGAATAGGACACTAAATATACTATCCAGTTATATTAGTTGTATACAGTAATAATTGTCATTTTGCTGCTGATTTTTCTAGAAATTTAATCCCTGACTCTATTAGGATTTTCCGATCGAATTAGTCTTCTCGTCCTCATTGTTATTGTAGAGTTTTAGGCGCTTTTTTAGTGAATCCTTTAATCGTGTGCTTCATCGGTGTCCGTTTTTTTAGCTTCGTGTCATTCTTCTTCCCAGTTTCTGTGATTTTGTTTGCACATTTCTTATAATCCTATGTTATTTTGACTTATACTATATTACGCCGTGTGTGTGTAATGCAAATTGGCATTATACACGCGGCGTTGTGCCAGATGAATAACCCGAAATATCTCGGAGGGACCCTACTCTGTAGTTAGGAGGGATCCTAACTACAGCCCTGATTGAAAAAGCCTTTATAAATTCCTCTAGTCTAGGTCGAGATTCGAACCCAAACTCTCTAATTGTCCTCGGTATTTTTCCATCTATCCCCAGTTTCCTGTATTTTTTGTACACTACTTCACTATTCTTATTGGGAACCCTTGGGTTTCCTGTCCTCTCAGCAGATATGCTTTATATATCGCAATCAACATGCCTTCCTTGGCTTTGTCAGTTTTATTTCTTATTCCTATGTGATTCCTTTTGTTTCGATATTTGCGAGGCTCCTTTAGTGATATCCTTCTGCCCTCTTTAGTTCAGTATCAGCTACTTCAATATCAGCCTCTATATAAGACTCTATGTATAATTACACTGAATTTTTTAGCAGAACAAACATTCATGCCACACTTCACTCGTATGCTAAACCATTTATGTTTCCCTGCTTTTATCTTGGGTTTGATATTAACCTCCTGTAAATCATCCCTCTGTAACATGCCTCAGCATATCTCCTGTTCCATTACTTACTTCCCTCTTCCATATTGCTTCCTCAAACTTTCTGTTTCTGTGCCTTCCCGTCATTCTACTCACCATACTGTTTTCCTAAATTAAGAGAAGCGGCAGAAGGGCTCTTTTGGGCTCATCTGCCACTTCCAAATCTCTTCACCATTACGAAGTCACCTGCAAAGAGCAATTTCTAGGGTATATCATTTCCCATTTCTTTACTCTCTTCATTCCCTCTATCCTTGAATGCCGTCCTACCTCTCATGCAAATAAGTAAATTTTCTGTTTATAACGGGAGAGCCAGAAGAGTCTGTAAGATAAAGACCATAAGAGTATTAACAGTATTAGCATATTTTGTTCTATTATGTGGATGAACACGCGGGGTTACTCTGTTCTTTGACTTGACTGCTCGGCTATGGACGTGTCCCAAATAAATATTTGTTTACGGCCCATGACGATCAATAGGGATTTCACCAAGATCTACAAGAACATTACTATATTTCGTGATGTGCGTAACTTTATATTTCAAAACCAGAACTCTGCAACTGAGCACCCTACGTTGGTTTTTAACGGACTGTAAATATACTTACCGTTTTGTAGTGCGTATAATTTGAGACCTTCATATTGTTTCAAGATGGTGGATCATCACAAAGGGACTTCTTACAAAAACCCGAGACTCCTCTGAAGCGGCGTAAATTTGGTTTAGGTCGAACTCTCAACGCAAAATTTACTGGGCAAAGATACATATGGTGACCTCATACGACCGTTTTCCTTTCAGAATATAGGGTAATTTAGAATTAGGGCTGAGTCGCCGCTTCCCCTCATGCATTGCCTTTATTATCCTTACTAATTTCTCCATTAACTATTATCCCCTTCATCGTTTAATACCAAAAACTTGTAGTCAGAGATTTATGTAACCCACTGTATGCTTTTACTAGACAAACCAAGACATGGCAGAGCCTTCTGTTCTTTTTCAACTACCTTTATTCTGTCCCTTTTTCCTAGTGTGAATAGCATTCAAGATTTTTTCCTTAATTTTGCCTGAATCAGAACTACACATGGTTAATCCTGCTGTCGAGAGCATGTCGAAGCGAAAATATGATCTTATATATGTGCTTAACCACTGCTAGGAATACTGAATTATAGTTTCTCCATCAAAATGTAGCGCAAATTATACTTGTAGAGTAGGTTACAGCATTTAACTAACAAAATTACGGATTAAAGGCAATCTAGTGGAATGCAACTTCTTTTGATAGTGCGCTTTAAAAGTTTTCTTCTCTGCATTTGTAGAAGAGCAGTTAAAATTTATGGATCATAAGGAAGCGGCTTTTAAAAAATGAGAACCTTTGATATGTGCAGCAAATAGCATAGATCCTCCAATAACGTTGTAAGTTATATTAATTATTCCTAACCTTGCAGAATAGAGAGTGTAATTGGAAGTCACCGAACCCAAAATTCTGTAACTAAATACAAAAGGAAATCTCAGTTAAAATTTGAAAAATATTGCCTCTTAGCCAAGGCCTTAACAATATTCAAGTATGAATGGAATCGGTTTAAAGTGGGCCTACTTAAATGAGGTGGACATAATTGGGAAGTCACGGGAAGGTGGTGGAGGGTTCTGTTCACTTTCGACCGAAGCAACCTTTGATGAATTAGATTTAATCGTATCAATTGACTTCATATACGAAGAAAGATATGGGACACTATTCAATGAATATGTCACACAAGGCATCAATCAAATGTGGGTGGCATGTGCGAAATGTTTACACCAAGGAAGGTAGAATCCATAAAAATGCCCTCCTACGTACCAAGTATGAAAAAGTTTATTTAGGACGAGGCTCGCGTTACAGAAAATTAAAAATTACAAATACTATAAAATATTCAACCCATAGCCATCTTTACACATGGGCCTATTTCGCCGTGCCCATGGCTTTATGGGATTATAGGGGACACCAAAATTAGATATTGCAGTTGAAAATTAATGGGCTTAGTACTCTAACAATCGTCTGAAAGGTAAGTGTTTTGTCGGGCCAATTAGCCAAAAAAGATGCATTTCATTTTAATATTTTCAAATTTTATGATAAGGAATTATGTTTATAGAATATTATGCCTGTCCACACTCCTCGATTTCACGCCTGGATGACCGATGAATGAATTGTACGGATCGTTTGTGGATATCCTGTATGTACACATAATTTTTAATGTCTGTAATAATAATACTTTTATTGGAAATTAAAAAAAAAAAAAACTGGCATACACATTAATACATTAAATAGCTCTTTACAGTCGATGTTGCAAATATTAATTATAAAAAAGTTAGTTAATGTGTATCTCTTCGTAAGCGACACCATGTTTACGAGTCTTATATAACAATGTGTTAAATGTATTTAATTTACTGCCTAAAGCTAACAATACGGCTTTAATATAATACGATAATGAATATAATATGATAATAAAATTATGTTTTATTATCATATTATAGTTTTTTCGTAGTTTTTTAGTTGTCTATGGTGTATTTACACCGATATTATATAGAATTTTTTTTCCATACAAACTTTTTTTGAATGTATGAATTATTTTCCCTTACAAATTGTATTGAAAAAAAATAAATAATAATTGCTGAAGTTCTATTTGCCTGACAATAATAAAATTTGGTGTGGTTTCACGAATACTTTTAAAGAGCTAAAATATAAAATTCCATGAAAATCCGCTTGCTAGGAGTTGAGTTGTTACATGCGGACGAACGAACGGACATGGTGGCACTACAAACGTGGTGGCACTAAACTTGCCAGATTTAACAAATGATGCAAAGTTCAAACGATCTGTTTGTTGAAGGCTCGAAAAAAAATGAAGACTTTTTTTTTTTTTTTTTTTTTTTTTTTGCTATCTGTAAGAGTCTTAAAGGACTGGTGATACGTATACACCACATATCTGTATATCGTAAAATAAATACGATTTGCATTTTCTGTGTAGAAAGAACATTAGATGAAATCTAAGTTAATAATTTTCTTTAATTAAGCTAAATTTTATAGTGCACTGAATGAAATTTGCTTTAAAAACAAAATATGCAATGCTCCAAACAAGAAAGACAAATCAGTATCAATTAGCGTTTAACTGTTTTGAACTTATGACCGGTGTTAATGCAAATTAGGTATGATATCTTTAGTATATTTAACATTTTCTGTGGTATTTAACACGAATACATTAAACAATAAATAAATAAAAACTAAAAATCCTCCCGCTAGGAGTCCAGTTGTTACATGCGGATGGACAAAAGCGTGTATATATATATATATATATATATATATATATATATATATATATATATAACTAAGTGGATATATATAACAGGTGATAACTAAGTGCTTTGATAGCAGGTGATAACTAAGTTCTATGATTAAACATTCATAGATATTAAGACTGATGTAATGTTTAATCTAGACATTGATGGCATTAATCAGCTCTTCCCTACCTTGTCAAGTTCTGAGTTTAGGTTTTCACTGACCGTATTAATATTAAATTTAATTATCTTACGTTTATAGCTGTAACCTTTGGCCATATCCAATATATATATATATATATATATATATATATATATACACGTTTTACCAAGTAAAAGAGTATTATAAAGTAATTTCAAACGTGTAGTTTTTTTAGTAAATCCATTATTCGTGTAATTCATCAGTATCCGTTATTTTAACTTTAGGTCTTCTTCCCAGTTTCTGTTATTTTGTTTGTACTTTTCGTATAATTCTATGTTATTTTGACTTATAATCTTATGTTACTTTGCATATTAATTTTGTCAGCGGAAATTTTTGTTTATAGCCTAGATTTATAATTATCTCATGCAAAAGGTGGGGACCATGATACATTTCCAGAATGATGTTCAAACCTGCAAGTGCTAAATATTTTTTTGCCCTTGTTATAAACTGTTTTAAACAAGCAATAAATGTGCATTTTAAAAGTCATCCGCACTACGCATTACGTAGTTGTAAATTAGTATTAGTAACGGCCGCATGGTGCAAGAAAGCCTATGGCTTATGTTGCACCAGCCAAAAAAAAAAAAATTCGAACAAAACAATGATAAAATCAAAAAAAAAATAATAAAAATAAAATAAAATAAATAACTGAATAATAGTAATTAATAAAAAAAATTTAATAAATTTAGTGATAACATTTTATTTATAGTCAGGGAAAAAGCAATTCTAAATTTTAAGAAGGTTTTTAAATTATATTTTATGAAAATTAATTCTCAAATATACTTTTGGAGATAACGACATTTTTCTAAACTTTAGGCGGATCATTAACTACTTCTGTTAATCTATTAAATCCTCTAATTTTATAATTTGAAAACATAATTTGTATTAAAGTTCATTGCATAAAGATTGCTTTTTATTTACCAAATGCATTAAATGTATTTAGGCTTACCTTTGTTTTGCACACGCATACTGGTCTTACTCGCCGATATGACAAAAAAAAAAACAAAAAACAACAGTTTGTTTTCTTGTTACTCTATGAGGGTATTTATTCCAAATACCATTAAACCCTGCTACATTTTTTTTTTGTTTTTTTTTTTTTTTTTGTAAGTTAAGGGAAACATATTAGATCAAAGAGAATTCGTTAGAAGGAATAATTTTACAGACTATATATTTGTTTCTTCTAAAATTTCGCGGCCCGGGAAAATTAATTATTCCTTCTCATCGAAGGGGGTTGGGCTGAGAGCGCCCTCTAGAAAATTTCGGTGGCATAACTACAGACACAGCATTAGTGGAAAAGTTTTTTGCTCCCGTTCTAAGCTCTTATGATAAGCAGTCGGCTAGAGGCATGAATCAGTCAAAGTTTATCCCCTAGAGAGCGCGCTTTCTCTTCGTTGTCATGGGAACACCGTGGTTTCCGTCCAGACGCCTTCCGGTAAAGGTGCCACTCACCCTTCCAGCCGCCTTTGTCGCTGCCTCAGATGCTCATTTACTGCTAAAGGACGTCCGCTGATGAGATAGAAGCTTCATTAGGTTCGGCGCAGAGAGGGGGAAGGAGAGGGGTCGCTACTGTATTACAGTCTGATTAGGTATCGGCGGTGTACAGAAGTACTCGTCCCTCTGAATCTGGATTGTGTAAGAACTGTTTATTAGAAGTGTTGGAGGAATAAAGTCGGACCGTTGTTTTGGTGTTTCTTAGAAATTAGTTACCATTTTGTTGCTGCGTCTCGTTTCACTGCGAAATCAATTATTTTGATCCCCTGCAAAACAGTTTATTCCTCGCACAGCACTTGAACGTTCTAACTTGCAAAACTCCTTCAAAAGAGTTTCCTTTAATTGGTTTCGACAGTGATGTTGCTAATTTGTGTATTTTTCTTTCACTGTGTTTTAATTAAATCCCAAATTTCAAGAGCAAAATTCAAATTTGTTTAGTAATCTTCATGTCTTCTGAATTTCTGTCACTGGCTAAAGTATTCACATCAAATATGTTCATAGGTTTGTTAGCAGTTTTAGTGCATTGCTTCACGTGTCCATCTCAGTATTAGGGATGGCCATTGCGGTCCTGAACTTTTTAACTTAATTCAAATTAAAATAAAGATCTGGTTACTAAGAAATCATTTTAATAAAATTATATTATTTGAGTGAACGAAATAAAAATATTTCGCTCACTAAAGACATACTGGCCTTGTCAAAATTTGCATTAAGGAAAAACAGTTTGCTCCTGTATTACACCATAAATAAATGGCACCCTCCTACTGTAAGGTTATACATGTATGTTGAATTTTGATGCTAGCTGTGCAGAAGCTGTTTTGATAGCATTGCCATTTTATTCGAAGGCTGAGCAGAGACACCAATTATTGGAACCTTCTCGCACAGATTTCTTATCTGTAGCTTAATATTTCTAAATATTTAATTTAATTACTCTCATAAAAGTAGCGCTAATACATAATTTTTGACGTATTCACAAAAACGCATAATATGATTTACTTCAAGGTATGAAATGTATGATGCTTTTTTGTACTCACTTCTGTTTGCTGTATTAGTTGCAGTTAAACACGTTCAATGCATGCATGGCCTTTTCAGCAGGTGAATAACGGACGCCTCTCGTTGAGGAATGGACAGGCGTACACTAAAATCACCTCTCGGATACGCTATCTCAAGACCTGCTTCGTTTCGCTTGCTCTTGGTTGTGGTTAAATGTACAGTTTTTCCGATGTCCGATGATGGTGAATCCAAAACGGATCAACGTGCAGTGATTCAATTTTTGACTTCTAATAGTTGTTTTTGGTCCCAAAAATCCGAGTTTTTGTGGAGACGAAAGCTTTGAAATCCTCACTGGAGACCGACTTGCTCGGTTAGCGTTGCAAACGCAGTCAAGAAAGCAGTAGAAGTATCCCCAGTCTTCAAGAGAAAAAGACTGTCGATTGCAAATTTATACAGGAAAAGTTATGGTAATCATTTTCTTCGACTACCATTGTCTTTTGCAATAAGATCGTAAAGATCCAAGTGTCAGCATTAATTCGTGTCGTTGTAACTTTTGAACCGCCTGTTCCTCAGCATCAAACATAGGAAACCAGGAAAACTAACAGAAGGGATTATCGTGCTTCATTATAATGCACCCACATGTTCCCCCCATCGCAATTCAGGCCCTACCTAAAAAGATGCCCGAGGAAATTTACCCAGACATCCTGTGTATAACCTACATATAATCATCTGACTCATGTTTTTGGTGTGGTGAAAAAAAAAAAGATTCAAAAAAGAGTTCATTTCAATTGGAATACTGAAGTCTAAACAGCCGTCTAAGAGTGTTTTTTGTCACAAGTCGAAAGAATATTTTGAAGGAAGGATGTACAAATTATGAAGTCATATGAAACATATTTAAATTCTAACCGTGGTTTTTTAAGCCTTGAAATAAGTTATAATTAAACAATTCCCAGGAAAAGCGCCTGTGAGATCGGCAAATGGCATTCATACGAGGAAAGACACTTCGAATATGTGGGCTGCAGGGTTTGGTAACTGGGCACCTTACAGAAGACCTGATTGAGGTGTACTACTAGGCCCTGAGAGGAGAGAGTAAAATGAATGAGGTTGATATTTTCACTGTTTATATGATTCCAGAACTAATTAGAGGGCCATAAATTCAAATTACTAGAGAAGTTTAGTCTGAACTGCTGGAAATTTTCTTTTAGCAAATGATGCAATCAAGTTGTTGATTACTGAAAAAAGTTCCTTCCATGAGTAGTTGAGGCTTACAGCTTGGATAGATTCACAGGTCAATTGTATAGGTACCTACGTGAAGGAAGAGTCAAATAGGTGGTTTGCTTTATTTTATTATTTATTTATCCATTGTTTTGGCTGTTGCTGAAAAAGCGTCTGGCTTACTTGCACCATATGGTTAATACTAATACTGTACTTTCTGTAGCTTGATACTTGTTAGCTCTTGTTATACAGAGTTACCAATCTGTATGTTTTAGATACCTATCACCTTTCGGAAACTTATCAGAATTTCTCTGAGGGTTCCTAATTACTTAATCAATTGACAGTAATCCCTCAGACTGCTCATCTGGAAAATAGTACTTAGTGAAGATAAAAAACAGTATACTTGAAGGTAAAAGTGCAAAAGTTAAGGTTACTTATGATTTGCTTCACAGTATTCATATAAGATGTATGATTCGTTTCCGTTATTGGTACGTATACAAATTGTGCTTCAGCACTAGAGGCGTCGAGAGCCAGCAGCGGCCCAGCGGCAAATAGCCTCCCAACCCCTCTTTTCCCTCCAATTACTCTCCAATAAAAGCTCTCATATAAGTCCAGGTCCGGGGAAGCTGATCCACCTGCCGTCTTCCCCTTCTCGATGTCCGTAATTAGCAATACTTGGACGACGACGATTTTGCTACTTACTTTTGAACCAAAACAAGATGCTCTTTGGAGTTCATATACACCCGACAAAGTTCATACACGACACTGTGCAACATAATTATTGTTTATGGTTTTGTTTATGCAACTAGGTAGCTAAAACTGTGCGGCGTTAATGTATTGTCTGTAAATTGATGTATTCTATGGTCTGTTTGGCTGATTTTCGGCATGAAAAATCTGAATTTCTAGGGAGAAAAGTGATCTAACGTGCGACCGACTAACTCGGCCACAGTGTGAGGGAGAAAAAACGAATAAAAATTCCACTTTCCTTTACGGAATGCAAATCCTGGCCTTCCCCACGTTCTAAAGAAGAACAGAAATTTTAAGCACTGTGATCTCCGCGACTTGTATCAGTTATTTTGCAACCTATTATAGTTTTATCAGCTGCACCTTAACCTTTTTCGAAGATTCTATTTCATTTCAAAAGGTTTTGTCAGTAACATCGATCTAATTTTTTTTTTCCAAAATAAAATCAAAGTTAATATCATATCATGGTTACAAATATATATGGATGATACACCAAGTTTCTCAGTGAACCCCTTACCATAGAATATTACCCACCATCTTATTCCAAAGTGGAATAAGATTACAGATAATATTCATTACTTTATACTTATTCCAGATGCAATGTTCTTTTGGTATTTTGATCATCAAAAACTACCATTCCTGCAGAAATTATACAACGAATCATGTTACATATTGTCTTCATAAACGTGTGTAATACTGATTCACATAGTTGCCATCTCGATGATAATTGACATCACAATATGGTTTAGATGTCTCAAACCTCTCTCACTAATTCATGCAGGCTACTCTTAAATGAATCAAAAGTTCTGGATTCGATGCGATGGCAAATCACATTTAAGATTCGCATTTTGAAATAATTTTATCTCAGTCTTTGTTTACTCGTGTAGAACATTATCCATTGTAACCCAGATGAAAAATCATTTCCAAAAAAAATTCGAATCGCTGCTGGAACATGTTAGGCAATGAGATATGTTGTTGTTGTTTGGTTTTTAGGAGCATTAGCAACTAAGGCCATATTGCTGCGGGAATATGCGGTGGTCATTTCATGACCTTTCCGCATCGTCCGTATTTGGTGGTGATGGGCTCGAACCCCGGTCTAATCAAGAGGCGTGTGCTACGCACTGCTGCTCCTTCCCACCTGGCTACGGAGGAGACCCAATGAGATATGTTTCGTATTATCTGGAGTAACACAAGACATGCCTCATATGCAATATACGCCCACGCGGAATCAAACTTAGCAAATTTAAATGTGTACTGATTGATGATTGTGGGGATGGTATAGGGCCAGATTTAGTGTATATCACATTTCAGAATTTTTCAGCATTCCGAAGATCTCCGGGAGGCATTTTTATGGGTTTTTTCCACAGCGTGGTGTGAATTAGTCGGTCTCAGGTGAGGGTAGTGGTTTTTTATCCTGCAAACAGAAAATCAACCTCATAACACTCAATTTACAGACAATATACACTGTGCAACATGGCTTTAGTTACCTATGCTCCTAAAACAAAACAACAATAACCGAAGACCTCAATTTGGAATACCGTGCGCAAATGGAACCGTTGATCACAAAAGATCTTGGAACAGTTGGCAAAAAAAAAAAAAAACTGCGCCTAAATTTGCTAAAGAATTATCCCAGAACATACAGATGCAGTTGCATTCGACATCCTGTAAGCAGAATGTTGCATAAACAGAAGTTCGAAAAACGAACCTTCCATGACCAAAATTGATAGAGATGTCAATAATAAAATTATCAATATTATAATATTAATATCTCGCCAATAAACTGAGGTGGAAGAATTGCTTACTGAAAAGTATATGGAAGTCGGTATTTTGAACTCAGTAAAACATAACAGTATTGAATGAAAGCCGTAGTCATAAGTGTTTACTAGTAACTAGTAGTTACAAATTTCATGGTTAGTTAGTGTGTATAGTGCAGATAGCTATTGCGACTTTCATTGGAGCAGAGGCACCGCGGTGCAATCGAAGACCTCAACGCAAGTTCATTTAGATTTTCGCATGTGGTATGGAAAATAGCATACAAATAAGCATTCCATTTATGCAGTCATAAATGGCACAGGAAATTCGTTCGTGTAGATTTTTGCTACATGCCGATAAACTTTGAAGACTGCTTCTAAATGATGAAACCATGGAAAACGTGAGGACAGCTTTTATTTTAAGTCTTAAAAACCATTATATCCAGGTAGATATCAACTCGCGACTACCCCAACCTACTGTTTGGAGAATTTTTGAGGAAACGGTTGAACCTAAAACCGTACAAATTGCAAATACCACAAACCATCAGGATGACGATAAAAGGAAATTGCACGATTTCAGCAGCAATACATGGTGTCCACAAACCTTTACAAAACTAAAACGTTATGTGAATAGGGTACAGGAGACTCACCTGAAACCACTTCCAGGTGATAGAGACTATCTTCAAGTTATTTTATTCGCAACAGGAAAATGTGCGCACTGCAGTAGAGCGGCATAATCGCAAAACTGTAATTGTGATGAAATTTACCAACCCCGAGATGGCGCACTACGTACTTCGGTTCAATGAACTGCATTCTATCATCGCTGTAATGCGTAAATTTCGAACTTGGTTTAAAATGATGCCACCGAGTAGACCTACAATTCTCCAATGGCACGGTAAATTCATAAAAGACCCCTCTTTCTGCAATCATCCTGGCCAAGGTGGTGGTTGAACAAAAGTCAATGAGGGCGCAGTAAGAGCTGGTTTGAGGAAATTTTACGCTAAGTCCAAAGAAATCCAACCTCTAATTAAAATTTGAAGATAACCTCTATCACCTGGTCTTATGGGCATGTGTCATGTACTCTCTTCACATAATGGCGTTTTGCTTTTTTCAAGTTTGTGTGTTTGGCGTAGATGGACAACGAAAGCTATATCAACCGTTTCATGTTCACCGATGAGTACACTTTTCATTTGAGCGAATCAGGGAATAAACAAAATGTTAGAATCTGGAGCAAGTGAGCAACCACATGATTATATGGAGTTTATGCGTAATATTCCCAAGGTAACGTGTTTTGTGTTCTCTATTACACAAAGGTTTATGGTCCATTTTTCTTCGTGTTAAAAAATGGACCATAAAATGGCGCTCTCCGCATTTCTCCCTTCATGTCTGCGAATTTATGGCTACTAACTTTTCAAATCGGTGGATGGAAGGTGGTGGTTCGATTCGGGGGTTCCGTGTTCCCTAAACCTCACCTTTCGAATTTTTTTTTTTTTAGGACCAAGTTTATCAGCTACCATCACTAGCAAACTTACACGAATTGGTGAACAGAATTGCAGTTGCTAGTGATCATGTAACACCTGCTAGGTTACAGAGAGTACGGCAGGAAATTGCCTTTCACTGGAACGTATGCTGCATGACTTCTAGTAGTCACATTGAGATATTATAGTGGCAAACAAAAAGAAAAACTTCAAGGCCACATCTAATAAAACATACCAAACACAGAATTCATTCTGTGCTTGGCAATGTTTACTAAGTTCAAAATGCACGAAGATAAAAGCTTATGAAGATACGAAGCTAGCAACAATCTGAAATTTATAATAATTATTAGGTAATTCATGTTGGGTTAAGGTATGGTTAATTGATATAGTAGAAAATCGTTAACATTAATCAAAAGTAATAGTAATCGGTATTTCATTAACATAATGCTTTTAAGGTAAAAGTCAGTTTCTCTTTCTCTCTCCCTATTCAAAATTATGAAATAGGCCTCTTCTCTTGTCGGTACAAGGGGCCTATTTCAAATTTTATTTGTATTTTGAATCGAAATTCAAAAAAGTTGATCTTCCCTGCTATAGGGGAGGATAAAATGGCATGGGTTTGTGATTAACGTAATCCTGGATAATGCTAAGGAAACAATACGGTTGTCGCTGCCATAAATGAAAACAAACATTTGGGTCTAACCTAACGCCAACCATTTCATTAATGATTTCAGCAATTCCATCAAAATTTTAAAGTGAAAAGACAACTGAGTCTTTGATGGGCGAAGCTAACGTAACAGTGGCATTAGCGTTTGGTGGTAGCTGTGCACCACTTGAATATTTAATTCCTCTCCATTATTTAAATGATTGCTCACAGAATCTGGTTTCTTCACATCACGTACATATTCAACTGTCACAATATAAATAACTAATGGTATTTTGTAAAAATCAGGAGCCCGAACTTTTAAGGCACAAAGGGCACTTGTTTCCAATGAACAGTTTCAAGCGGTAAAATTCAGCCCCTGTATATACGAGTATATAACATATAAAAATAATGGAAACCTATGCATATAATAAAAACTCGTGTATACGAACATACGAACTTGTACATACGAACTTCGAAACGGCACTTAAAAAATAAAATTAAAGAAAAATACGCTAAAAATTTAAATGAAAGGTAAACTGGAATATAGATTATAGAATATAGATTGCTATATTGGACAGAGCGAGACTGTCAACTATATAAAGGAAACCAATATCCACACACCAGGTGGAAAAGAGCTGAGTTCGAGTTCCGTGGATGACGTGAGGAATGTTTAAGGGGCCTTTTTCACAACGTGACTGAGTTAGTCGGTCTCAGCGAGGGTCGCATAATTTGTTCTCCCGGGACTCGAACGATTTTCTGTTTTCGTCCAGAAAACAGAAAATCGACCACAGAACACTCAATTTACAGACAGCATATACGGAGTAATATGGCCTTAGTCGCTGATGCTCCTAAAACCCAACAACAACAACAACACTTGATTAAAACATTAATGGGTCACTTCCATAGGACTTCCAAAACTATATGAACAACAGGAATAACCAGAATATAACACACAACCTTGTAAAATTGATAACAATTCTGCTCCATATTGGCATTTTTTTTTTTTTTATGTAAACCCCAAACACGAGAGGTATTAGAACCTGTAGTACGTAGTACCGTGCTTGGGTTGGAGGTTGAGAAGACGAAAGAAGATATTTGTTGACATTGGACTTGAACTTCTGTAGACTGTAATTTTCAGGAAATACGTATGAAGGAAGGTGGTTCCAGAAAACGGCAGTTGAATGAATAAACGAGTAAGATGAAAAGTTGGTTCTGTGAGTTTGAAGTTGGACAGTAAATGGATGTTGGCTGGTGGCTGCACGTGTTCGGACTGTTTTGAAAGAGAGAGCGGGAATTATAGAAGCCAATTCAGAAGAACAGTGCCTATGGAAGTATCTGTAGAAGAGGCATGCAGCAGAAACAGTACGTCTATGAGACAGCGAGTGGAGAGACTCTGTTAGAGATGAATCATTAATTAACCTAACTGCCCTCTTCTGAATGGAATCAAGAAGCCTGAGAGAGGTTTTGGGGGCATCACCCCAGATGTGGGAATAATATTCCATGGTAGGGCGGATTTGCGATTTATACAGAGTGAGCAGCTGTTTGGAAGAAAAGTAACGCCGAGAGCGAAAGAGAAAAACCAAGTTTTTTAGATTCAGAGGAAGCAATATTTGTAATGTGCTTGTGCCAAGAGAGATTGGAAGTCAGGGTAATCCCCAAAAGAGATATTTAGAAAAAAAAATAAATAAATAACTGTTAAAATTGCTAATCCAGCTCTTCGCCTCTCACCTCAAGAAGTCAATGTTTGTTTTAATAGTATATGGATGAAGTAATATGTGAACGTACCACAGCAGCGCTATCTCAAAAAAAAAAAAAAAAAAAAAAAAAAAGAAAGAAAGAAAAATATGATTATACCTATTGTCACAGAAAAACTATGGCTGCTAAATTTCATGTCTATATAGGCGAAGTAACATGATTAAAACTAGTATTTTATATACAGGTGCCTTCGTTAGCAGTGAATAATGTTGTTATTCTTTATTGTGGAAGAAAGCCTGGGTTCGATACCGTTGCTGGCTGAAGTTGAAAAATGTTTTCCATCGACACAACACGAACTTTAATGAACTTTTACATTATGAGTTAATCTTTTTGGTTTGTAGTTTATTTCCCCCTTCAGTAAACTGGTTTTTTTTTTTATTCCAGCAAACCAACCGTAGATATGATCAAATATATCATGGCCTTTCTTGATTCGGCGAAATTGTAGAAAATTACAAGTTCTATCCAACCCATAATGGCCATTTAAATATTTAATATAGATTTATATTAAACATTTAATATAAATTTATCTAAACCCTACGGGGGCTTTGTGAAACGTAGCTTTGAACCCCTGATTTTCGTACAGTGGGAGGAATGTTGTATCGTAATGTTCTGGTGTATTTACGCTTTACTGTGGAATAAAGAAAATTGATTAATTATTATCGTATAAAGATTTGTAAATTTGTTGTTATTCGCCTTAATAACAACAAATTTATATATCTTTATATAATAGCAGTTAATTTTCTAAATTATGCGACTGCTACAATTCGTACTTCCGTAAAATGTTTCACTAGAAACAAATCACCGAATCCACCGCAAGGAGGGTGGTGAAGTTATGATTTGTATCTATAAAAATCTCCATATCATCATCCACACTACGAAGAGTGGTTCAAAAAATTGAGGCCTTAAGCATTCGAACTGCTGATGCATTTTATCTGATATAAATATCAGATAAAAGCATCAGCAATCCGAATTCAAGTTGCAGCTCGTCTGCCTCCACAAATTTCTTTACCAGCTTTCAAATTTCCTCGTTTTTCCTGGTGCCCTGGTCGTTAAAGCTTTACCGGGGTGCACTGGTGCAGTTGCTCCAGGGGTCAAAAGTTGCAAGAGGTCCCATAGCAACGTAATAACCATTGGTCTTGGGCCCAACGATTTTACTTTAGGTCCTCGAAAAATATGTGCGCTGGGGCTGGGGGGGGGAAGACTATCTAAATCTGACATTTGTCTGCACAAATGAATACGGTGTTGATTTAAAATAGCTCTCCGGACACTAGACAAAGTTGTGCTAACGTTAATGCTATTGTACACATCTAATATACCCTTGTGGCATATTAGATGTGTACAATAGTGTACACATCTTGTGGCGCCGACACTGCTTCATTAATGGATGTCTCTGTACATCAAAATTCACGTTTCTGTCTGTTGATGTTGGGTTTACGAGTAGCCAGTATAATGGGTGGCCGAACGAAAGAATCTAATTTTGATGGCTGCCACCCTATTTGTTAAAATTCAGAGAAGGTTTCATACTTTTTTATATTGCCTTCCTTTATAACATAAAGGGAAGGCATATAAAAAATTTACTTTCATTTTCTGAAAATAAAACCTTTGAACTTCGTTTTCTAGTCGTTTCGAAAAGTGTTTGGTTTCGTATTATTCTTTAGTAATTCTTTTTATGTCCGATTTGATTTTCTCAATTCTTGTTATTTAAATAAATTGATATCTGTTATTTTGTGTATCCAGTGGTCATATAATATATAGTAACATATTGGTTGGTTGGTTGTTTTGAAGGATTTTACCGTATCAACTTCTTTAGTCATGGTGCCAGTTCATACAGAGTGCCAATAGGCATTATGTATGTACAGGCGTGTGGTCATATAGTAATTTGCATATTGTGATGGTTGAAAAACCCTGAATAACTTACAGGGGGAAATCCTACTTCTTCCATCGGAGATTAGCTAATTATATTTCCAGCTGAAGAGTTTTTTTTTTTTTATCCAGTCTCCAATAGGATTTGAACCAAGAACTCTCAAAACGATTGGCATGTGGACTGGCTATACTGTCACGGAGGACTGTAACGTAGTGGATCATAAACTGAAAAATTAAATTTGGAGTTTTCAGAATTGTACTTTAGAATTAAACCGGCGAGACCAAACTTTCCATGTATAATCCCCGGAGAAAAATTAAAAAACTCTTAAAATTAAACTCATAGTTGTAGAAAGCTCAGTTATAAAATCTAATTTTCTTCAAATATGCACAAAGTAGAAAATAAAAGAAATTAATAAAAATTTCGTATCTAAAAACTGTTTGCAAATGGCAGAAATCACAAGTAGGAACTAAATGGCAGTGTGATACCAGTTTAACAGATCTTTTTTCATTTTCAGATTCGTTTTTTTCTGTCAGCAGCAAGCATCGGTTGTGATATTTGGTACACTAAGAACGAATTACTTCTTGCTTTCTTATGAAAATAATTTTATAAACCCATATTCCTGCATAGAAGTGGGATCCATTTTAGTTGTTTCCTTCCGTTAGCTTCGGTAAGTACTTTGTTTATGTTCATTCTCTAACCAGCTAATTATGAGTTTAAATACAAAATTTAATTACATTTATGCTTGCCTTATTTTAAAAATTCAACCTTTGAGAACTCTTCCCAGTAACATGCATCCTTTTCGTCACCAATTGTTTCTAATAAACAGGAAATATTTCTTTTAAAGAACTGCTGAAACATGATTTCATTAAATTAAAAATTATTATTATTTTGTTTGCATCCCATCTATAAAATGTATTTATATTTTGTTGTATTTCCTTTATATGTCATATTACTCATTTGTGTAGATGTATCATACTCATGCGTAGTCTCATTTCTTTCTTTAAACCCTTTCTGTACACGAGAGAGAGAGAGAGAGAGAGAGAGAGAGAGAGAGAGAGAGAGAGAGAGAGAGAGAGAGAGAAACTCCAGAAAACCAATATGCGCCCAACTTAAAATAGGACATGCGCAGAAAGTACGTTTCAAAATTATCCCTCTCTTCTCTCCTGTTCCTCCGTTATCAGGCTGCACGCGAAGAGCGAACGACGAATCGATTAAACAATTACTCTGTCCTCCTCGTTCGCATTCCCTCCCCCCCAGCAACCGATGAAGGGGAGGTGGCGGTGTCCACGCCCTCAGCAATAGCGACCCCTTCATTAGGCTTAAGTACAGGTTTGCATGACACCGAACAAAGCAGGCGGCTGCGTTCCTTTTCCACACCAAGATTTCGCAGGCCGAACACTAAGGTTGTATAGTCTCCTGCACGTGCAAAAACTAGATCACGAACTACTGAAGAAAAAGAATCTTTTTCTTCCAGCGATTTTGGATATTATGGCTTGGCTATCTAACGAACAGATGATGCGGCTGTTTTTTGCAGTGAGCGTTTAAATAGACTGTTTTCTCTACTGGGCTGCAGAAGATGGTTAATAATACGTTCAATACTGCATCATTGAGTCCACTGTTGTTTAATCTGCATCAATTCGTTTGGGAAGATTTTTAATAGATGTATCCATGAAGATTTATATTCAAGGACGAACTGCCGAATGAACAGAAATGCCTGTATGATTTTTCATCCCTCATAAATACGTCTTTACCTGAAGATTATTCTATCTTATCCTAATTACTTTCCGTTTAATTCGGTCTCCACCATTTTCCCTTTCCTTTTTGTTTTCCTCACGTTCAGTGCCGCCTTTCAACAACACAGAATGGATATTACCACTGCGGATGATATTTCATGAGGTTTTGCAATATAGGAAAGTATTTCATCAGCAATAATTGACGTAATGGACTTTTTTTACTGGAATATTCAACTTGAATATTTATTTATTTACAAACTCCTCACTCTCAGGGCACGCATGCCTTAGAAAATTGTGAGAAAGCTGAGAATTACAGAGAATCAATATAATTATACCCTTGAATTATTTAAGGGTATCATAGGAATCATTTTACGGCACACCACAGGGATTCCTTATAACGGGAATAATTTATTTTTAACAATATTTACGGCAAGAAACATAGCAACAAAGCCTTCTAAAGGTATTGGAAAGAAAACGTGTTGCACTCTAATTCAGATTTAAAAAAAATTGTTTTATAGAATTTAACCACTAAAACGGAATCATCTCTTGTTTTTTCAGTCTCTATAAATATCCATTCATGATCGGTTCGATTCGACTAGTAAGGAAGAACTCATTCCTGAAGCTGTATCGTAAAGAAATGCTGATTCTATTGGCCTGCAGAATGCAGCCATATCAGTAATATCTCAACAGCAATAAAAAGAGGCCTAATGAATATTCTTAATAATGTAATTTGATAATTATCTGAATAGGGCACGATACTTGTTATTCTATTGCAAACAATATTTAATAATTAAAAGAAAGACGCTATGAAGGATGTGTGAACTTTACGCCACGTAACCTAATGCCCTTAAGGTTATGCCACCATTGGATGCCCATTTCCTTCGAGTTCCATCGACATGCCTTCATTATCCTACCCTAGGCTTCAGTTTGTATTTTATATCGTGTTTACAGTTTTGTACTAGCGTTTAAAGATTTTTAATTTGTGATTTATGATGTGGCTTAGCTTTGTATATTAGAATTTTCTTTCTAACTCTGTAATCCCCCTTCCCCCAGCCCTGATGACGTTATTCAGTTGAGTAACCAAAGGTTGCCTGGTTGTTAGATACGGGCAATTGTGTGGATATACTGTTATTAACCTTTGTTACCTTATAACCATTCCGATAAACGGAATGGTTATAAGGTAACGTAACATCCACCCATGGTTTTATAGCCCTGGTGTGTAGCACAGTTGGTAGGATCGTCCTTCGCACACCGGGTGGAAAAGAGTTGAGTTCGTGTCCCGTCGATGCCGTGAGGAATTTCTGTGGGTATTTTTCACAACGTGGCTAAGTTAGTCGGTCTCAGGCGAGGGTAGCGTGGTTTTTTCTCCTGGAAACAGAAAGCGACCTCAGAACACGTAATTTTAAAATATACACGGAGAAATATGGCCTTATTCGCTGATGCTCCTAAAACCTAATAACAACAATGGTTTTATGGTGTCTTTTAATTATTTATATCAGTAGCTTGATAATTTACCTAAAACTAGTAAGAGTGAGTTTGAATCTTAATTAACATTTTCCTATTAAGCTCATCCTGCTCTTTGCGTATTTAACTTTTCCTATATGTTGTAAACATTACTTAGTTTTCTACATTTGGTATTCTCCCAAAGTGTTGTGCACAAAAGGATCTTGCGATAGTTATCGTGTGAGTCAGCAAAGAACGGAAGATGTTTAGCGATCCCTAATGACTTGTCAATATTTTCTGCTATCTTTGTCAGGTACTCGATGTTTTTCCTCATGAAGGATTGATTTTTATGTATCGAACGTTTTTCTGAACGATTGCGCTGAAACAAAAACAGGTCATTCTCAATGAGGATAAAAGGTTTAACAAATCTCTGTAGCGTATCGTCATAATAATAATAATGATAATACAATGCACTATTTATTATATCCGTATTAACAAATTTGATGGTCAAAACTACTATTACAATATATAGCTCAAAACCTCTCTCCAATTTTCAAAAAATAAAGGAAAGCGGAAGAGAGTAAAGCTGAACTTATCGATTCCTCCCAATTAAAATTAGATTAATTCAGCAATAAAAATCAATCGATGGTTTCATTATAACGGAGTGATTTTCCTAATAAAAACGTCCAGTTTACTTATTGAGTATCCAGTTTACTTATTGAGCCTTCTTTAAATTTAAAATGTAAATTATTAAGTAATTCTTGAAAAAAAAACAAAAAAAAAACAGTAAACGTTCAGTTGATACTCAGGAAGGCCCATTTTTGTCAGTAAAATTTACAACTAATCATTCTGACAAGGATTTTATCATTAACCGTATTTTGCGGTAATGTGTACTATTGCACTTTTTATTGGCCACTCGGCTACGCAATGCTAAAATGTATATCATGTTCGAAGCATATTTTGAATAAAGAGAAAATTTGTTAAAATAAAATAAAATTTTTAGCTTTTGAGTGGGAAGTAAAATATTAAATTTCAATACCTGTTTTCTAAAAATTAGAATTAAGCCAAATTCTCTATCCCAGTACTAATTTTCAACGTTTCTGTAAAAAGTTTTCCATAATTTTTATTTCTGCGTATACAACTTACAAATTGCTCGCCATCCAAGATCAGGTAATGAACACCAGGAACTACAGGAAATACATCACCAAGGACCCCGGAGTAACAGATGACATATGTCGTCAATGCCATCTGTCCTCAGAAACAATCCAGCACATCACTGTAGGATGATCTCCCAGATGGAATATACTCACAGACACGACCAGGTGGCCAGGATAATTCATCAGAAGGTAGTGCAAAAATACCAACTGATCACAGAAATCTTACCTCAGGCCATACTAGAGACCTCCACTCCGAGATTGCGACCGTGCCATAATAGCGGTCAAGACGATCCTGCACAACAGACAAGACATAACGCTCATCGACAAGAACAAATGGATACCTACCTGATCGACATAGCGGTGCCCAATACTAGCAACCTCCAGAAAACATCCGAGGAAAAGATAAGGAAGTACTCGGACCTAAGACAGGAAGTAAAAGATATGTGGCATATGGAACAAGTAATGACCATCCCGATCACCATGTCAACCACCGGCATGGTGCCAAAGAGGCTCCATAAAAACCTAGCAGCAACAAGCCTCCCAGAGAATCCTTACATGGAACTCCTGAAAGCCGCGATCCCAAACACCTGTAGGATAATAATAGAGTTTCCTGACCAACAGCAATAATAACAATAATAATAGTAACCGGAAACTACCAACCACCCCATGCACTTGATCACAGTACCTGTCATAGGAAAAAAACCCTATAAAGGAGCTGAAATACCGAAAACGCCCTATAAAGCTGAAATACCGAACTGCCCGGGTCCAATCTAGACAACTGACAACACTATTTATAAGTGAACAGATTTTTATATTCAAAAAGCTAAACCTAAAATCTGGAGAATAGGCTTCTTCATTTAGTTTAACAAACTTTTTAATTATACCAATTGCATAACACTTGCCACCATAACTGCTGTCAGGGTACTGTATTTGCAATTTTGGAAAACAAAACGAATTTATTACAGAAACTGAACATTTACTTTTGCGGTTACTTCACTTTACGCAACTATATAATGTGAAATTTATTTTTATATCGTTTAATTAAAAATAATATCCGATAAGCAAAAAAATCGCAACCCTGTTAATGGTTACTGAGAGCCACTGCCGATGTCAATTTTAGAAATTTCATCGATATTTTATTTAATATGCAATAGATGGCGCTGTAAGCGCCTCTATGCAGATTTCCTTCTGGCAAAAAATCGAAACTGAAACCGAGCGCTTTCGTTTTTTTTAAACATGAAAAAGAAACGGAAACTGTGGCGTCATTCAAGATTTGAAAGGCTGCTGCAATCTGTCTCTTCCAAAATTTTAAACTTGATATGCGAAATAACAGTTTCTTTATTTACTATAAGGACTGTGATTTGAAATCATAGATAGCCAGCAGAATTGAACACCCTAATTGTACAAATGTGACTTTTTAAAAAAAAAAGGCAAAACGAAAGTAAAATGAGAGATCATTTGTGCTTTGAAATATGATTTTCATATCACTTTGATGTTATATGAAAATTATATCACATCAAAGAAGTCTGATGTATTTTGAAACAGAAAAATGAGAAATATTTCCCGATTTCTTTATTTGAAATTAATATCATTAAAAAGGGACAAATTTCATTGATAAATGAGATTTTACTCACCACGCTTAGATTTTCTACTTGCAACTTTTTTTTTTTTTTCACCGTAGGTCAATGATTTGCAAGAACAGCGCTCTGTTTGGTGTAAGTTGTAAAACATGTATCAGAATAACAAAAATACATTAAATTTTTCTCCAAATCCTGCGAACTAACTGCTTGCCTAAGTTAACTCCAGGGTTTATTTTCTCCCAAAATTAAAGCACAATAGATATTGTGCTCTTGGCTACCTGGGAATACTAACCCAAAAGGTGAAATCCTCCCGAATTCATTAATCTAATGTACTTTTTTTTTTATCTTGTTATTCCTGGGAATTCGCTGCGACTGCTATAACTATAATGCATGAAGAAGTTCTGCTGAGCAGTAATTACAGTACTCGTAAGACTTGGTACTACTTTTTATTGGTATTAGTTGTGAAGTGATTAGTTTGTTTGCTAGTTTGTTTGTGATGTCATATTTGTACGTGAATGTCGTATTTTAAGCTCCCTCAGACGTCTTCTAATGCCCAGTGAAGTTCACATCACTTCGCTGGGCATTAGAAACTTCACTTTAAATCTAAATACAAATAAGAAAGAATATGAATATAGGAACGATAAAACCTCCATCAGAATTAAAAATGTTCTCGCCTAACTTGTACATGGTTGCTCTACTGCTATTACTGACTTTGGAAATAGCTGAATTTCTATATCTAAAAAATGTCGTTCAAAATTTGTTTTTATCGATGTTATTATGCTTCTTTCAATAGCATTTTAGAGACAGCGATCTGAGCAGTTAGGAATTCAAGTAGATCCTCAACACAGGGTCCCTTGTAAGATCTTTTGCACCATCTGGAGTTAAAAGATTTCTTCCAGAGCTGTACGAGACTGGTCGTTGACATTAATGTTAGTCAGTCTTCTGTGTATACTCTGGTATGAACACATAAGTTCAGGTGGGTTTTAAGATAAAGACGATACAACCGTATTTAGTAGATACGCAGGCTTGAACGACAACAAATGAAGTTCTGAAGCACGTGTCCTTATGTACCCTCGCACTTGACCACTCGTCTACTGAGGCCTAGCTACTCCATTCCTATTTGAAAATGACCTTTAGATCAGTCAAATTTTAGTTGTTGTGAGGCCTATTGGATACGCTGTTCCAGACGATTCCACAGATTCTCGATAGAATTCATGTCCGAAATATGCGTGCCTTGGCAGATGGCATATACTATTTACGCACAGTTCCATTGTGGGCACTGGTATTATCATCTTGGAACAATCCGTGGCCGTCCGAGTACTGTGTCATTTCTCTAATTTCTAATTTTTCTCCAGGTAACAAGCTTTCCAGAATAACGAGAATGTTTGTGCCAAACCACGAAATTGTACCCTATTCGAAATACAGTGCGTTCTGCTGCTTCCTCCACACACACGCCGATGCGTCCGTCATTGCTAAGCAATGTGAATCGAGATTTATCTGACTGCATTGCATATTTCCAGTGCACCACTGACTATTGCGGTTATTTCAGACATCGCTGTAAATAGAATCGTTTGTTTCGCTCTGATATTAATGGATTGCTCATTGTCAGCTGTTTGGGTCATCGTCTTGAGTTGCCTGCACACTGTACTAGTAGTGAATTTCCGGAGACCTGTGTAAAAGGTTTTTGTGATTGCCTGCAATTTCTCCTTACAATTTTTGCGTACACGGTGGGCCAAGCATCTGGGATCACAGTTGTGGAATATTTTCTTTCTGCTAGACTAATTCTTCTGGCTGCTGTTTTTTTCCCATGTTAGCCGTGATTAAATGTCCATCTGCATCTATACATGATGAACTGCGATATTGCCGCAGTTCATCATGCTCGCGCTGTAGGAGCACATATAATTATATTTCTGGTTAGGTATGTGAAATCGCTAGGTATAGCGTAATCTTGTCTTTCCCTTATTACGTTTAATGGTTTCATGAAGACACTGGAGTCCTCCTTATAGGTCTGTCGTATCGCATGACGAAGCATGTCAGGATATTTCTTTTGCCTACAACGGAAGGCTTTCGGGTATTGGAACGCCGGATTCTCTAATACATTGATATGGCAGTGTATTACAAATGACGATCTGAAACCTTACAGCTTTCGTACTCCTCAGGAAACCGTGGTCTAATGACTCAAGTTTCATCTGCATGATTTTAAAGGCCATTCGCGCTGCGACTACATCCTTGTCTCCTTTAGAGAGTAACGTGACTGTTAAGTATGTACAGTACTTAGATATGCATTGTGCATCACTGACGTATTACTATCCCCCCCCCTCTCTCTCTCTCTCTCTCTCTCTCTCTCTCTATACAAGAATAATGTAACTACAAAATTCCTTTTGTAGTTATATTATTTTTGTGTCCAAGTGATTTAGGTAAAGTTTGCTTTAATCTAACTCTAATATTCTCTTGAGCGTAAGCGCAGTTCATTTGTTCCAAGCCCTAGTTTACTGTTAGTTAAGACGATTATTTTTACAACTTATTTCGTGTAATTAGGGTGATTTGAATTTCAGTAATTATAGAATCACATATTTAGCTCCTCTCGCTAATTAGTCACTTCCAGAGGAAGAATTTTTGCAAATTGCAACATTTTGTGGTGCTGCGTTCCCTACAGATATTAACCTTTCCCGACATGGAGACCCTTTTAAAAGAAACAGTTTATCTTAAAACGCATTTACAAAGAATTTATAAACATTAATTACAAATCGCGTCTTAAATTCTTTCGTTTGGGAGTTTTTCGAAATTCCGTTCGACAGCACTTCTTAGTTACGCGTCTCGTGGCACGCCACACTGCTAATGGCACGTTCCTGGTGACACGAGGCGTCTAATATTATGCAAATTATGTAACCTCGTCTGATATGTGTGGAATGCGGTCACAAGAATGACACTAACTACATCCTTCTTCTCCAGCACATTCTGGCTTCACAAACGAGCACTTTATTCCTTGTTAAGGCTGATATTTTTTATCTGATACCACCGCGAAGGTTCTGCTAATTCTCCAAGGTGTTGATGGTTTTGGATAAGTCACCTTAAGCGTTTAATATCACTAGCTTTCTTTAATACTTGTTGTTGATGTTTTTTCCATCATTTCAGACCTCGTCAAATGGTTTCAATTAACAGAGATTTAATGCCGCTTTTTTCTCAGGGTTTATTTTAATTAGTGATTATGCTGAATTAATTCCCTCCTTTTTAAATGAAAAACTCTTAATTCTCTCTTCTTTGCTTACATGTTTCCGGCCATTTCTAGGTGTAGTGTTAATCCGTTAATCTTCTAAGTTATGAAAGAGTGCTTTGGAAACCAATTCTTCCCATTTTTATTTAAGATATTAAACGTTGTACGCAAGTAGCTTACATAACTTACACTTTAAAGAAGTACTTCCTTAGTTTTAAGCGTCTTTACTAACTCCCTATATAATATCCTGTAGAAGACACGAAACAGGTCATTGCTTCAGTAGGAAACTAGAGAATTTGTGTAGTTATGAAGTAAATAAATAAATTTGCTATTTACATTCTCGGGCAGCCAGAGAGTCAAAGAAGTTTATGAGATGAAGATAGTAGTAAATAAATAATGCATTTTTTTACAAGAACATCACCGTTTTAGTTTAGGTTTGAACCACGGTTAACTGAAACTCATGTACAAATGTATTCTCGTATTTCACCACTTAGCTATGTCAGAATTACTGTAATTTGTGGTATCGAACATGGTGTACATTACTTTATACCTGTGATTGACCACTCAGCTACGGTAGCCATGTTTTGAGTATTTGAAAATAATGGAAATTATGAATACATTTCGGTAATATTTTATTCCAACGTTTTCGAAATATTTCCTAACGAAATTACTAAAATGGACAGAATTTAACCAGTGGATTCGGTTTGTATGGAAGCGGGAATTATTTGAAGAAAAGCATGAAAACCAGGTTTCTGTAATCCTGGGTTTCCAGAGAGTTTCTGTATCCGGAGGCTTCTGAAGATCATAGAGTGATCCGCTTGCATTCAGTAGCTGTATGTTTCAAAGTTTTTGGAATGTTATGCAGTGATTGGGTATTTTTAGACGTATCAACTAATTAGACCGTATTTCCCCACTGTGTAATTTGTACAACTAACAAACTTGAAATAACTCACGGAGGTAAACTCTACTCCCACCGTCTGAGATCAGCTAACTGCAGCTTCGATTAAAGAGTCCTTCAGCAATTTTCTCATCGACAGGACTCGAACCCACCCACCTGTGAAAAATAACGAATAATTAGCGCATCATTCATGGCAATCGAACAAAAACCAAATGCCTCTGGAGCAAACTTGAAGCCACTGCCAAAATATAAATGCTTGATTGACTGGACCAATCTGCACAGTTGAAAAATAGTTGTCTAATAGACATTTCTTTGCTGGTGTGCTCTCTGGTAGTAGTACAGAGATGTCAGCAACCCAGTTGTTAAATATGGACTGAACGAAAAAATTTATTTGAAACAAAGTTATCCTTTAACTACATTTTACTAAGATGACAGCAGTTGTGTGAACTTAATAATCATCTGTCTGTAGCACAGTACTGTTTGGCCCAAGTGCTTTCCCAGTCGACTCAATTATCAAAGGTAAATGGAGAGGAAAGTGTAGGAACGTGGATAACACAAAAATACGCACAATGCGAAACACAGGAAACCGTTTATACTTTTAATATGCAATTTCTAAATTATTTCGGAGTAAAAATTTTGAATAAATTATTTTGCAGTAATAAAAAGAAGGAAACAGGGTAATCAAAAAAATACACAATAGTTTTTAATATCTATACTTTTTGAAATATCGCCGAGTTTGGTATCATTAAATAACAAGACAGCATTTTTTTTTTTTTTTTTTTGCTTTTTTTCCAAGCAAAACATATTCACTGTGTGATTACTGTGCACCCAAAACCACTTGCAGATATCAGTTGAAGTTTATCGCAGCTGCAGCCAGAGTTTCTTCAGAGATGTCCTCTACAACAGCAGAATTCCTCTTCAGTTTTTTAGTGGTGAGTGTATTAGTCCTGCAGACGTTACCCTCAGAAAATAATCGTGGGCATTCGGATCAGGCGAGTACGGTAACGAAGAACATCTAATCTCATATCGTCCAGAATATCGGTTAGAGATGACTCTTTCATTAAAATGTTCTTTCAGGAAATTAAGAACCGTATACACCGCATATGGTTCTGCCCTTCCCCCATCTTGTTGCAAAAATATTTCTTGGCATTTTCTCCAACGAAATTTCACCTTAAATTCGTGCTGTATTTAATAAAATTTTATCACGCAAAAAGCAGCTGCTCATGAGCAATTGGTAAATAAAATAAGCCTTCCCTTGTCTTGTGCGATTCAAGCTCACCAATTCCAGCCAGTATATCAAAAAATAGAGGCATTCAAATCCGTTGCATTTTTCTTGATGACCCTTATATTTACGATTAAAGCTTGATCAATATTGACAGTATGTGTGTTAAAAAAAAAAAGCAACTGTGTATATTGTAGCTATGAAATGTGAGTATTCTGTGTGTGATTTTCCTGTTTTCTGGACAAAATAAAACAGTTTCCAGAAGGGAAAAAACCTTGCAACCCTGGGCTGAGACCGACGAACTCAGTCAGTTGTGAAAAAAAGCCATAAAAATCCCCCTCATCATTGACGGGATTCGAAGTTAGGCTTTCCTGCCGGTATGGAAAGGACTGTGTGATATCCGCTATGTTACCCACGAGGGCAAAACTTGATCAAAAGAATTAACTAGCATTAATTATAGTATACTTAGAACACTTTAAAGTATCCCCGGTGCTTTAATGAAAACTGGTCCAAAAGAATTGCTGGATCTGACGGTTCAAATTTTAGATCTAAACATAGCCTTCACTCTTTCCTATACGAAAAAGAGACTACTTGATTAAATGAATTTCTGGATCACTACCTATTATTTGTATCCACGCCTTTTTGTATCTTATACTATGAAAATACCTCTCGGCTGACTTTTCATTTCCTTCACTGACGGGTGCCTAATTATCCACTAGTGAAGGTATGATCGTGAAACTTCTTTCTGGGTAATGGCACGGGTTACAAATAAACAGCATCATACGTTTCCTTTGAGATAAGTCCTGTTTACTTATAGTGTAATACTGAGGTAGCTCAGTGATTTGCTTAACAACGTGAAATTACAATTGCTGTGAAATTGGCTTGATCCAAGTAGTCAGTTACCAAAGGTGGTTCATCTGTCCATTGCTCATAGAACAATAGTATATTTGGTTAACGTACGCAACAGATGAGACTCAAATGAAACTATTGGGCACTAACCACAGTACGTGTAATCGTTTAACATATGTGAATGGAATGGTGAATACTAGAGAATTAAAATGGAGTTTCTACACAGACAGAATAACGATCCACCATATTGAAAATTCAGTTTTTACTTAATGTGTAATTTTCAATCATTTCAGTTTTTGTGAGAATTTGAAGAAACGGTTTGTAGGCCCATTTAATTTTCTCAAAAAAACAAAATGCAACGTCCTCATTTTCTTTTGGGATGTGGATTCTGTTACTGTATTGGTATTGAGTCTGAATTTCTTGCAAGAATCTTTGGTTAATTTTTAGCCCACAAATTGGCTAGTTACAGCTAAATATCAAATGTATTCTAAATTTGTTCAGATAAGAAACAAACGTTTGGGAGCAGCGAATCGAGCCGTGACACCTTTTTTAGCACGCAGGCTCAACGAACGCGCCTTTATCTGATTACTGTAGCCTCATCGTTGTTGTGGCTGTAGTCCCATTGTGCTGTATCCAGTAATGGAAACTAGTATCTTCCAACTTAACGAATAACTACAAAATTACATATTTGGCTGTTATTGTAACAGGTGTTTGTCAACTATACCAGCTTTCTCTGTCTCCACGTATGAATATATTCCAAAACGATCTTTGTTTTTTGTTCACGTGCTACTCAAACGCCTTAATGTCTTTGGCCGAATGCTAAGAATAATCAGTATAATCCATTATGAATGACCAGCACTAAAGTGTTCCCCCACGTGGCTGCATGAGCGCCACAAAGACTAGCTTGCTGCGCGAGACACATTCTTTACTTAATGAAGCGGCGCAAGAAAAGGAAGAAGAAGATTCACGTTGACAATCTGCCATCACGTTTAATAGCTATCCTTGTCCTCCACCTACTTTTGAACTAGAATGATTGTGGTAACCGCGCTACATACAACGTTTACATCCCTTATTTCTTACTACAAATTGAAGAAATAAATATCAGATTGAGGATAAGAAAAGTGTGAAACAGGAATTACCACATCTTTTTGTGTGGTAATTTGGAAATCTATAAGGCCACTAGTTCTAATTCTATGATAGCCTTATCTGAGTCTTTTTCAGAGCGCACTTAATTGCCTCAATTAGCTAAAGAAATACCTGAATCTCTAAAGAATCATAAATAAGCATCTAATTTTGATCCGCGTCTAGTCTAACTACTGTAGACCTTGAGTTATTTAATCAACTCTCCAAGTAGGACAGTGGCCAAATGGTGTGTAATGATAATAGTTAATAATCATTTTAATTAACACCACAGAATAGAATCACAATTTCAGAATTCGTAGCTGGTTTTCGAATTTGGGGTGTTTAATAAATAAAAACGCCCCTATCTTATGAGAAATTCATCTCTTTCAGTACATAACATTCTCATTTTCCAGAATTTTATTTCTTTATTTTTTAACATTAAACATATCGCAAGCAGTTCTTTTCGCTTTTTAAATTGGCATATAAAACACTATCCTTCAAGGGCCTCTAAGTAGCAACCATCGTTGCTGCATGATTTATGATTTTTTTTTTTGTTATTAGATATTTACAAATAATTCTGGTAGTGAGACGAAATATTGTCAGGAGACTAAACCCTGGTATTTTTAAAGATATATAAAGGTTTTGTTCTAGTTAGGCGGAATGTATATTTTAAGACAACCTTATTCTTTAATTTCCTTAAACATAAATAATAAATTTGTCTATACATATATTATTTTTTGATGAAGAGCCCTCGGAGGTCGGTAACTGGATACATCAATAATTCTTGATTGCTCCAATCAGATTTAAGAATATATTCCGAAATCTTGGTGCATTCAAGAATTATTCATATATTGTCTCAACATTATGTCTCCGATACCGAGACAATGTAGTTCTTCAATTCAAAGTGGATCTGAGTTTAGTTTCCTGTTTTAAACTATATGCCTTTCCGAAACCATATTAAAATATAAATTTAGAGGCGAAATTAGAACTTATCGAAAATCAATAAGCTGTTTTGGCAGACAACAACTTCTTTTTAAGACTTCCCGAAACAGAGCTGACATTCAATGCAATAAAAGAATGCAAAAGGATACTTTGAGAACTGGGAGGGGGGAGAAGAAATAGCTTACAAAATTCCTACTAGTTATACCACATCCTAGTCCCCCTCCTCCCTGACTTCCGCACGAACTTTGATGTCCATCCGGTGACGTTGCACGCGGCATGAAATCACGAAAAACGAGGTCGTATTCCGGCCTACAGCTGCAACAGACTGAGCGCACGAGGGCTGTCCGCGGTTTTCAGATCAGACCGTGCCGAGCGTGGTGCCATTCACTCCGCTCTTTTTTTCTTTCTTTTCTTTTTTTTTTATCCTTCCTTCCCGCTCGAGATGGATGTCGGTGAGCCTAAACCGCGAACTCCGCGACGCGCATTTCGTCCCTGGGGTCTATGTCGGAGCACGGGCGGCCATCAATTTTCCCCCTGTCACTTGCCGGAGGACGGTATACAGGTTCGGGTGGCGGAGAAACGCTAGGCGCCTAGATTTCTTGGAGAAATAAGAATACGAACGTGATAGATGTGCTCACCCATTTGTCATGCAATATTTATCACAGAGACTCTTTGTCTTGCACTCTGCTGTACTGTAGTAGCCGCCATAATTGGAGGGCCAACTCAATGGCATCCCGGAAACTTTTTTTTTTCCCCTTTATTTAATGCTGTTTCAAAGTAGCTAGTCTTCGCAGATGTACGTGGCCCCATTTAGATATTTCCAGTGTACCTGTTACTAAGGGTTTTCTCCACCAGAGGTCGCCTAGAGGATTGATGGAATAATAATGGGTACTTAATGAAGTAATGATGTCTCACAGAAGATAAACGGTTTTTGGTGAGCAGTCAAAATGGACTTTTTTTTTTTGACAGCGTTTCCATTGAGTGATGGACAATTATTTAGAAATAAACACGAAACTAAAAGCACAGAAAAAATGACTTCTGCACATCCAGATGGTTTCGTTTTATTGCATTACTATGAACAATATTTTACGAAGGAAAATGCGCTTGCCAACTGGGTAAAGTGCCGTTTCGGTCATACAAATTGTCATATATGTAAAGAAGATTTTTCTAAAATACTTCTCACTTACAGTGTATGAAAGCTGCCTTACTGTGACAATCGTTTAAGAGAAGTGGCACTTTTTGTCTTATTACACTTTTTTATATTAAACGGAGATAGTGCACTAAATAATATAATACACGATCTTTTATGCTGCTTTATCCCTTGAAATATGATTTTTGCATGATATTCATAAATATGAATACTAATTGCTTCATTTTCGGATGTAGTTTCTATAAATGGCTTAGCTCAAACTTCTAAATAAATATTCTCGTTCTTCCATTTTTTGTTTCATTAAACTCATTAATTTATTAATTACATATACTGTATATGTATATATATATATTTTTTTTTTTAATTATAGCTAACTGATTTAATTTCCTTTTCAAATAATATCCGTCAGACTGCAGTGTCTGTTAAAACACCCTCTGAGTGGCGTTTTAGTGTTTGGATTTGATTTCCTGCTTCGTTGGTGGCCGCCGGAATTTCAAAACAACTTATTACCAAGCAGAGGCTTAGTCCCCGCCCCCGACAATAAAGGCATTTTATTTCTTAAAACAGCCAGCCCAACCTGAGAATGTACACCATATACAGGTACATTATACTAATGCCTTATTTGCCTCGACATTTATCTGTGAAAACCACACCAACTCTCAAAAATGTAGCATTTAGAGAAGAAAATTTTCCTGGAATTGATTTTTCTCCTTATATATTATTTTTTTTCTCTTACCCGTAAGCTAACTGTGCAATAATAATTATTACTAGGAGATTCGCGCGAACTCCTTATTAAATTTTTAGCTGTTGTCCGAGCCCTTTGTTGAAAAAATAACTGGATAAAATTTAAGACTATTTTAACAGGGAATGACCCTTACCTAAAATTCTTCTAGACCGATCCTCTCGTTAACAGATTTGTAGCCCACACCCTGCCTATTACAATGAACTCTAGATTGCATTTGTAAAGATGGAAGCGTATTTTGTTCGAAATGCCCTAATTTTACTCCACGGATTCAACTCCACCATTTCCTTGACATGATATTAATGCACATATCCAGTTCACACTAAAATGCAGAAGCCCATATCCTTCAAAGGCAGCCAGATAAGTCATTTCTGTGAGCATGTGAGAACTGTATCGACTTCATACAACGGACAGCACAGTACAGTACAGTACTGTACTGTACTGTTTCTATAGCAAGCAGTCTAGTTCGATAGTCAAGACAAAATTAAGACAGCCAGTATTTCAATACCACAGTAATCCTGGTTCACAGTGCGATATTTATTGAACAGGCTTTCTCCAGACTGCCCTTGCTCCATTAATCAGCTAATAACAAGAATTCATCACAGAAGAGCATGGATGAAGGGCGTCTAACTAAGAAGTGCTCATGGGCTGCACAAACAGTTCTCTGGGAGATAGCGGGCCGCATTAATGTGCATACAAGCACATCTATGACATCAATGAGAGAATTATATTACATATTTTCACGTCTTTTCTCTTTCGCAAAAATACACGATCTCATGACCATCAACATTAATGAAGGTTAGTATCACTTACGAATTTTATTTAAATATGATATTAATGTATCCCCTTAAAGTATCGCTATTTAACATATTTTAATATAGGTTTAACATCATTAAACTGCGAAAACTGACAACACTTGGGGAGCGGGGAAGACTAAATGTATAAGGATCTTTGACCAATTGGACATATCTGGCCTAGATGCTTATTGCGCAAAACATACAATGAAGATGTTCAAGAGCGGATCACAGATGAGCTAGCATTTAACAATTGCTTAAAGATGTTCGATTTTTATAACAGAATGCTTAAAATGGAAGTAGTAAACGAGCACAGGGCTCTATTTCGTGAAAAATGGTCTCGTTGATGCTCCTCATATTACAAACTCCCAGCAGATCTGTACGCAATTATCATGATGCAGAACAAAATGTGTGACCCCGACGTGCTTCTTGTAATGTTATGCAACAATCTTAACAGACAGTTCTTATTAGTTCAGCCTCTTATGTGCAGTGCGAATATACATTGTTCTCTTTGTCAATCGCAGATGCCAACAACAGTACCTTATAATGTATTGCAATCATTGACGCTTACCCACTTTATGCCAATCCAGGATATCACTTCCTAAGCAGATCGGCAAGATAACGGCTGGACGGTACTTTATCGATCTATTCCGTTGTGTAATTTCTGTGTGTAATTTCTGTGCAGATTCTATGATTTTGCTGATATATATATGGATCATAATATCTTTCTCTCTCTCTCTCTCTTCCCCCCCACCAGAAATTTTGAGTCACAATATTTTTTTCCTAGTTAAGGGGTGGGTAGTTTTATATCTTCGAAAATATTGAAATGGTTTAATACCTTAAAAGGATTGAGCAATTAACAATGGGGGAATCCTTTCCCTTTTCTTGGATGACGAAAACAAAGGGGAATACATTACAATTAAGGAAAGATAACTGTTGACTTGATTTAAGAAAATTGCCTTTATTCAGAGAATAATCAACTGTTGCAAGTTACTACCTAGCCTTGGTGGAGTCAGAAATCTAATGTATATTTAAAGGAAGATTTGATAAACATTTGGAAAAAAATATAAATATAAAGCTAATGATAAATTTTGTTTTATTTTATTTCATTTTTACTTTTTGACAGCATATAATACATAAATTTCCATGATTATTAGGCAGCAACTTGATACTGACAGTTAAGATTAGATTATGTTTTATGGATGTACAAAGTAGCAATATGCAGCGAATACTATAAAAGTGGTTTATGACCAGGATATATTGTTTGAACATTGTCTTAAAAATTTAAAAATGTACAAAATGAATAAATGGAATTTATTCATTTTGAACTTTTTCACTTGAACATTTCTTTTACGTTAAGTTTCCTGGATAGATGCAGCTCACAATCTCTTATATGGCCACGAAAAGTCTGGAGATTTTTGAGGAACATTCTCACAGAGCTATTTTTCACTATTTATTTCAACCAGTATTCAACTTAAATCTGTTTTGTAATACAGTAATTATATATTCTGGAACCTCTTCACATACTTTGACTTAGGGACGCATTATTGGCATCGACCAATGAGACCATTGGTCCATACCAATCGATATCATAGGATTCTTTCCCCATGAAAGAGTCCTACGAAAACATCAAACCTGTATTGAGAAAAGTACAGTACACGATGAATAAAAGTGGCTCATCGCGGAGATTTCAGTTACCAGGTTTCTTTTAGGTTTACAATCGGACCATATAAAATATTGTTGCTTTTTTGTGCGAGTAAGATAATCGAGCCAAGCCCATTCTTTACGAAACCAAGATTTAACCCCCTCGCATGAATCTTATACCTGGAAAGGAAAATGTCATCTGTAGTGATTGCACAAACACATTTTACCGCTTCGTCATATAAAGTTATGTCTAATAGAATTTCATTAAAGCTATTGACAAAAAAAAAAAAAAAAAAAAAAACCAGAATAACCTCATCCGCCCATGTGTATTATCTCCATAAATTATGTTCTTCCTCTAGTCGGTTTTCCTGTTTTTTCTGGACGAATAACCCGAGTTTTCGACAGAAAAACACCTTGCTAACCTCTCCTGAGACCGATTGACTCAATTGCCGAGTGAACCCCCCCCTCCCCATAGACGAATTCGAACTGGGCCTTTTCCACCTGATGGGGGGAAAGATGGTATTTATGATCATTGCGCTACCCTCTAGGACAAAAGCTATGGGCAGGAATGGAGATCGTATTCATTATTTAAAATTTCCACTCGTCAGCAATAATCACACTACCATGAAACTGGTTATATCTAAATAAGTCTATGCGGTCAAAGGTAAAGGTGGGAGCCACAATTTCAAAAGAGGGACTATAATGGAGTGAGTATTTCTTAGTCTGTTTAACCTGGGAGACTATTGTATGATGCCGAATACATACAGTATGTGCTGTTGATATATTCAAAGGTATTCTTACCAATGGGAAAGACCCTTAAACATGTAAACATGTGATGGGTGCCTGATCACGTTGAGTTTAATTGAGTAAAAGAAATAATCATGGGATAATTACACACAATCACGTTCTTCTGATTTCTTTGAGAATTATACGAGAATATGTAAAGAACCACTGATGGAATAAGGCGAGTGATAGCTGATTACCAGAAAGCACTAACGCTGGCAGCTAATGGAAATCGGAAAGTGAGCTCGAAACTCTGGAGAACGTTAAGGAATCAGATTGCTCTAAAATAAGTGATATGAGGATCTCAGAGAAGTGTTTGTTAGAAAAAGCTACTGATGTTAAAGGAGGGCAAGGCTCCAGGCTGTATGGCGAATATGCACACACACACACACTGGTTGTTTACAATCTGTACATATCTTGGGTAAGATTGCGTATATTCGTCTTATGGTTGCATGTGAATGCACCAAACCATTGGAAATGTTAATGACAACGTCAGTAGACTCCAGGAAGTCCCATTGGACTAGAGAAGTGTTAATGTTTACTCAGCCCACAGAGGTGGCGCTAAAGAGGCGCTGGGTAATTATAAGCTAGTTATTTTGATTTCTCTGGTAGCAAAGGTATGGAATCTATGAATAAGGATGCTATTGAGAACCAAATTGATAAAAATGCCTTCTTGAATATATCCCAGCATGAGTTCCTTAAGGGAAGGCCATTGCCTGACCAGTGTCTGGTAAATTACTATGATATAGTCATTAAACAGTTAGATTCAGATAATAATTTTGATATTATTTATCTATATTTTAGTAAAGTCTTTGATACCATTTTCTTGGAAGGCTGCTGTATAAACTGGAAGAAATTGGAGCTACTGATATGATCCTAGTCTAAATCGTAGGCTGCCTAAATCATAGGGAGGCCGAGGGTTGACATAAATTATCAGTCTTCAGGGTGGACTACAGAAATCCTGTAGTCCACCCTGATGGGACATTTTCTAGTAGGAAGGACATTATAATCACTCTGATCAAGGTTGGGTTAAGTTAGGTGAGTGTTTAAACGCAAAAGCAACTAAGGCTAAGAGGCATTAGTATGCTGTGTTTATAACTACGAATGTTCTTCGGTCGGTTTGTTGTTCTGGATGAAATACCCTCTATTTCATCCAGACATTTAAGCTTAGATCTGATTAAAGTGCATAAGAGCGCTGAAGGAGTTACGAAAATAGATGAGAAAAGTCTGTTCTCCTTCGTAAGTGAGACAGGTACCGCGAATACAAATATAAAATCTAAGGAAATAACAGAAGATTGCTTTGGATCTCATTAAATTCACTTATGGGCAATGGCTGTTGTCAAACACGGGAATAAATTCCCTCCTCCCAACGTGTTGGAGGTAGTGGATCTGGCCAAGTTGAAAGCAGAAATGGATGTTTATCTTGAGGGAATGGGAATAGTTCGAATATTCTGTTTTATTTTATTTAATTTTTATTTTTAAAAAAAAAATTTGGCTTCAAGAAAAAGTCCGCTTCGTTGCATCATTTAGCTTTAATAATACTCATATTAAGATATGCACGAGTCAACGAGTGTCTCTTGGTAATGGTTAGATATGTGTTAAACGCCAACCCAACTAAGAAAGTCAGCATATTGTGTTTTGTAATGCGTGTATTCTTTTATCTGTGTGTTATTTTCTGGCCGAAAAAACTTGAGTTTCCAGGAAGGAAAAACCATGCAGCTCTCTCGTCCGAGGGCGATTAAATCAGCCACATTGTAAAAATAAAAAAGAAAATCCTGTGAATTCCTGGCGTCATAGACTGGATGTTGTTGGGTTTTAAGAGCATCGGCAACAAAGTCCATGTTGAATATTGTCTGTAAATTGCGAGTGTTCTGAGGTCAATTTTCTGTTTGCTAGTCGAAAAACCGGAGTTTCCGGGGGGGGGGGGAAAGCTATGCTACCCTCGTCTGAGACCGACTCATTCAGCCATGTTGTGAAAAAGACCTATAAAAATTCCTTCCGTCATCGACGGGATTCGAACTCAGGTCTTTTCTACCCGGTGGAAAGGCCGGCGATCCTACCAACTGTGCTACGCACGAGGGCTCATAGGCTGCATTCGAATTCAGTTCTTTTTCACTCGGTGTGGGAGCTTGGTGATTATAACTATTGCCTCCCGAGGGCTAGTTGGTAAAGAACATTTGAAGTTGCTGATTTCCGTATTACAGCAGAAATCAATGCTAATAGGTTGAGAAATGGTATTTTTAGGTGAAATTTATGTATCAACAAAAGTACTACCTTTTTAAATGAGACAAAACTCCATTGCAAAACTTGAATTTCGATAGCAGCTAACGTTCAGCGTTCTTTTATAGAAATGAGAAAATTATCTTTGCCGATAACGATGGTAGCAAGGGCGAATTTCATTATATTATTATTATTATTTTATTTTTGAAATATTCTACACTCACTAACCACACCACAAATATTAACGTACAATGACAACAAGAATATTAATGATCTTGTGTGCTCTGGAGTCAATAAAAACACTATTATGGCTTCTGCTCAAAAATGAGGAAACCACAAAATTACTTACTTCGTAGTGTACACATTGTAGAACTGTTTTGTGTAATCTTAATTTATGGGAAGAAATTTCATGTAAAGGTTTTGGAACTTGTGGGAAAGGTTGGTTATATCTGTGTAATGCGAGATAAGGCCCGTTTTTGTCCAGGTTTAGATGTACATTCTGAAATGATTAAGATTTTTGCGGTGATATGAAAAACTAGCATTGTCATATGAAATTCTGGTTTCATTTCGAAAAACGAGTTTTCTTAAAAAGTAGTGCCAACATGGCTATTTAATAAATGTTTTTTTTTTTAATTATCTTACTGTTACATTCCATCAAAGTAATTTTTCACTCCTGCAACTCTATTTCGAACATATTGGAATTGTCTAATACTGTCAGCAGCCTAGTTTTGTTGAAGAATGGCGAGTAGGCTAGCTATTGCTCGAGTTTGTATTTCTATAATTTGTCCTAAATAAAGCATGGCCTCAATCTTAATAGTCAGAACTGAAACTCTTGTCCAATGAATTGCGCACCCAAGTTCTTTCGTTTCGAAAAACCTAAGTCAAGGTGAATTTGAAAGCAATGCTAATTATTGTGTACGACTGGGATGACATCACACTGTTGCTATCCTGGAGACAGCACCAATCATCTTGCTTGAAATTTGTGGCCTGCGGCTGGTGTTATGGTGTTGCATGGGAAATCCTTGAAAATCATCCATCCTTATTCTTGGAACACAAATAGGGATTGGGATTAAATTTTGGTGACTTTGATTTGTTCAACCAAGAAGAAATCTCTCAACGGTCAGGCTGCTCGTTATAAGAGAAGCCTGCTGCATACCTAGAATCTAATTGTACGGGAGACTGGAGATTACTTTGAGGGTGAGCGTAAAATACACTCGTAAATAAAGCTCCTTTTATGTAATACCGTAAAATATCAACTGGTTATCAAAAATTAAATAAAAACATGGCAATCTAAAGCTTATTCTAAAATGAGAAAAAAAAATTTCTAAGATGATTAAAATTATTTTTCTCATCTTAAGATGTGTTGAAGAACGGCGAGTAGGAGAGCTATTGTTCGCGCTGATTTTTCTATAATTTTTTCTAAATGAAACATGGGCTCAATCTCTGTAGGCAGAACTCAAAACTCTTGTCCAATGAATGCCGCACCTAAGCTTTGATTCGATTTTCAGAACATCATTGTGTAATCCAATAGTATAGCATAAAAGCAGAGTTCGTTTTGCTGCGAGCATTAAGTCCGCATTAAGAGCATTTATTGGGCCATTTAAATCCTGCTGAGCTCTTGCAGGTGTAGCACAGTGGTTATAATGACCGTCCAAAAGACCAATAGTTCGAATTCCGTCAATGACGCAAGGAATTTTTATGCGCCTTCTTTCACAACGTGGATGAGTCAGTTGGTCTCAAACGAGGGTTGATTGGATTTTTTCCTGGGAACTAAAGTGTTTCGTCCAGCAAATAGTAACCAAGCTAAGAATGGACACAATACACTGTCATTTCATAGCCTTTGTTACTTTGGCGCTTAGCGACCACACACCTAACCTAAATCCTGCCGACTACAGACATACACGGCAGGATGAGAAAGTTTATCTTACTTTTCATATTTTTAAAAGCCAAAATAGCAGGAGCTATCTTATCTTCCAAAGTAAAGTTGATTTTTTTAAATAGATATCTTCAGTCAGCTCTCAGAACTAAATAAAATCCAAAATAAATACACATTTTTGGTGAAAAACATTTGACGACTCTGTTTATAATATTAGTGTCCGAAATGATCTTGGACATTGATATTAAAAAGAATTTACGACAAAGTTTATTATTATTTTTCGAAATAAAATAATTTCGTGAAATTTGACATCCTAATGTAATTTAATGCGGTAAATTGTATTTTCAGTCAGAATACCATTTTAACCTCCGAAACATGCAAATCAAGCGGGTACTATAACAGGACTGCTTATTTCTAATCTAATGGTTATAGAAATCATCCGATATTTTTTTTCCCTTTTTGTGGAGTTCACTGTAGGTGTTTCAAAAAATTCAGAACAGTGGATAACTGTTCTGGACAGTCTTAGGTAGCGAGAGCCTTAGTCACATGAAAGATGGCAGCTCGAGGATTGTGGAACCAATGCTAGGAGACCATAGTGTATTTCGCTGTTAGGCTAGCTAACACTCCCTCTTGGATCTATCTAGCCCTAACGGAAACGCCACAAAGAAGTAATTGGGATTTCCTGAGCTCTGTACTACAACAGCAACAGAAGTTCAAGATAAACTATATAATAGATGCTTCAAAAAAGGGAATTCTATACGAGCAACCCATTTCTTGTGTTTTCCTCATCTCCTTTTCCACCACAGGCGAGCGCGTCCCACTTGGTGTACACAACCCTAAAGTTTCAGTCGCGAAACTGATTCTCGACGTGTGCTGTCATCTGGAGAACACGTCAAAAAAAAGCATGTTGCCATCCTTTCCTAATTAGAAGTCTGATAGTTGTGTGGTCTAAGGTATCATGATGAACGGCTGCACCGTCTTTGATAGGCAAATCTTGGCTGTCAAATGTATATGGACGAAAACCCTGACAACTATTTAAGGCTTTAAAGAGATTTCATAGATACTAAATTAATTTGTATGGATATTAATCCTCTTCCACCTAAGGTTCTGCTGGTTGGCAAATTCCTTCGAAGTGAGGATATACTGGGGTGGAATTACCAGTCACACCTTCAGAAATTAACGCTGATGTTCAGATATGTTCTTAAGTTCATTGCATTGTGCTTTCCATGGGATGAGAGAACCAAACATATGCAACTGCGCTTGCCTGAGATTCTTAAGGAGACCAATTAACCTCCTTCCAGGGTCTTCCATTTCGTATGATCTAATCTTATAAATGAATAGGATGTGTATAGAGCCTTTATCGTTTGTCTTTTACCAATGACGGTCATTTTTCATTAGCAACCAGCATTTGAAATCATTGTGAGGGTTGTTTATCTGCCAGAAGTGATGTCTCATTAAAAGCCTGAATTATGCACCACTACCTGTATAGATGTGGTTGCTCAGGATCTTATGATTATGATCCATGAAAATATTGGCATATTTTGTTTAAACTCAGCATGACAGAACTTTATAATAAAAATCACTCTAAAGTAAAAATTGCTCCACAATTTTTTACAAGTTATATTTATTCTATAGAATTCAGATTTTAATTTCAAATGTTAACGAAATACAACAATTTATATCTCTTCTATTTATTTATACCTCTTCTCCCTTCTGAAACCTTTTCTCATTTGCATTAGCATGCCAGTTTATTATCAGCACGTTATACACTGTCTGGTCACTTTACTAGAAACATGAACTAATAAACTGTTGGACCGCTATTAGTTCGAATTAGCGCTCCCACACGGCGTGGCAGGGAGTCAACAACATATTGAAAAGTAACACGAGGAATATTTGACTATTTATACAACAAACTATCCTCAATTTACGGAGTAACACTGGCTGAGGACTGTGCTGACGAATACTCCTTTCCAGTTCATCCCAAAATGCGGATATGAATTGAGTTCCGGTGATTGCGTCTGTCACTTGAAGCTTATTCGTGTTTCTCATATTTGGGGGTGATGATTATAATTACCGTCTTCTTCATATCGGGTGGAATAGCTCCGAGTTCGAATCCATCATTGATACGAGGAACTTTATGGGCTTTTGTCACTCCGTTGCGAAATTAGTCGGTCTCAGCTGGGAGAACAAGGTTTTGTCTCTCGGAAACTCGAGTTTTTCGTCCAGAAAAACAGGAAACTGACCATGTCATTTATAAATGAACATAAGACACATGAGCAAATAAAGTTGCTCTCAGGTAACCCTAACATGACAGGTTTTTTTTTTTTTTTTACTGTTAGTACAACAGAATGGTTCCAGTGCCTCGTGTGGTTTTCTCCATGTATGAAATTCTTCCATTGGCGTTTGAAAAGCGTAAATCGGCACTCATCGGACAACATTAATTGTTTCAAGTATGGCATTCATTCTTTTTGTTCCTGGCACTAGCACTAACAGGGCATATTTTCCGCTTAGTGTCCGAGATCAGTGACTTACTCGAAGGTCTCCTATGTCCATACTGCATTCTTTGTTTTTAGTCTTTCGCACGGTTAAGATACTAATGCCAACGATTATACTTAATAATCCGCTCCAGACGTAGATTTCTTCACTTCGTCACCTTTGATTTTTGGCTATAGGTGGTGTTTGTTAACGAATGACACTTGAATACTCGACAGTGCAACCATTCTCTCTCCTGCATCATCTTATTAAATGCGCCGACAATCGTACCTCTTCAGAAGTCTGAGAGAGAGACTGTCCGTTTTACGGTACCTATGGATTTTAGGCACGAAAATTAAAACAGATTTTTGTTTGTTTATACTCCAGGATAAATCGCATAAGGTTAGAGGCGCTTCCGAGAGAAGAGAGAGAATATTACCATATTTAGCAATCATATGGAACCACTCAAAACTCTTGTCAACTCAAATGCGTGTGCTACTTATATATCCTCGCTTTTGACCACTCGGCTACACATTGGTCAAAATCGAGGTTGAGGATAAAATGATGTAAAGATATGTAGGGCGCATATCTTTACACCACTTTCCTGCAGGCGGCGCGGCACGCCACGTGAACCTGTCACTTTATATATTTTTACACAGATTTTTTGCATATAACTCAAACCTCCATAGACCTAATGAAATGGATATGCCAGCGTATTTGGGTCGTGATCAACGTGGAGTGCACTAGCATACGCGTTTGATTTGACCGCGGTTCGAGCTCATGTGGCTAATAAATACGGCAATGATTGTATTCTTATTGAAATTACCAACTGTAATCTCCCCCTAACTTATGTGGTCGTGTGATTAAACATTTAAAAGGATTAATTACAACTTAGGATTTGATACAACATCCACAATTTCCAACCATATCGATGAGGATTACCTTGCCAAAACAGATCCATCACTTAAGACTACAGATTCACTTGATTCTTTGGGAATTCTATTGACTATTCCGATTTGAAGTAACTAAAGATTCTGCCTCACACCATGGTGCTTATTCATAAGTCACCATTGAATTATAATCAACAGAGAGAGAGAGAGAGAGAGAGAGAGAGAGAGAGAAAATTTTCCAAGTAAATATAAAAACATGACTTTTTACGCATCTTTAAGGCATCCTTTTTTATTCTCGCCTTTTTTAAGAAATCAAGCAAAATATCTCGATGAAAAACTCTTAAGTTTTGATATTTTATACCACGGCTTTTTGCTCAACACGCGCGAATAGCTAAAACCGTAAGTTAATCGATATCTTTCTATCGTTCTTTGAAAACTCTAGAACTGTTGCTCTCTGCTGGAGAAGTCAAGGTCCGTAATTTCACTGTTATTTTTCACCGGCACCTGGCGATGATGGTGGAATTATTATTTTTTTTATCTCGTTCTTTAAATAGCGTTCTCCTAATTACTGTTGTGCTAGCAGTCTTATAGGTGTTGCTGCTGATGTGGAAATTTTATATTATCTGTGAAGCAGAGACCAAGAATAGGATAAAAATGGTATGCTTTTTAGTGTAGTAACTCGCAAAATGTACTTCCACAAGTTTGCATTGTCGAAATGGATGCTGTGGTTTTACAATTAGTTAATTGAATTATTGGTATCAGCCATATAGTAAAAGGAAGCCATAGACGTCTGCTGCACCGACAAAAAGAATGAACAAATTAAATAATAAATAAATATTAGCAGGATTTGGTCTTTTTAAATTTCATTTGTTTCAATGGTTTTGGCTGAAAGCTTAAAGTAAAAACCTTCACTATGTGAACGTTTTGTGATGACTTACCTGCAGACAGGAATTTTTTCGTTCTTAACATAGAAGATTCCGATTGATATTTCTTCATATATAGTACATATTCACTATACTTCTTAAATTAACCGTCCACCTGCATGTTTCAAAGAATATTCTATTGATACATCTTGACCTGTTTAGAAGCCAATGTTCCATTTCAACCCACAGGTGTTCAGTGGGATTATGGTCGCTAATGAAGCTTTCGAACGCTCGTGTCAACCAAATCACTATAGGCTGTGCTGTATGATATGATGCATGGTCGAGCTAAAACAGAAAAGGGCTCTCAAACTGCTTCTTTCACAGTCCAGGAGAGCGGGATTGTCCAAAATGTTAATTTACCGCATGGCATTCATTGTTCTGGAATGATCACCTGTGGTCCAAAACCTGAAAATAATTTCCTTCCTTCAAGATAAAATTTGAATCCGGGCTTTATCCACATGCTGTAGAAGGATGGATAGAGATTGTAACCACTGTGCAGTCTACGAGAGCGAATCATGATGCTAATTATTTGTAATGTGGTGCTTCCTTTCAGAGCGGCTTCCAAGTATATTTCAGACTTATTGCTGGGATTCCTGGAACTTCATTAGAAGATAGGAATGCCAAATAGCATTTTACTTCGCGTATGAGAAGTTCTGTTTATTTGTAGGGTAGGATAAACAACTATTTAAGCTCCACTTTATTTAATTATTTATTTATAAGCACTTTGTTTACACGTATAGTGGATAAAAAGAAATCTCACTTGGTAACCGAGAGTTTCTTAAATTTTAAAGAGATTTATTATAAACAGTGACCGTATATGCGCATATTATTTTATTAAACTGTCATATATTTTGTTACTTATTTTATGTTCTTAGTACAAGTACAGACCCATTCATTTAGAATGACGTATGTATTCAGTTTACAACAGCCGGCTTTTTTTTTTTTTCTTCTTTTATTCGTCTTATAATTTTGTAAAACCAAATATCAAAAATATTTCTTCAATAAGGGCTGATAAGAAAGTAGTGGCCACAAGGTAATTACATTATCACGTGACTATTCTCACGTTCCTTCAATAACCTTTTCCCATTCCCATGGTAACTGGGAAATGCATCCGCATAATGTTGTTTATTGATATCTAAAGAGGCTGGTCAATGGAATGTAAGGGGACCTGACTGCTTTCAAAACGCCATACCTGGAGAAAAGCAAGTCCGAGTCAAGCACACAAAGAAAGATCTTGGAGAGGTTCTTTCTTTGTATGCCGACTCTAAGTTATTATTGTCCTACAGAGGTTGGACATAATCATTAATGTAGTTTCAATAACTAATCAGAAATAATTTTATAATAAACCACTATTCTCGCTAGAGTTATGATCCTGTGAAGTATTTCGCTATGAGATTGTATTTTGTGTACATAGCAGAGTGGTGCAAATTCGCGTACCATAGGAAATTTTCTAAATTCTATTCCTTGAGTAACATTAACGGAATTAACAAAAGCGTTGATTTAGTATTTATGTATGAAGTTCCAAGAACTGTTGAACTACTGTAAATCAAAATGGCAATTAAAGAGACGCTTATAAGAGGTACAGGCATTATTAATAAATGTTTAAATGCTATCAATTGCACTTCTGAAGAGTTATATTAGTAAATATTAGTTATTAGTTAAATATTAGTTTTAAATATTAATTATAATTAATATTTAAAATGTGGCTCGAATTACTAGCCATTATGTATAATGATATTGTACAGGGTGATTCAAAAAGGACTTTACAACTTCGTAAGTGCATATGACTGTTCTAGGTAAAATTTTATGTTTTTTGCTACAATATGACAGTTCAATAAATTATATGTCTCCTGAATAAATTTCTATACACTTACGAAGTTGTCAAGTCCTTTTTGAATCACCCTGTATATATCACTTTTGTATACAATAAAGATTATATAATACCTGACATTTCTAAGTTTGGTACTTATTATTTGAATACCCGGATCTCTTGAAACGAGATGAATGGTCGGGGTCAAATAAACTCGCTTCCATTGGAGTAGTACTGCGGTGCCCATTATAAATAAACAGCTACGGGGGAAGGGGACGATAAGATGCTTGCGCAAGCCCGCTTTTCATATTGAAAAGAATGCTAGAAATAAGTGCCTCACTGTTACTTTTCACGATGGGTCAAAAATAAAAATAAAAATTTAAAGAAAAGGAGTATTTCGCATAAAATACACATCAGTAACACTAGCAGCAGATCAACGAGTTAATTTTGAGAAAAAATAATAATGGTTTTTAACTTTATAGGCGGCCACTTTGTTTCAGGTTTCATACCATTTTGCTTCAGGTTCAAAATAAAAAGAGAAATCCGCGCATATGACGGAATACCCGCATGCTTCCTCATATGTATTTTACTTTGGCTGAATCGGACTGTAAAGACAAAGGTTATTAGTAAACGAAAAGAAAAGACACACAGACATGGAGGAAGATCTCATAAACACGTTTTCTGTTTTTGAGAAGCAGACAAAAAGCCAGCGAGCCTGATGCCCAATTTGTGAAAAACTGTAACGTGTGCTTTAAAAATGATTACTTTGTAATCAAATTATATTACGTAGAATGCAATGGGAGATCTTGAAGCATCTCACATACAGACACACATCTTCCCCCACCCCTGCAACTCCTATATCTTCTGACCTCTAAAGAAGTCACTGAAGAGATGTCGATTCTAGTTGGACACTGAAGTGCTGCAGGCTCTGTTGGCTTCAAGAACAGTCTGAGGGATCACGCGAAGATAGTATCCAGCACTTGGGGATGCATGACTCAGATAACAGGGGCCTCGTGTGGGAAAAAATTGTATTATACGAGTTGAAAGAAGATGGAATAAAATCGTATTTACACGTTTAATATAGATGAAAACAGAAGCAAATGAGAATATCTTGTTTTTCTTCTAGTTAGTCAGTCAGTAGATATCATAATTTTGTTTATGGTATTAAATTGCCATCATCGATTCTCGTTGATTTATGTTATATCAGATTTTCGGGGACCTAATTATATTACATGCTTGCGGGCGCCTGAGAGGCGTCTTAAACCAATTTAGCGAATAACTGAAGGCTGTCGACGAAACTATTAACTCTTTAAATCAAAAAATAAAAGCTTAGGTAAGAAGCACGCGCATTCTAGCATATTTCTGAGAGATGGACTGCTTTCTGTTTCTGCTGACATTTAAAAAATCGGTCGTTTATTTAATCGTAAATATACAGTTATTATTATGTTCACCGTAATATATATTTATTTCATCCTGGCCGTGCAGCCTTCTGAGGGTAACACGCAGTCGTTCACAAACTCCCACAGCTGAGTTAAAGGCCTGCCATTGAATGGCAGGACGACAAGCTCCTAGTGCTCATTATGAACAAAGGTGAACAGTCTTAGTGGCTGCAAGGGTGGGGAACCGAGTCGAAGTTGTGTGGGAGGCTATTTTTGCTGATTGCATGAATTTGTCTCTAATCTCCAAGGAATAAATCATTTTGTTGAGCTGCTTTACAATTAACTCCCCTTTTACTTGTGCATTGCTTGATGCGCGGGTGACTATTGTGAACTCTCGACAAGCGTTAAAATTTCTGCCTAAGGATTTATAAGTATTTGTTATTTTATGAATAAATTTCAAACACGCTATCCAGCTCGGCGGTATAATTTAAGCCCACTATGAGGTAAGAGTCTTCTGAAAACGGTGTATGAATCGAACTTTGCAATAATTTATGGTTTCCTGTAGTGTGGCGCTAACTTTAAGTTCGGCAAAGGTAACACCAGAAAAGGCTACATTAGATATTCCAAAATTCGCTTGGCGTTAATGATATTTAATATTCGTTGACATCATTACATGACGTTGATAATCACTCGGAGGGTTAAAAAATAATAATGAATAAAGTGTCGTGTAACTAAGAAAGATGAATTTTTTCTCCCCGTTTCGATTATACACGGGTTACTCGTCTTGTTCACAGTTTTTTTTAATAAAGACATAATTAGCCTCTAAAAAATGTGCATATTGTGTAGAAAACCATCCCTTGCAAATATTGTGAATTGCTGTTTCATAGATTTCTCGGACATCCCTTGTTCTAAAGACTCATCAAGAATATCGATTCGGCCTTAGAACATCGCCATGCACGTGAACTTCTGCCGATTTTATAGAACTGACTGACAAGAATCAAATGTTTGAATTTGGTTGGAAGTGGCGGAGGGTGTCCCCATCATCAGTTCACTTCATTAAGTTGAAAAGTTAAAAATGACACTAGAAATTAAAATGTTTTCACGCATTTCAGTATATTGAAGAAGATTATTTTTCAAACTGTTCCCTCAAAAATTATTGTTACATTTTGCCGAATTGTGCATCGTTGAGGCACACATTTTACCGTGTAATGATCATATAGATGGTTCTGAGATTCTTCTGGATCGTGCAAAATCCTTCAATTTTACTAATAATTAAGAATCTTTGTTGGGCATATTTACAATGTAAGACAATTTCTGTTGTGTTGTAATTACGTAGTTATATTATGTAATTCCCATGACCGTCACGGAGCCAATATTGCCACGATAATGGAAATTCGCTTCAAATGTTTTGAGGAAGAGTAAAGATTTTAAACCAAGATAGAATTATTCCCCAAAAGGGAATTAAGAACTCGTTAGAAACCGAACATAGAGATTAATCTCATCCAAGAGAAATATTTGATAACAATTTTGTTTCCCTTTTATTTTTACTCTTGTCGTTGTTGTTTATCGATTTTAGGGTGCCTCAGCACCTTGCACCATATTTTACCAGTGTATTTTTTTTCTGTAAAAGTGTGTGTGTTCATGGGTTGATTTACATATTTTGCGGGTTGAACAACCGGAATAACACACGGGCAAAAACCGTTCGCGTGGGATCAGCGTAAACGTAGCCCGATTTGAAGAAGCCTTTAAGAATTCCTCCCGCCTCCGAACCCAGACGTTTCCGAATAAGTGACAAGTAACAAAACCACTATACTCTAAGGAGGATGTCACATTTTGCTTACTTTACATGGGAAGTATTACTGACCATCTTCTTGACCATCGCTCAAGAAGCTATTTTCGAAAAATAATACGCGGCTCAAGGTTCACTGACTAGACTTCCCTCTCCTCACTCACTCCAATATGTGTGTGTGGAATGGGTTAGCCTAGTGAACCACCTTGAGCCACCATACAGGCTTACACTAAATATGACGATTATGTGATATTTTATGTTCTCGATGAGTATCTTTTCTCTTATTAACATTTTAAGTCACGGGTTCCTTAGGGAATATGCAATAGAGGTGTATCATCTACCTGAATCTTGAGCGATCAATACGCTTTTTTTCGGCTGTGAGCTTCAAATTTTGTAATAATATTAATCTAATGTTAATACAGCAGTTGCCTCATATGTTTTACGAAGAGTTAAGTTTTGTAATGAAGCGCTTGTCATATTAAGATTAGAATTTTTCTAGAATGGTAACAAATAATGATGCTCATTGCTTCTATAAATCATTAGTATTAGCATTAGCATTAGTAGCATTAGTAGAGGCATATGATGCAAGAAAGCAAGCTTATTCAGCATCAGCCAAAAAAAAAAAAAAAAAAAAAAAAAAACACACCACTCCCATTTCACCCCTCCGTTCGTTCGAAATACCTGTCCATTGAGCTTTAAATTTGTTTAGGCTATCAACTTCAACAACAAGTGATGGAAGTCGGTTCCACCAACCAACCACCCGCTGGCCAAAGGCAAATTTCCGCACATCTATCCGACATCCGTCCTTCCTCAATTTGAATTTATGCCCTCTGAGGTGATTATTCTGAGAAAGATGAAGAATCCCATTGGCATTGAGCATGCTCAAACCATTCAAAGCCTTATACACCTCTATCAGATCACCTCGCCGGTGCCTAGTCTCCAGACTCTGTAATTTGCAAAACTTAAGCCTTTCTTCGTAAGAGCAACCCTTTGTTCCATTCACTAATCTTGTTGCCCTTCTCTGTACCCGTTCCAGCAACTCTACATCCTTCTTGAAATGAAGCCTTGAGACCTGTATACAGTACTCAAGATGTGGCCTAACCATTGCCTTATACAAGGGAATAATCACCTCCTTATCCCTGCTAGAAAAATTCCTGTATATCATTGACAAGACACCATGAGCTACTCTTGCAGCTCGTCTGCACTGCTCAGAGAACTTCATATCTGCCTGCACAATTACCCCCAGGTCCTTTTCATTCTCCACCACTGTCAGTGTAGTACCGCAGAGTTGATACATTGCTCTGGGGTTACTGTTTCCCATGTGTAGTACTTTACATTTGTCAATGTTAAACTTCATTTGCCACCTCTCAGCCCATCTGTTCAACCTTTCCAGATCCTGTTGCAGCAGCATAGCGTCAGTAGTGTCCTTAACAACCCTGCCAACCTTTGTATCATCTGCAAACTTGGACATTAAACTTGATATCCCATCATCAATATCATTCATAAACACCGAAAACAACAACGGACCCAACACTGAACCCTGAGGAACTCCACTAATAACATTAGTCCACGTTGAGCAGTGTCCATTGATTACCACTCTCTGTCTTCTGCCACTCAACCATCCCCTTATCCATAGCAGCAATTTGCCTCCAATGCCACACTGCTCCAATTTGTGCAGCAGTCTTCCATGTGCAACAGTATCAAAAGCCTTTCTAAGATCCAAATATATAATATCAAAGTTATTCCCTGCATCCAGTTCTTTTGTGACTACATCATAGTATCCAATCAAATTGGTCAGGCAAGACCTGCCCTTAACAAAACCATGCTGCGTCTGAGCTATAACTGAATTCTTGTCTAGATGATCCTGCAGTGCTTCTTTAACCAGTGCCTCCATTAATTTACCTGGAACAGAAGTTAAACTAACAGGTCTATAATTACTTGTGTCAGCCTTTGATCCTCCTTTGTGAATTGGGGTTACATTTGCACATCTCCAGTCTATGGGTACCTCCCCTGAGTCCAAAGAAGCTCTCATAATTATGGCTAGGGGTTTTCTTACTTCCTTTGCTGCCTCCTTTAATATAACTGGATAGATCCCATCCACCCCAGGTGCCTTTTTTATGTTTATCCTCAACAATCTCTCCTCCACTTTCTTCTCAGTTATTACAAAATCATCCAGCTCACTGCCAATGTTTACTTTACCTACATCATTCTCCTTCCTGAATAACTCCTCATGCGTGAATGTAGATGCAAAATACTCGTTTAGATTGTTAGCCACCTGAGCAGGATCCTCAACTGTTGAACCATCAATATCCAGTGGACCAATCTGATTCATCCCTTTCCTTCTTGAGTTTAAATATGTAAAGAACTCTTTTCTGTTTTTTCTTTGCATCCTTTGCCAAGGATTTTTCGTAGTCTGCCTTTGCCTGCCTAATCTCCTTTGTGACTTGGTTACAGACCAACTTATATCTATCATAGGCTTCCATGTCACCCATTAATTTGTATGTATCCCATGCATTTTTCTTCTCTGCCACCTGTCTCATTAGACAGGTGGCAGAGAACTTTAAATACTGTCTCAGACCATCATAGTCGCCTTTACGAAAACAAAAACCCTTCCCTTTACCTCTGATGGTAGTTACCTCCTTGAGTAAATCCCACTTCAACACACTGTGATCACTGCCACCTAGTGGTTCATTTATCTGCAGATTCTTAATGCATGAAGAATCACTACTGATAATCAGATCAAGAGTATTGCTCCTTCTTGTTGCCTCACGAACATGCTGATGTAGAAAACAATCATCCAATAAATCCACAAAAGCCTTGCTAGTGTGCGAGTGACCAACCCACAAATTCCAGTCAATATCTGGGAAATTAAAATCCCCCATTATAAGACTCTCTGATTTACTGGCCCACTCTATTTCCCTGTACAATATCTTATTATACTCATCAGAGTCATTAGGCCTATAGCACACTCCTACTCGCAATTTTGATTCCCCTATGCTTATGTCACACCAAACTGACTCGACACTGCCCTGTCCATCGATGTCGACTGGCTTCACTTCCTTGGACTTTATGTGTTTCTTAACTAATAGCATAACCCCTCCTCCCCTCCTGTCCTGTCTATCCTTTCTATACACATTGTATTCCCCAAATTCCAGTTCCGCATTACTTATATCTGTGTGACACCACGTCTCTGATATCCCAACAATATCTGCCTTTGATGTTTTGAGCAATACCTCAAATTCATCAAATTTATTTACCAAACTCCTAGCATTGGTGTACACGCAGGTATACATGCACCTGTTTCTATCCTTAGCTACCCTAACACAACCCATGTGTTTACTTGTACCGCAATGACTCCCAGCAGTCTCTGAAATATCCTGAATCTTGTTTTTCAGGCTTCTGCTCATTTCAATAGAAGCAGTGCAAGAATCACTTCCACCTCTGCCAGTGGCTACTGTTAATCTATTAGTCCTTGTATCCCCCCCAACTAGCAGTTTTCCGACCCACCTAACACTGCCTCGACAGCATCAGCAAAAATTCTTGCACCCTTTCTATTTAAGTGTATCCCATCCCTGTAGAAGCAATCTCTCCTGTTAACAAGTACAGTCCAGGCTGAAAAAAATTCTACCCCTTGAGCCTTGCACAATCCCTCCAGGGCCGAATTGATCGACAAGGCTCTCATCATATAAGAATATATTGGCTAAAATTGTAGAAAGAATATATTGGCTAAAATTGTCATGCATTTCTCTATTCATTAATTGTACAAGCTGGGTGTAGCCGAAATCTGTACGTAGCATTGAGTTAGCTAAGTTTGAAAATCAATGCAGTGCAACGATCTCATGTTCTGAACTACAAGTTCCCTTTACTACAAGTTTCCCATATATTGCACTACGCACCTTAAATAAAAAGTATTGCTCTAATGGAGAAGTATATATTGAAATGTCTACCATTCCCCACTTTCAACCCTTTTTGGAGTTTCATCGACGGGAATGCAGACACTGTAATAACCTGACCATCCAGTAATGCAAAATGCTTTTTATTTAAAAATTACTAAGGCGCATTTAGGGCTAGAGCCTCAAGCTGCGAACAAATTTAGACTATGTATATATGACGAAGGGCCAAATAGCCCTGAAACAGTGCTGTCTGGGTGGTGGTACCTATCTGAGAATAAGTAACACTAGTCTTCTCCTTAGGTGAAGCGTTACTTATTCGAAGTAGTGCAATATCATGGCAACTCGTTGTGAAGGCATTCACAATATGAGATATAACCTAAAACGATGCCACCTTAAAAATTTTCTGTTTATTCAGAAATGGCTGTGTATTATGATGCTAAGCACTTTATATACATAGTTTAAAAATTACATAACGCAATACCGGAGAAACTCACGTTGAAGATCCTACACAATATCAGACCAATGCATTCAGTAGCAAACACTTTGCTAAATACTAAGCACAGACTTGTACAATTGCTTCGTAGTTCTCATGGAATGAGGCCTATGTCCTAATTTCTTTAAGCTTTTATAATTTTCGTTACCATCAAGTATCTCCCATATTGTGGATTGTCAGGTCATTACTATGCCTACATCCCCACCGATGAGGTTTCCAACGAGCTGAAACTCAAGTTGAAGTCCGTTAGCCATGAGATTGATGAATTGCGGCTTCCTTTTTCCTTTCAACAGCTCTTTCCTTAATCTCTTTCGTTAATTCTTCTTTCCATCTGTTCTTCTTCAGACTTACTACTTCTGGAAGCCTATCAGGATGAAATGAGCGTTCGTCCCTGCATATAGTGAGCCGAAATCCGAGTTTCAGGTTTGTCAGTCTTAAACTATAAGCTGAGTTAGTTTTGAGTTGTTGGAGTGTGGCTCCTTTTCCCTTTCAGTGGTTCTCTTTACTCTTATACTTTCTTTCTGTTCTTCTACTATTTGGAATCTAGACTGTTGAAATGATTTTTTCATCTCTGTATATAATGGATCGACATCCCTTTAAAACACATGCCCCGGAATGGCATGCGTTTTAAACAAATAGCAATGTATTTGTCCATTAGAGCAGTGCTTTTTATATAAAGTGCATATTGTAATACCGGGGAAACTCGTGACGAAGGGCCTCCGCAATATGAGGTCGATGCACTCTGTAGAAAATTTAGTTTGCTCATTGCTACGTACCATTTTTTGTAGCCATCCTAGCATAAGATCTTTGCCCTAAACTCTTAGAGCTTTTAAAACTTTATCATTAGTATAATGACTGCTGCAATTAATATATTGAAATAAATTAATCTTACATTATGAATATTAAACTCTTTCAAAGCTTGATGACGTTCAAACATAGGTGCCGAATTACAACTTTTCTGTTTCTTCCTTTTCAATTAGGGAAGTTTTATTCCGTCTAACGACGGTAATTACAACTTTAGTTTTGTTATAGGTTACATTTTACCGTAATATTGCTGCGCAGTATTCCTAAATTACTCCTTTTTCCTGCATTTAAACAAAATTGTTTTCAGTATGCAATCCTCACCACCAGAAAGTTCATCAAAATATGGTTTGTCAGTAGGAAAAACCAGAGAATCTGCAAAAAATCTCGCTAACCTGGCCAGAGTCCGAGAAACTACTAAGCGAAAAAAGTTACGCCGAAGCAGTAGCAGGAATCGACCTACAATTCCTTGCTCAGCAGCTGGTACGAGCGATCGTTTCTATTTTGGCTGCTGTGGCACCATATCATGTATAAAATTATAGCTAAGAATTCAAAGCTTTTTTTTTTATGTTGGAATTTATAAAAGAATATGGTCAGCGTGTTTGCTACTTCATTTTCCTTGACCCAAGAATAAATTCAGTAGATAAAGGTTTGATACATTTATAATGGATAGAAGTGTTAATGAATTGGACAGGATTGTTCAAAAATAATTTTAAGTCGAAAGCTTTGATTTTTCAGTTAGTACTGGTTACTGTTTGCATCATTGGTGCAGTAGTAAAGCTAGCAATACTTCTCAACTTTCAAAATGTAATAATACGTTTTCATGCACAGATTTCACTTTAGTGAGATGATAAAATCGCTATTTCAGTATCAACAAAGGAAAGGGCACAGTCTACTAAGTCATCTGGACTTTCCCATGAAGTGGAAAAAAGTACTGTACTTCTCGCTGTGGACTGGAGTGTTGAAGTCCCGGCAGTTGGGAGTTATGGTTGCTTTGAAATAATGACAATGAAACTCAAAGTCGTGAGATGTTCGGTATTGTGTTTGTAACTGTGTCTGTTCTGAGGTCGTTTTTATTATTTTTTTTGTGAGTATAAAGAATAAACCCTGGGAAAACCAATGGAGAAACTCTCTTCACTATTATTATATAGATTAATTAGCTACTTTCGGCAAAATATTAAGAACATTGGACTCATTCACTAATTATCTTTTAATGCTTCATTTTAGACATTCCTGCATAGCATTTTCAATAGGTTCTAACGAAACTGGTTTCTGGCCATTAGCTATAAGGCATCCCCTGGAAACAGGGAAGCCATAATCAAAACTAAACACAAGAAACTCACCCTATCTTTATTAATGCATCAAGGAGATAAATGACTGGCTATACTATAGTAGATTAAGTGTTTGGCTGAATATATAATTTTATTTCTGAAATCGGTGAAGTGATGGATGGTTTATTGCCTTGCAGGGACGAATTCGCTATCAGAATTTCCTACTTTTTTATTTACAGGTTTACAGGTTTTTTACATGGTACATGGAATTTTACAGGTTTGTGTCCATCAGTAAAGTGGCTATAGATAATTGTAACTACACTAAAGTATAAAAAGTATATATATATATATATATATATATATTCAATGAAAATAATATAAAACGTATAGTTAACTGAAGGGTTAAGTGAAAGTATTTAAATAGACATAATGTTCTATGATTCTTGTTCCATAAGTGAATTAAAATCAATTATTAAAAAGCTGAACATATATGGTTTAAATTATTAAGGGATGCTGTATATAGGACTAAAGGATTGATCCATTATAAAAAGTAAGATATTAAAAATTTGAATTTTTAGAAATAATTTCATAAAAAATAGTATATTACGTTTCCCTTCCCGTTGAGTTCATTCTGTTAGATCATTTGGCTTTTCCTATACTCATATGCTTGGATGAAATCTAGTTTACTGACAACGATAGAGGAGGATGATGATGGCATTTATTATAAACAAACGTGGTTGTTTCCAAAAGAAACACTAATTACCATGAAATTAATGCAGCAAATTAATAGAAAATTAGGATTATACTTGGCAAGGCGCTAATATGCTACCTGAATACCAAGATACTCCAATATTCAAAATAAAATAAAATTATAAAAATTAGAAAAAGACAAAGGAGCACTCACTCTCATTAGTGTAAATGCACAACTCCCCGTCCAAAGAACCGCACGCCCACCAAAGCCACTTTCAATAAAAAGGGACATCCTGGACATTTGTTGGATAGTGTCAACTACTGAAAAACGATCGTTTTCGGAATTCACAGGTGCTGATGTCTCTTTAAAGAGGTGGTTGTGGTGGTGGTGCTCCTGAGTTCTCTCTTTATTCTGTTTATTTTTATTATGAAAGTGGCACACATGCTCTGGTGGATGCGAGAGTGCGCTCCTTGGATGGGGACATAATTTGTAGCATTTGTTTCGTGCTAATTAGCATTTCTTTCTCCATAATAGGGTGATGACAGTTTTGGGTTTGGGTATTTATATGAGTAAGGTCAATGTTTTATTTATTAGTTTGTTTAGAAACTTTTATAAACTAACATAGCGACATCCCTACTAAATTTTAATGTTCGATTTGGAGAGACAGGAATGCTAAATGCAATAGTAGGTATCAGCTTCTTCTGTGGCAGCGAATAACTAATGGTCATTGACATTGCCTGGTTGGCGAAAACACTGTACAATGAGTGGAAGACCTTATGGGTGTACAGGCGTGTTTGGATATTTATTAATGACTGCCTGGTTGGCGAAAATACTGTACAATGAGTGGAAGATCTTATGGGTGTACAAGCGTGTTTGGATATTTATTGATGACTGCCTCTTGGCATTGTAAAAAGTGATTTGTATGCAAAGTAATGTTCGAAAATAAGCACTTGTTCTCGGGGGAAAAATCCTACGCATTGCGGTAATAAATGCTGTACTATTTTTGAAATACCACTTCTGTCACAGCTTTATTCGTATCTTCCTAAAAATATATCGCTCTGTATCGATGACACAATGGGCTCTATTGACCAATGTATTTCTCGATAATCGAATTACCATGTATAATTTATATGAGTAAGGTCAATGTTTTATTTATTAGTTTGTTTAGAAACTTTTATTTGCTTTTATGGATCTTTACGGAAAATCCATCGAAAGTGTACAATTCATTTATATTTTAGAACAGGTGTGGACAAGGCGCCGACCTCGGTTTCCTGCTGAGCTGCGTAGATGATTTGAGGTGGACCGCCATAGATGTACATTGTTTACTTTATTAATTAAACTGTGTTGGAATGGCGTATTTGTTGTTTTATTACTCTATTAGTGCTACCTTTTTTTCCTCCCTTCGAACAACGGATTTTAACCCTCCATCACCCCTACTTTATTTCTCTGCTTCATCATTCTCAGTGTCACTACCCATTTGTCGCTGACTGTGGGTTAGCTAAGTTTATCGTTCTAAATAGGTGCCTGCACATCTCCCCTCCATTTCTCCGTAACCTCACCAAGAAATCTATGCTCGTTTCTTAGCATTCCCCTAGGGCATCATTTCAAGCTCGTCTTATCCCTATTGCCAGTGTAGTTTTTTCCTTGTTTCTTCCCAAATTTGGAACAAACCTGCTTGCTTCGCTTCATCCTTCTACAAAACGTTTAAGCTACTTTTGTTTCTGAACTCACCCCACGGCTGTTTATCATTAAACTCCATGTTTATTTACCAATTTTGTTAGGCCCTTTAAAAAGCGTTAGTCTTCTATGGGATTTACTCTATCCAGCAGGTTTTCTTCAGGTTACATTACTTGATACGTCTCCATACTTTGCTTAGAAAGCTTCACTGATATATCAAAGAAAGAAATATTTGAATTGGGTTACTCCAGTAATAAATTCCTGCCTACTGCTTTTTCAACTGAAGAAAACAGCTCACACTTAGGAAATACTATCCAAATTTGAAGATACGCTCACATTTACGAGTAAAATTAGTGTTCTAGCTCTGGTGTTTTCCTACTAAAACATGATGCTTTATAAGCAATATATTAATATTTCGCTTCTCTTACAATAGCATAATCTCAAAATACGATCAAAACAGGCAAGTTTTAATGGAGGTGGATTTTGAGAGATTTGCGCTTTAAGGGAATAGAGTATTTTCTGTCTTTAAGACAGTTTTCGGTGCATTTCTGTTCAAAATTTTCATGTGGAAAAAAAAGTTATCCAGAAACGCACTTCTGGATCTCATAGAGCGATCTATTTTTCTAGTTTTGTTTGGGAGAAACTCCTATACTTTATGACACGATATTTTCTAGCCCTGCTACCTGTCATCAGTACTGAAGTGCACCCAAGACAGCGACTTTCTTAAGACTGATTTCTCTAGAAGAGCTTTAGAGAAGTGTTTTTATATACATCTTTTAAAGTCGCCCATATGGCGAGTGGAAAGTTTGCTCCAATGACTCCCCATGTGTGTGCGTGTGTACAGTTGCACGGGTGTCTATTATCAACAGGAGACAAGAGTTATTGACGACACTTCAGCAGTGATGAGGCGATGAGGGGATTATCGAAAAGATGTTTTTTTTAATAAGCAGCCTATTTAACCACGCTCCGATAATTACAGAAGAATACTTTTATCTCCGGTATTTCTGGATATGATGCAGAAAGCAGATGAGGATAATTAGAGCAAGATCACTTTATCTTAATTGCTTACCAGTTTCAAAGTGTGGAGGCTAGCGATAAGAGAATGGCTTAGCCTCATGTGGTTCGGAGTAACATGCCTGGGAAAGATGGAGTGTTTAGTTCGGGTGTGGGAACGCCCACGTGGAGGCATTACGATTATTAATAACTAGTAGATTTATCCCGTGTCACGGGCCTATCAGTGAGTGACGTGCGATGTTGAGGGATAAATGTCTTTTATTTTACTTTTCTGTGGTCTGTTTTTTGTTTTGTTATTGTCCTTCCATCCTCCTCATCATCTCCCCCCCCCCTCGGGATTCTCTATTTATTTCACATTTCTCTTTTGTGAGATTATGAAGTAGTTGTACATGGAAAATAATTAGACAGGTATGCATGTTGCATGGTAATAATTGGGATTCTGCTTGAAAAATAAGTGAAGCCGATTGCAGAAGGGCATTATTGAGATCGAGATCACGTACAATTGTGAAATGAATTCGCTAACTTTTGAGAGGTTTAGTTCTTTTTACGTTTCTTCATTTTTATTCTTATTTGACCATTTTCATGATGCACTATGGTAGAAGTTGTGGGGGTGGGGAAAGATGACATGTATGAATGGATTGCAATTTGTAGATTGCCATACACATGGATATATACCCACCTCCTCAATCAGCTACTGGGCAGTGGCCCTTCCCCTCTCGCATACACACTTCTTGTATTCCTTCCATTCGTAGCAGGTAGATGGAATCAGCGTGATTATACGCTAACTAAACCGGATCTCTCCTAGAGCGCCCTAGTAAAAATTAAATTTTCTGTTTATACTCCGGCACGACAACCAAGTCAGTAGAGTTTACAATTAATTGTCAATACAAATATTTATTGTATTTAGTAGTCATGGGCTTGAACCCCGGTCCACTCAAGGAACGCGTGCTATGCACTCTCGCTCTTGACCACTGGGCTACGTTAGTAGTATCTGTCCAGTGAACTATCTAGCGGCTGGTCTTCCAAAAATAGTATTTTTAACATACACATTAACACTGTAGAATATACCCAGAGTTAGTCTCACCATCATGAAGGTGGAAGTAGAGGACTTCGTTTCATGGAATGGCTGGTCAAATGTGGTTAGGTCTGTATTCAGTTCCATATCAGCTAAAGCTATGAGGCATAAGTATATTGTGTATAAATGCGTGGATTTTTCGGTCACTTTGCTGTTTTGCGAGATTCTGGGAGATAAAATCACTCAGTGCCTAATGAGACCGACTAACTCAGCCACTTTGTGAAAAAAAGCGTATCGAGAGGATTGATTCGAACACAGGCCTTTTATATCCCAGTGTGGAAATACGGTGATTATAATTACTGTGGTACCTGCGAGCACAGTGATTATAATCAGACTAGATAGAATCACTGGATATAATTTCAAAATTTTAAAATATATATAATACTTTAATTTTAAAACGTATTTTCAAATTAAATGCTTTATTGATTATTGCTAAGAGGTGCAAAAGAGGCTTTCCTACACAAAGATACTTTCAGTTAGCTAAATAAAATTGCAATTGATGTCAACGTTTTGGATCCGATTTGGGATTCCGTTCTCAAGACAAAATTCTATACTGTAGAAGACTGGGCTCTTCTGGGACAAGTTGTAAACTGAGGACGAAACATTGACATCAATTGTAATTTTATTTAGTAATTGAATGGGCCTGCCTTTCGATAGAAAATTCTCTTTTCCGCCTCTAGGTAACATTCAGTAAACTATTTAATTTGCAATATACGTGGAGTCTGTGTTTTACATTCTGAAATTTAATTATTAATTTCCACGTAATGCCTTTAACAGAACACAAATCAATTTCTGTTTTACCCCGTAAACAAAGTCTCGAACTATTATTTACAACATTGAATAATTTTAAATCGGGTAACTAACCAGATAAAAAATAAATAAAAATGTTTTTATCGATTTCAAGATAGCTATCAATCGAAACAACAGACATCATTTGGCTTGTTTTTTGAGATAGCAAACAATAAGTAGAATGGAGGACAAAATTAAGCCGAAGTGGCCATATGGATGAATATGACTCCTAGAGTCATAAGACAAGTTGCGTGTTTTGGAACCTTCCAAAACACGCAACTGTCTTTAGAAGACCTGCTCAAAGTTATTTTCCGTGTCCACCTCCGCGCAAGACGATCTCATCTGACTCTTAACTGTGGGGTATCGTAGAAACTTCATAACACGGCAACTTCCTTCAGAGGTTTTTTTTTTTTTTTTTTAATCTAGAGGAAGGGGTTTGCATGCAAGCATACTGACTGGATCCAAAATTAGTGGGTGGGTCATGGTACTCTTCATTGAATTGTCAAGATATAATCCGTAATCGGATTCCCAATGCATTTTGATCTGGAGAGAATGAAAAATCAAACTGCATCCGGTCTGCATTCAGTCCAGTCGAGGAAAGAGACGTTAGGAAATGTTGGTTTAACGTTTGAGCTGGAATCGCTGTCAGTGGCCGTACAGATCATCTTATGCTGAGGAACTCTCACGGCCGCAAAGTATCAAGATGAGATTTATGATCTTTATGTTCGCCATTCTTCAGAAGCAGTTGGTGTAGATTTTCTTTTAATGGACGGGAATGCACCTTCACAGAATTCTAATAAATCTTCCGAGGGAGATTTTACTCCGCATGGAGTAGCCAGTCAAATTCCCAAACTTCATCTTAATATCTGCTAGGGACAGCCTAGGCAGGAAGGTTTTCAGGCATAATCCTCTTCCCAGAAATTTTAGTAGCTATTGAGAGGGCTAAATAAGATAACTAGGAAGCCTACCATATCTCAAGAGCTATACTTAATGCAGTTCTTGGTAACACGCATGGAAGCATATTATAACCATGAGAGACACATCTTAATTCTGGCTTGGTTATTAACAGATAGATTAGTCGTCCTATTCAGTTCTCCAAAACACAGCATTATTTTATACACACCTGTTTAATATGATTTTGTAGATTATCTGAAATAATCTACAAGAGAGACGATTTGCTGAAACCAAAGTATGTAAATACACCTAGTTAAAGGCTGTAAAGGGGAGGTTCTAAACAGAAATACTACTACTATTAATAATAATAATAAAAATAATAATAGGAAGAAGAAGAAGACCACTTGCATTCAATTACAGAAAGTCGCGATTCAGAATACCTGTAGAATAGTCAGTAATCTGGTTTTAGGAGCATCGGCAACTAAGGCCATATTACTGACTGATTAGGAGCATCGACAACTAAACCAGAGTTTTCGGGAGAAAAAAATCATGCTACCCTCGCCTGAGACCGACTAACTCAGCCACGTTGTGAAAAGGACCCTTAAAAATTCCTACAGTTATCGACGGGATTCGAACTCAGGTCTTTTCCACCCGGTGTGGGGAGGACGGCGATCCTACGAACGGTGTTAACGACGAGTGCAGTAAACACGTTCCTCGACCAAGAGTAATAGTAACCACACATAACAACCAACCATCCCATGTACTTATAGCGGATTTTCCAGTTTCTCGATAGGGGCAGCATGTTGTTGTTAATAAAGTGACCACAAAATGCCCTCCCATATACAGGGTTGTTAAAATTAAAGTATCCTTATGTAGTAGAGGTCTCTGGAGCGAGTTCTAAGGCTCGTACTGAAGATAAATTTGGACAACAGGTACAATAAAGAATGCGCTCGCCATTTATTGGGAAAAATAATTAGTTACAAAATTTGTCACTTTATGGTGTGTAACTATCTTAGTTACGATTATGCAAATAATTTACGTTATTTGCGTAATCGTAAGTTATTGCCACATCGGCACTACTCAGCTCTACTGTACTCTATAAAAGCAAAGCAGTCTCTTCAAAATCATACAGTAAATGTTTGCCTGCACTACAGCAGCAATACCAACAACGTTGCAGGAAAAGGCGCTATTAGTGAAGCTGTACTATCAGAACAGCAACAATACAGCTGCGGCTATCAGAGAATTCCGGCGTCAGAAGCCCATAAGGCCCACATGGACCTATGACTGTTTGTGTTGTCCACAAAATGATTGCGAAATTTGAAGCGACAGATATCTTGGTGTTCAGCCAGGTAGAGGTCGAAAACAAGTGGACTCCTCTTGTGTTGAAGATGTGGCTATAGCTGTCAGGGATTCATCAAGTCAATCTCCATGTGGTAGCGCAAGTGTGCCAGCTGTTTCTCGTGAAGTGGACATGCCGTATTCCACTGTAAGGCTAGTATGCGTCTTCTGGTTGCGGTACTATCCTTACAAGATGCACATTCTACAGCAGCTAAAGCATGGTGATGCAGATATTCGTTTCACATACGCACTTTAGTTTCTAGCGCGAATGACAGTGGATATCACTTGGCCATGGAGCATCCTTTGGAGTGATGAAGCCCACTTCTGCTTAAATGGACAAGTGAATACGTGAATATGCACAACTGTCGCATTTGGGCAACAGAAAACCCTTGAGTTATCCAAGAGGTCCCGTTGCATTCTCCAAAAGTGACAGTATGATGTGGATTTACGGCCACATTCATGATTGAGCCATATTTTTTTGAAAAGGTAACACCGACTGGACCCCGCACCTGTTCCGTCACTGGACAGCGATTTTATGAAATGTTGACAAATTTCGCAATACCAGAGCTGCAACAACGTGGGTGCCTTCAGGCTACCATATTCATGCAAGATGGTGCGCCACCCCACATCCACCGTTGTGTCCAGTGATTGCTAATGCTAAGGCAACACTTCGCAGACGAACCGGTCATCAGCCGTTGTTTCTAGACATCTTGGCCACCCCGATCACCGGACCTCACCCCATGCGACTTCTGGTTGTGGTGTTTTTTGAAGAACCAGGAGTATCGGGAAGGATGTCAAACTCTGGCAGATCTGTAGGATAGCATTAGACGTCATTTGCTGGCTATTTCAGTTGACATGTTACGTTCTGCTAGAAAATGCTGTTATTCGAATGGAAACTGTTGTTGAACAGCAGTACAATTTGAACAATTGTAGCGCTGTTCAAGTGATTTGTATTGCAAGCGCCATATAGTGACAAATTTTTTAACTAATTTTTTATTCCAATAAATGGCGAGCGCATTCTTCATTGTACCTGTTGTCCAAATTTCTCTTCAGTACGAGCCTTAGAACTCGCTCCAGAGCCCTCTACATAGGGATACTTTAATTTTAACAACCCTGTACTTGGTATCAGTACCAGTACGGGATGAAAAAATCCCATTAGGAGAAAAAATTTAATAATAATAATATCGCCAGCGCTAATCAGCAGACTTGTTCTCAGCATGAGGATATCAATATCACTCCTGTATTGCTGTAAGCAGCTTGAAATTCAGTTCATGGTCACGTGGCTTGCAACGTTGTGAGACAAACCATATGTGTGCACAGCAGGAGTGTACCTAATAAAGTGGCAGTACAGTGTATACACACACACACACACACACACACACACACACACACACACACACACACACACATGTACACATATTCACATACCAGCGTCAATCGTGGGGGTTGATGTCGCTTGAGTTGATAGGCCGGGACGTGGGCGAAGATATTTTGGATGTGTTTAAATTTAGGTATTGGGGGGGGGTGCTTCGCTAGGGTGAAGATAGAGATGGGGAAGGCTGAAGACTGGAGGGAGAAAGACAGAAGTATGGGAGCCTATAGGGTGGACAGCCCCAAGTTTCTGTTGGGCATGCCCTTGCCCCACCAGAGTAGAAATTAGGGTGGACAGACGAGACAATCGTCCACACCACCCGGGAAGTAGGGTTTAAAGGCGAAGGGGGCTAGGGTGCCCTTTTCAGGCTGCCGTAAGGCTTTGGCAGCTAGGCTGCAGTTTGTTCTCTCTATTCCTGTCCACTTCATTCAGTTTGGGACACTCGTTGGGCAAGCCCCGTCCTTGTTTTTTTTTTCCCTTCTTTTTTTTTTCTGTGTCCCTTTTTCCCTTTCTTTTCTTCTTTTCCCTTCATTCTCCTTTCTTTTATGTTCTTCCACAGTTTCCTTTTCCAGGAGTTGTCTCTGTGGTTTCTCTGTCTTATGCGATTTGTTTATGATACTGTACTATCAGTCTCGATGTATGGGAATTAACACCTTTCTCCTTGTGAAGAGGTCTTGTGCGTACTGGGAAAGCACTCGGTACTCCTCTTCGGTGTCAATGAAGTGATGTTCAAGTCCTTTGGGGAGTTAATGGATTTTCGTGATGAGGGTGCATCTGAGATCTTCGTATTGTGGGCAGTCGTAAAGCAGGTGGTTCCAATTTTCGACCTCCCCGCAAATGCAGTTTCGGTCATCGGTGAGGCCGAAGCCGAACAGTTTCTGGTTGAAGGGTCCATGTCCTGTGAGTAACGAGGTCAGGTGTAAGCCCTGGAAGAATAAGCCCGGTTATTTTGGGTATATTTTTTTCAGTTCTGGAAAGAATTTACGAGTGATCTCGCCTTTTGTCGTCCCTGTCCATCTTTGCTGCCACTGCTGAAGTAGGTAGGTCTGTAGTCGGGCGTTTTCCATTTTTTGACTGCTTGCTGGGTTGATTGTGAAGTACTGATGTTTTGCGGCCACTCCCTTTAAGTGCAGGTAGAGCAGTCCTGCTTTCACAGCTAAATCCAGGGGGAGCGCACCAGAAAGCACCTGTTACCGTGCAGCATGATGTTTAGGTTTTTTTTTTTTGTATTTATTTACATAAATACATAAATATTCTCTATTTACAATCATTCGAACCTGTGTGAGAAACTCTAGCAGAAAATGGAGCTTCTCTTACAAAATTATAAAACCCAACAAAACTGTCACGATTCAAAAGTAAAAGAAATGCATGTATGCACACTCAATGACATTTGTGTATTCGTGTATGTATGTGGCCTGTTTGTAGCGGCTCCAGGACCTGGGTCCATCTCCGTAAATTGTCTACAGATTCTGACTACAGAATCTGTGTAAACAGGGCCTGAAATGGGAGCAGCCAACACATGTTTAGGTAGAGTGTAGAGTGTATTTAGTGTCAAGCGGCAGATGAGGTTCCCCCCCCCCCATCTCTGCGTTGCTTTCATTATAGGTGTGCCAGTTCACTGGAAAGGCCAGAGATTTAAAAGTGTATTGATATTGCATACGTATAGTGTTATGACATGTTTAGATAAGTGTAAGGGTGTGTTGTTGTCATACGGAACCGGGGGTTTTCCCCATCTCCGCGTTGTTTTCATTGCGGTGAGCCAGTTCACTGGGAAATGCCAGAGATTTGAAAGTGTGTGGGAATTGTTCACGTGTGGTGTTCTGTACCGTTGTTCATCTGGTCATTTAGCCGTTGGATCTCAATTGAGGCCCAACGTTGCCCCACTTACGTCCCGTGGAGGCAGACCAGGAACCCAATAGCCGTATATTCACTCTGGCAGGTCCTGCAGCTTAATTTCCTGGGATTTCGGCGACTAGAACCGAAAAAAAAAAAAAAAAAAATCTGCGCTATTGTGGGGGGGGGGGGTAATATCGCTTAGATTTGCTAGGCCGAGTTTTGGGCGTTAGATAATTTTATCAAGTTAAATTTTTGATGTGTGGGGCTTTCGCTATGATGAAGGTAGAGAGGGGAGGGAGACCTAAGATTGTGGGGGAAACACAGAAATATAGGGCTAAGAGTACATAGCCCCAGTTTTCAGTGGGGCATGTCCATGCCCCACCAGAGTAGAAGTTTGGGAGTGGAGGGGAGAGAACATAGAACGTCTCCTCCCCCTAAGGAAGTGGGAATAATAGGTGAAGAAGGCTAGGGTGCCCTCTTCAGATCGCCATCAGGCTGTTTGCAGCTGTGTTGCGTTTAGTCTGTTCTCTGCTCTCTGTGCTGCGTTTAGTCGGTTCTCTGCTATCTGTGCTGGGTTTAATCTGTTCTGTTTTGGCACACATGGGGCAAGCCCCGTCCTTGCTTTTCTTTTCCGTGTGATCAGCACTCTTCTTGTCCAAATAATGGTCTTGAGTACCCAATCTTTCCTTGTGATTCTGGTTACCACTCCGGAGTATTCTCTGATTTTTCTTCCTATGTATTTCAGATGCGGCTGGAACGTCAGGTTTTTATCTAGGATAATGCCCAGATACTTCAGTTGGTTCACAAATTTCATGGTTACATTGTTGATTTTAATTTGCGGGGATCGTCGTAGTTGTAGAGTCCCCTTTAGGAGGATCGATGAGATCTTCTCTGAAGATATTTTCAGCTGGTTCCTTGATTCCCAATGCTGCAGCCGCTTCAGTGCCTGATTTGCCAGCGTTTCCAATTGGGCTCTGGAGTCCGCCTCTACCGTCAATGTCAAGTCGTCCGCGAAGGCGTGCGCTCCCATAGAACTCAGGTCCGTCATCAGGAATTCATCGAGGACCATTATCCACATGTTTAGATACAAAGTAGAAAGTGTGTTGAGGGTCAAACGGCACCAGGAATTTCTTCTATCTCCGCGAGTGTTCGCCGTATCGAGGGACAGTACTCTGTGAAGACCAGAGATTTAAAAGTCTGTGGATCATGTGGTGTGTAGTATGTTGTGCCCATTGTTCTTCTGGCCTATTGGCCGTCGGTGGTAGACGTCAGAGTGCCCGGCGCATGGATGACTGGACCCAGAGTATCCCAGCACAACATCCCCCCACAAAGAATGACACCGCCGCAACCGGCTTGTTTTCGTCCCACAGTGAATTTGGTCCATCGTCTTGGACGAGTTCCTTGGGATGGACTTGGGGATAACTCAACCCCTTGCGTTTGCTGACTATTTGGTTTTGGTGATGCATGGCGATACAAGAACTGATCTCGAGGAGCGCGCAAATTGCGCACTGACTAAGCTCCAGGATTGGGCGGCTATTCACCGACTAAAGATCCCGGGAGAGGAAACAAAATGTATATTGCTCAAGGGAACGCTCCAACTACGAAGATCACCGGATATCAAAATTGACAACACCTCCATAAGGTTATACCCAGAAGTCAAGTATTTAGGAATCGTCTTAGATATGAAGCTAAATTTCTATCCTCACTTGAAATACATGTCAGAGAAAATAAAAAAAATAGTCGGCCATGATCATCCGTATAAGCCGTGCAGACTGGGGCCTTAAGCGCCGGGTTTTGGCCCTCATCTATAATGCCATATTTGTCCCAATAGCTTGCTATGGAGCCTCAATATGGTTTATTAGGACCTCCATCGACCGAAATGCTGTAAACTAGAATCCATACAGCGTTCTATGCTCCTTGCCGTAACAAGGGCGTGCCGCACAGTAAGCACCTCAGCTCTACAGGTGCTAGCAGGATGTATACACCTAGAGGTAATAAGAAGAGGATTGTATCAACGGTTGAAGAGTATTCCCACAGAAACAGCAGGAATCACTCTTAACCTTGATAACAACCCCAAACAGAAAAGGAAGAGAATCTCTGAAATTATGTACAGGACCTGGCAAGAGACATGGGGCACCACAAACAAAGGATTAATAACCAAAAAGTTCATTCCCTCTACTACATTTCTATTGACAGGCCACGGACCCTTTAAAGAGAAGCTAACATCCCTAGGCATTGATGATTCACTGTGTCACTGCAGGGCTGAAGAAACGTGGGATCACGTGATGTATGATTGCCATGAATATGACGAGTTCCGACTAAGGTTTGCCACTAAAATCCAAGATAATCCCCGGCATTGTGAGCACCTGATTATAATGGACTAGCAGCGCAGCACCGCCTTTACTGAGTTTGCACAGTCTGTCATCACTGCTAGACGGGTTAGGCACCCGAACACCACCCATTGAAGATCAAAATAAGAAAATTCCTGGATATGACAGTCCTCTCAGAGAAAGGAAAAAAAAAAAAAAAAAAACCACTCCTTCGTTCGTTCGTCCCAGGAGTGAAGACACAACCACCAGCACAGATCAGCTGCTGCCATTAGGCCTCTCTAGCGACGCTCCCTTGCGTGGTCCTTTGCTTCCACTCCCCGGGCGGGAGGGGGAGGGGGAGGGGGAGATTACCCCTGGTCTCCCCCCCTCGCCGCCCATCTTTTTCACTCTGGTGGGCCTTCTCCACTGACTTGGAGTTATCTTCTCTATGAACCCCGTATCTCTTATCTTTCCTCCCCAGTCTTCAGTCTCCCTCCCCTTCTCTAACTTACAACTAGCGTCCGTATCAACTCGAAATTGCTTTAGCCCTACACCCAAAAACTTAATAACATAAAATCGCCCAACTGGTACTCCTTTTGTTTTGGCTGACCCCTATCTATAGGGTTTTTTTTCAGGTCCTTGCCACTGAAATCTCAGGAAATTAGGCGGCAAGACCTGCCAGAGTAAATAACTATGATACTGGGGTACCTGGTCTGCCTCCATGGGGTGGAATGGGGCAACGTTGGGTCCCATAGGGGCCCAGTGGCTAAATGACTAGATGAACAACGGTACACGACACTATACATATACAAAATCCATACACTTGAAACCTCTGGCATTGACAGTGTTCTGTTTCACACCCACAATGTATAGCACGCGGAGATGGGGGAAACCCCTGGTGTCGTTTGATACTAAACACACTGTACACACTCTACTCTGCATACAGGCGCCATCACTTCCCCAGTTAAACGACGCACACGTACCCGGCCGTCCACCTGGTGCAAAAGGAAACGTGATTCATCGGACCAGATGACCTTCAAATCACTCAAAGTCCAGTTTCGATGCTCGCGTGTCCATTGTAGGCGCTGTCGCCGGTGAACCGTGGTTAGCATGGGCACTCGGAGCGGCCTGCGGTTACGCAGCCCCATTTTTAGCAAGGTCCGATGTACTGTATGTTGTGACACATTACTCCCGTCACCAGCATTCCAGTTACCGGCGAGTTGCGCCACAGTCGTCCTTCTGTTGCCACGTACCATGAAGGAGAGCCTTTCCTTACCTCGAGCATCGATAAGCCGTGGTCGTCCAACACCTCGCCGGCGGTTCGTGGGTTTTCCCTCCTCGGACCACTTTCGGTAGGTACTAACCACGGCTGACCGTGAGCATCCCACCAGCTGTGCCGTTTCGGATATGCTCTGACCCAGTCGTCTAGCCATTACAATTTGGCCTTTGTCAAACTCGCTTAGGTCCGCTGCCTTTCCCATCTGAAAAACAAAAGTAACACTGATTAACGGAGCTCAGTATCAGGTGTTTTTTATACCATGTCCTGACCTGCGCAAGCGCCGTAGTTCACCTGCAGTTGCTTCGATTTGCATAACGACTCGCTGGTCATAATGTTTTGACTCATCGGTGTACATAACCTAACCTAATCTGTAGCAAGTTTTATATTAGGACAGGGAATTGAGCAGCCAGCTAATGGTGTCCCAAATGTTGATGTGATTAAACACACCAGACTCACGATTAAAAAAAAACACGAGCCCTTCGCATATAATCAGTATAAGGTTAAATAAAACTTTTCTTTACTATAATAACATGTTGCTTTTGTTTAATTATATCAAGATGAGCAACTTGTCCAATTTCTTGATATATTGGGAATTTTTAAATTTTTAAACCCCAGAAAGTTATTCAGAAATTCCAAGAATACTCTGTGGCGCTATACTCCAAAATCATTTAAAATGCTTTCAAGAATTTTAGTAATATGACCTAACTGTATGATGCCTATTCGATTTATGCGTATCAGTAAATTAGTTTCTTATTAACGTACCCCAACGGGGTACGTTAATAAGAAACTAAAACTTATATTTAGGCCACTCGAATAATTAAATTCATCTGCCGTGCTGTGTGTCTTAGTCTGTTAATTGCGTGTGTTCTATAGTCAATTTGTCTGTTTTGCTGGACGAAAAACCCCAGTTTCTGGGGGAAATAAGAAACCAAAGTAGGCCTTTTGACCTTCAGCCTTTCTACATGTTTAGGATACTGTTAGCAGTTGACAGCTCTATCCCACAAAATTTCTTCTTGCGCTGATTGCAGTGAGATATAACAATTAGAATTCATTACTTTTATCTCATATTAAGAGATTGTGACCCTGCTTTTAAGTGAGTATACGTGTTTGAGTGTTTCTCTTTTCAAAAAAAAAAGAAAATTACAAAGAGGGCCTTTCGAAACCTAACAACTAATTAATTGATTTTAGAGATGAGGTAAGAAAAATTCTTAAAAGAGACAATTTATGTATGGGGACTCTTTATGGGAAAGTTAGCTTAAAATTAATGATATCCTGTTTGTCAGCAGGCGTTCTCTGGAATAATTTTTATAAACTCCTCTACTCCTGTCTCTTGTTCCTCTTTAATTGCCTACAAGTACTCTAATTTACACTTCATAATTCACTTCAATTAACTGCCACCGGGAAGACATACATTATGCACAATTATTTCTACAACTAATTAAAAAAGAACGAAGTATTGGGATGAAATAAAAACGCACACAGCAATATTTATTGTCGTATTAAATTTCTTTCTATCTCTGACAAAACTATTCCAAGACATTACTTAGGCACCAACTTAACGTTAATAGTAAAGACAACAAATTACACTACGTTCTTGCTATCTCATTTTGGCGAATACTAACCATACCATTTGTAGACTAGTGTATGATCGATTTATGAAAGACATTTTTGGAACTGTGGACCGATGACATAGTTCTTCTGCTGGTAGATCGATTTAGAAAAGCACATCCCAATAAACGTTTTCATGTCCCAAAATAAATTAACTACTTAAGAGTTTTTACCAAGGCAACTGAGTCTATGAAGCGTTACCATATCGTGTTTGTGAATTTTATGGTCAGTTTGTTTTTTCTAGAATATAAAACCAACGGCTAGCGACAGAATTGAACTCAAGCCTTTAGCCATTTCCACCTTAGGACGAGTGAGGGGTGGAGAGAGAGAGAGAGCAGTAACCCTATCAACGGTGCTACTCGCGAGAGCATTCAGGGAACACACAAGAGCATTCAGAATAAGCTATTGTTGAAATTCAATGCGAACCATTGCCAGCATGATTGGTTAATTATAAAGGCCAAATCTTTGCCCTCCGACACCTCCATTTTGTAAATGATAACATTGGAGCTAGATGTTATAATTTGTAAACTGTATCTATACGCATGGCAACTATAGATTTTCAATATAATCTGTATTATAACTTCACAAAATAATAGCGCCACTGTGCATTTAGATGGATTGGAATTCAAAAATATTTCTTGAAAAAAACGCTGTGGAGTATATTTGGCTTTATTAAAATTAAAATTAATCTTTTCTTTTTTTTCAGTCTTTTAGTCCACTGGCAATATGAATGGTACATTATAGAGTTCAACTTCAGTTGGCACCGACGCCACAGTATTGAATAAATTATCTCGATTTTACAATACTTTTGTGTCGCTTGAAAATAAATAAAGGCGACTGTTGGAGTTGGAATATATTGCAAAAGTTCCTTCTGTTGAATTTTTTGTCAAGTGTTTGTTGTAACGCTGAAAGCGATTTCTGTTCGCAGCTTGCGCAGCGTTTTTATTTTGAGCTATTCTTTACAACCTCAGTGACGTTTGACAGTTGAAGGTTCGTGTCTGTTCAAACCGCAGATTTAGTCTCCAGATGGAGGCGCTGTAAACACTTGTCTCTTCATGGAGATCTCCCAGGATTTGTAGAAGTGTCGGAGCTAATGGTGAAGTCTTGTGCTTTTTCAGTCAACGGGGACGCCATATGTAAGAACGTTGAAGTGGATGGTGCCAGAAGATGCGCTCTAAGGAGGGGAAGAAGATCTAAGCAGACCCTTGAATCCATATTCGGTGTCAATGGAACTCTGAAAGTGAGTAGCAAAGGCTGGTGTCCTGTGGACATTAGCGAGAAGTGAGATTAGCTCTTCTCTTAGGATACGCCAGTTTGAGGTTGTTAGAATGAGATACATCTCGCGCCGAATTCAACGACGAGATAAAACAGACAAGTTCGGTTCTCCTCCCCTTGCAAACGCTGCCCCAGCGACTATTGGCAGTTTCTCGTTGTCATGGGAACGCATGGTTTGTGTTTGTGGCGTGGCATTTTTCGCAGGACGAGACGCAGTTGAAAAACTTTCGCGATTTGCGATAGAAGTGACTGGCGCCAGCGAACATGTAACGATTAAAGTTGAAGAGGAGTACTGTGTGTGTGTGTGCATCGTACATAACGCCGATAATTAAACTCATTGATTCTTTGCACTTAAGCGTCTCCAGAATTTTTAATAAAGATTTGGTATATACCACACCTTGTAAACGACTCGAAAATGTCTATAAATCTATACGTTAAGCCATTTCAGCTTTCGATTGAACTTCAATTTCTAAAGGACGTGTACACTACTTTAAACAGTATCGAATATTTTATCTTTGGAGCAAGAGAAACAGAAATCGCAGTAGAAGAATCAATCTCAATAGAAGAATTCGGCGAACAGCTCTAGAATAGCCAATTAAACTAACTACTGTTTGAAATCAGGTGCTAAACAGACTTGATTTGCATTTTGTAGCTGATGAACATTTCGAAAGTATCCGAAGAAAAACATTCTTGACCTCAAAAAAATGAATTTTTTTTCAATATCGGAGAGCACATTGCATAAATTGCACACGAAGCAAGCAAATATTTACATCAGTTATATAAACCAATGACATAATTTGAAAATGAGTAATAAATATTAAATATTATTTCACTTTAAAGAACACACTTTACATTATTTTTTTTTCTGTTCAGTAACAATTTTAGTAAACATACAGTATGTTGTAAAGATCGGTTTGATCTCAATTTGATTCTTTGTCCTGATAACAGAAAGACAACCCTGAATTTAGAAATAGTGCCATTTTCATTTTTGTTTAGTAAATAGTCTGTATAATTAATGTAATGTGTATTCTTTAAATTTAATATTTATTTATTTATATTTCTACGCATTACAGGACACAGACCCTATGACAGTGCGTAATATATTAGCAATAAATTTGCTTAATACATTCTACACGATAACTCAATACTTTAAAAATACAAGTATTGATTTAATTAATACTTTACTTTAAAGTATTAATTAATCTTAAATTGATAAATTAATACTTTAAAGTAAATAAATGTAAAGGAAATCACGAAAGCAACCTCTTAATATATAAAACAATAACAGAGAATACATTTATTAGCTATGAATAGCATCCTATATGATTGACACCCATACGGAGTTTATCTTCAGACAATCACTTTATACGAAAATGCCTAATTTCATTCCAATTTATATTTTAATAACATTGGTATGATTTGGAAAATCTTAGTTGAGCAATAAGCTGTATCCTATATAACTAATTGCATACGCTACACTACCAAAAATACTCGGACATAGGTTCCTTTGATCCACATTGCGGTGTGGCTCCTTCGTGGAACATTGTCAACCAGTCCCTTGTAGCTGGTAGCAGGAATTTTTTCCTTCAGTGTGCAGTCGCCCCTTCAGCTGTAGTCGATGGGCACACTGGCTATACCTTTATTTGGCGTTCCATTTGTCCCAAAAGGGTTCGATTGGATTTTCAGGTCTTGATTGTGTGCAGGCCAGGCAATACATTGGACTTAGTTTTTCTCAGACCAAGTTTTTACATTGTGCACTGTATAAGACAGAATATTAACCTGTGTAAAAATGGGACCTACAGTATGGATATGGAGAATGTCTGAGCAACGTCATCGAGCGCAGTGTATTTCGCTCGTAGTGAAGTTCGTAAGAGCGGGAGACCGCGGTGTTGGAGGCTGCTTCTCGCGGTTCAGCGATTCCTTCTCATGCCAAAGTATGGGCATTACAGAATTTATTCTCAAAAAAAAAAAAAATGCTTCTATTTAAAGTGAATATACTTCCAATTTTGGACTTGGCTGCAATCTGGAACCCTCACACTACAACTTTGATACAACAATTTGAATCTGCAAATGAATTTCATCCACAATATTTTTAGTATTCTATAGGAATCCGTCTCCTTACTTTGAGCTGCAGTCATTAGAAACATGACGAACTACCCTGGGTCTTAAACTTCTATAAACAAATCTGATCCGTCATCTTACGTTCCATGCACCGGTGGCAGCTACTAGATAGAAGGTTTTCAACATCTGTAGTTCTGGGTTAGAAGTATCCAAGAACTCTTTTAAATGAACTACGCAATTTACGAGTATAAATCACATGACTTCTATTTAGCTTTCAGGTAGAGGTTATCTTGATGACGACAACCTACGTGAATCTGTTCTCATCAATCTATGGTGAAAACATATTATAAGGATATTATAAGAGACTAATATTAACCTTATAATATATCCTGCATTTTATAAATAATGTTATAAGATAGTGTTTCTAACTTATCTTTCTCTTGTAATATCCTTTCTTCATAGGATTTGCGGGATAACCAATTAAAGAACAATCCAGAAAAAAAACTATACTCTTTTCTTCGTGAGAAATATTGCGTTATTGACTATGAAACTGTATTTGCAACTATATTTATCGGCAATTCCTGTCTTAGTTTTTTTTTTGCTTGCATGACCGTTTTTTGCTTGCCTGAATTCCTATTTTAGTTACGGGTTGGAATTTTTTCATGTGGAACAAACAAAAAGCCCTTATTTAACTGCTCTACTGTAATAAGGGGTACAGCTGTGTAATTGATAAACACAAAATAAAGAGAATATGAAGAGCAACCTATTTTAATCATACGTGCCCTTTAAATTAGTAAATAATTTTTAAAAATCCGTAGACATAATTTTGTTGGCAGATTTAAGTCCAGCCTCCATAGCTATATCTTTGTTTTTGTTGAATTATACTGTATGTACTGTAGTGTAAGTAAGTTCGATTTTGAGTTACATCAGAAGTTTTCACTCACACACACACACCAATATATTTAATCGCAAAGAATGAAGTAAAATGCGCTTAATATCTGTATTAGTGGGATGGTTTGCTCATATTTAGTTAAAAAAAAAAAAAAAGCTCTTCATAAACACAACATGTCCTTCCCCCAAAAAAAAACAAGTGTGTGACCCTCCCAGGGGATCCCCACACTTTGGAAATCTCTCAAGTTAGGTATCAGACATTTGTAAGAAGTTAATATATGGATTTTAATTATGAAATGAATAAAGCTGAATTCTTTAAAACGTTTTTCCTGAATGAGATGAAATACTGAATTATTTTTTAATGTGTGATCTTTCACCTGAATCAAGTAAAGTTACTTTACTGGATTCAAGTGAAATAGTATATAAACAATTGGCAAAGCCGTATTATTTAAAAATTAATGCTAACACATATGTGCCTTTTTCTGAAAGAAAAGCTTTCAGAGTTATCTCTGAAAAAGGGTAAAAAAAAAACTCCTAGCTAATGTATAGAAATAGCACATAAAATAATCTGTTATAATTACCTCTTCATATCTTAGATGATGTAAACTGTGGCAGCCACGACCAAGTCGAATCCGTCCAGTAGAGGCGGTATCTTTTTTGCCAAGTGGTTACTGAAATTATACAAATAAATATCAGATATTGTTGATATTAATTAATTTTTTTATCATTAGTAAAGGAAAACATACATTTTTTGCTTTATATTGTGATCTGGTGTTAATTTTAGAACAGTAATAACAAATTTAAAACTGATTTAAGCTTCGTCGGCTTCACAATGTCATTCTAAAATATATATACAGTATAAGCAGTGTATATATATATATATATAAAAACCATGCTTAATCTATGAATTTATATTTTATCTATGAATTATATTTTCCGTGAGAAAAGGAAATTCTGATTGCGGGATTTCCCTTGTCCGATTATTTAAGGAAATTTGGGATGGGTCGAAAAATCTTTCTAAAAGAACTAAATGTAAAATATCATGAAAATCCGTCCACTGGGAATTGAACGTGCGGGCAGACAAACAAACAGAGGGTGGACATGGTGAAAACAATAGGCGCTTACTTATGCATGTAAATAAAAACTCCACGTGCTTATCCCTTAGTTATTAAATGCCCTTGCCGATTTTACTTTTAGTATTAGCCGTAGGCTTTTGTTGCTCTAACAATAATAAATAAATAAATAAAATTACTATATAAAAATAAACAACGCAAGTGTTTTCTTCCTGACGAAGCAACCGTCCAGCTTGCCTCTGAATTTCCCCAAGCTGTCCGCCTTAACTACCCACGAAGATAATTTATTTCATAATTAACTGGCTGATTAAGAGAAAATTTACTACAATCCAATATCCTTTCTCGTAATTTTAATTTATATCTCCTAGTTCTGAAATTATTTATGTAAAAGTGAAAAACTTTCGATTTTATTCATTTTACCATCTCCTTCTCAGATCCTTATAGAACTCAATCAGGTCTCCCTCTAAGGTACCAGGTTGTCAAGCTCTATAGCCCAGATATTCGAAGTTTTTCCTTGAATGGATACCCTTTTTGAAGATCTCACCATGCACTCCTTCGCTCCTAGATTTTAGACTGAAGAGTATCATTTTTCCAAGGAATAGTATATTTATAATTAGCCTCACACATTTTATATTTAATCTGGTTTGTATTATAACTGAATATGGATTTTGTTACGGCCATTAAACATCCAACTGAAAACTCCTAATATAAACAGCAAAGGGTTGAATTTAACTGTCTCATACGAATCTTCATTGCTTGCTTGCTTGGCTCATTAGGCTTGCTTTTTTATATTTCTCTTGGTTTACATGTTCCAAGGCCATATTTGTTGGTTTTCTTTGGATCACTCATAAGGCATTTATTGATCTTTTCTTTCTTTCTTGTATTCGATCAACTTATCAACGAATTTGTCCTCGATTCCAGAATGCAAAACGAAACACAATGCGCGCGCAGCCACCGATCTTCTTTCTTCTTTGTTTACTGTCACCGAAAATTTCAGATTTTTCTCCTGTCCATAAATCACAGGAGCAAAAAGGAGGAAAAAAGAAAAACGAAATACGATTGTAAAATGAATTTATTCTTAAAGTTAGCATACACCAAGCATTTTATGGAAGACCCGATATTCCAGGCAATAAACAACATTCGCTTGGACAGAGGTGTCCTTGACCTACCGCCATTTCACCATTTTTCTTTGAAACAGTTACTGGAAGGCAGGGTCCAAATGTCTCTTCCTTTCGCTGATCGATAAAACCTTATTTTACATCATCCACTGCCAGAAAACCGAATTCTTCTTCTTGCCGAATGATAGCGATGCTGGTTAATGGGGACAGGAAGAAACCTTGACTTAATACGAAGTTCTAAGTGACGTTTTAAATCTATGCGAACTCAATTGAGATACAACAGTCGTGTGCACCTTACTAAATTCTTAGAATGGTCCACACAAGATGATTAATCTATTTCATTCCCGATTTGTAACTATCATTCCGTACCTACGAATAGGCTGTATTTCGCGGTGCCCAGATTATAATTTAAATCGTATGGGGCACAAGGAATTCAGATTGCCATCATTAGATGAAGTCTTTCAAATTACCACTAATAATTAAAAATAAAAAACTAAACATGTAATGGTTGTCATAATACTAGTTTCAGTTTTCAATTCGAGTAATGTGCAAGAATTAACAGAGTAGGATTGTTCCTGTTTTATTTGAAATTATCATACAAAAATGAGTCTCCCGATTATTAGTGCGTCTATCCCACAATGTCCATATATGAAAAAACGCACATTGATATGCTGTTGTCTCTAAAACTTTATACTCAACAAAATGTACTTTGTACAATGCGTAAAGAGCCGTTAAATCAAGACATCAAATAACCAGGTTATGAACGCTGAATAGGTCAATAGTTAATTCATAACCTGGTCTGTCTGATTTATCAGGTCTTGATCTCTAAGCACTGTCCAAAATACATTTATTTCAGCCAACATAGATTAATTCTTATTCGGCTTTTACATTTTTGGCTACTTTACCGGACTTGGAATACTCTCGATACTTGAGTCTCATTATCTGCCACTTGATCTAGTCTTCCTTCAAGGGTAATCGGTATATCATGCACGACACCTATTTCTCCCATTGCAGGAGACTGCACTATTATTGCAAGAGTGCGGACTCCTGCAATCTGTTCACTCCTGTAATCTGTTCACTTCTCGTTAACTATTGTATGTTTTCTTCCTCTAATTGACCACAATAATGATGTACAGTATTGAGAACAATTTTTATATTTTATTTTTCCGAACGCTGAATTATTAAAAGAATAACAAAAACGTCTTATTATGGCTTAAGATCGGGAACATTTCCAACTATTGAAAGGTAAACTCAACTTGAAGAGTAGGCAACAGAGCCGTTTAGCATCTCTCTCTCTCTCTCTCTCTCTCTCTCTCTCTCTCTGCCAATCCCGGAGAAAGAAAGAAAGAGCGAGATTATATAAATATGAAAATATTCACACATTAAGCGAATTCGTATTATATTTTTTTATACTGTAGGGTGTATGCATGCCTGGCTTAATTTTTTGTCTGCTTCTGGCGAAGCCATGCAAATTGCGAACTGCATCTAGGATTAGCGATGTCTTAACGTGCGTGATTCCCATAGCGATTACCGCACTGCAGCCAAGAGGACAGTATCAACTAGTTTGACCATTGTTTGCAGGAGCTGTAAACTTTATTTTCTGTCTACTAGCAAGCAACTGCATGGACTCTCCCGCCAGTGTAGAAAACGGTTGTTCTTCTCATCTTCCGAAACTGAAGCGATTTAACTATGTACTAAGGTATCAGTAAGATAGCATGCTGTGTAGTGTGCAGCATGCAAATTACGACTAAACGCATTTTCGAAATACTTCAGTGGTTCCTTTTTATTAGATTATACATTGTTTGCTGTAATAGCATTTGTTTAGTCTCGCAACTTAGAATTAGATTACTGCATTAGTCCTAATACAAAAACACCACGTTTTTTTTCTACAGAGCCAACTCCAATACATATTAAAGAGTTGTTACATCCGATGGTTTATTCATCAAATCCCGCATGAAATACCTTCAACTTGCAAGCACAGAATAAGAAATAAGTCTCCCTTTATTTTGCATGATCCACATCGCCTGTTACTTTAAGTTCATGTCGGCTTCACACAAGAGGAGGAAGAGATGAAATTCAAACAACCCAAGAAAAAAAATAAGAACCTAGAGATGCAAGAAATGAACCTTGTTACTTAGTGCACATTCTATTCATCAGTGAAGCGATGGTGTTTGCAATGATCATATAAGTATCATTATCGTGACAGAACGAAGCGTTCCTGATGTTTAAAATCCCATGAATTTGCACACGCGTTGTCATTGAATCAACGTTTAACTTCCCTCCCCACTTTTCTTTCTCACTCTCCTCTAGACCGAATATTAATAACATCTGATGTTTTACACCGGTGCTCATTGATTGCTGCTTCACGACAAAGGATTTTGTCCCCTAACTACAATCAAGTTAAAGACCACTTATAGCCCAATTATAACTTCGAGTACACAGACACACCTTTCACGAGTAGGCCATTCAAACATAGGATAAATCAGATTGAAACGGAAAGGAAAAAGAAAAGAGATGTACCTGGAAAATAATCCTCACTAGCTTAGGAGGATTTTGCATGCCATTGGATTATACTGTCGATAAATTAAAGGATTGTATAAGTATATTAGCAATTATGGAAATAGTGCAATAATTTATAAAATAACTCATTTATAAAATTATATATAAATTGAATTATTTTTCCGTAGCCTGTTAAAATACCCCAATGCAATTCCGGAATTCAATACGAGTTCTTGGAGCCTCTCCACAATAACCAAAAGTGCGTTTTTTAGAACCCGATACAAACTCGGAATACAATCTTGCGAGTTAATAAAACATAGATGCGAAATGCTTTCTCACGTTCTTTACAAATAATCTTGGGTGTACCTGGTTTCTTTTTCACCACTTGCCCTCGCGGGCAGCACAGTTGGTAGAATCGTCGTCCTCCCACGCCGGGTGGAAAATACCCGAGTTCGAATCCCGTCGAACTCAGGTATTTCAGGTATATGGTAAAAATGTGAGGAATTTTTATGGGTCTTTTTCACAACGTGGCTGAGTTAGTTGTTCTGAGGCGAGGGTAGCATGGTTTTGTTTTTTCTCCAGGAAACTCGGGTTTTTTTTGCCTCGCAAACAGAAAATCGACCACAGAACACTCAATTTACAGACGATATACACGGAGCAATATGGCCTTAGTCGCCGATGCTCCTAAAACCCCACTACTATAACAATAACACCACTTGGCATAACAGTTATGCAATTTTATATATATAAAAGAATTTCCGATAGTTATATATCAAAATTTTTATTTTTGCTATTTCAGTATTACGTATATTCGCTATAGACATGTCTTTTTGATATATTTGAGTTGTTAAGTATTGCTAAACTACTATAAATTTTAAACTTATTTGTTGAAAAAGTAACTAAGTGCTATCCTCTTGTAGAGGGATTTTTTTTTTTTTTTTATAATGACAGCACATGCCTGAGCTCTAATTTATCACCGATGTGAGGACAGATTTCACTAATGTATCGTCTACACTCTACAGAGTCCTGCAGCATTATTGAAACGATTTTCTGGAAAGAAAAAAACCAAAATCGACATTTCAAGATGCCATGGAGTCATGATAACTTACTTAAAGAACTCTGAGGACTTCCTAATGAGTACGTACCCTGTGTTAAGCACACAGATTAGTTCTATTTGCATGCAGATCGTTCATGAATCTTGAAGCTCTGTATAACATTCTCGGGAGTGGCAGTAGTCATTTACGACCAGAAATTCTTAGTGCCTCTCAGTTTAAGCCTTTTCCTTGGGATTCGGCTGTGTATATTTGGCGTATTCTTCCTTCGATGTAGTGTTTTGATGACTCTCTCCTTCCCGAGCACAAGAAAGTTTTCTTACACGTCATTCAACGAAACTATCTGAATCTTTTGTTTGCTGCTACCACCGTTCCTACCCCACGTCAAATGGATGCATATTTATACGCACCGCTGAACTTTTTACTACAATTTCCAACTTTTCCTTTGCTAGAAATTTCGCTCTTGCGCAGCCACCTTATATTGTTAAGGAACAGGTGAACCCTCTAGTTGAAAAAGTTCTGGAAAATTTTTGTTTTCTTTTGACTTAGAAGGCGCGTTAATACGGAATTTTCGACTTTGCACTTATGTGATTCAAACGTGCGTTCTGGTAGCCAAATATTCTTATTTTGTGATCACTCGAGAAGCAATGGGCAGCTCTCGCTATTGTTTGTCACGTTATCACGTAATCAGAAGGAACTCAGCATAATGTATTACATGAATCATACAGATTTCTTGGTGTAGAAATCCTCGTTCGTTTTGTTAGTTTAATATTTCACTAACTTTGGGAAGATATCGATAGCCTTAAATGCTTAACATTCGCTTCATAAATAATTCACTAACGCACTGTAGGGTTTCAGAAAGATGATATTCGGACTCAATAACGTAATTAGTCGACTAACTATTCACAGCGAATTGCGGTCGATTGCGTGACATTTATATTTCATATCTTTTATGAGCAGACTGTGGTAACTTATTTTGCCTTGAATTCTACTTATTAGTTCACTGACTCCGTTTTATCACATTGCTCATTTAACACCAGGTTGCGTTTAAATAAAAATTACTCGTGCTCAGTAATTATTACTGAGCATGAAATAATTATTATTTTACAGGCAGACGCCTTTTCCTAAACCACAACATATTGGCTAAAAACAGAAGTTGTAAAATCGAAAAGAGGTTTCAGACACTGTCTCCCCTGAAATTTCTGAACTATATTTATTTATTTACTATTGCTCGGTGGATTAGAATGTCTTTTGAGACGATACGTGCTTTACTAGGACCGGCGGCCCACCTTTCCGTGGTGTGGACGAGTACCCAGAATCATCTCTTCAGGTGGCTAATGCTTCTGGGTAGCCAAGTGGCCAGAATGCAAGAATGCACACTTCTCACACAAACCTACACCAATAACGTTTCTGGTCCTTTTACAGTTGATTCTGTTCTTCATAGGGACACGAGGTGGAGTTGAACAGGCGTTTCAGTTGAGGCCCTTTACATATACACACATGTCCACATTTACTATTGCTCAACTAAATCAGAGCGATTTAAACTCCAATACAAGTCGATGTGGCGCCTCCGTAGCCAGGTGGGAAGGAGCAGCAGTGCCTAGCACACGCTTCTTGATTAGACCGGGGTTCGAGCCCGTCACCACCAAATACGGAGGATGAGGGAAGGTCAGGGAATGACCACCGCATATCCCGGAGCAATATGGCCTTAGTTGCTAATGCTCCTAAAATCCAAATAACAAACAAACAAGTCGATGTGTATTATATCTGCGAGGCCAATTAGTCGACGTTCATGTTTTGCAGGTGAAAAAGTTCAGAATACTTCACGCAACAAATTGTAACGACGTTAACTGCCGCATCTCTTAATGAATTCAGTCTTTATATTTATTTTTAAATAAAATTAATATTAAATGAGAATCTGAACTTTTAATAATTAATATGTTTAATTATTAATATGACTCGTATAATTAATGTTTTTAATATTTTATCTAGATAAATAAGAGATTAATTTATCCAAAAGATGATATAGAAATCGCCTTACTTTGTCTATCGCCCTTCAATATATTATCTTATGATTGTGCTGTATTTTAATGTATTTCATTTTTGCATTATCGCATTTTAAATATTCAGTTTAACCTCCATCTTAGGCCAGATAACTATGTCAAAACGTCCCTTTCATCTTTGAATGAAAAGGACGTTAAGAAAATTTTCCAGCCATCGACTGCTTCGAACCCAGACTAATGACGAACGACTAAAAGCTCTTTACTCAATACAGAGGTCAATACATATTTTATAACGCCTACAATAAACTTTATCCATCCTTAATGCAAACGAAATCAGATTCTCATTGTGAATGGTCTATGTGCAAAATCAATAAAATTTTCACTTTAACAGGGGTGCACACATGAGATCAGAGGAGTTTACAAGATAGAGATTGCTGCATTACTTTGTAGTATCACATGGATTCGAACATATGGCACCGAACTTGAAATTAGTTTGATTGCTTGTTTTCAATGTTTCGAGGTACTAAGGCTATGAGGCACAAGTATATCGCATCTATTGTTTGCTTTAAAAATTACCAGAGCACAGGCTCTGAATATTTCTAATGTTATTTTACTTTCTATAATCTCTGCATGCAGCAATAATTTTTGATATTTCTATTTGTATTATTACTATTTTACTTTTAATATTTCTGTTTATATTATTTCCAACTGCCTAAGTCTACATCGTTAGCACGCGCTTCTCTCTCATGTTGGCTGTTTGCATGTAGCAGAAAGAAATGCTTTCAATAGACTAAGGATAACCAGAAATACTCCAGAGAAATGAAGAAGGATGTATATTCAGATAAATTCTAGACCAATTGCATCATTTAGGGACAAAGTCATATGAAACATCATGATTACTGAGACATTACGGACTGGAGGAGAAAACGATGTACAGTGTGTGTTGTTGGAAGACACTGTGACTGGGACCCACCAACCCCCTCCTCTTCAAACCAAATGAATATTAATCGGGCTAGTATCATTCAGTAGTGTTCCAGAGATATGACAATAACGTTTCCCTCCTTTTTTCTGGCCTTCACAGCCACTAGATATTAATCCAATGAAGCGTTCGTAGGGTGATGTCGAGGAGGTCATTAGCCTATGGATCGGCTTCTTTCCACTATATATAAATTTAGATATATTCACTTATAGACTGGACAGTCTGCATAAGTGAATATATCGGAGAAATCCTTACCTTTTATTTATTTAAACTGATTAAATCAGTTTAAAGAGCCCCCGTGGGTAGCAGAGTTGGTAGAAGTGCCGTCCTCCCCATATCGGGTGGAAAAGATCAGAGTTCGAATCCCGTCGATCACGGGAGGAATTATTATGAGTTTTTTTCACAATGTGGCTGAGTTAGTCGATCTCAAGCGAGGGCAACATGGTTTTTCTGCCGGAAACTCGGGTTTATCATCCAGCAAACAGAAAATCGACCTTAGAAAACACGAAAATTACACGGAGCAATATGGCCTTAAATGCCGATGTTTCTAAAACAAAATAATAACAACAACAACAACAACAACAGTTTAAAGAGTCGTGATGTCGATACCAATGCAAATGGCTTTTTTTCTGGAAGTAGTTGAAGACAATATTATTGTCGTTGAGTCCCCCAAAAAATACACTCTGCTCATAAAGCATATACTCGTGCATTTACCTGCAATTTTCTTTCTTGATGCTTTGAACTTTTTAATGATCATTTGGTTAAATATATCCATGTTATAGACGGACGCAATTGCGTAGAATTTTTGAGACATTTCAGGCTGTTATTCATAACAAGCACATTTATGATACTTAATGAAAAAGATAACTTTACTTCATATTTTCAACTTTGGCATTTGCAGGACAAGTGTTTAGAACTTCATCAGTATGGCTGTTTCTTGGGCTTTCGAAGAAACGTTACCTACAGTGGTCTTTCCTGGACTTCAGAAGTAAAAGCTCCTTCCAGTTTAGTTGGTGAACCAAGTAGTAGAAAGTTTCTTTGCAGGACGCACTATGGACTCCATGCATTGGTACTTGAAAAGTATAGTCAATATGATAGGGGATGATAGCTGTCTTTGTAAAGTTTTAGGTGCATCAGTGATTTAGATCATATTGCGCCATACATATAACGTCTGTAAACTGCGGGGTTCTGTGGTAAATTTTCTATTTGCTGGGCGAAAAACCCGAGTTTCTGGCAGGAAAACCATGATACCCTCACTTTAGACTGTCTGAGTCACATTTTGAAAAAGGCCCGTCAATTCCTTGCGTCGTTGCCCAGGAACTCATGTGTTTTCCAAGCTATGAGACGATAACTGGCAGCTAAGATATCTCAAGGCAGTGTGTTGCATTGTTCCCGACTATTGACACTTGTTTTGCAATGCAAAGATTTATCTCTCTAGAGTACTGAGAATTTTGCTTCTTAGATTTCTTTCGTTTGGCGACTGTTAAAACTGATGCAAGATTGAGTTGGGTAATGCCTCTCTCAAGACTGTGAGAAGACTAGAAAGTTGATTGCATTAGGACATTTATTTTACTCTGAAATAACAAGACTGTGAGACTATAAAGTTGATTGCATTTAAGATATTCATTTTTCTAAGATTCTTGAATGAGAATTAGTCATCATAAGACCATACATTTCCTCGTTAAATGGATATCATCAATGTAAAAATAGATTTGGTTGTCAATCAGCACCCAGGAAACTGAGGCTTTGTTAGGTGTTCTGAGGTCGATTTTTTTTATTAAGAAACATCCCAGTAAAAACGAAAAAACTCTGAACATCCTCTTCCTGAGACCTGATAACTCAATCTCACGAAAATAGACCAAGTATGATCCTAAGTAAGGTTTTCACTTCGTCAACGATTTTAAATCATCCTTTGGATGTTTGCAAACATGTGACAAATACTTTCGCTAATATTCCGCAACAGAGGTCTTTTACATCACCGGGGATTGTTTTTGTTGTTGTTGTTTTTTTTTTTTTTTCTTAGTTTTTACAAAAAAAAAAAAAGTAATAATAATAAATAAATAAAAACCTTCTCCAAGATGCTGACTAACTCGATCACAGTGTAGAAAAAAAAAAAAAAAAAAAACCTCAAAACCTCTACGTGGTATGGAAAGACAGCGATCGCAATGAATGAGCTCTTCAGTGGGGCAGCAAATGTTCAGTGCGGAAAACGCCTTCCTAACGACAACTACTCAAATGCCTGTTTAATTCTGACTAATGATAAAATTATTTATTAATACGATACTTTGTGTAAGCAATTTGTATTGCTGTTTCATGCTGATAGGACAGTTGAATTGATAGGACCTCCTACCTAATATCGAGAGTGTGTGTGTGTGTGTGTGTGTGTGTGTGTGTGTGTGTGTGTGTGTGTGTGTGTGTGTGTGTGTGTGTGTGGTATCGCTGGTGGCTCCTAGGCATTTGCCCATTTCCACCTTGTTCATCTGTGTTGGTGCAGAGCGGGCCCGAAAAATTGTTGGCGCTCGTGTGTCAGCCTAATGTGCTGGTTTCGGTCAACTAACACCTGTAGTGCTGAAACGCACAAAATCCCGCACCCACCGGAGACAGTACAATACCGGTGGGCGCCAGCAATCCCGCTCCCAGGTTGCTCAAACATGGGAGCCAGCAAAAAAAAAAAAAAAAAAAAACTGTGTAAATTAACCTATTAATTATTTTACTCAGAAATATTCTGATGTTTACCTTGCTTAAATTTAACTTTAAGATATTGCAAGGAAATTTAAATGTTAAAACTTTAACTATATACAAAAGCATTTAAAAGGATAGCCGATGACAAGTAGTCATAATGAGACTACTGCCATAGGAAGCATGTTGATATTCGTCTCTTCTGATCCAAGATACAGAGCAATGAAATACATCTTTACAATCTTCCACGAAAAGAGAAGAGGCGTACTAGAGGTAGATGACAAAGCCAGTAGCATCAACAGGGAAACAACAGCCGCAATGAGACTGTTTCTCTATAAAGCACTGATTGCCATGCAGTTGAATTCAGGAAAATTTGATCAGAATTTAATGGTGATGATATTTTTTATGAACAGCCATAATGCGACTGTCGAAGCCCATTAATATTAGCTGGACCAAAGAGATGTTGCTCAACTTGAAATATAAACCTTGCATGAGACCGCTACCACGGAAGAGCAAAAATGATTCTTGTCATCCTCCCAGTCATAGGTACTCAACAATTATAAATCTTGCTTTTCAATCTTCCACAGAAGATATCTACTGGATAAAGATGACAAAAACCTCAAGCGTCAGGAATAAGGTCAACAGCCCCAATGAGACTGAGCCTCTACAATACATAGTTTTACAATTTATCACTTCCCACGTAGTCTGGAAATATTTTGTTCAGAAAATTAGGGGTAATGAAAGTTGCTGTGAACAGTCGCAATGAGACTGTTACGGCACGATTTATATTATCTAATCCAAAAGTGGCGTTTTAGAACATGTAGTTTGAATTTTATATTGAGCTATGTGGTGTTAGATCAGTATGGTATCTATTTCCCGAGTCCAGCAAGCAGGAAGTTACAAGATTTTTTCCCTCCAAGTATTCCAAGAAGATCTTCCCTCCTAGTATTGATATTTTTATTATTTAAATTGTTTACTTGATATAAGTGGTATTCCAATGAAACACAGTAGGCTATTTTGTACCGCCCTCCAGCTCATGCAATTTGATTTCAATTTAATTAAACAAGCTGATTCCTAAGTTCAGTTCTCTTCTGAAAAACTTCCACTAAGAAGATCTGGAGGACGGTAAAATTTTGTTCATTTTCTAGAAGGATATGAACATTATCCACCGATAGTTTAGGGACCTTATTTATAAGACGTCGTCTCTGTTCCGAATACAGTGGACACATTAACAGGACATGTTCCCAATCCTCATTCTGACCACAAGTGCAGAACGGATCTGGCTCAAGCCCCAACTCATGGAACTTAGCCCCGAGAGAACCGTGACCTGTTAGTAAATATGCTGTAGTCATAGATGGTGCGAACCATGAACATATTCCCAGAGAAGTCATAAAAGTCACTTGTTGAATGAACTTTTGTTGCCAGTCCAGACACCGATTCGCCCCATCTAAACTGCCAAATAGCTGTTATCTCAGTCCAGATTCTTTTCTTTTCTGCTTCAATGTCATTTGCTTTAATGTCATAACATCTGATGTTATGCCCAAAAACGTTGTAGATATCCCTTTCTTTAACTTGTAGATGGCGCCTCTGAATAAAATATATAAATCTATGGGCATTTCACCACCAAGAATTTGGAGCGCATTATTTGAAACCATGTGAGGGACGCAGTGAACAGTGAGAAGAACAGATCTTTGAATTGATGTTAACTTCCTCTTCACAGCAACCTTAATAACATTCTGATGCCAAACACTTGCAGCGTACGAGACAATAGGTAAGAATATCGTCTTGTAATACAGTCTCAATGTTTTATTATTAAAACCCCATTCTTTCTTAGAAATTCTTGTTACAGCAGCTGTAAAATTTCGGGTTTTATATACCGAATTAGTTGCATGTGGCAAAAAGATCAGTTTGTCATCCAATAATAAGCCGAGATATTTGGTTTGTGAGACGTACGGTAGTTGTGAATGGTTCAGATGAATCTTAGGGGTCTCGCATAATTTAAGTGATTTTTAAAAGTCATGAAGTTGGATTTACTCGTGGAGATTTTAAGCTTGTTCATACTCGCCCATGCTTCAAGATGTAGCCATTACTTGACGATCATGCGTCAAATAATGGCTACATTTTCTCTTCTAGTATTTTTCGAGAACCGCCTTCAATCACAAGATAATCTGCATAGGCAGATGATCTTGTGTCTGGATGATGATCTCTGTCGTATATTGTTGTCGTATTAGCCACTGGTCCAACACAGCATTTCAGAGGAGCAGTCCCAAAACCGACCCCTGGGGACATCCTCTGGAGATCTGGGCGTAAGTAAGATCTTTGGCGCAAACTTTTACAAACCTTTCATCAAAGTAGGATCTAAGAACGCCGTATATGTATTGATCACAGTCAGCAGACCTTAATGACCGGAGGACGCTCTCCCACCAAAGTGAGTCGAAAGCGCCCTCAAAGACAATGAACACTGCTAGAACGTATTTTGCATGTGTATTCTGAATGTAATTTATCAAGGAAGAAATAGCGTCCTCCGTCGACCTGCCATTTTAAACCCAAATTGAGAGTTGGAATTTAGATGTTTGTTCTCAAGCATGCCCTGAATTCTCGGAGCCAGCCTTCGCTCGAAAAGCTCTCGCCTGCATGGACTTGCTAAACAGCTTGCACATGTTGTGACATAATTGCTACAAGGTCTTGAACGCATCTGAAAATAAGGATCGCCATGCCATGTGTATAGCATCCCATAATTGTTTTACATTAGACCAGCGGTTCCCAACCTTTTTTTGACTCGCGAACCCCTGTCAATGAAATATTTTTTATCACAAGCCCCTTTCAACATAATATTTTTAATGCGAACCACTAATTCTTTGAAATCATATAATATTTCTAAATTTTATTATAAATATTTCCAGTACTACGTTTTTATAAGCGACATTCCATAATAATAAAAATTATTATTAAGTATTATTTATGCTTTGTAAAGCAGTTATAAGTCCAAACTAGGTTTCGAACAGGCTGAGTAGAAACCTTGCTTTTAGTCCAAATGGTAGCTGAGCATTCTGGTCTCTTTTGGCTGCAATTTTTACCCATCTCTGTTCCCACCTCTGACAAAACCAGATGTCAGATTTTTACTATATAAACCAGATCAAAACCAGATTTTTACTATATAAGTTCTTATTTACTTTCTTTAAGCCTGTTTTGTTTCGTCTTTTTTTACTTTCTTATTCTAAAGGTATTTTTTTCTTCTGCTTCGAAATTTGCTCATATCCATCCAGTTCCTAAAAAGGGTGAAAAATCCCTTCCATCCAACTATCGCCCCATTGCGATTACTTCTATTCTTCCCAAAGTAATGGCGAAATCAATTAACCGCCAACTCTTAAAACTATCTGGAAATCTTTCATCTGATCAACGATCGCCATTATGGATTCCGCCAGTGCCGTTCCACTGGTGATATTCTGGCTTATGTTACCCATCTATTGACAAATTCAATGGAAAAGTTAGGTGAAACTCAAGCCATTTCTCTTGACATTTCAAAGTATTTTGGTCGTGTTTGGCATAAAGGTCTTCTAAATAAGCTTCCATCCTATGATTTTTCAGCTGTTCTTTGTAATGGGGTATCCAGTTTTCTCTCTAACCACTCACTGCAGGTGATAGTAGACGGCTCTCTGTCTTCTAACTTGTCCACTATTGCTAGTGGTTCCCAAGGTTCAGTTCTTTCTCCCACTCTTTTCCTCTTGTATATTAATGACCTTCTTCCGTTGACTGGAAGTCCTATCCATAGTTTCGCTGACGATAGCACTTGCATTCCACCTTCCAGTTTGAGAAACCTTGCCCTGCTCAAACACCTTCAACTTCTCGAGTATTCACTGCCAAATCCCTAAATGCTGATCTCCATTGGGGCAAAGATAACTTAATTTCAATCCTTCTAAAACTCAGACCTGTCTTATATCTCACAAAGAGGAAATCTTCTGCTCCTATGCTTATCTTCGATGACGCGCCGATTTCTAGGCAAGATCTTGGGGATTACCCTGAATTATAATCTCTCTTGGCATAAAGCACATTACAAATATTGCTTCCTCTGCATCTAATAAACTGGGTTTTTTCTTTCACTCTCTGCGTTACTTTTCTTCCAAACAGTTGTTGACTCTGTACAAATAGCAAATCCGCCCTACCATGGAATATTGTTCCCACATCTGGGGCGGTGCCCCCAAAACCTCTCTCAGGCTTCTAGATTTCATTCAAAAGAGGGCAGTTAGGCTAATTGATGTCTTATCTCTAATAGAGTCTCTCCACTCTCTGTCTCATAGACTTTCTGTTTCTGTTGCATACCTTTTTCTATAGATATTTGCATGGCAGTGTTCTTCTGAATTGTCTTCTATAATTCCTTCTCTCTCTTTCAAAACAGTCCGAACACGTGCCGCAACCAGTCATAGTCATTTTTCTGTCCAAGTTCAAACTCACAGAACCAACTTTTCTTCTTCCTCATTTATTCATTCAACTTCTGTTTTCTGGAACTACCTTCCTTCATACATATTTCCTGAAAATTACAATCTACAGAAGTTCAAGTTTAATGTCAACAAGTACTTTCTTTCAACTTTTTAACCCATTCACGATACTAAGTACTATAGGTTCTAAAAAAAAAAAGTACCTATACATAATAATGATCCTTGAGAATGAAAAAAAAAATAGTATGGAAAACATATTTATTTAACATGATATACTGTAAGATAGTAAACTAATTATAAGGAATTATGGGAGATGTGGTTTCTTTCTTTGGAAATTTTTACTTTTTATTTAATTTTATTTTACTTTATTGTTTATTATTAGTTATATTTTGTAGTTTACAATAATATGCCTATGTAAATCTAAGCAGACGCTATTGCAGAATTTTTATTGCGAACCCCCTGGAACACTTTCGCGAACCGCCGGTTGGGAACCGCTGCATTAGACGATAGCAGATCTACATGTCTGACAGAACGTTCGTTCTCGTCCCACAAATATTCAATGGGATTCAAGTAAAAGGAATTAGGAGCTACTCGCACAACGGTACAATTGCTACACTCGCACAGTACGTAGGAAACGGACGACTGAACTTCCTGCTTCGGAGATGGACGTTCACCTCCACCTTGCATCAACGATCATGTCTCATTGAAAGTCCGTCATATTTTGGCCTCTTTCCATATTTGTCTCTTTGTGCCTGTTGTGCACATACCTACGTATCGACTGCTGATTGTGTTCACTCGGCCAAGCTTTTATTCCTTTGGTATAGTCCACTTGCAACCATTAGGTGGGCTTGTTTAAATGTCCCTCTTCTACATAATATAGATATAACGCATAAGGTAAACAAGAGTTAAAATGCGAATATATGTGCGTAGAACAAGCAAATATTTGTTTAAACCGTGCGCCATATACTCTTCATGCAACTACTGTCAGAAATCTATATCCTACTGCAGGAAGCGCGGCAAAATGTGACTATATTAAATATTTCTGAATCATAAAAGTCCTTTCAGAGACTAAAAATTGGAATGAAATGGGAGAGCCTTCATCTAGCAGAGAATTTACAAAGTATGAATATGAGGATGAAAACTCTTTTCTCTCCTTTTTACTGACGTTTATTGAAATATTGTCCTCATACGTTGCTCGGGTTGGCTGTAGTTTTTACTATTGTCTTTTAAAAGAGAAGAGTTGGGAAAGAAGACACAAAGGGTCATACTACGTTTCCTTTGTATTTATTGTCAGTCTCCTTAATCACAGACTAAAATCATCTGGAGGAACCACAAATAGGCCTTCTTAAAATCATTTAAATTAACGTTGTTTTTTTTTTTTCTAGAACCTACTCTTTTTTTGTGTTATTAGACTCTTCAGCACAGATAAGACTGGGCAAGAATTTTCGTGGATCCCACTGTTAGTTCAGTCATCAAATCTCTAATTGGAATCTCCAATGGAATCTGTAACTTATAATACCTGCTTCACTCAACACCATTAGCATTGTTACCAGTGAGTTTATTCTGTTCCGCTCTCAGATTGTTAAATGCAGAGCTAATAGATGTCTCTGTCAAAGCTTGTTCGCTTGGGTAGAAACTATTTATCTGAAAACAGAATAATCAAATAAGCTACTGAAAACATAATAGACCACCTACAAATATTTATGGGATTTTACACAATTTACAATATAAACTTTCAGAATTATGCATTATTTTTCATAAAATACTCGCCATTTCTAGCACCTGAAATAAAACAACATTCCCTTACAACTGGAAATATAAGTACTACTGGTTATTATGGATCAGACTACTAGGCTCTATGCTCATATCGTAACATATAGCAGGAGAGCCGCGATGGACATTTGGATGCGGGAAATAGACTCTCAGTGAAGCGATCCACTTTTTGCCACAGAAGTGGATCCACTTCTGTGGCAAAAAGAAGTGGATCTTTTTTGCCACTTTTTGCTATCCTACCAACGAAATTTACCGGCGTGTGGAAAGGATCTACTTTGGCAACTCAACTGCCCATTAATGTACGTGTGAACAACTGAATACCGTAAAGTACAATATTTCTGGAGTGGAGGACAACCCTTCCTTCCCCCCACCAGATAGTTCCTCATAATCAACCTGGTCAACAATGTTGCCATGGCAGGTGACTTGAGCAGAGTAGATTAGCAGAGATTTACAATATGGCCATGGTTTCTGTCGAAACTATCATCCATGACAAGGTCGACCAGCTGAAAGTGAATACGCAGATGTCTCGACGACAACCAGAAAAAACTGTTATACTAAAAAAAGACTGCATGTGAATGCATCATCCCGTTGGGATGTTAATGAGATCGTTATCTGGGGAGAGATATCCTCCTGGACTGGAGAAGCGTTAATGTATCAGCAGTCCGCAAGGGAGGTGTAAAAGACATGAATGACAACTATAGACCTAAGAGGTTGACATCAGTGGTAGGTAAGATCATAAAGTCTCTGATAAAGGATACAGGAACATCCCGATAGGAATGGTATCCTTAATGCACTACAGTATGGGTTCATGAGAGGAAAGTCTTGCCTGACCAACCTAGTTAATTATTTTGACGAATTCCTCAAACATTTGGATGCAAGAAACAACTCTGACTGTATTTACCTTGATTTCAGTAAAGCTTTTGATACGGTTCACCATGAAAGGCTGTTATTTAAACTGGAGCAAATTGGAATTAATGCAAGATCCTTCATTGGATCAAGGGCTGACTAAAAGATGTGAGGCAGAGAGTGGACATAAATGAACATGCCTCAGGGTGGACGAGTGTAGCATGTAGCGAGTGTTGGCGGGTAAATGACCTGATAGAGGTGTATATGAGATCCTGAAAGGAATCAGTAAAATGAACGAGGAAGATATGTTTTCAGTAGCAGAAGAAAGAATAACCATAGGGTAAGAAATACGAGATTTTGGGAGAATAGAAGGCTAGATCTCATGAAGTTACTTTTGGGCAGCGTGTTGTTAGATCATTGGAATGAATTGCCTGCCAGTGGTCGAGGTTGATCGTTCGTTTGGTTAAGTTAAAAGCGGAATTGGATAATCATTCTGACTGTAAATGGGATCGGGTCTGCAGCACTATATGATCATGAAGCTAAAGGAAATGTATTCGTGTGACCTTATCCTTATTGCAACACTTAATGAGGTGGTGCTGACTCTGCGAACCAGAGAGCAATGCTGCAAACGAAGTATCTGTCGTAATCACACCAAAATCAAATGAAATAAAAAACAGGGAGAATTTAGAAACTGCTGAGACGATCATAATCATTCTTTTCCTTCAGTCATGCCAAGAAGTGTGACTGCAAGCGTGATTTGTATAAAAGATAATTCCAACCACTCACAGCGAAGCGAATTATAACAACCTCCGCGCTCCATTGGAGGGTTGTCGTACTCGACCATCATTCGTATAAATAAATAATCTTTACTGCTTAATAAATATATTATACAGATAGCTCAGATTTGTCGCTTTGCAACTTCCATGGTTTGAGGGAACTGGAAGATACATTGGCAGAAGACAAATGCTTCATAGGCGCTTAGTTTGGAGTAGCTACATCAGCAGCCAAATGGATTGCACATTTTAAAAGTTAGTGGGCAGCTAGTTTGTTTAGATGAATCTATATGTAAGGCAGTAAAATAGGTATTTTACATGCCTAAGCAGCTTCCAAGGTTGAAATTAATAAGATTTGCTTTAAAATAAGTAGGCTCTAATAAAAGAGAATTTTTGATTCACGTTTTTTAGAAAAAAAATGTTAATCCAGAGTAAGAATTAGGCTCAGTTCCATTCACCGTTCTGCTTAAATTATTAAGGAGCGTGATGATGTGGAAGTTACATGGGAAACGTTCAGTTCAACTAGGCGAACTATACTCCTCTGTCGCAGGAAATTCTACCTGCCAACGTCCCGCAAATGCCGAACGACGGCTTTCCTTCAAGCAATTCATCGTTGTCCCGATTAATTGTAGCAACAGGTAATATCAATAATTAACTAGTAACTAGATCAGCATGGATCAATATTAGTACGAAATATAGCGAATACATCTGGGAAATGGAATTCGTATCATCGTATTACGTAAAAGCATTCAAGAATTTCGCATCGTGAAATATATCATCGTTAGACACTTTTACAGAATCAAAAAAAGGTAGCAGAGAAAAGAGAAAATTCATTTAAGGGTGTAAAGGGTCTGAGTTCGAGTCCCCTTTATGATTTAAGGAATTTTTATGGGACTTTTTCACAACATAGCTGAGTTAGTCAGTCTCAGGCGAGGGTAGCATGGTTTTTTCTTCCGGAAACTCGGGTTTTTCTTCCATCAAACAGAAAATCGACCACAGAACACATGCAATATACATGGAGCAATTTGGCGTTAGTCGCTGATGCTCCTGAAACCCTACTACAACAACCTAAGTTGGCATTACTGAGGGAAGTGTAGGTCTCTAATATAACAAAAATATAAATTTAAAAATAATAAACATTAATTTAATCTGTGAATTGTAATTTTTTATCAGTACAAAATTAAAAAAGAATAATTTGGGATTTATAGCTGTTTTTTTTTTATTTTATTTTGATAAGAAACGGAACTGATGCACGTCTTGAACATTTCTTGTAGAAGAGTTCATAATAAATTCGCAATATTTTGGCTAATACTACTCTTCAAGTTTCCCATGTTTATTGCTGAGAAACAGACTATTCAAGATTTTGAAATGTTGACGTGAATCTTTCACATTTTTGCCCATGTTTAGAAACACTGCATCCTATCCCAAGGTTAGAGAAAAAGACATTGATCACAGCGTGATGCCACTTATACATATGTACGGATATAAAATAAAATTAATATGAAAAAAAAGGCTGTTTATTGTGCTAGTTTTTCTTCCATAAAAAGTATATATCCAAATTTATATATCGTCCTATTAATACCCTTTCATAAAACTTTCATAACTTAAAAACGCTGAATTAGTTATCCTAGTTTAAGCTCCATCTATACAGCTCCTATTAAAGCCTACCACCACAAGGAAGGACTGTAATACGCTCCTTTGAATCGTTCTCTAATTTATTTTTCTTTATTAACTGGATTATAACTAATAGGTTAATTAGCGTAAAGTTTTTTTACACAAAAAGTTAAATTAATCAGATTTATCCTATGCAATACCATCCTTCAAAGTTTATATTAGTACTAGTCAGATTACCTGCTTGCTGCCCTCGTGGAGAGCACGGTGGGTGATGTGGGAAGGAATATTGAGTGTATCCACTTCATGTACTCCTCTGCGTGATAAGTATAGGTAGTGTTTCTTCATTTGAGGTGCAAATGGGGAACAATCTCAGTGAAAAATCTCGCGAATTATCTGTGAGACCAAACTCAAAATGAACAGAAAACGACCAAAACGTTTGTCACAGCAGTAATCGGAACCCGGTGTTGATTCTTCATCACCTATGGTCCGATGTAAGCGCCACCACTTGACCAATAGCGATTCAGAGATACAGCTACAGACAGAACAAATTAGAAGACCGGACTTCAAGGTGCATTTAGATGAAAAATACCGGCAGAGAAATTCTATCAACTACGCTGGTGATATAAACCAAAGTGATTGGATGAGGAAGGGATATCGAATCCATTCAGTGTTCTTCTGTCGCCTTCTCAATCTCTTCCCTCTGCTCCTGTCATCCACTGTCTAACTGTACCTATGCGCCTATAGGTATGGCTACAACACTTGCAGTAGACTCTTCGGCGGTCTATATCCAGCATTTACTGACCTAATTAGTGCTAACAAGCTAGACTAAGCAGAAGGATTCCGTCAGCTGAGCACATAACATTAGCCTAACTACCAGACATTGTGAGTAAAATACGAGGAGCGTGATAAGCGGTGATCACCAGGAAAATTTATTGTTATTTGGCAAATTACATCCCAACGTAGTGAAGCTTTCTCGCAGGTGTATTGATGGTTCCAGCACTTATTGTTGGTAGCTTCTCTTAATCACCTTTAAATAGCCGTTATGCAATGAAATGGAAATAATACCACGTTAAAGTATTCGCCAACTTCATTATAACAAATATTGTTTAAATGGAGGATATCTCGCTTACCATCGGTGTCAAATAATGCCACACTATAATGCGGTGGTGTGGGCAGACATAACAATGCCGGATAATTGGGTTATTATGGAGAATCGCAAATTGATCACTCTTTGCACGTTTATGAATGACAAAGAGCTCGCTGTGGTAATTGTATCGTTGCGGTAAACGTTCTCATAATCAAGGCCCCTTCCAGAAAAGATCGGGCCACTACTAATAAATTCTAGATTGGTGGTAAGTAAATATGGGTGGAAGAAATGAATTTAGTCATAAAGGGCTTCTTTAATTCCAGCTTCAGTGTGTGTAAAAGGATGTTTAGAGCAATTCTGCTAAAGGCAAAGTCTTAAAGCCACTTTTTTTTAATTAATAAAAACTACGTAGTGTTTGTCGCATGCGCATGCTGTTTAAAAAGTCTGATGTACTTAAGAATTAAACGATTTTATTTGGTGATTTTTATGTATTAAACGTAGTTGATGCAATAGTCGGTGATTTTTAATTGTAAGTGTTGATTACGAAATTGTTAATTATCAACTATCAAGTGTCCCGATCTTGTCATGTACTACTTAGTATACCATTGATTTACTCATTTCTAAATGTACTAATTGTGATTGCTATCAGAGAAAGAACATTAAGATGCAATGTCTCGTACGGGATAATTTATAGCCTTCGAATCACGTTCCCACGTGGTTGAGGATCTCGCTGTTTTGTTAGCGGAAAGGATAGTTAGCTCAGAGGTCTGAAGAAACCAACACTAATTTTCTATACAGGAAATTATGTTACGTATAAACCTTAGAGACGAACATTTTGATGCTCATTTATACAACTTTGTTTAATAATTTTTTTATTGTTCATGTTCTCGTGATAAAATATGGTCAAGGATACCATCTGTTCGTTGCATGCACTGTTTTTTTTTTTTTTTTTTCAGTATGGCTGAGACTGTTCCTGTTCCGTCTTGGTAAGAATATGCTATTCCTTTTTCAGTCACAAATGAACATAGGCACTTGCTGATTTCAAATAGAATAACTATTGATTATAAAAATCAGTTACTCAGAGTGTGTTTTTAAAGGAAAACTACATATTTCCTTCTCTCTCTCTCTCTCTCTGCAAAGTTGACCCAATTTTCTAAAAAGTTGTTACTGTGTAGTACTTCTGTTACGAATAGTAAAAATTTCTTTTACCATGGCTGATCTAATTGAATTGAAATTATTTTCAACTGAAAAATCAAAATTTTGAAGGGTGTGAAAGAAAGAGACAGCATCTCTTGTTGTTGTTGCAGGGCTTTAGGAGCATCATTGACTAAGGCTATATTGCCCCGTGTATGTTGTCTGTAAATTGCGTGAGTTTTGAGGTCGATTTTCCGTTTGCTGGGCGAAAAACACCGGAGAAAAAAAACCATGCTATTCTCTACTGAGACCCACTAACTCAGCCACATTGTGGAAAAGGCTCATAAATAATCCGGACTCGAACTTGGGTCTTTTCTACCCGGTGTGAGGAGGACAGGATCCTACCAACTGTGCTACCCACGAGGGCATATGCTGTAGTCTACTAAGTCCACTGGTAAAATACTTCAGACAATAATTGTCACATGTCTTTAGAACTGATCCTGGTTTTCGTGTTTTGATACGTAAAATTTTTCACCTTTTTACAGCAGCACCTATCTTTCTGTCCTTGGCATATTTAGTTCTCCTATGTAGTTAATAATATACGTATAAATATATTTCCGTATGCTGAACTAATCTTTGTACTTATCCTTTAATCTTTGTACTTATTCTTTAAGAAACAAAAGTTCAGAAGTTTCAATTACAATTCCGAATAAACAACGAAAAACTGCAGACTTTTCATAATCATAATATTAGCAATAAAATCATATATTTTGAAGAAGGGAAAAAAAAAAAAAAAAAAAAAAAGAAGGCGAGGCGCTATCATTAGGAGTCTACAAGCAATCCCCCCCTCTACCACCCCCGATTACACTTATGTCACTTATGATAAATCGCAACCTACAGAGAAACTCCCCACGCAACCATGTCCCGGAACCTCCCATCTACTATGGTTTTCATGTGAGCTGTTGCGTAGCGCGAGCTTCGATCAAGCACTGTATACCAGTAGTGTATAGTGGTAAGCACCCTGTGCCTTCCACATGTACGAGCTTTTCAGAACGTACCTGCCGCTGTTGTAAACGCCAGCCTGGTGTGTCATTTGTCGCAGACACGCGCAACCAAAAGCCACCAGATATTGTTATAGCGATGGGCTGGGGCTACAAAAGTTGCTGTTTTATCCCTGTAATGAGTCTGGCTGCTCTCGACACTACCGCGCCGCACGTGAACGGGCCTTAACGAGTATTACTCCGGGACAAACGCACCTCTATTGTATGCAAATTACTACGGTGGCGCCTTTTTTTCACCCTTATAACAACCTACTCGGCCGTCTGGCATACCGTGCGGAACAACAATTTGTTTGCCATCTCCGTATCTGGTGAGGCAGCGTACGAGCGAGACAGACGTAACTAGAGAGGAAAAATTACCTCTACATATGTACGCCATGCTAACACTCGAAGAAACAAGACCATCAACCCTCTCTATTATTCTCGGCACACCACTGCTTGTAGACTAACAATGGCACAGTTGACTGTGGGTGATTGGGCTGCGGAGTGTTCTTTTAACATGTCCCTCGCAAAGGCGCTGTATAATAGAACAGGTAGGAGCCAGCAGCATGCAGCTATTCTCTATATGAATATGTATGTCGTCTATCTCCCGCTTTGAACAACACCTTCTTTTCAATAATGAATGGTACTCGGTGGATCGCATTGTCTTAGATTTCTTCATAACTGGTCTATCATCGATTTACTATTGGGTGTCAGCCAGCCCTATGAATTGTAAATATGCCACTTCCACGAGTACGTATACTCCTATGCATACTCGTTAAATTTTAAATATCTCCACAGGAAATAGTTACGCGGAGCTGTTTCTAATTATTTATTGGGTCTGGCCTGATCCACTTACAACTCTCCTACGAAAACATTGCAACCATTTTAACATTCACCGTGATTGCAATTCTCATATAACGGCCATTGTATATTTTAGCATTTGGCTACAGAACAAAATAGCACCCGCAACCTTAGCAACCAACATGCCAATATATCTACATACATTATTAGTTAGCCGTTGCCGCTTGTAGGAGACTGTTTCTGCCACATAACGTTTCATTTTCAAAGAGACTTGTTCCTTTTTTGCCGCCTTCATTTCACCACTGCGCAGCTCTGTGGATCACTTCTCACGCACGATTAATCGTGAAAAAAAATGCATTTACATACAGAATTACTTGTAATTGCTTGTCCTTTTTGGGGTAAGCAACGGGGAGAGGGAAGTTTGAATGAAAGTTTGTGTACGTCACTAGAAGGAATAGATACACATCTTTAATAAGTTAAAGCACAAGTTTCCAAAGGTGAGTATCGCAACTCCTTGGTCTGTCGCAGTTTCCATAAAAGGGTACCAGCTAGTAAAGTCCAAAGGTTGTGTCTAGAGCTGGAATTGTTGAGTTTAAAGTTTAGGAACGCCGAAGATGGTTAGGCTGCCTGGCAGTATAAACAGAAATTGTATTTATTTATTTAAAGATGGCAGTGAAGATATCAATAATGATGCACCAAGTAACGTCGAACAACTGAGAAGAATGATAAAATGTTCAAAGGATGGAAGATTTTGTGTATTCAGATAACACTAAAGAGTTAAATTCAGCTCTAAACAAATATGTATGAAGAAAGATTCTGACAAATGTATCTACCCATTTCAGCATTAAAGAGAACAGAACAGAATCGAAATATGTTCTGATCTTCTAAGCAGAGTTCAAAGCAAAACAGGAATCTTTTTGGAAACAGGAATCTGTTGATAGAATATGGAATTTTTGCCATGATAGTACGACAGCTCACAACAATTTTGTTTTTGGCAAAAAGGGAGATGATGTAACTTATTCACTAGATATTAGCATTTTGCGACCTCTTTCTCTTTCCTAAGTTGGAAAAACTCAACGAATGGAAGATTTTCCAGCGCCGGTGGTGTTAAAGGGAATATGATTGCATTTAAAGCATATTTGAAAAGGAGAGTTTCAGAAATGTTTGAAGGAGATGAAATTCATTTATATCAATCAATAAAGCTTACTTGCTGTAGAAGTAGCCTGATTACTTGCGCAACTGATAATATTGCCCATATGTTAGTGGATAGGTAGACAAACAAAATGCATATCCACATAGGAGAGAAATGGGAATTCTAGTGGAGAATAGAAAGAGAAATACAAAAAAATAGTTTCTGAATCCATAAAATAATTCAGCTTGAAAAAAAGAAGTAAAAAAGGAAAGAAAGATACAGACTGAAGTCTACGATAACACGATGAAGAACCATTTGCAACTACAGTGGCGAGTTCTTCGAACTGTAGCGAAGTAATAAAGGGAACGTTTTTTGTCATATCAATGGGGAGGATGCGTTGCGCACAACATAAGCTTGACACTCACAGGATCTAAACCCCACCCACCTGTATTTCATTACAAAGCTGCATAAAGTGTTCCCGTTATCGGTCAAACCCTTTTCCTGTTCTGTATATTACCCTAGACATGCGAGCATGATGATATATGGTGGAAGCAAGGGAAACAAATACGTAATCGATAGTGTTATTGTGTGTGGAAAGTTCAATTCATTCAGACACACTATCTGAATCTTATCTGTGAATCTTTCAGATAGCGTGGCTCACTGTAGACTAATGTTTGGTTCACATGCCTAGAACAAAGATTTTTCTGCCTCCGTTCTTAAAGGAAGTCAAGGAAGTAAACTAACTTTAAATCGACTCTACGTATGAGCTCCTTGACGGGATGTTCCTGCTTTTATTTATTATCAACCAAAGTGGCGTCATGATGCCCAGAAGGGAGAAAAGAAACGAACAGAAATGCTTAGCCCGACGATATTAATTGTAATATTGTATTTACCTGGTTATACTTCGTGTACACAGACGTGAAAGGGGATGAAAATGCTACAAAAAAATAAGGCGATCATAAGACTGCTTTAAATTTGACATTTATTTCAGCAGATCTCCATGGTGTTAAATGCACTAACTTTCTGGTATCCCAATGTTCTAATGTCCACACTCCTCCTGTCGTAGGTAAGTGAAATAGCTCATTCCAAACTGACTTATAAAAAGGGCTACAGTGCCAAGATGGAATCATTGCCTTTGATTCCAATCCGCCTTTTCCAATGATTCCATAAATGGAATCATTGGAAAAGGCAAGCGACCTCGCGATACTCATGATCAAAGATATCGTGCAACGCAAGCAAACTACTGTAACTAACAGTAGTGGGATTCACCATCCATGTATCCACTCAGACAGGATCTAGGGCCTTCAATCAGTATCTGCTGTAGGACAATCAGAAACGAGAAAGATCCCGCCGAAAGAAGATAATGCATGACCAGGACCGCAGATGTCTGACTCACCAGGTATCAAAAATAAGAAAGTACCCTTTCAAACATTCACATGAATCTTGAACATTGATTAGCAAGAGATGCCGACCGGGCTAGCCGAGTGGGTAAAGTACCTGCCCGGCAACCCAAAGGTCGCGGGTTCGATTCTCGCCTCGGGCTTGGATCAAAGTACTGCAAAAACCTTGGGAGGTGCAATATGGCCACAGAAGCCGATGCGCCAACAACTACCAAATCAAAAAAAAAAAAAAAAAAAAAAAAAGATTAGCAAGAACCTATTTCTGCCAGCACAGGAACTATAGTTCTATGCGGCCTGCAATCAGCAAGATTCACGTTATGTGTGCAAAACGTAAGAATCCGCGTACACCAGTGTCGGGAAGAGTGTCGTGGTCGATGGACTACTAGAAATATGTCGGCTCCTCCGTAGCCAGGTGGGAAGGAGCAGCAGTGCATAGCACACGCTTCTTGATTAGACCGGGGTTCAAGCCCGTCACCACCAAATACGGAGGATGTGGAAAGGTCAGGGAATGACCACCGCATATCCCGGAGCAATATGGCCTTAGTTGCTAATGCTCCAAATAACTAACTAACTAACTAGAAATATGTAATGTGGTTGATGAATCATGGTTCAATTTTTTCAGCATTATGGTCTCTGTTAGAGCAGCTAGTGGTGTCCTCCGGTGGGGACTGTTTTCATGGTATGGTATGTGGTCTTTTATCTTTTTGGAGGATGTATCTGAACATTCTTGACGACCAGGTTCATCCTTATAATGCTTATATTATGCCTAGACGGCGACGAATTGTTTCAAGACAAAAATGCCGGCATACTAGGGGCAAAATTGTATACGAATAGTAAGCGGACAAGTTTATTGATATGTACTCTCAAAAGTCGCCAGATATGAATCATATCAAGAATCTATGGGATCATCTGGAATGGCGCATCCGAGATAGGCCTCAGAAATCAACGAATCTGGAGATCTAAAGGACATTCTCGAACAGGAATGAAATAACATTACCAGGGACATATATGCCCATGTAGTCGAATCCATCATGTAGGATTACTGCAGTCAACGGCCCTACGTGCTATTATGTACATTCTCTGAAATTTTGGCACGTCGGTGTACATTCAAACGTCTTTCGCACATACTACGCAACGGTGTTAGTAGCTTCGCGACTCATCACTATTTGGAAAAGGCGTGCGATTCGATTCTCACTTCAGATCGAACAAATTCGCTATGGGTTTATTCACACGGGATAGCAGTTGGCCGTTCCCAGACGAAGGAGTAGACTTTTATTTATTTGTTTATTTATTATTTCAAAAGTTTTTTCGTTCGTAAAACAGGGTTTCCTCACACCTACATAAAAACTGACCTAGGATACATAGTGGCATAATGTTTGGAGGTAAGGCCCACCGGTGGTCTCCCGCAACCGATCTAGGATACAGTTAATTTTCAACCCACTCAACTGCCTCCTCACAGCCTTATTTGCCTCTGCGCTTACCAGAAACAGCCTAATCCGTTATCTCACGATGTAAGTTTCATAAACACGACAACTCTTAAAAGTACAGACATAAAACTTACTTTATATAACGGAATTAGAGGTCCCAATGGAACGTTGGTAGTTTATAGTCAGACGTCGTCGACAACATGATCAGCGTACAAAGATATTGGAAGCAAACTGCAGCTTCGACTTCGAGATTATTTACAGCAGGTGCTGAATCCCATCGTTTTTCTGGATATGAAAGTTTTCTTTCAAAAATTTCAAAACAGCTCTTGTATCGTAGGAAACCCCCCTCCCCCTTTGCATCAATAATAAAACACTTAACCTGTAGGAATAGAAGCCAGGATGGCGAAGATTCGTAGCATTTTTATTAGTTTCTTTAGTAGAACATTTGTGGACTATTGTTACTTAATGTGTCATAATAGTCTGTCTGGTATAGTTTACTGGGTTGCGTTCTGTGGCGTTACAGCAAGTGCTTATCATAGCTAGAAAGGATTTCTTTACTTTTTTATCTTGAACTCATAAAACAAACCGATGGAATAAGAGAGTCTTTGGTAATGTTTGACTTAAAACTTTAGGTAACAGTGTTTGCCTTTTGCTCTGCGAGCATGGATTAACAATAAAATAGAGCCGGTACTGATATCCTTTTATATTCTGCATTGCACCTGCAGCAGTTTCCTGAAATGCAACACCTGTAGTTCTTCCCTGTTATTTTGCGTTCATGGCTTTACGAAATACGAAGCGAAGGACATAATGGCTTTGTCTGTAATGAAACGCTTCGAGAGAAAGTTCTGGCAAATCTGTAATTCAGAATATAATTTGTTGGTAAGTTGCTCTATTGTTTCGTATTCGAAATTAAAAGTAATATCGCCTTCTTCCATTTCTTAGGAATATATCCAAAAACTTGAATTCTGCAGGTCTGATTCGGTATGTAAGCTTCTATTGCGAAATTTAATTCGTTGGTAGATGGCGCTGTTTCTTCGGAATTAAATAGTGTTTTTCTTTCTTTGTGTGTGTGTGTGTGTGTGTGTGGGTGTGGGAGGAGGGGGTGGGAGTTGCCATGTCAAAAAATTCAAACCCCATGGAACAAGCAGGAAAAGAGCAGGCCATCATCTCCACAAGCCACTATGGAATCGCAAATACTTCAGACATCCCCAGGGACAATACACCATTCGTAGCCATTAATGGAGTGGCAGGATGCCAGAAGTTGCCCGTCTTTGAGGAACACCTACATCCTACGGAGTCAGGCAGCCTAGAAACGCTACAGAACGATGACAATTTTTAGAAATATTTCAGACCTTTGCCCTGTCATTCGATTGGTAAAAAACAAACGTGACGGCGAGTCATCTACGTTCAATAGATTTTTTTCCCTCTCCAGGATTAAATTATTACTTCCTTTAAGGACACTTCGCAGTGTGGCAAGCATTGGTTTTAAATATTTACAGTATTATACTAGTAATTAACCAGGCCAATAAATAGCAAGTTTTTTTTATTTCTTTTAATTCAAGGTTACCTTAAAGTTCTTATCCAACTTTTCGAATAAAAGCGAGAACAAATTAAACACCTTCTTTCGTTCAACCTTTTATGAAATTAAATTTTATTTATTTTTTTAATTTAATTTTCATTATTATTTTTTTTTCTATTTCGTTTTCGCCGGAATGGCCAAGGCGTTTCAATGTGAATAAACTCGGCTAAATACTTTTGTATTAAACACCATAAATTTAGAACATTTAAATTTGACATCCATAACTGATTTTACTGAAGCCATTATTAAATTTTAGCCATTTACTCATGTCTCATGCACATTAGTTTGACAAAGTTAAGAAAATTGCGTTTGCTCTGCCATGGTATTAGGAAAAAGCGTTGGAATTTCTCAGTTTTGAAACTCTACACACGTAGAAGGAGAAAAGTTTTACTGTTCCCATGACTCCTAAATCGCAATGCAGCAGCGACATTTTTTAGGTTTTCACTTAAAAAATATTATGTACGCCGCACAGAGAGGGAGAGAGAGAAGGTTACAACTTTAAACGTCTTTTAAAAATGCTGCAGTGTAGCCTCCAGAACAGGACACCGAGAGTTGAAAAGTACTAAACACGCGTTCCTTCTAAAGGAGAGGTGATAGTAAGAAACACGAGATATTAGCGATATACTATATATAGGAGTACTGCGTGGTTTACTCGAGGTTGGCGACTTGGTTAAACTGGCATGGAAGTTACAGAACTGATATACAAGTATTGCCAATGCAGTCTTATTGAGATGCCCTCACTTTTGAAGGGGATGCTACAGGAGGTGTATTGCTTTCGCCAGAGCAGAAACGTGATAATAAAAGATTAAGCCCATTAAAGGCGTCAAACTAGTTATAGATATATCCAGCAAATGTCCCACACTTTACATAAGTTGATTGAAAAATGACATTTTTCATAATGTCAAGGCTACACCATTCAGTAGATTATCTGAGATAGAAGGCGATCAAAAGGCCAAAAGCTGGCCAGATTAAAAAAAAAAAAAAAAGAAGTGTATCAAGATGGCTAAATATCAGGTGATAGCAGGCAATTCCAAGAAAAAGAAAATGAGCCACAGAGGTATGTCCACGACTGTCATAGGCCTCTTTTAGCACAGGATGACGAATATGTTGTCATTCAGGATTCTGAATGACAATATATTTTGTTATTTGTGAACTACAAGTATTAATAATCGTATAATACAAGACTCTTAGTCTGCTTTCATCAATTCAGAAATGAAATTGCTTGAACTAGAATTCAACGAGTAACCCGGTGTGAAGTGATATTCGCAGATGACTGAAGATTCTAGTCTACAAATCGATTCTTAACAGACCCTCATAGATCTCACAAATTCATGAAGAAGAAAAAAGTTATCAAATCTTGGGCAGAAATATGACTGGGAGAGTGAGGCGTTTGTATGGGAATATGACAAGGCTCCTCCACCACTACAGATGCTATTGATTGTAATTTCATTTTAATGTATGACAACGTCATACCACAGAGTACTCGCCTTTTAGACTATTACCCAGAGGGTGGAAATTTGTACATATGGACAGAGATTTGAAGCACGTACTGCAGTAAAAGGACATAGTCCACACTGACATCGTTTTTCAGTTGAGTTTGATAATTTGTTACCCATTCTCATAATGTGCACTACCCAAAGATCTGTTGTCCTCGGAGGTAGCAGTGGCTACAATCACTATCCTTCCCGCAACGGGCGGAAATAGACCCGGATTCCAATTCTGATCTATATCCAATCAATGCCGCGAGAAACTATTATGAGCGTTTTTCCCTTCATGGCTGAGTTAGTAGGTCTCAGGTAATAATAGCAAGGTTTTCCTCCCAGAAAATCGAGTTTTTTGTCCAGCAAAGCAGGCAAATTGACATGGGAATATACGCAATTTATGGAGATATACATATTGGCAGATGAGGTTGTTCTCGGGTAACAGTTACATTACTATTTTTTTATTTGTTTCGTCCAAAAATCTGTTCTGAATGTGGAGTATCATCTCGATGAGTAGTTGTGCAAGGTCTTTCCTTCATTCCGATAAATTGCCTTCAATGGACGACTTGCTGATTCTTGTTTGTTTGTTTGTTTATTTGTTTGTTATTTGGTTTTTAGGAGCATTAGCAACTAAGGCCATATTGTCCGGAATATGCGGTGGTCATTCCCTGACCTTTCCGCATCCTCCGTATTTGGTGGTGACGGGCTCGAACCCCGGTCTAAGCTGATTCTTGTGGAGGAAAGAACCCCGCGCCGAAATTGAAAACAGAGCTAATGATGTCTTGCAGCAACTAGCATTTTGGGCCACGAATGCGCTGCAAATCTCGACTGAGAAGAAGACCACACTGGTTCTTAAGAGCACCCTTAATAGTAATAGCTCACCTACTGTAAGACTGGAGTACAGTTCTCTTGCGAAAGCTACTATTCACACATGCTTGATCCTGATGGATGACTGGCCCTCATTACTGCCACATGTCAAGCACTTCAAAGAAAAGAATAAGAATATATAATAGTGTTATCTAGGGTTACGTGAAAGGATTGGGAACCCTAAAGAGGAATGACTTGGAACTTTCTTTACGTGGTGGTCTTCGTTCGTATAATCACTTATAGGGCTGATACTTGGGCGGCTCACAGCTGCCTACAAATTAATAAAGGTGTAGCAGCTGGAACAGTTTTAACAAATTATTCTCCCACAAATATCACATGCCTGGCGGGCATTCTCTGCCGCTCCCCTACAGGTCATCATGGGTTGACTCCCACTCGATTTCCGTATCGTCCTTGTTGCGTTAATCTATCACATTAAGAAGATTGAGAGCTGCCATTCTGGCGTCTCCATTACTACGAATGCTGATCCCAAACAAGAAACAACTTCAAACCAAGGCACGAATCAACGACATGCATATCAGATGGAACAAGTCTAACCACGACTCTTAATAGGCCGACCGGGCTAGCCGAGTGGGTAAAGTACCTGCCCGGCAACCCAAAGGTCGCGGGTTCGATTCTCGCCTCGGGCTTGGATCAAAATACTGCAAAAACCTTGGGAGGTGCAATATGGCCACAGAAGCCAATGCGCCAACAACTACCAAATCAAAAAAAAAAAAAAAAAAAAAAAAGACTCTTAATAACAGACTTTATTCACGACTTCTACTTCTGGGGGACCTGAAAAAGGTCCCGCAGAAGTAGAAGTCATGCTTTATGATCATGTTCATTATCGTAAAGCATGTCCTTTCAAGAAACTCTTGACACTGCGGTGAACGAAAAGACTGACTACCTTGGTTATAAGGACCTCAGACGTAACATTCCAGCTTTCTCATGAACACGCTGGCATATGAAACACAACGCCCTCGTGGTTAGCACAGTTGGTAAAATCGCCGTTATCCCCACACCAGGTGGAAAAGACCCGAATTCCAGTCCCGTCGATGACGTGAGGAATTTTTATGGGTATTTTTCACAACGTGGTTGAGTTAGATGGTCTCAGACGAGGATAGCATGGTTTTTCTCCCGGAAACTTGGGTTTTTCGACCAGCAAAAAACAAATTCGACCACAGAACACGCGCAATTTACAGACCATATACAAGGAGCAATACTCGTAAAAACCTACACTAGGCTGCCACTTTATTAGGTACACCCATGCTGTGCACACATATGGTTTGTCTCACAACGTTGCAAGTCACGTGACCATAGTTGTCGATATAAATGCAGCAGAACAACCTTTCTAGTATCAGTCAAGCGTACAAACCGTAGCAAGAATGGGGAAAAGGAGTGATCTAACTGATTTCGAACGTGGTATGGTAGTAGGTGCAAGACGTGCTGGACAAAGCATCACTGAAACGGCAGTTCTCCTGAACTTTTCACGCACCACAGTTTCAAGGGTGTATCGAGAATGGTGCAACGAACAGAAAACATCCTCTCAACGGCACTCCTGTGGAAGAAAATCGCTTGTTGATGAGAGAGGTCAGAGGAGGATGGCTAGAATTGTCGCACATCACGTCAGAATATAACCTTGGTGTGCAGAACAAAATATCACAACGGACCAACAGTCGCACTTTGTCGCGAATGGGCTACAACAGCCGACAGCTACATCGCATACCTTTGTTATCAAGGAAGAATAAGAGAGCGCGCCTCCTATGGGCACAGCAACACCAGCACTGGACTGTCGAAGTTGTTGATGGAACGCTCAGAATTTGGCGAAAACAACATGAATCCACGGACCCGTCATATCTGACGACTATTGTGCAAGGTGGTGGAGGCCAGTGTTATGGTGTGGGGAATGTTTTCTTGGCACACGTTGGGTCCATTGATACCCATAGATTCATGTCTGAATGCCACATCGTATCTAAACATCGTTGCTGCCAAGTGCATCGGTTCATGTTGACAGTTTATCCTCAGTCAGATGGTTACTTCCAGCAGGATAATGCGCCGGTGTATAAACCCGAATCACTATGGAATGGTTCCAGGAACATGACAATGACTTTCCTTTGCTGCAGTGGTCTGCTCAGTCCTAGGATCGCAATCCTGTTGAACATCTTTGGGATGAGCTGGAAAGGGCTGTTCGCTGTAAGCGTACACCTCCGTCAAATCTCAAGGAACTGCGTGACATACTCATGTCTGCATGGTACTCCATTCCTGCACCACGTTTTCAGCATCTTGTTCATCTTGTTCAATCCATGCCTAGACGAATTCAGGCTGTTTTGAAGGCTAAAGGAGGCTCAACATGCTCCTAGGTAGGTGTACCTAATAAAGTGGCAGCACAGAGTATCTATAGTAACATGAAGCACAACCAATAAAGGACAGAAAAGTTTCCAGTCATGGAGGGCATCATCAACAGGCGAAAGAGATATTACACTGCAATAAACCTGGAAATCTACAAGCAGAAGAAGCAACTTAAGCAATATATATATATATATATATATATATATATATAGAAGAAGAAGAAGAATATCTTGGCCTCCCGGTTGTCCACCGTGCCCTCTCCAACGCTGATCTTTGGATTCCTTTTTTCTGACACTGCGGGATGTTCCTAACCTGATTATTAGGATTAGTCCTCAACTTGCCGTTTGGTAAGCATGACATGATTGCAGAACTCATGACTGTTGTGGGACTGGGATAAATTTTCCTGTACATTGTACCTTTCTTAGTCAAGTTGAGATTGGACAAGGTATAGTCTTCATGACTGTTGTGGGAGTGGGATAAATTTTTCTTTGCAGTAGAGCCTTGATAGGGCTCTACTGCAAAGACTCGACCACTACCCATTCCCCTTTTCTGGGTGTTGTGCCTCTTCCTTTAACTCTTTTTCCTTTCAATACTCTCGTTTTTTCCCATCTCAATTCTCGTCCATTTATAAAGATTCCCCCCCTCCCGTCTTTTCCTGGGCTAGACGGGGGGGGGGGCGATCCGTTAGAGCAGCACCTACTTGCCCACCTCCTTGCAGTAGGGATTGGTACTGGGAAGCAGACTTCCATGTGATTGCTACTTCCTGATAGCAGAGAGGCCAATCTCCAAGACATCACTCAAGCAAAGCCCACGCTGTTTACAGGAGTGGCCTCGGTAGAGCTTTTGCTCCTACACATAAAGGACTTGCGGTCTTGAGAGGAACCTTAAGCACCTCTCACGCCAAAACTACATACATGTCGAGAATTGTTGAGAACTAATTCTGTATATGTTAAAAATCTTAAAAATCAAATGTATATTTTTTATTCCTGAATTTTAAAAACACAATAAATGTACTGTATTTTGAAAATTTTATTTCATTATTGATGTATAAACATATCTGGCGGCTCCTACTAAATTTCGAACGATAAGAAAATAAATTTGTCACAATTTCGCGACTCGGAAATGACGTCATTTGACGCCTTTCCGTTTCATAACAAAGAAAACGGAGTCGGGAGAGGAAATTGCACGAAGGATCATGGGAGGTGATCTTGGATGTGCTTAGAGCTAGCATAAACCAGCTGGTTGCAGAAAAATTTTATGATTGGGGGCATACCACCTAGATGGCTTTGCGCACCCGTGGTAGAAACCTTTTGGTAACCAGAGATGTGTATATCTTGAGGGCACTGTGCACAGCAGTTCTGTCTATCGCAACAGCAGCCTTAAAGTTGAAGCAAATGTAATGTAGGCGTTACAGTACCCGTCTGTATTACTGAAAGGGTTGTATATTTTCATCAAGAAGCGAATCATAAAAGTTTTTCCTCAACCAGCTGGGCCGGTCAAGAATATTTGAATTGGTTCGAGATTGGGAGATAACAGACTCCAAATTACATGTATGAGTAGAATCTTTTGCTTGTCATTGGCCATTCTCATTAAGTTTCAGAAGTCCTCGTTGGTCATCAAGTTTTCGAGTTTCTTTGCAATTGCGCCTAGTCGGTTGAGCGTGGCGAGCTTTAGATCCTTATTCATCTCGTTGTTTGAGTGATTGTAAAAGTTTCGAAAGGGGACGTTCTTCTCACAGTCGCGTTACAAGGCTGTGCAGGTCATTACCGCATGCTTCGTCAGGGTCACCGTCGGCGTTGTCTTGACCCATCGTCTTATATATTTCAATCGTTTTGCGAATGTCCAAGCCCGATTTATATAATTTACGATCTAGTATGAGATCTTAATTGTGTGTGTGTGTGTGTGTGTGTGTGTGTGTGTGTGTGTGTGTGTGTGTGTGTGTGTGTGTGTGTGTGTGTGTGTGTGTGTGTGGTATTGCTGGTGGCTCCTCGGCATTTGCCCATCTCCACCTTGTTCATCTGTGTTGGTGCAGAACCTCTGCAGAGCGGGCCCGAAAAAGTGTTGGCGCTCGTGTGTCAGCCTAATGTGCTGGTTTGGGTCCACTATCACCTGTAGTGCTGTAACGTACAAAATCTTGCAACCACCGGAAACAGTGCAATACCGGTGGGCGCCTTAATTGTCGTCTTAGATCTTGATGTATTTCCTCTCTGACAGTATATCTATTTCCTCATTGCGAAATGGAATGTCGCTACTGCAAGAGGATCTAGAAAATTTTCGGCAGATGAACTGAGAAGTGGCAATTGAAGTTTAACATTAACAAATGCAAAGTACTGCATATTGGTAGAAGTAACCCCAGAGAAACGTACCAACTGTGTGGTACTACACTTAAGGTGATAGAAAATGAAAAAGACCTGGGAGTAATTGTTCTGTCAGATATGAAGTTTTCTGAGCAATGCAGACAGGCTGCCAGGGCAGATAATGGGGTTTTGTCAATGATATACAGAAATTTTGCTAGCATTGAAAAGGAGGTGATTGTCCCTCTGAATTGCAGCGTTACCATCTCGCGCTTGTATCCGTTGAGATCCTGAGCCAAGTCATAGTTTCGATAGCGTATTATGCGTGGATACTGTCGTTTTTTGCAGATCTCGTAACATTGCACGTACGGGATCTATGCTGCTGGCACTCTGCAGAGTGCGGGATATCCCTTCAGAGCGCAAGGCCAATCGCGCTTATACCGGGGCGATTGGCACACTGGTGTTCAAAGAAAGTGCATCAACTACGAATTTCACATTTCTAACCATTTTTCGCGATGGTATGTTACATTAATGACTAGCATCACAAATAGAAATATAAACAAAAGATATTTATTAATAGTTAAGGCAAAGCTAAGTAATATTTGACAGGTGCTCTCAGAATATTCCAAAATTAGCATTTCAACCTTAATACAACAGTTTTGGTAAACATGACAATTACGGCTGAAATGTTATCAGAAGCCCTCAGTTTGCTTCAGTTTATCATTTTAAATGGAAAACAAAATGAAAAGGTCACCAGGTGCAAACTAATATTTAGTTGAACCGCCTCTGGCCCTGATGACAGTAGCACACCGTCGAGGCATTGACAAGATCAATTTCTGAATATAATGAACTGATAGTTCGTGGTTCCAAACACGAATTATGAAGTTCAGGAAGGGTCTTTGGTTTCTTTCTGGTAACTGCAGATCCCACACGATGCCAACAGTTCTCTATAGGATTCAGGTCCGGGCTGTTTCCTGGCCAGCTAACAGTTGTAATAGACCGTTCTTCCAACCATTTTTTCACCTGTAACAAATGTAAATACATTACTGTCGAACCTCTAATGCAGAAATGAAGCTAAAGTAACTACAGAATTGCCTACTTACACTTTTCGCCCGATGACAAGGAGCAGAGTCGTCCTGAAAGATGCAGTTACTTGGCAGGTTGAAGTGGTCTCTAATGGTTGGCAGCAGTTTGCCTTCCAATATAGCCAGGTATCCATTGGCATTTACGGAACCTTTTATAAACTGCAGGTGATACGAAATGCACCCCCATATCATTTGGCTGGTAGGGAATTTCACTGTGGACACCATACAGTTTGGATGGTATTCTTCACCACGTCTACGGCGAATCGTTTTCTCCCATCAGAGCCATGCAGGTTGAATTTCTTCTCATCCGAGAAAATAACTAACTTCCACTGCTCGGGGGTCCATTTGACATACTCCTTACACCAAATTAATCGGGCATTTTTAATTTTTTGTGTGAGGATGGGCTTCTTCTTAGGACGACGGGCCACAAATCCATTTTTCAAGAGGCGTCTTCTGACTGTTACTGCACTTGCTACAACTCCTGTGCGTTCTTCCCATTCTCTTTTCAGCTCAGACGAAGACGCTTTACGGTTTTTAAGCCATAAGCGCTTCAAAACGTGGTCCTGTTTTGGCGTAGAGACTCGTTTGCGTCCGGTTCCTTTTTTCTGATCAGCAGAACCAGTATTCTTGAGTTTGGAAAGAAATGTACTCACTGTCGACTGATTAGAAGACGCTCTATAAGCAATATGACGGGAAGAACATCCTTCCTCACGTAAAGCAACAATAGCCCTCTTTCTTCGTGGTGTGAACTGCACGTAACTCGCCATCCTGACACAGGCAAGGAATGACTGCAACTCTTGCAAACGTGCTTATATGGCTGAAAGTAACAGCTGATGCAATATTACGTCATCACCTACGCGTGTCAATCTTATCTGATGCAATCTGTAAGAAAAATTGCCATATACTTAAGTTATTCGGACAATTAAAACTTTAAGGGGTGATGCACTTTGAACACTAGTGTAGTACAAAGTAATGCTAGCATTTAAACAATCAGAAAAACAGTTTATGCCTTTAATTTGGGAAGCCAGTGTACTTGATTAACTATCCTGATATATCTTCTGCTTCATATGATCTAATACATTATATCAAAAGACTTCCGAAGAGCACTTGGAACTTTGCATGGGAATTTATGCCTCCAGCTTACCAACTTAAATTATCAAGCGATGCTGTTGTTGTGTTTTAGGAGCAACGGCAACTAAGGCCATGTTGCTCCGTGTATTTGTCTATAAATTTCACGCGTTCTCAGGTCGATTTTCTGTTTGCTGGACGAAAAACTAGAGTTTCCGGGAGGAAAAACCATGCTACACGCGCCTGAGATTGACTAAATCGACCACGTTGTGAAAAAGACCCAAAAAATTCCTCCCGTCATCTACTGGATTCAAACTCAGCTGTCTCCCACCCGGTGTGGGGAGGACTGCGATCAACCGATGCTGTATTGGCTCAACCTGCTAATTGTCAGCCACCACATCTGTTTGTTTCACGAAGATTTTGATTACTTTAGAAACAAACAATATCAACATACCATTTTCCCCAAAATTATATTTAACCTGGAGTAAGAAATATCGGGTTGATTGGTTTTTAATTTATCCAAAAGGTTGCGCTTTTCTTTCTCACAGATTTATCTATACTTCTTTTTTCACAGCATATTTGGATAAGTGCTGAAAACTGAGGTCATATCAGTAAATTCTTTGTATTATTTGTTCAGATTTTTGATTTAAGTCAATAAAAAGCTGACAGAAAATGGAAAGCCCTATACCTTCCTTTGACACTAACTTGGCATCTGCTTACAATGTCTTTAGAAGTCTTTTCCATTAATGACAGAAATAAAACATGCTGGTGTGGTGACAGGAATTGAGCCCAGTCATTTACAAACGGAAGGAAAACGGCGTAGCCACTGTGCTGCACAGAGTGCTGTATTTATGCATAAGCCATCAAGGTTTAGCTTTTGATGGCAATACCTTTGCGAAAACCAAAGCAATGGGTTCAGTTCAACAGAACAGAGTGATCAGAAAATTATCTAAAAATATCATCTAGGAAAATCAGAGCACATTTTATAGGTTTTTTTTATATTTTTAATATTTTCAGTGTAATTTTAAATTTACTTTCTGTTTCGGACTTCATTAGAAATTGCGAATAGTTTTAATATATTTTTCACTGAGATTTGATTTGCCCTTTTAAAGTAGTTCGGCCTGATGCTTTATTTTTAATTTCAAAACTTTTCCGTGTGCATTTTAGAATCAAAGCTCTATTAAAAACCTCTCTGTTTAGCGTAGTGTTATAAGACGTAAGCCTTTCACCTAAAAGTGTCTTTCACCTAATTTTTAAGATAATCCAAACGTGAAAGGTGGTTGAGCTATGGTATCCAAGTTGCCGTTGATGGGGTTGGAAACCGGGAAAGGATAAAAATCTTTTTAAGTTTTAAATGTCTAAGTATTATGACTTTCAGTAATTAAATATTAATGGAGACCCTTCCGAAAACTGCAAAGATGAATGAATTAAGAAAAAGAAAATATGAGTAAGCGCAGAGTTTGAAGTGGAGGTTGACCTCTTCAAAAGGACGACACTTCTGGAGATATCTGTAGAAAACAAATAATATAAGTAAGTGTAATTTGATTGAAATTAAATTGGACAAAGGAGTTTCATATATGTAGCTCGTCACTCCCCTCACTTTTAAAATATCAATGTCATAAGTCCAATAAAATTCCAATTATCTGGGTAAATAAGATACGTTGGCTGGAATGATTTCTAGAGTGATTATGATTATCACCTGTAATCATTGTGGTTATTACCTTACAACAAGGGAAACAAATTTGAAGAAAAACAAACACCTGTGTAAGTTTTTCGGTGATTGAAGGCCATTGGAAATATTCATGACGGAACATAACCATAAGACCACGGTGGTGACAACGATTCTCTGGACCCTAGGCCCTAGATGCGGATGAGTTGCGTCCATTTGCATCTATTTGCGCGCCAGACCACACACGGTTGTCATCCGTAAACAATAGGCACGAGCTGTGATTGTTTCCCAGCCAGATGTTGCCTCGTTTGCCTGTGCACTCTCCATGGGCTGTAGAGTGTTTATGGGCTAGATTTATTAGAGCGTTCCAAGCAGCCGAGCCATCCAGCTTGCTGTGATGTGGCGTGGGAATTGTTCACGGTGGGAGCAAATTGAAGGCTGTCACGTGCCCGGCGTGCGCTCAAGACCCAGCGGGCGAGCTAATCTGCAGCGAGCAACCCGCTACTGCGATAAGGCTTCCCTCTACAGAGCGAGCACTCCAGCAGGGATGGAATTAATCCTCGTCAAGCCGGACGTTACCATGGTAACCCTAACGTCCTTCTCCGCGCGTGGGTCGATTTCCCTCTCCAAAGCCCAACCCTATGGTTACTGATATGAGGTTTGGACGCATATAGATTAGTTGGGAAATTTTTCTTTTTCAGAACTTGCGCCACTGCCCTTGTGCTAGGTATTTGTTTGGCAGCATGGTTTCGCAACTCGCATTCCCGTCCCCCTTTTGTTGTTAAATTCTTCAAAACGGGGTCATGGTGGGCCTCTTATTTTCACCACAAAATTACCTAAAAATTTTATACGAAAAATAGAGGTTTTGAAATAGAAAGCACATGAATAGGATCTCCTTTTTTTTTTAACTAAATGCCGCATTAAAATGAAACATTTTTACAAGCACATTAGGGGTTGAGAGGATAATTTTCTGATTAATTCGTTTGAGAATAATTCGTTTAAACACTAAACGAATAAAATGCTTAGGATCAAAATTCCAAATTTTGATCATAAACATTTTTGGAATTTTAGGAATAATACAATCCACGGATTAATCTCCGGCTGGCTCTGTTTCTATTTCCCCCCCCCCCCAACATTCACGCACGCTACTTAATTTAAATTGCAGTTTTCGAAGGACCATGAGTTCACTTTCGAAGGACCATGACAAGAATGTATTTTGTTTGGAATTTTCGCCGCAGTAGGCAATTATAATTTCCATGAAACGACATTATCGTTTATGGAAATTATAATTCGAGATTCCTGAAGGGAAAAAAAAAATTATGCAGTCCTCACCAGTGTCTAATTCAACCGTGGTGCGAAAAAACCTATCAAAGTGCGTTGTCTGGTTGGGAACTATATCTGAACTTCAACAGCGACGAGAAAATTAAAGACCAATGCGCTACTCAAGTGGTTCACAGTGCTTTTCTTCATGAGTGAAACTCGTCAAAACTCTGTGGCCATGATCTCATAGCGCAGACGCTTTTCCAATTGGGCTTGCAGGAAACAACTGCTATCAATATAAAAGCAAAGAAAGGGTATCTGCCTAAATCTATACCGATTTAAAGCTCCAATATTTTACTAAAAGGTGTGTACTTAGTCGAGTTAAAAAACTCGAATTCCATCAAAAATTCTTTTACGGAATCCTGCCTTGAAAATGTTTCTCTCTCACTGCTACACTTTTGCCATCAGCATGTCATTTCTAGAATGATATGCAAGTCATTTTTGGATACCTCCTGGACTACATTCCTCACATCCTCTGCAGGCTGGAACTGTCATCTTAACAAATGCAACGCGACTAATGGATAAAGCACTTTCATTTCACTGATTTCTGTTGTCGTTCCATGTAACGCATGAAAGAAAGTTTAGGAGTTCCATATTATAAATTCGAGTTGTGGTGGTGGTGTTAGTGGTTGCGCCATTTGTGTCTCGTTTGATGGTTCGATTTCCTTGTCCAGACCGGAATATTTAATCCGATATGATTTAATCGGATCTTTTAGAGTTATCTGTCTCAGAAAGGAAGGAGAAGTACATTTTTCCTCCGGGTAAGTTTAGCTCTTCATACAAAAGCAAGCAAACCGACCGCAGGATAAACGCAATTTACAAAATACTGAATACTCATGAGTTTAGTTGTTTCTGCACTTATTCAAAAACAAATGAACTCAACTTATATTCCAGAAGCGTACGAGAAGCTGTTCAAGTGCTTTATTTTACATTGTATATTCACAGAGTTTTTGAAAATTCTCATCAAAGTGACCATGCGTGTGTACTACAAAGTATAAGGATGAAAATACAATAGTTCATATGGGCATAGGTTCGGAAACCCTTCCCTCCAGAGTTATAGATTGTTTCTTTTTTTTCCCCCTCTCTCCAAAGAGTGAAGGTAAGGACGCTTGTCAACTTAAACTGTTTATTTAATTTTTAAGCTGTTATCGAAAATTTACATACATACATAGTAAATGTAAAATGCTAATATAAATATATCATTCAAATTTACCTATCATATTACTTTATTGGAAGGCGTACTTATCTTCACTTTGAAAAAGAGAAAACGAACTGTAACTTGGAAGGGAAGCATTTTCGACCTACACTCAGTTTCACTGAATTGTGACCACCCCAATCCGTAATTGACTATACCTCATAGCTCGCAGTATGAAATGCTAAACCGATTTCGTACGCTAGAGCAGTTGTAATTTGTATCTGGCTGTGCAAGTCAAAGTGATAGAGTAGCAGTCATTGGACGTAGTAAAGATATCACGAAGTTTCAGAATGGGATGTTCGTGGGAGCTCGTGCGTCGGGTGCTTCTATATCGGAAACGGCACGTCCTGTCGGTTTCTCAAGGCCCACCGTTGTTAAAGTTTACAAAGAATGGTCCCGAACGGGTCAAAGCACTTCCGCCAACAAAACCGTAAAATATTACGCAAGGTGAATGTTCATGGTGAGCAAAGGGTGCTGCGCGTTTTACGGGTTCAATGGCAGATCACTGTGCGACACTGGCATCGCAGTGCAATATGGAGAATGCAAGAACAATATCCCAAATAAAGATACGTCTCAAACTCAGACGTATGGGGTTCCACAACAGACGACCTAAGAGACGACTCTTCTCATCGCTGATCATCGATGATGGCGAATGCTTTGGTGTCAACAACACCCTGGTTGGATATGGACATGTGTACATGTAAGGACGGCACCCTGGTTGGACACTGAAGGACTGGGAACGAGTGTGCTGGAGGATGATTACAAATACCTGTACGATTCCAAATGCCGACGGACGCCTTCGTGCGTGGCCCAAGCAACACGAGTCCATGGATCCATCGTGTATGATGCCCACTATCCAGGCATGTGGCGGTGGTTGTTTATTATGGAATATGTTTTTCTGGCAAGAAGGAGAAACCCTAGAGTGTATGGACCAAAGTTTCACTGGTGAGGTCTAGACATGTAGATATCCCACACCGAATGGAAAAGGCCCGGGTTCGAATCCCATCGATGACGCGAGGAACTTTAGTGGACTTTTTTCACTCCGTGGCTGAGTTAGCCGGTCTCAGACGTAGATGGCAAGGTCCCGCCCCAGAAATTAGGTTATTTTTCGTCCAGCAAAACAGGCTAATCGACCAGAGAATACGCGCAATTTACAGACACAAGTACGGGTTTATGTAATATTATTATTATTATAGAGATCTAGACCAGTCTGCGTGAGTAGCACAGTGATATCGTCACCGTCCTACCCACATCCGTTGGAAAAGGCCGCGTTCGAATCCCATCACTGACGCGAGGAACTTTTTATGGGTTTTTTTCACTCCGTAGCTGAGTTTGCCGGTCTCAGGCGTAAATAGCAAGTTTTTTCCCCCAGAACTGTTTTTTTTTTTTTTTTTGTCCAGCAAAACAGGCAAATCGACCAGAGAACACACACAATTTACAGACATAATACTTGCACTGATATATGTAAAAATTATAGGAGGTCCTAATATAATAATTTGAATTTGAGTAGACATGTATAGTATCTTATGTAGGACGGAACCTGAAGTCAGTTCATCTCCGTTCAACATTGTGTTACACTGTAATACAGAACTGTGTAAAAGGCCAGAAACGTGTGTAGTGTTATGTTTTGTGCAGTGTGTGTGTGTGTGTGTGTGTGTGTTGTTTCTGGCCACTTTGTCACCAGGAGGCGATCACCTGGAAAGCCTGCCCAATGTCCGTCTACACCACGGTGAGGTGGGCCACAACTACGCATGTACTGTGGCTGACCTCGACTAACTTACACTGGATTCCCAAAACAAGTTTGGGATCTGGTGAGGTCTACTGACAACTCTTAGGAAACTATATGCATCCTGCCACGTTGCATTTTTTTCCTCGACAGAAACGGGATCTTCCAAGACAACAATGTGCCGTGTCATCGGGACTACATTGTGCACGAGTGGTTCGAGGAACAGTGAAGATATAATCCATCTTGATGGCCTCCAAATTTTCCTTACCTCAATCTAGTTGAACAGCCGGGGCAAGTTTTGGAACGAGAAGTGAGGTCTATGGACATGTAACCGTCATCTATTCTGACACTGTGGGGTGGCCCAACACGGTATTAAATAGTTGGTCACAATTCAGTGATCACTGAGTGCATGTCCCGTGATGTTTTTGTTTTTTGTTTTTATTATATTGTTGGCGCATCGGCTTCTGTGGCCATAATGCACCTCCCAAAGTTTTTGCAGTACAGTGATCCAAGCCCGAGGCGGGATTCGAACCCGCGACCTTTGGATTGCCAGGCAGGCACTTTACCACCCGGCTAGCCCGGTCAGCACATGTCCCGTGAACTTTTTTTTTTTTTTTCATCCCTGTACTCAACGGAATACGCTCTCAGTCTGATGAGAACTTCAAAAACACCATGTATGTGTATTTTTGATTGCATCAAATCGAAATGTACACTTTTTCATGACGTCAGGATATGTCCACTGGATGGGCTCGATTTTAGCAGAATGTGAATGTTGGCCTTTGTAAGTAGAATTTGCCAAGTTGTCCATCCTACGAAAGTGTAGAGGGTACTGTTTAGGGTAGTGTAGACGGTACTGGTGAATGACTTTTGTAGGAAGCGATTTAGTTTCTGTAGAGCCAGTGTTCAACTCCTAGGCAGCATTTTAGCTGGCGTCGTAGGTTTGGTGTTCCATATAACAGGCTTATGGGGCTACTGGAAATAAGCATATAACAATGTACTACATTATGAGTGATGGGTTGCGCACCCTCACTGAGCCCTGTTTTGGCCTCTCACAATGAACCTAATGTTTTTATTTTGGCAGCAGTGCGGTGTGGTCAGTATGTTAGTTGGTCATCCCAAACTATTCCCAAGTCGGAATGCTTCTCATTCTCCTTTTGTTGGGTTTAGGCTTAATCCAATAGTTTCTAAGAATTTGTTAATACCTGAGACCTGCAGGTTAGCGTTGATAAAGACCTGAGAAACATTTGCTGAACGATAAAAGTACAAATATACATACTTACTTACAAATATATTTGTAAGTATTTGGAAGTAAAATCCTTATTTAAGGACATTATGGGTTTGGGGCGACAGCGAAGAAAAAGGAGAAAACATTATTCAACCATGGGGGGAATTCCCTGTTAGAATGGTGCTTGGGGGGTCTCACTGTGGGTTACTCTGATTTGCCTATGGGTAGCCATGCACTGAAGACATCAATAAGTGGAGTGGTTATGTGGAAATTAATGTAGAGAAATGTGAGACGATCATTGATTGAGAGCCTTTAAAAACTGGCTTAGATGTCTGTGAAGAATATCAATCGGTCCCCGTTGTTCAATGCACGCGTGCACTTGTACAATGGTCTCTGGCAAGTTGGTAATGTGTAATCTGCATTTTAGAGTTAAATGAAGGTAATTTTAGTCTATGCTTGAAATAGTAGTTAAGTATGGTTTTCTCGAAGAGGTCCAGCCTATGGTAGTTGGAAGTAGTGGTCTTAAGACTCTTGTATTATAGTGTTTTCTTATTTCAGGAATAGTAGTTGATTGTAAATTGTTAAAAAAAAAAAAAAAAAAACCTTGTAATTGTATGCCAGTGAAGTGGGAACTACCGATTTTTAAGAACTGCAGTTTGCACTACTGGAAACGTCTGTATTCCTGTTATCGCTTTATGTAGAAAGTTGTCAATTACTGCGACTAGCTCCTCCTTTCCTAAGTGTTAGAGGGAGCATGGGAGACCGCTGTTATGTGTAGAGAAGGAGGAGGATCACAGAACAGCGAAATCGTCATTTAAGCCCTGGAACATTCATTACAGATGCAGGAAAGAATTCTTTCTGATTTGGCGAACTTTTTGTAAAGATGGTGCTCAATATACCTCTGTTCCGGCTTGAGCAAAGGCGTACTTTGCTTGTTTATTTCTTATTCTGTTTTAATTTGTCGACTATTTCTTATATGCCCGAAATGCTTCTCTTTTGGTGTTGAAGAAAGGTTTCATTTCTAGTGAGGACCATGGTTTTGTTCAGTGGTACGTATGGATTCGTTTGGCCACACCTTAAACAGTAATGTCTCTTAGAGAGTGAGGTGTGGTGAAAACGGCTTTTTACGGAAGATTCCATGAGATGGCATCTTGGTAAATAGTGATGAATAATTCAAGACTTTCTCTCCTTAACTGTTATGAGGGAGAGGGTAATCAATTGTTTTAGAAATCTCCTCCGGCTCTTGTGATCCCTGGAAAAGATTTTAAAACAACTTGGCAATTTATAGAAGAAAGCTTGTAGACCTTGGGTTGGTTTGTGATTCTTTTAGTACTGTGGAAATGAGGTTTAAACTTTTGATGTCCATTGTGGGTGGGGTAGTAAGCACCTAAGTCCATAAGATGCAAATAAACAGTTTGGAGAGCTCAGTTTTTTCATCCTCATATCTGTGGAGGAGCATCTTTGTAGTTTTTCATCGAATAGGGATGGCTAAATTTTTATTATTGAACTGATAATACTGGTCTTATGAATAAAAGAATGCTGTTTTCCGTTGACTACTACATTTTGCTAATTCAAAATCCGAACTTTGGCTTGTGGTATTTTACAACAATTATGCTATACTTTTATTATAGGTAGTGCATCAGCCTTTTATTTAGGCTTATGGTTCGTTATTTCTCTCATGATTCGTATTTTTAACGCTAAAATCTATCAATGAGAGTATTTTATATTGAAATGTATTTTTGTAGCAATAGATATAAAATCGTTGTGGTAAACTTTCCTTAATTTTGGTTGATACTCGTAGTGCACTACTATAGAAGCTGCATAGATTAAGAAAATTCAGAGTATAGAAAACCGATGTTTCACTTAATGCTACGTTGTAAAAATAAGTGCATTATAGAAAACATTCCAGGTTTCTACAGAAAGTTATTTTAAATCTTAGATAGAATATTACATTTGCATTAAATTTTTGTTAAATATTTTTGTTATGTTTATTACACATTACGTATATATAAATAAGTAGTATATTTACGAACGCAGATATCAAAATTATTGATTTCTGATTCCTCGAAATATATCAGATGAAAATTTACGCAAAATTACTGCAGGAGACTTGCAATAATTATTACTCCACTAAGGGGAGCAAGTTACCTTGCTCCACTTTTCTACGTTTTTTTTGTATTGTATTAGGCTATCCGGTGTGTATTTACAATGTCGTACAGATACAAGCCAGTAAAAAAACAAGGAAGATAGTTTCTGTGATGTCTACTTCCAGATCAGGAATGTAATATTCAGAGATAAGGTATCACAGGTATCACATTATAGATCTTTGGGTACTGTTCTTCTCAAATAGCATCGGGAAGTCTTCTTCTTTGTTCTGAACTAGCCTGAAAACTTGCAGCAACCAACCAACACCCATTCACAATTTAACTTCAAACTCACCAATCCTTGTTTTTTAACTCGCAATTCATTCGTAGTGTGGTTATTCCAAATGGGAAAAATAGAGAGAGAGAATTTGATATTTTAGTGCAAATCGTATTCAGAAAGGAAAATCAAACTGAATCAAATGATTGAATTTTGGACACTGAATACCACATGTTATAGTTAGTGCATTATCTAAAAACAGATTAAATGAATAAAGGCAAATTATGCGCCAGAATTAAAATACGAGTATACTGCATATATATATAAATAAATAAGGAATAAACATTGCCAGGCTGATAATTAAAAATCCCGTGGGAGTATAAACAGAGAAAAACCAAAATTAAGATGACTGGTTCAGCTTTCAACATCGTGTCGAGGAACAATAAATCCAATCCTTGATAGGAAGAGAACGAAAAATTCTGAAACGGGGTCAGGCCTGGGCCTGTTAGTTCGGGGACAAAGCGATTCTGATTAGCATGAACGGGAAAATGTCCAAGAAGAAAAAATTTCTCCATCGCTAACGAGCTAGACGGTCGAAAGGGGAACGCCGGTATTTTACAATACCTGTAGGCTCTGGAATAAGGAGGCAGGTGGTGTTCGCTTGTAAAAGCCACGCTCTGTAGTTCGATCGAGGGCACAGCCGTTACCGAAGACAATGACAAGAGAAGACGAAAGGAAAGAAAAAAAGAGAAGAGAATAAAAGGATTAGTTGAGAAATTGGAAAACACGAATTAGAACGCATGAAGAAATCAAATGGGAAAAAAAGAAGAAACTGTGTGCGAAGGCGAGGACTCACCTTGTGAAAGCATTGTCTACTCAGAATTCTTGTGTCCCGCGGCTGAAATTGCTGGCTTCAAAATACGCAGAATATTTCTTCGTTGATTGCTCCCATCTTAGCACATCCATTAAACCAGAGTTTTTCAGATGTTGATTCTGTTTCCTGAAGCTCTTTTGACTGTTCTAACTTTCTTCACAGTATCCGATAGATATTTTCTACAAATTAATATTTATCCTAATTTTAAATATATATTATTAATTTTTAAGTAGTAAGTGGGATAGAATTAAAAATAATGCCACACTAAACATAGAATAAGAAAACATTTAATTCAATTACAAACGTATCAGTTTGTGATCGGGGTGAAAAAGACCTTATTTCGAATCCTGTCAGTGACGCTAGGAATTTTTGAGTCTTTGTTTCACAGTGTAGCTGAATTTAGTCTGGCTCAGGCAAGTGTAGCATTGGTTTTTTCTGCCCCGGAAACTCTGGTTTTTTGTCCAGCAAAACACAAATCGACCAGAGAACACACGACATATTATATACGGCGCAATATGGCCTAAGCTGCTGATGCACCTAAAACTCTACAACAACCAACCAACGTATGTTAAATAACTTTTCTGGTGATTGCTAATTCCTATCTTCTGATTGTAGAATTAGCCACTAGGGAGATGATAATGACGGTCCTCCCACACTGTGGAAAAAGCCTAAGATCGAATCTCGTTAATGAAGCGAAAATTTTTATGGGCTCTTTTTCACGGCGTGGCTGAGTTTGTCAGTCTCAAGAAAGGATTTGCAACAAAACTGACCAAAGAAATCACACATTCAGAGATACAATATACTGACTCCTCACAGCCTTAGTTGATTTAACTCAACACATACCTGAGATCAGTGCACATTGGAGCCGGCAATGTATTATGACTAATTCTTAAGTGTACGGGGCATCACAGTCAAAGTCTGTTGTAGTATCTCAGCATCCATCGACAGTAATTCCAAGTTATATTCCACTAATCCATCATGCCAACAGCCGATTATGATTCAACATTATCCACCAATAATTTAAACCAACAGCCGATTATGATTCAACATTATCCACCAATAATTTAAAATCTGTCACTACTAGCTGGGGTTCACACCTCTTGACTTAATATTTCTTAATACTAGCTGAGCCAAACACCTATTGCTCGTAAATTAAACTAGCACTATTATTACTGCCTCAGTATTCATTCGTAACTAATGTAATATTGAATTGCCAATAATACTCATCAGTACTAGCTAATATCTCCAGTAATTGAACATCATCCAAATTGAGTTTCATTATCCGTACCATCGATATCTAATAATCCGTATCGATGTTACTAACTCAGTATTATTCACCGATAAAGCTGCGTCATTCAGTTTTCGAATAACTTTGTGTTGTGATTTATTTTAAAGTCATTGGGAAATAAAATCTTCAAAGAGTAATAATTTCCTTTCTTAATAATGAACCCACTGTACCAAAAAAACAATGCGACTTTATTATTTTACCTCACGGTTTGAGAGAGAGAGAGACTGGCGATCATCACATGCAATGCAAAGTCAGAGAACAAATTGGCAATCCAATTACAAAAATCAGGATGAACGACGGAATGAAAGTTTGTTTAGGTTTTCTATGCCACACCCAATTGAAAACTTCGAAATTAGAGCAGTGGTTCTCAAATAGCGTGCCGCGAGATTAGAAAAACTCCATTGAGTTCAATGGTAATTGCTATTTAAGTGTGCCATGAATATGCTTCCTTTAACTTCAAGTGTGACTTGAGTGACAAAAGAGTTTGGGAACCACTGGTCTAGGGCAACTGAGGTGTGGCTTGAAATGTCTGACAATAAAGACATCTAAGGTGTCATATGATTGAGGTTTATGAGGTGTTGAATGGGTTGAATAAATCGAATGAGGAGTGTAGGTGAGATGAGATCCAGTGGGCACGAATATAAAATTTCAGGGAATAACAACATTGATCTCATGAAGTTCACCATGGGTAGCTGGATATGGAACATTGGAATTAGATGGTTACCACGTCGGAATGGGAATATCAAAAATTTCTGTTTTATCTTATTTTATTCTATTTTTTAACTTTTGGCTGATACAGAAAATTTCCGTTTCCCAACATTTGGCCTTATTAATACCAATACCAAATTCTTCGATTTCTTCCAACTTTTCCATGAAATTTGTCCGCTTTTCCACTTTTAGTTATCTTACAGTAGAATAATTATGAATGACATAATCAGGATGTCATTTGTGAAATTAAAAAATGGCGAATTATAAATCAGGAGGATGGTTTCATGATAGCGTAAAAGCTTGCAGAGAATGAAATTCTCCACTGCTTCGGAAAAGATTGAGATATTGGTCATACGATTATAACTGGAGACAGATTTGTCATGCTTCTTGGGAAATGGCTGGAGATCTGAAATTGTAGGTGGGGGCCCGAATAATTGGGTGTGAAACACGAAATAAAGCCAAGACAGACGTTAATTGTGGAATATATTTTTAAACAACAAGCGAAGAAATGCCATCGAGAACTTGAGACTTCTTTGGATCGAGATTGTTCAGAATTATTTTAATTTATTTCTGTCGAAAAACTATTTGAGTTGGAATTGTTCAATATGGTAGAAGGAAATTTACAAAACAATTTAGACCCAAGTAAACTAGGCTTTATCTTTAATGAATATGTAATATACTCAGTATACAAGGAAAGAAGCTATGGCCAATGGCTTCGGCAAAATACTAAAATCATAATTGTTTTAAAATGAATCTAGCCAGATATATTAGTGTAACTTAAAATTGAATCCGGCTAGCATTATGAACATTAAGGTTGCCAAGAATGGCGACTTTCTGGCAGTAGTAGTTTTATACGAAGAAATTCGAACGGTTCAGTGATTTGTAGAGTGAATGAAGAATCTCAGCATGCTCTAAAGAAGTTAAGTCAAAGGGGATCGATAAGAGGAAATTCCAGATTCGAAAGTCTCCAAGATATCCAAAATACCATAGTTAAAAGGAAAGAAATCATAGGGCTGAGTCCCTAATTAGGACAAATGAGATGAGTGGGTGTTGAAGAAACTGGTAGTCGAGATTTCATTAGAAAAGTAAAGGGGCTTAGAAGATCGTAGATGGAAAGGGACTTCATTGAGATTAGAACTGAAACCACGTATATTTTCAAAATGAATTAGGAAGATAATTAATTTTCTTAATTTACTTAATTTTAAGGATTCGAATTAATTAATCAATTAATTAATTAATGCACTGAATTTCACATTAGCTAACTTTACGTAATTAACTTATTTAATTAATTTACATAATATTTACGCAATTAATTTATAATCGAGTTTCTTGTAAATGGAATTCCGATTTTTATACTCTCTACCCCTTTCAGATTCTAGATATTTTAGTGGTGCAGCTAATTTCCTCAGCAAAGCATTATTCACACATTTGGGGTTCTTAAAGAACTACTAATTAGTTATAACCGCTCTAGATATAGAATGACATAAAAATTTTGTATGTTGAATATTTCTAATTTTCTGACTAACTAACATGATTTACTGATAGCTCTCTTTTTTGTATATTTATTTATTATTCGTAAATAATAATAATAAATTTTTAATATTAATATATTAATAAATATAATAAATTATTATTATTATTATTTATATAACTAACACGTTTAGAATTCGCTCCAATCAATACAATCAGTCATGTCCTGAACTGGCCTAATTTATTGAAACGAGGTAGTTGTAGCAGTGGCATATTTAAACATAAGAGAGGCCCTAATTCTGATCCCTCGTGGGTAGCACAGTTGGTAGAATTGCAATCCTCCCTACACTGGGTGGAAAAGACCTGAGTTCGATTCCGTCGATGACGTGAAGAAGTTTTATTGTCCTTTTTCACAACATGGCCGAGTTAATCGGTCTCAGGCGAGTAGCATGGTCTTTTCCCCATAAAATTTGTGTTTTTGATCTAGCAAAACAGAAAATCAACCTCAAAACACACACAATTTCAAGACAATATACACGGAGTAATATGACTTAGTTGTCGATGCTCCTAAAAACCCTACTACAACGACAACAGATTTTTAATAAAATTTAGGAAGGCTCGAGAAATCGTTCTAACAGAGCAAAATGTAAATCAGGAAAGTGCATCCACTTAGTGTCGAGTTGTTAATAATAGCCTGATTTCTATTGATCTGATTTTAATGAGATTTACCATGGTGTGATAAATATTTCTAAAAGAGCCAATTATAAAATTTTATTAAAACCCATCCACTAGGAGTCGAGTTATTAAATGCAGACAGACGGAGAGACACGGACATTGTGAAGACAAATAGGCGCTTTACGCATATATGCTAACGCGCCTAAAAACTCCTTGAGATGTATACAGTTTTATTTCCAAAAACGATATGGACCACTTCTTGTATTTACATAAATCCAAGAGACAAGAAAGATGGTATATAGAGTGATTCAGAAATGACGGTCAATATTTTATGTAGACATTCCGCACAAAAATGCAAACAAAATGGTCTGAAGGTATTTTTGGTTTTAGAACCAATATCGAGTTATACGCGCTCGAACTTTCTTGACGTCATTTCCGTTATCTGATCCGCTTACATAAACCATTGTGCTTTTTGGCAAAGATAATTCTCTGATGTTTCTAAAGCAAGTGAGTAAATAATGTACGTAGTGCGTTTCATTTCAGGAGCCAATGCAAATAGTAATAAATATGACTTAATAAAATAAAAGAATAAAGTAACCAATATATGGGAAAATACACGAAATATACAGTGCTTCCTCTACGGTATATACTACAATTTGCAGTATATGGGTAGCCTACGTGATATATATGAATGATAATAATAATAATAATAATAATAAGTAATAATTACAGGATTTTTATTCGTCCGATTTTAATGAAAATGGTCGAAAAATCGTTCTAACAGAGACTAATATAAAATTATGAAAATCCATTCACTAGGAGTTCAATTATTACATGCGGACGGATGGACAGACAAAAAAAAAAAAGATATAATTGTTAAATTACTATTGGTCCGATTTCAATGGGATATGTAATAGCTCTACACATCTTTCTGAAGGACCCAATATAAAATTTCATAAAAATCCATTCACTGGAAGTCGAGTTGTTACATGGGGACGGAAGGACAAACAGACGGAGATGATTAAGTCAATCGCCATCTAGCTGAAATATATACCTAATTATGACTGATGTAGTTAGTTACATCAGTCATAATAAGATGAGGAGCCAACAAGCTCCGAAACGGTGCCGTCTGGGTTAGTGGTGGTATACGCCGAGAGTAACAGTAGTCTTCTCCATTGGTGAAGCGTTACTTAATCGCGGTAGTGCAATATCATGATAACTCGTTGCGAAGGTACTCACAATATGAGATATACTTAAATGATGCCATTTCTTAATTATTTAGTAGTTGGCAACGTGCAGACATGATGTAATTACACAAAGATGTAGTTACATTAACATGAAATACTACAAAAAAGACTTGATTATTCAATATTTGGATTGATGAGAAAATCTTTTCAAAATTAAAAAAATAATAATAATAAAATAAACAAAATGAACAATATAGTTGAATGGAATGCTCAATGACTGCGATGAGGCTTCAATTCCTATGAATCTCTGTGGCTAAACACTGCAAGTTTGACTACTTCTCTGTGCTGCACTATGTTAAAATACAATCAAAGTTTAGTCTCGAAAGAATAATGAAAATTCTCATAATGGCACCATAAATATCTCTTCCTGTGCCATCTCAACACAGTCTAGTGAGAAGTATAGCAAACTTCTAACTGCTTTCAGTTCAATTATGTCAGTTAATTTTGTATAAAAGAACACGATGTCTTGTTTCAGATTTTCATTTTTTCTGTTTTCGCATTTGTATTATTCAAAATATAGCATTTATTACAAAATACCTTGAGTAAAATACAGTTTTAGTGTACTTTCCACATCACTTTTGACAATATCTTTCTAGTTGTATTGGGCAGCAGAAATGGAAGAATCTTTTTCGCTATTAACGTATTCCTCTGAATACGGCTGATGGCCGATTTGAAGATGGTGATCTTCAGAAATTTCACTTGCAGAATATGGTATTTTATTACCATGGTCATCTTAAAAGGAATCCTCCAGCAGGGAACAAATTTAACAACCAGTGACTTGCTGCTAGTCGTAATTAATAGGAATTAAAAAAAAGCCTCAGAAACAACTTTTATGGTGTGCAATTCACCCTACAGTACTTCAAAACTGCCAAACGCACTGGCAGCTCAAGCTTCAATACAGAGAAGAATATCTAAATAGCCAACATTTTCTGGAAAACATTGTTGCGGTGTGATAGACCCCATCAACACAATTAAGGGTTGATAATGAATAGAGATCGATAAACATGGTCGTTATGATCGTCATAGCGCTTATTATTTTACATTTGCCAATGTGAGATTAAATTGTCAGTTCTCTGTTTTATGATTACTATGGTCTGTACCAATGTATCGCCAATACACAAAAGCAGTTCTAAAAGTGAAGTAGATGACTACTGACTGTTCAGTCTGGCTTCTGTGGTAGAGAAAATTATGGACTCAATGATCAAGAATGCAAGATATGCAGCAAGGATCATTTGGATAGAAATGGAATTCTGAAATAAACATAGCATGCTTTTGTAATGGAAAAATCATGTTTAACCAATCTGGTAAGCTGTTTTCATAGTCACTCATGAGCTGGATGAAGGAAATAAATTCAGCAATGTTTACTTGGATTTAGTAAACCATTTGATTCAGTGCCGCATGGTAGGTTACTCTATAAGATGAAATATGCTGGAATCGCTAAATCAAAAATAATCCTTAAATTGTAGGAGACAGAGAATTGTGTTTAATGGTTATTCGGCTATTCTTCAAATTGGGAGCCAATGTGAGAAGTAGGGTTCTCCACAGATCGGTACTCGGACCTTTTTTTTTTTTTTTTTTTTTTTATTTTCTTATATGACATTGAAGAAGCAGTACAATGTATGATGTCAAAATCGATAGAGTAGTTAATAATCAGCATCAAGCAGTACTTCAGGACGACTTATACAGAGGCGCCTCCGTAGCCAGGTGGGAAGGAGCAGCAGCAGTGCGTAGCACACACGCTTCTTGATTAGACCGGGGTTCGAGCCCGTCACCACCAAATACGGAGGATGCAGAAAGGTCAAGGAATGACCACCGCATGTCCCGGAGCAATATGGCCTTAGTTGCTAATGCTCCTAAAAAAAAACCAACCAACCAACCGACTTATACAGAATTCATGGATGATCAAAAAAGTGGCGGCTAAGTTTCTAATATAGCAAAATGTAAGGTCTTACACTTAGTGAATAGCAGCCCCAAAAAAACTTATATACTTGGTAGGGGTGAATTAAAGAAAGTAGAGGAAGAAAGAGATTTGGGACATGAAGCTTTCTGATCGGTGTAGACAGACGGCAAGGATGGCCCATGGTGTCCTGTCGATGATTTGTCGTATATTTGCTTGTATAGATGTCATATGTCATTTGCTTGTAGAGAGATCACTGTATAAGGAAATTACAAGATCACACTTGGGCTACTGTGTATGGAGACCGCACCTAAAGAAAGACATCGAGCTTCTTGAAAGGATCCAAAGATGGGCAATGTGCCTGGTGAGATTAGAAGGGAACATCCATATGAGGAAAGATTTCGAATATGTGGGATGCAGAGTTTAGAGTTTAGGCACCTTAGAGCAAATCTGATTGAGGTCTCAAGGACCTTGTACACCTCAGTCAGACTCCTCTAAGGTGCCTAAATTGAGGTGTACAAGGGGAGAAAGTAAAAAAGTAAAATGAATAAGGGTGAAGTTTTCAGTGTTATAATTGATTTACATAAATTTACATTACGGCGAGAAGAGATTTAGACTGAATTTTGCAGGAAGTTTTCTTTTAGCCGGCGAGTTAATTACTGGATACGTTGCCTCCGTAAGTGGTCGAGGCTAATAGCTTGGTGAGGTTCATGGATCAGTTGGAGTGGTACCTGCGAGAGGACGGAGTGTAATAGGTGTTTTGTTTCATTTTATTATTTATAATTTTATTACGTTATTTTGTTTTATTTTTATTTTTTTGCTGGTGCAACGAAAGCCTCTGGCTTCTTTGCACCATATAACTGATACCCTTACTATGTCTGGAGTTATGTAATTTATTATCTTTTGTGCTTTTTCGACTTGTGATGCTTCGCGCTAGTAATAGTTAATATATTGGGTATAATTAATTTAATATATAGTTAAAGTTAATTATGTAAAGGAATTTAAAAACTTTGAATTGATACAACCAGACATTACACTTTTCTGGCTTTTACAGAGATTCTGTACTTCACAAAGTACTATGGCGCAGATGTGGTAAACCACCGGTGGCGCCTTCCACAAAACACTATGCCACTGATACAGTTTAATTACCAAGGGACCATCTAATATCATAGCGTGAGATTCTATATATTCTATATATTTTTCCTTTTTCTTTTCTTCTTATATATATATATATATTTTTTATTTTTTTTTTATTTTTTTTATTACTATTATATATTTTTTTTATTTTTTTTTTATTATTTTTTTTACTTTATGCTATTCTCATCCTTATTTCTTCGTCTTCTGCTGTCCTGTCTCCTGGGAATGTGTGTGTGTGTGTGTGTGTGTGTGTGTGTGTGTGTGTGTGTGTGTGTGTGTGTGTGTGTGTGTGTGTGTGTGTGTGTGTGTGTGTGTGTGTGCGTGCGCTGTTGCCGGCTTGCTGGCACGGGGTTCTTTTGAATGGCTCCAAACCCTCTTTGGACATTCAGTACGTGACTGTTGAGGTTGCCATGGTTCATGCGCAGTTGTGGCCTACCTCCCCGTGGTGTAGACGGACACTGGGCAGGCTTTCCAGGTGATCGCCTGCCTGGTGACAAAACGGCCAGAAACAACTAAACAACACAACAACACACACACTGCACGAACATAACGTTACACACATTTCTGGCCTGTTACAGTGCTCTGTAACCATCACAGTGTACAAAGACGGAGTTGAACTTTCGTTCAGGTGCCGTCCTACATAAGATACTATACATGTCTACACATGTCTACATAGCGTGAGATTGACTGATAATCGGTTGCTTTGGGAAGTTAACATTATAATATATGAATTTAACACTAAGTAACCGGTATTTTCATTTCACGTGTGATTCAAGTTTACTGTGCATAATGACTGTTTCCAGATTCCAGAAGGTGTGGTTTTTTCTCCCCATATGCTCTTCCCACGTATTCCTGTAGCTGGCAACTAACTTTTGGCAGTGGCGCCTAGATCTTAAATAACACTTTCAGAGCACACACACACACACACACACACACACACACACACACACACACACACACACACACACACACACACACACACACACACACAACTCCGATCAGCTAAAATTAACACAAAGATTGAAACCCAACAGAGTTGTGAACTTAATAGATTGTAGACATAATTGGGTAAAGTCATACATAGCGAATTTGTGTACGTAGAAGAATCGCGAAACATGACCCTAAGCTTTACATAGCCTTTTATGCATATGAAGTTTGCCCAAGATGGCCTCATGCGACCCTTCGCAACGGATAAATTCGATGTTGATGATATGCAATTCAGCCTTGCTATTAATTTTTCACATAAAATAGAAAAGAATTTTCTATTTTATGTTATGATTCGGTACGGTCACACTGTTGGCACTTCCATCAAACAACAATATCTTCATAAGGGGATGCGAAGTACAAAATTTAAAATCCCACTTAGACTTTAGCCTAAAATGGAATTAGTTGTAAATTAGAAATACACGCTGTGGCCAGCTAAACAAGAATTCGTTGGCATGAGACAACTAATAGTTATAAAACCTAGACCTAGTCATAAAAGCATATCGTGAAATGTGTTCTTCGCATCCTACCACATTATTCGCAAATTTTGTCCTCTGCCCCACCGAGCCAACTCAGAAATTTTCTGTCTTCAGACTAGATCTTGAGCTGGTTCAAAAAGAACTGAAACTAGCCATTTACCTTTAAAAGAGCCATCCAACTTTCCAATCTTTTATCCCTCCTTTTGAAGGCACAATAACCACAAGAATACGTTAGCCTACCTGATAACTGGAAAATTTGTAGTTCCAAGAATAGTTTGTTCGTTTCACCTCATTACGTTCTCCCGAAAAATGCTGGCCGAAGACCGCCTCTAAGGTGCAACTGAAAAAAATAAAATAGATTGGAAAGTCTCAGCCATTTCTGCGAACACTATAGAACTCTTCAGTTAACCAGAAATGAGCCAAACAAACTCTGTAACGAAAACACCTGCAGGATTCGAAGTCTGCTGATTCTAATCTTCTGGATAAATACCAGTCGCCTGAGCTACCAGATGAAGCTGGAGTTGGACTATCAAGGTTATTGTGCAAAGGTTAATGCTCTTTTGAGAACAAGTTTTCTTATTAGAAGTGCAGGCTGCAGCACAGTCTGTACCTCTGATCCATGTAAACAAGGATGCTTTGAACCTTCTAGCCAATGGCTACTCCAGATATGTGTCCTCAAAGAACAAATATTGTTGATATCTATAATCTATTCCAGTTGTCGATCCAATGTTGTCAGTGTCATTAATGAACCAATTATCGCTACGTATGCAGTTCATAACAGAGTTGTAGTTCCAGCGCAAATCAGTTAAAGTTGAAATGCGAGATCGCCTCAAAAACATTTAAACGTCTTCCGGGGTAATGTAAATAGATTCATGTTGTGTCCCAGGTCGTATGTTCTCGTCCCTGGTTCACATCCTTCTGATCGAAGGTTTTAATTTTATAATATTTAATTTGAGAAGAGAAATAGTGTCTCTGGAATGTGTTGGGATATTTCTAAATGTAAATGATCTTCCAATCCGTAATTTGACTTTTATTCTCACTTTCGAATGCGTAACTTAGCAGTAGGGAACAGTGAAGGACATCAGTGAATAACGTATTGGAAGATAGATGCAGAAGAAATAGGGATGTAGTAAATGAGAAGAGAGAGTAATGTTTTCTATTGCCACATCGATTATAATTGATTGCTGATTTTCATAAGGGGCAAATATATTCAAAGAGCGAAAGGGGGAATCGCAGTGTGCCTCTCTTACCAATTAGCTGCCGTTGTTGGCACATGCAGCCAATAATTAGCGTGTAACGCGGGATAAAAGCTTTCCGCCAAGCCGCGTATTCTAATTTCTCGCAGTGCATGAATAATAGATTGTTTATCAGTTTTGTTGGTGGTGGCGAAATTTAAAATTCTAAATAGCGGGGGTATTTTACGGAGGAAGAACAGCGACACCTGCATAGCTATTCCTTACATGAAATGGCTGCTTAGGAAAGTGGTTTAGGCATCACATCTTCCATTTTTTTTTGTTTTGTTTTTTGTTTTCCTCCGTACAATCCTTAACCGGTATTGGCAATAAAGCTAGAGAAGACTGAGTAACTAGCACGTGCAATGATGCTGCTGTCGTGTCAGGTCTGGTTCCCTGATTAGACGCTATATTGCACTTTTCCCAGGCCTTCTATTGGCTCTTCATGAGGGAGTTTCAAGCCGTCAAAGCCGCAGCTTGCTTTACAGCCTGCATGCCGCCGTCGCTGCCGTAGGCCTAATGAACCGCCCAACTGTGGCACGCTCGACGTTACGCGCGTTTCCCCCCATCGCCCTCCCACCCTCTCCCCCCCCCAATTCACGCAGAGTCCACGCGCGGACAACGAGCACGAAGGCGACTTCTATTTCATTACATCTCGTCGCACCGAATTGCCGCTCATTTCTACGCAGCGTGAGGCACGCATGCTATGTGGTGCCCGCGTGGAAACATAATATCCGTTACCATAGCAACCGGACCTAAAGGATGCAATACGTGAAAGAACCTCATTCCACCGTCGACAGCGAATAATTTCGTTTGAATTTACAGGGGGAAGGGGGGTATGTAGGGAGAGAAGTGCATCTATTGCGTTGATCCCACAACGACCTCTACCTCGGCTTATTTATCCCATAGACAAACTCCCAGAGTGCATAGCGCTGCCAAGACCCGCGAACTTTGTTTCTTATAGGGTAATGATGAAACGTCCTCCTGCACTCAAAAGAGAACTTCAAGGAGTATCACGCGAGGCTCCTGTCTTTTTCTCCGTGTCATTTACAGACGAGTGTACTTTCGCTGCTCGAGGTACTGTTGGGAAACATATGGTGTTTGTAAAGTGAACTCGCAGAAAGGGAATAAGAAACATTCCCTCTCAGCGAAAATTCGTTTATGCATTGTTCAAAGTCTCTCAAAGTCGTTACAACCCCGCATGACTTGGGTAGTCATGTGCATTCACCATTTCAGAACTCACTGAAGTAGAGCGTTTGAGCAGCATACACACGAGCTGGCACACACACACACATACATACTTATTACTTTAAGAATTATTTCACACCCACTTATTATTTTAAGAATTTCTAATTAAGTTATAGTAGGATTGTATCGACAAAATCATGATCATGTAAATAAAAATGCCATATTTTGTTGTATATGTTTATCCAAACAGATAAATATGCAATAAACAACCTCAGAACATCTTGAATTATAAAGCTAATGTCCGTCGTTTATTTTATAAATTAGATTTAAGATTTTAAAATCAAGAAAGTGGAGAAATATGGAATGAAGATTAATACAGATAAAACAAAGATTATGATGATAAGTAAAAATACAAAACAATTTCACATTGATATTGATGGTGAAAATATAGAGCAGGTTACAAAATGTAAATATCTAGGACAGATTATAACACAAGATGCATCTTGCCGCAATGAAATCGGTTCAAGAATTGCAATGGTAAAACAAGCATTTAGAGATAAAATCTCTCTACTAAGCCAAAGAATGTATCACTAGATCTAAGAAAAAGATTGCTGGGGGAAAATGGAAAATATTATCTGGACAGAAAAATGAGTAATAACGTGGTTTTACAACGTGTAGGAGAAGAAAGAGAATTGCTAAGAAGAATTAGTTGTTGTTGTTTGGAGCATTAGCAACTAAGGCCATATTTTTCCGGAGATATGCGTGGTCATTCCCTGACCTTTCCGCATCCTTCGTATTTGGTGGTCACGGACTCGAACCCCGGTCTAATCAAGAAGCGTGCGCTACGCACTGCTGCTCCTGCCCACCCTGGCTACGGAGGCGCCAAGAAGAATTAGAAGACAACGGCTACAATGGATCGGACACACCATGAGGCATAGAGGGATATTACTGGACATGCTGGAAGGCAAAATACCAGGACAAAGAAAACAAGGAACACCTAGAAACACCGTCATAAATGCAATTTTGAAGGAAACTGAGCTTAAGAATTATGCAGAAGAGAAACACCTAGCACAAGACCCTGAGAAATGGAGCCAGATCATCAAAGAGAAATTCAAAATAGCAAACCGTATATCGAGTACTGTGTAAAAGGGAGTTGGTCATACCAAAATCAACAATTCTCCAGGGTTCTGCGTATACCCATTTATCCTATTTATTTTTGTAATGAAATATTCGTTTGATTGGTGGTGGACAATGTAATTAATTTAATTTAATTTTGCCACTGGAGATGAATGCCTGGCTTTCCATTTGCGACTATCAGTATTCATTGTTGTGTGTTTAGTCTGAAAGAACAACCAATAAATAAATCAGCAATGGGAGATTTGAGTGCAGCAATAAAACTGAACCATCCCATCTTGTAATCCTCTTGTGAGTAGTCAAATTAGACCGGCTGGCCCGAAAAACAAATCAATACTCTCTCTCTCTCTACCTCTGAGTTGGATAACATGACCTTTACATGAATTACCTAAAAACCGCAAACACACACACATCTTCAGGCATTCACGTTTCTTCCACCGTGTGGCACCGTGCGTGCTAAGCAAGCAGCATAAAATCGCTGCGCGTGCACACAATTACGCTTGCAATTCTGGCATACAAACGAAAGCTAGCGTGATTGTTGTTTCAGAGCTACGACAGTTTTTTAACCTCCTCTAGTGGGAAAGGAACACGTGATTTGGTTGGTATTAAAATACGTACGGGTTCATAAGGAAGGCTTATACACATTCAAGTGTAATAAAAGAAAAGAAAACAAAGTACTCTAGGCAGCCTCTCACATCAAAGAGAAAATCGGGAGTTAAAAGGGTGCGTTGCTGTTTTGAAACTGTCATAGTTTAAGGGCGCCTTCTCTCTCAGCAAGTGTATCTCGATGAAACGATTACAACCATTGTTCCAGCTACTGGGTATTTAAAAATCTGTTTTCTCCATATACCTCGTTTGTTCTCAATTATTTTCTTAATTTTATGGGGATATCAATCACTTGATATAACAGAAAACTTTAGAACACCAGCCTAAAATACTTGTACGTATTCTGCATCCAGAATGTTGCCATTCTTTGCAAGAAGCAAAATATTTTGTAGTAAACGAGCTAAGTATTCTAATCATTCACACGAAAGAGACGTGGATTTATTACGCTACCTTAGAAGCTTTCTCTGCGCACATCACTTCCCTCTTTAGGCAAGAGGTCGGGGGTATGAACACATCTGTGATGTGTCGTTTGTTTCGTGCGCTCTATACGTATCTTCCTTGTACATCCACGAGAGAACGGACCAAGAAAATAAATAACCTCCGCCGAATTCTCTTAGCAGATTCCCAAGTGAAATAGTATAACCTCTTTGGGTTTTTATCTCCCAGAAATTGTACGAGGTAGCATGGAGTTATCCCCTGTCAAGTCTGTGATCGGGATGGATGATTCTCACTGTTGCTGACATCTGTAGCAAAGATGCGGGATTGCATCTTTGCACATTTAATTCTGGAAACAAAAGGAGGAAATGAGATGAGCGAATCATTATGTGAAATGAAATGGTTGCTCTTGTACAAGGTTCGAATTAAACAAAAAACAAAACCCTTTAAAAGGTAGCTTTTTTAGAGGAATATTTTTGCTGGTAGATGGCACAATGTACATGCTCGCATTTTACTCAGTCTTTTCTTAAATGGCACAATTGTAGAAAATCGCCAGAATATCCTCGAGTATTCACAAAAACAAAGGAGACGATTCGAAATTATTCTGAGCATTCACCGATCACTTAGAAGTGATGCCTCTTCATTCGGGTCAAACATAAATATATCTTGCCGAATTTCTAGTCTGCTCAGACTTTCTGATTAAAAGTAGCAATCGGAAATAAAACCATCAAATTGTTTCTTCTATTTAACTTGGGATTAGAGAAAGTAACTTTTATCATCAAGCAGGAAGAGTAAATTTTATAATAAAGCATTGAGATCCTGTTTTATCTTCATGTTCATGAATCAGATATTTTGTGGAACACAAAAGATGACTAAATTGTCCCCGAAAAAGACACCAAGAGTATTTCTACTTCAAAAAGAGTACCTTGCATACATAACGCCAATTTTATGTACTTTTCTTTGGAAAATAGTAAAAGTCTATTTTCATATTAGCAAAGAGAAATAAAAATGCAATCAAACTAAATTTTGCACGATGTCGAAGGAACTTTGCATTCCTGAATCAGAGGCTTCTCGTGTAACCTAATGCTTGATTAACACAGAATTCTATACAAACACTCTTGCAATTTTATCCTCAGATTTTACTGAAGCCTGTAGAAAGTTGATGTATTTCTACAGTTAAATAGGAGCACAAGCAATGAGTAAATTCTGCAGATTTTTGTATATATAAGACATTCAATGTGTAGCATAGAATGTATTCTAGAATAATTTTAGAGAAAATAGTCTTTCTTAAACACTGTGCTATAGGTAGAAGACTGAACACCATATTCTGGAGTCATCGGTTTTAAAACTTTTTTTTGACTGCGGAACCCTTTTACTGATCCCGGTATTTTTCTGAGTCTTTTTGAAAATCTGAATCATCCGCAAAACGTAGTAGTAGTAGTGGCATGTGATGCAAGAAAGCAAATGTATGAGCTTATGCAGCATCAGCCAAAAAAAAAAAAAAAAAATCACACCATTCCCTCCAAATGCCTGTCCAGTTCCTCCTTAAATTTATTCAACCTATCAACTTCCACAACGACAGATGGAAGTTTGTTCCAGCAATTAACCACCCGCTGGCTAAAGGAAAATTTCCGCACATCTATTCTACATCTGTCTTTTCTTAATTTGAATTTATGCCCCCTTAGATTCGTAATCTGAACAAGTGGAAGGATCCCATCAGAATTCAGCGTGCTCAACCCATTCAAGGCCTTATATACTCAATCAGATCACCGCGCAGGTGCCTAGTCTCCAGCCACTGCAATTTGCAGAACTTAAGCCTCTCTTGGTAAGAGGATCCCTTCATTCCCCTCACCAATCTTGTTGCCCTTCTCTGTACACGCTCAAGTAAATCTACATCCTTCCTAAAATGAGGTCTCCAGACCTGTACGCAGTACTCAAGCCGTGGCCTGACCATTGCCTTATACAGAGGGATAATCACCACCTTAAGTGTAGTACCACACAGTTGGTACGTTTCTCTGGGGTTACTTCTACCCATATGTAGTACTTTTCATTTGTCAAGGTTAAACTTCAGTTGCCACTTCTTAGCCCATCTGCCCAAATTATCTAGATCCTGTTGCAGTAGCACACTGCCATTACTGTCATTAACAACCCTGCCAACCTTTGTATCATCTGCAAACTTCGACATTAAGCCTGATATACCTTCATCAATATCATTGATAAATATACAAAACAACAGTGGACCTAACACTGAACCCTGTGGGACTCCACTAATAACATTAGTCCAAGAAGTGCAGCACCCATTGATTACCACCCTCTGTCTTCTAGCACTTAACCATCCTTTTATCCATTGTAGCAACTTACCCTTAATACCATTCTGCTCCAATTTGTACAATAGTCTTCCATGCGCAACAGTGTCAAAAGCTTTCCTGAAATCCAAGTATATGATATCAAAATTATTTTTCGCATCGAGTTCCTTTGTAACCACATCATAATATCCTATCAAATTTGTCAGACAAGACTTTCCCTTAACAAACCCATGCTGTGTCTGAATTATTGCTGCAGTCTTGTCTAGATGATCCTGCAATGCATCTTTAACCAGCGACTCCATTATTTTACCTGGAACAGAAGTTAAACTAACTGGTCTGTAATTACTCGTGTCACTCTTCGATCCCCCTTTGTGAATTGGGGATACATTTGCACATCTCCAGTCCGTGGGAACCTCCCCTGAGTCCAAGGATGCTCTCATAATTATGGCTAAGGGTTTGCTTAGTTGCTTTGCCATCTCCTTTAATATAACTGGATAGATCCCATCCACCCCAGGTGCTTTTCTTACGTTTAACTTCAACAATTTCTCTTCCACTTTGCTCTCGGTTATTACAAAATCATTAAGTATCTTGCTACAATTTGATAACCTTCTGCCATTTTCAAACCTTAATAATTCCTCACGTGTGAATGTAGATGCAAAATACTCATTCAGTTTGTTTGCTATCTGAGCAGGATCATCAACGTTAATGCCTTTAAAACATTACTAATGAATAATAAATTAAAAGCAGTATAATAATGGGCCTAAATTAAAAAGAAGTGAACCCGTCCTAGATTTTTTATTTAATTTGTACATATGTTCATATTAAATAAAAAGTTTATGGTGAAAAATTAACGGAACATTTGCTAAACCTCTGAGATCCTTTTCTGGAAGATCAGGGTTTCGCAGAACAGCCTTTTAAAGCTACTCTCCTGGATATTTCTTAATCCATATTAAAATATTTTTATTATATCTCAAAAATCTTCACTCCATACTTTTTTCTGTATTTGTCCTTCTTTCATTAAAACGCAAAACGCAAACATAACAAAGGTTGTAAGATTAACACTTTCTCTCACATTGAAATCTCTCGGAACATCAACACTTTCTCACGGAACCCAGTTTGAAAACATCTGTTTTTTACTTTCCCGCTTTAATTTGGAAATAGCGTAATGATCTCAGTTTCTTGTTTAAAAATAAAATAAATAAATGGGATTTCTCTTTCGCCCATGCAATATTTTTATTATGAGTAGCGGTTAAAAATTTGAATCTGTCTTACCTTAGAATATTGTCGAGGCTCTGAATAGGGTCCAGAAGACCACGCTGAAACTCCCGGACTCTATCCAAGAGCGAGCACTCAGATTAATTAAGAATCCGTCTGGTACAATCTCATTCCACTACCTGTTACATGGACGTTCACATTCTATTTCGTTTTTTCTAAATTCTTCCACGGACACTGTTTTTCTGAATTGAAAACTGAAATTCCTCCTCTTTCCCAAACCAGCAATCATTAATTCGCAGTTTTTTCAACCTTTGCTTCTTGTATATGTCTATAAAATTAAAACCTAAAGAAATTAAGTAATCCAGTATCAACAAACAAGGTTCTTCTAGCTTCTCATCCATCAACGATACTATAGTACCGTAGGTTTCAGCAAACTTTCATGTTTAAGGTCACCATTAAAAAAGGTTGTTCAAGCTATTTATACAACAAACTCAAACCTTCTGGACTACTACACACTAAAAAGTTAAAAATCTTTGCAGAAATCCGACCACCTCCCCTTACAGTCAGAGTCTACATGATAGGTTGCTATGCGATTTACCCCCCGTTTAAAAAGGTCCACGATTTTTCCCGCAGGAAGTTTTCATGCCTAAAACAGACGCACCAGCCTTAGAACATGCGTAGCAACACACCGAGGCAGCATATCCTGAATTGCCTTGAAACTAATAAAAAAAAAAAAAAAACTCCTGCATGCTACATAAAGAATTAATTGTGAAAATCGTACTAGGACTTCTATAAAACGTTTGGTGAATCTGTTCAAAAGCAGTGGATGTTTATGCTCAGATACGATCACTTGGTCAGAGGAGTTCGCAATTAGCCATTTCAACAATGAATGCAATGTTAACCGGATTTAGCAGTCATCCGAGCTTGAACCATGGTCCACTCAAACGTGTATGTTACTGCACTCTCGCGCTTGACCTCTTGGCTACTTATCAGAATTGTCAATAGTAGACCCATGTATAATCTGTGCTTCGTCCTTTTTTTTTTTTTTTTTTTAAATTCTAGAATTACCATGGGTCCCCGTTAGGCACAGTATAAAACGTTCAGAATGCCTGAAATAATGCCATTATGGGTTGCACGGTTGGCATAATCACCGAGAGTGCCCAGAGTTCAAATTCGTCAATGAAGCAGGAATTTTTATGGGTCTTTTACACAATGTGGCCGAGTTATTCAGTCTCTGGTGAGGGTGGCATGGTTTTTTTCTTCCGGAAACTCTGGTTTTTCGTCCTGCAAACAGAAAATCGATCACAGAACACACTAATTTACAGACATATTATATAAAACACGCAATATGGCCTAAATTGCTGATGCACTTAAAACTATACAACAACCAGCCTGAAATAATGAAATAAGCATTCAACTTTTTTTTTCACACTAATGTAACCAAGCTGAGCATGTAATTTGCGGAATGGCAGTACCACTCTACAGCCACGTAAGTTTCCATGATCTGCCAGTAGATGGCAGTGGAATGTATGAATGTATATCCAAGGATGGGCTGACACACGAGTTGTAACATATTTATTGCATAAGGGAAGATTTTTTTTTTTAAATGAACAACGGTGGCTGTGCAAGGAATGTCAGATGTTTACGGAGACAAGTGTTTGAATAAAAGTGAAATTTTTAAGTGGCACAGGCGCATTAAAGAAGGCTGAGAAATGGCCAGAACGACCACTCTCAAAGGCTTATCAAGAAATTGCTTCCGGGAGTGCTTCTACAAGTGAATTCATCGATAGTGCAAGTGTATACATTTCAAGGAGATTAGTTCGAAAAGGAGAATGCACCGGCAGACCTCAACCACGATGATTAAAATTAAGTTAGGTTCAGTCCGCGAACCTGTACATATAAACTCCATTATATAGAAATGTGTATAACAATTATCCACGTGATGAACGTCGCTTCACATTAACTGAATAATTTCAGCGAAAAAGAGGCCTAAGTTGTTCTCTTTCTTATTGGGAGAAGGTCTTTCCGCGACATCAAAGAATAAAATTTTACGTGTTGCTTGGCAGATAAATTTTTTTTTCCCTTAATTTTGGTTTTTAAAACCAAAAAAGTATCTAGGTATTTCAAGAACACCGATGTTTAAGAAAATGAATAGCGTATGCTCATTTCGCCTTAATGACAGTCATAATCCTTTTCAAAATACTTGCGATCGAAATAATCAAAATAAACAAGTGTTAGGGTTACTCGAGAACAACCTCATCCACCCATGTGTATTTTATCCATAAATTGCGTGTGTCCTCTAGTCGGTTTGCCTGTTTTGCTGAACATTCCGGAACAAAAACCGGAATGTGAAAACCTTGTTGTTCTCTCTTGAGTTCGACTAACGCAAACGTGGTGTGAAAAAGTCCATAAAATTATTTGCGTCATTGACAGGATTCGAACTCAAACCTTTTCCACCGGGTTTGGAGGTTAGTTGATTGTTGTAGGGTTTTTAGCGCATGAGAAACTTAGGCCATATTGCTCCGTATGAAATGTTTCTGCAAATTATGTCCATTCTGTGGTCGATTTGCTGTTGCTGGACGAAAAATGTGAGTTTCCGGGTTTTTCGTCACAGGGTAGCATAGTTTTCTATGCTACCATGTGACGAAACTAGCCTACTCTGTAGCATAGTTTTCCATGTTACCCTCAGACCGATTAACTCAACCACATTTTGATTCTCCCATCCACTTTGATATGATGAATATTCTCCAAGCCAAGGCTTAACCCCCTAATCTCAACATTATATAGAACGACTAATTGCTTCATGGAACTTCTTTTCATTGTTTCACAATCGAAAAACGATGGGCAGCGAGCGACAAAAGTGATGTTCCCAATTCGTTGTCTTTATGTTGGACTTTTACTTTGTAGCCCTACCATGAAAATCAGAGGTGTTCAATTCTCAATGGAAAATGCATGTACCGAAAGGCATTGCTATTATTGAGTGGAGCTCGTACATCACTATTTGACTGTCTGGATGGCGATTGCCATTGAGGAATGGCCGATCCCACTCCATCTTGTTCTAACAGATTGTTTCTTTGCTACTGCATCGCCTTCTCTCTCTCTTTGATCTTTTAGTTATAGTTGACATATAGAGCAATATGGCCTTAGTTGCTAATGCTCCTAAAAACCAAATAACAACAACAACATGATTGACATTAAAAAGTTCAAACGGATTACAACCTGTTGCTAAGTGATATCTACTATACCTCTGACATTTTTATGGCTGCTCCTACTTTGCGTACAGTTACTCTTACCTGCTTCATTGATATCAGTTTGGTATCAGAATCTCTATAACGGACAGAGATATGATTATATTACTAGTGGAAAAAAATTGCAATATTTAACATAAAGAAATGTGGAAATTATTCTGAAACAATTACCTTAATTAATTATTGAAAAATTACGATTTATCATCATCTGAATGATGTAACATATTCACTATCCGCCCTATTTTGTGTTTAAGTTTGGACCTCGAATGTCGTTAATTTTATTTTTTGTTGGCAATGGAATTTTCCTTTTTAAGATAAATAAATAATCTGTTTAGACTCTGGGACGACCAAATAAGCTCAGAGCCGTTTACAAGATAGAAAGAATACAAGGATGTCACCATATTTAGTAGTCACGCGGGTCTGATTTTTCTTCCGAAGATTAGCTGCCTCAAACACAATATCATTCCGGTTTATTGGTTTTGTGTTTTTTTTTTTTCTGGTTTCCGCTTTGTAAATTTTATCTACAATTAATCTACAAAGTTTAATCTGCAATTTCCGCTTAGTAACTAACTTAAAAGAAATGGATAATGGCTCAAGGAAAATTTCTGGCGGGATGAAGGAAAAAAAAGAAAACTTGTATCCAACCAGCACCGTAATATCTACAGGCTTTCTCTTAGGAACCATAAGAAAATAATTCCGTTCAGACGTAAATAGGAGGAAAATTCTGGGCCATATGCAACACATACAGCTGTTGTCTTCTGTTTCATACTTCGAGATGGCCACGCAAAACTTTACCTTTCTTTCGTGATATCACGTGAATATGCGATGTACGTATCTCTGCACTGTGACTTAACTGGTGAGCGACGGTCGTAAGTGCTGCCACCATTCATCAATGCGTACGTGGGTAGCACAGTTGGTAGAATCGCCGTCTTCCCCACACCGGGTGGAAAAGACCTAAGTTCAAGTCCCGTCGATGACGTGAGGAATTTTTATGGGCCTTTTTCACAACACGACTGAGTTAGTAGGGCTCAAATATGCTGCGTCCTTATCTCAAGACACGTTGGGCATAAAGAAAACTTCTAAAAAGATGCTTATATGTTTAGCATTATGAACTGAATCCCTCTTACATTAAAGGCTTGATCTTCAGCATGACAGCTCACAGTACGTTGTATATCCCTCTCTTAGTAGAAAATAGTGAACATCAATATACGTACTGAATTATATTTTTTGAATATTACTGTTCCATGTTCATTCCCTCTCGTATCACCTGTTATTCTGTATTCCAAAATGGTGATTGCCAACGCAATAAAGTTTACGTTGACGTAGGTGGCATTCATTTAAAATATACCGTATACTACCAAAAGTCAAGCTATACGTTTTATACGTTATATATTTTGAACGCAACATATTTATCCAAAGCTATTCAAGTGATGAACGCCGTCGAAACATATTTATTCGCGTTAATCACCTTCGAATGTAACGAGTGCTTCGTGGAAGATCTTCAGTGTTAATCTCTTCAAGCCTCATATTCCCGTACCTTGTTTTGTGCAATGGTACGGTGCCTTGTCAGAAAGCGTAAAGAACTCTTTTTAAAACTGCCACAAAATAGGCACACAGAGTTGTTCGTAACATTAACTGAGGACTCAACGTTCCTGGTTCCTTGCGTTGCGACCAGTGACCTAGTCTGTACAAAGTAAAACGCCACCAGACGAAGACGCCATCTTCTTCCATCTAAACAGTTCCCACAACGCACCCATGTAATATACGGTTTCAGGCGCCCTCTGCCCAAGCACTTCGATCAGACTGGAATAGCGTGTGGAGAGAGACTCATCACTCCATAGGGCCGATTTCCATTGATCTACAGTTCAGATTCTGTGTGCCATGCATAATGCCAATCGACGAATGCATTTCATTTTGTTATCAAAGACTTGTGGAATCTGTGTTATGGAAATACTCACAGGATTTCCTGTTGTATCTCTCATATCCAAACCGAAACTCTTTAGGACCTCAAGGCACATTGGTTCCTATCAATTAATATTTCCACTTGTCAACTTAGGAATGTCTAATTCTGAACAATTGCACCTCACAGGCATTTTCCTCACATGATATCCTACTAGCCATCCCCTTCCAAACTACTCTATTAGTTCCTTCCGTGTGCTCTTTTCGTTCGGCGTACAGGTTTTAAATGAATTGCTGGCTAACCAGCAATTCATTTTATTGGCAGTGACCTATGGAGCATCCTCGTGAGGAGTTGAAGCACACGACTTGTTATGTAGTCCTTGTTCCAAAACGGATGTCCGAATTCACATCATGGCGGCTTGAGTAGGTTGGCGTGACGGAGAGTTGTTGTCTGGTAGGCTTTCTCCACACATGTCCCTACACAATCGACACGAAGGTGGTTGAAGGAATTGAGCATGTTGTATGGGAATAGCTTCTGAATCCTTTACGAGCTTCGCTAGAGTGAGGATGTTTTTCTTTACGAGAGAATCTTCCGGTGGATTCATCCTGTGGAATGTGTATGATTCTTATTGAAATGGTGAAGCAGTTTCGCCAACGAGTCGTGGGGACAGAAGCTCGTATCACTGAACCGTATAGAGCCGCTGGGGTTACACACACCTCACAATGCATTGGGTGATAAGTGAAGGGTGGAAGATTCCCGTAAGCTTCTGTTTGGCTCTCCATAGTACCCCTACGGATTTCTCTTGCCAGTGGCAAGGTGATGTCCAAAGGTAAACTAGTCATCTCAAACTATCTCAAGTCGAGGTGCTGTTGGCCTCTTCTGAAGTTGTTTCTCTGCGGTGACTAATTGAATTGCATTATAAGAACCTTACCCAAGTAAACAACTGTTAGTTTCTGTGAGTGTTGTGCCTGTAACTGTTGTCAGCAGTGGTTGCCAATGATAATAAATTGTTTTCTTAATATCTTAACGTCAAGGTCACGTCGCACTCGGGGCACAGAATGACTACTGTATTCTTTAGATACCACAATCCATTCCTCACGTATTGATATACATACAACATAAAGAATTTCACTTTGGAAATATATATCTGCGCTAACGAGTATATGCTGTAATCCTCTTAATATTTATTAAACTAAACTCTTACGAATATATTTCCACGGTGATGATTTCTTCCTAATACAGTAATAAAATAAACAAACCTAGCAAACTCCTGCGTAATCTACGTATTAAGATGAAGAAAATATTGACGGATATGCAAATTAGCAAATTTCCCTTATAATACAAGCTGGTATACTTGGCCACCCTACCGATATTCCCACGGCAGCTATTTTTCTCGTGTAATACTCAGTTGCCAAGCAAGATTGCTGGAGACTGAGGAATAGCACCGATACGTATTTCTTACGTCAGGCGTGTGCCAGGAAACTGATTCATTTGGTAATTAATCATTTGAGCGTAGGAAAAACGCTGATACCTAGGGTTTGGTGGGACTCCATTAATATGATGAGGATTTTTAAACGGGTGTTGTCGGATTCAAAGGAAATCCTAGCGTTTGCACAAAACAATGTGCAACCCATAAGAGAAGTTTCGGTGCTAATAAAAGCGGCAGAACAAAAGAAAAAATGTTTGTATTGACAGAAAAAATCCCATCGGGATAACAATTTCTAGTTAGAAAGAAATAAAAATGTTTTTTTCTTTTGAAAACAAAATCAGTTGTAATTTGCTGCCAGCGGCATGCTTGTAATAATAATATTCAACCGTCTGTCTTCCTCTCCTCCAATGGAGACATAGATAAAATAATTACGTTAACTTCGCTTCATGTGCGAAACTACTCACTGATTAAATTTTTGCTCTTCATTTTACTAAAAATGTGCGGATTTGATAAGATTATTCATATTTGGCTTGCTAGCCAAATACCTCTAGATGCAATATTAATCAGTTCAGAGTGATAATTTTAGCTGTGGTTATCGTAGATTGTATTATACGAAAAAGTCCCTAGTAATAATTAGCTTTGTATTATCCTAAATCGGGTTTGACCTTTTCTTTTTAACCTTTTATCTTAAAATTTCAGCTGTGTATTCATTAGATAAAATTAACCAATTTTATCCAATAAATATCTTATTACATAAAGTAAATAATTTTAAGCCAATTACAGTCTCTTAAATTGTATAGTACGCGTTTTTAATATTATTAGTCATTCGTATAATGGCAAGGTAAATCGAAATTTATCGTGACTTATTCATCACGATCATTATCTTCAGGCGTTGTCGATCCACTGCAGGATGAAGGCCTCTGCTGTCTTTTTCTTTCTGTTGCCATTGCGCACCAGCAAATCTCACAATTTCATCAATCCACCTCATCGTTGATCTTTTACTTAGGCTGTTAGATTCAAGCGGTATCCATTCCAAAATTCGTCTGATCCATCTATCATAAGTTCTTGATATGTGGAACCGCCTATGAGTGTTATGTTTTAAATACATACAAAGTAAAACTTATATCATCACCATTGTCTTCAACCATTGTTGATCCACTGCTGGATGAAGGCCTCCTGAACACGTTTCCAGAAACTGTGGTCTTGTGCTTTCTGTTGCCATTGCACACCAAAAATTTTACAATTTCATCAATCCACCTCATTATTGGTCTTTTTCTTGGACGGTTAGAGTCAAGCAGTATCCATTCCAAAATTTTTCTGTTCCATATATCACCAGTCCTTCTTGATATGTGGCTTGCTCATTTTTATTAGGCGCTTTGTTCTTCAATTGATGTTCACAGACTTTGGTCTGTTGGTTGAATAAAATTTTTCAGTGTTATGTTTTAGATACATACAAAGCAAAACTTGTATCATCATCATCATCTTAGGCCATTGTCGATCCACTGCAGGCTGTAGGTCTCCTCAACACGTTTCCAGCAACTACGGTCTTGTGATTTCTGTTGACATTGCACACCAGCAAATTTCACAATTTCATCGATCCACCCGCGGAATCCCATCGATAACGTGAGGAATTTTTATGGGCCTTTTTCAAAACGTGGCTGAGTTAGTCGGTCTCAGGCGAGGATAATCATGGTTTTTTTTTTTTCCTCCCAGAAACTCGGGTTTTTCGTCCAGCAAACAGAAAATCGACCTCAGAACACAACAACAAGGATGATCCACCTCATTCTTGGCCTTTTTTTTTTTTTTTTTTTTTTGGCGTTCAGAGTAGAGAGGGATCCATTCCAAAATTCGTCTGGTCCATTTATCGTCAGTTCTTCTTGATCTTAAGCCCTTATTTTAAGCCGTTAAAATAGAAATGGACAAATCATTGCCCATTTCTATTTTAAGGGCTTTCTTTTTTCAGTGATGTCACAGACCTTTGTCTGGTGGTTGTGGTTTAATAAAATTTTTGGTTAGTCTTAACAACATGGAACCCCTTCTGATCGGTCATTTCGAGTAGCAGTGCTTAAAAGGCCAAGCCTTTTCTGCTCGTTGCTTTCCTAGCGGTGTTTGGAGCTCATCTCAAGAAAAGTGTGTTTATTCGCCCCTTGCGGCTGTCTTATAATCGGAAAATAAGTTCCTGATTTGAAACCAGCGGCAAGGGGGAAGAAAAATCCCCCCTTGCTGCTGTTTTAAAATCGGAAGCTTGTTTTCCGATTTTAAAACAGCAGCAAGTGGAAGGGGAGAATTCACTCTAACGCTAAGTAAAAGCAACCGGTGGGGGGGGGGACTAACCCTGTCAATCACTGCTACTTACAACGATCGATCAGAAGTGTTACCAGATTGTAAAGATTAACCAAATTTTCGAGTGTTATGTTTTGGATACAAAGCAAAACTTTTTTGTGGCTAGAAGCTTGCCGCGTTCTCTTATTTGAACAACTTCTTTCATATGATTTGAGGAAGATTTTAACGATCGATTTTTAGCATATCCATTTTTTCGTATAATTTCTAGATAAATTTTGTTTAGCTCATTGTCATATTCATTTTATAATTTTGCTTTAGTATAAATCGGGTTGCAATTCTGTTGATGCTAATTTGATTTTCACTTTTATTAATTAAATGTAATTGCACATTGAAATATCAAAAATGTAATTAGGCATTTTTCCACTTATCTGTGAAAAATAAATAATATCAACCACCTGTACCTTGTTACACTATTTCTTATATTCAGCTATAGGATATAAAAGTCTAGTCGAAATAGAAAAAAACTTGGGAAAATACCGATAGTGGAATATAGATCGTATTACGATATGCGCTGTCAAAACTAACGCCACCACACTCCACAAAACCCCTGAAAGTTGCAACTTTCAGCGGCTTTATTGTAGAAAAAGAAGTTCTACCATGTCGCCAAGAGTATGCCCCATAGATCTGCTATAGTCCGTGTTGGAGGATCCAACCGACTGATCTGTCGATCCAGTAATCCCAGAAATGGTCTATGGATTCATATTCGGCGGTCAAGGTAGCACCTGGAAGTCACTTTCATGTTTGACAAACTGCTGTCGAACAATAACTGCAATGTGGTAGGGTCCATTATCCTCTTGGAACACATCTATGCCATCCGGGAAGACAATCACAATAGGTAGGTGGATTCTAGCATTCAGAATGCGATCTAGGGAAATGAGAGCCCAAGTGATTCCCAAGAATACATCCCTCATACCAAAACACTGCCGCACTCTGTCAGTTTCTGTTAGACCAGCACTTCGGAGTGTTCCACTCCGCATTTTTTCGCCGTATTCTCCATCTATCCTCCATATCCATAGCAGAAAACGTGATTCATTGTAAAGGCAACTTTTTTTTTCCTCTGTTGTAAATGGTCCAATGATACCGTTCACATGCAAACTTTAGGCGTCGTTGGCGAATAGTGGCCGTAAGCATGGGTACCTTGACCGGGCACCTACTCCGGCAGCCCATACGGGAGAGGTTCGTTGGATCGTGGTTTTGGAAACGAAATCCTAGCGTTTCCACAAAACAATGTGTAACCCATAAGAGAAGTTTTCGTACTAATAAAAGTGCTGGTCGTCCCCTGGTTAAAGTCCATGGTCAGCCGTTCCACCCTTTTCCGACTGTCGGCTTGTATAAGTCGAGACAGTCTACGTTCATCACGACCATCGATGAAGCGTGGGCGCATGTTATTGGTCCGACGATTGCTGCTTTGTCCACTCTTAAAACACTTAAACTACAGCACCCCACGAACAGCCCACAAGACCTTCAAATGGTATCGACAATATTCCCTTTCGAAGTCCGTCATATCATGCCTCTTGACCATGTCGATCAAGGGCTTACTATGGCTCTCATTATAAATGTGTAATTTCATAGGTGAAAATTATAATTTCGTGTCGCGAATTTTTCCATGCCTTCCCCACACGACTATTCGGGAACATGCTTAGCTGGCCGTGTTTAATGAAAGTCATTTAAATATTTGCCCGCTTAGCGTATTGGATTTTCTATAAGCATTATACACTGTGGGGCCACTTTATTGGGTACACCCTCTTAACAGCGAGTAGGTCCAACTTTTGACGTCTGAATTCATTGTGACACGAACTTAATGAGATGTCGAAAGCGTGCAGTAGGAATGCTGGTCCATCGTGACTCCGTTGCTTTCCACAGTCGTCGCAAATTGGATGATTACGGAACTCTACTCTGAAGAGCTCGTTCCGCTTCATCCCACAGGTACCCATACGACTGGATTCAGGATGTTATAGGGGAACCACCTCGCAGTAGGCTGAATTAATCCTTATATTCCTGGAACCAATTCTGTACAATTCTGCCCCTTTGATATGGTGCATTGTTGACCTGGCAGGACGGATCCATGGACCTATGCTGTTTTAGCCATATTCTGGTCCTCTCATCAGCGTGAAACAGAATGAGCCGGGATTCAACAGACTAGTCAAAAATTGTCCAATATTCGGTCAGTATCCCATTTCTAACAAGGCGTACTGTGAGTCATGAGTTCTGAAATACTTGTTTCGCTATCGTCATTCCACTTGTTTTTTGTCTGACTGCAGTCTTTCCGTTACCCTGCACATGTCTTGTCAGCTTCCGTTAACTAACTTGCTGTTTCCAACCCAAAGTATCGCAATTGGCAGGATGTTGTTTGGTTTTTGCACAAATTTTGATACCAGAGACATAATGTTACATTAAAACCACAGCAGGATTGCAGTTTGAGATACTCATACGTGTCTATCGCCGACAACCATGTACTTTCAAAACTATTTAAATCTTTCATCTTATCCATTTACGCACTGAATTGCAATCATACAGCAGCCTTACGTATCTGCTCACCTCATCTATATCCTTCTGTAACTGCATCACTAAGTTGTGATGCAGTTACAGAAGGAGTAACTGCATCAGTTACTCCTTCTGCAACTGCATCACAACTTTCATGAAAAGAGTACATAACGTATATACAAACACTTTTCTTATATAATCATCCGGTTCTGCAGAGAAACTCCTTCTGATTACAGACCATCTCATACAAATCCATAATTAACAATAAAATACTCAGACTCTAAAGAAAAATATGTATGCGCGTGTATTAATGTAACGTAAATGTTCAATGTAATATTGCCACCTGGAACAGAGCTCAACGCCAGTTATCATCGTATTGTCTACAGAATGCTGTAGTTTGGCCAAATGTATACCGCATGTGGTTTGTATGTCTACCTTAACTGGGCAGAAGCAAAGCGGTACCCATCCTCAGCACGAGGAGGTGGGCCTGTATTAATTTAGTTGCCCAAAAAGTGGCAGGTCCCGCACCCACCGAAGGCAGTGCTAAATCGGTGGGTGCCAGCAGATTTCTCTAGTTGCCCAAACTACAGAAATAAAAGAAAGAAAGAACGAAATGTCGCCGAAGGAATTTTAGTACTACTAAGTATAATCCTGAAAGGCAAGCAGGATGCGAGAAGAAAGCATCCATTCATAATGATGAGCCGTTGGAACTTGTCGTGGAAGTTGTCAGTAACTGCCTTCTTCTGTTGAAAATGTCGACAGAAAACTATTGAAAATGGTTGAAATTGGAGATAGCTTCAATCAAAACTTTTACATTGTCAGGCGAGAACTGCGGAACCTTTTTCCAGTAGGGAATTCGTGAAACGGGTAGGTGTACCTAATAAAGAAGCCACCCAGTATAAGTTACATAATATATAATTACAAGATATGGGATGCTATTAAGGATTGCTAGTTCACTGTCATCTAGAGTAGTAGGTGACCTAAAGCAGTAGGAGGATACTTCTTCTTGTCGATGGGTTAAATACCCAAAGATGAATCATCTTTGATATATAACCAAACGAATCATCCTGGTATTCTCTTTGAATTACTGCACGACTAAGCTGTTTGAGATGTGTGTGCAGTGAACATGTTAAAGTGAGTAAATTTATATACAATGATGTTATTATTGAGTATGTATATATGCACACACGAGTGCTGTTCAGGAAGTAGTAGCAGTACTGTCGTGTACATGTGATTCGTATTAATGAGCACGAATTCCGTGACGCAGGCCACCGATAAAAAGATACTGGACTGTTCTGCATCAGCAGTTTCTTAATGCACGTGAATGGCAAATTGTTTCGTTGGATTGGGAAGTTAGTGCGGGCTGCAGATGCTGGACCAATATTTACGTAACAAGATTAGCGCTCTTGGATAAAGATTGAAGCTGTAATATGATGAGCTACAATGAATGTTTCCATAGTTATAGAAAGCATGCGGGTAACAGATGCCACCCAGGTTTCCCCCCGGTCCAAAACAATTCGAAAACAACTAGGGAATATAAAGGTGATACTGATTATTGCATACCAATGGCATAGCCTCAACCTGCGTTATACTGTTCCAAATACTATGTACTGCCATTCGAATTTGCAATAAAAACTCTGCTATTTTATGGGGAGAGTTCCAATCATTACGCCCAATAAGGCAAGGCGTCATATGCTGGTGCGGTGAAGATGTCACTGCAATAGTGGCGGTGGAAAAACCCTTGATTAATCCTATGCTCCCGACACGAGTCCTTATGACTTTGATTTGTTCCACAAGATGAAAGAGCCATTCAGAGGCAAATGCTATCGGACCGCATCAAACATACTGCTAGCAGTAGATCTCTCTCACCACTCTTCTACAAAACCGGAATGCCGTTAGTATCAGACGTCCATCCCACATTGGGACCGAGCTATACAAGAGACTGGAAATTATTTTGAAGGAATTTATCCTTTAAATATTGTACATAAAGACCTTTTTTATACAACTTCGGAATTTCGAAGTTGTATAAAAAAGGTTTTGTGTTTTGCGAGACGGATTTCTGATAGTTAATACTCTCAGTATCAGAGGGCTCTCTCTAGTAATGGCTCGATAGACACTTTAAAAGTGGTCTTGTTTTCTGGGATGATATCACCAAGGACAGAATTTTTAAAATTTTTTGTCCCCTCATTGATGAGTTCGATATCGATTTAGAGTGCATTGCATCTACGAGTGTTGTAGCCCAGGAATGGCAAAACAAATATTCTTGGGGGAAACACACACACACACACACGTGACCAATGATTGTTTTTCTTTTTTATAGGTGAATGAGACTAGTATGATTATCTATTGTTACAAGGTTAAGATAAAGTATTAACCTCGTCATAAGCCATGAATTTCAATTGTCTAATCATCTTTCTGCCGTATTAGCCAACTTCACCCTGCAATACTTCGTTTTCACTCGGATTGCGATGGATTCCTTTAAGACAAGAGCGCAACAATCCACACCGTGTAAAAATTGTATCTGAATGGTTCGAAGAACACGCCCAAGATTTCTAACATCTACCCTGGCCGCCTAATTCTCCAGATCTGAATCCAGTTGAGTATGGGATATGTTGGAAAGGGCAGTTTGGCTTCGCAGTTCTCTACCGAACACAATACAGCAGCTGACAAATATCCCGAAAGAAGAATGGTCAAATATGGAACTAGACTCGCTCAGACACCTACTGAAATTCATGCCACGATGTATACGGGCTGTAATTCGGGCCAAATGGCCAAATACAGCCCTACTAAATACTGAAAAAGAGGTTTCTAATTTTTTGGTCAGTGAATGTATATGTTTTACTTCGAGTTTTTATTTTCAAAATCATGGTATATCAGTCTAGATACTCTTATGGTACAGAAATTACAGTATGTATTCTCTAAACAGTAAACATCCAAGAGATACTTAACTGAGTTAAGATCGGGCCCTTCCCTTGGGCAAACGCCACAGGTGTACCCATCCGATTCAGGAACTGATTATTGTGATTTATCACTTCGCAGTATTCTCCACCACTGCTTCAATGTCAATTGCATCGTGACAGACATACATTGGAGAAGTCGCAGGGGATGACTTCTCGGGTCTTATGGACAGCTTCACCTCAGTGATATCTATCCTATGCTATTTTTCTGATGGTAGTTGGTCCGACAGTCTTTCTTGTGTTTCTTTTGAGTTGCTTAGGCTGGATTGCAATTTTTAGTTAGAGCACGTTTCAGCTACAGGAAGGCTCATGAAAATCACCCGCCAATCTTTGGTTAATGGTAGTATTACCTTATTTCTGGGTTTGATTGCCGTTGATGACTGGGAGAATTTCTACAGTTCTCTTCAGTCGAGGCTCTTTTTAGCCGAACTCAGGTGAAGGAAGTAGGGATTCCCCTTTTTTTCCAGGCTTTTCATTCCGCTCAAAATTTAAATCGCTTCTTGGACACACACACCTCTAACAAGCAAATATATAAATACGGATATGAGTGACAACCTTTAGTACCCATAAAATAATCATTTAAATTGACAATTACAAGAAGTCTCTTGCAGTAACTCATTTGTTTCGCTATCTAATTGATGGAATTCGGAGGGGTTCGTGTGGAAAAGGCCAGATATTTTCCTCTTTCTGTTCCGCTTTTGATTGCAGATGTTTTCTCTCCTGATTCATATCTCTGAAAAACCATTTCTGCAGTAATTTCGATAAATAACATCTGTAAGGACCATGATATCCTTCCATATGGCCACATGGGGTCAGAGGAATTTACAACGTAATACAAGAACATCATGGTATTCAGAGTCACGTGAGATAGATGGCTAATTAGTATGTGGTATATTAGCCGACCAGTAAATAAAATTTACCAAATTTCTAAAAAAAATTGCTGCAGTTTAAATCTGTTAGATAGATAATATTGTAGCAATATTACAATCTGAGTGGCTGCGAATCTTTCGAGCAACCTTCAACGACACCACACAAGTCTTAAGAGTTGTGATAAGTTCATTTGTATTTTCTCTTTAGGTGATAGTTTACGTTAGTTTAGCTGAAAACTTTTATGGATTCAGCGAAAATGTAGGGCACGGTGAAACACAGCAGAAAAACACTCTAGGCATAAAGAAATGTCTCCTCTCTTCGCGCTACTCACCCTCTTGCTCGACACGTGACAAGGAATTTTTCATCGAACACTAACGTCTCTTTCCTTCATGAAAACCTTTTTTCTCTCGACTGCATTGAACATTTCATTCGCAGCTGGACAGATGGCTCTTTTTCATACATCGGGCTGCCCTGGGTCTCTTTTCCTCTGTCCATGGAAGCCAGTTGGGCCACTAAAAGGCAGCCTTTCTTACGTTTTTTTTTCTCTCTCTCTCTCTCTCTCTCTCTCTCTCTCTCTTTTTCTTCTTCTGTGCTCACCAACGAATCGCAACCCACTTTGCTACCTCCGAACAGAAGTTGATAGTTGCGTATGTTAAGTGAAAAATTGCTAAATGTATTTCTCTTCAGATAATGGCCACAATGAGGCTCTCTCTCCACAAATTCTTATTGTGAAAAAATGAGCAAGGGGAGGGGGTTGTTGACATACTTGGTGGACTCAGTAGCTGTTCTTTGTAGGATTTCGACCGATGACACATACAGAACAATACAGTGGTAACATAATGAAGACAATGGAGAAATTCCGCTAGATCCCTCCAGCGAACATTTTTGGCTGGTTCGAACGTTTTCTGTTTATGAATTATTGGCCTTCATAGCAACAGCTGTTCAGTATAAAGGTGTTAACTCAATACTGTCTCACTACTATATTCACCCTGCTTAGAGACGAAAAATATATTTCGGAAATTGTACAATGAATTGCGAAAGGTACGTTCACGCCTAATGATTTAAACATACCTCTTCCAATCAGGGACGTATTCAGGGGTGGGCAGAGAGGGCATATGTCCCCCTTAACCAAAAATTTGAAATTAAAGAAACAGAACGCAAGAGGTGTTCTAAAAAAAAAAAATCTCAAAAGCCTGGTCGCCATGCCCCCTTACGATATTACCTTGACCTGGTTCCCATGCCCCCCCCTTACGATGATACGTGGATACACCATTGCCTCCAATCATTCACTTCCACCCACATTATCCATCCATCCAACTGCATTAGATTAACAGCACAGCTATAAGTAATCAAATTGCTAGAAATTTGCATAATAAAAATTAATATTCAAATATGAATTTTGAATATCGAAAATCTAAATGTTAAAAATCATCAAATATCTATGTATTTAAAGATAATGTTTTTGATCCCTTAAAGTGATCATAACTAGCTTGGAATGGTGACGAGTGAAACCCACTAAATCTGTATATTTGAAAAGTTATTGAACCTTTGAAAGCTCAAAATAGTACTTTTTGATTGAAGTTTGAAGCCTGATGCATGCAGTCACACTCATTTTGCCTCTGCTTCTTAAAAGTAATGGTAACCATCTGTTGAAAGTAATCAGACTCAAATATATTTTGGTTTGTTTATATTCCCAGTGTCCGCAAAACTATAAGGATTAATCTCAAGATGGAGACTATAATAAGAATCCACCTTCTGTCGTATTATCTGGATTCATTTTCACGCTGACCAGTCGGTTACGGTTGGGCCTAACACATCTAAATTCTAACAAGTTATAGACTCGGATAGCCGGATTCAGTGCCCAGAGTGCTAACCATTACTTTTGAAATTTTCTATTTATACTTTTGGGTGTTAATAGAGATTCAGAGGAATTTACAAGATAGAGAATATAAGATATATAAGATATATTACAGCCTTTCGTGGTATCACAGGAAGGGGGAGGATGGACAAAATAATGGGAACTTCTGTAATGAGAGTTACAGGTATACACTAATATGATGTTGGGCGACCATTTTCTTTTAAAACAGCTTATATTCTACGTGGAATGTATTCAACGAACTGTCTTGGGCTATTCTTCAGTCTCCTTGAATGATGAAGGGGGGAGGAAATCTGCTTCTCACTCCCCTCTCCAAAAATGCGCACAGTGGCTCAATAACGTTTAAGTCTGGTGATTGTGCAGGCCATGGGGGATACTTGTCTTCATTTCCTCAGACCAAGATTCGACACGTCTGGCTGTGTGTGTGTGTTGGAGCATTATCATCTAGAAACATGGAATATTTGTAGGAAACAAAGTTTGCACCATGGGGTTAATATATTAATGGTCACTCAGAATGTCAAGGTAATCGGTGTGACAGTAATTCACCCATTTCTTGGTTATGACAGGACCTAAAGAATTCCAAGATTTTGCTGCCCAAACCATTGATCCTCTTCCATACTTGATGGTTGGCACAAAACAGTCAGGATGATACGCTTCCTGTGGCATTCGCCAAAGATAAATTCTCCCTGATGTTGGAAAAATGTGTGAATGATGATTCATGTGAAAGTATGATGTTCCCAATCATAAATGGCTTGACAGTAGCAGCTCTGCCATAAATTTCAGTTTTATGAAGTTCACTCTGAATTGTTTTGCTAGAAACCGAATTCCAGAGACTTACATTAAGTTCTACAGTTATTTGAGGAATAGTGTTATGTTTTCGGGCTGCAATCCTTTTCATCGTCTGGTGGTGTCTTTCAGTTAGCTTCGATTTTCTCACAGATTGTTTTTCCATAAGTGAATGCCGATATCACTTTCGATACAGTTGCTCTAGATACATTAAACAAATCAACAGTTTTACTCACGGATGCCCCTGCTAAACGTGCATCAACAGTTTTACCTCTTTGCAATTTAGACAAGTCGGTCATTTTTTCATGTATCTTTTTAATATTACCTCTAAATAAACATCAGTTTTTATTGTCTTTCCCTCAGCGTACTACCTGTAAGAAACAAAAGAAAAAAAAAAATATATATATATATATCATTACTTCATTTTCATAAATACGTCATACAGCCACTACAAACACTCTGCTTTCAGATCAAGTGTTTCCAACCCCTGTAGTTTGAAACATGCATTGTGCGTATAATCAGTGATCACTGAATTATGACCACCCCCATCCGTAATGGACTATGCCGCATAGCTCGCACATAAAAGGCGGAACAACATCGTACGCTAGTGCAGTGGCAATTTGCATCTAGTCGTACAGGTCAATCTGATAAAGCAGCAGTTGTGGGACGTAATAAAGATATCACGGAGTTTCAAAAGGGCATGATTGTGGGAGATCATGCGTCAGGTGCTTTCATATCGAAAACGATGTGTCGTCGATTGATCACGGCCCGCAATGGTTAAGGTGTACAATGAACGGTGTCGAATGGATCAAACCACCTCCCGCCGACAGAACTCTAAAGGATTACGCAAAGTGAATGTTCGCTGTGAGCGAAGGGTGTAGCGCGTTGTATGGGCACAACGGCAGGTCACTCTGCGACAATTGGCATCGCAATGCAATATGGGGAATGCACAAACAATATCCCAAATAACGATGCGCCGCACATTCAGACATATGGGGTTCCAGAGCAGACTACCCAAGAGATACCAAATATGTGCAACACACGCCACTGGATGCCTTCGTGGGTGGCGCAAGCAACACGTGTCCATGGACCCACCGTGCATGGTGCCCACTATCGAGCAGGTGGCGGCGGTTGCTTAATATGGGGCAGCTTTTGCTGGCAGGAAATAGTACTCCTAGGTGTATACGAGCCAACGTTTCACTGGTGATATCTACCGGTAGCTCTTAGGAGAATATGTGCAATCTGCCATGTTTGTTTGTTTTTTTTCCAAAACGATTGTCCGCTTGTTCATGAGTGGTTAGAGGAACACTGTGAAGATATCACCCATCTTAATTGGCATCCAAACTCGTCTGACCTCAGTTCAATTGAACAACTGTGGGAAGTTTTGGAACGGGAAGTAAGGCGTATGGACACTCAGCCGTCATCTCTTCCTATGCTGTGGAAAGTCTTGCAGGCAGCATGACTGCAGATTACTACAGACGTCTTCAGACATCTAGTGGAGTCAATGCCTAGGCGAATAGTGGCTGTTATCCTTGTGATCAGTGGCCCAACATAGTATTAGGTAGGTGGTCATAATTCACTGATTACTGAGTGTATATTTATTCCGCATATTTACTCTCACCATTCAGCTAACTTCATGTCATATTCACCAGATTTTGCTTTTTAAATACTGTTGCGTGGCACACCACCGGTTGTTAAAATCAGTTGCTGCTTCATATTGCAATCTTCTTCAGCGTACCATTGATAGCTAAATAGCTTTGATTTTTGGAATATACCTGTAGTTACTACCGTTCCCAATAGTGAAAATATGCAAGTCGAGTGTTGGGTTGCTGCTGACAGACTCAGGCTTTATACCAGCAGTTCGAAGAGACCAGCTGGTGTGATCTTAATATCTGCTGCATTCGCTTTTTAAAGTTTTAAGTGTGAAGCAGATAGGCGTCACGTGCTTTTTTAGTGTGTCCAGAATAATATTAATAATATTAAGCTATTAAGAATTAATTATAGTTGGTATAAACACTGGTCTCTAACTTTTTTGACTAGTTGGTCGCATTCAATGGGGGAAATCCGTGGTGCGGGCTGCACTTCAAGCGAAAATATGAATGTGCTTAGTTGCTAACCGAATCTGCAGATTAAGAAACTGAACCTTATATGAGAAATGCTTAATATGAGTACCTACGTAAGTGTATTTCTTACACAAATCATTAAAATAAAAACATAAAGTGCTATTCGCATTACTTTTTTTTCCATAATTTTTAGCATCTTTGCAAAATGTAATTCATAAGTACATTTTTAAAAAAGATTGTTTGGTCATATCTTTTTTAAAAATGTACCATGAAAGCACAATTTTTAAAGTACTATATATAAGATAGACTGTATTTTAAATTTGTCTGTTTAATTTCCCCTGTAATTCATCGTTAACAATTTCCTTCGTGAAAAAAGAAAATGGAGTCAAACGCCTATAAGTACCTAACCATGCTGTAACTAATTTTTCTGATATCGTCAAGTATAGCTCGTGACTTAGGGATTCCCGGTCTGAACTAAGGAACAGCGAACTCATTTTGATTATTTGTTTCCACCAATAATGCAAGAAACTTTTATGATCTGTTTTCATACCGTGTCTTAATTAGTCGGCCACAGACAAGGACAGTAGAGTTATTTAATCCAGACAAACGGGCGAACTGACCAGAGAACACACGCAACTTATGAACATAATACACATAGGTGTACGAAGAGAAAAAGTCATGATAATAATTTTCAGATTTCTGTTTTTCTGAGATTTTATTGAAATTTAGATTGACTGGACAAATAACAGAGCCAGATATAAAATTTCATGAAAATTCGTCCAATGGGAGTCGAGTTGTTATTGCAGATAGACGGGTGGATATGGCGAAGACAATAGGCGCTTTACTCATATATGCTTGCTAAACTAATTTCTGCTTCCAGTATTTGGGAAACATATTCCTGGAGAATCCTCATCTTCCCAATTCTTCAGATATAAATCATTCTTGTGCTTCTTAGGAAAAGGATTGATCTATGAAGTAATGGCATCCAATGAAGCTGATACTTTCTTTTGAAATCGCTGGCTAACGATTTGAAATTTTTGCTATAAATATCGATTCCTTGTAAGTCTGTACAGTCTTCCCGACATGCAAATCAGCCGTAAACACATCTGTACAGGTATATTAGGATTGACTATTGATCGACTATTCTGTTCTCACAGGATTGACTATTACCATAAAGTAGGTGCGGTTTAAATAGGCCTTAATTGTGTTTGCAGTAATGGATGTTTGAATTTTCTGTAGGACTCTAAACTAGGGTCAGGGATTACTTCTACATGACAGGGCTCTGTGCGAATTGCATAAAAAATGGTTAACAGGATCGATTATATATGGACTTCAGACATTTCAATATGAAGTAAGGGCACCCCAGTAATCATTGATTACAAAGATTTAACAACCTTGAGGAATTATTCTTTACTGATATTTATAGAACGAAGATCTGGAGATCGCACCAAAATTTCTGGAACGGTAATTTTGTGTGGCATGTCTTGTATTGTCGAGAACCGGGCAAGGAAGTCCATCTATTCGTGGCGGTCTGGACTCAGTAGTGAGTGGCGATTAATGTTGTTATATGGATCTTTGCCCTCCGTCATTGTAGTATCAGTGTGCTTTTGACCTATGTTTATTAAAAATGGCTCGTGCTTTAGAACAGTCCATTTAGAGCAGCCAATCGGAATAGTCAATTTTAAATAGTCAACCCTACGAGAATAGTCAATTTAAAAGTGTTATTAAAAGCTTTCTTGCCGATCCTGTTCTGATTGACTCATTCCGCGAAATCTACCACCATACTATTCCAAATTGGAATAGTATCGTGGTAGATTTCGCGTGGTAGATTTCGTGGTAGAATAGAACTTTGCACCTCAAGATGAACAGAGGAGTCAACATTGGGCTTATAAAACAGGGTGCTTCAGGGTAGTTCTGTTTATTTACGTGCTTATTCCATTTATAGTTAGAAATTATTGTGTTCTAACCTATTGAATAAATTTAAGGAAGAACTAGAAAAATTATTAGGATTGGACAGGTGATGCGGGAAGTTTTTTTTTTTTTTTTTTTAAGGCTGATCTCTAACCCACAGGAGTCTGAAATGTTCAAATTCTCCCTTAAGCAAAGCATTAAAAAAATCAGATCCGCCTTGAACATCAAAACCCCGATTACTGTAGTAAAGAATTACAAACGTGGCAGTTATTTTGTACCCAACTCAAGTTCATTGAATACAAGCTGCTAATTTTTTTGCAAACAGTAAATATTTAGAGGTTTATCTATAATACACAACGAATCACGTGTACTAAATCGCCATTGTAATTGGAACAGTGTGGCCTGAGTACCAATGGGCCAAAAAATTCCAAAGATCATTCCTGGAACTTTCTGACCATACATTCAGCTACGGCCATGTACTCTCTCACTATTCTGTAAATTACTCTGACTGTCCCAGAGTATTAATTATTTATTTTCAGCACTTATGTTGTGGTTAATCATTGCATATATTTCTGCTCTACAGAAAAATTTCTATAGATTTTAAGTGGCCGTTGCAATCCATTTCAAAATTCATTTAGAACGTTCGTAGAGACTTTTGACCAAATTTCATGTCGATAGGTTAATACGTTTTGCTTGTGCTTCCATTCTCTCCCTTCTCCTCTTAAGAGCGCAGTTACATAAATCCTCACCTTACAACTACAATCACATGGTCCATCTTAGTAAACACTTTTTGAATGCACTGTAAGAGTTTTAGTTCAAAAGGTATTTTATTTCATAGGCCATTGCTGGATTATCAGCAATGGACTATGATAATAAATATGACTTACTAAATATTCAAGAAGCATTTACCAAGCTACCATCAATGCAATATTCCTCATTCTCTTTAGATTTGGATTTGATCCATTATTTTGATACAGTTTTTGTAAAAAATATGGTTAGAAATAACACTTTACCAATGATGTAAGCATAAAATAATTTCGAAATTTATTTCAAATCTCGTGGTGGTAGTTTGGTAAATACTTCTTGAGTACCATATAGGTGTTATAACGGACACATACTTATATATAATTGCTGATCTCCTCTGCTATAAAAGTTAACCTTTACTCTCACGTGAACTGCATAATGGAAGCTTTTGGTAAAAGTAATTTTTGTCTTTCAGCTCAAAACTGTTCTACTCAAAATGAATGATGAAATATTTTGAATTCCTTGTAAAGCTATGCAATTTATGGACGCATATTACGGAAGATATGCTTCCTGACTCTTCGGGAATAAATATTTCAAACTTATATTCCAAAAGGAAACAACCTCTCTGTTAAAGAAACCTAAAAAAGTATATATTATATAATTTAGTTGATAAGATGAACGAGAAGAAATGAATTGCGTTGTAGCTGTTGGAATAAACCACTCATTGAGGAGTGGATGAAAGTTAATTAAGATGTATAGCTACTCTTATGACAGTACAGTAAGAGTACAGAATACGAAAATTGTAATTCTATCTTTATCAACAGAGATATTTGGCCAATATAAATTTCGTTATTTGAAAATTATTTTGGTTCAGTTGTTTCTTCTATGGAGACTTGCATTTGTTTGTCTTTCAGAGAACCATGTTCAAGAAGACATCTCTTCTTATGGTTATCTAGGTCATGTCGGGTCATGTTATCATCCAATAACAGTTAATTTTACTATACAGAGAGTATACCTGGGACAGAGACTGTATGGGGAGCCCACTTTTGTGAACACCGATTAAATATTTACACGGTAATGAAAATATTTAATCGGATGTTAAAGAGTATTTTTAGGAAATCGGAAATTTTCTTTAAACCTAATTGTTTAGCGTGCACTTTGGAAAATCACAGCTTTGTGTAAACAGACATCAGTCAGTAGACCTAGTGATTGAGATGAAAGCGTTGGAAACGTTTGAGATTGCTGCTTGGAATGCTTTCCGAATTATGCGGCTCGATGCCATATAAACACGAAAGGGTAACTCTGAAGAGTGTGGGGGGTTGGGGGAAAATACTCGTATCCGATGGCATTCCCCAAAAAGGAGTAAGCACTCCCAAATGTTTTAAATGTCGCTTCCTATAGGAGGACCTGAAAGGAGGGTACCCCTACATAAAAACGGAACTTAACGTCATAAAGGGGTAGAACGTTGGCCCTACAAATTCCTTTTCTCTAAGCGTGTTTAGGTAGTTAAACCTGGAAAAACGTGGTTGCTCATCCGGTGGAAAATACTTCTTTTCTGTCCGTGCTGCTCCATATTCAGCCGTCCTGCCAGCTGAGTGTTTGCCTTTGAATCAGCGCTGCCTACCACGCAATGTTGCGGAAACGATACACCCTGATCGCTCATGCAGATATGCACAGACCATGGTACCACATAACGGGACGTAGAACGGCACGCGCTGGGCGTTACAAAGGACTCCGGCTGATAGTCAGCCCCTGGTAGTGTCACGAAGGCGTATACTCTCTCGACCGTGAATGACATGTTTTGGAGCCGTCAAAACGCCACTCCCTCGCCCTCTCCTCTCGATCCCCCCCCCTTCCACCCTGCAAGCCAGTCGTAACCTTCCAGGAACACTTGCAAGCTTTCGCTCGCGGTTCGATACGATGGACAACCCCTCCTCGCACGGCAGACAGCACGTGCACTGCTGTAATGCGGAACTGAAGATGGACGTTTAAGGTCGTAGCCGCTAATAGCGATGTCTAATGGGACGCTGTACATCAAAGCCCTCACAGGTCGAGGGAGAAGTTCAGAGGATGCCTTTTATATATTTTCTCGGTGTGCTCAGGAAAGAAGAGCTATAATTCATAAAGCATCCCCGACTACTGAATGTTTGTTATTTGCATATCTATCTAATATTTACAGACTGCTCACTCTGTCTTCTGCTGCTCAGTGTCCTTCGCCCTCTTATCTTTTGAATAGAGGGATAAAGCAATAAGGAAGAGGGAAAAAGAAACAGTGAATAAATATAGCACAAAATCGACAACAGAAGCTAAACAGATCTAAACAACATCAGCAGTCTCAGATCACAGTTCTCCTTGTTTACACACGCTATTGGCCTTTCAGAAGAAACAAAGAAAATAAAAACAATGCAGTTTTTTTCTCCTTCAATCGAAAAATGAAGTTAAATTCTGCTTGCATTTTATTTCCACGAATTTTAAGTGTTATCAATTAGGTATCAGTGTATGTAAATTGCATCTGAACAGTAAAGGTGGTACTGCAGGTAATATTTGTGCTTAACAAAGGTAAGTGCTTTACTCATCGTAAGCATAAGCGAAATAGCATCTTTTAATACTCATCGAGGGAAAAAGTGTAAGAGATATAAAAGTAAAATTAAACATAATTAATTCTCCTTTAATTGAGAAAACGAAAAAAAAATGTAATAAAATATGGAGGAATAAGCTTATGAGATGCCAATTCATAAATCCGATGAGCATGCTGGTTTGCATATGATTTTCTAGCAGTGTGATTGTGCTGAGCGCCAAAACAACTAAGGCTATGAGGCGTCGTTATATCAATAATGGTGTGAATTCTTCAGTCGGTTTGTCCGTTTGTTGGGCATTGTCTTAGCGATGAGTCAGAGTCTAAACACCTATTTCTTAACGGAATCGCTGACTACTTAAGTGGAACCGCCATTCGAAAGGAACGTTTGTCTGCGAGGACTGCCAGTTCTGCTGGCAAGGGGGGGGAGGAGAGATTCCTGTATCACGTGCCCCTGGATGCAAGTACCAACACACTTGGGGATAATCTAGTCTCTTGTAATTAATCGCAAGTTGTTAACAAAGGAAGCATTGCCCATCGAATGGTTTAAGTCACTTGTACACTTTTCGCAGATATGGCAATTGAAGTAGACAATATATAAAATTGTCTACTTCGCTCAATATACAGGTGCATCAGAGGACTTAAATGGAGCGGTCTTGACACTTAGAATATTGACGACGTTCACAAAACTCCACCGTTAGGACCCTTGGCTCTTCACTTTTTCCATATTTTAATTTTATTCTTGACAATGAGAACCTTTTAGAGAAGGGTGCACTTTTTTTTCAGGGAATTTAGAGTTTGTTTTTAGGTTCCTTTTAATTTTCACGCTTTTTCTCTCTAATTCCATATTTCCAATTCATCTAGCCTTACGGTATGATTTAAATTTCGGACGTAGAAGGTTTTAGCAAATTTCATATCCAGTCCCTTGTTTTCTGGCTGTTATACGGGTATTATCTCTATCGTTAACATGTGCGGGTATTGCTGCCGGTAATATAACCCTCTTCTTCCAGTCACATAGCTCCCTGAGGAGCTGTTGTGGCCACCAACAAATTTTTCCAACTGCATCGATCGTGTGCTATACGAGCAGCATCGCAAAATGTCATGCCCAGAAGTTCACTTATCCCATCCTTCCACCTAGTTGCAGGTCTTCCTCTGCACCTCTTCCCCTCGGTTTTTCCTTCCATTATATTCTTCAACAAAAAGTTTTCCCTTCTTACTATATGACCAAAAAACTTGAGTTTTCTTTTGTTGATGCTGTGAAGAAGAATTTTAGGCCTGCCAATTTTATTCAATACCCACTCATTTGTTCTTCGATCCAAGGAAGAAATACGCAGCATTCTCATGTAACACCACATTTCACATGCCTCAATTTTCTTCCTGTCAATTCTTTTCAGATTCTATCCTTCACATCCATAGGTGGAAACTGGAAAAATTAACGAATCAATGATTCTCAGTTTCGTCTTTAGGGGCAGATCATGATCTCTCCTTAATTTTATCAGACCAGCGACCAATGTTTTAGCAATTGCCTGTCGTCTCTTTACATCGTTTGAGCAGTCACTATTTTTATTCATTCTTGACCCTAAGTAATCAAATTCATCAACTTCTTCGATATCTTGCCCATTAACCTTCACTTTACTGGAATCGAGATTATCATCATAATTTTAGTTTTACACACATTCAGAAACAATCCTTTTTTCTTACTTGCTTCACATACTCTCCTCAGATTTTCTTTAAGATGATCGTTACAATTACAAATTAGCACAGTATCATCTGCATAACGAAGGCTGTTTATCTTCAGTCCTCCAATGTTGATGCCTGTCTCTAAATCTTCCAAAGCTTCACGCATGATATCTTCGGCATAAAGATTAAAAAGGTGAGGCGACAAAATACAGCCCTGCTTGACACCGCTACCTATTGTGAAAAAGTCCGTGTTTCCCATGTTCGCTCTCACAGTTCCTTCCTGTTCCTGATAGAGTAGCTTAATCAGCTGAATTATGTGGATTGAGAAACCCATAATAGTCATCGTTTCTCATGTTGAACATAATCAAATGCTTTTGCATAATCTATAAAACACAAAACGACTGGAACATTGAATTCTTTGCATTTTTCAATAATCAGTCGTAGAGATCTGATCTCTGGTTCCTCTATGAGAATGTTATTCGGCCAGTGGTGATAACTACATGTTTCCAAGTTGAGGTAAGCGTAATTCACAACGGAAAGACTTCAGAGTCCACACTAGACTTCATAACTCCACATCTGGGAAGGAGAGGATCCAAAATGATATATGCATCAGGACACCAGCTAGTTCTCCTGGATGATCACCTGATTGGTACCTCAATGCCAACTGCCTATCTTAAAGGTCATGCTAATGTGCACTTCTCCTGGAATCAAAAGGTACTCCAATCTATAGTTTGTTAACATGTGTAACATTTGTACAACTGCATATTTCATTGGCCGATTTGCATGATGAAGGGGTCTGGAAACCCCCAAATAATACTTTTTTGGGCGAAAGAACACCCTACTCGCCCGCCTGAAATCGATTATCTACAGCCTGATTGAATAAACCTTTAAGATTTCCTCCAGTTTCCGAGGAATTCAAAGAAAGTGATGAAACACTATACTTTTACAAAGGACATCTCTTCAATTTTAGACAATGATAGACCCTTGGAAGAGTATCTCATATACACTTAATTGTTTCAAGTGATACTAGAGGATCAACGTCTCACTGTGAAAACTTAATTTTGCATTTTATTATTATTATTCGTAAGTTTTCATTTCCAAGTGGGCGATATTTAGTCGAAAATATTATGTGAACATGGATCTCAAGCGTAGCAGAACTAAATGCGTTAGTTGTTGCTGAAATGTGGTTAAATTAAAAGGAACTCAATTGCAATCCCTCATTTCCGCTTTTGTTTGTTTAATATACTGCTCGATAAAATTAACAGAAAACTTTGCGTAACTCGTGCTGCCTGCGATGAAGCGAGACAAAATTTGGTATTGTGCTGTACTGCAAAATAACGATGAAATGAGGAGACGCGAAAAAATTCTGACAGGTTTAAGGAACATTTATAGAGGTTCTATAAGAATTACCAAAAATTACCAAAATTTGGCTGTATAATCCCCTCCATGGCTAAAGAGGCCTCACAGCGGTGAACTACTCTCGATAGGGTACCTATAAAATTCTGTGGCAACAAATCCCATTCTTCCATCAAGTGACCGAGAAGTTGGCTGTCGGCTTACAACGATGACCAAGAGTGTCTCACACATGCTCAGTCGGATTTAAGCCTGGTGATCGTGCTGGCCATGTCAGTCGTTCGATATCCACTATTTACGCTCAATGTGCAGTGGTGTTCTCGTGCATGAAAAGAAACTCTGGGCCAACCGCACCCATGAAAAGTCCCTCATAGGGTTAGAGGATCTGTTCTCGATACATTGCGCAGTTACGCAACCCCTATCCAAAACATGAAGGGGTGCGCGGCCGTTGATCATTATTCCGCCCCACACGAGAACATCGCCTCCACCGTAAGTGTCCCTTTCTCTGATGCTATAGGGATGGTACAACATTCTTCGTTGTCTCCAGATGAAATAACGTCTAACAGAACTGCATCCCAATTGTCTCAGTGCTCCAAGTCATATATTCATGGCACCAGTTTCGACGAGCTGTGGTGGTTTGGGGTTAATGGGATTCAGATTCAAATTATTATATTAGGGATTAGAGTGTGTTTAGTGTCAAACGGCACCAGGGGTTCTCCCATTTGCGCGTAGTATACATTGTAGGTGTGAAACAGAACACTGTCAATGCCAGAGGTTTAAAAGTGTATGGATCTTGTATATGTGTAGTGTCGTGTACCGTTGTTCCTCTGGTCATTTGGCCGCTGGGTCCCTAATGGGAACCAACGTTGCCCACACTCCGCCCCGTGGAGGCAGACCACGTACACGAGTATTATAGTTATTTACTCTGGCAGGTCCTGTCACCTAATTTCCTGAGATTTCAGCGAATAGGACCTTTAAAAAAAAAAAAAAAAAACCGCTATAGATAGGGGTCAACCAAAAGGAGTACTAGTTATGCGATTTGATATCATTAAGTTTTTGGGTGTAGGGCTCAAGCAATTTAACAAAGATTCGAACGCTAGTAGTTCTAAGTTAGAGGGAAAAGACAGATATGGGGTCCATAGAGAAGATGACCCCCAAATCAGTGGAGCAGGCCTGCCCCACCAGAGCGGAAAGAGGAGTGGCGAGGGGGGGGGGAAGAAGCCAGAGGTAACCTTCCCCTCCCGCCCGGGGAGTAGACCACGCAAGGGAGCGAACGCCTAATGGCAGCAGCTGAGCTGTGCTGGTGGTTGTATCCTACCTGGGACAGCATGCCAGCTAGGAACAGCCAACAGTATGGATGACCTTGTGGTGTCCATAAGGTTCCCATGGTCATCCATCCATCTGGTGAAGCGGCTGGAATAGAACATGCAATTTATATTATTCGCTTTATTTAGTTTTAATTTATATTATATTAGGGGTTAATGGGATGCATATGTGTCCGTGTCATGGGTGGCTCCCAGGCTCTCTCCTAACTCCACCTGTATTTGGATAAAAGCGCAAAAAAAAAGAAAAAAAAAGAAACGGTCTGAAAGTATATCTTATTATCTTACTGTGCTAAAGCACAAAATCCTGCACCCACCGGAGGAAGTGCTATACCGGTAGGTGCCAGCAGTCCCGCTCCCAGTGTACCTAACCTGGAAGCCAGCAAAAAAAAAAAATAAATAAATAAATAAAATAAAAGGTAGATAAGTAACTAAATAAAAATAATAAAATTAAAAAATTAAATTTAAAAAAAATTAAAAAATAAAAATAAATAATAATAAAAAAAAGTCCCGCACCCACCGGTGAAAATGCTATACCGGTGGGTGCCATCAATCCCGCTCCCAGTATCCTAGCCTGGGAGCTTGCAAAATAGTGGATAAATCATCTTATAAATTTACCTTAGGTTTAATGATCTGCCATAAGGCTTATCCAATGTCTACGCCGCCGAAAAACAGTTACACAAAACTTTGCAATAAATTAAATCTCAACTGATTAACAAGATAATTACTTTCATTACAAAAACTAAAATCTTCAATATGTAATAACTTTCCTCTTTGTTCAGAGTACAAATTACACTCGTATAAAATATGATACCATGTCTCAGGCTGATCAGAACTACACAAAGGAGAATTTATGAGGCCAAAATGGTATAACTTAAAATTCAAGGACCCATGGCCAGTCAGGATATATGACAATTCCATTACTGGAAAAAAACATTTATTATCCTTATTATCAAAAGTAAGAGTGGTCCCGAGGATAAACAATCTCGTCACCTCCTCAGTGGTTAATGGAATTTTAATTTTCATTCATTTATTAATTACACACAATACGCCGACCGGGCTAGCCAGGTAGGTAAAGTGCCTGCCTGACAACCCAAAGGTCGCGGGTTCGATTCCCGCCTTGGGCTTGGATCACAGTAAAATGCAAAAAAACTTTGGAAGGTGCATTATGGCCATAGAAGCTGATGCGCCAACAACTAACAAGAGAGAGAGAGAGACACACAATACGTCTAAATATTATGTACATCAAAGTATATACATGATTTATATACAATATATATTTACATATAATTAGATGCTCTGTACATATCATTAAACACTCGTGTGTGTGTGTGTGTGTGTAAGTGTGTTTTTTAATCAGGGTAGCTCCTAGGCATAAGCCCAACTCTACCTTGAGAATATGTAGTCTTTACAAAGCAGGCCTGGAAAAATATATTGAATTACCTGGGTCTGATTTTACTGTAGCGTAATTCGCGCATGAAATCCCGCACCCACTGGAGGTAGTGCAATACCAGTGAGTGCCAGCAATCCCGCTCCCCGGATTGCCCATATTGGTTAATGTGATGCAAACCACTGGCATCCTTGCACAGAGTCCACCTGAATTGAACCATCTTAACACAATCCGGTTGGAAAAGTTTTCATCTGTGGCCGCATCAACCTCGAGATAGTTGTTGATAGGGCATTTTAGGGTCCGTATTGTTGTTAGAGCCAGATAACGATCTGTTTTGGTTGACGTAGCCCTCTGGCAACCTTGGGCAGCTCTTCTTGTAATGGTTCCTCTCTCCTGAAACTGCTTACATATTGTCGAGATGACCTGACATATTAAGCCAACATGCCGCCTGCGACTGCCCAGTTTTAAGTCTTCTAAAACGGCCTGCCATCTCAAAGAATCATATAAATGACGATGACTTGCCATCCTGAGTACTGGAGATGTGGCTATCCGACTGAGCAAGCAAAAAAAAAAAAAAAAAAAAATTGGAATGAAGTGAGGTGGTCACAACCCGTGTTTTTTAGACATAAATAATTTGTATAATATGCGGCTCTTTAAGGTAGTAGATCGATTTCTATCGAATACTCGAAATTTGCATGCCAGGATGTCTATTATATCAAATATTCGCTTTCGGCGACACTGTTGACGATAAAATATTCATGAGAAACAATTTGTTCTGTTAATTTTGTCGAATAGTGTAGTTTATAGCGGACAATGACAAAAGAGGACAATATTTTTTGCTGCACAGCATAATCAAAATAATGTTTAGCTGTCACCAAGATATCACATTTTAATTGTTTGAGTTTAGTTCAAATTATCTACAATCAAAATACCGAAAATCAAAACTCTTAATGAATTAAGCGCCAACAGCTTATAACAAGTTATAATATGAATCGATCGCGTTGGCGTTATGTATACTGTTGGACCAATGTATTTTTAACTTCTGGAGGTCAAAAAAATACACTGCATTAGCTAGATCATAATAACAGATACGACTTTATGAAAAACCGAATTAATTTCACAGAGTTGGTTTCTGAACAAGCCCTTGACTACAATGCGAAATATTCCGAAGAGGATAGTTTCTAAAGACCCCTTTAATATATATGCGAGTTTCACTAAAGTTAAATGAAAAAAAATTACTCTTTTACCACCCACACAGTGTGTGAAAGCGGGCCTTTTCGACCCGGTGTGGAAGCAAACTCCAGTCTCCATAAGAACAGAAGGGAAGCGGTTGCCCTTGCAAGATTATATATAGGTCGCACACATCTTTTCCATTTATTAATAGGTGAAGATCCTTCTACTTGTTCTCTCACCTCAGCTCAACCCTTACGAGACACAGCCGATCTAGTTAATTTATTTAGATATCTGAAAAATATTCGTGTATGATCACTTTTAATACCTACCATTTATGGTAACAGGTACACTTTGGCCTTAGTCGCTCTTTTACCACAAATCTCCATATTATCCAATCCTGGTTCGAATGTTCTCAACGGCTCCACAAACTTTGAGCTTTTTTTCACTCCGTGGCTGAGTTACTGTCTCAAACGAGGATAGTAAGCCCCCCCCCCCAATCTGGAAACATGGGTTTAGCGAAACAGGTACAAACATTTATACATTTGCTAACAAAAATATTAGAGAACCCAGCATCTTGATATGGAAGAACCTCCTGTCCAGTCTATTCTGCACCTATAAGCTTTATCTAAGGTTGTCTATAAATTGAGCGCCCTTTTGAGTAATGAGTGGAAATGTAGTCTTTTCCACACTGCTCCAGTCGCTGCTTTCTGAACCGTGTGGAAAAGTCCACATTTAATTCCAGCTGCTGGTTGAAGTTGAGAAATTCTTCCTATAAATATGGTAGAAACTTTTACGGACGTCTTCACATCTCAGCGGACCTTTCGGTATCAGATACAGGTTACTTGGCTTTCTTTTATGTATGGGATACTCCGAAATCATTTGCTCAATTGCAACTGAGTCATCATTTAAAATTAATATTAGTATAAAATCGCTAACTGGAATCAAGCTTAAAGACACACTCCCAAAATAAAGAATTAAACCTTTTTATTTGTGACTGAAGGGTTCCTCCTCTTTTCCAAAAGAAAAAAAAAAAAAAAAGAAGTGGCTTGGAATCATTATTTTCTCGCATCTTCTCAATGATATTATTATGATTTCTTTTCTGCAGGAAGATATGCCATTTATAATAATAACATTCCGTTTGTTGAAAGAAGAAACAGAGAAATAGACAAGTAGATGGAGAAATAGAGAAGCTTCTGAAATGTTTGAGAATAAATGGAGAAGGAAGTTTAACTGAAAGCTGTTCAAGAGACCCAGAGTGGTGTATACGACCAAAATCCATTTAACTGGTAATATTTATTTATTGAGAAATCCGCTCTGAGACTGAGGAAAGAAGAAAGAAATCTTTGAACTGCGGAGATCAATGGGGATTACCAGGACAAACACTCATCATTCTTCTATTGATAGAAGTGGTGTTAGCAGAAGTATTTTCTTTTAGAATTGCCAACATTCTGTTGTTGGTTGCATTGGCGAGATGAGTATACCTAAGAAAGCGAAACGAAATATTTGTCTTAATGATTTCTTTACTTGAATCTATGACTTTCAAAGCAAATACTGTTTACCTTTGCATGTCTGCAGTTTTATTTTGTGCGATGGAGATTTGTTTGGAGTTGTATAGGTTTACTGAAAGATGCTGGCATTCTCCTAAATAATATTTAGTTTTGGACGATTTTTTAAAGTAAACTCTGTTTACCAAGATAGGCTTATCTTGCTCCTCAGAAGTGATTCTCTGGGGCTTTTGAGTGATTTCTTACACTAATTCTTCCCTAACCAAAAAAGTAATAAAAACCTCTTGTGAACATTGATAGTTGCTTTAAATTTCATCCTCTAGAATATCACAAAACTCTTCGTTAAATGGAAACAATATTTAGCTTATTTATTAATATTTATTTGTAATACTTAAGATTGCCATAAATCGATATTTAATTGAGGTAATTGTTTAAGTACAAGATCTTTATTTTACAGACAAAAGTGTAATATCAATTCATCTTTCACAACCTAAAGGCTGAGAACATCAGTTAGTCACGACAAAGACTTCTTTAAACAGTCTTACCCCTTCAGATAAATGAAATTTATCGTATACGGAGGTTAATTGACGGCTCAAGGTCAATCCTTAGGCTCCCTTCTTCTCGTACCATGATTTGAAAACATACCTCGACCCCATAATCAATATGTAATTTGGGCTCTGTAGTCGTTGATTGCGAGATGAGTCACACTCTTACTACAATAAGTCGTTCGTTGTAGTAGGAATCAAAAGAGGAAAAAACATTTTTTTATAAAATATTTCCTTGCATAATCCTCAAAAGGATATATTCCATATCCTGCTCACTACTAGTTGGTCGGTAATAGTTGAACAACTCTGTTGAACAACAATGATAAAAACTTTGTTTTTATCATTGTTTTGTTCGGATTTATTTTTTTTATTTTTTATTTTATTTATTTTTTTTTTTTTTGGCTGGTGCAGCATAAGCCATAGGCTTTCTTGCACCATGCGGCCGTTACTAATACTAATACTAATACTAACTCTTTGAGGTACCGTTTTAAATTAGGTTCCATCAAAGCTTGTTGGGGTTCCGTAAGATTTTTAAGAAAGAGCGAGCTGGTTTTAAGGTCATTTGTTTTCATTGGTTTTTAATAAAATTATGTATAAAGAAGCCTGCTTCTTTATACGTACGTTTATGTATAAAGAAAATATATGAATAAAGTCTGCTGTTCAATACCTTTTCATTAAGAACTTTATAGTGAAATGATTTTCAAACCCGCATTATTCTGCAGAACAATGCTGATTTACAATGTATTACTGTTTTTAATTTATTGCTAATGATTGCTGTTTTTAAGATATTAGGATTTTGCGGTAGACTTAAAAGCAGATGGTTCGGTACCAATGAAATATTTCCAATAGCAAAAACATGGTGAATTATTATAGGCATTTGGACCTTTTGCAATCGGAGCAAGACGCTTGCACATTTTCAGTTCGGCAGAAAGAAAGGTACACCTTGAGGCTTTGCATTGTAAAATTTTGAAAGAACTGAGGTACCAAGGCAGAAACTGTTCAAGCTTCCCACTCATTCCACAGCACTGGGAATGAGTGGGGACGGGTATATTAATTTCATCTATAAGCTGATGTTTTAATGTGTACCACTTCTTTCATCTGATCGTGGCATTTCCAATGAATGCAGAATTGTCAGGATTAGTCACTAACTCTGGTAATGAAGGCAAGCATCTCGCGGGATTCAGATCCTCAGTAAGTTCCATGGAGAATACTGCATTTGGTGGTTTGTTGTTGTCAGTTGTAGCCAGTCAAAACTTTTCACGTTGATCTCTGGTCCTTGAATACGAAATTCTATCTTGAACAAGACACACGCCAAACTGCATGGCAGTATTGATTAAGTCTGAAGGTGGGCATAAGTAGAGGCGTCTATTAGGCATTGCATCTGAAGTGATTGTAATGGCCTTCGAGGTCGACGTCCTCTCAATAAAATTCAGTCGGCATGCCAACATTTGGGTCGCGTTTGGATTGTTTATAATATGCGTCCAGGCAAGTAAATTTTGAAAACCACTATACATTCACGAAATGTTCTTAAATTTGAACTAATTTTATCTATCCAATGCAAAAATCAAACCAAAAAAATTGAATATTTTTTTTAAACATTGAAAACAAGAAAAACAAATAAGTTAATGTACGTATACCCATTCATTACTTCAGTCAGTGCACGGCAACAAATAAATTAGGCTGATTACAATGAAATTTGGAAAGGATGGATAAATTTTTCTAGAAGAGCCAAATATAAAATTTCATTATAAATCCATCCACTGAGAGTCGAGTAATTACATGCGGATCACAGACAAAGAAATAATAGTTGACAGATATCTGTTAGCCCGATTTTAATAAAATTTTGGAATGGGTCGACAAAGTTTTCTAAAAGAGCCAAATATAAATTTAATTAAAAATCCATCCATTAGGAGTCGAGATATTATATACAGACGGATGGACGTGAAGACAATAGGCATATTACCCATATAGGCTAACGCGCCTAAAAATAAAATTTGAGCAGAATGGTTTGACCCCATTCCGGCTATTGATACTTCGACGAATCTAACCACTGTTTTTTATACGTTGTCAAACAAACAATTTGCTACGAAACGAATCGATATCATATTGTGAATCAAATCACCGAGTTCCTTCAGTACTGCAACGGCGCTTCAAATGAAAAGCCCTGATTCACGGGCAAAAGTATATTGCTGTTTGTCTAAAATGCATACCATTACTCTTGCTATCCGTTTCGTTGCTTATTGGTGCCTCATCAGCGGATAAGTAGGCAATGAGATATATCCACAATATGTGAGATGCTGGGTGAACCAGCAACTCTAAATAATTACAGTCTGTACCTTTTGCCCTAAATAAAGCAACTCGCCACTCAGAACTGGGCAAAAAAGCTCCCAGAGTGTTTGGAGCAAGGAATTAACAAGAATTAATATGTGACTCTAGTTGCCATTAAGCCAGTGCATATGCATATCAGCTGCAATACCATGATACTTCTTCGTAATCGATACTGAAATTCCGAGTGAGTGAATGTGCAAAGTCAGTTGTCTTTGTGTCTCAGAAGCATGTTTATACCATTCGGAAGCACCTTTGCTATGCTGAACTTATAGCATGAGTGAAATACTCGTATAACGGAAATAAACTTATGATTAAAAAAAAAAAAAAAGGAAAATATTTCAGTTTGCATACTGCACGCTGTGACTGCCTTTATGGCGGATCATTCCTCTCTGATGTAAAGAGATCAGAGAAATGTTTTAGCACTTCTAAAAATATAACGCAAATTCAGATAGTTTTAGACCGTGACGTCATCAAGATTGAGATTATCGGAAACGCACTGATGTCTAATGAGTCCCAACAGATTACATGCAAAATGGATCCTAGAATTGACTGTAATTAAAGCCATAACGCCGTTTCTGCTTTTTGAAGTTATATGCAATTTTTTAGAACTTGATTGTCAGGTAACGTTATTTTTCTGCCTTGTCCGATTGCAGATTAACGTTTAAATTTCACTATCAGCCGAAAATGGTGATGACTTCTGGTGTGACGTCATTGTCTGTCATTGCGATTTCTTCCGAAGACGTATAGGAAAAAACCATTTGAGAAGTTAATATTTAAGTTTTCAAAATTTCCGAACTTTAAGATTTAAACACTAAAAAGACGCTGTATAATATAAAAGATAAGAATTTAATATTTCTCACGTTTGTAGGAAAATATTATTATTCTTTTCTTTTTAGTTCATTATCGTTTACCATTAAACTGTTCACTCGCAACATATTCCAACATGCCCCTCAATGTGGGCACCTGTACGTGATGATAGGACCTCTCAGTGATGGTTCTAGTCCTCTGATTAGCATCACTGGAATCCAACGCCCACAGCCTATCCAGACTACTTTCATTAGGAATCCAGCGTGTTTGCTGTGCGCTGCAAGCGTGGAAACTCGGAAATGGGGATTCTCAGCTTCAATACATCACTTTCGCCCCTACTTCGACAAGGCGGGTAGCCCTCGGATGGTTCGCTCAATTGGCTAGTGGATTCGTCTGCAACGCCATGTCCCAGCTTTCATGGTCCGAGAGCCAGGACCAGGGCTGGCCGCGGTGCTGGTATAGTGTCTGGGTAGCCCTGGTCCCACTCTCAACCGCATTTGTTACCTGCCGGGTAGTGGGCGTCCTATTTGAGATCCGTGGTGGGTGGGGAGCCCTGGAACTGAATAAAAATACTATGAATCCTGATAATCACAACTTTTCTTCTGGGACCCAACACGCTCCCTATCAGAAAATTAGATCAATACCCCAGATAAAGTAACTTCGTCAAAGAAATAGCGAACTGAACAAAAATCAGGTCCAGCACTCTCGTTTTCTGATAATTCTCTCTACTAGTGAGAAGCCATTAGAAAAAATGTCGCCTTTTTTATCTAAAAGGGTTTGGAAGGATTGAGGGGCTCTCCTAAATCAGACAAACGGCTTTGCTCAGGGGAATTCCTCGTAGAGACCACAAGTGACAAACATTCAGAACAGCTTCTCCAAGCCACATGTATTGTGAATGCAGATCACAGTTATCCACCACAAGACACTAAATTCGTTCCGAGGTGTGATGTCTGAATGGGATCTCCTGGAAATTTCTGAGACGGAAATCTGTTCGCAGTTCAATTTTCCAGGACTGACAGCTAAGAAACGAATATTCGTGCGTAGGGATGGGAATCTTGTTCCCACTAAAACTTTACGTTTTAATTCAGCAAAGTCTCCTAATGAGATCAAAGCTGGCTATCTTAACTGTCCAGTGCATCCATATGTTCCAAATTCTTTAAAATGCTTTAGTGCCAAAAAATATGGACTCGCAAATCGCCTATCGTGGAGCCGTTGACTGCTCTCGATGTACTGCGGAGGACCCCGAAATAACATGTTCAACTAAAAAAATCTGCCTGCATTAACGGCCAAAGAGAGCTACCAGAAGTGGAAGGAAGAAAATAAATACAGAGACTTAAGGCAACGCTGAGCATATCATATCAGGAGGCGAGAAAAGCAGTGAAACCAATAAACACCAAACAAATTTTCTCATGAAGCTTTCTGGGAAGATAAGTTTTAGCAACACTGACTGCACTTCGTTAGCCTGGTTTCTGTGAATGTTGACAGAATTTCCCATCAAAAACCTTGAATCGATTCATCATGACTTTAATTATCTGTGCCTAATATTTCGCTACCGTCGAAGTCTCTACCATTAGTCGTCGCGACTTCTCTCATTGGATGTCAAACAACTTAGTGTATCTAACATGTAGCAAAAAGCGTCTTTGCAAAAAGCATCTAAAATTCAAAACTAACTAGTTACATTTCCTTCTCTTTCTTTGCACGTCCTGATAAGAAAAGTTATTCAATCGCAATATTCTAATTATCTTCACTCGGCGGAATCTTAACTTAGAACTTGAATTCCAAGCCCTTCTGGAGTTACTTGAAACACTTAACGAGTTCTCCCAGAATTCCTCTGTTAATCAATCAATTGAATGTCACGATCAACTTTCCTCTTGGCATAGCTAATCTTTTTGCTACCTAAAAATTGGCATCAAAAATACTACCCAAAACAAACTGTTCTCCTGAACAGCTGCATTCTATCTCTACTTATTAGTTTGAACCAAATACATATGACTCTTTTGGTAGATTCTGATAACACACAGTCCGTTATGTCTCGTCTTAAACACTCTACTGTTCCTCTGAAACAGTAGTGTTTAAGAGAGCTTCTCTGGCACCAATTTTTCCGAACCAATTTTTCAATTATTGCATTTATCACGGTTGTTAATAACGCTTATAAAGCTAAGATCCGCAACTGTCCACCCATTACTATTTCTAAAATTTCGAAACTCTGCTTTGTCTCAGTTCCTACCTTCACCATTTTATCAGTGATCACCAGTGTGCCTTTCTTCCCAGAAAATCCACTTTTCAAATCTACTTCTGTTCTCTCCTTTGCTAGTAACTAAATTGGACAAAGGACATCAGACAGATCCCATATTCCTTGATATTTCACATGCATTTGACTCTGTTTCATATCGATCTTCTTCTTTTCAAGCTTCTCTTTCTATGTTTTACGTTCCTCTCTACTGTATCTGCCTGAATCACTGTTTAATAGTCATCAACTATGTTATATCACCAACTTTCTTTCTAACTTAGCGCATTATGGCCTAACCTGCCGAATGCTAAATAACCAACCAAACAAGTTCTGGATTCCACAAGGTGCTCCGCAAGGCTCACCTTTAGATCCATTTCTGTTTATTTTTTTACTTTAATGATTGTTACCTGATTTCAGTAAATGTTAGAATAAATTCGACCTAATTTTAACGGTTGTTTATTCAGATGGCTATTTGGGTTTTTTTTATATTTAAACTACCCGGTAGATGGTAGCACAATGTTTTCTGTCCTTCCGCAACGCGGCGAAGCTTGGTGCGAATCCCCTAAAGACAGGAGGAATTTTTATGAGAAGTTATTTGGTCCACTAATCGCAGATCAATCAACCTCAGATTAAAACATCCAGCCAAAGGCTATCTGAAACAGCTGGTTGATACGAGAACAACGTATCAACTGACAAGATTGATGCAGAATAACAGAACGAGTATTGTCAGTCAATAGTGGTAACCAAAGAGGCATTTCAAAATGCATAACTCCTCGTACCTTGTCACGGATTGGATATCGTTATCAATGACCGAACCATGTTTCACTTCTGTCAGCAAATAGAAAAAAAAGTACGGTTACAATAGATTCAGGAACACCAACCGTAGATGACTGGAAACACGTTACCTGGTGTGACGAATCCCGGTTTTCTTGCTGTTTCATTCTGATGGGATAACCAGAATATGGCGAAAAGCATGAGTCTATGGACTCATCCTGCCACGTGTAAACAGTGCAGGCTGGCGGTAGCGGTGTAATGGTGTTGGTAATGTTTCCGTGGTGCACAGTGGGCGTCTTGATACCATTGGAGTAACATTTGGATGTCATGAGTTGTCAGGAAATTGTTTTCTCGATCTGGCACATCCTGTTGATAATTTCATTACCAACAGGATAAGGCGTCATGTCTCAAGGCTAGAATTGCGCAGAACTGGTTCCAGAACGTAAGAGTGAATTCAGCCTACTGTGACTGTTTGTTTCCTTCCATACTCGTAAGATCGCATTGAACATCTTTGGGATGAGGTGGAACAGTTTCTTTTGAAGTAAAGATTCGCAACTATCCAATTTGCAGCTGTGGGAAGCAATTGAGTCAGCATTGACCAGCATCCCTGTAGCTCGCTTTCAACACCTCTTTAAGTCCATGACACGACGAATCCAAGGTTCTACGAGGGCTAAAGGGGAGGGGGGGGGATCTTCTGCTCTCTGTTAGGTAGTTGTACCAAATAGAGTGGTCACTCAGTATATGTTCTTTATTCATTTTAGTTTACTGCTATGTTCAATGAAAAAAACTCGCTAAAACGCTTTTTTATATTTTTCAGAAAGCAGAAAAATATTTAAAAAAAACAACCAGACTAGATTTTCACTATCGGATTATCATGCTTTTCAGAAAGTATCCTAATTATGTACTGAACGTATGCCATAGTAACTCAATATAGGATAGAATGCTATAAATGTTTTATTGTATAAAATCTGTGACTTAGAAAAATGTGCAAGTCTCGATGTACTTGCTGTTTAGTGCGAATATCTATTCTGTTTTAATGTTTCTCATAAAATGGTCTTTTTTATTTAATACTGAATGGTTTTCCTCTATAGGAATCCTGAGACTTGTGTGAAATAATTGCATTCGTATAATTGGTTTCGACCTGTAGGGATAATCACTCTAAGTAAAAACTTCGGTAATGAAATTCCCTAGGGGCAGATTTCCTCACTGATTGAAGAATAATCACACTATAATTGTTCTTAACTTAGTTTAAAATTAAAAATATTACGCAGAGTTGTGACAGAAAGCAGATTCGTAGAAATGTCGCAGCGGTGATTTTATAAATCTGATTTTTATACACGCATCTTCGAAGAGCAGACATATCACTTATTGAGTCCCCTGACGATATATGAGGAGGAAAAATTACAACAATTTCACATTAAAAACAGCAGCACACCCGCGATTTCTAATATAAATTCGAATCACGCATATGCATAATTTGTATGGTGGATATGAGTTTCAAGTTAACCTTGATTAAATAATCGGGAAAAGGAGATATACAGTCTACTCTCCCTGTTATTAGTTATGCATATTTGTTAATGTGTTTTAAATGGATTATTCTGTCCTGGAATTATTTTTGTGCGACTCCTAAATGTAGCTGTATGAGTCTTTTAGCTCATTCAGCTACTTTGAGGACTTTATATGAGAAGGAAGACTGTTTCAAGTTTTCGCTGTTGAAACTTTTTAATTATGGAAAATTAAAAAGAAGCGAACTTAAAAATTGAATTGAGAATCATAGTTATAAAAAAATGGAAGCCTTGAGAAAGTCAAAAGTAATTGAATTCATGAAATAGAAGGCCTCAATCATAAGTGGAGCAAAGACTTTTCGGAAATTCCCCATTAGATAGCGTAAAATGAGTGATTAAATATGTTCTCAACTTCAATTTAAAAGAATTCTTTGCATATGTGAACACTAAAAGGAAATTAATAAATGAATTGGCCCGGTACAGAAGAGCAGCGAGATCAATATTGACGATCTCAAGCAAATGGCTGATTTAGCTGAACAGTTTCTTGCTTCTCCAATAGCCGTTCATCCCTTCTTTGAATATTCTCGTGCTTTTGCACAAGTATATCATTTAAAATCGCCCAAAAATGTGCAACATTCACTAACCAACCGCTTTAAAGGGATTGGTTGGTTAATTTTGCACCACGGCAATTAAGCGTATGAGGCTTCGCTATGTTGTGCTTGCAAAATTGCATGTATTCTGTGTTCATCTGTATTTTGGAACTAAGACATTGAGATTCCAAAGTGTAAAAAAAAAAAAAAAAAAATCCACGCCCGAGACCAATATGAGATTCTGTATAATGTGTTTGTTTGTTTTGAAGCAACGAAACAAAGGTGTAAGTTATATTCAGACATCAAGTTTTCCAGTGCATATGAAGCCTATTTTGGAATGGGAATAAGACAGTTCAATAGGGCAGTCGTGAAACAGTATCTACAGCTCTACTGAAATATATGATATAAAATGTACTTTCCATTCGGTTTCTTTGTCTATCTCATATTAGTTAATCAGTTTATCATGGTTTCTCTCCCTCTAAAAAATCAGTGTTGTGATTGTCGATAATTGTGATCCTGTCAAAATGATTTGGCATTACTTCTTTAACCATTAACTCCATTTTCCCTGCACAGGGATCAAACTTACAGGACTATAATTGCTCCCCTCGCCCTTTGACCCCCCCCCTTCGTGTGAACAGACTAGACATTTACATATCTCTAATTTGCAGGAACATACCCTAAATACAAGGAATTTCTCATAATTATGGCAAAAATTTTTACTTATTTTGTTGCTCGGAACTAAGGCCATATTGTTCTGTATATATAGTCTGTAAATTGCATGTGTTCTGTGGTCGATTTACTGTTTGCTGGACTAAAACCCGAGTTTCCGGGGAGGGAAAAAAACCATGCTACCCTCGCCTATGACCGACTAACTCAGCCACATTGCGAAAAAGGCCCATAAAAATTCTTCATGTCATCGACAAGACGCGAACTCAAATCTTTTCCGCCCGGTGTGGGGAGGATTCTATCAACTGTGCTACCCACGAGGGCAAGGCACAACGTGCAGGTACGTAAAGTGACTAACTTAAGAAGTCTGCAATTCTTAATTCAACAAATTTTGTGAACGATAAAAAAAATTTTTAGAGGACGAAAAATACACTTTAAATAGGTAAAACGTCTGAATTTACGAAATTTTTAGAAATCTCCACAATGATAAGCTGCCAGTGGCCAAATTAAGTGAAGGAAATGAAAAACAGAATATAAGGGTAAAACAAACAGAAATCAAAGGCACTCTTTGAAAAATAAAACTAGAGATAAGCAGTACCGTCACTTTGATAATTCAATAATGGGTAAGAAACTTTCTCTATTCTTCCTCTCCTTCAAATCAAATTATACAGATAACCAATTTAATTTCATGTTAATCGAATTGTTAAACTAATAAAATGTATCCTAGACGATAGCTCATCAATCACCGTTGATTACGGAAAAATCTCTATCAGTGAAATCATCCAAATGGCAACAGCATCGTGCCTAAAATAGGTCTTTTCAAATCAAACCAAGATACGATTTGCTTGAGGTTCACTGGTGAAAAGGAATCTCAAGGATTTTCGGGCTTCTTGAGCTCCCCGCCCCCCAAAACTACTTTTTTTTTTTTAAGGAAAAGTCTCCTTGAAAAGCTATATATCCATACGCTTTTTATAAAATTGGCTTTCAGTACTTCATGTATTGATATTTAAATAAGTCTATAACTTGGATAGAATTAAAGCTTTTATACGCAATTTCCAAATTTTTAAGGAGTCTTAATCCTATAATTATTTTAAAAAATAAAGCTATCGTTCTAAAGTGTATGGAGCACAGTTGGTAGGATCGCCGTCCTCCTCACCCCGGGTGCAAAAAGGCCTGAGTTTGAGTCCCGTCGATGACGAGAGGAATCTTTTAGGAATCTTATAGGTCTTTTTCACAACGTGGCTGAGTTAGTCGGTCTCAGGAGATGGTTTTTTCTCCCGGAAAGTCGGGTGTTTCGTCGAGAAAAACAGAAAATCGGCCACAAAATACATGCAATTTACAGACAGTATACACGGAGAAATATGGCCTTAGTCGCTAATGCTCCTAAAATACTACTACAATCCCCTAAATATGAAAATTTTTGTTTGGTCTGAGTGCTTGTTGAGATGTACCGGAAGGTCATGAATGTGGTCATTCCAGATTTTAATTTAAGCTTTTCTCAAATATTAATCTTTGTCTCGCTGGTCCATATGGACAATATTTCGGGGTTTCCTGAGCCTAATGTCATAAACAAGTAGTATTTTGTGTCTGTAATATACTACTTGTGTGTGAATACCGACCTTACAATGCATTCTAAGATCGGTGTTCCCTTTTTTGCTGAAGGGAAAAGTATTTAATTCGGCGTGAAAAAAGCTTATAAAAATTCCGCTGTCTTTGAATTTGACACCTTCAAGGAGATGGACAATTGATGGGCAGAATTCGATAGTTTGGTAGTTTCTTGTGACTTCCATTTGCAGCTCCAAATAATCTCATAGGTGTTCAAGTGGATTGAGGTCGGGATTTGGACTTTATAAGGTGGGTTTTTCTACTCCATTATCCTCAAAATGAATAAGTTGGTTTCCGGAATGTGTGATAGACGAATTCGCAGGTAGAACAGAGTCCGGGCTAGAATCATAATTGTGCATGAAACCATTAAGCACTAATGGTTTCATGCACAATTATTGAACCTAGACGGAAGGTTGAAGTTACCGAGCTCCAATTGTCGCTTGGGACCCCTGGACCAACACAATTACTGATTATTGAATTTTAATATTTTGTGCTCCAGGATCTCAGACTACTTAAATCCAGCATTGCATAGACCAGAAACAAGCGCAGATTATTTCGTTACTCCCATCAAACTTCACTGTGGGTACATTGCAATCTGCATGATACTGTTACTCGGGCAAAATTTGCCCAAGTGCATCCATCTGAAGCATGGACAGCGTTGTTACAAGGTCGTTATTAACTCTCTGCTGTTACTTCAAGGACGATTGCTCCTGCAATCTGTCGTCGCGGGCAACACAGTGAATAAAATTATCGTACTCCTCACACCGGGTGCAAAAGACCTGGATTCAAATCCCGTCGTTGATGAGAATCATTTTTATGGGGTGGTTTTTTTCACAGTGTGGATGAGTTAGTCGACCTCAAGAAAGGATTGTTAAAGTCGAGTCAATAAACAGGCTAGTCAACCATAGAATACACGCAATTCACAGACGTAATATATTGACGCCTCGTAGCTTTAGTTGCTTTGGAGTTTTACACATTCTGCTATATGCACATAGCAGTCTTTGGCTAGAACTGTGAAGTGAAACCGTTGACCTTGTGTGAGGCTGCTCCCAAGTTCGCGATATTTCTCAAATATTGTACCATCCCTGCTCAAATAGTATACCATCCTATGCAGTGTCTTTCTGATAGCTGTTGGTTCAGCACTCTGGTGTTTTCCTTTTAAACTCATCCAAGACGGCCTTTTCAATTTCCTATTTGCAACACTTTTCACCTAAGAAGTCACTAATAGACCGACTAACTCAGCCACGGTATGAAAAGCTCATAAAAAACGTTCCTCGCATCATCAACGGAATTTGAATCCAGGCTTTTTCAAAATGTGGAGAGAATGATGATTATACTAACCGTGCTACCGGTGCTAATGAAATCTTTGTTGGGCTCGGGGATAATTACCTCCTCCCCGTAGACTGGAGAAGTGTCAATGTCTTGCCACTCCACAAAGTGGGGAGTCGAGAATGAGATGGGCAACTGTTGACCCGTCAGTTCGACGCAGTGACAGAGGATAACTGAATCTGTGTTCAAGAGTGAATTACAAAATCATCTTCGGGAGTATAAGCTATGTTAAATGGATAGCAACGGACTTTGTAAAGGCAAAATTCGTTCTTGACCAACTGTTATTACGCGGTCACACAAGAATGAACATAAATCAACAACTAGCGTTATATACTTAGACTTTCGCAAAAAATTTGATTGTCCCACATGGGAATTTGTGGATTACATACAAGTCGAAATGCATTATATCACGGGCAAATTCTGGAGATGGATTGTGAGTAATCGGTTGATGCGGATCAAGTGCTGAAACAGTGAAGGCTGTTAGGAGGAGGAGGAGGGGGGAAACACCGCGTATTTCTCCTCATTGTCTTACCTGGTTTGGCGCTTAACTTACTATAGACACGGTTGTGTCTATAATACCCTATGTTCTTCAGTTGGTTTGTCTTTTTGTTGTACGATAAATCCAACTTTTCGAGACATGAAATTACTCAACTCTCACCTGAACAGACTAACCCGACATGTGAAAAAATAAAATAAAAAGTTCCTTCCACCTCGATGAGAGAAACGTTTATGGTTTTTCGCCCACCACGTGCCGAGTTTTGAATCTAGGCTTTATCTTAACCACTGTACTGACCGCGAAGCGGTGGATTGAGGAACGGCTGAAGTATAGGAAGCACCGTGGTGTTAAGTCATTTTTAAAATTAGGCCAGGCTACATAAGCGGGGTGCCTTAATTCTTATTTCTGGTCTTCTCGAATGATGCTGACGAAGCTATAAAAGGTTGAAGGGAATTTGCAGATAATATGAAGATCAAGAGGGTAGGTACAAATACAATCAGGCTGAACTTCTACAGAATGAAATGCGAAGGCAAAGCTGAAGTGTGTAAATGAGCGTTAATCGTATAAAAATCGAAGATACAATCATACATCTCTGAACATCTTCAGCAGGCTAACAGAAAGAAGCACGGTGTCCTATCAATGAGTTACTTTTACATTTATGGAGAAAAAGGTTATAGTTTGTGAATGTAAGTCAGTGGTGAGATCGCATTTGTAATATGATGTTCAGATGTGCAGTATCCGCATGTAAGAAAAGATATTTAACTCCTCGAGAGAGTCTAAAGATGGGCAACTTGTCCAGCGAGAATAGCAAATTGTCGCATTCCAGTAGTCACATGGCAGACATTTTTTATATTAATTTTTTTTGAACCAGCTGGTCGGTCTCAGACGAGGGGTGCATGGCAAGAAACATACCATGCAACCCTCGTCTGAGACCGACTAGTTTGTGAAAAAAATTCTAATGTAAAAAAGCCTGCCAATGTGACTGCTGGAATTGGACAATTATTATTACATACAAGAGATATTGTGCTTCAGAATATGTTTTTCATTGTTTATATTTTGATTCTGAATACTGCATTAACTTACCCCTTTGAAAATAAAACTTGATAATAGTGATGAAAGTGGATTAGTTATTACCTAGGTAATATCTAATCCGCTTTCGGCCTTATTCTAAATAAGGTTGAAAACGGCAAAACAAGTTAGCAGCCAGGAATCGAAAAGCTCTCCTGAATGACGTTGGTGAAGTGCATCTGCGATGACCAATACATCAAATGCGTGAGAATTGCAGTGCATTACTAAATTGCAGAATCTGTTCAAGATGCCAATCTCGTAGCAACGAACGGCGCTACTGGACAAGATGGGTTCGCTCTCTGGACGACAATAACGGAGTGGATGTTCGAAATAGTATATAGAGAACTACAGAAATTTCCGAAGGTAGAAAAAAAATGAATAAAATGAAAACTTGATTCTGGAATTGCCTGTGACCTTTGTATTTCCATTCGCCTCCATTTTAATTGTGGAAGGCTGTGTGCTTGCTGTTAACTCATGAAAGAAGTGAAATAATTTCCTGAACTTTTCATTAGAATATATTACCTCAGGCACATTTTTCGTAAACATTTTCAGGCACATTACTGTATTTATTCTCAGTTTTAAGGTGATACTACCCAGACTGACCGTTTCGGGAATTACTGATCCTTCATCGATGGACGGGTAGGCACTCAGAATTATATTAGCGCTTGGTTTCAGCAAACTTAACCCTCCCCCCCCCTCTAAAAATCCTTAGCATATGTAAGAATACAGAGGGGCTCAAAATCTTAATGTTAGTTGGGAAAGAACACTTGAAAGTGATGCTGTGGAATAAAGAAAGATAAAGTTGCACAATTGCTGTGTAACAAGTCCTAATGAAAGCATTTCGAAGGAGAAAATTTTTAAAATATTCCGCGTAACATAGTTCCTAATAAGAAAATTAGCATTATCTGGAAGAAATGTAAAACTCAGAAATAGATCAAATATATCAACGACCTTGAGTCCATTAAACATTTTAGTTAATTTTCTACTGGGGCATGATTAATTACTGTGCCTTTTATGGCACCAGGCTGGTTACTTAAAAAGTGGGTACGATTTATGTTATGATTTATTTTTCCGGGTAAGCAAAATATTTCTAAAGGGTGTTGAAACGATAGGCGAGTTAGTCAGCTTCAAACGGAGTTGTAGGACTTTTTAATTCCAAAGAGTTTCTCATCTCCAGTAGTTTATGCATATACTAAAAGATAATATAATAGATATACATGCTCTGAGCTTAGTTGTCTCGCTGCTACTCAAAATATCAAAAACCCTTAACGATTCCTCTTTTTATAATATCGATGCCCTCGCAGCTACACATGTGGTGTGATGAGGCTCTTGCTGGTAGCACATGTGTAGAATCTCCGTCCTCCACACCGGGTGGAAAACGCTTGAGTTCCAGTCCCGTCGATGACGCGAGGAATTTTTATGGGCCTTTTTCACAGTGTGCATGCGTTAGTCGGTCTCACGCGAGGGAAGCATGATTTTTCTCCCGGAAACTCGGTATATTCAACAAATAGAAAATCGTCCACAGAACAGGAAATTTACAAAGAATATACACGGAGCAATATGGCCTTAATCGCTGATTCTTCTAAAACCCGTACTACTACAACAACAAAGTGGTATGGAAAGTCTGGGTTCACATCCCATCTCGATGACATGAGATGTTATGGGCGTTTCTTTTTTTTTTTTTTTTTTTTTTTTTACACCATGACCGAGTTGGCTAGTTGGAGAATATACGCAATTTAAACATAAGATATTCTACTGTGTCAAGAGCCTTATTTGTCTCGGCACCTATGAAAATAATAACCAGCTCAACTGTAATTTAGATAGAATTGCGAAATACGAAAAATTCGTTTGGCTTGACTGTTTGATTAGAATAATTGCATGTCCAAATGCTGTAAATTTGTATTTTCTGGTCGGTTTGGCCCTCGTTAGTAGCACAGTTGGTATGATCATCTTCCTCCTCACACCGGGTGGAAAAGACCTAAGTCCGAATCCTATCAATGATGCGAGCAAATCGATCACAGACTCACGCTAATACAGACATTATATATGGCGCAATATGGCCCAAGTTGCTGATGCACCTATAACCTTAAAACAACCTGTTCGGTTTACCTATTAGCTCGATGAAGACTCGAGTTTCATTAATTGTATTACTGCATTCAGTGTCAAAAATTTTGTTCTAACTTCAAAAGAGTTTATGGATGCATATCAAGGTGTGCGTTCAGTGCATCGTTTCAACAGATGCAGATGATCAAACAAGAGAAGCGAAAATAAGCATGGTTACAGTGCTCCTGAAATGGTACTCACAACCTCCGTTCAAGTTCTGGAGCCCCTTCCAAAACAGATATAGTGTGTGTGAGAGTCATACAATTCAGACCGCTTTGTTTGCGGATTTGCCTCACTGCAAAGGTTTGGAAATTACTTTAATTCATGAGTTAATTCATCGTGAGATACCGGGTATCAATAGGCAGAGGCAGTATTGCATTAATGTTATGCGTTTTGTCGAGTACCTCCCACACTACATCTTATTGTGCTGAGAAATTTCAGAAACAGAGCCAGGGGAAATAAAACGGTGTCAACGGATTGTATTAAGTGAACAGTCAAGATTGTTCCGAGAAGAATCCGTGTTTGGCAGTATTCTTGTGAAAGATGTTTTATTGCTTATATTCAACATAGATATACAAATCGCACACCAGAAACCGTGATATGAGATGCTATCTCTCTTGTGACAGCGATTTGCCACTGGTTTTTGTTTAAGGCAATGTCATAGGTCGACGTTTCGTTAAAATTGTGAAATCCTTTGCCATTTCTCCAGCATCTTCAAAACTCTCTGTTCCAACAGGACAGTGCTCGGCCCCATACCATTAATGTCTCTGCAATATCGACAGCCTTCTCTGGCCTGGTAGATCACTTGATTTGCCTCCTATTAATCTGAAGCAGCCCAACCCATAACGGCTCTAAGAGAACAATTAATCCAGACATGTAGTAATATTCTACTTAAGAGAATATTAGGTACCTCCTTTTCGACTCAGTGCGAAGTTGCATCATGGCATATGATGTTGAATGATTTCTTGCCTTTTACAACAGTCTTTAACTTTCATCCGACTTTCGTCGATGAGTACAGTGGATATAATCACTTTCCTGTCATACAGGTGGAAAAGACCCGAGTCCGAATCCCGTCAGTGATGCGAGTAAATTTTATGGCTTTTTTACAATGGCTATGTTAGGGGTTTCGGGCGAAACTTAAATAGTTTTCTCTTCCTGAAGCTCCGTTTTTTTATTCTAGCAAACAGTAAATGTTAGCAGAAGAAAACGCGCAATTACAGGCATAATGTGCTGACACCTCATAGCCTTAGTTACTTGAGCGCTTAGCACACACACACACACACACCCCTCACTTTAATCCTACCATAAACTAAAACATGTAATTTAAAGCTCCCATTGATCAATTGCCGAAGTACCACTGTATTTTTTTTTTAGCAACAGACCAATGAGAGATTTTCTTGATGACGTATGTTTATTATCTCAATATTAAAGTTAGGTTACTTGTATGTTATCCTCTTGCTAGTAGTTACCATTCATATGCATATTTATAAATACATAATTTTGCGAATAATTAATTCTCAAATACAGAATCTTGAATGATTACCTCTTACTTAGAATCTTGAACCTTTTGATGTCCAGGTGAAGAGTTAATGTAGAAGAATGATGCTTTTGACCTATAAAAGAAAAAAAAAATCATTGGAATGATTTAATGTCTGATATCTATTTTAGATTGACAGTAAAAGTTAATGGTCTAAGTTTCTGATGAGTATAAAACCCTACAACAACCAAATCTTTTAAATTATTAAAATAGATTCCTTCTACCCAAGTGCGAGTAGAATGAATCTATTTTTTTTGTTTCATGTTGTATTATTGTTTTATATGCATTGATAAAATGACTGTGTACCCTTGAAAAAATAACGAAACCAATACCAACATTGGGTCGAAAACTTTTTATAGCAGTCTTACTCAGGAGGTCACCTTGGATAAGATGCGAAAAAAGCATTCACTCGTAAAAAAACCTTACTCTTTTCACCTGTTGAAGGAAAAACTGTTGTCTTAACTTGAGAAATGAGACATCGACAAAAGGCGCTGTACAGCATGTCAAGCAAGGGATGAGATTCAGCACAACACGGATCGGATAGAAAGTAGAATCAGCATTATCGAAGACACCTTACACTGTGAGAAATGAAACGCCTGTGTGGACTCTCCTTTCCTTTTTTTGTCTCCGCTACCTTGACTGTTCGTGTAGGATGGTGAGAGTTGCATCAAATCTATCTGTGCAGCTGAACCCAGAACAGAATAGTCAAGTGCATACTGCTCTGGCTGAAGGAGATTTAGTTTTATTGGGAGACTCTTTTGTTGGAGAAACCGGTATCATTTTTTGTAATGAAGGTAAATGGATCAGAACCATACTGTGTTTGGCGAGAGCAAAAATTGATGTTACCAACAGATTATCATAATTTAAAGGAGTTCAAGAGCATTATTATTGATAAAGAGAATAATGATGTTAAACGCACAACAACTGGTGGTTTGTTGGATAAATTTAGGACCATGCTGAAAAAATATCGCAAGTTAAGTCAGAATGTGTATCTGTCTGCAATTCTTCCCAGATACAATAGGAGGGATTTTGACCAGACATGATAATTAAGTTAATCCACAAGGATTAACTCAAGACTTGAGGGACTCTGCTGCTTTACTGAAAACATTTTACCAGCGTGGCCTGCACTAGAGTAGAAGGAATCTATTTTATAGGGGCTGTATTCATTAAACAACGGTGGTGCAAGGGTTTTTGCCAGTATCATTGAGGATACCTTAAGGGTTCATGGAGACTGCTAGCTAAGGGGAGTGCAGTAATATAGACAAACGCTTATCTGATGATATGGGTCAAAGTAATGTTTGGGCATATCTCAAGAATTCTTGTTTGTTGCCGCAACAAACGATGTTAACTAGATGCAGGATTTTAGTTGCATCAGCAACTTAGTACATATTGGGCTGTATATAATATAAGGCATGTATATTGCATATTGGTTTTCTAGAGTTTCGGGAGAAAAAATCATGCACCCTCGCCTAAGACTGACCAACTCCAGCTACGTTATAAAACATGCCTAGCGTCATTGACAGGAAGCATTTTTCATAACGTAAATTCCAAATCGGTCTTTCCCACTGTATAATGATCGTCCTTTCCCTGTGTGGAAAGGACGATCATTACACAGTGATCATAACGAAATAACCTCGTTGGTTATACCAACGAGGGCTGGCAGGGTGTTCCTAGGGTGGTAACCTTTCAAAAGAGGAGGAAGATAAAACTAGGGAAACAAGTCTATATAACTTCAGTGGGTATGTCACGGTAGTAAACTATAGAAGAATACTTAGTCCTAACCTTGTCTACAGTAATGTCAGTAGTGTTGTGAATAATTCTACAAGAGTTTGAAAATCCTAAAACAGCTACAAGTTGATCTGTAATGATACTAGAGATGAGGCAGAGTATGAGAAAGCATTGACTAAGGATGCAAAGAATGGGAATAAGGATTTTTTATACATGTGAATATAATGAAGAAGAAGAAAACAAATCAGATCGGACACTGTGCTAAGTGTAAGAAAGTCTCTTAGATAACCTGGCTGATGTTGCGGATGAATTGAATAAGTATTTCGCATTGGTATTAATTATATGAAAGATCCTTCATGCTGAGGAGAGGCTGTGCAAGTAGCTGAAACATATGAATTAGTGATTTCGAAATTACAGATGACTGTTTATTAGAAAGCTTTCGTGCCGAAAGGCAAGTAAAGCTCCTGAATCTGAATGACATATAACTAGTAATTTTGAGGGAGGCGGCCAGAAAGTGTACTGAACAATTGGGGTTAATTATGAGGGCATGATTGGACTCGGGACAAATTTCTTTGGATTAGAAAAATGCCAACGTATCGCCAATACATGAAAGCGGTTCTAAGAGTGATTCCGGTAACTACGGATCGAGCAGTCTGACTTCAGTGGTAGGGAAATATCTTAGAGGCAATGATTTAAGAGTTCAATTCAGGAATTTTAGATAGAAATGGCATTCTGAAAGACACACAATATGGTTTTGTTAAGAGAAAATTTTTATTAATAAACTGGTATGCTATTTTGACAGTCCCTCATTGAATGGAGGGGACAATTTTGATATGTATTTGGATTTTAGCCTAGCATTTGACTTGGTCCCTCCTGAAAGTTTACTGTGTAAGCTGGAACATGTTCGAATTACCGGAAAGGTTCTAAAATTTTAGGATCTCTTAAATTTTTATTTTATTTTATTTAATTCAGATAAAGTAAAAATTACATCCCCCCCTAGATAGCAATCGGATGCTAGGAGGGTTATCTAAACCATAACATAGCAATACAAAATCTATATTGTGTGATATAAAATATACAAAGATAAAGATACAAGGCGACGACAGATTATGTTCGACATAAATGCTCAATATAAAGTCAGCGTCTGTCCAAGCAGAGTGCGGGGATGCTGGCAGAATGATCACAGATGATCCTCAATTACAGAAGCCACGTAGGACGATTATGAAATGAAGGTCTAAAATTGCAAGGTAGTGTAGATATCCGAAAAACTCTTTAGTTCTGTAGGTATTGTCAGCACAAATTGCCTCAGTTTGATCGCAGGGTGCCAGCAGGGCAGAAAACAGGGGTTGTGATTAATGGATATTCTTCAGATTGGTGTAATGTCAGAAATGGAGTCCCCAAGGGTAGTTTCTTGGACACTGTTGTTTCTGATTTTCATAAACGGCATCGACAAAGGGAAGAAGGTATGATGCCAAATTTTGCTGACGATGTAATGTACTGATCATTAACGACTCTAATTGGGAGAGTCGTTAGTGATCAAAGCTAGGCAGCACTCCAAGATGACTTAAACCGGTTTCAAGAATGGTCAGAGAAGTGGCAGCTAGGTTTTAATGCAACAAATTGCAAATAACTTGTATACTTAGCAGGATCGAATTAGACACAGTAGAAGAAGGAGGGGATCCGGAAGCTATGATACAGGCGGGTGAAGTTCTGATTAGTATAAACAAGCGGCCAGGAAAGGCCATGGTGCCTTATCAATGATTTATCGAACAGTATCCTGTCGAGATAGGAACGTCATAATCCCAGTGTAAGGACATTTGTAAGACCGCATATGAAAGACTGTTCAAGCATGGAGACCTCATCTAGAAAAAAAAAAAAAAATGTTTGAGCTTCTTGAGAGGATTCAAAGATGGACGACTTGCATAGTGAGATTGGCAAAAGGGTGACTGTATGAGGAACTGACTAGTGGACTACAGAGTTTGGCAACCAGATACCTTATATGGAACCTGATTGAGGTTCATAAGGATATGAGAGGGGCTAGTAAAATGAATGAAGATGGAATTTCACTGTTATAAAGAATTACAGACCATAAATTCAAATTACAGGGGAAGAGGTTTAGATTAAATTGTAGGAAGTTTTCTTTTAGCTAGCGAGTTGTTGATTGCTGGAACAAGTTTCCTCCCCAGGTAGTTGAGGGTTTGGAGAAACTCAAAGGTCAACTGAATAGGTAGTGGGAAATGAAAAAGACCCGGAGATAATTGTGTAGTCAGATGAAGTTCTCTAAGCAGTGCAGACAAGCTCCCAGGACAGCCTATATAGGATATACAGGAATTTTTCTAGCAGCAGTGATATGGAGGTGATTATCTCCTTGTATAAGGCAATGGTCAGGCCACACCTTGAGTACTGCATACAGGTCTGGAGGCCTAATTTTAGGAAGGATATAGAGCTACTGGAATGTGTACGAGTAGAGAACGGTAAGAGATTGATGAGGGGAACAAAAGGGAATGCTCTTACCAAGACAGGCTTCAGTTCTGAAAATTGCAACGTCTGGAAACGAGGCACCTGAGGGGGCGATCTGATTGAGGTGTTTAAGGCTTTGAGTGGATTGAGAAAGCTCAATGCTGATGTTTTTCCTCTTACTCAGACTACACACATGAGGGAACACAAATCGAAATTGAGGAAGGGAGGTTGCAGAATAGATGTGCGGATGGTTGATTGTTGAAACAGACTTCCATCTGTTGTGTGTTTATTTATTATTATTATTTATTTATTTTATTTATTATTATTATTTTTTTTGGCTGATGTCAAGCAGTGCTTCTTCAGAATAAGCAGTATAAGCTTCTTTTATTGCATCATTTGCCACTACTAATGCTAACACTAATTCTTTCTCGTAGAATAAAGTGAAGGTTATACTGTATACAGTATAGCACCAATTGCACTGTCAAGCTGACTGGAGTTTATGTAATTTATTAAATCCATAGAATAATACTTAATTATAACTTTTAAGTTCAGAGAGAACATTACTGCTAGACGGTTTCAATAAACGCGTTCAAGCATTACTCTTTCAATTAACGGTGGTCATCTTATAAGGGCGGATTATATGAGCTAAGATCGTATATGACCTCCTTTTGTCTGAAGACGGACACGACGTGGCATTGAATCAACAAGATATCGAAAAACTGATATGAGCAATAACGGACTATTCGTAACAAAATTGTCTTCCCTGAAGTAACATGGTGGAAGACCATACTAACGAACGCGCCTTTTTATTTCGTCCCACACATGCTAAGTTCCTTTGAAATCTAGGGATGGAGCTGGTCAGGACAGATGCTTCAAATCCTCCTCGTATTCCTTAAACCACTCTTTCTTACATTTGATATACATACTGCATTGTTATTTTGCATTAACCATCGGGTCTGGGCGCCTCCATAGCCAGGTGGGCAGGAGCAGCAGTGCGTAGCACACGCTTCTTGATTAGACCGGGGTTCGAGCCCGTGACCACCAAATACGGAGGATGCGGAAAGGTCAAGGAATGACCACCGCATATCCCCGGAGCAATATGGCCTCAGTTGCTAATGCTCTTAAAAAAAAAAAAAACCAAATAACAAACCATCGGGTCTACCCGATCCGCAGCGATTTAGGAATATGTTTTGCCGTTCACGAGCCCTTCATTGCAATCAGTGGGACCAAAGATATTCCACAAAATTATGCCCATACTTCTCCCAGCCGCTTGTGTGCTGTCGGTAGACTATATAAATTGACAGTGCCTCGTGTAATTTCTTTTTTATGGGCACTCTGCCATTGGCGCTGAAAGCGTAAATCAGGAATAATCGAACCATATGACTTTCCCCGAATCCTCCTCCATCCATCCTAACGCATCCTCAACGTCAATGAAGTCGTATTTTCTAGTTGGCGTCAGAGATGAGTGGCTTCCTTGACGGAATCCTACTCCCTTAGTGCATTCTTTCTAGGGCTCTTCCTATGGCGGGAGTACTAATGTCTACTGATGTTCCTGCATTAAATATTAATTATTCTGTCGTTTGGCAACGGTTATTCTTAAAAGGCCACCATAGCCGAGTGGTCAAGTACAAGAATACGAAATTACACGCGTTTTGAGTGACCACGGTTCAATCCGGCGTGATTCTAAATACGGCGAAGTTCTTGTTTATGTCTATCTTTTGAACTCTCTGACTTTACGTGGTAGTCCCGGAATATAAACAGAAATTTTATTTTATTTTAAAAACCACTCAAGATCTCGGGCATCTCGCTTTCTCACTCTCCATTTATAACCGCAGTTGCATCAATCCATAGTTTAAAGACTAAAATGATACTAATGTGCATAGTGTTAGGGTCTGGCGCCACCTGTGGTTTCCCACATCTGCGCCTTATGTACGCTGTGAAGAAATACAATGCTACTGTAAATACCAGGAAAGCATTGTGTGTTGAATGCGCAGTATTATTGGGTTCTGTTGTGTGTCCTGGCATTTGGCCGCAGGGCCTCTGATGGGACCTCACGTTGCCCGCATACATACACCAAATCGGAGGTAGCCAGGCTGATTATTATTCTCTGGCTAGTCTCAGCCAGGGTCGCCTAAGCTTCCTGGACGAGGACCAAGTTAAAATATAATAAGAAGAAAATAAATAGATTAAATCAAATCAAATAAAAATTAATTAATTAATTTAAAAAAATAATAAAAAAAAATAGGAGAGTCACTGTCCATGGAGATGATGTTGGGTATGTAAAGTCAGTGTCCAGGTTTGTCAAATCCAGGTTTTGTTTTTTTAAGAAATAAGAGTGTAGTCCGATTACAGACTCATCCCGAAAATATTATGAGGGTACTAATTACTTGAAGTGGTATATAATTTCAAGTCCGTGGTTTCCTTTGTTCCTTTAGGTTTGGAGCTGTTGCAATCTTGGGTCTGCAGACCTTTCCTTTTAGAGAATAGGTCCTGGGTAAACTGAGAGTAAGTACGTCTTCGAACACTCGCCAAATGCAGCCGTTCAATCTTCTGCAGCATCTAAACACGTACCAACAATCATACCTCTTTGGGAGTCCGTTCGCCATTGCTGATGAACCGGCTAGGACCTAGTTACACGGTTTTATGATGCTTTCCTGCACACATCACTCACTATGTACTTTCTTCGATTTACATGTTTTTGCATGTATTGTTGCATATAACTCAAACCTCAATGGTCCTAATAAAGCAGCCATTTAGTGTATGATATGGAGATGGAAAAGGTTTTCGCATGTTCTTCAGTGACTCCTGTTGTTAGAGATCTGATTTGTCGACCTGAATTTAAAGGAAAAATAATTGACAAAACAACTACGTATGACTTACATATAATATAAATTATTATTTTTCTGCATCACGTGATAAGCCATAATTTCCACTAAAACAAATTTTCAGAAATGAAAAACCGAAACTCTTGTTTGCCTTTATGACTAAGAAGAACAAACAAATAAACAGGCGTATTTTTTTTCATCTTCTATGGAGTACTGCCGATGCACAGTACGCCAGATAATGATGCTGAGGTTTCTTCCGTGAGCTAAGGTCCAAATATCTATCGTGACCAACTATAATGTGTATGACACGCATAACCTGTAGCTCGGGAACTGTCTTGCAATTGAACTAGTCCACTTTACTGTTTATGTAAAGAGAGAGAATGAACGTTCTGTTGCAATTTCTTTCTATTATACTGTATTTTTCTACTGTTATCTAGCCCTCGTGGGTAGCCAGTTGGTAGAATCGCCGTCGTCCCTACACTGGATAGAAAAGACCCTACTGAGTTGGCGTCCCGTCGATGATTTGTGGAATTTTTTATGGACTTTTTTCGTGGCCGAGTTAGTCGGTCTCAGAAAAGGTAGCATGGTTTCAGATTTCTGGATGAAAAATCCGGAAATTCTGGTTTTGCATACAGCAAGCAGAAAATCGTTCACAAGAACACTCAAATAATATATACGGAGCAATATGGCCTTAGTCGCTGAGGCTCCTAAAACCCAATTACAATACTTTATCTAATAATTCTTAAGTGTTGTTCCTGACGTTTTCCCTTTCTTCCGTTTATTATTGTTAAAACACTCTGCAACACTAATTAACCTATCTAGAGACTGTCTACAGACACTAAAAAAAATATTAGACTCTATAGAGTAGCAGACGAACATAACACAGAAAAAGACGATCTGTTTGCATGTCTTTTTGGCTTCTGTTTGCATTTCCATTCTCCAGCATGTTCACCCGCCAGACAACATCCGACCAAACACACATGACGTAGGTAGGTTACGCCGGCCATTAAAAATACAGTTATAATTATCCGTTGTTTTCTGCAAAGTCCAGACAAAATGAATAATCAAGCTGCATGAAGTAAAAACGTACTGTTATTCTTGGGTTCTCTCGATGCTCCTGCACGCGCTTGCAATTAAGTGGTGCGCTAACAGCACGTGTTCTTGTCACGTCTGTGTAAAATTTAGGTGCTCCACGGTAATTACTTGTTGTTTATAAAGATGCAGCAGTGTGTATATGTTCTTCGTGTCGCCGAGTCATCTGCACGGGTTGTCTGCAGCGCCGTCTATTGATCCCAATTGAAACTTCAAAAAAAGCGGACACAGAAGATAACAGAAAATGGATGTTCGATCACTGCAGATAAATAGTGCAATATTTATAAAAGAATAAGCCGTTTCCTTATTGATCTTCTTTTAAGTGAAGTTAATGCCTTATATTGTACTTGTTTATTTACTTCTACTAAGCCATTGTAAGTTCACCGAAGGTAGCACAAGATGTTCAAACTTGACAATTCTGAAGTTTTCTAAAATCTATATACGCTCAGTTTAGTACCTAAAAATGGTATAAAATATAATTTTAGTAAGAATTCTTATTGTTTTGGATATTTTATAATGTCAAAAACAGAATCACTTATATAAATATATATATAAGAAATTAAATAAGGTGTATTAAAGAATTGTAGTATGGTTTATGCAGAATGAACCGAACGACCATAATGAATTAATTAAATGAGAATATTGGGAAGTGCATTAAATATAAACTACAAACTGTGATTGGAACTATGGAGAACATGAAAAAATAATAATTATCACTGTATAACTCGTAATTTCAATGTCGTCTTCAGAGGTCAACCATTGAAATCGCAGGAAAGACAGCAATAAGTGGGCCTCATGTTTCAGACATGAAATATACTTTCAGAATATCGCGATAGAGGTATGGAAAATTTTTAAATTCGCGGTTATTTGAATAACCGCCGAGTCCTCCTGACTGAGAGAGCGGGCTCTCTGGCAGGTGCTCTTCAGAGAGTGGGGAGGGGAGGGGTTAACAAGACTTCTCTTTAATTCTGTTCATTTACAAAAAGATATATTAAAAAGTGTCAAATGGAATTATTGTATCCATATGAGATGCAATTAAAAGATGCAGTTAATCGAGTCCCGTCGATAATTTGAGGAATTTTTATAGGCCTTTTTCACAACGTGGCTGAGTTAGTCGGTCTCAGGTGAGGGTAGTATGACTTTTTCTCCCAGAAACCCGGGTTTTTCGTCCAGCAAAACAGAAAATCGACCTCATAAAACAGGCAATTCACAGACATTATACACGGAGCAACATGGCCTAAGTAGCCGATGCTCCTAAAATCCAACGCCAAACTACCTATTATATGTTTTTACAGACGTTTTCTGTATAAGGTTCTTGGAACTAGTTCTTGCATGCCTGTATTCGTTTAATTCTTTAAACAACCCGTGATTCTTGCTCTTCTTTGAGAATTTTATTTTCTCCACAGATTTTTTTATCACGCCTGTTTCTCAGAAAATGATCACAAAATTATTCTTCTATGAATATTGGCTGCTTTTGCTGTAGTGGATACCTTACAAAGTGACTATTACTTCTCTGAGCCCACATGATTTGTTTAAACCCATGATTTCTAAAAATTATAAAATTAATTTATGTGCTACCTGACATTTGTATAATTGGTTTTTAAATACTGTGAATTTGCCAATTTTGTAATTTTTAAACGCATTTTAACTTAGAAAATGTGAATGGCTTTGTTGTCTCCCACAAACATTGCTGTATTATATCCAACTCAAAATATTCCACATAGTTCAAAAATTTTTATTTCCAAACCAAGAAGTCCCTTACATAACAAAGCATACCATCAAAGTAGTTATCATTCCAAATCGAATTAACAGTAATAAAGGCAACATTTCAAAACAAGGGAAAATTTTATACACCTTTTTGGGGAAGGTTGAAAGCGACTTTAAGTCCTTCGCAGGAAGACAATCAACTACCTTCAACCCGAACCTCCAACTTTGAACCCTCTCGAATATGAAAATAATGAGCACACACGCACCTGTTGTCATTGCCATCAACAGAAATATTTACTGCAGATATATGTATGCAATAGAATAAATTAAACTTAAAAAGCACTGATAGAAAAATGAGGGATATGCTTTCTGAGGAGGGAGCTTTCAATGTAAGCTATCAAGAGGTCAATGCTATGTGGCTACAGCCAAAGCAAATACGTATTTATGGATTGAGGAGTGAGTTCAGTGAAATTAATTAATTATACCTATGGATCAGGGCCCACAACGTTTTGAATAATTCTTTCCCGCCCGATGTTGTATCAAGAGATGGCCTTGGTGATTTCACGAAAAGCACGGAATTTATTTGTGTGCTAATTTTGGATCAAGATTCTTTGGTTTGTGAGTTTGTATGACGTTGGTACTGCAATATCCGCGTATCTGATACCTCGCGCAAATGTGACATTCCTATGGATTGTGCAAAAAATATTATATTGCCCTCGTGGTTAGCACAGTTGGTAGAATCATTATCCTCCCCACAACGAGTGGAAAAGACCTGAGTTCCAGTACTGTCGATGACCTGAGGAATTTTTATGGGCTTTTTTTTTCACAACGTGGCTGGGTTAGTCGGTCTCGGGCGTGGATAGCATGGTTTTTCTCCCGGAAACTCAGGTTTTTTGTCCAGAAAACAGAAAATTAACCACAAAACAATCAATCTACAGGAAATATACATGGAACAATATGGCTTTGGTTACTGATGCTCCTAAAATTCTTCTACAGCAAGAAATATTAGAAACTCAGTGACAAAGGTATACTATATCAAACTCAAATCCTTTTATTTTATCGTAGATAGGTTTGCGATGGCAGAGATTTTGTTATGTGGCCAGTACTTGTTTTAGTTTTACAGATCGGATTGAAGTAAAATGATTTGCAAGTGAAGGGTCTTGATTCTACCTTCTAGATCTCGTATTGTTTGAATTTACTTACCAGAGAAGGTATTATTACTATTTATAATCCATGATATTTTTTTAGTTTTTTCTAATTTTTTGGTAGGATTGTAGTATTCGCTGTTCTCACTACTGGTGATTAATCTAAATCTGACTGTCAGTGGAAGTGAAATTGTACAAGATGTGTGGTACTGTTCACTTTCTTATGTAAAACTTGTGCAGTTTTGTTGTATAGGTGGATGGGCGAAAAATAAACCAGTAGTTCGGGCCCTGTACAATGTTTAAATTTCTGATAATGATATTCTTGTGGATCGGATCCACGAAGTCAGGAAATTTGGCGTTGTTACATACGCATGGTGGATTTTCTTCTAGTAGTTTGCCAACGATGATCACTAAAAGCATCGTAATTGCAAATCGTTATAGCTAATGGTGGGCAGTCTGAGTCTAATATTACAGTTCAATTTTGTTTTACCAGACAGTAGGTGCTTAAAGTGGTTGAGACTTTGTTCCCATTTTGGGTCATCATAGAATTTATACATAATTTAACATAAAATTCTAGTTTTCAGGAACACTTAAATTGTATTCTAGTTTTATAGTGTACATTTATATGGTGTGCGGATGGTTTTTAAGTATAATTGCTCATTTTTTGATGGAGGTCTGTAATTCCTGTTTTTGATGAAGTTGTCTAATTAGTATTATGTAGTTTCTACTGCAAGAGAAATTTTTAGGAATGGGAATGCCAAAATTGTATCAAATTCTAACAATGAGCCGAATGATTTTGTGATAACTAAGAGGTAGATGGAAAAGAAATAGTTGACATTAAAGGCATCTCGATTATATTAAGAGAGGTAGGAAAAGAGGTAAGCGAACATTTAGCCATAATTATGAGAGCCTCCTTGGATTCGAGAGAGATCCCTATGGACTGCAAATGTGCAAATGTATCCCCCAATCCATGAGGAGGATCAAAGGGTGGCATGTAATTACAGACTTGTTAGGTTTTGACCCCTGTTTCAGGGGATTTTATGAAGTCACTCATTAAAAGAAGTAATGCAGAACCATATAGACAAGAATGAAGTCATAGTCCAGTCGCAGCATAGATTTGTTGAGGGACGGTCTTGTCTGACCAATCTATTGGTTATTATGACACAGCGACGAAGGAAATGGATGCAAAAATGGATTTTGATATCATATACTTAGATTTCAGAAAAGCTTTTGCACATAAATGTCGCACATAAATGACTGCTGTACAAATTGGAGTAGTATGGCATTAAGGGCAAATTATTGCTATGGAGAAAGGGATGATTGAGTGGGAGAAGATAGTGGTTATCAGTGGTCACTGCTCTCCTTGGACTAATGTTATTAGTGGAGTTCCCTAGGGTTCAGTGCTGAGCCCGTTGTTGTTGTTTTCAATATTTATCAGTGATTTTGATGAAGGCATATCAGGGGGACTCTAAGTTTTCAGATGATACGAAGGTTGGAAGGGTGATTAATTATAGAATTACGGTGTGCTATTGCAACAAGATCTAGAAAAATTAGGCAGCTGGACTGAGAAGTGGCAATTTAAGTTTTACCATTGACAAATGCAAGGTACTTCATATGGGTAGCAGTAATCCCAAATAAACATACTAACTGCGTGGTACCACACTTAGTGAAGAATGAAAAAGACATGAGGATAATTGTACAGTCAGATATGAAGTTTTCTGAGTAGTGTAGACAGGCTATCAGGACAGTTCATGGGGTCAATGATATATAGGCACTTTGCTAGCAGGAATAAAAAGATGATTATCCCATTGTGCAAGGCAATGTTTAGACCTCACTTTTAATACTTAATGGGGTCTGGCGGCCTCATTGTAGGAGGGATGTCGAGAAGGGCAGTGTGATTGGTGAAGGGAACAGAAGAGTGGTTTTACCAAGAGATGCTTCAGTTCTGTAAATTTTGCAGCCTTTGGAGAATAGATCAAATGGATTAAACAAGCTCAGTGCTGATGGAAATTCTTCCTATTGCTCAGACTACACATAGGAGAGAGCATAAATTCAAATTGAGGAGAAATGTGCGGAAGTTTGCCTTCAGCGAGCGGATTGTTGAAACCGACTTTCATTTGTTGTTGTGGAAGTGGTAGTTTGAATAAATTCATGGAAGAACCAGGTAAATTATTTGGGGGGATGGGGCGGTGTTTCTCATAGTATGGACTAGGTCACAGTGGAAAATAGGTGATGGGATTATTATTTAAAAAAAAAAATTTTTTTTTGACTGTTGCTTCATAAGCTTCCTCTCTTGCATCAATACTAATACATTCCCATTCTTTAAACCTGAAAAAAAAATCTTAATTTCAATGGATTAATGTTTGAAATGAGCCATTCCTTTAACAAGTGGATAAATAAAGTTAGCTTATTAATTAAATGTTTTAGACCTATCTCCAAACTTATTACAAATGCGGCGTTTCAAAATTCTTGCCGGATCCCATCATCAGACCATACAGAGCTGTTAACAGCTCCTCACACCTTAGCTAAGACTCCTCTGTGGTTTTCTTCTCTGTTTGGGTTTCATACACATCCTAATCCTCCTTTAACGTTAATGTATGTCCAACTATTAATTTATACTTGATTTATTCAATTTAATTATTACCTATAATTCACCTTTAATTACATTAGAAATAATTTAATGTTCTTCCTATCTTTATCTGAAAATATGTGTATAGCATGGTTTCGCAATTTGCAGGATAGAAAACCTAACTTTACCCTAGATGGATAAATACGATAAGTGTGGAAAGTCCTTCCGTCCTGTCTAGAAACATCCTTCATCTTCGTTCAGTCACTGGAACTGAACCCAGCCCCTTTTTTTGAACGATATAGTAGAGTGGCGACTTTAGTCAATGTGCTAACTGCGAAGACTGATCAACAAATTAGGCAGTGTACGCAATACGTTTCATTTCAGGTGCTTTCGAGTTCTTCACATGAACTTGAACGCGCCCTTGTAAGTACAATACTTGAAACGTAACACATTTCACAATCAGCGATGTAATATATTAAATAAATAACAGCGTACCTGAGACATAGTATGGAGATACTACGATTTCTTAATGCGCTTTATTTCTTTCTGGAGTATAATAACAATTGAAGTATAAATAAATGTACTTCATGTTTTTCTGTAATTAATATAATAAGAAAATAGTAATAATTCATGATTTATATATTTAGTAAACTGATAACAAAATAATGAGCGCACTGAAACAAAAATTGATATATTGATGTCTAATGTACGGATTATGAAAGCCTGTTTGATATGTATGAAACAAACGAAATAATAATTTCCGGATTTCTATTAATCAGATTTAAATGAAATTTAGGCTTGATGAAGAGCCAAATTTAAACTTTCATGAAACATTCATCTACTGAGAGTAGAATTATTACATGTGGACGGACGGACAACGAAATAATAATTACCAGATTTCTATTAGTCCGATTTAAATTTGGAAAGGCTGGACAAATTTTTCTAAAAAAGCCAAATCTAAAATTTTATGAAAATACATATGTTAAGAGTCAAATTACTACATGCGGACGGACATCCTGGAATTTCCCAGCGAACTGGTTCACCCACAATGAAAACAACGCGGAAATGGGGGAACCCCTGGTGCCGTTTGACCCTAAACACTTTACACTTTATGTCGATTGGCCTCCGAACTCCGCCGATATAAATCCCATAGAGTACTTGTGGGACTCTATGGAAAGGCATATCAAGCATCTGGATACACCAATCACCTCCATACGTGCATTACTGACCGCATTACACACAGTTTGGTTAGCCATACCTCCCCAATGCTTCCGACATCTTCTTGAATCAATGCCACGTCGGATAGCTGTTCTACTGAGGGCAAAAGGAGGACCTACGAAGTATTAGATAGGTAGTCATAATTCAGTGATTACTCAGTGTATATGACACATGGTCTAAGTCGCTGATGTGCCTAAAAACCTTACAAGAACAACAACCATAATTCCTCCAATCGATGTTACAGTGGGGACAACACGCTCAGGTAATAAGCATTCTCCAAGTATCCTTCCTAGTTAAACACATCCATCAGCCTGGAAGAACGTGTAGTGGAATTTGTCGCTCAGCACGATTTCCATTGGTCCCCAGTTCAGGTCCGGTGTGCCTTGCACCATGCCAATCACAGTGTGCTTTTGTTTTTGTTATCCATGGTTTGTGGGCTGCAGCTCTTCCGTAAACATTCATGACGTGCGGCACCAAACTGAGATTCTCTAGGGTCAGATGGCGAGATAAGGTAACCAGCCGTCTCACAGCGCGTCTGCTCCTGCCAGTCAGTATTTTACGCCTACCTGATCATTTCTTGAGCTGAGTGTCCCCTTTAGTCTTCCATGTCTTCAGCATTCAGCACGTTTCCAAAATTTGTGAATGTTAAATTCCTGAGAAAAATGGCAGGCACAGATGCTAACCCAATCACTTACCCACATGACGGCCAACTCTGAAACTTTGTTAGCTCTTTCTTTGCGCTAATCATTCAGACTACAAGTTTGAAATAATTTCAGCTAATCGGTGATCACCTTTATGGGCAAAATATTTGCAATTTCAAAGTCACACAGAGTCCTGCAACCACAGGGTCTTTGACATTCCAAAATCATAATCCTCTCTTAACGTCTGAGTATTATCTAAATGTGACCTTACCAACCGAGATTTATAAAATTTGAGATAAGTATGAATTCTTTTTCTAACCATGTCAGTTTATTAAATGGATATTGAAATATTTTCTTGAAACAATGCTACTCTGTATTATGTTTTGCTGCCAGTGGTCTGGGGACGCTGTTGTTCCTTCAACGCTTGAGTTTAGGCTCCTTAGAAACGACTACATCTGTCCACGTAGTCAACCTAAAGTAACTATTATCGTTTTTAATCAGATAATGGATTCGCCTAATGATGTTGTCCGATTACAAATGATATTAATTAGTTTAGGTTGGACAAATGTAGTCGTTTCTAAAGAGCTTAAGCCCAAGCTTTCACTAAAGGGACAGGTCCCAGATGGTCGATTGAAAAACATAACTCAGAATAGCGTTATTTTAAGAAAGTATTTCTCTATTTGTAATAACTTGCATTGAAATATATCCCACTTCTTTATTAAATGGATATAATTCCATTCCTTCCCCTCCACTGAACATTGGAGCAGACATTTTTTTTCATGAATCACAACCTGAAAAAACTTCACTGGAATAAATGTCCCCCATATCCAACTATAACTTATGACATTACTGAAAAGATAAACATTCTGAATATTATACGTTGATGGAGAAGTGACTGAAATGACTCCATCAAACCTAGTTTTTTTTGAAGGAATATTTTTGTTTTATCATTCTTCCAATGTATCTTCTTCGCATGTCTTCTTGGTACAAAATTCGTCCACAACAACCTTGAGCTTTTATTAACTTGTTAGTTATAATATTGTACACCGATATGTACAACATTTCCAATAAATTCCTTTAAATTATGAGAGGAATGTATTGGAAAGGATCCATTTCTCGATCAAGGGATGAATCTGTGCGAATTAGACTGGTGCATATCATATCAGATGGTTGCTTTCGGGACTTTGCTTTAATGTACTCTGACCAGATGTTAGACTTGTCAGATTTAGATGTATTTAAATAAATCATCATACGCTATTTTCCTTCCTTTTGGTCCAAAACTTTGAGACAATTTCCAGTTACATCCTCGATTAATCCAGACTCCACACTCGATGGTATTGATATGGATAATGGGAGTAAAACAAACAAAATCGTCCAGTTTTAATCTCATAATTACGTTGTCTTGTAGCAGACAGTCCAGGAAACAAATAATTACCTGAACGCTGGTATATAATTCTACATTACTGTAGAATTACTGGGGGAAAATTGGTGCCAGTTTAGAGGTAAAATAAACCTGTACGTGGTCATCACACATCACTGGCCATTAAAGAAAAGCTGGTGTGCTCTAACTTTTAATCGGGAACGTCCCATAAGAAAAAAGTAATATTTTCTGAACAAAATGTAATGTGTATGAGGGTGACAAGAAGCAGCTTTAATGCGATCTTTGGAGTATTCAGAGAAACGCCTTATACAGGGGCATGTAATAAGGCTGGATTATATCAGAGGAAATCAACTGAAATAAAGAAGTAAACAATAATTTTTCCCACTTCGAGAGCTACGTTTACTCCAGAAATGTGTTTTGAATTCTGAGCCAATTAATTCCATCAAACAGGATAGCTGACTCCCCGCTAGCTACACAGTTTATTTCATCCCCCTCCCCCCCACAAAAAGAACTGCTTGTGTGCGTTGTGTGAAAATTCCTTCTGCACACTCGTGTCGCTTCTAATTACTCATTACTATGCAAGAGAGCGTTCTCCACCCCCTCTTCGTCTTCGGTAGCATCTTTGTTTACTCCCTCTGCCGATGAAACGCATTTAGTTGTACTCCTCTTTATCTCTTGGTGTATGTGTGTACGTGGTATTTCTTTATCGGGGGGGATGGCCACCAAAGGGGATCTAAGGGTATCGAGACAGCTGGTGCTAGTGGCTGACATTATCGAATTTGCCAATCTTCCGTTGCGGGCGGCACTCAGGGTAATTCTCCGTTTCTCGCCTGGAAATCATCGGAGGGATGCCTGCCCACGACATCGGCTAGTCGTCGTGATCTTTGCCATGACTGATAGCTCCAATATTACAAGCCGGTCCTGTGCTTTCACTGCGACCGGCCGAAACCTCCCATCGCCATCGACCTAATGTGTTCCACCTCCAAGCCTCTGGGCTTGCTGCATTTCCTTTTTTTTTTTTTATCTTTCCTTTTCTGCCCCTTCTCTTTGCCTTCCCCCCCACCGCCGTCACCGGGTAACTGATAGCTAGCCAAAGGCGGCTGATAACGATCACTAGCGAGAAAGGGAGGCTCTTCCGGCTTCGGTGCTCTTCAAGCCACAGCACGTGCTGATACTGAACACCTCGGCAACAGCCTCGGGAAGTAGGACGTAGATTGTCGGTCCTGTTTGTTATCTCTCCTCCGGGCTGCGGCTGATGAATACTTCATTGTTTTCGAGGAGAAAGTATTCAGACGTTCCTCGACTGGGCGGAAGAGCAGGAAGCTGGCAAAGATAAACTCGAAGACTAGATGTCAACCTTCATTTTAACCAACTTCTATCATTATGAAGCATTGTTCATCGTCTGCAATTGTGCCCCCCCCCCCATCCTTACGAAATCACACGCACACAGAGGAGGTATTAAAGGGTAGCTAGGAAGTTCCCCCCACCCTTTCCGAAGATACCCTGTTAATTTTAAGAGAAGGATAATCACACTCAATTGACGGATTCCAGAAAACCGTGAATACAACAAAGACCATCTGAGAGAGAGAGAGAGACCAGTAAGAGATACAGAGGATGAGGAGGAAAAAGATAGAAGGAACAGGAAAAACTGAGGGATGGGAAATATCCTGTAGCATCCTAGATTTGAATGTGAAGTAAGTGTTGGAGCAGTAAGGCGCAATCGACTTCTTCAAATAATGTAGTGACTATTAGGACTATCAATTCCATCATCCCCAGATTAGGAAGCAGCCTTTCCGATCAATGCCATCGCCTCCCAGGCCCACTTCTTTTTTTATTTCACATTTACGTCAGTATTTTATATTTAGAATTTCTAGGATGGATGCCATTCGTTCTTTATATTATTTCCGTAACGTACTCTTTCTTGACCTAATTCTTAAATTATTTTTTTATTTTTTACCCTATTTATTTAATTTAATGTAGGGTTCGTCGAGAAATTAATTTCTGCAATTATACTTTCACCCATTTTATATTCTTCTTCTTATTTCTGTCGTTATTTATCAATTTATTTTCATTTACTTAAAGGTAATTTCCCAAATTTTCATACAGCCCGGTCCTTATTACGAATGTAGTGTTGTTGAGTAAAAGACCATTAGTGGATAGCACAAATGGTCAGGAGTGCTATCCTTCCACACAGTGTGGAAAGTCTGGTTTCGAACACCCTCAAATTGGGAGGAATATTTGTGGCATTTTTCATACGTGGCCGAGTTCAGCCTTGGGCGAGAGCTGCACTATCTGTCCCTCCCCGTAATTCGAGTTTTTCATCCCTCAAAGTAGGCAATGTGGCCATAGAACACACGACATAATACAGACACAATACAGTGACACCTCATTGCTGTACTTGTTTTTGAATTAAAAGACATAAAAACAAACAATGGTGCTTATCTACAAGACATCATATTTTCTCTCTCTCTCGATCTTCAGAGAAATAAAAGTAGTGTGTGTGGATAACCGATGTATATGTATACACCTGGTCTATATTAGAAGAAGTTGCCTATACTTTCTTACGGCAGCCTTAATCTTAAATTGTTCTGATCATAAATTTCTTAAGAAATCTTCAATTGACTTTTCTTTACCATCTCAATATGTGGACGAAACGTGGATAAAGCTCCTGCATGCCCCACCAGTGCCCCAATCGCAATTGAATGAAGCATAAAGCAAATGATTGAAATGAAATGAAGCAAAACATATACTTGGAGGTTTTTGTTTTCTAGTTTCGATTCCTCATGCACTTGGAGGCTGAATGTCCACGATAACCTCCCACTTAACAGGACTGTTTTGCAAGAATATTCGATCGCTAAAGGAAGATCTTCAAATTATTATCGATCTTCTACTGGGTGGTGTCTTCCTGATTGCGCTCTACTGATTTATGTCTACCGATGTTAAAAATATTTATATTTACAACCCTCGGTTGCTGCAAGTAGTTGCTCTATATTGATTAAAATTTTCATTCAGGTATGCTTTTTAAGAAGTTTCTTGAAAATTCGATAAATGGTAAAGCCAATAGAAAATATTTCCCTCCAAAAATAAAAACTTTTAATTTGAATTAAATGGTAAAAAGAATATCCAGTCCGTATTCATTACGGAGTTTTACATTTTACGTTATTTATACTTTGAAATTTCTCTTTCTATCCAAGATACTGGCATTGATTTTTATTTTTGGAAAGAATATTCTTTTATTTATGTTTTAACTTTCCAAACTTATCAAAAACTCTTTCCAAATACACTAGAATGTGGATTGTCCCCGACATCCTCGGGGACAATTGACGTTCTGGATTTTTGAACGTTGTGTTCTCATCTGATGATTACCTTTTGGCAATGGCGAATCTTGAAATTGCAAAATAGCAAAGCATAGGAAGCATCTACGGTCAAAATAATAAACAACAATAAAAAAAAGAATCGTTAATGAAAAATTAAGATGTCTTTCTACTTTTTATATTATATATACTTCTTCCAAATATTTATCGAATTCAATTTCACTATCCAGTCACCACCTATCCTCCAAGAGGCTCAGTGACAACTTGTTCCAGTAGTTGATTATCTTTGACTAAAGTCAAAATTTTATTATGTCCAATTTATAGTTTCTCTTTCCTTAATTTAAATCTGAATTCTCTTGTTTGCGTCATCATACAAAGGGAGAAGGGGTCACCATCATTAAGTTTGTTTAAGCCTTGAACGCCTTAATCTTATTTCCAAGCAGACCTAGTTTCCAAATTTGCAGATTTCAGAACTGGAGCCTCTTTTTTTTTATGTAAGATAATGTCTGTGAGAATGTCTCTCTACAGCCACAACTAATCTTATTGCACTCCTTTGTACCTTTTCAATAAAGTCAATATCTTCCCTGAAATGAGTCCACACACTTAGATGCAGTACTGAAGGTGTCTGGCGATTGATTTAAGTAGTGTATAGCGTTCCACACCTTTCGGCTTCAGGAGTCACCCCCTAACTCCGCGATATAACTTTGTGATGCATTACGAACTCTGTGAAGGCTATATTGTGTGGTTTGTGCCATATTGTGTTGGGTCTCTGGTTGAGGGAACCCTGGCGTTGCCTGAGCTTGCCACAGAGGGCTTTTAAAATATATATGTTTTTATGGGAAGAGAGCGCAGCGGTGACAGTTTAAGTCATGGATAATAGTAGACGAAGAAAGTGGGTGGTAGAAAGGCTTCCATGAGGAACTCTAAGATAAAGGAACAGAGGGCACTCTGTAGATGCAACTCGTCCTCCAAGAGGGAATGTTAAGTGCAGCAGAATTTTTTAGGGTGGTTGGGCCCACCAAGATAAGTTTGGCGTTGACCTGTACCCCACTTAGGGGTAGAGCCTCCTAAGTGGGGCTACAGGTCACCATCTTAGCCTCTCGGTCAGAATGTGGCATCCTACGCTAGTCAGCCACTCAAACTCTGGAGGTGGTATTATGATATGGGGTATGTTTTGTTGGTAAGGGCTGGGTCCAATCATACCGTTAGAAAGCCGTATTAATTCCAGTGAATATCTTTCTGTTGTATAAGATTAACTACACCCTGAAGTGCGTAATTTTTACTCGAATTGCGATCGATTCTTACAAGACGACAGTGCAACTATCCACCGTACAAAAATTGTATCTGAATTGTTCGCGGAACACTCCAAGGATTCCAGTATTTACCATGGCCGCCTAATTCTCCCAGATATAAATCCAATTGAGAAAGCCTGGGATATGTTGAAAAGGGCAGTTTGGCTTCGCAGAATACAGTCGCTAACAAATATCCTGCTGGATGAATTGTCGAATCTGGAGCTAGACTCCTTTCAGACCTAATTCATGCTGCTATGTACGTGATGTCGCCACTAGTTAGTTACCAATAAATATTTCTAATTTTTTGGCCAGTGAGTGTAAGTCAGCATTAATGAATTTAAACAACTGAATTTAACTGATTTGGGTTTCAGTTTGGCTTTGCTGAATCAAATATATGTTTTGTGAACACATAATACTGTATGAAATTTCTTTATTAGAATTAAATTTAAGATTTCCCTTAAAATGCATCAATTGCAAGACTATGAATGTTATTGGAAGCACTAAAAAGTAATGTTAAAAATATTAAGAGCGAATTCATTGAATAATATTCTGGGTCTTCGTGAAAACTTAGAATGCTGTTTAATGAATGCTGCTCCCCAAGTACCCCTTTCCTAGTTGTGAGCCACTTTTAATTCTAAGCTGACAAGTTTAAAAGCCTCTCAAAGTTGAAAAGTATATGTGCACGTGCTCGAGAGTAAAGACGAACACCTCGAAGCTGGCGAAGAAATACGATCGTTGTAGCCAGACTAGGAAAGATGGTTGATTCTTAATTTGTGCCAGTTTATCCTTCCTCCAGAAGTGTTGCATTATAAGGTTGATCAGTGTTTGTTCGTGCCTACTCATTGACCTCTACTATTGGAAGGGGTAAACAAGCTTTATCCACAGAGAAGTCTCCATTCTGTACGACGTCGATGGTATGTCAATTAATCACCACAACACTTCTGCCTCTTTTCACTTGAAAGATGGTAGACTCAGTTCTTGTTCTTAGTTTTGTGTCTAATAAACAACTTCTAAAACTCGTCGAGTTTCCAGATACTGAGCAGCCAATAATCTTCTATGGTCTACAAGGACAACTTCAAGTCTTATCCTCTTTCTTTCTTCAACCCTTGAACAAAGAAGAGTGATCGGCACCATAAGCAGATGGAGTGTTTCAGAATCCTTCATCTGAAATGGAGTGAAATGAATGTGGTAATTCTACAGAGCAGAATGTAAAAATAAAGTTCAGCTGTTGCATTGTATAAATCTCTCTCTCTCTCTCTCTCTCTCTCTCTCTCTCTCTCTCTCTCTCTCTCTCTCTCTCTCTCTCTCTCTCTCTCTCTCTCACACACACACACACACATACACATCAGTCCAAATCGCAATTTATTAATTAATAGTTATCAAATAAATTATTGAAGTTTTGATATCCGTGTCATGTATTTGTCTGTAAGTGTGTTCACAGGTATATTTGCATGTTGTGGGGTATGAAAAACTCAAAATAACTCTCGTGAAGAGCCTTAAGTTGGCTAACTGCAGCCTCGATTGAAGAGGACTTTATAAATTATTCCAATCACTGACGAAAATAGAATCCATACTGGTCCAAAAGAGTGGTGGACGGTGATGTGTCTAAAATACTGGTGATCATTCAGCAGGGGTTTTGTTATGATTTTTAGAACGTGTCCCGAGCCAACTAAGACTATGGGGCTTCATTATATTGAGTGTATTCTAAAGTCAGTTTACTTTTTTTTTCTAGTTGAAAGACTGGTTTACAAGAGTGAGAAAAAAAAACCGCAGTCCTCTTACAGTAAAAAAAAATGAGAATTGCCTTATGCTAACTGCAAAATTATTGGACGAAGTTGTGGAAATTGACTGACAGACAGGCATTTGATGAATTGAAATATGGGGAAACATGTAGATTCAGAAGATTACCCGATAGGATTATTTCATCACGTGTATTTATAAAGAAAAATTCAAAATTCTACAGTAAATGTCCGCCAGGTGTCTCAATATTTGGTAGAGCTATAAACGTACAACAAATGAAAATTATATCTCATGAGAAATTTCTATCCTTGTCCTACTCTGCTTGGGGGCGGATATCATTTCTAGTCATTACAGTTCTGCCATCGGTGTAAAACTAGAAATTACTTCATTGTAATCATTCAGGCTCAACTTATGGTGTCCACAGAATTGAAAGAGTGTCATTGCAAGATATCCTTTGAGAGTGTTTTCTCTGAAGGCCATGTGAGATAGCTTATATCAACTGTTGTGCAGATTTCTCTAAAGAGTAAGTGTCTCCTAATTTTTTCTTGTAGCATGCAAATGTCACCTGCAGATTTATGTAGCACCACATAAAAAAAAGTGTACCACACATCAGTAAGAGAGTTTGTGCTGTTTTCCATTCCAGATCTGTGATCCAACTAACGTGATATCAAGAACGCTATGACCTAATTTACTAATAGTATCGCTGCTACTTCCACATAACTGCAGAGGCCGACCGGGCTAGCCGAGTGGGTAAAGTACCTGCCCGGCAACCCAAAGGTCGCGGGTTCGATTCCCGCCTCGGGCTTGGATCAAAGTACTGCAAAAACCTTGGGAGGTGCAATATGGCCACAGAAGCCGATGCGCCAATAACTACCAAATCAAAAAAAAAAAATAACTGCAGGGATCATATAATCATTTGCATTTATCGATGGAAGCAATGTGGTGACCTCTGAAATGGCTGTCGTTGACTGGCTACCTGAAGTTTAGTGAGTTTGGAAAATTGAAAAAAATTAGATCTTCTCTCCTTGTGGGTCTCTGCTTACAGCACACGCCATCATCTATTTTGTTCTATTTTGGTTTCATTTAAACCGAGTACCTTTTTTTTTTTTTTTTTGAGAAACTTTAATTTCGCTCTTTAATACGTGCTATCTAGAGAGTATTCATCAAGGTACAGCATACTTAGTGTTCTGTGTATAGTTTACCTTGATGTCGCTTTTTGTTAATAGCTGGAAAGAGTTAAAGAACTTTCAGATAGCTGTGAGAGTTGAATGTCATACTAGCAAATGTCAGCGCATGCTGCTGCTGTGGAGCAATTATATCCTGTTGGTAACATGCTGCGAAAGGCTCAATGCTTCTGCGGTGAAGAAACTACTGGGTGAAGGTAATTTTTTTACCGACAGAAGCCAGTGGACATTTCGAAAAATGGTAACGTTTATTTTGGAGACATGGAGGGACAAGTAATCCTATAAGCGCTTCCATAACTCGTAAAGAGTTGTATGCTATGAATTGATACGGTATAACTGCAGTATAATAAGTTCTTGATTACCAAATCCGGTGCACGGTGCCGGTTAACATAGTGCGGGAAACACCAAAGCTTGAGGATTGATCAATGGAAAGTAGTAACACGTCCACTGACTCTCATATAGTCAGTGGATGTGTTAAGGTTTGGAGAATGAACTACGAGCGCTTGAAGTTTTCAGGTGGCAGCGTAGGAATGTGCTACGTGGCATGGCCTCAATCCACGGAGTGCATAGATCTACGTATGCCTAGCGTCATGTATGTCCTGCACTGTAGCATCGGAATTATTCCACAGCCATCACAAATTATCCAGCTCTAAACCCAACAGAGTGCCTGTGAGATGAATTAGAACGCCGGATTCGGAGCGCGCATAACGGCCTTCTGCATTAGAACTTACTTTTGATTTGAAGAAAGGATGGATCATTTTGCCAGAGACTTTGGGAAGTCATTCGAGTACAGAATAGAAGCGAAGTTGTCATATGTAAACCTAAGTAAAATGTTTCCAATTACATCATCGTTCAACTGTCATACATAGCATAATACAATACATCAGCTTTTCTCTGAAAGCCAAAATTAAGCAGTATTGAGTTACGAAAACCATTGGAACAATGGATATAGTTGTGTTCATTTTGCTCCTATTTCCAATTGAGTTTTTCACTTCTGTTCTTATTTTCAGTACTAGTGGCTTTGAATTTTAACGAAGTGCTGCAGTTCAAGATTATCTGTTTAATTAATATTTTATAAATTATTAATTTATAATAATTATTATTACAGTATAATACAATAATTGTTATATTTTTATTAGGAATTTGAGAATGGCTGCGGAAAATTTTACCGGCTGCTTTTTATCAAGGAACTTATTGCCATGGTCCTAATAATGCCAGAATACATATGAAGGAATGAAGAAAGCAACGATTGCCTTGGAAATGTTCTATTTGCAAGAAAGGTAAGAAAGACAATGAAAACAATGCTTTATCTACTTTAGAATAACCTTGGATTTACCGCTCCCGACAATTCTAATTCTGATAACTATTTAAATAATTATAAATATAGCAATAAGAGAGAAGTTAGCCTTCTAAATGGAAGGAAACTTCCTCATACTGAAACATTATGTTGACTATCAAAGAAACTCAATTTACTGGATTAGTTACAAGAAATTCTACCCATGAAAACGTATCTCACAGGTTCTGAACGATGGAAGTGGAGGAAATTAAACAGTCTCTTAAGGTTCCTTACCTTTATTGCACGATTTCACAAATCATACTATGTGAGAACTTGAATTTCCTTGACTACTGGCAGCATATAATGCAAGTGGAACAAATTGAAGAAACTTGATCACCAACTAAATACAGTAAATCCTCGATTTTACAGACTAATAAGGGGAAGGGTGTCCATTATTGCCGAGTGTCCGTTCAATCTAAAGTTATCTTTTGAGACCTGTATCCCACATAATTGAAAATTTAAACTGTTAATGTATTAGAGCACTGCAATAAAATTACACAATAAAAAGCATTCTTTTATGTGACTCTATAAATATTCATGTGCCTTTCTATATCTTATTTTATAATACATAATTAGAATAAAATATTTTACCATGGTACTATAGTGCCAGCCTAATTTTTTTCGTCCTTTAAATTCGAAGTCCGTTATATCGAGGTCCGTAAAGTCGAGGATTTATTGTATTCTTTGGATATTTCTTTTAAAAGAGGAAAATATTGCATTCTTATGTAGCTTATAACAGGAAGAATCAGTCTATCCCGCTTATTTATTATAGTTAAATTTCTGTTCCCCAATTTGAAAGTAAGATGGTTTGAAAGTGCTAGTCAAGTTAGGCTTACGAGTCATGATATTCTTCAAGACAATTTCCGATTTTCCATTTATATTAATGAGAAACTATCTATTTTAAAAACTTTTTTTAAAAAACATTTATAAATAAAATACAGAATACAAATATCTATGGATCAACGGGTGGGATTTACACTAGGAAATGCGATTCAATTCCAATTAAAAAAAATTTCTTGACAGAAATTGATTAATTGGTATACTCGTAATAGCTAAACAGAAGAGAGGATCAGGTATTCTTGTATTTTATGGAAATTGTAAAAGAATTTGACTTTTGTATTGTGTTAACTTTTTAAAAGAGTTGGTATTAATATTAGAATGGTCAAAGGCTGCAACAGGAAAAAACTTATCCCCCAATCAGCCGAAATTTGAATTAAAGATTTCAATCACCCAGTCAGGGCGATTCAAAATTCGTTCAACCCAAGTATCAGTAATTCTTTTACTATCAGATAATGTAATCAAGGAATTATAATAACTGTAATGATAATAGGTAATTATAAGTTATAAATGTTGAAAATGTATATATTCAACTTTTGACATTCATATACGCTGTTATTGTTCGACCATAAACATATATCCCATATAGTTACCAAAATGAGAGAAAATAGCTCTTTCATTTTGGGTTGCGCGAATTTTAAGTCACCTGTATTATTCCCAAAGCCAAAAAGTGCCTATCTACTTTCGTTTGGAGTGTTGCCAAACTCTCCACCTCGGCCACTTTGGAAGTTAATTTGTTCCACTTATGTACATCGCGCTGCCCGAAGGTAAACTTCATGAAGTCCAGTCTTCCTGAAATTCTATATTTGTGTTCCCTGGTTCTTGCGCAGCCTACCAGTGAGGATACGCTCTCGTTAATTTTAGTGATTCCCTTCAAGACCTTGCGCACCTCAACGGATCCCCCAAGATGTCTAGTTGCCAAGTTTAGCAGACACCAGATGTGAATGAAATATTCGAAGTGTGTGGTCTCTATATAGAGGAATATTAACATCCTTCTACTTGTACTAACTATACACAGTATGCACTGCATGGAAAACTTCGTGTCTGTTTGTATTGTAACCCCAATATTTTTGTCGTTCACCTTTAATCGCCTCCCTTTATAGACACTAGGTTACTCCTATGTGTCTTGGTCCCCAGCTGCAAGACCTTACAGTTAATAGCTTAAAATCGTAGTTGCCACTTTTCAGACTATTTTGGTAACCGGTCTAGTTATTTTAAAGCAGCATAGATTGGCTTCGTTAGCCGCTCTTCCAACTTCAAATCAACAAATGTGGACTGTTTTCCCTGTATATGCTTGTTAATATCATTAAGGAAGGTTATGAAGAAAAGGCGCCATTAAGCGCTAAAAACAACCAAACAAAAAATTTATATGGAACCTCACCTAAAAATATCGCGACCTTTGCCTGAGGCCAACTAACTCCGCCACGTTGCCAAAAAAAAGCCTATAAAAATTCTTCGCACTATTCATTGGACTCAGTCAGGCCTTTCCATCCGTTGTGAGGAGGGTGATGATTACAACCACTGTGCTACCGTGGTTGTAATCATCACCCTCTACTGAGAATAATGTAACGAATGTGAATTTCCAGCCCAGTACTGAAAGCTCAGATCTCAATATAACTGGTCGACTTTGGAATAACAAATGAGAGTCAAAACCAACGTCCTAGTTCAAGCAGAGAAATAACTGCAGCCCGACGAGAGGAGGTGAGGGAAAAGGGCAAGCACAGGACAAAAAATTGTAGAAAGTGTCCCCCATGGGATTATTGTTGCCATTAAAATACGCTGGGGATCGTACTCCATGTTAAGAGTTTCTTATTGATCCAATACACGGCTGAATGGTCAACGCTGAAGTGAAATAGCACATGCTTTTGAGCTGACTGAATTAATTATTTTAATTACTAACACTTGCTTATCTGCCCTCGTGGGTAGTAAGTTGGTAAGACTCCACACAAGAACACCACCTCAAGGGATCGCCATCCTCCCCACACACACATTGCGGGTGGAAAAGACCTGAGTTCGAGTCCCATCGATGACTTTAGGAATTTTTATGGCCTTTTTCACAACGTGCTGAGTTAGTCGGTCTCAGTCGAGGGTAGCATGTTTTTTTTTCTCCTGGAAACTGATTTTTTTGTCCAGCAAACAGAAAATCGACTACAGAACACACGCAATTTACAGACGATATACATGGAGCGATATGGCCTTAGTCGCTGCTCCTAAAACCTTACAACAACAACTTGCTTATATACCTTTTCTTCCTCTAATACTGTTTAAACTAACTATTTTCTATTTCATTTAAATGAATTTGTATGTCTTTTTTAATTTTATATTTCTGAAAGTTTTAGAGTTTACGGATGGATGCTGCTCTGCTGGTTATTCCTTTCTTGATATTCTATTAATTTTCTACTTTCTCTTTTAATAAACAATTCGTTTCTTTTGTAATCGATTTTTGTATTCTACTGAATTTCTCTATAGAACCAGTGTAAGGAAGATAATGACGCAAATAAAAATAAATAAAGCTGGATTTAATAACTTTAAAATCATTTAAAATTCGTATATATGAATATTATAACCAAATAAGGTGAAGACATGCGTTCAGAGAGAAATAATAATCGTGATATTGTTTTTGTTGTTTGTTTTGCAGAAGTCATCATCTTAAGCAACGTTGCGATAGTGGTGGTGCAAACCAAGATACAATGGCCGACAAAATTAACAACACACATAGAAAACGTGATGTAACTCGTGCAGTTTGGTTTTAAGCTGGACAAAATTTGGTGTGGTGTGTACTATATAATAACGTTGAGATGTGGAGACTGCGAGAAACTTTGGACAGGTATAAGGGACATTTATAGGGATTACCAAAAAAAGATCACATTACACAAGTCGATACAAGATGCTCTAAAATATGGTCACATGACATCAATACGGCGTATGATCCCCTACAACGGCTAAACAGTCCTGACAGCGGTGAACCATGTTCAATAAAATTCTGTGGCAAAAAATCCCATTCTTCCACCAGCGCAGACTCTAAACTGAGCTATTTTCTAGAAGAAAACGACTTTTGGCAAACCAACCAGTCACAAATTCAAATCAAGCTGCCTAGAATAACAGAGGCCCTTTCTACCACCGTTTGCTATGAAGAACTTAAATTATGGAACTTTAAGAATCTTTTGCCTTCAATTCCTGGGGATCTCATGTCTCTAAACACGAAGATTCTCTCTTCCATCTTTCCACCACACTTATAATTTTTTTTAATTTTTATTATTACTAATTTTTATTTATTTTTTATTATTATTAATTATTTGTACTTATTTTTTTGTTTATTTTATTTTTTATTTATTCATTATTATTATTTTTTACTTTTTTTTATTTGCTGGTACCCTCAGCTTGCGCAGCTGCGGGTACAGGATTTTTCTGACACCCACTGGTATACCACTACCTCCAGTGGGTGTGGGACTTCGCCCTCCAAGGGCAGACAAAGATTGAAATGATCAACCTCCACGGGACTAGGGACATACATAGTTGTGGCCCACCTCCTCGTGGTGTAGACGGGCACCGGGTAGGCTATCCAGGAGATCCTGGCCTTCTCGGTGGCAAAGTGGCCAGAAACATCTAAACAACATAACAACACACAGGCTACACTACACACGTTTCTGGCCATTCTACAGAGTCTTGTATGTTTGTTGTTGTTGTTGTTGTTGTTTGTTATTTTGGTTTTTAGGAGCATTAGCAACTAGGGCCATATTGCTCCGCGTCTTGTATCTTCACAGAGCACAATGGCGGAGCTGAACTAATGTTCCGGAGCCGCTGTACAGAAGATATTATACATGTCTACTAAAATATCCAGATGTCTTGTATACCAGCGCAGACCTTAGCTCACCAAGTGACTAAGGAGTTGGCTGTCAGCATGCAATGCGACACCCAAAGGACGTCCCACACATGTCCAATCGGATTTATGTCAGATGATCGTGCTGGCCAGGCAGTCGTATATCTTCAGTTTCAAGATATTCCTCCACCACTTGAGCTCTGTGTTGGGTTTTTCGTGCATGAAAATAAAATATAGGCCAACTGCACCCCGAAAAGTCGCACATAGGATTCGAGGATCTGTTCTCGGTACTTTTGCACACATACGGCCGTTGATCATTAATCTGCCCCACACGAGAACACCGCCTCCACCTCAAGTGTTCCTTTCTCTGATGTTGGAGGATGGTACCGCATTCCTCGTTCTCCAGATGAAATGACGTCTATATCTGTTTGTAGGCTAAAACTGACTCTTCAGAGAACAGACCTGCACCCATTTTTTTCCAGCTTCATCGCAAACTACACGAATTATACCACGTTTTCTACACGTTCTGTTAATTTTGTCGAGCAGTGTACTAACATAGTTTGTTCTGTGTATCTCTGTAAGAGTCCCTATTAAGAACTTTGTTTTCTCTGTGCAGATCTTTTGCCTTCATATTGCCTTAGTAGTTCTTTCTAGTTATGTAGAATATTGCCTTCATTACAAATAAAGTTAAAAAAAATTTTTTTGGGCAGGGCGCAACTATACAGTATGCTGTCAAAAGTATATTCTAGCTGTTGTGCAGTCCTATCTATTTCGTAGTAAAAGTGATTTTTTTTTCATGAACGTTATTAATGAAAGTAGGCAAAAACTTGTGTTAATAGTGAGACTTCAATCAAGGCGAGCAGCAAAGCGATTAAATTTCGAATTAAGATTTCACTTCAAATCTACTAGGGAGAAAAAAAAAAAAAAAAGAAGAAATTTTAAATGTCAGGTTTCTACTGATCATATCAGTAAGACTTAGGCTGCCACTCTTTTTTCGAGAAAAATTTACTAAACGTTGCTTGTAAACTAAAATACTGAATTATTGAGAAGACCGGCGATAGAAAAAAAAAATAGAAATACATAAAAATCGATATAAATTATATATATTTTTTATTCATTTTATATATTTTTTATTCATTTTTCAAGATAAAATTAACGTTTATACCCTGTACGGCCATCGCATCCGGTTATGAAATTCGCTAAGAAAAAGTGGCAACGCTTGTTGACAGAAATTAATTTGGAAAAACAGTTTTTGGTTCAAAACTGTATTTTAAGTCGTTCCAATGGCAAGCAAATTTCTGTTTAAATTTTTTTTTGCGAAAAAAAAGATTGTTTTTCTTCCCCCTCTCAGAAATGGTCATAGCCAGCGATATGGATTAAGTTATTCGCTCCTGCCGTCTTCGGTAGCACAGTTGGTACGATCGCCATCCTTCCCACACCGGCGGAAAAGATCCGAGTTCGAATCCTGTCGACGATGAGAGGAATTTTTATGGGCCTTTTTCACAACATGACTGAGTTAGTCGGTCTCAGGCGAGGTAGCATGGTTTTTCCTCCCGGAAACTCGTGTTTTTTGTCCAACAAACAGAAAATCGACCTCAGAACACACACAATTTACAGACAATATACACAAAAAATAGGAGCAAACACATTATCCTGTCGAAGATAGTGTTCGATTGAGTGGTCATAATCCCACTGTATAAGGCAATTGTAAAACCTCATTTGGAATTCTGTGTGGAAGCAAGGAGACCTCATCTAAAAAAAAAGCTTCTCTTCTTGAAAGAGTCCAAACTCGCGTGGTGAGATCGGCAAATGATAAAATGAATGAATGCGGACTTTTCACTGTTATAAAAAATTCCAGAACTAGGGATCATAAATTCAAACAGGGGAAGAGGTTTAGCAACCTGGATAGTTGCTGAACCTCTTCTCCTTATAAAAACGATAATATTGAGTTTCTGTTCATCATATTGCCTATTAATTTGTCCAATCAGCGCACTGCAATGAACGTGTTATCCATTGCTTCGGCTACAATATGTTATGTGATATATAGGTATAAAAAAAAAGAGGGAAAATTAATTTCTGGATTTCAATTGGTCCGATTTTCCTTGGAAAATAGATAAAATGGGATTTCCAGAACAAAAATTATAAATTGTTAAAATAAATAAATCACCAAGGATGCTGAAAAGGAGTGGAAGGCGGGAATGGGCCAGAAAGAAAGCGGAAGTTGTCCAAACCTCGGATTAATGAGCCGCATACTAGTAGCCTAACTGAGCTAAACTTTTAAACCAAATTAATTATTTAACTCTACTCTGTGTGCTCAATGTAATCTTGAAACATGCCACCAGAGGCCTGAGTTAGTTCCATCATATACTAGAGGAATTGATAAAGGCCTCTTCAATCGGAGCTGTAATTACGCAATCTCAGGTGGAGGGAGTAGGGGGTTCCCCTGTGAATTATTGTGATTTTTAGCCCGTAGATGTCATTACTCAAATCAGTCCCCAACCACGCTTGCACTGACGTAGCCGAGCGGTCAGGAGCTTGAGTGCAGTAGCACGCGCTCTTTGAGTGGACCGGAGTTCAAGCCCGTGACTGCTAAATACGATTAACGTTTGTATTGATGATTTATTGTAAACTCCACTGACCTGTGGTGGTCTTGCAGGAATATGAACAAGAACATAATACACGAGTGGGCAAATATTCCTTTAAAATAAACAAAAATAAAAATTAAAGGTATTTTAAATAAACTTATGAAAAAGGTAATTTATTTACTAAATAATTTGCACTTACAGATAATAATAATATTATTATTAATAATTCTTTTAGTCTATTCAAGCGGGATTGAATTAAATTTCGAGAGAAAGCGTAAAGTTTTTTTTCTGGACCCCTCCTCCTTATTTTATGTCGTTCCATGGACTTTTCATCCCTCAAAACAGGAAACTCGACCATAGAATACCCATTTACTTCACAAACACAATATGCTGACCCCTCATGGCCTTTTTGTTGTGAACTCCCATATTAAGCCAATCCATATCTTCTGGCATTTTATATTTTTATAGATATAAAAAGTAAGAATTTAGGTTTTTGTTTGTAATCTGCTCATTTGGCATAACGTTCTCTCAAAATCTAATTGACGTTGTGGCAAAATGATTTTTAGGAGAGCGTGCACGCACATAGTCCCAACAAAAAAAAAAAAAAATCTTTTCTTTTTTTTTCCCACTTTTTTGTTTCTTCTGACTGCACAGTCGCTGTTCAAAATCATTTCCCCCCCGCATCTCTGGTCGAAATCAGGTGCACGGCTGAAGGTCGTGGCATGCGCAGACGTAATTTATTTTGGCGCACAAAGCAACAGAAAGAGCGCCTACTTATCCACCGCCGACACGTCTAACGACACTAAATCCTTTAATCTCGCTACCCTAGTTTTATGCTGGGCAGGCAGACGGTCTAAATTATTGCCCGTAAAATGTGAAGAAATAAAGCGATGAACACGCCAGCTCCTACACGACACCAGACCTCAGAAGCATCTAGCATTCCTAGCAGCGAGCGAGCAATTCTAGACTAAGAGTCCCCCAACGACTTCCTGACAGCTCCCTATAAATCGAAAGAGTAGCGGAAAAGCCACCCTCCGTCCCCGGCAATTGTGAGCTCCACAATACCCTTATTTTACTGACGGAAAACAAGAAATTCGACGGAGTAATTGCTCCGTGCTCTTGCAACAGCGGGGTGTGTCGATGCAGGTACACCTGTGTATGTATGCGTGTTTGTGTGGGTGGCAGAGAAAGAGGGGTGTCAAAAGGAAATAGATTATCTTTTAAATTTTTCATATTTAACCAGTCGATAAGATTCTTATTAGTGATTCCGGCGTCTGTTTAAGTATTAATGAAGGAAAGTTTCCATTTTCAACCTTTTAATTATTAAAAAGTTTAATAAGTTATGCTTTGGCAAGGTCTGACGTGTTTGTGGATTCGCTGATAGGGCACGTTTGGGGAAAACGCATACACATTTCATTGATTAGACCATTGACCAAACAATTATTGCCCTAAAAATGAACTATGCTATTGCTTTCCAAAAAAAAATTTCAAAGCTAAAAACATGTTTTAGCTTTGAAAATGAACCTCAGTTACAACATATTCCATGACATTCGCTTACGAGCACCAATTGCCTGACTGATTTCCTCCTTCATTGGAGTCATTGGAGGCCCTCGTGGGTATCACAGTTCGTAGGATCGCTGTCCTCCCCACGCCAGGTGGAAAAGATAGGTACAACCCTTCGTTGACGGGAGGAATTTTTATGGACCTTTTCCACAGTTGTGGAAAACAAGATTGACTAACTTGGTTAGTCAATCTCAGGCGAGAATAGCATGGCTTTTCATCCTGAAAATCGGGTTTTTCGTCCAACAAACAGAAAATCGACCTCAGAACCCACGCAATTTACAGACAATATACACGGAGCAATATGGCCTTAGTCGCTGATGCTCCTAAAATCCTACTACAGCAACCCTCATTGGAGTAATATTCCTTTTGGGGCAACTAGTAAAAATTTATTTTTCATTTAAGGAGCGCGTTAATTCATTATTTTTTTCATTGAAGCATTTGTCATTCGCATGATTAATGTGATCTATATTCCGAAAACTGTCAGTTTGAAAAAAATGCCATCTTGGTATGTAACCTCATACCCTCCGAAATCTTGCAATAAATTTAACACTTACACTTCCTTTAATATGTGCTTTTATATCGATGTTCATTCCTGGATAATGCTAAATATATCTCTCAAATTGTTAATAATGCTCCTAATGAGCAAATATTACAATATCTCCCAAGTAAAGGAGTAGTTAACTAAGCTGAAATATTCTCATGTATTGGAAAAGTTACGTGGTGCTTTTCTGTGGAATATAGGTTTCTATAATGACCACTCTTATACCAAGTGAATATTAATGTTTATTTAGCTATACATTAAGGTAACTTTTTGGGAACCGTGCCGGAACTCCTCCTCAGGCCTATGTATGGTCTGAGGATGGGTTTGCGCCAAGGATCTCCAAACGTTACCTTAATGTAAAGTGATTTAGTTTAATAGCTAAATAAACTATCTTAATATTCACGTGGTATAAAAGTGGCCATTTGGAAATTGAGATTCCACGAACTATTCTCATTACGTACGTTTAAAGCTGTCTAATATACAGGTTATTATGCCGCCATGTTGATACGTCAGATGTACTCTATGTTGGCTGTTGTGTTTAGTACGAATGCTCTAATTATATTTGTTTGAGATACTTTTAAAATTATAAGAAATTCCTCTGTCCTTGTTCATACTTAACGTAAAGACGTCTGGTACTATTTGCAGTAAAGGTTATTTTCTCTCAACGCAATATTTTATGGTATAAGACAAAGATTATTATATTTCTGTAATGTAGAAAATCAGGATACATCAGATCCAAATATGGCCTCTTCTGGCAGCAATACAATTCTGTATTGTTGCCATTTTTTTTCCGTTTTCTTTATTGTTTATTATCTAAATTAGTGAACTTTTGGTTTTAGCGCATGCCCTTTTGTTATGTTCACTGCTATTTTGATTTATTTTCACAGCAGATTATTTCTCTAGCTTTCACCATGTTTTTATTTTCTTTACTATAATGCTGTCTTTGTTCCTTTCTCTACTTCTTTTATTTTCCTGCTTCCTGCACCGGTTCACCCAGTGCTCTCTTTTTATGCATGCTTGTAATCATTTTATTTGTTTAACGCACTTATATATATTCATACTTCGCAACCTCATGTATCTATCTCCCACCCTCTTTGGTTCTATTGACACTCTCCTCATTAAACATTCATTAGAATCTAATTATTTGGTTTCACACAGGGTCCGAGGAATTTTCAAGATAGGGACCAGTCGTTTTTCAAGGAAACCTTTATTATTAAACAGTTATTTAATTTTCGCATTCTTCTCACTAATTGACACTTTTCATTCATTTGACTGCTAATTTCTGATGTTCCAATGTTAGTTTGTAACAAGCACTGAGGAAAAACAGCAAACAGGTAAACCGACTTGCGCTTACACATTATTATAGATATGATTTAATGATGACGCACATCTATAGTTGTTTTGGCTCTTAACAAAAGTCCCTCTATTGTAAATCACGGCGAATACACGCTCAAACGTGGATACAACAGTAATTAGAACTAAAGAATTATTTATAATTGTGAACCTTTTGGGATAAGTACACCGACCCTTCTTGAGTGAGCGTCAAAGATAGGAAAAATTTTCCGAACGCTGCACTTACAGTAGCAGAATCACAGTATTAGTCATAGCGGTGGTGAAATTATGGACTATTCGCACGTTCAACAACGTTGTTGAAGTCTTTGCACATCACAACCACAGGTCGCAATTTGAACGGAAATAAGAGCGTTTGCATCAACTCTCCTTTCAATCGACGACAGTGAAACTATACAGAGGTGTGTGAGACGTATCACTTCCTTGCTGTCAACGGAGCATGCGTCATAGACTGGTATGTAATCACTGGAATACCTACGCTGTTTCAGTGATTGCAAGAAATTTTGTGTGCGATTACATTACAAAATATACAAATGACCCATAAATATGATTAATGGTTAACCCAGAATTCATTAATAGTAGTTGGATGAATTGTAGAGGTAAACTTCTCAAGATGAATTAAAATTCCCAAGTTGACAATAGGCAAAGGATGAAGAAATAGAAGTTTACTGGTTGCGTAAAATACTGGCTGATAGGAGTCAATGCGCTTTGAACAGTTGGTTTCATCGCTCTAGAGTTTGGTGTTGCGGGTGGCAACAGGCAAACTTGTGTTTCCAGGACATTTAAAGATTTGAATGCCATGAATTTTCGAAAACAGCTCTAACTAATAAGCCTTATATAGCAAAAATAAATACATCATCGATTGAAATTGAATGATGCGTTTGTTTTTAAAACTCCTTGCATTTTCTACAACTGGAATTAGACTGTAGATCAATGGAAATATTGGTCCTTTGAGCGAGTTGTCACGCCACACGCTCTTCCTGCGTTATGGACGTGTATTGAGACTTAGGTCTGACGGATTCCTGATGTTGTGTACGTTACTGGACAAAACTACTAAGGATTTAAGGCTTAAGGCAATGTATCTATAATAGCTTGTATTCTTAGGTCGGTTGGCCTGTTTGCTGGACAAAAAATTCTAGTTTTCGGGAGATAAAACCGGGCAAGGGCAAGAGTTGCACTATGCTGACTAATTCGGTTGTGAAAAGGCTGATAAAAGTTCGTCCCGTCGAGATGGGATTAGAACACAGGTCTTTTTTCGGCGTGGAAGGACGGTAATTGGTTCTCAAGCGCCATTTTCAGTGGCTAGTGAAAACCAATTGGGTTCAGGTCGCTTACAAGATTTGAACTCAGATCCCGGAGACTGAAGCAATGCTTAAAGCTTTTTTCAATCGGGACTGCAGTTAGTTGATTTCAGGTGGAGGAAATTAGGTTTTGCGTAAGTAATCCCATGTATTTCTTCAGCCGCACAAAGCAGCCCATGAAAATACGCACCGAACAGACAAAATAAAGAGTCTGTTGTTGCCATAACAGCCGATACACTATGGCCATTGCAGTCAGTACACCAAGAAGCCTTTAATTAAGCAAAGCAAAGCACATGGACATATACACCGATGAGCTAAAACATTATGACCAGCGAGTTGTTATGCAAATCGAAGCAACTGTAGGTGAACACCGGCGCGTGCGCGGGTCGGGACACGGTAAAAACACATGATACTGAACTCCGTTAATCAGCGTTACTCTTGTTCTTCAGATGGGAAAGGCAGCGGACTTAAGCGAGTTTGACAAAGGCCAAATTGTAATGGGCAGACCAGTGGGTCAGAGCATATCCAAACTAAAAAAAAAAAAACCAAACTATTATATTTAGGCCATCCGAATAATTAAATTCATCTAACGTGCTGTATGTCTTATGTCTTAATTGCGTGTGTTCTATGGTCGATTTGTCTTTTGCTGGACAAAAACTCCAGTTTCTGGGGGGAAAACCTTGATATCTACGCCTTAGACCGACTAATTCAGCCACGGAGTGACAAAAGCCCATTAAAGTTCCTCGCGTCATCGACGGGATTCGAACCCGGACCTTTTCCACCCGGTGAGGGGAGGACGGTGACGCTGCCACTGTGCTACCGCGCAGACTAGTCTGAGCATATCCGAAACGGCACCGTTGGTGGGATGCTCACCGTTAGCCGTGGAAAGTGGTGCGAGGAGGGGAAACCCACAAACCGCCGGCAAGGTGTTGGACGACCATGTCTCTTCGATATTTGAGGTGGGTAAAGGCTCTCTCGGATGGTACGTGGCAACAGAAGGGCGACTGTGCGCAACTCGCCGATAATTGGAATGCTGGTGATGGGAGTAATGTGCCACAATACAGTACATCGAACCCTGCTGAAAATGGGGCTGTGTAGTCGCAGGCCACCCCGAGTGCACATGCTAACCACAGTTAACCGGCAACAGCGTCTACAGTGGACACGCGAGCATCGAAACTGGACCTTGAGTGATTGGAAGAAGGTCGTCTGGTCCCATGAATCACATTTTCTGTTGCACCATGTGGCCGGCCGGGTACGTTTGCGTCGTTTACCTAGGGAAGTGATCGTGCTTGGATGCACCGTGGCACGAAAACAAGCCGGTGGCGGCGGTGTCATGCTTTTGGCGATGTTCTGCTGAGATACCCTGGGTCTAGTCATCCATGTGCCAGGCAGTCTAACGTCTACCACCTACTATTTTATTATTATTTTTTAATTTTTGTATTTATTTATTTTTTTAATTTTTGTATTTATTTTTTTTTTAGGTCCTCGCCACTTAAATCTCAGGAAAATAGGTGGCAGGACCTGCCAGAGTAAATGCAAACTATAGGTACCTGGTCTGCCTCCACGGAGCGAAAGTGGGCCATAGCGGCTAAATGGCCAGAAGAACAACGGTACACGACACTACACATTTCAAGATGCATACACTTTTAAATCTCTGGCCTTTACGGTGAACTGTATCACCACACAAAGTAAACTACGCGGAGATGGGGGAAACCCCTGGTGCAGTTTTACCCTAGATACACTTTACACTTTAACTAAACATCAAAGCCAAACTGAACGCACTGGGCATCACAGAAGACTCGCTGTACCTGCGGAGAACAGGAAACATGGCAGCATATTATGCATGAGTGTGAGTTGTATGACGAACACCACCTACTAGACACGCCCGAGGAGTTCACAGCCCTCAGCCGCTATACAGAAGAACTCTTCTACAGAAGGAAGACATTAATAGCCATCTACCAAGATGGACCAAACTGAAAAACTCCAGGCTAAAATGACAGATGGCAGAGACATATCCAGCCAAGTTTGTTTGTTTGTTATTTGGGTTTTTTAGGAGCATTAGCAACTAAGGCCATATTGCTCCGGGATATGCGGTGGTCATTCCCTGACCTTTCCGCATCCTCCGTATTTGGTGGTGACGGGCTCGAACCCCGGGCTAATCAAGAAGCATGTGCTACGCACTGCTGCTCCAGCCCACCTGGCTACGGAGGCGCTATCCAGCCAAGTACAACACGAAAACTCAAAGACCAAACATGGGACAACCCCTCCCCCCAAGAAAGGGACACCGGACTGACACCATAAAGCCACGTTACGAAGGAAGAAGAGACAAACCACATTTGGAGGGAACCTGGACCTGTGCGTGTTGTGGTAAGCCAGACCCAACAAGTCAGCAGAGATACTGCCGTCACGTAACAAGACTTGTCACACCCACTGGACTGAGCTCTACTCCAGGAATGAAGCCATCAAGAAACAGACAACTACAGCGGACTAGACAAATGCAGCGACAAATAAGCGCTGCAAAAGCGCCTTATGACGACCTGTACCGCGCCCTAGCGCGGTGCCTTTCCTTCTACCTTGAGAGAGGCGGCAAGCGAGTGCATTGAACCACTGAGGCTGGTTATGCGAGCATCACTAGACTATGGGGAGATTCCCTTGGATTGGAAAAGTGCAAATGTATCTCCCATACATAAGGGTGGCTCGAAAAGTGAAGTGGGAAATTATCGACCTGTCAGTCTGACTTCAGTAGTAGGGAAAATCATGGAAGCAATGATCAAGGGTGGAATTCAGGATCATTTGGATCGAATTGAAATTCTGAAGGATACTCAGCATGGTTTTGTAAAGGGAAAATCATGTTTAACAAATCTGGTTCGCTATTTCGAAAGGGTCACTCACGAGCTGGATTTAGGGAATAATTTCGACATTGTTTATTTAGATTTCAGCAAAGTTTTTGACTCAGTCCCACATGAGCGGTTGCTTTATAAGCTGGAACAGGTTGGAATCACTGGGAAAATCCTTAAATGGATAGAAGGATGGCTTCAGGGCAGGAGGCAGAGGGTTGTGATAAATGGCTTTTCCTCAGATTGGGTTGATGTAAGAAGTGGGGTTCCCCAAAGATCAGTATTAGGACCACTGTTGTTTTTAATTTTCATAAACGACATTGATGAAGGGATAGAGGGCGTGATGTCTAAATTTGCAGATGATGTTAAAATTGGTAGAGTAGTTAATGATCACTGTCAAGCTGAGCTTCTTCAGAGAGACCTAGATAGACTTCAAGAATGGTCAGAAAAATGGCAGCTGTGCTTTAATCCAACAAAGTGTAAGGTATTACACCTGGGAAACAGTAATCCCAAAATAACTTATTCACTTGGTGGAGTTCAACTAAACCCAGTACTGGAGGAAAGGGACTTGGGTGTTACGATACGGTCAGACATGAAATTCTCTGAGCATTGTAAACAGGTTGCAAGGAAGGCCCATGGTGTCCTATCGATGATCTATCGAAATTTTGCAAGTAGAGATAGGGACGTGATAATCCCATTATATAAGGCTTATGTTAGACCACACTTGGAATACTGTGTTCAAGTATGGAGACCGCACCTAAAGAAAGATATCGAGCTTCTTGAAAGGGTGCAAAGAAGGGTAACTCCCCTGGTGAGATCGGCAAAAGGGCGTCCTTATGAAGAAAGACTTCGAATATGTGGGTTGCAGAGTTTGGAAACTAGACACCTTAGAGGAGATTTGATTGAGGTGTTTAAGGCTCTGAGAGGCATCAGTAAAATGAATGAGGATAAAATTTTCAAGATTATAAATGATGCTAGAACTAGGGGACATAAATTCAAGTTACGGGGGGAAATGTTTAGATTGGACTGCAGGAAGTTTTATTTTAGCCAGCGAGTTATAAATTACTGGAATAAGTTGCCTTCATGGGTGCTAGAAGCCGACAGTTTGGGGAAATTCAAAGGTCATCTGGATAGTACTTTCGGGTAAGGGAAGCGCATAGGATGATTGGATTAATTTCCTTTTTATTTATTTTTATTTCATTTATTAATTATTATTATTTATTTAATTTTTGTTTTTATCATTGTTTTGTTCGGATTTTTTTTTTTTTTTTGGCTGGTGCAGCATAAGCCATAGGCTTTCTTGCACCATACGGCCGTTACTAATACTAATACTAATACTACACTCCCTGGCAGTGGGAGGTGAAGACTCCCCTCCCCCCTCGTCACCCTTTTTTCCCTCTGGTGGGGCACGAGCATGCCCCACTGCGAAACCTGGGGTTTCTATATTTCTGGCTCATCCCCAGCCTTCAGTCTCCCTCCCCTACTCTGCCCCACACAGCTATCAAAATTCATAAGTACAAATCTAACTGCGTTGATATTAACTTTTCGGCTTCCATTTTATCCAGCGATTTTCCAAAAAGTTTTATTTATTTTTATTTTATTTATTTATTATTATTTTTTTTAAGGTCCTAGCCACAGAAATCTCAGGAAATGAGGTGGCAGGACCTGCCAGAGTGAAACTAAAACTACTGAGTTCCTGGTCTGCCTCCACGGGGCGAGGGTGGAGCAACGTTGGGCCGCATCAGGGGTACAGCGGCTAAACGACCAGATGAACAAAGATACACGACACTACATATGTACAATATCCACACACTTTAAATCTTTGGCATTTTCAGCGAACTGGTACACCCACAATGAAAACTACGCGGAGATGGGGGAAACCCCTGGTGCCGTCTGACACTAAATACACCTTACACCTTACCTAAACATCATCGCTGATCAGGTACACCCTTTCATGGCAACGGTCTTCCACTCTGGCAGTGCCGTCTTTCAGCAGGATAATACGCCGTGCCACACCGCCCGGATTGTTCGAGACTGGTTCGCGGAACATGAGAAAGACTTCTAGGTATTTGGGAAGGAGCAACAGTGCGTAGCACACGCTTCTTGATTAGACCGGAGTTCGAGCCCGTCACCACCAAATACGGAGGATGCGGAAAGGTCAGGGAATGACCACCGCATATCCCGGAGCAATATCGCCTTAGTTGCTAATGCTCCTAAAACCAAATAACAACAACTTCCAGGTATTGCCCTTGCCTCCAAATTCCCCAGACATCAATCCCATCGAGCATCCCTGGTTTGTGTTGGAGCAGCAACTGCGATCTGCGGCGTCTCAACCACGGTCCTTACAGGGATTAAATGATCTTCTGGTTACGTGTTGGTATCAGGTAGCCGAGTGGTCAGGAGCGGGAGTGCAGTAGCACACGCTCTTTGAGTAGACCGGAGTTCAAGCCCCTGACTGCTGAATACGGTCGATCTGCCAACCCGCACTGGACCAGCGTGACAGATTATGGTCCATTTCCCTCAGCATGAATTGTTGAGGAGGCTTCCATCCTGCAGTGGGTTGATAATGGCTGCACTTTACCTTTTTTTACCACCAGACACATTTATAAATCTTGTAGCGTCCATGCATCGCCGGGTACGAGCTGTTTTCGCTGCACATGGGGAACGAACATCATATCAGGTTGGTGGTCGTAATGTTTTGGCTCATCGGTGAGCCAAAACATGACGACCTACCATCACTGGCCAAAAAATTAGAAACCATTATTCAATAGGGTCACCTTTTGTCCGAATTACAGCCCGTACACTTAGTGGCACGAATTTCATTAGGTATCTGAGGGTGCCTATATCTAAATATGACCTTCTTCTATCAGGATATATCAGCTGCTGTATTATGGTCAGTAGAGAACTACGAAATCGAACTGCCCTTTCAAACGTATCTCTTTCCCAAATGAATGCAGATCCGGCGAATTAGGAGACCATGGTAGATTTTGGAAATCTTGGGAATGTTCCTCAAACCATTGAGATATAATTTTTGCACAGTGTATAGTTGCATTGTCATCTTGAAAGAGTCCATTGCTATAAGGCTAAAATGGAGCATTGCTGGTTGAAGTTAGTCCGATAAGATAAAAAGATGTTCATTTGGAGGTAACCCTACCTGCGAACGGTATGAATGGGCCCAGCCGTTACCAATAGAACATACCCCATACCATAATGCCACTTCCAGCTCTTTAGTGCTGGACATGAAACAGTTTGGATTTGGTGTGAGGTTCACACCACACTTTCACCCCACTCCTGGTGCAAAAAAAAAATTGAAATCGGGACACGTGATCTTTTTCTACTGATCTTGGCGTTGGTGCTACCACTCCATTCTAATCTTTCGATTGCTTTATAGAAAGGTGTGGTTTGAGTATAGGCACACGACTGCCAATAAAATGGGTCTTTCTTTGCCTAATTTGAATGTTTAATCATTTGGTATATGCTGGACTTTCTGCTCTCACGTAAAATTCGCTTTAAATTGCTACCGCCTTGTTCTTGGAGTACAGATCTTCTGTTGCATTTCTTTCTTACTGAGCTGCATTCTCTTTTCATTTTCCACTCATTGTATACTTTTGAGATGGTTGGTTTCGACACACCAGGATTTATTTATTTATTATTATTTTTTTAATTGTAACTCTTGCTAAACGTGCTCCAACAATATAACACTTTTCTGAAAATTGGAGAAAATCACATATCTTCTCCATGAATGGATCGACTAAGAAGTCCCGAGAATGCGTATTGTAATTATCTGATAACGAGCAACTTGTGATCATACCATGTGAAAAATTAGAAAATGTTTCTAATTTTTTCGTCATCGAGTGTATTATAATAATGGCATTTTCCCTTAACTAGACATGGCAGTTGTCGATTAATACCGAAAATGAGATGAAATGAAAAACGAAATAAACTCAGATTGATTCAGTGCTTGAAGGAAATTTTACTCTCCAAGGGTGTCTGGAGTCGAACACCGATTCTACCTTTCCACTTAACTATGGAATAACATATTCCACTCAGTGAGCCACTTTCATAACTGGAAAAAAAAAAGGCGAAAAAAGCTGCTCAAAAAATTAAGAAGGGAGAGAACGAGATAGGTCAAAAACTAAAATGTTTAAAAACGGGAGATGCGTTCCCATGGTGAAAATTATACTTACCAACTTAATTGAAGCTTCACTTAACTAATAATTTAAAATAAAAGTTTTCAAAATGAATTCCTAAACAAAAAGCTATAAAAATACATACACGTTTATGTATTAGTTGTACCAAATTATTAGGTCCCGTTGGTGACGTGAGGAGTTTTAATGGGCTTTTTCACAACGTGGCTGCGTTAGTCGGTCTCAGGCTGGGGTAGCATGTTTTTTTTTTCTCCCGGAAACCTTGGGAGAAAAACTATTTCATATGTGCCATTACTCACAAGCTGAATTTTTTTTCCCATTTCATATCTTACAAAAAAGTGGGTTTTATGTACATTAGGGAGTTCCTGTATTCCGCTACACACCATTCATCATAGACAGAGTGACTTCCTCCCATGATTCCGCAATATTCTTTGTGGATTTCTTAATATTGTATCCTCTCCAGAACTCGGGAAGTGATGGCTAGTCCTCGCTGTCTGTCTCGGTGATCCGTTGTCGCATGATCTACCAGAAATAATAGGCTTTGAATGTCGCTGCGTCCCTTGGTCCATCGGTTGTAACAAAAAGATCGCATTTGTCATGGAAACGACTTGAATGTTACCATTCAGGTCTTCAGTGTTTATTAACATGATGGCCAGACATACTGTCAAAACAAACAAGGTTTCATTCCTTACAGTAGTCCTTGAAAATGGCGAGAAGCGCAAGTTTTCATATTTAGAATTTTTAAAATTCTGAGATTAAAGGTTGTCATTTTACTGCGAACTAAGAAAGAGTTGAAAATAATTAGTACAGATGCAGGTAAAAGGAGCTTAATAGTTAAGTTATCTCAGAGTTCTATGAGGACCTATCCACTATGATAACCTCAATGTACAGCTGGAGGTCCTACCTGAGGTCGGAAAAATAATTTTTCTGCTTATAATGCATAAAATGGAAAACTCAGACTGATTCAGTGCTTGAAGAAAAATTTACTCTCCAAAGGTGTCTGGAGTCGAACACCGATTCCACCTTTCCACTTAACTATGGAATAACATATTCCACTCAGTGAGCCACCTTCATAACTGGATGAGGTACATGAAATTATTTTCATACTTTCTGCTCAGCTGAATGGAAAATAAATCGGAATACACTAATTTCTATAGTCTTTTACTACGAACGACAGCTGGGTTCCCTAAAGTGGACCTCATGGATAGTGCAGTAGAGTATTGCTGCTTTCTTAGACCATGTGGAAAGGGCCTGGGTTCCGTCGCTCGCGTGTAGATACTAAGAGATATTAGTGTCTTGATGAAATGAACTTTTTGCGAGTTTTAGTTTCCTTTCTTGGCCGAGTTACTCGATCTCCTGGAAGTTTCATAATTTTTTATCCATTAAAACTGTTTTCCATCGCGCCAAACAGAGAAACCTGCCATATCCTTTAAAATAGAATGCATACAGTTTTACAGACAGAGTAATTGATTAGTCATATCCTGGTTACTTCGGCACATATATAATAACCCAACTAGTCCTCATAAAATAAAAATATAAACGAGAACGCTGCTCCCATATCTTTACCCTAAAATGAGGAGTACTGAAAGTTATAAAGAAAAAAAAACCATAACGTTTGATAGATGCATCTCTGAATCTATCAAACTCAGACCCGACTTCATTGCCAATTCTGTAAAATTGACAAATGTAAAGTACTGCATATGGGTAGCAGTCACCCCAGAGTAACGCATTAACTGTGTAGTACTACACGCAGGGTAGTGGAGAATGAAAAAGATCCGGGGGTAATTGGGCAATCCGACAGGCTGCAAGAGTAGTTCATGGTGTTTTGTCAATGATATACAGGAATTTTTCTAGCAGGGATAAGGAGGTAATTGTCCCACCTTCAGTACTGTATACAGGTCTGGAGGCCTCATTTTAGGAAGGATGTAGACTTCTGGAACGAATACAGAAAATGGCAACGAGATTAGTGAATGGAACAAAGGGTTGCTCTTACCAAGAAAGGCTTAAGTTCTGCAAATTGCAGCGTCTCGAGACTAGTCACCTGCGAGGTGATCTGATTGAGGTGTATAAGGACTTGAATGGTTTGAGCAAGTTCAATGCTGATGGGATTCTTCCTCTTGCTCAGATTACTCACCTGAGGGGATATAAATTCAAATTGAGGAAAGACAATTGTAGAATAGATGCGTGGAAATTTGCCCTGTGGAACAACTTCCATCTGTCATAGTGGAAATCGACAACTTAAATACTGTAAATTCAAGGCAGAACTAGACAAGCATTTGGAATGAATGGTTGGGTGAAATGGGAAGGTTTTTTATTTGGCTGATGTTATATAAGCTCGCTTTCTTGCATTAAATGTCTCTACTAATGCTAACTTTAATCTGGAACAGTAAGGTGAAAATGGAAGCAATTGAATATCACAGGTCCGTATGTGCATTATCAGAATCTTACTCTGTAGTTCTACTGTGCAGATTGACTGGAGAATCCTTTTGAAAAATCTGAGATCTTTTCCACTACTCCAGATGAGTTCGTTTTCATTACAGTGTAGTCTATGATAGAGGAAAGAAACTTAACCGCCTTTGAACATCTTCAATATATTCTTGCGCTCAGTGAAGTTAAAACTTCGAAAACTAACCAGTTTCATGAATAAATGCCAACAGGTGGCACTTCCAGTAGTGATCGCGAATACTTAGAAACTCATAATCACCTCTTAAGCTGAGAATATTTGCCTGAGCACAGCTGCACAAGCTACGAATGGAAATTCTTGTATATATTACCGTTCATATTCAATCTGTGTGTATAGGAAGAAATGTTTCATGTCATTTAGCTTACAACACAATTTTCATCCCAAACTATTCGACCCTCTTTTATACAAAGAAACTAATGCAGAAAGACGTTCAGGAAGCCAAAGCTTACGAGCGAGAAAGAGAAAGAATTAATATCGCATGATAACCATTCGAAGAGTAAAATCCAAATTATTATTTTAAATTGTCGGGTCGAAGCCTTCTAAATACTTGTGTAAAGCAGGACCCGCAGAACGCATTGGTTTCCTAATGTTATTAGTTTGCATAAAATTTCTATTAATACCCAATGTAGTTGCTTTACGATGCTGTAAGGTCTGATCATTACTAGATTATACAGTTTTAAGTGTATTAGAAGTTTTTTACGAAGAATATATTATTTTCCACTAATAGAGAACGCAAAATTTAAATATCGTAATGGAAACAGATGCACAGTTCGCGTATTTTATCTCTTATCAGTGTGATTTTAAACTTTTCTTTTACTTTCTCCCTTCTTTTCGATCATTTTCTTAAACTAATTCTTCTAGGTATGTTAATTCTTCGACTTGGGTTGGAGAAGTAACAATTTTTCTTTATTGTAGAGTGCAAAGTTTTTGCTGTTTGTTCTGTTTGAATTAGTGCTTTGACAATCGAGTTTATTATGACTGATATGAGTTAAAACTCTTTCAGATAAACTTGTAGATATATCGAACTTTATTCTTTCATCTCTTCCGGTTATCAAGTAGTCTCTCCTACAAGAAAATTTTATTTGAAGTCAATTTATATGTAGATTTTATAAGATTTAAAATAACTTGTGTGAAATAAAATCTTTCATGTCGATTAGCAAGTCAAAAGTGGATTGAGATCCAGTTGTATGTAGGGATATATTTGCTTATCGGGACCAATAAAAGAAGAACCGATGTACATATGTCGACATATTTTACATTTTAATAATGAATCAATTTTAATCTACAGTTAATGAGTAGCTTGGAGTTAATTTGCTCATGTAACGTGGGCAGCAAATACCAGAAGCGCAGCCGAGCAGTAGGGTAAAAGTATAGAATTACGCACACAGCTTCTTGGAATCCACGTGATGTCGTATCTTGCAATCTATATTGATACAAGCTTTCATTTATAATTTGCAAATTCATCTGACCCTCTTTGAGCGGATTATAAACAAAATATTTATTTATTAGTTTACTCGGGTTTGCAGTTTTAGTTACTGTACTTAATTAATTCATAACACAGGTACATTTATTAGCCACATCTGCGTGAAACCTCTGAATATTGCTCTTATACAGACTTCCTTACAGGAATTCAGTTTGTATTGCAAACAAGAGTAATAACGTTTAATTTTCCCCTTCACTTCTTTTTATGTCCTTGCCTACAGTTTATATAATGCCGTCCACCCCTCCCCCCACATCGGGCGAAAAAAATGAGCTCGATTTCCATCAATGACATCAGGAATTTTTATTGCCATGTTTGACAACATGGCCGATTTAATCGGTCTCAGGAGAGGTAATGGTTTTTACTCCCGGAAATGTGGTTTTTCATCCAGCAAATAGGCAAATCAACTACAAAACACGCGCAGTTTACAGATATACGGCGCAATATGGCCTAAATCACTGATGTGGCTAAAATCCTTTAGCACTTACTTTTTAAAATCTTTAAAAATAATGTATATTTTAAGTGAGACTTTTAATAACGCATTTCCATATTGTATACTTGTGGTTGAGTAATCTTTACCGCTTCGCTTATCCACTCTGCTGAAAAAAATGATGATTACAAAACGCAAACGTGTGCTATCCATCGATGACAAAATTGATGTCATTAAAAATAAGAAACGCTCACGAAAGCTTTTAATGATATCAAGTTTGGGGCGGAAAACGGAATAATTAAATTAACAATTTCGAATATTAAAAATATGAGTAGTCAATTTTTATCCATATTATTCAAAGAAGATAATTTTTATCCAAACAAGTCGTTTATCCAAAAGAGTAACCCCACTTAGTTCTGACCGCTGTTAGCTGGAAAGCAGCGGGGAGAAGACTAATTATTAGTCTCATTGTCCATCTACATCACTGCTCAAAGCATAATCCTTTGAATCTGTATACTCTATATTCTCTATATACTTTGAAAAGTATACTCTATATTTCCTTTTGGGTACTTTGAGTAGCTCTAAAGAACTTTACAGTTTTAACTACAGATCACTGTCAAATTATTCCATGGCTTTAATTAAAAACGATCAAAATAATATCTTTATGAAAGTACATGGTATTCGAATCTGATTTAATTCATTAAAACTAGAGAATCCAGCTTGCTACGGTTTGTTGTATAATTTGAAGAAAATGTCAGTAATAAATTCTCAAAAGTTAATAGAAGTAACCCATCATTAATCGCTTGTAAATATGATCTGTATATGAAGATTGTTTTAGGCAACAACATGGACTTAATTTGAGATGGAGCCTTTGTGGGAAGGAAATGCAAAAGTGCTGGAGGAATCCAGTGGATTTAACCAACAAGACCCACCTCTTCTTTGCCGACGCACATCCCAAAGAGAATATCTTAGCCTCTTTCTGAAAAGGTGGGTGGCATTAACTTGCCCCTGGCAGGAGGGTGGAACTCAAGTGGGGGTCGGCACGAGCAGGGATTGTCAGGCAAAGGCCACCAGTGAGTACTGCGGCTTTCAGTCGAAATTAAAACCACCTCCTATCGATCGGCCGCTTATCATCGGGCCCCACTAGCGCTCAACCCGTGCACCGCTCTTTAACTAGTCGTTTTCCGGGCCGTGCCTCTGGCGGCAGAATTACAGAGTGCTGCACCGACGCTCGTGCGGAAGCTGAGTCACTCTCTGAGCGCCGCCAGCCCTTGCCGTGTCAAGCGTCCGTCATTCCACGCCCGCGAAAGAGAGAGGGGGGACAGTGTGACTTCCCTCCCCCTTCAGAGACGTGAACATAGCTAGGAGTGATATGAATGCCTGCCACCCTATCGGCTCACGGAGGGCTTGCAAAGCCTGGGCGTAGGAAAATACTGGTTTCCGGACTGTAGCGGAACTTGTGAATGGTGCCGTAGATGACAGGGGCAGGAAGGGTAATGCTCCCCACAACACATGTCTGAGGAAATGCATTGCTGGCGTGTCGCTCTCTCTGCTGAGGAAATTTCCAAGTCCGTGCATAAACAGTAACACGCAGGTGTCCTCGTGTGTCATAAAGGCACGCTCAGGAAGATGTCTTGATTTTGTATATAGGTGGCGGCAGTGTAATTAGAGGGGAGATAAAAACTCTCTCTGAATGCACGCTCGAGATTAAAAGGTTGCGATAAAAACAGGACGATTAATTAATACAATCAAAGGGGAATAAAAACTATTGATTTCTCGCAGGAAAATGTTAAAGTAGACAGAGCACCACAAACTTGAGTTTTGGATATTGTTAGCCCTAATTAAAAAGTTAGTTCAGTTTTTATTCTACTTTTAACTCGTGACGTAAATAAAATCGCTTGTAAATATGACCTCACTGCTCTAATAACTTGCCTTATGAGTTTCTTTTGAAATGGAGCTTAATGAGAAACTGAATTATCTCTTGGTAGGTGGAAAAATTGTCATTTCAAATATTAACTGCTAACCCGAGTCCTGATTACCAATCAGATAATCAGGTTAGCAGTTAATGTTTGAAGATTTCCTGATTGGTAATCATTTCAGTCAGGAAATCTGATTGAAGATTTCCAATTACCAATAATTAATAATTGGAAATCTTCATTCAGGACGTTTCCAATCGGGGAATCTTCGATGTTTTTCTGGAATTGTCTGCTTAGAAATTTAATTTTCAAACCATCACGAAAAACATATCTATAAGTATATTATGCATCTAAGTATCTATAAAAGATTCTAGTGATTCAGGTGGCCATTGAGGTATTTACTCGTACATAAACAAAATAGCGAACGGAAAAAGGGGAATTTTTAGGATTCTTCTATCGCAACTCAAGCAAACACATTCACATGGTTTGCGTGTCATGTTGATATTCCCATTATATATGGGTAACAGATGCAGAATATATCCGTGTTTATTGATATACACATGTACATAATATGGAGGTGTCAGTTATTCAATTATTGAATAGGTAGATGGTATTTTTAAAGAACCATTCCATAATAAAACTCTCTTCTCAATCAATAGTTCATATCTTGTGTTGTGATGCCACCATATGGCCTAGAATAAGCTATTTCGGGAACCTGAATAATAAATCCTAGTTTGCACTCCTATCTATAAACTTATTCAGTGCTTCTAACTTATGATTTAATACGATTCCAGTATTACTGTAATTCTGATTTTGGTTTGATTTCTCCATTTTTATGTTTCTTTCAAAAAAAAGAACTTTATTGTGTATATGTACCACTATCAGCTGCACTATTCTTATCTTCTCCCTCTCTACATATATTTCAGAGGATGATATGAACTGGGTACCAATAGTACTGTACGGTAAAGTAAATTGGAATCTGTTCCAATGGCTACACACCGCAGATGGATTACATGGCCAGGTGCAAGTTAAATCTTACTCCAACTTGTACAGAGAACGGCTTCTCTGTGATGTTGCAATTAACTGAGAACCTGTCATTTCTTGTGACAGAGTTTACGCTTTGCTGTGAAAGAAACTATACGGCAAAGTGTTGCATTTAGTATGGATTCAACTGCCAACTTCATCGATCCAAGCAGACATGCGCACAGCACTCACGAATATAATTACAAGTGGGCAGTGAAGAAATTTGACGGAGTGGGCGATGAAGAACTTTGTTATCTTGGGAGATTTCTTTATTAGCCAGTTAAGATATGACTGGTGAACGAATAAAAAGTTAAATAGAAGGATATATTGACAGATAAGGTGAATATTATAGATGTATTTTCATATGGTTGCTACAATTTATTTTGAATAGCGTTTATTTTGAAATATGAGACACCTTACCTTCCCGCCTAACTTATATATCTCTCCTTATGTTTTATATTGGCCCCTTATTATATGGCTCTTATTTTCTCATCTCCTCTCTTCCCTTCTACCACTGCAAGTGCTAGTGCGGTACCAATAGTAGATGGGCATGTTGGGAAACAACACCAGATGGACGCAGCCTTTCTTACACGCTATTTCGCACAGAACCCTCTGGTCAACTACGTTTGAAGAGATAGCTTCGCCTTCCTTCCCTTTCCTACCTCTCTGCATCCGTGCTAGCGGCATGTGCATCTGGCACGGCACACAGCTTTGTAGGAGAGCAAACTAAATTGCTTAATCTTGTCGGCTTACTGCGCTGGAAGCTTAGTGTGTCGTTGTTGATACATAGCTGTGCCCGTCTCTCTCTCTCTCTTTCCCTCTGCATTTCTTCACCTACGCGTTGTAGGAGAACATACATTATTATAATCAACAGATCTTTATTTCTGAGTTATTTTAAGTTAAGGTACACCGATGTAACTTTTCAAACTCTTGGTATTCCTTATTTAATTCCGACCTTGGTAAACAAATTTTCACAGACGCAGTGCAATGCTCTGCTAACCCGTAATATAGGATCGACTTAATGTACAAGTGTTTTGAGACAGAGGTGTGAAGATGCCACCTGCTTCCTTTACAGTGATGTGTACATGATGGGAAATCCAGTGCATTAGACTAGTATCCTGAACTAAGACAACACTTAGATTCGCTAAGTAGGGGATCATGTATAAATATCTGAATTCTGTTCACCAAGAATATCACGTTGCGAATATACAAAAGTAACAACACTAGCTCTTCTAACATTTTGTTTACGTTGCACTACACATTTAGAATTGAGGATTGCCGGATTTATCTTTTCAATTATTAACAAAGACAGCAAATGGACTTGGAATATTTTAAGAACGGTACCAATATTGTGTTGAGAGTGTTAAAAGAGAATATATATACATCCATGTACAGATTCAGTTCATCCATACCGATAACTTTTTTTTCAATTAATGAAGGAAAGAGTCAGAGATAATCGAATTATCATAATAGAGAGAGACGTAGAGAGAGAGAGAGAGCAGCAAATGGTATAGACTTAATTCTTTTTTTTTATTCTTTCTGCAATAAAGTTTCGGATCATTAGAAAATCAAAACCTCGGCAATTTAAATTTTCTGAAGATACCTTTTTGCGAACAAGCCTACAATGACTATATTTCACCAAAAAATGTGAAGCAATGGATTTCTAGATCACCGTCATTACTGAAACACATAAAGATTGATGACAATCCACAGCTGTATAATGGTAGCTAATATCTTTCCCGGCTGTCTTTGTACAAGTTGTGCACGCCGGATTCGTTGTGGAATTCACATTCCATAGAGCGAGAAAAAAATATTCTTTTTCTCGTGTTCTGCCTAAGTTCGCATTCCTGAGATAGGAAACAGGGGAGTGAAGAAAAAGTCATTTTTCTTCTTGGTGTCTCTGTTTTTTTTTTTTTTACCTTCTCTGTCTTCATCATCTCATCGAGCAGAGGCACCAATAATTAGGCCTCGAAGAGTCTATGAAGATTTTAAAGTAGAATATCAATTTATTGATCGAGCGGAACTCCATTTGCAGTATTTAGAGATGGAGAAATATAAAAATGCGTTCGCTCTTCTGAATGGCACTTCAAGAATCTCTTGCAAACCACTTTTTCATGCCTGCGTTAAAACTTATGAAGGTGGTTACTAGCATCGGTACAAGTAAGTTTATTTTATAAAGCTCCAGCTTAAAATTTCAAAGGCAACAATGGATCTTTGAACGCGCATAGATACGAGTATGTAAGGTGTATGGTATCCTAAGCCATGGACCTTGAAATTATTTATTTGATTTTAAAAATTCTTTGTAGCAGCTCACGTAAAAGACAACTGTTCGGCATTGGTGAACATCCGTTATAGATATTAAAATTATTCGGAAAATTTTCAACAGCCCCAATGACTCCTTAGCTCATTGTCTTTGCATGTGTAAGAGATTCAGAATAGTTAAATTTTTTTATAATACAGAAATTACGTTAATGTATTTCAAATGAATATATAACACAGTTCACAATACGAATCTCTTTCGTTGCTATTTCCTTAATTTGATTTATGAAATCAAATGTTAATTAGCAAAGAGCTGCTAAAGTGTAAAAATCAATCCAATCCAATTTTCGGCTTAAATTTAACTTTAAAATCAAAAATAGCAATAAATTTATTCCTCGTGTAATTAATCCTGTTCCTGTATTCTCTACGATAGTTGAAAATGTTATTTTGACATTATGGTAAATATTATTAAGCATAGAGAACAATATAAGGAACAAGAGTAACTTACAATTGGTAGGATTGGCACATCCCCTGGGATATATGGCAGATTGATTTTAGAATATGCATTAAAGAATTAAAGCGGCTACTGTCTCTTGTCGGTGCCTAATTGGAAATTAAAATAATTCTAATGAGAAAAAAGAAATTAAGCACGCTGCTAAGCCTAATACTTGTTATTTAATCTTAATTAAATCCATAGAAGAGCGTATCCGTCAGGAACGATGGGATCTTCCCAAGCACCGAGGCTCTCTCTCTCTCTGTCTCTCTATTCTAAATCCTTTAACTTAGAGAGGGAAAGAGGATGGGTGTGTAAAATTGAGATAAGCACAAAGAATTATAATCAATAAGCTTCATTAATATAATTAATCAAAAGTCGACATTTTGAAAGCGACAAACAAAATTAATGAATGCATTAGATTAAGGAGTTTTTCATTTTGTCCTTCCATTATGTACAACAGACGTTGAAATTAAGGTAGAAAAATGTGGTTGTCTCAGCTTCCTTCTTTTTGGAAAATGCGTATCCTAGAAAACCATTTTAATTCATTCAAAAATATCATGCGGAGAAATGAACAAAACAAAAATACAAATAAGAGAGAGAGAGAGAGAACAGTAGTTGGAGGAAAGAAAGAATAAAGATGAAAGAGAAAAGATAGGGAAAGGGCAAGGTGAGAAATGGGAAGGGACTGAGAGAGAAACGAAAATGAAGCACATTATGTAAACTCTGACGATTAAATATTCAAAATTTATTATGGAGTTTGGAGGGAAAAATATTTCACTGATAAATATCATTACCCACGGAATCCAACGATCTTTCAAAGGCTCAAAAACGAGCACAATTTATGTTTGATTCCAGGACCCAGAAGGGACCGGAATGTCATTCCAGTTCGGCATACGGATCAGCAATGTCGTGTGTACTTAATTATTAAACCAGATCGGTTTGGTAAAATTTTCCATTCGACCCAATGGTTTCAAGAGATTTGGACATTAAGGTTGTCAAATGGTGCACCTGTGAATGAGCTCATTCTCATATGATTATAAGTGACCTTGAGAGGTAAAATTGGAACTGCTGATTGAAAAATTAAATTGTGGAAGTTCATTTAATAATACAGCTCGATGTAAAAAGAGTATCGCATGAAATAACTTATTTTGTGGTGATTTGAGATCCGTGATCTAAACAATTGAATGTGAGCCTGCATAATCGGAGAAAAAAAAAAACACTAAATATTAGGTAATTTAAAAGCGCGAGGCGCTGATTGAGATCAAGCAGAGGACAAACGAGCCTAATAACCTACGTGTTTAGCAGATCACCCCACGGCAACCATAAACTAGCTTCGATCATTCCATCTCTGGGTGGAGTCCAGGTAGGGACAACGGAGCGCTTCAATAATAGCCCTTCTCCGAATGACAAGGGTTGTGGCTCAGTCTGGGAAAGCCTAGCATCGCAGCCCGCCGGCGACAGAGTAATCTCCAGGGTTATTCGTGCTAGCGAGGGGCAGGGCCACTAGTGCCCACGAAAAGTACCCATGTGGCTAATGGTGTGTCGCTGAGATTGGACGTAAAGATAAATGGTGTTCGCACACTTATTACCAACGGCACTCGCCGGCCACGTTGGACGCCCTATCGGCACTCGCAAGGCGAAATAGCTCTTCATACACGCGGTCCTTATCCCCCCTCACCAATATGACTTCGTTGGAGGGAGGGGGAAGGAAGAGTTCAACACGGAAGCCAGACTGGCGCAAGTCCACAGGACGACTTCGTAGCCGAAGGCTGCATAGATAGATCGCAGCAATGGAGATATACACGTTAATTGTTAAACGGAAAGATAATGTGCGCATGCGTGAATAGTGGAATACTGAGGGGATGCGCATTATTAGTGAAGCGATATTTCTGTACACCAGGTTAATGATATGTCATAACGTTTATTATACTCAATTATTTCGAAAAAAAAATAAAAAAAAAAACACTGCCAAAATAGGATGAAACTCATATGCCGTTTACAATCATGTGTCTTTTTAATTTATGACCATATTGGAGCTCTTTCTCCATCTATCTATCTGTCTATCTATCTGTGTGATAAGAAAATGATAAATAATGCGCTTACCTTCATTTATGTTTCCATAGTTCACACACATCTTTATATTAAGATAATAGATTTTTATATAACTTTAACCATCACAATGCGGTTTGGAAAGCCATTCCTTCTTTGAACAATCACAATGTCTTAAGAATAATGAAACGCGAGACAAGGACGGATAAAAAAAAAAAGAAAGAAAGAAAGAAAAAGAAAACTTAACAATGTTTATCTGTACAAGCAGAAAACGCTGTCCGTTGTCTTGGAGGCAAGGAACAGAAAACAAAAGAAGAAAACATAATTGCTCTATAGAGTTTCATTTGAATCGTCAGATGGGAATGGGCAGAGCCTTTGCTACCCACGACTAATTGGGATTTTATTCCGGAAAAGATTGCGATTGCCTACAAGAATTTGCAGGGTACCACGACATTTATCCGAAACTAGTTCGTTGTTTGTGATTACGACCGAAATCACCACGCCAATCTCCTATAATCTGAAAGGGAAGAAATGGAAGAAAAGACAGAAAAAAAATCGTTTTTCACAGAGAAAAAGTCTGGTTGTTTATTGAGATGTGAATTAGTACCGATGCTGTACCAAAGACACTAGAAAAGGAATCGTAGAGGATGAACTAAGATTGAGGGGGTGGAGAAAAGCGGAGAGGGGTCACAGAGATCACGATGTAGACTTTAAAGGATCCTTTCTGGTGGAACGCCATTCCATGTTCCCAATTAAAAGAACACCAGCGCAAGTCTGATGGCCCACCGTCCGTATCACGGTACCGTAAAACATCTATGAGGCGGTGCAACAAGATGATGGAAGAGAAGGGAAAAAAACTCATTCCGTGTGGCAGTGGTGGAAGTCTGCGATAGAGAAATTTAAGGCCGATCGATTTTTGGCCCTCGAAGCCTTAATGGACAGGAGGCAGTAGGCTGTCCAGTCCCCGGGAGACACTTCTGACGTGCCCAGCGCTAGGGGGAAATAATCAAAGATGACGTTTTTTAGAGCGTTCTTTACATTAGGACAGCAGTGGCGGCCATCCGCACGTGACATTAAGGCGAAGAATGAAAGAAAAAAAAAAGTTCAGTTGGCTGACTTAGGGAGACTTGGATTGAAACTCCCTTTTAGCACTTTAGTGCAAAGGATGTTTCGGATGTTCAGTGTAAAATGGACCAAATGTTTCTCCCAGCTGTAATTACGAACATAGAGAAGGAGAGAAAAGACAGACAGAGAGATAGACAATGAGAGAGAGCGAGCAATTTCATAGATGGATAGATCAATAAACTAAACACGCATTGCTAGTCAATTAGATGTGCATTTTTTTCTAAAACTCGCTCCTCTATTTTCATGACGTCTGCACATAGTTTTTAATTATGCTTTCAGAGAGCAAACACTCTCTTAAGCAGTTGTTCTGGTTCAGAGCAAAAAAGATCCTTTAATAAAAGAGGGGGGTGTCTATGTTCTTTGTCAATGGAAAATACTCAAAAACAACATCGACTCTTCTATTTCAACTTTGCTTTGTCTTTAGCTCTGTATTGAGTTCTTAATATCATTATATATCTATAATGATATTAAGAACTGGGACATGTGTAAAACAGTTGTACAATAAAACATAAATTCACACCTAAGTCTCCCCACCCCACCTCCAATCCCTTTCAGCGGTTTCCATTTCGTCCCAAATACGGAGGATGCGGAAAGGTCAGGGAATGACCACCGCATATCCCCGGAGCAATATGACCTTAGTTTCTAACTCTCCTAAAAACCAAATAACAAACAATCCATTTCGTCAATGTCTATCGGATTACCAAACTTCCATCTGTGATATGCGGTCCCAGAACACTTTGGAGTTTTTAAAAAGAAATAGCATAGTTGCTCCTTCACACTTTTCTCTGTTCCCAGAATTCATACTGGAATACGCTCAACAAGTTTTTGTTAGTGGTCAGCAATTCAATTACCATTCAAACGGATACACTGGGCGCATTATTTGAAACTTGGGACTTGTACATGTCTCCAGACGAATAATAAATAAAGGATTTCATCGAGTTCTACACATTAATTGAAGGAGACATAAACATATGTAACATTCTATTAAGATCATTCCTCGTGTGGACAGAGAAATCAGGTTATCATATCAGAAATCCTGGATTCCTAGATCTTCTGCTAATATAGCTGGAAAGTTTTAAAAGTTTAGTTTTTATTTTCTATATTTTTTTCCGAGAAGGCAGGAACAGTAGATGTCTACGGTGCTCTATCTCTTAGTGACAAATGTGACATCTGGTATTGTACAAAATTGCCACCACAGAAACCGACAGTTGGAATTTCATAAAAGTGACCAGCCAGTATATATCGCCATGTCCGGCCCTACGTGAATATAAAAGATGCACCTATTGGAGATCGATTATTCGAAATACAAGTACTTTGACGCACAGCATGGCATGACCTCACCCACCGCAGGGGGTTACATTCCTGCGGATCACCGTGATCGCCGAACGTAAAGGCCTGTGAGAAGAAAAAGGAGGGTCCTAGTTCAAGATATACATTGATAATTATTCACATTGACTTACCACTAATCTCTCCAATTGTAAGCTAAATGGAACTACAGAGATCATCTGATGGTATAGAAAGATCTTTACAACCCTTACGCTTCCTCTTTCAAACGCGAGAGTATAGTACTGCTTGCTTTTAAGTTTGGCGTAGTTCGAGCTCACGTGACTGCTAATTATGATGTTATTTTATTCTCTCTATCTTACAAACTCCTATGATACTATGTGCCTTCCCGAAGTAGACGAAGGAATTTATTTTAAATTATGGAATAAAAACCTAGAGTTGCCCAGAGATTACGCTAATCAGATCACCAGAATAGTTTGCAATATCCACTCTGTACTATCTCTGAAAAATGAATGAATAAATGAAATCAAATTCATGTTTTCAGTTATTCATCCCGTTGTAGGTGGTTTCCTAGTGCATTCTCATTCATTAACTTGGATATCTCATATTATGAGACAACTCGCGCTGTTGCTACGAATTATATTGCTGACATGTGGGACATTGAAGTTGGTGTGGCATATTCTGAAGTTTAACTTTAGTAAGATTCATTAAAGTACTGAATGGAAAACATAATTTTTTTTGGAATTCCTACGTATTTCAGTAGAATGAAGTAGTCAAATTGGTCTTCTCTTGTCTGCTTTTAGTATTGGCAATTCTCATTGTATTTATATGCTGAGGATATTCTACCATCAGGATATCCTGCCATAACAAGTGGCCCTATTGGGTCTTGAGCCTGAATTTATTACTATCGCAACGAATTCAGGCTCAAGACCTTTTTGTATCTATCGTGTCGAAGTGATAATTGCTATGTAGTCCAATCCTGCAATATATTTTGAAAATTAAATCTAGTGATCCTTGTCTCAGCATCAAGCATCTGATTGACGCAGAAAGGATGGAAGAATCGAAATATAAGAAAGTATGCGCATATCTTTCTAACCATATTTTTGACAGAAAATATAAAACCTTACTTAAATGATGTAAAATCGTAACAGTAGGAAAACTCGTAGTGGTAATATTGCAACTATGGACTCAATGTCCCTATTTTTCACTGGCTAACTCCAGTTAAAATAATTTATAAGTTATCTAAAGTCGTGCTGTGAATCTGTGTCTCAACTTTATAGTAATAGAGATCCATATTTAAAAAAATGAAAATAAACTGAAATTCTTGGCTCTGGAATTACACCTTCGTTCCAGAAAAATCTGAAGTTGTATCTCCCGAATACATACAATTAGAGGGAAATTACTTTCTGTGACATGCTACCGACTGGAATCTTCTGTTTGTTCGGGATACGTTTACAGATCGATGGCACTGCGCTCGTAACATGTGGCGTGACTACTAAGCCTTCAAATAGGGTAAAATAGTGCTGGGTTAAAAAAAATAAATAAAAAATTACCGTTAGATCCTTGCATAAGACGCATAAAAGCTGAATGAAAAACTAGCAGCCAACGGGTCTTTTAAACCTAGGAATATCTGTAGAAAATGATTGCTAAAGCGGAAATACCATGGAGTGGTATGTCCTTAAAATACCAACTAGAAGTTGGTATTTTAGGGATCTGGAATCCAGTTGTTAAAAAAAAAGTTTTATGCATGAAATATAGTTTACCTACAGTAGTTCGCGCGTTAATAGTTAGCGAGACCATTTAAAATTAATACAAATAAATTGCGGTGATGAAAATTAATTATAACAATAGTTTAAAATAATAGAACTCAATAGAAGAAGGGGCAAAGGAAATTTATCGCACAGAATTAGTTATTAACAACAAATGCTGACTAAATATTGACTGAGGGAACATTTCGATCTTTTCTATTACAAACAAGAGTGCAGTTTACAAGTCTTGTTCTTCTGATCATCTTAGCAAACAAAGAGGCTTTCAATACTTACTGGTTCTGAGATCATCAACCCTCTCAATCAGTAACTTTTTTTTTTACTTTTCTTGAACGTAATCTTTTTTTTTTTTTTTTTTTTTTTTTTTTTTTTTGCATCTGTTCTGTGGCATGATGGAAATCTAATCTTAAAACCAAACTAATCGTGAAGGTCTACATGAAAGAACAGGTCTAAAAGGACTATTCTGGGAAGGACGAGAAGAAAAAAGCCCAATACAGCACTTAATCTTCGTTCAATTTCAGTTCGATGCTGTCAAAAAACTACTTTGAAAGACTTCATTGCAGAAAGGTGATCATGTGTGTTTGCGAGAAGAGGGCTGGTTGAGGAGAGAGAGAGAGAGAGACGGTAGGGAGAAGAAGGGAGGGAAGGAGGGATTCTAATCGGTGGTTTTTTAATGCATTTTCCCCTTACCAATATCATTACGCTGAGAGAATAATTTTTCGACTTGTTCGTTTTCAATTTCAGTTGAAGAACTGAATTGAACAAAAGTTCTAATTGTTTATCGGAACGGTTTTTGTTAATTTTTTCAAACCCATGAATTGTTTTTAGCCCACAAAGATGTCCACAGTTCTTCTTCCTCTTAATAACGGTAAAATTGGGCAAGTTTTTGCTGAAGATTTTAAATTGTAAAAAGGTAAGTAATTAAAATGATTGGTTGGTTCTTGTAACAAAAAATACTTTGTCTTAGTTAAAAGAAATATTTGTTTATTTCTGTGAACTTCTTATGTAGTTTTTCCTAGTTGACGTCGAGAAGCTGAAACACAATCTGTCTCAAGAAAATAACCTGCAGATTCTCTAAAAAAACTATTTCAGATAACAAATAAGAATTGGCCATCTAAGAAAATGCATACATACACACAAACCGTCTTCTGAGTCCTGTCTACCACCCTTGATGAACTAAATTAGAATTAATATCCAAAGTTTGGTCTTTGGAGATAGAAAAACAACAGACAATTGTCAGCTAACTGTGAAGTCATTCAATTTCAGATTTTATTATTAGATTATTTGAAAAGTTGAAATGAAATTATAGCGCGTTGTTTTAGAAGAGAATAAATCGTGTGTATACAATAGTCTACAGCTTAAAACAACAGAATTCGCAGTGAAAATACGAAATTATCCTGAATTGTATATAAAATTATTCAAAACAAAGGTTGTCCAACAGTACCCGAGAATGCCTAAAGCTAGGGGAACTGCAAATTACTTTAAGAACTGGTGTAGTGATGGAGATAATTAAGATAGGTATAAAAAAACGGATTCACATTTCACTACCCTCCTTTTAGGATTGGTTAATATTATAATTCTAAACCACATCATCTGTTATAATTTGAAACAAATACGCAGGGGGATTATGGTCATGTTTAATCCAGCGTCTAACAAGCTTCTATAAATCTATATAAACTTGAACATAAGGTGAGACAGCTGTATTAGAAAAAACTCATCTTCGTATTTTGTTGATTTAAATTCTATAAAGTTAATTCTTACCTTAATGGTTGTTACTAGATGCACTTCGAATTTCACGGATATGACTCAGATGGAAATAGCCGTAGGCAGTTCACAAAGAGTCATGCCTTTCGCTTGTATAATCTGTGACATATTCAAAGGTTCATTTAGTTGCTAATCATAGTTCAACTCAAGAACCTTTCATTTCTTCCTGATAAAGGAGTGTACCGATCTTTAAAGATATAAAAACTTGGAGTGTGTTACTAGGTAAATCTGAGTCGCTGAAGAAACGGGTGCGTTTCTGGGAACTCGTCAGGGGCTAAAATATCTAGTGATCTGCCAGGTAATGCACGTCCATTTCGGGGTACCAGAATAGTTAAATGTATACTGATCTCATTGAAGCGGGTTTATTATTACTGGGAGATTCCATTTTCAGGGAAACGGATAACCTTATTTGTAATAAGGATAGGCAGAATAAAACCAGGGAGTGTCTTCCTGGCGAAACAGATTATCAGATTTTAAAGGATATGAACAAAGCATTATTATTAATGAGGGGATTAATGATGTTAAAAGCACAGGAGCTGATGATTTGTTAGATAAATATAAGAACATGCTATAAAAATGACCCTAGTTTTATCAGAATGTTTGTGTCAACAGTTCTGTCCAGGCAGAATAGGGGGGACAGTATGCTGAAAGCCTTTTGGATTAACTCAAGACTTATATTCAGCAAGGATTTGGTGGGGGAGATTTTGATTAGTGTACCCTGCACTTTTAGGTAAAAGGAATCTGTTTTGTAAAGACAGAATGTATCTGTACAAATGTGGGGCAAGGGTTTCCCCCAATATCATTGGGAATACCGTAAGGGTTCTGGGAAACTGCTAGTGCTGCCTAGATCTTGGTAATATAAATATGCGTTTATTTGCTTCATTTGATAATATGGAGCAAAGCTTGCATACAATCAAGAGTTCTTTGTTATTGTCGCAACAGCCAATATTGGCAAGATGTGACAAAGGAGAAGCTAATGTTAGGAAAACAAGCTTAAATAATTTTAAAGGAGTGTGTCGGGTTAGGAAACTAAAAGAAAACTTAGTCGTAACTGTGTCTACAGTAATATCAGGAATGTCCTCAATAAAATGAGTTAATTTGAACTACTCGTTGGGGAAACTAATTCTGGCATAAGGGAGCCCACGGAAATGTGGTATCACCAAGAAATAGTGGATAATGAGTTTATAATGAGTATCAATATGGTACGTGTTATTTATTTAGACAGAATAGAAGGGATGGTGGAGTCATGCTTCTTATCAAAAGTAGTTTAAGCCCGAAAAAAAAGCTTTCCCAGATTTAGAACATGCAGGCCAGCATTGAATGCAAAGTAGTTGGATAGAATGGTAAAATTTGAGTAGGGATATGCTTCTGACTATGAAGAGTATGACGACAACCCTCCAAATTTAATGGACGAACAAGTGTAACGGAATTATTACTGGTGATTTCAATTTGCCCCTTATTAAGAGGAACAAGTGGGATAGAAACTCACCACGAGAACAAAATTTTTAAATAAATATCATGATTATAATTTCCATGAACATTTTAGAGAAAGTACTAGGGACAACAATATTAGACTTTATCACTACCACGAGCTAGATAGCATTATATGGTTCCTAATACAGGAACCTTTAGCAGGAAGTGATCACGCTGTCCTTAGTTGAAAAATGAAGAAAGAAGTAGTCATTAAACGCAAAGGAATGGGATTTTTAATTTGAGGAAAGGTAATAACGATAGCTAAGGTGCTACATGACTCCTCTCAACTGGGAGATAGCACAAAGAATACGAATACATTAGAATTATGATATACTTTTAAAGTCACGTGAATGTATATAAATACCATTAAGAAAATATAGCATGAGAAGGATACCAAGATGAATGAATACAAAGCTGGTCAGTCAAACAGAGCAGGAAAATATGGAATGGGAACGTACTGAGACCTATAATAGCTGCAAGTTAGTCTGTAGCAGTACCACAGAAAAGTTAGGTTAGCAAAGTGAGTATGAGAAATCACTGACTAAGAGAAAAGAAAGAATGGGAACACGGAGTTTTCCAAGTATGTGAATTCGAAGAAGGAGAAAACGAATCAGATCAGACCCTCTCTAATGGATGGACAATTACTATTGAATTGAACAGGTACTTTACTTTACAGACGAAATACTCTTCATAATGAGGAAAGGTTGTACGAGTGACGCTGACAGTATGAATTTAGCAATATTAAATTACAGATGATTGTTTATTATAAAAGCTTTCGAACGTAAAGGGACATAAAGCTTCTGCAGGAATACACCTAGCCATTTTGAGAGAGTTGTTGTTGTTATTTGGTTTTTAGGAGCATTAGCAACTAAGGCCATATTGCTCCGGGGATATGCGGTGGTCATTTCCAGACCTTTCCGCATCCTCCGTATTTGGTGATCAGACCAGGGCTCGAACCCCGGTCTGATCAAGAAGCGTGTGCTACGCACTGCTGCTCCTGCCCACCTGGCTGCGGAGGCGCCTTTTGAGAGAGAGAGAGAGAGAGAGAGAGAGAGAGAGAGAGATGAACTATTAAGGTTAGTTATGAGGGCATCAATGTGAGAAGTGTCAATGCACTAATACATAAACGTGAGTGGGTAACTACAGACCGGTTAGTCTGGAAATATCCCTACATTACTCAATGAGGGAAAAATGGGATATTTAACTCTTAAAATTATGAAGGATACACAGCGTGGTTTTGGTAAGGGAAAAAATATGTACCACTAACCTAGTTAGCTATTTTGACAGTTACTCATGAGTTGGATGCGGAAATAATTTCAACGCGATTTTGTTTATTTGTATTTTAGTATAGCATTCGACTTGGTTCCTTTTGTGAGGTTACTGTATAAACTAAAACATGTGATCAAGGGCAAGGAATTGTAATATGGATCCTAGGGTTGCCGCATAGCAAGAAGCAGAGGGTTCTTATTAATGATTACTGTTCAGCTCGTTCTTGCTTCAGAAGTGAGATCCCTCTCCGAAGGATCGGTGCTGCAGCCATTGTTGTCTCATTCACCACCTGATAACAACATGGTAACCTTCCTGTCTGATTGTATCATAACATACAAATTTCTCTCCTCATTTACACCCTTCGTTTCCATTTCTCTTTTAGTATATAAGCTATTCTTAAGTTGTTACGAAGAGACAAGCATATGGTTCAAGGATCTCATCTCTATACCTTATAAGCATGAAAGCTTCCTTGCGGGATCACATGGAAACCTGTACGGCTATCGTCGTGATTACAGGAAATTCCGTTAAACGACCACCACCAAACGTGTCTTTCCATGGTGTCAGCTGCAGGGAATCTGATGAAGCTATCCCCATTTCCTCAAGATGAAAGGGCGTCGTGAATTCCATGCCAAGAAAAAACAAACAGACTGCATACGGATCTTTTTTGTACGTGGGAGTCAAGGAAATGAGTACAACTGGTAGTCATACGTAAAGGCTACTGTCACGAAACCTCTAGATGGTATGCCCGTATACAAACTCTTCTACATGCTTCAGAGAAAGTTGCCGTGCTGTAAAATCTCTATATCGCCACGCAGTTATAGTCAAATAACATCCATCTAGTGTGAAGTAAACAGGAGGATGGACACGAACAATTCTTCGAAATAGTTTGTGTATTTTGGAGCGGGTTAGGCAGCGTGCTTTCAAAATTCATGTTCGGCCACTTCGGCTTGATTTTGTCCTACATCCATTATTTCTGTCCCCATCTCAAAGTATCATCCAAACAGTGTTTTCATGATGTTTCATTTTGTATTTTTTAAGGAAATTTCATAGGTTCAAAACATACTACCTTGATGGATAGTGTGTTCAAAACACACTACCCATCAAGCTGAAAACACCTTGAAAACCAGCTACGTTGACGAAATTTCCAAATGCACTTAGTGACAATTTCAAAATGCACTTGCTAATAAATGTAAAGGTCATCTTTATGGCACCAACAATTATTTGCCACTAAACAGTGACAAAGAATTGTCTCATTGTCTCATCTTTTGCCAAACTGATCACAGGAAGAGTAAACCATTTTAATCTCGAAAACCTTGTTACAGATCCACGAGCATGATGGATTCCAATGCACGCCTTCCCTACTTTTCACCCTGAACAATTTTTTTTCATACCCTGAAAAAAATATTCCAGCCAACACACTGGAGATTTTCGACACAGTCATCAGAGACTATGGTGTTGAAAAGAGATATATTGTGTGAGGAATCGTGTGCAGAGAATATGTCAGCGAGAGTTACCTGATGATTATTTTTAGACTAGAACTAAATGAAGCTGTAGATTGGAACAGGAACTTACCCTTAAGAAACAACCATTTTATGGAACTATGCAGACATCGAAGTTAACAAAAATAAAATATTGTACATTGTATAAACATGTAATTGTTGTATTTTGGATTGAATACTGCCTTTAATACTCGATATGTACTTAAGTAACTTTTCTTGGTTTAGTTGAGACATGCACCTGCTAGTGTACGACTCTCTTAACTAGACAACTGTCCTTTCGAAGTAAATCCTTTAAAAGAAAAAAAAAAAGGATTTTAATGATGATGAGGGCTATTTGGCATCATTGCAAGCGATTATCATGAAATACAAAGATTCTAAAACAGCTGTTTCAATCTGACCGATTTGTATGCTGTCAAGGTGTTTTCAGCTTTCGTTTTGTTTCCAAAATGACGATTATTTATTAGTCTTTAAATACGTATTCGCATTTTGTGTTTTTTCCCTTAACTTTTTTAGCACTAGTGTAGTGAACACTCCAAGAAAACTCCCAAAACAACCAAGCAACTGACGCGTTCTTCTGACTCGCATCCCAACAATTTTAATACATTTGGTTTCAGTGCTTCTTTATAACCTGTAAAATTTCCATAATAATTCGCAATTTTGGAATTCTTTCAGAACATTATACCATGTATAAAATAAAAAAGATAAAATATGAATAGAACTAAGCCAAGCCATGAGAGGAAAAAAGAAAAGTAGTGGCCAAAAATGGCCACATGAAATATATGTAATGGGTGGTCAATAAATCATTAATTTTCAGTATTTTTCCCCCTGTAAATCGCGTGTGTTCTGTGGACTATTTGCCTGTTTTTGCCTGAGACCAACTAACTCAGCCATGTGAGAGGACGGCATAACTTATATGCATTATGGTACCCTCTAAAGTGCATAACAGTGCCTTCGCACAGCGCAGTGCACCTATTAATTAGAATTTGAACCCTACCACCTCTATTTTTTAATTCTACTCTTGAACCTTCTGATTCTCACATTTTTTGTCTTTTAAAGATACACTTCGAAAATGCAAGTTCAAGAATTATTCAGAATGAAGCCATAGTTGCCCTGCTACTAGCTAAATGCTTCCTTCACCGTTGAAATCAAAACATTTTTTGATTGGTAATGCTAGTCAGTCCTTATTTCATAATCATCACTTACTAAAAAGGCATTAATTTCAGTTCTCAAGGGAAAATCTGACGAATCTTGCCATTTACAAGATCCGAGATTATTTAAAATCAGGTTTTATGGCCGCATGCCACTTTTTGACATCAGCCTCATTTAATCCCTTTTTAATCCCTATACGCTGAAGCCACGATGCTCAAATTTTAACCACTTACCACAGAGTTTAGCCCCCGTGGGTAGTACAGTTGGAGAATCGCCGTCCTCCCCACACGAAGTGGAAAAAGGCCTCAGTTCGAGTCTCGTCGATGACGTGAGGAATTTTTATGCCTTTTTCACAACGTGGTTCAGTTAGTCGGTCTCAGACGAGGGTAGCATGGTTTTGCTCCCGTAAACTTGGGTTGGAAAAACCATAAACCAAAACAATTCTGCAAAATAAAAAATCCATCATAGAACACCTACAATTTACAGACAGTATATACGGAGCAACATGGCCTTAGTTTCTGTTGCTCCTAAAACCCTACTACAACAAGAACAGAGTTTTGTATTCCATAAATCAGAAAATTTAAATATTTAAAAAATGTATAAAAGTCAGGTTTTTGATCCATGTTAGACCTTTGTGTTTTTTGACCTTTCGAATAAGGGATCTATCAATGAGTATCTCTTCAATGGATATTTTAGTAAATGCGGTTTGAGTACATTTTTATTTATTAAAAGCAAGTCCAATCGATGGTACAAAATCGATTAGTTTATTCATAAAATATTTTGGTTAACTGATGCAGTTAATTCATTTCCTTCCGATGTTATGAGTAGTATTAACAATGGCGGAATTAAGACCCCTGTCACCAAGACTTTGGGGCAGCATTCTCTGCAGCCTCCATAACACTCACACGGGTGGTGTGGGTGTGTGACATATCAATCCTATACGTAATCAAGAGCGGAAATAGTCAGACTGGTAACAGAAAAGTAAAATCTCGAATAAACTATGGCAGTTAAATCAGTCGTCGAAATTACATACACAGATTATTGTATTAATTTAAATTCTTTAGAATAAAAACGGATACTCGTGCATTTATTAATTTTGCTTAAAGTAGCCTAATACTGCATATATAAGTCGACCTACAAGGATGGGACCCATGTACACGTGCCTGCTGTCCTGTTTGGGTAGTCTGAGACTAAATTTTTAATAAACTAGGGGGTCCTGAGTTCTAATGCTGCTACTGTTGTTGCTCTTGTGAATAGTGTAACAAATAGTATATCACCGTGTGGAACACCACTTGAGCTTTCAAAATTGGAATTTGATAAGTGACAAGTAATGCATGACCGTACGATGAAAATTGAGCTTAATTAGAAAAATTTGAAAGTTTCCAGAGACATATTCAGAATTGTCACCCTCAAGGGTATCATAGAAGTTATAATCGCTACCTTTAGAAACTGCGTGGAAAAGCTCTGGTTTAGAATTCCATCAACGGGACAAATTTTTATGAGTTTTTTTTTTTTTTTTTTTTTTTCACACTGTGGATGAGTTGGTTGGTCCTGAGAAAGATTTACTTGGTTTTCTCCCCGGAAACTTGATTTTTCCACCTGGAAAGTCAGCAATTTTTTTTTCTAGAACAAAATTCATGCAATTTATAGATGCAATACACTGATACCGAATGAAGAAACTACCATACCGCCAAGTTCCTCACTACGATGGAGGCGTGAGGAGTCAGAGCCCGACAGTAGGTTTGATACAGTTGTTAAAGATCACGTGCAATCTAGGGAGGGGCCCAGAATTTATAGTTTTCCCTCTGCAGTGACTCCTTATGGCTTTAGTTGCTTTGGTATAAAAATCAAGACCTTAATTGATAATCTCTTTCATTAGCTGCTTTAATGTCTACGAAAATAATGTCAACCTTAATTAAATTATGGAGATGAGGTTATCTATCCCCAAAATATGATTGTTGGATGAATTATCCTTAACCACTAAAGAACCCCCTAGAGCTCTTGGTTTATAATCTTTTTCAGGTTTTCAGCTCTTAATTTTAGGAATTATATTTACTAAATATACGAGTGTTTACACTAGATAGGTAGAGGCGGAGAAGAGGCAGATTTTACTATAAAATTACTGTACTCTTATAGATTTAGTATAAATTTATTGTAATTTATAAAAATAAGAGTACAATATTGGGTTATGTACACAAGATGAAATCGTCATGCGGAATATGCAGAGTATAAACCAAAATAACCAAAACTATTACACAGGCACACGGTGTAACAAATAAGTGGTCGTATTATATATACAGACCACCTCTTCTATGAGCCCTCGAGAGAGCACAGTTGGTAGAATCGCCGTCCTCCCCACACCGAGTATAAAAGACCTGAATTCGAGTCCGTCGATGACGTGAGCAATTTTTAAAAGCAATTTTCGCAACGTGGCTGAGTTAGTTGTTCTCCGGCGAGGACAGCATGGTTTTTTCTCCCGGAAAGTTGGGTTTTTCGTCCAGCAAACAGAAAATCGAACACAGGACACACGCAATTTACACACAGTATAGAGGGAGCAATATCGCCTTAGTCTCTGATGCTCCTAAAATCTTGATACAGTACAACCTCTCCTATGTACACCGAACAGAATGATTAGGGAAACTGCTATAAAACCATTACTGAGTTATATATAGAATGGGATTATACACTATGTAGAATAAAACAGCTTCGAAAAATAAACTTTTTCCTTCATTCGTATTACGCTTGAAGGAAATACCGATAGAACGCGCAAGGGATCTTTCCCTCTCCCTTTGTTTGTGGTATAATAGACACAGACCGATCGACTTGCCGATGGAATTATTTATGATGCAGGACACTCACGTGGGTAGGTGGGTGGGTGAAAAATTGGGTCTCTTTTCCCCGCTATGCATGCCCAGAACATTGGTCAAAACACTTCTAGACACACTCCGTAATAGCTACCTGAAAGGGAACCGTATTCCGTTCCCTGTCATCTCGGCCGTTGTATATTGATCTCTCACGTGCTGTTGTTACTCCTACACTGATGGCTTATGTGATCCTCATGCATTTCCTCAACTTTAGTCGAATCATCTGAAGATAGTGATTTAGCTGATAGAAGTATACACAGAGCAGCCCTGTGGGCAATTTCATAGATCGAAGAAAGCTTTCGACTATAGGTGGCGCTAATAGCAAATTCTCGGTTTCGAATGTCATTTTGGAAAAAAAAGAGCGTTAGGATTTCTTGGCTTTCATTTATGCCAGTTCCTGTATAATGGTGCTGATTTGGTAAGGGTAAATAGGTATTTGGGTGTTCATTACAAGGAGCGTATGGGTCTGTATAATTTGTCTATTTTTTGCGGATTTATCTCTATTTTGGTCTACGATGGAAGCTGTGAGAAAAAAGAACTGCTTACAATTCTTTTTTTTTTATAGCTTTCCTCATAAAAATACCTTTCATGTATTTTAAAATAAAGAGCAATTTGCTTTTAATGAGTAAGATTGAACAGAAGATATTTAAAGGGCAAAAATACTTCCATGTTCATCTCTACCAATAGGCAACATACGCACGCAAACACACAAAAAATACAAAGTACTCTTTCCCCAGCATTTTCCCCTAGTGATCCTTTCACTTGTGGCCTCCTCTAAAATCCCCATCAGGAACATGGAAAAGTGGATAAAACCGAAAGTACTGTAAGTCCACTAACTAGGACACACGTCCATGTCTCAGAGATTTCATTGGACGAAGGATAAAAAGACCTAAAGAAGAAAGATAGCCCAAAGGATACAGACAGATGAAAGAAAAGGCTATACTGAGGCGATGGTGCGTGCATTTCTCTCTCTCTCTCTCTCTCTCTCTCTCTCTCTCTCTCTCTCTCTCTCTCTCTCTCTCTCTCTCTCTCTCTCTCTATCTATCTATCTATCTTTCTCTTCGACCATTCTCCCAGGCAAAGAAGCTGGATAGAACACGCGATACCAGTGCTGCGTTGCACCTGCTTCGACTCAGACAATTCCCTCGTGCTGGCCATTGACGTCACGGAGCCGCCAAGGGAACCCCGGCTGTAGGATTCAGTGTCCAGTGGACCAAGTCGACGGTCTGGTATCGAGATTATAGTGTACTTTAACCTATTGAAGTTTTTTATGCTGTTAATCGAGAATATGTGTTTGCCGAAGCGAAGAAACAAATTTTAGCTTCCATCTAAAGATGCAGCTGGACCATCAGACAGTAGTGGTGTGTCGTGGAAAGAAAAACTAAGGTTGTTCTGATATCGTCAGAGCAAATAATGATGGCAAGGAATTCAATTATAGGAGACGTGGAGCAATAAAATAGTTATTTCTTACACTGAACATCCTCAGGGTCCTGTCAAACTATTGAACTCCTCTTTATGTGGGAGCAATGGAGATATAAAAATCATTACGCGTTATACTTTTAGCAGTTCGCCTTGCGCAGTAAGCCAGTGAACCTTATGAATATATTTTTCTTCCTTTGTGTTTATTGCTTACCGTGTTATTCCCTTTCTCTCGCTGCTTCTTAATCACCTCACATAGCAGTGTTTCTTTTAATCGTTCGCTGCTCCTTATCTTTTATTACAATTCTTTTGTCGTTCTCTCTTTCAGTCTGACTTTTCTTTGAACCTCGTATTGTACACTACCTTAAGAAAAGTTGGGATACCTCCAGTGTTTCGACAGTACGCTTAAAATGAACGAAATTCCCAGCAATTGTAATAGTATTTTCGTGGCCATCTTCAAATATCAAATGAGAGTTGAAGCACTTTTATCATTTTGTCTTTCTTTGTTTCTTCCCTTTCCTCCTCTTCTCTTGGCATGTAGGAACAACAAACCACTTAAGAGGTGGAGAGGAACATCTCTGGATGCACATTTGTAAACACATAAAATATTAACTAAGCTTACTAAATTGTGGTTCTTCCTTTTTAGATTAGAGAGGTTCATTAAATTCATTTGTTTCTTGAAACTTTAGAATTATTATATAATCGACGCTCCTCCTACAAGCTGCGTCGATGACGCATTGATTCATGCCGTTTGTATAAAATTGTGGACTCCAGCAATTCACTGACCTCACCTTTCCACTGCGCATAGTCATTACGTCCCTGCTTACCAACTCCGCGTACATCCCACGTTCTCTACCTACCAGTGTTGAACTAATTATGTTGTAGAATCATTGACTGGCTGCCCAGTGTGGTAAAAACTGTCTGGACTTTGATGTAGATATACTTCCATTTAAGAATTTCTTAGTTATTCAAGAAAATATGAATCAAACTAACCAGCAGTCCATTGATATTTTTAAGAATATGAAATGTATTAACTGTCTCAATTATTTAATTTAAGCAATGTTCCATTTCAGTTTAAAATCAACCTTTCACTTAACTATATGATTTGAGGACGTAGACGAGTGGTCAGGAGCGCGAGTGCAGTAGTACACGCTCTTTGGGTAGACCGGGGTTCAATTCCGTGACTGCTTAATATTTGTATTGATTGATTGTAAACTCCACTGACATATTGGTCGTGCCGGAGTGTAAACAAGAACATTTGTATTTTGTTTTGTTCATTTTAAACTGATCTTCCCTGAAGAAGTGGTCCTTGTAGATTCCCTGACTATTGTTTAAAAATAAATTCATGTATTTTCGGTGTAATACTCTTTTTCGGTAGGTGTGGAGGTACAATTTTTGTTTGGTTTTGGGCGGATTAGCGACTTAAACTTTGTTGCTTGTGTATATACTGTCTGTAAATTGCGCGTGTTCTATGATTGATTTTCCTGTTTGCTAGACGAAAAACCCGAGTTTCTGGGAGTAAAAACCATGATGCCCTCGCTTGAGACCAACGAACTTAGCCACGTTGTGAAAAAAACTTTTAAAAATTCTTCACGTCATTGACGGGATTCAAACTCGGGCGTTTTGTGGGAAGAAGGTAAACCTCCAAGGAGATGTAACTCCACGCGAAGAATCGTTCGTTTGCACTAGATATGGATGTCAGTTTAGATTTGATTTTAATCCTATGATTATTTTATTTTTATTGTTAAGATATCTTGGCACTTAGGAAAGCGGAATTGTACCTCTCCAAGTATAACCTTAATAGTTCCTTTTTTTATACAATTAGTCCTGAAGATATAACCACCTTCTGTCTTAGTAACTAACTTTTACAACACTTCTTACTATACAACGTTTGCCCTCGTGAGATAGTACAGTTGGTACTATCACCATCCTCTCCACGCCGGTTGAAAAAGACCGGAGTTCCAATCTCGCAATGATGTGAGGAATTTTTATGGGTCTTTTCACAATATGACTGAGTTTGTCAGTCTTAAACGAGGGTAGCATGGTTTTTTCTCCCGGAAACTCTGGTTTTTTCGTCTAGGAAACAACAAATCAACCACAGACCACAAGCAATTTACAGACTCTATATACGACGCAATATTGCCTAAGTTGCCTATGCTAAAAACCTTACAACAATACCACTCTATACAACGTGGTTTCGAAAAATGTCTTCGACTCCACTGACTGTTCCTGATTTTTTTTTCTTTAAAATCGATTTTATAACTTGTTAAATTTTCAATGTCGCAGCCATATTTCATCATGGGAGTAAACAAATTCAAGGAGGTGTTCTAACAACACGAAGGGTTTCCCCACTTTTGGTTGATTATCAGTGAAGGCCACTTGGATTCGGACCTATCTTTCCAGAAGCGAGCGTATGATTATCTTTATAGCGTTTCAACATGTTATAGGGGCTTCACAGGATTATTTTAATCCCATATTTATGTCAGAGACTTGAAATTATGCCTGCTTGAATCTGATGAAATTTAGACATCTCTTCCTCTCCACGTTCCAGTACAAATCAGCAGCGAAAAGGTGACACATCTCAATGGGGCAGTGGATTGAAACTAAAGTTGAAGTTTGACTTCTACTAAATACAAGGTTCTGCATCATGACCGCATTAATCTAAAGTTAAAATTATCAGCTGGTGGGGAATACACTCACTACTATTGAAACTGTTGAGAAGAATCTAGGGTTTGTAGTATAGTTCGACATGTCCTTTGCAGCCTTGTGTGGAATACAGCTGCAGGGACAATGCAGTTGAATCCTATGAATGGTATACAAGAGTTTTTTTGCTACTATATATAAACAAATGATTATCCCACGGTACAAATGAGTGGTCAGATAATATCTGGAACACTCGATGCAGGTCTGGGAAGTCTCATTTCGGGAAAGATATCAACTTGCTTGATAAGGTACGAAGAATGCAAGCAAGATTAAACTGTAAAATTGGAAATAAGGCTATTTTGTTGAAAATAAGGCTATTTTGTTGATAGAGGCGTTTGAAGCTTCAAAAAGGAATGAACACACTTAACGATGAGGGAATATTTACCCTTTCTAAGATAACACAAGCAAGGGAACACTGATTTAAATTCAGTGAAGACAATTGTATGCTGGCTGTAAAGAAATTTAGGTTTTAGTCAACGAATAATTACTGGACAGGTTACCACTTAGCTTGTAGATTTCGATAGCTTATGTAAATTTAAAAGCGATTAGATAAATATCTAGAAAATAAACCGTTGCCACAGCTATATACGAGAGTAGTATATGACTCTGTATATTGTTGTTGGCGTGTACTAAGGTAGGCCCTTCCCATACCGGCCCTCGCGCGTGGCACAGTTGGTAGGATCGCAGTCCTCCCTATACCGGATGGAAAAGACCTGAGTTCGAATCCCGTCGAGGACGGGAGGAATTTTTATGGGTCTTTTTCACATCATGGCTGAGTTAGTCGGTCTCAGGCGAGAGTACCATGGTTTTTTCCTCCGGAAACTCGGGTTTTTCATCCAGAAAAACAGAAAATCGACCTTTAGAGCACACGTAATTCCCTGTAAATGACGGGAGGAATTTTAGTTTTTTCACAACGTGGCCAAGTTAGTCAGTCTCACGCGAGAACTGTATGTTGCTTTGAAACTGCATTAATGCGAAATTTATAAGTAAATAAATATATATTGTGGTCAATATGTTACTCTGCTTACCTAGTATTTCACGATAACTTTATGATTTATGTTTATAATATGTGCATAACTTTGAAATATTTTGTTTATCGAATTTTTTTCTCTATTTTAGGAGTAGAATATGCTCCCACATTCGCCCCGTGCAATTTTGAAACACCGTGGATAAATTGATATATGTATGGAAAAAAATTGCCGAATTCTGTTGACCTGATTTTAATAAATTTTGGACCAGGAAATTATATTTTGGTCTTTTAGAACCAAATATAATTTCATGAAAATTTCTACACTGAGAATAGAGTTATGTGCGAGCGGACGGATAGACAGACATGGGGAAGATAATCGATGTATTATGAATCCCTTATAAAAATACAATGCATAATAACTGAATATGAGTACGATTGACCGTAGTTCGAGTCACGTGATTGATAAATACGATAATGATTGTATTCTTTTAAAAATTATTAGTTTTAAACTCTTCTGACATCGTGCCGGAGAACAAACAAAATACAGGAAAAAGGTTTTGAACTTTTTTGTTTTGAAAGCAAGCCCTGGAATAACTTGGTACTGACTTCAAATCTCCTATTGCTTTTGCTCTATCTCTTCACATTTTTCAATTCTCAATTATGATTACTTCATTTTACCGTTTCTACATATTTTTAATGTCTTTGCGAAACTTTTCTTCCAGCTCTTCACTGTCTGCAGCAATATGCAGTCGGGGAAAGTTGGATGATCAGAGAATGATCTCTGATTATCCAACTCATATTGCTACTCAGTGTTGCGAAACTAGCTAGCTAGAAGTTCTTTTGTTGCTTCACTTGAATGATATCCAAGCTGCCTAGTTGTGAAACGTTCTTTGGCAGATGCAGTTAACGTATCTATTATGTAAAGTGCTTTGGCTACATTTAATTGTTATGATCACAATCTGTGATTACAATATCAAATTTATGTAGGCAGCAGAATTCAGTACATTTTCAGTATTTGGAACAGAACACATAGCCCTCGTAGTTAGCACAGTGGATATTTCCTTCCTCGCAGGTGGAAAAGGCCTGGATTTGATTGATACCTGTCAGTGATGCCAGGAAGTTGCATGGGGTTTTTCAGAACATGGTTGAGTTAGTCGGTCTCAGAAAAAACCTGAATGGTTTTTCTCATAAAATCTCTGCTTTCGTACAGCAAACGGGCACTTCGACCACAGAATATACTCATTTATAGACACAATATATTGTCTCCTTATAGCCTTAGTTGGTTTGGCGCTTAACACGCACTCTTTCAATTAGAAAGCATAACTAATAGTTGATCTGGATATTATATGGCAGTTTTTCTAATGGGAAAGGCTTAATGTTGCTTATTACATAAGATATGTCCACATTCATATTGTATATGCAATTTCAAAGGTAAACAATAAGGATTTGGCGTTTCTCAGTATCAAGTGGCAGTGTAATGTTCACGAGACCATACCGCTGCCTCCCGACAGCCTGATGGGAGGCAGTAGTTGGAAATGTGATTCAGCGGACCAGGCAACCCATTTTCCAGCCATCCAATACTGCTCCAGCGTTCACTGTTAGGTGCATTTTCTTATAACTGGCTTTCCGGAGGGGTGCTTGAGCTGATCGCCAGCAGCTCTTGTTGTTGTTGTTGTGATATGGTTTTAGGAGCAACTAAGGCCATATTGCTCCGTATATACTACTTTGCGTGTGTTCTGTGGTCGATTTTCTGTTTGCTGGAAGGAAAAACATGGTACCCTCACCTGAGACCAACTAACTCGGCCACATTTCAAAAATACCCATAAAAATTCCTCACATCATCGATGGCATTCGAACTCAGATCTTTTCCACCCTACGTGGGGAAGGAAGGCGATCCTACCAACTGTGCTATCCACGAGAGCACAACCGTGCTAGTGTCGATGCGTGATTTACGATGAAATGGTGCTTGCCATCATGTTGTTGTATTACGTGGTCAATTTCTTCATCATGGCACCCTCGTTCCGCTGAATAGCATATTCGATCTTTCACTCTCCTCTTTGGTCAACGATGGCTCGCTTCCTTAAGACTTCTGCCTGCTGATTCTTCCACGGTGCCCATGATATCTTCTGTGCTCTTGATACATAGGAGACATGTCTATAAGGGAACCTGGACGAAGAGTATCGTATCCCCTTCGCTAATCTGTCTTGCACTCATTCGCCATTGGAACTCGATTAGGTCATGTCTCTGACTTATTCTTCGCGGGGAAGACCCTCCTGAATGCTATAGTGCCAGGCTCTGCTGATGAAGTTATGATTGGGGATGCTCCTAATGCAATGCCTATCCCAGTTAATATTATTATCAGATGTATCAGTAAAACCAACCCACGACTCCAGTGTATGCCGATGTATGCCAGAACAGTTCCAAACTATTTTTATTAATCTCACAGGATTGGGAATAAAAATATTCTGATAGTTCTTAGTCAACAAAAATCGTGTATACTAGTACACATGATTTTGGATGATCCTCTTGGACAAGGGCATGCCTTAAAATCCTTGGGAAAAAAGTATACCTGTTTAAGTTAATAACAAAATTAAAGCAAACAACCTTTCCTTTTCTTTAGTAGGGAATGATCTATCTACATGGCAACATAAATAAATGAAGAACCCAACTTTAAACTTTATTTGGTCAACATTATCAGATTTAAAATCAGTGCATGTGTGATAATTGCATTTACAAGGACATATTCTAGTGTCTTTGTAAGTAACGGATAGCTAGTTTGAATCTTCAAGGTACTTTCTGCACACAGTTTTATTTGAGCAAGACCTTGGTAAAATAAATAAACAGAACAGGGATTCGACTATAGATGGCCAGCTGTTAATGCGGTGGAAAATACTCTCCCGCTGTAGTCAAGCTCTTGTGTGAAGTAAAGAATTTGAGGGGCGATACGGATTGGTTCACATTTACAAGTGCAAGGTGTTTGCAGTAATAACAAGAGAAATCAATAAATTATTAACACCAAGCAAACACAATAGAAAGTCGATTATCTATGCGATGCTATGTGGGATTAGGCGAATCGATGAAAGAGCTGATTCATCCGCTTGTAATCTCAAACACAAACTATATTAGCCGGGAAATCAATCAGCCACCGCACCGTGAGATGTAAACGTGCTTGTCAATAACCAACCAATTTCTCCTTACTCGAAACGAATATTCTGCTAATACACAAAGCATGATTTGGGTCCTACCTACATATTGGAATATTTTTTTAAGGTAGGAAGATGAGAAGATGGGCAGCACAAAAAAAATTGGGTAAAGCAAACATGGTAATTATCATGTCATCATAATGAAATGGTTAAAACAGTTAATTAATGCGAATAAATATTGTATACATTGTGCTCATCATTTAGCATATTCCTTGCAATGATCATTGAGTAGAAAAATAATATCATAAAATCGATTTTCTATAGACTCACAATGGAAATATCATCAGTGTTGAATTCGCACCTTCCTTGAAATTTTGCCCTCGTGGGTAGCACTGTTGGTAGGGTCGCCATCTTCCCCACACCATGTGGAAAAGATCTGAGTTCGAATCCCATCGATGAAGGGAGGAATTTTTATGGGTTTTCACAACGTGACCGAGTTAATCGGTCCCAGGCGAGGGTGGAACACACGCCATTTGCAGACAATATACACAGAGCAACATGGACTTAGTCGCCGATGCTCCTATAACACAAAAACAACCAACCATAAACTTTCTATCGCCAAAATGTGCTGAGAGTACAAAAACTATTCAAATTATTATTTCTATGACACATGAGCTTGTCTCCCATGTCCTTTTTGTGTATTCGTCTGTACACATGCGTTTTCATGGTATATGGGCCGGATAGCCAAGAAAACTCATAGGGGAACCTTCCCCACGACATCAGCTAAATGCAGCCTCGATTGAAGAGGACATTTGAAATTCCTATTAATGTGATCTGTATGGGTCAGTATGCAAAGGAATATTCAGCCATCCTCCATGAAGCTTCTTAGAATGAGAGGTGATAGTGAGTCAGAAGCTTCATTCATAGGACACCCACATACCAAAAAACAAAGAGAACGAAAAGGAAGATTACTAAGTTAACTACAGTAGAACCGATAGAATTTGTTCTGGGATCTCCTTTTCTCTGGCAATGGATGAGCTATCTTACGTAGAAACATCTAGCAATCTGGGATAGAGGTGTGACATCTCTCGTGTGAATGATTCCTGTGTAGATGTTGATAACTTTCTGCAGACCCTGCGGATCAGCGTTGTAGAGAATACATTAAAGAAGAATGAGGTGACACTAATGATAGGGGGAAATCTATAACCTGGCAACACTAGGTTTTAATGATAGAGGATACTGGAAATCAATAACGTACAACTTCTATGGCCTCGTGCAATCATTCTATATAGTCACGCCATCTTTTGGATTAACGAGCGGCCACTGAAGATATCTTCTATCTTATCCTCGCTTTCATTTTTATTTCATTCCTACTTTTTCTCTCTCTCTGCCCCTCTTCTATAATACACTGGTGTGCAAAACTTAAGGTCCAACACTATTTCTAAAGGTTACAACCACAAAATCAAACGAAACAGCCTGTGGCGATTTTCATAACTACTGGGCGTTCAGTAGAAAGCTGGTGCACATGCAAAATTTGAATCGTGATGAGAGGGCTCAAATAAACAGATAAAAGCAGCAGTTCAGCAGTTATGTGTAAATTACCGAATGGTGAGCACGATTGTTACAGACGTTCAATTGGTTTCATATAGTGCTACAGACAACGAAACAGCCAGTAGACAACATCTGGATGACTTTACCCGGGGTTGGATAATTGGGAAGCTCGAGGAAGGTCGAAGTGCGAGGAGTGTGGCTAGCTACAGAGTTCGGTATCGCCCATAACATCGTCTCACGTGCGTGGTCGGCCTTCAGAACGACAGGTACAGCTGTTCGAAGGATCAGTGGTGGTCGTCCACGAAAAATAACGCCCAATAGTGACCCCTATATACTACTACAGGCCAAGAGGGACCAACACCAGACAGCGGGATCCATTGCAAACCAGCGGCACAAGAGCGCAGGAAGCAGGATATCGCGGTTTACTGTGGCCAGGCGACTCCACAAAGGTGGACTGTTTGCTCGACGGCCAGTACGCTGTATCCCTTTAACACCGGCCCATCGGAGACACCGTTTACAGTGGTGCATCGAACAGAACGACTGGACAGCAGCGCAGTGGATTAAAATCCTCTTTACTGATGAGAGAGTACATTCAGTCTCATCAGCAATTCTGGGCGTCAGATAATCTGGCGAGAGGTTGGCACACGGTATCACCCCGCAAACATCACTGAAAGGGATCGATATGGCGGTCGAGGTGTTCTCGTCTGGGGCGGCGTTATCTTGGATGGACGCACACAACTCCAGATACTGGAAGGCGGTACTGTAACCGGTGCACGGTACTGTACTGAGGTAATCCTTCCCCGTGTGCGTCTGTTCCGAGGTGCCATTGGCTCCGAGGTCGTGTTTATGGATGATAACGCCACACCCCAAACACACTGCAGCTGTTGATATGTTTTTGGAAAGTGAGGACATTGTTCGTATGGATTGGCCTGCCCATTCCTGCAATCTAAATCCCATCGAACACATATGGGACGCACTGGGGAGACGCCTAGCGGCACGTCCACACCCACCAGAAATGTTCACCAGCTGAAGATGGCGCTGACAGAGGAATGGACGATGTTACCGCAAGAACTTATCAACAACATTGTTCTAAGTATAGACAGGCGGTGCAAAGCCTGCATCGACATTAGGAGGTGGCCATATCTCCTACTGAGGACCAACCCTTCCCTTTGTTCCATCTTTGGCAGTGATGCATCTATATCATGGCAGCCAGTGCAATGTTGCCATTTTTGAATAAAGTCCCTCTCTACCGTTTTGTTTCCGTTGTTGTGTCGGTGTTGTTTCCTTTATTTCTGTACCTCACGAGGTTCCTTTGGTATGCTTTTTTTATATCCAGGCTATTCCTATGAGAAGCTACAGGTCTTCTGTAGCCTCTCATAGGAGTGGCCTATGAGAAGCTACAGAATAAAACCTGACTGGTCCTTAAATTTTGTACACCTGTGTATTACAGTAAATATATAAGCAAATTATTAAACAGAAAATTAATAAAAATAATGTAAAATTTGTTTTTCTACCCATGTATTTCAAAATCTAACAGCTTATATGTTGATATACTCATATAGAATTAACCAGTGAAGTTGGTTAATGGTTCGTTAGAATAAATAGTTAAAAGAGTCAATACCTATCTCAACCGATGTTTTCATCCCGCAAAACTGCGAAAGCAACTACAGAACATAGACGCAACTTAAAGACATCGAATATTGAACCATAGAATTTGTGGCAGTGATATTTTAGTGGATGAAAAGTCTGAGATTTTGGCAACTATCTCAGGAACGGTGGAGGGAAAGCCCATAAAAGTTCCTACCATTCCAAAGGAAATCAAACTTCAGATGGTTCTGAAGAACAGCAATTGTAGCCACGATTACTAGTTGATAAAGCTCAAACACAGAAATATACTGTTGTTATGAGACTGTCTGTGTTCGTATTACGAATTTACAGTGGTTTCCAAAATAATAAATTTTCTGTTTATACTCAGGGACGACCACACGATCAGAGGAGTTCACGAGGTAGAGAGAATACAAGCAACAGCACTTGTACTTTTTCACACTCGCGGCTGACCACTCGGCTACCGCAACAAACCAGCTTTGTAATTTATTTTAAAAATAGTGTATGTAAACAGTGTATGTTTAAATAGAAATATGTAAACAGATTTCACATACCACTTTCAAATTAACGTGGCCTCTCTTGGCAGTGACGCAACCTATTCAGCAGCCATTCTGTACGAGGAATCAGACTGGAAAGTGAGCTAGTTCCTCACAGCGAACCAACTATTCAGGTCAAAGATGCCAGTGTGTTAAGAATGGCTGAAAAGATTGACTTGCCAAAAATGATTGTGCTGGAGTCTGGTTAATTGTAAACAGATGAAGCCAGATGGTCCATTATTGATCGTACGATTGTCCAGAGGCTTTAGAGAAGGCCTCAGGAACCAAGGAATTGAAGTTCTGGAGGACCCATCAAAGCAACAAACTTGAACGCAGGTTTATAGCTCGTCTAAGCTGCTTTCAGACTTTGCGGTCACACCAGGAACGTCTATACCTGCCCCTACTATAAGAAGGCTTCCAGTCTGGTTGCACGATGGATAGACTATGTTATTCATTCCCTTCACTCCACATTACAGAAGTGAATCCTTAAATTGGTGTAGACAACATCATTTGCTTCTGCCGTCTGTAAATCTCCTTCCGTGCTATCTGTAAAGTTGGTTGTACTAGCTTTAAACACGGAATCACCAACTGTGTATCGAAAGGTCAGATGTTTGCGGAAACCATTGGTTTCCGTTGTGGATGTAGTCCTGAAACTCATCTTACTACAGAAAATATAAAACGCAACTGGAATAATGCATATTGTATTTGGGAGTGGGTGAGGCTGAAAAGTTGGAAAGAAGCCTTTCAGGCTGTGAGCCTGCGTGAAACTCTTCAGGTATGCAGTTAACTTTAGGTAACAACAATAATCCCTAGCGACTAGTACAGTGACTGTGATCGCTGTTCTTCTGTGCCATATAGACTTGGATTCGAATTGTGTAAACGAGATGAATTTTTGTGAAGTTTCGATCCAGTTAATCCTAAAATTGAAACTATTTTTAATGACAAGAAATAATTCAAATTAATTACATTACTATAAAATGTATTCTTATATTTTGTGTAGATATGTCTAACATATTCTCTTTTTATTTTCAAAATATCCAAGGTACAACATTTCTCGGGCTACTTTGACAATGCTTACCGAACACCAGTTGAAAATAACTGTTCAATTGGTGTTCGGTTTTTATGCTACCCTGGAGAATTGGACATTTTTAAAACAGGAATCAAAGTTAGGACATACTCAATACTGATTTTCTTTAATACAGAGCTGATCATTGTCTGAAAGAGAATAATCCAAGCGGGTAGACTGATAGATAATTAGTTTTTGAAAGAACACGCACTTCGTTTAAGATAAGTTTCCATTCCAAATTTCCCAGTCCGCTTGAGAAACTATGTATATAATTTTGTAATTCCAAGAAAATTGCAGATTGTAATTGGAACAGGCGGGCATGCCAGCCACTTTATTTCATTGTCATGTCAAAGTTAGGTCTAATTCAATATTCCCTGTTAGATCGATCAATAGATAGGGTGCGATAATCTTTCAAGAAATATTTCTTTTGATTTATTCCTCAGAAGGATAAAATCAATTCATCAAACATGAGACAGCAATGATCTCCCTATAAATCAATTTAGCTTATCTGTTTCTCCAATCCTTTATTAGGAGAACATGACAAATATCATTTAGTCTTCAGCTGGAGAGGACAATACCTCAGTGGAGCAATCAATTTTAATAGATATAAATGACCGGTTGGTATTTATGTGCCTAAAAGAAAAATCAATGGAATCAGATATTTCACTTGAGAAGATACATCAGTTTTGTGGTGTCTTAAGATAAGTTATTGGTTGCAGTAATAATCAGAGCGAGACTAAAGTAACTATATGAAGGTAGCGTGAACATTCCTATCAGCACCTTCGAACGGTAGGTTAACTTTTTTGTGCTGTACCTGCCAAATTTAGTCTCCATGGCAATTATTCAAGAGTTGCTGACACTCAGAATTATTAATCTAATTATCTCTCTTCTCAGACGCATAACAAAAAAGAAGTCAAGTACTAATTTCTTAAAAAGATGGACAGAAAACAGAAATAATTTAAAAACTCGTTAGGTTGAGGAATCCGTAAAATGTATAACCTTCTATAATCTTTCAAAATATATAATCAATATCAAAACACTTAGCCACAGTAGTAGCAGCAATAGTATTGGATACTATCTGTTGAACAACAAAAACATAATAATTTTGGGAAATTTTCTAAATGGAAATGCAATGGCATTCCGAAAATAAATAACAGAAAAAAAACAGTGAGGTAATCCAAGGGGAAGTGCTGTAATTTAAAAGGTTGGTGTGTTAATTTTATCTGAAACGCTGTCTCATTCCATACTGCGCTACCGATATATCAGAGAATGCAGTTAATAGCGAATTGGTCCTCCTTTATCGGTGACGTCAATACTCCTCCTCCTTGATATTAACTGTTAAAAGTATTCAAAGGTATCCCTGGTATTATTAACATCCATTCCTCTAAGACAGAGGCAAGATACACTTTGGATCCATTGTTTCCTGTGACCATGGAAATAGGATTTATCTTACCTATTATACGTTTCCACTACACCACCAACACGGTACCTCGTTTCATGACACCACTGCAAATATCCCTTTGCAGTGGTGTCGATCATTAGCTGGTCTTCTGCATCTCAATCTATCTTGTACCACACTGGAATAATTTTTCTATCTCATGAAACTGCTTCTCAGGCGAAGGTAGCACGGCCTTTTCTCCCGGAAACTCGAGTTTTTCGTCCAACAAAACAAAAAATCGACCTCAGAACACTCGCAATTTACAGACAGTATACACGAGAGCAATATGGCCTTAGTCGCTGATGCTCCTAAAACCCTACAACAACAACATGGAACTGTTTCCATGTTGTTGATTGAAACTGGGATGTTACATGTGGGTGGACACAAGACTGTTGTTGCCTGTGATTGGCCCGCTTTTCTTCTTGCACTCTCAACTTCAGAGAATCACTTATACAGCATCTGTACGATTTCACGAACATTTTTGGTGTTTGTGCAGTGTTGGAAAACTCAGTAGCGCACGGTAAGACCACTCTATTTAAAACCACTAATGTTTGCGTATCACAACGATTTTGTTGTAGGGATTTAGGCACATCAGAAACTTTGGCCCTATTGTGACGTATGTGATGTCTGTAAATTGCGTGTGTTCTGTGGTCGATTTGCTTTATGAAAAATCCGAGTTTTCGGGAGGAAAAAAACATTTTATCCTCGCTTGAGACCGACAAACTCAGCCACGTTATGAAAAATGACCCAAAAAATTCGAAATTAGATCTTTTCCACCCGGTGTAGGAAGGAGAGTGATTATACCAACTGCCCACCAGGGAAGTTCGAAAGTGTATACAACGTTATGCACATCGCTCGATTGTTATTGCATCTTGTTATTTGATGAATTACACAGTTTCAGTTAGATTTACAACAGGATTAACTTTTGTCAATAGTGTGTGTGTGTGTATATATATATATACAAAGGTGGAAAGTAAAAGTATGCGCTGTGCTCAAAACGTAAGGAACAAAGAAAAGTTCGAATAAATTTAAAAATTCAAATAAAAATAGAATTAAATATTCGTAATTGATGAAACAAAACGATCATTATCCCATAAACAAAGTCGTGCACAACGTGTTACATTATGAAAATTGGGCAAACAAGTGAGACATTTGTTTTCAAAATTTCTGTATTTAGTGTTTATTGCTTCCATTATCAATTTTAAAATAGCCATCATTGAGAAACTATCACAAAGACACCGTCTGGATTAGTCTTTGAAGTGAAGAACAACGATAAAAACAGAAGCAACAGAGCCGTAGTGGCCAGGCTGAATGTGGCTCGCAGCGTTCTAAACTAATGGTGGAACCTGTACCAAAGCACAAACTCTCAGACACTAATGAAACTAGAAATTCCGGACTGCCTCCACGGGACTAGTGAACTCCCTCCTGTCTACTAGTGGGTATTATTGAGATTCAGAGCTTTCTAGATCTACGGAAGGACTTTTATCCAGACATAGCGTCTATACGAAACTTGATCAGGGGTGAGGGGATGTTATGTGCGACGACCATGTACCTTGTGTTCCCTTGACTTGGGTAAACAGTCCGTTTTAAACGGTGGTAACATTTCAACTGGACTCAGGAGTAATGGATCGAGGTAGAATTTACAAGCGGACCTCTTCAGAGATTTTTTTTTCCTTGGGAAAACGGAACACTATATTACATCCCACTAACCTCACAAAAAAAAACAATTTTTTTTTTTAATAGCGAATCCAAAAGACAAAGATAGTAAACCTATAGTATTGCAGTACCGTGTATGGTTTGAATGTTGAGAAGACAAGTTATCTGATGCCATGTTGCTTCAAAATGACTCGCTTAGTTTCAGTTATCGTCTGAAAAATGGTTCCTAAAGTTTGATGCTTCTAAATATGTTTTCATCTGGGAAACAGAAATCCAGGAGTTACTTACAAGCTAGGGAAAGTGGAATCAAAAGAGGCTCCGGACGAAAAGGACTTAAGGATGAGTCTTTAGGTGGCTTGGAAAGCATTTGTCATTCTGGCTATGATTTATAGGACCTTTACAAATAGGGAGAAAGGATGTCATTGTCCATCTCTTTAAGGCGATAGTGAGACCCCATTCGAAATATTATATTCAGGTCAGAACTGAAAATAAAAAAAAGAAAAGAAAGTCCTTCTAGGAAGTGGTCAAAGAAGCGCGCCCAGATTGGTAAGGGGCTGCTGATCGACGTCCTCATGAAGAATGGCTTAGATGGCGCGGGCAGGCTCGGAAACTAGACATTTGGGGGAGGGGGGTGAAGGAGCCTTTATTGATGTGCATATAAGGCCCTGAAGGGATTAGTAAACTGGATGAGGGATGTATATTTTCACTGCTAGTAGAGTCGAGAACCAGGGGACACAAATCTAAATATTTAGAGAATGAACACAGTCTGGATCTCATTAAGTTTACCTTCAGGCAGCGTGCTGTAGTCTCTGAAAAATGTTATCTGCCAAGGTGCCCTAAGTTGATTTGGTAAAATCTAAAACGGAGTTGGATGGCCACGTTTTGGCAATAGGTAATATGAGTGATGCAGATTTTTATTCATTATTTTTATGGAAGGTGTCGCAAGTCTTCTTTATATGATTTAGCTATTCGAAAATAAAAAAAACGGCTCATCGTCTCCCAAATCGAGTTGCGCAGTATATCAGAAGAATATCCAGTATATGTTGGTGTTCAACGGGTTGGAAAATACTGTTGTAAGTTATCTAGTATAAACATAAATGTCCTCATCGAAGATAGCGCTGCAAAAATACAATGAAAAAAGAAATATTTATTTATTTTACCTTTATCATGTAAGTGTTAACTCAGAACCTTTCTAAAATTAGGCGGGTAACTAAGTGATGTTGATGAAGTTATTTCCTCAACGGATCAATAATCCTTTACTTTGAGATTCTGATTAAGGGGATTCTGCAAGAAACCGATAAACTCATCTTACTATCTGATGGTGTACATTGAAGTTACTTGCGAAACCAATTAATTGCAAGTGTTGTCATTTTCAGAGTATTCTACAAAAAACTTCAATTATTAACTAATGATGCTCACTAAAGTTAATGTGTCTGTTGTGTAAAATTTATTAGAAAAATTAATAAAATAAAGTGATCTACTGCGCCTCGTAAAAATTGCTAATAAAGTTAAATTTGTAAACGCTGACCTCACTAGATGCAGAGATTGTCCCCATCATTAGTGATTTCTGTCACTAGATGTCACTTTGTGGACTTTGGTACGTAAATATTATTACCATCACGTATGCCCTCGTGGGTCAGTTGCTAGAATCGCCGTCCTCCCAACACCCTTTTCCGGGTGGAAAAGGTCTGAATTCGAGTCCCGTCGATGACTTGGGGAATTTTTATGGGCTCTTTTTAGAACATAGTTGAGTTAGTCGGTCTCAGGCGAGAGTACCATGGTTATTTTCCTCCTGGAAACTCGGATTTTTCGTCCAGAAAACAGAAAATCAACCACAGAATACACGAAATTTACAGACAATATACATGGAGCAATATGGCCTTAATCGCTGATGCTCTTAAAACCCAAAAGACAACAACAATTTCAACCACATAGATTAAATCGATCACTTTCTTACAAACAATGATGATGTCTCTCACATTATATACCACCACGAAAATTCGAGTCTAGCATATAACACCATATGTGATATACAAGAATCATTTTCATATCTTATAAGATCACTTATGAGCAATACCAAATGTACTCTTTACCAATGTCTTGTAATATCGAAGTGATAATCAAAATGGTACGCTTGTAATCGAAGTGATACAATTCGATTTTTTCCAGCGGATTGAACAAAACTTTGGATTCCCATTGCTGTCAGTCTGATCGGATCGGACGTCTTGCATGGCATTTTAAGTTTTCTGTGGTCAGCCACAACCACTAGATGGCACTTTGCCAATTCGCCCCAACATCACTTCCACTAGGGACACTACACGAAATAAATCGATTTCTTGTAGCGCAATGGAAGTGACCTACAATAAATCGATGAGCATCTTGTAGGTTGCTGTTTCGAAGTGATGATATGATTGGTCGATAAAGATCCATCCAATGAGCTTGAACGTAGGATATTCTTGAAACTTTTGAAGATACCCCTAGATGTCATTGATACTATATAAAGTGGTATTGCAATAATCGATGAATGATCATCGATGGAATTAAAAGTGGTGGCATTTATAAGGTGAGTAAACTTAATGGAAGTGATGGTACACAAAATAGGATTGCTACTGTCTGTTCAAATTCAAATAGACAATATACCAGCTGTTCAGAACTGTGATAATTTTAGATGTTTATTATTATAAATACTCTTTTCACTTAGGATTTCTGTAAGCAAATTTCCCGTACTCCAACTCTGGCGAAATTTCTCAAAGAGCTCTGTAATTGCTGTTTTGTTTGTAGTTAAAACAAAGCAACTTAGAAAAATAATACAGCTGTCTAGTGGACTGTGCGCGCATGCCCTAGCGTTTAACGCACGCTATCCGTTGTCTATAGAGTCACGTGTCAAAATGTAAACTGGCAATTGGGACTTTATAGCGTGCCGAGCAGGATAAGACTGCATTAACAGGCACCAACTATTTCCGAGGAGAAAGGGGAGGAAAGGAAGGAAAGTACACCATCATCCTGGAGACACGTGCCGACTTTACTAGGTAGTCATGCGAAGCTGTTTGACTGGCGTCGAAGTTGGGTCATTGCGGGTGGCTGACATTTAGGGGACAACGTCGTCACAAAATGACACCAATCAAAGAACACGTGCTTCGAACGAACGCCAGAAAAACGCCAAAATGGGGACAACAGAAGAACTAATGATCCAGCAAAAGATGATGACTGTTGGCTGGTTACTGGCTGAGCCGTACGAACTGGCAACTACTAAAGGCGAAGTGTTATGACTAGCCCAGAACATAACGATATATGGGTCTTGGTGGGACAAATGAGATGGTCGGCAAATGAACGTTTTTCAACTTAGGAGCTCTATCAAAGTCAGAATTAGTTACGCCACGTATTAGGAACGCCCTATCAATGGTTCATACATGGCTGGATCCAGGTTTCTTCTCTGGAGCAAGAAGGGTGTAGGAAAGAGCATTTTGCAGTTTGTATTAAAAGTTTGGTTTGAAGGCCACTAAGAAGATACCTTTTTGTCAGCAGACATAGTAAAGACGTGAGTCCACAATAGCTGTTAGTCAGGTGACTGCTTTTCTTCGATAGAGTCTATCTTCAGCCCACTGTTTGAAAAGAAATTAAATTTTAAAAAAGCTTTATGAAACTAACGTATTCAGTGATGTTATTTAAAACGATATTAGTAACTTTAGATGGACTCGTGGATAATCGTAGTCGTTTCTAAAGGGCATAAGCCTAAGTTCTGTCACTGTTACAGGAGGGACAATACCGTTCCCAGGCAATAAAGATAGAAAAGCGTAACGCAAAGTAACCCTGCTTTCTCAAACTATTTCAATTCTTTCGGGGTATTGAAATAGTTTTCTCAAATTATTTAAGTACTCTGCTTGTTTACTGAAAAAAAAAAGGTTTCTTGAAGTTGTGGCTGCTATATTAAGATGAAAGAAATTATGCGCTGGAAAAATGAGTTCTTAATAATAAACTTGATAAGAGTTTCTTGATTTTTGTCCATCTATATAGGTGTTGCTAAGGTGACAGAGCCATAGATGGTGAAGGTGAGGATAGTTATCAGAAGATTGAAGATATATAATGAACATAAGTATATTGTTATAGAGTTTTAGGCACATCAGCAACTTAGGCAATATTGCGCGTGTTCTGGGTAGATTTGCTGGATGAAAATCTGAGTTTCTGGGAGAAAAAAAACACGCTACCCTCGCATGAGACCGAATAACTTAGCCACGTTGTGAAAATGCCCATAAAAATTCCTTCCGTCATCGATGGGATTCGGGTCTTTTCCACCCGGTGTGGGGAGGACGGCAATCTTACCAACTGTGCTACCCACGAGGGCATGAAGAGATTGGCAGAGGTGTGTAATCAAAGTATGATGTACAATTTTTTAATCTAAAGATAACCGATAATATCTACTAGTACGTATGAGGGACAGTCAGCAGCAGCGAATGAATAGTAATGTTCTATTAATGATGGAAGCTTAGGGATGAAAAAGGTACAGAGATAAAAGGACATAGAAGGGATTTCTAATCGGGGTGGGATGAAATGATGACATTTAATTAACAGCTGAAGTTGAAGGGCATTAAAAGATGAAAAAGGATTGTCTAATAAAGGATGAAGCTTAATAAAATAATGGAGAGAAGATAATTAGAAAAGGATGAAGGGGAAGAGGGACGAAGAAGGGAAAGCCTAATAAAGGGATAAGAAAAGGATGCCACAGGGTAAAGCAAGAATATCTAGATATAATAATAAATGGATATAAGGAAATATGTCTAATTAAGGGATGGAGCAGCGATGTCTAATCGCTGTCATTGTGCAGATGAGTGCAGCGTAGATTACAACTAAGACCAAACGAATTGACACAAAGTAGAGTCACGCGCTCTTGGCAGTTATTCTCACCCTTCATATCCTTACCCTTAAGTAATACCATTTCCGACCGTTTCACTGCTAGGCAGGCATGCAAAGCGCGCGCGTTGCAAACAACGCTTGGTAACAGTCGCGCTCGTCTGGCGTCTTCTTCCTCATTATCAGACAGTTCGAGACATTCTGCCGCGGCGGCAACCTAAGTGAAGGGCTGCTTCGCTCCTGCGGACTCCCAAAGGTGTAGGTGTTAATCAGTTGGGAACACGGCGGTCCCTGAAGTCGGTTAGAATTACATACCTCGCGCGACCTTTACCACCGTCTTACAGCAGACAAGCGCGGTGAGTGTGCCCGCAAGAGAAATATCATGCAGTACACTGAATGCATAAATACACGTGAAATATGGTAAACACCCACTTGCAAGGTAGAACGCTTTGTTTTGTTTTTAATAACGCATTGACGAGTTAGTAGCTGGATTATATGAAAGAGTTCTTGTTTTCTTGATCTCCATAAACTGAAATCTCGAAATTCTTATTAACTTTGTAATAAACTCCCCTTGTATATTATGCTGAATCTTGGAGAAGGCCATCTAGATGGAATTTTCCATGATTCAGACGTAATTTAAAAACTGCGTTAGATTACTTGAGCGCTAAAGTAAAATTGAGTGCACTCACTAACTTTTCAAGAAAATTAGTATTAATTTGAGAAATAATGTACTGGTCCTTTCTCTACTACAAAACAGTTTTTCTACCAATTTTTCAATAACAGATAGCTATTATTTTGCTCTGCTCCCTCCTTGAAAACAGCCATCACTTGTACGGTCGAAATGGGGTATTGATCCTGATGGATCCTGGGCACAACTAAGGTTAGATTCTAATCCCTGAAAAACGGTCCGCAGTCCACTTCACCTTCTAAAAACGATCCACTTCATCTTCTAAATTTCATTGTTTGGAAGATCTACCTTCATAGTAACATTCTCCATACATTGGAATTCAGCTATCTACGTCACATTTGAACAACGTTCGGTAGGCCTCATCACTCAAAATCCTCTCCCTACTGTTTCAGAGTCAAAAAACAGTGGACATTGCACCACGTCAAGGGATGGTTGCTTTGCTGTTCGTTGTCGTTCTTTTGGAAACATGAGAAGAGATTCTACTGTGGAAACAAATGATGTGCAACTCTCCAACTTGTAGTGGACACGCTGGCGATGAAGTCCCTCTTCAACAGTCACTGAACCTTCTCCAGAAGGCTCTTGGTTTCTTTTTCCTAATTCATTTTTCTAATGTCATCTAAACCATCACACTAATCGACCGATGTGTATTACTTTATACTATCAGTTTTAACAACATTATTTCTATAAATTTAAATGACAGAGATTTTAAAATGCTTCCTCTTCAAGCCATTTAAAAATTATATTTATTAAATATTTATTATTCAGTAAATAACATTTTTATTAAATAGTCTTAAAAACGTTTCAGCCTTTTATGTGACTCTCTAGCTAATGATCACATTCCAGAACTATGTTATATAACTATCATAGAGCTCTCAAAAATTGGCTTCCATACATGGTTAAGTTCACCACTATATAATGGTTTCGCCACTTGTCACTCGTTTAGATAGGTCTAGGTTCACGTCCCGTCAGTGACGAGAGGAATTCCTTAGACCTCAGACTGGGCTACAGTTAATCGATCTCAAGCAGAGAACGTACTGTTTTCCCCGCGTGAGTTGCGCCGAGTTTTCCAGCGCGCACAACATGCAAATCGACCCGTGAACACACACTTCTACAGAGCCCTCTCACCCTCACAGTTAGCACAGTAGTTATGATCGCCGTCCTTTCACTGTATGGAAATAGCCTGCATTCGAACCCCGTCCCGACGAATGGAACTTTTACTGGGCTTTTTTTTTTCCTTCACAACGTGGCCAGGTTAATCGGTGTGGGGGAGGTAGCATAGTTCTATCTCCAGGAAATTTGGATTTTTTCGTATAGCAAACACAAGAGCTACTGAAAAATACATGCTATATAGACACAATATTCCCGCCTCATAGCCTTAATTACTTTTGCGCTTAACACATGAAATACAGTGACCTAGCCACCCAATACCGGGAGGAGAATGATACAGATATTATATTAGAATATTTGAGCTCAACCCCTCAATTGGAATCAAATAATAGATAACTTTTATTACATGACTATATTAATCCTTATAGTTTATAAAATATAATATTCTATTGTATTTTACTGTTAGCCCAATAACCCTTTCAATAATATTAGAAAAAGAGGCAAGCAGAAGTTTTTCGTCAAACCAGTGAAAAAAAAATTATTAAAAAGATTATTTTTGTAACCTTATTAGTAACATATTTTTAAGAGTTTTCGATTATTTGACATTATTTTAAACTCAAAGAATCGAACATCTGTACTGTGTTCTGTGCGAAAAAAAAGAATTATAACATTTTAAAAGTAATATTATCATTGATCCACTTTATTTTGCATTTTGTATCTTGGGTGAGGTGGATCAACAAGATGATGTATAAATAACCATAAATGCTAGGCCTCTTACAAATTCATATGGGCCTTATGAAGGCAGCTTATCTATTTTTGATCGATATTTAGCAAATAAAGAGTAGGAAACAATATTACAATTTAGTTGATGCAGCTATACATTTCCCGATAGGAGCAGTTTCCTTTTGTTCCAATAGAATATATTCTTGGAACCGGAGTGCAGCTAATGCACTGGATTCGTTGTATGGTTTTTCATCCGTAAAAATGTACACATAGTATAATAATACACGCAACTTACAAATACAGTACAATACAATGGCACCTGATGGCCTCTTTCTCGATGCAATTACTGTTGTTGTTTTTACTAAACAACCACGGCCATTATTCTAAACCACGATTAGACTGCTTGTTGAGAATAAATGCCGAGGCAAGTACATGAGGCATCAGTATATTCTTTAAATTGTATGTAATCTATGGTCGTATGAATATTCTTCAGTATGGTTAAAAATGGGATGAAAATTTTGAAAAACTTTATTTTCAAATTATTTATCTTCCAAAAGTATACAATCCTGTGAAAAACTTTCAATAATTTGATCCACTTCGGATGAAACTAGTTATGTAGGTCCTATTGGCACACTTCACAAGATTTTCGTATTGGACGAGAACATACGTTGTAGGCTTCTGAGCTAATTATATCATGTCAGATGCTGCTAAATTAGCCACTGCCATGATATGAACAGTTTTAGAATAAGTTGGACTTACCTCTAATGGTTGTACACCAGAAGTAATTTAAACCTAGACAAAGGGGTATCAAACCATTGCTGTGTGACAGTATTGTATTTTAAATAGGCTGCCATGAGTTAAATTTTTCATACTTATATAAAATTACATGCCCGATATTTACAAATAAGAGATCGCACAGAAGATACCAACTCAATTTAATCTGCTTTGATTGTGTGGTTCTTTCCTCAGTTCATCTGCTCCGAATAGTTGTAATGTTTTTAGGTCTACTCAAGAAAAAATAATGAATTCATTATACTGGTATATTGGTATCCCTCCACCCACCCCATACACACTCCTTAACCGAGTCTTCTCATCATTGCGCAAAGTTCTGATGGAAAGTCCCAACCTTGGACATCGGCATTTACACGAGCCAGTTGATTTCTAAAAGATATTCGTATCTAATCGTTCATCACTGCGTACCAATAATAACTACCCAAGCCAATTGGAAATATGTTTCTTACATGATTTTCTCTTCCTGGAGGAATGCGAAAAGTATGTAACAATATTCTACCTTGAGCGGTGGAAACAAACGCTTTACACGTCAAATGTGGAAACGCTATTTAGGCGTACACAACGTACGACGTACACTTGAACCCAGCTAACATGGTCTCGTGACAGCTGGTTACTATGGCAACGATGGGTAACCGCCTTCTAATGAGATTTCGGCGTGCACAAAAGGTACACGACTGTGCGTGCGTGCGTGTGTGTGTGTGGGTGAGAGAGAGAGAGAGAGTTTGAATATTGACAGATTTCTACCAAAAATGCCATTATGTTCCAGTCTATTACAACTCATTTGTATTATGCTTGCCGGTCCAGGAATTTGGACCGACAGGCAAAAGAAATTCCATTGGGGTCAACACAGTTCCACGCCCTAACAAAACAGAAGTGCTCAGCATTCTTTACCTAATTTTATATTTAAATATATCCTTCTGATTGTTGACTTATACATTCCTCCATCCAACCTAATAAGTACGCCAACAGTGGTTTGACTTGCTATCGAAAAGTTTTTAGGAAAGCAAAACACAGAACTTAATATTTAACCGAAATTTTCAGACCAGATTCAACAAGAATTTTCTTAACTTTCTAAAAATTTAAAAAGTTTTTTTGAGCTATTAAAACTATCTAGAAATCAAGTGGTGAGTGCTTATAAATATCATGAGAGTACATACAAACTATTTTAAAATGCGGCCATCTTCAATATCACATTGACAAATTCAAAAACAGCATTCCTTCGAACTTATCAGCGAAATAGAATAGTTACAAGAGTGTATTCAGATAGTTATAAGTGTGTATTGAGATAAGCTCTGATGATACCGTCTTCTGAAATATGAGTGTTATGTTAAGGTCTAGAAAGCCAATAGCAACAAAGAGATATTCAGATTGTTGATCGGATTCAGTCATCATCATCATCAACCATTTTCAATCCACTATAGGATGAAGGCCTCTCCAGCAACTTTCCAGTTCCTTCTGTTTTGTGCAATGGACGTTCGTTTACTATCCACAGACTCTTGAATTCCTTCTGTCCATCAGATTCAGTATGTAACACTTAATATAAATGGCGTGTCAACGTTGGATTAAATAAATTACGGTTATCAACCACTAAGGATGGACCGTAAAAGTAAATATCAGTAGTCTGATGAGCGTCAAATAGTTTCTCTTACCCCCGGAGGCAGAACCTTTTAACCCTCGTGGATAGCACAGTTAGTAGAATCGCTGTCCTCCCCACACCGGGTGAAAAGATCCGAATTCGAATCCCATCGATGACGGGAGGAATTTTTAAGAATCTTTTTCACAACGTGGCTGAGTTAGTTGGTTTCAGACGAGAGTAGCATGGTTTTTCTCCCAGAAACTTGGGTTCGAACAGAAAATCGAACTCAGAATGCACGCAATTTAAAGCCGATGCTCCTAAAACCCAACAGCAACCAACAACTTTGTATTTGTACGCCGGGAAGTAATTCCTCATACTCCATTCATTACATTCTCTCATACTCCTATCAGTACGTACTCCATTAAGCAAACCTAAAGCAAGTTCGGGCAATCTTAATATTCAAACACTTTATAAGCGTTTTGGCGGAAATGTTCCTTTAGTTTTGCGACCACTCTTAAGCGAGCATTTAGTTTCTACAAGCACGCAGGCGCACTTGGAGTGTAAAGCTATATCATGTCAAAGCCGACTAAATACACCCTGCAGCTCCCAGAACAGTACGAACTATCTTCATACATTTAACCTATACAGCCTCGCACGTACCGCCACTCAAGTCCTGGTGTTTTCCGAGCCTCTCCCCTCACCACGAGGCCTGGCACGTCGGCACGTAAATCAGCCGTAAGACAGAGTTATGGGATGGGCAACACGTAAACCCCAGTCGTTCGCCTGGAATCTAGCATCGAAGATTATTCAAAGGGCACGTTCATGCTCTGCTTTAATAAAGCGGTGGGAATCCGCGTGCAACATGAGCAGATGAGGGAGTTCTAGCCTCAGTCGTTACATTGCACAAAATCTACATTGTTTTAAAGTTTGGTCCTTTCTTTCGATCTTCCTCTTAAGAAGAACCGCTTAACTCCCTTTTTTTTGTATATATTTTTCCAAACACCAATTCATAAAGCACACATAAAATACTCCAAAATAGTTTAATGAACTGTGGTTCTAATTACGTCTCCCTAAGCAATTCGTTTTCAACAGGTGTGTTTGATGCAAGAAGTGCCGAGCGCAATTTTTAATTATTTTTTATTCTGCTGACTACCCTGGTTGCGCCTTCAAATCATGCTTCACTGCTAATCAATGTTGCTAGATGGAGAAGTGTTTTTTGTTGATGCTTCCACGCAAGAGCCAACGAAAAAGAACTTCAAAAAACATTTAGCAAAGATCATTTCTTTAGTCCGATGCTTTTAAGGGAAATTCGTTATAATATTTATAGGATACATTGCTTTATCTCTTAAAAAGAATATAAAATCATCATAATTAGATAAACAATATTAATTTCGAACTTAGCCCTTCTGTAATCGATGTATTTTGAATTCGAAAGTGAACTGTCAAATATGTAAGAAACCAATATTTCTGTGTATGAAAGATCAAGTCATAATAATTAATAAATTACTTTAAAAAAAGCTGATGCGATTATTCAGATATCACACTCATTCTACCCGAATTCCCATTCTAATTACGATCCCCATAGACAGTAATCGACCAGCCAAGCGGGCTCACTGTCCAATCACTTCCTCTCTGATTAACGCGATTAGCGCTTTTCGCTCGCAACTATTCAAAAGGGCAATCACCTGTGTACACTACTGGTCAAAAATTCTGTACTCTTCCTTTCTAAAGGCAACTTTCCTCGTGGAATGGTTCACTTTACAATTTGTAAAGTCTTCACTATAGTGAAGACTTTTGTTTAATGATTACTTCTGTTTTATTTACGATCTATATGCAAGGTGTGATCAAAACATTTCGGGGATTGAAGTAATATTTGGGAAATAGTGAAGCTTCGGGGTTATTCGAATATCCAGACGAAGTAGTCTCCTTGACAGTATATATATAGAGTCCAACGTCTGGTTGCATTCCTGATGGGCTTCTTTTGGCATTGCTAATTAGTCTTGTGTCCCTTGGAGGTGCTAAATGTTCTTGCTGATAGTTCCTGTGCTGATTTCTTCGATAGTTGCAAATTTGTAACTCTTCAAGAGAGCGTTAAACTTAGGAAGCAATTTTTATATTCAAGTTCAGGAAATTTGGCAAGAGATCATTGTACAATTAACTATCCACCATATTCTTTCGATCTGGCACCAGTGGACTTCTTCCTCTTTCCCAAGGTGAAAACTGTCCTCAAAGGAAAGAGATTACAGGATGGTGAGTGCATAAAGAAAAGCATAACCGAAGATCGTCTCTTTGGACGCTTCGGTGATTCTTTTCAAAATCTTTTTTAACTTTGAATAAAAAGAAAACCATTCTTGAGCTCGTTTCTGCTATTTTAAAATGTTAATATTAAGATCTGATTCCTCTTCCTCCACCCAACTATCAATTATTGGAGGACGAACCGTTTTCTAGTTTCTCAATATATAATAAGTGTGTTGTATATGTTACTGTAAAATCCAGAAATTCGGACTTTTATCAAAGAGAATTGGTCAAAGTCAGAAGTGAAGTCCAAAATATCAAAATATGTTCGACATCAACGGTTAAACATGTTTCCGATTTTAAAATAAGGGCAACGGGGAGAGATATCACCTATCCCTCACAGTGTTATCTGGGGAAACATTAACTGCTCAGAATATTGTGAATATGTAGCACAGTCAAGGGAAACATCTCCTATCATATGATCGTAAAATGCAATAGTGCAAATCTGTTGTATTTACGAGGTGTAGCTAAAAAGTTCCAGGAATGACTTTATAAGTAAGTTAAAATTGAACTTACCAATTTTGCCCCATTAAAATTGAACTTACCAATCTTTCCCCCGTGTAATTCATGTATACCGACAAGTATACATGAATCACGTTACAGTCCAGAAGGAAGGAAATTCTTATTTTCAACAAAATATCGAAACTTTAGAATAAAAAGTCATGTCAAGTCCAATCGAGCAGAATATGGAGGGTGTTTCTCAGAAACTCTCACACACAGCGTGAGCCGGTGCGTCGTCGGTGAATTATTTCTGACAGAAAAACTCATCCAACCAGATAGAATATTATCGTATTGACTCTGTTTGACTTTCTTATATTCTCAAGTATCAAAACTTCGATGAAAGAGACATTTTGGATCTTGGAAGCAATCCAGTACGTTGAGGGCAATAAAATCGATATCTCATTAAACGAATTCCATAAATGCTTCCAGTTGTAGCAAGCGAGATGGTGCCCTCGCGGGTAGCATCGTTGATCTAAAAATTGTCCTTCCCATACTGGCTGGAAAAAACCTGAGTTCGAATCCCGTCAATAAAGGCAGGAATTTTATGGGTCTTTTTCACAACATGCCTGAGTTAGTTGGTCTTTAAAATCCAGGAAGAAATAAGGAAATTTGCATTACAAAAGTGTTAACGGTGTATGAAATTATTTAATTTATTATATCCTGAATACGAATACTGTATTTCTTGTGGCGGTTTCTTATAACATTTTAAAATATGCATGCAACCATCCGTTCGTCTAATTTACAAACAAACACAAAAAACTGCTCCATTGTTTCAAGCAGGAAACTCTTTTCCATTGAGCTAGTGTGCACTATTCTCTAGCAGGATTATATGGTTTACAATAATCGCACCTAGAAGTGGTTAACAACACATAGTCAATCTGTTACATTAATATTATAATGGCATGTCTTTGATGACTTATCTCCATGAAATACGTAGACGCGATTATGCACAGTAGTAATAATAATATCGCGTCCAGCTTAGTTGCTAGTAGCAGGATTATCGGTCTGCATATCCTTCCCAAACTACAACGAGGTTCTCCTGATGTGGTATGGTCGATGTGCTGTCTGTAGGACGCGTGTTCAAGGACTGATTTTCATGCTTTGCGAAATATAAAACGGGAAATACCTCAAGAGGTAAAACTTCCCACACCTCCAGGTAATTTTAGCCCACAGCGAAAAGACCTTTGGAAGAATCTTCTCCAGTTACCGAAGATGATTTTAACCTAGACCCCTCCACAAGTGACGAAATCGCTGTACTGGAGATCGCGTGGATTTTCTGCATGACAAAAGAAACTGTTCATGTTTGGTACTGACAAAATTGCTCAAGGAGCACAGCTTATGTAGCATCACCCTTTTAAAGATTAAAATACTATTTATTTCTTGTTTCCATAACGAATTAACTGAATATATACCGCATTCTTACCTGATGTGCTGCTGCAGAGTTACCTCTTCGCTCCTTCACACCGACTTCTTTCCTTGTCTCTGCTTGAAGTAGAGGCGCATGACGTCGGGAATATTTTTTCTCATTTAGAAAAATCTGTTAAAGATAAAAAAAACGTTGTAATGTAAATTAAAAAAAATTAATTTAGCAAATGCTACATTAGAGGTACTTTAAAAATTGGTGACAAAACACTAGAGTGTTTTCACGGTCACATTTTACTGTGTCATGGTATGGTGTAACCATTTATCTTTCGGAATGGATTATTTTTATCTTTGGTGGCGCCATCTGGCGAAGAAACGTAACAATGAACAACACTAATCTTTTCAGTCTTTTATTTCACTTTTTTCCTAATGGCTCATAATTGCTTCGTATTAAGAGAGAGTTACACGCAGATGTAATTAAGCTTAAAATGTTGTTTTAAACACCGAAAGGAAATTTGATTGCTTTTAGTGAAAAGAATAAATATGCTTAAACGGCTTATAGTGATATTTATAATAAGGCCTCCTGTCCATCAAGGAATATCATGAAACTTCGTTCCTTAATAGAAATATAAGAGGTCAAGGAAAGTAAGGACTCTAATTATACGGAAGATGTCCATCATAACTACGTCTAACTCGTTAAATCCCATTGCATCTCTTTGCTGTAGCCTTCTCCATTCCAAGGAGGATCACAGACAACAGCAAATAAGATTGTAAAGCAATCTTGTAATTGAAAATTTCTTTCAGTACAAAAGATGAGCTAATCCAATAACAACAGAATTGACCACTCGATTTTCAACTCAGTGCCATCATCATCAATCCCATCACTCAATCCCTCGTGTCTCGGAAATTGTCTGGTTCCAATCTCAGATATGGTTAAAATGAATTAGCCATCCCAAATTATCACATGCGAAATTAAATAGTATTATGAAATAACATCCTATCAATATTTTTTTTAAAAAACAAGGTTCTTCAAAATGGATTTCAAGCATAAAAGTTAAAAATATCGAATCTCATACACATTATATGAGTATAAATACATCTGGGGTATAATTATACACCTCAGAAGTCCAGTAATGTTGAAAGTGTCCAAGATTAGATATTTTACTATATTTCAAGAGTCAGAAAAGTATTCATATTTTTATATTTCTCGAATAACCATCATCCCCAAAGAGGGATTGTGCAGCTTTATTCCTTTGATTAGGCTTAAATTTCATTTCTAATTTTTAAGTAAATACTTTAGAAAAACGTTACTTTTATGATTAATTACAGAAGTAATAATAGTGATCACAGATTACAATTCCATATTATTATTCGAATTCTTTGTAATTATTATGCAAATTCATTAGCAATTTTTGTCTTGGATTGACTCTGTGTATTGAATATCTTTAGGAACACGTAAAATTTATGTACAAGATCCGATACAGAGAAAAAACACCTCAATTAGGCTGAATTCAGAGGGTATGTATTCTCCAATACGTGATTGTTCTGTACTATAAGAGAATCGGCTGATTCATTTACCTATTTGATAAGGGTGGATTTGATTGTGAAATTTATTCAACATTGATTCTACAAGATCTTAAAATAGAATCTAAGCTTAAGTTACAAAAGTACCAAACCCAGTCTGCAACGCATATTCTGATGTATTAAATGAATCCGAACTTCTTAACAGAAACTCGTATAAACCTACAAATATTCCATCTTGCTCCCCTTGCGCTTTATACTATTGATTCTGGGAGACCATATGTTGTCCACTCACAAATTCTGAAATCTTTCCCAATTATTGCAGATCTCAGTCTCTGTACTCTTGCTTAATACAAAATGCTTGCCTTCATCGTATTCCAAAAACACAAGTTTTTTAATTTCCATCTCAAGAAGCGTTTTTCGTTTGAAAACTCTTGACTAGCATGAAGAAATTGGCGCGACACCTATCATGAGAGGAGATTGACCTTTACACAGGTCAATCTCCTCTCATGCGAATTAAAATAATCAAAATTATTTTAGTGTGGTTTGATTAATTTGATTCTGTATACATTTTAAACTTAAGTCTTCAAATTTTCGGAATATTAAACCAACAACAATCGACATCAGACACACCATCAACAAAGATGCTCAGCAGATTTTATTCGTGTCAGTGATGGCACGCATTGCATGTCTTTGCTAATAAATTCACTGTTTATATAAAACAAACAGTGCGAATTACAGTAAACAAACTCTCTTAATCTGTTCAAGAAGATTTGAATCCTGATTTTATTGCATTAAAATCTACAGAGGTACTATTTTAACAAATGATGCTTCTGGGAGATATCAAAGACACCTACGCAATAATAGTTCACTTTTGATTTGAGAACTAGGGAAATTTTTATTTGCACAATAACAGTTGTAAACTATTTTTGTGTAGCATCCTTATGTCGTGTTGTTGCACAGGACGACCAGCGTTATTATTAGCATTTATATATCTTGTTCGTTGATCGAGAACTTATTGCTTTTTCTACTCCTTTCTAGTTATTATTCCGCGTGTAAGTGTGACCATTTTTATTTCCTTCAGGAGAAAGAAATAAAAAAAAGAGTTGTGTTTAGTCACGATGCTAACTTCGTTCAAAGAAAGGCTACTCTTGTTTTTCTTGCAACTAAATTCTTAATTTATATGTCCCGTGGCGTAGATGACGCAGATGGTTCCGATTCGTCCATACTTGTTCTTTACTAATCAATGTGGTTAAACGTGGATGGAATTGTCAACTGCACCGCGGCCGCTCTCTCCCAATATAATCGTTGGCACTTGCAGGAAAGTGATGGTGTGTTAGCAGTAGAGAGAGAAAAAAATCTGTCGCAGGACTCTGTAATTGCTTATTAAAGCTGCCACCGGAAGCAAATTACTGTATTTAAATACTGACCTCATTTCTAGCAAAGGATGTTGGAAGAGAGAAATTTCTTTCTTAAATAATATTATCTGCTAGCGTCGTGATCATCGGAAACAGTTTTGTAAGATAAATCTGGATGCTGTTTCGTGGGCATCATGCGACATTACACTAAGTATTTAAAAACCACACATTTCACATTCCATCCAGAGAAATAAAATGGAGAAAAAGACACAGAAAGCAATAAATGAAAATAGAGAGGAGAAATGCGAAAGATGGTTAAAGACAAAGAACTGGAATAGATCATTTGCTGGAAAAACTTACGGTGGTTTATGTACGCCACTCCTAACAAATCAGCCTTACCTGCACCACATCAGTTCACCCACCAATTTAATTGAGTCTACTGGGAGTTCTCAACTATCGGTCTACGGCACAGTTCAGTTTGACCCTTCATCCGATGCCCTGCTCATCTTTAGAGTTACCGTTCCATAAAGGCGCGTGCCATTATCCTAATCCGTTAATCAGAGAACTGCCACAAGCAACTTTTATCTTGTGGGAGACGAATCCTACTAAATAGTTTTGAAAAGGCGTATGATTCGTTTCTGTACCCACAAATCCTTATCAAGAGTCTCTCCTCCACTGAAAGTGTCGGCTTGCTTTCTAATTGGGCACACTGCATGCACGATCCGTTTCGTCACGGTATATTTGATGCCCTAACAAATGCCAGTTAAGGTAATCAAATTTTAAAAGTAGTCCTATTTTCTCAGTTCGCAGTGGTAAGAGATTTGATCTTCAGTGACAGGCAAATATTCTCCCTCTTCTTTGCCGCCCTCATTCGTTACGGAGGTGTACACTTAATAATAATCCTGCGTTTTTCTCCCCCATCCGCAAGTAGTAGCGTTTGGAGCGAGGACAGTTAAAATTTAATTACCGGTTCCGACCCTAACGAAGATAAATATTTGAAATAACGTTAGCAAACATTAAGATCATTAGGATTAATGCAGCATGCTCTAACTTCCCTGTCTGCTCCACAACCTCCTTGTGATCACTCTGTGCCTGTTGCCCAGCGAACGAACTTCCAAAGTTCTTTTCCTCCTGCAGGCACAGATTATATGTCATCCGTCTAGTCACGGCTGAGGAAAGACAGATAGGCGCAGTTCTCTTCGGCTTATTTGAAATCTTTAAGGATGCATTCGATTGTATTACGAGTCGTAATTTGGTGTAATGGAAAAGAGAGAGAAAAAGTAAGAGAGAAGGAGGGGGAAGAGAAAAGGAGAAATGGTGGGTTGGAAAGATTAAGGGGAGGCACGTATGTGGATATACAGCGACAGATGAAAGCAAGGACAATTATTCGAACAAAGAATAGAAGAAAAGCACCAAAATAGCGAGAAATAGCTACAAATACATCATCTTAAAAAATACTGTTGAACGATTCAAAGCTATTCCACTGCTTGCAACAAAAATAACATCCTGAGGTTGTTTCCATAACAACAGTTTCTTTATGGTTATCGCGCATGCGTTATACAACAATTCTACGGTGTTGTATGCCAATTACTTATCGAACACAGTTCTACACCCCCCCCCCCTTCACGATCATAACCACATTTATAAATGTCAAGGTGTCCTCTTGTGGAGAAAGGAATCAGATAAAAATATCCTTTGATTTTAGACATTTTGAAACGTTGGTCAAGACTTTCGTGAAATTATACCATCAGTACCAATAACACACCTATCAAAAGACCAGAGATGCATGGGGAAGGAAATAATAAGATTAAAACGTTTTATATGTAAGAAAGCAAAGTTCTATCTGGTATTTTTTCGGTTTTCTAGTGGACTGAAGTTCAAAGGTCGACTAGAAAGACTATGGTGTTTGTAGATTGGATCTTCATGTTGAGTATGCCCTTAGTGGCAATGCGGGAACACTTTTGATGATACTGAAAATAATGCATCGTACTAGAAGGGGTTATGCATTTCATGATCGCTTGCCGGTCCAATGTTTGCCATCCGTTTGAAACTAGCGACGCAACTAACTTGTACGCGGGAGCAGATGCAGTGTTGCTTTCTGAAATTTTCACTTTTCAGTTGTTCATATCTCAAATATTGTGAAGGCAGCTAGCAAAAAACTAGGTTTCCTGAAAAGAATTAACCGAGACTTCAATCAGTTGGCACTTTTCATCTTTCTTTACAAAATCTATGTTAGGCCAGCCCTAGAATTTGCCTCACAGGTCTGGTCCCCACATGTAGCTTACCAAAAATTATAAATTGAAAATATTCAAAAAAGAGCAATACAGTACGTTTGCTTTAAAAGTGGCCTTGAATACAATGAGAAAACTTACCAAGGATGGTGTGTATTCTTTGGACTTGAAACGCTGGAAAAAAGAAGAGATAAAGCCGACTTACTCCTTTTTAACCAGCTGTTAAATGGTACCTTCATCTTGTCTCAAAAATAATCTTCAACGCACCGACAAGAGCTTTAAGAAACCATCAACTGCTAAAACCATCCTATGCAAGAACTAATGGATGATACAACTTCTATAACAGGACTGCAAGATCAATCAACAAATCAAATTTGGAGATATTCGATACCCCTGGATACTTCAAGAAACAACTGAAACTGCTAACGACATCCGTTACCTGAACTTTAAAATCGACTCTTCTTACCAGTTCTAAGACTGATCCGCCCTCTGTTCTTTTATGTACATTTACTTTTCTCTTTACATTGGGAATTTATACTCCAAGCTTCTGCTTTGGAACTGTGTAATGATGCTTTGTAGCTGCACCCTCAGGAATGTTTGATTGCTGTTTTGTAGCTGTTAATAACAATAATAATAGTAATAATAATTTTGTTACCAAAAATTCATTGCTGAGAGTCGATGGACATTTATTCTGAGAAAGAAACTCGGCAGAGAAATTATTCAACACGACAACGGGCCCTCCAGTGTTGCTGAATCCACGGAATCCTGTTTGATATCAAGTGGGAATTCCATCTTCGTACAGCCTTCAATGTATTGTGTCCATCAACCACCAAAGATATGTCCAAATCATTGGGATCGAACAGGATCTCACAGACTTCCAAAAAAGGTACGATTGTCAGAGCACGTTTAACAATTGCCATAGCGCAAAGAAAGGCTGTGCTCGTCTAGTATTCAGGGAGTAGTGGAGTAGTTTTTAACCTCTGCATTTAATGCGGGAACATCACAAGATATTAGTACCTGCACCATACATACAAGGATACATTAAGGGCATAGGAGAACTTCACGGAAGCAACTGATCTCGGACATCAAGCGGAAAATACGGTTGCGTTGGTGCCACGACTGCAAAGGATAGGCGCAGGAGTACTGGAGGAAAGTCATGCAGTTTGATGGGTCCTAATTTTGCATTTCAGCTCCGATGGAAGAGTGCACATTTGGAGGAAATCACACGAGGAACTGGACCCCCCCCCTGCTGTACACCGACAGTACAAAAACTGTCATTTTAGAGCCACCCGAGAATGAAATCATCTGCCCATGTGTAAAATGTCTGTAAGTCGCGTGTGTTCTATGGTCGATTTGTCTGTTTTGCTGGACGAGAAACCCGAATTTCCGGGTGGGAGACTACTGTCCATGCCCGAGACCGACTAACTCAGCCACAGAGTGAAAAAAAAGTTCCTCGCGAAGGCTGCTCGAGGTGGTGTAATTGTGTGGGCCATGTTCTTGGTTCCTTGATCTCCCTGGAGGGTACCATGAACACTAGACGGGTTTCCAGCCATGCCATGCATGTTCACCCCTATGACCAGGGGGATACTTTCAAACCAAATGTGGAAAGAGTGATTTGAGGAACGTGGGGGACGACATGAAACATCTGTACTGAGTCCGATCTGGTTCTCACTCCCATTAAGCATCTGCAGTATGAAGTGGAAAAGTGTACTTGTCGCTTTTCAACACTCTGTAATTCAATTCTACGTCTTATGGGAATAGAAATTCGGGTCATCAACGGTCCAGCACCCTGTTATCTCATAGTCCTAAACGAGTGGCCAGACAGCATGTACAGTAGTTACTTATGTATGTGAAAAATGAAACCATCCATATGTTTTCGTATAAGATAGTTTGTACCACCTGTTTCTGCTAATGCCATGTTTAAAATCAAAGAATGATTAATTCTTGCCACAGGAGGGCACCGTTAACTTGTTTATTAATAAGCGCATAAAATTAATGCTTAAAAGGCTTTCCTAACAAGAGTTTTCACTTTCAATTAAGATGTCCACGACAAATTTAAAGTAATATATAAAGAAATTATATGAATTCTTTAATCACTTCCATCAGAAAGTTACTAATTCCCTCCGAAAATCACTAAGTCAAGTTTCGCGAAGAAGAAGCAATTCGCTTGTAGAAATTAGCTGTCGGCAAGGGAACATTCCTCCTAGGCCTTCTCACAGATATATTCCTGGTATCTGCATATAAGTGTTCTTTGAGCATTTGGATCCAATGATATCGCTAGTTCTCTCTCGAGAAAATCGCAGCTTTAAATATATTTACTGCCTTGCTTATGAAATAAGAGAATGCATTAGCCTGAAATATATTATTACGGTATTAGCTAACCAACACTGAAGATGGTAAGAAGTTAAAGGAAGATTCTTATTTATTGTCCCAATACATATTAAGATAACAGATATCTTAATAACAGGTATTTTCATGTGAGAAGGCAAAGGTATAGTAGGATCAGGCCTCACAACGTACACAGTTCATATGCATAACACACTAACACTGTATGAAATATAAAACAACTTAACCAAAGTAAATGAATATTTAATCTAGGAGTAAAGTGGGAGTAAATACAGATAACTGGGAGAAAAAATCATACCTGATAGCGTAAGGAGCAGAAGGGAAAAAGAAATCATAACATATCTAGATAGACCCCATACCTTCTTAGTGGACAAAGATCTCTCTCTCTCTCTCTCTCTCTCTCACTCTCTTAAGGTCTCGCGTCTTCTACAATGATCTCACCACAGAGGTAATAAAAACAGCCAATCTGTAGGATTTTTTGCGCCCGCAAAGATTCTTATCACGTTTCTCGAAGCTCAGAAGGGAATAAGGATGAAGGTGGTGACAGAGAGCAACGAAAAAGTGGAAAATGTCACTGGAAGCATTACGAGAAAATATTATCAGCAAAAAATCCGCGTACAGGTAAACATCCACTCACAAAGGTGCTCAAATAAATAAAAATGTATATTCAAAGTTAAGTTAGGAACAGTATGAGCTCGAATATCACGTTGGTTAATAACTGAATGAAAACACGTTTCCATTGAACTTAACCGAGAAAGTGTGTAGGTTATACACGTGTGACAATATTATTAAGAGCTCGATTTAAATCTGGCGATAAAATGGTACAACAAAAATAAAGTCATTGCGTTTCCAAATAAGGAATATTACCATATTCCTCAATTACCTTTATCCTATCTTTATCAGCATACCGCAAACTAATCGCGATCGCCTTTTATGAATGACACCACACCAGTTCCCTTCCCTCCTGAAGATATCTTTAAATTATTACGCCACTTAATCACAGCTTAATCTTGACCGTGGAACAGCGCAAGAGGCGAACATTACAAAGGCGAAAGCTGTGGGTGTTTTTCTTGCTAATTACCAAAGGCACGGGTAATTGTTTTTTTTTTTTTTTTTCCTGACCGCTAGGGAACCATTAAGCCAGTTAACAATCAACGCTCTGCAAATTGGCCACTGAGGATTCATTTACTGTTTACATAACGGTTAACGATGGCAAAAACATCCCTCTTATACGCGCGTTATCGCCTAGCGTATGTTGGTAGGGAAAAAATAATCTTCGGTGATGGGAAAGACTAAGCGTTTGCGTTTTCAAGTGAATAGCCTTTGACGTAAAATGGTATCGAAATAACTTAGAAAATTCGGTAAATTAGTGGTCTATCTTGGAACCACTCGACTTTTTTTCTTCGGAATTGGCGAACTCAAAGAAAAAATATGAAACTTTGCAGAAGTTTAGCATAATAATAACTTCAATATGATCTACAATATTCGCCCATAGACATTTCAACATCTACCACAGCAAGTCGAATTCCAAAGTACACATGCAAATAACAAAATGGATAATAACTTGAATATGATCTGCAATATTCGCTCTTAGACATTTCAACATCTACCACAGCAAGTAGAATTCCAACGTCCACATGCAAATAATCAAATGGATTAACATACCAGATGGTCTTGCATAACGACAGCAATGCCATCTATAAATAAGTTTATTGCTGAGCTTTTCATAAGTAACAATTCTTTTCTATTGTCATTAGAGCAACGTAATACTTCGACAAATCAACGTGACATAAATATTCCAGTGAAAAGCGTACGTTATTAAAAAGAAATGGAGGAACTATGCCAATCTCTGTAATTAGAGGGTGTATCGATTTACATAGGGTTACCAGCAAAGAGATAGCCTTGCTTCTCTGCATAGCACAGCACCTATGCCGGCTGTAGATGTACGACAACTTTCCCAGCCTCTCATTAATGCAGAACAAACACCTGACTCTCCTCCCACGCTTTTCTTAGGAATAGTTTAAAGGATAAATCTTACAGAAATAAACGAGAAGAGAGAGAAGCAAGAAGGCATGTTTAGAAATCAAGGCAATGTGCAGAATGATAAGCAAAGCTCTATTTGACTGTTGGTTTATGTATCCTTGGTTGAATTTCTGGTTTTATATCAGTCATAGATAGAACATCACGCATACCAGACTTAGATTTCCTCAGTGATGGGTTAGTTAAATGCAAAATCTTCTACGGTTGGCCCTCTTATGGGGAGAAACGCAAAAATCAAAAAAACAGACTGCTTTTTCTTTAAAAAAAAACAACAAAAGGATGAGATTGGACGTCTGCAACTCTTTATTATCCGCAACTCCAAATACCGGTATGGCTCGTAGAAGTTCTTTCAGATATTTTGAATAAAAGTCAAAGTTTTCAGATTGCAAACATTTCTAATTATGATTTTTTAAGGGAGAAGCTGTTTGAGTTGAATTCTAAGGAGTCCATAGGATTACATCAAACCAAATACAAAATATTTCACCAAAAATTCCCAAACTGAAGCATGGAAAGTTTTCAAATACCAAAATGAGCCACTGAATGAAATCCTATACATGTGGCTTAGGGGTTGTTTACGATGAAATGTTCGTGATGGTGCATTTTATCAGAGGTTGCTGATGTTTACACCGAAAGATGTTTTCTTATTATAAAAAAAAGTAATCTATAATGTCCTGACACGATTCTTGTGTCGGGGTTTGCCATTGATAATGCCCTTCGATTTCCCATTTGCTATTCGTAACCCGTGTGAGCTTTCCACAAAAAATCCGGAACAAGCATCCGACCAGGCACAATGGCATTTATTTCTAAAGGATAAGCATCTACTAGTGGTTTTCCTTTGAAGGATAGGGTCTGTTGTGATCCCCATAAACATCGGGAATAATATTCCTGTCTTGTACCTCCTGAAAAAAAACGCTCTGATCGATTTCAGTTTAATTTTCCGTACGAAGGTTTCAGTATCAATCATAAGCTCAGGTTCACAGGTCAATATGGCATCGGAAAGTGTTCAAAGCACAATGTACTTCGGTTCATTGCTCCAGTCGTTTGTGTTGCTGAAATTCTTCAAACACAGTTGTCAATGGGAAAGTTCTCCAATATCTGTAATGATGTCGGCTTACAAAAGAGATAATTCACAGAATCTACCTGAATGGAAAAATACACCAAATAACACAATGGGAATTTGCAATTATTGTGCTCCAGTCGTATGTAGATCAATTTGTCTCTCTGTGATATACTAGAAGTCAGGGGACATTGCTGATCTTTCATTAATTCTGAAAATACCTCTTGTATACGAGGTAGGTGAAATTTCTTACAATTCCTCACTCGATTAGTAGTTTTTTAAATCTCCCACAACTGTTAAGTCGGATTTGGTAGATGAGAATCGTAGGCCAATCGGAGAATGTTTCCAAGATAAATGCGTAGCTGGCCGAGTAGTCAGGATTAAAGTCCAGAGCTCATGTGCATATTGGAATACACATGATACTATTTTATATCCCTCTCGCCTTATCAGGACTTGTCAGATTATAAAAAGAATATTTCATTAATTTGTTTGTATTATCATCCAGAAACTATCCATCCGCCCTCCTCCAGAGCGCTGCCTCCGCCAAATTTCACTGTTGGAACGATAGTCCGTGGGAGTCAGTGTGATGATCTGAGGCTCTTTTCATGTTTTGGAACAATCTGTAGTTTTGGATAAAACTATGAATGCTGAGGTCTGTCTAGATGTGGACAATAATGCGTTACCTACATTATTGCAGCACGTTGGCACCTATATGAGCAAGACAAAGCTGTATGTCATACTGCTCGCGTTGTTGATGGCCTTGACTGGTTTGGAGACATGAGCATTGAGAAGTTTGACTAGCTAGCCCACAGCTCTGACTTAAATTCTATAGAGAACCTCTGGGATGAATTGGATCTTCGGGTGCGCCTGAAGGGAGACTACACGAGGAACAGTGCTAAACTGGTCACCGCTTTGAAGGTCAAATGGCAGAATATATCGGAGAATATATACAAAAAAACCTGGTGAAGAGTATTCCACGGAGAGTAACGGCTGTTTCAGCACACGTTATTTGTAGATACGCAGGTGTTCGGATATTAATGACAGGGCAGTGTAGATGTTTGACTTTATAGCGATACTGTATATAACAGTTCTCTGTTGGAGAAAATTCAGACAAAATCAAGTACTTGAGGGGGGGATCTTATATTTGTAAATCCATCGATCTGTCTGCGCGAGTAGCATAGTGGCTATAATCACTTTTCTCCCCACACCGAATGGAAAGAACTCAAGAACTCTGGTTGGAATCTGAACAATGACAAGAGGAACTTTTATGATTTTTTTTGATTTTTTTCATTCCATGGCTCAATTAGTCGGTCTCAGGCGGGAACAGCAAGTTTTTCCTCCCGAAAATTCGGGTTGTTCGTCCAGCAAAACTGGAAGATCGACCATAGAACAACACGCAATTCATGGAGATATTACATTTGGTAGAGAAATCGTTGCTGGATGACCCTAATATGATAATTTATGTTTTTTTTTTTAATCCCTTGCCCTATCTTATCTGTTCTTAAATCTACCTGTTTCTCATCTCTATCTACATATCACCCGATAAAATTCAGAAATATTTAGTTTATGTCTGTAATTGAACCCTTGATCATTTTAATGGTTGATATTTATTTAGCAATTGCACAAACTTATTGTACTTTCACCTAGCAGGGCTGGTCATCAATAAAACATGTTTCCAACACCAAACATGGTCACTCACCTGCTAGACGATTGTGTGAAAGTTTAGAATAGTTTGAGCTCCATCAGTATTTCATACTACGCAGGTTATCCGAAGGAATTCTGTCAGGGGGCAGCACCATCATCAGCCGTCACGCAGCGAATTAGTAATGCACCGCTTTCTCCAGCGCGTCTGACAATACTATGACCCCCGACTCTTGTGGTCACTGCTAATTACTTATATAACTTGGCACTCAACCGTGTCCTAACATTTGCTGATGACATCATCATCTTACTGGCAAGACCTATAGCGAAGGATAATTTGTATGTGTACGCACTTCAGTTACATTACAAAATGTCTATTTTCCACCAGGGGATAATTTAACGTTCTCGCCTGTGATAGTGGTCACACAACACAGTGGTTCATACGGAAACTCCAAACTGGTGAAACACGTTAATCTTCCAAATGATGAGTCAGCCATCTATTCTTCCATGGATTATACAGTTCAAATATTTTTAGCATCCCACCCACTACATAATGTGTGCGGTCCCGGAGAATTGGTGTCCCTCTGAAACTATTGTTGTAATTCAAACTGCTCAGCGGGACAAGTGCAAAATCAGCATGAAATATCATTTAGAAAGTTGGCAATTCTTGGCTCCCGGCAAAGCGCCTGTTTAGCATTTTCTACATTAAGGAGCCCTCCGCAGCGAAATTTTTGCCTGCTTCTATTAACTCCTCAGAAACACCTCGATTCGGAATTATGAGCCCTATTATCCGAATCGGTGCATTCTATCTGAACTTAAAAAGCAATTATTGTGTACATTATTAGAATTTTATTCGGAAAATGACTTTTTTTTTTAAATCTCAACGCCATGCTCTTTCATTTATGGTGGTAGTTATTGTAGTGGGGGTTTTAGGAGCATGAGCAGCCAAGGCCATATTGTGTATTGTCTGTAAATTGCGTTCTGAAGACGATTTTCTGTTTGTTGGATGAAAAACCTGAATTTCCTGGAGAAAAACCATTCTAATCTCGCCTGAGACCGAATAACTTAGCCACGTGGTGAAAAAGGCCCGTAAAACCTCCTCCCGTTATCGATGAGAATCAAACTCTGGTCTTTTCCACCTGGGGAGGACGGCGATCCTACCAACTACTATCTGTTATTAAACAGATTAAATCTCTCATTAAACAATATCAAATATTTTACATTTATTTATAATGACAGTCTTGTGGTAAAGAATTTTTGCTGTAAAAGATTCTTTTATGTTCAACTTGTATTTAACTGGTCATTGACTGTAATTTCAGAATTCATTAACCACCTACTAAAAAATTATTAATTAGCTATTTAACTACCAAATGCTAGCTGGTAATTTCGAAGTAAATGGCAGATAACCACCGATATCATGCAGAAATAAATCGACATCTGAACCACTTTGAAATGAAAATTATTCAAGGTTCGTGTCACATGGAAAATTAGCAGAATTGGGTTCATACCCATTGTGTTATAATGTCATATTTTAGAATATGTAATGGTATTTGATGTGTTGATGGCTGGAAATTCTATCTTACTTTCAATGAATCTGTGTTTTGAAGTGACACTCTTCCTCAATGTATCTGGAAGTGACGTCATATTTCTCGGTACTACTTCCTCCGCTCTTTTAATAGAAATCCATATCTTTCAACGCTTTCTTTGTTCATCTAGATGCTTACTCGGTACACGAGTACACACCCACACACCCACCTACAGCTTATCACTTAGGAAGATTCATTGCAACCTGCCGCTCACTTAGTTGTGGCAACCTTCATTTCCTCCCCCAGCACCCCCTTCTATCTGCACTCTCGAATTAGGCTGCTGGTTTCCAGAGTTGTGCTTTCCTTTCTACTTCTCATTATCCACTTCGGTGCTTGTGTAAGGACTTCTTTTACAAATTCTGTATCTTCCAGCCAGCGTGCACTCCTCTGCTCCTTTTCGGCAAAGACTCAGCCCCTAATTAGCTTTCTCCGGAATCGGATAGTGATCCTGTCTGTAGAGTGAAAAGCAAATCAATGTGTCTGCAGCTTTACGAAAAAGAAACGAAGACGCAGAGTTCTGGATATTAGACTCTATAAAAACTGTGACAGAGGAACTCTAATGCCAAAAGCATTTCAGAAGATTTTATGAACTAAAACCCCATCCGTTCATTTTCTTTTGCGATGAAGTTTAGGCGCAAAGGGTGATGGGATTGATGGGGAAGTAATTAATGTACAGACAGGTGTACGCATCTGGAAATTACAGCGTGGAAAAACAGGGTGGGCTTATTTCACAGGTCATCTGCCTCGAAGAAACCTTGGAAGGGGTTTAGCAGGTACTTTTTTGCCGCTAATTTCGGGCCGGACAGAATTATTAAACTCATGTTTATAGTCTGCATGTGATATTTCAAGCTTGTGGGCAACTTTTTCCTGGTTCTACGCAAGGCAGTAGTCCACAAGTTGAAAAACCAGCAAGGCCACATATGTTTATTACCTGCTTTAATATAGAATCCTTTTGCTTGCCAGATATTATTTTTATGTTCTGTGGTCTGTACGATCTGATAAACAACAAAAGTATGCCTCGAATAATTGGCTAAGCTTAGCGAATCAGAGAAAAATCACATCAAAGAAAGTACCAAGGAAAGATAAGGAAATCTTTCCTTGGTACTTGTTCTGTAAGTTTGTTTTTAAGGAATTATAGTGCGAATAATGCGATATGAAACTATATTATCGATCGCTTTCGAGGATTGAGTTGGTTTTTTTGGGTTATCAATATCTCATAGTGTCTGCAAACAGAGCTTGTTTCAGTCACTCCTAGGATATCTAGTGTGGACCTCGACTAACAGATTCCTCATGAAAAGACCTCAATAAACAGAAACGCAAAACCCTCTAGTATCAGATAATTAAAAACGAGATGATAAATTGGATTGAACTGAGAATGGTTTAAAGCTTCAAATCACATCCCTAGATTGGCCAAAATTTGGATTTTAATGTACATATGAAATGAAAGAGATATATATTTTTTGTTTTGTTTGTTTTGGTCTGTTCCTTTTGGTTTGGTCTGTGAATCCATTGACCAAAGTTACATAATATATTGCATGTTCAATAGGTAATTCCTGGATTCAGGAATAGAATACACAGACACATGCACGCACGCACGAATACTGCATATTTAAACGTTGGGGAAGAACTTTTGAAGCTGTGGAAGTGAACTACTGAAAATAATAAATCAATTAATTAATCTGGGGGTTCTTATAAGGGGGTGGTACGAGAATAAATACTTCGTTTTTTGAAGTGTGAAGGTACAAATTTATAAGATCTAGTTATGTACTAGATCTTATATATCTAGTCTATTCACTATATCCGTCAGTTCGTCTGCATGTAATTATTCGAATCCTAGTAGACATTTTCGTAAAATTTCATATTTGGCTCTTTTAGAAAGATTTGTCGAGATATTCCAAATTTCATTAAAATCACACCAAATTGGGCAATTGTCATTTCTTTGTCATTCCGTCTGCATATAATAACTCAACTCGCATTAGATGGACTTAGAATGATTTATCCAGCATTCCAAAATTTAAAATCGGACAAATATAAATTTGCCAATTATTGTTTCTTTTTTTTTCATACTTCTGCTTATCACAAACTATCTATATACTGTATATTGTAGCTGAAGCATTGGATATTATGTTTGTTGACGTGCGCTAATTAGAGGAATGAATGGTAGTATGGCGGATGCGCAGAAACGAAATGGCTTTGCTTTTTCATTGAGCATGTTTTGTGGTCGATTTGTCAGTTTACTGGACGAAAAACCAGAGTTTCTCCTGAAACCGAGTAACTCAGCCGCGTTGAGAAAAAAACTATAAAAATACCTCGCGTCATAAACCAAATTCGAACCTAGGCCTTTTCTGGTGTTGGAAGGACAGTGATTATACCCACTTTGCTACCCGCGAGGGCTAGTCAACAAATAATGTGGATTACACACAGACACGTACTCACATGGTCTTTTCAGCAAAGTTTGAAACTGTTAGGATACTTAGTAGCTGACAGCACTACCGATAGACACTGAAATAGCCCCGATTACAATGAAATAATCAAATTTTGAACCTTGCCAGACCATGTCATTATACTGTACACAGACTCCAAGGGACAGAGAATCGGCAGTCCCCAAAAGAGATCCTTCTTATAACTGCAGGTACAAATACTCCTGAGAAGAGTAATTGCTGATAAGTAGCTCTGGAACCCAATCGAATACTGCTGTCACCGAGGAAGAGAATCAATTCCATCTCTTAGCATTAATCCCCGGAGCCCATCCTAAAGAGAGGGCAGCCGGCAGCGAAACATAATAGCCAGGATTAACAGGTGACACCATCCTCCCCTGAGACAGCTATGAACTCTTCCTGCATCTGCTCACTTGTTTCCCCTCATCCCCTCCCTCTAGGTAACAGGTAATTGGTTGGATGCCATTTGTTCCCGTCAATGGCTCTTTTCTCCATTTCCGGACATTCATATTTTACTAGCATTAGACTAGACACAGACTCGCTAGAGAAGCACTAACCGAACAGAAAGAAAAAAAAAAGAAAATGAACCTTTAAAGTAGCTGATGAGATCACTCGGTCCTAATTTATAAAATCTAATAGCTTCTGCGTTCTATTGATAGAGATGATACGAACTTGTACATCTGACATTTGAAGTCCCTATATTGCCAATGAGCTACTCCCAACTGTTTATTTTAATTCTGCGTAAAAATTAAACAGGATTGTTAAGCACTACATACTTTTAGTAATTCAAGTCCTGAGAAATACATGTATCAACCGACTTCCTGAGTAGCCTGGATAATTATTTCTAGGGGAATTTAGTTTTATTATTACTATTAGCCTATGATTCGAGTTAGCCCAGGCTTTTTGTTGTACCATCCAAAAAAGTAATAAATAAACTACTCTCCTCATGTGATTCCCTCATCTTTGAATTTCTGCAAACAATCAGCCTCAATCACCCATGGAAGCAACCTATGGAGTCACCCATGGAGGCAACCGCTGACCGAAAAACAGGAAAAACTTCTGAAATCCAGTCTAACCCACTTACCCCAGTAATTTGAATTTACGATATAGAATCATTTATAACCTAGTTCTATAACCATTTATAACAGTGAAAATTTCGCCCTAATTTTACTTTCTCCTCTCAGAGTCTCATAGACTTCAATTAGGTCTCATCTAAGTTAAACATGAGTTTTCCCTTTACAAAACTGCGCTGTGTTTCCTTCAGAATTGCATTTACATTTAAGTGTTACCCTGTATTGCTTTTATGATTTTCCCTACCATTGAAATCAGGCTAACTGGTGTTCTAAGAGTGACCTACGTCACTCTTAGAACAACCTTCATGCATTGGCAATACTTTGGCACTTCAACAGTCCAAAAGAATCTTTCCCCTATCCATTAATGGTTCAATGCCATCAGCTCCAGGAGCTTTTAGACTCCTGGAGTTTGAGGGTTTACAACCAATGGCGTATTTTCTTAAATGTCATTTCACCTTTAGACTCGCAATTTTTTCAAATAAAGTCTTCTGTAATTTCAATATCGCTAAGTTCATGCTTTCCAGCACCATTCACAATTTCTCACGGTGAAAGGTGTTTCATCTCCAAATATCGATGCTAAATTCCTGTTCAGTTTCTCCGCAACACTAAAACTTCTCTGCACCCATTACACAAGGGTCCTGTCTGGCAGGTCAGCTTTCTCAGGACCGAGCATTGGGGTGTGGACCAGGAATTCAAGTCTGGGTTCCGCACAGGGAAAAACGTTTTCCCCAAGGTCTGTGTTGGCTACCGACGCCCATAATTGATGTTATAACACAGAAGACAAGGTTGGCATGGGGGAGGAGTTAAGAGGGTGTTTAATTTTGCCCCAAAGCAACTAAAATTATGAGGTTTTGTATATAATGGCTGTATATTTCATAAATTCTATTAACGATGGCTTTCAAATTATAGTTTTTGGAAATTAGTCGTGCGGAAGAGGTAGTGATTGATTCTGGCAGTCCATGGGATTGTTCAAGCATTTGTTGACTAGCACTCAAAGTTAATCCCAAAATGTTTGAAAATCATCAGGTTTTTAAATCAATTGATTATTTTGTTAGTTCAGACAGGAAGATTTGTATTTGGAACGGTATTTGCATACTGCTGTTAATTCCTTTTTAGGATTTCATGAGTGACCATTGGAAATTTCTCTAGATATGTATTTCTTGATAGTGTCTGGCCATTTCAGAGAAAATTTCATTTCGGCCTTCGGTGATATTTTCATCTTGCAGCTGAGTGGTAGAGATGGTTGCTTTGCGCATCTGCGTTCTAGAGAGAAAAAGTACTTGGTAGGGACGTCAGATAGAGTTATGTGAATGTGCCTTGACCTTGGTAGGAGATTGCAGAATATTTTTTGCGGAATATACAAGTGGGCTTGTATACTTAGTATGTAAGGTTGACTGACAAAACTGGTTATCAGGTGCTATTTGTTTTAGCCTCTGTTCAAGCGGATAGGATAGAATTTGGCCTTTTGACTTTTCTGATGACTGCAAATTTGTGAGAAGGATTTCAGTTGGCTTTTAAACTTGGGCCACCTTCGTTCGTGGGCTCAATCTTTAGATTGAATGAGATTTAATATTAGAATCTGTAACTGTTGGAAATTCTCAGTGGATTTTGTTGAACATCCACCTACGATGTTCAACAAAACTCTGCCACTAGGAATTTCCACATGTGGGATGACTCAGGCAATATGGCCTTAGTCGCTGATGTTCCTAAAATCCTACTACAACAACTGCTGGTTAATAGGTTAAGGTATGAAAATGCAACAGCCCAACTCCAACCTAATTTAGAATATTTGTGGTGAATATTTAATGTGTAGACAGGGTGGGCGGTTTGTTTATATAATTCGCTTTTATAATCGCTCCCACAATTGTTTCGTTTGACTTGATTTGTCTTATTTCAATAAGCAAATAAAACAAGCAGGATATTTATAGAATTAGACCCTTTGTCTTCGTCGTAAACGCTCATTCGGTGAATCTTTTAACTTAGAATCATTACTTTGCATCCACATTTTTGAATTATTTTCCCTGTTTAGCATTCTTATGAAAAATACAATGATTTATATTCATTCTGCGAAAAATAATGCACATTTAAATGCAACAGAACTCTATTAAAATTATTATTAAATTGCGGTGTTTAGTGCGTGTATGTGAAATGCATGAATAATGTAAGTGATATTATTTACGAGAAAACTGGCCCTAAAATTTGCCCGTCTGACAAGCTAAGTCAATACCAATTATTTCAGTTATCACCAAGAGTATCCGCTTTATTGTAACCAGTACCTGCTGTCCTAACGCGTTTCCAGTTGCTTAAATGGACATAAAAGTAATGAATAAGCTCAGTTTCTTAATTCGAATTCTTCTCCATGTTTATTTTATTTCTGCCTAATTTCATCCCTTAGCTGCTGATTTGCGTATCTCATTGTTTATAAAGAGTTGAGCGAAGCCTGGAAGAATAGAACTGTTTCTTCTTCAATAACTTTTTATTCCGATTCCTCAAAAGTAAACTCAGCGATATTTCTGAATTAGAATCTACCAGAAATGTATGACACTTCCACCATTTATCTATTTCATTATCATTTTATTCCTATTCTTCGCTAACTTGCCTTTTAATATATGTATTAGCTTCGCGAATTACTCGTATGTTCCAACATCGAAATCTGTCTTTCAGGCGCAAAGATTTAATCCCCTGCTGCTTCTAAAGAAATTACTTTCCCTTGTTCTGAATAATGTTACTGCGCCCAGTGGAATTAGAGCTATTGTTTTACGACAGAGCTCTTTATCAACTTCTCTTAAGAAGTGTGATGTTTGCAACTTGTCGCGATCTGTTTGTCTTTACAAGGGTCATCAGATACTTCCCAAAGTGATTTTGGTTATGTTAGCGTTTGGTAGCGAAGTCCCTTGTCGAAAGCTATAATATTTGTTTGGTTTTTTTCCATATAATTATCAAAGAAAATGGCGGTTTGTGAATTTAAAGTCTGTTTTCAAGAATAGCCAAATTATATTCCAAATAATAGCCAAATCCCAAATTGAATGAATAATTTCGTTTCGATTTGTTTTTATTAAACTTACATGCATGGTAAAAGTACATCGCAGCTAGCAACTCCACGATAAAAAGCTCATGCGCATGCTTGTCAATTCAAGCAGCATGAGCATTTTCGTCTGTTTGTTTACAATATAGATGAAACAATAAAAAGATTCACTCATGTCAGTTTCAGGCAGCATTGGCGTTTTGTCAGTGATATCCGACAAAGAAAGCAGAGCACAGATTTCGTCTGGTTTCTTTACAACAATGGGAATTGAAGTCGTGTGCGCGTGTTTCATGATAAAACACTCACGCGCGCATGTCAATTTCAGGTAGCACGAGCCGTCTGCCTCATTTATCAAAGGCTACAAACAGACGCGTACATACATACATAGATAGGGCCGTGAAACTCCATTAAACACTGTAAAGGACCTTAGGCATACGTAGTGAAATACTATACGCACACACGCACACCTGTCAAATTTGATGTAGTAATAACAATTTAAGCTATTTATCAAACGAAAGACACATCCACATGTACACACCGGTAATAAATGCATCCAAATAAAAAGACTATGCGGTTTTGGAATTAAGGAGTTTAAAACACGCAAGTGCACCACCATTTTCACATACACACACATAAACACATACATGCACACACTGGGGAGTTTTATTCCTCACCGCAGTCCAGCTAAAATAATGGGATTATTTGAAGTACACTGTGGGAAGAAATTTAGAAGCGGCACACATGTAACTGATGTACTTTGCAGACCACAAAGCAGATGCGAGAAGAAGGAGAAAAAAAAAAAGAGCAGACGCATCTGTCTCAGAGTGTGCTCGACCACCGTTTTGAAATATGAATGAAGCCATGAACCTGCCGCCGCACGAAAGGGTGGCCGCTCATACTTGCCGTGTGCTTCGAAACTTCTTTTGTTCTTTCCATCTCACAAGGCTTGGCATCGCAGATATTAGCCATAATGGAGTCTGGAGAGAATGGCGCACTAGCGCTGTAGCAAGCATCTCCTAGAGCGGAAACTCTCTCTGAGCGTTTGTTTCTTATCACTCTCTCTCTCTCTCTCTCTCTCTGTATGAGAGTCATATGACGAGATAGTATACTTGTAAGCAAAGGACGCAACACGATGACGCAATAATAAAACGAAAGAGGGAGTGCATGGCGGGAAGGGGAATAACAAACAATTCCGATTATAGGACGTAATTTAATGTACCGAAATTCCATTCATACTTCTCTGGTGCCCGGCATGCTTTGCCAATTTCTATATATACGAAATGAAAGTTCAAACCCTTGATCGAAATTTAACAAGGGGGCTTATATTCTTATCCCTCGAATTCGCATTCATACATTCCCTTTTCTTACTTTGCGCTTCGAATCTGTCTCACGAAGTAGCTTAGTCCACAGTGATAAAGGTTTGAAAAAATATAGGTGGCGCCCTCTAGCAGCGCATTTGTATCAGAAATGACTCAATAACGGAAGAAAACTTCGAATCGAATTCCTTGGTCCACTCATCAGAATCATTCTGCTGATTCTGATGAGAATCAGCAGATGATTACCTTCTGAAGAATGATTGCCTGTGCACCTGAATTTGTAGAATGTTAAGAAATAACTCAATATATTGATTGTCGCTTTTCTTCATCTTTTTCCCCCCTCTGTGTCTGTTCATATTTAATTTTTTTCCACATTGCTATAATCCTGTCCGTACATTCCTCTTCCTTTATCCTATCCTCATATTTCCCTTCCTGTGTCCTGCCTCAATATTCTGCATCCTACAGTCCTTCATGCATGTTCATTCCTATATTCTGGATCCTAGATTCCTGCACGCATGTCCAATCTTGTCTTTCCATTCCTATTTCTCGATCCTACACTCCTTCACGCATGTCTAATCCTGTGTACCATTCCTATATTCTGATCCTACATTGCTTCATGCATGTCCAATCCTGCGTTCCATATTCCTATGTCCTTAATCCTATTTCTATTCCTGTGTTCTTAATGTGGTCTAATTAATGAGTTATTCGTTATCTACAGAAAATTAGGGATAGAAATATCTTTATATATTCCTAAATTCCTTTTCCTACTTTCTAATGCTTAATTTAAAATTTGGGGCTCACCTACACTTCCTACATTTAAGTAAACAGGGATGTACACCATTAAGTATACATCCATTTCTAATTAACCTGAGTGAATTTAGGCATGAACTGTTTTGAAAGTGGACTCAAACTTCCTTCTATGGAGTATTGGAAGTCGCGACTTCAACAACACCCTACACTCTGCCACCACCTAAATACTGGTCGCCATTGAAACACGAGATACGTCAGTACTCCATTTGTTTGTTGTGCTGTTGCTATGGCATTTCTTCGGTTGATGCGGAAAGTAATCACCAACAGCAGTCTTTTCTCTCCTCTGCCGTCTCTACCTTCATTACGACATCGTCCCCTACCCTTAGCACGTGTATGTGTGCGTGTTTATGTCACAAGAAACATATCAGTGGATAAAATGATTCCTGGTGAGAAGGTCAGATTGTGGGGACATAAAATTATTTCAAGGATATGTTGGACAACATCTACGAACACCGATAATTGGATTATTTCCTCCATCTCTAAATTATCTTTCTATTACTCTAAGCAGTTAGCTTACTTAATTTTCTTTCTTTCTCTCCTTCCTCTTAAAATCACATCTATTCTCACCCCCACTCTTCTATTATTATTTCCATTAACTCTATTTCTACAATAAAAGTAAGTATTTTTTATATAGAAAAGCAAATACATGAAAGAAAGGACAAGTTATTCCATTGGCATTCATGAGAGAGAGAGAGAGAGGAGAGAGTATAGTGCTACATTATCATTATTTTAAATCTATCGTTGTATCCTCAGGAACAGTCATTTCGAAACATACTGGCACCTCATAAGAGATTAATATCAAATTCCATCTTGTTTTTTCCATTTCTAATTCTTATTTTTATTCCTATATTATTTTCTCTTCTCTTTCCATCACTGTAAGAGAGTCATACAGTGATGGATTTTTTCTACATATTAAATTCAAATTTTTTGTTGAAACACAATCAGATAGGGCTGGAAAAAGTTCATGAGGAATCACCAATCCCTGAAGAAGGCGGGAGAAAGGAAGCAGATCCAACGTACTCAGAGTTGCTCGGCATGGTTAGACATAGTTGAGCTACTGCTTACAAGCCCCACCTCGCACCAATTAGCGCCCTAAGTTGGTTGCAGTGATACCTAGTCCAATGTTCTTGGACTATGAAACAGCAAAATAGGTCCCATAGGAGCGACAGGTCGCATCACACAGTCTTTAGATCAGACTGTCAAATGTGAAATTCAGAGATGGTCATGGTGTACCAAAATCTAGAAATGTAAAGTAGTACACTGAAACATTTTGGACAATTCCATGATGCCCCTAATGTTGCGGTTGAATAGAAATGGACCTTCCATGTTCCAGCACGATGAGAATCCATCCCTTACAGTGAACGAAGTCCAAAATGACTATCCTGGTCAGTCAACAGTTCAGACCCAAATCCGGTAGAACACGTTTGGGTTAAACGGGAAGGCCAGGTCAGCGCGCATCCAACGCGCCCAGCTGAACTGGCGACTGCACTGAAGGACGAATGGAGACAAATTCCTGCTGCCTACCACAAGGAAGTGGTCTAAAATGTTTCATGATGGATCGATACTAAACACCGGAGCCAAAGTTAAGCCTACATCTTATTAATTTCCTCACTAAAACTCGTGCTTTTCCAAAAAATTACAGTATCCAAATACGTTTGGTAGAGAAGTACATGTCTTCTGTACATATACTACCTTTCTTTCCTGTTTAAATTACCAACTCTAGTTTTGAGCCACCACTATTTATATTCCGTTCTTCCTCCCCCTCACCTCAGAAAGCATCTGCTCCATCCCTGTGCAGACGTTCGTTTAAATTATGTACTGGATATATCCGTGTTCCTTTGTTTAATTTGCATATTCTATTCAAGTATTCCTACCTATGCTGTCCTCCTTGGAGTTTAACTATTTACTCTTTTCCCATTCGTTTGCTTCCTCTTTCAAAGCTCCTCTCTATCTGTGACTATTTCTCTCCTTCTTCTTTATTTGCCCTCATTGGCGTCACTGATACAAAAAAAGCCTCATCAAGTCGTAAAATCTCCCTCAGCTAAATTTCGAAATAATCTGCCAATGATTTTTTGCTGCTGCTGCTGTTTCCTGAAGAAACGCCACATTTCCAGACTTTGAAGTTCGTGCTTTTGCTGACAAATCTCTCACAATTTCACTTGCGTGTACGGCACCCCTGGATACCTTTCGTGACGATGTAACCGTAGGTCAGAGGTCACCTAAACCTGACTAGTTAAGTAAGTAAAAAAGAAAAGCAAAATTCTTAACGTTTCCCAAGAGAAGCCTAGCTATCGACTGCTCCTTGGCATGATCTTGGTGCTCATGATTAGGGGCAAATTAATTCTGGAAAATTTGATAGAATGCTTTAGAATCTGACACGAATTCCTTGAGAGTGACGTAAACGAATGAGGGAAACTTGAAAATATGTCTTGCACAGTATATCGAGTCACTCGTCACGAAAAGGCTATAAAACCATGGGGGAGTGTGCATGGTACGTAGAATTACTTGAGTTTGAGAATTCATTACAGATTCGCCTGGTATTTTAATGATTCTTGAATAATGCTTAATGTATTTACCATTACATCTTATATCAGACATTTTAGGATGTTTCTGATTATGATGACACCTCGATATTTCTTTAGCAATTGAATAATTGAAAAAAATCCTAAGAACTCGGTGGGCTTGCTCCAAAGAGACGGTAACTCGTAAAGAAATGTTTACGTAAAGTACCATCATGTTCAAGAAACTTGCGCCATAGCAGAAAACAAAGCTCTTGAGTTTATTCTTGGTCGATTTATCCTTCCGTTTAACAAGGATCTTGAGTTTATCCTTGAAGGACATCTATCAAGGATAAACTCAAGATCTTGCACAGTAATAGTTCGACTTTTTCAAAATTCTGTAGGTTGTATTGAAAGAGAAAAATCGATGGCATCGTTAAAGAATTAATTCAAGATTGAAGAAAAATAGAAAATATACATCCAGCGCCTCCCCCCTACCTAACCACATTCATTCATCCCCTTCTCCATACACACAAGTCCTCGTGGGTAGCACAGTTGGTAGAATTGCCATCCGCTCCACACAGGGTTGAAAAGACCTGAGTTTGATTCCTAGCAACGACGAGAGGATTTTTATGGGCCTTTTTCACAATGGCTGAGTTAGTCAGTCTTAGGCGAGGGTAGAATGGTTTTCCTCTGGTAACTCGGGTTTTTCATACAGAAAACAGAAAATCGACCACAGAATACACGCAATTAGACAAGAGCAATATGGCCTTAGTCGCTCATGCTCCTGAAAGCCTACTACTTACTAATAAGATTAGTAACAATTTCCATAAAGGACGTTCTTATCAAAACTAAAGAACTGAAATGGACTTGGGCAAAACACATAGCTCGAAGACGTGATGGCAGATGGACTAAGAAAATAACAGAATGGTACCCAAGAGGTATAAAAGAAAATAACAATGGAAGTTGGAAGATAACAATGGAGATTTACTGCTCACGAATTCTTGAATTCGTGAGCAGTAAACGGATGGCCATTGCACAAAACAGAAGGAACTGGAAAGTTGCTGGAAAGGCCATCCTGCAGTGGATTGAAAATGGCTAAAGATGATGATGAACAATTTCCAGTTATTAAAATCAAAGCTATTACTATTTCTTGGTTTCTGATATTTTTAAATGGCATGCAAAGAGAATGAAACCCAAATAAAACCTTTGATTTCCCCTAATAGATATATTAATCAAAATAATGATCCATCCCCTATCGTTGCCCTATGATGATGACACACGCGTATATAAAAATCTTCAAGTAATTAATATAATTGATGCAACCGAGAGTGTTAAGATCCGATTATCCTTGAGTTCGTGTACATGCGCTTTTCTTGTCTTTTTAGCATTGCGTACCCGCTAAAGAACGAATAAAAAAATGGGGTCCCGCAGATTATCGCCGTCCCTACTGAAGCTGTTTTCAGTGCACCCAACGAATCGCAATATTCCTGTAATCAGAAGCAAGTTATATAACTGAGAGTCAATCTTTAGCTATGCCTCCTGGAGTTGAAAGAGTCTGCCAGACGCAGGTGTTGACCCATACGGCGTGTCCTATACTCTCAACCTTTGTTACCATGACAACAACAGACAACCTCCACTGCCTGAGAAGTGAGTTACTAGTCCTAAATCCGGTCGAAGAGAGTGCACAAGTACCTTTGCGGTTGATGTTATGTCATTTTATTACTAATACTGGCAGGCAACCGAGGTTGCCTTTTTTCTTTTTTTCTTCTTGTAGATGAACATTATAAAATTCTATAAAGATAGATGCACACTTAACTAGGTAGGCCCTGGTCGTGACAAAAAAAATCAGCTTATCAGTAAAAGTCTGTTGTGAATAAATATTAATGCATTTCTGTTACTAAAAGGCGCCCGTTTTGAAAAGGCCACAAAAAAGGGGACTCTTTTTATACGCGTAATAAGACACAATTAAAAAAGGTCGTCAGATGTTCTAATGGTGACGCATCCATTGTTGGTCGCTTGTCTCAGAGAAAGGGGCTTGCCTTGTGTCATACTGTAAACGCTTTAATATAACTCATTAAAAACAAATGCGCCTTGCAAGCGGAGTGGTTCGTTAATCTTGCCATAGTTTAAGGGCACGCGCCTGCCTTAGTCACACCGCTGTCATATTAGTTTCCCGTCGCCTGGGTATAATTGAAGGAGACGTGATTAACCAGGAAAGAATTTTAGCTAGGACGTGTATTCTGCTACAAGAGCTTCACCACACCTGTTTACCATAGGGGGGAAAGAGGGGGGAAGTTATAGGTATTCTATCACTCCTTACTTATCTGATCTTACTGTCCACGTATAGTAGAAGAATTGATTGCTTAAAGATTTCTCCATTTCTCTCTCTAAGACCTATTTTGAATAAGCGCAGTCTTATGGATTAATACTTTCAAGTTTTGCTGTTTATGATGTATTCATCCGCAGAATATGCGCACTATCTGTCGAATAACAAACTGGACTTAAGCAGAGATTAAGTTTCATTCAGTGCAGAAGCTTTGCTTAATAACACTCGTATACTAAGTAGCAAATAGTCGGCCTTTTCTCCTTCCCATTGCATGGTTCGAAACCACGTGACTGTTAAATATGGCTAATGGAATACATCACATCATTTTATATACTTTGCATTACATCTATTGCACTTAAGATTATCACTATTTGCATTATTACTGTGCGCATCTACTGCTGGTCTCTTTGTCTAACAAATATAGCAAAATTCAAAATCGATGCGTATTTACATATTCCCGGGTTGAATCGCTTTTTGGTCTTATATGTAACTAAATTGCATACATTCCCCATCGATATTCAATATATGTTTAGCCATATAAAGCCACTGTATGTGCGTAGTCTCTTTCTGCGCATAGCTATTAGCAAACTGGGTTTGTTACTTAGCGCATCAATCTCATTATGGAGGCACTTCACCACGAGTTGTCTTAGTAATGCACTATTCTAAAAGACACTGCTCCAATGGAGAAATATATTGCTTTTATTTAAAGCATATGCTGCTACCAGACCCGGGTTTAAATCCTAATATAACGAGTACAATACAACACGCGTTTCAGTTGACCATTGTTCAAGCTCACGTAACTGCATATAGCAATATTCTTGTATTCTCTCTCTCTCTCTCTCTCTCTCTCTCTCTCTCTCTCTCTCTCTCTCTCTTATAAACTCCCCTGACTCACGGGCTCACGTTGCACTCCCCTGCCATAGATATATTAGCAGGAACGTGTTGTCAAGGATCCACCTACTGCTATTTTATTCTTTTTTTACGTTCTTGGCATACGTTTCTGAATTTATATCAAAGTCTTTAAAGTATCCGATTTTTCCTGGACAATTATTTTTTCTTTACAGATATTGAGTTGACCAGTTTCTGCATCTAGTCCCCGATCTCATGACGATAATGCTAAGAATTTCGCCAATATTAGGCGGATATCCTGTAATATCGAAGTGGTGAACGGATCCCCATCGCCACCTAGCCCGTTTAACCATCCTAGAATCTAATATTTCAACACGAAAAAATTTCTCTGGTAACATGATAGTACGAAAGACCAGATGTCACCCGCGTACAGTGAAATTGGAGTTGCACATCACCTGAGGTCTGATAATCTTTTGCAATAGACGTCAGTAATTTCTAGTCGTATGGTCCGATGTCTTTTTCTTCCTCATCTTCTCAAAATGGCCGTTGAAGGTAAGCCCCTCGCCTCGTGTTAGTCTCAGGTCCGTGTGGAACCATACACCCGAATTCTGTTGCTATTTGTCATGATCTGATTATCATTTCTCGATCTCCTCTTATAGATTAATAACTTTATCATTCTATCGTTAAGAAAAGGTGTGAATAAAATTAAAATTTACAATTCACTATTCGAAATTAACTTAAAAAGTACATTTTTCAGTAAAAATTTTTCGCACAGAGTGTAGGAGTAATATTTAGCCCATGCGCGTGAAATGATCTGTTACTTTCTTTACAATGATCCGGTGATCTGATATTTAGAGATCTGTCTAATAAAGTGATGCTGACATTATAACCTGTTTCATAACTCATGTAGACGACACCTAGAGCATATTTATATTTCGGGGATACTTTATTTGGCACATACTGTACTTTATTAAGAAATAAATAATTTTTGTGAATTTCGATCTAATATTTCTGTAGACAGATTAAACCCTAAATATTTCTAACCTATTCTATGCAATATATCATTGTGCTTTGACTTAAAAAAGCAATTAAATGCATATATAGCAGGTAATGAATATGAATAGAAGAACTAGCAGTAACCTCTTTGGGCAGTGGAAATGCGTAGAAATTAATAAATCTCCAAAGACACCAGTGAAAGAAAATATTTCCATTTAACTTGTGCTCATTAAATGATAGTCCAGATTGAAACTGGCAGTGATGTTGCTTAGAAGCATCGCAGGTAGAGCCAAATCACTACCTCTCGTGTGATCTGATCTAACAATGTCTTATCAATTATCGTTTTTGAAGTAAATGAGTGAGGTAGAGAAATACAATCTCTAGGGAGCTAGCCAAACGTATAATCTACGTTTGGCTAGTGGTTCTTGAAATGATGGCATGATCGATTTTGAGACTTTAGAAAGTTGGGAGAGGAGATAAATGGTGGCTTGGGTATAGAAATATCGTTTCTCTCTCTCTCTCTCTCAATTCTCTGCTTGATTGTACATCAGCTAAAAGAGTTAGCCTTGGCCCCTATGAAGCTGGTACCTCCATGTTTCTAGTTAGGTACAAAAAAATATATAACCTAACAGAAAAAAGGAAAACAGAAAGAGTAAAAGTTTTCGTTGAACAAACCACAGTATGGCCCTCATAGGAAGGATGTCACTTTGATAATGTTTCTACAGAAGCGTTCCTCCTTTGGACCCAAAGGATCAATAGGTTGATGTGTTTTTGATAGCCTTTCAGGGTGATGACCTGACATGCAGGAACGCTTCCCCATCCGGGTCATCATCATACCACTTCATCAGTTTTCTATAGGCAAAGAGACACTTAACGGAGGGAGGGAATCAGAAGACTATTACAACACAATTGCCCCATAAGGAATACTAAGAATTGGCTACTCACATAGTCAGGAACAGTCTGAGCCGACCAACTGATACAGGAAGGGGAGCATCTGCACAAAATATTCAATAATGAACTGAAATTGTGTATATTTTATTAACAAAGACACGAATAATATCTCTAATGATATCTTGGCCACCTGGTGGTAGCTCAGATTCTTGTAGTGGCGCCATCTAACTGTTATTTTGCAAGTTATTTTAACAATCGTCTACTTTCTCCTGCTGGGTGCAGGCGGTTTAAAAATATTGAGTTAAAAAGCAGAAACTTGAATATAACCATAATGGTGGATTCTTTCACATTGGCTCCATTGACGTGTGGTGTTTGGAAAGAAAGCCTGACCTTTTAGGGAAACAGCACGCGTCGCTACCCTTGTTCTAATCACGATTTACTACTTAAAGAGGTACAAACGATGGTTTGATGAACGCTGACAATATCTCCCTCCACCCGCTTCATAGCCCATGTAATGTTCTACACCCATTTAACGGAAATTTTGATGATAAAACTCAGCAGGGCGTGTGTCCTGGATCCTTTCCAATAGATTCATATAACCTTTGATGTCTACCTCTAAATTTGACGCACACGAAGATAATGATTGGCCTTGACGAGAAAATTTACGCAACAGAGCAATTAAAAGAAATTTTTCTCAACGTACAGAGAAAGGCATCGGTTGCCTTGACATTGAAGAACTTTATTTTGATGATGGAATGTCTGTTCTTCAATTTTCCTTTACTTTTTTCTGGATTTCTCCAACTGGAGAAATTCTGTAATCTATCCAAAACACATCCATCATGCAGAGGAAGAACGAGATTAGGGAGATTAATGAGGCGAAAGGAAGAGAGAAAAAGGGAGATTAAAGGGGAAATATGACGGAAAAGACAGAGGAAGATGAGGGAGATAAATGAAAGAAAATACATAGAAGAAATAAAATAGTCCGAGTAAATCGATCTGGATGATAACAACAATAAAGAAAAATGCCAGAAACAGAAGTGAAGGAAAGAAATAGCAAAAAATATAAGATAAATATATATTCTCTCTCTCTCTCTCTCTCTCTTTTCTTTGTGTATGTGTATGTTAAAGGACACGTGATGCACATACGAAATAATAATTTAAGTATATGAATAATCTAATTTTAATCTTTTATGTACACTCGTGATCAAAAAAAATTTGCCCTCCCTATAACTGGAATCTCTACGAGAAGAAATGGAAATATGTTACTGACGTGTCTTTCTCGTGGTATTTCATAGTGACATTTTTTATGGTTTACATAATAGATTAGTTATCTAGCTAGATATGTTACCATAACTTTTTTTGTAGCAATGTTTTTCTTTTGGTTTGTGATTTTCTGTATGACTCGGGTCAGAGCTACCGTTTTCTAATAATCACATATAGTTCGCTTGTTAAGTTTCTTCTGTTATGGTATTTGCTATTTCTGGCGCCAAAAAAAGGTAAATGGCGCGTCAATCTAAGCTCTCTATTTTGATGACGCAACCCAATTATGTATTGCATCATCGGTGCCATGAATATTAACCTGGAAGCAGTTTCATTTGGGCCAAAATGTTCTCTTACAAACTCTATCATTTTTCACACTCCGTCCAAAAAAGCCTGAATGCTCAGTAAACGTCATGCTGCTATTTTCATAACGGTTCATGATAAGGTATGATCAGGAAAATCGGAAAGGTATTACTTTATAATTTATTACGTTTATATCAGAAAATACTGGAAGGGACGTTGTTGCTGTTGATTTGTTACCATAGAAAGAGAGAGAGAGAGAGAGAGAGAGAGAGCGATTAAACGCTGTACTTCATTAAAAACCATAGCAATGGCTTTAAACAATTTATTCTTACTTTTTCCGGCGTCCGTGTATGGATCATTCATGATGCCTTCCATTATCTTACACAATCGTGACTTAATACTCAGATATTTATGACGAGTTACAGATAACAGAGAGCCCATGAAGTTGCGATTCCTTTGAGAACGCCATCCTGTTTACAGTGAATAGTGAACGCCGGAATAGTTTGCCGGGAACTCAGGAATTGTTGCTTTGTTTTGGAGAAATATTTAGTAGAAAGTAAAGCATTTTTGACAAAGTGCAGGTATTTATCCGATCTATTGTGTGACAGCTGCACAGAAGTCTAAGGATGAAGAGAAGGGCAGAAAAGGCGAGCAAAAGACAAGAATTAAAAACGAATACAACAAGCAGGCAGAACAAGAAACAATGGTTGCTTTAATCGAAAAGAGTTTGTTATTGCAGAAACTTTTGAAATAACGCAGTAGTAATATATCAAAAGCTTTTAAACGATTTTGTGGACTAAAGGGCCGGTTTCAGATGTTCTTTCGCCTCCTTTTTCACTTCACAAACAGAAATCGAAAGAGGAAGAAACGCTAGCCAGAAACTGCGACTTTTAATAATTTTTCGCATGTTTTATTGGCAATTCACTTACTTGTTCAAATCCAGATTCCAGAAAATTCTTTTTGATTCGTTGCTATAGCACCGAGCAGATGACAATTAGCTAGACAGTGCGAAATTTACAATACGAACGCAGTTTTCGAAACTTACAACTAATTACATGTAGATTTCTTTGATTCTGTTTGTTGTCATAACAAGAAAAAACGTTTCGAGGGATTCTTTTAACAGATGTTACCAATTAAATAAGATATAATCGATGTACGAGCTTTAAAACAATTTCAAATCAACACGATTCGGTTGCCGCCAACTTTCTTCAACTTTCGCAACTGCCCGCATCAAAACTCTTACGCCGTAAACCGAGCCGTGCCATCAAACATCCCCGAACGTCACCCACTAAGGTAACTCCACTACCACCTGTCAGCCCATTTATCGGTCAGAATGCTAGGCGTCCAAGTGTCTCCCGTCACGTGCATATATTTCATCCCATGTGCCGCGTCGCCCGCCACAAGCATCACACCAGACGAAAACAAAAACATCGAAACTTACCTGTGTGTTTGTAGATGGTCGGAGGAGTTAACAAGTCTTTGACCCTTGACCTTTGACCCTTCTTTGGGAGTTTCTTCGGGGGAGTTCAGCAACAAAAAGCCATGTGGCTGCAGCCGATGTCACCCCCACCCACAGGGATATGAGCGTTCTAATGCTTCGGGAGTGTGTGGCCACGTTCTCCGCCGGCTCTTCGACGGAAGCACCCTGCTGGCGTTCTTGGAAGCTTAGGGCAGACTGGCCGAGGGAGCTGGCTGAGTCTCTTCTCAACCCGCGCCGCCGGCACTACACGAACACGAGTTCCCGCCGTAATGACTTTTATTGATCCGTGGCGCTCTGGTACTGACAATACGAACGTCAATATCCGCAGACGAGTCCACCTGAGAAAGGGGGAGAAGGTGGAGATCTTCGGGATTTGGTGAACAAAGAGTTGAAATTGTTTTGTTTACCTGGTCGCGCCACGCTCGCTGCATGAACCGGCAAGAGTGAGAAAGAAAGAAAGAGATAGGAGGAGAAGGAGGAGTAGGGAGGGGGAAGGAAGGAGAGAGAGAGAAGGAGCATCCAAGACACGGCTGTTTCGCTGTTAATTTATGCGCGCTACTCACGCACGAACACACACACACACAAGCTGTTCGGAAAGACAGGTGTTTTTCCTGCGTGGCCTTTTAACAACTCTGCATATTACTTAACATTTTCAGGAAAACCTATTTTCTATTAAAGAATGAAGGAAAGAATGAAAAAATAACCTTGGTTGTGAGTAGATTTTTAAGACATTTTGATTATTATGTCACTTAGAGAATTTTTTTTTGTTTTTTTTTTAATAGTTTTAATATACAAAGTTATTGAGATCAGCTTTTCATCCCAGAAATGTTCATTACATTGACAATGAACGAAATATGGCTGGGGCATTGGAGTTGATGAAAATTCCAAATATCCAAAACAACCTCAGTTCCCGGAAATGCATTTCCAAAATATTTGTTGCACCTTAGCAATATAAAAATAAAATTCTTTAATTGGTTGATGTTATACAAGAGGTAGTGTGGTCTGGCACTGTCATTCGCGTGAAAGGAATAAATGACAATGAACCTTAGTAATACTTTTTTTAAACATGAAAAAATAGCCTTTCATCCCTATTATAAATAATCCCTGTTATTAAGGGTTCATATTATTCACCTTTTTTTTTTTTTTTTTTTTTTCAAATGATTATCAGTTTTCAAATCATTGATTCTGGTGACTGTATGGTGTATAAGGAATTGCATATATGACTTCACTTTAGGTTCACCCCCTTTGATTTCATAGTTATAATATACAACGTTATTGATAACTGCTTTTCATCCCAGAAATTTTCATTGTTCATTACGATGACAATGAACAAAATGGGGCTGAGCATTGGAGTTTATACAAATTTTACCAAATATCCGCATCAAGTCCAGTGCACCAGAAATGCAATATAAAATAAAATTCTTTACCTGGTTGGAAAGAAGACTATTTCAGTTATTTTTGGTCTTCTGAATCGAATTTGGAACCAGTTTAATAAAGTTTAGTGCCTTAGCTTGATCGTCTGATTTAGCTTTTCACTAAATTTCTGAAATCCGATTGGACGATATTGAAGAAATGTATTCTAAGAAGTTTGTAATTAAAAATCGACTGAAGTAATCTATAGATGATGATAGATAGAATACCATCTGAGGGATGTGCAATAAATTAAAGAAACGTGTGTGTGTGGAACTAGCTGAACACATTGTACGCTCTGTTGAAAGCAAGGGAAACGAAGCAAGCGACGTCGCTATCTGTCTGCTCGACAGCACACCAATAGGAGTATTTGTCACCATGACGACAGGATGGTGTCCACGCTTCCCAACAGAAGCTTAATTTTAAGTGAATACAATATTGCTATTGGTAGAACAGAAAAACTTGTACCTAGTAGAGAGGCCACTTGAACGGATACAGAATCAGCCTGGAGGTTATTCTTGGTCTGGGTCAACAGTTATTGATTGCTAGTCGAAGTGCGAACGGAGCGCGCGCACATGCACACACACACACACGCACTGAAATTGGTCCTTCAGCAATAGTAACTCAGGTGTTCCGGTTGTTGGGACCAATTTCTTAATTGGAATTTCCTTTCGCGAGATTTTCCATAGCTGAGTACCCTATCTTTGAAAATTCCCTGTAGCTGAAACTTACTGTACCGTATGAATCTGCTTCCAACACTTAGGACGCACTTCTACCAGGTCAAATTTCGAAATGGAGGACACCAAAGTAGAACGTAACCAGAAGACATCTGTTAAAATTTCTATGCCGATGTATATCATCATGACCAAACTACCAATAACGAACCTATATTCATCTTACTGTTGCACACAAAATGCAAAGCGCCACCTGCTTTATGAAGGTGTGCTGAATGTGAATACAGTTATCTGTAACGAAGATCTCATGAGTATATAGTAGTAGGTAATCCTTCAGCGTGGAATGATTATGAGGTACTATACTATCGTGCAAACTTGGAGGCTACGGCTACCAGCATTGTAAATTGCTCTATGTATTAATCATTAGCGTACCTACCTGTTTCTCTTTGGGGGAGAGTGGTAACTGAACATCAGACCTAGAGAACATTACCCGGGATTTTGTTTTTTTTCGTTTTGATCGAGTCTCTTTGGGGGGATTAAGTCCGGAAGCTATTTCCCCTACTAATATAAATTGCTCTTTTTTGTTTAAGAGAACAGTGCTGAAAGTCTTCAATGTCCATCCCAGATTCCAATTTAATCTCTCATAGACGTCTTGGAACACCGTTTGCTGGAACCCGAAGGTGATATGAAACAGCTCCCATCTAGCTCTTAACTAAATTTCGTTGAAATTGTTTCTAACAGGATCAAACCATAAAACTGCTGCAAAACACCGGCTACCATTCTCTTAGAATTTCAATCTAAGAGTGTCAAAAGGCGAAGTCAATCATCTACAAAAAATTACCATCAAATCTGTATATGAAATAAAAGAACCAGATCCTTTTGTATGGTAATAGAGAAAAGCTATCCATAGGAGGTATTAGAAACTTGAATTTAACTAGAATTCAAGTCTTCTGTGTGGTGAAAAGGTACAAAACTTTTTTGTATTATAATCTCCCCATGCAGAATTTTAGAGTTAGATATTAAATAGAATTTCGAAGGTAGATACAGTAACAGGCCAAAAACATAGAAACTGTTATTCACTATCTAGTAGGAGCACTTTTCGGCAGAATTATAACCCTTACGCATCGTGGAAGGATTCCACTAAGTGTCTGAAGGATTCTAGCTCGAGTTCTAATCTTTCTTTCATCAAGATATTTATCAGCTTCTGTATAGTGGTTAGTAGAAAACTGCGAAGCTGAACTGCCTTTTCCAGTATACCAGACATTCTTGGATTAAGATCTAAAGAATTAAGCGGCCAGGGTAGATGTTGGAAATCTTGGGAATGTTCCTTGAACCATAGGAACGATTTTTTCATAGTTGATATTTGCGTTGTTGCCTTGATAGAATCCATTGCAATATAGTGTTTCAGTTTGGTAAAAAATGAAGCAATGCAAGATGAAGTTGGTCGATACGACAGAAAAAACCATATGAGCGGACCCAGTCCGTACCAGCAGAAGATACCATCATACCTGCCGTCTCTTGAGTGGTGCACACGATATAGTCTGGATGCTTGGCTTCATGAGGTTCGCGCCAAACTTTAATCTTACTATTGGATCTTTTTCCACTGTCCCTTCGTAGTCTTGGCGTTGGCTACACAACTCCAGTGGAATCATTCGATTTTTTACATTTTACTTTTTATTTATACTTTTGTTTAGAAACACGACTATCAAATCCATCAATTTCCTTATTATTAAACGTATGGTATTGAGATCATACCATACGTATGATCTCAATACCATACGTTTAATGCAAATCAATTGCAAAAGGTTTCTAATATTTTGGTCAGCGAATATATTAAATAGAATGTCGAAGAAGTTGTATTATGTTGAGATTTACCCTTTCTGCTATAAGTTCCATTATGGCTATTTAAATGGTGGATTTTTTCTCTCTAATTTCTTTGGTGCTTAATCTAAGCGACATCCAATATCAGATTTTTCTTTATTTCTTATTCAACAAGCGTACTAAACGAAAATCTGATATTTTTTGCTAACACCTAGAGAAAGAACGTTTAAAAGGAAAGAAAGAAAAGTAGAGAGGAGGGACTGGCTTTGATAACTGCTTAGAGAGATTAGCAACAAAGAGAATTAATAGGTAGAAGGTTATTACTGAAGGTTGACTTTGTGCTAAGGCAGCTAAAATCATGAGGAGTTAGTGTGTATATCTGTAGATTGCATATATTCTAGGGTGGATTTGCCTGTTTGTTGAATGAAAAACTCCAACTCTGAGAGAATACAACGGATAATCGGCCACAGCTCAAGAAAGAAGGAAAGAAAATTTCCTGATGCCCAGTCAGGACTAGGAAATCAGGCCCTTTCCGGCAATGTGAAATCGTGGCAATCGTAACCCTCGTACTTAAGGCAAAAGCAAGAGAATGGGGAAGGGGGAATGGAATATAAATGGAGGGAAAGTAAATTATTTATATGAATCATTCAAGCTGTCGCTCATATCCTTCAGTGTATATCTGTCTATTCTGTGGCTGGGTTGCGTGTTTTGCGAGAGCTGAAGCATCAGAAGGAAAAAAAGCATTGAAACCACTCTTCTGAAACCGACCAACTCGGCCACGGTGGAAAAAACGCCAATAAAATCATTCCTCTAAAAATGTTTTAGGTAAAAGGAAGTTATTCGAACCGGGGCCTTTTTCTATACAATGTGAAAGGGCAGCAACGCTATCTACTTGGCTACACGCAAAAACAAGTGGAAAAGACCTGAGTTCAAAAATTCCTCATGCCATCGAGTCACGTCGATGAAGTGAGGAATTAAGGGCGCTTATTCACAATTTGGCTGAGTTAATCGGTCTCAGGCAAGTGTAGCATGGTTTTTACTCCCGGAAACTCGGGTTTTTCTTCCAGAAAACAGAAAATCGCGCTCAAAACACAAGCAATTTACAGACAATATGCACGGAGCAACATGGTCTTAGTTGCCGATGCTCCTAAAAACCCTACAACAACAAAACAGAGCAGTGGAGGAAAAATTAAAACAGTCATTAACAGATATCTTGTCTGCAAAATGCATGTTCTAGGCTGCTTTGACTTGCCTGTGAGGGAAAAATCGAGGTTCCAGGCAAAAAAGAAAAGAATCTTTATATATATATATATGATGTTTAAAGAATTCATGGCTCTCTTAAAGGACTATATCACTCGAACGAAGGCTGATCAATCAGAGGAGTAATAGTTCCCGGCACTGGCGTGTGTCATAATAGTGGGAGAAATAGCCAAACGACAGTGTTTCAATTAACATGCCCGTGAAGGTGAAAACGGCCTTATCTTTTCAAGGTGGCTGTCCAAGGACTGATATTCAGTTTCTCTCAATACAAACATTAGGTGTAATTTGCCATTCTCTCGTCATTTTTTCACCGGGCAGATTTAGGTTGTGGTATGTAATTACTGACATCTATAACACGTGATGAACCGTAGATTCGGTATTTTTGTCTCTCTTTTGGTATATATCTCGAGCTAGGTACTTATCCAGGAGCTCCTAAGGTTGGCAGGCCACTCTGTTGCCTGCCATATCGCAGCATCCAGCTTCACACATATCGCTAGTCGATCAGCGCAAAAACGACATCAGCAAATAGGATAAATTGAGCAATGATTTATTTCTTTCTGCAAAAGTGACGCCTATAGCTACCATATACACTGAGTGTACAGAAATCATGGGATACCTACCTAGTAACGCGTAGGCCCACCTTTCGCAGGATAAGGGTAGTCACACGGCAATGCATTGAGTCCACTAGTTCACGAAAGCATTCCACGGGCATTTCAATTCATGCTTGCTGCACTGCTGTCCATAATTCCGTTGCATTCCTGGGTGGGGGATGCAAAGCTCGAAAGGACCGTTCCACAGCATCCCAAAGATGCTCCGCAGGGTTCATGTCCAGTGAACGGGGAGGCCATTCCATGGTGGTATAATCAGCGGAATGCTCTTCGAACCATATTCTAGTCACCACAGCTCTATGGGGAAGCGTATTGTCCTGCTGGAAGATCTCATTGCCCTGTGGGTGCACGATGACCACGAAAGAATGCAGATGGTCTATACGAATGGACACGTAACCGGGACCGTTCAGAGATGCGTATAGACGTATCAGAGGGTCCCAATGTGCCAGTTGAACAGGCCCCAGACCATTAGCGACCGTCCACTTGCTTGTTGACATGACGGGTGCATAGCTTCGTGCGGTTTCCACCAGATATACACCTTCCCGTCCGCTCGAAATAACTGGAAACGGGACTCATCGGACCAGGAGACCCGTCTCCAATCATCTAAGGTCCCGTGCCGATGTTCTTTCGCCTAGTTGATGCGTAGAGTCCTGTGTCGTGGCATTCGTAATGGGGCTCTGGTGGGTCGGTGGCTCTCATAACCTATTGTGGCTAATGATCGTCTGATGGCCTTCGTGGAGACGTTTCTGACATCTGCTTTGTTGAAGTCGGCGGTGATTTGTGCCACTGTCCCACTCCGGTTGGCTGAAACAATGCGAGACAGAGGTCGACGGCCACGTTCGTCCACCACCTTTCTCCACCCGCAGCGCTGTTCACGATGGGATGTTATTCCGTAAATTGTGTATTCCCGATATACTTGACACTGTCGAACGGGAATAGTGCAATTTCTGTACCACCTCCGCGATAGAGTGACCCATGAGTCGGGCGCCCACTATCATCCCTCTTTCAAAGTTGGTTAATTCACGATGTTTATCCATACTCACATTTAATTACCGTCTATGTGAATTCAGTGTACCTATATACCTGCCAAGTGGTGGGTTCGTCCACTAGCGAGAGGGGTGACAGCGTTGCATTGCCCAGGAACCAGGTATCTCATGAATTCTGTCCTTTCAGTGTATATATAATTCAAATACTTTGGATTATTTTTGCATTAATTTTCTTATGACCCAACTGCGAGCGAATCCCATTCAATATATCTGGAAAGAATCATGTAGTTTATTAATTTGTGTGTTTTGAATTTTTCTGGGTTGATTCTTTCAAACTATAATTTGAACAATTCCTCTTTTCTTATAAAGTGAAAATGCCTCGAAGAAAATAGTATACAGGTTAAAAGTATTTTAACCTGGCCGAAATTCTCAAAGTTACATCCTTTTTAAACACCATAGCAACGAGTAATTAGTTAGCATTATCCCTCATCACATAACTTTCTCAGTTATTCAATCGATCTGTGGATTTTTTCGTTCATTTAAAAGCTGATAGGAGACTGAAGGTCTCGTTAGTGTATAGCACCTGAGCTGTGCAGTGCAGCCAACTTCCAGTCACATTAGCTCTACCTGTACATTCTGTAGGAAGGCATCCAAACTTCGTGTGAAGATGCCACGCGTCTCCTGAGGGTCGGTTATTACCCTGCGTTTCTACCATGCATGCGTAACGTACGACGCGAGATAAAATCCCGTACATTTGTAATCACCGGCTATGCCTGAGCTCGTCTGCAGAAAGTCCAAGTGTGAGCTATTAGGTGGCTGGCAGCAGGAGTCGCTTGCAGCGGCGATCTACGGAGGAGTAATGTCACAGAAGCTGATATTTAACGAGTCAAAGGAACAGGTAGGCTGTTACTCTTGCGATGGAGGGGATTTGATGCAAGGTTAAATAGCCTGTTTATTTTTATATCGTCCATGGTCAGAGACGTAAAGGTGTTTGTACTCACTGTTTAGTGTGATAGGGCAGCAATTTGGGGATTGCAAACATCGCGAATGTCATCCCAACTCTAGGCAGCAAAAGTGTCTTATACATCCAGGACTTTTTAGAACCTCCACTTCTTATGAAAACTTGCATTTCTGTTAAGTTTTTATTATTATTATTATTATTTAATATAAAAAATCATGAAACGATACATTCTCTTGCTTTTTAATCTTGGAGTAGTATTAGAATTAGTTAATATAAGCAAAAGATGGGTGAACCACTTCGATCCTGAAACAAAAGAACAATTGAAACAGTGGAAGCATCCCTCTTCTCCTGTCCTAAAATGTTTAGAGTGCAGAAGTTGGCTGGGAGGTCATGGCATTCGTCTTCTGGGATGCCGGATTCATCGTGGTTGATTTCTTGGAACGAGACACCACTATCAATCCCGAGTATTATTCTAACCTACTGAGAAGCTTCTGCGAGGAATATCAGTTCAAGAGGCGCTGGAGGTTGGCGAAAGGAGTCATCTTGCATAAAGACAATGCACCAGCGCACACAATGTTTGTGTCTCGGCCAACATTGCGTGACTGTCGGTTGGAGCTATTAGAGCATCCACACTACTCACCGGATATGGCTCCATCGGACTATTTTCTATTTCCAAATCCCAAAAAAGGACAGAAATTCCACAATGTTAATGGATCGTGCCAAAAAGTGTTATAACTTAAGGAGGGAACGGTTTTGAAAAATAAGTGTTTTCACAACTTTCCAGCATTCCTTCTACGAGAGGCTAGAAACTTTTCAACCTCCTTATTTGAATCCTTTTTTCATACCAGCGTTCTTTTAGGAATATCACCAAGCGGTTTGCCCCTGTTAGAAACCCTTCAAAAATTTCGATATATTCTTGAAGGGTATATCACCCATGAAACACACACAGTTTACAGACAATATAAATAAAAACAAACGGCCTGCTACTGGTCTCATTCTATCAGAGATAGGATAGTTACAATAGCAGTACGTCCTCCCCATGCTGAGTTTAGCAAAAGACCTGAGTTCGAGTCTCTGGATGACGACAGGAATTTTTATGGCTCTTTTTCCCAACGTGGCGGAGTTAGCCGGTCTCAGGAGAGGGTAGCGTGGTTTTTCACTGGAAATTCTGGGTGTTTCATCCAGCAAACAGAAAATCGACCACAGAACGCAAAGTTAACCCCTTTTGCGGTTAACACAGTGCATATGAGCAATCGCCTTTTAAAACAAGGTGGAAAAATCCTGTGTTTTAATCTCATCAGCGATGCCAAGAATTTTTATGGGCTTTGTTCACAGCGTGGCTGAAGTTAGTCGGTCTCGGGCGAGTGTTTCATGGTTTTATCTCCCAGAAAATCTGATTTTTAGTCCAACAAAGAGGCAAATCACCCACGAAACACTCAGTTTACAGACAATATACACGGAACAATATGGTCTAAGTTGCTGATGCGCTAAAACTTTACAACAAAAGAAGTCGAAAGACGAAACTGATGCTGAAAGTACAATGAAAAAAAAATAAAAGAAAAGAAACTTTCTGTTTATAGTTTGGGATAATTTTATATAAAGGCAGAGGAGTTCACAAAATAGAGAAATACAAGATCATTACCATATTTAGTAGTTACGCAGACTTGAACAACGTTCACTCAAAGCGCATGTACTTTGTACCTCGCATTTGATTACTCTGCAACGGTAGCCTTCATTTTCATTGAGTTGTCCCACCTAAAGACACGGATGGATTTACCTGACTTTCATACATAATTGTGGTATAGACACTTGTACCTGTCATCTTGACAGGCACAAGTAAAGCTGCACTGATGTAGCTTCTCTTTTTTCTTTTGCACCACGGGATTCTCTCTCTCTCTCTCTCTCTCTCTCTCTCTCTCTCTCTCTCTCTCTCTCTCTCTCTCTCTCTCTCTCTCTCTCTCTCTCTCTGTCTGGAATGAGTCCTCAGAGGAATCTGCCCCACCCACTTTTTGGGCAATCAGATGAGTCAGAGTCTCGAATTGAGACGCACGATTTTTACCGGGACTGTTCCACCTTCCCGTGGTGTAGGTTTATGTGTATATTCTGGCCAAGCGGCCAGAACATACACATAAACCAAATTACTCACGTTTCTAGACCTCTTGTAAAGTGGTACTGTTCTTCACAGAGATACGAGGAGTTGAACAGACGTTCTAGGAGCCGCCCTTTACAAAAGCACATACCCCCCCCCCCCCCACACACACGTCCTAAGAACTGCCGGTAGACCTTGCCGATTAAATGGTTTTCTAATTCTTGCTGAAAAAGATGTCCCCATATTGAACAACCACCCGACCTGCCGGATAGTGGGCGCCATTCACGATAGGTTCTTGGTCAGATGTTGCTTGCGCCATGCAAGGCGTCTGTCGGTGTGTTGTACCAGGTATTTTGGCTTATCCAACCAACGCATTTAGGTAGATCTTATAAATGCAGAGTTGGAGAATGGGAAGCTACAACTATCTAGAAATTATTACACATTTACAGACTGGCTAGAGCAGCAGATGATTATTCTGCAACAATATATCTGTTGCCATTTTCTGATATTTTCGAAGAACATCTTTCAATACCTGATATAGTGGCATAGTAGTAGCATAGTATTTAGGGTTAGGCGCCACCTGTGGTTTCCCACATCTGCGCCGTACTCTGTGATGGAATGCAGAACTACTGCATAAGCCAGAAAAAAAGTGTAGTGTCTGGTTTATGCAGTATTGTGTTATGTTCTGTTGTTGTGGCTCTGGCTACTTGTTCTTCACAGCCGCAGGGCCCCTAGTGGAACCTTATGTTGCCCGCCACCACCACTGGGAGGTGAGCCAGGCTGCCTTGATACTCTGGCTGATCTCCGCCAGGGTATCAAGGCAGGGTATCGCCTGAGCCTTCTGGACGGAGACCAAAAAAAAGGGGGGGAGAGAGTGGGGAAGATAGTAGAAGTGGTGGAGTCAAAGTAGGCAAAAGGAGGAGGATGAGGAAAGAAGGCATCCTCCAGCGGAAAGAAGAGGTGGCAAGGGAGAAGTAGGAATCACCTCTGTTCTGGGAGGCCACCGAAGGCCAGGGAAAGAAAGACAGCTTGCAGAACAAGGGCGTTCTGCAAAGTTGGGTAGGTGCAACGGGAAGTGTCTGAGTTTGATATATATCAGTTCAGTGCCGGTCATTTCCAACGCGGAAGATGTCCAGTTAGGTGTTCATTTAGTTCTGAAAGTGGCCGGTGATGAGAAAAGAGCATATACGAGGAGAGATCATAGCGGTTTCAGGAACGTCTGGTGTGGATGTCTATGTTGTGGGATCAGACGTGGAGAGATGATACCAACGCCTTTTGAAGACTGCTGAGGCATACCTGCTAAAAGCTAAAAACGCTTCTTTTGATTGTAACAGGTTGCTTTCCGGACTGAGCGTGGTTAAATTTATATCCAATAACAGTTCATTACGTAGGTCCAGGTAGATGTTACACGAGTGCATTATGTGGTGCCAGTCCTCCAGTTCCCCACAAACACAATGGGCATCGTTTACAAGCCCAAAGTCCTGAAGTCACTTTTTGAATGACCCATGCATGTCCTGTCAGAAGAAAGGTAGCGTGTAAATTAGGGAAGAACCAGCCAAGTTTGTTGAGGTAGGAGACACTAGATAGAAATAGCTTGGTAGTACTGCCTTTGGTGGAATCATCCCAACGGATTTGCCAGAGGGAAACAAGTTCCTGCCAAGTACGCCGGAGTTCTTGTTTCTGATCTGCATCGACAATAGTTTTTATCCCCAGGAATTCAGTTTCTTTGTTCTTTCTGATAGCATGTGAAAGCGCTGTGAAGGCCGCTTGGAGGTCAAGGGGGATACAACCTGTTTCTGATATAGCAATTTAAAGCCCGCGAGGGTAATACAGTGGTTATAATCACTATCCTGCCCACTCTGGGTGGGCAGGATAGTGATTTTGAATTCCGGCAGTGACGCAAGGAACTTGCTTTTCTGGACTTTTTTCATTCCGTGAGTGAGGCTGTCAGCCTCAGGCGTGTACAACAAGGTTTTACCTCCGAAAACTCGAATTTTTCTTCCAGCAAAACAGGTAAACAACCAGACAACACACGCAATTTATTGATATAATACGCTCGAGTAGGTGAGTAATTCTCGAAGAGAGCCTAATATAACAGTTTTATAGAATTTGAAGAAGTTCCCATTGGGTTGGGCACACTGGAACAAATTTTCATGCATAATCTCAGTAATGTCAAAAAACACGATCAACGTATTCTTAACATTCGAACGGGCCTGCTAGCGGCAGCCTGAATGCGTGGGTGATTCTGACGGTGTGCAACATGACTAGATATTTTGACTCTTCTCCCCACCTCTCCTTCCAGCAGTACTTGAGGAAGGGGTTGCCAAAAACAGTCACTCCAGAAATGATTGAGATGCTCGCAGAATCGCTGAACTCGCTGTACCAAGTCTCAAGGGGACTTCTGTAGGGAAAGCAGCAAGAAATACCAGACATTTTTTTTCTAATTCAGTCCGAAATTTCATTTATCATACCACGTAAAGGTATCACTGTGACCATGTTTCTAGGGCTTTCTGAGATTAAGTTGGACTTTGAAGACAGCGGATCTCTAGCGATTTTCTTTGAACAATTTAAAGATTATTTAGGATTTAGGTTGATGTAATTAAAGTTAAGTTTAAAGCCATCGTTAGATGTGTTTTTTGTATTTCTTGCTAGGTTTTTACTATTATTTTGTTTTTGCAATTCAAAAATTCACTCAGTTGAGAAAATTAAAGCAGTCACATATTTTTAGAAATATCACACCTTTTCTTATCGATATTTCAGTAAAATATTGTATAGAGATCTATAAATAATTCATAAAACGCGCCACAAACATAATGAGCATGCATTTCATAATCAATCACATTAACTGATGAAAATCATACAATGAATATAGGGTTACACAAAAATTATGGTCAAGTGGAACTCGTCCACCGAACTCTCATGCTTCCAACACGTCTGTTCAGAAGATCAATATGCAGTCAATCCCATTCCTCTTTGATAGTAGATATAACTCGTTCAGGGTTCATGATGATGACCACGTGTACCTCACCAAAACAAGCATCCGAGAGGTGTTATGTAGACTACAGGACCAGGTAGGTCTCTCCATACTCTAGTTATCTTCGCTTTTCAGAAATCCATAAAATAACTTAGACCTATGCGGAAATCCGTTATCGTCCATAAAAAAAAAGAATTGGAACATAACTGCACTCCCGAACATTCTCATACAAGCGCTAAGATTTCATCTCTGTATCATCAAGCATTCGAGATTCTGCTTGACACAGTCGGACGTTCTCGAGAGTGCCAGGGTCTCTAACTGTACATGGAATTTCTACCACTGCCTCAAAAGCTACTTCTCTAACCGCAAGGTCAGCATCAAAACAAAATTTCACTGCATCACCTGAGATCTAACCAGAGGTTATCTCCAAGGCTCCGTCCTGGGACCAACTGTTTGGAATATGATACTCGACGGCTGGATCCTGAGGGACCACCCACCCACTATTCAGCTTTCTTATGCCGACGATATGGTTATCATCGTCGAGGGCCCCTTCCGCGCCACCATAGAAACCCAGGCTGCAGTTCTTCTTTCTGCCCTGTCTGTATGGGCCATGGAAAATAAACTTAGTCTCCACTGAGAAGAGCAGAACTTTCCTATTCACAGGCAAACTGGACTTCTACAGACCTCCTACTGTACGTTTAATGGCCGCCCACCGAAAAATTACCGATCGGTGAAATACATAGGAGCAATTTTGGACGACCGGAGAACTTTCATCCCCTATATCCGAGCTATCAAAGAAAAGATAAAAAATTTCATCACTATGTTAGAATGCTTTACCCGTAGTGATAAATATTGAGCTGCAGAATGGTACCACCGAATGGTTATAGTGCATGCACAACGCCAAATTCAGCAAATTCAACGACTTCTGATATTACAATGACCCGCGCGTGTACTACGACATCAACTGCCTCCCTATAGGTACTAAACCAAACCATTATTTTAAGGCCACCCAAATAATTAAATTCATCTGCTGTGCTGTGTATATCTTGTCTGTTAATTGCATGTGTTCTATGGTTTATCTGTCTGTTTTGCTGGACGAAAAACCCCAGTTTTGTCGGGGGGAACCTTGCTATCTACGCCTGAGAACGACTAACTCAGCCACGGAGTGAAAAAAGCCCAATAAAGGTCATCGACGGGATTCGAACCCGGGCCTTTTCCACCGGGTGTGGGGAGGACAGTGACGATACCACTATGCTACACGCGCAGACCCTCCCACAAAAAAAAAACCTATTTTTAGGCCACCCGAATAATTAAATTCATCTACCGTGCTGTGTATCTTATGTCTCTTAACTGCGTGTGCTCTATGGTCGATTTGTCTGTTTTGCTGGACGAAAAACCCCAGTTTCTGACTTAAAAACCTTGCTTTCTACGCCTGAGACCGATTAACTCAGTCACGGAGTGAAAAAAAAAAAAAAGCCCTCCCTACCCACATCATCATCATATGTTAATGTATATATGGTGGCACCCGGACAAGCACCCATCTCCACCCAATATCATATATCCAAAAAAGAACTACTACTAATAGGGGAAAAACTCCACCAGGAGGCATACACTCAAGCGTGACTTCCCCTGGTGCTCGTCTCTTGGCACCTGTAGCCAGACCTGGATCATCTCTGTCGGTATTAAGTACCATCTCCACGCCCATTGGATGTAGTGCAATTCCAATGGGCATCATCTTCCCCGCCCCCTAGGGGCCTAACCCAGGGGGTCCTAAAAAAAACAAACAATAATAATAATATCAACAGAAATATTAACACTATTAAGAGTAGAACAAAAACTTAAAAGCGTCAGACCACATGAAGTGGCAACAATCAACATCAACCAGTATACAGAATGCCTAAAAAATATTCACCAACACTTGTAACCTTCTTCTCTTCCGAAATACTAACTCACAAAAATTATTAAAATTAGGCTTAGTTTCTATTTAATGAGGCTCAAATCCTCTTCCAAATTATAACAATTCATTCCTGAACAATTGGTGATATTCCTCGTACAATAAACAATACATGATCCCAACTTTCCTTATTATGACACAATTACAATTTGGCTGGGTTTCCAGGCCAAAGATCACATAACTTACTCCTTAAGGATCCATGTCCCGTTAATATATAGGACGTCAACATATTAGGAAAAAACCACTACTTATTCTGGTATAAAATGAACTCTTGGAATAAATAATCTGCAAACCGCCTCCCGTTACACTTACATCCCATCTGCCCTGCCATATTTCCAGGAGTTTACCAACAGTCTCCTTTTTTCCCTCTTTAACTCCCACTGTCACATGATTAGTTATTCCAAGACATGATATCTGTATTCTTTTCCTTAAATAGTAACCAAAGACTGTATGCAACAACTGACAATCTAACGGTAATACTCTTGCAATGACTTGCAGAGCATTTGTTGACACTGTCCCGCAAGCTCTTAATATTAACAACAACATTGATCTTTGAATTGACATCAGCTTACTTCTAAATTTGACATTGGATATTCTCCCATACAATATCGAAGCTGCATAGGTTACAATTGGAATAAAAATAACTTTATAACATAGCCCTATAACTCTCTTATTTAATCCCCAATCAGTTCTTGTCAACCTTACAATAGATGCAGTATAATTCTTAACTTTACTTCTTAAATAATCCAAGTGTGGGAAAAAAGATAATTTATCATCTAACAGAACTCCTAAATATCTATTTTTTATCTATTTTGAGATACCAATGGTACCTGCTTTCCATTAATAAGCAGCCTGGGGGGGGGGATCGTCTGTAATCAAGTTTCCCTTTGAGCAACCTCGTCTTGCTCGAGGAAACTACCAATTTATTATTTATAGACCAATACACCAGGCTATCAATTCTATCCTTAATTTTTAGTTCCAACTCATTTCTGGAATTTCTCTGCACTGCCAAGACCACATCGTCCGCAAAATTTGTGGCAATCCTTGTGATTCATTGACAACCAAGAATTAATTACCAAATTCCAAAATATTGGGCCTAATACCGATCCCTGGGGACAGCCCCTACTCAAGCTGTCTTCATATCTTAAATGTTGTGATCTGACAACTACGTGCCTTCTGCTTAGATAATTTTGAATTGTCCTATATAACCTATCAGGACATGCCAGTCTCCTTAAAGCCTCGAGGACACTCTCCTACCAAACAGTATCGAAAGTGTCCTCAAAGTCAGTAAACACAGCTAACACATATTTTTTATCTGCCAGTCTCTTATAATCCAACATATCATGTATTGCATCCTCAATTGAAAACTTCTTAAAACCGTATTGGTGAGGAAACAATAAATTGTTGTTTTCAAATAAAGATAGCAGTCTAATTAGTAACAGGCGCTAAAATACCTTTCCCAAATTCGCTAATAACGAGATTGGGCGAAAGGGTTTTGGGTCATTCTTATTTTTCCCAGGCTTAAGCAACAATTTCAGTAAAGCTATCTTCCAAGGACCCGGAAACACACTTTCCAAAAGACATTTGTTAAACATGTTTAAAAATATGGCAGGAAAATTCTCTGCAGTTTTCACAATACAATTGTTTTCAAGCAAGTCCATTCCTGGACTCTTATTAAAATTTAATTTCGAGCAGACTTGCACAAGTTCATCAATATTAAACAACATAATTTCCTCCCCCCCAACATACTCTTCATTCATCCTTCTAACCTCATTTTGCCATTCATTATCATCCTCTGGACAATCCCTCCTAAAAAGCTTCTGTTCAATTGCCTTTACTGTTGTTACCCAATCAAAGGATTCCGCTCCGTTCACCACCACAGTATACATCAAGTTACTTATATTGAACTTATTCCAAGTAAGCTTGAAAATGAGTCCCCAAGGATCGCTATTCCCCACGTCATGCACCAGATCTTGCCACGCTTTAATCTTGCATTTTAAAATCTGCTGATGGTAATACTTCCTTTTCAGCTTATAAAGATCCCTATTCCTCTCCTCTTCTCCCCCACCCCTAGTTCTAGATCTTTGATATACTTTCCGTAGATTAAAAACCTCCCTTCTGATTAAGATCAATTCAGCTAACCACCATGGAACAGTTTTACCCCTCTCCCTTTTCTTTCTGGCAGAGAAACTGAGAGCATTAGCTAAACAACTCTGCACATAAAATACCAACTCTTTTGCTGACATACTATTTAATTCCCCCATTGTATAATCAAAGCTAACAGACAATGACCCTCTAAACTTCTCCTAATCTATTTTTTTATAATTATACCTTTTGCAATCATTAAAAGCCAAGGAAGCATTTCCATCTCAGGTGTACAATAACTTAAAATCAATGACTCTATGATCACTGTTTGTCAGATACACTTTAACATTCCAATCAACAATTTTCCTGCTTAAGTTAACTGATGTCATCTTCACATCTATATTAGAGGAACCATGTACAATATCAAATGTACTTGGCTTCCCCCCTCATTCAACACCTGTAAACCATAACTGTTCACAAATTCTTCTAATAACAAACCCCTTCTATCAGTAGCAGCACTATACCATAGATCTGATTTGGCATTTGCATCCATAGTAAAAACCACACTCTTACCATGTACAAAGCTCATTACATTTTCCATACATTGGATTGGTATCTTCATCTCCAAAGAGGGAGGACAATACAATGACACTACATAAAAATAAATCTGTGGGGTTGACACAGAAATACCTATACCCGACTGATTACATAGACTAGTTATCACTGTTATATTTAAATCCCTATTCAATACCACAATAACTGCCTTAGGTTTGGCATCTAACCCCTGTATAATCTGGGCTGACACCGGAAACCCTATCACTTTATAATTTTCACCGAAGGTAGCCACATAAGGTTCTTGAATACACACTATATCATAATTATCATGTACTCCAGCTAATCTGATCTCTTCATATAAAGCTTTGGCTCTTTGGCAGTTTATCTGTCTTAACATATTTCTGATTTATACTGTTTTCAACGTTACTGCCTAAAGAACTGTCTTCTGCCCTACTACAATCCTGTATTTCAGTACTACTATTTCCACCAGACGTATTTATATTAGCTGTATTATTCATGATATGTTCTACTACTAGCTAGATCCAAAGCTCTGACGTACTCTGGGCAGTTGCTGTAACGACAAAAGCACGAAATTTATGAGATCTAAATCCCAAATATACCCTGTCCTTGTCAAATAAACGCTTGTACAACTTCGGGCTTAACCCCACAATCCAGTTTGTCATTTTAGACTTAGCCCCTGTGCTAAACCTAAATATCACCTCATCAGTAACCTCCTTCTCAGAAAAACCATAATCACTAAAATTCTTAGCATATAAATCATGCAATATTTCCTCCTTGGTAAGTTCCTTACTAACATCATATATCCAAATGGACGGGTCAATTAGCTTCAACCTGTCAGGAACTATCTCCTTACTTGACAGTTCCCCAGATCCTATTACTTTATTCAAATCCTCACTACTTTATGTCTCCAAAATAACCCCCTTATTTCTTATCATACGCAAATTCCTTACTCTAATATCCTTACATTCCTTATTGAATGCAACAACCACTAAATCTTTAACCTCATGACTAGCAACATAGCTGGGCTCTTTATCAGCCCTCAAAATAAAAGTTGTATCAAATTTCTCCTTAAATGTCCTGTTCTTACCTCCAACTCCAGCACCCCCTTCTACTATTTGGTTAGCTGTACCATCATCATCACTACTTTTTCTCTGACCAGCATAGTTGCCAACTATACCAGCATATGACTGATGCGGACTCTGTTCAACTACCTTACCCATTCCTGAATATCCTCTCAAAAAGTCGTCAAGAAAAGCAACTCTTGTTTGTAGCTCCTCATTCTTTACCTTCAGCTTCTCGTTTTTTATTAACAGTGCAGTTGTCACAGCCTCCATACCAACCATTTGTCTAATATGAAGTTTGACGTAGCCTTAGTCACTTTATTAGAATCGTGGGTAGTATAATCTACCACGATTTTCTTTAATTTAACCATCAGTTCATAAATGATGGTTACGTCACTATATCCAACTTGCTGCTCACTAATATTTGAAATAATTATCTCACTCTCCCTGACATATGTAGCTACACTCTTCACCACAGTCTCCAAAGAAGCTATCAAAACTCCCCGAAGGAAAATCTGTCAGTTCACTCATTTTAGAATCGTCCCTCCCTACCCACAGTCCTTCTCCAAGACACCCCCAACTACACCTAGCACTCTTCCTGCTTTTTTCGCCTGGGGGTTGCCTAAACTCTGCCATCCCCCGCTGTCTTCCACTTCCTGTCTCTTCTCTGATCTTTCATTGGCGCCTCCGCACTATTGCTCCTTCAAGAGTGTGGATGGCCCGTCAGATATTTTTCTACTACCTGCTCCGGCTTGTCGTGCCAGTAGACGGATGCTGGGAGGCTCCTTCCTGGTGACTGCGTCTCCCAGTAACGAAGAGGCCAGTCAAACAACACACAGACTGGCTTTGTAATGTTTTCTAGCATCACAGAGTACTTAACGCGGATTTGTGGGGAACCACATAACAATAACACTATTGTCCGCCAGTCCACTATGCTAAGGCAAACATTAGTCACCTTTCGATGATGTTGATGGACGTCCTTCACCTTTTCTGTGGCTGCACATACCTTGGAAGAGTTTCCACAGTCTTGAGATGGTACCATTATACATTAAAGGACCTGGAAACTTCTGTGTGGTGGTCCATCTCAACCTTTCCGATTCTCCATCTAAGACGATCATTTAGATGGTACGAGTATCTCCTTACCATTTACAGTCCTTTGAAAGAAAGACTTAGGACTCAGACAAGTTCTCTTGCCTAGTAGGAATACAAGTGAAAACTGTCATTTAAATCGGCTTCTAGAAGGAGGGGTGAGACAGTTTATGAGGCTCCTTAGCACAGATCTAAATAAAGAATTAACTCCAGTTAATGGTTTTAAATACAGAACAGCATTGAATGGATTTCAGTTATCACTCCCAAAACATACGCCCATTCCTGATATTTCATCCATAGATCAAAATAAATGAAATGTTTTTTTTGGTATTTCTCCATAATTCAAATTTCAACTATCAGTAGGTTATGCATTTCGAGAGAAAATATATTAAATTCCGTTTATTAGCTCTTGGTCAGGAGTTCCAACAATACATCGAGGCATCAGCTACAATACTCCAACAATACGTCGAGGCCAGTGGGTGCAGGTTTGTCCAGATGCATTCTGGACAAAGTGATTGGCCAGAGTGGCCGTGTCCAGATGTACCATTTATATTGTACAGAATATATACTGACAATGCTGAGCTTGCCCCAGGACAAATAATGAGACAGCTATAGGCGCTTACAGTAGAATATAAAGAAACATGCATTTAAAAAATTATATCAAACCGACATTACTGGCACAAGTAGTAAAAAAATAAGTACAAACAACTGACATGACTTGGCTAGCATTAAATTCTCAAGATGTACAGAGAAATGCAGTTCATGCGTACATGAAAACCGGAGATTTGAGATTCCTTCGTATAAGTTTAGCCGTGTGTGACAGGCGAGTTTGTGTTTTGGGCTCTTAAGATAGGGTCTAGATTCAGTACGTTAATAAAAAAGAGTGTTGAATGGAAAGTGCTTTTCGATTAAACTGAGTCGTGTTAGCAGAGAGACCAGTGTTGGTTTGGATTTTGCAGCTTTCCTAATAATACTCCAAGCTACCAAGCTATTACTTTCTACATCTCTGGGCAATCAGTGTCCGAGTTGTACAGTTTTGCAAAGAGGAAAGTCGTTGTACCAGATTGAAAGTGAAAAATCAGAGTAATTTAGACAGTCAACCATGAAAGTTCGGGACGAGACAGGTTCGTAGCTGGACTTAAAAAAAAGTCCATATAAGAAACCAATATTCAACAGAAGAGATATTTCTGATATTTGTGTTGGCCACGCCAATCCAAACAAGGGAAACATTAAGAATTTTTGGCTTGATGAATTTGGAGAAGAATTCGATTATAATATGGGCAGAGTGGATAAGTTAAAAGGTTTTGTTTTGCCAGCCAAATGACTCTTGTGAGTTTTTTGGCCTGATGTTGAGGATGTTACCGTGGACGTCCTTCACCTTTTCTGTGATTACACATACCCTGGAAGAGTTTCTACAGTCTTGAGATGGTACCATTATATACATTAAAGAACCTGGAAACATCTCAGCCTTTCCAACGATTCTCCATCTAAGCCGATCATTTAGATGGTACGAGTGTCTCCTTACCATTTAGTTCTTTGAAGGAAAGACTTAGGATTTAGACAAGTTCTCTTGCCTAGTAGGAATACAAGTGAAAACCATATGTGGATCGAAAAGATTCTGCAGTAAAATTTAGACCATGTGGGTGGCACAGTTAGTAGGATCACCCCACACCGGGTGAAAAAGACCCGAGTTCGAATTCCGTCGATGAGGGGAGGAATTTTTATGGGCCTTTTTTCACGACGTGGCTGAGCTAGTCGGTCTCAGGCGAAAGTAGCATGGTTTTTTCTCCAGGAAACTCGGGTTGTTCATTCAGCAAACAGAAAATCGACCTCAGAACACACGCAATTTGCAGACAATATACACGGAGCAATATGACCTTAGTTGCTGATGCCCTTAAAAGCTAACAACAACCAACCGTAAAATTTAAAGGAGGAGGAGGAATTGTTTAAACAATCTTGGAATTCAGCAGTGAACTGCCAAGAAAAGGAAGCTCTGCTTTTTATTCATATTAGCAATAAATAAAGCTCAATGTTTATTTCGGCATATGGTTATTTTAACCCCCCTTTTTTTCAAGGTTTGATATCCTTCTAATAATCTTCCTTTTAATATCCTTAATTTACGCCTCTTTTGCTTAAATAGCCGCCTTCTGTGGAACAGCAACGTCTGTTCGTGTTATGTAAATATGCATCTCAAGAAAATATAAAATCACTCGTGTTTTCTGGTCGTTAAACTATGCATAATTTATGCCTACGGAAGAGAAGAGAACCTGCTCTGTGAAGTCATTAAATGTTCCTCTAAAAATCGTGGCTTAAACTGTTGCCGAATGCACTCTTCAACACTCAAGTCATCTAACATTCTAGGGATATCTCACTGACGGCTTTTTAGCAGTTTCGATTTACAGCCTTGTTCCTTGTGAGTGGACTTCTTGAAAACAGTTACGGCTGTAAAGACAGGTAGGAGGCCGTTTGAAAAGGTCATAGATAGAGAGAATTGAACTAGGGTCGACAGCCCTGAGTGATGTGTGGCCGAGTTTTCCGCCTACATTTATGCCACCTCGGGTCAACTACAAAAAAAGAATTACGCGTCTCTAGAGGCCTTTCAAATTGCTGGTAATTTCCACAGCAGCGTCCTTCACGCACCTTACTGTCACTTTTATTACGACCTATTAACCCGCGGTGTGCGTTGCTTCTGCCAGAGTAGGTAGAATATGACAGGCGGTAGAAATCTCCAGCCACCCGCCTTGGTATTCTGTAGACAGGACCTGGCATCACAAATATTCCAGTAACCAGGAAATAACGAAAGAAAGGGAAGCTCGTTATGCGAATAATGCATTTTGTATTTCTTTTAATTTAAAAACAATATTCTTAAAAACAGAGTCACTCTTAATTGAGTGCATTCCTTTGTAAGATGACTTTAGGGCACAGATCTGAGTTGAAAATGTGTAATCAACATAACTTAGGAAGAGCGTCAGTTGTGGTCTTTGATTTTCCGAAATTTTGGCCCATTATTCAACACAAAGTGTACCATCAGTTACCATCCTCTGTTACCATCAGATTTAACACCTTACTGTTTCTAAAAGTAATCGTCACTTCCAGATTCCACTTCCTCAGGCAATGATGGAATCCCGTTCTAATTAATAATCCCTTACATCAAAATTACTTTCCTCCAACTTGGAATATCTACGAGGTGGTACCTGTTCTAAAGTCCCATACATCGGTTATATCTCTGAAATTCTCACAATTGCAAAGTCATCATGCCTGCTGAAATTTGTCGAAAATCTCCTCCTTAGAGCACAAGCCCAAAAGGTCCTGCACGTGCTCCTGAAACACACTTTGTTATGCCAAGATGACCGAAAGTTACTAATCTCCTTTCACTACACAAATTAATCCTTGATTCGTTCCATGATACAGGCGAACTAGGCATTACCTGTATTCACATATGCCTTTGTGGATAGCACATTTAGTATAATCACCCCCCCCCCACTCCTGGTGGAAATGACCTGACTTAGAATTCCGTTAACTGATGCTAAGAATGTTTATGGGTTTCTCATAACGTGGCCAGGTTAGTCGGTCTTGGACAAGAGCTGAAATTGTTATTTACCAGACATTTGAGTTGTTTGTCTAGCAAACAGATAAACCAACCGAAGATTACACACAATTATGGTGTACTCACGCATCATAGCCTTAGTTATTTTGGCGCCTAATCTCTAATCTTGACATAAGTTGATCCTTATCTTATGTCCCCATGGATTAATGAATCCCCATGATATTCGAAAGTTATACAATGAATGGCACATTAACTTTTACTTCATAGGTGACAGCGTTCTGCTCTCTCTCTGCTCCTGAATGAAGGAATGCTTCATTCAGGAGCAGAATGAAGGAAGCCTTGGCTGATCCTTTCGGTTTCAGCTGTTTCTATGCATTTATTTTTGACTGATCCTTTCAAAAATGTATCCGCATAGGTGCCTCACAAGGAGATGTACTTACGGGGCCTCTTTTTACTACACTAACTCGCCAGATTTCCTCTCCTTCACTTTTCAGTTGTTGTCTTCTACCAACTCAGTTGCTTCTGCTGGTTCAAATAATACCAAATTCAGTTTCTTAAAAACTAGATTTCGGTGGTGACTTGATCAAGGCTTGGATAAACTAAATTTCGAGGGAATTTTTTGACTTAGACGGAGGAAATGAATTTCCTCACGTCTAAGTGCAGTGTAGACTGCACGTCAGCAAATTTTTCTTTAGCCAAAGAGTGACTGTTGGAATAAACTCACCCATTCTAGTGGATGATGAAAGTTTAGAGAAATTGGATAAATATTAGAAAAAAAATAATAAATATAGAGAGATGGTGAAGTTTACTTTATTTTTTAATCTTATTTAAATTCGATTTTTTTTTATCTGTGGCGGGCGTTAACATATTTTTGTTTCCTTGCATCATTTCACCAAAATTAAATTGTTATCAGTCCAGTTCAGGAAGCGCTACTTGATTTTCATTTTAAGTTATTCTGTGGGTTATTATTTCCATTTTTCATTTATTTTATATTATTTTTTCTTTTATCTTTTCTCTTTGTGAATCACCAGCTTGATTTTTGTCTGTCCCTACTAATCTTTTAGTTATTTGCTGTAATATATCTAGCTTCGAATACATTAGGGTCAAAAAATCTCTTCCTTTGATTGAAATTCTTCTGTAGGTTCCCCCAAGGTCTGTCTCAGAATACGTTTTGCTCATGAAACATTCAGCCTGAAATATCGACAAGAAACGATGAAGACATTTTTTCAGCTTTAATACAAATTGTAAAAGGATACAAATGTGAAGTCGTCACGTTCGCTATTCTAAGAGATGCGCAGTGCTTGAACCACTAATTTTATTTTTTTGCATCTGCCTTGATGCCTAATAACGCAATTGTAAATATTCAACAACACTATTGAATCCGAAAAGTTAACCAAATTCCCTTTCGTCTACAGTGCCATGAAATCAATAAAAGTTTCACGCATACGAAACTTCCACTTAGTGACGTCAGCTATCGAACCTGCGAACTTAACTGTCAATAAAACTTTTATGCATGGGACCCTCGCTCGATAGCTGATCTGTTAAGTTTGACTTATTCACTGATGTAATCGATTACATACATTTATTATCATGATAGAAGAACTTGGCACTTCTGTGAGTACTGATTAAATGGTTTATAAAGCCAATTAACAAAAATCCTGAGCTTGAGATACGGATTACTACGACTAATCCTCATTATATTTTGAAGTTAAATGCTTGTTTACTTGTCTATCCAGCCTCCGTGCATTAATGAATCGGTTTCGCACGCAAATTAGCTATTTCAATATTAAAGAATAGTTTTGCAAATCAAATTGCTCAGCGTCTCATTTGTATTAGTTGTTGTTGTGGTAGGGTTTTGGGCGCATCAGCAACTTGGGCCGTATCAACGAATTCTCATCCGTATGGGCCACAGGAGTATGCGTCCAGTTAGTGTACCCATGTTTATGACCACCCATCGTCAACGATGCCTAAAGTTTTCATCTCATCTGGACAATTGGCGACTGGTAAAAAGTTAACTTTTCCGATGAATTACGTTTCCTGCTATACCGTGTGGACAATAGATGGAAAACGCGGCAACAAACTGCGGAGAGGAATCACTCCGATGGCCTAGTCGAACAGAAACAAGCGGGTGGCGATAATTTTGGTATGGGGTCGTTTTTCTGGGAATCTCTTGGAGCCCGCATACCCTAGATCGTACTTTGAATGCTAAAAACTACGAGTATCTATCTATTGTGACTGCTGAGATACACCAGCCCCATGACCTTTAATTTTCCACTAACTTGAGTGTAGTACACCCAGTTGTTACATTATTCTGGATTACTGCTATCCATATAGGTCGACTCTTACCAATCGCGTTTATCTTAGAGATATGTTCCCGGCAAATATTATTGAATTGGTGAAATCCAGCTGCAAATTGACCCCAATAAACTATTGGATGACAAGAAATACAGGAAGAATATCCTGGAAGACTTGCATCGAAGCCTTTGCCTACACTGAATCCTGACACGATCACGTCACTCGTCTACCAGTCCATCACATGTCATCTATGGACTTTGAAGACTTTGGCTGTCTTTTAAATAGAGTGTAACTGAATTCATATTGCAAACTTAATATTCCTGTGTATGTTCAAACCTACGTTATCTCCCTCATGTTGTGTACTATGCCAACTCCAGTCAAGTACATTGTCAAACATTGTCAATCGTCCTCTTATATGTTTTTATAAATCTAAATACGTTTTTATAATTCTATGTACACCCTTCTAGCCAATCAGCTGTACAGGGGATGAAATCAAACTTAATAAACTGAATGAAAATAATAATATGAAGTACCTTGCGTTTGTCAAAGTTAAACGCGAACTGCCATCCCTCAGCCCGTGAAGTGGTTTCTTTTTGATGAGCTCGTTTCCTTATTATTAGTGTATTAAATATATAAATTATAAATATTGCTATTTGCTTGTTATATTAATCCCAGCAGGAACGTGAATATATGTTATCTTTCAATTAATACTAAAATCAAGGTAGCTTTCAATTAATACTAAAATCAAGGTAGCTTTCAATTAATACTAAAATCAAGGTGTTTATTTCTAGAAGTAGCTTTATATTCCTAGTTACGATATTCTTAGTTTATTTTGAATTTAGATAGAGATCTCGATCAGGACATGATCTAGCCTGGACGATGTCTTTGTGTGTGTTCTAGGTGCAGGGAATGTGAAGAAATTAGCGCCACCTCAGCGTTCTGATGGGCGTCTTTGAGAGTTTGAAGAATCGGGTAGATGCCCTCGAAGCAATTAAAATGGAGGGTGCGCATCAAGCTCTCAGCTGCCAACTCAACGGCAGAGCTCACTCTTGTGCACCAGTGAACACAGCACCAATCTGCAGGGCAGAATGTGCTGGTCCCACAGGAGCTAGTTATCGTTGGTGACTCAATTGATAGGGAAATGGGAAATATATTGTGCAAAAAGGATAGGTGGAATAGGACCAGGGTATGTCTGCCAGGGGAAAAAGTTGACGTTGTAGAGCAGGTATCATCCTTTAAGGGCAGAAAGGGTGACATCGTTGTACTGGCACTAATGACATTAAGTGTAGAAGATCTGCGGATTTACTTAAAAAAGTACAGGTCAATGTTGAAAAAAAGTCGCGAGTTAGGGTTAAATTTCCAAGTGTCTGCAATCCTGCCCAGACACGATAGGAGGGATTATATGATGAGAGCATTGTGAATCAATTAGGCCCCTGGAGAAATTGTGCAAGGTTCATGGGGTAGAATTTTTTTTCAGCATGGTCTGTACTTGTTAACAGGAGAGATTGCTTCTACAGGGATGGGATACACTTAAATAGAAAGGGTGCAAGAATATTTGCTGGTGCTATCAAGGCAATGTTTGGGGGATCAGAAAACTGCTAGCTTGGGAGGATTCACAGACGAATACATTAACAGTAGCCGCAGGCAGAAGTGGAAATGATTCTTGCACTGCTTCTTTTGGAATGAGCAGCAGCCCGAAAGTAAGGTGCTGGGGATTTCAACAACTGCTGGAAGTCATGAAACAAGTAAATACATGGGATGTGTTAGAGTAACTAAGAGTAAGAACAGGTGCACGTATACTTGCATGCACACCAATGCTAGAAGTATAGTAACTAAATATGATGAATTTGAAGTGCTGGTCAAGACATCAAAGGCGGATATTATTGGAATATCAGAGACATGGTGTCACACAGATATAAGCAGTGCAGAATTGGAATTTGGGGAGTACAATGTGTACAGAAAGGATAGACAAAATAGGAAGGGAGGAGGGGTTATGCTGTTAGTTAAAAAAAAAACACATTAAATCTCAGGAAGTGCATCCAGTTAACATAGATGGACAGTGCAGTGTTGAGTCAGTATGGTGTGACATGAGCACTGGGAAAGCAAAAATGAGGATAGGAGTTTGTTATAGGCCTAATGACTCTAATGAGTGCGATGAACAATTTTACAAAGAAACAGAGTGGGCCAGTAAATCAGAGTGCCTTTTAAAGGGGGGTTTTAACTTCTCAGATATTGACTGGAACTTGTGGGTTGGACACTCGCACACTAGCAAGACTTGTGGATTTATTAGATGATTGTTTTCTACAGCAGCATGTTAGAGAGGCAACCAGAGGGAGTAACATTCTTGATCTGATTATCAGCAGTGATTATTCATGCATTAAGAACTTGCAGATAAAGGAACCACTAGGTGACAGTGATCACAGTGTACTGATGTGGGATTTACTTAAAGTGGTAACTACCTTCAGGGGTAAAGGAAAAGGTTTTTGCTTTCGTAAAAGGTGACTACAGTGGTCTCAGAGATTTTTTTAAAGTTCTATACAATGGGACCAACTAATGATGTTACCAACAGCAAATTCTAAATGGGAAGCATTCAAGGTAGTAATCTTGGAAGCTACTAGGCTTTCCGCCAGATACGCACTCTCCCGTCCACTCGAAATAACTGGAAACGGGATTCACAGGACCTGTTTCAATTGAATACTGAAATCTTGAATACTGTTCAAGATTTAGATCTAAATGGATGTCAGATGAACTAATGAGACTCGTGGCAAAGAAGAAAAATGCATGGGATGCATATGAGTTATCAGGCGTCACAGGAGCCTATGGTATATACATATAAGCTAGTTTGTAATCAAGTCACAAAGGAGGTTAGGCAAGCGAAGGCAGATTATGAGAAATCTTTGGCAGTTAATGCAAAGAAAAACAGCAAAGACTTTTTTTTACTTATATAAACTCTAATAGGAAGGGGGATGAATCAGATTGGTCCATTTGATATCAATGGTTTGACTGTAGATGATCATTCTCAGATAGCTGCCAAACTAAATAAGTATTTTGCGTCTACATTCACACATGGGGAATCATTCAGGGAGAAGAGGGCCAGATGTTTATCAAACTCTTACAGGGAAATAAATGATTTTGTAAAATTTTGCAAAGTGGAGGAGAAATTGTTGAAGTTAAACATAAAAAAGACATCTGGATAGGATGGGATCTGTCCAGTTATATTAAAGGTGGTGGCAAAAGAAATACGCAAACCCTTAGCCATAATTATGAGAGCATTCTTGGACTCAGGGGAAGTCCCCACGGACTGGAGATGTGCAAATGTATCTCCAATTCCCAAAGGGGGATCAAATAGTGACACAAGTAATTACAGATCTGTTAGTTTGACTTCTGTTCCAGGGAAAATAATGGAGTCACTGGTTAAAAAAGCATTGCCGGTTCATTCATCTACAGAAGACAGCAGTAATAATTCAGACACAGCATGAATTTGTTAAGGAGAAGTCTTTTCTGACCAATTTGATTGGATACTGTGACGTGGTAAAAAGGAACTGGATGCAAAGAATAATTTTGATATCATATACTTGGATTTCAGGAAAGCTTTTGATACTGTTGCACATGGAAGACTACTGTACAAATTGGAGCAGTATGGCATTAAGAGCAAATTGCTACAATGGATAAAAGGATGGTTGAGTGGGAGAAGACGGAGGGTGGTAATCAATGGATAATGTGCTCTTCGTTGACTAATGTTATTAGTGGTGTCTCCAGGGTCGGTGTTGAGCCCATTGTTGTTTTGTATATTTATCAATGATATTAATGAAGGTATATCAGTTTTCAAATGATACAGAAGTTGAGAGGATTGTTAATAACAGTGTGCTGCTGCAACAGGATTTGGAAAAGTTGAACAGATGGATTGAGAAGTGGCAACTGAACTTTAACATTGATAAATGCAAAGTACTGCATATGGGTTGACGTAATCCCAGAGAAATGTAACAACTGGGTGGTGTTACGCTCAGGGTAGTGGAAAATGAAAGAGACCTGGGGGTAATTGAGTAGTCAGATATGAAGTTTTCTGAACAGTGCAGACCAGCTGCCAGCGTAGGTCATGGGTTCTTGTAAATGATATACAGGAATTTTGCGAGAAGGGATAAGGAGGTGATTATCCCCTTGTATAAGGCAATGGTCAGGTCACACCTTGAGTACTGCATACAGGTCTGGAAGCCTCATTTTAGGAAGGATGTAGGGTTGCTAGAATGAGTACAGAGAGGGCAACAAGACTGGTGAGTGGAACAAAGGGGTGCTTTTACAAAGAAAGACTTAAGTCTGCAAATTGCAGCGTCTGGAGACTAGACAACTGCGAGGCGATCTAATTAGTGTATAAGGTCTTGAATGGATTGAGCAGGCTCAATGCTGATGGGGTTCTTCCCTTTGCACAGAATACAAACCTGAGGGAGCATAAATTCAAATCGGGGAAATACAGTTTTACAATAAATGTGCGGAAATTTGCCTTTAGCCACTGTGTAGTTTATTGCTGGAACAAACTTCCATCTGTCGTTGTGGAAGTTGATTGCTTAAATAAATTCAAGGCAGAAATAGACAAACATGCGGAACGAACGGATGGATGAAATGAGTAGGGGGTGTGTGTGTGTGTTTTTGCTGATGCTGTATAAGCTTGCTTTCTTTCATCATGTGCTTCTACTAATGCTAAGTAGGGTGATTACTGCCTTGTAAGATGTGCATTGTTGTGATAAGAAACAATCGCTTTTAAGTATTATTCATTGATTAATTGGTAACAAGACAATTAACAATTTCCTTTTTACTTCTAATAATCACAAAAAAAGAAAACATTCTGTTATTTTAAGAAGGTACACATTTTTACACAGTGTAAAAAGCGTGGAGTCTTTTCATAAACTATTTCATGTAAAGGTTTGATCGATGTGTAGCTTTTCACATTGGGACTACACTGAAAGGACAGAATTCATCGGATACCTGGTTCATGGGCAACACGATGCTGTTACCCCTTTCACTAGTGGGTGAACCCACCGCTTGGCAGTTATATAGGTACGGTAATTCGATGTCTGTATGGATAAACGCCGTGAGTTAACAGACTTTGAAAGAGGGATGATAGTGGATGCCCGACGCATGGGTAACTCTATCGCGGAGGTGGTATAGAAATTGCACTATCCCTGTTCGACAGTATCAAGAGTGCATCGGGAATACGCCATTTCCCGAACACCATCTCATCATGGACAGCCCTGTGGGCGGAGAAAGGTGGCGGATGAATGTGGCCGTCGACGTCTGTTTCGCATTGTTCTCTGTCTCGACGTGTGTCACGCGTTGCAGCCAACCGGAGAGCGACAGTTGCACAAATCACCGCCGACTTCAACGAAGGGAATGCCAGAAACGTCTCCACCAAGACCATCAGGCGATCATTAGCCCCAATAGGTTATGCGAGCCGCCGATCCACCAGAGTGCCTTTGCTGACAATACGACACAGGACTACGCCTGAACTGGACGAAAGAACATCGGCACTGCACCTTAGATGATTGGAAATGGGTCTCCTGGTCCTATGAGTCCCGTTTCCAGTTATTTCGAGTGGACGGGAGAGTGCGTATCTGGTGGAAATCGGACAAGGAACTGTTCAAGCAGGTGAACAGTCAGAAATGGTTTGGGGCGTGTTCAACTGGCAAACGTTGGGACCTGTGGTACGTTTAGACGCATCTCTGAATGGTCCAGCTTATGTGTCCATCCTTGCAGACCATCTGCATCCCTTCATGGTCATCGTGCACCCACAGGGCAATGGACTCTTCCAGCAGGACTGTGCGCCTCCCAACAGAGCCGTGGTGACTAGAACATGGTTCGAAGAGCATTCCGCAGATTTTACCACCATGGAATGGCCTTGCCGTTCACTGGACACGAATCCTGGAGCATCTTTGGGATGCTGTGGAAAGGTCTGTTCGTGCTTTGTATCCTCCCCCTAAGGAATGCGACGGAATTATAGGCAGGAGTGCAGCAAGCATGGATGGAAATACTTGATGGAAATGAACGCTTTCGTGAACTAGTGGACTCAATGCCTCGCCGTGTGACTGCCCTTATCTGGGCGAAAGGTGGGCCTACCCGTTACTAGGTAGGTATCCCATTATTTCTGTCCACTCAATGTATATACCCATTGATTCCTATTGTGCACCCTTCGCATATTAAATAAGACTGCGGAAGTGTGTGATCTTATACGAGTATGAGCAGTATAACTGGAATTTCTTTCGGGATTTCAAGTGATGTGGTTCCTTCTCGGTTTGCAAGGTGGTTTCACAAATATCCCTTTCTCTTTCTCTGCTGGAATAGCTGGATCAGCACTAAAGGAAAAGGGAATGGTCTGTCTGAATTGAGTTGCAGCCTGATGCGCACAGTATTATGAATAGTCTCTTGTTTCCACTATTGAATATTAAGTTGCGATTGCTCACACAATTTCTTAAAGCTTCAATCTTCACTTAAGAGTTAGAATTTCAACTAGTTGACAAGTTGATTGTAAACTGAAAAAAAATGAGATTCAATGACAGTCAAGCTCCATTGCTTGCATTCTCGTCTTTATTTTTAGGATCCCATATGGGCACTCAGCGAAGAGCATGGGAAGAGATTCCACCGGGACATAGAATCAATAGAGCAGAGATACTATATCTGGCCCAAAGATTCTCTACTTTTTAATTTCTGATTGATTTAGCTTGTTGTTTACTTGTAATAAAAATTAATAATAAAATTTATTACGCGGTGTAATAATATCTCTTTGGAATTCCGTGAGATCCTGTCGCTTCTCCAGAGCCAGTGGACTGATTTGGGCGCTAGTCGGGTTACACGGTTATATAGCGTTTTTCTGCACAACCCTCGGTTATATTTGGTAATGTTTGATTTTCATCCAGTATGTCAACTTAAGAAAATCAACCAAAATTTGATTTAAATTTGAAGTATTTAAGCTTGTATTCTACATGTTAATGAAAGTAACTAAGTGGGCCGAATTAAGAGAACGGGTTTCCAGATAAAGCCCGGACATCATCATCATATTTACACTCATTGGAGCGTTCTCTGAGCAGAAGCTCAACAACGCAATTTAACTATTTACATCGGCCAATTTGGCTTCCGTGCGGCAAGGACTCGCCCTGCTGCAGGGAAGTTTACCATCCCTAGCCCCGTGGAGACAGGTCTCTACTACCCTTAAATTTTCACCAACTTTTTAGCTCTAAGTTCATAGAATTCAGATTGCTTTGATCAAACCACAATCTAAAAAACTATATCAATTTAGAAGTCAAGAGAAAATTTTATACATCAATTTAGAAGTCAAAAAGTACCACGTACATATAATACAAAACTAAATAAGCAACGACAAGCAGTTGCAACGTAATGCTAACATCCACAAGCATGTGGGAATAAAGTGAACCCATCGGTTCAAGTAGTGTCCTGAGCACCACGAATAATACGTCAGGAAAACTTTATATATACTTTAATCGTCAAAAAGCCTTTGCATTTCATGGGGAGAGGAAAACCCCTAAACGGCTAAGAAGCCTTCGCCTTGGTATGTCATACAGCTGACATTGAAAAATTACATGCTGGCTATCCTCAATCTGCCCGCAACAACAGCGATCACTGTCCGCGAGGCCTAGTTGATGTAGCCTCAACTGAAGTCCGTGTCCAGTAACAACCATAGCCTGAAAAACCCCAAGCTTAGGCCACCTACGTATCTGTTCCAACTTTGAAACGTCAGGCAATAGTTCGAACGTCACTCTCCCCTTTGAGGACGTCGCCCAACGCTCTTGCCAGAGCCAATGGACCTCTAGCGATATACGCTTACACTCAACCTTCATGTCGGGTCTGCCGTATGTTCTTCCCGCATCGGGGCAACAACGGACACCCATCAGTTCCGTGGGTATATTGTTCTTGGTCCGATATCTCAGGAGTCGCTTGAGAACTACCAAGTCAACTGGCACTGTACCAGCTATAATCTGCAGGGCTTCTGTGGAGACAGTGCGGCAGGCTCTGGTCACGCTGAGCAGCGCAATTCTCTGAGCGGCCATCAAGTGTTGCTTCACGACACACCCGTCTACTGCCTGACCCCAGGCTCCACAGGCATAGGTAATAATAGGGACAAAGAGGCACTTATATAGAATGTCTAAGTTCCTATCTTTGATTCCCCAATCAGTTCGGGTAATTCTCCTCAGTTTCTCGTACAGCTTTTTTATCTTATCCCTCATGGCCTTCGCATGACGAATAAAGCTCAGTCTCTGATCAAGATTGACTCCTAGATACTTTACCACTGGAGCAAAGCTCAAGGAAAGCCCACCATGGCCTACCGTGGGTGTCTGTTCGGACTCAGAAGTCCTTTAAGCATCATGCACTGCGACTTCGTCGGCGATATCATTAGCTTGTGAACCAAGGCCCAAGTCTGTATCCTGCTCAATACCCAACTGGCGTTTTGTTCCAGTTCTAATCGGGCGTTAATGAACAACGGTACACGACAGTACACATGTACAAAATCCATACACTTTTAAATCTCTGGCCTCAACAATGTTCTGTTTCACATGACAATGTATACTACACGGAGATGGGGGAAACCCCTGGTGCCGTTTGACACGAATACATTTTACACTTTGCCGCACACCAGTACGGCAACATCGTCTGCGTAAGCTACGATCTCAACACCATTCCAGACTTGGTTTAATAACTCGTCCAAGACGAAGTTCCACATGAAAGGACCAATGATGGACCCCTGCGGAACTCCTCTGGAGACCGTGTAACAAACTTTCTCGAAGCGGTTATAGACCACCACTCTCCGATCGTGAAAGTAGCTACGCATGAGACGGCAGATATCACTCGGACAGTCCACAAGCCTCAATCGGCATAGAATGCGTTCCCACCACAGGCAGTCAAAAGCTCCCTTGAAATCAAGGAAAATTCCCAGGATGTACCTGCTCTCAGAACCACGAACCAGCGAGAGCAGTCTCGCCACGGCATCCTCAGCAGAACGGCCCAGTCTGAAGCCAAACGGCCGGTCGGACTCCTGGTGTTTGTCCCTGTACACATTATTCAAGCGATTCATGATAAGCCTTTCAAACGTCTTTCCAAGAACAGAAAGCAAGGCAACAGGCCTGTAAGATGACGGGTCAGTCCTCTCACGATCGTCTCCCTTCAGGAGAACGACTCTGGCTTCTTTCCAACTCTGTGGAAACGTGCCCTCTTCGAGGCATTGGTTATACAGCGACAACAATAAGTCAGGACATTGCCGGAAAAATTCCTTCAAGACTTCCGCGGAAATGTTATCAGTGCCGGGGCCCTACGATTTCTCATGCGCTTAACAGCCCACTCAAGTTTAGCTAGGGTAAACATCGCGCTGGATGCACCAGAACTACCGCCCTGGTTAGCCAAACGAATAGCGGTCTGATCAGTCGTTTCACCATCGACGTCGTCGACGGGCAAAAGCGCACGAAGGACCGTTAGCATCGTATCGTTCCAGGTCTGAGACTCGCTCAATCCCCCGAAAACCGAATGCTGGATCTGGTCAAGTCTAACTAACCGGTACGGCAGGCCCCAAGAATTCGAGTTGCCTCTGTCGGAGACAAAGCCCTGCCAAGCCTTCCGCTTGCAGTCGCGAATCATCTTGGTATGGTTTCTCCTTGCCGCAGCATATCGCTCCCGGTAGTCGTCCAGGTTCTGGTAGACAGACCGTCTGGCTTGCTGAAACTTCCTGCAAGTCTTGTTGACAAGGCGCCTAAGTCTGTTTAATTCCCCGCACCACCAGGGAACATGTGTATATGTAGGGTGGCTCCTAGAACGTCCGTTCAAATCCACCTCGTTTCTTTGTACGTTGAACAGACTGTGCAAAACAGGCTAGCGTGTAATAGTGCGATGTTCGTGTAGTTTAATGCATGTTGCGTTATGCTGACCTCTTGGCTACCCAGAAGCAGCTATCACCAGGAAGGCTGCTTCTAGATACTCGTCCACACCACGGGAAGGTGGGCCAGTTTCAGTAGCTGGGACGCATAAGGTCTCAGGTTATGAGACAACAACACTAAAAAAAAAAATCCTCTGGGGGTCCAATCGAGAGCTTAAAAAAAACAAATATATATATATTTTTGTATATATATATATATATATATATATATATATATATATATATATGAAAAAAATAAAAAATAAATTAATAAAAAAATAAAATAAATAAATAAAAAAATCCTCCTCATCATCACCATTAATCTCTTGGGCATTCTGGACACACTTCAGTAATCTTTTCAACACACTATTCTGATTCAACTGTTTAACAGGCCTTTCCTCAGTTCAAAGGCTCCCTTTGCAAAATCCTGGAATAATTGAAATACACTCCTATTAGATAACAACATCTCTTCCCGACCTAACTCATTTTCAGCAATGATTTCCCTGATTATTTCCCTGACATTATCATAAATTGTACACACATATAATATATGGTGCCAACTTTCAACCTCGCCACAAAACTGTATCCGAAAGTCCCAACTGAAATAATTTCGCTTTCATCGAGCCGTGACCTGTTACTAAAAATGATGTTTGTAAACTTGGTGTAAACCAACTTCGAACTGTTCTGTCACTTAAAAAGATAACATCCGGAATAAATTTCTTTGTCACTCGACCAGAAAACACAGTGTCCCATCTTGTTTGCCACAAGTTAACAATCTCATTTAAACATCTTCTCTTCTCCCTCTTAATGTCAGAATTTATGTCAACTTCTATGCCAATAAGTCTAGTAGATATTTTCTTCTTAATGCCATAGCACAGCCCTCGATAAGCCACGAACAAATCCAAGGGGACCGCCCCAGCCATCACTTGAAGTGCAGTCGTAGCTACAGTTCTACATACCCTTAATATACTGAGAAGCATAGTTCTTTGCATTGAGTTTAATTTAGCCTGGAATCTAACAAGAGCCACTCTGTGAGACCAAACTCCCGCTGCATACGTAACCATAGGCAGAAACACAACCTTATAATATAAAAATGAAGTTTTATTGGACACACCCCAATCTCCTCTTGGTACTCTTATAATATAACCGGCAAATTTCCTGATCTTGCTATCTACATAGCAAGATCAGGAAATTTGCCTTTAAAAATGATGTTACCTTTTTAAGTGACCACCAGGGAACATTATTTTATTTTATTTTTAGGGTTACCCGTAAATAAATACATTAACCCGTATTTGTGTCTGTAAATTTCGTATGTTCTATGATTGATTTGCCTGTTTTGCTGGACGAAAAAACCCCAGTTACTGGGGAGAAAAACCTTGCTATCTACGCCTGAGACCAACTAACTCAGCCACGGAGTGAAAAAAGCCCATTAAAGTTCCTCGCGTCATCGACGGTATTCGAACCCAAGCCTTTTCCACCCGGTGTGGGGAGGACGGTGACGATACCACTGTGCTACCGCGCAGACACCACCAGGGAACATGTATGTATGTATTTAACTGTCGAAGGGTGGCACCCGGACATACATCCATCTCCACCAATTTATCATATAATATCATATTCTCATAATGGCCTGTTAGTGTAAGTGTGTGTACACGTGTGTGTAATGTGTTATAAGTGAAACAGACTACTCTGCCACCAGGTGATAGTCCATTGGGCAATTACCACCTGGTGCCCATCCCTGGCACGAGGAGCTATGCCTGGATCTATTAACTCTGGCAGTGCATATTGCACCTAAATCCCGCACCCACCACTAAGGGTGCAAGACTGGTGGGTGCCAGCAGTCCCGCTCCTGGGGTGCCCACACCCAAGAGCCAGCAAAAAAAAAAAAAAAAAAAAAATGCACCAACTAGGAGAATACATCTTACTAGTGACCATCAGGGAACATAGTGTGCATAGTGTTAGGGTCGGGCGCCACCTGTGGTTTCCCACATCTGCGCCATATGTACACTGTGAAGAAATACAGAACACTGTAAATGCCAGAAAAAGTGTAGTGTGTTGAATGTGTAGTTTTGTGTTGGGTTCTGTTGTGTGTCCTGGCATTTGGCCGCAGGGCCCCTGGTGGAACCCCACGTTGCCCGCACACACCACTAGGAGGTAGCCAGGCTGCCCATTATTCTCTGGCAGGTCTCCGTCAGGGTCGCCTGAGCTTTCTGAACGGAGACCAATTAAAAAAAAAATAATAATAATAAAAAAAATAAATAAAATTAAAAAATAAATAAAATAAAATAAAATAATAAATAAATAAAAAAAAATTAAATTAAATTAAAAAAATAATAATAATAATAAAAAAACCGATGATAATAATAATAATAGAAAATAATAATAATAAAAAATATATATATAATAAAAAAATAAAATAAAATAAAAAAATAATAAATAATAATAATAAAATAAAATAAAATAAAATAAGTAAATAAATAATAAAAATAAATAAAAAATAAGGTAGAGTGCGGCAATACAGGGTGTATGGAAGAAGATGGGGGATGAAAGTAAGAGTAAGGGGATGTAGGTAAGGGCATCCCGTAAATTGACAGTGGAGCATATGCCCCACCAGGAGAAAAGGGGAGGGGATAACTCCAGAAGGGTAGAAAAACCACTCAGCGAGAGTGCTGAGTGTGACTTATATTTTGCGGTGGAGTGGTCAAGACCACTGGAGCCTTCCAAACCATATGGAAAGTTAGCAGGTAATCCTACTTTAGATGTTCCAGGGTTAGCAAGTCGATGCTGGTAAAACAGTCAAGTACAGATTTTTTATTTCAAGTTTGAGTAAGTCCTTTACAGGTTTCTATCCCTGGCTTGAGTTGGTTGTAGAGTCCTGCGCCTAGAAAAGAGGTTCTGTGCGTACTCAGTTAATGATTTATAATATTGTTCTTCAGAAATTAGCAGGTGCTCCTGTCCTTGAGGTATGTGTTGTAGCCTGGTGTACAGTGTTCCTCGAAGATCGTCATAAATTGGGCAGTTATAAAGAAGATGGTCCTAATCTTCAATTTCTCCACATGTACAGTAGGGGTTATTGATGATTCCCAAGGTAGTCAACTTATGATTTATAGAACCGTGTCCAGTTATAATATATGTACAGTAGAGGCCAGGAGAGAACCAAGGCGGCGACTTTGGATAAACTAGTTTGACATCCGGGATGAATTTCTTAGTTATCAGGCCCTTGTCCGTCTCCTCCCATCTTGTCTGCCAGATTTGTAGTAGCATGGCAGCTAGTTTTTTCTTTTCTTGCTTGCAGTCAGTGCGGGTGTCGATGGTATGTCCAAAGATGGTAGCTGGGATTCCCTGCGACAGGCAGTAGTGCAATCCTCGACTTATAACCTCCAAGTCAAGGGGGAGGACACCTGCAAGAACCTGTAGGGCCGGAGAACTTACTGTGCAACGGGCCCTGGTAATGGCAAGCAGTATACTTCGCTGAATTGTTTCCAGTTTGCATTTATTGCGAACAATTATTGCTCTGTGGTACCAAATCCCGGATCCGTATGTAATAACAGGGAGGAATATAGCGTTATACAGGAGTTTGAGTGTTCTCCGGTTCAGACCCCAGTCACACCTGCTTACTCGGACGATTAAGGCTGCATAATTTCTGATTTTTACTTGAAGGTATGAGAGGTGCGGGAAGAAGGAGAGCTTTGAATCCAGGATGATACCCAGGTGTTTTAGGGAAGTTACCAGCTTGATGGTTTTTCCTTGTACCTTGATCTGAGGTGGCCTTGATATTTGTAGGGTGCCTTTGAGAAGTATGGATTGTGTCTTCTGTGGAGAAATCCGGAGCTTGTGTAGAGTTGCCCAGTCCTGTAAGATCTGTAGTGCCTGATTTCCAGCGGCCTCGAGAGCTGCTCTGGTGTCCGCTGCGATGGAGATGGTAATATCATCTGCGAATGCTTGGATAGTACAGGGCCCAGATCCAGACCAAGTAACTCATCAAGGACGATGTTCCAGAGGAACGGGCCGAGGACCGAACCCTGTGGGCAGCCTCTGTAGATAGATTTGGTGAGCTTCTGGTATGGTGAGGAGATGGTGATCTTCCTGTTGGAAAGGTAACTTTCTATACACCTATATAAGTTGGCTGGTATGCGTGCCAATCTTAGCCTGCGAAGAATGCTTGGCCACCAGAGCATGTCAAAGGCCCCGGCAAAGTCAATGGTTATGAGGAGGAAGTACTTGTAATTAGTGTTGGCTGCAGCTTGGGTTATTTGGTAGAGAGCATCCTCTGTGCAGCGTCCTGGGCGAAATCCATACTGTGAATTGGATTGTAGGCCAGCTTCTGTGTAGTGTGTTAGGAGTCTGGTATGGAGGAGGCGTTCAAGTAGCTTGCTCAATGTGGACAAGAGGGCAATGGGTCGGTATGAGTTAGGCTGTTCTGGAGGCTTCGATGGATTTTTCAGTATTAACTTTAATTCAGCTATTTTCCAGCTTTCTGGGAAGGATCCCTGGGTTAGGCATTTATTGAACAGGTTAAGGCAGAAATTGGGGATTTAGCTGGGCCACCTTTTTTAGTATTTCTGGTTTAATGCGATCTAGTCCTGGGGATTTTTTATCCTTCATTTTGCCAAGGGCTTGCTGCAGTTCTTCAGTGTTAAATTCTTCCTCCACAGAGTCAATGTGGTAATTGTCATTATCTAGACAAATTTGCTGCTGTTGTGTTGTGAGATGATCGGTGTCGCCGATAAAGAGAGTATCCAAGATATTCATCATGGATTGCTCCCATGACGTTGTCATGATTCCTTGTGGTGTTATTGTGGAATGGACTACTTCTCCTCTTGGCAATTTGTTTGTAGTAACTCGGTACACCACTCCCCAAGGGTCCGAATTACCAGTGGTGGTAACCAGCCGCTCCCATGTAGTTCTTTTTCGCTGCCTGATCATGGAAGTGTATTGGTTCCTGGTCCTCTTGTAGTCTTCACGAAGGGCTTCCACATCAGTAGCTGGCCAAGAGGTGCGAGCTCTCTGAAAAGCTTTCCTCTTGTTATGAACAGTCCAGCGTAGACGTTCGAGTTCCTGAGACCACCATGGTACAGCACTTGGAAGAGGTTTTTTCTTGGGCATAGATTGATTGCAGGAGAGGGTGATGATGTTAGTTACAAGCTTTTGATGCTGCTCGGGATTCAAGGAGAGGATATCAGAAGGGTGATCCATGATTGTTGACTGGAGAGAAGTGGTGAACAGCTCCCAATTGGCTTTGCTAATGGCATAGCGGTTGATATCATAGTGCGGAGTATTAGTTGATTCTATATTTCTTGTGAGGCTGTATGTAATTGCTCTATGGTCCGGGAACAAAGTACAAAGTACAAAGTACAAAGTATGTTGAGGGTCAAACGGCACCAGGAATTTCTCCCATCTCCGCGAGTGTTCGCTGTATCGAGGGACAGTACTCTGTCAAGACCAGAGATTTAAAAGTGTGTGGATCATGTGTTGTGTAGTATGTTGTGCCCATTGTTCTTCTGGCCTATTGGCCGTCGAGCCCCTGATGAGACCCGACGTTGTCCGTACTATGCCAACGAGGAGGCTGGCCAGGTGTACCTTGAAATTTATTATACTCTGGCAGGTCCCGCCGCCTAATTTCCTGGGATTTCAGCGGCTGGGTCCTATAGGGGAAAAAAAAAAAAAAAAAAAAAAAAAAAAAAAGATAGATAATCGTGGTGGTATAATTGCAAAATCGCTATTAAGTTAGTATGTGGGGTTTGTTCCCCGAAATTACCATGGGATTGTACGCTAAAATGACAAGTTCTAGAGGCCTAATGGGGCGGGCAATAATTTTGGTGCTAATTTAAATTTGGATGCGTGGGGCTTTCGCGGTGTATAGTCAAAGAGAAGGGTAGGGAGACTGAAGGCTGGGGGGAAGAAAGAGAAGTAAGGGGCCGATAGGGTAGATGGCCCCTGCAGTCAGTGGGGCATGCCCATGCCCCACCAGAGGGAAAGGGGGATGGCAGGAGGAGGAGAAGACAGCGAGCCATCTCCCCCCCCCCTGCCAAGGAATAGGAGTGAAAGCAGGCTGGTCAAGGTTGCCAGCCCAGATCGCCATATGGCTAGGTGGCAGCAATGTGCTGCACTCATTTCTCTGAGCCCTTGCATGGTAGTATCTGGGAAGGTCTCCGTGGTTGTGTAGACATTCTGCTGGCCTGCACGGCATGGTTGTTTACTGCAGTGGTTGAGGCTGTGGGAGCGTCCTTCTCCTTGTGAAGAGGTCCTGGGCCAGCTGCGCGAATGCCTTGTATGTGTCAACTTCAGTTATGGCGAGGTCTTCTTGATTACGGAGGTTAAGCTGTGTTCTAGTAATGAACCTGCAATAGAGGTCCTCATAGAGTGGGCAACTGTACATTAGGTGCTCCCACGTTTCACGTTCACCGCAGAGGCAGAACGGTGTATCACTCAGTCCAAATCCTTGTAGTTTGTCTCTAATGGCCCCGTGTCCCGTCATCAGGTAGGTGGTGTAGAGTCCTGGTGAGAGCCACGGTGGATAATTCGGGTATACCAGCCGTATGTTGGGTAGAAATTTTCTAGTTATTGCACCTTTGCTGGAGGTCTCCCAGCGGGCCTGCCAAGTTTGTTGGAGGTAAGCGGAGAGACGGCTCCTTTCTACTTTGGGATCATTTGACAGATCTATGGTGTAGTCGAGGCATGTTGCCGTTCTGCCTTTGGTCAGTTGATAGAGTAGCCCATGCTTAACAATCTCCAGGTCCAGAGGGAGGGATCCCGTTAGAGCCTGGAGTGCGTGGGTACTTACAGTGTTACATGCTCTCGAGATGGTTAAGAGTATGTGTCGCTGTGTAGTCTCCAATTTTTTCCGGTTCACTGCAGTGGTAGCCTTGCGATACCATATTCCAGAAGCATATGTAATCGCTGGCAGGAAAATAGCTTTATAGTAGAGGCTGAGGGTTTTCCGCCTCAAACCCCATTCCTTGCGTGTGATTCGCGCAAAAAGTGCGGAGTATCCTCTAATTTTCTTCCGTAAGTGCACTATATGTGGTGTAAAGCTCAGGTTTTTGTCTAGTACGACTCCAAGGTGCTTTAATTCGGTGGTAAGCTTGATTGTGTTACCTTGTATCTTGATTTGAGGGGGTCGTCTGGTGTCTAGGGCTCCTTTTAATAATATAGATCTTGTCTTCGAGGATGAGATCTTCAAGTTATTATTGTTAGCCCAGTCCTCTAGAGTTTCTATTGCTCTGTTGGCGGTGTTCTCCAGTTGCGCCCTAGATCCCCCAGGCAGCATCAGAACCACATCATCCGCATAGGCTAGGGGAACGACGTCGCCGAGTTCCAGGTTCAAAAAGCCATCTAGAACCAAGTTCCATAGGAGTGGGCCCAGGATTGAGCCCTGTGGGCATCCTCTGAATACTTCTCTTGTTATTGAACAATATGGTGCTCTGACTGTCACGAACCTATTCGACAGGTAGGATTTGATGACTTGATACAGATTTGATGGTAGGTTGGCTTTCCGGAGTCGGGCCAGGACGCTTGGCCACCATAAAGTGTCAAACGCCCCAGCAAAGTCTATTGCTATGACCAGAAAGTATTTCTGATCTGAGGTAGTTGCAGCATTTGTAATATTTTCCAGGACATCCAAGGTTGAGCATCCCTTCCTAAATCCATATTGTCGGGGTGACTGCAAGCCGGCTGCAGTGTAGTGGATCCCAATTCTGTTTCTTAATAAGTGCTCAAAGAGCTTGCTCAGGACTGATAACAGTGCTATGGGTCTGTATGACCCCGGAAGGTCCAGTTGTTTGTTGGGACTTTTGGGAATGAGGGACAAGTTTGCAGTTTTCCAGGCCTGGGGGAACAGGCCTTCTTTGAGGCAGTGGTTGTATAGATTAAGAAGCACCTCTGGAATGGTTTCGACGGCTTTCTTGACAATCTCTGGCTCCAAGAGATCAGAACCAGGAGACTTCTTGTTTCTAATCCTCATGGCAGCTGTTTCCAGTTCAAGTTTGGTGAAAGGTTCTTCTGTTGCAGTCGTGTAGTAGGTTTCATTGTCTGCACAGAGGGTTATCTGCTCTGGGGTAGAGGGGGAAAGATGGTCTTGAAACATGGTATCCATGATGTTAATAATTGTTTCCTGCCAGGTCCGGGTATAAGTACCCTGCCGTGTCCTCGTCGCTGGTATGGTCTCACCCCTGGGGAGTTTGTTTGTGGTTACTCTGTATACCACACCCCAGGGGTTATCATTCCCAGTGGTAGAAACAAGGTGTTCCCAACTGCGCATCTTACGCTGGCGTATGGTTGCCGTGTATAGGTTCCTTGCATCTCGGAAGTTCTGTCTCAGTGCCTCCACTTCCGCTGCCGGCTGGGAGCGCCTTGCCCGCTGGAAGAGTTTCCTTCTCTTGTGCACCTCCTGCCTAAGCGTCTGTAGCTCTGGAGACCACCAAGGTACAGCCCCTGGGGTTGGGTTTTTCTTTTTGATAGAGGTGTTGGCAGCTTCAGTGATGAGACCAGCGACCGTCATCTGGTGCTGATCCGGGCTGAGTCCAATGATGTTCAACGATTGGGCTGCTGTGGTCAGTGTGGCTTGGAAGAGTGGCCAATCCGCCTTCTCTATGGCATATCTTGGCTGTGCCTGCCTCACTGCTTGGTGTCGACTAAGGGAGCGCTGGAGCTCAAACGTGATGGCCCTGTGGTCCGACGTGGTCCAGCTTTCTTGGACGGTCCACGATGTTAGGTGGCCAGCGAGGGATCTGGTAGCCAGAGAGACATCGATTGTGGCCTCCCCCATCGAACTAGAGAACGTTGCCAGATTGTTTGGCCGGTTGAGGACTGTGTACGGACTATTTGCTAAGTAGTCTTCAAGTTGTTGCCCGTTCTGTACTCCACGTCTATCCGTGGTCTCGCTGTACCACGCTGGGGACCTGCAATTCACATCCGCTCCCACGACAATTTTACTGTTTGGGAAGTCTGTCTGGAGGCTCCTCAGATATCTGGTTACTGGTAGTATATCTTCACCTGGGTGACAGTATAGCGATACCGCATAAAATTCACCCAGGGGCGTGATAATATGGGCACATGCAGCCCAGGATGTGCAGTAGTTGGTTAGTTTTGTTGCTGTTATATTTGGATTCCGAATCAATATGCAGGCCCAGGGTGTTTCTCTGTTATCCTGCACTATCTTATAGGCCAGTGGGTAACCCCTGACCTCCTTGCGATATGCATATGGCTCCTGGATGAGGAATATGTCGAGATTTGCCTCGTTCGCCTTCTTTGTGAGCTGCGCCGCTACTATTTTGGACCGTTGTGCGTTCAGTTGTATGAATTTAACCCTGTTGATGTTATAGGATTTAGGGCGTGTGGCCATAATCTAGTCTCATTTGGAAAGTGCTCTTTGCTTTACAGTACACTGGACATTCGTTATCCCTAACTGAGTGCTCTGCTGGTAGTTTATGGAATTTGCAATTTACACAGGTCGGCGGCTTGTCTTTATTCGGACACGTGTTGAAGTCGTGACCACGTTCTGCACAGTGGCCACAAGTGGGTTGGGTTTGGGCACAGGTATGAGTGGTATGCCCAAACCGGCAACATCTGAAACACTTAGGGACAGCAACGTGTTCCCTAAAGCGGTGACTGCCCCAGTTTATAAACACTCTGTCGGTCTGGCTAAGCGTGACCCAGGCCGCTGGTGACAACTCGACGACCCAGTGGTAAGTATTTCCTGTTCTGGCTTTCGTCTTGAACTTGGGAATAATCAAGTTGGCGGGTTCTTCTTCCGGATGTGCGTGCTGGAGGTTTCTGTAATACAGTTCCTCCTGGAGAGCAGTTGGTGTCAGATCATTGTCGAGGTTATATATTCTGATGCTAGGTCCTTTGCGTCTAGGGTGTAGGGCTTCAAGTCCGAGTGTTTGAATCTTCTCATTTTGTAGGATTTTTGTTGCGTCCTCTTTTGTTTGAGTCTCGATGATAATCCCTACGTTTCGGGTCTTCCTTACCGATTTTATTTTGGTATCTCTGAAGTCGTCTGCCAACTTTGTGACCACTAGATTTTTAACCTGTTCGCTGCTACTGTTTTCGTCTGTGGAGGTCGGGCGCAGTATTACCAAATGTGGTGTTGGCAGGAGGGTCCTGCGTTTCATCGCTGCAGTTGCAGTTGGGTCAGCAGTCGGTCGGGTCCTCAGCGCTTGCGCATACGAGGGAGCGCGCTGTGGCATTTGGTCTGCTCCCACGGATTGGAAGGCCTCCAGTTTCGCTTTAGCTGTTTCGCACTCTAGGTTGGTTTGTAGTAGGACTGTCTCCAGCTTTGTCCAGATGGACACTATTTTTCCTCGAAGTCCAGTAGTTATTCTGTTGCTGGTATCTTTCAGGAGGTTCTCTAACGTTGTTCTGAGGGCGAGGGTCTTTTCCAGTACCGTCCCCTCTGGGAGAGTCGGATCTAGCGACTCGCTATTTTCGTCCTGCTTTACATTGTCGGTATTTTCTGCTTGAGAGCAGAGGATGTTCTGACTTCCTCTTGTTCCTTGCTGGCTTCTTGTCTCTCTGTCGCTCTGTTCGACGACCTGTTTTTTATTATTTTTCCGCTTGGGTGCGGAGTTCGTTTCCTCTGTATACTCAAACTGCACAGTTTCCAATAGAGTAGTGCCTGCTGTTTCCTGCGGAGCAGTGTTTATTTGGGCGGTGTTGCTGTCAGTATCTTGTGGCATCTTGAACCAAAATTCGGATTACCGAGCTATTCCAGATAAACGAATGTAATGCGTATCGTTGTGGAAAGTGATTCACAAGATTGCAAATAGCGTTGACTACAAGTTCGTAGCACAAGTCCAAGCCGAGATATGGCGTGTCAAAGTTTGAGCTAACCCCCGCAGATCACTGAGGAGGGGGCTGGGATTACCTTTAGTAGGTTTTGGGTCAACAAGTACATCGGTGGTGTTATTTCTGTCTATGGTGCATGGTTATCAACCGCGTCTTTAACATTTTAGGTTCCACGTGGGGTGGGTGGTGGGGGAAGCACATTAGAAATTTAGAAATCATTGTTCAGTAACTGTAGTGGTAGTGAACTTCTTCCGTTCGATGACTACAGGAGAAAGTATGCAGCAGTGGGTGGGAGTGGGGGAGAAACAATCACTAACCCTGTCGCCACCTGACCTTGCCAGGAGCTTAAGTGACGTGTTGCCTTTAAGCAGAATATCACTGGGTTCGGCTGCGTTGAATGAACATTGAGCTTGCTGTTGGTTTCGACTGTTAATTAACTGGAATATACGAATGCTTAAAATTTAGATTAAACATATTTTCCTTAGCAGACACTACAGGTTCTAGTTCTCATAAGCTTTCTGTTAAATTGTGATTCAGTATATAACACAGGGGGTCACCCTCCCCAGTCAAGAGTGCAGTTCAACCGCGGTGGCAGGGAAATAAGTGGAATGCCACTCTCTCCAATGCTAGAACAATGCCGCCATGGTGAGCTGACACATTGTTGCCAGCGTTGAATCAAAAACGAGTTGAAATGCACTATCTCACCCAATAAAACTGAAAACAAATCTCACCACTGTGATCCACTGATGTAGATAAATCCTTCAGTACACAATTTAATTACCATACTAAACTTAAAACGCATAATCCAGACACATTTTCACGGAGCGATGAACAGCACGTGTGAGTAAGAAGGCGGCCATTTTAGCGTTCTGGTCCGGGAACAGACGTCGTTCTATTCCTTCCTCTCCTCATTGAAGTGCAACAAGCCTTCTGAATAAGCTCACCAATTAAAGAAACGTTTTGGACCGCCAGACTACAACGCCAACGTTGTCTCCAGGTCTCATCGGCAGTTACGTCGTTTAAGACTGACTTAAACCTTCTCCAGTTAGCGGTACTCACCACAAATCTATCCACATCAAAAATGACAGTTCTGCGTTCAAATGGGCGGATCTCACTTCGTAAAGCACGGTGGTCACTTGTCGACCAATCGGTCTCCACCGACCACTTCGTGACTTCATTCACTAAATTACCAGTTCATAGCGTAATATCGATGTTAGACTCGTCTTGCAGTGTAGAAAAGGTACAAGGTTGATTAGGGAGATTTAGGATCTCGAGTCTGTTCGCCAGTATACAATCTTTGAGGAGTAGTCCTCTATAGTCGGAATTTATACTACCCCAGCTTACTGACTTGTCATTAGCATCTATGCCTATGAGTATTTTCTCTCTGTGAATGCCTCACTGGTCTTTAGAGTGTCTGAGTCCGACTTTATCAGAACGGCGTGCACTTCCGTCTTTTTAGGAACTGAGCTCTTCTGGCTTCGTACGACGTGGGCGCGACGTTGAAGGACTGATTCTTCAACATCGCCTTTAGCGACTGGTTCTCGGCATATACTTCGATAGCCTTGGTTTCCAGCTGGTCCCACATTCCTAGAATGGCGTACATTGGCGCTCTGTTGACTTTATTCGAGTCATTGAACATGTAGTCGTGGAGTCGCTGACGCACAACTTTCATGTCTTTGAAGTTTTCCTGCGGATCTCCTTCGTCTGAGCCGCTTCACAGCAGTTCTCTGGGTAGACTCGACAACCGTCGAATCATTGGATTAGTCACCTTCCATGTAGGCCTCTACAAGGTCTCCAGGCAAACGGTCAAGCACTACTTTAGTCGTTACTGGACCTGAGCCCCCAACGCTGCCGTCCGCAGTGCCAGAAGCGCCAGGATCAACAACTTCCATCGCCTCGCCGTCCGATGTCTTCAAGCCTAGCTTGGCCCCTTGGCTGAACAGACATAGTCAGTTCCTTAGAGTAAAATACGGACAATTTTCAACAGTACTTTGAAAAGTATATATATTTATATGGCTTTATGGACTTATGGAAACACAATGTTCGATTCCAAGAGAGTCTCGCCCTACACTAGTCACTTTTGACCGATAATAGTCCGTCAATCAGGGCCTACTTAGCCGACCAGGAGTCCCCTGGTCGCCCACCCCGGACTGCGTGGAAGTGAGGCCAACCAGTTAGCAGTCGTCACGGCACAGGTCAATAAGAAGTCTCTTACTGGAAACACTGAGATCACTATAATAAACGCTAGATCAAAGCAATAAGAACACTGTGCACCCAGACCGCCAAAATGGTACCGGGGCAGATAAAGCCCGGACAATCACATCAGAGAAAATAACCCTAAGTATAAAAGAATTTATACTTAGGGTTATTAGTAAAAAGAATTTTAAAATAAAGCCCATCTGGGCCATTATTGAAGCCTTTTGGTTTTCCATCATTTTTTTACTCCATATACATTTTCATGTAATTTTTTGAAACCCATTTATAGTCTGTGCTGAAGAGGTACACGCACTATATAATAATACTGTATTGGTTGTTATTGGGAGGTAATCTACCTCCAAAATTTTCATTTTATTTTCAAAACGTTAGTGAGATATAGATGATAAATTATGTGAAGTTTCAAAGAGGCTTGGAGTGAATTTCTCACTGTCTCCATGAATATTTGAGAATTTATTCCAACGTTTGATGAGATTTTCGAAATTCCTTTTTAGGAACATGTCGTGAAGTGCTGGTAACACCGTTGTTGTACTGCTAATGTAGCTTCATAACAGTATTATTATCTTAATAATAACAAGATGGAAATGGCTACCTACCTGATGGACATAGCGGTGTCCAACACCAGCAACCTCCAGAAAACCTACAAGGAAAAGATCAGGCACCTAAGACAGGAAGTGAGAGAAATGTGGCATTGGAACAAGTAATGACCAACCCGCATGATGGTTGACAAAGTGATCGTGATGATTTCCTAATAAATAAATAATAATTAAGATATTTTTTTGTTTTTTGGCGAAGAAATTCCAGTCGATCAAAGAAAGTACGAACTTCAGACCGTACTAGAGGCCCGTTATCCACAAGCTGTACTGGGACAACGCCTAAAGAACAGACACGACGATCCACGCAATACCGCCTGAACGTAACCCTTACTGACAAGAAGGGAAAGACTACCTACATGATCGAAATAACGGTGCCTAACCTCAGCAACCTTTAGAATACCTATGAGAAAAAGATCACTGAAGTACACAGACCTTAGAAAGAAAGTTAACAAGTGTGGCATATGAAACAAGTAACGACCATCTCGCTTACCGTGTCATCTACCAGCATAGTGCCGAAGAGCTTACATAACAATCTAATAACAATGGACTCCCAGAGAACACCCACGAAACTCCAGAAAGCCACGATTCCAAAATCTGTAGGATGGTCAGAGAGTTCCTCGACCAATAGCAGTATTCGAATATAACAACAACCCCATGTACCTGGTACCAATACCTGTCGCGTACAAGAAAATAAGGCACTATTGTACTCAAGCTCCTGAGTGGTCAGGAGCTTGAGTGCATTAGCACACTCTGAGTAGATCGGAGTTCAAGTCCCTGACTGCTAAATACGGTCGATCCAACCCGCACTGGACCAGCATTGCATATTATGCTCAATTTCCCTCAACGTGAACCTTTGAAAAGGCTTCCATCCTGCAGTGGATTGATAATGGCTGCAGTTTACCATTTTATATATGTATAAAATGGTAAAGGTAATCTATGGTTAAGGAAATATTTTCCTGCAAGATGTAACTTAAAATGAAACAAAAGATAGTAATCTGAACGTACTGAATTTATTGATTGATTGATGTTCGAGCGCCACCAGGCCGTTCTTCCAAGTCACTTCAATCTTCCTTAAACAATCGACACCATTCTGACCGATTCTATAAATATTGCTGCTACATAGACAAACTATAATTTCTTTGTGGATTCGTATTGGTTGTTTGTCTTTAGTTCCTAAGAAACGGATGACTCTTCAAGCATTGTGTGCGTGTCTGTGCGATCAGCCATTTCGAATATATCACTGCATAGTCACGTCCGAAAAGAGGTCAGATCAATATCATCTAATTTACCATACATAACTGCTCAAAGTTACATTTTTATAGCACATCTAGTTTTCAAATTCCAACATTCGAAACCATACTTTCTGATTTGTCCTCTTAGCTCTGAAACAACGAATAAATAATTAATTTCAGCGAGATATTCCTCAGTTTGAAATGATTATAAAGTGTTATTTTATCATATATCTAGAATCTTCGAAGAAGCCTTTTCATTGCACATTCACTGCACTGCGAGTTTACTGTGGCATTACAGGCTCACAAGCAAATCTGAAGGGTGGATGGTGTGGTTTCGTGATTAAGATTTAGAAACGTAGACATGCAGTAGTTCTTTAAATGTTAATGCCAGCGTCGGATCTAAATCATTCACATCCACATTCGCCATCAAGCCGTAAACAGACCAGCACTACGCACACTTAGGCTAAATATTAGGGAAAGAGGCACTAAATTAGAACCAGAGCAAAAAAAGGCAGCCACCTGACTTCAATTATTCAAGACTATTATATAAATGTTAACGAATTGTCATCTTAATTATATGATTGCAAACAATTATTAATAGCCACTATCCTGCTATTATATTATTAACAGAAAGTCATCTGGATTATACAGCTGTGAATTATACATTACTGCTGAATAGTAATTTGTTAGTACACTTGGAATTAGAAATGGTGGCGGTGTCTTAATAGAAGTGGATTATTCGTTGTTAGATGAAAACGAGTTCGTTATAATTTCACCTCAGTTTTAATTTTCCCTTAATTCATTGGATAAACTAACAACTTTGACGCGCTGATGAAATACTCAAAGTTCTCAAAGTTTTCCTCTTCCATTTAAGGAGATTTTCCACACTTCCTCCACGGATCAGAAATTTGAATTATCTCCACCTGGTGAGTATAAGATGTACTTCCTTTCCATGGGAATAGATTTCGACAATAGTTTGAAAGAATTATATTCTAACTGGCTAATTAATTATACAATTGATATGTCGCTTAGATGGAAATGCAACAGAATGGACAGAAGGAAACAGTACATATTCTGTTTGTCTTATATATATATATGTACACTGAGTGTGAGTTATATGAAGATGCAATATTGGGAACAATAGAAGAGAGAGAGAGAGAGAAGGAATGTGAAAAGGTCCCATTGAATAAGAAGACAAAACAAGGCATGTTTATATTGGATGTTCTCCAATTCCTTTGGACACAGAAATTCTCTCCTCAAGTACAGAAACCTCTATTCCGAATGCGGTTTTTTATATTTCAACAGATGAAGACAGAAGAGTAAAAATTGGAAAAGTCATCATTAGGTGGACGAAATGCCAACTATGAAGTCTGTGGCATTTTAAAGTAGATTTGAGCAATATAAGGCGAGTAATCCTGCCTTCGTCAAAACTGCTTGCTGATACATATAGTTTCTAAATATTTTAAATTAAAATACGAAACTAGACTCTTTTGTACCAACCGAGGCGTTGCACCCAAATCACTGAAGAAGTGTCGATGTACGTAAAGATTGGTGAGATTTTTCCCCCTATATTTGCTCTCTTCCACAAAGCATTTCAGACCGGCAACTAGGTATTGTGCTGTCTGAAGTATTTGTGCAGACAGGAATCTATCTGCGATATGAAAGCGATCCAGATTTGACCAAAGGGACGACGAGGCCCTTGAGATCCCTTGTAAAAAAGCATCTTCCAGGGGTAAAAATGCTAAGTGTTTGGTTGAGCTAATAAGGCCAATCATCATCTTTACTGTGGGGCATAGTCTTTTAGTGTAGGATTTTATGGTGTAGCTTGGCGTATTGTAGATTCTATGTCAACTCTGTGTTTCTGACTTGGGGAGGCAGCTGGTGCTTGAAGTTCAACCATTGTAGATGCTAATGCTCACCTGAAAAAGAGGTCGTAGGGTTATAGGAGCAGTAGAAGCCGAAATTTGGATCACAACAGTACTTGTTGAATCATTCTGTAAAAATATTATTTCTCATGCAAGATATGCTCTTCTCCGTATCTTTTTCCTGATTGGTGACTCAACAACAAGACTGGCCTTCGCATTCAATTTTATTTCACTAATTGGCCATGTATTACAGGATGATGCCTATTTTTGTTTTAACGAAATGGATATCTACAGCTGCAGAAATTGGAGAAACACACAGTTAACACGTGCATACAAGGCATTCCTTGCATTCACGAATAGTGTAGTTCAATGGCAGAGGTCTTCATTGGTGCTAATTTTAAGGAGGTCCATGCAGTAAATCCCGTAAGATGTAAGATATTCTGTTACTAGCCACCGATTTCATAACCTTTTAGGTCATGAGGGCACGTCATTCGCTTTCCAATCAGCTATTTCGGATAACGTTTTTTCGAAGATGACTCTGCTCCAGAAATACAGCCATTGATCGAGATTTCTAGCAGACAAGATATTAAATGTGTGCAACCCACGAACTGCCGGCGAGGTGTAAGGTGTATTTAGTGTCAGACGGCACCAGGGGTTTCCCCATCTCCGCGTAGTTTTCATTGTAGGTGTACCAGTTCACTGGAAAATGCCAGAGATTTAAAAGTGTATGGATATTGTATATGTGTAGTGCCGTGTACCGTTGTTCATCTGGTCGTTTAGCCGCTGGACCCCTGCTGAGGCCCAACGTTGCCCCACCTTCGCCCCGTGGAGGCAGACTAGGAACCCAGTAGACTTAAGTTACTCTGGGACGACGCTAGCGTTAAGATAGAGGGGGGTAGCTGAAGACTGGGGGGGAAAAAGACAGAAGTATGGGGCCAATAGGGAAGACAGCCCCAAGTTTCTGTGTGGCATGCCCATGCCCCACCAGAGTAGAAATGAGAGTGTGGGACGAGAGAATCGTCTCCCCGGGGGTGTAGGGTTTAAAGGTGAAGGGGGCTAGGGTGCCCTCTTCAGGCTGCCGTTCGTTGTCTCTATTCTTGTCCACTTGATTCAGGTTGGGACACTCATGGGGCAATCCCTGTCCTTTTTTTTTTTTTTTTTCGTTCATTCTCTTTTCTTCTTATTATTTCCTTCTTCCTTTCTTTATGCCTTTCTTTTCCGTTCATTTTCTTTTCCAAGAGTTTTCTCTGTCTTATGCGATTTGTTTATGTTACTGTACTATCAGTCTCGATGTATGGAAATTAACACTCTTCTCCTTGTGAAGAGGTCCTGTGCATACTGGGAAAGCGCTCGGTACTCCTCTTCCGTGTCAATGAAGTGATGTTCAAGTCCTTTGGGGAGGTAATGGATTTTCGTGATGAGGGTGCATCTGAGATCTTCGTATTGTGGGCAGTCGTAAAGCAGGTGGTCCCAGCTTTCGACCTCCCCGCACGTGCAATTTGGGTCATCGGCGAGGCCGAAGCCGAACAGTTTCTGGTTGAAGGGTCCATGTCCTGTGAGTAACGAGGTCAGGTGTCGGCGAGGTGTTGGACAACCGCTCATCGATGCTCGAGGTGAGCGAAGACTCTCCCGGATAGTACGTGGCAACAGAAGGGCGACTGTGGCGAAACTCGCCGGTAATTGGAATTCTGGTGACGGAAGTAATGTGTCAACACACAGTACAACGAACCCTACTGAAAATGGGGTTGCATAGCCTCAAGCCGCTCCGAGTGCCCATGCTAACCACGGTTCACGGACGACAGCGCCTACAATGGGCACGCGAGCATCGAAACTGGACGTTAAGTGATTGGAAGAAGGTCGTCTGGTCTGATGAATCACGTTTCCTGTTGCACAATGTGGACGGCCGGGTACGTGTACATCGTTTACCTGGGGAAGTGATGGCACCCGGATGCACCGTGGGACGAAAACAAGCTGGTGGCAGCGGTGTCATGCTTTGGGCGATGTTCTGCTGGGATACCCTGGGTCCAGTAAACCACGTGCTGGGCACTCTGACGTCCACCACCTACGTAAACATCATTGTCTGCGCGGGTAGCACAGTGGTATCCTCCTCACACCGGGTGTAAAAGGCCCGGTTTCGAATCCCGTCGATGACGCGAGGCACTTTAATGGGCTTTTTTCACTCCGTGGCTGAGTTAGTCGGTCTCAGGCGTAGATAGCAAGGTTTTCACCCCCAAAAATCTGGGGGTTTTTTGTCCAGCAAACAGACAAATCGACCATAGAACACACGCAATTAACAGACATAAGACACAGCACGGCAAATGAATTTAATTATTCCGGCTAAATATAATAGTTAGTTAGTTACGTAAACATCATTGCTGACCAAGTACACCCTTTCATGGCAACGATCTTCCCCTCTGGCTGTGCCGTCTTTCGCAGGATAATTCGCCATGCTACACCCCTCAGATTGTTCGAGATTGATTCGCGGAACATGAGGAAGACTTCCAGGTATTGCCCTTGCCTCCAAATTCCGCAGACATCAATCCCATCGAGCATCTGTGGTTTACAGCAACTCTGATCTGGGGCGTCTCAACCACCGACTTTGCAGGAGTTAAAGGATCTGCTGGTTACATGTTGGTACCGGAAGACACATTTAGAAATCTTGTAGCGTCCATACCTCGCCGACTGCGAGCTGTTTTGGCTGCACGTGGAGGACAAACATCATATTAGGTAGGTGACCATAATGTTTTGGCTCATCGGTGTAAGATGGTACCATATCTGGACAGTTAAATTAAGAACTTTGCCAAAGCGTTAACAAGAATTTCAAGAGCAGAGTGGGAGCTCTCGAGAAGGACTTTAAAAATTTATTATAATGCAGTATTTATCCCAATGGCCACCTACGCCGCCGGCGCCTGGTTTCACAGACCATTAATTGTTAGAATTACAAACAAGTTATATTCTTTGCAGAGAACAATTTTATTATTCACAGTTATAGCATTTCGTACAGTGTCGACCCCTGCCTTACAAGTCTTAGCTGGAGTATTGCCCTTAGTCCTACATTTTATCTTTAAAGGATAGTCTTACAGGTTAAAGAAGCAAATCCCGACAGAGTTTATGGGAATCACTATTGACTGTCAGCAGGATATCAAGCGTGAAAAAAGGAGAATCTGGAATAAATTGTTGAATGAGTGGCAAACCAGCTGGGACACAACCTTTTTGGGATTCGATCTATACACGTCTTACTTGACCGCAGGACACGGATCATTAAATCAGCGACTCTTCAGGTTCAAGTTGGCTACCACAGATTTATGTCTTTGCAGTGAGATGGAGAGTTGGGATTATGTACTAATTACGGGGATCAGAGAAGAACTCTCACAAATTGTTGTGTTCTACAGCCTGGCCACGAATCTTTGCTTGTCCAGAATGCTAAGATTTTTCGGGCGTTTCAAACTTTTGCCAGAGAAGGTTTTGAGAAAATACGGCGGCTGTTATCTACAGTTTCATCTTATGGATCATCTGGGTTCGGAATACTACCTCATAATTGTTCTCATGGTCTTGAAATGAGTCCTTTTGGCTACATCAGGTGGATCAGCGTCCGAATTGGGACAGTACGAGCACTATTGGAACTGGTCCACCTTCCCATGGTGTGGACGAGTACCCAGAATCATCTTTCCAGGTGATTGATGCTTCTGGATAGCCAAGCGGCCAGAGCAGAACACACACATAATACACACAAACCTACGTCACACACATCTGGCCCATTTGTAGCGATACTGTTCTTCACAGAGATACGAGGCGGAGTTGAACTGACGTTCTAGGAGCCGCCCTTTACATATACACATGTCCCCATGTCCACATATCTTAATAGAACCATTTCTTCTTATTTCCAAAATCAACTGCAACCTCTGGTATAAAAGGTTTTGTTACTGCACCTGTTTCACTATAATTCCACCTATAAGCTTATTCATTATGTCTCTCTTTTCCTGTTTAATATAATTTCCTGTTTAATATGCCTAATAGTGTCAACTTTGTTTTTATGCGTTATAACAAAACCCCCTGTATATTATATATAAATCTAAAAGTAGAACCCAGTGATAACTTTCAAAGCATTAGTGGAATCTGTTCGAGACGCTGTGCTCATTGATAATAGCATGACTCATTGTATGGACAGTAATTTCTATCAATAGCCAAAGATATTTCAGCTCAGAGATTTGCCTTTTTGGCGTTGACGCGAACCTGCAGGACCGTTTAATTTCAGGCAATTTTCTTTTGCCTGAAAAGAACCTATAGATTTTGTGGTTCTTAAAAGAACTGTGGAATATGCAATCAAAAATAATAAGAGAATTGAAATATTGGGGATAAGATCATGTAGAGAAGTTTGGAAAGTTTATGAAAGGCAGGATCTGAAAAGGGAGAAAAAGAGATTACAAGAGGAGATTGATTGCATGTGGCAGGAGAGATGGAACGGTTTTGAGATGGGTCGTGTCACCTTTGCCTTTCTACCTGGGGTGAAAACTATGAGAGAGAGCGAGCATAAATTTTGGACGTACTTGGGACTGTTTGCAACAATGGTGGTAACAGACCATGGTATGAAAAGACATTGGTTGAATTAGGTGTGGAAAATGACCCAGTGTGTTCTTGTGGTGTAGTAGAGGATACGAAACATATAATAGAGCAATGAGTAAGATATTCTGATAAAAAAAGAAACGTAATTAGGAAAATTGGATCCGGCTCACTCACCTGGAATGATTTGTTTAAAATTAGGAAATGGTACAATGCTCTTATGGAATTTTTGAATGAAGTGTTTAGAGGTAGAAGAACTTAGAAATTGAAAAGTTGTATATATTTAAACAGTATTATAAATATGTACATTTAGAGTTTAATTACTGTTTGCACTGAGTTTGAAGTTGAATTTGATATTTATAGTGAGTTTGCTACTTTATTTATTTGATAAAAAAAAAGTTTTTTTTTTAGTTGTGCTCTTATAAGAATCACAATTAATATGATATTAATGCTTATGATTTAGAAATTTTTCAAAAAAAAGTAGTTCTAAATAGTAGAGATCCGCCTCCTCGGGGCAGGGGTGGTAAAATATCCTCGATGCTTGATCTATCAAAGAGGAGATACAGCTAAGTATCATAGAATCAAAATTGGTAGCATATAGAAATTTAGCGTGGATGAGCTAAGGCTCAGGAAACACAGGTGCAAGGATGTAGAGATGATGATGCTGTAGGTGAAAGTGTCTATAATGATCAGTCAATAAAGCAGGTGAGCAGATATGTACGGGCGTGTATGTGTGCAATTCAGTGAGAGAATGGGCCAGACCAACGATTTAAATGACTTTTAACGTGGCATGGTAGTCGGCGCCAGAAATGTTGATATGAGTATCTAGCGAACTGCAACCTTGCTAGGGATTTTCACGTGCGATTGTATTTCGCGCGTATCGAGGTTGGTCCAATAACCAAATAACACTCAGCTAACGGCTATCTTGTGGTCAGAAATAGTTCGTTGATGCGAGAGGCTAAACGAGGCTGATGGAGTAACAGGTACAGTCAGTCGAATAACAGTCCAGCACAACAGTGGTAACGACAGAGGTATTTCCGAACGCACATCTCGGCATACCTTATGCAATTTGGGATTCGCGATACGTGATGATTATCAACAGATTAATTATATAATGAAATACTCTTATACTACCACCCGAATAATTCAAGTTAGTTTATTGAGTGCTTATTACCTAATTACACTAATTTTGATACAAAGGTAGTTTCAGGACTGTTGTTGGATCTTATGGATTTTTTTTTATCAAACCCCCAAACACAAGAGCTCTCAGAACCTATAATACTAAGTACTGTACATGAGTTGAAGATTGAGAAGATGAAAGAAGATATTTGTGAACATTAGACTTGAACGTCTGTAGACTAATTTTCAGGAAATACGTATGAAGGAAGGTTGTTCTATAGAACCGAAATTGAATAAATAAATGAGGAAGAAGAAAAGTTGGTTCTGTGAGTTTGAAGTTGGTCAGTAAAATAATGTTGCCTGGTTAAGGCACGTATTCGGACTGTTTTTAAAGAGAGAGCAGGAATTGTAGAAGCCAGTTCAGAAGAGCAGTGCCTATGGAGGTATCTATAGAAAAGGCATGCAACAGAAACAGAACATCCATGAGACAGAGTGGAGAAACTGCGTTAGAAATAGTCATTAATTAATCTAACTGCCCTCTTCTGAATGGAATCTAGAAGCTTGAGAAATATTTTGGGGACGCCTCCCCCAGATGTGGGAACAGTATTCCATGGTAGGGCTGATTTGTGATTTCTACAGTTAACAACTGTTTGGGAGAAAAGTAACACCGAGCGCGAAAGAGAAAACCCAAATGTTTACGTGCAGAGGAAACAATATTCGTAATGTGCTTATGCCAAGAGAGATTAGAAGTCAGGGTAATCCCCAATAGAGATACAGGATCTTGGCTATAAATCGGAGATGAGCATTATAAAAGCCGAAGAATTCTTTTTACGAGATATAAGACAGGGCTGAACTTTAGAAGGATTGAAATCAACAGAATTCATGGTTTTGTACAAAACAACAAATGGTCCCAAGAGAAACAATTAAAAGCATCCCCAGACCATCACTCTGCGTTCACCAAACTTCGTTGTCGGGACGATACAGTCCGGTAGCTGGCTTTGTCCCGACACCGCCATGCCAGGAAACGACCATCAGACTGGCAGATGGCTGAACGACCGTGGTTAACACACATGATGCAGCATCCTGTGCTGAAATGTGTCCCAATCGTTTCACTGAAGCTTGTATGTGCTGAAACGACCTGAGTTCCGAGCGGACAATTCTTTGCAGAGCTCTCCTCGCACGTTCCTTAGCTTCTGAGGTTTCCCATGTGGTTTCGTGATGGTTTCAGCACCAATCCTTCTGCTCCATTTGCAGTTCACATACCTACCAGTTGTCGATCTACGATTCATCGATGCCTTTAAAATTTCACCTACAGACCAATTTCTTGTGTAGTATCCTTCTGTACTGGAAGTCTAACCCCCGTCAATTGCAGGATTTTGCGTTCACAATCATACAACTGTCTCCTTGAAGGCCTATGATCATATTTATAGTTGTCTGACACGTCGTGCTTGGGCAGGAAGTAACCATTGATGGAAGGTTGTCCAGATATTAATGGTAGATAGTGCATGAATTCAGTACTCCACCAAGTGTCAATTCCAACCAGTACATCAAAAATCCACCTATATGCAGCAGTAATTCGTGCTGAGTATCACTTCTCAATTTAGTGAACTTTACAGAATTTAATACTGAATCCTGAGATGGATCAACGGGATGACAAAACAACTGCTAATAATCTCTTGCACTACCCCACGCATTTTACATTAAAATAAAACCATGGCACCTTCAAAACTTGGGAAAAAACATCACATACTAATCTAATTTATGGATGAATCAACTCCCCCTTCCTTTGAGGGATAACTACCCAAACCATGTTTGCTTAATTATGCTAAAATATAATTAAGCATGAATGCCTGGAGCATATTATCCCCAAAATGCAATTGTTCTCAATAAACTGTATATTTATCCTGAAAGATATTCCGCTTATTGGAGGAATAAACTTAAAAATATGTATCAAATTTCGGAGAGCAAGTCAACTAACATAATTTCAGCCCCTCCAGACCTCTTAATGACCTTAACCGGAAAGGAGAAAATTTTCACCCTCTGTGATTTCCCTGTCATGGATAAAGGTGGAAACAGGTTTCATTTTCTTTGCTTCCTCCATTTGTGACTCCTTGTGTCATCCTGTTAAAAGAATCCAGTGCTGGGATTCTTTAGCAGGATGGATACTTGTAACTGTATGCCCTCCCTGACTTAATAAACAGATTTAGTGATAATAATAACCTGCTTGATACTCCTATTCAAGGTACAGGAGGTCCTCAACAAGGGATCTGAAATGGACATTGTATATCTGAATGTGAAATCTGACAACGGAAGTGTTTCCCTACCAGCTGTACTTCATTTTGAAAAGAAAAAAAAAGTAAACTTAGCAAAACATCTTTAGCTCAACCCTTGGACTTAAACAGCCATTGATTCATTGATTTCAAAATCGTACCAACAGGTGCAAAGATACAAATCAAGAACGTATTGCTCTCAGAGGGTTTCTTCTATCACCCTTTTCGGCTGTACTAGAATCTTTCCTGACCTCTTCCTCACACAAGCCGATGATTTGAAATGTTTTATGGTATTCAAGGATATTCAACCAACATAATTAACCAACCTTTTGCTGTTATATATTATTGTTAAGGTAATGCTGTTATATATTTAGGGTAGGGTTTTAGGAGCATCGGTGACCAAGGCCATATTGCTCCGTGTATATTGTCTGTAAACTGCGTGTGACTCCTAGGAAATCCCAAACGTGCTCGATAGGATTCAGTTGGGAAGAACAGCAGTCCATAAGAACTCATCTTCCAACGTATTGTTCACCAGCTGCGCCTTTTAGGATCAGGAGTTCTCATCCATCAGAACTCTTCGTCAACAACACCATCACAAGGAAGGAACATAGATTGCAGGATCTCAACTCGGCGAACAGTCTGGGTTCCGTTCCTGGTAAAGTTGAGGCCTGTACGACCACAGAGACTAAATCTACCCCACCAGCATTCCACCTCCACCGAACTGACTGTGTTCCTCTGCATTCACAGGGTTGTTTCGAGTTCCTTTTTCACTCCGAACTAGGATCCGATGAGAATCCATCTTCAGGTTGTACCTGGATTCATCTATGAAGAGTAGACGGCACTATTCCTTGTCAGTCCAATTACGATGTTCGAGTCCTACGATATCGCGCACTCTACACTATAAGTATTCTTGCATTAAGAACAAACACTGTACTTCAGTGTTGTTGATGGTCTACATTCCTAACCTGAACGTCTGCGAACGGTCTGGATTTCTTCTAACCGATTCCTCTACCTGCTGGTGGCACATTGTGACGCATAAAAGCATTCTGTAGCTGGTGTCGTGATTGTTCTACCTGCCGTCTCATAATGACTCTCCACGCGTCAAATCGGGCAAATCCATCTGAGATGATATTTTTAGATGCTCCACTACGATAATCAATAGTGTTGTCTTTTAAAGCTGTATTTCACGAATGAGATGAGTCTACTACATGGTCAAGTATTTAACAAAACAGTTGCCTGAATTTACTTGCTCTCTGTCTGTATTTATTGTAGAACTTGGTAATTTTTAACTTCATGAACGCATACTGTCACTGTAACCACAAAGGATATCGATACAAGAGATTATCCAATCGAATGTGCAAAAAACTGTTATATTAGGACAACCCAGGAATTACCTCATTTACCTGTGTGTGTCTTATACCTGTAAATTTCGCGTGTCCTCTGGTCTTCTTGCCTGTTTTGGTCGAAGAAAACTAGTTTCCAGGAGGGAGAGAAACCTTGTTGTCCTCCCGTCATTGATGGGATTCGAACCGGGCCTTTCTAACCCGATATAGGGAAACAGTCTTTTAGCCACTACGCTACCCGCGAAGACAATTGAATGTGCAGGAGAGAACTTAAATCCATTGAAGGAGATTTAAACGTTGTAATGCAATTACCCCTTCGAAGTTAACAATTCCGGAAGTCATTTTTTCTCTCTTCTACACTGGTTTGTTTTGACCAGTGTAGACTGATTTGTTTTGACCAGTGTAGAAGCGAAGCCTGGAAAAAGATAAAATGTTCGATTAATCCAGGAATGCAAGGCCGATCAAAAAGTCTTCGTTGCTGGACCTCGCTGACTCTCATTAAGTTGGACACTGACTGACTGCTTGTCAGTAATTATGAGGTACTCGACATTGTTCGGATTAATCTTTTCTTTTTTTTATAGACATGGCTGAATGTCTAATTAGAGATAAGAAAGACTTTTCTAATATTTTTTCTAATAAACTTTCCTTCAATATAATCGATGGTAATTTCCATGCGCATACATTCCACTTTTGCCTGTTTTTAATACGAAAAATGCAGATTTTCAGGATGAAAACCTTACGTTTCGTTCAGTAGACATTCAGCCTTCGCCAACGCCTACTAAAGGGGCCACATCTGGAAAAAATACTCCTATATAAAAGATCCTTCTTTTCACCGGATTTTTGAAAATGTTCGATGTCGTCATAATCCTCATCCAAATAAATCTCCCACACTGCATAATTGAAGATGCTTGAGAAAAGAAAGAAAAAGCTGAAATTGTTGATATATAGAGTGCAGACAATTTTTTGTGGGAGTATGATACGTGGTGAAGAACTGTGTCCAATTCGATTTTCATTGGGCTGTTGTCAATAACCAAACAAAAACAAAGTAAGATCATAGCACACGCAATTTACAGTCTCTGACACCACACGCATGAATTGTCCCGCGTTTATTCGAGCATCCTAACACAACCTACTATTGCCTATTACTAAATAGGAGTCCATTTTCCTCTATAGACATCGAACCCTCAACTTCGGACTACGTTAGTCCAAACCTACCTGAGATTTTCCAGCATCCGTAATTCTCTTTGACTCTGAATATCATGTAAGTTACAAATAGACCTACCAAGTTGAAGATTTGGCAGAGACAGACCTACCGAAATTAGTAAAATTCTGCGCCCACGCATGCGCATCTGCTTAGCCATCTGCAGTAATTCGGATGATGGAAAATAGTGGGAGAACGTATTCTTTCATTGATGATTATGATCGATGGATCATTTCCTTATGCTTCTCACCATTCTTATAATATTCCGCAATAGAGAAACTTCTCAGATAAATGAATATTTTCTCAATTTTTACCTTCTGCATTTGCACACTTGAGTTAATTGTGCCAATTATTCGTCTACCACAGCAATATATAATTAGTTTTATCAAAGAGACAAAATAAAGTGCACTCTTTCATGATAGGGCGATAAACAGGCTAAGTATACAGCAAAATTAAAAATCTAGGTGCGCAATTGCTAATGGAAAGAGTCGCTGAATCAGAGTGCAATCATTTGCGAAACCGCACACGCCTTATGTGCCTACTACTTTCAATTATGCTCAGTAAAACATTCGAAACAAAAATGCAAATGTACACAAATTATGAATTACTAATTGTGTACGCTCCTCATTTCTTCTGCTATTCATGAAATAAACATTTGTCGCCAGACTTGAAAAGGACGCTTGTTAGTGCGCGTGTGTTGTCATAGTAACAGCCATTGTTTAACCGATTCCTTTCTAGTGGAAATTAATCGCGCGTCTTATATTCCTCGCCAAAAGACCCAAATAAACAATCATTTAACAATATAAACTATTCTCGTTCATTTCTTCGTCTGCCAGTACGTTCGTCTGCCAATACGCGTTTTTTGCGATGATTCCTTGCGCTATTTAATTATTTTCAGCGAAGAAAGGTGCATGTACTGTCATATGGTCGAAACATTCGTCAAGCGTTTTGTTGCTATTCCTCCTCTTTAGAGTGCTTCGACTAAACTGAACCACAAATAATGTGCATAGTTATTCGAGTTTTTCTAAGCCCGTTAGCCGATTTATACTTCATCAGGGATTCTGACTCCCTCCGATCGAAATGCTCTCCAGGAAGTCTCCGTCCTCACCCTCCAAGTCCCCATTCTCCAGTAATACAGCTGATAGGTAAAAACAGTCAGAGGTGGTCGCTGAAGATTGTTCCATCGATCATCGGCGTCACGTACGGCTGCAGTAACCGCTAGGAACGCTATCTACTCCGCTCCATGTACTCCCACGTGAACGGAGAAAGTGGAGTCGTTTGGGAAAACCGCTCGGGCTAGCGGATGTTGAAAGATCTGCGGGGGCCTTCATTATCATTAAAATTTAGAACGCTAGTGCTTTCCGACGCGGCTGTCTCTAGGATACTTGAGTTTTTGTCTCTCCTCTGACCTTTCTGTGGAGTCGTAATTCAATTAAACCTGCCTCTCTTTGTTGGTTTTTGTACCATGTAAGCTTATAGACGCATATGGTCTTAGGTTTGAAGAATAACAGCATTAATATCTAGCCTTTGTGGTCGACGTGGGTTTTTGCTACCTCAGAGGTGCTGTGCTGGTATTAAAACGAGAGCCCGGAGACGCCTTTTAAGGAAAACACAGTTCACTAGTCAACGCTGTTATGCATTCCTACAATTCCATCATAATACCAGCTGATAATTGTAAACAGACGTACAAAAAAAGAGAGAAAAACATAGAATTCTCCATCCAAATAAATTAAATGAGCTTTGCAAATATGTTGAAAATCCTTCTGCTGGTTGGTATCATTCCTGGTATAAGAGTATTTCTAGAGTACCATCTGTAGTGGATAAAGCATTTGAAAATTTGATGTATACAAACAAAAAGACTGCTTAATACGCTGTTTGGTTCGATATTTATGACTGCGCATTATATTTAAGGGCCTCATTCCTCCGTAGCGAGTTTCCAATACGAGTAGAACTCGCTATTTTTATTTTGAAATACGGATATCACTAAAAACCGTATTTATTCGTATAGTTCCCCGCGTTGTACGATTTTAAAATAATTTTAAAATTCAAATTTTAGTAGTAATAATTACTAAAATGTGTGTGATTATTCTGAATAGTTAAAGTCCAACTCTTGATTTAGCCGTGTGGGATTTTATTCATTTTCTGTTTTTCATCCCTGTAAAGAGTAAATTAGTGGATATACAAGATTGCGAGAACTATTTCCTAATTTCTTCTCAGAAATGAGAATGAGAATTCTGCGTATAAATACGGTATTCAGTACTTTATAGTGGCGTCTAATGGCTACATTAATCGACGGATTTTCATGAAATTGCATATTTGGACCTTATTAAAAGAATTGTCAGGTCATTCCAAATTTCTTTAAAATTCGACAAATAAAAATCGGATAATGATTATTTCTTTCCGTCCGTCCGCATGTAATAACTCGACTCCAACCGAATGGATATTTATGAAATTTTATATTTCGCTCGGTTTGTCGAGCATTCTCTTTGCTACTGCACCTGAAAGTTTAAAACACTGCGTAAATTAAGTAACTTTTTTTTTAATTCGAGTTTGAAACACTGGTGTGTTTATGTTTTGCAGACGTTTTATTAAAATCCGAAAGATACACCTTTCAGTATTCCACCATTAAATTGGATCTGCTCTTAAGACAATTTAGCACACCTAACAACATTTCGGATACGGGCGTGGCCAGTTGGCTGGAAGAATGTGACTGTTCCTAGTTTGGCAGGTGAATATGGTGGAAAAAATATAAAAACGAATGTCGAATGCGACACTGTGCCAAGTGTAAAAACGACTCTAGATTTAGGACACAAAACTAACGATAGATTAAAACAGCAATGTGAGGATGGTACAAAAAACAAGAATCTAAAAGTGGTTGGATTAAGAAAGGCCAGAATTTTGGTAAAAACCAGACAAGCCAATCATCCACAAACCGTATTGAAATTCTAGATAGTTTCTTGCTGCTTTGAACAAAAATTGCAGGCCAGATATTTTGGCAAGAATGTTCGCGACTTGGAAAAATTTCCCACGCCAAGATCGCACAGTTACCGTGTGCTTTTGTTTTTTTTCTTTTTTTTTACTTTCTTTTTTTCTTTTTTTCTGGGCCGCTTTTCCAGCAGTGATGGGAATTTTCTTTGATGCTCTGACCGTTTTATCATTTTTCGATCGATCATTGGGCCACTGGAAGCTTTTAATTATTGAAGAATGATATTAAAAGAAGCAGAAAGTGCACGTCCAATGTTGAATAAAACCAATGGCTTTTTAATAAGTTCTCCAGGAGTGATGAATGTTGTTAGCATATTGTGAAACGCTATTAGAATTAAACAGAATCAGTAAATAATTAATTGGGAACCGTAGAGAGAACTATGAGATGAAATGGCAAAAGATTGAGAGTCACAGAGAATTGTGGAGGGCTAAATTTTGAACATAACTAAAAGAGACTGAAAAACTAGCAAGGATTCATCAACAAACCAAGGTATGTGACATTGAAGGAACAAAGCTCTTGGAAATGGGCATTTCACATACCAAGAACGATAGATGAACCAAACTTTTGGAATGGATACCGCTTGAATCTAAACGCCCAAGAAAAACACCAAAGATGAGGTGGATCGATGAAATTGTGAAAGTCACTGGTGTACAATGGCAGCAGAAAGCACAAGACCGCAGTTGCTATGCCCTCTTGGGTAACACAGTTGGTAGAATTGCCGTCCTCACCACACCGGGTGGAAAAGACCTAAGTTCGAGTCCCATCAATGATATAAAGAATTTTCATCCAGCAAACAGCAAATCGACCACAGAACACGCAATTTACGAACAGTATATATAGAGCAATATGGCCATAGTCACTTATGATCCTAAAACCCCACTACAACAGTTGCTGGAAACGTGTTGAAAAGACCTTCATCCTGAGTGCATCGATAATGGCTGAAGATGATGATAAGTTGGTATACGTTCATCTTTACAATCCATATTAATAAAACTCAATTTGGAAAGATGGCACCTTATTTCTCTAAATACTGATCTAAAGTGTCAGCCAAGCCTGTCTCCTTTAGAAGACAGATCAATTAATAAGAAGACTTGACAAACTAACTTCGATACTATTTCAACATTATAATCCTCTAATTAATTCTAATTGTAATTCTAATCAACAAAACCCATAGTATTTACATTTTTACTAGTATCTTCTAATTTCAGAATCACATTTCAGCTGTATTATGAATTATTCAAGTTATTACTTTGAAGCCTGTAATGATCCTATTAATGAGAACTGAAAATTAATGAATGTGAGGTTAGGAAGTGCAGGTGCTTCAGGTACCTGGATGGGCGGAAAGAATCAAAAGAGAAATGAAAGCTCACCGAAATTATAAAAAGAGATTTAAAAAATAGAGAGTTTATGGGATCCTGGTGGCGGAAATAAGTTTTCTCCTCAATGGTTCCTGGTTTTTCAGCGCAATAAACATGCAAATCAATTCACCCCCTTGTACAAACATGATGCTTCAACTCATAGACCATAATAAGTCATGCGCTGTAAGCTGAGTAGTTGGATGCGCGAAAAGTTTCCAAGAATAGTGACAAGCCTTGGCCCATAGAAAAACAAAAATCAAATTTATTTTATTTATTTATTCCACAGAATAAATCATTCATAGAAATAAAGAAAGAGACTACTGGTGTTTGGTGGTCTCCATCCCGCAAGATGGAGATGGCATATGAAGAAGAAATTTCATATTCAGACGTATCAGCATTACACTTCTGAATATGAAAAAAAGTGTAGAGAAATTTGTACACTTATACATTTGTATCACTCCGTGCAAATCTCAAATCCATCCTACCATGCAATATTGTTACCACGTCTAGAGTGGTGCTCCCAAACCTCTCTCAGGCGTCTAGATTCCATTCAAAAGAGCGCAGTTAGCTAACAGAGTCTCTCCACTCTGTCTCTTAGATGTTCTGTTTCTGCTGCACCTTTTCTGTAGATACTTCCATGGGCGATGTTCTTCTGAATTGGCGTCTGTAATTTCCCCCTCTCTCTTTCAAACCACCCTGAACAGCAACCTGTCAACATCCATTTACTGTCCAATAACTCATACAAGCAACTTTTATTCTTCCTCATTTATCTTTTCAACTTCTGATAGCACGGAGTTTCAAACGGGCATAATTGTGTGAATTCGTGCGTCGGGTGCTTCCATATCAGAAACGGGACGTCTTGTCGGTTGATCACGACCCACTGTGGTTAAGGTGTACAAAGAAAGGCGTCCAACGGGTCAAACCACTTCCCGCAGATAGAACTGTAAAGGATTACAAGGTGGATGTTCGTGGTGTGCGAAGGGTGATGGTGTTGCACGGGCTCAACAGCAAGTCACTGTGCGACACTTAATATTGCATGCAATGTGGAGGATGCAAGAACAGTATCCAAATCATAATACGCCACTTTTGAGTCGTCCACTGTGGAGGTTCCACAGCAGACGATCCAAAAGACGCACTCTTCTTACCGCTGACCATCGTTCACGGCGAATGCTTTGATGTCAACAACACGCTGGTTACACTCAGGAGGACTGGAAATGAGTATGCTGGTCGGATGAATTTAAATACCTGGTGCAACTCGCCGACGGACGCCATCGTCTGCAGCACAAACAACAGGAGAACATGGACCTACTATTCAGGCAGGTGGCGGTGGTTGTGATATGGGGCACGTTGTTGATAATAACTAGCACCCCTGGTGCGTATGGACCAACGTTTCACTGATGAGGTCTACTGGTAGCTCTCAGGAGACCATATGCACCCTGCCATGTTGCATTTTTTCTCTGAAACAAACGGATTCTTCCAAGAGGATAATGGGCTGTGTGATCGGGCCCGAACTGAGCACAAGTGGTTTGAGGAATACAATGAAGATATCACCCATCTTGTTTGACCTCTAAATTCTCCTGACCTCAGTCTAATTGAACACCTGTGAGATGTTTTGGAATAGGAACTGAGGTGTATGGACGCGCACCTGTCATCTCTTCCTACACTGGAACGCCTTGCAAGGCAGCATGGATGCAGGTCTCTATGGACGTCCTCAGACACCTAGTGGAGTCAATGCCTAGACGAATTGAAGCGGTAATCTGTACCAACGGTGGCCTTACGCGATTCATTAGGTAGGTGGTCATAATTCAGTGATCACAGAGTGTATATATACTGGTGTGCAAAATTTAAGGACCAGTCAGGTTTTCATCTGTAGCTTCTCATAGCAGTGGCCTGGATATGGGTAAAGCATACCAAAGGAACCTCGTGAGGTACAGAAATGACGAAGGAAATAACACCGACACAAAAACTGAAAGAAAACGGTACAGAGGGACTTTATTCAAAAATGACAGCATAGCACTGGCTGATACAGATGCATCACTGCCAAAGATGGAACAAAGGGAAGAGGTGGTCCTCAGTAGGAGATATGGCCACCCCTAATGTCGATGCAGCCTTTGCACCGTCTGTCCATACTTAGAACAATGTTGTTGATAATTTCTTGGGGTAACATCGTCCATTCCTCTGTTAGCGCCATCTTCAGCTGGTGAACATTTTCCGGTGGGTGTGGACGTGCCGCTAGGCGTCTCCCCAGACAGTCTGGGGAGACGCCTAGCGGCACGTCTCGATCTAAATCCCATCGAACGTATGTGTTCGATGGGATTTAGATCGGTGGAACGGGCAGGCCAATCCAAACGAACAATGTCCTCACTTTCCAAAAGCATATCACAGCTGCAGTGCGATGGGGTGTGGCGTTATCATCCAGAAACACGAACTCGGGGCTAATGGCACCTCTGAAGAGACGCACATTGTGAAGGATTACCTCAGTACAGTAGCGTGCACCGGTTACAGTACCGCCTTCCAGTATCTGGAGTTGTGTACGTCCATCCAAGATAACGCCTCCCCAAACGAGAACACCTCAACCTCCATATCGATCCCTTTTAGTGATGTTTGCGGAGTGATACTGTGTGCCAACCTCTCGCCAGATTAGCTGACGTCCAGAATCGCTGCTGAGACTGAATCTGCTCTCATCAGTAAAGAGTACCTTAAGTAAAGATTTTGTGGTTGTAACCTTTAGAAATAGTGTCGGTCCATAAGTTTTGCACACCAGTGTATATAAGGGTCAGGGTTAAACAGTGTCAATGAATAAAATTTCAAAACTGGCAGTGGAGTTGAATAAAAGAATTGCAATCAAAATCAGTACGAAAAAATGGGTTGAAATGAATATTCAAACAAAGAGATCTGAACGATTTTAAATACACAGCCATTAAGACAATGGAAACTGCAACTTAAATTTCAAAGATGGACGTGAAAAAATAAAGGGAAAGTTCCTAAAAGAAAGGAAATCTTATTTAAGAGACGTATGCTTCGCAGGAACATAGCTGATTGCTATCTTAGGCAACACCCATCTATTTTCGTGTCACATGACGTGAGTTTACACTTCTAACCAGACAAAGGCTTTAAAATCGACAGAATAAAAGCGCTGGATAGTGAATGGCCATCAGTGTACTTCCATAATCACTTCCTACACAAGTTTATTTGGGTCCTCTCTGCCACACTTCCTATCTTCTTCTTCTTCACCTTCTGTACCATCTTCGGTTCATTTGTCACTGCTGCTGAAGCCCATTTCTGAACAATCCGTCATCTCGGCCACGTTGTCGATCAAGAGATTAAGGAACAGGAAATTAATGACGAAGTCTAAATTATTCGTGCTCCACGCGCAAAGTCCACCCAAAGGTCAAGCTACGTTATTGGTCCTAATATTTTTAGTCAGTGCCACACCTCCACCTAAAGACGTCGTGGTGGGTAAAAGCCAACATTAAAGCAGCGTTTAAGTTCTTCCTTTCTTTTCCATTTATGACATTGCTCATCTCTATGTCCCTATGTCTAGTAAAGCAGAATCTGGCTCAGGTTTTACCACTAGAGATCAAAGGAATCTTGTGAAGGGAAACTGAAATAATTTTTATAAATAGAAATTGATATAATTAAAAATAATTCAGTGAAAATTGTCAAAATAATATAATCTGTGGTCGATTTTCTGTTTTCTGGATGAAAAACCAAATTTCCGGGAGGGAAAAAACCATACTACACCCGGCTGAGACCGACTTACTCTGCCACATTGCGAAAAACGCCATAAGAATTCCTCCTGTCATCAAAGGGACTCGAACTCAGGTCTTTTCCACCCGGTTAAGGGGGGAGGGGACAGCGATTCTACCAACTGTGCTACCACGAGGGCAAAACAGGGTGAAACTTATCTGAATAACTGAGTTAAATTGCGACGTCCTTCTGATCAATCCCTTTTCTTAAAAATGAGGCGCCCACATATAAATTGCTTATTGCCCTCTCAGTCCATATTTTATGGGTCATATTACACATTTCTGACAGCAGATTACGTTTCTTCTGGAACTTATTCGACAAAATTTACAGTGGATATTCCATCCATCGTGGACATTAAGAATGAATTTAATGCTGCTATCATCAACAATTCTTTAGTAATCACTTGATGTTTTACATTTTTCTTGGGGATAAACATATCTGTCTAGTTTCTTCTATTTTTTTCCAATTATTATTAAACAACAAAAAAAAATCGAATACTAAAATTGGATTTTAAATAAAATAGAAAGCGAGTCACACTAATGATTAGAACAGTTTTTGGTTTTTTTTTTAAAAAAGGAAATTAATCTGAAATCGAAGAATTAAATATTTTATATTGTAATTCGTTTCGAAGAAGGCTACCTAAATCCTAAGCCTAGAAGATTAGGTGACAGCAACAACAAGCCTAATCAAATTCGTTGGATTATCCCAGAGTTTAAGGAACGTGGTTTACGTAGAAGCACAATTTTGATGGGGGCAGTACATATTGACAATAATGGCAAACAGCAGGCTCATACAAGAAACCTTCACAGTAGAGCGAATTATCAGTTGCCATTTTCTACTTCCCTGGCCTGCAAGATCGCTCGACCTAACTCCAGTAGACTTTTGGCTGTGGGATATCTGAACCCCCGTGATTTCAGAGATTTCTTTTCAACTCTTTCAGATTTGAAGGACACAATTCATCAGGAGATAGTGGACATTCCATCGGAAGATTTGAAGGCAGCTATGGAGAAGACAATGTGCCGTCTTGGTTGCTAATTACACAACAATGGTTGGCACGTGAAGATTTGATCCTCAATAAAGACTGGTGAAAATTTTACCATTGTCACTATTTCTCTAAATCATTTTTCACACCCCATGGTGGTCAAATTGTGAACTATTTTTTTATTCTTTGAAAAGCTCTCTCATTGGTCAAATCTCGATTCATCCACTGTTCTAAGTTAATGTTAACAGCAGCAGCTGCCGCTAGAAATTTCAACTGGTAGTGCCAATTTTTTTTCTTTAGCTCGTCCAGTGGTCCCACAAATAAGGAACTCTTCCAGTGGTCCCACAAATAAGTCAACGCAGTTTAGATGTGGTCTGGCCATAATACTGCCTTCAAATCCTCCCGCAGTTTAGCCCATTTTGCAGAAAGTGCTTGTTGAGCCATATGTGCACATCTGTTTACTGAAATGTGGCTGGGCCCTGTCACGCATAAACCCCATGTGGACACATTTATCTAATGGACATCTTCCAGATGGTCGGATAACATTGTGCAGAGGAAGTGCAGGTAGATATCACCTGGAAGACCTGCAGGTATCATCCAGGAATCGATCAGGCGATTACCAAGCACACAGGCTCATATATTGATGGAGAATTGTTGCTGGTACGCTGCAGCAGGACAGATCACGCGTGGATTTTCCCTTGTCCAAGTGTGCAGATTATGCAGGTTCAGAATTTCATGCATTGTGAAGCTTATATATTTGAATAGGATCACAGTCGGAAATTTAAGGCCATAGGCAATATAATAATGAAGCAACAAGGGCAGAAGACGTCGTTTGGGACAGCACTATATACAGACCCCCGAGTGATGACTGACGTGTATTCTTATGCATATTACTGCTACTGTTACACGCAATACTCATATCAGTCTGTGATATACTCTGCAACAAAATAACATTCGTCATGTCAGGACAATGCTGTGAGCATATTTCGCACTAGATGATTCATTTCATGAAGGTTTCCATTAACTCTATTCATTACTAATAAAGATAAGCAATAATTAAATTATTCTACTGTTGGTAGAATCGTCGTCCTCCACACCTCGGGTGTAAAACCACCTGAGTTCAAGTCCGTTGATGACGAGAGGAAATTCTATGGGCCTTTTTCACAAAGTGGTTGAGTTAATCGGACGAGGGTAGCCTGGGTTTTTTGTCCATTCCTCCTTCAGTGCAACTGCCATTTCAACTGTTAAAAAGGATCGTATTGGCCACGTCCTGATCCGACGTTCCAGTGAACTGGAACATCGAGCTAAAATGTGAACAGTTGGACGCCGGATGGACGAGAGGTTTTTATAGAATGAAACAGTCCAAAAAATCCTGGAATGGAACATTATCGTGTTGGAACATAGGGTGAGGAACATTCGCTATAAAACTCTGGATTAATTTATGAACAGAATAAACAAAATTGTCCAAGATATCAGAGTACGACTGGGCGCTGATGTTTTTTGGTGCTATAACTTTGGTCCGAGTTTGTACCACGAACTGATGGAGTTCTGGATACTTTTGATAGGGTATATAAGCTCTGATGTTCTCGCTGAATTATTTATTAGAGGCTCACTCTAGTGTGAAACCTTTATTCCGCTCCAGAACATCAGTGATTTGTCCCAGCATGCATACACTGAATTATTTCCAGTTTATTAAGCTCACTAAAAGTAATTTATTACTTTTATTAAACACTGCACTGACCATGAAAACATGTAGAGGTCATTGTTATTCTCCTTATGCATGCAGTGAAAATAACCCTGCATTATTCTGCCTGAAGTAACCATCACCAGAAGGGCAAAGTCACCGTTTTCATTAGGATTCACGACGACGTTTTAGTGCACTCTGCTGTCCAGGCCAATTACAGTGACCACTGCTATTAGGGCTCAAGTGTTTCACAATCATATTGGTCATAACTTCCCCTACCCAAAAAGTATGGTGTAGCCAAGGCTTCGTATTCTCCATCATGGCTTACTTCTGCCACTCTCTTGTTGAAATTGACCCATCATCGATGATTCAAGGCCTAGGTTGAAACCAATCCGACGCATCATGCTAAGGCCCTAGCGTACAATTGTAATAAGCTATTCGTTGGATCAGATACGCCCATCTAACATGTTGGCCACTCGAATTTGTGCAATACTGTGTTCAAGCACCACTTTAGGCTATGTAGTTCTTGTTATTTTGTTACATCGATGAAACGCATTTACATTTTGCGAAATGTTTCAAAAGTTCAAGGCTGTTTTATACAGAAAATATATCTTCATGCAATCCGGTTGAATAAACATAAACTTAAGATAGAAAACTGCAAGCATTCCATAATGGGTTTTGAACCAGAAGATTTATACAACAGGTATAAAATATTCAGGTATTTTACTGTATTGGATTTGTTGCTGTTTCTGTCAGTCTTTTTCCATCTTCGGTTACATGAGGTAAAAAGTTCACAGCTTACATCATCTCCACAGGTGGTCTGGCACGTGAGTTACTTGTAAGCTTTTCCGATTGGATTGTCCGTGAGATAGTGAAACTACAGTAGATCACTGTCGTCCCAGTGATGTGAAGAGGGAATTGTTCCACAAGTGTCTTCTATCTGTAAGCTCTATCCTCTGTAAGCTTCCTATAGTCTGTACTGTGTAGCATCTGCATAGACAGGAATCTTTCAGTCAGTCCTAATCTTCTACGAACTTGTTGCATGGTAAGAAACGTCCTGAGACGGGACGAAGGATTCTCTAGTGACACTCACTTCCAAAGCTCAGGTGGAAAAATATTCCAGCAATCATTTTTATTGGTGTGGTGAATTGGCGGGAAAATATTTTGTTTTGGATTCTTTTCCAAGTCAAACCCATCTACCACACACGTGTGTATTTTAACATTATACCAATCATAGCAGATATAATTTACGTTTTCAAAACCTTTGGATTTAACATTGGATGGAGTGCAGAAGCTATAAGGTGTTAATGCTCCTTGCGTGCCTTTAAATTGCATGTATTCTTCAGTTTGTCTTTAAAAAAAGCGTCGTAGCCACTGTGCTAGCCACAAAGGCAAGTATCAGAAATAAATTTTAATATCGATTAGTCTATTTAATAGAAAAATTGCGTAATTAGCAAACCGGTGAGAAAAAAACACATTCCAATTTTAGAAGCTTGTTTTCTTTTCTATAAATATTCTCAGAAAGGTGTCTTGGAATGGTGAATTGACAGAAAGGAGTAACCAATTGGGCAGTTCGCACTTCAGCAGTGCTCTGATAGATATGACTATTGTAATAATTGGGAGTAACAATATACATATAAAGATAATTAGGAGTAACTTGGTTACTATGGCAACCGCAGTGGACTGTTACTATAGAAACCGTAAGTCCATATAACTGCTCGGGTTGTCATGGAAACAGAGCGCCGGATAGTATTCTCGCTCCGTAATGAAAGCTTCTTTCGTTTTCGCAACTTTTAACTTTTCTATACGCCACCAACTGTGCTCATGCGCATACTTTCGACTAATTATAAGAGATTATAGGCCACGAGACTCCTGCTAAGTTACCAAGGTAGGGTGGGGTCGGGGGTCGCAACGAGTGGACCAGACAGAAAATCCACAGAAACAACAGCGACACGCAAGGCAGCTAGTGGTTTTGGCAGCTTGCCAGTTCCACACGCACGCGCGCACGCACACACACACACACACACACGCATCAAAAGTACCAGTACAAAGTTGCCTTAGCGTGTGCTTCTCGCGTGACGAGACCTTGTCGCGTGGAAAGAGGACGACAGTAGGTCCCACATGGTCCAACACCGCCCCCCTACGTCCCTTCGCACGCACATCTCCCCGCCCATCAGGGTGGTCTTCGTCGAAGGAGCAGGTGCCTTGTAGAAGGGTTACGCCTATATGATAGTGGTAATAGTAGTGAAAGGACTGTGTGACATGGCTGGAGAAGTCAGCTGTACCATCGTCAAGACCGATAACTCATAAATCCTTCCTTGTTTGAATCCGAATGTTTTCAATGTAAACGCTGTTCATCTTCCGAATGTCGTTTATCAGCGTTCGGTTTTTAGCCATTTTCGTTCCTTGTATTTCCTGTAAGAACATCGGCGATTACGTTTGTGTTAAATTTTTCAAATGGTATAAATCGAAAACTGGGTTCAAATGGTCCCCTCTACTTATCGATGATTACGTTTCTTGCTCTAAATGATGAATTGAAGTTACCGCTAGAAATTTCTTCTGGATACATATATCTTCTTGTGTATGTGGAGATACTCGCATCATTCGAAAGCCAGTAAGGACTCAGTGGTGATAAAGGTGATATTCAAACAAAAAAGGAATCTATAATGGTGTATTTGCATTCATGGTTTCCTGTTTCATCCATTATCGCACTATGGAGGCTGTACACAATTTTGGTAGTTTAATGAGCTTAATAGTTCATTTTACCGCCACTAGCTTGTGACAACCAGAGGTCGCTTTACTGCTTTTTACTCCCGACTTTCCAAGCACTTTACAGCTCAGTAAAATATCCGCTGCAATGTTCTATCAAACATTCTCCTACTCTATGTATGCCCTATGGAAATAACGTAATACGACCGATACATCACCATCCAGGTCATCATGGTAGGATCCCCTTCCTCCACACACACCGGTTAAGAGAAAGACCTGAGTTCGAGTCCAGTCGATGATGAAACGAATTTTTACGAGCCTTTTGATGTGAAAACATCTTTGGCAGCACCTACTAAATTTTTCGGACTGAAGTAAAACCGATTGGTAACGAAAATGCGAGACGGAAATTACGCAAAAGACTTCACTTTCTAGATGACGCTAACTCGGACACTATCGTTGATTCAGTAAAGTAGCGGGCAGGCGCAAAAGACGTTACGTTTATACTAAATATTTCTGACTAAAGTAAAACCGGTTGGTAACAAAAATGCGAGACGCAAATGACGTCACTTCTTTAATGATGCTAACTCAGTCACTAACGTTGATTCGGTAGAGTAACGGGCGTGAGAATAAAACGTTACATCGTTCGTAACTTCGGTTCTAGCTGTTCGATTTTAAAAATTTAAACGGTTTTGAATTTCTTAAGTTATCTATTGTCGAATTGTGAAAGGTATTGAAATACAATCTCAAGTGTACGTTTCCTAAGGATGTTTTCACATAAAACAAAACATCTTTTTGACAACGTGGCTGAGTTAGTCGGTCTCAGGCGCGAGTAGCATGGTTTTTCCCCCCGGAAACTCGGGTTTTCGTCCAGAAAACAGAAAATCGACCACAGAACGCACGCAATTTACAAACAACCACCATCTGGTATTTAACTAATAATTATACATCGCGTTTTCCAGTTACCAATGGTGCAGCCTTTGTTACGTATCCTCTGAGGTTGCTCCATTTTCTTTCGCTCGATACCATCTTCCACCCACCTTTAGATGTATTGAATATTCTCAGTGATTTGAGTTCCGCTCCAAGCAATTCCAATAATACTTAGAGCAATCAAAGATGTTTTAATTAAGATAATCACATTATTCAGTTAATTACCAAAAGCTGAATGCGCGATAAAAAATAAACCCAAAAAGCGTTCATAAATGTACACACCATCTTCCTACTAGTTAAATAACAAAAACTCGAAGAAAGATATCGTGGTGTCACTAATTCCACTGTATACGCAGGAAACCCATACCCTTAACTATTTCCTACCCCCATTAACGCTGTACCCGCCCCACCACGTCCCTTATCTGCATGCACGTAATGAAAAATCCCCAACCTGCTGTGTGCAGACACAACCCAGATATTTGATATTGATTAACAAAGATCGTGCAAGCAGTCGCTAGCCTCCAGCGCATTCCCCTCTTCCCACCTAACACTCTCTCACCAGCCAAAGCATTAGGAAAACACAAAGATAAGCCAGATATCTCACTGCCAGGGGGGAGATTTACCTGTGGCCAGCCAGGTGCAGAGGTTTGCGTGTGTTACCCAGACTGGAGGAAATCTGTCATAATTTGTCAACAGAAAATAATTACAAGTGAGATAATAAAGATAGCAGTCTATGGCACGCACCCATTCATCTTCCATTGCTGTAAATACTGGATAATGACACGGCAAATACTCTGATTGCCTCTTCTTGTCTACTCCACACATAACTGTTAGCATGCTGCCAATGTGCAAGGCGAAAACTGTTTGCGTTCGAACCATGCGTGTACTTTTTTTTTTTTTTTCACGCGTGTTTAACGCTAGTTGGACACTCAATAGGACATCATTTATCACTAGTTCAGTGAAAAGTAAACAGATTTAGCAGAGGAGATAAAGGATATAAAACCAATTGGATTATATACACTATAGGTCAAATATTTAGCTCTGGCTCTTTCTGTTGTTCGTTCGCAAGCATGGAGTTGTATTATTATGGGATTTTTACCACGCCGTGACGGGTACTGGTAAAATGTGTGGGATGGAACTCTCTTATTGTCCTTCAGGTGTTCAGGATCGCGGCTTTCTGGAGTTCCATGTAAGTGTTCTCTGGGAGGCCTATTGCTGTTAGGTTCTTATGGAGGCTCTTTGGCACCATGCCTGTGATTGGAATGCTCATTACTTGTTCCATATGTCACATATCTTTGACTTCCTGTCTTACGTCTGAGTACTTTATCTTTTTCTCGTGTTTTCTGGAGGTTGCTGGTGTTGGGCCCGCTATGTCAATCAGGTAGGTAGCCATTTTTTATTGTCGATGAGGGTTGTGCTAGGTCTGTTATTATGGCACTGTCCCGGTATAGTTTGTGATTAGGGGACTCTAGTACGGTCTGAGGTTTTACTTGTAATAAATTGCAGCCATTATCAATCCACTGCAGAATGGAAGCCTCCTCAACGATTAATGTTGAGGGAAATGGACCATAATCTGCCACGCTGGTCCAGTGCGAGTTGGCAGATCGACCGTATTTAACAGTCAGGGGATTGAAATGTGGTCTTCTCAAAGAGCGTGTGCTATTGCACTCTCGCGCGTGACCATTTGGCTACGGAGTAGGGTACACTTACTTTATGTTGCAGTGTTCATGGGCCGATTTGCATGTCATACGGATTTGAACCTGGAATAACGAGAAAAGCCCTCCTCCCTCCACCTAAGATTGGTTAAGTCAGCAACGATTGTAGAAACTTGTATCTCTCCAATGTCCGATGGTGCATCTCCAAATGAAACCTCTCCAAAATAGTGACAATTGGCTGAACCACTACTCTGTCTCGGATGATCATATATGAGCAATATTACCGGTAAAGGTACAGTTTGGAGAGTTAAGTGCAATATATGGAAATCAAACAACTGTACCAATCTGTACCAACAATTAAATATAAACCGCTTACTTACCGACAAAAAAAGAAAACGAAAAACACATTTCAGAGAGCTGCAAAAAATGCTCATTTATATCTTAAGCGGCACTTTTACCTCCCCTCCCATCCTGGAATCCATTTAGTTCCTGTCTGAACTACCTAACATTGCTGTACATTCATAACTCATCTTTGAGTTATGAATGTAGAGCTAATTCGAAATGTGTCGACTTCCAATCATGCTAAGCCGCACGTAATCCATAGTTCCTGTGGTGGACATCATGGATATCAGCTGTATTCGCAACTTGTTCTTGTATAATGGTAACTGACGATCACTCTTGTCCATGACATTGCAGGTTGCGAGCTGCGTTTCAACTGCACAGTAAAATTATGTTTTTTTATCAGTATAAAATAGGTTGTTGTCGTAGTAACAGAGTTTTCAGAGCATCTGTAAATTGCGTGTGTGTTCTGTGGTGGATATTCTATATGCTGGACGAAATTGCCCTTGCCTCAGACCGACTAGCTCAACCACGTTGTGAAAAAGGCCCTTAAATATTCCTCACGGCATTGATGGGACTCGAACTCAAGTCTTTTCCACCCAGTGTGGGGAGGACGGCAATCCTACCACGAGGGCCAATTCCATTTGTTCCATCTGCATGGAACAAGTGGAGCCGGATTTTATGGACGACACCAACCTTTTTCACACCTTGAATGTCCAGTGTTGGTGTTCCTGTACTGCTTGTTTTTACAGTAGTTGGCAAGAAAAAAGGTGAAGTTGCTGTTGCTATACGCCATCCATGGCAGAGTTTTGGGCTTTGTGTGTATTCAAATTACTGATAGGCATAATCAAGAGGTCATAATGGAAATAATCAATTATGGACTTATCATAATGAAATTGAAATTCATAATCGTGCTCTTTCACGTACGCTTTCCTGTGGAAGCGCACTAAACATTGTACTCTCCTGTAGAAGTGTACAATATTTAGTCTTAGGGCATGGGGAATACAGGTGATCTTTGCAATTTTCAGAGAGGTGTTATTGTAGGAGCGCGTTTATCAGGAGCCACAATTAAGTAAACAAAAGGAACGGCTGATATGTTGAAAGTAGCCATCTGAAAAGTATACAGTGAGTGCAATACGAAAGGAGGATGTAGCCTTCGTTGGGTTGAGGAGCATCTAAGGCCATATTGCTCCATGTATACTGGCTGTAAATTGCGTGTGTTTTGTGGTTGAGTTTGTTTGCTGGACGAAAAACCCGGATTTCCCAGAGGAAAAACCACCTTACCATCACCTGAGACCGACTAACAGCTAAGTTCTGAAAAAGGCCCATAAAAATTCCTCACGTCGTCGACGGAACTTGAATTGAGGTCTTTTCCACCAGTTGTGGGGAGGACGGCGATTATAGCAACGAAGGCGAGAATGTAGCTCTGAAAGTAAGAAATGCGGTAGAAAGTTCAGGAGTCCAGTGATGAAAAATTTCCAACTGAATGCGAAAGGCGTCGAAGAATCTGGGATTTGGTAGTCTATACGAACGCACTTCTTTCGATAAAACATCAAAGATTCAACAGTAATGGCGCTGCAAACTCTAAGACTAGGCTGTGGAACAGTGCAAAAATAACACGTGGTCTGATCAGTCTCGATTTACAGTATGAATTGGTAGTATGAAAATGTAGTGTGGATCTCATGAAGCCATGCATCCAGACTGTCCACTAAGCGGAATGTATCATAGAATGAGATGAAATGTTCTCTTCTTACGGACTCAGTCCACTCATGTCGGTAGAAGGTTTTGTTACCTCCAATGAATATCCTTCTGTCATATCTGACCAACTCTACCCTTCATATTTACTCGGATTGCGATTCTTTCAAGACTGAAACGTAAATGTCCTCTGCAAAAACAGTATCTGAACAGTTCAAGACACATTCCCATAATTCCATCTATCTTGACCTGATTCTCCATATCCGAATCCAATTAAGAATGAGATATTTTGGAAAGTACAATTCGTCTTCTTATTTAACTACCTATCTCAATGTAACAGCTGGAAAATATCCCGATGAAAGAATAATCAAATAAGGACTAGACTTCCTCAAACCTTGTGGAACCATGCCACGTGAACCTGCAAAAAGTGTCCCTACTACATACTTAATAAAGGGTTCTAATTTTTTCACCAGTGAGTGTAAATGTATTTTCATATTGCCATGAGAATTTCTCTGTAAACTCTCTTGATGGTACTGGTAGTTCAAGTGCTCACCATTTAAATGGTAATCGACTACGGATTCTATTTACTGGTGATTACGAAATATATAGATCGGTCTTCCATTCTGCCTATTTGTTTATTTTCCATTCTCTTCTTTCCTTATAAAAACTCCTTTAGAACATATTTTCGTTACTGTAGTGAACCCTTTCTTTCCCCGTTTTTATCTTGACGGTTGCTAGGCGTATCTCGATGTCTAAACCCTTAATTACACTTCTGGCACCTTTCCCTATGTCATCCAGTTATCTGTATTCTTAATTACCCCGCTGACTTTTTTTTCTTATAGCTCTTTCTTTCTTTTCTACGCATCCTAAATTACACGAGTGGATGTGTGTCCACGCAGGAGTAATGCCCCGAGCAGCTTTAATCAGGTCTAAACAGGGCTTGACTCGAAGCAGGTGAAAAGTGTCGCTATTACAATCACACTCGCATCTTGCAAAGTTATGCGAAACTGCACGTGTTTTAAATTTCCTGCAAGCAGCACTTCAGGAGAAAAGTGGAGAAAGTGGAGGCTGGCGAGTGACCTAAGAGATAAATAGGCTAATGATAACATATGTGGAAGCGTTCGGCACGTGGATAGTAGGAGACTGGAACTACGAGAGCTGTCGTACATTAACTGGGGATCAATAAAACAACAGGAGACCACGTGCTCAACGGCCAAGAGACGACATTCTTCCCATATGATCAGCTAGAGCATCATGCAAGAGATGAAGACAGAGAGAGCGTGCATACGCACACACACACACACAAACGCGCGCGCACTTTTAGTTCATTAAATGTGATCGAGAACGGCTCATTGTTCTTAGATAATAAAATAAATAAAAGAAGAAGAGAGAGAGAAAGTTGGATTAATGAGAGAGGAGAAATAGGACACACAAATATAGGTGTGGATGAGAAAAGGGAAGAAACGGGATGCTATGAGGAGAAAGAGAAGGCAACAAGAGAAAAGTGGAGGAGGTAGACGAATCCGAATCAAAGAGTTATAACAATATGAATTCTGTCTTCTCTTTAAAGTTAAATCTGAACAACAATAATAAAAAATTACTAGTTTTATACACCGTGCTGTCAAAAGTATTGGGACTCCAGTTGCTTTTGAAGATGGAACTGACAATCTGCACGCTTAATCTTCAACCTTGGTTAACAACTGTCGCTTTGGGAATAATTACGACCAGTTTGAGGGAGGAAGCAGATGATATTTTCCTCCATCCAGCGCCCCCCCCCTTACAGAGTGATTGTTGGCACTAAACTTAGAAGGATGGTTTGCTTTCCAACTCCTTCCAGAGAAAGAGGGAGATGCCCTACAGGATTAAAGCAATGCTCTGTGCTGGTTAGAACAATTGCAACGTGATTGTAAGTGCAAGATCTATTTCCCTTCCATAGTGTACTATCCAGCTTGGCTAAACGGAATTATCCATCTAAATGTAAATACAGACATGGCCATGACAACTCTAGTCATTACGGTCAATACCTCCCTTCCTCTTGAATCCAAACTACGTAAAGCAGTCCTACGTGACACCTGCTATCTTCATTATTTAAATTATGCACGGAACATTTGGAAAATCGACGCGTCTGACATGAATGTAGCGTTGCGCCATTGGTCGCTCTGTTGGTCACCGTTTCCTCGTTCTACTTCAAGAAATGAGGAAACGGGTTAATTCACCAAAACTTGAAAATGATTGGCATCTCTAGCTTCTTCCAGTTGAGTGTAAGTCTCGAAACATTATGTAGAGTAATTCAGATCTCATCGGTAATAGTAATCGGTAGCCTGATGGATATGGATCATATATGAATCCAAGACCATCATTGGTTTTGGATTCATATATGATCCATTTCCATCAGGCGTTGTGCCCCTTTGACATGGAGAGACAGAGAGAGGGGACTACACACAATCGGTAGTCTTGTATTCAAACTACCCTCGTACACCCGGATTCGTTGAAGCAAACACTGAAGTTCTGGTGACACATGTGTGGCCCTAACAAAGTTTAACGGTTGTTGTCCTAGACTAGATCTGCCTCCACCAGGTCTTTTGGTACCAGTCCCTAACCCTTGGTACCCTCTTTCAAATCTTGAACAACCGCACGATTATTGACCCATCTGCTTAAGATTGACCAACTCCAAGTCTTTCCGTGGCTCTCTAGCGCACATATTCATGCCATCAGTTTCTTTTAATTGTTTTTAATATACTGGCGTCCTAAGATGGCTGATTAGTTGGCCGAACGGAGAATAAATTCGCTTTCCCTCCTGCTCTCTTATAAAATGCGAATACTGGATAAGTCACATCTCTGCGCAATCATGTGTTCATTGGCAGTGTGGAAGAGTTTTAGAAAGTAGAAGTATTGCTTAAATTTCGGAAACTAGTGTATAAACAATAGACGCCGGGTTTAATTTACTAATTGGAGTCAGATTATACAGAGCAAATTTAAACTAATATAAATTTGTAACCAATATAATATACATTTTAATGTATATTACATTAGTCAAATTAATATTAATTATCAGATTAATCAATATCAATTAATAATATAGTATTGATCAATTTGCATAATGCGCCTAAAGCCCAAAAAAGGCAGCGAATGACAATTGGCAACGTCCAGTTGTTAAATACCTTGACTGCTCAAATAGCCCATGTGGGTAGCACAGTGATTATAATCATCGTCCTCCCACATAGTTTAGAAAAGGTCTGGATTGGAGCCCCATCAGTGGCTTGAGAAACTTTAATCGGCTTTTTTTCATAACGTGGCGGAGTTAGTTGGTCTCAGATGATGGTCATGTGATTATCTCCGAATAATTTGGGTCCTTTTAAGGAAATAGGCAAACCGACCTTAGAATTCACGTAGTTGACAGACAGTATGTAGAATCTTCAGAGCCTATTTTGGTGCTTTATACGCACGCACACGCCTGCTCAAATAGCGACATGGTCCTTGTGCCCCATGTATCATTCTAACGTTGTAGCCAGCCAGCTTCTCAAATCAGAATCATATTGAACAGGGCTAGTGTGATTATGAGAGACAAATTGCTGTAGGTTGAGTGAGTTTTCAGAACATGCTATGCGCTAACATCTGCCCCAGTAGAGGAACGCAATTTATTGCCACCTCTTCTTATTATCAGTCTTTAAACATCACGTGAGAGCTTGTTGAGAATTAGGTGTGAGGATACAAAAGTACGTACGTTTGGGTGACCGTGATTAAAACTCGCGTGACTATTAAATACGGTGATGTGTCTTGTGAACTCCTCTGTCCTTATGTGGTCGTGTTATAAACAGAAAATTAATTATATTTATATCGTGTCTGCAATTGCGTGTATTCTTCGGTCTGTTTGCTGGAGGAAAAAGCCAAATTTCCAGGAGGATGCGAAGTTCAACTCTCTCCTGAGACGAATTAACTTAGCGAACGTTGTAAAGAAAGCCCATAAAACTTCCTCCCATCAAGACGGAATTTTAACCCAGGCTTTTCCAACTGCTGAATTAAAGCACCACACAGAGACCCATCTTCTCCGGCTATTGTCCAACAGGTGGATGTGTCCAAAACACAGGTAGAGAGGAAGACGGAGAAAATTTAAGGATTCTGGGCAATCAATTTCTGGCCATCTTGGTCGTAGAGCACTTTGTGGTCTGCTTATAGAACATCCACTTATATGGTTCAGCGAATTCTGAGAACTTCATGATAATTCTTACAGTCGTTTAAATCCATGACAGCATGTCCTTAGCTGCCATTTTTCTCGACTACGTCTGTAAAATGCGAGTCTATTTACAGGATGAAAAACCTTAATTTCCCTTCCGATGGAAATTGAACTCAGACCTTTCCTCATTGTGCGATAAAGAAGTAGCAGCTACTGTTTTTCCAGCCGAGAAGGCATCACCTTAGATAACTGTGTAGTGTGGTTTCATGTTGTGTACAGGTCCTGAGTGGCCCACAGTATTTGCTCTTGCGGTCAAGCGAATCCTCTCGTAACAACAATTACATTGTTTGAGAACACGATCTTCATAAAAGATGGTGTCCCGCTTGACATTCTTTACGGATTTGATTAAGGGGGCATTCACTCACTCTTAATGTTGAAATTAGTGTTTTTTAAAAGGAGGGTTTCTGTTGTGATAATGTGTACAGATTAACCGATTTGATGACAAAAAGGTATTCAACTAGAAAGAATATTGAAGAGAAGCTGGACCTTGATATCACCTGGTGACGTGTTTTGCAATATTTTTGAATAATTCTCTTCTAATTCTTCATGGTCTAAGCCATTCTCTTCTAAAAGTTTTATTTTTCTAACGAAAAAGTTTCCTCTATAAGGACCTTGAAATCGACTCAATTTGATTTTGAAACTTGACAAGGTCAGCGTCAATCATCCATGATATATTTGGCCAATAAATTTTATATTTTCAGCAGGGATTCGTCCTATTGTTTGACACTGAATGAAAGTGTTAAATATAGAGTGTTCACCTGTGAAAATATATGGTATTATTTTTGATTGCGTTCAAATGACATAGAACTAAGAATCCTGCAACGGTTAATTACATCCACTGAAGAAAAGAATACGAAAAAAAAGGGAAACACCAAGTAGAAAAAAGAAAACCAAAAGTGGGAACGAGATGCAGGAAGAAAAATGATAGCGAAGATCTATCATAGATTAAATAGGGTGAGGTAGAGAAAGGTGAAAGGAATAAACATCCCGTGAGAAAGATGGAAGAAAATAGGGAAAGGGAATTTAAACTGGAGCCAGAAATATCGAACTAGCAAGCATCTGAAGAGGAACGTTGAAGCAAGGTGCTTAACCCACAGCTAACTAGTCTAATGAGACGTTTGTCATGTGTTTACGGGAAAGACCCTGACCGAAGGAGTCTGCCGTGCATTAAGAGAGGATCAATAAAACATCGCAGGTCCAAGTGCCGCGTCCCCGTTCCTTCCACATGATGGCCTCACACATCAAGGGATCAACAGAGAGAGAGAGAGAGAGAGATGAGATGAGATGATGGAGCTCAGAAAGGACAAGAATATGGCGAAAAGAAAGCAGGAACGAAGAAGAAAAAGTGATGCATTTTTAAAGGTGTGACCCAATTACCCACGAAGTTATGCAGGAAGAAAGTCAAAACTGAAAGAAAGATTATTCCAGTGTAATTAAGTAATGCTAACGATTTTTTTTGGACTCGATGGACTTGCAAACAATATTTGATTGGTTGGTGAAAAGATTAGAAAACTGTGTTTAAATGTATCTTAATATCATAATACTCTGTTCCTTTTATATCCAAATCAGTTGTATCTAATTTTTTTTATCTGAGTATACTAAGGTGAGCACTGCATTGAATTACTATAAAGTAAGGGGCCCAAAGAAGAAAACTTTTAATTGGTTCAGATAAAAAAAATGCAAAATACTTTCTCAAGTAAGAAACTCGGCGCTAAGCTAATTCTCGCTTAGAATTTCATTAAAAAATGGTATGCAACAAATGTTTCTAATGACATTTGCAATGAAATATTCTTAAAAAGAGTTATGGCGCAATAAAAAAAACACAAATTTTCTTAATTAGAAGAGTCTCATTTACAGAAAACGCATTAAAAACTCAATTTTCATTTTAAGATTTAATGATTAAGTTTGTCACTATCAAAGTAAGTTTGTCAATCTAACTTATGGAGTATTACTTAAACTTTTTATGTTTGAGTGCTTTGGTTAGACTTTGAACTAATCCGAAAAAATTGCTTCGCTTCATTGACCTTAGTCCGGTGAACATGTTTTTTTGCCCGTTGTATTCAAGCAGACGATATTCTGCCCCATTTTGCCATCTGCACAGTTGGTACAATCGTCATCCCCACCGGGTGGAAAACGTGGCCAACTTAGTCGGTCTCAGGCGATAGTTGCATGATTTTCTTCCAGGTCTTTAATTTAATAAATAAAAAATTCACCATAGAAAACACTCAATTCACAGACAGTAAACACAGAATAATGTGGTCATAATCGCTGATCTTCCTAAAACCCTACACCAACAACATCTGTCCCCATATTCCATTTATAATTTCTTCCTTCAAATCATCTACACCGACGAGCCAAAACATTATAACCACCTACCTAATATGATGTTGGTCCTCCACTTGTAGCCAGAACTGCTCGTACCCGGCGAGGCAAGGACGCTGCAACATTTCTAAATGTGTCTTCTGGTACCAACACATAACCAGCAGATCTTTTAACTCCTGTAAGGCCCGTGGTTCAGACGCTGCAGATAGCACTTGCTGTTCCAACACAAACCACAAGTGCTCGATGAGATTGATGTCTAAGGAATTTGGAGATTATGGCAATACCTAGAAGTCTTCCTCATGTTCCGCGAACCAATCTCGAATAATCCAGGCGGTGTAGCATGGCACATTATCCTTCTGAAAGACGGCACCGCCAGAGGGGAAGACCGTTGCCGTGAAAAGGGTCTACCTTGTCAGCAATGATGTTTATGTAGGTGGTAGACGACAGAGTGTCTGGTACATGGATGACTGGACCCAGGGTATCCCAGCAGAACATCTGAGATACCCAGATGTTCTGCCGGGATAGCATGACACCGCCGCAACTGGCTTGTTTTCGTCCCACAGTGCATCCAGGCGCAATCCCTTCCCCAGGAAAACGACGCACACATATCCGGCCGTCCACATAGTGCAACAGGAAACGTGATTCATCGGAGCAGACAACCTTCTAATCACTCAAGGTCTAGTTTCGATGCTCGCTTGCCCATTGTAGGCGCTGTCGCCGGTGAACCGTGGTTAGCGTGGGCATTCGAAGCGACCTGCAGCTACGCAGCCCCATTTTCAGCAGGGTTCGATGTACTGTGTGTTGTGACACATTACTGCCGTCACCAGCATTCCAATTAGCGGCGAGTTGCGCCACAATCGCCCTTCTGTTGCTACGTACCATCCGGGGAAAGCCTTCGCTCACCTCGAGCATCGATGAGCCATGATGGTCCAAGACCTCGCCGGCGGTCCGTGGGTTCCCTCCTCGAACCACTTTCGGTAGGTACTAACCACGGCTGACCTTAAGCATCCCACCAGCCGTGCCGTTTCGGATATGCTCTGAACTGGTCGTCTGGCCATTACAATTTGGCCTTTGCCAAACTCGCTTGAATCCGCTGCCTTTCCCATCTGAAGAACAAGAGTAACACTGATAAACGGAGCTCAGCATGCGGTGTTTTTTATACCGTGTCCATACCCGCGCATGCGCCATAGTTCACCTGTAGTTGCTTCGATTTGCATAACGACTCGCTGGTCATAATGTTTTGGCTCATCGGTATACCTTCACATTACTAACAATTTGTGTTCTATTTCTTGACTACAACAAAGTTCAGATTAATTCAAATTACTTAAAAATATTTCATAGCTATTATTTATCCTCCTCCATGACAGTACAAAGGCATCCCAGTCATCACCATTTAAATATCAAAATTAAGAGTGAATGAAATTTAGTATCGAAGAACATTTATGTAATGGTACATTATGATGGTTGAATATATGACTAAAGCGTGTCATTTCTGAAATATGCAAATTAAACAAGCTTGCCTATAAATGATTATCCAACAGAGTGATTATAGACTTAAATTGGGATATCGTTACCATTCAGAGACAGGCAACTCGCAACAAGCTCTCATGATGTTAATGAGAATGTTCAAGGGCCCTCGTGGTATTGATGAAGTCTACTCTTCCAGGAGAGTACCACTAACAATGTAAGATTCGGGAGGGGGAGGGTTCACAACGCGAAATTTGTTTCTCTAGAACATCCTATATGCATGCTCAATGGGAATCATATGAGGTCGCATTCCATTGATCACTGAAGATCTTGTGTCGATCCAGTTTTTCCTTTTCTAGTAATGCTCGAACATCCAAAACTAATAGATATTTATGCTGCAGGTTACTGGGAGTTGTCGAATTGAAACGATCTTAAAACCTTCCGAGGAGCTAAACAGAACATCTCAAAGTTTTGGTCAATTTTGGTATTTCCTTGTCGAATAATGCTAAAACATCGGAAACACACTTCCGATTATGTATGGAGATAATTCGAAAGAGATCTTACTAAAAGACTCAAATATAAAAAAATAAATAAAAAAATAAAATATGTAAGTTCTTCTGCTGGGGAAGTTGTTACATGCACACCGACAGACGGACGATGGTGAACATACAGGAGGCGCTTTATGAATTTGGGTACGCTCGTAGAAACTGATGCTGATGCAAAATGTGCATGTTTGCCCATCATTCTGACATATAAATATTGTTGCTTTTAATTTAGTGGTCTGCCCTTTGGTCAGTAGGTTTGTTGATGTAACAGGCAAATGGAGGCAGACCTGATTTCTCTGGGTAATAGAAAGGCCACAGTCAGTCAAATAACAATCCAAAACCACTGTGGTAACCAAAGAGAGGCATTTCAGAATGCTGCTGAACACCTTGTATATCGCAGCTAACGACAGAAGCGGGTTGTTCCAGTCATCAATAAATAGGAAGCTATGGTTTTAGAATAGAAACACTGGAGGATTCGAAAAACGTTGCCTTGATCTAACGAATCCCAGTTCCTTCTGCTTCATGCTAATGGGAGGAGCAGAATACGGCGATAACAGCATGAGTCCATGGACCCATTTACCATTTGTCAGTAGTGCAGACTTGCGTTGATGTAATGGTGTGGGGTAGTGCTTTCATGATGCACATTGCCCCCCCCCCCCAGAAACCAGTAGAACAGCATTTAAATACCACAGGTTATCTGGAGAATTTTGCCTATCAGGTGCTTGCCTTCATTACTGCAGTGTATTCACCTTTGAATATGTTATTCCAACGGAAAATGCACCATATCATAGGTCAGAATTGCGCAAGAACTATTTGCAGGAATATAAAAGTGATTTAGCGTACTGCGGTCATCTTCTCAGTAACCAGATCTCAATCCAGTGGACCACCTGTGTGATGAGGTGGAACGAACTGTTCAAAATGAACAGTCCCTTCCAATTTGCAGCAACTGTGGGAAGCAATTGAATCTTTGTTGAACGCTTTCGACACCTCCTTAAATCCGGGTTGATCTAAAGGTTAAAGGAGGAGGAATTTACTCGCTATTAGGTGTATGTACCTAATAAAGTGGCTGCTTAGTGTAGTAGCACATCCGTGTAAACCGAACTGCAGAATGTGCATTGTTCATTTTCGAGTGGAATGTTGCATGCAGTGGAGCTGAGCGAGATCGAACGCAGACAGGTAGTGTGCTCTATTTCAAGGACTTAGTATTAGACGGATTACCGAGGTGCTCAATCTCCCACAGACCATTGTATAGGACATCGCGAGGAAGTTGAAGGAGAAAAGAAATGCGAAAGTTGCAAAGCAGCCGAACGCATATTTTGGCAGAAAGAGGCATCAGAACGGTCAGACGTGCTTCTAAATAAAATCACTACTGCAGCTGCAGAAAAGTCACTTGGGAGGTCCAGGAACGTGCAGGAAATAATGTTGGTGTGCTTGCGCAGGGCATTTCCGTGAAATATTTTCGTAGACAAGTGCGTAACACAAATCTGCGATCACGGAATACGCTACTTCAGTCTGATGGCAGAATTTGGATCTAAGAATATCCAGGGTGAATTCTTTATTTTGAATTGCCCAATGTGTAAAGCACAGATAATTTTCATGGTATGGTGTTGGACTGCCGAATTTTGTTGGTGGTGCGATGAATGGATTGTCCTGCCATGATATGCTAGACGATAATGCTTTTGTTGCTCTCATACAATTTAAACGGATGTCCTGGTTTGAACGAAATAACGAACTGCAACTGGACTCCCCGGCTCAGAGTCTATGATGATCAATGATTCTATGATGATCAATGTTTCCAAGTCAGCAAGTATTGGTGGATGATTTCTAAACATACCATCGATCCAAATATTCCAATGTCAAATAAATTATTATTGAATTATTGAATAATAATAATAAGATAAATAGTATTATTAAAGTTTTATGGGTCACAATAAACCAGCACTCAAAACCAACCTAATTTAACCACTGCGTTGCTGGTAAAAAAAAACAAAATTATAGACATCAACTAAAATTAGATTAAATTCGCTTCACTTACCTCCTTAAAGGTTAATAGACATGCTAGTTTATAATTAATTATGATGGTTAACATAGTAAACTTATTTCGTTAACCATCATAAACATGTCTAGATTTTAGCGCTCAAGCAGATTTATGGATGGGATTGGTGCTCGCTGAACTGATGGGACATACAGCAGGGAGGTGGATAGATATTGTTTAATGAGAATGTCACGAAGAAAAGTAAAGAAGGAAATGGCCTGAAGGGTGGAGAGAAAGAGAGAGAGACGCAGGTTTCCGATACCTGAACGATGTTGGCAATTTCGGAGGAAACATTTTGTTTCAAGAAGAGGATGCGGACAGAGAAGATGGAGATGGATGCATAAATATCTTGCTTTGTTCTTGCCGTCTAATGTTGCATTCTCTATGTAAATCAGGTGTTCCGTATGGCCCGCAATAATCGGAAAGGGGAATCACACAGAGCGAGAGAGAGAGAGAGAGAGTTATAAGCTAAACGCTTTCCACGGTTGCCAGTCATAATGCCAGCGAGACACAGAGAGAGAGAGAGAGAGAGAGAGAGAGAGAGTGAGTCTGCTGCCTGCGACACTACCGTCACGGTGGCGTTGTTATCCGTACTGCTAGTTACAGAAAGGCGACACGGCAACGCGTCCACTTTCCCTTAATGAGGTCGCGGGTTCTTTTCCCATCGGTACCTCTTAAGTGATCGAGCCGACTTCTTACCGGAGTAGCGCGGTTTTGTGGAACAAACAGCACTCTGTCGTTAGCGTACACGGATGTACTAGCTGGGTTTGTACACTGTTGTACGCTGCGCATACTGGGACACACTACCAATTACCGCTGTGGTACCGTCTGGCTAATTACACGTGCTGAATACCCGGATGGTTGATGAATCATTTGTGGCAAGTCATCGCCTTGCAGTCATCAGCAATTTCTGAGTACCGACAAGTCTACAGAGTAAGAAAGAACAAAGAACTCAGTAGAGAAATTAGAAACAACGTTTGAAAATAAGAGTTGCTCTGCTAGTTCTGGTATGCGAACATTGAGAGAGAAACGCAAAGATGGACTGACAACTCTTTCCTTGTTTTTCAACTTTCTTTCTTTGTTCCAACCATTATTTTCTTCTCTCTTTTTTTTCTGTAGGCCATTATTCTTTACTTCGTGTTAAAAAAATTTCTTTCTATAAAAAAACATTGAAATATCACGAAATGAAGGGAAAGAAAGTTTAGGGCCAAGTGTGAAATCGAAATACAATTGCATAGGTTTACCACCATCCTTTTATCCATCCATCTTGCTTAGTTTGAGATTTCCCTCTCATCCACTGTTTACCACTCTCCTTTTACAAGTTTACCACTCCTTTTATCCATCCATCCATCCATCCATCTCTCTCTCTTGCTTAGTTGCAGATCTCCCCCTCATACACTTGATGGTTTAACCCAAGACCCCACGAAAAGTGAACTGTACTCAGATCATGGAAACAGTCTTCTCCCCCTAGCGGTAAAGTTTTCAATTTGTCGCGAGCGTTGTCTGTAGGTGAACAATTAATTACGCAATAAAAGCTAGCTGGTCACCTAGAAATCAATCGTGGCCTGATGGCTCATTTATCATTATTTCATTATGGCTCGCCAATGTAATTGTTTATAGCAATCTGCTTATTCCGTTGTAAGAGCCTTACAGAATAATCGAATTCTGTTTCATCCCACTTTCTATCACCTTCTTCCCTCTCTAACATTAAAATCGAAATTTATCTTTAGCCTTTAATGATTTCGTTTTAAAAATAGAATCAGTTTCTTGTTGGACTATAATGATGGCTATCGACTTCCTTTTTTTTCATATGATTCTGCAGAACAATTAAAAAGATCCGTTCTTTGGAAATTTTATCTTTTCTTTTTTAAAGCAATTTCTATTATTTTAATATTTTTCCCTCGACCATCTTTTAGATTACACAAATGTTAATTAGCTTTCTTACAATAATACATCCAGTTCAACGCTTTTATTCCATCTCGATTTACCCAGATATTATCTACACTGAGGAGTCAAAAGAAAGGAACATTTCGTGGTTTCTATATCCTTTTGTTGCTAACAATATTTATCACTGCTTCTCTCTCTATCACATGGTAGTAATCGATGTCTTTCCAAACCTTATGGCTTGAGTTGGAACCCATCGGCAAGGATGAATTTTGAGGTTTTATTGCTGCCTTGGCTCTTAGCACATCTTAATGGAATAAGAGCTCAATATTTATATGTTACACCAACGGATATTTTCCTGTAGGACAAAGAGTTTGCACAATCCTCCAACATCTGTTGCTATACTAAACCGTTTTCAGTATGTGAAGACTGAAATATTGCTTTATGCCACCAAAAGGCTGCTATTAGTTCTTTGTTTGAAGTAGGACATCTTATTTTGGCATTCAGAGATCTTAGTTTGCCATCGAAAATAGGCAAACCGACCGGGGAATACATTTACATGTAAAATACACTTGGATATGCGAGCTACCACTAGGAACCCGTAACTTAAAAATATGATTCTCGAATCACCTGATTAAACTTGCCTTCAACTTCTGTGGTTTACTGGTTGGAATGGATGATTACGTTACCTTCTGCCTTTCATTGGTGTAGTTTTCAGAAATTGATTTTGGATTTGTCACTATTTTTGTTATCTGGCAAATGCGACTATATGACAGCCTGCTATCACACTTCTTACCGTCATCTATCCTGTCATGTGCCCTCATGGGCAACACAGTTGGTAGACTCGTCAGCCTTCCCATACTAGGTGGAAAAGACCTGAGTTCGAGTCCGGTCGATGACATGATGAATTTTTATGGGACTTTTTCACAAGGTGGCCGAGTTAGTCGGTCTCGGACGAGGGCAGCATGTTTTTTTTCTCCCAGAAACTTGGATTTTTCATCCAAAAACAGAAAATCGACCAAAGAACGCACGCAAAATACAGACTGTGTCCACTGAGCAATATGGCCTTAGTCTCCAATGCTCCTAAAACCCCAATTAACGATTACTTTCTACAGATGGCGTGTTCCAGCATATTTTGGAGGACAGTATATGTGATCATGTAGTGTTGTTTAAAAGCAGTAACTATAGAGTTCGTTCTCATCAATGATTGATTTTGTTCATCTTTCTATCATCCCAATCCCCTCTTGTTATTTTGGCATCCTATACAATACGAATAAATTCCTTATTGTTGGTTACCACCGTTAGGTGTATTTAGTAGAATACTGGCGCATTCGAAGCTCAAAATCAAATTTAAAAACATAAAAATTAAATCTGGTTAAAATATGTTAAATGAACAGGACTAAATAAAGCAACTTTTACAAATGAAAAAAATAAAATAAAAAATAAAGTAATATAATATGAAATTAATTTTGATTCAAGTATATATGCATATTTTGCCAAACACATTTTCAATTTAACCATTCTAACATTCTTAAATTTGCAAATTCGGGAAAATAAAAGTTCAAAACATGATAAATTAAGGGAGCGGGATTTAAACGCCAAATAACTAAGGTCATAGGATTATAACGATCTCTCTTCTTATGTTGTGACGTAATATAGTATGTATCCTTCGGTCGGTTTTCCTGTTTTACTGGACTTAAAAACCGGAATTTCCGGAGATAAAAGCATGCAACCCTTGTCCCAGTTTAGAATATAATGCACTCCCTGGGTGTCGTGTAAGGTACAATTTTAGAGCAGTAGACTGTGAGATCGGGTTTCATTCCAGTTATGAGATGTCATTGATTCTATTCACAGTCGGTTATAATACACTCATGAACCAAAACATTATGACCAACTGCTTAATAGCGCGTTGGCAGCCTTTCGCCATGTTAACCGCCTGCCCTCGGCACGGCATCGATCTCACGAGACTTCTGAAGGTGCCCTCGGGTATCCCGGACCAGCTAGACAGAAGGACGTCCCACAGTGAGGCACTGGCGTGGACTAGCGAATGCTGCATTCCACAAATGTTTTATGAGTTTAATGTCGGAGGAACCTTTCCTGCACAATACAGGCCTTATGACATGGGGCGTTGTCTTGTTGAAAGAGTCCAGTGCCTTCTGGATGCACTGTCACTGTAGTCCAAATGTGGTCCGTAACAACGCCGAAGTAAGAACTGGTAGTGAGGGTGTGTCCAGTGAAGATGAGGGGGGGGGACCAGTGAAATGTCCATGAAAACATCCTCCAACCATAATACCACCGCCTCGGGCCTGTTTTAATCCAACCGTGTAGTCTGATTGCGCTTGCTCACCGTCCAGTACCCACCATCCAACAGCATGATGAAACTCGAACTTTGATTAGTCTGACCAGGTAACTCTTTTCCAGTCATTCCAATATCCGGGAACAATGCTCCCGAGACCACTGCAGTCGGTTTCTGTGATGGTCGGTCAACATGGACAAATGAACAGGTCGCCAACTCCGTAGGTCCATCTGCAAGAGTATCCGCTGGATGGTGTGCCCTGAAATTTTTTTTCTGTGCGCTCTGGTTGTAGTCGTCCGTTAACTGAAGGATCGAGATCAGTCTATTGTTGTGTTGGATAGCATGTGCCAATCGCTGTTCACCTCGACTGTCAGCCAGTTTTCGTCGCCCCTTCCCAACACGTTGGATGGTTTGTGTTCCTCTTCAGACTTTTCTCGATACATCACTACGGCGGCTCTCGAACAGCCGACAATTCCCGTAGTTGCTGAGATGCTGGTCCACCTTCTTAACACCTCAAATCATTCCCTGTTCAAACTTTGTCATGGTCTTCCCTTTCCCCATTGAACACGCTTCGTACTAACAAAAGAGAGCCACTATCCGTGTCGTCATTATATATATTTAGCCAGTTGGTGACGTCACTCCTAGATTCTGTGGAAGTGTCCACTCGTGGAGATAGAGGTGGTCGTAAAGTTTTGGCTCACGGATGTATATTTAAGCGCGCGAGGGCGATTTTAATTATTCTATAGAGTAGTTTCTCGGGTTTAAATAAGTTCTATTCAAACCTACCAATGTTGATCAACCATTAGTTGTTTTTCATCGAACACTCAAAAAGAGTTCAGAAGTGGTAAGGTGATATCAGGATGAGGACTTGTCGCCTGATAATCGGCGAATTAATAAACACTTTTTGAACGTACAGAACAAAACGTTTTTGCATAATTTGGATAATTAAGGTCAATTATGACTGGATCAATTAATGTTAACCAATTAAATTTAGATTTGTTATAATTAGGCTAATTAATCCATAATTATAGAGTGACTTAATTAGGTTCTCATAGTGTCAATTTAGCCCTCCCTCTCAGTCTAATAACAGTTCAATACTTATTTTTTATTCGGTCTATCTATGTTACACTCTCTGCCTATCTCTTTTTTTACTTTTAATTCTTCTATCCATCTCTCTTCCTCTCTTATCTTATTATTTCTATTCCATCTTATTTTTGACTGCCAAAACAAGGTTTACTTCTTCCTATATACAGTGTTTATTAATTTCTTTCTCTCTCTCTCATTTTTGTCCATCTTTCTGTTTATTATTTCTTCTTTTTACTTATTGTTATCTGTCTTTCTTTCTGTGTATCTGTTATTCTCTCCAGCCCTGTCTTTTCATTTGCGCTTCGCCATTTTTTTCCCTACGCTTCGTTTCTTCATTTCTTTTCCTTTTTAATTCCTCTTTCTCTCTTTGCGATCTATAGTTTAAAATTTTACTTCGACATCTGGATTGTGAAGATATTTTATGGATAATATACATTCAGTTGAATTCATTTGTTCTTCTCTAAAAATTAGGCTTAACTGTCCAAGAACAGTTTTGGGAAATTAATATTTTTTAACCCCTTTAAAAAAAAAAAAAAGAACATTATAGATGCGTCTCACGCAAATTCCGACGTGTACTTATTCGTACGTTTACTCCAGCTTCTGACTCACCACTCACCCTCTCCTGACCTCCGCTGCTGTCGTCATACTGATGCTAATTATTAATCAATTAGAATTGAATCGCAGCCCGTAGGCTGTTGGCTACTCATATGAGCGAGGGAGGTGTGCGTGTAGGGGAAGGGGGTAGGAATTCATGGGATTCTAACACCGCTGACAAGGACGTTTCTATAGCGACGGGTAAGCTCGCGACACATTTTGCATGTCGCTGGCAAAGAGCTGGAAATGTCATACACGAAGCGCCAGGAACAGAGCAGCGAGTTATACACAGCATCGCTTTGATATCAGTAGTAAGTAGCACCTGGCCATGCAGGGGCATGGTAATTGGTAGTTGAGGCAGCGATAAACAAAGGCACGTGTTATATATAGCAGTTGGTTTCTTTTGGGAGGAGTGCGACTTTCCATCAATCTTTACTAAAATCGTTCAGAATTCTGCCCGTTACTGGTCACTTTTGTGTTTTTCTTCCATGAATCATAAAATTAAAGACAATATCATCGATGTAAAATTAGAAAAAACTGTTTGGAATAAGCTTCCGGGCAACTAATGCCATGAGATATTAGTGTATTGTGTCTGCCTTCTGCTTATTATGGAGTTTTCCTAGGCTCTGAAAGAAGAATCTGCAATCCACGGAGTGATAACTTGGAAAGCTGATGGAATCTATCCAGATAATCAACCTTTAGCTATAATAATGAGAGCATCTTTGGATTCATGAAAAGTTCTTACAGACTGGGGGATTCGCAAACGTCTCTCCCATTCACAGAAACGGCTAAATGAATAATTATAATCCTATAAATTTGACTGGTTAAGAAAAATGTTAGATTCCATGGTTAAAGAAACAATATAGAAGCATCTGGACAGGAACGGAGCTGTCGGGCTTTGCTTAAGCCTTATATAATATTGAGCTATAAGGCTTTATATCAAACAACATGGACACTAAGATGGCAACAAAGGCTTACAGAATTCGATTTTAATACGGTCGATTGGCTTCCCTTAGTCTGTAATACAACACGAAATCTTTATGGAACACGTTCCATTATTTTCTGGTGTGCCCACAGAAATATTGCTTCTTCCCTTTAGAAAAGCAGTTTGTAATCGGACAAGTGATATTGACCTGTGGAGGAGTAACTCGCATCGTTCTCCGCGAATTTGGGTAATTGTCCCATTGAAAATCTTAATGCCTTGTGCCATAATAATGCATCAGTGCTGGAAGTGCAATTATCCAAGATGTCACAATATCGCTCCTTCTGCAAGGCACCATCACCAACAAAAACCATTAATCTAATAACATATAACAGTGCAATAAAATGCAGGAACAAACTATTAAGCTGCCAACACCACCGTACTGTACTTCAAAGTTGGAACAGTGCAGCCCTTTTCAAAAGATTCTCCAAATTGATAATATGTGCAAAATTCTATATGTTGAATCCCTGCGATGAACGTATATTTTTCTTCCATTCCTTTAGATGACAGTTCCTCTGAGTATGATACCATTGCACCTCTCATTTTCGTGATAAGTTTTTAGTTGCAAACTCGTCTTTGGACCTTTTTGATTACCCCCCCCCCCAACACCGTTTATTATGCCTACTACCAACTGCTATTGATCTCCACGGTAAGGTTAAAGTCATTTTGTTTCTCAAAATAAGCCTTCTCCCTGGTCGCTTTGCAACTTTGGCATGACCAACTGCCTTCTACTTCCAGATAACGTTTCAAAAGGTAATGTTGGGAAGTTCCTAAATCAGCCATAAGTCTGGTGTATCACCTTCACTGAACTCGTTTGTGCATGTCATGTCGATTGCCTCTACCTTCTGACTTGCAATCTTTGTGCTTGCGCAGTGTGTCCTCTGTAATGTAGGCTGTTAAAATAAATTATTTTAACAACCTACTTATTTGTTAGTACCCCCTTATAGCCAATGCAGAAATCGAAAATATTAACACCCGGAATGTTGATGTGTCTCGATGAAAATAAGATTAATTATGATCAATAGAAGGGGGAAGTTTAACAAGCGAAACATTTTGAATCTACTTTTTAAAAAGTTCTGATAGCTAAAGAAGTGATAATCGCTATTTGACTGGCCACCCAGTGTTTTTACACCAACCCTAGAGATTTAACTCGTTGGCTATAGCGATAGGCACCCTGGAAATCCTGGTCACGAAGTTGAAATGAAGCTGATCATTGGTTCTCTGTGATAGCGCGATCCCATATAAACGCAAAATATTCCGAGCGCTGCTGTTGAAACTGCTTTGGACATTTGCCAGATTAAACTTTGCAAGTAAAACGATGTTTAATTTTTTCTCCTCCTACTATACATTCTGCATCTTAAAACATACGATAGAAACACCGGATTCGTTATACATTGTATATGCACTGGTGGTTGTTGGAGCACCGGAAAATGTTCAATACAGAAGCAACGCTCAATTTGACACTTCTTTTTCAACGAGTACATCCATGTTCATATTTATTGACTGTCTTCAGTCATGAATATATAACGGTTAGAATGTATTCAGCTCCAGTTAAAAACGGCAAAAGCAAAAAGTTTTCAAATATCATGCAACAAAAAGCGACCTTAAAATTATTGAACAGAAAGATCCATTGAAAACAATACCTCTACACAAAGCCTTCTGTATTCAGCAAAAGGGTGTGGTGGGTGGGGCCCCCTAAATCCTACAATAGTAGCTGTATAACTCTCACGTTAAGGCGTCGCTTCGGTGACGTGGACGATAACTCTCTCTCTCTCTTTCTCTCTCTCTCTCTCTCTCTCTCTCTCTCTCTCTCTCTCTCTCTCTTAAGCAGATTGATAAAAGTACCACGAAAACAAAAAGTGAAAGAAAAAGAGACTGCAAAGCAAATATTGTTAGAAGTGATATATTCGATTATATACACTTATAATCGAGATATTGCCACTTTTAACAACCACTTCTAAGCATAGTTTAGAACATTTACTATTTTAAGCTTTCCACGAGGTTCACATGATTCTTGTACCTAATATCATTGTAATACCAAAATCATTCCAGATCTCAGTTATGAATAATTACTAATCCTGCCCTCTCAGGTAGCGATGTGAATAGCGTCATTCTCTCTGACAACGAGGTTAGCACTGCCTGGCTTCGATTCTCGACAGTGTTGAAGGATAATTCCTTTTGGGGACCAAAGGAATGTTTATGGGATATTTTCATTCCGTGGCCTAGTTAGTCAATCATAATACACTCGTGGAAGCAGAAGTTGCAGGATAGTCTAAGTCGTTTCCTGAGTACATTTCTCTTCCCTGGTCCATCTATCCACTTGTTAATATTTTCTTTTTTTTTTTAACTTTATTGATCTTTCTTTCATCCCTGAAAATTTCTGTTAGTGCATCTGATTTTCCATTTTATTAGCTGGTTCAAGATTGTAGTCAATAGCATTGACACTAGCATTCCCTTGATAGCTGAGTGAAGTTGTGCTTTTGGTACCGTCTGATTGCTGCAAATTTCGTCATTGGAGCTACTTCCCTTCTCAGAGACCTGGTTGAGTACCTAATGAAATGTCAAAAGTACCGCTATCATCGTAAATATCTAACAGATTGTGGTGAATACGCAATGTTCGATAGCGCTGTTCAAGAAATGGATTTGTCAATTTAGAGGGTGTATTTAACTATAATGTTTGACAGTTAAAAAAAACAGATATTGGAATAAAAAAAGTTTTTAAATGTAATGGCCTTGAGCAACCATGCTTTTGTGAGATCGCTCTCAGAGCGGTTAGAAACATTTTTTAAACGCATTTGAACTGACCACCACTGATTCCTTTGTCACATTTCTTTTAATGACCTCTACACCGATGTATAGATATCGTGGATTTGATTTTGATGAACAAGAGGTAGTCCGAAAAAGAGGATCAGAGAAATAAAGGGTGGAGAGTAGCTCCCCAATCCCCTGCTTTGCCAAAAACTCCTTGATAGAAGCACAATACGATTATTATAAAGCTTATCCTTGTGAATCTCTTGCTGTCGAAGAAAGCAATCAGTGTTGTGTGGGTTTTTTATTTTTGACATTTTTTTTTTGCGTACCAGAGGGTATGTTGATTGTCATTGCATGATTTATCTGTTTGTTTGAGAACCATATTCGAAACATCGCTAATAATCATCTGTTACAATCGAATCGAGCAAGGAGAGATCACCAATTGAACAACAGGTGAATGAGTTCGCTTTTATTCATCAGTCAAACAGTAAGGAACGAATCTAGGCTGTTACTATTGTCAGAATTGCACGAATTGTTTCTCTCTCAATTTGAAGTTGTTCTTTCATCATTCGAAGAGTCATTCGACGATCGGATGCAAATCGATAAGCGAACATTTTCCACCATTTCTATGGTTCGAAGCAGTGAACTTTACAACACTCGGTGGCCTCCAGATCCTTATAGCCATCTCAAAGACTTGCAAAACAAGTAAAGAACACGAGAGCGAGGTAGTGCATTGTTAGTATTCACTTGTTTTACCAATAGGGATGTTTCACTCACTTTTCCCCAGCGTGAAATATGATTGGATGTTCGATCTTTATTCCGTCTTTATGACAATGACAAAGCGTTGAAGAATGCAGCAGCTCTAACATGACTGCGTGCGAACGAGCTAAAGGTACGCAAGTAATCTTCTTCAGCGAAGCAGTCTAGCAGGTCAGCTTCCAAGTTCCGTGCTGCATCATGGTTCGGCGTACTCTGAGATAAATGCAATGGTGTCTGTCATAGAATCTAATTGTCAAAACTAGCAGAAATCAACAAAAACTAGATGTCACATGACAAGCACATTTGGGGAGTGGTGTACCGAGTTACTACCAACAAACTGCCAAGAGGAGAAGTAGTAATTCCACAAAAACACCACGAGGAATCATGACAACGTCATGGGAGCAATCCATAATGAATATCTTGGATACTCTCTTTATCAGCGACGCCGATCATCTCACAACACAACAGTAGCAAATTTGTCTAGATAATGACAATTACCACATTGACTCCGTGGAGGAAGAATTTAACACTGAAGAACTGCAGCAAGCCCTTGGCAAAATGAAGGATAAAAAAATCCCCAGGACTGGATCGCATTGACTAAAAAAAGGTCGCCCAGGTAAATCCACAATTTCTGCTTAACCTGTTCAATAAATGCCTAACCCAGGGATCCTTCCCAGAAAGCTGGAAAATAGCTGAACTAAAGTTAATACTAAAAACCCATCGAAGCCTCCAGAACAGCCTAACTCATACCGACCCATTGCCCTCTTGTCCACATTGAGCAAGCTACTTGAACGCCTCCTCCATACCAGACTCCTAACACGCTACACAGAAGCTGGCCTACAATCCAATTCACAGTGTGGATTTCGCCCAGGACGCTGCACAGAGGATGCTCTCTACCAAATAACCCAAGCTGCAGCCAGCACTAATTACAAGTACTTTCTCCTCATAACCATTGACTTTGCCGGGGCCTTTGACATGCTCTGGTGGCCAAGCATTCTTCGCAGGCTAAGACTGGTATGCATACCAGCCAACTTATACAGATGTATACAAAGTTACCTTTCCAACAGGAAGATCACCATCTCCTCACCATACCAGAAGCTCACCAAATCTATCTACAGAGGCTGCCCACAGGGTTCAGTCCTCGGCCGGTCCTCTGGAACATCGTCTTTGATGAGTTACTTGGCCTGGATCTGGGCCCTGTTACTGTCCAAGCATTCGCAGATGATATTACCATCTCCATCGCAGCGGACACCAGAGCAGCTCTCGAGACCACTGGAAATCAAGCACTAGAGATCTTACAGGACTGGACTGGACGACTCTACACAAGCTCCGGATTTCTCCATAGAAGACACAATCCATATTTCTCAAAGGCACCCTACAAATATCAAGGCCTCCTCAGATCAAGGTACAAGGAAAAACCATCAAGCTGGTAACTTCCCTAAAACACCTGGGTATCATCCTGGATTCGAAGCTCTCCTTCTTCCCGCACCTCTCATACCTTCAAGAAAAAATCAGAAATTATGCAGCCTTAATCGTCCGAGTAAGCAGGTGTGACTGGGGTCTGAACCGGAGAACACTCAAACTCCCGTATAAAGCTATATTCCTCCCTGTTATTACATACGGATCCGGGATTTGGTACCATAGAGCAATAATTGTTCGCAATAAACGCAAACTGGAAACAATTCAGCGGAGTATATTGCTCGCCATTACCAGGGCCTGTTGCACAGTAAGTTCTCCGGCCCTCCAGGTTCTTGCAGGTGTCCTCCCCCTTGACTTGGAGGTTATCCGTCGAGGATTGCACTACTGCTTGTCGCGGGGAATCCCAGCTACCATCTTTGGACATACCATCGACACCCGCACTGACTGTAAGCAAGAAAAGAAGAAACTAGCTGCTATGCTACTACAAATCTGGCAGACAAGATGGGAGGAGACGGACAAGGGCCTAATAACTAAAAAATTCATCCCGAATGTCAAACTAGTTTATCCAAAGTCGCCGCCTTGGTTCTCTCCTGACCTCTACTGTACATATATTATAACTGGACACGGCTCTATAAATCATAAGTTGACTACCTTGGGAATCATCAATAACCCCTACTGTACATGTGGAGAAATTGAAGATTGGGACCATCTTCTTTATAACTGCCCAATTTATGACGATCTTCGAGGAACACTGTACACCAGACTCCAACACATACCTCAAGGACAGGAGCACCTGTTAATTTCTGAAGAACAATATTACAAATTATTAACGGAGTACGTACAGAACCTCTTTTCTAGGCGCAGGACTCTACAACCAACTCAAGCTAGGGATACAAACCTGTGAGGGACTTACTCAAACTTGAAATAAAAAATCTGTACTTGACCGTTTTACCAGCATCGACTTGCTAACCCTGGAACATCCAGGGTAGGATTACCTGCTAACTCACCCACATGGTTGGGTAGGCTCCAGTGGTCTTGACCACTCCACCGCAAAATATGTCACACTCAGCACTCTCGCTGAGTGGCTTTTCTACCCTTCTGGAGTTATCCCCTCTCCCCTTTTCTCTTGGTGGAGCATACGCTCCACTGTCAATTTAGGGGATGCCCTCACCTACATCCCCTTACTCTTACTTTCATCCCCCATCTTCTTCCGTACACCCTGTACTGCCGCACTCTACCTTATTTTTTATTTATTTTTATTTATTTAATATATTTTAATTTTAATTTTTTTATTATTATTATTTTATTTATTATTATTATTTTTTTATTATTTATTTATTTTTTTTAATTGGTCTCCGTTCAAAAAGCTCAGGCGACCCTGACGGAGACCTGCCAGAGAATAATGGGCAGCCTGGCTACCTCCTAGTGGTGTGTGCGGGCAACGTGGGGTCCCATCAGGGATCCACAGGGACACAGAACAGAACCCAACACAATATTACACATTCAACACACTACACTTTTTCTGGTATTTACAGTGTTCTGTATTCCTTCACAGTGTACATATGGCGCAGATGTGGGAAACCACAGGTGGCGCCCGACCCTAACACTATGCACTATGAGAAGCACATGAATCTGTGGTCCACGTGTAAAATCTAGTACTGGACGATAGATGAATATTCACTGGGGATATGTATGGACCTCTGTTTGTCGTTACTATTCATCTCATAGGCACCACAATTGCTGGCGACTGAAAAAATTAAAAAATGAGAAATTCAGATCCATTAATGTTGATGAGAACAGGGTTGCTCACTGATATAATGAATTAAGAATTGATGTATTTCTTTCCCCAACATTTCCCAATAACTTCTCCGTGCTGTGGATAAAATCCATAAAAATTCCTCGTACTTTGCTGGGAGTCGAAATCGCCCTACCACGTTGAGTCAGTAGACACCATATACACTCAAGAACAGTTCACTCAATATTATTATTTTAAAATAATATTATATTGTTATGAATAATACGATTAGAAGGAGGTATGCACCATTAAATTTTAAAATATTTCTTCTACTCAAAATGGGAATTATGACAAATTTCAGCACAAAACAGCTGTAAGCGGCTTTAAGGCAGTTGAAATTAATGTCAAGTATTATTCAGTGAATTTAAACCAAAATGAGGATTAGCATAGTAATTAAATAATAAATAATATACACAGTTCGACAAAATTAACAGGACATGTAGAAAACGTGGTATAACTTGTGCAACTTGCGATGAAGCGAGAAATATTTGGTATGGCGGTGCACCATAAAATAACGATGGAATGAGGAGACTGGGAAACTTCGGACAGGTATGAGGGACATTTATATGGGTTGTATAAAAATTACCAAACATGGTCACATTATAGAAGTCGATACATGATGTTCCAAAATATGGTCACATGACATCAGTACAGCGTATGATGACTAAACAGGAACGACTAAACAGGCCTGACAGCGGTGAACCATGCTCGATATAAGGGTGTCTATAAGATTCTATGGCAATAAATCCCATTCTTCCACTAACAAACACAGCGCAATGCAACGCCGAAGAGCGTCCCACACATGTTCGATCTGATTTAAGTCTAGTCATCGTGCTGGCCACGGCAGTCGTCGGATATTTTCAATTTCAAGGTCATCCTTCACCACTTGAGCTCTATGTGCAGTGGCGTTGTCGTGCATGAAAATAAAATCTGGGGAAACTGCACCCCTAAAAAGTCGCACATAGGGTTCGAGAATCTGTTCTCGGTACCTCCGCGCAGTTACGGTGCCCTTATGAAAAACATGGAGGGGTGCGGCCATTGATCATTATTCCACTTCAGACGAGAACACCGCGTGCACCATAAGTGTCCCTTTCTCTGATATTGGAGGGATGGTACCACATTCCTCGTCTCCAGATGAAATAACGTCTAGACTCTCTTTGTAGGCTAAAATGGGACTCATCAGAGGACAGAACAGAACTGTACTTCAATTGTCAGGACTCCAAGTCACATGTTCATGGTGGCACCAGACCTCAAGAGACAGTTGATAACGGGACATCTTAGGGTTACGTCTTGCTCTTAAAGCCAAATATCGGTTTGTTCTAGTTGACTTAGTCCTCGAGCAACCTTGGCCAGCTCTTCTTGTAATGGTCTTGTCTCTTGAAACTGCTTCCATAGTGCTGAGACGACACTGCGTGACATGTTTAGCCAACGTGCCACCTCCGCCTGCGACGGACTGGCTTCAAGTCGTCCAACGGTCTGCCATCTCAAAGAATCAAATAAATGATGATGACTTGCCATCCTGAGTACTGGAGATGTGGCTATCCCACTGAGCAAGCAAAAAAAAAAAAAAAAAAAACGGGAATGAAGTGAGGTGGTCGCATGTTTTTATAGGCTTGATTGAATAATTTGCATAATGTGCGGCTCTGTAAGGTGGTACATCGATTTCTATTGGATACTTGAAATTTCATGCCAAGATATTTATTATATAAAATATTCGTCTTCTACTGTTAACAATAAAATATCCACGAAATAATTTTTTTCTGTTAATTTTGTCGAGCAGTGTATTAGCTAACATGGATCTCTTAATAAGAGATTTGTAATTCTTAGATGAAAACCAAATTTTCTTTAAGATGTTTAATATTCAACGAATCAATGAAACAATTTTATAATAAGGTTTATTTATAAATTATGTTAAGGGTAATATTTTATACGAATAGAAAACTTAGTTTACTAGTGTGTTAGAAATAAAGAAATATTGTGCAATTTTCAGAACACGGAAGGTTATTGTTGTATTAGGATTTTTAAGAGCGATTAAGGCCATATCGCTCGTATATAATATGTCTGTAAATTGCGTGTGTTCTGTGGTCGATTTTCTGTTTGCTGGACGAAAAACCCGAGTTTCCGGGAGAAAAATCCATGCTACCCTTGCCCTAGACCGACTAACTCAGCCACGTTAAAAAAGGCCCACAAAAATTCCTCACGTTAGCGACTGGACTCGAACTCGGGTCTTTCCCATCCGGTGTGGAGATTACATACAGAAGAATTCTAATTTCGAAACTCTATTGATGTGCTGAATTCCCAGTGGAATTCCTGCTATTAAGTCCTTTAAAGACTGCGGAATCTACATTCAATCATGAAAACCTAAACGCCCCCATATTTAAAATAATGGTATGGTGAATAACATTAGAATATTTTAAATTAAACTTTATATCAGTAGAATAATATTACAGACGTTCATCAAATTTTATCATTATTTAATTTTTTGTAATTTTTATAAAATGTATTAAATTTTAAATTAAATGTCACATTTTAAAAATTTATTAAATTTGTATCAGTTGTTCAATTTATCATTAAATAAAAGAACGTTAACAAAAATGACATTAAACGTAAAGAATGTACATTGCCCTAACCATGGGCATATTAGGGGCATATTACCCCTTTACCAAAAAATTGAAATTAAAGAAAAAGAACGCAGAAGGTCTGAGGCTGTTTTTCATAGCCAAACCATGAAAAACAGCCTCAGACCATCAACCATCATGTTGCCTACACCAAACTTCATTGTCAGGCCAACACAGTCCGGAAGTAAATTTCTCTGAGCATCCACCACAACCAGTCAAGCTAATCAGACTTGCAGACCACATACGACGACGTCTCCACAACACAGCTTTCCATTGACTACGGTCCAAGAACGTGGACCTTACATCAAGCTAAATAGACCTCTCATTAGTCTGGGTGATAAGTAGCTTGTGGATGGCTGCATTGCTGTGGTAACCCATATCGTGCAGCAATCTCTCTACTGGTGCTGACATGTGTGCCAGTAGTCTCCCTGGGGGCTTGTATGTGCTGCGACAACATCAACCTGCGTTCCAAACGGACAATTCTTTGTAAGACTTTTCACGTTTCGTCAGCTTAGAAGGTTTTTAGAGTATGCCAAAGTAAATGTAGGCCTGATACCTATATAGCCATAAGGCTACCAAGAGTCTTTCAATCATGTGAAAAATTAGGAATAATAATAATTATTATTAGCTATCTGAAATTTTTCTCTGAATGAATAAATCTGTCATGCTTTGTTTACTGTATGTTACCCTTAGTACGTCTTATAACTTAGGTTGCTTATAACATTGTTTTCTTATTTATTTCAGTTCATACATAGTCACCCAGGGACAGTAAAATTCATGAGGACTTAACACTTTAAATGAGTTATGTTACGGAATCAGCTATGGTAGAAATCTCACATCAGGAATGACAGCTTAAACTATCTAAAGACTAGAAGAAACTGCAACCCTGCAAGGTATTTTACTTGCATCTGTGTCTCAGGTGCATCGGGCTTGGTATAATAATCAAATAACATCCAGCAAAGGCAATCTTATGGTCAGAAACAGCTCATTGATGCCAGAAGCCAACAGACAAGATTCTTGCAAGTAACAGAAAGGCTACAGTCAGTCAACTAACAAACCATCAACAGCGGTATCCAAAGAGACATTTCAGAATGCACAATTTGTCATACGTTGTCACTGATGGTGTATTACAGCTGATAACCGAATCAGGTTCCACTCCTGTAAAAACAAAAAATAAAAAAATAAGAAGCTACGATTACAGTGAAGGAGTGGAAAAGCGTTGCTGGGCTGAGAATTCTTGCCCCTGCTGTTAGATACTGATGAGAGGATCACAATATGGAAAAAACATGGAACCATCCTGCCATCAACAGTGCAGGTGATGATGAAAGTGTAATGGTGTCTGGAGTATATTTTGTGGCGAACATTGCAATCATTGATACCAGTGGAACAACGTTTAGGTACCACAGGTTATCTGGAAATTCTTCCGACTAGACTCATTCCCCCATTGCTGCAATGGAATCTTTCAACAAGATCAGAAATATACAGAACTCTTTCCAAGGAACATAAGAGTGAATTATACAACTGCTATGGCATCTCCAGTCATTAGATCTCTCCCCAATTAAGCATCTGTGGACAAGCTTTCCAGAATACGCAACCCAACCATCCAATCTGCAACAGCTGTGGGAAGTAGTTGAATCCATGCCACAACGTATCCAGAATAAAGGGAGACCTACTGGCAATTAGGTAAGTGTACTTAATAAATTAGCCACTCAGTGTAAGTTCAATGACAGAATGTCAAGCTAGATATAATTATGGTATTTAAATATCAGTCATATTTACGAAGGGGATTAAAAAAGATTTGTAGAAGTCCTCTGATTGTCCTTTTAACCGTGACTCGGCAGTAGAAATTACATCAGCAAAGTGTTTTCCAAGAAGAAAGGACTTCAGAGCAGGAAAGAGAAAGAAATTCAAGGAGGCAAAGTCGGAGGAACAAGCCGGATACGGCCATATTTCAGTTTTTCCTTACATATCAACATTTCATGTGCACATCGTGTCCCTTCCTTCTTCTGGTAAGGGGAACCCATCTAGCTAGCAGACACTTGCAATTGTTGATGGATGATGTCCACAGATCCTATATAGTTTGGAACTCTATAGCTAGTTCTTTGGCGCTAACAGCGATCTTCCAGGATTAATGCCTCAATTTTTGCAAACGCCCTTCTGTTACAGCACTTGCTGGGTGTCCTGGGATTTTTCTTCATCATGCACTGAGCGTTCTTCCACATTCGAATTCTTTATAGCAATGTGCAACAGCACTGTAATTGGGCAGTCTTATCCATAAACAGCAACCATTTCTTGCAGAATATCTGGATTCCACTTTATCCACTGTGAACTCCACTTCATTCAGCGCTGCAAAAAGAAAAATTGAATTGTCAGATCGAAACCAAAGTTTGCGTGGTTGCTATAAAGATTTCAAGGTATCAAACAAAAAAAATCATCTTTCTATCACAGCTACTTCTGGGGGAACATAAATCTTTTTTTAACCCCCTCGCATTTAAAAATTATGAACACAAATTGATTTTTTAATAAGCTCTTTCGAGGTGGAATTATATGGAGTATCTCCAAATGAGGTAAGTCATAAATCTTAAGAAGTACCATAAAATATATCTCACGTTCCTGTTTTCAAACATGAGATTTAGTTTCAGTCTTAGCTGCATCTATTTATTATTCCACCTTACCAAAGAAACCGTTCTTCACCCCTAATTTCTTTTTGTAATCTGTCTTTGTAATATTCTTATTTCAGAATGCTGTTCTCTTTAAAGAGTTCTGTAAATAATTCTTGGCAGAGTTGACAGCAGCATTTCACATTAAGCGACACTCAAATTTGACAATCTTTTTTTAATCCAAACGAAAGTTTAAAAAAAAAGCGAAATCAATTATAAATATTTTTCAATCCCAGTCCGATATCATCTAAAAATACCACCTGTCGTGTGGTCAAGCAAGCTGCCGAAGGCTATCCTGTGGGACAGCAAAAGATTTCTTCTTCTCTAAGAGGCTGTAATGGAGGAATTAGACGGAAGAATTAGAGGGAATCGATTTTGAAATCTCTTTTCGAAATGGCGGACAGGAAGCCTTCTCTTGTCCAAGTTGCTGGCTCACTGATATTAAACTCTTCGCAGATGCTGCTAGAGAAAGAGGAGGAAGAAAAAAAAAGAAAAAAATAAGGAAGCAAAATAAAAGTCGATTGGCTCGTAGAACTCTTAAGAAAAATGAATGCCGTGTGTGTATTAAACAGTACTGGTTTTTCAAAGCAATGGGAAATCTTTTTAAGTTTTTTTGGAGACTGTGGTAGTCACTATATAGAAAATCCGTTGTTATATATGACATAATTTTTTTTAAAATTTTGATGAAAGTTGAAACTAAAAGTCTCTTCTGCTTGATATTCTGTATAAGCACTACTATGCAAAAAGTTTCTGCGAATAGTAAACAAGTTAAGTATTTCCCGCGCGTTCAATTTCCACTCCTTAGATTAACTGGAATTTTTCTTTATCTGTAGACTTGAGCAGAAAATCACTAATTATCTTGCTACTAATTAATTAGTAGTAATGTATAAATGTATTTGTTTTCACCTCAATATTTTTATTAAAACTGATATGTGACACGTATTTCGCAGATCTCTAATTTAATAAAATAATACGTACCTCAGATCGCACTATGCAGTCAACATCTTTGTAATGTAGTCTACTTATTTTCTTCTGGATTTAATGCATTTCAATTATATAAATAAATCTTTATTGTGAAGTACAGGATTACAACACAATATCTCATCACGGCGACGAGCGCCAAGGATTGGCATGTAGCAACTTGAGAAAAACAGAATAAAATACAGCATACGAGCATACTAAATACAAAAACAGATAGGATAAGCGAATTTATATATGAAAATAGTAATAATTCATGATTTGTTAATTTATTATTTAGTAAATTGATTATTATTCTTTAGTAAATTGATTGATTACAAAACACGTGGTGTTTGTTTTAAAACGAACGGCTTTTATATGCGAGAATTGAGAACCTTCCCTTTTTGCGCATTCCCCAATATTTCTATTGAATCCTCCACTCCATGCACGACAACAAATATAATATTAAGTGCTTCAGCTATATAATAGTCAGACTGCTGACAAACAGAGGTTATATAATTTGAGCAGACTTAGAGCATAATCACAATTTGAGCAGACTTAGGTAATCATAAACATCGTCATAATTTCAGCAGACTTAGGTAATCATAAACATTGTCATAATTTCAGCAGACTTAGGTAACCATAAACATAGTCATAATTTCAGCAGACTTAGGTAACCATAAACATAGTCATAATTTCAGCAGACTTAGGTAATCATAAACATCGTCATAATTTCAGCAGACTAAGGTAACCATAAACATAGTCATAATTTCAGCAGACTTAGGTAATCATAAACAATCATAATTTCAGCAAACATAGGTAATAATAAACATAGTCATAATTTGAGCAGACAGGTAATCATAAGCATAGTCACAATTTGAGCAGACTTAGAGCATAGTCATAATTTGAGCAGACTTAGAGCATAGTCATAATTTGAGCAGACTTAGAGCATAGTCACAATTTGAGCAGACTTAGAGCATATTCATAATTTGAGCAGACAGTGATAATTTGAGCAAATTTAAAGCATAGTCATATGAGCAAATTTAAAGTATAATCATAATATGAACAAACATGGAGCATAGTCATAATTTCAACAACCTTGGAACATAGTCAAAATTTCAGCAGACTTAAGAGCATAGTTATAATTTGAGAAAACGGATAAATATAGTCATAATTTGAGCAGATTTAGATAATTTGGGCAAACTTAAACAGTCATAATATGAACAAACTTTGAGCAAATTTAGATAATCATAATTAAACTTCGATAATCATAAGCACAATCATAATTTGAGTGGAGCATAGTCATAAGTTAAGAAGACTTATAGCATAATCACAATTTGAGCAGACTTAGGTAATCATAAACATCGTCATAATTTTAGAAAACGGATAAACGTAGTCATATTTTGAGCAGACTTAGATGATATGGGCAAACTTAAAACAGTCATAATATGAACGAACTTAGAGCATAGTCATAATTTGTGGAAACTTAGATAATTTAGATAATCATAATCAAATTTAGATAATCATAATTTGAGTAGAGCATAGTCATAATTTGAGCAGACTTAGAGCATAGTCACAATTTGAACAGACTTAGATAATCATAAACATAATCATAATTTGAGCAAACTTAGATAATCATAATCAAACTTATATAATCATAAACGTAGTCATAATTTAAGAAAATTTAAAGTACAGTACAGTCATAATATGAACAAACTTTGAGCATAATCATAATTTGAGCAAATTTGATACTCATAATCAAACTTAAACATTAAGCACGATCATAATTTGAGAAAACTTGGAGCATATTTTTAGATTATTAATAATACAAACTTACCTCTACAATTAAACCAACTGTTTTCTCAAATTGGAATTTTGTTGGAAAATAATAAAAATAGATACATCAAGAGAAATTTTCACAAGACCATAATAAAAAATATGCCCCAGAAAAAAATAATAATAAAATGTATTTATTTATTTTACCTAATGTCAATGATTTCCTTCTGGAAACAAGAAGTTTTTAGAATGGTGCAGTAGTTTCTGCTCATGACCTTACATGAGGCTGAGAAAAGGGCGATTTTAAAAACTCAGTAATTAAAGAACAACCAACTGGCCTCATTAACTTGAGGAAACCTAATAGCTAGTTCATCAGTCAAAGAAGTTGAGACCATGTTGCTATAGCGGCCTCGCAGTTGTTACCCTTCCTTTATCATCTTCAAAAAAATATGGCCCGTAATGCCGTGAGATGTAATTGCACACCATACTCTTAGCCAGTCACTATGCACTAGCTGTTGGTGGAATTGGCTACTTTACAAATAAGGAAAGTTTTGTTTATTCGCAAAACCGTTAAGATGAAAGTGAGCTTCACCAGACATCCGTAGATTGTGAATAAAGTCTTCATCATAATCCATTTGAGTTGCCATTTCTTGACCAAAATTTTTATGGGTAAGGAGATTGCGCGAGGTTTTAATTCTTTCAGTACCTCTAAAGGATGGAAATTTAAGTCCTGGTGCAATATTCGTCGTACGCTTCTATTGGATAAGTTCAACGTCCTCCGAGGTCCCCAGACGTTCAGAACGCTTTAGACTCAGGGAGTCTAAAGCGTTCTGCTGAGAACGGTCCTAACTCCGCGATGTTTTCTGGTATATGGGTGCTTCTTATTCCACCCGAAAGATTCTTTTCGAGAGCAGCACCAGTTTCTTCAAAATTACGTACCCATCTTTTAATGAACAGAGCATTTTTGTAAAATGCTCTGTTCGTGAGGACCATTGGCATGATGTGGACAAGAGTAGGTCTAGTAACGCAATACCCGTACGGTACCCAGTAAACCGAGTTATAAAATCGCCCGTTTCCCTGCTCCACCCTGTATTATAAAAATAAAAAGATAGGCGAAAAACTGAAATGAAGATAAGAAAACTAAAAAATATATTCGATGTTTCTAGAAATTACCTAACAAAGGCTGCCCATGTTTAACGTGGACATTAACTAGTAAAGACTGTCCTTGTTTAATGTGGGCATTAACTACCAGAGATTTCTTGTTTAACACCCATTTCAGCGAGCAGGTAGGATATGGTACATTCACGAGCCAAAACATTATAACCACACTGGTACCAGAGAAGCATATATAGTTACGGCACGATGGTGCCTGTCAGTTCGTCAATGCAAAGCCCGCGCAATGGGGAAAAGGGAAGGACCTGACGTAGTTTAAACTGGAAATTATTTGCGGCCCTAGGAAAAAGGGGCCAGCATCTCAGCAACCGCAGGCATTGTCGGCTGTTCGAGGGCCGCCGTAATGAAGGTGTGCCGGAAAGGTTCGAAGAGGCACGCAACCAGCCAAAGTGCTGGGACAGGAAGGCCACCACTGGTTGATAGTCGTGGTGAACGGCAGTTAGCACATGCTGTCCGGGACAACTGGCTTCTCACGTTCCCTCAGTTAACAACAGACTACAACCAGAGTGGACAGGAAAATTTTTCATGCATGCCATCCAGGTGACACTCTTGCGAATAAACCTACGGATTAGAGGACCTTTTCATTTGACCATGTTGCCCGACTGTCATCAACACTTCCTCCTGAAGTGGGCACGGGAGCAATGCTCCTGGATATGGTACAATTGGAAAAGAGTCACCTGGGCTGATGAATCAGTCCATCATGCCGATGGACTGATGCGTCGGTTGCTTATGCAATGGCGGGCAGATGAACGGCTGCAACAAGACTGGACGGTGGGTCGAAAACAGGCCAGTGTGAAACATCTCCAATACTAGTGGTGGCATTATGGTTTAGGGAATGTTTTCATGAACACCATTGAGTCCCCACATCCTCATTGAACACACCTTACCACCAAATCCTACCTCATCATTGTTTCGGACCCAGTTTTGCCCAACATGCTGACCGTGTAGCTAGATGGCACTGGACTCTTTCAACAAGAAAATTCCCCTTGTTACAAGGAACTGTTCGACGACCATGTTCAAACATTTCGTATTCTCCCCAGTGGCTGAATTCTTCCGACATCAATCCCATCAAATATTTGTGGAATGTAGTGGAATGCAGTATTCACCAGTCCACACTAGTGCCTCACTGCGGGACGTCTTTCTGTCCAGCTGGTCCAGAATAGCTGAGGACAGACACCTTGCGCGGTCTCGTTAATGCGTCTCCAGGTAGCCCAACACGCTATTAGGTAAGTGGTCATAATATTTTGGGTGATGAATGTATATCCACTCTTACTAGCACTAAGGAATATAGCATGATGATTGATACGCCACCTGGCGTATCAACCACCAGGATACCAACGAAACTACTAGTTTGAAATTATCCACTTTTATATGGTAAAAACTATCACGAAGGTTCTTATTTAAAGTAATAGTAATAAAAGTAAAAGTATATCTCGAATTTAATCGATGTCACTCTAATAAGAAAAATAAGAATTAATTTGATTGGCTGCTAGTATTAAAGGGTTATCATTATTCCTTATGCGTTCAGAATACATCCAGGTGTGCGAAGGGGAAAAGCTGCGGCAGAACTATAAACTCTCCCCCAACCACCCACATAAATTATGAACCTCACAACAGCTTTCCTTCAGAAACTTTACAGATAAAAGACTCAGGTGTTTATTTTTTGGTTGAAAAATCCATCAGGCCTCAGTTTCTTTCTGCTTTCTTCTCTCTAATGATAAATCACCTTTCTATTTTACATTTATTTATATCGAGGGGCGCTCCCAGAATGATAAAATGATTACAAGAAATGGCGATTATACCGGGACCATAAATATCTGGAAATCAGAAGCTCTCTTTCCCTCTCTTCCTCAACTAACTCTCCATGCGTGAAGTTCTTTTAAGGAAAACCGAAGAAAAAAAAGAAAGACTATCGAAGACGGAAAACACATAGCGCTAGAACGCGGCGCACGCTAATTTAGTGCAGACATCCTTTCTTCCTACTAGGTTTCACACAGAAAAACTCAGTATCGGAATATTATTGACTTACTCTCCAGCCCAGTCTCCAGCCCAGACTCCCGATACTGTAATTCAGTCATAGCTGTATAGGATGTTAATTCCATCCACCTTGCCCGTTATTAATGGCGTTGTCATGTGAACGAGGGATCCCACGTGACTCTTATTCCCGATCTGCAATGAAAGCTCACAATGTTCATTATGTGGTAAAATGGTAGATCAAAAGCTGGTAACCATAGAGAGTCGGTTTTCCAAAAGGTAGTATGAGTTGGTGGGTGGATAAAAGGAGGGGAAAGGGAGTCGTTTGTCAATAAGATAGAAGATAAAGTAAGTTTAAATAGGAAAAGAACTATCCTGAGGAGAAATAGTGATTTAGTGTCACATTTTTACCATTCTGAAGCTTTCTTGAACTTTATGCGGCTTCTGGTATTGCTGCTTGCTTTTTATCACTGTATGGATCAGTCCTGCAATGTTAGTTGTATTATTTCCTTCGACAGCCTGGAAATTCATTCTTTATATACGAGACGCATCTCTCTAATCAGCAAATATCTTGGGAATGGATACTGGTAGGACTAAAATACTTGTGGTTGGTTGAAACCAATCAATAACGGGTAGTTTAACTATTATGCTGGAGTGCTTCCAGCTTCAATTTTCAAAGTTTTAAAGTAGATCGTTGTAACTATGAAAGAGACAGATTTATTGATGTATATACTGCCCTACCAAAAGTTTAGAGAATGACTTTAATAGCCACGGCAGTAACAGTCCTCTTTAGCATTGATTCCACATCTTGTAGAATCATTACCAGTACCAGCTCTCCTTGGTTTCATTCTACATAGCGTACGCAGATTCTCATGCTAATGATGTAATCTTAAGGTAACGTCACAATCTGGCGGGTCTTTCGAATAGGTTTTCGATTACATTCAGATTTGGAGACTGTGAGACCAAGGACAGTACTACATACTGTATATTTGGAGTGTTCTCCATACTGTCCATGCATAATTCTTGCCTCAAATCCAGTGGCACTGCCATCTTTTTGGAACACTATTATCGTCTTGGTACAAAGTCAACAATGCAAGAAGAATTTGAATGAGTACAGCGTTATCCAAAGTCAGAACAGAAGCCACGATGCATTCGGAAACCCTTGTTTCACGTGACTTCTTTACGCCTATATCCTTCAGTGGTAAAATTGCGAAACAGGATTTGTTGAACAACATTGCATTGCTCTGACAACCATCATTTCCTTTCATTACATATCTGCTATCTCGTATTTCGTCCTTCCGATTGTGACACGAGTCTTTCAAAATGGGGTACGACTGTGCAGGACTATTGCCGTTAGTTTCCTGTGCAAAATCTGGTTGATATAAGTTCTCTCCTGCCTTTATGAATACAATGAATGTTATTCTGGGGGAAGGAGGAAACCAACTCGCTGACTTCTGTTGGTTTTCCCATAATAAAGTAGTAATGATGACATCGAACCATCTGCTCTAATTGTAAGTATGCTCATTTCCGCACATCCTATCATGATTCTAATATTTTGGTAAGCTAGCGTATTATTGTCCAGTTGGAAACTTTTTATTAAATATTATAAACGATTTTTTTCCGTTCTCAAGATAAATTTTCTGTTTATACTCCAACACGACAACCAAGTCAGTAGAGTTTACAATAAATCGTCAATACAAATATTTATCGTATTTAGTAGTCATATTTACTAGTATATTGACCTTCCAGTCTAGAAACTAAAAATTCTTCTGATTATCTCATCTAGCGTCCTCTTGACTGTTTTCGACAACATTTGGACAACATCCTCTTGTTTGTTTTGGACAACATCGCTTGTTTGTTTTAGACAACATCGCTTGTTTGTTTTGGACAACATCCTCTTGATTGTTTTGGGCAACATTCGTTTTCTAAGAAAGTCTCTCTTAAAAATTAGACGCAACAGTAGTTTTCTAAGAGAAACTGTCATGTTTTGTGCGATAATTTATTGTATCGGAAGTTTCCAATAAAGCTGTTAACGCATGCGCTGTGCAGAGAATGCGTCAATCGCAACAAGCTTCCTCTCATCCTCAGACCTAATCCATCTACCAGAATCTTCGTCAAAGCTCTTAATGTCAAACGCACAAATTCTAGACTGTTGTTCCCTGATTTAAAATTCAACTTTCGTCTAATGAGCAGTGGTGATCACATTTAAGAAATGGTTATATTTGGCCACATACGGACAAACAAGATTCGAATAAAAAGAATTACAACCACTTCTCAACTAAATTAACAGTCGCCAATGGCTTTCTGTGTAGTTCCTGCAGCGTTAAAATGTCAACCATTTGAGCTGTTTGAAAAGTTTATATGACAAATGAATTACTTCATAGATTCCATTTGTTTCAGGGAGTCACTAAAAGTATCAGGGCCCTGATTTACGACTGTGATAATCAGCATGAAGATCTTCACAGACCGTGCAGTTAAACTTTGCAGATGACCTGTCATCGTCATGACAACAACTGTGGTGTCAGTGATGTATGACGTACGGGATCCTCACGTGGGGGTTTATTGTGATTCCATCATGTGACTGAGTAGGGAACAAAGCGTTACTTAGTGAGGCCAAACAAAGACTATAGAACGCAAATAAATGAACAGAGAACAGCAAACGGGCACCTTCAGTTCTATTTCTACCAGTAGAAAAGATTGTCCGATTAAGTCTCCTTCTTGGTGTGCCCAAAGTGCGCGTGAACAACACAGCTAAGCGATCTTAAAGTTAATTAATTTTAGACAAGTCTTACAATGATGCATGACGGGAACGAACAGCTGATGGAAGGAAGGCGTGCACCAGACAGATATAAATTTCCCAACTACATTGAACTCTCCATACGTCTGTTGGCGGGAGATGTTGGGTTTATTGTCCCACTCTGGATCAGAATCAGACAGTAAACAACATTCTTTTATCACTACACTATTCATCCAAGGATCTCTCTCTCTCCTTGCTTTTCTTAATTTTTATGCTTTTCCCTTGCCTTTTTCAATCCTTATTTTGCTTTCTTCCTTTTTATATTTCTGTCTTTCTTCTCTCTCTCTCTCTCTCTGTTCCTTTTTTTTCATTTCATATCTCATATCCTAACTGGATAAATTAGCAAGAAGGAGAGAGGGAATCATGCTGCTATTATTGAATGTATTTTTCTATAAAGGAAAGAGCGAACCCCGGTCTCTTTTTACAATAAATTTTAGAGCACTGGAATAGACCAGTCCAACCATGGAAAGGGTTATTTTGCTCTTTGCAAGTTTACCCAAGTAGTCCTGCATGCGTTGTATTGTTAGCATGAAGCTTCCCATGGAGCTGACCTTTAAAGGCACACGAAAAAATCCTACACACTTGCCCACTGCGATGGTAAAGAGCCATTCAGTTGCTGCGGAAAGCTATTGATAAATAAGACATCTGTCAGGGACTGCGCTCAGCGTTCAAAGAAGCATTTAATTTCTCAGGGAGAAATCAGTGAAAGAGAATGCATAGGAGTCTAATGGAAGAGAAAGAAATGTAGGATCTTTATTCCTTGACTGGACTTTATTAGTTTGTTATATCTATTTACACAGTATGGGACAGAAAAATTGTGATAAAAGCTTTATTTTAGCGTTCCGATCTTCTTCTCACTAATCATTATATATATACATAACTCCCATTATAACACACTCGTTTATACCATTAGCTCGATCAATCCTATGATGCGCCATGAATTTCTTAAACGGCCGTAGCTTTTCCATTTGATCTGCTTATATTGCTTTCTTAAGGTCTTAAGAAGGAATAAACTGAATACAGTATAATCATCTTTTCAATTTCTTCAATTTACATCTCTCTCTTAAAGCATCATAATCATAAACACTGTTAAAAATACTAAAATATTGATGAAAACTAAAAGCTCTATAACATATACGCACAATGGCCAAAAAATTACGGACCTTCATTCAGTATACAATCGTGGCAACGTGTTTTGAATAACATCAAGTGTGCGCAGTGGCATGGATTCTATAAGTGGCATGGTCTAATTGTGACCATTCTTCCAGCAAAATATAGCATAGCTACGACAGAATTGAAGGAAGAGGACTTCGTTGCCGAAGAGCTCTCTCCAGCATATCCCACACATTCTTAATAGGATTAAGATCAGGTGAATGTAGGGGGCAAGAAAGATGGTTGAAATCCTTGTCATGTTCCCCGAACCATTCTTGCAAGATTCTGGTACAGTACGCTGTTGCATTGTCATCCATAAAGTGGCCATCACTTTCGGGATAAAAGTGTAACATTGCAGGGTGCAGTAGATCTGATACAAAATTCAGGTATTCCCTGAATGACATTCGACCTTCCGCATTATCAACGGATCCAGTCCGTGCCAACAAAACATTCTCCATACCATGATGCCACCTCCAAATGCTTCGATTGTCTTAAAAAGGCAAGCAGATTCCATATCTTCGTGAGGTTCTCGCCACACTCTCTGCCTGCCATCAGTGCAAGACAAAGTGCATCGTGATTCTTCTGACCACGTAACTTTTTCCCATCGTTCCGCTCTCCAATAACGCCGTTCTTGGCGCCACTGCAAGCGGATTTTTCTATTTCTCTCTGAAACAAGTGACTTCCGATTAGGCGGGGGTCTGCTAATACCCAAATTTCTTCAGTTCCCTGCGCATGGTATCGGTTGAAATAGGACAGTTAATGGGCTGGGTTAAATTCAGATGTTATTTGCTGCACACTGGATATCCTATTTTTCCATACAGTCCTCCTTAGAGCATCACAGCTTCGTTCTTGAAGTATTGTTTTTCTGCCATATTTACGCCTTTGAAATGTGGAAGAACCGCTTGCTTTCCAATCATTAAAAAAACCCTGTGAGATGGATGCTTTTGAGAAACTAATTATGTCTTTCGTTTCTTCAATCGTAGCTCCTGCTAAACGTCCACCCACGATAAGACCTCTTTCAAAGTCTGATAGATCACGCGTTTTCCCCTTTCTCGCTTCAGATTAAAAAAGAAATACAAATAAATTCATTTATTTACATTTCTTCTGTTTGTTGCTGCCAGAATACAAGGTTTTGTATTTTTTTGGCCTGTGTGTGTAGTTTCCAAAGTGAGAACAACAATGATAAGTTAGGTTGTGATGTTCTATTTTTGGATCCAGATTCTTCAGCAAAGCCTGTCAAGCCATCGTCCACTCTCTCGGAAGAAGAGAGAGAAACCAGTCCTTAGTGGCATTGAGTTTCTGTAAGAATTTGTTCTTGGCACGACCAGATATTTCTGTAGCTTAGTATAAGCTTTGGGAATGTGATAGCAGTGAAAGTAGCAGCTTCTGTTTCAAGAAAAAAGAGCTATTTAATTGGTATCTCATTGAAGTTCGTGTGGGTGTGGTTTGGTCTGATTAATGAAACTCCTGTAGAGTACTCCAGATGGTAGGCAACTTGTGTGTCAATCGATATTTTTGTGTCCCAGTTTAGATCCGGTTAAACAGTGAAGTGTATCATTGGCTACAAAATATCAGACTTTGCGTAGGCGGTTGATGAAAACATTAGAAGTCTGATGACAAAAGATCTTTTGGGCTTCAAGTCTGGCTCTTCCTAGAAAGATCATGCGAAGAACGATGTTTAACTGCTGGAGAAAGTGTACGGATATACCAATCAAAATTTTATTTATTGAAGATTCTGATAGAGTTACTACCAGGTTTTCAGGAAGATATTTCATTTTCTGGGTATTAATTCGTCTAAATCTATTTAGTCACCTTGAAGAGGTCCTCTAATGATGCTTCATCCCCAAAATGATGAAGATTTTCTGATCACAAAAAAACGTACTGGATCGATTTTCAATAAATGGAGAGTCTCCAGAGAGCCTGATCTATGTGCTATGAGAGTTAATTAGTTGCATTAGCCTTTTCAGGTAATCCTCAGAGATACTTATTTCATAGAAATGAGCCATAATTTAAATAGTTAAAAGTTTGCATGACTGAGACCATTCTTGATGACTACATAGGCCAGACGGCCGGAATCGCCACATTTCCGGCCAGAATTCACTTGTTATTTGCAACAGAACGACTTCCGTTATAATTTTTCTACACTGGAGTGAGATGAGGTGCAGTCTGTTTCACGTGTTTAATGAGTGGGACAGGGATGTGGTCTCGTGTCGAGGATAATTTTGCAGCAATATTAGTAAAGATCTTTGTACTGCAGTTATAGTATAAGTAGGCCATTCGTTGGTTGAAGTGTTTTAAGCGCCAAAACAGCTAGAGCTATGAGCCATCAGTATTGTGTGTATGTAACCTATATTCTTCGGTCAGTTTTCCCTATTTGCCGACGAGTCCTTGGTGGTAGCACGGTGGTTATAATCTCAGTCCTCCCAAAACGGGTGGAAAAGAGTTCGAATCCCGTTTGGTTGGCGTTTGCGTTCCAATGAATTCATCTTTGGATTGCTCATTGGAAGAATCTGAAAAATAGCTACAATTCTCCACCCTCTTGCAATCAGAAATATCAAATGCCAATGCTCCATCGCTCTGTTATATCCCATCTATTTAAAAACTGAAGTTTTAATTCCGTTTTTAGCACTTAAAAAATTTCAATTTTGTCACTTGGAAAAATTAAATAAATATCCATGGAATTCGTTTTTCCTACATAAATTCTATGGAATTCTCCGATTACTTACACATTGATGAAAAGGCTATAATAAAGTGGAGATTTTCTAATATTTCTGATAATTTCTGTTACGCAGGTTTTTAGAAAATTGGAATATACATTTTTAGATTAAATAAACATTAAAAAATTACTTTAAATTAAAATAATTCTAATTGGCTTTAAATGATATATATTAGAAACTAATCATTTAAAGCTCCACTTTGTTAAAAGCTTTTCGTTTATCTATCAGGAATTTGAACTTTTCATTAAAATTGATATAAGAATCCTTATCCACCTGACCCAAGAGATGTAATTTCTTTTTGAAAAATCCGAAAAGAATTACAAATGCAATTTAGTAAAATTGGGAAAATTGTTAAATCCGAGATCGTAAAATCGAAGTTTCTCACAGACAGTTGAATATAAGTCAATCTTTTAGTGAATATCTTATAAAATTAATTAAGTTTTAATTAATGGAACACCTCGTTAATTATAAAACTTGATTTCATCTAATGCCCATAGTGGTAGCACAGTTGGTTTAATGACCATCCTCCCCACACCACGTGGAAAAGACCCGAATTCGAATCCCTTCAATGGCGCGAAGAATTTTTATGAGCCTTTTTCACAACGTGGCTAATTTGGTCAATCTCAGGCGATGATAGCATGGTTTTTCATCCCGAGAACTCTGATTTTTCGTCCAACAAACAGCAAATGTTGGATTCCTCATCAACAAGTCACGTTAAGAGAAATGTACCATAATCTGCCACGCTGGTTCCGTGTGGGTTGGTAGATCGAGCGTAGTTAGCAGTCGGGGGCTTGAATCCCGGTCTACTCAAAGAGCGTGTGCTGTTGAGCTCTCGCTCCTAATCCCTGAGCTGTGGAGGCCTATTTACAGAGATTATATACAGCGCAATGTGGTCTAAGTCGCTGATGGTAAATCCCTGTTAGGACAAAACGATAAGCTTTGATTACGATTGAGGAATCTTATAAATCAATGGAGATGCAATGTTTTCGTTTTTAAAGTTAGGAACCTAAATACCTCAACAAAAAATGTTTTCAAAACTGTTAGTCCAAAAATAAAAACCTCATTGCCACTTCAGACCAAACAAACAAGGAAATGGCGTGAGTAAAATATGTGGGGTTGGACCATTAGAGTCGTGTCGCGCTGTTGTCGTGAGAAATCTCCTAACCACTCTTAATTTGGTCTTATTAGACACTGTCCTTAAAAACGGCTCTTCTAACGTGAGCGGCTGAAATGTAAGAAGCCTCGAACAGAACCGTTTGATCCACATTTCAATAAACTTTGGCTGCAGTGTTTAGCGGTTGTGAGTAATCTCAGTAATGTAATTAGAAGTGCAAGCTCTCCTCCAGAATGTCACTTCTAAGTGATAAATGGCTCATTTCCTTTTTTACGTCATTTCTTTCTAATTTTCTCTGTCAATCAAACTTAGAGCTGTTGCCCGTTTGACATTTTTTTTTCCCCCAACAGTCGTTTGTGTTGTGTTGGAGCCCGTGAATCGATGTCAACGCTTCGTTGGCGTTCGAAATTTCCCAACGTTTCTGCTAGCGAAATCTTATTAATACGTAGTCAATAATTTCCTGTCGATTTTCAAGTGGTGACGTCAGCAAGAATTTCTTTTTCCTTTTCCATTTTTCTTTTCTGCAAAACATGGAAATCTGACCAAAATTTTTTAACGTATAATTCGTTAAAATTTTTGCTGTTCCAAGCGAATGTCCTTAACACGTTGAATTCAGTATTAACTATAACAAAATAATATGAAATTGAATACTTAGAATACAACCAAAGCTTGATTTTCTTCTAATAACCAATTTTTGTATTTCCTCTTATCTTGACTCGCCAGTCATGACTATATTAGAATAGTAATTAGTTAAGAAATTGAAAGTCAACCGATCGCTTCCTACCAAAGCTTTGAAATTGGTGGTTCTGAGAATCGATTAATAATTAACACAGAAATCGTCCATCTTGTTCCTTACGATGACTTTTATTCTCGCAATTATTACCAGAACTTGAAACAGATGTATGTGAGAACATTAATGTCAAAAATCAAGCCAAGGTCAATAGCCATTTCCCCTTTCCTAGCATCTGGACACTTGAACGACCAACAGAGAACCTTGCCCGTCGGAATAGCCAAGACAACAAAACACGGAAGGGTTTCCATAGCAACGCAACCGTTGACCTCAAGTACTTCGATAACTGTGCAGATCTTGATTTCCCACCTCTTACACAAGAATACAGACAGACAGCAATTGGAGGAATCTGCTAGGAACATGAACGGCTGTCCATGATTACCTCTTACAAGATGTAAGCAGCTCGAATCGTCTTTGGGAAACAAGACATGGAGCTTTTCTAAAACTCAGAAAACCTTGCATGTTGTGGACGCAGTCCATAGGCCATGATACTCATTCTTAGTACTGCATTCTCGATGAATTTCTTGTCAAAATAGTGGCCAACTTTCCTTCGAATCCTATCCCCCATCCCTTTATTCTCATTCGTTCTCCTATCGTAAATCACTTTTTCATGGAATACTTCTGTAGAAGCGCTTCGCCATTATAAAAATGTTCCGAAATTTATGGACCAGAAAAAGTAGCATTAAAACTTCTATCCACATGTTAACCTTGAAACCCGTACCCTTTATCCCCCAAATGGACAGAACCAGTGCAGACCGTCCATCAATAGTCTACGCTATATGGTAAATGACCTTGAGTTGTTTGAAGCGTTCAAACTAATATCCAGCGCTAAAATTCTACACCTGGCATTCTGCCAACACAGCAGCCAGACCCCCTCCCCCATTTACCAAGATCGATAATACGTCACAGCATACATTACTCTATTGCTAAGAAGGGTCTCCCAATTATCTGGGTGTGTATCCAAGAAACACAGATGAAATTAATTAATCAATTTTTTAAAGTCTTTGGGAGATGAAAGGTTCCCACTGTTACACTGGACACGCATACACACCAACCATCGATTCCAAAGATTATCTCTCTGTAAACATCCTCAGAAAGCGAAAAGTCAAATACCAGTAAAATTGTACGCATTCAACCCACAATACCTGTATTGTTGTGTTGAATATTTTGTAAAGTAATCTGTCAATTTGGATGGATGAAAATTCCTTTGGTGTGCTGATAGATCTCGAAGGATATCTGGTTTCCTGTATTCTCTATTTATTTTCCTGGAAAATAACGCAAATTAATCCAAGAAGAGTTGGATTAACTTGCTTACCTTTGACTCATTCCTAACTCTAATGAGTTCTTTAAATCATGCCACGTTGATTTAATTTTTTAAACACCAATCCATTCTGGAATAATAATCTACAATTTAGTTGAGACACCACCGAATCCCTATATAGAAAATAATAAATATAGACATTTTAAACTAAAATATCTTCTTGTTTGAGTTAAAAGAAAAAGGACTTATAAGTGGAATGTTTAATTGCTAGTATTATATGTGTGGTTAATGATTACCTGTGTGGCCATTCCCTGTGTATCTGCCACACAACAGAAGTCCTTCCATTCATCTACTTTCATCTCGCCCTGTTTTTTTTTTCTTTCTTTTCCCAAGGAATTCTCATTTCTTTTGGCTCATCTCTGGCTATCTCTAAACGTCTCCTCTCCATGCGGTCCTTGCAGTTATCTCTTTTCCCTCACAGGCTCACAAACCTTCCTCCCCTCTTTTTCTCCCCTGGTGCCTTCCCTCCCTGCACACGGCCACTGGACCAAGAGGCCAAGCCGGTCCTAATGGTCAATATCTCCGGCATAGGTACGGGGGTTGTCGTCTCTAGTGGATTGTTAGGCGGAGGTGAAGATCTCGGCATTGTGGATCGAACGGCCACGCTTGGACGCTCAGAGAGCAGACCAGCGTTCGAAGCAAAGGAGATTTTTTTTCTTTCTTCTCTCTCTCTCTGGCCTGATTACAGTATAACATGTCTGTGATTGGTATTGCAGCGTGTACCGACAATCTGGGAGGGTTCGATGCACGAGATTAGCAATATACGATCGTTGTCTTCTGTGAGGTTAGTAAAAAGTCATCGCAGGACTGCAAGATATTAAAGATTTTCGCTTCGCCGTCTTCAGGTAATGCGGAAGGAATAATTCGAAAACGGCAAGTTTGCTCTCTGAACTTAATTCCCACTGGCGCTCAGTTGTTTACATACATTTTATATCAGAAAATGTATTTAAGGTTTGGGTTTATTTCATCATTTTATTCCAGTTTAACAGAATAGTTGAAATTAAATGATATCCCAGCATTCACTGTTTTTATCTTGAAGGAAAAAAGAGAGAGATGGTGTTTATTTACTTCTAATTTTCTTCACATTATCCTCTCCTCTGATTTAGCTGGCGTGAAACGTTCGTTTTTTTCAAGTAGTTTTTTAAAAGTATTGCTGCCTCTTTCACTATTTAGTCTTCGTTGAATTAAATATTCTAAATAATTTCAATCTTGGCAGTAAAGATTTTAAAAAACAATAAATAATGGTATGTCCGTCCGCATGTAACAACTCGCTTCGCAATGGACGGATTATCATGATATTTTATATATGTCTTTTAAAAAGATTTATAGACCTAACCTAAATTTCATTAAAACTATATAGAATCACTGGAAATTCGACAATTATTATTTCTTTGTCCGTTCATCCGTCCGCATGTAATCATTTTACTTCTATTAGATGGATTTTCATTTAATTCTATTTTTTGAATCTTTTTAGAAATATTTGTCTAGTCATCCCAAATTTCATTAAAATTGAACCAATAGAAATTCGACAGTTATTTCTTTATTCCATCCCTCTCCTAAATCCGTTAACGCCCAGTTAACGGATTTTCATGAAATTATGTTTCTGTCTTTGGAATGATTTGTCGATCCCCCATATTTCATTAAAATCGGACGATTATTATTATTTTTTTATCAAATATTGCATAGGCTATCCATATACTATATGTTGCAGCTGAAAGACCAGGTATGTTTGTTGTCGTGGGCTGGCTGGAGGAATGAATGTGCAATACACAGAATCGAAATTTTCTGGTTCGCGTATGCGTCATTGTTCTTTGCACTTTTTTGTTTTAAACCTTGAATTATTACTATTTGGAATTGCATTCGGAATACTTCTACCTTTTTGTGGTCTAATTAAGATTCATCTTTCTCATTAAGTTGGTAGCCTAATTGGGTCACTCCCTTTCCTCTTCGTGTTTTTTTATAATTTTTCCAATAATAAAATCCGTTGACAAGATCGGATGAGTTAGGAGGAAAGGGGAACTTCTTACGATGATATTTCTCACTGGTATCGATCCGTTCTTGAAGTAAATGGAACCAACAATCGAACTTCCAAAAGAACATATGTCAAATGGACTCATCAACTAATTATATTTGTATCAATGTTTGCATTGCATCGCCGATTACCAAAATCCAACCCATTTCCGACAATTTGCCTGAATAAGGTGAAGAAGAATAATGTGACCAGGGTGACGCCTTTCCGTGACCCAAGACGAAGCTTTGAACACCCAGTAAAACTTCCACCTTCCCTCATTAATTTTCGTTGGAACGATACAGCTGACAAGACGTAGTGTCAGCATTTATTTTAACTATGAAATAAACGTTCAACTTTATGCCATAAATCTTGTTGAGGGAAAGAACGAAAAAATATCGTTCACTTGTGAAGGTATGTTAAATATCGATTAATTCATCCAGCTTCGGAATGCGGTAGCTGACTTAAGGGGAGATCTATAACCAAACGATTATAGGATGTAGCAAGCCAAGCTTTGATTCTGCCGTGGGTGGAGCTGTATTTTAAGAAGATTGTATCCTCATTTTATAATTGGAGTCTAATTTCGATTACTTTCAAATTTCAAAATGTAATTTTCAAAAATTACAGTCTTTTCAAAATGAAAATTTGAAATTTCAAACGTAATTTTTCAAAATGTTTTCAAATGTAATCTTTTCAAAATTTTTGATCTTTCAAAAAAAAAATCTTTCAAATTTTTGATCTTTCAAAAATTGCAGTCTTTTCAAAATGTAAAATTTTCAAATTTAATTTTGAAAATCTGATACCAATGACCTAAATTTAGATTTCTTTTCAAATCCTGGTCTAATGTTAGTGACCTAAGATTGGTTTTTATTTTCCAATCAAGCTCCTTTCAAAAATTAGTCTTTTCAAAACGAAATTTTGAAATTTCAAACGTAATTTTTCAAAATGTTTTCAAATGTAATGTTTTCGAAAATTTTTGATCTTTCAAAAAATAATCTTTCAAATTTTTTCAAAAAAAATAATCTTTCAAATTTTTTCAAAAAAAATAATCTTTCAAATTGCAATTTTTGAAAGATCAAATCTTTCAAAAATTGCAATCTTTTCAAAATGTAAAATTTTCAAATTTAATTTTGAAAATCTGATACCAATGACCTAAATTTAGATTTCTTTTCAAATCCTGGTCTAATGTTAGTGATCTAAGATTGGATTTTATTATCCAATCAAGCATCGTGACACGAGATTACAATTGTAATTATAACTTCATTTTGCCTCAGCCGAGACATATCTTCCTAGGTGGCGCTGACTGCAGCTGCTCTAGCCAGAATGTTAAGTTACCTATGTTTCGGCTTTGAATGTGGAGGCCACAAAATTGTTCTATTAATACAGGCACGAAAAAAGCCGAGTGGTCAGGTATTCAAAGTGAGGTATTACAGGCTTCAGTTGACCGTGGTTCTAGCCCGCGTGACCGCTAAATACAATTAATGATTACAATCAGTCGGTCAGGTAAGTGCCCGTCGATGACGTGAGGAATTTTTATGCCCCTTTTTTACAATGTGGCTGAGTTAGTCGGTTTCGGGCGATGGTTGTATGGTTTTTTCTCCCGAAACTCGAGTTTTTCGCTTCGGCCGTCTCAAGAATAAACCGAAATTTATTTAACCAATCGTACTGTGCTATTGTATTGTTGTCCTCTGTGGGCCCTCATTTATGATGAGGGCCTATCAGAAAATTCTGAGCAGTTGCAAAAACAGACGCAGAAATTGTAATCGCTAATTGAAGGTCGTCTCGTTTTGCTTGATTTGCTTTATTCCAGTGATGTTGCCTGGAATGATTTTCAGACTGGCTCTTGATATTCTAGTCGTGTTTTCAATAATATAATGTCTCACCTTCGCTAAAGGTGAGCTTTCAGTTTCGAAAGAGGAACAAATTGCAAATGGCTAAATCGGAGAAGGAAGGAAGGAAGGAAGGAGGATATGATACCAGTGGACGTTGTCTCTTCAGATGTTCTTCTGCAGACTTGCATTATCATGATAAAGGAACCAGATGCCCAATTTTTCTTCCTAATCAGCTTTTCCTCCTAAACTCTCGATAGGATTTCTGATTTACCGATTCATCTTCAGATAGATACTCATTGACTTAACATTTTTAAACTTTGAGGAGTCAGCCATTTCGAATTGTCGAACAAGGCAAGGAAACGGAAACAGAAACCCAACCACAACAACGTGTCATTACTGCGAAACAAATAAATTAAAACAGGCCCACCATTGAGCTCCATCTCGTTGGCAGGCCATGGAAGCACTGCATTTCTCACTATATAAGGACAATCGTTACTCAATTCTGTTGAATTGTGAGCTGATTAGTTTATCTGTCAGGTCGATAAGCGCTCCTTGTTTGCCTTGTGGCCTTCCGACGAGATGGGGCTCAATGATCAGTATATTTTCATTTATTTTGTTTCATAGAAAAGGGCCCTAGTGGTTAACACAGTTGGTAGATCGGAGTCCTCCCCACACCTGTTGGAAAAGACCTGATTTGAGTCTCGAAGACGTGATGAATTTTTATGGGCCTTTTTTCGCAAGTGGCTGAGTTAAGCGGTCTCAGAGGAGGGTCTTCCCCCAAAACTCGAGTTTTTCATCCAGCAAACAAAAAATCGACCACATAACACGCAATTTACAGAAAGTATACACTGCTCAATATGGCCTTAGTTGCTGATGCTCCTAAAACCCAACTACAACAACAACATCACAGTAATGGGCGCCACCAAATTCATTTTATCTGGCATTTATTCTGAATTATTTTAGGAATTTATTCCTCCTACAATAACGTTTTCTAAATTTTCTCCCCCTTTACCTTTGGTTGCTATAGTTATGTTCCTGGTTTTCTTTCTAGCTTCTTACTTGGTTTGCCATTCTGCTGACGTATTTTATTTGCGTTGCATTCTGGTAGGTAATGCTTTGCAGGCACCGATGTTTGTCTTACTGTCCCTTTGTACTTCTTTCCATTATTCTTTCTTTTTCATTTACTGTTTATTTGCCATAATAATGACAGTACATTTTGTTTAAATAAATGTTAGAGCATATATTCATATTCTACTTATTCATTTTTGTCTAGTAATTCTGTGAAGAGCGAATTAGGTAAATATTTTAGGATATAAATAAATAATTCCTGCTCTCAGATACCCTGCAGCCCATTTACAGGGCCGTCACTAGCGCAGACGAGAAGTTTTTCTCCAGGAAAACCAATATAAAACTATACGCTACAATAGACATATAATGTCTACTAATGTGCCAATTGGCTTTACATCATTAGTTGTCAATATTGGCATAAATCCCTCCCCCCGGATTGGGCAACCATAAAATTGTACAACCATACAATTTAGTTTACCTTTGTAGAAATGGAACAAAGGGAAACTGGAGGATAATAATATCAATGCCTACTTCCATAAATGTTTCATTGATTTAAATCCAGAGATCTGGATGACCAAGAGTGGAACAGTTGTCCTCCTGGACATCACCATTAAGAAACAACAGCCGCATCCATCTGATCTACTACAATTTCAGATAGCGTATAGCCGTTACGTGTAAGTGTAAATCAAATAAGGGACTCAAGGTATTTATCCTTAAAAAGTTTCCAGATTATGACACTGCCGACAGTAAGTTACATCATGAGTTTCCATTGACTCATGCTCGAAAATCATGCTAACGTTTGTTAGTGCCGAAGAAAACTCTTCAACGATAGTCAACTGGTGGTCCCTGACCATTTGAATCGCTGTTTTAGTGATTGTCTGAGAGTTCAGCCAATTGTTCTAATGGACATGAGCACCCACAGCTCTGGCTTATATTTCTTGGTGAACTCCACCATGCAATATAAGACAGAGATGCTCACAGATACATATTCATGATTATTGAAATGAAAAAATTATAATTTCTCAGAGCGGTTAATACTAGAATATACATATAGAGAACGGTTAGTATACAAAAGAGCTTTCGGCTGAGTAGACAGCCTTCTTCAGTTAAACATATTAAATGACAGTTAGAATGGAGATGTGCACTGCCAGGTTGGTGCGTGAGGCGCGTGGCTAATTGTTTGAGGTTGAAGTTTGTGGCTGTGACGTATGGTGGTGACGCGGCCAGCGTTTGTCTATGGACAGAATTATTGCTTCTGTGATGGGGTTAACTTGACAACCACTGTTCCTGTTCAAAGAGGTATCCGAGCATTTTATGTTTAATGATTCCAACCAGGTGCGCCATAAGTAATGGTGGGACCTGTCCACAACCACGACATCGCGGTGTGGGTCAATGTCGGGGTGGGTTGTCCAGACATGCTCGGCAATAGCTGAGTGTTCCACATCTGCCAAACGGATCGCCCTTTTATGTTCTGAGAGACGTTTCTCGAGCCGACGTCCAGTCTCTCCAAAGTAGCAGCTAGTGCAGTCACGGCAAGAGATGCGATAGACCAAACCGCTCTGTAGAAGGGTGGGGACAGGTGTTTTCACGTTGGAAATGAGAGAACGCAGTTTCTTGCCTGGGAGTTGGATGCACTTTATCCCATGTGATTTTAGGATTCTACCGATCTGTTGTGACAGGTTGGGGTAGTATGGGATAAATGCCCTCGTGGATGACTCACCACTGTTGACGTTACTGTTGGTGGAGTGTGTCCAGGCGCGAGTTAGCAAGGTTCGAGCAGTGGTGAGGAGGTGACCCCGTGCGTGTGCTGACCGGAAGTTGGTAAATTGGCCAGCACATATAGGTTTACGGTGCATGGCACAGCCATGGGTTCCCCTGTCAGTTCGGTCACGGCAAACATCGTGATGGAAGAGTTAGAGGGACGTGCGTTTACACACGCACCAGATCACATCGCCTTTTGGTGTCGCTATGTAGACGATGTGTTCGTAGTTATCCCTAGAGACTCAGTTCAGTGAATCCTAACCCACCTCAACTCACTATCGCCCTTCATAAAATTCACGATTGAGCTGGAGTCGAACAACACCATACCATACTTAGATACCCTCGTCCGGCGCGAAGACACATCCTTGAAGACGACAGTTTATCGTAAACCTATGTGTGCTGGCCAATTTACCAACTTCCGGTCAGCACACGCACGGGGTCACCTCCTCACCACTGCCCGAACCTTGCTAACTCGCGCCTCGACACACTCTAGCTCTGCAGGTGAAAGACGCACAGAGATCACCAGGGTCAAAGTGGACCTCGCGAGGTGTGGCTATCCCATCGACATCCTTGACAGGTGTGACCTACAGGCACGCGACAATGTAGCGACCAACAGTAACGTCAACAGTGGTGAGTCATCCACGAGGGCATTTATCCCATACTACCCCAACCTGTCACAACAGATCGGTAGAATCCTAAAATCACATGGGATAAAGTGCATCCAACTCCCAGGCAAGAAACTGCGTTCTCTCATTTCCAACGTGAAAACACCTGTCCCCACCCTTCTGCAGAGCGGTTTGGTCTATCGCATCTCTTGCCGTGACTGCACTAGCTGCTACTTTGGAGAGACTGGACGTCGGCTCGAGAAACGTCTCTCAGAACATAAAAGGGCGATCCGTTTGGCAGATGTGGAACACTCTGCTATTGCCGAGCATGTCTGGACAACCCACCACGACATTGACCCACACCGCGATGTCGTGGTTGTGGACAGGTCCCACCATTACCTGCGGCGCCCTGGTTGGAATCATTAAACATAAAATGCTCGGATACCTCTTTGAACAGGAACAGTGGTTGTCAAGTTAACCCCATCACAGAAGCAATAATTCTGTCCATAGACGAACGCTGGCCGCGTCACCACCATACGTCACAGCCACAAACTTCAACCTCAAACAATTAGCCACGCGCCTCACGCACCAACTTGGCAGTGCACATCTCCATTCTAACTGTCATTTAATATGTTTAACTGAAGAAGGCTGTCTACTCAGCCGAAAGCTCTTTTGTATACTAACCGTTCTCTATATGTATATTCTAGTATTAACCGCTCTGAGGAATTATAATTTTTTCATTTCAATAATATGAATCCGGAGCGCATAGGCCTCTTTCATCATATTCATGATGTACCACATAAGCTCCTGGACAGCCACAATGAGCTATCTTCCTTTCAGGGTTCGTTAAATCATTGTGCCTACCGATGCTTGCTGCACTGCATGCTCTACAATGTTACAAGATCTTCCTACTACGCCATTGCGTAGAAGGAAGTTGGTCTTTTATAGCGTTGGAGTAGTGCATTGCCATTGGCTGCGACGATCATGTTTTAGTGGCAACTACATCTATGTAGCCGAGTGTGGCATGGTTTCCCTCCCAGAAACTCCCCACACCTGGTGTAAAAGACCCGACTTCGAGTCCCATCGATGACTTTAGGAATTTTAATGGTCCTTTTTCGCAACGTGGGTGAGTCAGTCGGTCTCAGGCGAGGGTAGCATGGTTTTTTCTCTCCTCGGGAGAAAAAACCATGCTACCCTCGCCTAAAAATCCACAACACCCAACGACCATATATATAGAATTTTGATTTTTTCTAAAAGAAATGTAGCCACAAAATTGTAGAGTCTGTTTTGTTATCTTCGATAATGGATGTTACTAATAAGAGAAATTTTATTATGTCCTGCTGACATTTTTGTTACCATCCAATATTTTGATTTCGTCAGTGACATAAGCTAATATCTCGATCTTCGAATTTAATTTTTGCATCCGATATTGAATTTCATTTTGGGATTATTTTGGGCTTCTTATAAATTTATATTGTTTCTTTTAATATCAGTGCCTTAAAGGGTAAATTTCTGTTTTTTTCGTATTTCCTTTTCCTTTTATTATAGAAATAACGCCTGTGCATGATGATAACGATGGAAGTTTACCTAACAACATGCACCACCACCACCATCACCACCAACGCAACTTGTAAAAGCAGCAAAGGTGACGGAGCCCTTGCATGAAACAGCTGTAAACAGCGATAATTACGTTTGCATGAAGCCTTCAGTTGTGCCAGAGTTGGAGGGGTATTGCTGTTTTTAAAACTTAAAAGCAAATACTCCACCGGTCTCATTAAATAACCATCCGCGTCCGCAGCAGTCTCCGGGGGAAGAAGAGCCAGCGTCTCATGCAACTAATGTCACCGTCGTCCATCGGACGTGACGTAGGTTTAATATATCATTTGTACAAGGGTTAAGGGGAGGATTTAGCTTCGGTGAGACAAATGAGAGTTTATGGCCCAGCCATGCGCCGGAGCAGCTGGGACGTGGCGACAAAGGAGTGCTATTGTCATAATTATTCACCCTTTCCCCTGCACTCCTTGTTTTTGCTTTCATTTAAGTGCATGCCATATGAAACTGCAGCAAATGATTATCTTTGTGATTCACCGGAACTGCAAACAGTTCATCCATCATCCGCAATGTCTAATGGATATGAGATGGATAATTACCAATGGGCAAACATTTAAAACAAATACTGGCTTATTTGCACGCAACTAAAAGGGGATATTCTGCATACAAACACTTATTGGAGTGTGGTTAACTGGAGTTGTTTTTGAAATGGATTCTAATCGTGATGGGGCTGTGGATTTTACCACTCTAATACCGCTGAACTAATTACATCACTTGCTGATCTACTATTGGTGACTTTATTATAGTTCCTTCTAATGTAATACTACTACCTAAAATGGAGCTTGCCTTCTCCTCTAACGTTGCAACTACCACAGGTTTCATTTCATCCTCTGATATTAAGTTTAATTATATAGTGGAATTCAATTTCTCTACCATAATTGTGGTGGCCTAATTGAGAATTTCATCTAATTTCGCATTGGTGGACCACTTAAAGATTTCATATTAATGGACTAATTGCATATTTCGCTGGCTAATAAAAAATTATGAAAATCTCATTTGAAATAAGGATCTTCTGAGGACGTCCTCTGGTGGTGAGCATAGATGGTAAACTGCTAATTCTCTAAGATTCTTGATTAGAAGGTCTGCACCTATCACGTTATGTGTGCACAGCAAGTCAAACAACTTAAAGCAACACAAATTTATAACATTTTTCTCATCACAGATTTTTCTAGTGTTTTTATTAGTCAAACCCTCATAATTTCCTAGAAGACTGTTTAATCCAAGCAACTGGATACATCCGTTATACGCTTGCGACGTCCGCGCGATTCGCGGTTAATGTCGCAAGCGTCTTGTCTATCGATCATGACAGAAGGAGCTTCACCAAAACACTGCTTTCCAAGCCTGTGACACGAGTGTAGCAGAGACTGTACTCCCTCAAGGGTCGGGTCATCGCATCTGTCCGCTCCGTGTTGTTCAAGTTATGTCTCAAGTTAGTCGCTGATCTTTATTATATACATGCTGGTCCGGCCTTGAGTCAGTGGCAGCGCCATCTACTGGTTAGCATGCTAAAGTTATTCATAAGTTTAATCACCAGTTAAATGGTGGTACTGCACGACAGCCTGATCCACCGTTAAATATATTAATTAATGTTGCCATAATAACACAAGGATCTCTCTCTCTCTCTCTCTCTCTCTCTCTGCATGATTCCATACATTAGCAATACCCACATTGATATGTTTCTAATCGCTTTTTCTGTCCCAGATTTTTCCCTTCTGTTTTTCCTTTCTGTATTTCCCTTCTACATAATTCGCCAAGTTGACAGTTCTTATATTGTTCTACATCGCCAACTAAAGTAGTGATCTGTGGAAAAACTGAGTTGATATAAAGACCATTTGAAAGCTATAAAATAGTCTAAAACGTGCAATCTGTCTAGACACTGTCTGGTATGCAGAAGTAGGCTAACCAGGACATCACATTAGTTAGAAGATAGTCTAAAGCGCATACTCTTATCTACCTGAAAAATTAAGGATTTTTAATGGTTCTTGTGAGCATGACTTAACAGATATCAAGAGACAGTTTATGTGTGCATAAACTCTCTTAATAGTACATATTGTACGCCAGTGACAGCCGGTACCGGTACCGGTACATATTCTTTCTTACCTGTCGGTATTATGCAGAAATTAAAGTCAAATGGACGAAAATATGCGATTAAAGCACCCAAAACAGTCATTTTGGAGGATAGAAGAGAGGGAGAGCGTTTTTCTGTCTTCTAGGGATGAAAAACCGTTCTCCTGCACGTTTAGTTCTTCGCTGTAGCACGTGAAAATAGTGCAGACATATTTTCAGCACTGGTAGAGTGTAGTCATCTGAGAGTAACTATTTCTTTTGTAAGGATGGTGCACAGAAAAATAATGGAATCTGCAGAGGTTCTACTTTGTTTAATATAAACACGCACAATGGAATTGCATCTAGTTAATGTCAGAATTAGTGAGAAAGGCGAGCTCACTTTGGCTCATTTGGGATTTACACTTAGGGTAAAAAGTCCCCATGTCTAGACAGTGTCTGGATGCAGGTTTGTGTGCGCATTGTTGTTGTCTGTCAGTCTGTGAATATCTAGGGCAGCATCAATATGTGTGCACTTGTGAAGGCAGGCATAGCGAGGAATTCATTTACAATAGCAGCCATAATAGAACTGCGTGAGATAAAGTTACATTTTCTCTTCCTCAGTTTGTTCTTGTTGGGATGTGAGCCCGCAGGAAAGCGAGATCTGTCACACATCAAGGCTGATGGAGGTATAGCGTAACTGAAATGGCCATGTCATGTTTCTAAGGGAGACATTTCGCAAAACTTTTCCTTAGAAGTGGAATATTCTGGGGTAGTGAACTCCATATAAAACACAGGGCACGTCACAACGGGGAGGGGGGCGGGAGTGATCCCTTTTCCCTGGCTGTTGATAAAGAAGAAAGGCTAGTGCACTTAGATGTTACTGTTAAAGTGACGATAAAGGGATTTCTCAAGTTCAAACTGTTTGTGGTTATACATTCCAGGCAGTAGGAGGGTGGATTTGCCTCGAGTTTGCAAGTACAAGTCGACGGTCACATTAGAAAATCGTGTTTTCTGTTGATCCTCTTTTAGCGAAAGGGCACTTTGAAAGATTCGAACTTCCCTACACACATATATAAGAAAGAATGAAAGTCTGTGTGGAGCTAAAGGTTGATTCAACATTTTGAAGCTTTAGAATACGTTTTAAGGGTCCGATGGGGAGGCTGAGAGTAAGGGGACGGAGATTAGGAACACCCGAACGACAGTATTAAAATACTGCCTCCAGAGCACTACAAATTCAAGGAAGATAAGAGGCTCTCTCTCTCTCTCTCTCTCTCTCTCTCTCTCTCTCTCTCTCTCTCTCTCTCTCTCTCTCCCAAGTTTCCAGCGTTTCTGGGGACACTAGCGGCACACGCGACCATGGGCAGCTGCTCCCAGGGGACATACACTGCTGCACTAGCACCATTCCCAAAGTAGAGCTCTATCGGCAAACCTAACGACCAGTTAGCGGCAGCATGCTACTCGCGTAGAGAGATCTCAAGCCTGAGGCACCACCTGACCTGAAAACTAAGCCACTGCTCCTCTAGGGAAGGGGGGGTTATCCCTGTTTGGCGAGGATGTCGGAGGAGAGGGGGTCTGCCAGTGTCCATCTTCCACATCTGTGATAGTTCGTTATTAGGTGCAGCGCCTGGAATGTCACAATCTCCCGTTTTCTGCTTTGGGAAAAGGACTATTGCTCGTCTTGCGTGCTCATATGTACAACATGTGCACAGGAATTCTGGCGATAAAGATCAAGGGACAAATGATAAGTCCAAACCCGGTAGCCGTTTTCATATCACTAGGAACAAAAATCTCTAAAATACATTTCTCATCCATGCAGAAATGACCAGCAGATTACAAATATCCCAGTTGCGCTTTAATTTTTTATTTTTTAACACCAACTCTTCTCTCGCAAAACATGAGAAATTTCATATGGTTAATTACGCGCACCAGGATTTAAGGAAGGTAAGCATAAATCTGATATTTCCTCCCATGAAATGTCCCTTTCAAATTTAAAATTCTGATGGCTTTTTCAGGTAAACGCTCTATTTTTGAATACGTGATGGTATGTTGCTCTCGTGTACTTTGGAGAGTAATCTAAATACTTTATTATCTGGTCCTTTGCTTGTTTCTAGACAAATAGAAAAAGCACAATGGTGGATTCAATGTACTTTTGTCTAAATTTTCTCAGACATTCAAAATTTAAGCAAAGTCTGATTTCGAATTCCATCAGTGATGGTGAGCAATTATTATGGGCTTTTCTCACAACGTGGCAGGGTAGTCGATCTCAGTCGAGGGTTTCATGGTTTTATCTCTAGCAAGTGAAAAGCCGGCCAATGAGTACTGGAAATTACAGCCACCGGCGCTTCAAAACCTTTGCAGCGTTGCCGCGTAACTAATTTGGTCTAAGTTCTCCGGCCCTCGTAGTATCGCCGTCCTCCTCACACCGGGTGGAAAAAACCCGAGTTCGAGTCCTGTCGGTGAGAGGAGGAATTTTTATGAGCCTTTTTCGCAACGTGGCTGAATTCGTCGATCTCAGGAAAGGGTAGCATGATTTTTTCTCCCTGACACTCGGTTTTTCGTCCAGCAAACAGAAAATCGACCACAGAACACACGCAGTTTACAGATAGTATACATGAAGCAATATAGCGCTAGTTGCTGATGCCTCCAAAACTCTTCTACAATAACAAGAACTGTTGATGCCAATTGCAAAAGGATTTTTGTCCTGTGATGTTAGTAATTGAGGAAGGTAGAAGAAAATCGAAGTATGATAAAGGCTGTAAGGTAGAAACCAAAATTGGATTGGGCATGCACTAAAAGAAGAGAATTTGCTAAAAGGTGTAATCGAATGGAAAGTCTTTCTTCCTCTCGGTTAGAGACCGAGAGGAAGAAAGAGTCTTGGAATGTTAGATGATTTTATAGAGACTGATGAGTACTGTGAGTTGAAGGAGAGGGCTAGAGACAGGGTGAGATGCGATTGAACTCAATCGCATCTTTCCTTGTCTCTAGCCCTCTATACATACTTAGTAAATGTTCTTTTCTGAATTGTCTAACACACGTGAAGCTCAATATCAGTAACTTGCTATATACTCGCCATGGAGAACAGCAACTAACTCTTCAAATTTTGAAGAGTTAGTTGTTCTTGATCTGCGTATTCATAATTTTAATATCAGTAAAAAATATGTTTTATGCTCATGCATGTAAGATGTTTTCTCACACCAGACCACATTCATTTGTATGCGATATGTGGAATCAACGCATCTGTTGGGTAATGTTCATTCTATTCTATATTTACATTATACTTAAATAAACACACCCATTTTGTAAATAGGTGTGGTTACTTAAATGACGAAAAGCAGTCAATATGAAAAAATGCGTTACATGTGAAATGCATTTGGAAATTTTTAAACAACTACTCGAGAATAAATCAAATGAAAACCTGAAAACTCATATACAAATTGTTTTAGTCACGCAATAAGCAGAATAATATGCCTACCCAATTTCGGACTGTCTTTGTTATATTCCATGAAATATTGAAAATATTTTGTCTATTTTTCTGCCTATTTTTCCCTCCAAAAAATTGGATCTCAAGTTTAATAAAAATGAATACTTCTCTCTGCATTTGAATAAATCTATGTCTACTTAGAAATGTATACAAAAACCAATGATCATACATCGAAACGTGAACACCTCTGACCTGTGCTGTGGTCCTGGAACATAAATATAAAATTTAAATTTATTTTTTGTGTTTTATAATATATATTTCTTAGTTAAATGAGGGTTCGCGTCCCGTCTCTTGACATGAGTACCTTTGTCAAGATTCAGGACTTTTAGAGATGGAAATGAGAGGAAAGAAATTCGGGATGTGATTTTTATGGAATTCTTCTGAGATGAGGTCCCAGTTGTCCAGGTCACCAATTTCATCATTCAATTCCAAAGACTCTTCTCTGGAAGGTGAATTATAGTATACCACAATAGATTATGATACGTTGTGATACACTACAGTTTTTCATCCGCAGACCTTTTAAACTTTGATGTATCCATGACAGAAAAGTAGCAATCGTCATGAAGGGGTTTATTGGCTCTCTCCATCCTTCAAATGTTTCCGAGAAAATACTATATCAGAAATGACGTCCCCATATTTGTCTTGATCACTCACAGACATTCCAAAATACTTCATATACGCTGCAAAAGTTGTTGCCACCGATAATGTTACACTGAACCTTCTTCGGACCCATGGATCTATGGACCTATTTGGATCTATAAACACAATAGAATGAGTCTGTAAATAATTTACACCTTCTTTTGGTAGCCATTGTAAGCTGAAAAAATACTATTCCAATACCATAGGCTCCTCTATATCATAGTAAAAAATGTCAAAGTATTCATAATACTTTAAAAAAATTGATGGTATAATTGGATTCAGCACACAAAGTACATACAGGAAACAGCTATATATTTTTGTTACATAGTATTATCAATGAGACAAAATTACTTCAATCTGCATTTAAACAAGCGATTAAAATATTTACTTTATAAATATATTCAAATGTCCAGAGGACCTTACCACTAAAATCACGTCACAGCTGGCGAAACAGCTGTCAGGAAGTCTTCCTTTGTATGGTCTTCTAGACCAAGATTAAAATACATACTGAATTTTTTCTTCTTTCTGTGTCTAAGCTATAAATACTATTTTGGTTTATGTGCGATGGTTAAAAAGCAAAGGATTCTCTGCAACCTGATATCAAATGGCTCTGTATTATCCGATCATTAAGTTTTTTTTAAAGTTCAGAGTTCTCCAAGAAGGATATTTCCCAATGCATTTTTGTATGCATCATTTGCATACGCTTTTTCTGGTGCAGAATAAAGTCGCCAAGTAATGATAGAAACGTAATAAAAAAACAGCCAGTTTTTGAAGCAAGAGACTTTGAAGAGTTGAATGAAAAATTTTGAAAAGCGGGTTCACGAATACGTGGTTCCTGCAACATCCAATGATGCGAACACTCCTGAATTACCTGTATGGTACACCAAAGCTGTGTCATCATTTATAAAGCAATATCGGCCATTTCCTTCACAACCAACGAAATCATTAACGAAAATGAGACACACAATGGTCAGTCATATCATTACAATCGTTTTCATTCACCTCTCTAAACTATTCTTTCTTCCATACTGGCTAGCTAGTCAGCTTGTAATTCGCCATCTCGAGCAGCGACCCCTACCGACTTCCCTATTCGTAGCTCTGGAGAAAATTCATTCAATAATAATAGTAATAGTGTTTCATACGACATTGGTAATACTCGCAGAAATGGAGGGTGCTCGCACACACGGGCGTAAATATGACGAAACACAGATAGATGCACACGCATAAAAGCCGATCTATACATACACCTTAGAGAGAACGACAGAGAGATAAATAGAAAGAAGCAGAAAGGAGAATCCAGTCTGCCCGGTTTCGCAACTGTTTATAGCTTTTTTGTGCTTTAGATGGTGTCCGATCAGCAGTGGAAAATTTTCTTTTACTCTCCCTAGTTCTCTCCCCCACCCCTTCTGTTTTTCTTTCACTTTTTCAATAGCCATCTACTCAGATACTTCGGAACTTAGTGAACCATCGAAGCCTATAACTATTTCTATTGCTTGTTCCACTGTAGGGCACTGGTTGTTGAAATAACAAATTTCAAGACTATGGTCCTTGCCTAATTTTTCTTTCATCTCATTAATTAACAATGAACGCCAATAATCATAAAAAAATAAAAATTATAACCTTATACTCATTCTTATAAAATACTTATCAAATTCCTTATTTAATGTTCAAAATATCAATCAAAACAATTCCCAATTAAGCAAGGATCTCCTGGTGTTTTTTTTATATTCGGTGGCTTTCATAAACGAAAGCCACGAATGGTCTTCTAGATAACGGATGTACATTTGATGTCTGAAATCATCGTATCATGTGATGCAGAATTATATACACTCCCTGGCCAAAAATATTAGAAACACTTTGGTGAATTGCAGTCAGCAGATAATGAAAAGTGCGATATTCAAATGTCAGTTGTCACGTGCACGCTTTCCTGAGGCTTCTTAGTCGATTTGGTGTTATTATTGGAGCATTTTTAGCAGGAGCCATAATTGAGAAAACAAAGGAAATCACTGCTGTGTCTAAAGCAACACACCAGTGATTGTGAAGAAAGTCGATACTCCAAAGAGACCTCAAAATTTAAAACGAATTGTGCGTCTAATAGATGGTCTATTGTGCAGGAAATAATAAAAAATTCAATTTAGGCAAAGAAAGCCTAATCTCATTTCCAACCGAACTTTGCAGCAGTAGTTGAAGACTCCTGCTGCAAAACATGGATTTGACGGTTGTGTGTGTGTGTGTGCTAATAAGAAAAGCCAAAGTTTTCTGCAAAATTCAAAATAGTCAACTAGAATGTGCCACGAACGTCAAGACTGGACTGTGACTCAGCGGAAAAATATCATTTTGATCTGGCGAGTCTCGATTTAAACTTTTTTACTGAAAGTGTGGCGTGAACCTCATGAAACCATGCATCTAGACTGTCTTATATCTACCACTCAAGAAGCTGCAGGTGATATCATAGTATAGGAGTACATTCTGCTGGTACGGACTGGATCCGTCCATACCTTTTAGAAGATCGTGTTACCTCTAATGAATGGTCGTGTTACCTCGCATCATACGAATTTACCCTGAAATGCTTCATTTTAACCGTATTGTGGCGTATTCTTTGAAAACTAAACTGCAGTTATCCACTGTGAAAAAAATTGTACCTGAATGGTTGGAGGAACATTCCCAAGATTTCCAACATCCACCCTTGCCAGTCTGCGCGAGTTGGTAGCACATTGGTATCGTCACTGTCCTCCCCACACCGGATGGAAAAGGCCCGGGTTCGAATCCCGTCGATGACCCGAGGAACTTTTCTGGGCTTTTTTCACTCCGTGGCTGAGTTAGTCGGTCTCGGGCGTAGATACAAGGTTTTTAGTCCAGAATAGCAGACAAATCGACTAGAGAACACAAGCAATTACAGACACAAATCAAATGAGTAGTTGAATTAACATTCCAGGACCCTAATATTATAGTATAAAAGAAAAATTCACACTGGTCACCTAATTCTCTAGACCTCAATCCAATAAGGAATGTCTGGGATATATTGGAAAGGCTGTTCTGCTTCACGGTTCTCTAATGACCACATTGCAGCAGCCAACAAATATCCTGATGGAAAAATGGTCAAATCCGAGCCTCACTCAGACAGAATCCATGCCACGACGTTGGAATGCTGTAATTCGAACTAAAGGCGGCCCTACTGGATAGTGGATAAAGGTTTCTTATTTTTTGTCCAGTGAATGTACATGTATTATGTAGTTAGAGACTATGGCCTAGAACTATATAAAAATAAGTTAATCCATCGATTAATTGGATTATATTTCTGTATCAAATTAACAGTGCTATCTGGAAATAGTGTAGCGAAAAAAATTGCATTCATAGATGAATAAAAATTAGGAGTACTGTTACTGTTTACAAATATTTTGCTACTTAACAGTGCTCCTTATTTTGCCGATGACCACAGAATCGATTAAATAAATTTTTCCCCTCAAACTATCTTGAATATTCAGCGCGCATGTTTAAAAATATGAATAAGAATTAATGGTATTGCCGGTAACAGTTAAGTATCTCCATGATGTAATAGACGAGTTCAAGAAGATTCAGCTGTGTCCCACAGTATAATGGCCTTTGAGATTGTGAAGGATTTAAGCGCGGCCCAATCCAGCTATCCCAAGGACCATTATGATGGTGGAACACAGGAACAAACCACGGATACGTATATGATGAATTCGGTTTCACCATTGTCTTATACAAAAAATAATAACTTTAAACATTCATCTTTAAAGGGATGGGTGCCCAAATAAGCATATAATTTTATAAAACCAGTATTTTTAAAGATGATTTGTTTATATTTGGAAGATTCCGATCATGATAACTTGGAAAAATGCAAGTATGTGTTTTTTTATTGTGTTCAGAGTCAATCGTGGTCTTTTCCTTCAATGGTACCAAAATCATTGCCATTAGATTTAAGTGATTTCAGCTGGACTTAAGTTGTACACGTACAAATTTCAATAAGCTTAAGCATGTTTTGAACATACGCAAAGCAGCTGTCGGTGTATATAATTCAGTTCGGAATTGTTATTGGGAAAGATGTTTTTATAGTGGAGTAAGTTATGTAGTTTTTGAAGGAATATAAGCAGATGGCGACAATTTCCAGTAGTACCACCTAATGAAGAAATATTAATTGGAGATCTACAACAGTTTGTCTTCCATTTAACATAATGCTTTAAGTTGGATTTGTTGAACTTGATGCTTGGAAGTATCAAGAAATAATGTCCTTTATAGAGCATTCTGCAATTTCCAAGAGTTTTGTCGAACCCTTTGTTATGGTTTATGCCTTTTGGCCTGTTGAAAACTATTTTCAAACCTGCTTCAAATTACCGCCCGCATCTTCCTACTACCTTTCTACTCAAACCTCATATAGCGATAGAGATTTTCGATAGAGAATGAAATTAAACTTTCCTATTACCCGTATTTCTCTTTCTCCGGGTATCCACTGTTTTCCAGGACGCACAATTCACTGTGCGGAAGGATATTTTGCTAACCTATAAGAAGACTGTGGTGTAAACGAAGCCCTACAAAAACCATCATAGAATTGCTACGATGGTTGAATGTGACGAAGGCTATTCTGCATCGAAATGAGGAGGAGTAACAGTGATCTAAGTGTTTTTGAACCACAAAGCAGCACAGCATTTTGGTAAGCACCAAGAGAGAATTGTTAACAAGTTCCATTACTTGCCCTTAAAATATCAATTATAAAATGATTATACATATCTTAGGAGGTCCCAGAAAGGGTTAAATATAAATTGAAAAGTATCACCACTAGGGGTCTCCTCTAAATTAGCAGATTAGATTAGAAGTAAGAGCAAAGAAGTCCGAAGAGAGCTGCTTCGATCGAAGATTTTAGAGGAAAACTTTGTCGAAGTTAGTGATTGTTTAGACATCGGTTTTTTTTTTCTTTCGTTGATTCTGTCCAAGTTCTATTCATCTGCTTAGGTATTTACTTTGCTGGCACACACCCCTATTCCTTACTGAGCACGATGTGGACAGAGATTATACTCTTGAACTCAGCAGTAAACGAAGCCTTAGGGTGAAGATACTCATGTATGCAGGTACACATTCGCATCTTATGAAAAGAAATTAAGCAATTTCTAGGGAAAGTCTCGCGTGGGGATTTATTGGTATTCTCTCCTCTTCCCCTTTTTATGGCCCTGCATGGGTTCGCTACCTGCATGTCGTTACGTTCACTTTGCTAATCCGTGTGGAAACAAATCGACTAATTATAGGATCTTATTAAGGACTGAGATGTGCTGTAGAGCTTGGCGTTTAATTAACATTTTTTCCACGCCTTGTACATATGCGTATAACAGCAGTTCCCGCAGGGCTGGTTGTATTGATTGCCCACACTATAAAATGCTCTACAAGAGATGCACTGGTTTGTTAGCAATCTCCGCAACACCACGTATGATATGCGGTGCCACAACATTACATACCCTTTGGGAGGCTAAACGGGTTGAAAACACTTCTTGGAGAGCTTGCTAAGTTGGGCTGACGAAGAGAAAATGCGTGGCAAACATGAGAATAGGTTGCAAATAAACACACCATCAACAGTGTGTTAGATTATGTCATAGATCTGCACGTCCATCCTCCTTACCATGTGCTAAAGCAATGTAAGGTGTACTCTAAGAATGTCACTGAACACCAAATTAAACATACTAATCGCCTCCAACAGTCCAAATGTTGGAGCATTTATTAAGACTCCAACACAGCAATTATTAAGACCATATAGCGTTCTTAGTCCTCTTAAAACTAACTTTTCTTTTACAACTTGAAATGATGAAATATCACTATTAAAGTCAGTCCGGTTTAATTAGTAAATTTGGTTTCATTTAATCGCTTTGGTTTCGTGGTAAATTCTATAGAAACAGAATTTTGGTCCAATGTAAACACTGGTTAAAAACGCATGCGCGAAGAAAATCTTTGAGCAGTTGCCATGCAATAGCAACTGCTCAAATTCTAACTACTGCAGCAAAGGTATTAAAACTTGTAGTACTCTGGAAACAGCAGCTAACCAAATTGCCTGTCGCGCGAAGTTAGCAAAAGGTTGATTTATCATTGGAGTAGTTCGCACACCAGGAATTTACGACATATTTCAAGTAAAGCTAGCAAGAAATTACTATTCTCAAATACCACGCCAGCTAAGAAGCACCAAAAGAGAGAACAGATTTATCAATCCGCTAGATAGGGGTAGTTGAAAATTTTATTTTTTTGTTTATGTCGTTGTTACTTGAATTATAGCTGAGACAAAAATATAAATATCCACTTCTATTCGCGTTTATTGAAATGCCTCACTGCTCATGAGCTGGCTATTGATTGATCACCTTCGCTGTTATAGATATGCTTCTGCGCTACCGAGGTAAATTAAACCTGTCTTTAGATTTATCCTTAGCGACGCCTTTTCGCGTTGACGATATACCCGAATGACCCCTAGAGGTTAATTTGTGCCTTCAAAAAAATCTATGCACGCGCCACAACAGCGACTGAACTTTTTACGGATTATCCTTCTTCATGGGTGAACCAGAAATAGCAATCATTATCTATAGCGTGTGCCAACACTTTAGGGGGAAATCATTAATGGACACATTTCTTTATTTTTAATTGCATTCATCGAACTACCGATAGATGGAGCATTTGTTCTATTGGATTTCCTCCATTACTCTTTGGTTCATATTGAAGATTTCCAGGTTAGACGATAATTAGGCCCTCTACCGTTCGTTTTTTAAAGCACTTGCATTATGGGTAATCACCAAAAATATGTCGTAGAATGCTTAATCGAAGCCACTTTGAAGAAAAGCGCGTGACACTGGTCTATTAATATTTGGGAAGTATTGGAAGGTCAGTAAACATGGTAGATTAAAGGGCATTCGACATTAATTTTCAGAATAATTCGCTAATGCTAAAAAAACACTTCCACATCAATCACTTTTATGCACTGGTCTTGGGAGTTATTAAATGCAATAAAAGGTTCCTATTTAAACTAAAACTGCATTTATTTACTGAAAATGGCTGTTGATCACAATGGTAAGTTTGGCTCCCTTTTGATGAATAATGTGTTCATCAGTACACATCACTCATAAAGACTTCTTTTAAATCAGAGATATCGGAAATTCAGACAGAACACAAGAAATCCCAAAACGTCCCTACGTAGATAAGACCAGCAGCTGCCCATACTAGCCACGGAGACTGTAGATTGAATTCTGTTTTCTTCAATACGTCGGCGTTTCTATAATGGACCGTGGAGGTTAGTGGAGCAGGAGCCAGAGAATACCTGACCAATCAATATCAACTATTCGCTTGTCCGCCGATAATATAAATTCAATATCATACGATACTTTAAATAAGCCACGAATTGATAACCATATCGAAATTTTAAACTCCACATTTCAAAAGCTACCGAATTCTACCTGAATGGGATAATACAGACACTAGAAAGCCAGGAAAGTCAAAAGTTTTGTTCGAGAATTCTAACTTTTTTCATTTACATTCAATAATATGTAACCTGCTTCACAGAATTCCATGGAGAGTCTCGTATACGCCTAATAGAGACTTTTATCTCTCCACTTTTAACTTTTTACAGTATGATATAATGATGTGATCAATAACCAATCGGATTACTTATCGATAGCTGTTTCTAAGACCGTGATTTTAATAAAGACATTGGTGATCACCTCATCTGTGTATTCATTATGTTTTCTTTATTTTTATATTTGTATTATGATAATTATAAAGCTATGTCTCAATCCAAAAAATGCATTAAGTTGTCTTTCCAAAAAATAAAAATATAAAGATAAGAACTTCGTTTCGAAAAGAATTATGAAATAACTTTTAAACTGTGTGGGTGTGTTTCGATCCCCTGAGAATGGACTTAGATTGTAGGCTGTGTTGCTACGTCTTGCTGGTATGGATTTTCTGTCTGAGAACTGCATGCTGGACTGCACATTGCCCCCCTCCCTCTCTCTCTCTCTCTCTCTCTCTCTCTCTCTCTCTCTCTCTCTCTCTCTCTCTCTCTCTCTCCTCGTTGGCCACTTCGATCTCATAGTCTCTTTCGATTTTCGGCGGGTTTGTGGTCAACAGCTCCTGAATATCGGCAAGGGCACCACACTGTAGATGAAAGGGGTGGCTTAAAGTCAATAAGTACTTAGTTTGCATGGTAGAAGGAGGCACGGAAATGTTGATTTTTTGTGTATTCTGTTTTCATTGAGTTTTTGTTAGAAAGGAACCTCACTGAGGTGTATAAAACACCTCAGAGCCAAGTAAAATCCAGTGCTGTGACCACTAGTATTCTTTCAATGTTAAACGTTTCGCTAAGTTGCATCTGTATCTTTTTCAAGTAAAATAAAGCTGCTCTCTTTTGTCCACCGCCTTATATTTATAAATCATACAGATAATATCACACAATTAAAGATTTGGATCATACAGAAAATGAGGTACAATGTCATATGAACAATATCATGTAACATCATACATTTAGAATATCATACAGAGAATGAGGTGGACAGCAAGCAATAATGAAGCCCTTTTGAAAGCCTGGAAGCCCTGGAGATCAAATTATCCCTTCTATACAACATTTTCCAGAGTAGCGTTGGCCAAACCTGCAAGTTCAACGATATAGGAAGGATTAAAAGACACAGTGTGTCTTTAAGCCTAGAATCCGGCACGCACAGAACAAGGAGCGTACAGATTTTCTTACATGTATAACCACAGCCGAGAGATACTTGCATTACTTGATTTGGTATATACATCAAGTCGTTTTCATTCCTGAAGATCGTGTAACAGGGGTGGTCTGTCGACGATGTCCTTCACTTACCTCCAGAAAAAGAAGTCGCGCAGGATGGGAGTCTGGAGACGTAGGAGGCCACTAGTGGAAGGACAGGTCCGTAGCAGTTATATCCAACGGTGTGGAGAGTTTCATTGAGGAGGAGCACCATCTTTCAGGAAATTGTAGTCGTTTTCGTCTTAATTCCTCAGTTAGAGGAATTAAGACGAAGGATTATCACAGCGGTACCAACCATAAACAGAGACATACTGTAGAAAGTATGGCAGGAATTCGATTATCTATTTAATGTATGCCCACATTGAAAGTTTATAACTTCAAGATATGAAACTTTGAGAGATTTTAAAGATTGGTGCATTTTACATGACTGTACGCTCACTGGTTGCTTCATAATAAACATACGATAGTATGATTCTGTTTTTTTGATTTGCTGTATAATCCTCAGGAGACAGATCAAGCAGTTTAAGAAGCTACTAGACGATTATTTGTCCTACACACCATAAAGAACTTAGGCTGGCTTTTTTACCTTCTTGGACTTTACATCACAGTTTGGCAATATTTCCCAAACGCTCAGCATGTCATCAATAAATAAGAGGCAACCAATCAAGCTCTGGCACGTAAGCCACACTAGCACAACAGCTATTGCAAGAAACACCACCAGGAATAATTTCCACGGCCAAAAAAGTGTCGATCCATGAAATTGCAAACCCGCTAAAATTAACCACCTGCAGGTATTCTGAAGTGTACCTGAATGAGACTTAGGGACCGTAAACATCCCAGCGTCTGCTGCAATACCCCTTACTGATTACAACACGCGGAAAACATTACACTGTGGGAATACTACGTGCATTAACAGGGAGGGAAGCGCAAGGGATCTCTTGATATCGCAAATTTTGAATGTTCCTATCTGATTGGAAAACTGCGCACTGGTCAAAGTCCTCTCTTGTGCACCAAAGGGTTAACATAGAAATAAAAGAATTAAGAAGTATTCCTTAAAATGTGGCTCTCTATTTGCTAATGCCTTGTAGAAATAGCTGAAGCACATCTAATCGAAGCAGCACTTAGGGTGTAACTCGATACTTCTCACTATCTGATCTAGGTTATCGTAGGAAGCGTCTATACGCGAGTTTTGTTTCTACTAAAGAAAGAACTATTCTCAGAACTGTATTAAGACAGATGAGATCCGCTAGCATTGTGCACTCTTTTAACTAATCTGGTCCCATCCGCCCGATATATTTAAGAAATGCCATTTTTCTCTTTCTTTAAAATACCCAAACCCTTAAAGCACGTTGGGTGGAGAGGAGGAAGAAAAAAAGAAAGAAAAGAATCCTTAAGGAGTTTTCTTGCGTCGCTTGCTTTCTCCCTCTACCTTTAGGCATTTTATCCACAAGAGTGGAGGATGCAGCCTATGGAAGTGTGTGCCGAATATCTATACAACTTTTTTTGCTGTTGTTATAGGTAAGTTGGGTCATATTAACTATGGTGCATTCCTTCATAATGTCCCCTTTGTTCTCAGAATAAGCTTTATAGCTTTTGTGCATCGATGTCTTTGGAGAATTTGATTAATCGTGTTACCACTGCCGATCCACCTTTACTAACGCAAGAATATTTCTTCTACCGTGTGCTTGGATAATCGCCTTGCGGCACAAATCGCTGTTTATTTATTTATTTATTTTTTTCTAGAGTTGAAAAGAAAAAGATGTAGAGGGCGTTGGTGAAGAGCGGCTTTCTAAAATATTAATTCCAATGGAGGATGTAATTAATTTTAATAATCCTCCATAAAATTGTACTAGAATATCGCCATACCGCAACAGACACAAAAAAAAATAGCTGAAAAAATTGAAAATATTTAAAAGAAAGTTCCTAACAGATGTGGCTTTAATGCTTACAAGCAAGTTTTTTTTTGATACTTGGTATATACATATTTATATATCTCTCTCAAAATTTGTACTTGTTGGAAAGTACTTTTTTAGAATATTTCTGTAGGCATTCATCGTTACAGAAGTAGAATTGGATTGAGTAGTTCGATTTGGTACCATCTGGTCATCCAAGATGTCTGTAACACATTGCATATGGCTGATGAACAGTTGATGAAAGCGTTTCACCAGAGTATTTTTCTACCTCTTTAATTAAAGGCAGAATGCAATAGTTCCAGGACACTTTGTATCCTGGATACAAAGTGTCCTGGAACTATTGCGAAATTACCTCTAAACTAAATGTAATTTGGATTGGTGCCCTTTATGCCACGATGAGGTCCTTGTGTGTTATAGGCATATGTAATATCAACAGAAAAAAGTCAAACAAAAAAATCGTACTTTCGTTTAGTCACTAGCATGTACCTCAACGACACCTTCCAGACAAATAGCTCCAAAAAGCTGTACCTATGGCATGGCTCCTTATTCCGCAGATTTTAAAAATATCTGTCGGTAGAGGCACTAGAAGACTGGTCTATTCCAGCCCATTAAATGACTGGCTACATTCCTCACCAATCAATGAAGTAGGTTTTACATCTGCCTGCCATACTCCAGGAATATTCGAACATGTCCGGGAGTGCCTGATGAAACGGGCTAAATTCCGTGTTGAAGTTGGCGGTGGGTCTTCTGAGCATCTGTTGTGAATTGTTTTCAGTGGTGGTAGCTCCTTAAGCGTTAAAAGTAGATTATTTTAGAGGGGACTATAGAAAAATTGAGCACTTTACAATCAATGCACTTTACAATTCACATTGAGTGATCACTGAATTATCTCCACTTACCTAATACTTCGTAGGTTCTCCTTTTGCCCTCAGTACAGCAGCTATCCGACGTGGCATTGATTCACCATGATGTCGGAAGCGTTCGGGAGATATGGCCAACCAAGTTGTGTGTCATGCGGCTAGCAGTGCAGGTATGGAAGTGATTGGTGTATCCAGACGCCTGATATGCCCCTCCATAGCGTCCCACAAATACTCTATGGGATTCATATCGGCGGAGTTCGGAGACCAATCGATACGCTTTAAATCAGAACTGTGTTCCTCAAACCATTCCTACACGTCAAGTGCTCGATGGCTCGGCGCATTGTCATCTTGGAAGACACCATGGCCGTTCGGGAAAAAGTGTAAAATTGCGGGGTGTACACAGTCAGCAAGCAGTTGACGATAGCGAAGACTACTGATATGTTGTTCCACATGCACCAGGGGTCCACGTTGTTGCCAGTGAAACATGTCCCACCGGCCTGCACTTTTGATACCATGCATGATGGATGAAGAGCCTCATGTTGTTGACGCCAAATCCGTACACGACCATCCACGGTGTGGAGTAAATAACGTAACTAATCCGACCAGCACACCTTCTTCCAGTCTTCTAACGTCCAACTTGCATGCTCTTTGCACCAGGCGAGTCTTTTACGCCGATGAACCTTGGTTAGGAGAAGATGCCGTGGGGGTCGTCTGCCCATACGTGCGAGCGTGCGACGCATGGTCATGCCAGATATTGTTCCGGATTGGCCCATATTGTATTGGGTAGTCAACTCTTCAACAGTGCTGCGCCTTCGCCTGTACGAGTCGTCGGACCCGGCGCTCACCTCTAACATCAATCTTTCGCTGACCTTTGCAGTTTTGCTGTCAGGTCGTTGTTTGACCATTTTGACGCCAGTCCTGGTACACTTTAACTACGGCGGTTCTCGAACACACCACCAGTTCAGCCGTTTGAGAAATCGCGGCACCAGCTCGTCCAGCACCCACAATCTGTCCTTTATCAAAGTCCGATAAATCCTTCTTTTTACCCATCACGCTCGGCATTTTACTACTTACTGAACCACCTTATCTATGCTATGTAGGTCGACTAATTGCGCACTCTCGTACCTCACGTGGTCAATGGGTCGCATTCAGTTTTCATAGGGGGTGGTCATAATTCAGTGATCACTCAGTGTATATTTATAAATAAAATGTGACCAGAACTGTGACATATAACCATTAATAATAGTTTTCTGTTCTGTATATGTGTTATCTCATCGATTTACCACTTTGCTGGACGAAAACACAGTTTCTGGGTGGAAAAACCGTCCCTGAGACCAACTTACGATTTGGAATATTCCCAAAAAAATCCTATAATCATTAACGGGATTCAAGCTCAGCGTTTTACACCCAATGTACGTAGGATGGTATCCGTTATACTACCGCGATGGCTTTTTATTGGTGAGCCACCTTTTGACTCCATGGCTTCGACCTATCACGCTTTAACATATTCAAAAGGATTCATGCTGCCAAACACGTACATATGTTCCCGTTTTTTCCTGATATGAACTGCTTTTTCCCAAGGTGTCAACAGTTTTCTTTTTGGTTGAAGCAATGCCACTTTTAAATATGATTCATTTTTCCAAATAATCTCTAACTTGGAACTGATGAGCTTTGTATGATATTTCTAGAAAATGACATCGACAACGGGATGTTGATATTGAACGAATAAATGTAAAAAAAAAACTGGTACCATTTTTGCGTGATGACATGGCATATAGTCACCTTTAAAAATGCAGTTACCACTTGACAAAGGTGATCTCTTATAGTAGGAATCAAATGACAGTCGAAAACCTAGTTATAAGCAGCTGCATTTATTATGCCTGTCACAAAATGAAGTTGTCCCACACCCTTGCTACAAATCGATCTTCTCATCTTCTGGATACGCCAGAACTTCTCTTGTTTCTTGAAGACATTCAGGATTAAATTGCTCACCGTTTTCGCCACCTGGCATACTGTGCATCATCAGAGCGTTGGAGGTTAAACTTTGACTCTCCTGTGGAAATAACACTGTACCATTAAGCTAAACCAATTGACATATTCCTTAAGTAATTTGGACCCAGCGTCACGCGCATTTTTTTCTTCAGTAAAAGTAATTTCGTAGAAGTATAGGCATCTAGTTCCATTTTAAACAATCGTCAGCAAACAGTTCTATTACTTACAAATGGTCTAACACTTTCATTCATTTCTGTACCAATTTCAGATTGTCTCACAGTTTTTAAGAGAAAATCTACATGAATAATAATTCTATTTGGAAATAAAACTTTTGCTTGACACTTATTGAAGATATTAGACGTTTTTCTATTTACTGGCATGAATAAAGAATTTTAAAACGCACCATTTCAAAAATCTGGATACAAATTGGGGAGTTAAAAGCAAACTGTTGATCACAGATTCCTTATTTATGGACATTCTTACTTCCTAATGATATGAATATTGGCAATGAATCTGTTTCAAGAAATTCATTTGTCATTGAGATGAATCAAAAGAACTGAAAATCATCTAAAGATTTAAGTAATCAAAGGACCTTCAAGAAACGTTTATGCCCAAAATTTCACAACTTGATGGTAGCAGAAGGTCCTTCACTTCTCACAAAAAAGATATGTTGAAACTCTTGAAATGTACGCAAGTTATTCACCACGAATAGTTCACTGGAAACACAGGATGAAGAGGCCATTAAACTACATGAAGATGTTGACTGTATTGGTACTAACACTGATTCCTTTCCAGTGCCTTAATTTCTGAGTATCACTGTCTCGCATTAGTTTTGTCAAGTGAAGTTTTATTCTGATGTTAGATTTCCTTGACTTCAACATGATATCCTGAAAACTAACCTGAACATGACGTCTTGAAACAGATTTAGTGAATGTTGTCATCATGGTCTGTGAAAATTCGATTTGGTCACATAGCCAATTTGGAGCAGCGATTTCCTCTGCTCAGGACGCAAATTATTTTATTTTTCTGCAGGCTTAGCCTATTTACTCCTACGATGTATAAAACTAGTAGCAGCTAGGGCTAATGTAGCCACAAGTTAGTGAACACGATAGGAGGGGGATAGACAAAATAATGGAAACACCTGTGATAAGAATTACAAGTATGCACTTGTAGCCGTAAGATCCAAAGCAGTTGGGATGTGGTTAACATCTGTTTTCCTGCCAACAGCTGATGATATCTGTCTTCGTTTAAAGTTTTTGCCCTGTGTCTACTACCTCCACCAAATCGCCTAGCACTATTCCCTGATGGGAATGTACCATCCAGAGCCAGTAGAGGATTCCGGGAGAAACAGCCTCTTCGGGTTTGCTTTTCCCCTCCAATTCTTCTTTTCCCCATCCAGTCCAAGCCACCCCTACACTACCTCTGAGTCTCGAATGGATGACCCGCCTCCCTCTCTTGATGACTCCATGACTCCTGTAACTTTTTCTCCAAAATCTGCGAACAGACTCCAATGTTAGCGTTAAGCCATACATATCAGCCTGAAGCCTTCCAGTAACCCTTCAACGTAAGCATCGGTCAGATGGTTATTAGATCCTTAATTCATGGACAAACTTGACCTGACTGGTTAATATACCTAGTGAGGAACAACCTCATTTTCCTTCCCGCTCCCCAAAGCTATGAGACAGCAATATATCGTTTGTAATTTGCGCGTATTTTTTGTTCGATTTGCCTATTTGCTGGACGAAAAACTCGAGTTTCCGGGGGAAAAAATCATGGCTGAGACCGGCTAACTGTGGCACATTGCGCAAAAACCTAAAAAAATTTCCAGCCATCATTGATGGCACTGAAATCGTGTATTTTCCACCCGGTGTCGGGAGGACGCTGATTATATCCACTCTGCAACCCGCAAGGGAAGTGATGGATAAATAATCTGTTCGTAAATTGGGTATATTCTTAGATCGGTATGTCTGTTTGCTGGACAAAAAAAATCCCGGAATTTCAGCAGGAAAAAACCTTGCTGACTTCGCAGACCTTTTCAATACCGTGTAAGGAGGGCAGTGATTATAACCACTGCGCTACCTGCGAAAACAGTGCTTGATGAACTGCGTCACCGTGCAATTAGTTCATGTTAATTTGCATACGGTGTGGGAAAAGAGTGCCTGTCCTCGAGGCTAGCAGTGGTCGCTAATTTTCTATACCGTACGGAAAATGCCTTGCTTCGAATTCCTTCGGGACAGAAGGAATTTTTATGGGCTGTTTCCACATTGCAGTCATTTCAGTCAGTCTCGAGTGAAGGTCACATTTCTTTTTCCTCCTCCTCAAAATTCAGGTTTTTTTTATACAGAAAACAGACAGACTGACAAAAGAGACACGTAATTTACGGATACAATGGTTAAAAATCCATACAAAGTGTTTATCATTTGAGTTTGTGACTATGTATACGTGGCACTTGTTTGCAATAGCTACCATCAATTTTACTATCAGTCTTTCATCGGGTACAGAACAATCACAGTTGTTGTTTTAGGGTTTTACGCGCATCAGCAACTTAGGCCATATTGTGCCGTATGTATTGCATGTGTTTTGTGGTCTGTTTGCGAGATGAAAAACCGTACATCCTCGCCTGAGACCGATTAATTCGGCCACGTTGTGGTAAAGACCCACAGAAATTCCTCGCGCCATTGCCGGGATTAGAACTCGGGTCTTTTCCACCCAGTAAGGGAATAATGGTAATTACACCAATTATATCTGAAAATTTATAAGACGTGAACATTTTATAAATTTCTCTCTTCAACAAGTTGTCTCTGCTGAAGAAAACTCGCCATTTTTAATTACTCACTTTGTACTGGTTATTTAGATCTTTAATGAATAAGTGAACAATCACGAACATTTCTTCACGAGTTTTGCACTTGCTCAGTGGAATGGATCGCATTAGTAATGTTTTTTCTTCTTTTTTTTCACCTCCGCACACCTCTGCTCCCGTAACGACCGCACATGTAAGCCAATTGTTATCACGGCCACGCTCTGACAACAATTAACTGTGTGATAAATATTTCGAATCTAATTTAATAAATATTTAGGTGTTTTCCGGGCGGGCCTCACTACACTTAGTTATGCTGCGAATGTGAAGGGGATAATTAGGTTGAGATTTAATGTTTCATTCTCAAATAGGAAGCTGGAGCTACGCCGTGAATTACGTTATGAAGATAAAACTGCGGTCTTGAGCTTGACTAATTACTGTGGAAAAGTTCCCTCGGCTTTTTTTTTTTCTAACCGGCTAGAGTTAATTGGTAAGAAACCGATAAAGAAGTTTGTCGTCTTCTGTTATTAGAAATCATTAGCTTGTTCCACCAAAACGGTCTTCTATTTAACCTAAATCGTGTGAAATGTTACAGCACACCTCCTCTTTTAACTCCTAATATCCTGATTTTGGGAGATCTAATAATAATGGACGTGGGTTTGTCTAAATTCGCAATTAATATTTAAAATTCGAATAAATAAATGAATTATGATAGATGAGTTACTTGAAAAAGTAATTCGCTGTTCCCTTATAGAAACATGATTAACTAATATATTCGATTATAATTAATGTGTATTTAGATGTACATCATACGCTATACGATATGGGCACAAAAAATTACCTTTTTTTAATATATTAAAATGGTCTATTTTATTTTATAACTCTCTTTAATTAAATGAATTATCAAAATCATGAAGTAGTCAACACAGTGCCTATTTGCTATTTTTCTGATAACTATTTGTGTATCAGAAATATAGGAAATAGGCCTATTTATGTATTCAAAACAGCGTCTACTTGCAACGTTTCAGCTTATTTTTTATATTTTGGCAGCGCCAGTTTGTAGATTTCAGCCTATTTTTTATGTTTTGGCAGCGCCTATTTGTAGATTTCAGCCTATTTTTATGTTTTGGCAGCGCCTATTTGTAAATTTCAGCCTATTTTTTATGTTTTGGCAGTGCATATTTGTAGATTTTAGCCTAGCGCCTATTTGTAGATTTCAGCCTATTTTTCATGTTTTTGCAGCTCCTATTTGTAGATGATTTCAGCAGCGTCTGTTTTCTATATTTCATTGGCCTAATTTTTACACTTTGGCAGCATCTGTTTGCAACATTTCAGTGGCTTATTTGTATATTTCGGCAGAATCTGTTTGCAAGTTTCAGGCCTATTTTATTTCGGTAGCCTTTTTCCTTTTCTTGTCTTTCAAATATTGCCCCTTTCAGAAGCAGTCTTCATTAAATTGAAGTAATAAAGAGCATTGAAAAATAGTTCTTTGCATCACTAAGCCTTTATTCATATTTTATATAAAAAACTTTACAAAAAAATCGAGTGAGTATTGGTTTTTGCCTACAGCTTCGGTTGTAACTTTGTCGGGAACGTTAACCGATGCCTTCAAATGATGCAAGGAGTTGTCTAAAATCTGCTGTTTAGATTTCGTCAGAGGATTTCCGAGTGACTTATCCTTAATACTTCCGGTTCAAGACAGTAATTCGTAATAAAATTCATAAGCGGTTTTGTTCAGTTGGTGTTGGGGCATAAACTTTCCTTGGCAAAAGTTCAAAAGAGACATTCTATATTTGTTTTAAGACTTAACTTCATTTAGATCCCAACAAAACTTTCAGTGGGCTGCATTATTCCAGTAATCGCTTATTTGGCCAGTTTTAAAGTCGATATCAAGATGTTTATAACAGATCAAGTTCAATTTTAGCAAAGAACAGCAAGAATTTAATATTTTATTATAAAGGTTGTGGTTTTAGTGTCTTTCTCTCAAAAACACAGCGGAGCCATTCCAAAGGAGATTAAAGGAAATATTGCTTGGTTTTAAAGTCATAGTTGTTTGCTTTTGACATTATAAGCGATGGCAGAGGACAAATAATTTAGTCTGCACATATAATCCATCTGGAGTATTTGAATCTCAGTAACAATATTCCCGATTGGGCTTCCCAGTGGACATTCGTTTCCTAATCATTTAGATCTTTGTCGGGAACGTTAACCGATGCCTTCAAATGATGCAAGGAGTTGTCTAAAATCTGCTGTTTAGATTTCGTCAGAGGATTTCCGAGTGACTTATCCTTAATACTTCCGGTTCAAGACAGTGAAAGTTGACGTAGTTTCCTTTGTCGGTATTTAGAGGAATATTTGGTTGAATGTCCAAAGGAAAATCGGTTGTCGCTTTAGATATGATGTACAAGATTACGTGAATAGTTATATGAGATGCTCTGCTCTTAGAATTCCTCAACATGGGGAATTTTTGCCGATCTCCAAGTCGTGTTTGCTTTTCATATCAAAAAGACAAGTGAATGCAAACAATAAGAAACAGTTGAAAAGAAAAGCATTCATCCGCTGTTCTCATCTTTCAATAACCTGTGACTCGGTGGCAACTGCTAAGTTCCGATATTATAAAAGCGAGAATAAAATTCACTGCCTTGTTTCGCAAATGCATTTCTACTTTTAACGGCCACATGGCCTGAAGAATCGGCTCAACTTTCAGCTCTGCTACAATAATTAAATCCTCATAATTAACATCTCGTTGGGAATTAATTGAACTTTGTTTTAATTGCATAAACTAGACAAGTACGCTTATTTATTAATACAATATGAAACCTTTCTAATCAGAAGAGGGCAGCACAGTCGATTTTGTTCGAGGAGAAATAAACGTCAATGGAATAGGCTCCTGGTACATCTGATTAAAAGGATCGGAGGCTGTGATTTAGCACATGAAAAGAGATTCCTGATCACTTGATTGTAAATAAAAGTTTAGCAGGGAGGTTAGGACTTCATGAATAGCAACAGTGTTCGTGGAGTCCGCCAGCAACGTCAATGCACATCCAATGCGAAAAGGCTACAGGCTTTAGTAGAGGGACACTATAGACTGCAGGAATGAATGAATAGAGATTGTGTGTAATTGCTTACTATGCACCATAAGATGGGCCACACATCAGGGAGCAGAGGAGAAATTGAATTAAACTGATACAGTCAGCTTTTGTGCATTTCATTCCAGAACAGAATCTTTTTCATTATGATAATATGAATCTTTATTACATATTATTATGGTATAAATAACAATACGGCACTTTATATTCACTGCAGCTGCTGATTATAATTCCATGACTTTTATCTGGAGTATAAATCCGTGATGTGTTCCTTGTGCTGAGGAATAGAGTACTGAATAAGGAACCAATGGTTTCGAAGACAGTATTCAGAGAGTTAAGCTTTCCAATAACATCTTTGGAAATGCCCGAAACTATACTTCTGACCTTTTAACATGTTCTTTTAATCATTCTGCTAAGGAAGTGATTTACATTTTCTAGCGCCAGATTTTGAATTATAGTTCCAATCAGCAGCGAGCTCCATTTACTGGGTTTGCCTGGCGATCTGCGAATACAGTATATATTTGTACATCTGGCACTGAAAGAAAATACATTTTGTTACCATCAAAAATGATTTCTATCCTGTCCCTGGTATAGTGGAGTCTGTGCCATAAAGTGTGAAAGATAAAAATTCGAAAAGATGAATAATGATGGTGGGTGTTGAGATGAGGGAATAAGGTTTTTTTAATTGAATAATGAAGGTTAAGAGTTGAAGGAAGATTTTAGCTGGTTGGAACCTATTAGCTAGTTTATAACCAGCTAATAAGTTCCAGAAATTGTCATGGGTGGATTTACATGTACTGGAGTACATTGAAATCTTTAAAGTAGTCCACAACTCTCCTAATACCAGCGGATTTTTGCTGTCATGCAACTACATGCGAATCCTCCGATCAATGTTACCACCTACTCCCATTCACACTTAATTTTCGCGAGGACATTCGACCGGGTGGAGAGGGGTGGGCACTGAGCCCATGTTTTTAAAAAGCTTCTGCCTTTCAATGTCTCAGTTTCCCTCCATCTTCTTATTCTTTCAGAAGGCGACTGGAAGCAATATTTTCAAGCCTCAAGACTGATTAGTGTAAATGTGCGACAGATCATTTCTCTTCAGAAACGCCTTAATGTCGCACCGTTTTTTGTGACCATTTGTTATCAAATTCTTCCACCACCACCACTCCGAAGATGCTGAGAAGATATTAACGACCTCCGTACAGGCATCTTCACCATACGGGTGCAACAGATAATGGAAATGAAGGCGTCTGTATCATCTGAAAGTCGGAAAGAAGCACAGCAAAGGAAGGATTTTCTACAATTAACTTCTGCCTTAAATTTCTTGATTCTTATCGCACTCCGTAACTTTGAAAAGCCTCCAGCATTACAGGTTGATTCGCTCTGACGTCTCTTTTAGTTCGCTATTTCCTCTAGGCATTTTTTTTCTTAATTTAAAAGAGCCACCTAAAATCATCAGAATATGTAATGAACAACGTGGCTGCTCATTAGGATCGGCAGACATATCTTCGCCTTCTCGGACCTCTTCTTTCTTTAAATATATCCAAATAATACTCTGCCCATCGTATTTTAATTCGTCTTCTAACAAATGCTAGTTCCATTCCTTTATATACTACCTGTTGTATTTCCCATTCTAGATATTTTTCCTTATCTAATTTACTCCTTAAAACATAAAAATATTGTAATTGTTATGTTCAATTTGTTTTAATTTAATTTTTACCTATGGGAGTATGAAGCATGAAAACATTGTAGGATTTGACTAGTGGTTTCAAATAGATAGTTTTCTTGTCTCCACAAATGGACAAACCAGCCTTCAAACAGCTTGTGCAACCCAAAAATATTTTAGAAATTGATTAGGTTAGAAATTTAGAAAAATCGCAAAAGTTTTGAAAATTGCAACTTGTATACCCACTTGTGAAGTACCCCTCAAAAGTACAATCATTGTGAAGTGCCAAAAGTTGCAACTTGTATACCAGCTCGTGAAGTACCAATAACTGTACAATATACAAATGTACAATAACTGTGTGAAGTGCTAAATTTGCAACTTTTAACCAGCTCGTGAAGTAGTACCACTGAAATGTACAATAATTATGTGAAGTGCCAAAAGTCGTAACTTTATACCAGCTCGTGAAGTACCACTGAAATGTACAATAATTGTGTGAAGTGCCAGAAGTTTCAACTTTTAACTGGCTCGTGACGTACCACTGAAATATACAATAACTGTGTGAAGTGCTAAAATTTGCAACTTTTAACCAGCTCGTGAAGTACCACTGAAATGTACAATAATTATGTGAAGTGTCAAAAGTTGCAACTTTATACCAGCTCGTAAAGTACCATTAAAATTTACTGTGATGTGCTAAAAGTTGCAACTTGTATAACTGCTCCTGAATACCACTGAAATAAACAACAGTAGTGCTTCACGAGCTTTTGTACAAGTTGTAAAAGTTCTAAAAGTTGCAACTGTACACTACTGCGCGAATTAACTAATGGAATGACAAAAAAACCTAGTTGCAACTTGTCAGCACTGTACAACTCGGTTTGTTCTCTTGAAATACAGATAATACTGATTGGACAGTGTGGTATACATCAAAATAAATCGCAATGTTGAACAACAAATTTAAATTCTCTATGGAAAAACAAATATTTCGTTCGAAGTCCATAATCCAATATAATACATAGCAATGAAGATGGCAAAGTTTGTTAGGAAGAAACTACAAAACGTATTTATTTTAATGTTCCCTTAAAACCTTAATACGCCCAACCTGTGAGGCGAAAGTACATTGACTGGCATATGCTTATTCGTTTTCTAAATCCTAGAGTATATAGCCATAATCAAGACACGTAGAAGAAAAGTATTTACAACAGTTTTCTAAAAAATTTTAAATGAAAGCGAGCGTAAAGCAACTCAAAAAGAGCGAAGGTAACAAGAGACGTTGCCACATTATTATGAAAACCAAATGTTTCTAAATTCCAAAGAACACAAACTTTGATGAAGTTCAGTCCGCTTGCGTAAGAATATTGATTGATTTATTAAAATTATCCGAATGTTGCGGATACATATACATAAAGGATCTCTCACGTATCCTCGTGTAAGTAGAGCTTGGAAATCGGCATTGATTGTATACTGTATTTCATCCACCCTTCCCGCTTATGTTAAAGGTAAGCCTAAACATGGCAAAGCACCACCAGAGGTGTGTCTATATGGAAATTGCAGCGACAGTTGTTTTCGCGACAAAAATTCCTACTCATTTGTTCCAAGAGGACTTATTACTTAGAGAGGCCTTTGCAAACTTTAACGAGAACAAGGAACTGAAATTGATCGCGTCCAGCTTCAAAACAATTTTTGTTAGTCGTGAGGAAAAGTGTAATTGGAAATGCAGATGAAATAATCGAAACCGTGTTTTCAGATGCACAGCACTGGAAGAGTTTAATTCATTTAAAAATGGAGAAGTACAGACGGACAGAGAGAGAGAGAGAGATTGTCGGGTTTCCTCTGTGTGTGCTTGTTCGCCCGCGGAGCGCCCCTGTGCGTATGTCCGTTTGCAAGGCAGGGCCCTCCTGCGCGTCATTCCAATCTGGCGACGGAAGTTCTACTTTGTCAGGGCGCACATCGATCGATAGCAGCATCGATCTTAATCTCGTGTGAAGCCTTTGTCAAATGATTAGTCTCTCATTATCGCCATAGAACTGGCGTCAAGCCTCCGCAAGAATTGTTTACGGTTCCGCAACCTCATTTGCGGGGGTAGCTGACGAAGTGTGTGTGTGGGGAGAGGGGAGGGGAGGGGTGCAGTGAAAGATTCTCTCCATATGGCAAAGTCGCCACAAAAGGCTTCCTTCGATGTTCATGAGAAATCAGGCGGAAAGTTGGTAGTAAGCTTCGTCTTTTGTCTTGCAGTCGGGGCCCGTAGGATTTTGTCAAAATGAACACCGCCGCCTAATCAGGCGAATTCCGCATCGGTCTTTGTAGTTGGGCCTTTCCAGATGTGGCAGGATCTAAATTAATTTTCCCATATTGATCAGCGATGAAATCACAAGATTTTAAAGGAAAACGTGCCACATGCACCGAGTTTTTTTTTTTTTTTTTTTCTCAGTCTCTTCTTCTAATTCATTTGCATGTGTCAGTTGTCTCCCTGCCTGAGGTGGGCAAATGACGACGGAGGAGGCGGAAAGGGGGGAGGAAGAGAGGAGTGCAGACGTAAACAGTAAAGAAAGACGAGAGAGGAATGTTTTTACAAGATATTAACTGCGGTTAGCCATCTTAACAGCCGCCTAATCGTGTGGTAAGTGTGAAGACTTCACCGGCTACTAAGCATCTTATCAACATCGCGAGGTGCGACGTTTTTTAACCCCCTTCCGCTTTTTTTCCTCTTTCGTTATCGTAATGAGTGCACAGAGGATGCTCCTTTTTATCACTTATTTTTTTTTAATATTCTATACACCGGTTAAGCTCTCTGCTCGGTAATTAGCCTCTTAAGTACCCTTAAAGACATTTTAAAGACTGTTAAAGAAGACTCTTAAGGGTTGTTCTGCTATTCATTGTTACTTAAGTCTATTCCGGAGGGAACAATTATGACGTAAGACAATGGTATTTAAAGGCTCCGCTGTTGTAAGTAAAAGAATCCCATTTTTCTCTGCTGCCCACATAAATACCTGAATATTTCTTTCCCCTCATCCCACATTAAGAAAATTAGAAATACTTTTAAAATATTTATACACGTAGGATACACACGAGTGAACACCTTCAGACTATAGCTGTAAAATTTCCACAAATGCATTGTGTTTAGAATATTATAAAAACCAGTTTCAGAATGGCCAGATCCTCTTGCTATCCATTGAACAACGGATTTTGAATCCTCCAATAGCTACAATCAGCACTGCTCTGATATGGGCTGGCTGGTCTTTCTTTGTGCAAGTTTAATAAGTCTGTTTTCCTTATAGATATCTGGTAAGATTTTCTGGACCATTGCTGATGACTTCGGTGATTTCCAATCAATGAAGTGTCTGCAGTTGAAATATTGATTAGTACCGCGTTAACCATTTAAAAGTATTCACTGAAAGGTTTCCATGTCTACTGACATGGAAACCTTTCAGTGAGTACCGATACGGAAGATAATATATGCTGTGGATGAAACTCATCAGATATCGATTATTGTTATTCTGTTATAGGGAGACTTACCTGGACATAGAAGAACAACAAATGTGTGATGTGAGTTCATGTCAGAAGAATGGCTAAAACTATTACAGAAGCATTGATGCTGTCGAAAAGAGACGAAAGAGTAAAAAAGTAAGCGAATGAAAGAGATACGAAACAAGAGGATCCGACTGGGGATTTTGTTCTATTACATTTATGGCTAGTGACGCACATTCCACTGTGATGTACCCACGATGGTTTCTGGGCAAGGTTAAAAACCGAAGCTTCATTTTCTGATTATTTTCACGGCGACGGAAAGCTATTAAAATCGAATCAGGTGTCGAATAACAGCAATGACATTTCTCCACCATCCTGTTTGGTTTCGAGCTTTGTGGAAACAGCTGATTGATAGCTAAGCCACTGATTTGTTGGCTTGAAGGTCTAATAGCAGTTTGATCGCCTAAAGACCATCAACACTTGTCAGAATCATTTGGAACCGATGTTGAGAAACATCTCGAGGAGATTAACAGTGGTAATGATTACCGAAACAGCCTTTCTTCGAGATAATGGAAAAAAGTGGTCGATTGTCCGGAGGATGTACAAGGCATGCCACCTACCTGAGACATCTGTTAAGACAATAGAAACATCATTTGTAATGCGATGTACTATCAGCAACGCTACTGCAGGTAAGGTGGGGCAAACATATCTTCATTATAATCCTGGCTGGAAGGTTCAGTGCAAACAGCGAACAAAATATTCACTTTGATGTCCAAACAAAAAATAATAACTGTTCTTGCGGAACACAGGAAAACAAAGAGTAATCGGAAGCGTATATAGTCTGGCTGTATTTCATTACTCAAAAATGCATTGATGAATTTTAATCTAGAGGAAGTATTAAAATATCTTTATCTCGGACATCTAAAATAATTGCTTCCTATCCAATCCATTAGGTCAAAAGGTAATAGAGTGTGCTTTACAAACAATTTCTTTATTCTAAAGATTGTGAAAATAAAAACGAACTCCTTAATGTTATGAGTAATTTGAGGGGTCTAGATGCAAAACTCGCCAAGTCCATTTCTTTTGTAATGGAGGACTTGGCGAATTTTGAACCTCAACTAGTGTTGGACTTGAAGAGTTTTTGCATGTAAACTGAAATTTTACATTGCATTTTATACTGGACTTAATAAATTCTGCAGCTTTTTCAAGTAACATTTGATAGATTTTAATCAAAGATTCATTTAGCACTCATAACTCAATTACAAAAGAAATGGACTTAGCGAGTTTTTCATCTTGATCCCTCATATTTAGTTTAATGAATTTGTATACATCATCCTGAATCATTCAAACTAAACAATCTAAAAAAATGCCATATTAGGACCACTCCAGAACTCATTCACTAACATGCCCATAAATTACTTGTGTTCCATTTGCCTATTTTGAGAAAATCCGGATAAATGGAGGGGAGAAAACTGCTGTCCGCGCTGAGGCTGACTGAGTGAAAAAAGCCCATAAAAGTTACTTCCAGAATAACATCCATAAATATTTAAGGATATTATTCTGGAAGTCACTAAGCTTTCTATACCAACAAAAAGGTTATCCAAGGTGTAGACCAAAATGGCTAACAAAAAACTGATTACCTTAATAGCAGAAGATTACCTTAAAAGGTAATCACCTACAACTTACAACTCCGACCTATTTACGCTCCCGCTCTACTTATGAGACTGCCTTCGGCAACAAGCTGGAAGAAACTTGGCAATCAAGCGTTTGATTATTTGTCTGCTATTTGCCTGGCAACGAAGTTTTGAAAATTGTCAGCTTTTGCCTGGACAACGCTCTCAACAGACCACTTTTACTTTGACTACTAAACACAATTGTAAACTCTTTTTCAACCCACTCGTAATCCTTTATCTGCGCCTAAAATCTGAAAATGCCTTTAAAGCAAGATCACCCAAATAATGAAAACTGCGTAATTTGTGGCATTGTTCCGGACGTAGTTATAGAATGTACTTCCTGTCTCAAGACATACGGAAGCGAATGTCTCGCGTTGGACCTAAAGAGGCTCGGGAAGCAGCGACGGAAAGTATGGCAGTGTCCCCCCTGTAAGGGAGAAAATTATATGCAGTCACTAGGAACAACTGGTGAAACTTCTAACAATGACGTTAACCAAATTTCGGATTCACTTGAGCACAGGACCCAACCCGCACCTGAAGTAGACACGGAACAACTGAGATCATCAGATTCACATGTGGAATTGACCCCTGACTCATTACTGGCAGAACAAAATCTCATCATGCAAAAATCAAGTAGTTCCCAACAGGATAACATCCTATCAACAGAGATCTCTGCAATATTTAATCAAGCATCACTCCAACACAGTCCACTCTTTGTCTCGCTCCTCACAAATATCGAGACAACTCTATGTAAGAAGCTATCCCCAATTAATAATATCCTCGCAGACCTACTGCTTGAAAACAAGCGACTACGAGAACAAAATGAATGCATGCACAAAACATTGGAGGTGTTGGGAAAAAACTTTGATGACCTGAAGCACTCTGTTTGTGATCTTGCTCTTCAAACTAACCATCATGAGCAGCATCCTCCGGACGGACACGTTCATGCGAAACCGAGAGTTCCTACCCAAACCACCCCATCTTTATTATCAGATGACTCCTCTCCATCCCCCATTCTTACAACATGTGAGTCTGAAGTTGTGTGCCCTGAAATCACAGCAGATGCCAGCGAATACTCTGGAAATACTGCCTCCCAGAAGATCCAGAGAAGTCATCAGGAGCAAAACCTGCCAAATTGCACCTTTTCGCGATCACAAAACTCACATATGGGGTCCCCTCGCTCGAGACCGGATAATGCTTTTTCCGCGGAAGTACATCGCAATTGTGGCTCCACCTCAAACAACGTGAGAGGTAAACATTATACAGGGACTACGATTGTATCTAATGTAAAGACCCATAGAGACACTACAACGTATGCAATGATTGCAAGCCAACGAACAAAAGAACAAAGAACACTGACCCGTACTCCAACTCTTAAGGAACTGAGCCCCAATCTTAAAGTTATTGGAACCAATTTGCACTTCAGCAAGATGCAAATTGCGAACACTCGAATGATGGACAAGCGGATGCGTAATGTCTTCATTAGTAGGCTCTCCCCTGCTACCACAGCTGATGATGTGGAAAACCTTCTTGCTGCATTCAAAATGAACGGTAGAGTCACTAAGCTGTCCACGAAATATCCCACCTACGCCTCCTTTAAGATCGATGTAGCTGATGCAGATTTTGAAGCACTCTTCAATCCTGAAATCTGGCCTGCTGGAGCTCTAGTTATGCCATATCTCGGGCAGCGACATAGAAGTAATGGAAAGGACTCCCACCAATGGTACCCTGATTCATAGCAATCCCAGATCTTGTTGCCGCAACCAGAATCACAGACACAGAACACCAAGATACCGATCCCTGTGCTCGTCAATCCTAGACACACCCCGCTGAATCGAGTAGTGCCATGTCAGAGACCACCCATCCGTATCAAAGTACCCAGAGTACCTGCTTGCACCATCTTTTATCAGAATGTGCGTAGTCTTAGGAACAAGCTTGATACTATGGAGCAAATTCTGCTCCCCGGACATTTTGACCTGCTCGCCATCACCGAAACCTGGCTGAATGATGATGAAGAATTCCTAGCGGCAGCTGCCCCAGCTGATTATGGGGTCGTATTCACATCTCGGATTGCACGCAAGGGTGGAGGCGTCGCATTATTCTACAAGAAATCCGCTTTCAAGCTATTGGATAATAAATCCAGTAACTCTCCTAACTATGAAGCAATCCTCGTTACGTTAGGATACAACTTCGTGACGTTTGACGTCTGTGTGCTGTATATACCCCCAAAGCCGTCCCAGCAAGTCATCCTTGAAGTTTCCAACTGGTTAATCAATCAGCTGCATCCCACAGCTTCTCACTTAGTTTGTGGTGATTTCAATTTACCTCCTCAGCTATCTAATCTGAAAAAGGATCTTCTGGCACACTTGAGATGTGCTGACCTACAACTTATTAATGAAGCTCCAACTAGGAGGAATAACCTCTTAGATCTAGTTCTAGCCTCTTTCCCTTGTACCCTTGATTACATTACAGAAACGTCATTTGACTCTGATCATGTCCCAATACATGTGACCGCATATCTGCCAGCCCCCAAATTAGAAGCCAGAAGGACAACAACAAAGGTTGACATCACTAGCCCCAACTTACTTGACGTAGATAAGTGCATCAGAGCCGCCTCTCTCATTCTCTGGGTGGCCTTAGAGACTTGTGACCCAGAACTAGCTGTGAACATTCTCACAAACTGGATCAACACGGTTGCCAAATATGCTGCCTCCAAAAAGATCACAATCAGTCCATATACAAGACTTTGGTGGAATTCTGAACTCAAAATGAGTTTCCAGCTGAAGCAACAGCTCCATCGCACATGGAAACAGTCGCAAAATGTCAATGATCGTATCGTTTATTCAAGGGCACGGGCTCAATTTAATCGCCTGAAATCCGAGGCAATCAAATTATACGTTAACCGTGAGCTGGCTAAAGGAAAAATCCCATACAAGAAAGTGAACCCTCATTTTCCTTTACAACTTGATCCTGAATTGTGGCTCGATTTCGTCACAAGATTTAACCGTAATCCTATGCCAAACTCAGATCTAGCTCTACTAACAGAGCCCATCCAGCAAGAAGTGTTGAACAACATTCAGATTACAAAACAACAGCTGATCGTAGCCATCAATTCTCTACCTGCCTCGTCAACCACTGGTGATGATGGAGTTCCCCAATTCATGCTCAAATGCCTAAGTCCGTATATTATTCAGCCACTTTTAATTATCTTCAACCAGTTACTCTCGAACAAAATTTTCCCACAGCAGTGGAAAAACTATCTCATCAAACCTTTAGCCAAAGTTCAGTCGCCATCGAAACCTAAACACTTCCGACCCATCTCCAACTCCTCCAGCCTGCTGAAGCTCCTGGAGAAGGCCTTACTTCCCATCCTCACTAAGCAGATCTTGCCCAGTAATCCAGCCCAAATTCACTACTCCCTTCCAAACAGATCAACGATCACCAATCTGCTAGCCACCACGAATACTATCTTGTCAGCATTGGAGAATAGGCAGGAACTAGCTGTGACTTACTTAGACATTGAGGCTGCATTTGATGCCGTCCAAGTAAACCAACTTCTCACTCTCCTGGAATGCCACTTCCAGATCACAGGGAACATATTATGCTTTCTCTCCTCTCTTCTGAATAACAGAGTTATAAAGCTTCATACAGGAGATCGCACCCTTACTAGATCCGTCACCGCAGGAGTCCCACAAGGAGGGGTCATTTCGGGCCTTCTATTTTCATCCATTATCTTCCCACTGGTTGCACATTCTCGATGTCTACTGAGCTATGCGGACGATATCAAGATACTCACTCCCATCATCCCAGGTCAAGACCTAGATCTGGTAAAAGTGGAAATTAACAACACTCTCACCACAGTCACATCTTACCTCTGCCAGTTTGGGCTCAAGATCAATCCTGCTAAGTCCAAATTCATGGTGTATTCATTGAAGCAAACGCCTTCTTCTCTCCAGCCTTCGGTCGGCAACACCCTCATCCCAATTGTGTCCAGCCATCGTGATCTGGGCGTTGTATTCGACCCAAAACTTCGATTCAACGCCCACATCGACATGCTCCTCACACGTGCTTCAAGACTCCGGTGGATAGCAAAACAACATCTCCTTCATATCACAGATAAAAAGATAACTGTGAGGTACATAAGAACAGTTATCTTTCCACCTTTACTCTATGCTGCTGAAATTTGGGCGTCAGCGGCACCGTCAATAACGAAACCACTCTTTGCCACAGAATTCTGGCTCCTAAAGTGGGCCAACAGGAAGCACAACCTTCCAGCTCAGATTCGTACCACGCAGCTTGCCAACTCTCTCGGAATTCCACGGCTTCCCACCTTAGTCGACGACCAACGCCTCCTAGCAACAGTCAAGATGATAACAGGCATAATGGCAACACCTTCATTCTGGGATACCTGTGGCTGGAGGATCCCCCCTGCTGCCCTTAGGGCCAATCCCGAGCTCTACTCGCATTCAGCACGACTCCATCTCTCGGACAGGTTCCTTCCTCAGCAGATGCTCAAGCAAACCCAGGCACTGGACGCCGACCTCAACAAATTCGCTGCTGACCGGACTTACCGGAAAAAAATTATGACGAGTAGGACTCATCAGCAATGACTGATGTCTACCTTGCATCTGTTCCTGTCTGATTGAGCTGGTGCTCTTATCTCGATGTTAAGCCAGCTCAATCAGATTAACTCTCGTAAGGAGTTCTCTCCTTTGTATTATAATGTTTTCTTTGTAAAATTACCGTTTTGTAAATAATTGTTCAATTTTCCCGGAAGTTTGGGAAACTGTAAGCCCCTGGCTTTATGGCCGTGAAGGGTAATAAAGATTATCTCTCTCTCTCTCTCTCTCTCTCTTTAAAAGCTGCATAGGATGATTATAAATTATCGGTTGACCCTGAATCTTACAGTAAATATAAATTAGTCTGTAATAAATCAGCTCAGGAAGTTAGCCATGTTAAGACAGATTACATGAAGTCCTTAGCTAAGAGTGCATAGAACAGTAACAAGGATTTCTTTGCTTATATTAGCAGTAAAAGGTAAAGAATCACCTATTGGTCGACTTGATATCTGTGGTAACAGTATGTGCATTCAAATATTGAGGATACCAGTGGTATAGCACTAATTTGGAGGTGAGGGATTTTTACATAACAAAAGGGATTAAAAGTGAAAAAGTTATCTGATGGAATCTGTCCAGTTAAACTGAAGGAACCAGCAAAAGATCTAAGTAACCTTTTAGCTGTTGTAATGAGAACATCCATGGAGTTAAACGAAGTCTCTGTAGATTAGAGATGTGCAAATGTTTCTCCTATTCCAAAGGTGACAAGAGGGTAAAATGAGCAACTACAGACCTCAGTCTGATTTCTGTGCCAGTCAAGGATGCAATACAAGATAATCTGGACTGGGATGGAATTATAAGGGAGTCACAACATGTCTTTGTAAAGGACAGATCATGTCTGCCAAATCTAATTAGTTACTGTGTCGGTAAAGAATTAGATTAGAGGGAATAACTTTGATACCATTTACTGAGATTTCAACAAAGCTTTCGATACAATCCCACATGAACAATTGTTTTCTAAATTGGAGAAATGTAGATTTAAGGGTACGGTAGTACTATGCATAAAGGTATAGTTAAGTGGTAGGGGACAGAGTCATCATAAATTGTACTGCTCTTTATGGACTTTGTGCGTGGAGCCCCACAACATTCGGTTCTTCTCTCCCTCCTTACTGTTTCTATTTATTAATGATATTGATATAGGAATTTCAAGTTAAATGTCTAAGTTTGCTGATGATACAAAGGTGGGCAGAATATTTAGTAACGATTAATCAGGGAATGCTGTTAAAATAGAAACTTATGTAATTGAATCTGTACTGAACTCGTTCCTTCGAAGAGCCACGGCAGAGGCTCTTCGAAGGAACGAAGAAAAAGTGAAAAAGTTATCTGATGGAATCTATCCAGTCAAACTGAAGGAACCAGCAAAAGATCTAAGTAAACCTTTTAGCTGTTGTAATGAGAACGGCAGAGGCTCTTCGAAGGAACGAAGAGCCACGGCAGAGGAATGGTTGTCTGTCTGTCTGCACGGTACATGTTATTGTTCAAGTAGTAGTGAAAACCCACTGTCCTCAGTAACAAGAATAACGTACTGCAAGAATTATGCCATTAGAATGAAAATTGAGGAAGAGATTTGGGTTTTATGATATAATCACACATAAAGCTGTTAAGCAGTGTAAAGAGGTGACCAGGAATGCGCATGGTGTTTATCAATTAAGTACCGCACCTTTACATCTAGGGAGAATGAAATTCTTTATACAAATCAATGGTGAAACCGCATTTGAAATATTGTGTCCAGATTTTGGAGGCCACATTTAGGGAACATCTTGCGCTTCTTTTGTGTAAAGCGAAGTCGCCCTTCTTTGGATAGACGAGCGATTCATCTGGTGAGAACAGAAAAGGGGCATCCATGTAAGAAGAGATACGAATGTGGAAGAGGAAAGGTATAATTGAGTGATGTATTTGGGGGTAGGGGAATTTAGGAGATTTAAATTACAACCAAGAAGAGGATGGGTAGCAATAACAGGGACCACTGACATAGTGGCTTTTGAAATGTTAAAATTTTGTTCTAATTTGTTTGTAGTTTTGAAAAGTTTACTGATGTTTGGAATTAAATTTGAGTGGTGTATATTTGAGAGAACTGTAACTCAAGACGAAAATCTTGCTCTCGTAATTTCTCGGCTTACAATGATACATTTGATATCGTAATGCTTACTTTTCTCATTCTGTTCATTGTAGAGTTTCTAAAACATTGTTAAAGTGAGGTGACTTAGCGATGCCTCCCTCTATGCTACAGTCTTATTTACACTAGTGACTAGGTGCTCTCCTTATATACTGTCTGTAAATTGCGTGTAAATTTTCTGTTTGTTGGAAGAAAAACCAGGGTTTCCGGTAGAACAAACCATGCTACCCTCGTCTGAGACCGACTAACTCAGCAAGTTGTGAAAAAGCCCATAAAAATTCCTCACGTCATCGACGGGACACGAACTCAGGTCTTTTACACCCCGAGGACGGCTATTCTACCAACTGTGCCACCCACAAGGGCCAGTCGAAATTTATACATACAGCTGTCGGTTCCAGAATAGATTGAGAGGATACTTTTTTATTCTTTTTCTGTGCTTCTCCATACGTGTATTGTAGGGTATGTGTGTATTATGCACCAAAGAAACTAGGGCTGTGTTGGCAGAAATATATTGTGGTGGGTATGCTATTTGCTGGATGAAGAAACCGAGTTTCCGAGAGAGGAAACCACGGAAATCTGGCCTAAAACCGATTATCTCAGCCAAGTTATAAAAAAAAATCAAAAAAAAAAAAATTCTCATCGAAGGTATTTCTGGAAATGGGACTCGTCTCATACCACCCCTGTTATCTGGAGATGCAAATCGATGATAATTATTAACTCCATCAAATGAGTCGTCTGCACACATTTTCTTTAGTCGCGTTAGAGGTGTCCTAGACCTAAGGTGAATTTCTTCTCCTGCTCCCTAGTGGGTAGAACTGTTAGTATAATCATCATCCTCCTCATACTAGGTGGAAAAGTCCTGACTAACTCAGGACTTTTCCACCATCATTCATCTCCACCAATTAGGAGATGGATTTTTATGGGCCTTTTACACAACATGGCTGAGGTAGTTGGTATCAGGCGAGGGTAGCATAGTGTTTTTCCTCCCGGAAACTCGAGATTTTCTGCAGCAAGCAGCAAATCGACCACAGAACACGTGTAATTTACAGACATACCGGTATATACGATGCAGTATGACCTAAGTTACTCATGCTTCAAGCCCAGTTCGAATCCCGTAAATGATGAGAGGAACTTTTATGAGCTTCTTTCATTCTGTGGCTCAGCTAGTCAGTTTCAGGCGAGGGACATCAAAAGGTTATTTGTTTATTTTTTCTCAAGGAAACTAGGGTTTTTCATCCATAAAACCTTTTTTTTGACAGAAGAAATGGGAATACAACTTGATTAACATTTAGTGGGCATTCCTTCGTATTACTTGGTATTACTCAAAGCTGCAAGGAATTCTGTGGATAGATGCTTAATAAACCTTTACCAATTCCGGAACTTTACCCTTTTGGGATGGGGGAACTAAGAAGCTGATAGCGGATAATATACAAATAGAAGTCAAGGTAGAGAAGGGATGGAGGTGACAGTTAAGACTATAGTAGCTCTCGAACTATATTAAACTGTTAGCCACTTCATTAAGAACAGTGCTCTCTCTCTCCTGATTATCAGGCATGCCTGACACAGTTATTGTTCTCTCGAACCATACGAATCTCCCGTTTAGAAACCTAATAACCAAGCGAACCTTAATGAACGGCTTAGCGTTGATTAATTCCAAAATTACACGATGCGGGCAGTAGATATGAACACTTCAACGGGAGAGGTTGCTCAATTTTCTCTTACTTTAAGCGATGCTAATCGGGGATTCTTATTCGTGAAAGTGCTTATAACGCTAAAGATATACAAAATATGCTAAATAATTTTTCAGTCTATTGTAATTAGATCGCGTTTAAAAATAGGTATAGACACATCTCTCTAGTGGAACAACAACAGATTAGGTCATAAAGTACTATCATATTAGAACAGTCCAGGACCGAACTTAAAGACACTTTATAAAATATATGAACCTTTCTTCAGTATTCAATCAGGCGGCCTTTGTTTCAAATAACGGCAATGTGAGGCGCAGAATAAATTCTGGAAGGTGTTTCAGTGCATTTTGGTAACCATTCTAGCAAAATATCGTGTAGCTTGGACAAAGTTGAAGAAAGAGGACTTCGTTGCCGAAGAGCTCTCTCCGGCATATCCCGCACATTCTTAACAGGATTGAGATCAGTGAAATATGGGGACCAGGGTAGATGGTGGAAACCAGTGTCTTGTTCTCCGGAGCATTCTTGCACAATTCTGGCACGATGCGCTGTTGCTTTGTTCATCCATAAAGTGGCCATCACCTTCGGGATAAAAGTGTAACATTTCAGGGTGCTGATAAAAAAATTCAAGTACTTCCTGGATGATATTCTACCTTCCACCTCCAGATGCTTGGGTTGTCTTAACAAATCAAGCAGGTTCCATCTACTCTTGATGTTCTCGCCACCCTTCTGCTTGCCATCAGTGCAAAACAAAGTGTATCGTGACTCATCTGACCACATTCCATCGTTCCACCGTCCATTAATGACGTTCTTGGCACCAAGCGGATTTTTTTTGTGTTTCTCTGAAACCAAGTGGCTTCCGAATAGGTAGGCGACTGCCAATACTCAATTTTTTCAAATCCCTGTGTATGGTACCGGTTGAAATAGGGCAGTTCTTGGTTTAGTTGAATTTAGATGTTATTTGCTGCGCACTAGATGTTCTTATTTTCCATACAGTCCTCCTTGGAGTACGACAGCTTCGTTCTTGAAATATTGTTTTTTTTTTCCTGCCACATTTACGCCTTTGAGATGGATACTTTTGAGAAACCAGTTATATCTTTTGTTTCTTGAATCATGGCTCCTGTTAAACGTCACCACGATAAGATCTTTTTCAAAGTCGGATAGATCACACGTTTTCCGCTTTCTGGCTTCAGGTTATTGCAGTGTCAAACAGCCTTTGCAGTCTTTATACTCAATGAGACAACTATTGCATTTCTTCACATTTCTTCTGTCTGTAACTGTCTTAATAAAAGGTTCGTATTTTTTTGGCCAGTGTGTGTATAAACCCGTGTGTATTATATCCTTTGCTGGAGAAAAACACGAATTTCCAGGGGAAGAGATGTTGCTAGAATAGCAATATCTCTTCCCCAAAGATTCCAATCCTGTATTAACAGGATTGGAATCTTTACCACCCGGTAGCCACTATACTACCTGCTTAGACTGTCATAAATACTAGACTTCCCTTTACTGGACCAAACATTCGCTTCAATAATGTCTTATTACCATAGCAGACACAAAGGCTCCAACGCTTGGATAGCGATGATTCAGGTATAGTTCGAAAGCCTTTCTGGGACTTTAAGAAAGTGTCCTTCAAATGTTAATTAGTGAGGACATTTAAATGATTATGGTTGTTTGAATGGTTCCATAAAATACAGCACAGTGTGAGAATCCGATGTTCTGTCCATTGTCGAAACTAATCCTTTCAAATCACCGGTTGTATCAGATACGAATTACCCTCGTCGAACTGTTATTTCGCACGCATATTTTCCCCTCCCCCATCTTGGCCCCTACAAACCATTTCCTGTCATCTGCCAACATCCCACGCAAGTGCACACTACTTTATTTCCTATCGATTGTTGTGAGAAATATGAAACTCAAAGCTGTGTGCAACCGTACAGCAATCGAAGCCCGAAATTCGAGCTAATAACTATACAAAACCGCCATATTAAACGTTCCCTGTAGTCTCTGAGATATCGTTCCGTCCCTTTCATTTTCCCGTCTATGCATGCATGCATGCACGCACGCACACTCCTGCTGTGTGAACTCAGAGCGCAGAGGTTCAGTAGTGATCATCCCAGTCTTTCCTAACCGGATGCATCGAGAGATATTAGTATGGATTTTTCCATTCCGTTTCCACTTACCTTGGACAGGCAGGCCAGTGGCAACACTTGTTGACTGATATTCTAATAGGGTGGCTGTTTTATTATTATGACCGCAACAGTGCTCGGCGTACCTTGCACAAGTCAATCGGTTTATTGCTTTCTAAACATAAGTCTTCCGATATCATGTTCGTTATAGAACTCAGGACTTCGTGTATGCAAATATAAAACCTAATGGATGATGACCGGGAGTTACCTGGCATACTTGCTTCAATTCAAAACAGGAAAAATAAAACAGCGACAGCAGTCTTCTCGAAAAAATACCATAAATGATTCGACCAGCCCAAAATGTAGTTGATATCCCAGTCTCTCTGAAAGATTAAATGTCTTGAAGACTGTCTTAGAGCATGAAGATCCTTTACCACTGCGAAGACTGTCTCACTCTTCCTATGGTAAGGCTCGTAATTTCTAAGATTACAAAATGTTGACTCTTCCCTTTAAGATAAGTGGCATGAATGACTCTTCATATCTTTCCAATCTCCATTATGTTAGTGTGCTTTGAGATTAACACACGTTGGATGAAATGCTGCAGTTCTGAACTTTTTCTGACTGAGACGTCTAGATATCCTGATGGAGAGAATTTATATTTGGAGAATGACTAGTCTAGACGTTCTAACGATCCGGTTTGTGAGAAAGCGATGAATTTAAGTGTTTGAGTGGAATGTGTTGAATTGAGTTGTCGCAATCAAGTCAGTTATTAAATTTTAAAGTATCCTCTCCCTTAATTCAACTCTTTAAACAAATCCATATACTTAAATTAATTTTAAGCAGTTTTATCACCTTTTAAATGTTATTTGAACGATTAATAACCTATATTTTTTAAATTCAAATAAAACTTACTTGGATTATAAACAAGCAATTAGACTGCTTAATTAAATCAGTAAATTACTTAGATTGATTGCTTACATTAGAAAGTTACTTAGCTTGAGTTACCTGATTTGCGTGAAGGCATCTTTATGGATAATTTTGCCACCATGAGCGATTCAAAGTCCTTATGTGTAACGTAATGGAATGTAAATTAGGGCAGAATTTCCTTTTGTACGTTGACCCATCGTGACTTATGTGTCTACTGTTTGGTGTATAGCAGCGTAATCTTACCATAGAACCATTTTTGGGCTCGAATATTGAATTTAGAAGTGGCTCTTTGGAAACCTTTCAGAGATGTCTCTCTTCCCCATCTGTCTTCCAAGGCCACTGTTTTAAAGAACCTGGTCTTCCTTTGGTTGAAGTGGTTTGGGATCTCCATATAATGAGATTAGTCTAAAATCTATTGGCTGGAATTCACGATATGAACCACTGGAATTTCTTGCAGTAAAGAATACTTGGCCGGTTCTGCTCCTCTTTAAAGGAAAAAGAAAAGTGCCAACTATTTATTTAGCGCCACTCTAACCCTTTTTTTCCTCTGGAGCATTTCCTCAATGACATTTGGAGTTCACAGCTGATTCAGGGACATCTTTAAAAAGAGAATTTTGGATTTGCTATGCCTAGTCCAAATATATAGTATTAATATATCCACCAAATCAGTGTGGCTAAAAAGAAAATAGAAATATTTTTAAATCATTTATTATTTTAAATACAACAATTTCAATGTTTATCCTCTTCAAAGTGCTTTCCATCCGCGCCTACAATGCTCCATTCGCGATTTCCAGGATCTAAAACAGCAACGGAAGTACTCGGAAGATACCGCCTTTGCTGTGTTGTTCTTCTGAATGTCTGAATCCTCAAATCGTTTTCCTTTGAGGTGGATTTAAATTTTTTGGAACAGAAAAAAGTCGCATGGCGCCAGATCTGGTGAACACAGCAGGTGCTCCAGTGTTGTACTGGAGCAGGTGCTCCAGTGCGGGTGCGAGTGGACAACAGCCAACAAGGTTAAGTGCTCCCGTTCTGTGATGTCACGAGCGTACCGTGACTGGCTGAACAGTGGTCTTCGCCCTTGGTGGGTGAGGGTCGTGTTTCTCGTCCTGTATTACAGCATCGATGCAGGACAGTGGTCCATCTACCCACCCAGTTCAACGCAGGAACAGCAAGACCAATCTCCACATGGACTCAGTGTTTAGTATTACGTGACGAGCGGTACCGGGAATTTCCCCCAACTCTGCGTAGTGAACCAGGGGAGTATGTGGCATCGACTCCCTCCCCCCGCTGACCGTTTATCTTGGCGTGGAGCCAGGCCAGGAAATAGTTCGACCCTCCAGAAGAATAAGTCCTCTGGCGAGGCGAATCCCAGGATCGCCTGAGTTTCCCAGGAAGGACCCAGAAAAAAATTGCATAGCAGTCTTTGTTGAAAAGGATCGCGGGAGGGGGAGGAATAACACCAAGAACGGGAGGAGTTAGTTATACAAGGGTGGATTAACTTTGCATTAGTAACATCCCCCTTGTGTAGGAATGGACTGGTCTATGAAGCTGCTGAAAGCTAAAAGTCGGGAACGGCTGATATAAGATTGTAGGTCGCACCCTTCGCGATCAGTTTTTCAGTGTCTGCGAGGAAGAATGGGTTGTGGATGCCTTCCCCAATGGTGGGAAGGCATCCACCATTGGGGTTTGAGAGAGGATAATCGAGGTGGCCCTGTGCAGGGGCAGGAGTCTGCGCGGGTAGCACAGTGGTATCGTCACCGTCCTCCCCACACCGGGTGGAAAAGGCCTGGGTTCGAATCCCGTCGATGACGCGAGGAACTTTAATGGGCTTTTTTCACTCCGTGGCTGAGTTAGTCGGTCTCAGGCGTAGATAGCAAGGTTTTTCTCCCCAGTAACTGGGGTTTTTTCGTCCAGCAAAACAGGCAAATCGACCATGGAACATACGCAATTTACAGACACAAATACGGGTTAATGTATTTAATTACGGGCAACCCTAAAATAATAATAATTTGATTTTTTGTGCAGGGGCAGGTGCCAACCCAGCGAATGTTCAGTTCACAGTGGACTTGAGATAGGCCGAATTTTCACACAGTCCCTAGGGGAACAGTGTTAGCAATCCCATGCCACGCATTAAGAAGACCAAACGGAGCGTCAGCTGTCATGATCGGTGTGTGCTGCTTGACAGCGACGATTGGGTGATGGGAGTCTGTGATAGGGGCTCTGCCCTTTTAATGCCCTTTGTCACAATCGTCAGCATTTGCCAAATGGCAATCCAACAGTGGGTTACCATTTGAGTCCAGTGTCAGCAATAACAATCCAATATCGTGCCAAGACACAATGTCAGCAGTCTAATGAAGTTGTTGTTACTATTGGTTACAGTGAAGTTGGATTATGTAATTAATTTACAGTTGTATTTTGAAGCAGTGTTGGTCCTTGGTTATCACGTCTTATTGTAACTACATACTCTCTGGGCATGTTCGATCAGTACTTTATAATAGTTCTGTTATGAAAAGATGTTCATGGTCTTTTACCAGTGAGCTGATTTGGCCAATTAATTGACTTTTTTCATTTCATAGTTTGGGAAATCATATAGTGCCCAATCTTCATTGGCACCGAGAAGCATAGTGGATCTTCTGACCACCCAAGTCTATGGAGTTTAGTCTTGAAGGAGCCATGCTTGTTAAGAAAAAAATTAATGTATGGCCTGGGAGAGTACCATGAAGGGAGCTTAAGGCAGACAAAAGCTGCTTCAGGTAGAAACTACCATAGCTGCTATAGGCTATGCCGGTCGACTTCCTTCACGGGTACCTATGCTCACTGTCAGACACCTTGAATGGGTCTGTCAGTAGCCATTTCCTGGTCTGATGAATGGGATTCATCAGACCAGGAAACTCTGCTTACTGGTCTGATGAATCCCATTTCTAACTCTGTCATGCTGATGGGCGTAACCGCATTTTGAGAAAGCAACATGGAGCCATGGCACCTGAATGCAGTGTTGGAGTTCGGTAGGGTGGTAGGGGTGTTGTTATGGTTTGGAACTGTTTTCGTGGCGTGCCCTGGGTCCATCGTTTAACAACGGTTTGATGAGAATGCCTACCTTTCTATCGTCACCGACCAAGAACACCCCTTCCTGATGATGTTGTATCCAGACAAGTTTGGCGTTTATCAGCAAGCTAGATGCAAGGCCCAGCAGATAGCTAACTGGTTTCAGAAACGTGATAATGAATTCTCCTCCTTCCTCTCGTGACTCACAAAATCGCCCGATCTCAACCCAATTTAGCATGCTTGGAACCTACTGGAAAAGGATTTCGATGCAACGACCATTCATCTGAAAATGTGCTGGCTGCACACATCGTGAAACGCATGGTAGCACTACCACGAGACAACCCGCGACACCTTGTGGAGAAGACATGTACAGAATGTTTTATGGGCAAAAGGTGGCTCCACGAGATATTGGACAGATGTTGCTAATGCAAAGCGAGTGTATAAGCTACTTTCTGCGGCAATCCAATTGAAAATTTTTGTTTTTCATTTTCCTTTTTTTAATTTTTAATTCCTTATCTCACCTTCTTTCAAACAGAGTTAAAAGTTCCCCTAAAAACAAAGTTGTAAACACTTAACAACATCGTGTTTCATCATTCTAAATCTAAGAAACATTGCATTTTATAAGTTAATTCTAAATAATCAAATGTGATTTCCTTTCTTAATTTTAATAGTTGTACACAAGCAGCACTGTGATTAACTTAGGTTGGTCAATATTTATACAAAAAACAGATGCATATGATGTTAAGTAGATATAGAAGATTAATGCAAAATGTAAGATTATCAGTTTTATACACAGATCCAAAAAGTCACTGAAAACTTCAAATAGTTTAAAAGAATACGTTAATAATGATTCTCTTTAATCTCTGAATCCAATATCTCCGTATGCAAATCAATAAAATAAAAGTTTTATTTGTAAGGTAGTGCGAGTTCTTTTATATGAATGAAACTTTCAAAATGAGGAAGCACTTGACTAAAGTAACTGGAATATTAATCTTGTATCCGAAAGTTATTTTGTAAGTTCTAATTTTTTTTCCCAGCTATTGCTTTTCGCTCTCTCTGCTACAAAATTAAACCCGATCGTGATAAATAGCAAATAATGTGCTCGGTTCCAATTTCTGAAATACTAAATACAATTTTTCTGAATTCTGGATTTCAAGTGGGAGTTTAATATAAGAGAAAAATTTTGACACATAAATCTAAGTCTAAGCATAAAATCTAACAGTTCAACTTGTAAGCTGCCAGCAACTTATAAAATAAACGATTCTATATTTTAACTAACCCCCACGGGGGACAAAACGAGTACCTTTAATTCAGAATCCTTAAAATTAATATCTCAAATTGAAAACTAGAAAGTTTCTTAACTCAAGTTTGTTTAAAGAAATATTTTGAAGTGTAATCAATCGCTTTAATAATAATAAAGTAATAAATTTAAAGTCCATACAAAGCTCTAAATAACCAGACAGAATAAAATTTGTCAAATCTTTATTTAGCATCCTAACCACCAGATGGCGATACTCTTCAGGAATACGTGTGCTTTCAAAAAGATTAAATACCAAACCATAAGAAGCGCAGTGGTGGCTGTCAAGCCTCATTTATTGAAATATAAAAGTATTAAAAATGGCTTCTTCTCTGTTACTCTTTATTAATGTGCATCCAAGCTATTAATTCTTGTTTTTTTGTGGAAAAATTGTTCTGGTGACAATCTTCTTGAGTCCTTAAGTTTTGGTACTCCCAGAGTTTTTCTGTAGATGACCATAAAACCTGTCGAGAGTTACCCACGTATGGAATACAGGATGTGGTGTGAAGTCTTTGTTGTCGAAACACAGTCCACTCCTATTTCTCCCTAAAAGGGTAAAAATACCAAATCTATAACTGACACCTTTCTGCTAATGGGACGAGGTTGAAAATCAAGCAGCAAAACAGTCGGATAGATCAATGATCTCCATAGACAAATCCTCTCCGATTAGTGCAAGGGTGTAATGTTCAACTCAGCCATTTTATCAGACGACCAGAAAGCATTTCTAATAACTTCTTTAGTGGACTACTTTATCAAAGGATTCAGGTGGGAAAACTGCGCAACTATAAACTTCGTATGAAGGAGAACATAGTGGGGGGAACGATGGTTTCAGGTAGCCACCATTCCCTATCAGCTACCAGAGCTATCAGTGCGGTAACGTTCAACTAAAAGGAAGACCTCGACCCTTATATCTGAATAGTTCAAACATATGGAAATCACATCGTACGACAAAAGACATTAAGTCCGTCACTTCTACGTAATTATCTAGAGGCCGCTAGTCGAGCAGACATTTCAAAGAACGCCGCCTGCTGCAGCTGTGAATAATACGAACTGACTTTTAGAGACAGGCCGAGGAGCATGATTCTCTAAGTGCTTTCGGACTCCAGACGACACAGCGATGAGTTGTTCGCCGACCTGACAGACGCCATCCAGCACACACAGTGATTAAGGTCGTGTTCTGGAATAACTCAAACGAACGTAGATGTCAGTGAGAATTTCAAATGACACATATATGCACATACAGTTCTTTCATATAGGTACGATATATGTATACTCTCCAGCAAAAAATTATAGTGGCTCTCTGATTTTTTTTTCTGTTCTTTTCCTCCAATAAAAATGAGCATGGGCTCGCCTGAACTTCTGCTAGAATAGTGTAGGTAGTGCTTTCAATGTTCTTCATAAATTATCTTCAGAAATAATACTACTGAAGGACTGATAGAGAATTATACAAGGAGCGAGGGAATAAAGCCAGCAGTGGGGAAGATGGATCGCAAATTAGTAACACATATGACATACCCGTATCCTTCCTGATGAGGTAGAATATGCGTTGAAGAAAATGAAGAATCACAAAGCCCAGGGGGAAGATGAAGTTACTGTAGAGTTGTTAAAATTGGGAGGAAGAGACATGGCACAAAAACTGGCAAGACTCTTCACAAAATGCATTAGAAACGGTGTGATGCCAAAGGAGTGGAAAAATGCAATCGTAGTTTTGCTGCATAAGAAAGGAGATAAATCAGAAATTGGAAATTATAGACCAATTAGCTTGTTATCGCACATCTACAAGTTGTTCACAAGGGTTATTACTAACAGATTAGAAAGAATACTTGATGAGAATCAACCGAAAGAGCGAGCTGGCTTTAGGACAGGATTCTCAACTATGGATCACCTCCACAGCTAATGGAGAAAGCAAATGAATATAAAACACCATTATGCCTGGCATTTGTGGATTATGAAAGGGCATTTGACTCCATACAGCATAAGGCAATGTTTCTAGCACTGCAAAGACAAGGCATTGATACACCATATATTATGATTTTGAAGAAAATATATGAGAACGCTACCTCCTTTATTAGACTAGACAAAGACAGTAGCAAATTTAAAATTGAGAAAGGAGTTCGACAAGGAGACAATATCTCCGAAGTTGTTTACTGCTGCCCTTGAGGAAGCTTTCAGAAGATTAGACTGGTCGCAAAAAGGAGTCAATGTGAATGGAGAGTACCTAAACCATTTACGATTTGCAGATGATATTGTGGTCATAAGCCACGATCCCAAAGAATTAGAGGAAAATCTTAATCAGTTATGCAGAGTTAGTAAGGATTTTGGACTAAATATGAATATGGCTAAAACAAAAGTAATGATGAACAAGTATCCCCAAGTATTAGGGATATAATGATTGAAGGAGCAGTAATTGAAAAGGTGGAGTCATATACTTATCTGGGACAAGTCATCAGCTGTAATAATGATAAATGGCTGGAAGTCGAGAGAAGAATAAATTTTGGATGGATAGCATTCAGGAAATATAGTCACATACTGAGGAACATATCCCAATTTGTCTAAAACGTAAAATAATGAACCAATGTATACTCCCATCATGACTTATGGAAGTGAAACTTGGGCACTCACCAAAAGAATGGAAGAGAAGCTGAGAACTACCCAGCGAAGAATGGAACGAATTATATTAGGAATTAGACTGTTAGATAAGAAGAGAAACACGTGGATTAGGCAGCAAACTGAAGTAAAGGACATTCTCTTATCAAAACTAAAGAACTAAAATGGTCTTGGGCAGGATACATAGCTTAAATATCGAAGACATGATGACAGATGAACTAAGAGAATAACAGAATGATACCCAAGAGGAGCTAGAAGAAAACCTGGAAGGCAACGACGGAGATGGACAAATGAAATTCATGAGTTTGTGGGCGTAAATGGATGACCATTGCACAAAACAGAAGGAACTGGAAAGTTGCTGGAGAGGCCTTCATCCTGCAGTGGATTGAAAATGGCTGATGATGATGATGAAGGACTGATTTTAAGTTGGACGATTGATTCAGTTAGTACAGTTAAATATCACATATTGATTTTGATTTCTTCCTGACCCTCTCCAAAAAAATTTCTAGCCAAACAAATGCCATTTATTATATATAATAAGTACTTTCGTTATACAGGGTGTTTCAGTTAAACGTTTCAGAACTTCTAAGAGGGGTAGGGTACATCCTGACAACTCGAAATCATATAGCAATGTGGGGTCGGAAATGCTTTCCTGAAGCGGTGTTGTACACAGAAGCACCATAAAAAGAAAAGAGACCGTAAGTGAGAAATCGTTTTAATAATACATGAAAAGAAGCAAAAGGTACATGGATTAAAGTAAGTGTTCGAAGTTTCTTCCACGGGCTACAATGCACGCCTCACATCTCCGACGCATGGACATCCGAACATTCTGGAATACTCCAGGCGAATTTCGAATTTCTTCGGCAGCTACTGCGATTCTTGCAACCATCTCCTCAGCATTGTCAACAGGGGTGTCATAAACTAGCGATTTCATATGACCCCAGAAATAAAAATCAAGACATGATAGGTCGGGTGACCGAGCAGGCCAACGCACGGGACCACCACGTCCGATCCACTGTTGACCAAATGTGACATCCAGGTAGTTACGAACATCTCCGCTATAATGGGCAGGGGCTCCATCGTGTTGGAACCACATTGTCTGTTGCGTCGATGCAGAAATCTGTTCATCTCTCAAAAGTTGTGGCAATACTTGCTGCAGAAAGATCAAGTAGATAGGTCCGGTTAGACGACACGGTAACAGGTAAGGTCCGATGAGGTGATCTCCCATAATACCGGCCCATACATTGACCGAAAATCGAATCTGTGCTGCACGACGTCGTATTGCATGCGGGTTCTCGACCGCCCAGATATGGTCGTTATGCGTGTTGAAAATTCCTTCCCTTGTGAAGGATGCCTCATCGGAAAACAACACTTTCATGTATTATTAAAACGATTTCTCACTTACGGTCTCTTTTCTTTATGGTGCTTCTGTGTACAACACCGCTTCAGGAAAGCATTTCCGACCCCACATTGCTATATGATTTCGAGTTGTCAGGATGTACCCTACCCCTCTTAGAAGTTCTGAAACGTTTAACTGAAACACCCTGTATATCACAAGTATTTGTGATATTGTCCTTGTTATATATAATTCTAAAAGAAATGCATAAAACTAGTTCCAGTGATGGTAGCTAAGACTTCCATTTTAAACTGGTAGAAATCAGGTTTCATCTGCGACCCAAGTGCTTCAACAATGAGAAAACCTTCTGCTTACAATTTTACTGATGAGACTGTTATGGATATATCTCCTCCTCCCCCTCCCTCCGATAACCGATATAAGTAACGCTCGATGCGCGGCGTTTACCCCACACAGGAATCGACCCTCTGTAACGTAGGCAATATTAAATGGGGGATTATGCCGTATGTCTTAATCGCCAAAGCAACTAATTAGGCATTATTCTTGTATATTCTTCGGTCGGTCTATCTGTTTGCTGGATGAAAAATGCGAGTTTCTGGAAGATAAACAATGTAACTCTTGCGCTCGACTAACTCCACCACATTGTGAAAAAGGAAAAGCCACAGAACCTCCTCCCATTCGAGACAGATTCGAACTTAGACCTTTTCCACACGTTGTGAAAGGATTAATAGAAGTTTGAAGTGGCCAAAAGCAGCGTTTAGTCTCCAGAACAGAGCATCTTCCCATCTTATTTATTCTCCTGTACGACATCGGCTGTGATAATCCTAGTCAAGGACTTCCAAATGGAGTCGATCTCTATTTGATCGACTTTGGTTTAAAATCTCTTTACCCCCATTCTGTAAAATTCATTTGTTGCCTCTATTTTCTCCCTACTCTTCAAATCATTTAAAACTTTTTGAATTCTTTCTTTAAATCGCAACAATTTCACTTTACTAACAGTGAAATAATCTGTTGATGATTTTAATATTCACAAACTACATCTTGCTCAAATTTTCTAATTCCATGAACCCAATCGGTCAATATTCTGCAGTTTTTTCTATTACTAATGCCCTTACACAACTTCTCCATTTGCGTATTAGGATATCATACAATTCCACCCCAAACTCTCGTCCTTTATGTAAGCCAGCATTTCTCGACCTGTGGGTTGAAACCCATCAGTGGGCCGCATAAAAATCTGGATTGATTGTTAAATATTTGATAAAACACAAGGGTTTCATTAAAAATAAAATACAATATAATATCCAGTATAACGAGATCTCCATAGCCTAGTGATCAGGAGCGTGAATGCAATAGCTCACGCTCTTTGAGTAGATCAGGGTTCAAGTCCGTAACTACTAAATACGGTCATCTGCTAACCTGCACTGGACCAGCGTGGCAGATTATGGTCCATTCCCTCAACATGACTTGTTGTTGGGGAGGCATCCATCCTGCAGTGGATTGACAATGGCTACAGATTTATTATTATTTTATACATTATAATAAAAGCTAAGTACCCTTTGTGAATTGTATTTTAAATTTAGAAAGTTGAGTGAAACCAAAACAACGAATTCTTTTCGCAAATACAACTTCCAAAATGATGAATCATAGTGTTTTTCCGATTTTGATGAGTCCCGTTATGACAAATTGAAACTGTGTTTCTTCTTCAAATAATAGTAGAGATTTGTGGTCCCTTGCAAAAGCTATTAATCCAAACTTCTATCCATTCGTATTTCTACCGCAGTTCCATCCTTGTCTAACTTACTTTCCCTCTGACTCTTGCATCGACGACTTTGATAAATTTCCTCCTTTCATACCGAACAGCTTGCATTCAATTTTTATGGGATTTCTCACAACTGGTAGCTGAGGTAGTCAGTCTCAGAAGAGGGTTTAATGTTTTTATCCCGGGAAACTCGTTTTTTCGTTAGAAAACAGACCGATGCACAATGTGGAAACAAATGCCTAAATGTTCCAAATAATGGGCGATTCGTTAAACTTATTAAGACTCGAGAAATGGTGTGAATACTGTTTATGGTAGAGCATGAGTCGAAATATGAAACTTGTAATAGGAAAACTGAAGACTAATAAAAAATAAAACATTGTCAGTTTTCAGGCAAATGAGTAATGCTCAAACGGATGGAAACCACACATGTTATTAATATGTAGTGGAGATGGACCCAAAGATTAGGAAATAACAGTCATAAATTACTGCAGTTAGCTATAAAATGCAAATTTTACACGTCAAAACTAAGGAAGGATACTCCTCTCGAACAAACATTCACACTTCATCATATAGCGGAAGCTGCAGATCTGCTTATGCGCACCCTTTGAAATTTTTTTTTATTATACACAGTCTGTAAATTGTGTATTTTCTGGTTGATTTGCCAGTTTTGCTAGAATAAAAACCGGAGGTCCCAGTGAATGAATAAAACCTTGTTATCCTCGCCAGCCACTAAGAGAAAAAAAAACAGCTCATAAAAGTCCTCCCATCATTGCCGGGATTCGAACCTGGCCTTTTCCACCCGATGTGGGGAGAAAGATGAGCATAACTACTGCGCTACCCGCCAAGAAAGATGCCACAAGTTATCTGGAAATTTCTTCGACAAGATGCATGCCTTCAGGAATGTAGTGTATCGGTTTGCGAATGAATTCTTTCAAAAAGATAATGCTCCATGTCAGAAGACCAGAATTGTATAGAAGTGGTTCCAGGAAAAGAAAGTGGATTTAGCCAGCCCAGTCATGAGATCTTACTCAAGTTCAGCACCTATGGAATGAGATGGAACTCTTCGAAGACGAGATCCTCAACCATCTAATTTATTTGGAAAAATAGGTAGGTGTTCCTAATAAACTGGCTGCTCAGTACCTCTCTTTCATTTTATCAATCTCCAGGACCTTAAATTCATTAATAAATTCCCTCCCTTAGATATCTAGTTTCTAAGCTTCCATTTTTCATAATTTGTATCGATTAGCGCTACTCATATCAGTGTGGTCTCCCTTCCCTAAAAATTCTACGTCTTTATTCAGGTGCGGCTTCCAGTTCTCAATACAGTATTCAAAATGCAGCCTGATCATGGTCTTACACAAAGGGACAGTGACAGGGAGGGGCGTTCTTCTTCTAGCTTGCCAGTGTCTTATAAATCATGGACAGAACAAAACTTCCAAGCTGTTTGTTTATACTGTATGGTAAATTTAATATCCAATTATATCATAACCCTTCACCATTTTTAAATCTCTTCAAACAAAATTTTTGAGTGCGCTGGAGCTTGTGGATGTTTTCTTTTTTTTTTTTTATTCTGTCTGTAGAGATGCATGGTATGCGTTCGCTGAGTCCTTAGTGTAACCAACTAGCTTTTTGAATTTGGCACTCCTGCTCTGAAGGTGGTTTCGGGAGTGGAAGAACAGGGCGAAGAGAAAGAGGTAGCAACAGAAACTGAAAAGGAAGAGAAGAAAAATACAAAACAAAGAACGAAACAGAAGGCGAGAGAGAGAAAGAGAGAGATGTGTCTGAAATTCCTATAAAAATTTGTCGTTTAAATTAATGCCCACCTCTTTAACTGCGAGTGCAGCAGCCGCGAAGAAAATCCCTCGTGTACGCGCGGCTTATAGCCTTCGTTATGTTTGCGACGAAGTGCATGGAAAGGTTTTATGTTCGGCGTGCTGTTGTCATAGTAACGCCTCAGATGTTCGACAAGGCCACAGCAGATACTTCATCGACACAAGGTCGTCCACATCGCTACTGCCTATTATTTCTTCCTCGAATCAAGGATTCCGATTGAAACTTTCTAGCTTGGACACGTGCATATTGCAACTACCTGGATACTGTTCCTCCTGCGATTCGGGATAATCTTCATTAATAATTTCCGGTACTTCTGTTTCCATGAACAAAGAGCATAACCGGAATAATTGATGGAGACACAATCTAATTGAACTTTTCATTAGACGCTTGGACAAATGCACTTAGATTGGCAACATCTCTCTCTCTCGCTCTCCCTATCTATACCGGCTAGCCAGTTTATTAAGCACACTTCCTTATTATGAAGAATGGAACGGTCCTTCAAGGATGGTCACATGTCTGAAGGAATGGTCCAACAGTTTGACCAAAATCTACCCATACTTGCTTGTTTCTATCCGACAAGAGTGGTCACAAATGGACAATAGCAAGAGAGAAGCCCACTTGATTCCACTCTTGTCAGCTAGAAACGAGCAGCTACTGGTAGTATGGGTACAGGAACACTGGACTTTGAAAAAGTGGGAAAAGATCGCGACTTCCGACTACCAACGGTTCCATGCTGATGGCGTGGAAAACTGGAACTTGTCTACTTGTTCGTGTTGCTGTCGCTATAACCTGGGAAACTTTAGATTGTCTGATCAACTTCATGCCACAGAAAACTATAACTTTGTTGCCGACCAGGTCCATCGTTTCATGGTCACAGTTTATCAGTTGATAACGGTTACTTCCAGCACGGATTTATGCCATGTCACGTCACCTGTTTCTTGGGCGTTACTGAAAGCATTTTTATATCCTTGTTCTCCCGAAAAACCATACCAAAGGATTCGAATATAAATATCAATGAATTGACTAGTGCGAAGATGTATGCAAGTAAGAACAAGTATAAAAGTATGTCCAGCAACAGCATAGCTTTCAACAAATAGAGTGAGTCGCGCTAAGATTCCTCCACTTTTAAAAAGGCTTACTAAAATGTATTATCCCTCAAGGTGTAAGAATGTGTATATTGTAACATATTTTTAGTTGATAGCGTGTGTAAGCATCAAAGCAACTAAAGCTATGAGGCGTCGTATTTTTTGTCTGTAAATTTCGTCGACTCGTCTGTTTGCTGGACGAAAAACCCAAACTTCCAGGAAAAAGTCATGCATACCTCCCATAACACTGATTAACTCAGCCATGGTGTGAAAAAATTCTTCTCATCTCTCACGGTGATTATATCCATATGCTACCGTTGAGGTTTTTTGTTTATGTTGTTGTGGGGATTTTTAAGAGCATTAGCGACAACTAAGGCCATATGGCTGTGTGGATATTGTCTGTAAATTGCGTGTGTTCTGAGGTCGATTTTCTGTTTGCTGGACGAAAAACTCGAGTTTCATGGAGAAAAAAACCATGTTACCTTCACCTGAGACCGACTAACTCAGCCACGTTGTGAAAAAGGCCCATAAAAATTTCTCACATCATTGACGGGACTCGAAGTCCGGTCTTTTCCATCCGGTGTGGAAAGGATGTCAATCCTACCAATTGCGCTACCCACGAGGGCCTTTTGTTGATGATTCGGAGGATATTTTATAGAGGCATTGCACGCTGTCTGCAGGATGAGTATCACGAACAAAAGCAGATTTGCCCACAATGATAAACGGCAAGTATGTGGTGGTTTCAAAAAAATCTGGCAACTTTTCATCCCGATCATTTTGATCCAGAAACCAAAGACAAAGGATGGTTTCGCCTTATTTCTGATCCCAAAGAAATTGTCACTTCCTTTGCAAGCAAAGTCATGACAGCAGATTTTTGAGAGGAAGGGAGTTGTGCATCTTTATTTCCTTGAGATGGAAGTCTGCTGTCAAGTTGGCTTCCTCTCTCTTAAATTAAGAAGCAAAACTCCATCCCTTAGCATCCCAGAAAATTGTTACCATTCAGTTTCAGTATTTTCCTGAAGAGGCAGCTATACGAAATTTCTCTGAAGAGGCAGCTATACGAAATTTCTCTGAAAAGACAGATTGGGCTTTCCCAACCATTGTTTTTCTTTTGTTGTCTAAATCGAAGTGAAATTTTATGTTTGCACAGTTTCTAGCTAACCAGGAAGGAAACATCGTGGGTTCACACGGATGCTTGGGTATTGTCTTCCTGCAGCTGATTGCATATTACAGCTACTATAAACTTACGCCTTATAGCTTGAGTTGCCTAGACTTTTATTCAAAATAACTTCATCCTAAAAGAAAAAACAGTATGAATCATGAGAGTAATGAATTATATAGACCAACTAGCCATTTTTGAAGAGGCTAATAATTGCCAAATGCCTGTAAGGACATTGGAACATTCTATGATCAAAAGCGAAAATTTCATTTTTAATCTTCATGCTGAAATTATTTTTCTCTCTGCCGAAATGCTGAGGGGAACTCGTCAAATTATCCCAAGCAGTATGAAATACCAGCAAGATCTTTTGTCTCAGTAATAGATAGTTTTGTTTGCCTTTCTTCTGAGAAAAGAAGGGTAAAGCATTTTTCCAGCCGAACGTGCGTTAGTTTTATCACCAAGACTCTGACCTTTTTAAGTTGTAAACTGTCTGATATCTCGAAAGATGTTGTCTGGTCTAATAAATTCTCTGAATCACTAGATTTTTCTCTTTCTCATCTATCGAAAACTCCAAATATTACAGTTTTAAGAACTGCAAAAACACTATACCACCAAAAGTCATAGAACACTTATAGTTTTGAACAAAATATCCATTCATTCAAGGAAATTAATAGGTGTTAGCCCTACTGTGAGCCAGTACCCATTAATAACAGCTTCAATGCGTAATGGGAGATCGTGTAATTAGACATCATAGAAGAAGTAAAGTCAAGCCCGCCTGCTTTTCTGGTAGAAATCTGTTGATATTGTGCTCGACCCCTTCTTTAAAGTATCCATGAAGTCCGCTAACTGTGCATGCCACAGCAATGCCCCGATGTTATTCCTCTTCAAACAACGTTCACAATCCTTGCTGAATGGGTGCGAATCACTTCCATAAAATTACCACAATATACGGACTCATACGAGGTACTCGGAATTCCTCAGAATATCGATGTAGGACGCAGCATTCATAGTTTATAACGCGTCCATCAGAGCATGTAACGTGACTCTTCGCTCCATAAGCCCGATCTCCACTGATCCACAGTCCAGGTTCGGTGTACCTTGCATCATACCAATCTAGGTTGTGCATTTATTTTTTTTTTTTCGTTATCAAAGACTTGTGGGCTGTAACTCTTCCGGGAAATTTTGACACACAGATCGCTACGTGTCATGGAAACACTAACAGGTTTGCCTATAGCCACACGCACTTCCACGCTCATGTTCTCTGGGATCTGATGGCACGACGAGGTATCCAGCTGTCTCAAGACACGTCAGCTCCTCTCAGTCAGTATTTTATACCTATCTGGTCATCTCTTGGGCTCAGTGTCATCTCCAGACTTCCACTTCTCCAGCAAGCTGCCAGTTGCCGACTTGAAAATGTTTTATTTCTAAGCAATAGACACACATCCCCCACATGACAACCGTCATTCACCTCTGAATTATTGGCTATTCCCCTATGTTGATCTCCTTTATATTCCAAAGTATTTGAATATCTGATGCACTTGTCGGCATCAATTTCCCCCCTGAAATAATTTTGACAGATTTTCGAGGAAATATGCTTTAAAAAGATCCCATCACCTTCAATTTTCAAATATCATAGGTTAATGGCAGAAAACCAAGACCTGTAATTGGTTTAATCATATTTTCCATCTGTTTTATCTCTTTATTTTTTATAGAACATTTGGGAAATTTATAGAACATTCGGGTATTTTCTACAGCATTCGAGAATGCTCTGGAATGTTCTAGAATATTGTCACGTCGAAGAAAAGTCGGGATGGGCTCCAAAGATTTCCTGTAGCTCATGTTTAAGGACATTAAGAGGCTGGCTTAGAGGTAGTCATAAATCAATGCCTTTTGCTGTTCCAGTGATATGGCGGGAACCTCGAGACCACATAAACGATTGTTGCTTTTGCATGACCAATATTTCTGGTTTTTCTGGGAAATCCAAGCATAAAGTAGAATATCCCAACATACTTTGTGCTCTAAGGCCGGTTTCTCCTGATGATACAATGTCAGTGCCAAAGCTACCAAAATCTTATGGACTTCATTTTGATTCAGGATCAAAAAAGGAGTCTCCTGAAGATGCAGAACCGGGAACGAGTACAGATTGAGACTTTTCAACTCTTGATATTGCAAAGCCACATCTAATCACTCAGGCAGAATTGAACGATTTGGTCAGAGATTTGGGCCTCTCCAAGGCTCAATTAATAGGGTCACAGCTTCAGCAGTGGAATCTTCTTGAAACGGGTGCCATGGATGGTGCTTTGGTTTTCTGTAACAATATCCAGGATTTAATGGAAGAGTTACATCTGGAGTTCCCGAGCAGTGGAGGATTTTTCATTGATTCATCCAAGGGCAGTTTGAAAGCAGTTTTACTCCATAATGAAAATAAGTATCCATCTATACCATTGGTCCATGCAGTTCACATGAAGAGAACGTACAAGAATCTACAGATTCTTTTGCAAAAATTATGCTATCAAGAATAAAAATATAATATCTGTACTGACCTAAAAGTGGTAGCTTTGCTGATTGGATTCCAAGGTGGATACGCTAAATCTCCTGATTTTTATACGAGTGTGGACAGCCGAGTGAAGGATTGCCACTAAAGGGTTAAAAAATGGCCAGACCGTTCAGAAACTACACACCAGGCCAGAAAAATGTAGCACATCCTCCTTCGGTGGATAAGTCAAAATCTGTTTAATTTCACATCAAGCTAGGTTTGATTTAAAAAAATATTAACGAAAGCAATGGACAAAAAAGAAAAGGATTTTCCTCTTTGAGGTAAAAGGTTCCTCGAATCAGTGAAGCCGAGATGAAAGAGAGAATTTTTGCGGATCGTCAAATTAAACTGCTATTCCAAGATGAGGAATGCACTAAAAGATTAAATGCTACTGAAATAAGATCCTGGAATGGATTCGAAAACGCCTGCCGGAACTTCTTAGCCAATGAGAAATCACAAAATTACAGTGAAACTGTGGATGAGCTAATTTTAGCGTACAAAGAGTTGGGATGCAACATTTCGTTTAAGCTTCATTTCCTACATTCCCATTTAGACTGTTTTCCTGAAAAGTTGGAAGCGGTTTCCGATAAACACGGTGAAAGATTTCACCAAGATATTTCTCAAATGGAAATGAGATACCAGGAAAAATAGAGTCCAAATATATTGGCAGACTACTGTTGGAATCTCGTACGAGAGACCACCAATGGACGATTATAAAAGGCAAAAAACGACAAAATAACTATTTTGTTATCAGAATTTTTTAAGTAGAGTAAGGTTAATAGACCCATTGTTCAATATTTAGTACTGTATGTAACATTTTCTTAAAATATATGAAATCTTTTTTACTAGAAACTTAGTTTTTGATTTTAATCCCTTCTCCCTTAACGGTGGGTGTTACAGCAATATGGTTGCCATATTTGAATTCAGCAACTTCAAATCTACAAGAATCACCTTAAAGTTTAAGAGGGAGCGAAAAAAAATGTCTTAATTCTTTTTCCGACCAGTGTAATTCAACATCAGTAATTATAACATTTCTCTCCTGTCATCGGTCTCAATATTTTTTTTGAACGCTCCTCCTATTTACTTTCTTATATAAAACAAAAAAATCAAATTAATTTTCCATCGATTATGGATTATTAACTTATATTGTTGTTCTTGCAGTAGCCTTGATTAGTAAAGCATAATCTGTTATAGTAAATCCGCTGCCCTTATCAGCTCATTTACTTAGAGAACGTGTGTGGTCTCTATGGCAACACTGAAGCATAATTATTCCAGGCGAGAAGTAAGGATGCATTTTCTGTCTGGGGACTCTGTACAGGTCTTGCTGTCCTTGCGAAAGATGTTATTAAAATCCATCTCGTGAGACCCATAAACAAATTCTCATATTAAATTGTGTCTGTAGGCCTCTGAAATAACAAACCTAAAATGGAATTGGATGTCCGAAAATGCGTGCTACCATAAATGCTCAGGTCCTTAAATATGATGATTAATTTTTATAAAATAAACACTTTGCTCAAACCAGTCTGAGAAATTCCAGGATTTCTAGATGGTATTACTACAATTTTTCCGTTCCTTTGTAGTCTGTTAGCAGCCACAAGACAAACTCAAGATGATCTATCCGTGTACAACTCTTATTTAGTAATGTCCTCATTTATGGTGAGAAAGAAGAAGAAGAGGAACTCTTTATTGTATACAGAAGGCACATTGCTGTACACAACACGCTTGACCGCTACAAGCCAGGGGAATAACATGAAAGGAATAACACGGCATAATAAACAAAGATGAGGGAAAAAAACCCAGCATTATGACCAATTATACAACATGATTCAAGCCTGGAGCACACAAATAACAAATTTACACATGAAAATATATTTACAACAGCGCATTAGCAAGTAATTTCCAGAGAGAAGTCCTTTTATAGTGCAGGACAGTCATCTGAGCAGGCGCAGAAAGATTAGCACACTGGAGTGATGGATCCATGGCAGTGATGGACAGCCCTCAGGATCAGGTTCTAATGTCCTGTGACGTAGTCCTGAGAAGGAAGTCGATGAAGTAAGTTCTGCCTATTTGCACGGGTAACTAACTGTTATATTAAGGTCACCTGGCATATTAATTCAACTACCCATGTGTATTGTGTGTGTGTGTTCTGTGATCATATTACCTGCTTTGCTGGATGAAAAACCCCGTTTTCGAGGGATAAACCTTGCTATCTACGCCTGAGACCAACTAACTCAGCCAGAAATGAAAAAAGCCCATAAAAGTTCCTCGCGTCATCGACGGGATTCGAACCTGGGCCTTTTCACCCGATGTATCTGGTGCATCTGAACGGGCAGGACCCGATTGGATAACTTTAACCGGTTTGGGGTGGCCTGAAGAGTTTGCCCTAAGGCTTTGGACTAGGATCCGCAGTTAGCCCAGAAGCCTGGTTCGGAAATAATGCAACTATTATTTTTACAACAAAGACGAGACTTTTCTCGTGGGTAATGGCAGGAAGACGTCTGGAGCTGCCACCATCTGGGTGGTCCTTGGTGCAGGAGGAGCCAAAATTTCCACATGGCCCACTTCAGTTGCCACTCTTCTGCTCTCTCAAATCATATCGATCACATCAATAATTTATGATATGAATCATAATCAACGATTCATTAGATTCATGTCATAAATTCTATAGTTGGTTCTTGACAAAATGTTCTTTTTTGTCAAGATTTCTTGATCACTTCCACTACTAGAGAAATGGATGCAAAATGACAAGATTACACTGGAATATAGCAATGACGTAAAACATACACATGACAAATTTGCATTCAAGGAAATAAAATTTATTTTAAAAATCTGGAATGACTACTGATTTGCAGGGTCTCCTACACACATTTAAACTGTAGGAAAATGGTGCCGGTTGAAACTGTCACTCATTTCAATGGCAGCAAATCTTTTATTACAATAGAATGAAGTTATAACAACAGAAAATGTATTGTACTTCTCGATTGTATTATTAGTGTGTTTTACTTTATGTACTGTATTCCAGTGTAATCAGTGGTTTTTCATCCAATTCTCGCATACCAGGAATGATATCGGGAAAGTTGGCATTGATTTTCTTTAAAACTACGCCCTTTTCAAAAAAAATAGAAAAAGAGAAAACTCCAGCGTGCATTTTGCTTCCTTTTGTTGTCAGGAACCTACTGTAAAATTTATGGTGCGTAATTCCAAATCACTCTGTATAATTCAGGTGTGGCCTTTGAAAACAATGCCAGCAAACAAAGAAACTAAACAAGGCCAAAACGGCGTAAAACAGTTAAATACACCTCTGTGCAGAAACAAAAGCGAAAAATCGAAACAAAAGATGGGATGAGGATTTTCTTCTAAATACACTTTCGGGACTACAACCCGGCTTTAAACAAGGAATGAACGAAGTGATCTCTGGCATTAAGGGAAATGTCTGATCGAACGTGGGGCATTTTCGGGTGTTCTCATATCCGTAATTTACACTGAGAAGATTAGTTGTCAGTGGAGCTCTGTAGCCAGCATCCTGTGGGCTTCAGAATTTCTATCTTCGACTACTGTAAAACAGTTCAAAAGTTGTTTTAAAATGATATGGGGTGGCGATATATTGTGTTCTCTAAATTGGGTGTATTTTGTGACAAAAAAACTCGAGTTTCCTTGAGAAAAAACCAGGCAACTTTCGCCTGAGACTTACTAACTCAGCCACATAAAAATTCCTATAAAATGATTGTTCCCCATAAAAGTTCATGCTTTATACATTGTTAATACTAATGGTAAGATTGAAAATAAGACACTTTTCCACGTGTTGTATTTTAATTAGTTTATTGGTTTGCAAAGGACAGTCGGTAAAAGTATAACTCAAAACAATCCAATAAAAATAAAATTAGCTACGTTTCGAATGTCAAGGTCGATATCCATATTCAGGCCTAGCTTTTGCTTCTGTAAAATAATGTACAAAGAGAAGTTAACAAATTGACAGTATATAACATGAATCTAATTCTGTATTTAGAGTTTTTAATTAGAATTTAAAATTAAATTCAATTCTGAATTATCCTTAATCGTAAAGCATATCTACTCTACTAGATGGGATGTACAGAGGTTCATTGAAAACAATATAATTGTTACAATACAGTTCTTTAACTGGACTTTTAAAATAATTAAAAACTAAAGCTAGAGGTTACGCCTAGGTCCCCAAGGTAGCAACTGGATGTGAAATTACGGATCACTGAATTTGTAGCAGCCACTGATTCCCGATTTCGCATTGAAAGTCTACCAACCCTCCCTTCTGAGTTCTTGATTCAAAGATCTTCTTCGCATCCTCATTTTAGACCACATACAACGACCCATCAACAACTGCTTAACGAATTATTTATTTGTGATGAAGCCAGTTGCCAATACCGAACAACTGTTGAATACTGGCTCTCTGAGAAGCCATTTTTATACAAAAAAATTTAAAGGAACAGTCCTGTGGTCTATTTTCCAACACCATAATGAGGTCCTCAGACTTGTTTTTGTTATTACCTCAGTCAACCATAACCAGTACCAATTTCCAGTTACCGGCACCACCAGTATTTGTATACTGCTGGACAAGTCGTAGAATTACAGCCAACAATCTTTACGAAACGAGATAGAGGCTCACAGTATTGGATTCCAGTTGTCCAACTTTTTTGTGGGATTCTGCCAAGTAGATTAGGATAGATGAACTTCATTTCATGGTCTCCATACTCATGTGACGTGCAGCAATATGTCTTATCAGTGGCATTTGACCTTCGTTGGTAGCACAGTTCGTAGGATCGCCGTCCTTCCCACACAGTGTAGAAAACACCCGAGTTCGAGTCCCGTCGATTACAGGAGGAATTTTTATGGGCCTTTTTCACAACGTGGCTGAGCTAGTTGGTCTCAGGCGAGTACAATGGTATTTTCTCCCGGACAACGCAGGAGGGTTTTCATCCAGCAAATCGACCACAGAACACGTAGGTTACATACATATTTTATACGGTGCAATATGACCTAAGTTGATAATGAGCATAAAACGCTATAAACAACAACGTCATGAGATCTGAATATTCCCAAGGTATATCGTTTATTAGTCGTTAAACGTTGAAAAGAAAATTGTTGCTGTTTGTGGCCGCCTGTGACAAAAGCAATGCCTTCATCAAGAGTAAATGTTTGCTCCGGTGGTTATAATCATCGTTTTCCCCACACCGGGTGAAAAGGCCTGGGTTCGAATCCCGAGGAACTATTGGATTTTTTCACCCGTAGTTGAGTTAGTCGATCTCAGGTGTGGATAGCAAGGTATTTCCCCCCGAAACTCGTGTTTTTCATCCAGAAAAAATGGCAAATACCATAGAACACTTTAAGAACATGAGCTTATAAATTCGGATATGGGTGGCACTAATAAGACAGCATTTTTTTATCGTTATTATCAAGACTAAATATGGGAAAGTTCTCCAGTTATTTACAACTTTGTTTTCCAAAATGAGAAGGACTGTTTCTTTGTATAGAAATATTCGAACATTTTTCTTCAACTACCGATCTCCAACGTTCTGGCGTTGCGATCTTTAATTTAAAACAACTGACCATAAAGAAGACAACTGATCTTTGGTACCACCACCAGTTTACAAGTACGTTGCTCTTTGGAGGCACAATGGGGGATCAATCGATCGATCACCATTATAACGCATCAATCGGTGGAAGGACAACTGCGTTTTTTATTGTATCATAAGCCACAGGCTGGAACCTACAGTAGGTAGAACTTCTTACCTGTACCTTTCCGAATGGTTGCTGTCAGCCCCTCAATGTGTCGCATGAATTGATAAAGTGGATATCAGTGTGTCTTATCTTCAGTACTACCACAACATCTCATGAACAATGCTGCACCTCAATTTGCAAAATAGAAATTGTATCAGCGCGCCAACGGATATAAAAGGAAATGGCATCTGAAAAAGTGGTTCCAAATTGCACTGTGCTGTAACTTTTCAACAATGGATCTCTGTTGAAACTGGGGAAGTTTAAGAAGGACAGGCACAGAACTTTATCATTTCTGATCTAGTTGAATTCTTCGTCAGACGTCGTTGGGCATATTTCTGCCTACATTTCTATTATTTACTATCTGTTTACGAGGGGGATGAGATTCTCGCTCGCTCCTTCCGTTAACACCGATCTCCTTGAGACTAACGAATCACCGATTTCCCCACGCAGAGGCGGGCACGCGAAGAGGCGAAGCGTCCGTTCCGTGTTCGCACAAGATTGATGTAAAACGTGTCGTGCGGATTTTGCAGATGACATTAATCTTGCTACAAGTACCTGTAAAGAGAGGCAGGAAGCAGCAGTGGGGAATGACAAATGATAAAGGAATAGAACGATAGTGGCAGGTCTTCAAAACGCCAAAAAGTAAGATCCATTGAAGAAGATTAATTAGGAGCTAAATAATGAAATTTACATACCTTGAGAATGCGGAAAAATGAATCAAAGGCGTTTGTAAAGTTTCTTGAAGGAGGGGGGATTCAAAGAGGACTGCAAGTTGACTGGAAGAAATGTAGTACCCTTGACCAGAAGACCATTCCCCACGATTAGGACAGTTGTTGAAGTCGAGGTGCTTCCGCCTACTGCTGAAGATTTCACAACTTTAGAATAACTTAACGAGTTATGTATTGTAATACTTAGGGGGCGCAATTGTTCTTGTTATTTAAGGGCTTTGTCTTGTATAGTAGTGTGTATTGAATGGGAATGCTAAGCCTCAATATGCCATTGCCAGCACGGACAAGCTAATTGGAAAATACCATTGGAAGACATTTTGACCTTTCAGGAAAATCCCCTGAAAAATGACACCAACCTGTGACCTTTGACAAAAAGTCAAGGGTCAACTGAGCCAAACAATCGAACCTCTATTTACTCTAAAGCTGCGATTAATGTATCTGATATGTTTACTGCTAATCACCATGAGTAATACGCATGCGCCTTCCACACACACACACACACGCATTTCGCATCCATCCCTGTACTGTGTGTGAGAGAGAAAATCCTTGCATTTTACTGGGTAAATCGCACGCACACATTATGCAACGGACGAAAGGTTAGATACGCCTGGAACATTAACGGGGCACCGCTTATATTCTTAACTCTCGCGTTCATTTTGAGGCAGCAGCTTCCATTAAGAGGAGAAATCTTGGACCAGGCACTTATGTAAATGTTGACACGGGCGGTTAGCAAACTGCCCTTGGGCTAAGATTCTCTCTCCGGAGTAGCAGCAAACGTCTGCGTGCAAAGGTGGCTAACACGCGCGGCTATACAACAGCCCTCACTGTCTAAGGCCAATTAATACAAGTAAATATCAAGATAGTTGCGTGTCCTGCTTTCTTAGTATTCTCAAAGCTTTCTTCACTACCTTCCATCTCTTTCCATCTCTACAAAATACGCGTTTTCAGTCTCGACGAACAATAACTTCCTTCAGCAGTAATTTAATATAAAAATCAACTCCTCTCTTGTTTACAAATATTTTCATGGGCTTTTCTTGGAAAAAAGTACGAATTTTCCTGGATGAAAATCCAGCTGCAATCAAAATAAACTTTTCTGAATTACATCGTGCATCAATGTTTGAATAGTAATGCGATTTCTTAATTGGACACCATGGGGCATCACCCTCCCTTGTCTAATTACCCAGAAGTGAAAAGTTGGAGATATATGAATTTTTTCCCCTTCCAACCCCTCTTTTTCAGGTTTCATTCAATGCAGAACAACTGGATTAAGCTTAGAAAATGTTGTTTATACAAATAAAAAGCAGTAATTTATTTTATACTACATAACCAAACGTTGAGATCTGTTTGCTGGATGAAAAACCCGAGTTTCCGCAGGGAAAACCATGCTGCCCTCTTCTGAGACTGACTAATCAGGCCACGTTGTGAAAAATGCCCATAAAAATTCCTCACATCATAGAAAGGAATCGAACTCAGGTCTTTTCCACCCGGTGTAGGCAGGACTGCGATTCTACCCACGAGGGCCTAATACATATTATAACGAGTGATAAAATGTAAGATATGGAATGAAATTATAGACAGACAGCCGAATTTTAAATGCATCTCAAAAATAAAACACTTTCTGGACAGCTAAACTTCTTTCTAAATAGAGAATCCAACTGTGTAGAGATTAAACTGAGACAGCTAACTGTGGTTGGTTCTGGAATATTAATTGTTACCTCTTCCTTTGGGCAATGTGGCATGACAGCTACGTTTAATTTCCATACACTTCAAGGAAAAGCACTTACTCTATGTGTTTCTCAAATACACACTTAATATCCACTTGATAATTTACGGTTTCAATTATTCCTTCTTCCTCGATATTTTCTACCTCTGCAAGATCTAATGACTTCCATCGAGGCGAAAACAACTACCTTTGCATATTTCTTTAAGTACTTTGAAGTATGGACTCCAAGAAATCCTCTTGATGCCACTTAAAAGTAAGTGCAAGGAAACATTGGTCATGGAGATTGCTGTAAAAACGGAAATATTAGAAGCTTTGCAATACACTATAGGGGGATTTCTTTTTAATATCGATTCAGTTCTGCGTATGATGTCCCTCACTGGAGATAGTCACATTTGCTGTTTGAGTTTCCAACCGTTGGCACATTTTTAAATTTCTACGTTGAAATTAGGAAATCCAATATCTTGTTTGGAAGACAATGTCGTATCCAGTTGTCTTGACTTACATAATGGATTGAAGCTTGATTTTTTGGCCAATTTCAATAATTATTTGAAGCTCTCTGCTTTGTCATCGACTGAAATAGAGATCTACTAAAATCGGAGTTCCTATATTTCATTTTCGGTTATATATTTTGTATATTTGTCTTCTTTATTGTCTTTTTGGTTGTAGAGAGAAGAATTGACATATCATTTTGGGAAACAAAGTTGTTTTTTAAAAGTTAATAACCATTCAGTGAATTCAGACATGTATAATAGTAAGTATATGTGAAGAATTTGAAAATATCTTCATTGAACATCTTTCGAAGTAAGATCTGTAGGAAAAGTGCCCTCATGGGTATCACAGTTGGTAGATTCCCATCTTCCCCACACCCGGATGGAAAAGACCTGAGTTCGAGTCCCGTGATAACGTGAGGGATTTTTATGGACAAATTCTTCAGTTCGTATCTTTTATATAATTAACAATCATTGTATTAAACTTGGACATGGAAACTTACTGTTTTAAAGAGGGGTGGCTTGCCTCGTACACCAAGAAAGGGACTTCTTACCCTTACCTTAATCATCCCACTTTGTCAACGTATCCTACACCTAGTCGAAAAGGTCAAGGCGAATCCCGTCAATGACGCGACTAACTTTTTTAGGCTTTTTTCACCTAGTGGCAGAGTTAATCGATCTCAGACGAGGGTAGCAAGCTGTTTTCTCCCGGAATTTTTCTGCTTTTTCGTCTAGTAGAACAGGTAAACCGAGTAGAGAACACACTCAATTTAAGGACGTAATGCACATTGGTGAATGAGGTCATTCTTTGTTTATATTTAACAAAAGATAACCCTAATATGAGAATTTTTTGTTATTCTCAACATGCTGACCTCGCGGGTAGCAGCGGTTTTAATTACTATCCTCACACACCGTGAAGAAAGGGCCCAGGTTCGAATCCCCTCAATGGTATGAGGAACTTTTATGAACTTTTTACACCGTGACTGAATTGGTTGGTCTCAGGTAAAGATAGCAGGGTTTTTTCATCCAGTAAAACGACCAGAGGACATATGAAACATTTATTTTTCTTTTCCTCAACACGCTTTAGCGGTATTTGCAGTCTTCAGGAAGGTTGCCTTCATCCAGAAAGCTCTGCAGTTAACTTATTACGACATTGAGAACTTTAGTTTAAGCTTAATGTAATGTTGACCATCAACCTGTATGAGGTGTTCAATCGTCCTGCTTCTTCATAACATTACCAATCTTCTGGAAACGTATTATAAATTTTCAATTAACGTAGTATCGAAAATCCAGAAACCAATCACTAGTGATTCATCCAACGTGGTATTAAACCGAGTAGATGCTTGGCTTTCAGAATATTTATTAATTCGTAAACTTTACAAATGCTTTGATACATCCTTAGGTGAAACTCCCTGGTAATTAATAACGTGTTACCATCAGATGTTTATAATACAGATTGGAGTGTGGTCCTAGAAACGATATGTGTATTCAAGTTACTGAACTCAAAGGGATTTAGGTAAAGGCAAAGTCTGGTAGTAATTATTAATGTGAAATATGTCTTTCTGGCTTAGTTTGCACTATCGAACTGCCTCAAGTTGCTTAAGCAAATCTTTACCGGTGGCATCTCGGCATATATTTCAATGTTTAACGAATAATTTTTCTGATTTTACCACTCTGGACTTTGCCGTTTCGTACAAAAAAAGTCTCATTGATCAGATCTTCAAAAATTTTATTTTACCACAAGAATAAAGAATAAAAATAGGGCCGGGAAAAAACTGACAGGGAAAGTTGTGCATTCAAATTTCTCATCTATTGCTGAGCAGCCAGGCGTGGAAGAAATTAAAGGATATCTGAGTCAGAAGTTTAAAGGAATCTCCACACGCGGGGTTGGGGTTTCTAGCAGTGTGCGAAGTTGTCCAAAGGTATTTTCTATTAGTTTGCATAGAAACTCATTTCGACATGTTAGGAAGTACCCAGAAAGGAGGTAAAAAAAGTGAAACTAAATAGATAGAGGGATGGGTATAAAAAACATGGAGACTGTGGCAGAGGAATAAATTATTGCCTCATTCGTTTACTTCTCGAAGTACACGAACGGAAAGAACTGGGAAGTGGGGGATGAAAAGAGGAAAGAAAGGATCCTTCTCTTAATCACGCAGACCCCCGTAAAGGAAATCGTAAAATACGAATTAAAATTAACGAACAAGTCTGCGTGTCTGTGCACAGACTAAACACTCTGTTAGGAACGCTCCTGGGGTCCTCACGAACTGGAGAACTTAGATTAATGTCCAATCAGTAAGATAGATGGGGAAGGATAAAGGTTTCCTTGCCAGCAAATCTGTCAGAGAGGCGGTGACGAAAGGGATCAGGCGAAGAGGGGGAGGGGAGGGGGAGGGGAGGGGGAGATAGAGAGAGAGAGAAAGAGAGGGAGAGAGAGAGAGAGAGAGAGAGCGCGATGCCTCCCTCCCATTAGTATTGCGCAGTCAGCGTAAGAACAGCAGTTTGTGCTTGGTGGTCGGCCAAGCAGAACGGGTTTAGAGTCGCCCTAAAGGCTGCCGCAATTGACATATGCAGATGACGCAGCGAAGCATGCGGCGCCGCACTTTTTGTGGTCTCCGCAATCAAGTCTCGATCTAGCTTCTTCAATACCGACAGCGTTCTTATTCTGCTAATCAGCTCGCCGATGCTTGATGGAGCAGCTCTCGTCATCTATGTCTGCTCTCATAACCAGGAGCTTGGAACTGAAAACAAGTGGACACCAGCAAAGCCGTGCTCCTAATGAACAGCCGAGAGATGTCAGCGTGCACATGGGGAGCGTTCGTAAAGGTCAAAGGGCGCACTTTAGAAGCTTCGAGTGATTAGTGATAGAGGGATAATTTTTAGAGCACGACAACCAGGAAAGGGGAAGATATTGAAGAACGAATCAGGGAGAGAGAGAGATGGCTGTAAGGCTTATTGGGTTCGATCATCCCAAGGTCATCCAAGTACGCGAAGTTCTATAAGTCCGTTTCAAAACCCAGATAGCAATCTGTCAAAAAAAAATCGAAGATCATTACTTGAACTGAAATTGCAGAAAATGATGAATCAAAAGTAATTCTGCTGAACAGTTTTCAAATTGTGAGTACACAGACTGAAAATCCACCTCCTAAAATAATTTCTATATAAAATAATGTTCAGAAAGTTATTCATCCAAAGTTAATGGTTCATTCTGTTGCGCAACTTTTCTAGTAGGAATGACTTTAAAACTTTTCTTCTCTTACAAAGTAATTCAAACTGAAGGTAGAGTTGCCAAGAATAAGTGACTGGCTTGTTCTTGGTAAACTATGCTCAGGCTCAAAATGATGATCATGATCATCAAATAGAAGAAAAAAAATTATAAGCTCTTCTAGGAGAACAATTCAGCATCAAAGGTTGAAAGTAATTAGCTGGACTGAATGAGCAGCCGTCTTTTCAATAAAAATGTGGTCCTGTCATAGGAAGTCAGAATCATTAATAGAGTCAGTCAGTCTCAGAAAGACAAGAAGGTTTTTCATCTTAAAGCAGAGTTTCGAAGTTCCAGCTTGGGCAACCTTCCCTAAGAACTCCTTATTACGTTATGAAACTTTCATATGTGTAAATGCTCATTCTGAAACAATTTAGTTCAAAAGTGGTTTTGAACTAAATTATGTTTCAAAAATGGTTCGAAAAGTTCATTAAAAATAGCTGTTTCAAAAGATATTTCGTTATGTACTTATAAGTAAAGGCCCATCAGAAATCAATACTTAACAATATAAAGATGAAACGTCTTTACCAAACTAACTTCGAAATTCCTTGAAGAGCTCTTAACAAACAGAGAATTTTAAAAAAAATTGATATACAAAGTTATCAGTGGTCTGGCCTTTCTAGATCAGTGGTACTTCTTCCTGAGGTTCCCAATTCAAGCGATCCAATCTTCAGGACTAGTGATGATTGGAACTCTTGAATACTTTCCTTATCAGCAAAAACACATTACCATACCATATTGCTGATAAAGAAAAAATATATTATTAGTAGTGGTATAAGATGCAAGCTTATAAAGAATCGTCCAAAAAAAACTTCCCTTGTCAGCTGTCCATCCCCTCCAATAATTTGTTTAGTTCTTCCTTGAATTTATTTAAACTGTTCACTTCCACAACAACAACAACAAATGGGAGTTGCTTCCAGCGATCAACCACTCCCTGGAGAAGGCAAACCTCTGAACGTCTTGCAACCATCCTTCCTCGATTTCAATTTATGCCCCCTCATGTGTGTAGTCTGAGAAAGAGGACGGGTGCCGTCAGCATTTTGCTTGCTCAATCCATTCAAAGCTTTAAACACCTCAGTCAGATCACTTCGCAGGCATTGTTCTGCAGACGCTGCAACTTTTAAAACTGAAGCCTTTCTTGATAAGACCACCCTTTCATCCCCACCAATCTCGTTGCCCTTATCTGCATCCTTTCCAGAAGACCTACATCCTTTCTTCCTGAAATGAGGCTTCCAGACCTGTATGCAGTACTCAAGGTGTGGCCTCACAATTGCCTTATACAATGGGATGATCTCTTCCTTATCCCTGCTAGTAAATTTCCTGTATATCATTGACAAAACCCCATGGGCTGTCCTGGCCACCTATCTGCATTACTGTGAGAACTTCATATCTGGCTGCACAATTACTCCCAGGACTTTTTCATTCCCCACCCTGAGTACAGCACTACAGTTTATACGTTAATATGTGATTACTGCTACCCATATGCAGTACCTTGCATTTGTCAATATTCAACTTCAATTGCTCTTTCTCAGCCCATCTGCCTAATTTTTTTAGATCTTGTTGCAGTAGCTTATCCTGATTACTATCATTAATTATACTGACAACCTTTGTATCATCTGCAAGCTTATACATCAAGCCTGATATATCATCAATATCTTTAATAAATGTAGAAAAGAACAACAAAATAACCATACATGCCCTGCGAAATATTACTTATGGCCTCATAAAATCTTGTATTAATTTTGGGTACTGTTGCCTTCATTTCCTCTCGCGATCCCTCAGATATGTTTGCATTACTTGTTAGATGTGTTCCTCTCAAATCAATGTACCAATAGTCGAAAAGCAAATAATCCATGTAACAGACTCTAGTGAAAATGGTAGTACGCTTACAGAAAGGGATAAAATTTGGAGCCCTCCTGGGTAGCGTTTTTGGTATAATCACCATGGTCTCCACAGCGGGTGGAAAAAGACTCGAGTTCGAATCCCGTCAATGATGCGAGGAATTTTTATGCCTTTTTCACAACGTAGCTGAGTTAGTCGGTCTCATGCGAGCGTAGCATGGTTTTTTTTCTCCCAGAAACTCGGGTTTCCTTCCTGCAAACAAAAAAACCAACCACGCAATTTACAAACATTATCATATGTGGCGCAATATGGTCTAAGTTGCTGATGCTCCTAAAATCCTACAACAACCAACCAACATATTGGAGCTATGAACAATGGGCCAATGTTCCCTTTATGGATGAATCAAGATTTAATTTTAAAACGAATTTTTGATCATTTCTTATTTGAGGAACATATGCAAGATGCTTCTTTTTTCGTAGCATCAGAGAGCCATTCATGGTAACGCGATGTTTGGAAAGGCATCGTGGTAAACGGTCGCTAGGATCCCCACATCTTCGAGAGTTTCACCTTGCTGTTCAACTGCTTAAGTTACAGAAAAGAAATCCTTGCGTCCTCTGTGAAGTTTTTCAGAAGTGTCATTGGCCTTGAACTGATTTAATGGACGATAATTGTCTTTCAGATAGCTCTCAGCTTTTCTACGAGTTCACTCAGAGTGACATTTTTTAGATGGTAGAGCCAATCAGATCTTTGAACTTGAATCTAATTTCCTTGGCTGTCGAAGATGATTATATTCGTCGAAGATTACTTATATTATAGAGGACTGGTCCAAAGATTTTGGGTAGTCAGGATCTCAGTTTATGATTCATGAAAATAGATGCATGTTTTTTTGCAGACTCAATATAATCGAATCTTTATAATCTTCAAAAAAAATGTTAAAATTTCATAAATACAATTCTAAAAAAAGTTTGTAAATATTCTTGGTTTGGAAAAAAATGTTTTTATTGCAATACAAATACTGTTTTGAATATTTTAAAGATATATAATACAATTAATGCTGTTTTTCGATATTAAGGATTATTTAAAGTGGATGAATGTATGAATATAAGAATGAAATAAAGAGGAGAAAAGCAGCTGATGATCATCTGTTGTGTGCGGTAAAAAAAGAATTAAAAAAGAGTTTTGAAACCGGAGTCTGGACGTTCACCATTCCTTTGCTTTAGAAAAAAAATCTTTCTGGAGCTCTACCGTTGTCCATTAAACAAAACCGATGTTTTGCAACACGATGGCGCGTGATGGATGGGAGCGAGTGATTGATGTGGGAGGCTGCCGCAGAAGGGAAATCTCCTTCACGCACACACACACCGGTCACGTGGCTCATGCTCCACTTTCCGGGCCGACGGTGGTAGTGGCACCGCATTGCTTCGGTAACGGTCAGTAGCATCGTTAATGTTTGTAGTTTTCGAGGGTGGGCAGAGAGAAAGAGAGAGATTAGGAGACGCAGAGAGAGAGAGAACGAGGACGAGAGATTTGAAAACAGAAAGATAAGCGGTAGTGCGGAAATCTATTGGAAAAAAATGAGAAATCAAAAACACAAGAGTAAAAATTATAGTGGGAAAGAAATTAGCGAATGGATCAAGAATACCTCGAAACGTAAACATGCTTTTAAATATTAAGTGACACAAAACGCATGACTGTGTATGAAGGTAATCCTATAAGATCTTTTAGTGCGTTTTGGTCTAACTCTAACTATTCTTCGGGATTGAGATCAGGTGAATGTTGAGAGAGAGACTGAGGAGATGGCGCAAATCCGTGTCATGTTCTTTGAACCATTCTTGAACGATGCGCTGTTGCATTGTTGTCATCCCTAAAGTGGTCATCACCTTCCGGATAAAAGTGTAACATAGCAGGGTGCAGTAGATCTGACAAAAATTCAGGTACTCTCTGGTATCAGTGGATCTACTCCGTGTCAACAGAACATTCCCTATATCATGATACCACTTCCAGATGCCTGGGTTGTCTTAACAAGGCAACAGGGTCCATCGCTTCGTGAGGTTCTCATCACAGTCTCTGACTACCATCAGTACAAAACAGTGTGCCGTGATTCGTCTGACCACATGACTTTCTTCCATTGTTCCACTGGAAGATCATGACATTTTTTTTTTGTTTTCATCTGAAACAACTGGTTTCCGAATAGGCTGGTGACTGCCAGCACCCAATTTCTTCGATTCCTTGCGCATGGTTAAAATAAGGCCGTTCTCGGCTTGGTTGAATTCAAGGATGTCCTATTTTTCCGTACAATCCTCCTTAGAGTACCACGGCTTCCCTCTTGAAGTATTGGTTTTCTGCTACATTTGCGCCTTTGAGATGTGGAAGAACCGCTTGCTTTCCAGTCATTAAACACCTTTGAGATGGATGCTTTAGAGAATCCAGTTATGTCGTTCGTTTCTTCAATCGCAACTCTTGTTAAATTGCATCCACGATAACACCTTTTTCAAAGTCTGATAGATCACGCGTTTTCCACTTTCTGCTTCAGATTACTGCAATCGAACAATCTGTGCAATCTTTATACTCAACCAAGCAACACATCATTACCTCACATCACAGCTTGCCTTCCATCTATTTGCATTTCTTCTGTCTGTTACTGTCTTAATACAAAGGTTCGTATTTTTTTGGCCAGTGTGTGTGTATAATGAGTCGAAATAGAGAAAACTGAGAAAAAATTATTCTGATGGAAGTCAAGTCAGTCATTTTTAAACTAAAGCTAGAAACAATGAATACGAAAGGATCAAACAAAAATAATCCTGGTGGATTCTTAAACTTTTACGAAGCAGGCAAAAATAATTTTATTTTAAGTTCGGAACTTAAGAGCTTGGATTCGAACTCACATCCTCCCCACACCGGGTGGAAAAGACGTGAGTTCGAGTCCCGTCGATGATGGGATGAATTTTTATGGGTCCTTTTAACAACGTGGCCCAGTTAGTCGGTATCAGGCTAGGGTACCATAGTTTTTTCTCCCATAAATTCTGGTTTTTCGTCCAGAAAAGATAAAATCGACCACATAACAAGCAATTAACAGACAACATACATGGAGTAACGTGGCCTTAGTCTCTGATGCTCCTAAAACCCAAAAACAACAACCAACCGAATGAATATTTCAATCAGTCTCAATATAATATAAAATTACTTAGGGATGAAACAATTTTTCGTCTCAATTCCTGCATATCCTTTTAAGTACCTTGATAATGAATTAGCCAATGTTTGGCGTTTAGATATAAATTGGTGGATGTTATAAGATCAAACAATAGACAAATTAAGGAGTAGATATTATGCATTCGTCTGGTGGACAAGCGCTCTAGAAACGATGTACTTTGGATCAAAAGAATGAGGATTTAAAAATATAAGACTGGATATATCTTATTGATATGGGGGGCAGTTATTTCTTATCGTAAATCTTTAGTTGGAAAATAAAATTCCTGTGCCAGATTACCGAACTATGCAGTACATCCTTGGGGATGTGAAAGGAGCACGCGCTAGAAGTGATCATAGCGTCGTTCAAAATCATCTGTACAGCATATCGTTTTGACGAAGCGGTCTTTTAGAAGAAGATAGTATCTAAGAAGTTCCCTGTCGTCCCCGAACAAGGTCTCCGTAGAGAGGGGAGGGGAGAAATCTTCTCCCCCTTTTCGAAACTCGTGGAAGAAAAGCCACACTACCACAGTTAGCAACACAAGGCCCACGGTACACATACTTGCGAGCACGCACACGCACACACATACGCGCGCGGCAGCCAAGAAGTGCTCAGTAGAATCGGCGTCCTTTTCGCGAAACACGCTCTGCTTCCTTGGTCACGGCAGAGTGCACTTTTCCGTGCCTCCCGCCCGCTGCCGTAGGCCTATTGAGGCTTGCTGCAATCCATCATAGTGTCGCAGCCGACCGGCAACGGAGAGGAACGCCTTTTACAGAACCTTAGGCCAGCTGTGTTGTAGGCCTGGTCTGTGGGCTTAGGCCTGTCGTGTGATTTACCTGCTAATGTCCCGTGGATGTGCGGGTATTGGGAATCTTACGAAGATCATATGTTATGATAAAGAGACCGTGAGATGCGGAAGGGGAGAAAGACATTATCCGAACATCTCACAACACTACGCATCCTTTCTGGATCTCGCCTCCTCTGTAGCTGGAAGCACAACTAATAAAGCAGAAAACAAATACATAAGTAGCTTCCTACCAGCACCAGGTGGCGTACCAATCGAACACAGCTCACATCCGCGCAATAATGAGGTCGAAGGGGTAATGGGTTTGCTGCTAGTGGTTTATATTTGCTTGATCTGTCCCCTCCATCCATCCTGTACACTCTCAATGTCTACCTACCAGATCTTTATTTTTCATAATTGAATGCCATTAAAAATGGCTGTAACTTAATATCTTGGTGGCACCACATATCCAATCATCAATGATTCTTATTTTCAAATCCAGTGTTTGTATTCTAAATAGGTATGAACCAAACCAATCCACTTTGCATAATAAATTCTCTGTAGCGTAATTTTTTAGATGGTAGTGTATACATGACAGCTTTTGATGTGCTAAGGGCGAACCCCATGCAATTACCATGCGTATAGTGAAGGGCTTTCTAATGAGTCTCACCACATACGCAAGGATTAATTGGAGGTAATTCTAATGGGATCCACTACGACATTGCGAAGCCTGTTTTCAAAATAGCCACATCCTGTTCCAGGCCAAGCAATTAAAGCAAGTTCTAATGATGAATGAAGATACTCGAACTCCATTTCACCGACTCCTATTAAGATAAAATATTTAAGATCACCAACTACCGTACGTGAAACAAGTACAGTATACATTTCCAGCATCCCTGCACTCCTGTGAGTGTAATTGTGATTGATGTATTGGCTTCTCCCACGGTAGAGACTCCGAGTCGGCACAGAGTCAATTTCGGGAAAAAGCTTTGTCTATGTCAGAATGGGAGTCGATCAAAAACAGAAGACTTGGACACAGCCCCAAGTGATTTGGCTCGTGCGCATATTGGAGAGGGCAATGCGCGAAACACCCCCTTACGCACTTAAATATCTTGCCACATCAGATGGTGTGTGAGCGTGAGGAAGTCATCTTGCTTTATCATCTATGCGAAGTAAAAAGTCGCTCTCCCACTTGGTCGATTGAAGACACGGAAAAACTCAAAGTCGCACAATAGGTGAGCTCTTCATTTATAGAAAAATAAACAAATGACATTAAAACCATTCTTTCTTAATCGAAAGAAAGTAAATTGAAATAAATCAAAGGAAAGATAGTAGTGCATACCTGGTTGGTTGTTTACTAAAATAAAATTTCACTCATTCGTATTAAATTGTAAGACATGACTATAATTTGAAAATGTATTTATTTATTTTGTTTCCCTTCCTTTCTTTTTCTTTTTTTTTTAGAAATTCACGATCTTAACATTTGACTTTCTCCAGGAAGCATCAAAAACTTCAACATGACCTTCAGTTATTGTCTTGAAACTATTCATTATCTTTAATTCTGGAAACATTGTGAAAATCATTGCCCTCGTGGGTAACACAGTTGGTTGGACCGGTGTCCTCCCCACATCGGGTGGAAAAGACCTGAGTTCGAGTTCTGTCGATGACGGGGGGGATTTATGGATCTTTTTTACAACGTGGCTGAGTTGGTCGGTCTAAGGCAAGGGTGCCTACCATAGTTTTTTTTTTCTCACGGAAACTCTGGTTTTTCATCCAGCAAACAGAAAATCGATCTCAGAACTCAGATGAAATAAGGCAATATGCCCTTAGTCGCTGATGCTCCTAAAACGCTACTAAAATAACATTCTTAGAAGCTCAGCACTTCGATGGATAACTCTATAAATCAAATTAAATAAAAAATTCAAATTTGTTTATTTGCTATTTTTAAAATAATCCAGAAGGGAAGCCCACATATGAAAATACTAATCTGCTCTTAAAAATGAAAAAAGGCCATCCAAAAAGATTATGGTTGTTTTCCCTGTTGAATTGTTCTTTCCTATCGAAAAAATATCAAAAGAATTTATCAAAATACCACATTACTGTGTTTAATAAGTACAAATTCTTGGTTTGCCAAAGAATTTACCATTTCTTATATCACCAACGTAAATTTCTCCAATTTTCAGCTGCCTTTGCTTTTGTTGTTTTGTTTCTATTCTTTTCGTGGTTCCAACTGTAACCTCATTTCATTGGGCCCTGAAATCCATCGGAACGCAATGTTCCGCTAATGCAGAACGCTCAGCAAAAACCCCGAAAAATAATACTGAAAAAGAAAAGCTCTGAAGGGCATTTCATGCTCCTTGATTCCAGAGATTAAAGATGTTTTTGTCTCTGGTACGACTGATGTGTCCCCATTCACGATCTGTTTTCTAAATAGAAATAAACAAGTGACCATCAATTTTATCTCACAGGATCATAAGAGGGCAGGTTTTGAGGTTTTAAAATACCTTAAAAAATAAAACAAATGCACGTCAGCGTGGATGACAAATAGATTGAAATGATCGCTTCCCAAGTAAAGGAGAATCTCAGGTTTGGACGTAGTTAGGGCATTTATTATCCTGATAATAAATGCTCTTACTACGTCCAAACCTGACTACCAAAAAGAATTCAATTTCAAATTAATTCGAATGTTAATATGCTTCGATCCTTTTTGATCAAAGACAAATTATCCACAGGAGAACCATGGAAACTGTTAAGTGCTCTATGAAAAAGTGTCAAATTATTGTTTAAGAACAACTTTCATTTAGTGTGCCATGTTGCATTCCATCTGATTACCATCTAATCTTTGTAATGGTTTCAAAACCCGATGAACCTCTACTCTGTATGGTTTCAAAACCAGATGTACCATCTACTCTTGTAATAATTTCAAAACCAGAAGTCTTCTCTTCAGAGATACAAATTGCAAAAATAATACATGCTGCGTAGATGTCGTTTAAATATTCTACAAATTAACCTCCTCTGTGAACAGGAGAGCAGTCTAAATAATTTTCATAGCGCAATTCAATTTTTCCTTCACACTTTCCCTGAATTTCATTTTATAATGGCGAGAGCAGTTTATCTGTTGAATATGCATGAGTATTGTCTACTTTGCAATCTGCACTTTTCGCCACTTACGCCCTCTATTGGAAAGAGTGGGAATTTTCGTGACTCACATGGTCGAGCATTTATTTTCTGCGCAGATTTAAATATGCTAATGTTAGTCGATTTTCAAACTGAGCCGAGCAGACAACACAGTCGTAATTTATACAATGTGATAGTGTACAGTCAGAAGCCATATCTTGCGTTGGGGCCACATTTTACTTTCATTAAGATTTATAATGTTTATGAGGAAAACAGGCTGTAGTGGCCGATCGTTTACAAAGGGTTAACCTGGGCATGACCTTCAATAAAACAGAACCACTGAGGCTTGTTGCTGAGTAATTATGGCTTAAATTGTAGGCATGGCATCAAATTCATGAAATGATTAGTAGAGTTAATCTGCCCTTAGAGTATCACCCCCTGAGTCAGGCTGTTCTCTCTTTCTCTCTCTCTCTCTCTGTCTCTCGCTTGCTTGCTTGCTTCATCGTCATAATCGATAGCACTTATAGTCGTGTGGAAAGCCACACCTATCCATTGATTAGCAGAGAGGAACCCATGTTTCCGGGGCACTGAGAACAGATGCAGCCCACCCGAACACCAGACTTGCCAATTGCCACCACAAAAATAAGTAATCACTGAAAGTTGGGTTAAATTCTAAATTACGTTTTTTAATCTTTAGGACACATAAAGCGAAATATGTCTGTCTACTTACCGGTGTCCTCAACCGCCATAACTTTCCACCATAAGCCACACGCACACTTATATTTTTAATGACCTACTCTTCATATTATAAGATTGAAACGGGACATAAATCTCTCTGAAAGAATCCGGAAATTTGTTAAATTTTGTAAATCAGAATGGGTAATGCGTAACTGTCTAATTCAAGATGGCTATTTGGCACTTTGAAGCACCATACATCGATTGACCCTCTCTATTATAGCCCAAAGATTCTTATTTTGGTTCAAGCCTGTTTGAAATTATCAAGAGGACGTATTATCTTAAATCATCATATATAATGGTTCTCACCTGTAATCAACCCTCTGTCCAACGCCAAACAAAAAGCAGATATCAAATACAAACAAGTAAGCAATGTCTTTGTAAGAGCAGGACTCAGGAATACTGTGACATCATCTGAGCCTCATTAATATGGATTCTTTCTCGCACAACTGAAGAAAGTTTTCTCGATCTAGATGCACTTCTCAACTGGATCCAGGAAACTTTCTAAGGCCTTGATAAGGTCTCTTCATTCCTTGCTCCTTATTCTCTACCAATCACAACTACCTCCCCCCCACTTTCCAGTATAACCCACAACAAACAGCAGCTAGTCCAAGCAATAAACAACCTTCCTAATAAGGATATAAGTGCAGAGAGATTCCACGTTTCATCTTAAAAATCTTAGTCCTTCGTTGACTTCCTCCTACAGGCCATCAATAAAATCCTACAGTCGCCTAATGTTCCTGAGATATGGACCCACTATATTACAAGACGAGGCCCAAAAACCACAGAAGCCATATCAGTTGAGGACCGACATGGATTCCTCCATTGGGAGCCCATGCCGGTAGCACGTGGTTAAAATCGCCATCCAGACACGGTAGCATTTTTCGTCCAGCAGAACAGAAAATCGACACCTCAGAACACACATAATTTACAGCGTACACGGAGCAATATGGCCTCAGTTACTGATACTCCTAAAACCCTACTACAACTACAATCACCGTCCTCCCCACCAGGTGGAACAAGCCCTGATTAGAATAAAATCCCGTTAATGACGCGAGGAATTTTATGAGCTTTTTTTTACTCCGGCTGAGGTAATCAGTCTGACGCATCGACGAAAAACTCGGATTTCGGGAGAGAGGGTTAAGCCAGCAGAACAGACAAATCGACCAGAAATCACACATTTTTTGGCCATAACCACTGTTTTGGACACAGACCAAGTCTGTGTCCAAACCTTCAAAAGGGAAATTAACCAACATGCTGGAGACCTTAGGATGTGAAGAACACATACAGAACAATGGTGGCCAGTTGAATGTTGTCGTCGACAAGCAAGGTGCATATGATAGGCTCTCAGCCAATGGCCTTCTCAAAATCCTTCAGAATCATTTGCATATAATCTTTCCACTTCTTGATGTACTTGGGATATTACTAACAAACAGACAAATTAGGGTAGCAGTCGGCTAGACGTCTTGCAGCATTATCATGAACCGGGGGGGGGATCCTTAGATGCTTAAGGAGCTTGCCCGTAGGGCATTACCGATGTTACACCCTTACTTATTTTTAAATTACCAGTAAGTGTGATGTACACCCTTACTTATATTTTTAAATGAACTTCCTTGTATTTTTAACTGATCAAATGACTATCATCTAAATCTAAGATTTATAATAGGAAGGTAGTATTTTGGTCCATTGCCCGTAGCTGACTCCACTCCATCCCAAAGGTGTACATTGGGGTTAAGGACTCTGAACAGGGCAATGAAGCTTTTTCACGCCAAGGTCTTCAAATCAAATCGCCACAAGCCTTATATTATGGCAATGCACCATATCGTAGTGCAAATGCACTATGATATGGTGCACAGTTAGAACGATATACTCTGGTGGATACGTACTTTGGTTCGGGCATTCGGCAGAGAGATGACCATCAAATAGATAGCAAAGCTATGCACCCTGATTTTTCACTCCATAATGTCATTCATTGTAATGCATGCTTTGCAGTGTTCCAGGGACCAATCATGATTTTATATCGAAAGGCCGATTCGCACTTTGTTCAACTGTGAAAAAAAAAAGAAAGTTTTAAGATTCCTCCAGTCTAAAACTTCTTACTATAGAATATTGTTTTCCCCTTCAAATCTTCCGTGGTTCTTCCGTGGTTAATACATGATTGGACCATGTGTAGATGTTGCATGCTATTACTGTCACATTTTGATTACCAATCCTAAACAAGAAAATGCTACGCAGTTATCACGTGATATCTGATGCCATAAAAATTTCTGCAAGATCCAGAGCATGATGGACATCATCCCTAATCGTAAGTTATAAATTAAAGCAGAACTGAATAAGCAGTGGAAGAATTCTAATCTGTTGGCGGGTAGAGTGACATAAGAGTACTCCAGGTTCACGACCTACTTCAGCCTAGTTCATGATAAACCTAGGGAAATCGCAAGCTATATGGAAGCAACATCAGGAAAACGTTCAACTCCCTATCTCCTGCTTAATCATGAATTTCCAAGTGACTCATTCCTGATGGTTGGTGGCTGGCACCGTCTAACCACAATAAATGTAAAATGTTATTTAATGTAGTCCTGATGGTTGGTTAGATTTCATCATTTGCTACAACGTGGTCCAGAATTACTTGCATCGCACATACCTGAGGATGGGGCTGTGATCCAAAGCACATGAAAAGAGCTTATTACAGTGATTATTGAAATGCCAGCCAAAGGAAGTCTTTTCATAACTGGTCCTCCACCACTGAGCAGGTTCGATATCATTCTCGCCATCTTCTTGTCTCTTAAAGATTCTGGAAAAGGAATACTTTTTATCCTTACGAATTAAATCCTTCCATATAGACCACCGGAATGTCAGGTCAGCTAGCATTATAAATCTACTCAAGACCACAAGTAATCTTGGGATTCTCTGCAACAGATATAAGGAAAATAATTGACTGGAGGATTTCGCAGGCTGGGATTCAATCCAATCTCGCGCCTTATTCCAAACAGGCTACATTTCATCGAACGATTCCATCCTACCCAAAAGCTTCCTCTGGTGCGAGCACTCGATCTAAATCTTCACAGATTCATCGACAGATCCTAACACTCCATTCAGGAGTGCTAAGGAAAATAAATCCCACCCTCCCCCATGAGTTATTGTGGGTTTTTCAGATTCCCTCAACATGCAAATCGGGCACGTGGACCCATACACACCCAAAAGCGATTGGGTGTAAAATAAGCTTAGAATAATCATCGTTTTTTTTTTTCCCTTTGAACAGAGAAATTATTCAAATAGCTTAATTTCTCTTTTGGCAGAGTTGTGAACTGAAAATTGCGTTGTGAGCTGGAGCATTATCATGGTAAAGAAATGGTTTTATGGGATCGATGAAAGCTAAATCGACTTAGGTAACAACTCAGGTAACAACTACACCTCGAATTAGGTGTAGTGTCCATCCAAGTTACTTTTGAATGGTATCACTACCATTCAAAATATTTTATTTATTATTACCTGTATTTGTTAGAGGGGGAACTGTCTTCCAATGGCGCTTAATCATTCTTTTCCCTATTGGTTGTAGTTTTCTAACAAAAGTCAAAACTGGAAATGTTAAAAATGTATGAGTAGTGGATATGTCAAAAGTTTCCTGCATGGTCGTGTCAGCGTGTAAAATTTGCGCGAGTGAACTCCCGTTAGGTGTGTCGCTACTGTAGACGGTCTGTTATACACTGATCGACAAAATTAACAGAACAAATTGTTTTTCATCAATATTGTATTGTTAACAGTGTCGCTGAAGGGAATATTTGATATAATGGACATCCTGGCATGAAAAATCCGAGTATACAATAGAAATTTATCTGACACCTTACTGAGCCGCACATTATGTAAATTATTCATGCCTATAAAAACAGGGGTTGGGACCACATCACTTCATTCCCAATTTTTTGGCTTGCTCAGTGGGATAGCTACTCTGGATGGGCAAGATGGCAAGTCATCTTCGTTTAGGTGATTCTTTAGGATGGCAGGCCGTTGGAAGACTTGAAGTCGGATAGTCGCAGGCGGACGTGGCACGTTGGCTTAATGTGTCACGCAGTACCGTATCGGCATCATGGAAGCAGTTTCAGGAGACAGGAACCATTACAAGAAGAGCTGACCAAGGTCGCCCGAGGGCTGCTTCAACCAGAACAAACCGCTGTTTAGCTCTAACAGCAAGACTGAACGGTACCATGTCCTCTTATCAACTGTCTTTTGCGATTGCTGTGGCCACATGTGAAAACATTTTCAACCGGACCGTGTTAAGAAGACTCAACCCAAGTGAACTCTACTCAAGGAAGTCAATGATTTGCATCCCATTAACCCCAAACCACCGCTGAGCTCATAGAAACTCGTGCCATGAGCATGTCACTTGGAGATAAAGTATTCTTTCTGTCCTCTGGTCCAGATTCTTAAAAAATGCGATTACATTTCGCGTATGAGGATGTACAGACTGTGATTAAGTAACCATAACTGGTTGAATGTCATTAACCCCATATAACGCAATTATGGAATTCTGAAAATACACGCCATGTTCTTAACCGATTGGCCCTTAACGAATTTATACGCCAACAGTAGTTCTTATTATTTGATAAGTTTATTTTTTTGTTCGCTGCGATGAAGAAATCACTTCGTTGAATCCGTTTTGAATCTGCAGACACTGTCAAAATGGCTGTCAGAGGATCATTATGTTGCCTGAGTACGGCCTATTACAACGCTGCAATTGATCGTCTGTCTCACCTATGAGTGAAGTTTGTCGAACTTGGTGGTAATTACATTGAATATGCAATAGATGCTGGTTTTGGTATATCGTTACTATAGGCCGACTGGGCTAGCCAGGTGGGTAACGTGCCTGCCTGCCTGGCAACCCAAAGGTCGCGGGTTCGAATCCCGCTTCGGGCTTGAATGAGATACAAAATGCAAACATTTTGGAAGGTGCAATATGGCCACAGAAGCCGATGCGCCAACAACTAACAAAAAAAAATCGTTTCTATTGATTGTTGTAGTTGACTGATCACTACAGGGAACTACAGGTCGCGAAACGTTTGAAATAACCATCGTAAATTGCGTGTGTTCTGTGGTCGATTTTCTGTTTGCTGGACGAAAAACCCGAGTTTCAGGGAGAAAAAACCATGCAACCTTCGCCTGACTAATTCAGCCACGTTGTGAAAAAGACCCATGAAAATTCCTCCTGTCATCGACAGGACTCGAACTGACGTCTTTTCCACTTGTGAGGAGGATAGTGATCGTACCAACTGTGCTACCCACGAGGGTGCTGGCCACAATATCAATATCAAAAAGGCATGAATTCCCTGAAACTGGGGTTTTCATCCCTAAAATGCAAATCGACAGTAGTTATAGTTATGATCCTTTAAAATAAAAACTCGCGAGGTTGTTGTTTTAGGAGCATCAGCGACTAAGGCTATATTGCTCTGTATATACTCTTTGTAAATTGGGTGTGTTCTGTGGTCGGTTTTCTGCTTGCTGGAAGAAAAACCCGAGTTTCTTGGAAATAAAAAACTCTCCTACCCTCTCCTGAGACCAACTAACTCAGCCACGTTGTCAGAAAGGCTCATAAAAATTCCTCACGTCATTAATGAGACTCGAACTCAGATCTTTTCCACCTGGCATGGGATTTTCAGGAAGAAAACCCATGTAACCTTTCAGATACTGACGTGTCAACTGCAGGTGAAGGTTGAATCTGCTGCGCCTAATACAGTTCGCGTTGACGAACTTTTTAAGAGAACCGATTAAGTTTATGTTCAATTTATGATAAATGTTGATCATCGAATGTTAATTAACAGCTTGTTCGGAAAGGCATGGCCCCCAATCGACAGGAGTTAATCTTGCAACAAAATAATGCTCAACCCCATGTTTGTAGATGAAAACTAGCCATCGTGAGTAACACAGTTGGTAGGATCGCCATCCTCCCGGGTGGAAAAGATGTGAGTTACAATCCCGTCGATGACTGGAGGAATTTTTATTGGCCCTTTTCAAACGTGGCTGAGTTAGTCGGTCTCAGGTGAGGGCAGCATGGTTTTTCATCCAGCAAACAGAAAATCGACCTCAGAACACGCAGTTTACAGACAATATACACTGACCTCCCATTAAAATCCGGACAACCTACCTTTAGTCAAAAAAAAGAGCTTTTATTGTGTCATTTAATATTTTGTACTGGAACCTTTTGCTTTTATAACGGCCTTCAATTTTTGCGCCAAACTCTCAACCAGCTTTTTATAAATGTCAGGTGATATGTTCCTCCACTCGGCCTTTAACGCAGCCCCCAGTTCGCCCTTGTTCTTTAGGCGATCTTGTCGTGCACGTACCCGACGATCCAATATATCCCAAAGATGCTCGATAGGGTTCAGATCAGACTCTGGGCTGGCCAATCCAACTTTTCCACGCCCATGTTCTCAAACCACTCTGTTTCGACCCGAGCAGTATGGCATGGCGCGTTGTCTTACTGATACAGGTATGGGCCTTCCCCAAAGTATTGCCATAATGCTGAAAGTGCATAATTATCCAAGTTGTCCTGGTATTGCACAGTATTCATGGTTTTGTCGATATTTACTAATGGGCCCAAGCCAAACCATGAAAGCATCCCCATACCATGACACTGCCTTCATCAACCTTGTTCGGAGGATATAATATGATTGTTTGAAGGATATAATCAGAAGGAGCTGTCCCCTGGCATTCGCCACACCCAGGAACGGCGATCAGACTGGTAGAGTGCGAACCTCGACTCGTCTGTCCATAGAACTGTTTTCCACTGAACTATAGTCCAGGATTCTCGCTCATTACACCATGTTTAAACTGCGTCTAGCATTTGTTGAAGTGATCAATGGCTTGTGACTGCACAACCATTGTAACCAATATCATGGAGTGTCCTTCGTATTGTACTAGTGCTGACATTAGTCCCAATACTCTCACAGAGGGTTTGTGTGACTTGAGACAATGGCAAATTGCGATTTGACGCACTTCGCAAAATTTTCTTGTCCCTTTCTGTTAATTTTCTGGGTTTACCAGGCCGTTTATTGGCAGATTCCGTCCCATTCCTCTTCCATTTGCAGACGTCACTAACCGTTGACCTAGGGATCCCCAGAGTTACTGCGATATCTCGTACAGAATGCATGCTTATGTGGCATCCTACTATCATTCCACTCTGTTAATTCTGTTTAACATATCATCTTGCATGCCCACCTTTGAAATTGTCTGTTCGAATCCCATTGTGCATATTTATAGCAGGTTCTGTGACGTGTTGCATGGATAGGACCTGTTTCCCCTTTCATGGAGGAGTGTCCGGATATTAATGGTAGGGCAGTGTACATGGAGCACCATGGTCTTAGTCGCCGATGTTCCTAAAACTCAACAACAATTAGCCGTCTTCTTTGATGGAATCAATAAGCAGTTGTTGGAAGAAATAATACGTGCAGGAGTGAATGAATCATCTAATTTTATGTGAGAGAATTTTAAAAAATTCCTCTCCACTAAAAGTGGAAAGCAAGAGGACATTGCCTTGTGCCTCAGCCTCAACACTTCGCTGGTAACAAATAGAAAATACCATCGCCTCACGTAGCACTGCAAACACTTTAAAGTTTATGTTTTCATTGGATGAAAACAAAAAAGCTAATTATCTTAGGGAAACCAGAAGAGCGAAGAAAAACTCTAAACTTTCCCAGAGTGACAATAAAATGAGAGAAATATTAAATTCCACGTGTGGCAATACAAATAATAGTTGGAGAAGTCAGTAATTGTCTTTATAATAAGGAAAAAGGTACAAAAGAGCGCCAATAGTAATGAGAATTCCAAAGGCATCATTATTTGCCACAGGGTACGATCGAGTAATAATTGGGGGGAAAAAAGAACAAATAGGAAAGAGCCAAAACTCGCAGAAATGTAGACAAAAAGGGAAGTAATTGAATAATTAAACTGTTGAAGAAGGTTACAAACAAATATTTACAATTTTTCCGGCTACTTATTGCCTGCAGCGTTTGCAAAATCGACTCACCAAACATGCACGCACTTCACCCAACAAATTTACAGCTTTTAAGGAATTTCAGGTGAAGATAGTTGCGAATTACCCGCGTTCTTTATCTACCCTCTTCTTCACGCCCGGACTTGAAGTGTCAGTTTATTGAACTGCACCACATTCAAAGGCCACAGTACAAGGACATTTCAATTTTCCTTTATTTCTACTAGTGGTTTTTGTACTGGTTTCTCACGCGCTTCTACAATTTGATGATGTTACTTCTCAGCCCTAGGAATTCTTCTACATTGCTGGACAAAATTAATAGGAGACGTAGAAAGAGTGGTGTAACTCGTGCAGTTTGCGATGTACCGGGACAAAATTTGGAATGGTGGTGTACCATAGCATAACGATGAAATGAGGAGACAGGTGAAAAGGACATTTCATAGGGTTTGTGTAAGAATGACCAAAAAGGTCATATTACAGAAGTCGATACAAGATAGTCACATGACTTCAGTATGGCTTGGTCCCCTCCAACGGCTAAACAGGCCTGATAGCGGTGAACCATGCTCAATATAAAGGTGTCTATAAGATTATATGAAAAAAATCCCATTCTTCCCTCAGCTCAGACCTTAGCTCACCAAGTGACCGAGCAGTTGGCGTGCAACGCCCACACATGTTCGATCGAATTTAAGTTTGGTAATCGTGCTCGATTCGTTGGATATCTTCAGCTCTCCAATTCAGCTCTCTGTGCAGTTGTGCATGAAAAGAAAACCTGGGCCAACCGCATCCCTAAAACGTTGCACATAGGGTTCAATCATCTGTTCTCTGTACCTCTGCATAGTTGCGGTACCCCTATCAAAAACATGGAAGGGTGCAGCCATTGATCATTATTCCATCCCACACGAGAACACCGCCTCCACCGTAAGTGTCCCTTTCTCTGACGTTGCAGGGATCGTACAATGTTCCTCCTCTTTGTCTCCAGATGAAATAACGTCTAAAATCTGTTTTTAGGCTAAAACGGCACTCATTAGAACTGTCCCCATATGTCAGGACTCCAAGTCACATGTTCATGGCACCACTTTCTACGAACTCTGCGGTGGATTGGAGTTAATGGGATGCAAGTCACTGGCTTCCTTGCCTATAGTCCACTAGATTTGAGCCTCCTTAGCACAGCCCGGTTAGAAATATTTTCACTTGTGGCCACAGCAACCTCATGAGACAGTTGATGATAGGACATCGCAGGGTTCCGTCTTGCTGCTAGAGCCAGATAGCGATCCGTTCTGGTTGGCGAAGCCCTCGGGCAACCTCGGCCAGTTCTTCTTGTAATTCATCTTCTTCTTCCTGAAATTGCTTTAATAATTCCTAGACGACACTGCGTGACAAATTAAGCCAACGTGCTATCTCCTCTTGCGACTGCCCAGTTTCAAGTCGTCCAAGAGCCCGCCATCTCAAAGAATCATCTAAATTTCGGTGACTTACCATCGTGAGTGCTGGAGATGTGGCTATCCCTGAGCAAGCCAAAAAATGGGAATAAAATTATGTGGTCGCAACCCGTGTTTTTATAGGCATGAATAATTTGCATAATGATCGGCCCTCTTAGGTATTAGATCGATTTATATTGGATACTCGGAATTTGCATGCCAGGATGCCTATTATATCGATTATTCACCTTCGGCGACACTTCACAATAAAATATTGATGAAAAACATTTTGTTCTGTTAATTTTGTCGAGCAGTGTAGATACAGTTCTATATGTTGTTGCTATCTTTTTTCCGTGGTAACTAAAGCAGTGAGGTATCAGTATATTGAGTGTAAACTTTTGCATGTATTCTATGGTTTTACTATTTACCTGCCCTCGTGAGTTGCACAGTTGGTAGAATCCCCGTCCTCCCCACGGGTGGAAAAGACCTGAGTTCGAGTCCCGACGGAGATATTAGGAATTAATTTTTATGGACCTTTTTCACAGCGTGGCTGAGTTAGTTTGTCTCAACGTAGCATGGTGTTTTCTGCCGGAAATTTGAATTTTTCATCCAGCAAAAGTTGCCCATACTATTAGAGATCAACGCTGTCCTTGCATTAATACCCCAATACCCCTCCGTGTTGGGATATTAATGTTCATAGTCCTTGGAGGAGAAAGTAATACGATTGTGAGTGCAAGATGCCGTGATTGACAGAGTTTACAGACTTCCAGCGCGGACTGGTATGGGGTGTTACAATAAGCAGTCGGTCTGTACGTGATATTTCATTGGCACAGAAGATTCCTAGGTGTTGACATGTGATGATGTGGTCTGCAAATAGAAGCGGAAAACCTCCGAATCTTGTAAATTAGAACGTTATACAAAGAATCGTCCGCACGGAATTCAGGTCGACGTTGTCGTAGCACACAGAGGCCCTCAATGAGACGATTGGGATACCGATACAGTGCGTAAGACGCTGCTTGATATAGGTTACCACAGTCGTGCAGCTGTCCACCACTAATCACCCTCGACTAATGCCAGACTCTGTCTAGATTGGTGTAAGGCTCGCCATTCTTAGGCCATAGACCAATGGAAAGCTGTGCTTTGAAGTGACGAGTCATGATACGTAGTCCAGCAGTCTCATATGACAATGAAGGTAGGCGAAGGCAGCATAATGGCCTGGAAGCATTGGTTGTTTTTGACAAAACCATGAATGCTGTGGTCCATGTTGGGATGGACTGGTTTGTGACGAGCGTCAAAAAGTTGGACTGGCCAGTCCAGAGGCACCTCAATCCTATAGAGAGAACCTGTGGGATGAATTGCATCGTTGGGTGAATGAAGGAGAGATCACCTAAAAAACAACTGAACTGGTCGCTGCTTTGAAAGCCAAAAATATCAGATGAGATTTGCGGTAAACTGGTGGAAATATTCCACATTGGTATTATTTGTTTTTCTGTAAATATAGGTTGGTTTGTATATATGCAGGTGTCCTTGTATTAATGGTATTTGCATTGCAAATAGCAGATTCCTTCCTCTATGGACCATACAATAAAGGATCCATATATGAACCCTCCAGTTAATGGAGAAAAATGCAAAGGATCCATTCATCTTACTACATATTGGGCTGCCAACGTTTCAAAATCCATGAAAGGTGTTCTTTGGTTACAAACGCCTTGCAATTTTTCCTGTTTAAACGGAGTTGCTATAGCAGGGAAAGTCTTTACTGAATAAACCATAGAGGACGCCACCACTTCAAAGGAGAGTCATATTAAAGTAGCTGCATTACTTTTGCAACCGCCACAGCGCGTGTAATTATTTTCATTTCTTTATAAACATTTTCTTACTTAAATCAGACACACAAACGCGCGCGCACGCACACACACACACACACACACACCACCTTTGATTTCATGCCTTTCTACCCGCAGTTACAGAACTCCCAAAATCAAACACGCTTCAACGAACAGGCATACGATCCAGCTGAACGCTTCGGCTGTCCACACCCAGTTTGGAAACGGAAAACCACCTGGAAGTGACATCAGAGAAGATGTCAAACACGTGGGAAATTTGTTTCTGAAACAATGAGAGAAAATGAGCTCGATCCAATCAACCAATCTAGAGTTCAAAAGGCGAGTTGATCGCTCTGAAAAGCCCACATGGTGTGCTCGTGACAGACATGTTGGACAGGCTAATGCTTTCAACAATAGAAGGCAATGTGCCCTTTAAACAATGACCTAATTCCATGTTACGAAGTGGTGGAAACCAATTCAACTAAGCAAATTCAGCCAATCTTTTTACATCATTGTAAATTGCAATCATTCTATGTTTTGTCTTCTATTTGTGGGATGAAAAACGTATGGAAACTCTGCAAAAGACGTACGTAATCGACCTTCACATTAAAAGGACTTGTTAATGGTTCCTAGTTCTCCGACAGGAAGTTGCTACTTCTGCCTGGTGACGAGAATCGAACTGAGACTTTTACACATGCGTGACACGTGACATTAACGTGATAACCGCACGAAAGATACCTATGAAAGCACCGTGATTTTCCTGACAGTTAGGAAACATTTTTTTAGCAGACGACAATGGTCGTCTGCTAAAAATGTTTCCTACAGTTGATTTCCTTACAATTTTACAATGATATAATTAGCAGACGACAATGGTCGTCTGCTAATTTTTGTTACAAACGATTTTCTAGCAATGTGTACGTGTTGAAACTTGTTGAAATATTTTAGAATACTAATACCAATCTTTAAAAAAAGAAAATGTCGTCTCTTCTTTTTCTCCTCCCTTTTTATAACGACCACACGAACACATCTAAGTGTTCTTGTTCGCCTGGCCATGGCGTCAGAAAATAAGGCGAACAGTTTTATTTGCTGGGAACGCTATGGATCAGTATCAGCAGACAGCGTCAATTTAGCTAGCCTCAGCGTAGAAATAATAAATCACAGAAGAAAAACTTCTCCGAGTTCAACATTGTTGTGTTCACATCACGTGGCTGCGTGTTAACCGAATGACGAGTCATTTGTCTGGAGCCGTGTGCAGACGATATTGTGCCTAACGTGCAATACAAAACCACGTGCGATGCTGAATTGAAAACTTTTATGTCAATTCGGGACAGTGGTCGTCTGCTGTTTTATTTAGTGGCAATGCTAAATAAAAACAAGACGCATGCGCAGTTAAGATTATTATTATGTGTTCGTGGCTGTTTTCAAAGAAATAATGGCAGATAAAAATTTGTCAAAATATTGCGAACTTCCTTTTAAATATACACCATCTTTTCTGTCCTGCCCTTTCTTAAAAAGGGGGAAAATAATAAAAATTTCAACCAAGAGATTTGTCGACTGACGATACGGACGCAGACGACATCAAGAAGGTTTCCGACTCTCTTGCCGTTCTCCGTGTTCTTGTGCGAGATGGATGTAGTGCTTCCGGGCGGACAGGAAGTAGTAGAAAGACATCTGTCGCTCCTGGGATAGAACCGTACTTCGCCCCCAGCCCTTTAGCACATAGATTAAAAGCAAAATGTCGCTGAAGCACGTGATGCAGTTGGTGATCACGTGAGGTAGCCTACATACACAGACTGCAGTGGAGACACTTTGCAAGCCAACATTAATAGTTTTAGAATCAGTAATTGGAAATTATGCAAATTAATAGGGTTCTTTGCAATGCAAAGAACCCTATTAAGGGGAAAATAGTGGTGAAAAAACCATCCCTTTTTTTTGTGGGTTTATATAGTATGAATCTTCAGGAACTGTTCATTTGAGATATTTTTAAAGGTTGGGCAAGCTGCCATGCTGGATATGAGTAAGTGGCAGTGTAGATTTTCTTAAAGAAAGCAAATTGTTTTCTTCAGGTGTCTTTCATTATTCTAACACTGATTAGATCAAGTTCTGTTTCTGCGTGCATGTTGCAATACCACCGTGAAACAGACGTCCTATTTAAATACTTAATGATTGCAAGATGTGAAATAGGAAAATGAATTCTCTCAAGAATTTTGCATTCGTCTGAGTGTCTGTTCTTTACTCACTAAGATATTCCCTTTTGAAACCCCCCCTGTTTCACTCCCTAGTTAACATAACAATAGTGACAACTGTTTTCAATTATGAACAAACGTTTTCTTCGTTCGTTTTATTTTTGCGCAAGATAATAGAATATTTAAATCGTCATCAATTCCTCTTAGATGCTAATCTTTGCATGCAGTCATTCTAATGGGGCCTGAGTTGCCATATTTGCATACTTATTTCTCCTATTTACACTTTACAAGTAATCTGTTTTATTTCCCAATTATTCTGTCTCCTTTTATTCATCTGTATATTCTTCCGTGCATACAGTGGTGGTCTGCCTTTCGATTCTCTTGTAATGATGATTTCTCTGCTCTAACATCCTCCTTCTCCTTCGAGTGCATTCTCAATAATTACTTGGTACTTATGAATTTTTCCAATCTCATTTCTCCTTGTTATATAACCTATAATCGATTACTTCATCTCGCCCGCCAACCTATAGTCTCTATTAATTTGGTAACTGATTAATTTTGTTGATCGCGTTTTAAAATTAAATGTACATCGGAGAATTAATTTTCGAGCTGGAGTGCTGGTAGGAGAGGGGCCTACCTGCATCTTCCATGGTCCGATCTATCTACTAGAAAATAGGAAGAATGCATTGCTTATGGGCGGGGAGTAAAGAAAGGGAGCTGGTGTAGAGGGTATAGAAGAAATTGCATAAAAGATTCAACATTATTTGCTTCTGCAAATCAATGTCTGGAGAATGGGAAATATAAGAGATTCCTAATAATTTCCACTTGTTCTGTGTGGAGACTTAAGGAATTTAAAATAAATTAAATACTAAAAAAAATTACGCGTACTTCAGCTATGATTGGCCAAGACTGCAGTTTCTCAATATAGTAAAATAATACGCAGATTGTGTCCCAACATTGTCTCACTGGAAGTTGTCACTTAAGCTAATGAAACAGGCCTTGAGCTTAAGGTCGCTTAAGCCAATGAAGTAGAGGAAAATTGAGGGCGCTTAATCGGGCCAAATGGGGGATGATTTAAATGTTCCATAAAGTCTGGTCCAGTTGATCTGCTGTCACTTGAGCAATCGTTGCCTCCATTGTCTTCCGGGATAGTGACTTCACCATCAAGAGGTTTAAGTTTCCTCTCATGGCATTTTTCGATGCCTGTAAGAGTTAAACAACACAACGTAGTTTGCCTAACTCTTACAGGCTTCAGCAATATTAACACCAATGACTGATGCTCATGGCCGGCCAAGACAATTCAAAAATTGCAGGAGTGAAGAAATCTGGATTGAGGAGGACGAAGATATTTTTGAGTTTTCTTGAACTAGTCAGCTGCTGGCGAAGATTTCTGGACTCGGATAAGGAAGAAAATTGTTCTCAAAATCAGGCGGTTTTTCATCCAAGTAGATGATCGATACCACTCACAAGTTTAATAGATATTACTGCTTCACCATACACATGTAATTTCTCTGCGGATTGCTGCTGTTGGTTCCTTTCTTCTAACGAATAAGAAAAGGACCCCTGGCATTTCTATTTTTTTTTTTTTTTTTCATTCTCAATTAAATATGAAGTATTTGTTTCATCTTGATGTATATTTTGATTTTTGATAGAATTTTCTGATATTATAGTAGCTGTCTTTGATGAAGAGATCAAGATTACCATGGAAATTAGTGCAGTATGCTTATACACATCTTCACATATGAAATGACCACTTTAGGGTTTATCACATTCGGGTGTTCATCCCTGATTTACTTAAGTCCCTAAATAATTTGTTTGCAAAAATTCAGCATGTCCAATCTTTGCATGCCTTCGTACCTCATCTCGATGTGCTAATGCTTTCTGTGAACTGTAAAAGTCACAACGAATGTTAGAAGATAACTCTTCTTTTATCCACGGTCTAATCCGTTGCGCATCCGCTGCTTTCTTTTCTTCCCTTAAAACTTCTAAACTTTAACACGTTCAGTGTTTCATCTATCTTTCTTTCTTCTGTATGTTTGCAGGGTGTGTCACAAACACCGATGTGTTTCATGAGGAGCTCAATATCTTTGATGACTACCCTCTAGCCGGAAGCTATTTGAAGATACTTTTTTGTCAACTTTGTCCACCCGTCATAAGAACAAGGTAACTTGTATCCCCAGGCCCAGAGGGTCTGTTATTAGAAAGTTGTAGAATTAGCCTTTCTCTTTATAGCTTCAATGGCAGCATTTTCGCTGTCTTCTGCACAGGATGTAACGAACAGATGCCTCGGTCTAAAATGTTGGGCGTGCTGTCATCCGTGACGTTAACCCCCGCCCAGCTAAACACTAAGTTTGAAAGTGCTGTGGGAGAGTATAAAGAACTGCCACAATAAGAATGGCCTCTGTGGGAAAGTTCGTCCAGAAAAATATCTTTAAACATGTAAATTTTCTTGATGATTCCATCTTCGTTGAAAGTGAGTCACTGAAATTGATTCAGTAACACTGAGGATTATTTCTTACCTAGCGATACTTTTTAGGTTTTGATGTCGTTAGGTGCCATCAAAAAATGCCATCGCCACTCTCTTTATCTCTCTCTCACATACTTTATACGAGTATCCAGGAATGACTATAACTTATAATGAACTTACCAATTATTTGCTTTTATCCCCTTGACAATAGGACTACTCTGCATGAAACCATTCTTTTCTTCCACGATTCGAAGCATTTTTGAGGCTTGTTTACTGATATCGATTTTAGTGCATTCAACATTCCGGGACTTCTTCCGAAAACTCAAAATTTTCCCCCTTACTTCAGAATAGAAGGAAATCGATGGAGCCAAATCGGGAGAGTAGCGATGGTTAATACCCGTTTATCGATGCATCAGAAAATTTCCTCACTGAAAACACATTGGTCAGTCAGCGCGTTTTCAAATTGCGTATACAAGTCTTTCTATTGGCTCATTGCGCCATCTAGTGACATATTCCAGATGGAGGCTCATTCCAGATGGTAGCCAAGGATGATGGAACTCTAGTTCCATCATCCTTGGATTCCTTATCCGTTGTTTATAATGAAAATCCGATAAAGATAAGTTATATTTTACCCTATTAATAGTTTTAATTATTTTTTGGGGAATAAAGTTATAAATACCCGACGAAATTTCACATATTTAGTTAGTACTTCAATTACCACAAGGTACTCTTCGCACTCCATGACGTCACAGTTGTCTGGAGTCATTTCTATTGAAAGCAGCTAGTACAGTGTCATGCGTGACAACAGAAATAATTGTTTCTGTTTTACTGGTGTTAATCACTACACCCTCTCCTAAAAGTTTTGAATCACAGCGTATGATAACAGTTTTAGTAATTTTTTTTTTAAATTAGCTATGACAATATTAGGTTGAATATATTGAAACATTTCTGGAGATTAATTTTATAATAGTGTGTACACTAACATTATTTCAAAGAATCTGCAAGGTTCCCATAAATTTGCGAAAATGGGCCGACTTTTATGGTATCTAATGATACCATAAAAGCTCTTTTGGGATGGCCCCACCGTAATTTGCAATACCCCTCTTGTTGTTTAGTTGCTAGAAATTCCCTAACAACTTAGTGCTGTGCTTCCGGTCGTTGTCTTATTGTAATATAAAATTTCGTCCATTGAAGGATATTGCGTTATGTTCAAAAATATTTTTATAGCCTTCTTTTCTTAAAATTCCTTCAATTCTGACTGCGTCACCCGCTCCAGAGAAATAGAAGCAACCCCCCCAGATCACGATAGAACCCCCATCGTACTTGACTGTAGGCACTAAACAACATGGCACCATTTTTTTCTTCAGTTGATCGTCTCACATAAACTCTACGCTTGCATCCAAAAATTTGAAATTCGGATTCATCAGTCCATTGTACGTTTTTAAACTCTTCAATTGTCCAATGTTTATGGCTCTTAACCCTAGCCAACTATTTCTTTCGATTTTTTTTTTTTTTTTTTTTTGGTTTTAATAAGGGTTTTCAGACCGCTACACGTCCATGAAGTCCTGCTTGTTTAAGACGAATTTTTACAGTAGATCTAGGCACTGGAGTTTCTCTGCTCCTATTAAACTCAGCTCAGATTTCAGATGGGTTGCGTTTTGAAATCAGTGTTATGGTCTCATCCTGTGCTTCCGTTGTTACGCACGATCGGTCTGATGGTAGTTTGTTCTATAAACTGCCCGTCTCCTTGAATCTTCGAATGGTAATTTGTACTCCTTTAAATGAAATACGCAGTTTTTTTGCAATATTGCCCATGGAATAAGTTTATTTATACAGAGTTATAATAGCATTTCTTTTTTTAACACTCAGTTCCTTATTTCTTACCATGTTTATCACGAAACACACAAAACTTACACCAAACACTTTCTGAATGACGAGTTCGATTTTTATAAATTACAGCTCTTACTCCTCAATTTATATTATTGCAAAACACTCTTGAACCATCTACAATCTTCTATAGTATTCAAACAGTACTCCAGCTTTCTAGAATCGCCTACAACGTTCTACCACATTCAGAAATCTTCTACTTTCTACAAGGTCCTAGATACTGAGGCCTTCAAACCTTTGCATAATATTCTAGAAAATTCTTAAATATTATTTAATTTTTTTTTTTTTTGAGTTTTATACATAATAGAAAATATTTTAATAAAAATTGGTAAAGTTGGTCCTATTTTAATAAAATCTTTGAAAATTAAAAAAAAATGAAACGTGATTGTAAACTGTAATCTGGAAACAAGATTTAAATATACTCCATTGGCTCATTTTATAAATTCTCTTTGTAAATGAATTTATACTCGTGCATCACATAAAACAATTATAAACGTCCAAAAGTTGTAAGTAGAAAGAAAGATAAAAATATAAAAACGAAAGACAGAAAGACAGAAATGAGCGAAGAAACTGGAGCAAGAAGGTGAGATTATAATTTGGTGTTTACTCCGATAATCGTCATTTATGGTGTGGTCAAAATAATGGCGATAATTGTTTTGCCACTTAATGCGGGCTTCCATAAAATCAATTACCGACATCAGCGCCACCTAGCGCCCTTCTTTATTGGTATCTTATTCTAGGCATTCAGCGGGTTACGAAGAAGAGCAATTTAACAAGCGTGCTACCCTCTCCTGCCTTATCACCGCGTCAAAGTACCCCTTCTTTATCAGAATGATTATGCCACGCGATATAAATAGTAGAGTTGCATCCCCTGCTCACCACCCCCGGAGTACACTAAAGCCTGCAGCAACAAAGAGCGGTCATCAGACGCAATTTTCGACGGTCTGACTGCACTGGCAACGAGACCTCCCATATTTTCCGTATGGATCGAGAGAAATTTAGGTCCGACCGTATTAAGCCCTGTGTCCTATCAGTTCCAGCCTCCCCGCCAACCCACCAAGACAGTGTCTGTTTGCCTTCCAGCTGAGCTTCATTAAGTGGTTGAAGAGTAGAGCGGCAGCCAGGACCCGTGATAACAGCCTCACGGAAGCTTTTGCGTCGCCCACTCACAGCGGCCTAGGAGACGGAAAAGCCATCTGCAGGATGACTGTGAATTTTCATGAAATAAGTCTGGTCGCCGTAAGAACGCTGCCGCGCGCGCGTGGGGAGTCTGCCCGCCCGTCCGTGCTGCCGTAGTAATGATTCGTACGTTGTTCGTTTTAACGAGAAGTCGGGAGAATTGGGAAGTCGGATGGGGGAAGACAGTGAGTGGGGGAAGAAAGAGAGAGAAGGAGGAAGAAGGGAGGGAAAGTAAGGGGTGTTGTGCAGGCTCCTGTTTTCTGGCTGGAAAAGGAGAATTATTTCCGCTGCAGTTGCTGTGTGTGCGCGTGGGTGTGTACGTACGTATGTGTGTCTAATTAATGCCAGAATATTCATGATCCTTGTACCACCGCGAATACCTAAGCAAAAAAAAGAGCTTCAGATGTGTTAATTTTTAAACTCTTTAAAGCTTTCGCAAAGTAATTTTCATTTTTCGATGTGTTTTTTTAGCTCCTTCTGGGCTTTTTTTGGTTTTTTTTTTTTAATTTTGGTAAGATTTATATACATTTCTTCTTTTTTTTTTTAAGTTATCCGAGTATAAACATCAGAGCAATTTCAATGATTACAATTTGTTCAAACTAAAGTTTCAGTTTCCTTGTCCGGATGGAGAACAGTATTGTGAAATATCAGCATAAAAGGTATCAACGACAATTTTTAAAAGTTTATAAAAGGAGAAACCTTAGCAGTTGTATGAGAAAATAACCGATTTCTTAACTCCTTATCGATTTATCCTGATATCGGTTATAGTAATACCATTATTATTCATTAAAATCTGTTGTAAATAGAGTAATATAAATCATTAATACGTAATAATCTATTTTCGGAAGCAATTTCTTAAAAATAGGGTTAGTTACTGCTAACTTGCTGCCCTCTGGTGTGGAAACTAATAAATATCTGGTATAAAAAATAAATTAAATCCAATTTAATTAACACGATATTAATCATTAAAGATGGAAATTATATTTAATATTGACTTAATAGTCATATCACTATTACTATTATAGTAATATCATTATTATTCATTAAAATCTATTGTAATAAGAGGTTAATATGTAATAATCTATATTCGGAAGCAATTTCTTATAAATAAGTTTTGTTACTGCTAACTTGCTGCCCTCTGGTGTGAAAACTAATGAATACCTAGTACAAAAAATAAATTAAATTGATATTAAATATAATTTCCATCTTTAATTATTAATATCGTGTACAGAGTAATTATTAAATTAATAATGGATAGCTGTTTTTGTTTATTTGTTTATTTAGAAATTAATTTCTGATGTTTAATCGTTTTCTGTACAAATCCAGATTAATACGTAATAATCTATACTTGGAATCAATTTCTTATAAATAAGCTTAGTTACTGTTAACTTGCTGCCCTCTGGTGGGTAAACTAATAAATACCTAGTAGAAAAAATAAATTAAATTCATATTAAATATAATATCCATCTTTAATTATTACTATCGTGTACAGGCTAATTATTAAATTAATAATGAATAGCTATTTTTGTTTATTTGTTTATTTTGAACTCCCAACTATTAATATGAAGATACCTTCAGGTTAAAATAATAATCTATATTCGGAAGCAATATCTTATAAATAGGCTTAGTGACTACTAACTTGTTGCCCTCTGGTGAGAAAACTATAAAAAATAATTAAATCCATATTAAATATAATTTCCATCTTTAATGATTACTATCGTATACAGACTATTATTAATTGGGAAGGAATATCTTATAAATAGGCTTAGTTACTGCTAACTTGCTGCCCTCTGGTGTGAAAACTAATAAACACCTCGTATAAAAATAATTAAATCCATATTAAATATAATTCGATCTTTAATGATTACTATCGTATACAGACTATTATTAATTGGGAAGGAATATCTTATAAATAGGCTTAGTTACTGCTAACTTGCTGCCCTCTGGTGTGAAAACTAATAAAACACCTCGTATAAAAAATAAATAAATCCATATTAAATGTAATTTCCATCTTTAATGATTACTATCGTATACAGACTATTATTAATTGGGAAGGAATATCTTATAAATAGGCTTAGTTACTGCTAACTTGCTGCCCTCTGGTGTGAAAACTAATAAAACACCTCGTTTAAAAAATAAATAAATCCATATTAAATATAATTTCCATCTTTAATGATTACTATCGTATAGAGACTATTATTAATTGGGAAGGAATATCTTATAAATAGGCTTAGTTACTGCTAACTTGCTGCCCTCTGGTGTGAAAACTAATAAAACACCTCGTATAAAAAATAAATAAATCCATATTAAATGTAATATCCATCTTTATTGATTACTGTCGTGTACAGACTAATTATTAAATTAATAATGGATAGCTGTTTTTGTTTATTTGTTTATTTCGACCTTCCGATTATTAATTTCCTATGTTTAATCGGTTTTTATACCAAAATCTTGATGAAGATACCTTCACAGGGATTGGCCACTATATTACCTATGTAATAAGCGTCTGCATAGCCGTAATTGCTCCATTCACTTATAACAAAGCGATCTTCGTAAGCGGCAAGTGTATCGAACGAAAAGAGAAATAAAACACAGACTGTGCTCTCCCTTCCACCCCACCCTTTCCCATCTATCCCCCCAATTCCCAACCAGAACATATGGTACTTATGTGTGCGTGCTCGGGTGCCCTATTATAACACGGTCTGCTTCACAGTCGCTGAATTCCGTCGTGTTGGATGCAGGAAAATCTTTGATCTCTCCTGTACTGAAGAGGCGGAACCTCTGGCCGTCCCCTAGCAACACAGGGCTGAAGTGGTTGTGGAGACGAGAAGATGAATTGGTGCGAAGGACAAACAGCCTTGGGGAGGACGGAGAACGGGGAAGGAAAATGCTTTTGGGGGATGGATGGGGGGGGAGATAGGAGAAGAAGAAGAAGAAGAAGAGGAGGAAGAGAAAAGGAGGATGCTGCTTCGGATAAATAAGTTGGCGAGCAGCTGCGATGTACGATAGGTTGGTTAGGTTTGTTTCGAAGGCGACAACGTCAATAGCAGCGTCTCTCTGGGCGTCTGTCAACAGAGTCGTTTACAAACATTTGCACACATTTGTGTGAGGTACAGAAAACAGGGGGTGGCCGCGTTTATGGTCGTCGCTTGTTTACTGTGTTTGTTTTGGTACACGGTATTCGAGCGAGGGAAAAACAAAGCCAAGGAAATCTTTATGTCTACATAGAGAAGGTGGTTGTGTATCAGGGGTGTTAGTCGAATACTTGAACACACCGAGGAATTGGGATTCTGACCTTTTATTAATAAAATAATAAGGGTCGCCAAAGAAGAAAAATTCGTATTAGGGAGGTTGCAAGAAAGAGATACAATTCCGAATTACCGATTAAATCTTCTTTATCCTTTGATTCTCCTTGGCCTCTCTAAAAGGTCTTCCATGTTGCTTATTGGTGTTCATCCAGAATCCTCCCGTCTTCGCTCGCTTCGAACCCAGGTTTTCGACATTGCGTGGCAAAACAAAATCATTGTGCTGCCATCAGGTTTTTTTGTTATTATTTATTCTAAGGATTGCCGTTTATAGCGCAAACCCATTGGTTAACGATGTATACCGAAGTAACTATGGCAACAGAGCAAATGATGTCATGAGATGTGAGCGAGATGCTTTCTACAGGTTACAGAAGGTAGTTTCATTGTAACGGCAGTGGTGTGTGGGGAGCAGTACGGAATTTGTTAGTGCGGTGCGTCAAATGGGTTCTTCCTTGAAGAACAGTTTATCAAACAACTCACGTACTCTGGATGAAGTAAAGAAAGTTTATTTCAAACTGGGCGGAATATTAATTCAGCCAATACGATATGGATTTTTTGATTGATTAGTATTTTTTCATTTTTAATAGGCGCTGAAATTTGTAATTTATTGTTCAAAAAGTAGTCCTGCATAAAAATAAAATTGTGGTAGGTCCCCGAGGGCTGCGTAAGGCCCAAGGATCGCGAATTGCTGTTTGCTGCTTTAAACTGTCTTTTATAATTTTATTTAAAAGAAAAGAAATAAATTAAACGAGTTTCTTTAGAGAAGTTAATTTGATGATTTTTAAATTTTTTTAGAAATATAATTTTTTGTTTGAGTGTAATATTTTTAATTTTTAGTTGGTGAAATTCGTTCCAGGGCCACGCTGACCACAGGTTGTGCCTACTGTTCTAAACCAAAGAAATATTAATTATTTCAGCCATTGATTGCTTTTCTCTGTCCATGCATTATTTGCATATCGATTAATCGCTCTATTATCCTTTCCCCTCTCTCTCTCTCTCTCTCTATTTATCGATTAAACGACTTCTCTCTCTCTCTCTCTCTCTCTCTCTCTCTCTCTCTCTCTCTCTCTCGCTATTTATCGATCGATATTTTCTGTCTGTTTATCGAGAAATTTCATTTCGTTTCTTTCTTTCTTTCTTTCTGCCTATTTATTGATCTGTTTCATTTCTCTCGCTCTCTCTCTCGCTCTCTCTCTCTCTCTCTCTCTCTCTCTCTCTCTCTCTCTCTCTCTCTCTCTCTCTCTCTCTCTGTACCTATTTACCAGTCGATTTCATTTAACCTTCTTTCGTTCTATTTGTTGTACTGTTTCCTTTTTTCTTCATCTCTCTCTCTCTCTCGATGTACCTATTTGCCACTGCCTATTATTCGATTTCTTTTAACTTTCTTTCATTCTATTTATTGTTCAATTTCATTTTTTCTCTCTCTGTACCTTTTCTTACCTATTTACTAATCGATTTTATTTCATTTCTCTCTTTCTGTCTTTATAAATTTATTTTTTTTCCATCTCTCTCTTTCTCTTTACCTACCTATTTGTCAATCGATTTTATTTCACTTTCTATCGTTCTTTCACTTTTTCTGTCTGTCTGTCTCTCTCTCTCTCTCTCTACCTACCTACCTACCTACCTATTCGCCAATCGATTTCATTTAGCTTTCTCTCGTTCTGTCTAATTATTGTTCTATTTCATTTTCTGTCTCTCTCCCCCCGTTCCCTCTCCCCCATTGCATATTTCTTCTCTCTGTCTCTCGCTGTATGTTTTCTTTTGACCAATTTCTATCCTTCGATTTTCACTCTATCGCTTTTTATTTCTGTTTATCTGTCTATCTATTGACTGATCGATTGATTCTCTCTCTCTTTCTCTCTCTCTCCTTTTTACTCAATATTATTTTTAGCAACTTGCAGAAGTTTTCCCGATCAACGAATTCACAAAAGCGTAGAATTAAGACGCCAAGAGAAAAAATTAGCATTATTGATTTCAGGAACACTACACACACACACACGCACGCACGCACACACACACACACACAGATTTCTTTAAGCATTCCATTGGATAAAGATGCTAATTTCCCATCGTATTCTTATTTCCCAAGGGAACCAAAACTATATATTTGAGATGTTGCTTTATTTCCATCGCGATGTTGATGTTACCTTATAGAACACTACCGCACTATATCTGACTCTGCCACCAATGAGCACAAACACTGATTAAAATCACAACAAAAGCCATAAATAATATTTGTGCCACCATAAATGGTGCCACCGTTTCTTGAAACTGAATCGCTCAGATGAAATAGCAATTTATCTGATATTTGGAATTCGGTATGTGTAGACCAATGATGACATGATCGAATGAAATAGTTGAATGAAATAGTCGACTGATATAATCGAATGATTTATCATAATCGAACGAAAGAACTGAATAATATAATCGAATGAAATAATTGAATCTTATAATAGAATGATTTATCATAATCAAACGAAATAATCGAATGAAATAATTGAATCTTATAATAGAATGATTTATCATAATCAAACGAAATAATCGAATGAAATAGTCGAATGATTTCTCATAATCGAATGATATCAATCGGTAATGAAATAGTCGAATGTAATAATCGAATGATATATTGGAATGATTTCTGACAATGAAATGATTTTCCATAATCAGGTGACTCATTCGAATGATTTTCCATAATCGAATGAATCATTTGAATGATATGAGTATAATTGAGAGGTGAAAAGGATAGAAGTGTTCTCTTAGAAGTGTTAGGAGTTAGAAGTGTTCTCTGATTTTGGTGGACAGTAGAAGTTCAGGTATTGAACAATGCAAAAGTTAGCAGTGCTCTTAAGTTTGCAATCGAACTAAGAATTATCAATAAATCAAAGTTATATCTTATGTTTTACAGCATGTCGCAAACAACTTTAGTAGTAATAAGAAGCTACCATGATGGCTTAGTAGCCCATGGAGACGTGCAACACAGCTCTTTCGTTAAGGAGAGAGATGTTCTCTAATCCAAACTAATTAGAACTTTCACATCGAAGTCCATGATTCCCTCTCCCCCCTCTATCAGCGCCCCTTCCTGTCAGTGTTTCCGTCTGAACATCATTACGACAACCAATGACCGCTCGGTAGTTAACAAGTGCCGAAGTAGTACACTCCAATTTGTAGAAGTAGGTGGTGAGTTTGATTTTTCTGTGGGAGTGAAAGCAAGTCGGACTTTCAGAGCTAGTAATTAACCTAGAATCAATATTTGTACCTACCCTAGTTAGAGAGGTGGAAGCAAACACAAAACTGTACGATTGGAGCCGGGGAGGATTTTTTAACACCGAAAACAACTTACTAGTCCTTACCAAGTCCTTCAGCCATAGCCATCATATTAAATTTCAAAATTTTAAGATCGCACGGGGAGAGAAAGAAAGGTTCTTTACAGCAGAAAATACAATAAACATTTCATAATATGAGTGCTGAAGTTATTACAGAAGTTTTTTTAGCTTTCTTTGTTTCCATCCGTGTACGTAGACACAATAAGTTTGACAAAACATTTCGAAATCATGTCTCCTTAAAGAAGAACACGAGAGCGATTGTTGCAGTGAACAATAACTTTTTCAACAATACAAAAAGTTCACTTCTGATTAAAACACGTCTGTTTTATTCCTCATCACTACAAAAATGTAAGTTTCAGCACTTAGAGTGTTGGGGAATGATTGTTGAAACGATTGTTTACTTTAACAATCGTTCAACAATCGTTGAAATAAACAAATTTTTCTAACAATGCAGGAAGCTAACTTTTGATCGAAATATGTTTGTTGTATCCTGTCTGTTTAAAAATATAAGTTTCAGTTGCTGAAACTTGTATTTTTAAATACCTATTTGAATTAAGATATAAATCTTAAGCTCAAAAGCAGCTAAAGATTTTCACGCAGCCTTCCGGTATTTTGTCATCATTTGTTCTGCTGATAATTGTTTATTCGTCTGATTATGTAGAAAGAAATATCAGGGAGCTTTTCATTTCTAATTAAACCTAATATTCGGAAAAAATTACAAAATAATTGCGTGGTAAAATTAATTAAGAAACAGTATTTTGTTAATTGTATCGTCAGCAAAAAAGGAGTTCTTACTGTTGTCTTTCATATTCCCGCTGACCTTTGTCGTGGCCGGACGTTTTTATCTTTTGCAGAGCGTCTCCATCCATAACTTCCATATCATTAGAAGAGAGGCGGGCTTGTAGTCAACATCCCACCGTAAATCACGTGAGCACTATTGGATTTTCCAGCTGTGAGCGTCTTCCACGGCTCGCACCAGCCCAACCTTACTTCACCGACAGCCATATGTGTGATTAGTTGAAATACATTCCGTGTCGTTTCCCCCCACTCATTTCCCCTCCCTCTCTGTGTTCTCCTATTCCTTCCATCGTTCTCTTTCTCTCACTCATTCATTATTTTATTTTTTATTTCTTTTTGTTCTTAATTCTTTTATTTCATTTCCATGTTGTTCCTTGGGTTCTTAAATACTCTGTAATCTCTCTTTCTCATGTATAATTCTGAATGTCACTTTCAAAAGATGGCTACACTTACCTCTTACCTCATTATAAGACTTTAATAATAAAACTGAAGTGACGGTACTTAATAATTTTTACTTTCTTCTGTGGAAAGACCAACTTAGGTCAATTATTTTAAAAATAAGGCCAAGCAATTTTAAAAATGGCTGGCCTAATTATATATAAGACCAAATAATATTGTAGAATTACTAATATTTTTGAAATTATGAAAAATACCGTTAGAAGAGTAATGCCATTTAATATTACAAAACCTGAAATTGAATTAAGAACATTAGCATCTTAATAAACGTGGCATAATTTTTAAAAATAAGAACCAAACATCCAGAACAAAATTTCAGTACAAAAAAAAAAAACTTCTTTTGCTAAAAATACGCTCTAGGCGACCTCCTTACTGTATATCCCAAATTACATGTAGCCATCAGCGAAGGTTGGTCCCTTAGACTCTTCCGGCACATATGGTTTTTTCCTTGTCAACTTCTCGCTCCAAGTTCTCTGACAGCAGTTGTTGGCGAAGTCACGTGATCTGTCAATCACTTCGTGTGTGGCCCTCTTCTAGCTGGTGGCAGGTTCCACATCACTAAATCAATACAAGGTGAAGAATAAAAGGCGAAATCAATAGCGACCTTGGCATGTATAAAGAAAACGCAAGTTTGTTACAGTTAGGCCTAGCATCTACCGGCAAATTCTCCTATTCATTCGATTAAAATTTCGCAAACAAATTGAATAACCCCACCATTGCGCACAAAAATTATTAAACGTAAAACTCAACTCACAGAAACAAAAAGCAATTCTCTTGCGAGTTGTTTTAAGTGGTCTAAAACTTGTTAATCTCCTTAGCGATGTCATTTAAAACAAAATGATCTCAAGAGGAAGCCAATGCAGTTGTAGTTGGCAAATTAACAAAACTACCGTAGACTTCTGTTCCTTGGTAATGCACAACCATAAGCAATTGAACCATGGCCTTAAGCAATCGAAGCCACATTTACAAATGAATCATATCGTTCTCGATCTAATACAAATCCATTTCGAGACAAATGCGTTGTTTTTTATATTTTTAAAAAATTAAGATGTTTTAAGTAGCGTTTGGATAATTACTTTGCGGGATTTGAGTCCTGAAGGGATAATTCCTTTTAACAACAATCCATCACGTAAACAGCTCTTTGAAATTAATATTATGGTACAATTATTGCAAAGAAAATCACTTATCCATTTTGTATTCAACATTCCTGAGGACCAGTTGCACCTGCGTAGAGTTAGCTACTGTTTTAGAAAACAACTTCCATCCTTGATGCTTTAAAAGAATATTTTGAATGGGTTGTGGTGCGGTAAGAAGTAATTCGTTAATGGGAATTTTTGAGAATGGGATTTTCATAATTTATAACTGTAAAAGAATTAGAAATGTTTTAAAAACCAACGCAAAGTAAAAAAAAAAACAGATGGCCACTCCTTAATAAATCTCTTATTTCTGATCTTCATATTAAGCTATAATTCAATTGATTTCTACATTTTTAGTCACGTGATTAATAGAGAAGTTTTGGCTTATTAAAGTTTTTTTAAGGAAAAGCATCTTGAGCTGGAATAGAAAATTAAATGTTTATGGAGGGAATGAGTTGGCCAAGGAGAGGGCCCCCCTCACACCGAATCCGCCGATGATTTTGCAATTGTATTATGAACATAATCTTGCTTCGCGCCAGCGTCTTCAAAGTAAATACTTGGTTTGCCTTCTGACAGCTGGGGCCATCAGCCACAATACCAATATATCAAGATAATTAATACCGGTAACTGTCCTTTCGTGAAATATAAATGGCTCATACATTTTGTGAGCACCAGATGGCGCAGAACTTCAGGGCTATTCCCGATATTTATATCTAAAGTGGTTGATTTGCCTGTTTACTGGATGAAAAACCTGGTTTAAAGGAGAAAAAACCATGCAACCCTCGGCTGAGATGTACTAATTCAGCCACCTGTAAAAAACTGAAAACATTTCTTTCATTGCATTGATGGATTCGCACCTGGATATTTTTCACTCAGTGTGGAGTAGACGTGCTTATATGCACTGTGTTGCCTGCGAAGGAACAGTGAATTTAAAATAGTTCATAAAGGCTCCTCAAATAGGGGGAAAGATCTCTTAACGTCGATCGCTGGCAGGAACAACCAAATCCAGTCCAATCAATAGCTTCAAATTTAGTGAAAGTTTCATTTGATTTATTGGTTAGCTCACACCAGGGGATATCTTCAACTAGCCTACCTTATTATGCCCATTGGACATCTTAAGTGGCATCCTATTGTCAGGTTTCGCAATTAGACTTCCATGGCAATTATCAGCCATGTGTTTTATGAGCGTATTCGCATTGTTCAGTTGTTAGTTTCTGGATGAAAAACCCTAAATTTGGGGGGTTAAAAAACATATAACCACCTCTCAAAAATTACCTAAAAGGGAAATGCTCTTTTTTGTAATATCACACCATGCTACCCTGTGGTAGTAGCATGATAACGAGAGATAAATGTCTTTATGAAAGTACTTCAATTCCATTTCAAATATCCTTCCAGGAGATTTCGCAAATACATATCAGAGATCCTATATGGACGGTCAGAAACACATTGAGTCTGTCATACAGAAATTGTTAAATCTTAAATATAAAACTGATGTAAATTAAATAAACTAGGACCGGAATTATTCCTTATTTAACTGGCCACGGAACATCTTGTGGTCTGAAGGGGCATACTTTTACATGAAAGGTGGAACCAGCAAGCATAACACATGCAGAAATGAAAATCCATATTAGATCCTGAAAAAGATATCTCCTCACTCAGAAAAGGTGATAGTTTCCTGCTTTATTCTTGTCCAATATTTCTTTGAAGGGCTTTGGTCCAATGTAACTGTTGAACAGACTGTACATCGTTTGGATTACGTCATCACACGTCACCGAGAATCTGCAACAAAAGGGCCAGTATGAATGCATCTTTTATAAATAAAAAAATTGAGCTCCAGTTTTTGCAACGAAGGTGCGTCTGAGAGAGAGGGAGAGAAATGGGTATGACCATACCTAAGTGGTCAATTCGAAGTAGATGCTACTTGTTCTAATCCACATGATACCCTGAATACGGCTACATTCTTGTTGTCTCATTTTATAATCTCCTTTGCTTCGGTATGACCATCCCAGAATATAAACAGAAATTTATTTACTTTTTATTTTCTATTTATCAGGAGGACAGCGATAAGCAGTGGTTTTCCACTAGCATGGCTACGTTCACTCTCCTAATATTACACCATGTGATTTATGGCTTTGGGATTTTCTGAATGGTACTCTTACCTCTGCAACTGTATCTGATTAATGGAGTTAAAACGATCCATTATTTGTAAAATTGCTAGCATTCCAACCAACATGTCACATTCTACCATTTCTGAATAAAGAATACACCTCCTGGCGGTGAAATTCTGAACTAATAAACTAACCCTCTTCCAAACTAAGCCTATTTTTTTTTCTCGAAAGTGATCGTTCTCTAAAGAACAAAGATTAATTCATCTCCTGATTTCATTATGAATGTTATTATTATTTGATGATTCTAATCTTCGATTATCTGTAAGTAATTATTTTAAATAAATTTCTTAATTTATTTAGAATATTTTTTTCCTTTTTCTGATTTTATTTACAAAAAATATCATTCCAGTTAAAGTCAGATATTATTTAGTGGGTAATTTATTAAATTCTCCTGAGTTATTTCCAAAAATATCATATTACATTACACATATTTCATGACCAACTAATTCCATTTCTTGGTTGTATTGCTTGGGGCCCCTCGCGGAGTGGTTATAATCACCAACCTTCCACACTGGGTGAATAAGGCCTGAGTTTCAATCCCGTCAATGACGCGAGGAATTTTTATGAACTTTTAATCACAGCGTGGCTGAGTTAGTTGGTCTCAGACGGTGGTTGCATTGATACTTTTCCACCTGTAAATATTGGTTTTTCGTCCAACAAACAACAAATCGACCGGAGAATACACATAATTTAGATCCCTTTGCAAGAGAAGTGGCAGTAGATTGTCACATAGCAAGCACCATTGGCTGGATAGAAGAAAGATTGGGACACCCCAGAATCAACTGTTAGAAAATCGCACTATATTTGGAAGACGGAAGGCAATGCTACCATTTATCATAAGCAAGGTAAACCACCATTAAGGGATGGTTGAGTGAGAGAAGGCAGAGAATCAATGGACATTGCTCTTTGTGGAGTATTATTAGTGGAGTCCCCCAGGGTTCGGTGTTTGGCGGTGTTTTGTTGTTTTCTATATCTTTCAGTGATATTGATGAAGGCATATTAGGCATAATGGTCAAGTTTGTATATGATACAATGATTAATAACAGTATACTAATGCAGCAAGGTCTAGAAAAGTTAGGCAAAATTAGGGTTTAGAAAAGATGGACTGAGAAATGGCAATTGAAGTTTAACGTTGATAAATTAACATTGGGTTTAACGTTGAAAAATTAACATCGTTGCATATGGGTATCAGTAACCCCTCCGTAGCCGAGTGGTCAGGAGCGGGAGTGCATAGCACACGCTCTTTGAGTAGACCGGGGTTCACGTCCCTGACTGCTGAATACGGTCGATCTGCCAACCCGCACTGGACCAGCGTGACAGATTATGGTCCATTTCCCTCAGCATGAATTGTTGAGGAGGCTTCCATCCTGCAGTGGGTTTATAATGGCTGCACTTTACCTTTTTTAACGTACCAACTGTGTGGTACTACACTCAGAGTAGTGGAAAATGAAAAAGAGAGTAATTTGTGCAGTCGGATATGAAGTTCTCTGAGCAACGCATACAGGCTGCTAGGACAGCTCATGGAGTTTTGTGAATGATATATAGGAATTTTGCTAGCAGGGATAAGGAGGTGATTATCCCATTGTATAAAGCAATGGTCAGGCTACATCTTGAGTACTGCATACAGGTGTGGGGGCCTCATTTTAGGATGTTAATTTGTTAGAACAAGTACCAAGAAGGGAACAAAGGGATGCTCTTACCAAGAAAGGCTTCAGTTCTGCAAATTGCAGCACCTGCGAGATGATCTGATTGAAGTGTTTAAGACTTTAAGTGGATTGAGCACATAGCAATGCTGACGGGATTCTTACTCTTGCTCATACCACACACACACACACACACACACACACACACACACACACACACACACATGAGGGGACACAAATTCAAATTGAGGAAGGACCGTTGCAGAATAGATGTGCGAAAGTTTGCCTTTAGCCAGGGGTGGTTGATTGTTTCCAAAAAACTTCCATTTGTTGTTGTATAAGTTGATGGCTTAAAATAATTCAAGAAAGAACTAAACAAACTATTATAGGGAATGAATAGGTGAAATGGGAGGTGTCATTTTTTTTAGCTGATGCTGTTTAAGCTTACTTTCTTGCATAATTTTCCACTGCTAATGCTAATGATCCCCAGAGCATGTCGACAGGCAAAAGGGACAGCGAAGAATTGCAAAGGCATCGTTAATGAGCTAGATCGAGAGATGGTTGACAGAAATGGAATAACCGTACTTCTGTTTGTAAGTGTACATCAAAATAGCCCCCCATGGTCCCAACTGTTTATGAGCCGAATTTTTCTCCGCATATTTCACTTCACTACCTATCCAAGTGCAAGGGAACGGATGCATTACAACAGTTGCAGAATGTGATGTGGTAGTGAGGAATCATGCAACATAATCCAAGCATCAGATGGATTCACTTGGATGTAGCGTGTGTGTGTGCTCAAGGTTTATCCGAGATTGTATTTCACCAGAAATATTAGGTCCACAAATGGTTGATTAGCTCAATTTGTCTGCTCTTCTTCATTTCATCCATGTGTAGAAAAAAACCTAGTCCATTAGATTTTCATCTTGCTAAATGAAACCATTGGTAACTTCGGCTATAACTCACAAAAACGGATTTTGGGAACATCAATTGTACTTGTATGAGTTAATATAATAATTTGAGGTGGTATAGTTAAAAGATAATATATTAGAAGATCATAACATTAAGATTTTCTTTTTCACTCGCATTAGTATAGCTACTGAAGAGGCAACAAGTACATCCATATCCAACTGTTTAAACAGAATATAGAAGTTAAACTGATCTTCTCTGATAGAACTAGTGCTAAAATTTTCTTGTTTTCATAATTATCTTTTCTATCAAATGGATTGGATATTTTTAAGACGTTCCTTGGGAAATTAGTCCCACTCCTTCAACAAGGAGAAAGATACAACAAAGCTATAGAAATATGTGTTTACAAATCTCAAATGCTTATTTAAAAGCGACGGTATTAATAATTTAAGAGCTTTTCAAATGAAACACGGAACTGTCTGTACGCCTGCTTCTTTTTACGTTGCGAAACATGGTAGATAATCGCTGTATGTATTCTATTCATTTCAAAAAACGTTGCACAAGCAAATCCTTCTTCCTCTCTCTCTCTCTTCCGTGTAATACACTACTCTTCAAAAAGTATCCTGCCACATATCAACTTCACTGCCACCCACTTCAATAGAGTGTGCCCTCTTAGGTAGCACAGTTGATAGAATCGCTGTCCTCCCCACACCGGGTGGAAAAGACCTGAGTTCGAATCCCTTGGATGACGGGAGGAATTTTTATGGGTCTTTTTCACGTAATGGCTGTTATTCGGTTTCAGGCGAGGAGAGCATGGTTTTCCGTCCAGGAAACTCGGGTTTTTCGTCCAGCAAACAAAAAATCGACCTTCGAACACACGCCATTTACAGACAATATATATTGAGCAACATGGCCTTAGCTGCCGATGTTGGCAAATTTAAGATCAGTGTTAAAAATAGTGTATAAATTATGCACATATTTGGAGATTAATATTAATGTGAATATTGAGTGAAAGCACAAAGTATGAGAGGAAAGTATACAGGGAGAAAAGTAATAAAAATAATAATAGAAAAATCACATAGGGCAATAAAATGTAAAATACAGGGATTATCGGAGGACATCGGAAGATATCATAATATTCAATATGGTTAGGGCAGGATAATGTGATGGAGCACTGCTCTGTTCGATATTCTGATCATCAACAAATTTGTTGGGCAAGATTTGGAATGCATCTATCCATTAGATGGAGTTTTCTGTTAATTGGATAATGAGACGGAATCGCTCTCAGATCTGAGAGAATGAATTCTCCACTGGCATAGACTCCATTCATTTAGAGCAGAAATAGTTCCTCTGACAGAATTATACTTTTAGTAATGACCACTCTTATACCACGTGAATATTAAGATAGTTTATTCAGTTAATAACTAAATTCCTATACATTAAGGTGATGTTTCGGTAACCTTCCCAGTACGCATCATCAGACCATATATTGGCTGTTGTCAACCCTCTGTTTGCCGAATGTCTCGATTCCTACTGTGCATTCTGGACATTCGGGAATTTCCAAAATGAATGGTAGAGTTGCCCAAAATGTTGAGTTATACTTCTCAAATCACCAAAGATCTTAGATCGTATCTAATTTGTAATGTACACTGTTATACATTACAACATGAGAAACAGCCCGTACCATAACCTCACCTCCTTTGAACTTCATTATTAACACAAGCATTCAAGCAGCAGATCGTCTCAAGGCATTCATATCCGTCTGTCTTTTAGGAACATAATTTAGCGACATTCGTCACTCCATAGAACTTAGTGTTTAGTTAGAGCTCAAGCAGTTTCCTCCAACTCAGCCACTCCATAGAACTGATTTTCACTGGTATATGGACTAAATGCGCCGTTACACCATGCAAGACGAGACTGCTGTTTGCATGTGGCGTTTGGCTTATGCGCCTCTGCACTCCCACGAAAACCAAAACTGTGAAGCTTGGTACTCAGTGTGTTCGTACAGAACTTAACCCACGCTGATGCCTCAAGTTCATGGTTAATAATTTTAAGGATGTCTGAGATTGTCCTGTTATTCTTCCGAGTACCCTCTGGTCACCTGTAACGAGTTTCTGAGGTCTTCCTGCTTGTTGTGTGATGGTGGTAATATCACATTTCCATTTCATGATAATAGGCCCAGGATCGACTTTGGGTAGTGTAGGTTTTTTGTATGGTATCTTATGTAAGACAGCACCTAGGCAGCAATTGCACAAATCGACAATCCAGCAATGTGGCATCCGACAATAACACTGCTGTCGAATTAGTAATTTCGGCTCTACGCACGATAACGAGAACAACTAACTTATATGGTTCATTTTCCTTCCTTTCAACCGCTATGAGTCCCTTGTTTATCCGGGAAGACCAGAGGACTATTACTACGTATCTATCCAGTTGAGAGGTGGATAGCTCACAGCTGTCAGTAGTTTTTTCACCTGTATCAGTGGATCAGAAGGGCCGACAATAAAACGATCCCCACACCACAACAGTGTTGTCACCTGTAGTCATCCCTGCACTTCAAGTTTATTTTCCAACCACCCACGCGTCGCGGTTGTCGGTGGTGTTGGATTAATCGAGAGGATTAGATATCCGCTATATTGATTATATTCCAACTGGAACCTCCTCAGTATAGTGCTTTAGCCACGAGGAAAGCCCTCGTGGGTAGCACAGTTGATTTAACCACAGTCCTCCCCACACCGGGTGGGAAAGACCAGAGTTCGGATCCCGTCAATGACGCGAAGAATTTTTATGGGCCTTATTCACAACGTGGCTGATTTAGTCGATCTCAGGTGAGGACAGTATGGGTTTACGTCCAGCAAACAGCAAATTGACCATATGCAACTAACATCTCTATTTCGAACTCTAATAAATCCATAGTCCAATAAACTCCGATATAGTTATCCTGGTTTCGCTTTTTTCTTTATACGGTAATTTTTTTTTACAGTATCAGTTAAAAAAGACATAGTACATTGAACTTACAAACTTCTCTCTGAGGAATCCTTTATTCTGTTCTCATAAGTCAGGTGGTTCATGACGGACCATTACCAGAGAACCTTGAAAGTGTAGATCGGTCTAAAGACGTTGGGAATGGAGCTTCAGCCGGACCTTCTGTCACTCGCCATTTCATGTTCGGGTCCAACTGTAATGCCCACTGAATGATACGCATCTGTAGCTCCTTTTAGATGTTTTACATTCCATTTGTCCCACTCCTACATCTGTATAAAATAAAAATATGAGAAATATAATATCTATGATATAATGATAGAGTACTGCTGAAGACAGACTTTATTGAGAAGATTCTACAATTTTAAACTGTGTGGCTTTGTAAAGATACACAATTGTATGTCTCTTTGCCGTAGACTACGTCTGTCCGATCGCTAAGTGAAGAAGCATGTGAATCCACCAGGTGTTACTGTGTGAGTTGGCATCAGCTCACGTGGTTTTGTTAGACCATTTTTCTTCGATCACAATGCTACAGGTGACAGTCATCTAAACCTCTTGAGTAACATCGCTATAACTACTACCCAGGAAATCTATGGCAATGAAACATTTTTTTCTTTCCCCTCTCCTCCCATACAGGCATCGCAATTTATGGACATTTTTGAATCAATCCTTCCCTGACCAACAGATGGGACACACAATCATTTGAAGTCTTTCTTTATACCTGACTTTCATGGATTTTTTTTTCTATAGAGTTTTCTGGGATATTTGAAATTCTACACCATAATACTGTAATTCTGAATTTCTCTTTCATCAAATTATGATAATATTTGCCTGGGATTTCTCGATACGTTCAAGTTAAATTTTCGGTTACTTCCCTCATCGTCACTCTATTGGGATGAAAATGTTCCAATTTTCTGTATACAGTGTCCAGTCAAAACATTACCACCCCAATCTAATAAATAGTGGACGTGTCCTCCTAATTACCGCCAGTCCCTCGGCGAGGAATGAACTCTGTAAGGACGCTGTCACTGGGAGGTAAGTTGTACCAGTTTCATAGATTTGCGAAAGTCTGTGGTGGAGTGCCTTCGTGGGTAGCACAGTTAGTAGAATCGCAGTCCTCCCCACACCAGGTGGAAAAGACCTGAGTTCGAGTCCTGTCGATGTTGAAGAATTTTCGTGGGTCTTTTTCACAACGTGGCTGAATCAGTCGGTCTCAGTCGAGGGTAGTATGGTTTTTTCTCCCGGAAATTCGGGTTTTTCGTCCAGCAAACAGAATATCGACCACAGAAAGGACACAATTTACAGAGAGTATACACGGAGCAATATTGTCTTAGTCACTGATGATCCTAAAACCCCTACAGCAACAACCGTGGTGGAGGATCCAAAAGGCCGATTTGTCGATCCACGCAATCCAGATATCTTCTCTGGGATTCATATCCTGAGAATTCGGCAGGCTAAGCAGAATCTGGACTTCACTTTCGTGTTCGACAGACCACTGTACCGGCAACATGGCAGGGTGCATTGTCCTACTGGAACACACCTGTACCATCGAGAAGACGTTACCATGAAGAGGATGTACCTGATCAGCCACAATGTATAGGTATTTTTTTAGCATTCAGAGAGCAGTGTAGGGATGTGAGGGTTTGAAGAGATGCCCAGAAAAACATCCCCCATACCAAAACACTGCTACCACTTGCCTGTTTCTGTTGAACTAGGACATCGGAGTGATTTCTCTCCACAGTTAAATTGCGAAAACAGGGAGGGGGGGGTCATACTGTTTTGACTGGACAGCGTATATTCTTTCTGTAATTCCAGTTTTCTGTGTATGTTTTTGTTGTTGTTTATAAGTTCTGGTTATAAGAGTGAGCCCTCATGACATAAACAGAATAATAATATATTTTATATTTCCTACAGGAGAACTGCAAGATTTGAACTCTAAAGTAAACTTTAAACGAAATCCACATAAAAAAATCAATCTTTAATAAATTATATTTTATATTCTTCAACCTATATTTATGAAATCTGTATCAAAATTTTGATACAGATTCCATAAAAATATTTGAGTGGCCGAAAACAAATAAATCTGTCTACCCGTCTCTGTAATTTTCATAACCCTTCAGTTAAACATTTAGGTCATTATTATTATTTAAAAAAAAAAGGTCCTGATGAAGATACTAGAGGGCCAACTCGTAAAAAAAAAGAAAAAAAGACATTTATTGTACATTTCAGTTATTATTAGTAAGATAGGTGGGCGCTTCTCAGAAATCGACTTCTCCCGCGATTTTCTTGTACATTTCAATGTTTTTCACTTCCTGTTGACGCCGTGAATATTAATATCCCCGCCGTTATTTGTTCTTGGGATTGAAGCGGAACAACACACTATGAATTTCTTCGGTGACCTCATTTATATTTCTTCTGCCGTAAGCCTAAGCGGCCACAGCGAGATTACAGCAAAGATGACTCCTAAGCCATCCTCTGGAGTGCTCTGGAACTTTTATTGTGCGTCGACGGGAGAGAGGGATGTGATTGTCGCCGTACCAGGACAGGAGGAGCTGGGAGCCTTCCGCGCCAGCACAAGTGTCACCCGCACTGACGCAAGAAGAAGGATAAAACACTTGGGATCTAAAAACGAGGTCAGCGGCAGGGCGCCGCCGGCCGTTATTGATGCAGCAGGTGTAAGGGTCTGCGTATCCCTCCTCCTCACTAAGAGCCAGGAACGACATCGATCCACGCGCGTAGCAGCTGCAGTAGTCTCGGGCTAATTTAGCGGGTGCTCTTCCGGAGCCGCTTGACTGGCGTGCGGCGGCAGCCCTTGGGCGATGTAGGCTTGGTCTTGTCGGCACGAGGTTCCTAACTGGCATGCCTTGGCCTGGGCGATTTGGGAGATGCAGACGGAATTAATTCGCTGGCGCTCTGGCGTCGTGGAACGTGACGAGGATGAGCTCGAGACCGGTGGTGGTAGGGGGGGGGGGATGAACAGGAGTGGCACTAGATTGGGCAGACAATGACAAACACCGAATTGAGGACACGGCATGATTGAAAGGTGGAATCGGGACAAGATGGGCGGCCACACACCTTCCATCAACCCCCTCCCCGTCATAAAAGGGGGCCTTGTCTTAAAAAGAAAAGGGGAATAATTCCTTTAAAACATTAAATTCGATAATTGGAAATTTAATTGAAAGAAGCGCCCTCCCTCGGTCATTTCACTATATAAGTTTATAAGCTTTCTATCAAAGACATATTTCATTAATTTTAGTTTTTGAAATTTCAAACAGTGCTGAAATAATCATGCCTGCCTAGCAAACCAAAGGTCGCGGGTTCGAATCCCACCTAGGGCTTGGATTAGAGTAGTACTAAAACCTTGGGAGGTGCATTATGGCCACAGAAGCCGATGCGCCAACCACTAACAAAAAAAAAAAAAAAAAAAGCAAGCTATTTATCCCGAAAAAAGCAAACCGACCTTAATATCAACAATTTAAGTATAGTGAATTGCATTTACCTTCAATTCTAAGCCTAATTATACAAAATCTATAATCATCGCACTGTTCTGTTTACCAATTTAATCGCCACGATATATATATATATTCCCCCGCGTAATCTAAGTCGAACGCTGACATTCGAACACGTACCTCTATCGGTAATCTTTGGAACTACAGCAATTGTAATCTATTAGATTCAAACGCTATTGTATACGCATTCGTAATGCAAAGATTACAAGCGTGTTTTCATTTTATAGAATGTGTGGCAGACGCAATTTGCGAGTAATTTATGTTTCAGAAGTGGGATATTAGAAACGAAATGTGTTCTCTTTCCCCACCCCCCTCACACCATCAATTCAAAACTTTAAATAAAAACCATCACAAGTTCCCATCTAGATGTCATATTTCGAACATTATGTCCGAGCTTACCTCTTCCAAATAAAACAAGTGCTACGAAACGTAACATTACATTCATTTAAGGAAAGTGGCTTGCCTGTAGGGGGTGGCATAATAATTCTCCAGCGCATCGAAAACACAGGAACTCAGAAGGCCATGCTGATATCGATTGCACCGCAGTCAGAATTGTAGTACATTTTCAAGGTCATTTATGATATAACGCGCCGAGAATAAAGACACATTCAGAGACTTCTACACCCATTTCATTTCCGTTGTTAGAAACCGGAAATATATCCTACTATAGCGGCTGCGCATGCGCGAAAAAAAAAAAAAAAAAGTAAATAAAACAAGAGAGTTAATACATTCTCCCGGCCACATTAATTAATTTATTTTTAAAGTTTTATTTATTTTTTCCACGTTTTAGCATATTTTCTAGACGGCGCTGCAGTCACTTACAGCGCCCTCTAACAACTTGGCTATTCTAAGATATTATTTTATCTAAATGAGCTCATATTTTACTTTGAAGTAGATTTCAAACTAAAGATCGTGTGCAGAATTCATTAGGTTGCCTTTCTGCCTCAACCGATTTTACAGAAACCTTCTGCTTCTAATAAAGCATAATAAAATAAAAGAAAATCCTTTATTTTTTTTCTGCAACGTTAGCTCCGCCTAGCGGTGCGTGATGATACCACATAGTTCGTACCGATACAAGACACGTTGCCTGGAGATGTTCACTCGAGGAAGAAGATAAGAGCTGCAGATGAGAAAGAGCGATTAATGAACAAGTAATGAGATTTAAGGGGGGGAACGAGCGATGGGGGAACAAAAAACAGACTATCCCATGTGAATTGGCTGGACTAATGACTTGTGAGCCGTCTGCCAATTAATGGTGATCAGCCGGGTGGCATAGACTTGCGCAACTATTCACGGTTCAAGCAGTAAGAAGGCCCAACCGTATCTTCTGGTCACATACAGCGACAGTACGCGCATGCGCAGTTGACTCCTTAATTTATTAGTCAGATTCCTTAAGGAGGATATATCACTGAGCATTTTGTTCTAGCTTTCGATTGCTTTCTTAAAGATCCAGTCATTTAGCCAAGTGAGGTAGAAGAGAAAAATGTAAACTGCCCTAACAAAAGCATAAGACCAGTCGTTGAAGAAGTAAAATAACTCAGATTGCACCACAAGAAAATGTATGGAACATTGTCCATCCAGGTTAAATGTATTTTAAAAATGGATTATTCGATTTTATATTGCATTTCATCCACATCTAAGTGGTAATCAGTGCTTTATAAGAATCGCTCATATTCATAAAGAGATGCAGTCGTGTCTAACCCAAGAGACTCCAACAAATCACCAACTGCAAAATTAGTTTTGTAATTCTTCATTGGTTTCAAACTTCGTTAGCTAAGAAATCTGCCTTTCGACTGACGATTCGTTAGCTGACAGTTCACTACAAAGAATGCGTTAATTGGCTTGTTAGAAAGAGTCCGAATGAGATGTTAATAGTGGGACGTGTAATTAACTTCTGCCTGCAAGTGGTGGTTCGGAAAAATTCTTTATTTGTGATACACGAAGCAGTAATGATATCCATACATCACAAGAGTACAACTTGCACTGTCTTCAGACCAAGCGTTTCTTTCACCTTCTCTCTTGCAATTTTAAAAATATCCATTGCTGGCGTCCGTTTTTATTGTGGTCTTTTACATACGGGTGATCCAGTTCTTCCAATTATGCAGTCATCGGACAATTATTAGAATGCTCCCGAATACAAATCTCGGTGTGTGAACATTGTTGGTTAGAAACTGCCCCTCCTAACAGTTCCATATACACCGATGAGTCAAAACATTATGGCCACCTACCTAATATGATGTTGGTCCTCCACGTGCAGCCAAAACAGCTCGTACCCTGCGAGGCATGGACTCTACAAGATTTTTAAATGTGTCTTGTGGTATCTGGTACCAACACGTAACCAGCAGATCCTTAAACTCGTGTATGGTCCTTGGTTGAGACGCCGCAGATCGGAGTTGCTGTTCCAACACAAACCACAGATGCTCGATGGGATTGATGTCTGGGGAATTTGAAGGCCAGGGCAATACCTGGAAGTCTTCCTCGTGTTCCGCGAACCATCTCGAACAGACCGTGAACATCCCACCAGCCGTGCCTTTTCGGATATCTGACCGTCTGCGCAGTGGCACAGTGGTATCGTCGCTACAACGGGTGGAAAAGGCCCGGGTTCGAATCCCGTCGATGACGCGAGGAACTTTAATGGGCTTTATTCACTTCATGACTGAGTTAGTCGGTCTCAGGCGTCACCTGAGACCGACTAACGGTCTCAGGTCCCAATTTCTGGTGGGACCGAAATTCGGTCCCACCGGAAATTGGGGTTTTTCGTCCATAAAAACAGACAAATCGACCATAGAACACACGCAATTAACAGACAAGATACACAGCACGGCAGATGAATTTCATTATTCGGGTGGCCTAAAAATAGTTTGGTTTTTTTTTTTTTTTTTTGGATATGCTCTGACCGAGTAGTCTGGCCATTGCAATTTGGCCTTTTTCAAACTCGCTTAAATTCGCTGCCTTTCCCATCTAAAGAACAAGAAAACCACTAATTAGCGGAGCTCAGTATCATGTGTTTTTTTACCGTCCCGAACCGCGCACGCGCCTTAGTTCACCTGCAGTTGCTTCGATTTGCATAACGACTCGTTGGTCATAATGTTTTGGCCCATCGGTGTATATGAGGTGTGGCAATAAAATTCCTGGACTGATGCCGTTTCGGTTATGTTTGATGAGTTTGAAAACAAACGGAAATAGTATTTTGTAGTTCAAACTTCCTCCAACACATGGTGGTACAAAGATTTTCCAGTAGGCTGACAGGTCGTGAGAATGTTTACGATGCCCCAAAAAGTGGGCTTCCATCTACTTCTCGAAATGAGGACAGAGTTGCAACAGTTCGGGAAATTGTGGCAAGAGATCATACTACAATCAACCATCCACCATATTCTCTCTCTCGATCTCGATCTAGCACCAGTGAACTTCTTGCGCTTTCCCAAAATGAAAACTGCCCTCAAAGGAAAGAGATTCCAAGATGTAGAGAACATAATGAAAAACATAACCGCCAAACTGAACATCTCTTTGGACTCCTTCGGTGACTTTTTTCAGAAACTGTTAAAACCGTGTAATAAGTGAATTCATTAAGGTGATGATTGCTTCTTCTTCAAGAAGAGTGTTTCCATTTACAATGGATTTTCTCAGCCTGCAAGTTATTTTTGGTAGGAATTTTTGCCGGCCATAAAGTTCGGTTCAAGGTATCTTGGTCAGTTGAACCTCGGGCTGTCATTCACTCCTGCACTTCATCCATCCATGTCCTTCTCGGTCTTCCTCTTCTCCTTCTTCCTGGAGGTATCCATTCCAGGATAGCCTTTGGATATCTGGATTTTTGCATCCGTTTTACATGTCCATACCATGTTAAATGCTTTTCTTTGATAGTATCAATGCTTTTATAATTGCTTTGAATAAAAATAAAATTATTTTTGAACTACTTCACTTTGCATTTTTAATACACCAATCCTCGAACTTCATTGCCACATCTCGTGTATATACCAGTTCCTGTTTTGTGTTTGAACATAATACAATGAATATGTATTATGTTTGCGCTCGAATATTATTATAACAATATAATTCAGTTATAGTAATACCGTAATATTATATTATTTCTGAACTTATGCTTTGAATATTACTGAGATCATAAGTTGATCTATCAGTTATTTGAAAGGTTTATAAGGTGATTGGTAAAACAACAGAAAAGTCAAAATATTTTATGTACTGCGCTGTGAAGTTGGCACTGTGCCAACTGTTTGTGGTAAGAGAAAATTGGCTAGCGCTCTGACGTTGCTTGTCACAATGTATATGTATAGCTCACGCTGTAATGCCATAGAATGCAACTTCCAAAGAGTACTTCTGGTATATGAAGCACATGCTTATAGCATGCAGCCTTAGTCGATTACAATAGTTACGAAAATTGAAGTGATTTTATTGTGAGTGTGATGTGAACTAAAAGTTTAAAAAATTATAAAAATAAAAATGGCTTCTCTTTATATTTCAGGACAGCCACATAAGGCCCTATCCAGATTATACACTATTCTATCATAATCATCCATTCTATTGGAACTTCTTTATAACCCTCATTTATTGAGAATATTTTAAGGCACATTGCTCTAAATTTTGCTCTAAATGTAATTTTAATTAAATAAATAAAATGTAATTAAAATGCAAGTATTTCCTTATCTTTACTAGATATTATTTCCATTTTATTAAAAATCTATACACTATGCTCAAAAAGTATCCGTGCGTTAGTACTTTTCAATAAAATACGTATTCACAATGTGTAGTCCAACTTCTGCCCTTATTGATGGCCAGAATTCATCTGAGAATATTTTCAACTAGTTTATGGCAGTAGACAGTTGACAGTTTTCTCCAGTCCTCCTTAAAAGCAGTTTTGAGCTGTACAGCCAAAGATGATTTGCCAGATTCGGGCCAGGCCATTTCCAATGTCGTTCTAGACACTGCTTGTCTAAATTTCGTTGTGGTGTTGATGATGTATCCTGATAAGTAGCATTTTCCAACTCAGTGTTCAGCACGGCTCGTTGCTCTATAGGACCGCTTTCCATCCTTCCAGAATCTAATATCTATAAACTGTGAACCACTCCAAGTGATGTTTGCCAGATCCTGTTGATTCCCGAACTTCTGATCTCACTGTTTGCACAACCAACTATAGATATGACGTAACAACCCTCTTCGAAGGAGGGGGAGAGTTGTCGATCCTTCTCTGTAAGTGTCCTTAGTGTACAGAACCATTACGCCATCCACATTCGTCAATCTTTCCCTGACGTCCATTATAATTGGCTATGGACGGTTCAAACAGATTGCTGTAGAGGAAAAATGACTGATATGACATTCGACGATCAAACCTCTTTGAAACTTCGTATGCCCCTTGCTGCTACCCACTGTCTGCTGCTGCTGACATTCATCACTTGGACCACCTTCACTAATATCGGAGGGATGGCAGAATCCTTTTGAGGCCATAAAGTACGTCATATCCAAGCACTATAAACATGAAAATTAAGGGAATACAAAGTACCCTATCTGCCACCCCATGAACGCAGAGTATATTATGAAAATGACTAAATACAAGTAAGACTATTTGTCTTTCCCAACTATCTATCTATCGCGCACACGGTCTTGTGCTTCTTGCGGTTCATTAGAGATGCTATTGACTGTATGAAATGTCCATATATGCAGAGTGCTGATTGCCTATTGATAGCTCTTAGTGATACGAACGCTGGGGGGCGTAACAGCTCCCCAGCTCTCTGTACTCCTGAATATTGGATGCAGTACGGCAGCGGTTACTCGTGTGAAACCGACGCCCACCCGAAATATGATATCGTGGTCGTCTTATTAGGAGCACCTGGACAAAGTGGTACGCTCGATATCTCCGCTCGCGGTACAAAGTGTTCGGGGCAGGAGCACACATTAATCAATTCCTCTATATTGATCTGTGTGATTTTTCTTCCTTTTTCCTCCGCAGGGTCACCACGCAGTTTCCCAGCGCTCTTCCGTTTCCGTAGCTGACGGCAAAATGATCTCTCCATCAGTGCATAGATACGGGCTTAATGGGATTCAGGTTGAGGAATTGAAGGAAGAGGGGAGGGAGGGAGGCAGAGAAGGAATGATAGACTGAACTTAACGACGCGGTTGTTTTCGTTCGCCAGCTTCGGCTGGATACAAGTCTAATTACTGCTCCAACATACTTTAGCCTTTAAGGGAACACAGATATATATCTGGGAGGGGGAACTTTCCAAACTGGTTCTACCCAACCCCAACATTCCCCCCAAATTTGTAGAGATCTTTACCAACTTCCTGTTATCGCTGCAAGAAGGGTAAGCATCTCAAGGGATGCGTGAGGTTCTTAGCCTCGCTCTGCTATATTTCTTTTTTTTTTTTTTGTTAGTTGGCGCATCGGCTTCTGTGGCCATAATGCACCTCCCAAAGTTTTTGCATTTTACTCTGATCCAAGCCTGAAGCGGGATTCGAACTCGCGACCTTTGGGTTGCCAGGCAGGCACTTTACCCACCTGGCTAGCCCGGTCAGCTGCTGCTATATTTCAGTATATACGGTACAACCATTGTCAGATCATTCTTTAAAAAATTAAAGTATTTTTGAGTTTAAAAAGTTTACTCTCATTATATTTAACTTTCTTTATTATTTTTTCTATATTTCACAAAATATAATATCAGTGATTAAACAATATACACTGAGTGGCCACTTTATTAAGATGGACTTGTTTTCTTGAAAAAGCGATCGGTAACAGAATCACGTGTTGAAAACAATGAAATAATAGTTTGCTGCTAATAGTAGGGGCAAATCTATAAAATCTATTAATGTGTAGAGAATATAAAAACATTATAATGTCACAATTGGATCATCTCCCAAAATGCACATGAATCTTGAATATTGTGTCACTAAGCGGCTCAATCGACTAATTCCTCTAATCACATCCAAAATCAAATCTGGAAACCACAGATCGTTTCTTGGAACCTGTTGCTCGTTGCGAGAAATCTGACGTATCAAAAACCAAACAGACAGATGGGCTTTTCCCTTCAGATACACTTAACTCGCTCAAAATAAACTCCCAGAAATATAAGAAAAAGAAATCCAAGAAAGTTCCTTAAGGTTCAAAGGCAAAGGACCGAGGTCTCGAAAATTATATCTGTCTAACATAAATTGTAATCCTCCAATTTATGTTATAGTAGTATGTATGCAACGTTCAATTTTCAACTATAGAAAGCAGTTGAGTCCTGATAGACCAGGACTCAACATGGCTGTAGTACGCGTTCAAGATCTGAGTCCAAGCTATAGCAAAGTGGGACTGTGACCTCCCCAGCTCTACGGGATAACGTTCGTTAAATCATCGATAGGATAGGAGAGCTTTCCTGCCTGCCTATTTACGCTGCTCAGAAAACTTCATATCTGCCCGCATCGTAACTCCCAGATCCCTTTCTTCCTCCACTGTTCTTAATCCAACGCCACCAAGTATATAATTTAGTTTGGGGGGTTGCTATTCCCGAAGTGTATTTGCATTTAGTAGCATTAAAACATAGCCCACTTCTCTGACCACCTTTGAAGAGTCTTCAAGTATCCTGAAGGAGCGCTACTTGGCACTGTTCATTAACGAATCTACCACTCTTTATGTTGTCTGCAAATTTGAACGTCACGCCTTTTATCCCTTCGTCGATGTCATTTATGAAAATGAGAAACAGCAGTGGTGCTTCGGGGAATTCCACTCCTGACATGACATCAATCTGAAGAATATCCATTAATCTCAACCCTCTGCCTTCTACCCTGCAGCCACCCAGCATCCATCTTAGATTCTTTCCAGTAATCCTACTCTTTTCCAGCTTATACAGTAAGCTGAACCAGCATTATTGTGGTACGCTTTCGAGACTTGAGTCCAACACATGGCAAATCCAGGTGGTTGTTCTTGGGAGCTCATCGAGGAGCTACTCGCTATTAGGTCGGTATACCTAATAAAGTGGCTACTCAGTGTATTTCACTTGTTCCTACAACCTAAAAAACGTATAAAATTTTAGACAACTTCCCAAACTTTTATGGGTTCCAGTTATCCTAACATTTAGTTATTTCATTTTTATATTTATCGCTTTCACTTTTTCCCACAGTTTTATTCATTGCTTTTCATCTAACAAAACGCCTGGAGACCAGCTTCTCAACGTTCATACAAGTCATGCCACCGTTAACCCTATTCGTCATGGCTAAATAGAATCTTCTTTTTGTAGACCTCGTCAGATTCATTAAAATTTCCTCAATCCTAAACACGCACAAATAATTATTTCTGTTAGTAGAAAGAGCAACAAAAGATGTTAAAGCCATCTTCAGACAGGACAACTCGATGAAGAGATTGCTAAATAGACTGAGAGAAGACAAGATTAATTAACATATGAAAGGTTTATGAAAGTCAATATTTGAAATTAACAAACCGCCGATGCAAAAACCTCTTTAGAAAGAAATATTGATAAAAAGACTAATAATATGAAGTGAGCGAATACCAGATGAAAGTATGAATAAAAATGCCCGACTTCTTAAAATGATAAACAAACTCGGTTACCAACGAATCAAAAGGATTCAGAGAAGCAGAGGCTCTGTGTATTGCACTGAAAGACCGCAACAGACCTTATCAATTCACACTACAGAAGCAAATTTCGAATTTTAGAATTCTTATAAAAACCCTTACTCCAAGAGTACCCTACCATTTTCTCATTTAATTATAAATGCATGGGTAGATGCATTCGTGCTGAATTCTGTGACATTCTATCGGACATGTTTACTCTAGAACCAAATAGTGTTCTGATTCATTAAGATTTCTATGTAATTCTTAATCTTTCACTGTCTTAGGTCCGATGTTGTCCATTGAAGTTAGCCCTCGACACTAAAAAATGCATTTTGGGATAAATACTGTCAGATGCACAAAAACCTTGCTTTTTTTTCTCTCTGAGTTCCATCCATTGAAATCAAAAAAAGAATTCGACTAATACTGTGGACATTGAGCATCACGACCAGCTGAGCTGAGAAACTTGAGATATTTTTTTTTTATCTGATAGGTTCTACTTGTTTTTATTATATCGCCAGAAAAAAACATTAAAATCTTCTGAAATCCTCTTCACAAGCAAACAAACAAACAGAGACGCCTGCCCTTTTTCCCCCTTACCTCAACACACGCTTCCTTCAAGTAAAAAATAATGAACTTTATCTATTTTGGTCACTAGCCAAAGTTTTTTTTTCCTTGTTTCCTGTTTCCAGCATCCTGTTGTATATTGTATACGCCTCTGAGAACAGTAGTGACCTTTCTTCTATCAAGAAGAGTACAAGACACAGAGGGCCCTTAACTATTGCAAGAAAAACTATCGAAGATAACGAACTATTCGCTTTTGTACATTCAAATGTGTATTTTGAATTTTTATTAAAAATATATATAAATTATTGGTCGTTTTGGATGGCTCTGAGAAAAAGCTAGTGCAGGGACCACTGAGCCATCAGCTCCTGAAGAAAAATCGAATCCCTTCAGACATGCCACAATCAATATCTCTTTTGTTTCCATTGGGAATCAATTGAAATATTTATTACAATTATAATGAATACAGTTTTCATTTTCATATGTCCTACCATCGCACTGTGCTTCCAATAAAGGATGGCATTTCATCCTTAAGAGAAAATGGTATGTAAATATTACATGAATGTTCCCCAACGAATCTAAGAAAACATTCAATTCCTTATAAGTCCATTGTTTTCGACCTACCACAATTCATTTTCTGTTTAACTCCCATAATTGGCTGTGGTAAACTTTCAGTTTTGTTCAATAACTCAATGATCCATACAACTTTTCGTATTTTATTATGGTATTGCAATCATCAAGTCTTCAATTCATTAATGCAAATATTACCTATTCTTTGTAGCTGCATCCACTCCAGAAGTTGTTTTTTCTAATGTAATCTTCAAAGTCCGATCAAGTTGAAATTTAAATGAACTTTATACTTCGGCAGTTGTTTTTATCAGTTCAATCATGCTTCAATATTTAATATGAAAATCACTGTCTTTCTGGCAATAAGACTGAGTTTATGTACTTATCCAAACTTTCTCTTTTGACATGCCAATATCTTAATCCCATTTTACCCTTTTCGAAAACATAAAATATTCATAATGAATGGATGTTAATATGGTTATTGATCAGAACTTTAATTTTCATATTCATAAAAGTTTTCCATGTGTCCTCTTATGTTTATTTAGAGTACCAATCTTCATTCAGATAATGTCTTAGTTTTTAAATTGACATATATCCTGATGTCACAAGTTAAAGAAGCAGGAATCGCTCTGTTGATGAGTATTTCACAATCTGATAATAAGTAAATTTCCGTGAGGTAAAGTTAATCTTAAATCTGATTTACCACAGTTGTTAAGCTTAGAAGATATTTAGTTATATGTTAAGCGATATAGCAAGTAAGACATAGTGTTTGGAGTTTATACTCCACAGATGGTTCCTCACATCTGCGCCATAGTACTCTTGTGAAGAAATACGATACTCTGTAAAAGACAGAAAATGGGTAGTGTGTTGGATTCGGTTGTTGGCTGCAGGGCTCCTAGTGGGACCCTACGTTGCCCATCACCACCACCGCTGGGAGGTGACCAGTCCGTTCTCTGGCTAGTCTCCATCAGTGTTGCCTGAGCTTCCTAGACTAGATAAAAAAGTAGTTTGGGAAGTACAGGTCGTACATAAGAGGGGGAAACATGGAGGATAGATAGAAATATGGAGGATGTAGAAGAAAAAGACATTCTCCATGTGTCAATGGAGTAATTGGTTCCATCACTCGAAAGAGTAAGTAAGAATATGCAGATAAAAAGCCTACATCCTTAAACGCACACACTTACAAATGCAAAATATTCTTACGCAAAAATACACTCATAGGACACAAGAAATTAAGGCAATGAGGCGTCGGTATATTATATTTCTAACTGCATCTATTCTTCGGTCGTTTTGTTGTTTACTATACAAAAAACCATGACTTGAGACTGACTAACTTAGCCATTTTGCGAAAAAAAAAAAATCCATACAAATTCCTTGCATCATTGATCAGATTCGAACTCAGGCCTTTTCCATCCTGTTTATGAGAATGGTAATTATAAACACTGTGCTACCTATGAGGGCTTACACCTAGAAAAGTGTAGCATAAATAAATGTACTGCAATTGATACATTTATTACAATCTCTCAACTCTATTGACACCTTATACATTAGCTATATCTATTGCTTACTGAAAATATGCAGCGAGGGACTCTGTACCACTCATAATATCTTTCTTGAAGTTACAGTCCCATTAATCTTAGTCATATTCAACTAGAGACAGAACTAACCGTTGTTTCCTACAGTTTAGTCCTGCGTAACAGCTTAGTCGTTTGGAGAGATCTGGGTTCTATTCTCATCGAAAAGTGGACGAATTTCTAAAATTGTTTTCCATCATGGCTGTAGTTACCTCATCTTAAACGGAGGGTGTAGGAATTTTCCCCTAGTTTCAGCGTACAATACATGGAAATAGTCTGGTGAGCACGCACGTCTACAGTAAACAAAAAGCTCTGATACTTTCAAAATAATAATTTATAGAATGTCGTCTCCTACAGCTTATTGAAGCATTTGATGATTTCCAGCTGATTTACCATAAAGATTTTGTTTTATCTTGAAATATTTTTGCTGTTATCAACCTCGCGAGTTAAGAAAGGATTTTCTTCTTAAGATATATTTCTTTCCTGTATATCACGTGACGTGTTTAGGCATTAATTTTGTTGTCAACAAAATGGAGGACAGTGATGGATTTTTGCTCGAAATAAACGACAAAAAATGTTCATTTGATGCCCAACAGTGGAACGAGCCACGTGCATTCTAATCGAAGAATGCGCCGTCTAACAGTAAAATATTGTTGAGCACGGATTGTTGATATCTTTGCTAAATTGCTCTCACAACTGTTGTATACAAAAATACCGACTCCATCTATAAACTTTGTATTATCGATAAGTGGTATGCTAGCACTGAATTCAATCAAGAAAACTGCTTTAGACAATCTCCAGATGTTCAATGCTGAATTTTAGTCTACTGGCTGCAATATCAGAGCAAATTAATTCATGGTTGAGCGTCACGGGAACTAGCGATAAAGCCCCCTCCGCTCACTTACCTTAAATGGGTCCTAAGAAATTACTAATTCCACGTGGTGCTCAAAGAAATGACAAATCCTTACTTAAAAATGAGAACTTAAAAATGTAGCCTTACCATATATGGATTAGTATTTCTCATGGTAAGTATTTAAGATTTCAAAACGGACAATTTTAAATTTCCTTTTCTGACCCAAGGCATTTTCTTCTTGGATGACTTTCTAAAAACGCGATCAATGTACCCAGTCAAGTCAACGTGGTGAGAGAGAGAGAGAGAGAGAGAGAGAGAGAGAGAGAGAGAGAGAGAGAGAGAGAGAGAGAGAGAGAGAGAGAGGTTAATCCACTGGGGCTGAACGTTGATAAATCATCTGAAGAAGAAGATTAGAACCACTCTTCTCGTCAGAACTTGACGATTTATCGATCTTTGCCCTCTGTGGATTAACCTGATTTCTATGGCAATGCTTGTTGCTACTGCAGGCATACGCGCAATTAGAACTATAGATAGATACCTATTCTTTTATATGATTCGACAACTAGAAAGGAGCAAAATGTAATTCTGCTGAAAAGAGTGCTGGATTTGTCTTATTTTATATTTTGCAGTATTCTGTAGAAGCTGGGTTAGTATTATAACAACTAAATTATGCAAAGAAGCAGATTTTTTCCTGCATCTGCAAAAAGGGAATTTCTGTGGTAATTCATTCCGATAATCTACAGCATGCTCCCAAAAGTAAACTTCATGAGATCCAGCCTTCTCCTACTCTCCAATTTTTTTTAATTGAGCTCCTTTCTTTTCTCTTCTGCTCTGATATATGGGCATCGATTAGCACCCCACCCTCACCAATCTGTTTCTCCTTCTTTGAACCCTTTCTAGAAGTTCTGTCCTCTTGAAATTTGACCTCGGTACGACACAATATTCTAAACGCGGTCTCGTCATTTTGCTGTAGTTATTCGAATTCAGACGGAAGAAGCAGTAATTTTCATTATCCAGGATTTTCATCCCGAAAAATGCACAGATCAGCCTAATAATACATTGTACTTGTTGATCAGTCTGCTTTTATATCGCATGATATTGAAAAATTATTACTATTAACATTAGTATGTTTTAAAAGCGTTCATTTTAACTATATATTATTTTAATATATAATTAAAATTAACTATAATTAAAATATATTAGTATCAGCATACTGATATTTTAATCATATTAATATAGTATTAACAAGTAATATAATAAAAATTTCTAATTATTGATATCAGTACCTTTCGTAAGAGGGCGCCATTATCTAATGACAAATGTCATAAGATAAATGGGAATTAGTGTTTTGCTTAATAAATAAAATATTATTATTATTGTTTAAATACAAAGAAAGCTTTAAATTAATTGCCCAGAAATATTGCGATATTAATTGACATTGATGTTATGAATGAAATAATTGTTAATATAGTACTGTATTAACAATTAATATAATAAAAATTTCAAATTACAGTAATAGTACAATTAATATAATAAAAATTTCTAATTATTAGTATTAATATGTTCCGTAAGAGGGCGCCATAATCTAATGACAGATGTCATAAGATAAATGGGAATTAGTGTTTTGCTTAATAAATGAAATATTATTATTATTATTATTTAAATACAAAGAAATCTTTAGATGATTTGCCCAGAAATATTGTAATATTAATTGACATTGATGTTATGAATGAAATAATTGTTAATATAGTACTGTATTAACAATTAATATAATAAAAATTTCAAATTACAGTAATAGTACAATTAATATAATAAAAATTTATAATTATTAGTATTAATATGTTCCGTAAGAGGGCGCCATTATCTACTGACAGATTTCATAGTATAAATGTGAATGAATATTTTTCTTAATAAATGAAATATATTTTATAATTATTTAAATACAAAGAAAGCTTTAAATCATTTGCCCGGAAATACTGCCATATTAATTGATGATATTATAAATTAAATAGGATGCCATTGCCAATTGAAAATCGCAATAAATGTCACGTGAAATTCAAGAATTGTAACTGTGTCTCTAGAGTCAGTATTTTGAGGGCAGTTGAAGGGTTTATGCTTTTGCAATATTAATTATATATTAGATAATACTGTGATTAATGAGAGAGCCTGTAATTTTCGTATATATATATATTTGTATATTTATTTTGTGCAGTTTGCTATGGTTGGCAAAAGTATAAATTATCTCCAGACTACTTCTACTGTGTTTTTGGATATTATTAAACATTTTTCGGACATGAAGCTTTGCCGTGGTTATGATTGGTATTGTGAAATGCCGGGTGATTAAGACACATTGTAAGCACCTCGTGTCTACTGGTAGTTGCCGATCAACATTAAAGAATGGTTTCGTGGTACTCCTTAATGTATGACTTTTACTCTACCTCGAATATGGGCAGAGCCCACAAACCATCATAATGACTGCTACTTTTGTGTGGTGGACATATTTAAAAAAGTCTGTGGATCGAAAAGCTGTAGCGTGTCCTAACATACTATGCTCTATTGCTTGGATTTAGGGAATACACCTCAGAAGCCCGCCTGCCGGTGATTAGGGAAATCACATTTCACTAATCAGCAAAGCAATCATTGGGTGACTTAGTGAGGGACTTAGGTCTAACCAAATCCTGTTGATGTATTGCATATCTCCTGATGTCTTGTTTAAAAGTGTAATATATGGAATCCAATCTATGGAAGAATTCCACATGCAGAAAAATACATGTCAAGTATGTCAACATAAGTGACAGAATCCTCGTTTTCATTTCATTGGTCTTAATGAAATTGGTATTAGTCACAATCCAGAAGAGTGGAGTCTTTCCATAAACAATTCAAGTAAAAGTTAGAAAGCTACGTTGCTTCACAAAAGGAATATACGCCCACCGACAACATCCTTTGCGTACTAATAAGTAAATGTCACGCTAGAGCTACCCGGAATATTCATTCATCTGCCTAAGTGTATTATGTTCGTGAGTTGTGCGTGTTCTCTGCTCGATTTGTCTACTTGCAGGGCGAAAAATCTGAGTTTCCGGGGGGGGGGGGGGAAGAACTTGCTATCTACGCCTGAGATTGACTAACTCGGCCACATAGTGAAAAAGTCCATAAAAGATAAAAGTCGCTCTCGTCATTGACAGGATTCGAACCCCGACCTTTTTCAGCCGATGACGAGTCCACAGTATAAATTAGATTGAGATAACTAAAAATAAATGTGATGTCTGTGTGGACTTCAAGATACTAGAAGTTCCTTCTGGATTTGCAAGGCGGTTTTACTAGTTCCTTTGCTTTCTCTGACTCTACGACAGGAAGGCAGTAGATCAGCACCACAGAAGGAAATAATCTTCCAAAATTAAGTTACAGCCCTGCTCACACATTATAATAAACAATCCCTTTTGTTCCAAGAAACAAAGTCTTGTTTATAACACTCCATGTCGAGTTGGAATTGATCAAACAATCTGTTTGCATTCGATCCTCAAGGTGACACCTTTGGTATATATGTTTTCAAAATTAACTGATGCAGAATGATGGCATATTTATTGGTCCACAAATAAAGCAAATGATGGTCACAAGAACTAGAAGACAAAATGAACTAAAGAACTAGTTGTCAAGTAGATTGGAAATTATGAAAAAATGTGATGTAAAATGATCCGTCAAACTCCTTTATTTACACTCTCACCTGGATTTCTTGAGACCAACTCTGGGCGATGTCTTAGTGGTGTCCCCCCATGAGAAAAGATTCCACTAGGACATAATCAATAGAGAAGAGATAAGAAGGTTGAATAAAACTATGATATGTATCTGATTCATTGCGCAGGTTAATCATAATAACGACAAAAGAGAAAGATTCATATGTACATTTTGAAGTAACTTTTTATTAAACCGAGGAGGTTTTCTACCTTTTTAATTTGTTGTTTACTTGCAGAAAAAGTTTTCTACATAATATTATAATATCCTTTCCAAAATCCGAGAAAAATAAATTTCGAAGGAGCATTATTTTTCAACATACCATCATAATACTTCTGAACATTTTTGACTCTTCAGAATATACAAATCGTTTTAAATGGGTAGAATATTTAAAGGAAACATACTTTAAAATACCTAATCGTTCTGTAGCAATGGATCCAGCGATGGTTGTGGTTGATGGGGTTACAGTTCGAATGTTGGCCGATCGATACTTACAAAAGGCTTAAATGTCACAATAACAACGTACAGTTTATACAAGCGAAATGGCAAGGTATGCACGGATGTTTCGAGTGGAAATAGAAACCTTGATTTTGAGTAATTTCGGTAAGCGGCTTTCACGGCTTGGTGGATATATCATTCCTCCCTCCTTTCCGAAGATTTGTGTTCGAATTCCAACTTACGTTGGGGAAAACTTATTAAATGATGTATTTCCAAGCGGATTGGAGTTAGCCAATCTCAGTCGGAGTTGTAGATTTTTTAAAGCATTTTCCTTGCTTCTCTTCACCCCTCAAAGAAAGCAAACCGCCCTTGGAGTACACAATTTATAGACATACACGGACTCTTGTGACTTTAATAATTCGAACAACCCACCTTTCTGTAAGAGATTAGAAACCATTCACTATCAGATTTTCTATTATTGGACAAATTTTGGTTGTGTTCCTAGAAGTTTCACCGATGATTCGAAGGAAGATGGTTGCTGTCTACTGTTATCTTTGTAACCACAAGAAATGGCTACAGTTGTAAACAGTTTTTTCGAAGTGATTTTATACCATTATATCAAAATATCCAATGACGTCATTGGCACATTGAGGGTGTCCTTTTTTGATTCGGTGATTTTGCAAAAATATGTGCCATATAAAATACAAGAAAAGCCCATAGAACTCCAGCAAAGTCATAGCATGTAATTAAAAGTAATTTAAGATGGTCTCGTTGTCTTTTCTACAGTTCTACTGTAGCAGTTCTAGAAGGTACATCAGGAATAATATGAACTACCTCTCTGGGTGTAAATACCTTTCGCAAGGACAATGTACGTGCATTCCGGTGTATATTTTTGTAAATCCAGAACTGTGGAAAACTTTCAGAATTGAGAAACTTGCGTAGTTAAGATAAAGTAATGTGTGTTCCAAATATATACACGCTCACACGCACACTCACACAGGGGTGTGATAATTAGACGGTGCGCAAGTGAAAGCCTAGTCTAATTGTTGATTAACAAAGATCCCTATTAACAAGAGGACAAACCTTTGTAAGATGATCTCAGCAAAGCTTTCGCCTTATGGAAAATTTTAAAGTGTGCAATATCACTTTCGTTTTCCTGTTGTCTCGAGGGAAGATGGAGAGTGAAGGAACTCTTCCCCGAAAGCGAGAATCGTTCTTAGTAAAACCCCCTTCTTGTTTGCTATATGTGGAAATTAGAGAGCAAATACACACATCTCCATCAAGATCTTGTATTAATCAGTCGGGCTCCTGTGGGAAAAGCGCAATGGATAGAAAGAGGAAGACATGCTGAAAGATAAGAAGAATAACAGAAGAGCAATCATTGCGCGCATTTTAAAGGGCCCTGTTTCCTCTAGAATTGTCTTGATTCATCTTCCGGAGTAAGTGTTGGATTTCTAACTTCTCTCATCGTATACTTTCTATTGGAAGACTTTGAAAGGTCGAGTTGCTGTCTGTGTTCGAGGAAATTAGCGAGACCGGGACCAAAAAAACTCGACCCCTTTGTTATCAGTATGACGGAACTCCATCGGCTGCTACAGCATGAACGGTGCTAAGTCTGGGATGTGTTCTGTGAGCGCGGTAACTAGCCACAAGAGAGCAGGACGCTATCACCGGTATAGGACTGATCGATAACTTGCCACAGATGCGGAGAACATATCTCGGCCCCATTTTGGTGCCCGTGATTTGATTAACCATGCACCACTCGCTGGTACACATGAGACGCACAGCGGGACGCAGGCTTAATTACTGTTTTTCAGTGGGTCCGCCGTCACACATCTCTGCCTTGATTCCACAAGCGGAACTCCAACTTTAAATGGAACAGCTCTGAGGTTTGCGCGAGAACGGCAGCGCCTCCAAGCGTATACAGAGAAGATCGTGGAATATTAAATGCATTAAATTAGCTGAACAACAAAGAGTCGGGCGAATAAAGAAAAACAACCCTTTAAACACGCTGCATAATGAATATGAGGTGATTTCTTTTCAGTTCAACTTCTTGCTTTACTTTGGATATCACGTATTATCAAATACATCTATGTCCAGGCACATATATGCAATATTCTATTCCCAATATAGATAAGGAATTTCGATAATTACTGGATACAGATTGGCCAGATGGGCCATCCTGTTTTATTGGCTCAGCGCCAATGTGCTAAAACGTACAATGAGTGATTTTAATTCTGCGGTTTGATAATAATCCTCTTCTGAACAATAAAAACAACTTATTTATTACTTTAAGCTTTCTTGCCGGTAACAACACATTGATTACGATAGTTTTTCTTGTACACCGTGGGAAAAGACTTGGGTTCGAACCTCAAGACACTGGGAATGAATTTTTATGGCCTTTTTTTTATACCCTGACTGAGATGATCGATGTCTGGAGAGAGCTGCATGGCTTTCCTCCTTGGAAAACTGGTTTTTCATCCAGCAAACTGACTTAAGAAGTATACATAGTTCACGTACAGTCCACTGACGCATTATAGCCTTGGTTGCTGTGGCACAAAAAGAAATAACAAAATAGTTTATTGATAACAATACATACTTGTTAATGTCGCAAGTATCAGCACATTGATTACAATTGTTGTTCTTCTACACCGTGCGGAAAAGACTTGGGTTCGAACCTCAAGACACGTAATTTTTATTATTTTTTAAAACACTGGGAATTTCGTGGTCTTTTTTCACACCCTGACTGAGATAATCGATATCTCGAGAGAACTGCACGGTTTGCCTTCCTGGAAAACTAGTTTTTCATCCAGAAAACTATCAGCAGAGTATACGTAGTTCATGGACAATCCACTGATGCCTTGTAGCCTTGGTTCCTTTGGCACAAAAAGAAATAACAAAATAGTTTATTGATAACAATACAATTGTTAACGTCACCGGTATCAGCACATTGATTACAATCGTTGTTCTTCTACACTGTGCAGAAAAGACTTGGGCACGAACCTCAAGACACTGAGAATTTTTGCGGCCTTTGTTCACACCCTGACTGAAATAATCGATGTCGGGAGAGAGCTGCACGGCTTTCCTTCTTGAAAAACTGGTTTTTCATCCAGAAAACTGACTGCAGAGTACCCATGATTGAAGGACAGTCCCCTAACGCCTTATAGTCTTGGTTACTTTGCCACAAAAAGAAATAACAAAATAGTTCATTGATATATTGCTGTTTGTCATTTCATTTTGTGGTCTTATATTCAAATCGAGAGTTTGAAAAATAATATGGTACATCTCTTACACTAATGATTCTCAACTACAGACCACAGTTGCGATAAACTCTGGGAGATTACGAAAGTTTCTGTTGAAATTTCTAATAGTGTCGCAATAGAATGTTTTTAACTTTTGCTCCACAATGGCCCTTTCATTCGTTTCTCTTATTTATTAATCTTTCTGAGTTTCATAATCAGAACAAATTTTGGATACTGTTTTTAATTTTTACTTGCTTACATGCATATATACGACAGTTATTAAAAAAGTTCTGAGATTTATTTTTGTATAAAAATATCCATTATAGAGTACAATATAAATTAATTAAATTGTGAAATTGATTATAATAATACATACACTGAGTGGTTGCTTTATTAGGTACACCTACCCTTTTCAGCGATATATTGTAATGGACAGATACTTAGGGATTCTGTAGGTGTGCAGTTCATAGCTAGAATAAGCAACACAAAAGATTTAAGCAACTTTGAATGTGGAATGGTACTCGGGCTCACAATACTCGTCCAGTGTAGCAGAAAAGCTGCAGTCAGTCAAATAGTAACAAACAGGTATTTCAGAACTCACAGTTCTGCATACCTTGTCCCAAATAGGGTGTTACAGCCAAAGATCGAATGGGGTTGTACTCCTCTTAGCAAAAGAAAACACTAGACAGCTTCTCTTTTTTTTTTTTGCTGGTCTGACAAATCCTGGTTTCTGCTCTGTCACACTGATGGGATGACCAGGATATGATTAAAAGAGCATGGGTCCATGGACCCTCTCCAGTCGTCCAATTTTCAACAACTGTGGGAAGCAGTTGAGTCAACATGGACTAAACTTCCTGTGAAAAGCTTTTGGCACCTTGTTGAGTCCATTCCCCGATGAATCTAGGCTTCCCTGAAAGCTAAAAGGGAACCTACTCGCTAGGTGTATGGAATAAAGTGGCCATTCATTGTGTGAGTTTTCACATATATATTATATCAAGCACTGTGGAGAGCTACAAACCACTGTTTATTTTGGTGACCTCGCGCATCCAATCATATTGTGCATCTATATTCAATCGTCTGTTATACTCATTAGTAGAAGAGCGTTGTAAGTGCAATATTCCGATGCAGTCAGTTCGATATGGCTGATTCCATAGAATAACGTGTGTTAACTTTGAATTAAACTTTAGTAAAAGGCTTTAGAAAGACGAAATGAAGCAAAAAAATAAAAAATTGGCAATAAAGTGTTAAGCCACACAACATTCCATTGGTTTGAAAAATCAATCGTAAAGACTACAGAAGGTGTGGTCAGAAATCAAAGTCATTTTGGTGGAATTCAACTTAGAGGGCTTAATTCCCTGAAGATAAACATTCTTCAAGAAATTCCGATGACCATGGAAAAATGACAAGTTGTTTTGGCTTTGTGCCAAGGCAACTAAGGCAGTAAGGTCATTGTTTAGTGGATGATTTATTAGTAAAACCGAGAATGATATTTACTGAGTCTTAATTAGCACACTATTTGACTATCAGTGCTATATTAATGAAAATTGACAACTTCAAATGTAAAAAAACATCCACCACTCAGAGAAGAATAATCTTTTCACACAAACAGAACGCAGAAAAATAAAAAAGAATAGAAGGAAACGCAGTACAGAGTCTCTGCTGAAACTAGACCCCACTGACATAATTAACAGCAAGGCTCACGAAGGTGATATCTTATAAAAGGAAGTGTTCCCCGAAGCAGAGGGAAAAAATTCTGACAGAAATTTCATTAAAGAAATCAAACTGCTTAACGTTTAACCGGTAAAAATGAATGCTAAGAAGGGTTCCGTATAGCAGGTGGATATATCGATTGGATGGTGGAAATGTCTTTGTGTTCGTCCTCCCAGAACTGCTTCGCATCTGTTGAGTTAAATATTCACTGCTTTCGTGCACTGGGGACATTGCCTGGGAAAAAGCCTTTAACTTAAACTCGATAGGCTAAAATCTTAAAAATAACTTGGGCACTGAAAGCAAGGATTCCAACTTCAACAAAAACTTACTGATCCAATCAATAAACTTTCAGTAATTACTCTTCATCTAACGTACTTTCAGAAGGTTTATATAAAAACTTTGTTACGTTTTCTGATCTCCCTGGCAACCATCCATTTTCAGGTTAATATTAATTCTGTCATCAGTTATCACAAAAGGGCCTTTGCTGCTAAATTTTGCGTCCATTAATTATATATGCCTAATTTCGAAACTTAGATGATTTTAAGGAGATTAAACCAATTAAATTATTTTAAAATAATCGATATTAATATACCAGGGTTCTAGCCAGTGACTACTAAATATGGTGCTGTTTCTTTTGAACTCCTTTGTTACAATCAGACATGCGCAGTTTGAATTAAACACTCTCCCTATTCATCATATATGGCTCTAATGACTTCTACTTTTTTCCATAATTAGAGGAATACAATTGTGTCCAAGCCATTTGAATGAAAATGTAGTTGTTGTTTTTTTCTTTTCAAAGAGAAAAAATTGCACCTTCTAGTTACAGTTTGACTGAGAAATTACCTAAATGAATCTTCCATGAGGTTTGAATTTCCATTGCCCATGGAATCTGTGAATAATTTCCTTGAGCAGAACTCAACCAAAGATTGATTTTACGACACAAGATTGGAATCAGAAAGACTGCATAGACAGCCCACCTTCACTTAACGCGCTGTTCAAATTCTAATTGAGTATCTTCTCGAAGCAAGATTTTGAGAAATTGAGAAACCAGTCATGGAACACATCGTTAAGATACTGTAATGATCATTGGATAAGAAGAATCACTTTCTCATGTACACATATTCACATTGCTGGCTGACCACCCTTCACAAAATGCGTTTAGGAATTTTTCACCCTCTCTCTCTCTCTCTCTCTCTCTCTCTCTTACAAAATGCTTGACACTGCCATCGGCTAGTTGTTGCTGCTGCCGTATTATAAGCGTTACTTCTACCGCCCTTCGCACGTGATTTGAATGTCGACTCGTTTCATTTACGGAGAGAACGCTACTCTTCCTAGAAGGCGTCGAGTTTCGTATGCATTTGGCGGACCGTCATCAGCACGTGCAAGATCAGAGAGAGACTGCTATCTCCTCCAGCTGTCCAGAGTATTGATCACTCAGTAACCCCTTCTGCACGCGCACCTAATTTACGGCTGAGTTCCGGTGTCACGCATGACATCCTCCATCCGAGCCGTGGAACAGTGGAAGAGCTCCTGCAAAGCGTGCTGCCTGGGCTAGCCGTGCGGTAATGCAGAAAAGCGACCATTCTGAATAATTACTATCATTACCACTAGAGGTCGGATGAGTACCGTTTTTGCATCTAATGAACCATATGGTGCATTTCGGGGAGGGGGACGGATTTTGTGTGTTAAAATGTAGAATAAGAGCATTTTATATTACACAGACATGTGGGGATAGTTGGCATACCAATGAGCTCTCTCTCTGTATATTCATGTAAAGCTATTTATCTGTTGGTATCTACAATTTACACCTCACCCTCCTTACCTCGCTTTACCCCTCTGTCTATTACCCCTTCACTTTTACTCTTACTCTTCCTATATACATATATTGACAAAAGTATTGGGAGTGCCCCTCTGTATCCAAAGTTTTGCGCAAGATTTATTGATGAGCCCATGTCCAAAATCCTTGATGAACTATGTGGGACATTCCCTACAGCTGTCTTTATCCATAAGAAATGTAAATCGCGAGTTCAGTTAATGTAGGAAATTGAACTTATGACCATTTTATCATTAGTCCAATTTTCTACATTAAGTATACACAGACCAGGATTGGTGAATCTTACAATGCGATGGAACAGTAAAGAAGCTCTCACAAGCCGTTGATTATGAAATCAAATATGAATGTTGCCAACAATGGCTCTTGGAACGTTGAACTTTGGCAGCGGTGAGGAGTTTGGAGCTGTGTTCACAATTTATACTAAATTCCCTAGTTGGGCTGAAGGAAAAGATGAATGTACCAAAACATTACGATATATTTTATACAATGATGAACTTAGGATAAATACTACAGGTTCTTTGGTCCCCTGTCATGCAAAGTTCCCTGTGATATGGTAATTGCCACTTGGGCGTGAGAGAACAACATCGCATTGCAAATTGTCCACTGCTTGTCTATTTGATGTCATACTTGGACCGGCTAAATGTGTAACTCTGCGACGTCGTATGAAGATGGACTCAACTCATTACCAAATTTGCCTGAACTGTCAATGATATTACCAAAATTTGGTCCGAAATGCTGCGAAAACGATCTGAGTATGCTATGGATACTTCAAAAAGCAAAATTAAATTGAATTGGTTAGTACTAGCCTTAGCTTTTCTTCTAAGAATGTTTCCGATTCCAAAAATCTTTTAAAAAATCCTAAATAACGTTCCTTACATTTTCCAGACTCTGGCAGAATTATCCGATATGATACTCCTTCGTCCAGTGGCTACTTTGGTCGTGGTATTCTGTTTCATCTGGTTCTAGATGAGACGTAATCTTTATAGTATACGATGTTTGCTTTTCTCCTGAGTTATTTCGGATTTCCAGTCCATAGATGGCTAAAAACCTTGAATAATTCAACAGAAAAACTCTAATTGCTTGGTCGCAGATTGGTAATTTTTTATTTTTTTTTTATTTTTATTAATAACAGGATACACAACATGTAACCATTAACAGTGTATCTGAGATCAGAACAATGAACGCAATAACAATAATAAGAGATCCAACAGGAAGATAAACATTGATATAGATTCAAATATTAAAATCATATGTACACAGGAGGATTGCATTAAATTAAGTTACCGGTAAAACAAGTAATAATTAATCAATTAGAGAATAGAAAAATAATAAAACAAATAATAATAATAAACTACAATAATTAGATCAGAGCTAGTCACTTTGCAGTTTAAGAGAAGAGGCAAACTTGTGGAAGGAGTTCATCAGTGGTTGGGAGTTGTCAAAGAAGTCAATGAGAGAGAGAGTCATTTGCTGATTTACTGATTCTGTTTAGTGGACTGAACTTCATAAAGTCTCTGGTGGCAGAGTCAAGGCGAAACGGTGTAAAGTTCCTCACTTGTCTACAAGGAGCATTGAAGTTGATTTTACTAAGGATATCAGATGCTTCATAAGTTCCAGTGATTACTTTGGCTAGAAGGGTGATGTCAGCAATAACTCTTCTAGTGCACAAAGGCCTCAGATGAAAGTAATCACACAGCGATTCATAATACACTGAGTAATCGAATAAAGGCTTATGGTACATAAGGTAACGGACAACATTTTTTTGGACTGCTTCAATTTTGTTAGTTAAAGTCTTTGTGTGAGGATTCCAGATGGGCGAACTGAATTCAAGGATTGGCAGAACAATAGTTTTATAAAGGATAACAGGATATCTGTAGTTTTTGAACTTGTAAGTGTTCCGTTTGATGAATCCCAGTGTTTTGAATGCTTTTCTGGTGATTTTAAGGACATGGCCATCGAATTTAGCACTGCTGGAGAAGAGAATCCCGAACTCACACCATTCGATGATCTCAGAGTTAATAGTGTACTCCATATTTATTAGTTGTGGAGTTGTGAAGCGGATGAGAAAGAGATTACTTTGCACTTCGAGGGGTTAGAAGACAAGCCATTCAGAGATAGCCACAGAGGGAGAATTTATTGAGAGCATATTGAAGCTGTTGAGAATCGGTAATCTCCTTCACTGCTGAGTAGATCTTAAGATCATCTGCATAGAGAGCAACTTGAACATTGGAGGTGTAGATGAAAGAAGGAAGATCATTTATGAAAACAATGAAAAGTAGAGGACCTAAGGGGAAGCCTTGAGTACTCCACTTAGTGGTATAAAACTGTCTGAGTTCACTTGATTGAGGATAACGCTCAAGGAACGATGAGTAATATAGCTGCGTATCCATGAGAGCAAAGAGTCACGGATACCATATAGCTTAAGTTTTTCCAGAAGTTGTTCGTGCGGGATTTTATCAAATGCCTTAGATATATCTGTGTAGACTGCATCAGCTTGAAAGTGGCTTGAAAGATGTTGCAAACATCTCTTCGAATTCTTCGAAGAGATGTTTGCAACATGGACAAGCAGCGTCAAAGAGCTGCTTGTCCATGTTGCTGAGAGCTAGGTTGAGCAGAGGCCAGTCAGCCATTCTGAAATTGAATCTTGGAGAACGGGAGCTGAATTTGAAGTTATAAGAAGTCACAGTGATGTCAAAAGTAATTGGCGAATGATCCGAGTGAAATATAGGATTGTCATTGTGAACCTCTATATGAGTAGAGAAGAATATTAGGTCAAGGTAGGCATTATCTCTCGTTGGAAAATCACAAACTTGTTCAGACCATAGTTGCGAAGTATATTGAAGAGAGCCCTAGTCTGTTGTGATGGAGAAGAAGAAGATCCTAAATTGGCCAGTTGACAGTTAAAGTCACCCAAAACCATTGCTATGTCGGTAGATTGAATTAGCGGGAAGATAGATTCCATCGAGCTTTCTAAGTACTGAAGGTCGATATTAGTTAAGGGATGTAGAAAATAAAGTAATACGATTAATTTTTTAACTTGCCAAGATGAAGAAAGCGGTATACTGTATTCAATATTTGTGAAATTTGATGCAATTTCACAGAGTATGTGGTTAGAATGTCTTCGCCTCCACGATTTTTTTTTTTTTTTTTGGTTTGGTAGTTGTTGGCGCATCGGCTTCTGTGGCCATAGTGCACCTCCCAAGGTTTTTGCAGTACTTTGATCCAAGCCCGAGGCGGGAATCGAACCCGCGACCTTTGGGTTGCCAGGCAGGCACTTTACCCACCTGGCTAGCCCGGTCGGCGCCTCCACGAGATCCTCTGTCTTTTCTACGGATTATATATTACCCATCTATAATCTCCTGGTCATCAATCTCTATAGAGAGCCAGGTTTCAGTGAGCAGGTAACTGTCATAAATATGTGAGCCCTGGATTGCTCTAAATCTGTAATAACTAACTGTAATAACTAACTACACTTCCGATTAAAGAAGCCTTTAATAATTGCACTAGTCTCCAACGGGATTTGATCCGAGAACTTTCCAAATGACTGACACGTATTGATTCCGCTTGGATGATCAAGGTTGAATTATTCTAGGATAACCGCTCAGACAACTAAGACCGTGAGACGTATTACATTGTCTGCAGTTCTGAATCGTAGATCTAAACCGCTACCAAACTTGCATGGTCTGCCAGTGCTGTTCTCAAAGTTTAGAAGTTTGTTTGTTTTTTCGCCAAAGCAAATTAATACAGTGATGCGTTATTGAATTGTGTTTGTAGATTATTGGTAAAAAACCCCAGTTTCCTGAGAGTGTGTACTCGAACTCGGACCTTTTCCACACGGTACAGGAGGCAAAGACCCTTAACCCTTAATTCAAGACCTTATTTCATCTGCTCAAAATTTTGTAATTAGTCCAAATGATAGTTGTAGACTCTACAGAAATAGCCTTCTAAAGAAATAAAGAAGCAAAGTAATGCCGAATGGGCACATTTTTGTTTGAACAGTCTGGAAATTCAATAATTAGTAATTGAGCGCTATTCGTGTGATGAATAAGAATGAAATTCCACAGTAATTTCTCTTGGAATTCTTTCCGATTGAACCATAATTATGGTTAAATTCTTCTTTAGGCAGGACAAGCATTAAAACCTTCCATATACACTGCTCGACAAAATTAACAGAACAAAATGTTTTTCATTGATATTTTATTGTGAACAGTGCTGCCGAAAGCGAATATATGATGTAATAGGCATCCTGGCATGCAAATATCCAATAGAAATCTATCTACCACCGTACAGAGACGCACATTATGCAAATTACTCATGCCTACAAAACCATCCTCACTTCATTCCTGTTTGTTGGCTTGCTCAGTGAATAGTCACATCTCCAGTACTCAGGATGCCAAGTCGTTCGTTTAGATGATTCTTTGAGATGGTGGGCTGTTGGACGACTTGAATCCGGGCAGTCTCAAGCGGAGGTAGCACGTTGGCATAATATTTCATGCATTATCGTCTCGGCACTAAGGAAGCAGTTTCAGAAGACAGTAACCATTACAAGAGGCTTGTAATTACTGTCCGGCCAAGGTTTATCGAAGGCTACGTCAACCCAAACAGATTGCTGTCTGTCAAGACGGGAGCGTACGATGTCCTGTTATCAATTGTCTCTTGAGATTGCTGCGGCCACAAGTGAAAACATTTCCAGCCGGACTGTGTTATGTTAAGGAGGCTCAATTCAAGTGGAATCTACGCAAGTAATTCATGATTTTCATAGAGGTACAGTAACTGAGCAGAAGTACTGAGAACATATCTTTGAACTCTATGTATGACTTTTTAGGGGTGTGATTGGCCCAGACTTTCTTTTCATGCATGACAACGCCACTGTGCATAGAGCTCAAATGGTGGAGGAATATCTCGAAACTGAAGATATCCAACAACTGCTGTTGGCCAGCACGATCACAAGACTTAAATCCGAACAAACGTCTGTGGGATGCCCATGGGCTTCGCATTCCACGCGAACAGCAAACTCCACAGTCACTTGGTGAGCAAAGTCTGCGCTGGTAGAAGAATGCGATTTGTTGCCACAGAATCTTATAGACACCCCTTATATCGAGCATGGTTCACCGCTGTCAAGCCTGATGAAGGGGTTCATACACCGTACAGATGTCATGTGACCATATTTTCGAGCACTGTCACACCACCCTATCAAATTTTGTCCCGCTTCATCGAAAGCTGCACTATTTACACGACCACAACATTTTACGTGTTCTGTTAATTTTGTTGTGCATAGTGGCATAGTGTTTTGTGGAAGGCGCCACCGGTGGTTTCCCACATCTGCACCATAGTACTCTGTGAAGAATTTACAGAATCTCTGTAAAATCCAGAAAAAGTGTGGTGTCTGGTTTGTGACAGAGTTGTGCTGTGTTCTGTTGTTCTGTCTCTGGCTGCTTAGCCGCAAGGCCCCTAAGGGAACCCCACGTTGCCCGCCACCACCACTGGGAGGTGAGCCAGGCTGCCCATTATACTCTGGCTGGCCTCCGCCAGGGTTGCCTGAGCTTCCTGACGGAGACCAAAAAAAATAATAATAAAAATAAATAAAAAAAAAAAATAAAATAAAAATTAAAAAAAATAAATAAATAAAAAATAAAAAAAAATAAAATAAAATAAATAAATAAATAAATAATTAAATAAAAAAAAAAAAAAGAAAAAAAAATATATATAATAATAATAAAAAAAAAAAAAAATATATATATATATATATATAAAATAAAAATAAATTAATAGAAATAAGTAAACAAGTAATAGATTAAAAAAAAAAAAAAAAAAGGGAGAGAGAGAGGGGCATAGAGGATTTGAGGGGGAATGAATTTGGGTGGGTTGACAGTGGAGAATAAATCCACCCTAATTGGGCGAAGTATAGGAAAGAGTGTGGGTTTAAAAAGTCACAGGGGACAGGTGCCCCTGTGTAATTGTCAATGACATAGTGCCTGTAGATCCCGCACTGAGGTCAGTGCCAGCAATCCCGCACCTAGATCGGTGCCAGCAGTATATCCTACCCATTTCGGGTTTGCGATGACTTAAATCCCGCACTCCAAGGAGTGCCAGCATCCCGCACCTTGGATGGTGCCTGCAATAGATCCTACCCTATTAGGGTTTGCATGATTATGTCTGCGTTTTCCGGGGGAATAGAGAGTTATCCCACGCCGGTCCGGTTTAGTTCTTGGGCTCTGAGTTCTGCAATCTTAGCTCGCCTAAGAGCAAATGTTTCCTGCGCGTAGGTGGTTAATGCCTTATAGGTATGTTCCTCGAGTAGCAGAGTGGATTCTTGATTACGAGGGTTTCTCTGTATCGTGGTGAGGAATTTAAGCCTAATGTTGTCGTAGCTGGGGCACTCATACATGAGGTGCCCCCAGGACTCCTCTTCGCCGCAGTGGCAACGTGGATCATTCTCGATTCCCATGGCGGTCAGTTTTTGTTGGAAGGATCCATGGCCGGTGATGATAAAGGTCACATTTTGTTGTGCAGTGTATTTTAGCAATCATTCGAAATTATGCACTATTTATGGCATACTAATATCGTGTTGGACCACTGTTCGCACGGATAACAGCCGCTATTCACTTAGGTATTGACCCCACTAGATGTCTAAAGACGTCTGTAGGGATCTGCAGCCATTGTGCCTGCATGGCTTTCCACAGTATCGGAACAGATGACGGTTGTGTGTTACGCCTTACTTCTGGTTCCAAAAGATCTCACAAGAATTCAGTTGGACTGAGTTCAGGTGAGTTTGGAGGGCAATCATGATGGGCTTATATCTTCCTTGTGTTTTTCGTACCACTTGTGCACAATGTGGGCCAGATGACACGTAGCATTATCGTCTAAGAAGATTCGTTTCTTGTCCGAAATAAAATGTAACATAGCAAGGTGAATATGGTCTCCTTAGAGCTGCTGGTGACTCCTTAGACCTCACCAGTAAAACGTTGGCCCATACGCAACAGGGCTACTAGTTCTTCTCATCAAATTCCCCATAATTAGTAACCACCGCCACCTGCCTGGAAAGGGAGCACCATGCACGATAGATCCATGGGTTCATATTGCGGCGTCCTCGGCGTGTTGCAACAGGTATTTGGATTCATCCGACCAGTACACTTGTTTCTAGTCCTCCGATGTCCAACCAGCGTGTTGTAGACACCACAACATTCGCCGTCGATGATGAACAGCAATGAAAAGGTGTGTCTTAGGTCGTCTGCTATGGAACGCCATGCATCTGAATGTGCTGTGCATCGTCATTTGAATTCTTCCATTTCCCATATTGTATTGCAATGTCAGCTGTCGCACAGTGACCTGCCATTGAACCCTGCCATTGTGCTGCACCCTTCTCTTACCACGAACAACCCGACTCTTGAGCTCCCACAGTCATGTCTTTTTAATTTGTCCAGCACCAGACAAATTAATAGCACTATATATTAACTGTATGACAGAAGGTATATTCCCAAAAGTATGGAAAAAGCTGTGTTAAGATTAATTCTCAAAAATCCTGAGAAATCCTCTACTGATCCCAAATCATACAGTCCAATAGCCCTACTCCCAAAGGAAACCTGATATATAATTTGTATTACAGATTAGCTATATATATAGCTCAATACTACACAGAAGAACTTTACATTTCCAACCATCAGTATGGTTTTAATCAGGGCAACTTGACTCACTCTGGTGGCTTAGTGTCCTTAGGAGACTCCGCCAGTAAATGCCCCACAAAACCTATATAAGGTAATAAACAGCTATCTTGCAGACAGAAGTGTCTCAGTGCGCGCAAGGTTCCAGGAATTTACACGCCCTGTGAATAAAAGTTGCTCTCAGGGTTCATCCTTGGCCCTTTCTTCTGGAACATTGTTCTGGACGAATTTTTGGCTTTGGATCTGGGCCCTGTGGAAAGCCTGTCCTTTGCAGATGACATGATTTTCCATGTAAAAGGTAACACCCTAGCGGTTGTAGAGCAAAGATCAAATGCCACCCTCTTGCACCTGCAGTAGTGGTCACAAATGCACATGCTCAAAATATTGCCTGAAAAAACCAAACAAATATACTGGTGGACAAAACTTAAGGACTAACAACAATATTTCTAAAGGTTACAACCACAAAATCTTTACTTAAGGCACTCTTTACTTATATCTCGTCAGCTAATCTGGCGAGAGGTTGGCACACGGTATCACCCTGCAAAGATCACTGAAAGGGATCGATATGGTGGTCGAGGCGTTCTCGTCTGGGGAGGCGTTATCTTGGATGGACGTACACAACTCCAGGTACTGGAAGGCGGTACTGTAATCGGTGCACGTTACTGTACTGGGGTAATCCTTCCCCATGTGCGTCTGTTCCGAGGTGCCATTGGCCCCGAGTTTGTGTTTATGGATGATAACGCCACACTCCATCGCACTGCAGCTGTTGATACGCTTTTGAAAAGTGAGGACATTGTTCGTATGGATTGGCCTGCCCGTTCCATCGATCTTAATCCCATTGACCACATATGGGACGCTTTGGGAAGACGCCTAGCGACACGTCCACACCCACCAGAAAATGTTCAACAGCTGAAGATGGCGCTGACAGAGGAATGGACGGTATTACCACAAGAATTTGTCAACAACATTGTTCTAAGTATGGACAGGCGGTGCAAAGCCTGCATCTACATTAGGGGTGGCCATATCTCCTACTGAGGACCACCTCTTCTCTTTATTCCATTTTTGGCAGTGATGCATCTTTATCATGGCAGCCAGTGCTATGTTGCCATTTTTGAATAAAGTCCCTCTGTATCGTTTTGTTTCCGATGTTTTGTCGGTGTTGTTTCCTTCATCATTTCTATACCTCACAAGGTTCCTTTGGTATGCTTTTCCCATATCCAGGCCACTCCTATGAGAAGCTACAAGTGAAAACCTGACTGGTCCTTAAATTTTGCACACCAGTGTACTTCTAAAAGGCAAGTTGGACATAAGAAGACGTCCACAAATTAAAAATAACCCAACTACTATAAAAATAGTTACAGAGCTAAAATATCTTGGAGTGGTCTTTGATTCAAAATTAACTTTTTATCCCCATTTGAAGAAAGTGAGAAATAATGCAGATATGTTGCCAGGATCAGTCGATCAGACTGGGGGCTCAAAAGAAACAGGTATAAATTAGAATCGATACAAAGGACAATACTTCTCACCATTACCAGAGCATGTCGCACAGTGGGCACACCTGCGCTACAGTTGATGGCCGTAGCTCTCCCACTTTCCCTGGAAGTAGCCAAAAGAGGCTTGTATTATAGACTTAAAAAGGGCATACACACAGAATTTCTGGGGATAGCCCTTGATACATCCAACGCCTTCAATGCTGAAAGAAAAAGAATAGCCACAAAGCTCCAAGAGCTATGGCAAACAAAATGGGAGCAGGAAACAGGAGGTCTAATTACCAAAAGGTTTCTACCACGAGTGGCAATGTTCAGCCCAAAGCCGCCTAAGTGGTATGCTCCTGGACTTTTTACAACTTTCATACTGACAGGTCACGGCTCCCTAAAGGCAAAAATAACCTCCTTAGGGCTGACTGATGACCCAAATTGCACTTGTGGCGAGAGTGAAGACTGGGCACACATTCTATATGAATGTATAATGTATTCTATATGAAAGTATTCGAAATGCGCAGAACTGTCCAAAGAATGGCAATTCAGCCCCCAGCAAATAAACAATAATCGATATTTAAAATTGCCCACATCTCCCAGACTATGACTTAAAAACTGTCACGACAGCAGTATTCTGCGCCCTGACATGACAAAACTGGATTGACCTGGGAACCCCAGGACTACCCTGCCATGTATAAGGAACCTGGGGTCCCACACCAAATAAGTAACCATGTTGGGGGAGGGAGATGTACAGGCAGCCAAGGAAGCAGATTAGCTGAAAAATATCAGCTAATAAAAATAGAATGCAAGTGAGTGAGAATGCGGATTATGAATGAAGTAAATTCATAAAGAAATGAATGAATGAAAAAAAAAAAAAACCTTCGCTTGGTGGGTTCCCCACTGCCAGTTAACGTATCCCACCCCCAGAGCGGGATGGACAGTTTCAGTTCCCTTTAAAATCCCACCCCAGGCAGGGGAGGGAGGAGACGGGCCTCTGTCTCCTCCCCTCCCTGCCTCACCCATACTTCACCTGTTGGGGCTTGCCCCTCTGACCTCTTTGAGGATGCCTACTCTATCGTCCCCATCCTACCTGTTTCCCTCCAGTCTCCCCCTCCCACTCTAAACTGACCGAGTACGCCCCTAACCAGGGCTGGCGTCAAAATGGTCAAACAATGACCCGACGGAAAACTGCAAAGGTCGGCGAAAAGGTTGATGTTAGAGGTGAGCGCTGGGTCCAACGACTCATACAGGCGAACAGGCGCAGCACTGTTGAAGAGTTGACTACCCAATACATCATGGGCCAACCCGGAACAATATCTGCCATGACCATGCGTCGCACGCTCGCATCTATGGGCTATAGCAGCAGACGATCGCTACGGCATTCTCTCCTAACCAAGGTTCATCGGCATAAAAGACTCGCCTGGTGCAAAGGTCATGCACGTTGGACGTTAGAAGACTGGAAGGTGTGCTGGTCGGATGAGTCACGTTATTTACTCAACACCATGGATGGTCGTGTGCGGATTTGGCGTGAACAACATGAGGCTCTTCTTCCACCATGCATGGTATCAAAAGTGCAGACCGGTGGAAACGGTTGTATGGTGTGGGGCATGTTTCACTGGCAGGAACTTAGACCCCTGGTGCATGTTAAACAACGTATCAGTGGTCTCTGCTATCCTCAACTGCTTGCTGACTGTGTGCACCCCGCTATGTTACACTTTTTTTCCGAATAGCGATGGTGTCTTCCAAGATAACAATGTGCCGAGCCATCAGGCACTTGTTGTTGTAGGAATGGTTTTGAGGAACACAGTTCTGACTTCCAGCATATCGATTGGCCTCCGAACTTCCCCCGATATGAATCCCATAGAGCAGTTGTGGGTCACCATGGAGAGGTATATGAGGCGTCTGGATACACCAATCACCTCCATACTGCATTATTGACCGCATTACACACAGCTTGGTTGGCCATGCCTCACAAAGGCTTCCGACACCTTGTTGAATCAATGCCACGTCAGACAGCTGCTGTACTGAAGGCAAAAGGAGGACCTACGAAGTATTAGGAAGGTGGTCATAATTCAGTGATCACTCAGTGTATATATATACTTTGCTGCCACTTTATTAGGTACGCCTACCTGGTAGCATGTTGACCCTTCTTTTAGCCTTCAAAACAGCTTGAATTCGTCTAGGCATCGATTGAACAAGATGCTGAAAATGAAAACATTGTACAGGAATGGAGTACAGTTGTATGGTGTGGGATCGAATCTCAAGGAACTGCGTTTCTTGAGATTCGACGGAGTTGTAGGCCTGCAGCGAACAGCCCTTTCCAACTCATCCCAAAGATGCTCAATTGGATTGAGATCCGTGGACTTAGCGGGCCACTGCAGCAAAGAAAAGTCATTGTCATGTTCCTGGAACGATTCCATAGTGATTCGGGCTTTGTGCACCGGCGCGTTATCCTGCTGGAAGTAGACATCTGATGAGGTAAAGTGTCAACATGAACGGATGCACTTAGTCAGCAACGATGTTTAGGTACGATGTGGCAATCAGAGGTGAATCTATGGGTATCAATGGACCCAACATGTGCCAAGAAAACATTCTCCACACCATAACACCGCCTCCACCACCTTGCACAGTAGTCGTCAGACATGACGGGTCTATGGCTTCATGTTGTTTTCGCCAAATTCTGAGTCTTCCATCAACATAATGCACCAGGAACTTCGACTCGTCAGACCAAGCAACTGTTTTCCACTCCTCGATAGTCCAGTGCTGGTGTTTCCGTGCCCACAAGAGGCTTGCTCTCTTGGTCTTCATTGATAACAAAGGTATGCGATGTGGCTGTCGGCTGTTGTAGCGTATGTGATACTGCGAGCCATGAGACCTAGGTCATTACGGATGGGGTGGTCATCCTTCAATGGTCACCGAGTGTATAGTTATTCGCTGATGGCTGTATCACCTACAATTAAACAAATTCATATTATACTTTAATCCACTACATTCGCCTCTTACAAAGTCCTGGTCCAAAACATGAGTCTGAAATTTAACACCAATTTCCTTTTTTGCTAGCCATGGATGACTTTTAGAACTTGCTGGTTTTCTTCTGCATCCTACCCGTTCATTTCACCATGTAAGGTGAGACCGCGGATTACACTTAGTGATGTTTGGTTGACGCGCCGCCGCTCTCCCATAAAAACTGCTACTGTCAACCTATATCGATGCCTTAAACTCCTGGTTAATATTTGGCAGAGATATCTGCCAAGATTGTCGAATACCTTCTGGTCATTTATAGTAAGCTTCCACAAAAATACCGTCGAAAATTAATTTGATTCATTCCTCACATAAAAAGTCGTCTGCTTGTTTTATATTTCTGATTTTAGCTTTCTCTTGTCCTGTTGCAATGTTGTTGCAGAACAAATCACGAAAGAGTAACTATGCCACATACCAGATAAAAATTTCTTAATACGCGTTACTGATTGAAAGATAGCTAAATTTGGTAAACAGTAAATAATTAACCTTAATAGCTTTCGCCATTGCTATGACAACCGTATTACTATCATCCTCTATAATGCTCTTGACGAGTGTTTCTCCGATCTCTGGAGAAGGTTTAATGATGTCTGTACTGAGTCGATCTGTCCATTAAAGCATGGTTTACAAATAGTGTTCATCTAACGATTCATCCAATTATTGCATCCAGATGGTGCTATATGTTACCATATCACCTTGATATAAAAATCGCCTAGAAGCTATTAGTGATCTTGCTAATTGCTTAGTCTCTCTCTCTCTCTCTGTCTCTCTCTCTCTCTCTCTAGACACTGAGAACTCACTCTCGGTCTTTGCGCTTAGCTCAGTACTATTATTTCATACTCTGTGGGAAAACTCTTGGGTTCCAGTCCATCTAGATGAGATAGGTAGATGAACATTTAGAGATTGGACTGAGTTTTTCCAACCGTTGATGCACTAATCTGTCTCAGGTGAGGGTGGAATGGTTTTTCATCCAGAAAAAGGGATGGAAAACCCGAGTTTTCGTATAATATACTGATATTGCATGTCCTGGTGGAAAATGAAACGACAACAACAGAACTCATCCATGTAAAACTCCTCCAGTTACATTTCCCTGCACAGAATGAAAATAAATACATTTATAAAACAAAAAAAAAACATTTTTGTTTTATTTCCTTAGCAACCTTTGCTTCAGAAAAGGAGTGGTGTAAAGATATTTGCACCATGTCTTTCTGGAATGAGGTATGCCCAAGTAAAGAAAAATAAATTTGAACTTAGGATTACTCATTTTCATCCCTGGTGTCGAAGCAAAACGGGCACATTTCGGGACATTTTATATTCCTATAAAAAGAGTTTCATCTTTACGAGATAACCCTCGTGAGTAGCACAGTTGGTAGGATCACGTCCTCCCCCACACCTGGTGGAAAAGACTTGAGTTCGAGTCCTGTGGATGACGGAAGGAATTCTTATGGGCCTTTTTCACAATGGATGAGTTAATCGTCTCAGGCAATGGTAACATGGTTTTTTCTCCAGAAACTCGGGTTTTTCGTCCAGGAAACAGAAAATCACCTGCAATTTGCAGACAATATACCCGGAGCAATATTTCCATGCTAAAGCCAGTAACTACGACTTCTGTTCATCGCTATTTCCATCCCTTTTATAATGGCGATGTCTCTATTGCAAAATATCTTCTGCCATACCAACCCCATCGCATCCAACGGATATTTCGCCATCCCATGTTTGGTATTGCGACAGAAGATGCGAAGATTCTTAAATAATCTTAATACCTGGACTAGAATCACTAGATAGAGAGCAGTTCAGGTTACCAAGGTGGACTCGCCTACACTGAAGCCATGCATTGCTCTCGACACAGATTCTTGATGAGCAAATTCTTCTCTTTACTCCGCTGTTTCTCTGTGTGAGCTATAATTAAAGAGTTTCGTGTAACAATTTTGTGAGATGTGGCAACGAAGTCGTGTGTGTCCTAGTTACTTGAATAGTTTCTGAGTGCGTAAGGTTTCCTATTTCCTATAACAACTATTTTAAACTGCGAATTTATCCGCAGTAATTCTGGATGGTAAAAGTCTTTTGCTTAATTGGGTCAATATTAAAAAATAGTTCACCCAGAGTGAACCATTTTATAAATACGAGAAAAAATTGGAATCAATTTTTGGAAAATTCGGATATCCAAACCATGAGAAACGCTTTTGAACAACAATAATATATTTTTATTAAATGCATATTCATTGTGGTAGTAGTAAATTTTGTAGTTATCTATTTATCTTGAAGTATTTCTCATATCCAATTGAGTCCTGTTGATCAATACTTCAATCATTTCTAAAGTAATAGAGATTTTTAACCTGGCCACCGTCTAGAAACCATCTGTCTGATTAATGATCGCCTGTATGGATTAGGAGGATCTCTTATTTCTCTCATTCATCTTTTGTACAAACTTATTGAAAAACCTTTGGAGGAACTTGGGGAATTACACTAGACATTTCATCTGATTTAGCTTAAAATTTTAAGCAATTTCCTGTGGCCTTCTGCCTTTTTGCAACAGGTACCAGATTGCTCTAGCAACGCTACTTGTGATGGTCCTTCGTGGTCATTACTCCTCTTGTCATGGATATGGAAAGTCCTGGTTCATTCCTGTTGCTGAATAGATGTATGCTTCCTTTCGGGAAAACAAAAATATCCAGAGTAGAAACTATTAATTCATAGAGCTTTATTTTAGATCTGAGTTGAAAATATACGATTTTCCTTTGGGAACTTAGGATTTTTCTCCCAAAAAACAGACAACCTGAAAATGAAATACGAATTAATTTGCCCTCTTTGGTAGCACAGTTGGTAGAATCGCATTACAAATTCAAGCTGCAAAACAGAAAAATTGATCACACAATACACGTAATTTACAAAACAATGCGTGATTTAGTTTACCCTCATGATTTTTGTTAACTGACTCGTTGCAAATTCTAAGCAGCTCAACCCAAACCCTTTTATGGTTCAACTCCAAACTCGCTGCCCTCGTGAGTAGCACAATTGGTAGAATCGTCATCCTTTCACACCGGGTGGAAAAGACCTAAGTTCGGTTCTCGTCGATGACGTGAGGAATGGACCTTTTTCACAATGTGGCTATGTTTGTTGGTCTCAGGCGAGGGTAGCATGAATTTTTTTTCCCAAAAAAACTCACACTTTACGTCCAGCAAAGAGAAAATCCTTAGTCGCTGATGTTCCTAAAACTCTACTACTCCAAACTCACTAAACCAAGTGTTGTGTTTTTCTTCGTTTACACCAGTTTCTTTCTATCTGGACCCCCTCCCCTTAGTTTTCCTAAGAATTATATAACCTATAAAAATGAAACTTAGTCTGGCTTCCCAACTCTGAACACATACCTATTGAGATGGAAGTGCCAATGTGCAGCTGAAATTTGGAGTGAAGGCTCTCAATGCGAAAATAAATCTCTAGGAGATTGGTCATCATAGGTCTTCCACTGACCATGGTGTGTATCTGTGGGGTTCTGTAACCGTGATTGATCAATGTTCAGTGAACTTATTTTTCAGAAACCTCAGTCAGTTAATTGGTTCTTGTAAGGTGTTAGGAGCATCAGCAACTTGGGCCATATTTCTCAGTATATAATATGTCCCTAAATTGCGTCTGTTCTGTGATCGATTTGATTTCCTGGAGAAAAAATCATGCTATCCTCTGTGGATTAACTCAGCCACGTTGTGAAAAGGGCCCATAAAAAATTCTCGCATCATTGATGGGATTGAAGTCAGGTCTTTTCTACTGTTGTGAGGAGGACGCTGGTTATACTAACTGTGCTACCCACGAGGGCCCTGTCAGTGAGCTTTCAATGGTAATGGTTCAGAAATATTTGCCATCCTTCGATTTTTAATTTTTGCGATTGGTTTAACAAAGCAAACCACACTTGTGCAGGACTTGGGTTCAAACATAATAAAGGTCTTTTAAAGATGTGTAATAGGCGCTTGTAGGTTGGTCTTCTATGGCCTCTTTTGAGTAATTAAACACCCATGTTGCCAGGAAAAAATACCTACAACCCTTCATGGACTGCTAACTCAGCCATTGCGTGAGAAACCCATTGCAGGTTCCCTACAGCCGCTGATAAAAAAAAAACACATCGATCTGACCATCGAAATTGAACCCAGTGTAATGTAGTAGGCCCCTGTGGACAGAGATAGAGGCCCTTTTCAGTAATAGAAAATTATCTGTGAGCGAAAAGTTCATCTGCCAGTTGTAACTAAATAATTACAGATAATTATTATAAATTAAAACTTAATCAGAATCCTGCATGAATTAATTAAAACCCTGACTGGAATTAGGAAGGTACTTAGCCATCACGTTCACTAAGTAGTTTACGATTTCTTTTATCTCTTTTTTTTTTTCAGTTGGAAATGATATTTTGAAAAACAGCTTATCACTCTCTTGTTGTTGATTTGTTGCCACTAGGAGGCGCCCTCGCTAATGGTTAGAGACAGCAGCTAATAGATGTTTACACGCAAACAGAACTTCGAAGCCGTGCCTCTGTGGAAATCCAACGAAGCAGGAAAATGCAATCTAGAGTTAGGCGTTCTCATTAATGGCCGCTACGTAACGGCTGGAAAAAAAAAATCCCAGCAGGGGCATGTGATGAAATATTATCAGCTCTTGCCACGCAAGTTGCGAAAATGTTCAAAAATATAATGAGGAGTGTGGAACCGTATGGTGAATTGCCAGTAGACTGGAGGTTTTCGAGTTTTCTTGCTGCTATTAAATCTACGAAACGCGAAATATAGTGCGCTATGACATTGTGTCTGCAACCGCGTCCTTGTGTGGGAAGGATCCTGTAGGATTCTCCTCCCGATAACGGAATTGCAATATATTTAATGAAGATGGTGGATGGAGTAATGAAATTCATGAGTAATATTTTATTACCCACAGAAATATCTATTATGCAAAATAAGGCAGTAATAGCGTTTAGAAAAAAGTGTAGTTTGCTGGTGTATACTATTTCTGTAGTCTTCCAGAGAATTTTAGATGTCTCTAGATGACTGATAATAATTCCATCCTATCATCAGACCAATACTTGAGGTAAAATTAAATTTTAGGGTTTCATTACATAGTCTCTAGATGTCTCGCTCTTTGGAATAATGTTTAACGTTATCTGTCTTCAGCGTTCAACAATAAATGGCAACATTCCTAAGATTTTTGGTGAGTTGGATCCCATCGCTCAATATTTTCCACCGAAGAAACCATAAGAAGCAATGGATATAGACCGCATCGTGCCCTCGCTGTCTGATAGATTGTCGTGGAACATTGTCATTCTGCATTGGTGATGGTAATGGTATGTTCTATTGTTGTTTTAGAACATAAATGGGCAAGGGGGTTCTGTAAGGATGGTTTGAAAGCATTCCTATTGTACGCACCATTTTTATTGTACTTAGCACTATAAATCGTAGACAGGACCTCCATGTACGAAGGCACTTAGAATCCTGTTTGTGAGACACAAATCAGGAGATATAAATATAAAATCTGAGGAAATAACAGAAGACCGGTTCTCCTGAAGTTGTGAAATATCAGAATAAGCTGACTCCCAACCTGCTGGAGACAGAATCTTCCTGCATCATTCAGTCTTACTAATACCAACATCCCCCCCCCACACACACACACTAGATCACTTACAACTATTCGGAATCGTTGACAATTAAGAAGCCAAGGAATATGGGAAATCAAAGGAGCATATTCGTAACAATTCCTCTAGGAACCTTATAGACCCAATGCCAAGGAGATGATTGATGTCTGCCATAAAGGAGGATAAACTCGCTATTAAATCCATTCTCTAATAATTTTCTAGGGAAATGTATTTATATTGTGTTGTAGAACCTATTAGGAAAATGGTATTTGAAATTCTTCTCCTCCTCCTCTTCCCCAGTAAGTTGATCTCTCTCTATGACCTGTTGTGCAAATCATAGCATTAATAGCGATAGCATCCAATGACTGGGTTTTAAAAAAAAATTGCGGTTTTTAGCTGTATCTTCCCACAATTGTAATATATTTTAAGAAGGCTGTCCAGAGTACATTTCCTCAATGTATTTTTCTCTACACCACTTCCATCTCCCAAATCCATTTCCTACTAGTGTACATCGTTCGCCAGTGGGATACTTAAAACTAAAAGTCAGCAGCCATTTGCTGCCTCACGGCTTCTGAATGCGTAATAGCAGGTAAGGTTTAAAACGGGAAAGATAGAGCCACCAAGTAAAATTTTCTTCGGCGCTTCCAGCATCTGTCAGGTGCTTTCTTACTGAGTAAAACGCCAAGGAAATGTCAACAGATTTAATCCCCAGTTTCTTAATGTGTGTTCAAGACGACTTCACTTCCTTCGTTGGGATTAACTACAGATTTACACTCGGAGCGTTTGTCTTTTGGATCACGGGCTATTTTCTTCCCTCGAGCTTAAAAAGGGGGAATCACTCTTCCTTAGTCTTTCCCGATGGGATGATTAAAAGGGACAAAGCCAGAAATTCGGGAGGGAGAAAGAAATAGTATTGGTTTGGTTGTTCATTATTTATGTGAAACATTAGCCAAGGAGTGGCAGGAGTCTATTAAGCTATCTAATGGGAGCTGTGTTTACCGGGCATCATATAGCTATCACCCGAACATGATAACGATAATGATGATGGGGAGAAAGCCACCAACACGTATCTTCCCTAACCTAATACCTCTCCTGTACGAAGCAGGCAATTTTAGCCGCTATTAAAGATCCCGGATGATGATCATGAGGTGAGCCCCTGGCTCACTTGGTGACTTTAGCTCTAAGACCCAATATTCATCTCCAGCAGAAAGTGGCCTTCGATCGTTTGCAATTATTTAGCATCGTCTGAACAGGAAGGGAAAGAAACAAAAAAGCTGATCCAGCCTACCAAGTTTTTTTTTGCTGGCTAGGTCTAATTATGCAAAATAAAAAAGGAGAAGCAATGTCGGGAGGAACACAGTGATAGATAACGAGTCCCCCCTTAAGCTATTAACCACAAAGGATACGCTTAACAAAAAAGAGTGATTGGTATCAGTTTAATCATTGAGATATCACATACGATGACTCTTATTTAATAAAGCATAGTTTGCATAATAATCAGCTCCTTTCTTTCCTTCTTACTAAGCCAAAGACTTAATGCTCTTTTAAATCTTTTTAAGGAGAGGAATTAGTCTTTATGTGGGGATTGCTGATTCAGATATACAAAAAATGTGCCGTTTCCAGTGGGGAAATCCTAAATCTGAGACCTTAGCATCGAATGAAAGAGCAAGGAAAAAGTTTCCCCCATCACGCGAGTCGTCATCCCTGGAGGTTCACCTGGGTGGGAGCACGAAGGTTCGTGCAGTTGGATATTCGCAGTCGATTGTTGAAATTTTCTCCAGAAATAAAAGACTGAATGTTGTATTTAATGTAGAAATGAGAAAATGCTTTTAAAGCTAGGTTCAGATCAAGATTTAAAAGCTCATCAGAATAAGTAATTATAACAGAATTCAAAATGAGCACTTCATAGAGCTGCTCTCCTTCATGAGCTTATAATAATTTGAAATTTATTAAAACTACCTTCGGTCTACATGCTGTTCAGTTCTCATCCATCCTATTTTACTGCTTAATACTAATATTCGCCATTTTCATTTAATATTTACATCTTCTAGTGGTATTTTTCTATTGCTGATAGGCGCAGGAGAGTGTCCGTACTTATGCGAAGAAAGGTGAACCTCCACGAGGCATATCATCCCTTAATTTTCAGAATTATGAGGAAAACCACATTTTGACTGGTAAATACTTACCATTACGTGCTTACCAGTAAAAATGGAGTAGCAGTAGTAAAGGTATATGATGCAAGAAAGCTAGCTTGTGTAGCATCAGCCAAAAAAAATCAATTCACACATCCATTCCCTCTAAAAGTTTTTCCACTTCCTCCTTGCATTTATTTAAGCTATCAACTTCCACAAAGACAGATGGAAGTTTGTTCCAGCAACCAACTACCCGCTGGCTAAAGGCAAATTTCCACACATCTATTCTACAACTGTCTTTCCTCAATTTGAATTTATGCCCCCTTAGGTTCGTAATCTGAGCAAGAGGAAGAATCCTATCAGAATTAAGCCTTCTCAAACCATTCAAGGCCTTGTACCCCTCAATCAGATCACCTCACAAGTTCCTAGTCTCCAGACGCTGCAGTTTGCAGAAATTAAGCCTTTCTTGGTAAGAGGACCCCTTCGTTCCCCTCACCAATCTTGTTGCCCTTCTCTGTACTCGCTCAATCAACTCTATATTCTTCCTAAAATGAAGCCTCCGGTATGCAAGTACACAGTTGAGTACGCAGTACTCAAGGCGTGGCCTGACCATTGCTTTATACAAAGGCATAATCACCTTTTCCCTGCTAGAAAAATTCCTGTATATCATTGACAAAACTCAATAGCCTGTCTACACTGCTCAGAAAACTTCATATCTGACAGCACAATTACTCCCAGGTCTTTTTCATTCTCTACCATCCTAAGTGTAGTACCACACAGTTGGTAGTTTCTCTGCGGTTACTTCTACCCAAACACAGTACTTTGCATTTGTCAACGTTAAACTTCAGTTGCCAATTCTTGGCCCATCTGCCCAAATTTTCTAGATCCTGTTGCAGTACACACTGCCATTACTGTCATTAACTCTACCAACCTTTGTATCATCTGCAAACTTCTACACTAAGCCTGATATACCTTCATCGATATCATTGATAAATATACAAAACAACATTGGGCCCAACACCAAACATTGGGGGACTCCACTAATAACTTTAGTCCACGAAGAGCAGCGTCCATTGACTACCACACTCTGTCTTCTCCCACTCAACCACCCTTTTATCCATTGTAGTAACTTGCCCTTAATACCATACTGCTCCAATTTGTACAGTAGTCTTTCATGCGCAACAGTATCTAAAGGTTTCCTGAAATCCAAATATATGATATCAAAATTATTCTTTGCATCCAGTTCCTTTGTAACCACATCATAGTATCCAATCAAATTTGTTAGACAAGACTTACCCTAAAGAAACCCATTCTGGGTCTGAATTATTACTGTAGTCTTGTCTAAATGATCCTGCAATGCTTCTTTAGCCAGTGACTCCATTATTTTCCTCGGAATAGAAGTTAAGTTAACAGTGTACAGTGCTCACCCTGTACTTTCGATTAATGCCCTAATACTTTTCCTAATGCAATGTAGATAAGCTGAGCAGGACCACTGATCAGTGTTGAGTTCATAATCTGTAGAAAACAGGGTAATAGAGAAGATTATATTGATTGCTACCACTATTTCGTATAAAATTTAATGTTCAATAAAAGAACACGCTTTTTTTCTATCTTTTCTATCCAACATTGCAAAGATTTTCTATCTTTTTTTTCTATCCAACATTGCAAAGATGCCACATAAATATTTTAACGCTTCCGGTATCCCTGAAGAAACAAGAACAACCCTCCGAGGTTTTCTTTTCTTCCCAATCATGCAGCGACAAAGCAAGTGTGGCATCTCCAAAAATCTGTGTGTGTTCAGTAATTTAAACTGCCTCACTTAGAGATACGATGTTATCTGGAAAGACGGAAGATTAGATCGGGCTGACTCTTCACAAGTGAAATGCCATTACTCGTTCCCCTTAACCCCCCCTCCCCCACTATCACACACACACGTGTTCTCTCTCTCTCGTAACTTTAACCGAACTGTATAGCAATTTCGCGTTAGTTGAATTGTGTCAAAGTAGCGCGGTGTAAAACAGGGAGGCGTACGCCATGTGGGATGGGGACAGACTGACACTAATTCTTGTCTCCCGCCACATTGTCCGTTGTTAAGGGATGGAGGACGTTCCACTGGAGACAGGTTTTTGTCCTGTTCTTCGATCAGTTTGTTTCCAGCTGTCGAAAGAGAACATCCCTGAGACACCCCAGACACTGAGGAACTTTGAAATCTGCCGCACTTGGTGTTTCAAGGAGTTTCCACCGTGCTTCAATCTGACTCCAGTCGTCATATAGATTTAGCTCCACACTGAGAGTGGTATTAGACATTCCATATGTCAGCAGTTCTTGATTATCGCTATGTATACTACTAGATGGCAGCACTAACAACAGTCCTAAAATGTCTTGTCAAACAACAAAAAGCTACTTTGTTCATGGTTGCATTCCATACTGGTGCTATAGTCTCGTTTAGTGTCTAAAGCATGACTATTTGAAATATATCTGTGGATAAATGAGCTCGTTTAAAGACCATGGTACATACGAGTATTTATTGTTTACTAAAGAGTAAAGGAAACTTTTTTTTTTCTTTTGAATCATTTGCAGATCTTTTTTCGTTCCTCTTGATGGCCAGTACTCTTCAGAAGTTAAGAAATAAATCAATTTTATCAATAACTCCATAATATGGTAAAATAAATAAAAATTATGTCAAACATTTTTGAATATACAATACAGGCGACCATAAAAATCTCTCATCTCAATGGAATGGCCAAAGTTAAGTACAATGGAGACTTTGGAGACAATTCCAGAAAAGTTTGTATAGGGCCATCTATGGTCTACAGGACAACCGATATATTTTCATAATGTTAATATTCAGAGCAGATGAGCGGATATTGCACATTGACTTGAATTCTGATTTATCTCTACCATCAAAGCAAACTGTTTGCAAATCCATCAAGAAAAAAATAAATTAATGTGCGCCTTAGTCCTCTTGAATATCGGCTGGCACCATCTTACGTCCAATAACACAGTATGAAGTGGCGTGCTCTTCACACGTAAACCATGGTGTGAGCAGGCATTACCATTAATGATTTCACACACTTCAATCATATTCATGTCACCTAGACGAACTTATTGATTTGGGTTAGCACCCCAATATCTATGAAATCGCAGTGTATATATATATCTGCCAATGCTCTTTGTTCTAATGCCAGTTTGATGGATAAAATCTTCACTTCAGCCATGTTCAAATGCGCATAAAAGGCCGTATCAAGTTTCTCATTTCTTGACAGGAAACGAACTGACCGTATTCAAATGAATCACCTCAATAATTCGATCACAAATAACTGATGAAGATTATCCGTATTTATCGCAATTATTGAGTTACATCTTCTCCTGCTTTCAGCAGAGTTTTCAATAGAATTAAGTTGAAATATTAAAATACAGAACAGGAAATACGAATTGGGTGTGCAGCAAAATGCCTATAAAATGGATTCCACGAATATTAGTGAATGAACAAAAGATTGGCTGCAGAAATAAGGCACTTCTAGAAAGCTGGAATACGTTTTAATCCAGTATCATCGTGGATGACATATTAAACCCCAAGACTGAACTGCAAACCTTTCCAACACAAAACATTTTTCCCAAAATGGTCATGATACTGGAGAATGCTCTTGGTGATTGCTTAGGGTGGAAATTTACCATAACAAATTATATTTCGTGTATTAGTTGGAAAATTGCGCAGATAATCAAGGAAAACAGGAATAGCTTATTGAAAAATTTCAATAAGCTGTACTGAATAGTCGAGGCAACGTTCCGACCCACAAACCTTCAGGGAGATCTTTCCACACACAGTGGCTTGTTTTAATCATCGTGTGGAAAAGCCCTTTTTCCAATCCTGCTAATGACATAAAAATTTATATGAGTCAGTATTGACCTAGCTGACTGGTCTCGTTTACCTTCTTGGAAGGTAGATGAGGACCAAAGAACACAAGCAATTTACATTCACAATTGATGAGCCTGAAACCCTACAATAACAGCATCAACATCACTTTCTTTTCTCGACAATCTGAATATAAAAAAATTTAAATTTCAAAATCCTGTATTTTTTTATTTATATTTGAGTCTTTTAGAAAGATTTCTCCTGCTAGTCCAAATTTCATTAAAATTGGACCAATCTGGCACACGCCAAACTCAACAACCCCTAGTTCCCTTTACCCATTGAAATCTCTACCAGATTGGATGGCCAAGTATTACTGAAGATGGAAAAGTTGGATTAGCCCCCAAAATTTAAAAAAAAATAGTTTCGTTGCTCCTGGAAAGCTTTTAAGAACAGTTACGATTCCATTGGTCCTCAGTTCTTCCCGCTCTCAATAATATATTTAAATGTATGTATGTTTTCAAGAAGGAAAAGTCGGATCGACACCAAATTTTTATCTTTTGTTTGTTACTGAAGATCTTTCAGGTCCAATTCCGATTCTATAATTCCCTATTGAAACAGTGTAATTAATTTGGAAGCAGCTCCAATCCTTTCAAAATTTCAGAATATTTTAGAACATTCTTACAGACCTTTGTACCAAATATCATATCAATAGGTTAACCTTTATTCTATGTGCCTTCATCTACCTTTCTAGTAAACCTTGTAAACCTTGTCTCACGACTACCAAACACTTCGTGAACATCACGTGAAGAGGTCTTTGTAAACTCTGGAATGTACTCATTTCTTCTTTTCCCGAAAGGTGCGTTTTTCATCCAATAAAACAAACAAAACCGACCATAATATACACACAATTTACAGACATTAATACTGACACCACGTAGCCTTAATTCTGACTTTGAACCTCTGTTTATTGTTTGTTCGTACTATTAAGAATTCTTAGTAAAAAAAGAAGTTAAAAATAACGAGGTGGACGTTGATTCTATGCAGTTCTGATTCTGATCACAACCACAAAATTTCTTCTAAAATGGCATTTGGAGTTTAAAAAAAAAAAGATGGTAGAGGTTGGAAGTAAAAATATCTGTATCATTGATTCTTATTGGGAATAGAATTTTATAAAAGAATTCGCATTCATATTTGATCCACCCTCTTGTATATTAGACTCTACCAGTTGACAAAAATGAAACTAGCCCTACTTTGAGGTCTCTGCACTGAAAACCTCATCAGAGACGAAATAGATGGAGGGATATTGATTTCCACTGTACAGAAGAAAACCGTTAAAAAAGAATTAGCTCTAAAACGGGCCACCAGGTGGAGATGTGGTACAGTTTAGTGGTTGAACAATCTTGCGACATGTCCTCTTTGATCTAGTAAATCTGAAACTGGATGTGATGGAAGTACTTGTTTCTTCAATAAACGATTTGCTCTAGGATTTGGGTGCAAGTTTAAGATACTGGACATAGGATAGTCGTATCGAAAGTTGTAGAAAGCTTTTAGAAAAGCTGAAAAACAGCTTTGCTGTCCTCAATAGTCCAAATCTTAGAGTCTTCTACTCTGCATAAGTAGAAGACTTGTCAATAAAATTTTAAGATAAATTGTTTTATATACAGCAATTGTGGATGTTTGTGACTGGCCTGTCCTCCTCTTCTTCTGTAAGACTCTCAATCTTACAGAAGAAGAGGAGGACAGGCCAGTCTCTCAATCTTTACTTGTACCGCAATGGGAGCCATTGCGGTACAAGTAAACACATGGGTTGTGTTAGGGTAGCTAAGAATAGAAACAGGTGCAGGTATACTTGCGTGTACACCAATGCTAGGAGTTTAGTAAATAAATTTGATGAATTTGAGGTATTGCTCAAAACATCAAAGGCAGATATTGTTGGGATATCAGAGACGTGGTGTCACACAGATATAAGGGATGCAGAACTGGAATTTGGGGAGTACAACGTCTACAGAAAGGATAGACAGGATAGGAAGGGGGAGGGGTTATGCTATTAGTTAAGAAACACATAAAAACCAAGGAAGTGAAGCCAGTCGACATCGCTGGACAGTGCAGTGTTGAGTCAGTTTGGTGTGACATAAGCATTGGGAGATCAAACTTGAGAGTAGGAGTGTGCTATAGGCCTAATGACTCTGATGAGTATAATAAGGAACTGTACAGGGAAATAGAGTGGGCCAGTAAATCAGAGAGTCTTATAATGGGAGATTTTAATTTCCCAGATATTGACTGGAATTTGGGGGCTGGTCACACACACTAGCAGGGCTTTTGTGGATTTATTGGATGATTGTTTTCTACATCAGCATGTTCGGGAGGCAACTAGAGGCAGTAATACTCTTGATTTGATTATCAGCAGTGATTCTTCATGCATTAAGAATCTGCAGATAAATGAACCACTAGGTGGCAGTGATCACAGTGTGCTGAAGTGGGATTTACTCAAAGAGGTAACTACCATCAGGGGTAAAGGGAAGGGTTATTGCTTCCGTAAAGGCGACTACGATGGACTGAGACAGTATTTAAATTCTATACAGTGGGACCAACTGATGATGTTACCAACAGCAAATTCAAAATGGGAAGCACTCAAAGAATTAATCGTGGAAGCTACTAGGCTTTACATACCAACTAAGAAATATTGTTCAAGGTTTAGGCCAAAATGGATGTCAGATGAACTAATGAGGCATATGGCAGAGAAGAAAAATGCATGGGATACTTACAAATTAACACATGACACAGAAGCCTATGAGAGATACAAGTTGATATGCAACCAAGTTACAAAGGAGGTTAGGCAGGCGAAGGCAGATTACGAGAAATCCTTGGCAAGGGATGCAAAGAAAAACAGCAAGGAGTTCTTTACTTATGTAAACTCTAGAAGGAAGGGGATGAATCAGATTGGTCCACTTGATATTGATGGGGCAACTGTTGATGACCCTGCTCAGGTAGCTAACAAACTAAATGAATATTTTGCATCGACATTCACAGATGAGGAGTTATTCAGCGAGGGGAATGCCAGAGGTGTATTCAACTCTAGCAGTAAGCTACAGAATCTTGAAATAACTGGGCGTAAAGTGGAGGAGAAACTGTTGAAGATAAACACAAGAAAGGCACCCGGGGTGGATGGGATCTATCCAGTTATATTAAAGGAGGCAGCAAAGGAAGTAAGCAAACCCTTAGCCATAATTATGAGAGCTTCCTTGGACTCAGGGGAGGTACCCATAGACTGGAAATGTGCAAATGTGACCCCAATTCACAAAGGAGGATCAAAGGCTGACACAAGTAATTATAGACCTGTGAGCTTAACTTCTGTTCCAGAAAAGTTAATGGAGGCACTGGTTAAAGAAGCACTGCAGGATCATTTAGACAAGACTTCAGTTATAGCTCGGACACAGCATGGTTTTGTTAAGGGGAAGTCTTGCCTGACCAATTTGATTGGATATTATGATGCAGTCACAAAAGAACTGGATGCAGGGAATAGCTTTGATATTATATACTTGGATCTTAGAAAGGCTTTTGATACTGTTGCACATGGAAGACTGCTACACAAATTGGAGCAGTGTGGCATTGGAGGCAAATTGCTGCTATGGATAAAGGGGTGGTTGAGGGGGAGAAGACAGAGAGTGGTAATCAATGGACACTGCTCATCGTGGACTAATGTTATTAGTGGAGTCCCTCAGGGCTCAGTGTTGGGTCCATTATTGTTTTCTGTATTTATAAATGATATTGATGATGGTATATCAAGCTTAATGTCCAAGTTTGCAGACGATACAAAGGTTGGCAGGGTTGTCAAGGACACTACTGACACTATGCTGCTGCAACAGGATCTGGAAAGGTTGAGCAGATGGGCTGAGAGGTGGCAAATGAAGTTTAACATTGACAAATGTAAAGTACTACACATGGGAAACAGCAACCCCAGAGCAACGTATCAACTCTGTGGTACTACACTGACAGTGGTAGAGAATGAAAGGGACTTGGGGGTGGTTGTGCAGGCAGATATGAAGTTCTCTGAGCAGTGCAGACGGGCTGCAAGAGTAGCTCATGGAGTATTGTCAATGATATACAGGAATTTTTCCAGCAGGGATAAGGAGGTGATTATTCCCTTGTATAAGGCAATGGTCAGGCCACACCTAGAGTATTGTATACAGGTCTGGAGGCCTCATTTCAAGAAGGATGTAGAGCTGCTGGAACGAGTACAGAGAAGGGCAACAAGATTAGTGAATGGAACAAAGGGGTGCTCTTACGAAGAAAGGCTTAAGTTTTGCAAATTACAGTGTCTGGAGACTAGGCACCAGCGAGGTGATCTGATAGAGGTGTATAAAGCCTTGAATGGTTTGAGTATGCTCAATGCTGATGGGATTCTTCCTCTAGCTCAGAATAATCACCTGAGAGGGCATAAATTCAAATTGAGGAAGGACAGATGTAGGATAGACGTGCGGAAATTTGCCTTTAGCCAGCGGGTGGTTGGTTGGTGGAACAGACTTCCATCCCTTGTAGTGGAGGTTGATAGCCTAAATAAGTTTAAGGCTCAGCTGGACAGGTATTTTTAACGAACAGAGGTGTGAAGTGGAAGTGGGTTTTTTTTTTTGGCTGATGCTGCATAAGCTTGCTTTCTTGCATCAAATGCCTCTACTAATGCTAATGCTAATGCTAATGCTAATCTCCACGAACTTTTTGTACCAATCACAGATCGTGAATTTTGGCTATGGCTTATTCACATAAGTCAACCTACCCGTTTGCTGAACTGGTATCTTGTTTGCTCTGAATAAATTAAACAATACATATGATTTTTCTTCTGAACACGCAGTTTCAGTAAAAGTAGTGTTCTCCGAAAAAAAGGAATAAATAGAATAGAATAAAACTTTGAAAAATTGTTGCATACAAAGTACAGAATTTTTATTCACTCAGAAGTTACACGAGTAATTTGTGTATTCCTGTATATATCGACTTTGTGTAGCCTGTAAGACTTTCATGGTCACTAAATGATACACATGTACACTACCCTGCTAAAATTATGCGAAAACGTTTGAAAAAGCACGAGTTTTAATGAACAAAACAATAAACTTTAAGCCCAACTTTGACTCCAATGACAATATCGATCCGTCATAAAAACTTTTGATCAGTGATCAGTTCCTTATAGAAGGCAGCAATAATTTTGCCCATTCCTCTTTCAATGCAGTCGCCAGTTTAACTCTAATAGAGAGGAGTATTGGACGTACTCTGATCCAGCATCTTAACTCCACCCAAAGAGATCGATTAGATAAGGTCTATATTTTTGGGCAAGCCAAGCGAGTTCTTGGCTTTCCTCTTCCTCAAAACAGGTACAGGTTTTTAAATGGCTTGCTGAAACCGAAAGCATCCCATAGAATTGCTGAAGTGTGGGCAGCAAGAAATTGTCAAGAATCCAAACCACGAGAAGCAGTCCCACACTCTACTGTGCCTCCTCTGAAATTCATTGTAAATGCAATACATTGATGTAGATGACACTCCCCAGGCATTTTCCACATCTACACTATGTAACGCTATTCATCATTCTATTTGACGTCCACTATTTAATGAGTCAAGAACGATGGACTACGACCACTGCAAACGCCTTCTGGCGTTCATTGATGTGGAGCTTGTTGGCAGCGCCCCTACCATAAAACCCATGCTTCTCAGCTCCCTACAGATTGTGGATGCATTTACGGATCCTTCTATGGACACACCACATCGCCCTCAATATTCCAATATTCCATCTTTTCACTACAGTTGCCTTTTAACTACAGTTAACTTTTTGAGGTTCAAACGTGCGACTTTTGAGCTCTGAAAATATGCTGAAGTGACAACCAACGATTAGGTCTTTTTGAAACTCCATAAGCACATTTTCGTGATCCATTCTATTCGTTTGAGATATCTCTGCTATTATCAGCACATTTTTTAAACCTTTTTCGCATTATACTACATATGTACAATATTTAGTGAATTTTTCCGAATACTTTTTGGTGGTAGTGTATATACATCAGAATCCCTTGCTGTTTTCACACAGTGTTCAATGTGATTTATTTACAATCGAACTAACAAGCCTTAGCCAGTGAAACAAAATCGACATATTCAGAGCGTGCACTGTAAGCCATCCATCGATTTAAGACTTATTAAACCAAGTCAGGGATTGGAATGCAATAGTTCATTTATAACACTTGCGATGCAATTCGTTACCATCAGTGGCCTTAGTGCAGCGGACGTATATTAAGTTCTAAAGCTACATATTCTTCTCCGAGATCAACCCTCTGCTCCCTCATCTGCCACTGACCAAAGCTGTCGTACATTAAATGCGCGGAATGCTAGTGAATTCTTAATGTATGATAAATTCTCGATAGCAGGAATTCTGTTCGAATCGCTCGAAGGGAAATAAAATTAATGTTCAGGTAGCAGGGAACCAATATATCAGCTTCATTCTCTACTCAGATAGTCCAGTTTAATTTGCATTATAGTGCCACCAACCCCAATACCCACAACCTTTGGGAAATGTCCTACGCACAAAGCTAATTTCACTTATTCGGATTAAAGGGAAGAAAGAGTCCGAATTATCGAATATAAATATAAGATAATATAAGGACAAAATATTATTTTGTCCTTATATTATCTTATTTATTACTTATTACATTTATAGCAATCTGACTCCTTAACATTCCCCAGAGGCCCCCAAAGAAATTCAAACATAATATTTTCTTAAAACTATCCAAGAAGTACAGTTATTACATGCGGACTGACAGACGAATGAGAAAGATATAATAATTTCCAGATTTCTATTGGTTCGATTTTAATGAAATTTGCTATAGCTCAACAAATCTTTATAAAAGCGCCAAATATAAAATTTTATAAAAATCCATTCTCTAGGATTCGAGTTATTGCATGCAGACGGACATTCTGAAGACTACAGACGCATTTTCCTTATGTTTTTATTTACGTATAATTTTTTCTTTTGAATGATTTTACTTCTTTTACAAGGTGATTGTGAAACCAACTTGAAAGAATTTCGGATCTATTAGTGAATCCTGTTTAAGAAACATCCCCATTAAAAATAAAACATACATAGGGTAGTCAAATTTATAGAGCACCCGAATTCTAAAAGTCTGAAATAGTTTTATGCACATAGCGATCTTATATTTTGTACAGGCACTGTAGTGCCTGTACAAACTGCCCATCATTAATAATATATTTGACACGCATTCAATATCATTTATTAGCGCGCGACAGTAAGATGATCTTTAGAAAATGGATTTTTGTCCTTTCTCACAATGCGGCTCAAATGGTAACCATGAAGTCCTTATACCCTTTATTTCTTGCCAAAGACTCGTGCCTGCTCTAAGATACGAGCATCGTTAGATTCTGTCTTGTCACATCAGGTCCCTAACATGTTTTTGTAATTAATAACTTGGACGCAAGAGTCCGTTCTCAGAAAAGAGCTTCACATACATCCTGCTATGTTTATCGATATAAATGGGAGTGTGTCAGGTCAGTAATTCAGTTGATATCGTGGCGTCAACGATTCGCCAAAAGCTCCTGGCCTGGTTTCAAATTCTAAACTTGTTCAAGTTTGAGGGGAAAGGTGCCATCCATTTCCTTTTCGCCATTCTATTGGATATCTACAATGCTTGATGTTCTCTTTAGACTTATTTACTGTTGCTAGGCGGAAGTAAGCATGTTTTCTTGTTTAGACCAACTTTAGGTGTTTTTTTCTATCCTTTAAAAGGAAACAATAACAAAATATTATAATCGTTATGAAATTTTTCCTTCTAAATCGTTCTTTCTTTCATATTCATTAACCTCATTTATATTTTATTAGTTCATTGTCATTTAATGGGACTGTTCTCTCAAAGGTGGTGCCATTGTGTCTGGTTTTTGTTTATACTCTCGGGTGGCAACATTGGTCCAGAAGAGTTAGAAGGATAGAGATTAGAACAGCATTACCTTGTGATATTACGTGATTCGAGCATGTATTAAGAAAAATTCTGTAATAGTAACGCTGGTGTCCAGTAGATGGTGTCGCTATTGTGGATGGATGTTGGGGAGGTAGTAGCTTCTGCAGTTCGCCATCTATTTAGCCCATTTGTCTTTGACAAGATGAAAAACCAGGGATTTCTGTTAAGTTAGATGTCTTGAGCGCCAAAGTAATTAAACCTCTCATTGCCTGAGACCCCTCTAACTCGGCCAAGAGGCCCTCATGAGTGGTACGATACTTATAATCGCCGTCCATGAAAAGGGGTCTAGGTTCGAATTCCATCAGAAACTCAAGGAACTTTTCTGGGCTTTTTCAGTCGTTTTAGGTCCGAAATGACCGAGTTCTGTGTCCGGCAAACAGACCAGAGACACAAGCAATTGTGCATAAGCAACTCTAGCATCACTGAAGACAAAATAAACTATAGATATATGAGCTCCCTGATCGGGTAACCCAAAATTGAAAATGCTTCCTTTTTTCTTTAAGTGGACAAAGTCCTTAAAGTTGGTGGATTTGGACTTTGATATATCTAATGCTCAATATTGTAAGGATTAAATTTGACGCAGCAAGCGTGGCTTAAAAACATGCGTCCTATTATAATGAATTACTGTACCATGAATTACTTCACCACGTGTCATGAGTCCAGGGAGGAGTAATCACAATAATTGTAATAACGATGGTATAAATGCTCATACTATGCAATATTGGCCATAATATTATTATTATAACCCATCAATTCATTCTAAACGCGCTATTTCATTAACATCGTTTAAGAGACCGCGATAAATATACATTCCTTTCATCAACTGCTAACTTAACCGCGCCTAGCAACAGCATCAATGAAGAAGAACGCAACTCCTTGAACGGTCGAGAGATGAAATGAATAGCATCTTTCCGCCAAACTTGAGAAAAACTTTTAAATTTGAAACGAGGCCAGGAACTTCAGAGGTGATTGCGATATCTGGTGAATTACTAGTCAGGACGATAGATATAAACTGTACACACAGAAACAGCTTGTGTGGCCACCATACACCCAGGAGGATGGTTTTAAAGTATCCGGAACCTTATCGGGAGAAAGTGTCGGCGCTATTGGAAGTGCATGTGTAAGGGTGGGGGGAAATAAATAAGAGCAAAAAAAGCGGTCTTTAAGGCTAGAAAAAGCTCAATAATTCCAGGGTGCATTTCGAAAAGGAAGACGTTGACAGAGTTTTTTAACTTTCTCTCTCTGACACACATACACAGTTTGTTGTTGTTGTTTTAATAGGGTTTTAGGAGCATCGGGAAATAGGGTCGTATTGCTGTGTATATGTTCAATTTTCTGTTTTCTGGATGAAAAACCCGAATTTCCTTGAGAAAAACCATGTTACCTCGCCTGAGACCGACTAACTGGGCCACGTTGTGAAAAAGGCATCTATCGATGATGAAGGAAAATTCTTTTTCTTGTACTTTTCATTATCTGTCTATCTGTATATTTCTCTCTCTCTCTCTCTCTCTCTCTCTCTCTCTCTCTCTCTCTCTCTCTCTCTCTGAGTCCATTAGATCTAAATTTCATCAACCCTTATCTCTTCCAACCCCTTCACAACTGTGAACCATCTAATTTGACCCCAACTTCTACATGACTTCGTGACCTCTTTGTATGGTAATGAGTTAACGCTATTTGGATCACATCGCTTCCTTAAGAAAGTAGACGCAAAACGTCCACATGTTCCGACACACTTGAGAAGAGGAGAGAAAAGATCGATACGTCAAGCCGCCACCGCGAAAGGGTTGTGTTCTAGCAACGACGGAACAACACAACTGTTTCACAATATCAGGCTTGCTCTCCGTATACGGTGACAGCCTTCGGGTTATTCTGTCGAAACTTAAATTGGAATTTTGTTCACTGGTTTCTTTGGCGATAAGTAGGCAAGTTTGAAACATATTCCAGTAAATAATAGAGAATTGGACTGAGTGCTTTGGGAAAAACGTATTCGCAGTGCTCAAAACAGTATTTTTTTCTGGGAGGATCTATAACGATTTTAAAAAGAAATTTTCCCAAGAAACCTCATGCATTTTCCCAAGAAACCACATTCTCTTAGACCAGAAGTACTCATCCCAGTTAAAATTACAGTGACTAAATTGAAAAATTACATGTCCTCTGGTTCTGTCGCATTCTCTGTTAGAAAGAATCTTTTTTCGTTTGTGATAACCATAATGCCCGCTGACATTTTCCTTCCGGGTAACCACAATGGTGTAAAACCAGATCCTCCCTACAGATCTGTGTCTTTTTCGTGTTTTTCATACACGGATCAATCACTAACTCCATGTTCCCAAAGTGTTAAATATTTGTAACCATTTGACATCGATTATTTATTAGAACAAAATATTCGGAAAGCGGACCCTCAAAGCCATTGAGGTCGGGAGGGGGAGAATTGATTAGTAAGCCAGGAAATTTGACCACTTATATGGGACCAGTAAACCTCGTGTAATCGCCTTAAGTGCGGACATAGACCAACAAAGGCTCGGGGGATAGTTGCCTCAAAATTCTCTGGAGGATAGGAAAGTCACTCCCTTATATTGAAGAGATATTGAATTTCGCCTGCAGTAGCACAATACAGAGAAAGAGACAGATTATGTGGATAAATTCTCCATCTCTTCCAATAACGGAAGAATGATACTTGTAAAAGAAACATGGCGATGTATTTATTTCGCCGCCAATATTTGTCTTGGCTCTTGTTTCTTTGATTCCTCCTTTCCCCTCCTCCCCTTTTATCCTGCACAAAGTTTGTAGATTTTCTTCATAGAATATTAACCATTAATCAGCTATGACCAAGGTATGGACTTTTATTATGCACTGGATACTTTCCAAACTCAAAAATTGTTTTTGTAAAATATATAGCCCACTATGGGCAATTTATATTATACAGAAGGAACAATTTTTTTTATTAAACATATTTTCCAGGACGTATTCACCAGGTACCAAATTACAGCGCTCCGAAAGATTCTTCAATTCACTTGTAATATCAGCGTTGCTGGTGTGATTCGAATACCCCGGAGGGCCCTCGTGGGTAACAAGTTGGTAGAACAGTCGTCCTCCCTACACTGAATGGGAAAGACTTGAGTTCGAGTCCCACCGATGATGTAAGGTATTTTTATTGGCCTTTGTCACAACGTGGTTGAGTTAGTCAGTCTCAGGATGGGTTTTTTTGTCCAGAAAACAGAAAATCGGCGTCAGAACACGCAATTAGGACTGAAAGTCCTAAAACCTTATTACAACAACAACAACAACCCTGCAGGAAGTTTTCATTTCTAAAGACCGTGTGGCCTATGAGGAATGGCACTATCTAGTTGGAACCATATCTTAAGCCGTGTGTTTGGCTTAAAAAACTCCATCTTCCTATATATGTGGGAATATAAAAAAATTTCATATTAGATCCACCCAAGAATTACCTCAATTACCCTTGTGTATTACGTCTGTAAATTGTGGGAATTCTCTGGTCGGTTTGCCCGTTTTCCTGGACCAAAAAACCTTGCTATTTTCACCTGTGACTGACTAACTCAACCCATAAAAAAGCCTAAAAGTTCTTGACTTGTTGAAGATTTGAACCCGGGTCTGACTACCCGCGAAAACTATGCGAGAACATATTTTAATACAATTTTAAGTGAAAATGAGTGATGTTAAAATCATTCAGTAAAATTTCAATTCAAGTCAAAGTACCCTAGAATTTAAGGGTCAAAAGATGGTTTGACTCGACGTCTTCGAATAGGATGTTCGGGCTCCAGCTTTTGTTCTAATTTCTCTAGGTGATGGAATCATAGAGAAAAAAATAAAATTTCCAATCTTTAAGCATTATGTTTTGAATGCGTATAACTTATGAGACTATTTAATACTGGTACCACCTGTTTTAAAACAAGGGCCGGCAGCCTTTTCTACTATATGAGCTACTTTAAAAATAAACAACGTCACCAGATTGTATATCTCAGGACTTGGGTGCAGAGATCTTGCCACCGAGTAATTTTAACTAATTTTAATTTTGACTGTGCAAATGAGCCTCTTCTCTATAATCATATCAAGGAGGCTTCCGTTTAAGATCATGGGCCATGAGCGTTGTGCGTTGATTGGGCGGATTCAGTGTGGATATCGAATACTAAGTCCATCGATTTCTAACATTCATACTCTACAGAACACTTGATGTAGTACAGGGCAGTCGTCAAGCTACGATTTCGTGAGTAACGATTGTGGTTTACGCCCCTTGAAAACTTATCTTTAGAAGGCAATAGACATTAACGTTTGCGTAGTCGGCAAACAAACCCCCTGCGATACTTTTTCTTACATCTATAGCGACCGGACCATACAAATGACTATCTACATTGCTCAAAAAAATTAACAGAAAGTAGAAAACGTGGTGTAACTCGTGCAGCTTGCGTAGTGTACCGTAGAATACCGATGAAATGAGTACAGCGAGAAACTTTGGACAGTTATAAGGGACATTTACCAAGAATTACCAAAAAGGTCACATTACAGAGATCGATACAAGATGCTCGAAAATATGGTCACATGACATCACTACAGCCTATGATCCCCTCCAGCGACTAACAGGCAGCGCTGAATCATTCTCAATATAAGGGTGTCTGTAAGATTCTTTGACAAAAAAAAACCCATTCTACCACCAGCGCAGACCTTAGCTGACCAAGTGATCGAGGAGTTGGCTGTCGGTGTGCAATGCAACGCCGCGGTCCATACATGTTCAATAGGATTTAAGTCTGGTCCACACGTTTTCGATAGGATTTAAGTCTGGTGATCGCGCTGGCCAACGGCAATCGTTGAATATCTTCAGTTTCAAGATGTTCCTCCACCGCTTCAGCATTATGTGCAGTAGTGTTGTCTTGCATGAAAAGAATATCTGGGCTAACCACACCCTTAAAAGTCGCACATAGGGTTGAGATGCTGTTCTCGGTAACTCTGCACAGTTACAGTACCCTATCAAAAACATGAAGAGAGGGATGCGGCCATTGATCATAATTCCGCCCAGCACAGAACTCCGCCTCCATCGTAAGTGTCCCTTTCTGTAATGCTGAATGATCGTACCGCATTCCTTGTTGTCTCCAGATGAAATACCGTCTAGAATCTGTTTGTTGGTTAAAATGGGGCTCATCAGAAAACAGAACCGTACCCCATTTGTCAGGACTCCAAGTCACATGTTCATGGCACCACTTTCGACCAGCTCTTAGGTGGTTTGTGGTTAATGGGATACAAACCACTGGCTTCCTTGTGTAAAGTCCACTTGAATTGAGCCTTCTTAACATAGTTCTGTTGGAAATGTTTTCACCTGTGGTCGCAGCAACCTCAAGGGACAATCGATGACAGGACATCGTAGGGTTTCATCTTGCTGTTAAAGCCAGATAGCGATCCGTTCTGGTTGACGTACCTCTCAGGAGACCTTGGCCAGCTCTTCTTGTAATGGTTCCTGTTTTCTGAAATTGCTTCCATAGTGCGGAGACGACACTGCGTGACACATTAAGCCAACGTGCCACCTCCGCCTGGAAGAACTGCCCGGCTTCAAGTCGTCCAACCGCCGGCCATTTCAAAAAATGACTTGCCATCCTGAGTATTGGAGCTGTGGCTATCCCACTGAGCAAGCCAAAAAACCGGAATGAAGTGAAGTGGTTACAACACGTGTTTTTATATGATTGAATGATTTGCATAATATGAGGTTCTGTAAGGTGGTAGATCAATTTCCATTGGATTCTTGGTTTTCGGCTTATCAGCGGCTTAGACCATATTTCGCCATTGTTTATTATATAAACTTCTTTAATGTTTCGCAAGGTGCCTCTCAAGGCTCAACCTTAGGTCCAGTTTTCTTTATCGTTCACATTAATCATCTGTCTGCTGTATTTCAGTCTGCTAATGTTGAGTGCAACTTTATGCAGATGATATTAAACTTTTCAAAGTTATCTATTCTTCAACTGACAGTGGTTAACTCCAGTCCTGTTTTGATTCCCTCTCACTCTGGCTTAACAAAAATAACTTGATTCTCAACACGCTGAAATTAAATTTTCGCTTCCTCTCAATTACCATCGTTTCAGAATCATCTCTCTGCGCTCCAGATGACGATTAGATGGGTCTCTTTTTGTTTAAAATAAGGGGAAATTTTTTCTCTAATTTTTTAACATAATTGCTTAAACATTTAAAATAATTTTTAAACATAATTGTCTGAACCAAAATTGTCTGTTTTCTGAACCAAAAAACCCGAGTTTCTGGGAGAAAAAACCATGATACCCACGCATAAGACCGACTAACTCATCCACGTGGTGAAAAAGACCCATAAAAATTCCTCACGTCATCAACGGAACTCGAACTCAGGTCTTTTTCACCCGGTGTGGGGGAAGGACAGCAATCCTACCAACTGTGCTACCCACGAGGGCTAAGAGGATGGCCGGGAATCATATCAAATGCTGTTCTCTGGTTGATTTGTCTGTTCGGCTCTTCAATCTATATTTGCTGAAATATAATGTAATAACAACTGACATTACAATTTTTAATAATTAATAAAAATTTACTAATTGTTTTCATTTTTTGTTGATTAATTGTCATATTTTAAATATTAGGTAACGTATAGTTATATTACTTGGATTTCATCATCAGAAATGTGAATTAACAACCCTCTTTTCAAATAGGAAGCCCTAAAAATACGCCACAAGATAACCATGACACCACGGAAGTCCAGGAACTGGCAAATCAGAATTTTTTTTAATGCATTCCAGTCTTTTTACAGGCCTCAGAGAAATTACTAGCCTTTCACCTTAAAGGCGAAAGACTAGAAACGAAAGCAAATTAACATGAATACTATTTCAGAAGCCATATATCCTAAACGGGACAAAAAATGAGTCCCTCTGCACATTGTGGAGTAAAAACAATTTACGATGGCTATTCAGCCTCATCTGTACTCTTCAGTCACCGGTTTCAGTTTTAAAAACACCACCAACAAAGCTCGTTGAATTCAATGGGAGATTGTAACTTCGATTGCAGCTAGTCCAATACCCGCGCGCGCACACACACGTGTCTAATCAAGGATATCACATCCAAGCCAGGATTGTCTGTTTGGTTATTCGTATTTGCGGCGACTCAACTAACTCCACGAGATGTTAGTATTTTATGGTTCGATGGTTGGTTTTCTGGTTTTGATGGATGAAAAACCAGAATTTCTGGGAGATTTTTCTCCTAGAAACTCGGGTTTATTTTAACTCTTGCACAAATCTTGCTTAAGATGGACTAATTGGTCCATGGTGTTAATGATATTGCTCATATTGTATAGTATATGCGTATGATTTCTATTTTCTGATATTTGAAAATTCAGAAAATAGAAATTAAAGTGTGATGAAAATTTTATGGGATATCCTGTATAAATATTTCTCTTTGGACTAACAAATAAATATTTTAGGTTTTTTAATAAATAAACACCAGATGGCGATGCAGAACACATCGCCATCTGGTGTTTTTTTTTTTCTTTGCAGATCTTAGTTTTATTATGATTATATATAAAATTATATTAGGACAGTTCTTAATACAACTTTCAATTGTGGCACATAAAAAACTTAAATATTGCCACCACATAAAATTATTCTTTTGCTCGCTAAGTTCGTGGAAGAACAATTAATAAATTAATATTTGTATTTATAATTATAAAATAATTTAGTGTAATTTCTTTAAAATTTAAATTAGTTTCTTAGGGGACGTGCGACACAATCTCCTGCCTTTCCCATTATTCGTATTAACTGTTTACCATAGAGGTCGAAGTGTAAATCACCTCTACCCTCGCTGCCACAGCATGTCTTGAATGGAGAGGCAAAAATTAGAAGGTATTGAAGCATTATCGATCGCGTCCAAGGATGCAGGCCCACTTGCAGTCTAACGGCTCTGCTAAATTACGTCATACTGTAAGCCAGGAACTAAAGTGTACCCTTTATATTGGCTCCAGCCTTCCAGCTTCACTAGCGCACCGCTGAGGGAGCAATCCCAAAGGAGTTCAGGAGTGCGCATGCGTACTTTTCTCTCTTGTGCTTTGTTCAAAATTGAAGCGTTATTGTATCGCCACACGAGCGTGATTACTAGGGAGGATTTTTGTTTTCCGCTGACCGCGCTTCGACATCACGTGCTATCCAGGACTCTTACGTAATCTGGCACTTTTTATGGATGTTTGTTTACTCCAATTGTACTAAGAGAAATGTTAAAGTGTGTGCAGCAAAATGATACAGGGCGAATATTCAAGACTTTAAAAATTTCTTAACTGGAATTGGGCATTTAGAAATCAATCAGACATTTTATTTATTGCACAGTGATTTAACTGTCCTGGTCAGCTGAAAAGCATTAAAGCAATAATTCCGCTGATGAAGACTTTCTGTCATATCTTAAGAATAATTTTCTGGACTGAGATTACGAACTGGTCCATTAGCGGTAGATCCAATTGTTAGTCCAACTTGAACAATCATGACTACATCTGAGCATTATACGATGGTGGTGGTGGGGGGGTTAAATGGTCGATGTTTATGGAGAATACTGCCCAGGTTGCAGTGTTGTTGTTGCACATTGGTATAAGCAATTCAAATGCAGAACCTTAGTTCATGATGAAGAAATCCTAGGATGCCCAACAACTGCTGCAACAGAAGAGAGTGTTGCAAAAATTGAGGCAGTGAGCCTGGAAGATTGCTGTATAAGCTTCAAAGCTCCAAATTACGGTAGGGTCTGGAGAACATCGTCCATCAACAGTTGTCTGCTGGTTGAGTTCCTAGACTTGTGACCCCTTACGAAAAAAAGGAAAGGGCACAATGTGTACATGACATGTTGTTGATGTTCCAGAAAAAAGCAAGAGGAGTTTGTTTCACGGCTATTTACCGTGGATGAAACTTGGATCCATCACTATGATCCCGAAAATAAACAAATGTCAAAACAATGGAAGCATGTAGAATCACCACCCCACCCAGAAAAGGAAAAGGTGCAACCAAGTGCTGGCAAGGTGATGCTATCAGTTTTTTTTTGGGATCATCATCAGCCATTTTCAATCCACTGCAGGATGAAGGCCTCTCCAGCAACTTTCCAGTTCCTTCTGTTTTGAGCACTGGCCATCCATTTACTACCCAAAAACTCATGAATTTCATCTATCCATCTTCGCCTTTGTCTTCCAGGTTTTCTTCTAGCTCCTCTTGGGTACCATTCTGTTATTTTCTTAGTCCATCTGTCATCATGTCTTCGAGCTATGTGTCCTGCCCAAGACCATTTTAGTTCTTTAGTTTTGATAAGAATGTCCTTTACTTGAGTTTGCTGCCTAAAGGGATCAGCATGGTGTAATACTAACGAATTATCGTCGAAAAGACTGCACTGTAAGGGCGAATTATTAATCCAACCTCCTCATAAAGCTACGTGCTGCTATAAATGAAAAAAATACGGGGAAAGTTGTCAAAAGGTATGCGCCTGCTGCGCGATAATGCCCCTGCGCATTCCTCGCATGCTGCAGTGAAGTGTGCCCACGAATATAAGTTTGAAAAACTGCTGCATCCTGTTTATTCTCCCTACCTTGCACCCTCCGATTTCTTCTCTTTCTTGCCTTCGAGTCATTTCTTTGTATAAAACCTTTTTAAAGACTACCAAAATGTCGATTTGTTTTGAAATTTTAACTTTGTCCTGGCGCACTATAACCCCAGTCATTTTTGCGCCATTAAGATCAAATCAAATCAAATCGAACGGTCACAGTTTATTTTTTCGCATCAGACTACAATTTAATTTTTTCCTTACATTTCTGTTTCGTGCTCTCAGAAATTTTGTAATAGTCAATCATAGCATTCGCTGAATATTGCTATTGGCAGCTGGACTACCTTCTTCCACGACTTATCAAACAGGCGCATATGAATTTTAGAAAATCCACACGCTTTATAGGATATCATGGACATGCTTTATATGAGCATATTAATGATATCCCAAACTTAACCTCGTTTGGAATCAGTTTTGACAAAAGTTATCAATCTGTTCTCCTTGGAAACGACAATTAGGGAGCAGCATGGTTCACTCGGGCTTGTTGGAAAACTTTATGTTCTCTCAAATAGAAAGAAATCAATGTTCTCATTTTTCAACAAGAAGAGGGCCACCGCAATTTGACCACATGGTGTGCAATGCTCCGAATGTTTAGTTTCCTGGTCAGTGGACAGCAAGAAGTGGGCCGATTTCATGGCCACCCAAGAGTCTTGTTTTAATCTCTGTGGACTTTTTCTTCTGGGAGTAAACGACAAGTAGAATTGAAGTAAAATTCTATAAGACCTGAAGCATAGAGTTATACTTAAAATCTCAGTGACTCCTGAAAAATATATCCTTATTTTTTATGTCGATAATATTAATTTAGCCAATATTCTTAGCCAAAAGGTGCTCTGTTTAACAAGTTATCCCGCTAAGAAATTCAAATGTATAGTCCCACCCTTTTAAGATGTTTCCCCCTTAAGTATTAAGTAGATTGTTTATGATCTTCGGAATAAGAGGATTTCACTATACACGAGACGTAGCAATAAAGTTCATAGACTGGAGCAATAAAAAGAAAACAAAGTTAAGGAGTTCAGAAATGGTTTTATTTTTATTCAAAGCAATTACCACCTGATGATTGAATACACTTATTACACCGTTCTAAAAGTTTCTGAAAGGAGTCTGAGAAGGCTTCCAAAGAGATTACGTTCACTATGGCAGTTACGTTTTTTTTTATATCCTCAATATCCTGAAATCTCTCTCTCCTTTGAGAGCAGTTTTTTCATTGGGGAAAGAAGAAGAAGTCCGTTGGTTCTAGATCGGGAGAGTAAAGTGGATGGTTGCTATGTTCCGTGCGGAATGGGCGGGGAGCATTGTCGAGCAAAACGAACCAGCTGGTTTTCTCTGAAAATTCCGACCTTAATCGGAAAATGCACATCAGTAGTCTTTAAAGTACCTGTACATAGAACTCAGCATTGACATTCTCCCCACTTCAGGTTCAAATTTCCTGTGAATCACATCCTGTTTGTTAAAAAATGAACAGCATTGTTTTGATCCTAGACTTCTGTAAACAAAACGTTTTGGTCCTTGGTGATGATTTTGAAGTCCACTCCATTGCCTGTGGGCCGTACTGAAACATCCAACCCGCATCTCCAATAACAATACAATCGAGGAAATTAGGATTCTCTTGACAAGTCTAGATAAAGTCTTCGCATGATGATATCCTTCGTTGCTTCTGCTCATTCACGAAGCTGTGCAGCAAACATTTTGCGCATAACCTTCCTTTTTCCTAAATCATCATACATAATTTGATGAATAGTCTCCTTATTCATATCCAACTCATATTCTGAGACTCAAACGACGATCTTTTGCCACAAGTTCCCGAACTTTTGCAACTCCGTCCTCATTTCGAGAGGTTTACGGACGCCCACTTCTTGGGTCATCGCGAACATCCTCAATCGTCTTTGAACCGCTTATACGATTCAAACACACTGGTACAACTTAAAGTTTCATCACCATAAACAGTTAACATTTCATGCGTTTCTGTTTCAGATTTTCCCAGATTAAAGCAAAATTTCATATTCGTTCATTACTCCATTGCGTCAAAATGCTACTAACGAAACTGGTTTTTACTTGCAACCTATCGGACAATCTCTGTGCCACCATCTGTTGGAGAAAGTTAGAACTACAACATACCACTTCCGTTTATTTTCAAACTCATTGGACATGACCGCAACAGTCCAGGAACTTTATTGCCACACGTCGTACGAGTATATTGACCATCAGACACTCCACGGTTGGATATCACTTAGCACACACATATCAAGAAGGCTCGCTTTTGTACAAAACATTTTTTTATAGGTATTATTAAGGAAATATCGTATTTCATTGCAAGCTCTCATACCTTAATCAGCGACTAAGGCCATATTGCTCAGTATATACTGTCTACAAATTACGTGTTCTGTGATCGATTTTCTGTTTGCTGGAATAAAAACCCGAGTTTCCGGGAGAGAAAACCGTGCTACCCTTGGCTGAAACCGACTAACTCAGCCACGTTGGGAGAAAGACCCATAAAAATTCCTCACGTCATCGACGGGACTCGAACTCAGGTCTTTTCCACTCAACGTTGGGAAGATGGCAATTCTACCAACAAGTGAGAGCGATATATTACTTCGTTTGTAGCAAGGTACTGTTTATTTGTGGTAAGGCAGGCAAGTCGTGGTGATTTGTTGAAATACTGCGAAGTCTGAGGTGTTGGTAACAAAGCTGGTTTGTTGTGGGTATTGCTCTTTATACGAATAAAAAATAATCCAAAACAGCACTTCAAGTGATATGGTTCTTTTAACGGCCATGACCTTTTTTGGAGTCATTTAATGTGCATATTGATACCAATAAGAAATAAAACAAAACTATTTCCTACTAGGTCATCAAAACATTGATGACCTAGTAGGAAATATTGAGATTGGTATATTGAAATTGAGATTGGTCTCTGTTTATTGACCCAATAATTGAAAATGAATGAAAAACAATATTTTCTTCTGTTTGACGTGTTAACAGGGGGTTAAGTTTCCTTGATTTAAAATGATTGGCTTCGAATTTGAATTAAATAAAAATTATATACTAATAAAATTATCTGCTCTCATCCCTATTTTAAATCATTAATTTTTATATGTGATTTTTGTCTCTGTAGTTTAATCCTTTTAGTTAAGAATCTCATGTTTATTTATATCAGATTGAAAGAACAAAATCTTCTCTGAATCCCTGTTTGCTCCTACATTTCCACTGTTGCCATTCGTATTTCTCTTTCACACATTTTCATATCCAGCTGCTTAATGGCCCACCTGGTGCGCTGTACAAATATATTATTTCTTATGGACTTCCACTTGGCCCATCACCAACATTTCCCAACTACTACTACTTCAAACTGCCGGAAGAGTGCGCTGCAGTGGCTAATCTGCAAATGTCGCTGTATATGTCCCATGTCATATGACCCTAAACCCCCATTTGTGCCGTGTGCAAACGAAGCAAAAATTCCTTGACCGTCGCAAACTGTGAATGACATCGGTACAAAAACCCACGGCAAATTTCCACATGACGAGGGATTTGTAAAGTTCTGCGCCGGTCGGTCAATGAATCATTCCAGCAACCTCTAGAGTCGTAAAAAAAGTCGTAATTTCAACATCGCTCCTGGCTCGTGCTTGCCAAACACATCTGGCTTTCATTTATGGCTAACTCCGCTGTACAACATGGAACATTCTGCCGGAAGCTGGGTCCCAGAACGGACGACCTGAGAGACGGCCTTCTACCGTATCTCGGTGCGTATACACATGCGCCTACGAACAGAAGTCGCTGGTCCATCGCCTTCTAACACCGAGCTTATATTGCATACACATCGGTGAGGTATTAAAGGCGAATGCCACCCGACAAAAATACATGACACTTCCCCAGAGGGGGAATTCAAATTTTGTGACCATATAAACCTCCGCATTGCAAAGGGATCCATTGCTTACATTTAATGGAAAAATGTCAGAATATCTATGCATGTATGCGGTTACTGTAATTATTTTGGTCTTCTGAGGTGTGGTAGATACCTCTTAAGGAATTAACTTAGCTGGAATAAAAACAAGCCCACTAAATTATATTTATTTGTATAGGCTCGTATAAGATGTGGAATGTAGAATACGTTTCGATATAAATTGCTTAATATCCGTTCAGATCTAATGCATTTTATGAGTAGGTTACATTCTACTGAAATTTAATTAGATTACTTAGCATGTATTTATTATTGAATTGTATACACTTTTAACCACCCAAAGATCAGAGAGGACACAAACCTAAGACAGGAAGTCAAAGAAATGTGGCATATGGAACAAATAATGACCATCTCCATCACCGTGTCAACAACTGGCATGGTTCCAAAGAGCCTCCATAAGAACTTAGCAGCAAAAGGACTCACAGACACTTATATAGAACTTCAGAACACCTGTAGGACAGTAAAAGATTTCTTCGACCAACAGTAATTACAATAATAACAGTAACCGGACACAAACATGCACTTGGTACCTGTACCTGTCACGCGATGGAAACCCTCCCCCAACAGGAAGAAATAATATAATTATGATAAAATACGACTTTATTAACTCATAAAGACAACGTCTTTTAACTCATAGTATAATCAACGTCCTCCCCACATGGGTCGAAAAGACCTGAATTCGAATCCCGTCAATGAGCAATTTTTATTGGTCATTTTAGCAGTGTGGCTGAGTTCATCGGTCTCAGGCGATGGTAGCATGGTTTTTTCGTCTGGGATACTCGGATTTTTTATCCAGCAAATCGATTACAGAACACATGCAATTCACAGACTTATTATGTACTGCTCAATATGACCTTAGTCGCTGATGCGTCTAAAAAGACCCACAGAAAACCTAGACGAAAAGATCAGGGAGGACGCAAACTTAAGACAGGAAGTCAACCTATAACAGCCGTTCACATATGGAAGACGAATCATGGATTTATGATGTTTTCCCCGTATTCTGGTCCTTCCATCAGCGTGAAACAGAAGAAACTGGAATCTGTCAATCCTAGAACGTTTTTTTTTTTAATGCTCGACTGTTCAGTGTTGGTGTTTCTGAGCCCAGAGAGAACTGGATTCCACTCCTGTCAGCAATAAACCACACCTTCGCGTTTATTGCTGATACGGATGGAACCCCATTCGGTCGTCGGCTGAGGTACCCATCTATGAAAAAGCACGAGGGGTTGTGCATTCTGTAATGAATGCACAACCGCTTTTGGCTACTGCTGCTGTACTGACCGACTGTAGCTTTGAATTACTCTGCGCAAGTATAGAATAGAATAGAATAGAATCTTTAATTGCAGCAATGATAGACATACAATTAGTCCGGTCACGGCATGGTGGTGCCAGGGGTTAACAAAACATATTTACAAAAGAGATACTCATGAGAAAAAAGATAAATCAGATTATTAACAAAGCACAGTTTTATATTTTCAGTTCGACGAGGATACCCTTCCTGTATTTTTTATTATTGACCACTTCTTGGAGGTCCCCGTCGATGGCTTGCAGTGAGGGCAGCATTTGCTTTGGCAGGAATCTGTCGGTTAGTACTAGCCGGTTACGGTTTGCTAGCAGCTCTGCTGAAGACTGGAGATAAGGGGGACGAATGCGCCAAGAGCAGTGATCCCAGAAGTTCGGCTCTGTAATTTTACCGGTGGCCAGCTTGATGGTGAACAGCAGCCTTCTTTCTCCGATGTAGGACCGGAGCCTGCGTAGTTGAAGGGCTTCTGCTAACTGCGTTGATCTGAGAGCTGGGGGAAGGTGGAGTTTGCTGTTGGCCCATTTTAGAAGCCAGAATTCGGCAGAGAATATTCTTTTAATGTTGGATTCGGCGGCCGATGCCCATATCTCTGAAGCATACAGTATTGTCGGGTAAAGGATTGATACGATGTATCTTTTTACCAGTTGTGGGTCGGTGGTGTGGAGCAGCTGTTGTTTGGCGACCCAGCGTAGTGAATTCAGCCTCGACTGTATGAGGTTTATGTGATCGTTGAAAGATAGTTTGGAGTCGAAGACGACCCCCAGATCTTTGTGTGTTTGAACACTTGGAACTGAGGAGCCGTTAAGCACAGGCTCCAACGTTGTTGGGCTGTCCTTTAGAGAATAAGTTATTTGTGCCGATTTTAGGGGGTTGATTTGGAGGTTGAAGGTATTGAGGTAGTCGGCCATGTCCTGCAGTTTGCTAGTGATTTGCTGAGTGATTTCGGCTGCCGAGTTGGATGGCGATATTCTAGTAAGGAGCTTGACATCGTCAGCATATGTGATCCAATTGCACTTATTGATCACAAATGGCACCATGATTGCTGAGAAGAGAATGCCAGACAGGACCCCCCCTTGAGGTACACCGGCAGTTATGTGGCGCGTGAAGGTCTTTGTTCCGATCTTTAGAACAAGGGTCCTCTTCGATAGGAGAGATTCTAGGAACCAGAGAACATCGCCGCGAAAATTGAAGTCGTTTTCTTGTCAGCCTCCGTTTGCTTCTCGCGCATCAATGCTCAGTTGCAGAACTTTGCAAAATCTGTGTGTGACTACAGGTTCGTCGTTGTCTGGATGTTATTTGGTTATTGAATCAACGCCGATACACCCGACACCTAGACATACGTGAAAATCCTACCACGGCTGCCTTTTCAAAGATACTGATTTTCAAAAGGTGTTGTAGAGTTTTATGAGCATCAGCGACTAAGGCTTATTGTTCCGTGTATACTTTCCTGTAAATTGCGTGTGTTCTGAGGTCGATTTTCTGTTTGCTGGTCAAGAAACCCAAGTTTCCGGGGGAAAAAAACCATACTACTCTCGCCTGAGACCGACTAACTGAGCCACGTTGCGAAAAAGGGCCATAAAAATTCCTCCTCTCATCGATGGGACTCGAACTCAGGTCTTTTCCACCCGGTGTGGGGGAGGACAGCAATCCTACCAACTGTGCTACACATGAGGGCCATTCAAATGGAATTTAAACCAAATTGAATTGAACTGCATATTTTTACCTGATTTATATCGCTTCAAGGGCACTCCATTTCATGAAAGGGAAAGATGTACCTAACAAAGTGGCCACTCGCCATGGTTACCATACCATTTACCAGTGAGGTAAGCAGTAAATGGATCAAATGAACGTTCCTTGCAGATATGCTAAAAGAGAAAAAATGTATTTTGATAACATAATTATATTCTTCACTTTCTGCTTAATTTTTGTAAGGTAGAAACTTAAACGGAAAAAAATTGTTTACCATTGTTTAAATTTTTCTAACAATCTTAGAAGAAATTTAAAAGTTTATCATTCTATCCTTATTGATTATTGTACAGGTACAGAAGTCAAAATTACTTTATGAATGGCTTGTTTCTCTTGTAAATCAGCATTAATTAGTGTGGTCCCAAAACTAGGGAGTCTCCCATTTGTTTCTTATCCCGACCGTCTTTGCTTTGCTTTTTTTTTTTTTTTTTTTTGTAATATTAATGACGGTAATTTCTTGACGTAAATATGTATAAAAATTGTCTTGCTCATCGTTCACCTACATCTCCATCCATCACGACCACAAAGTTCGGCAATTATTAGCTGTCACAAGACGTTACCCAGAACCGTTTTTAGCTGTGCTTAATGATACCAATCGATCATTGACAGAACATATCAACAGAACACTTTGTACCAAAAAATTAACCTGCATCACCGGATAAGACTTTATCTCCAATCCACCTTTTCTACTTCGGTTTTCTCAAGGGCTGAAATATGAAAAAAAAAAATAGAGAACTTTGCTCTAAGTTTACAAAGGGTAAAGGTAGTGAATAATTTAAGATGAACAGTTTTATCCCCTTCCAACAAGTGGATAACTAACATACAATTAAAAAACTTTGGCTAAAGCAACAAACTCTTGCTACCTAGGGAATGAGCAACTGGTGTAATTATTAGTATTATTATTACAATAGATTCTCATTATCTTCACCAGAGGAACATCAGGGATATGGGAAAGTTTCCCAAAGTCGGGATAGTTTTGTCCATATATCGATAAGTGCTAAAAATCCCTTAGCATTATCCGATACCTTGCCTCCAAACCGTTTGAGCAATATCCAATAGGAAAGGGGTTAATGATTGGCTTTTTTCATACTCTTATAGCATTTTATGTTATAAGTACTTTGAGGTTAAATGACTAGACCATAATCCACTAAGATTCGGATTATGCAGTCCTTGATTTGGAACCAATAATCAAGAGAATGTGCGGTTTAGGTTGTTTTAGAATTTGAGCAGAAGCATAAGAAATCTGTCATGTCTATAAATTGTGTGTATTTTATGGTGTTCTTGCTTTGTGGGATGAAAAATCCAAGATTCCGTGAAAAAAACCTTCCTCACTAACTGCTCTACAGTCTAGCCCAGACCGTTGTACCATCTTTTACCATCTGACCGAGGCCTTTTACACGACTAATGTTTTTATAACAACATCTAATCACAAAACAGCGACACGTTGGTGCACTACTTGAATGTATGGGCAGTTCACCAATCACATTCATGCACCTGGATTAAGTATGATTGTATTCTTATCGCGAATAAAATTATACTTAATCATAAAATTAGATCTTGCCATTCATCCAGGTTTCAGTGCATTGCTTAAATTCATCGTCATGCTATTTCTTTTCAAAGGATCGAGGAGTGAAAGTCAGAACGGACAAGTTCAGGATTGTATTTTGGTTGGGTCACAGCGTTACGGATGGGCACTCATATCCATAACGCTGTGACTACTCTCATGTGCAGACAATAACGTGGTGTTGTTTGAACTGGTTGCACCAAAAACAAACTTGTTTCTTTGGCAAGATTATTGATAGTGCTCCATTTGTCCACTTTTCAAGGACAGACGTTTTGGTTTTATAATGTAATGTGATTTAACCAAACAAAGATATGTATTACCCCTTTAGAACAAGAAAGAAACAAAAATAGACAAAACGTACTTCTCCCAAAGAAATGATACCTTACTTTTTAAACAGCCTAATAAAAAAAAAATCCCTCAGACACCTTTCCATTGACGACTGGTTACTTCCTACCCAAACACTATGTATCCAACACAACTATAAATATTCGCGTAGGCCTTCTAGGGGACAATAGTACGATTGTGAATGCAACATTTCACGATGGGTGGAATTAACAGAATTCCAGCATGTAATGATAGGGTGCCACGTAAGCAATCTGTCTATATGTGACGTATCAATGGCATTGAAGACCCCTAGGTCTACGATTGGTGATGTGATCTGCAAATTAAACGGACTGATGCTGAAACCATCAAGAAATGACGAAGAAAACCCCCACAGCTGATGGATCATAAGAGGAGAGTCCTACGAAAAAACGCAGATCGACGTTGTCGCATCACAAAGGCCCTAAGTGAAACGATTGAAACTGCAGGACGCTGCATGATATGGATCACCACGGTCGTGCAACCGTCCACAAGCCACAAATCACCGAATAATGCCACACGCAGTCTATCTTGATGTAATAATCAATCGTTCTTGAACTGTAGACCAATGAAAAGCTATACTTTGGAGTCACGGTACATGGTCTACCAGTCTGTCGGTCGTGCTTGGGTGGGGGTGGATACCCATAGAAAGCAACCTTCCGAACTGTATCGTCCCGACAATGAAGATTGGCGGAAGCAGTGATGGTGTGAAGCTGTTTTCATGGTTTGGCCTAGAACCGTTGATTGTTTTAGACAAAACTATGAATGCTGAGTTTTGTCGAGACGTCCTGGACAATAATGAGTTACCTAATTTGTGGCAACACGTCAGGGAAGGTCCATACCTATATCATCAGGGTAACGCCCCATGCCATACTGCTCGCGTTGTGATGGACTGGTTTGAAGACATGAGCTTCGAAAAGTTGGATCGGTCAGCCCAGAGCAATAACCTAAGTCGTGTAGAGGACCTCAGGGACGTGTGATAAAGGCTAAAGATTTCAGCAGACATTTGTTTGTTTGTTTGTTCCTTTTTAAAACAGTTGCAATGAAAGTTTTTCTGTTTTCTCTCCCATTTCGGTAATTACTAATTCAGTGTTCAGTCTTCGATACTTTTTAATGCTCATAGAAGGGATTTAAAAAATACTTCGTTTATATTATTTCTCAATATAAAAATCGAATAATTATAATGCAATGAATTCTCTAAAAACTATTGTGTTTGAAAAACATTAAAAGAAAATCGTGATGGGTATGTAGACAGTAAGAGAACTTTCAGCAAGTAAACAGTATCACTGAGAAAGAGCATTTGCATATTTCCAATTAAGGGACGATATGTAGATGAAACGAATCTGTTAAGAGCGGGTACATGAAGGGACATAAACGATTTGTTGTTGAATTGCAGTGCCTGGCCACTGATTGATTTTATAAAATGAGTTTTATTTTGACACATTTCAAAAGGGAAATATAAAAGCATTAATGTGTTTTCAATCGTGAATTTCTTGGACCTGTGTTGACATTGATTTTATTAGATTTTCGATTACTGCATGATCTAATGATGCTCAGGTTTGTTTCGATCATTCCACATGGATGAGGTCTGAATTCGATTTCTGTCATCTTCCGAAATTAAGAAATAATTTCCGTCAGGTTTATAAAAATTTGGTAATTCTTGTTTTTAAGTTTTAATATTTTGCTTTTAGTTTCTGGCTAGCATCACGCTTGGCAATTATTCCTTAATGTTAAGGAGACTCTCCAGGGTGTAAACATATCAAGGGGAAAGAAAATGATATTCGCTAAATAGTTCTTTTAAACCTCTATTGAAATCATTGATGCCCTTTACCCATAAATGAAAAGTATTTATGTATTAATTATCCAGCTGGGTACACTGTTCGACAAAATTAACAGAACAAAATGTTTTCTCGTGAATATTTTATTGTGAACAGTGTCGCCAAAGGTGAATATTGGATATAATAGGCATCCTGGCATGCAAATTTCGAATATACAATAGAAATTGATATACCACCTTACAGAGCCGCATATTATGCCAATTATTCATGCCTATAAAATCACAGGTTGTGACCACATCACTTTATTCACGTTGTTTGGCTTGCTCAGTGACGTATCAATATCGAACAGGACTGTGTAAAGAAGATTCAATTCAAATGGACTCTACTTAAGGAAGCCAGCGGTTTGTATCTCATTTTTACCCCAAACCACCGCAGACCTCGTCGAAACTGGTGACTTGGAGCCCTGACAAATTGGGTACAGTTCTGTTCTCTGATGAGTCCTGCTTCAGCCTACAAACAGATTCTAATCGTTATTTCATCTGGAGTCAACGAGAAATGCGGTACCGTTCCTCGAATATCAGAGAAAGGGACACTTAAGGTGGAGCGGATAGTGATCAATGGCCACAGACCTCTTCATGTCTTTTAAAGGGTACTGTAACTGCACAGAGAACCGAAAACAGATCCTCCAACCCTATGTGCAACCTTTTGCCCAGTTCCTGCACGACAACACCACTGCACATATAGCTGAAGTTGTGGAGGAATATCTTGAAACTGAAGATATCCAACGACTGCCGTGACCAACAGGATCACAAGACTTAAATCCAATAGAACAGGTTTGGGACAATCTTGGGCGTCGCAGTCCATGGCGACAACCAACTCCTCGGTCAGCTAAAGTCTGCGCTAGTGGAAGAATCGAATTTGTAGAATCTTATAGACACCTTTATATCGAGCATGGTTCACCGCTGTCAGGCCTGTTTAGCCGTTGGAGGTGATCATACGCCATAATAATGTCATATAACCATATTTTCGAGAATCTTCTATCGACTTCTGTAATGTGACTTTTTTGGTAATTCTTATACAACCCCTATAAATGTTCCTTATACCTGTCCGAAGTTTCTCGCTGACTCCTCATTTTGTCGTTATTCTATGGTACACCACCATATAAAAGTTTGGTGTGGTGGTACCATTTTGCCCTGCAGTTTATTAAGATTTTTTGCAAAATACTAACTACCATTTGATCAGACAGTATTTATTGTCTAGTCAATTCGTCAGTATTCTCCTCTCCAGATCAACTAGAATTTGCTTTATCCCTGTATTGCTTTGACGCCAAAAGTTTCATAAAGCTTTAAAAGATTATCCGAGTAGCAACGTCCGAAAGACTATATTTGATATTGCAAATATTGTTAGATATTGTAATTATTGCTTTGGGTTTTAGTCCCGTCAACGACTTAGACCATATTGCCCGTATATAATATATCTCTAAATTGCTTGTATCCTGCGGTTGATTTGCTGTGTGCTGAGCGAAAAACCGGAGTGTCCGATAGAAAAGAACCATGCTACTTCCTAAGACCGACTAACTCAGCCACAGTGTGGGAAAAGCCCATAAAAATTCTTCATGTCAATGATGGGATACGAACTCAGTTCTTTTCCCCTTGGTGTCAGAGGATGGTGATTACACTGTGCTACCCAGGAGGACCTTGTCTTCGTTTAGCGAGTTGGCTAATAGTATTATTAGTAAAGGCCAAAAGAAGATGCAATGAAAGTAGGTTTTTGCTGCATCAGCCAAAAAGAGATATTGTCTATCGTATTTTATCCCTCATACCATACTCTTTTCTCCTCCAAAAACCGTTATATACGGTCACCCGGTAAGTTATTATATATACCCATGTGTATTGTGTGTTCTCTGCTCGATTTGCCTGTTTTGCTGGACGAAAAACCCAGTATCTGTGGGGAAAACCTTGCTACCTACGCCTGAGACCGACTAACTCAGCCACTGAGTGAAAAAAGCCCATAAAAGTTCCTCGCGTCATCGACGGGATTCGAACCCGGGCCTTTTCCACCGGTGTGAGGAGGACGGTGACGATACCACTGTGCTACACGCACAGACTTTCACCTCTAAAAGGTAATAATCCAGCTTCCCCTTAAATTTATCCAGACTAAACTTCAGCCACTCAGAAGGTAGTTTATTGCAGTGTTCGACAGCACACTGATTAAACGTAAATTGCATGAGGTCCAGACCGTTAGTTTTCTTCAATCGTTTATATTTATGTTCCCTGGTTTCGCATTTGTTTGTCCTTTCAGTATGAAAATTCCACCGCCGTTCCTTTTTCTTCTTCCTCCCCTTATACACCTCAGTCAGGTGGAGATCTGACTGAGATGCCTGGTTTGTAGGCTCTGTTACAACACTTTCGTAGTCTCTCCTCTTATATACGTCCCTTTGTTGTTCTTACTAGACGAGTCGCTCGTGCCTTTCAAGAAGCCCCAATTCTTTCCTTAAATGCTGTCTTACCATTTACTGGTAGTACGTTAATGATTATATTTTACCATTCATCTGCTCACATGCCCTTAACTGTGAATATATTCAGCACATGTGATATAAAGTTACAACATAAACCTCTCCCTTCTGCTTACTTTTACAACGATTTTCCTTTTGAATTGCATTCTACAAATAACTTTGCAGAAGTTTCAAGGAATGACATTTTTTTCTGGACACCAATAATATCCAAAGTAATTTAGATAAGTCATTTCGGTTGAATAATTTCATTTATTAGCTGTTGGCGAGCGTAATGAACTCGCCTTAAAAACTTTCCTTCGCTTTCCAATCCATATGGAGTACTTACAACTAAAAGTGAACACAAAACAGCTTTCTTATAGTTAAGAAACCTTGTGTGAAATAGAAAGAGTCAAATCCGTTTGTGAAATGTGCTATAGAGGAACTCTATATCCGAAATCTTTCATGTGTTTCCTATCTTTAATCCTCTTCCGTTCGTGAGCTGTAGCAGATGGAGGTACTTCCTTAAAATGACGTTCCCCTTTACAATTCCCCCTTTCCTTCTGCTCTCTCTCTCTCTCTCTCTCTCACCGAATGTTCATCCCAACCTGGTCATCATGCACGAGTTAACTCCAGCAGCTTCTACCGAGATAAACGAATTGATAGTGGCGGAACCGGGGCAATGATGCAGACCTCCCAATTCTTGAATGTGATAATTAAATATCCAGCAACACGCTCCGTAAATCGGTGCAGCGCGCCGGTCGTCTCTCTCTCTCTCTCTCTCTTTCTCTCTCTCTCTCTCTCTCTCTCTCTTTGTAAATGAAATTTAATTAATGTTTTTGCATGCCTCTCCACCAAGATCTCAACGTTCTGCGTGCCTTGTTGAGAGGAAAGACACGCGCGCGTACACACAGAGAGAGAGAGAGAGAGAAAGAGAGGCTTCCGCCATGTTTTACTTCACCTTCTTTGTGCGTCAATGACTGTTTCTCAGCAACGCCTTTCCCCATTCTCCTTTTAAAAAGGCGGCTCATGCCCTTATACTCCAGGCTTTTCCTGACTTGCGCATCAAGTATTCTTAGGAAAGTTCTAAGAAAACAAGAAATCGTTATTGCCACACTAATTATGAGTAGTCGTGTCAGATCAGTACTCTTTCTTTTAGGTTTCTCTAAAGAAAGGTAAATCTCTTTCTCTCTCTTAAAATGTAGTTTTATTCATTTAATAGCGTTATTAAATTATATGATCATAATATTTAAAAATTCCAGCATAAATCAAAATATAAATCATAAAATTCAAATATCAAATATTACCGATTGTTTTCATTAAATTCGGTATTCAATTAAGTGAAGAATTATTTATTTATAAATAATAATAAGATAACTCGCCCATCAACATAATTCCTTTAAAAATTACCTCAGTAAAGTTTCATTTAAATGTAGCGCCATCTACCGAAATGATATTGTACTAATACGGATTGTTCATTATTATCAAAATAGTTTGATATCGTTTTATATTTTGTAGGTAATTTGTAATATCTTAAAATATTTTTTAAGGATGGTATTGATAATTAGAAAATAATAATAATATGTAAAATTTAGAGCAGTTTTTTGTGTTTTTTTATCGTGATAGAAAGAATATTTTTAATGGTAAATTAACCATGATGCAGATAGTCAACAAACTTCTGTTTTACCACATTTTTCTGTTAAATAACTAAAGTAAATAAGACTTTAATAGCTTACTTGTAATAGCAGCATGGACTTAAAGATTAGTTTCTTGAAGCGAACAAATTTCATCAGATGTAAGATAAAGTTCAGGTTCTATTACTGACAATCCCATTCGAAATGCAATGTGCGATATTACAGCTGCATAATCAACAGAATCATTCAGTTCAATAATTACATTGCTTGCCTGCCAAAGAGATCACAGAATAAATCAAGCGGAAAGAGCAGAGAAGATGTCCGTGATAATACGTTGACAGATTAATATAGGACAACCAATGTTCAACAAACACCACAGCCAATATTTCCATAATTGACTTTCTCTGCAAACCAAAAGAAATATTACCAATACTTCAAGTTTAAATTTAACATTTTCCATATTTTCTGATCTTTCATTTTTTGCCTCATTATACGCCTGTGAGACCAAGTCGTTATTTCTATAGATCGCATGTATTGTATGATTGGTTTCCTTCGATGAAAAACCCAGCTTCCAACCCCTAAACTCACCTCCACCTCAACATTACCGAACTCAGGCTTTTCACCCAATGTGAAAGTGCAAACTATTGTAACCATTTTACTACCCAATGTAATGCCCTCGTGGGTAGCACAGTTAGTAGAATCGCCATCCTCCCCACACCAGGTGGAAAAGACCTAAGTTCGAGTCTCGTCAATGACGTGAGGAATTTTAATGGACCTTTTTCACAACGTGGCTGAGTTAGTCGGTCTCAAGAGAGGGTAGTATGGTTTTTTCTCCCGCACACTCTAGTTTTTCATCCAGAAATGAAAATCGACCACAGACCACATGCAGACAGTAAATGCGAAGCAATATTGCCTTAGTCGCTGATGCTCCTAAAACCACCACTACAACAACAGCAACCCAATTTAATATCACACGTATTAGATGTTAAACAGTAAAGGAAACTGCGTATTTCTACGAGAATTAGGTATGTAACAGGTCACGATATTTAAATAAAATATCTTATTTAAAATATGTTATCAAATCAAATCTATCTCCTCCTCGTCCCAACTTTAAATTTGTATAACACCCAGATAGTGAACGATCTCCAGATATCCTCCACACCTAAACAAGTGCATATTTGGAGGGCATGCAGGGTAACTCGTCATTCCAAGGGCCAATTGAGCAGCAGTCCAAGTCCGGCGTATCATACATCGTGCAGTCGACAATGGCATTTGTTTTTGTTATCAAAGGTTTGTGGTCTGTACATCTTCCATGAAAATTTATGGCATGCAGTCCCAAATTGAGATTCTTCTTGATCTGATGGTAAGATGAGTTAGCCATCTCAAGGCCGCTGCCAATTGTCATCCTGGGAATGTTTAATTCCTGAACAACGCCTGCAGACAACTTTCCCCTGTGATATCAAACCATCATTCCTCTGTGAAACTCTTTTAGCTCTCATCGTTTGGCGGACACGTTCTAAATCTTTGTCACCTTTCTGTATACGCATTCGAAAGAAACTACTGGGTTTTTATATATCAGAGGAGCAGACACTTCTAGAATCTGTCGGAATACCCATAATATGAGGCAAAACTTCCATGCGGTCAACAATATTATCAAGTCCATACGTATCCTCTTCACCAGATGGCGAAATATATACAAGAGGATCTTACTGCTGTAGCTTATACAGTCCAATTCTCAACGAATATGTACTGATGCCTTCTTCTTATTCTCTTTTTGAACCGAGCTGTTATTTCAGTCGCATCTCTTTCCCTCTACAATTCTAGTAATCCCACGCCGCTCTCCCCCGATATTAACTGCTTATTCCCGGTCATAGTTCATGCGTTGATTGCTTGTTTTGTGGCCTGTCTGCCGTTCCTTGCCACTAATGTTCCTTTGTCTTTCCTCTAGAAAAAAGCGTCCGAGCCACGCATCTGTCACGTGACATTCGATTCATTTGCGTGCGCTATTGTAAGGTACCTGTTAAAGTGGGCACTGACTGTCTATACACGGTATACTGTGTGCACACTGCCCTCCATAAAAAGTATCCAGACACTGTTTTCCTAGTCCATTGCACTTTCCTTGATAAATAAATGATTCTGATATCAGGAAGGCCGGAGAGCCACACAGGTTAGTTCTTCGCGGCATAGCACACAACGCTGAGCTTACTGATTTTGAGAGGAATGTTATTGTCTCATATTACATTGCTTGCTGACTTCTCGATTCATGCAACTACTGACAGACTACATGATCCACAGTCGACCGTCAATGATTTTATCATGAAATGGAAGCATAACGGGTACTACCCTGCAGGGAGGAAAAAACCGTGCATCCCACTTATGTAACCAACTAACTCAACCACATTGAGAAAAAAAGCCCATAAAATTCCTCGTGTTGAACAGGATTCGAACTGGGGCTGTTTCCAGTAAATGAGGAGGATGATGATTATAATCACTCTGATACTCACAAGGAGACGTTCCTGAGATGAACCGAAATAGCAAAATTCGCGCATAGGTCATGGACTTAAATATATCCTTTTAATGATTACATACACATTATGCAGTGGTAGTGAACCTGTAATGAAATTTGTTTAAAAATAAAATTCAATTTTAGCCTGTTAATACAATAATATAATTAGAACCCTATTGATATTCGAAATGTCTTCGCGGTAGCACAGTGGTCAAGGCCTGGGTTCCAACGCTGTCAATGAGGCGAGGATCTTTTATGGTTTTTTGTTTTCGCTCTGGCTGAATTAGTAGGTCTCAGGTGAGGAGGGCAAGGTCTTCCGGAAATTCAGGTTTTTCAGGAGAAAAACTTTTCTGGGGAGAGTTTCTAAAAATCTTTGCTGTCCACGCTTGAGACCAACTAACTTAGCAATGAAGTGAAAAAAGACCATAAAAGTTCCTCGCGTCTTTGACGGGGTTCGAACTCGTGCGTTTTCCACGCAGTGTGGGAAGAAATGTGGTTATAATCAGTGTGCTACCGCGCAGACATGATGACTGAAACAAAATTCTTTATGAAGTGTTTGAAGAATTTCAGGCCTATCGCGTTGTCTTCTGAGGAGAAACTTAATAATAATGCATTGTTCTGCTGAAATAGCAGCGAACGCATCGATTATCACATTCTTCCATACATTTTGGAAGAGCCCTGGATTTAAATTCAGCTGGGAATCTACAGCGGCTTATGGAAATCTGCATAAGGAAGGAACTTTTATTGGCTATTTCTACAACGTGGTCGAATAAATGGGTCTTAGGCAAGGATTACATGGTTTTATCCCCAGGAAGGTCTGGTTTTTCGTTCAGAAAACAAGCAATAACGGTCCGAAAAATCATCCAAGGTGGCCTAAGCTACCTAGGCGCTTAGCACATATAACAGGAATCTTGGAATGCCAAGATTATAACATGAATCTTGGAATGCCATCATGGCCTACTAACACTAACTATAAATGTGCAGAACATATATCTTATTTCGTACTAACATGCACTGAGTTTATTAGGTAACTCCTTCCCTTTAGCGCTGAACAGCCTGGATTCATTGTGTCATATACTCAGCTGTCTGTATTATTGACATCTAACAGGATGGATCCTTGGACTCATACTATTTTCTCCATATTCTGATGCTCCAATTAGCATGAAACAGCAGGAACATACTAGGCAAGGTTTTTCCAGTCATTCACTGTCCAGTATTGGTCCAGTATTCTGAGCCCGTTGTAGTTGTACCTTCTTGTTTTTTTATTGACAGGACTGGAACCCGGTTCGATCGTCGACTGTGATACCTCGTCCATGACAACGTACAACGAGTTGTGCGTTCGGAAATGTCTCTTTGGTCACTGCTGTCGTATTGGATTGTTCTTTGACTGACTTTCTGTTACCCTGCACAAGTTTTGCTCGTGGATTCGAGAGGCCAGCCTCCATTGGCCTCTAAAATCTATGAGCTGTTTCCATCTACAGGATCGCCAATGGCTGGATGTTATTTGATTATTGAACCAATTTCGATACACCCGAGGCACAGTCAAACGTGAAAACCCAGCAGTATTCTGCTGGGTTTTCACGTTTGAACTAGCACATTAAAGATGAGAACCCAGTGGCAATATATGGCGAACCAGTTAATATTAAAGGAGAATACATATATAAAAGCCAAATAAACGAAATAAATAGATAAAATTTCATGCTGGAAGAAAAGTAAAATTATAACATGAAATAATTATTAGAAATGGGATTAGATATTCATATAACATTTAACTAAAATTACTGTAACAAAAACTTCATATTTTGAGAAGATCAAATTTTCGCGAGGAGTGCAGTGAACAGCACCCTGTTTTCCCATACTGTTTGGAAATGATTGAGGTTGTTTGGATTGCTTAGACCTCTTTTGAGACCAACTAACTTGTATACGATGTAAAAAAATATGGTAAACTTCTTTTGTCGAAATAGAATTGGAAAGTTCAACTTTTCCGCATGATCAAGAAGCGAATTTGGTCCTTTGATAACCATAAAGGCTGTGTAATTGACCTGGATCCAATGCCATCGCCAACAGAAGTCGAGAAATAATTTCCATACAGAGGAGGATCTTTGGTGATACTTTCATGAAAAATTTGTTAGCTTCTAAGAGAGTGTTTTCCTCAAGGAAAGTAGGTTTTTCATCCAGCAAATAGCCAGACCCGTGGAATGCAAACGGCTGATGCGAATCGGGCGTTGCTCAATGGGTCCGCTTGTGACTAATTATCATCCATACATCGTAGAAGATTGGTAAGAGAATAAGACCGATACTGGCATCTTCTATCACTCTACGCGAAGCAATGACTCCATCACCAAGATTACTGCAATTTAAGAACATTTTAGGATTCAGATAAAATGCTTGTTACAAGAAAAAGTGAAAAATATAGATGAATTAGAAAATAACCAACCCTATAATATTATTGCCTGGACAGACACAGAATTCTTTAAAATATAAAGTTGAGATAATATTACTTCCTTCGCATTATTCTCCATGAAAGTAAAGTAGGAATTCATTGCAGTTTTTGCGCAAAATATAATAAGAATCGGATTAGTTTCTTTTGTTTTGATAGTATTAAACATAGTCATCCTGAAGATGCTAATCAAATTAGCGCACTTTCCACGTATTTTCAATAACTTTATATTTGATCAATCCTCCTATTAATGTGACCATTCAGTGTACAAGTTAATAAAATCCTATGATTATTTCTGGATGAGTGAATTCTGATTGCCCGATCCACTTGCGTTATATGCAGTTTCAATCACTTCAAGCAAAAGTAAGCGAACATTTTTCTTTTAACCCAGCCAATTCTGAAATATCTTTCTCCGATAATTACAAAGTCTTACCAAAATGTCTTTTCAAAAGATAATTCTAAGATGAATATCTCATACGATCCCACAAATAGCTAATTAATCCACTTCCGTCGAACAGATTAGCAAGAGAGGATGATGGAAAAAAATGCGCGGGTCATCTCTATTCTAGTCCTTTGTTGTAAAGACCTTTGATGTATTAAAGGAAATTCTTTATACAGAGCATCCATTAAAATTAAATGCATTACCTGAGAAAATGTTATTCATTCCTCTACAGAGATCATGACCTTAACAATGCATTTATTTTCATCTAAGGCAGCAGCAACAACACTCAAAGAGAGAGAGTGAGAGAGAGAGGGGAAAAAAGTTTATTCAGTTCCAGCGCTAGGCATGCAGGCAGCCAACTACTTCCCATCATCCCCCAAGTCCTTGAGCAGTCTCCTTTCCTCGTAGGAATTTAACCATGTTATTTACGGTGCTAGTTTCATAGCGAAGCAGAAAATGGCTTTGAAGGCTCTCATTATTGGTTCTCTCTGTGGGGTTTTCTGCTCATCGGGTTGCCATGCCTAGAGAACTGTCGCTTTCATTACCAGCAGCGTACGCAGAACGTGCCGAGGCTGGTCTGTCATTCTGCTGACGTAGCAGGTGATTTGCATGATAAATCACCCTGTGGTTAGCCCCTTGTCCCCCGGCTGCCAAGCTGCCAGCTATTACCTTCAAGGGGGAACGCCGTATCCAGGTGCATTTCCGTTGGGTCGGAACAGTTTAAGCCTTGCTCTGCACTTCATGAAGAGAGGCCATAAGCTTTTAATCAATGTGTTAATTCCATCCTTAAGAGCATGGCTGTTGTTTTTCTGGGAGCCCGTTCAAAGGAAACCATCAACCCCTTCTGTCGCATGTCAGATTTAGCGTGTGTTAGAGCTTTCCTTTAGTGCACCGAAGGAAAAGGAGTTGGAAGGCGGAGAAGGAGGGGGGGCAGTAACATTCTAATTAGGAAACTCCAGCCAATCATAAGTAGGGGGATAACTGAGAGTTTAATAACAGCCCAATGTAGGTCACCCTTTCTACACCTCCTAGCAGCATCACTGGCTCGCCTGTTTGTATAACAAGAGAGAGAATTTCATGAAACCTGAAGACTGCTGGGAATTATCTAGTCTCACAGGTTATTAATGAACATCACCGAAGTTATGAAACGAAAATCTTAATAGATCTTGCGTGTCTTTTGCTGCCTGCATGGATAAATGCCTTTCCTAACCTAAGACACGTGTCGACGTAGGCTTTAGGACGAAAGTGGGATATACGACAAGCCCTGCTAAATTACAGACGGACGTCGAGACTGTTTGGGAAATTTTTATTTATTGACTGAGTACTGAATCGATGGCAATCTAAGAACAGTGGACTTCTGCTCCGCACACGAGCGTTGGTGTTAAAAGGAAGTCCAGACTCACAGTTCACGCAGCTAATTTTGCCTGATGATAGAAATTAATGTTTCTCTCAATATTTTTAGGTTTTTAACGCACTTCTAATGCATCGGGCTGTTAACTAAACTAGACGAACAATAAACACATTCATAACATCGCTTGGACCTTTATTTAGTTTCTGTTTCTAGATGGGATGCATTTCTTAAAACTATTTTAAAAGATTCCTAAGAGTGGTGCGTCGAAAATATTGCCTGACCGCCGTATTTTGCTGTTTCTTAATGTGTCAATAATCCCTTGACTGCGTGGAACCACTCAATGGGTCATATGAGACCAATATGCTCCCTCTCATGTTAGGGTACAAATAACAGCTTAATGGAGCACACTATGAAATCTCCTTTCAAGGAGATTTCATAGTGTGCTCCATTAAGCTGTTATTTTGGATTTGATCGACAAGTTCTGCACACATTGCTGCTGGACGTGGAAAATCTTCTTCATGCAGGTCATGCAGCAGTTGGATGTGGTAGGGCTTTTTCATTCTGTGATGTCTTGAGTATGTTCAGTCTTCGAGATCCCTTCCTAACTGATAATTTTGGGTCCTCTTTGAACATTTCTCGAATTGTTCAATGCTTTCACGTGCTGTCCACATCTCTCCTCGTCACGCACAGACCCAGTTCTTTTGAACTTATTCACCAGTGCACGAATCGCATTGTCTGTATGACCAGGGACTATGAAATCTCCTTTAAAATCTTTCCCTAATTTCACAAAACTTTATTCCTTTGATGCGGTATGTTGCAACAAAAATTGGCTTTTAACATTCATCATGAATTATGGGTCTGAAAAGAAAACATTTAAAGAATTAGACAATTTTTCTTTAATTAGTTTGATTTTGAACTCGATTCTAGATCCGGCTCTTTGCACTTCATAAAAGGTGCTGTGCTTTGAATTCATAATGGACAAATATGCAACATTACTTCCATATTGAATACTGACAAGTTGATTGGCATTATAAAATTTGCCTAGCACTAGCTGAGATTAATAATATAAATTAATATAAAAGTGGTCTCATGAAAGATTACAATAAATTACTTCCATATGTGAACAAAAGTAGATCTTGTATGTAGCACAGTTGGTAGAATCGCTGTTTTCCCCACACCAGGTGGAAAAGACCTAAGTTCGAGTTCCGTTGATGAGCTGAGGAATTTTTATGGGTCTTTTTTCACAACGTGGCTCAGTTAGTCGGTCTCAGGCGAGGGTAGCATGGTTTTTCCTCCCGGAAACTTAAGTTTTTCATCCAGCAAACAGAAAATCGACCACAGAACACACACACACACAATATTCAAACAGCATACACTGAGCAATATGGCCTTAGTTGCTGATGCTCCTAAAACCCTACAACAACAACCAAAAGTAAATAATTTCTTTCAAACACAATGAAGCATAAAATTCAATGGATTTTTTTTTTTAAGAAACAAAAAAATTATTTCAATATTCACCACTATAGACATCTGTGACATACTAAACGGTACATCACAGATGTCTATAGGACTACTTCGTTGATCTGTAACGAAATTTCTAGGTACACCCTACTAGCAAGTAGATCTCCCTTTAGTTCCCAGCCTGGATTCGTTGTGGCATGTACGCAACGAGGTGTATAAAAGCATACCACAGCATTCCATGTTGACTCAATTGCTTCTCACAACTCTTGCAGATTTGATGGTTGGGATCTCTACTTCAAAACGTATGTTACCACTACCCACAGGCTCAGCTGAACTGAGATCTAATGATTGGGGCAGAGCAGTATGCTGAATGTACTGCCATATTCTTGGAACTAGTTCTGTACAATTTAGGCATAGTAACATGGCGCATTATCGTATTGGGGAAATCCCACTGTAGCCATTAAAGGATGCGCCTGGTCGTTGTTGTTGTTATTTGGTTTTTAGGAGCATTAGCAACTAAGGCCATATTGCTCCGGGGATATGCGGCGGTCATTCCCTGACCTTTCCGCATCCTCTGTATTTGGTGGGCACGGGTTCGAACCCAGGTCTAATCAAGAAGGCGCCTGGTCGGAAACAGGTTCCATATAACCTATGGCATCATCCAAATGTTGCTTCACTAGTGTCAAAGGGCTTATTGTGCACCACAATAACAACCCCCCGCCGACCGGGCTAGCCGGGTGGGTAAAGTGCCTACCTGGCAACCCAAAGGTTGCGGGTTCGATTCTCGCCTCGGGCTTGGATCAAAGTACTGCAAAAACCTTGGGAGGTGCATTATGGCCACAGAAGCCTATGCGCCAACAACTACCAAAAAAAAAAAAAAAAAAACAACCCCCCCCCCCACACACATACCGTTACAACGACATCACCACATTCTAATCTTCTCATCACCGGGATTCTTCAGACCAGGAAAAGAAAGTTTTTCCAGTCTACTGTTGGTTGGTTGCTGCAGGATTTTGGGTACATCAACAACAAGATGTAGGATATTTCAGAGACTTCTGGGAGTCATTGCGGTACAAGTAAACACATGGGTTGTGTTAGGGTAGATAAGAAAAAGAACAGGTGCATGTATACTTGCGTGTACACCAATGCTAGGAGTTTGGTAAATAAATTTGATGAATTTGAGGTATTGCTCAAAGCATCAAAGGCGGATATTGTTGGGATATCAGAAACGTGGTGTCACACAGATATAAGGAATGCAGTACTGGAACTTGGGGAGTTCAACGTCTACAGAAAGAATAGGAAGGGAGGAGGGGTTATGCTATTAGTTAAGAAACACAGAAAATCCAAGGAAGTGAAGCCGGTCTACATCGCTGGACAGTGCAGTGTCGAGTCAGTTTGGTGTGACATAAGCACTGGGAGATCAAAATTGAGAGTAGGAGTGTGTTATAGGCCTAATGACTCTGATGAGTATAATAAGAAACTGTACAGGGAAATAGAGTGGGCCAGTAAATCAGAGAGTCTTATAATGGGAGATTTTAATTTCCCAGATATTGACTGGAATTTGGGGGCTGGTCACTCACACACTAGCAAGGCTTTTGTGGATTTATTGGATGATTGTTTTCTACATCAGCATGTTCGGAAGGCAACTAGAGGGAGTAATACTCTTGATTTGATTACAGTAGTGATTCTTCATGCATTAAGAATAAATAAGATAAAGGAACCCCACTAGGTAGCAGTGATCACAGTGTGCTGAAGTGCGATTTACTCAAAGAGGTAGTTACTATCAGGAGTAAAGGGAAGGGTTATTGCTTTCGTTAAGGCGACTACGATGGTCTGAGACAGTATTTAAATTCTATACAGTGGGACCAACTGATGATGTTACCAACAGCAAATTCAAAATGGGAAGCATTCAAAGAACTTATCTTGGAAGCTACTAGGCTTTACTTACCAACTAAGAAATATTGTTCAAGGTTTAGGCCAAAATGGATGTCAGATGAACTAATGAGACATATGGCAGAGAAGAAAAATGCTTTTGATACATATAAATTAATACGTGGCACAGAAGCCTATGATAGATACAAGTTGATCTGTAACCAAGTTACAAAGGAGGTTAGGCAGGCGAAAGCAGATTACAAGAAATCTTTGGCAAGGGATGCAAAGAAAAACAGCAAAGAGTTCTTTTCTTATGTAAACTCTAGAAGGAAGGGGATGAATCAGATTGGTCCACTTGATATCGATGGTTCAACTGTTGATGATCCTGCTCAGGTAGCTAACAAACTAAATGAATATTTTGCATCGACATTTGCACATTCAGCGAGGGGAATGCCAGAGATGTATTCAACTCTGGCAGTAAGCTAGATAATCTTGTAATAACTGAGAGTAAAGTGGAGGAGAAATAGTTGAAGATAAACACAAGAAAGGCACCTGGGGTGGATGGGATCTATCCATTTATATTAAAGGAGGCAGCAAAGGAAGTAAGCAAACCCTTAGCCATAATTATGAGAGCTTCCTTGGACTCAGGGGAGGTACCCATAGACTGGTATGTGCAAATGTGACCCCAATTCACAAAGGAGGATCAAAGGCTGACACAAGTAATTATAGGCCTGTGAGTTTATCTTCTGTTCCAGGAAAATTAATGGAGGCACTGGTTAAAGAAGCACTGCAGGATCATCTAGACAAGACTTCAGTTATAGCTCGGACACAGCATGGTTTTGTTAAGGGGAAGTTTTGCCTGACCAATTTGATTGGATACTATGATGCAGTCACAAAAGAACTAGATGCAGGGAATAACTTTGATATTATATACTTGGATCTTAGAAAGGCTTTTGATACTGTTGCACATGGAAGACTGCTGCACAAATTGGGGCAGTGGGGCATTGGAGGCAAATTGCTGCTATGGATAAAGGGGTGGTTGAGGGGGAGAAGACAGAGAGTGGTAATCAATGGACACTTCTCATCGTGGACTAATGTTATTAGTGGAGTCCCTCAGGGTTCAGTGTTGGGTCCATTATTGTTTTCGGTATTTATAAATAATATCGATGATGGTATATCAAGCTTAATGTCCAAGTTTGCAGACGATACAAAAGTTGGCGGGTTGTTAAGGACACTACTGACGCTATTCTGCTGCAACAGGATCTGGAAAGGTTGAGCAGATGGGCTGAGAGGTGGCAAATAAAGTTTAACATTGACAAATGTAAAGTACTACATATGGGAAACAGCAACCCCAGAGCAACGTATCAACTCTGTGGCACTACACTGACAGTGGTAGAGAATGAAAAGGACCTGGGGGTAATTGTGCAGGCAGATATAAAGTTCTCTGAGCTGCAAGAGCAGCTCATGGTGTGTTTTTAATGATATACATGAATTTTTCTAACAGGGACAAGGAGGTAATTATTCCCTTGTATAAGGCAATGGTCAGACCACACCTTGAATACTGTATACAGGTCTGGAGGCCTCATTACAAGAAGGATGTAGAGCTGCTGGAACGAGTACAGAGAAGGGCAACAAGGTTAGTGAATGGAACAAAGAGTTGCTCTTACGAAGAAAGGCTTAAGTTTTGCAATTTACAGTGTCTGGAGACTATGCACCGGCGAGGTGATCTGATAGAGGTGTATAAAGCCTTGAATGGTTTGAGCATGCTCAATGCTGATGGAATTCTTCCTCTTGCTCAATAATCACCTGAGAGGGCATAAATTCAAATTGACGAAAGATGCTGTAGGATAGATGTCCGGAAATTTGCCTTTAGCCAGCGGGTAGTTGGTTGGTGGAACAGACTTCCATCCCTTGTTGTGGAAGTTGATAGCCTAAATAAATTTACGACTCAGCTGGACAGGTATTTCGAACGAACGGAGGGGTGAAGTGGAAGTTTTTTTTTTTTTTTTTTTTATTCTGGCTGAAGCTGCATAAGCTTGTTTTCTTGCATCATATGCCTCTACTAATGCTAATGCAACTTAGGCCATATTGCGCCGTATCCTTGTGTTCTGTAGTCGATTCGCTATTTGCTGGACGAAAACCCGAGTTTCCGGGAGAAAAACCATGCTACCCTCGCCTGAGACGGACTAACTCAGCCACATTGTGGAAAAAACCCATAAAAATTCTTTGCGGCATTGATAAGATTCGAACTCAGTGCTTTTCCACTCGGTGTTGGGAGGACTGTGATTACACCAACGAGGGCTCGAGTGTTGTATTCCCCAGAACGCTGTAACCGTACCTGCTTTTTTTTTGTTTTTTTTTTTTTTTTGCTGACAGGGGGAATCCTGCTCACGATACTCAATTCGAGAAAAGATATGACGAGTTGTGTGTTCTGAAACCTTTTTTAATTATCAGTGTTGTACTAAGTTTTTATTTGACTAACGATAACCTTTCTGTTACCCTTCCGTTAGCTAGATGTTATTCAATTATTGTACCATTCAAGATATATCCGAGTCAATCGTACGTAGAAACTTCATAAGGATTGGAATTTCCGAGAACGTCTGGTGCTGACTATCGTACCACGTGCAAAGTCATTTAAATCTTCATCTTACCCATTGTCACCGATTTTAACAACCACAATATCCCTTCGTGTCTGTGGAGTTGGGGAGAAACCCCATACCACAGGACAATACAAAACATCCCTACGTACCTATGAACAAGTGATGCTGTGACTGAAAAAACACTCCATTTAATGAAAAAGCTAATTGCATACTCAATGAAGTGGCCACGTAATGTATATTCTGTAGTAAGTCCTTAGAGAGAGATGGCTGAAACCTCATGCCAAATGTTATTCTTTAAAGATTAAAAAAACAGATTTATCTCGGTAAACAAGACCTTTCAAATACCCTCACAGCAGTTAATCTGAAGGAGTCAAGAAGTGCCAAAATTCCTTCCGATTATTTTATCAAGTGCAAATGTTTCATGCCGCAAAACAGAAACTAGCGAGCGATATAAACAGCGCCTTATCATGCATGAAGCTTGTTTGTCTTAAAGGCACTGGAGCTCTCTTAAACCCTAAATAATCTTCTCTTCTAATAAGGCTTCATAAGCATTGTCCTGTAACGGTTTGTGATTTTCATTCCATCAGAAGTGGATTTTCCTAAAAAAGAATGGCCCGAGGATAAATGAAAAGGTAAAACTGCACCACAGAGTCACCTTTGGAGAATGGAGTTGTGGGAGGAATGGGCTTTTCTGTAACTAATGTGAGTGACAGGAGCTAAATGCGACAGTTGTGAGTGTCTATCGATACTCCAACGAAAAATGTGCTTCGTCAGAAAATAACACATTTTCCAAACCAAGAGGTTCCCATTTTATTCAGCATCCACTGGGCAAAGTCACTCGTTTATGAAATAAACTTATTACTAAAAAAGGAATAAAGTCATCAAAAAGAATAAAGAATATTATTAGAAAAGAAATAAAGTGACTTTATTCCTTTCCTCATTGGTGGCAGTGTTGATAGTACTGAAACGTGGTTCTAACAAGATTGTTTGTTGCATGCCTTCATACAGCCAATATTTTGCTCTATTTTTTGAGGGCAGGATTTGGAAAGAGCTTTGAAATGGATATACTGATGTTCATTGTGGAGCTTTCGCTTTGGCACCTCCCTCACCCAATTTAAATTCATATAACCATTTTATATTTTCGTTGTCAATGACAAAGTATGCAAAGGTAATCCTCACATGGTTGATGATTTTAGGGAGTCGGTACAGCAAGAGATGCTGTTAATCTCCACAAAAACTTTGCATGCATGCTGTACTGGCTGTAAAGTTTCATTTTCTGGATGAAAACCCGAGTCTTTGGAAGAAAAACGCTATGCAAACCTCGTCCAGAAAACTGGGCCATAATGTGGAAAAGGCTCAAAAAACCAATCATAATTGTTTAAACCGTTTGCAAGTTACTAAAAATGCTTCTTTACCTATCTGATGACTATAAATGAGACCCGGATTCATCAGTTATGGAATGCCTCAAGCAGTCGAAACATTCTTAGCCAAAAAGGATGACTCTCAGTCAAAAGATCACACCAGAAAACAGTATCCTCAGGATAAGTTTACCAGATTATTTTTGTTTCTTTGTTTATTTTTGATGCAAAGCAATTAAGACCATGGGCATTAGTGCTTTATGTATCTAACAATTTCATGTACTCTGTGGCCAGTTTATGTGTTCTTCCTATTTCCATTCCAGAAATTCTTTTTGCACACAAACATTTTCCTGGCGATGAAGCAGTAATTTTTGAAGCTGTTGTGGTCTCAAGTGTGCTTCAAATTTAACAAGCAGTGCTGGAAAACAAAACTGTCCATATGTTAGAGCTAAGTAGAAATTAAATAATAAATGTGGATAATTTCAACCTTCTGTTACCAGGGATTCAAGGCGAATAAGAGTATTAATGAACCACCCTCGTACCGATAAACAGTCTGATATTGACCATGTATGACGTGATCAATACGATTTCCTTACTTCAGTCTTATAGGATAGACGTTGTTTATACCGATTTTTCAAGGACTTTTAATTCACTTGATCAAGACAAATTACAATTATATGGTCCAGTTGATTCATTATTAACTTGATTATATAGCAAAGGGATCCTGTAAGATCAAATTTAATGAAGATTCCTCTGATTATATTACATTTTCAACTGGAATGCCACAGGGAACTTCCATTGGTCCATTAGTTTTAAGATATATGTTAATGATTTTACTCTACTACCGTTTCCTGCGCATATTAAAGTTTTGTTATATGCAGATATTAAATTTTACATTTCTTGTAATCATAGAAATAAACTCCAGTCACTCGAAACTTTTAATAATAGATACAGTACAAATAACTTCTCAATTAATATAAATGAATGTAGTATTTTAGGTTATAAAAATCTAAAGAAAAACATATACTACTGAATGGGCCTTTTTCATAACATGGCTGACTTAGTCGGTCTCAATCGACGACAGCGGGTTTTTTCTCCCGGAAACTGAGATTTTTAGGCCAGCAAACAGCAAACCGACCATAGAAAACATGCAATTTAACACATATTATATACGACCCATTGATTTAAGTTGGTAATGTCCCTAAAACCCTACAACAACCAACCAATCCGAACAGATTATGGTAGATATAGAACAGATTATAGCTCAATACAAACTGGACCCTTTTATCGATTGTACCAATTTCAACTTTGAAGAAATATATCTATCCCATTTCCTTTGCATTATAAGTAACCTGTTAAATTATCTAGGATTACGAAGCTGTAAGCATCTGATAAGGTATATTTCAGTTTTTTAGTTAATGAATCACATTAATTTTCATGTTTTAAAACTGTACAGTATATATGCGCATAGTCTTCACCATGTCCGTCCGTTCATCCGTCCGCAAGTAATAACTCACTCTCACTGGACGGATTTTCGTGAAAATTTATATTTGGATCTTTAAAAAATATTTGTAGAGCCATTCCAAATATTGATAAAATCCAACTAATAGAAATACGGCAATGATTATTTATTTTTCCATATAATTTGTGTGCGAAAAAGAAATTCTTAGATTAAATGTTTTAATGCAATATGTTAGCTTTAAACAAGTCCGTGCACGTTTCGAGTATATTGTTATGTAAGAATCGTGGTATATGTTGTGAAGAGATACATATATAGATTAATTCAGACTTCATTGCAAATCCATCAATTAATATTTAGCCTAAGAAATCCTTTGCTCATCTTTATTTATGAAATTAGACGGGAAGAAAAAATAAAATTTTTCATTCAGGTGATAGTGGCGACATCTATTAACAATGTTCTGAAATTGTTTATAATTTCCATAAAAAAAACAGGAATTATTTGTCGTTGTTCAGATAGCCTCGTGATATTATTAAAATTATTATAATTTTTATACTTTAGCACATGTTTTAACTTAAAAGGACCGCTTTGAAATTCTATAATTTTATTTGTTCGTTTCGTTGAAAAAAAAATCTGAGTTTTGATTGCAAGATAACTTATTTAATGAAATTAATTATCGAATTAAATATATATATAATTATCTTAAATCACTACAAATATTTAAAAAGATACTAAAAATCAAGATACTTAAACGTTGAATACTGTCTCTTGACTAAAATAGACTTATTGTTGGATTTCAAGTGAGGTTGAATTAGTTGATGTCAGTCGAAAGTAAGACCTTATTAAATATTCGGTTTACAGATTTTACACAATTCTAAAGACCACAGATTAAAACCTAATCAATCCATCCCGTTCCTCCTTAGAATTTCCTAAATATTAGTATATGTCGGGAGATACCATTGGTTATACAACCTATGCCAAATCATATCATATTCTTTAGTCATGGATCTAGTTTCCCCTTGGAGCTCACCATATTGTCAACCTTCACTACCCAGGGAGGCAGTTTATTCCAGCGTTTGACGATACCCTGACCAAAAGTAAACTTCCTGAGGTCCGGTTCTCAGGAAGAACTCTGGAACCTCAAGAAATTTTGGTATTGTTCCAAATGTACCAAACTTGGTACATTTGGAACAATAGAGTTTTCCAACATGTAAAACCCAATGAGGTAGTTTGACATGTAAATGTGAAGTTAACTGTTTACTAATTTCCTGAGTTCTTGATTTTTTCTTGGGGTTCCTGAGTTTACCCAAAAGTTTCTATTTATATCGCCTAGTTTTTGTTTCCCATTTCAATGTTAAAATTCCATCATAATTTTTCTTCTTTCTATGCGTCTTACATACCCCAACAGAATATCCATTCCAATGAGATGACAAATTTCCAAACCCTGTGAACACACCTTCGAAATCTCACCTCGTATAGATGTACCTTTGCTATTCTCAAAGGCCTCCAGACCCGAATTCAATTTCCAAATGCTCACCTTTGACCTGTATAACTGAATTGTAACCTCCTTCTCCCTAGATAGCAAAATGCACATTATATCATATATATGAAATACAGTTTATGAACCGTGCGCCTTTCTGATCATCTGCTTTCACTGCATGATGCCCTTGGGTAGCACAGTTGGTAGAACCGCCGTCCTCCCTACATTGGGTGGAAAAGGCCTGAGTTCAATCCCGTCGGTGATGTGGGCGCTTTTCACAACGTGGCTGAGTTAGTCGGTCAAATGGGCAGATAGCAAACTATTGAGTGATCTGTGTAATAATTTAGAAAATGGTTGTTCTCTATTGACAGTTAATAACGTTCAGGACGTCTATCCACAGCCATATCAAATTAAAATATTGCATGAGTTAGCGAACGTTACTTCATTCTTAACTTAGCAAACAACTGAAACTCTCCTAGGTACCGGCCAACATATTTTGTCGCTAAAACTGAACGTGAGACAGATCTTGGAAGTTTCATGATTTTCCAGAACATATTCAGGATGACCCAATCTTCCTTTCAAACGTGATCACTGCAGATGAGTTCATGAGTTCACAAATATTATCTGGAAACAAAACATGAAGCAGGTGTCTTGAAAGCAAACCTTTCAACTCCCGATGTCCTATGGCCGTCGCAAGTGATGCGATGCTAAACGGAAACAAAAAAAGAAAGAAACTTTCGTCTCCACACAGTTGGTATTATCACCATGAATTTGTTCAAATGCTGATTATCACTTTTGAGAAAAGATCCTACTACAGTCTTTACTGGAAGTTTTCGTGCTCAAACGTTCAGGACAATGGTGCGCTGGAAATAGGTTGATTCTCGACAAGTCACCAGCTGACACAGCCCTTTATCTGAAAATACTTCTAACCATAAACTATATATTATACTCCACTCTCTATACTGTTCAGGTACAACTCCATGTGCCCTCTTGAGTAGCACAGCTGGTATACTCGCCGTCCTTCCCACATTGGGTGGAAAACACCCCGAGTTCGAATCACGTCAATGACACGAAGAATTTTTATAGGCCTTTTCCACAACATGTCTGAGTTAGTCGGTCTCAGGTGAGGATAGCATGGTTTTTCTTTCAGAAAACAGCAAATCAAATCAACAACAGCTCCACGCAATTTCTTTTCTTTTTCTCTTTTTTCTTTTTTTTGTCCGAAACTAAAACCCTCGTGGGTAGCACAGTCAGTTGGTATTATCACCATCTTCCCCACACCGGGGGGAAAAGACCTGAGTTCGTATCCCTTCAATGACGCGAAGAATTTTTATGGGCCTTTTCACAATTTTTTGAGTTAATCGGTCTCAGGCGAGGGTAGCATGTTTTTTTTTTCTTCGTGAAACTTCAGTTTTTCGTCGAGCAAATAGCAAATCGACCACACAACACGCGCAATATGGCCTAAGTTGCTGATGTGCCTAAAACCCTACAACGGTCCAATTAACCAACCAACCGAAACTAAAATTTATATTTAGGAGGTGATTTAATGACATTTTCAGCTCCAACTGGTATGAAAACATAAAAATGCGAGGTGTTTAATAATCAATATGCATGTATTAAAAATTAAATTCAAGGAATTTAAAAGTGACTTCAGTGTTATTGTCTTAGTAAGTTTTACCTACTTATTTCCTAGCATGTGAATTGCGTATAATTCACATGCTAGTAAATATAAGTGTGTGTTGTCTCAGAAGGAATACGGATGCCATCAGCATTCAGTTAACCAACCCATTCTTAAAGCTTAAATTAAACTTCAATCAAATCTCATAGTCTCATCATGTTTAGTTTCCAGTAGCTGGTGTTTCCAAAAATCAATTCTTTCTTGGTAAACTCTCTTTTTTTTGTCTCTGACTAATCTTCGTGCTCTTCTCTGTACCCTTTCAATACATCTATGTCCTTCCTAAAATAGAATTTTGAAACCTGTATGCGATATTTCAAATGTGACTTTGCCTTTTACAACAAAATAATCATCTCCTTGTCCATGCTGGCAAAATTCTTGTATATCATTGAAGAACCCCAAGGATTGTCCTAGCAGCCTGTCTGCACTGCTCAGAGAGGTACAACCAAAGTGAGGCATTACATTACGATTGTAAATTGTGGGTATTCTCTAGTCGGGTGTAAGTGTTTTTCTGGATGAAGAACACAAGGTTACAGTAACAAAAACCATGCAATTCTCGCTTGAGACCGAATATGTGGTGAAAAAAGCGATGATAATTAGTTAATACGCCAAAAAGTGACTATCCAATTCACTGTTAACTTCAACATAATGAAATAGGTTTCATGTTGCATTTTTACACCAGCGTTAAGGAAAATACTTACTGCTCATTCACTTTTGCATATTACCTGCAGGCAGTTTTTCTTTTCTGTTTGCTGGCAAACAGAAAATCGACCACAAGACGAAAAACCAGAGTTTCCGGGAGAAGAAATCATGCTACACTCGCCTGAGACCCATAAAAGTTCCTCGCGTCATTGATGAGATTTGAACTCAGTTGTTTTCCACTGCATGATGTGGAAAACAACTGAATGGGGAAGCACAGTTGGTATAATCACCATCCTGCCCGGTATGGGGAGGATTGTGATCATTCCAACTTTGCTAGCCACTAAGGCCGTTCTAATGCATTAAGACTACAGCAACATAAGTAGAGAAAAAGAAAACTGTTTTTTTTTTTTTTTTCATATATGTTCATATTAAAATTACTAACACAAATAAATTTATTCCATTTATTATTTTATCGACTGACTATATAATTTGTATTTTAATTATCACATTTTACTTAAGCCTAAAACCAAAATCGTAATCACATGCATTTTACGCAACTGATTTCCTGACTTTTGCTTGATGCTACGTCTAATTAAGACAAAAAAGAAATTTAAAACTGTATTAATTACTTTTTAATTACATACATAAATTGTAAACATTTTTTTTAATGCATTCAGTGTAAGACTGAACATTAAGCAATATGACAACGACGCCCTTAGAACAAAAGACAAAGTCTTCAGCAGACGAACAAGCTAGTTTGTAAATATTAATAAAATACTCTTCTATTATTCATTTTAATTTTCTCTAATTATTCTTTCTTTCTTTTCATAATGCTCTTCTATTATATATATTTTTTTAAATGTGACTGTAAGATTTTCTGGAATCTAGGATGCCTCTAACAGTATGATGCCAGCACTTTTAAAATAAAATACTAAAAAAAAAAAAAGATCATTAATAACATGAAGAGAGCCGAATCCGAACATTTTTTCCACTTCAGTGCCCTTTTTTTTTTTCTTTTTTACCTCGTCAGGAAGCTTGTAGCCTTAATGACAGTTGCCATTGGACATGGAATGTTGGGTGCTGCGTTTTATCGGATTCAACTCTATCTAATGGCTCCACACTTCGGGAAGTTACTAATATTCGCGGTGTCTATTTTTCAACTGGTGTAACAGTGATTAGCAGCCAGGGTGGGTACCGGTTACTACACTCAGTACATCATACAAATTAATTTGAACATAAATATGATTTTCTGTATATAAATAATACAATGCTTCCATACTTTTAAATTTATTTGTTAATACAGAAACTTAAATTTCATCTGAAAATAAACAGCAAATGCTCAGTTGAAATTAAACCAAAAGAAAAACATTTTTTTAGAAAGGTTCTGCAAACTGATCAGAACTTGTATTGCAATATCTCATTGCAATACTGCATTCTTTCGATATGGCTCAGCTTGTTGTTGTTGTTGCTGTGGGGGTTTTAATGTCGCTTAAGCTGCTTTGGCTGTAAGGCGCCTATTCATTTATTATATAAAGAGATCAGATATTCTTGCACAGTCAGAAAAATCTGTAATTAAAAACTCCACTTTTCTTGAGGAAATTTAAAATTTCAGAAATATTTGCCTTGTCACCAATGAGATTCTCTAGTGTTATTGATTTACGAAGATTAACCAGTGATAGCAGAGATGAAGTTCTGTCTTGTTTATGATAGGGACAGGTGGATCTCTCCTGTGAGTAAATGAAGGTAGGTCAGGTGAGTACAGCCTATTCTTGCCCTTGAAAGGACTACTTCTCGTCTTGAAGTGGGACAGTGGAGCGCCAATTTTTCGGATCCTGTTTAAATTAAAAGAGTTCATTTTTAGTGTGAGTGCCATACTTTTGTCCAATCTGATATGCATGCAGCATGTATGATTACTGCATAGTCTGATTTTTAAGTATTTAAGTGTTTTAGTGTAGTTGTTGCGGACCCCAGGGTTCCTCCCATTAGCCGCTTTTATACTTCTTGTGATGCTTGCACCATAACCGGTCATGTGTGTTGTGTTTGTTGTGTGTAAATTTTGTGCTCTGTTCTGCTATCATCGTGACGGGTGCCTGGCATCTTACCAAAAGTTCCATCCTGGTATCAGAAACAGCAAACAGAGAAAGCTCCTCAACACATTCTTTTCTTCGTTGAGCAAAGAGTCCAAATAAAGCGCAGCCATTATCAGCCCACTGCAGGATGGAAGCCTCCTCAACAATTCATGCTGAGGGAAATGGACCATAATCTGCCACGCTGGTCCAGTGCGGGTTGGCAGATCGACCGTATTCAGCAGTCAGGGACGTGAACCCCGGTCTACTCAAAGAGCGTGTGCTATGCACTCCCGCTCCTGACCACTCGGCTACGGAGGCCCCAAGAGGCCAAATATCATGGATCAAATTTCACCCCATCAAACTATTAATAGAGAAAGATTCATCATTAACAAATATATTGTATGTACTATATACAATCAATATCAAGTCTTTGTTGGCTTCAACAGTCCACCAAACAATACGTCAAAAAGGATAATCCACTGGAGTAGCATTACCAAGGAACAAAAAGTAGAATCTTCAGAGCCAGTAGAAATCCAGTAGTTCTAATATATAACAATAACATTGTTACCATCTAATACAAGCAATCACTGTGAGAACTCGTAGTTAAAGTCACTTTTCTGTCCACCAACGCTGAGGTACAAAGAGTCACAAGAACAACAGTCTATCGTGCATAGTCTGATTGTTGTACTTTGTTTTGTACTTAAATCTAAGATTGTTGGATTTTTTGCAGATTTATCGGCCAGTTCATGCCCAAAATTTCAAAATGTGCCGCAATCGAACAAAAGGTGACCAATTGATGGCATTCTTCAATTTTCAATAATAAGTTTCTAATTTCATATCGAACAGAGTGAACTTTGTCTGAGGAATTACGTAATGCCATGATTGAGCTGAGGGAATCAGTGTAAATAACAGATTTTAAAGAACAGTCAGAACAAAGATTTTCTAAAGCTAGTTTAATTGCATCTAATTCAGCTGAGAATATACTGAATTTAGATGGAAATGATGAGATAGTGGTATTCGAAAACACTGCAGCTGCTCCAACGTTTGAATTAGATTTAGAACCATCTGGATAAATTGGGGAAAAATCAATATGCCTTTGAGTGTGAACTGCATGAAGTTATTTGACATTTGATGCTTGCAAAATATTCTTTCCCAATTGGCAGAGATAAGTGTCACAGGTCGGTATAGGAGGAGGAACCCATGGTGGTTGAGTACAAGTTGCTATCTGTTGTACGGAATGGATGGAAACATTCCAGTTCTGCAACAGTTCAAAAAGGCGACGACCAGCTGGTTTTACTATGCTAGGTTTATTTCTGTAGAGGATTGCTAATGGTGGATTGAATAGGTAGGACTGAATGGGATTCGAGGCAAAACTTTGTATCTTGACAGCATACTTCAGTAACAGTGTTTTCCTACGTAAAGTTAGTGGGCTCATGAGCATCAGTGTAGAGGCTATAAGCTGGCGGTGTTCTGAATGCACCAAGCGCAATCCTCAATGCACTGTGTTAGATCAAGCCAGCATAATGCACTCATTCTGGCAAAAATCGTAGATGGGAGCTCCATAATTAAGACGGGCTCTGATTAATGCCCTGTATAACCGAAACAAGGAGATACGATCTGTACCACCATGTATAGATCGTATCTCCTTCGTTCGATTCTGTACACAATTTAAAAATTGTGTACAGAATCGAACGTTCTGTGTGCACTTGTTGAATATTTATTATCTGCTGATGCATAAATGATGCTAGTATTTGAACTTATTTTGCATCTAACAAAAAAAAACTGATATTATTCCCATCATCAAAAAGTGCCTATCCATTTCTTCCTTGAATTTTGACAAACTCTCCGCCTCGGTGCACTTTCAAACAATTTATTCCATCATTCGGCAACACACTGCCGAAAGTAAACTTCATAAGGTATAGATCAGCGCCAGCCATGAGCATGTTCAAACGGTTATGTCGACAAGAGCCCCTCGCTCAAATGATCACCCACATTATCGTCACTCCAAGAGCGCTTGCGCGAGTCGACTTGAAAATTTCTGGAGTAGAGCGCATACTACATTCTTAATATTTATGTTTCGTTTGATATCGAACATAGGACATTATTTGAAAATCTAATTTTTATGTTATACTCACTTTCAATAATATTTGTATTGTTTTTAACTTCTGAAGGTAAGGAAATAACGAATAAGTAGAATCTTATTTTACAAAAATTGTCATAATGGTTTGAGTTTAAATATCTTCTGGGTATGACCGCCAGAGTAAAATTTGAAAAAATAAAAAATCATTATTACAAAAACACCTTATATAAATTTCACATAGGACCCCATGGCCCACAAGTAATTCTTTTGGGGCCGAAATGGGTACAGTCTACTGTTCCCTAAAGTTTTATAGTTGTAACCGCAAGTACTTGCCTCACTCACCATTTTACTAGTTTTTCCCCGGACCTTATACACTTCAATCGAATTCCTAACCCCACCCTAAGTGTCTAATTGCTAAACACTGAACACCACGTGCCCTTTTTGTTGCCTACTAATACTGAATGTTGAACTTCATGCTTTTATGTATTAGCATTAGCATTAGAAAAAAACAAACAAACCAACAAATCTTCTAATTTCACCCATTCACTCGCTCCGAATGTTTGTCTAGTTCTGCCTTGAATCTATTTAAGCTATCAACTTCTACAACGACAGATGGAAGTTTGTTCCAGCAATCAACCACATTCTGGCTAAAGGCAAACTTCCGCACATCTATCCTGCAACTATCTTTCCGCCATTTGAATTTAGGCCCTCTCAGGTTATTACGCTGAGCAAGAGGAAGAATCCCATCAGCATTGAGCATGCTCAAACCATTCAAGGCTTTATACACCTCGATCAGATTACCTTGCAGGTGCCTAGTCTCCTGACACTGTAATTTGCAAAACTTTATCCTTTCTTCGAAAGATCAACCCTTTGTTCCATTCACTAATCTTGTTGCCCATCTCTGCACTCGCTCCAGCAGCACTATATCCTTCCTAAAATGAGGACTCCAGACCTGCACGCAGTACTCAGGGCGTGGCCTGACCATTGGCTTATACATGGGGATAATCACCTCCTTATCCCTGCTAGAAAAATTCCTGTATATCATTGACAAGACACCAGAGAGCTACCCTTGCAGCCCGTCTCCACTGCTCAGAAAACTTCATATCTGCTTGCACAATTACCCCCAGGTCCTTTTCATTGCCTACCACTGTCAGTGTAGTACCACACAGTTGACACGTTACTCTGGGGTTACTGCTTCCCATATGCAGTACTTTACGTTTGTTAATGCTACACTTCAGTTGCCACTACTCAGCCCATCTGCTCAACTTTTCTAGATCCTGTTGTTGCAAGGTACTATCATTAGTGACATTAACAACCCTGCCAACCCTCGTATTGTCTGAAAACGTGGACATTAAGCCTGATATACGATCACCAATATCATTAATAAATATAGAAAACACCAATGGACCCAACACTGAACCCTGAGGGATCCAACACTGAACCCTGAGGGACCCAACACTGAACCCTAAGGGACTCCACTATTAACATTAGTCCAGGAAGAACAGTGTTCATTGATTACCACTCTCTTGTCTTTTCCCATTTAACCATCCCTTTATCCATAGCAGCAATTTGCCTCCAATGCCACACTGCTCCAATCTGTTCAGCAGTCTTCCTTGTGCAACGGTATCAAAGGCCTTTCTAAGATCGAAATATATGATATAAAAGTTAGTTCCTTTGTGACCACTTCATAGTATCCAATCAAATTGGTCAGACAAGACTTCCCCTTAACAAAACCATGCTGTGTCTGAGCTATAACTGAAGTCTTCTCTAGATAATCCTGCAGTGCTTGTTTAACCAGTGCCTCCATTAATTTCGCTGGAACAGAAATTAAACTAACAGGTCTGTAATTACTTGTGTCCCCCTTAGATCCTCCTTTGTGAATTGCGGTCACATTTGCACATCTCCATGGGTCCATTGGTATCTCCTCTGAGTCCAATGAAGCTCTCATAATTATGTCTAAGGGTTTGCTTACTTCCTTTGCTGCCTACTTTAATATAACTGGATAGATCCCATCCACCCCAGGTGCCTTTCTTATGTTTATCTTCAACAATTTTTCCTCCACTTTGCTCAGTTATTATAAAATAATCTAGCTCACTGCCAGAGTTTAATTTACCTCTGGCATTCCCCTCCATGAATAACTCCTGGTGTGCGAATGTTGATGCAAAATATTCATTTAGTTTGTTAGCTACCTGAGCGGGATCATCAACAGTTGTACCATCGATATCCAGTGGACCAATCTGATTCATCCCCTTCCTTCTAGAGTTTACATAAATAAAGAACTCTCTGCTGTTTTTCTTTGCATCCTTTGACAAAGATTTCTCGTAATCTGCCTTTGCCTGCTTAACCTCCTTTGTGACTTGTTTACAGACCAGCTTATATTTATCATAGGCTTCCATGTCACCCATTAATTTATATGTCTCCCATGCATTTTTCTCCTCTACCACATGTCTCATTAGTTCATCTGACATCCATTTAGGCCTAAACCTTGAACAGTATTTCTTAGTTGGCATGAAAAGCCTAGTAGCTTCCAAGATTAATTCTTTGAATGCTTCCCATTTTGAATTTGCTGTTGGTAACATTATCAGTTGGTCCCACTGTATAGAATTTAAAACTCTTGCAGACCTCCATAGTCGTATTTAAGAAAGCAAAAACCCTTCCCTTTACCCCTGATGGTAGTTACCTCTTTGAGTAAATCCTGGCGCCTCCGTAGCCAGGTGGGAAGGAGCAGCAATGCGTAGCACACGCTTCTTGATTAGACCGGGATTCGAGCCCATCACCACCAAATACGGAGAATGCGGAAAGGTCAGGGAATGACCACCGCATATCCCGCAGCAATGTGGCCTTAGTTGCAAATGATCCTAAAACCCAAATAACAAACAAACAAACGAGTAAATCCCACTTCAGCGCACTGTGATCATTGCCACCTAACGGTTCCTTTATCTGCAGATTCTTAATGCATGAAGAATCACTACTGATAATCAGATCAAGAGTATTACTCACTCTAGTTGTGTCCCAAATATGCTGCTGTAGAAAACAATCATCCAATAAATCCACAGAAACCTTGCTAGTGTGTGAGTGATCAACCCACAAATTCCAGTCAATATCTGGGAAATTAAAATCCCCCATTATAAGGCTCTCTGATTTACTGGCCCACTCTATTTCCCTGTACAGTTATTTATTATACTCATCAGAGTCATTAGGCCTATAACACACTCCTACTCTCACTTTTGATTTCCCAGTGCTTATGTCTCACCAAACTGACTCGACACTGCATCGTCCAACCATGTTAACTGGCTGTACTTCCTTGGATTTTATGTGTTTCTTAACTAATAGCATAAGCCCCTCCTCCCTTCCTATCCTGTCTATCGTTTCTGTACACATTGTTCTCCACAAATTCCATTTCTGCATTCCTTATATCGGTGTGATACCACCTCTCTGATATCCCAACAATATCTGCCTTTGATTTTTTGACCAACACCTCAAATTCATCAATTTTATATACTGAACTCCTAGCATTGGTGTGCACCCAAGTATACATGCACCTGTTCCTATTCTTATCTACCCTAACAAAGCGCATGTGTTTACTTGTACCGCAATGACTCCCACCAGTCTCTGAAATCCTCTGCATCTTGTTTTCCAGGCTGCTGCTCATTCCAATAGAAGCAGTGCAAGAATCACTTTCACCTCTGCCAGCGACTACTGTAAATCTATTAGTCTGTGTATCCCCCCAACCTAGCAGTTTTCCGACCCACCTAACACTGCCTCGATAGCATTAGCAGCAAATATTGTTCCATCTTTTCTATTTAAGTGTATCCCATCCCTGTAGAATCAGTCTCTCCTGTCAACAAGCACAGACCAGGCTGAGAAAAATTCTACCCCTTGAGCCTTGCACAATCTCTCCAGGGCCGAATTGGTCGACAAGGCTCTCATCATATACTCCTTGTTATCGTGTTTGGGCAGAATTGCAGACACTTTCAAATTCAACCATATTCTAATCCCAAGTCTTTAGTCTTATTTGGCTCTTGTCATATGGCTTTAGGAGTTATCGGCACTTCTCCAATGTAATTCTATGATCTCTGAATCTAATGATCATCTCGTGAGCATTACTAATGGCTGGATGCACTCGCCTTCCACCTTTTGCAGTTGAATCTATCAAAGGGCCTGTTGAGTGAAATATTGAATGAATCTATCAAAGGGCCTATTGAGTGAAAAAAAAAGAGAAAAAAACTTTTCTCTTTTTTTTTATGGGATTTTTGCACCCCGTGACAGGTACTGTATCAAATGCACGCGGTGGTTTGTTGTGTCCAGTTACTGTTGTTGTAGAACTCTCTTACTGGCCTGCAGGTGTTCAGGATCGTGGCTTTCTGGAGTTCCTCCTCTGGGAGGCCAATTGTTGCTAGGTTCTTATGAAGTCTCTTTGAAACCATGCCATTGGTTGTCACGATAATCGGGATGGTCATTACACTTGTTCCATATTAATATTATGTTGCTCTTATATTATTTTTCCCTGATTGGAGGATTCCGCTCCGTGACGGGTACTGCTACCAAGTACACAGGGTGGTTGTAATGTCTGGTGTTACTGTTGGTCGTGGAACTCTCTGACTATCCTACAGGTGTTCAGGATTGCGACTTTCTGGAGTTCCTTGTAGCTGTTCTCTGGGAGCTGCTATGTAGGGTCTTTGGCACCACACCGGTGGTCGACACGATGATCGGGATGGACGTTACTTCTTGCATATGCCATATCTCCTTGACATCATGTCTCAGGTTCGTGTACTTCCTAATTTTTTCCTCATGGGTTTTCTGGACATTGCTAGTGTTGGGCACTGCTATGTCAATCCGTACATAACCCTTGTCCACAAGGGTTATGTCCGGTCTGTTGTGCGGGATGGTCTTATCCGTTATTATGGCGCGGTCCCAATATAGCTTGTAGGTTGGGGTTTCTTGTAGTATGGTACACTTTCTTTGGTCAACTGATATTTCCTCGCTAGCTTCTGATGTATTATCCTGGCTACCTGGTCGTCTCTATGAATGTACTCAGTCTGGGTGATCACCTTGCACCCTTATTATTATTATTTCTCCCTGATTGGGGGTTCCATCTCGTGACGGGTATTGCTACCAAGTACACAGGGTGGTTGCTGTTGTTATGTATGATGTTACTGTTGGTCGAGCAATTCTCGGCGCCTCCGTAGCCAGGTGGCAGGAGCAGCAGTGGTAGCACACGCTTCTTGATTAGACCGGGGTTCGAGCCCGTGAGCCACCAAATATGGAGGATGCGGAAAGGTCAGGGAATGACCATCGCATATCCCCGAGCAATATGGCCTTAGTTGCTATATTAATGTTAATGCCCCTAAAAACCAAATAACAACAACAACGAGCAATTCTCTGACTATGCTACAGGTGTTCAGGATTGCGACTATCTGGATTTCCTTGTGCTGTAACTGCTGAGCCTGCATCATCCCCAAGTATTTGTAGACCTCTCCCTCTTCGATGGCTTCAATCTCTTTACCAGTCTGCAGCTGGTAGTTTCCGTTGGCTAATTTTCCCTGGTGCAGTCTGTGGGTTTTGCATTTGTCTAGACCAAATTCCATCCTAATATCCTTGCAGAATTCTTCGGTGATCCGAAGTAGTGGCTGCAGTTGCTTCTCGGTTCCCGCGTAGAAATTGATGTCATCCATGTACATCAGGTGAGTGAGGGTGTACAGGTTCGCCCAGAGGCGGATTTTATGGCTGGCGCACCGGGCGCGCGCCCTGGGCCCCGACTTCTGAAGGGCCCACGCAAAACCCCAACAAATTAGTTGAAGATATTAGTTCAAAACTTTGTGATTTTTATTATGCTATTATTAATTATATTATACATATATTATATTAAATTTTATTGGAAATAAAACATTAATAGTACTTAATATTTTTTATTTATTTAAAAAATTGGTTAACATGTATTTTTATTTTCCCTGTCTCTCTCTTTTTTTTAAGGGGCCCAATATTTTCTTCTGCGCCCGGGGCCTCAACCGACCTTAATCCGCTCCTGGGTTCATCCTTCGTTCTTTGAGGTTATATCCATACTTGTTGCTGTTGAGCATGGTGGACAGCGGGTTAAGTGCTAGACAGAACCACAGTGGGCTCAGGGCATCTCCCTGAAAGATTTCTCTTATGATGGGGATTGGCCTGGTTGTGATGTTCTCGACCTTAATGGTGGTACTCCATTTCGCCATCATTTCTCCTAGGAAGTTTGTCACTATCGGATTGGCTTTGTAGATGTTCGTCGCCTCTATTAGCTAGTTATGAGGCATAGAGTCGAAGGCCTTGCGGTAATCGATGTAGACGGTGTACAGATTGCAGTGCTTCTTGTAGACTTGCTCTATAACCACAGCATCTATTGTTAATTGCTCCTTGCATTCCTTGCTCAGATGCTTGCATCCTTTTTGCTGTTCGGCCATTATGTTCTGGCTCTCCAAGTGGCCTGTATCTTCTTGGTTATGCAGCTGGTCAGGATCTTGTACATCCTTGGGAGGCAAATGATTGGCCTGTATTACACCGGGTTTCTTGTAGCTTCGTCTTTAGGCTTCAGATATGTGATTCCTTGAGTGAGAAACTTCGGGATTGTCTTTGGGTGCCTTATCATTTGGGTGAACTGTTGTGCCAGGTGCGTGTGTGCAAGTGAGCTTCTTGTACCAGTAGTTGTGGACGTTATCTATTTCTGGAGTTCGCCAGTTGTGAGAGTGTTTTACTTCTTCCTCCCGAATCTCCCACTCTTTCATCTCTTCTACGTCCTTGGTTTTCTTCCGTTATAATTCTATCCATGGGGCTCGGCTGTATGTCTTACTTCCCTGCTCCATATGTTCCCCCAAAACTCCTCAATCGTCTTCTGCTCTTGTGGTCCGTTCTCTTCTTTCCCGTCTTCTCTGAGACTCCTCTAGAAGGCTCTTTGGTCTTCATCGAAAATTCGGTTGTTTATATTTCTCTGGAAGCTCTCTTTGTATCGGTGTAATCTCCCGCTGAGAGCGAGGAGGTTCTGCTTCAGTGTGTCCCAGTACTCTCCTATTCTCTGATTTTTTTTGTCTCGTGTTTGCTGTGGACGCTGTCTCTCTTGAAGATGCTCTTCGCTTTTCCAATCAATTTCTTACTCCTATTACCCCCTTGGTACTGGGTTAATTGGCCTATCTTGACTCTTAATTCTTCAATCGTCTGCTGAAGTCTTTCCCAAGCTGGCGGTTCCTTCTGCTTTCGGTCCTTCTGCTGCTGGTCTCTCGTTTCTCTTCCATTAATCCTAGTGGATGCTATGGCAGCACAATAGTTCCTGTTGCTCAGATTATAAACCTGAGGGGGCATAGATTCAAACTGAGGAAAGACTGTTGTAGAATAGATGTGTGGAAGTTTGCCTTTAGCCAGCGGATAGTTGATTGCTGGAACAAATTTTCGTCTGTTGTTGTGGAAGTTGATAGCTTAAATAAATTCAAGGGAGAACCATCGTTGAGGAGGTAATGTGGTATTATTTGCCGATTTAGGTGATCTGTGATTCTCCACAAGGTTCTATTGGGCTTCTGCTTCGGCATCACGTGGGTCTTTGTGGGGTCCATTCCTTCGAATTCTGTTAGGGCCTTCTTCCACTTATTCTATAATAATAATTATTATTATATCCTTTGATTCAAACAAAGGTCACTTCACTATACAGGGCACAGTTACGTTAGTTCAGTGAGGGCTAACAAGGTTAATGAGAGGAGGAGGGATCATGAGGAACATTTAAACTAAGCTCAAAATTGCATCAATTCTTTTTTTTTTTAAATAGGTTTTTCTTAAATACGTCCAGGCCAGTTATAACTGTAACCTCAGGAACTAGAGATGGGGCACTTCACTAGACCTCTGAGAGGACCTGAGTGCTAAGCAGTGGATCATCTTGGTATCGTTGAGGAAAATTTGCCAATATCAAATAAACAGTATGGCTTTACACCTGGGCATGGACTCTGCTCCGCAGTTTCCATGCCCCTCTATTTCTTGTTGGTTGTGTTAGCGACTGTCTAGCTGCTAAGTACATACTTGCATGTTTGTAGATTCGCAGGGGCTTTGAGACACTGTTAATTGAAACAGTGCTTTAATGATGCCTAGATTGGTTAAGTGCTCTTCTTCCATCTATAGTGTAGTTAAAGACTACTTCGGAAACAGATCGGTTATTATCAAATCTATCTAAGGCTCGGTAACCCATAGAGTGGTCTCGTGTTATAATCACCGTCCTCCTCGCACCAGGTGGAAAGGCCTGGTTTCGAATCCCGTAAGCGATGCAAGGAGCTTTTAGGGGCTCTTTTCACTGACTGGCTGAGTTAGTCGGTCTCAAGTGAGGATAACAAGGTTCTCCACCACCAGAAACTGGAGTTTTTCGTCATGCAAAATAAGCAAACTGCCACACTATTTCTGGACACAATACATACGGGCAGATGAGGTAATTTTCCGTAATTTTCTGATGACCCTAATATGACGGGTTATTTTTTAACCCTTAGAGTAGTCAAGGCTGTCCAGAATGGTCTGTCTTTGGGCCACTAATGTAGAACCAATTCTAGAAGATTGGTTGCGCAGGCATTTTCAAAACAGTAAAACGGTAGCATATGCAAATTATTTGATCTTGTTTATGGAAGGAAATTCTAGAACACAACTGGGAAGCGTCTCACCAACTGATGCGGAAACTAATTCGCTGGTGTCAACTCCATGAATTAATTTGTCTCAAGTAATGAAACAAAAATTGTGCTTTTAAAAGAAAATTTTGTAAGAAAAAGACCACTTCATGTTCGAATCAAGAAGTTACCATTCATGGTTTTTGTTTTCGAAAGCTCTGGTTTTTCGTCCAGCAAACAGCAAATCTACCGAAGAACACACACAATTTATAGACATATTATATACAGCGCAATATGACCTGAGTTGCTGAGGCACCTAAGCCATACATCAACAAACATCATCAACATCTACCCTTCATAGCTGGCAGGTTACCAATTGACCTACACTTAGTTTACAGAGGTTCCTGTTACCACCTTCCAAAGACCATTCCATTTCAATTTTGCGAATTGAGGTAGAAGTTGCAAATGATCTGCATCATGTGAAGAAGAAAATATGGGATACATTGTCGGAAAGATAGCAAGAACGATGGATTGAATCGAAGAAGGTACCTGTAACACAATTTTTTCCTGATATCAGAAGTATTCCTTATCAAAGTCATCTGTTTTGCACCAATTTGCAAATGTACCCTCTTATTAAGGGGGCATGGGTCGATCTTTGGGAATTTACATTCGCTTGGTATATTATAACGAATTAACTGTTTCTGTGATGATACTGAGACATGAGAGCATATCTTGAATTACTGTCAAGGATATGAAGACTTAGGTTGAAGTTTATAGAAAATTCATCAGATCTGGACGAACCGACAGAGAGCTGAGCAGTCCTTAATGCGGTTGCAATAAGTGCTGCTCACAATTAGCCTTCCAATGCTTTGCAACTGCCGTTTTTAGAAGAAGGCGATCACTGCAATGCTTTGATAACTATTAGACCGAATAATTGAAGTTGGAACGGATCCAGAGAAGGCAACGAGATTGAGCACCTGTGCAATCTGATTGAGGTGTTTAAGACCTTGAATGGATTTAGTAAGCGCAATGTTGATGGTATTCTTCCTCTTGCCGTGACTACACACACATGAGGAGGCATAAATTCAAATTGAGGAAGGATGGTTGCCGGATAAATGTGCGTAAGTTTGCCTCCAGCCAGCGTGTGGTTGATTGTTGGGAAAGCTTCCTTCTGCGATTGTGGAAGTGGGTAATTTTAATAAATTCAAGAAAGTGCTAGACAAATTCTTCTGTAGGCGGAGGGTATGGACCGTGAGGTGGGCAGTATTTTTTCTTTTCTTTTCTTTTTTTTTTTTTTTTTTTTTTTTTGATGCTATGTAAGCTTGCTTTCTTGCATCATTTTCACTTACTAATACTAATAGTAAGATGCAAATTAGTTATTAACACCCTTCAGTTAAGTTTCAGAACGTTGATATTTAACTAAATCGTAAAATATCAATATTGAGAAATCATGGATTAGCGGCATTATGTTCTGGAAAATGGTGGCTAGCTTACTTGTCCTGATGGTTCCTGCAATTGGAAATAGCAAATAAATACTTATGTAACGGAAAGAGTATTATTCTTCACGTGATGTTTGTGGAATTATGATGTCATAGATATGGTTTGTTATTTAAGAATTGCGGTCTCTCGTGGTGGAATATAACACCGCGGTAAGCTAACATTTAGGCATCGTGAGGATGATCTTCTCCTCTGAGATGTTGGTGGTCTGTCTTCTACTGTACCTTCCAAAATAGAAAAATTTGAAGTTGATCACTCGTTTTTAAGAAGCAAGTGTTTTTGCCATTGGAAATGCATATAGATGAGGTACTGTGGTTCCTTTTCTGGATGGATGTCCACTTCCACCTAACAACCTTTCTGCTTGTACTGCCAAAAATGTGGCTACGTCTGCCTATGAATATTGTTCCATATGTACTAGTACGGTTATTTTCCACATGACTGACTCCCGCGGCGCCTCCGCAGTCAGGTGGGCAGGAGCAGCAGTGCGTAGCACACGCTTCTTGATTAGACCGGGGTTCGAGCCCGTGACCACCAAATACGGAGAATGCGAAAAGGTCAGGTAATGACCACTGCATATCATCAGAGCAACATGGCCTTAGTTGCTAATGCTCCTAAAAACCAAATAATAACAACATAATAATAACTGACTCCCGTGTCGTTCCTCGTGCCACATAGCTAATGACCCTGGTGTATTCTAGTATGATTCTTATGCACATGATTGTTGATTCCTGGTTCTTTGTGCCATATGATGCTTTCCTGTCAATGTAAAGGGGAGCAGAAAAGATTTATTTATTTATGACTGTTGACTCCAATATCATAAGTTATGAAATTATCATGTGTTGCCCGAAATAACTGCAAGACTGTTGCAAACAGATGCACTGAGAGGATTCCGCCCTGTGGAATCAATTTGTTGGGAAGATTGCTATGGAAGTGAGAGGGAGTTTCCTTAGTTGATTCTTCCAGTATGTGTCTATTCTTCCAGTTAGGTCTAGTAGTTTATCAGTGCTGTATATTTGTTGAAGAATTTATTAACCGTTCTCTAAAAATGTTGTTATCATTTACAGATTGTTTTCATATTGTTTGATTGCTTTATTCTCGTCTGTACTAACATCCACGGAAGGGGGAGTATTTGAAAATATTTTTAGCCCAATATATATCGCAAAGATTTTCGTGAAAGACAATATTGCCAATCTGTGCTGTGACTCTTCTTGTGTGTTCACAGAAAATTTCAGTTTGGTAACTGTATTCTCCTTTATAGAGGGCGTTAAGGTGTGGAAGGTGAACGAAAATAGAGACTATTGAGAGAATCAGGCACCGTGCAATCATTGAGTACCTTCATTTAAAGGGAATTTCGGAAATAAATTCCTGAACACGTGCAGCGAACATTGGGGAAATCTTGTGTTTCAAATCACCATAGTCAAAACCTGGTTTGCCAAATTTAAGAGTGGACGAGACATTATTGAAAATGCATCCCGCAGTGGGAGGCCTGTTACCGTGTCAACACCTGCAAATGTGAGTGCCATTAATGACCTGATCATGCATTGAAGTACAATGAGACAACATCAACACCTCTACGTTAGCCAGCTCACGATATTATGACTAGTGTTTCACAAGTGATCAACTCGAGGTTCCTAAAGCACTGATTGTAGATTAGAAAGGGAAAGAGAGGTGTTGTCGTGAGATTGTGCAGCCTTTTGAAGATAGTGAAACTTTGTTTTGGAGACGGTATCTCACTGTGGACGAAAGATGGGTGCACTATTTCGACCTTGAAACAAAAGAAAAATCTAAACAGTGGGAGCGTCCCTGCCAAATTGTTTCAAGTGCAGAAGTCGGCTGGGAAGTCATGTCATCCATCTTCTGGGATGCAGAAGGAGATGTTTTCGCAAAGAATTAAAGCTCAAAAGGCCAAGGAAATTGGTCAAAGTAGCTATTTTGCACCAAGGCACTGCACTGGTGCACACAGTGTTTGTTACTCAGGCAACACTGTGACTGTGGGAATGAGCTGTTATATCATCCGCCTTACAGAGTGGATTTGGCTCCATCGGACTATTCTACATCCAAATCTCAAAAATTCAACAGTGTACTAACGATGTGATGGATGCTGTCATCAACTAGTTTGAATCAAAATCTTCTGAATTTTATTTGAGAAAGTTACAAAAGCTGGTGGATCGTGCCAGAAAGTGCATTTACTTAACGGGAGGAATGCGTTGAAAAGTAAATGGGTTTTCAGGACTTTCCAGCATTTCTTCTATGAGAGACTAGACATTTTTCAACCTTTCCTCATATATGTATTTCCCATACCCTTGGAATGCTGAGGATTTTTGCCATTTACAGTACCTTTTATGTTTACCTCAGAAGGATTCTTTCACCTCCTGAAGCAACTGCAATAACCAATATATATATACTGTGATACAGTGATGTTTTTCCCGCAGGTAGACGGAGTTGATTGCCACGTTGCATATGGTAATGGTTGGGCTGCATCTTGAGTAATGCATAGAGGTCTGGAAACCTTATTTTAGGAAGGATGTGGATCTGTTTTAATGGGTTTAGAGAACAGAAACTAGATTATTGAAGGACACAAACGGATATTCTTCACATAAAACACTGAGAATTGCACTTTTCTGCTTCCTGGACGAAAGACTTGAGTTTCCGGGAGAAAAAAAGATGCTACCATCGCCTAATACCAAGTCAGTCACGATGTGAAAATGTCCCATAAAATTTCTTCCCGTCATAGAGGGACTCAAACTCGGGTCTATTCCACTCGGCGTGTGGAAGAAGGCCATCCTACTAACTGTACTACCCACGAGGGCACGCGGCTGACATCCTGACTCTTGCTCGAACGGTACATACAGGGTGTTTCAGTTAAACGTTTCAGAACTTCTAAGAGGGGTAGGGTACATCCTGACAACTCGAAATCATATAGCAATGTGGGGTCGGAAATGCTTTCCTGAAGCGGTGTTGTACACAGAAGCACCATAAAGAAAAGAGACCGTAAGTGAGAAATCGTTTTAATAATACATGAAAGTGTTGTTTTCCGAAGAGGCATCCTTCACAAGGGAAGGAATTTTCAACACGCATAACGACCATATCTGGGCGGTCGAGAACCCGCATGCAATACGACGTCGTGCAGCACAGATTCGATTTTCGGTCAATGTATGGGCCGGTATTATGGGAGATCACCTCATCGGACCTTACCTGTTACCGTGTCGTCTAACCGGACCTATCTACTTGATCTTTCTGCAGCAAGTATTGCCACAACTTTTGAGAGATGAACAGATTTCTGCATCGACGCAACAGACAATGTGGTTCCAACACGATGGGGCCCCTGCCCATTATAGCGGAGATGTTCGTAACTACCTGGATGTCACATTTGGTCAACAGTGGATCGGACGTGGTGGTCCCGTGCGTTGGCCTGCTCGGTCACCCGACCTATCATGTCTTGATTTTTATTTCTGGATCATATGAAATCGCTAGTTTATGACACCCCTGTTGACAATGCTGAGGAGCTGGTTGCAAGAATCGCAGTAGCTGCCGAAGAAATTCGAAATTCGCCTGGAGTATTCCAGAATGTTCAGATGTCCATGCGTCGGAGATGTGAGGCGTGCATTGTAGCCCGTGGAAGAAACTTCGAACACTTACTTTAATCCATGTACCTTTTGCTTCTTTTCATGTATTATTAAAACGATTTCTCACTTACGGTCTCTTTTCTTTATGGTGCTTCTGTGTACAACACCGCTTCAGGAAAGCATTTCCGACCCCACATTGCTATATGATTTCGAGTTGTCAGGATGTACCCTACCCCTCCTAGAAGTTCTGAAACGTTTAACTGAAACACCCTGTATAAGGAGACATAAATGTAAATTGAAAAAAGGGTAGTAGTAGGATAGCTTTGCCAGTTTTTTTCAGTCCGAGGGTGGTTAACCAACGGTGGCTGCACCGTTGTTCATAATTTGAATAAATTTCTGTAAGAATTAGGCTTGTTGAAAAGATTGTAGGAAACTAACTACCATCTGGTGTTGTGTATGCAGGTAATTTGAAAAAATTTATGGAAGAATTAATCAAATTATTAGAGCGGATGGAAGTGTGTAGTTGTTGGTTTTTTTAATTGATGCTATACGAGCTTGTTTCCTCGCGTCATTTGAAACTAATACTAAGATATCACGCCTGTTCATAACAGTCATGTACACTGAGGGGATACCTACCTAGTAACGGGTAGGCCCAACTTTCGCCCGGATAAGGGCAGTCACATGGCGAGGCATGGAGTCCACTGGTTCACAAAAGCGTTCCACAGGCATTTCCATCCATGCTTGCTGCACCGTTGTTCATAATTCGATCGCATTCCTGGGTGGACGATCTAAAGCTCAAACGGACTTTTCCACAGCATCCCAAAGATGCTACACAGGGTTCACGTCCGGTGAACGGGGAGGCCATTCCATGGTGGTAAAATCTGCAGAATACTCTTCGAAAAACCCCAGTTTATTGGGGGGGGGGGGCGGAAACTTGCTATATACACCTGAGACTGACTAACTCAGCGACGGATTGAAAAAAGCCCATAATGGTTCCTCTCGTCATCGACAGGATTCGTACCCGGGCCTTTACCACCCGGTGTGGGGATGACGGTGACGATACCACTGTGCTGTACTGTGACGATAATCTAAGATAGTCACAGTACAGCAGTCTGTTGGAAGAATGGTCAAATCCGGTGAGAAATGAATAGTCAAATTAGCATTAGCATTAGCATCGGCACATGGCGCATGAAAGCAAGCTTATATAACATCGGTCAAAAAAAACACACACATCTTTCTCATTTCACCCATCCATTCGCGCCAAATGTTTGTCTAGTTCTGCCTTGAATTTGTCTAAGCTATCAACTTCTACAACGACAGATGGAAGTTTCTTCCAACAATCAACCACCCGATGGTTAAAGGCAAACTTCCTCACATCTATCTTACAACTGTCTTTCCTCGATTTGAATTTATGCTCTCTCAGGCGATTATTCTGAGCAAGAGGAAGAATCCCATCAGCATTGAGCATGCTCAAACCATTCAAGGCTTTATACGCCTCAATCAGATCACCTCTCAGGTGCCTAATCTCCAGACACTGTAATTTGCAAAACTTAAGCCTCTCTTCGTAAGAGCAACCCTTTGTTCCATTCACTAATCTTGTTGCCCTTCTCTGTACTCGTTCCAACAGCTCTACATCCTTCTTAAAATGGGGCCTCCAGACCTGTATACAATACTCAAGGTGTGGCCTGACCGTTGCCTTATACAAGGGAATAATGCTCTCCATATCCCTACTAGCAAAAGTCTTGTATATCATTGACAAGACACCAGGGAGCTACCCTTGCAGACCGTCTGCACTGCTCAGAAAACTTCATATCTACCTGCACAATTACCCCCAGATCCTTTTCACTCTCTACCACTGTCAGTATAGTACCACACAGTTGATACGTTAATCTGGTGTTACTGCTTCCCATATGCAATACTTTACATTTGTCAATGTTAAACTTCAGTTGCTACCCCTCAGCCCATCTGCTCAATTTTTCTAGATCGTGTTGCAGCAGCGTACTGTCATTATGGTCATTAACAACCCTGCCGACCTTCGTATAGTCTGTAAATCTAGAATCCCTGTGATGCCTAGTAGAATTCATGCCTTTCAAGACTTTATACACTTCAATCAGATCACCTCTCAGGTGCCTAGTCTCCAGACACTGTGTACCGGAGAATGTAGGAAAAGGGTAGATAATAAAGGTTTCTAATTTTTTGCCCAGTGAATGCATTTTATAATAGTTCCATAGAGATCCACACTGATGGGACACCCTTAGTTTACATGAAGCTACACGTTTTATTTATTTTTTTGTACTCCAGTATTTAATTGAAACAAATTAGGAATGTTCAGTAAAAGAATCATTCTTATATCCAATCTATTCAGAATGCAGATGAAGAGGAAATATAAATTTAAACCCAAAAAATAAAAAATAAAAATACAAGTACATAATTAACATTAAAAATAGTATAAATTTTAGATACCGTATCGTAAATATTTTTTGGCACGAAATAAACCTGTTCTATAATTCCAAGGCATCTGGTGGTGATTATTCTTAACCCCACCCTGCTTCAACTCAAGCAAACGGTTAAGTGTTTAGTCACCCCGAGGTACATGGGTGATCTAAAGCTCCTACCGGGAATTACTGTGACTATTTGATGAACATGTTGACGAACTCTAAAGTAAACTGCCTTTCTGGGTAGTCGATGGTGATTGTCTGGCTTTAAGAGGAAGTTAAACTGGTAACTTCTGGTGGTAGAATGGGATAATAGGAATGAATATAGCTTGGAAAAGGTTTTTTTTTTTTTGTCTCAGAGAACAAAAAACTGGCTTCCTTGCACCTTTTGAGAAATGATGACAAGTTCTTTCTTCTTGAAGAAAAGTACTGTATTTTGTGTACGATAAGAACCCACCCGAACAATAAGACGAATCCAAGTTTTAGAAGGTAAATTTGGGGAAAAATAGTTTATTGCATATATTCGAAACATACTCATAGATTCATTTGAATTTGTTTCAAACACTAAACAAAATGTCAGTGTAGAATGAACTTTTACCTATCATAGAACGCTAATTACATGTTGTCGCTACTCTGGCCCTCTTCATTACTTATTTAATGTTCTAACCTTTCACTTTCGTCGGACTACATTATCTTGAGGGCCATCAAAACACTGCTGATTCCACATTTCTTGAAAGACGTGGTAACTGTCTTGTGTTTCACTAACTTCCACTAATATTTCGCCCATTCAGCCCTGACATCTCGTTGGTCGCTTTATTCATCGTATTGGTATCAAATCCCCAGGGTTCAGTGCTTGGCCCATCGTTGTTTTCAATATTTATTAATGATATCGTTGAGAGTATATATATCAGACTTAATGTTAAAGTTTGCAGATGATACACAGTTGGCAGGGTGGTTAACGATAATAATGATAATGACGATTATGCTACTGCAGCAAGATTTAGTAAAATTAGGTCGATGGGCTCACCAATTCAAAGTATTGCATATGGATAGCAGTAACCCAGAGTAACTTGTCAACTGTGTGGAAATACATTCAGGGTAGTGGAGAGTGAAAAAAGACCTGGGGCAATTGTACAGTCAGATATGAAATTCTCTGAGCAGTGCAGACATGCTGCCAGGACAGCTCATGGAGTTTTGTCAATGATATACAGAATTTTTTCTAGAAAGGCTTTAGTTCTGCGAATTGCAGCGTCTAGAGACTAGAAACCTGCGGGGTGATCTGATTGAGGTGTTTTGAATCGATTGAGTAAGCTGAATGTGAATGGCATTCTTTCTCTTACTAACTACACACGAGGGGGCATAAATTTAAGTTGAAGAAGAGTGGTTGCAGGACAGATATGCGGAAGTTTGCCTTCAGCCAGCGAGTGGTTGATTGTTGGAATAGGCTTCCATCTGTTGTTGTGGAAGTAGATGGTTTGAATAAATTCAAGGAAGAACTAGAGAAATTCTTTGAGGGTAAGGATGGGTAAAATATGTACGATAAGAACCCACTATGTGTGCGCGTGCGTGCATGTGTGCAGACCTAAGTGCGTACACGCGCCTCCTTCTCTTTAGTCCATTTCTCAAATAATTTAAAGAGTTTGCTGATTGAGATGTCTGATAGCTGCAGTCTGCTAAGGCCTCTGGGAATTACAGACAGCTCCATCTTTAATTCTTTTTTGGAAGACTACCTGGATGTTTTGTCAATATTGTCTCTAGCTACGACTAAAGATAAAAACAATTACATTATGCGCCTAGTAAAATTGGACCATAACACATAGGGAAGTTTTAAGCAATATTTTCCAGGGGGAAAAAAAGATTGCGTCTTTTGGCACGGAAAATATAGTGCTTCAGCCTGTGAAATTATTGAATCCAGGCTTTTTTATAAAGGTGAAAAAGACAGAGAGACTCAAGAGGGAAAAATTGACTGCTGGTATATTGTAGCGTAATGATGATATTTTCGTTAGCAAAGCATGAGTTATATAATACAAAATTTATTTATTATTTATTTATGAGTGAAATTTTTTCCTAAATTTATGAACATTTATTTGTAAATTAAAATCATTCACCGTTCTCCCTACCGGTTATTCAATATAAATTATCCATGCTTTACAAAATGCTTTTTTTTTTTTTTGAGGAAAGAAAGTATAAGAATTGCAGCGTAGTGATAAATAGAAGGATATTGAAAAATAATATAGTTTCGTTTGATTAGGTATCTTCTTTACATCTGTTCTAAGTACTTTTTCCTCAGCTTCTCACTTTCTTGCTTCCACCTTGTTAAGATGGAAACATGAAAGTGCTTTTCTTCTTATATGAACTCTTAGGAGAAAATGAATAGTATCGATGGATTTCATGTAGTGGAGCGGCAGAAAAATTAATGCAATATTATGTGGACCGTTTCGCGCTTGTATCATGGCGGGACGGAATGTTTTGGGATGATAACCATCCAGGCTCTTAAAATTCTTGACATGACCTTTTCCTTATATAAAGTAATACCGACCGTATTTGCTCATGGACAGTATAGGAAGTATAACTACTATGGTTTTACACCTTGTGAAACCATAGTAGTTATAATCTCTATACTGTTCATGGATTTCAAGAGCCAAATGGCCATGTGAATAAAATATGAACGCTACAATACAGGGACACATCCAACTGTAGACCGAGCCTACATGAAAAAGTTTTTCAATACTAAAAGAGGGTAACCTGCAATAAAGCTGTTTAGGAAATTTCCACAAAAAATTTTTGATACCGGGCCCTCTTTGCCTTAGTTAGATACAGTCGTCAGTCAAAACTGAAGGACGCTTTTCTTTGAGTAGGAAAGAAACTCTTACGGGTATTTTGACATGATTGGTTAGTCAGTCGAAGAATTAAGATTAATGATTTTATCTTTTAACAAACAATTTACAGGCTCAAATCGCTCATGAAGGGGACAACAGACAAAATTATAAAGTAACCTCAGGGGCTCACATCTGGTGAGTATGGGCTTGGCACACCGAGGGTCCTGAGCTTGATATCATCCTTCTTCTCTTTCTTGGTGATTCCCTTCTACTTCTGACTCTCTCTCTCTATCTCTCTGTGAGGGTAATTCAGATTTTTTTTTTTTTTTGGCTTGTGCAGCATAAGCCTCAGGCTTGCTTGCACCATATGACTAATAATAATAATAATACTCAACCACAATAGTCTAATCTAAGCAGTATGGCTCACATTTGGTGAGTATGGGCGTGGCAAACCCAGGGTCCTGAGCTGGATATCATCATTTGCTTTCTTGGTGATTCCCTTCTACTTCTGACTTCTAAAAAATTCCCGTGTTTCCTTGCACCTTAAGGCTAATAATAATAATAATATCCCTGTTATGTAAAAAAAAAAAAAAAAATGTATTTCAGATTTCTTGATTTGAATTTAATTCGCAGCGCCATCTATTGTATAACCATATATAGGAAAAAATATTCAAATATAGGTGGATTTTGGATTATACAATAACTTGTAATTATAATCATTTAAATAGTAAGAGCATATTTTGTTCGTTAGTGATAGTGGTTAGAATAGCGTCATTTAGCTCTCTGAATTATTTTATTATCGGTTTTGGTTTTTGAAATAAAAATTTTTGTACTGGTTTAGCGTGATACTGAAAATGTAAGTAATTGAAGTGCTAATTATATTTCACTATTAATTTTGTATGTATTATTCAAATTATTCCAGAACTGTCATACGCCCGAAACTTCAGTAACATTTTCTCAAAGATGAGCATAAATTCATATTGAGGATGGATGGTTGCAGGATAGATGTGCGGAAGTTTGCTTTCTGCCAGCTGGTAATTAATTAATTGCTGAAACAAACTTCTGTGTAATTGTGAATGATGGTAGTTTGAATGAATTCAAGGAAGACCTAGACAAACGGCTGGACTAACTGTGGGAGGGGATGGACAAGTGATGTTGGAGGGTTTTTTTTTTTTTTTGTTGATGCTATATAAGTTTGCTTTCTTGCGTTATTTGCTATTACTAGTAGTAACATCCCTAATAGATATTGCACTTCAGAACAAGTATTATCATTCAAATTTTGGATAAGCTTATGTGACTTGCAAGCTGTTTCCAGTCTGTCCTGTATACAGGATGTAGCGTTATGCCATATACGAACTTGCACTTTCACAACACACCTTATATAAAGTTCCACAAGATAAATATAACCAACCTTTTTAGAATTCCACATCACAATAGTTCTTTCTAATTAATCCTATTATATAGCCTGTGTGAACACACCACATTGTAAGTAGCAAAAAAAGGGCTTTTAATTCAAAAAGGTAATGTATAGTAAGGTTTCCTTGATCCTTCTAGCCTCAGCCTGGAAGATGGTAAAAAACTATTCTTGAGTATACTTTTTATCATCTTCCAGCAGATTTCTGCTGGAATTCACATCCATTCCTCCCTCAGAGCAGCTGCTAGACCTGGTTTGGAAGAGGGCTATTTTGTATTCTGCCTAATCCAGCACTCCAATTTGTCATGCAAACATGTTCAGTGGGATTGAAGTCTAGGCTGTGAGCCGGCCAATCCAACTTTTTGATATCACTGATAAAATCAGTCCTGTATGATATTGACAGGGTCTATTTCCTTAGTATAGACACATTGTAGCATAGCGTAGCACAGACAAAATTGTCTAGAACATCTAATTTGGGCATGGGCTTCGGTTAATGACTGTCACCAAATCTGTTTCAGATTTGGGACATGATCAGAGAGTCTTTCTTGATTCTCTATAACATCGGGAAATACTCCCTGATCAATCTCCACATCCAGACATTCTGTAGCACCTTCTGTCACTAGTGTTCAGGCCACAGACGTTGGAAACAGGGACAACAACACTTCAAATGCCATTTCATATTGCTGACTGTAATATTGAGCTCATGCACAGTTGCCATGCAGTTTAAAGCAGCGTTCTGTGAAATACTGACATGCTGATGTGAGTTCCTGTAGCCTTTTTGGACCTAGTTAATGAGTTCCACAGATTCCAAACATTATGAACCAGATGCTTTTGGAACTGGTTCATGAAGTTTTCCCCAGATAAAGCACGAACCGCCATTCCACATTGAAAGTCTAACTTTCACTCCATGACTTGTGCTGTCTTCTGACATATTTTGACAGGGTCACTTGTGAGCTGGATTTAGGGAATAATTTTGACATTGTTTATTTAAATTTTAGCAAAGCATTTGACTCATTTCCACATGAGCAGTTATTTTATAAGCTGGAACAGGTTGGAATAGCAAGGAAAATCCTTAGATGAATAGTAGGATGGCTTCGGGGCAGGAGATAGAGGGTTGTGATAAATGGTTATTTCTTAGATTGGGTTAATGTAACAACTGGGGTTCACCAAGGAACATTATTGGGACCATTGTTGTTTTGATTTTCTTAGATGACATTGATGAAGGGATAGAGACTGGTGCAGCATAAGCCTTAGGCTTCCTTGTACCATACGGCTATTACTAATGAATACTGTTGCACAAGGACACCGACATGATTTATATTGATATGTCTGAGCTTATGTGCATGAGTTGCCTTCGTCCTGTACTTCAAATGAATAGTGCTTCTCCCCAAGAAGTGTCATCATAAGTTCTCTGCCACATTCAGCCCTGGGACAGCCAGAACCCAATTGCATCTCCTTATTTCCTAGTCTGTAGCTCTCTCTCTCTCTCCTTCAGCCTACAAAACACATAACACTATCAAATAATACAGCATTCTCAATTCTCCTTCTCAGTCTCTTGCCTATCACCTTTCCTTCAACTTTGTGTCTTAATAAACCTTCTCACCTCAGCACATGTCCAATGCGGTTTTTCTTTTTTCCTTAAAACCTTTATCTTGCTTTTCTTAATATTTCCACATTTCTGATCCTTTCCTCTCCATTTCACACTTTCAAACTTTATCTCCATCTCAAAAACTTCTATCTCCTCTTTAGTTCCCATGAAATACAGGTTGCTGTTTATTTGTAATGAAAAAAATACTGTTTCTCATGGCATGCATTGCAGCATATTTCTTAAGAAGAATTGCTGTTTATTTGAAGAGTGAGTTGCTCCCCATTATAAGATTGCATTTTACCAAAAACCTGGTGTGCTTTTGCCAACTTATGTACTTTAATGTTTATAGCTCTCAAGTGCCTGAAGTTTTGTCCTAATTTACCCAAAGTAAAGAACCTGTTTCAAAATAAACCTGACCACTATTTTGTTTGATAAGTAGTACATGCAAACATTTACCAGAAACTTATGTATCTACATAAGTTTCTAGTAATTGTTACCAACCAAATTATAGACCTTGTCTTTCTTGTTAGATGATCTACTTTGTAAGTATCTCACTCAGTTTTGATATATTCATTTTAACTCATAAAATACCAAAAAATTGACAAAAAGAATATAGTATTAATAGCAGGAAAATGATGTAAGGAAGCAAGCCAAAACATCGGTCAAAAAAAAAAAAAAACAGCTACACTCGCCCTTATTTGTGTAATCCCTCTTTAATTTGTTCAAACTACCCACTTCGTAGATACAAAATGGAAGTTTTCTCCACCATCGGTTACTCACTGGGTGAAAGTAAATTTTTGCACTTTATCCTACAATCTTTCTTTTCCGGTTTACATTTATTTCCTCTTCTGCATTGTGTGTCATCCAAGAAAGAATATTATTATTCTTTACATTATTGTAAAATAAGATTGTAATACTGTCATTTAATAATTAATACTTTCAAAGTTCATGCACAAGTGCATGGTCTTTGAAAATTTTTAAAAATGATTCTTTTTTGCACAATAAACTATCCCACAAAAAAATAACTCATTAAAAATAATTAGCAAAAAAATTAGGTGAAATTTAATGACATGCTGCACAATATATATGTACTTACTGTACTACTGCAGTTATTAATTTGGAAGAAGCAAAACTGCTCTACAATATCTGAGTAGATTGTTTTACTAGTATGTTTAAGGCAAAATGTTCGAGACCACAAGTTAGGCGCGATTCTGTCCATTGCTTAATTGACTTTAGAAAACATTAAGTTCAGTCACTTATTCCGATGATGAGAATTCTTATTATCTATGTATACAATTTTATAGCTCCCATTATTGTGTGATTCATAAAACTAATTGCATTGTTTGGAAACTGTTTGATTTCTTATTATCAGCTACTACATTAAATGATGCCAAAATGTTAATTGCTTTGTGGCAATTTGTATGCTGAAATGCGTTCGGCCGTTGTTGGTACACAATGGAATGTATTTATGATAGAAGCATGAAATTCATTGGGGAACAATGAGTGATTAAATACCATATATTGCTGACATTAGGGAGATCCAGCTTTTTCTGACTTGGTATCAAAACAGATAAAATGAGAGGTTTCAGGCCTCGTGGGTTGTTGCAGACAGCAAGAACAGTTCCTTATCACTAATTGCGCATTTTTCAAAATGGGATTTCATTTTAAAAAATTGAGAAATAAACAGAAATCCAACACTGTATTCACATGACACTAATAATACTGTTATATATTGAAGAACACATAACACATTGTAAGAGAGCAATACAGGAAAATTGAATGTTACTAAAAACAGATGTTTTCAAGAATCAGTATTAAATAATTTTTGACATGTTACTTTAATCTCAGGAGGAGAAATAACACTTACAGCTATTTGCATGGCTGTGGTTCACACAAGGTGAAGAAATGGGCTTATATTTCTCAACGTTCTTGTCCATTGGTTGGACTATGGTTTTTTATGATCATTAGAAAAAATACTTAAGTAATATTTAAAGCACTGTTTTTCTAACTTTTCTTTTTAATTTGCCATCTTCCCCCTCTTAATCATTACTTCTGATGGGCATACTCCACTCAGACATTTTTGCTAATTGTCATTTGTACAATTATGGTAATTCCTTACCATACTGCACCTTACTTGAAATATCTTTGTTTCCCCCACAGTATGAGCAGCACCATATTAAAAGACATGAAAGAGAGATTAAAGACAGACAGATAGAGAGATATTATTTAATGAATTTTAGACAATAGATCTGAAATGAGATGAATCTGTTACATTAATGAATTAATGTATATTCAAATTTTCTTTACAAAATATTGCTGAATAATGAATAGGATGTTATTTATTTTAATTTTAAAGAAATTAACTGAAAAAATGTTGTCACTGTAATGCATTTCATTTTAAAGGAAGTGCATACAGTTGATGTGAATGGACAGTGCAATGTTGAGTCAATTTAGTGTGACATAAGCACTGGGAAAGCAAAAATTGAGAGTAGGAGTGTGTTATAGGCATCATGACTCTGAGTACAACAAACAGCTGTACAGAGAAATAGTGGGCCAATAAATCAAATTGTCTTATAATGAGGGATTTTAACTTCCCAAATATTGACTGGAATGTGTGGGTTGGTCACTCACACAATAGCAAGGCTTTTGGATTTATTGGATGATTGTTTTCTATAGTAGCATGTTCAAGAGGCAACCAGAGGGAGTAATACTCTTGATCTCTTATCAGCAGTGATTATTCGTGCATTAAGATTCTGCAGATAAAGGAACCACTAGGTGTCACGGTGTACTGATGTGGGATTTACTCAAAGATGTTAAAATCCCTCAAGAGGGAGCAATACTCTTGATCTGATTATCAGTAGTGATTCTTCATGCATTAAGATTTTGCAGATAAATGAACCACTAGGTGGCAGTGATCACAGTGTGTTGAAGTGGGATTTACTCAAGGAGGTAACTACCATCAGAGGTAAAGGGAAGGGAAGGGTTTTTGTTTTCGAAAAGGCGACTATGATGGTCTGAGACAGTATTTAAATTCTATACAGTGGGACCAACTGATGATGTTACCAACAGCAAACTCAAAATGGGAAGCATTCAAGGAACTAATCTTGGAGGCTACCAGGCTTTACATACCAACTAAGAAATATTGTTCAAGGTTTAGGCCTAAATGGTTGTCAGATGAACTAATGAGACATGTGGCAGAGAAGAAAAATGCATGGGATACATACAAATTAAAGGGTGACATGGAAGCCTATGATAGATATAAGTTGGTCTGTAACCAAGTCACAAAGGAGATTAGGCAGGCAAAGGCAGACTACGAAAAATCCTTGGCAAAGGATGCAAAGAAAAACAGAAAAGAGTTCTTTACATATTTAAACTCAAGAAGGAAAGGGATGAATCAGATTGGTCCACTGGATATTGATGGTTCAACAGTTGAGGATCCTGCTCAGGTGGCTAACAATCTAAACGAGTATTTTGCATCTACATTCACGCATGAGGAGTTATTCAGGAAGGAGAATGATGTAGGTAGAGTAAACATTGGCAATGAGCTGGATGATTTTGTAATAACTGAGAGGAAAGTGGAGGAGAGATTGTTGAGGATAAACATAAAAAAGGCACCTGGGGTGGATGGGATCTATCCAGTTATATTAAAGGAGGCAGCAAAGGAAGTAAGCAAACCCCTAGCCATAATTATGAGAGCTTCTTTGGACTCAGGGGAGGTACCCATAGACTGGAGATGTGCAAATGTAACCCCAATTCACAAAGGAGGATCAAAGGCTAACACAAGTAATTATAGACCTGTTAGTTTAATTTCTGTTCCAGGTAAATTAATGGAGGCACTGGTTAAAGAAGCACTGCAGGATCATCTAGACAAGAATTCAGTTATAGCTCAGACACAGCATGGTTTTGTTAAGGGCAGGTCTTGCCTGACCAATTTGATTGGATACTATGATGTAGTCACAAAAGAACTGGATGCAGGGAATAACTTTGATATTATATATTTGGATTTTAGAAAGGCTTTTGATACTGTTGCACATGGAAGACTGCTGCACAAATTGGAGCAGTGTGGCATTGGAGTCAAAATTGCTGCTATGGATAAGGGGATGGTTGAGTGGCAGAAGACAGAGAGTGGTAATCAATGGACACTGCGCAACGTGGACTAATGTTATTAGTGGAGTTCCTCAGGGTTTAGTGTTCGGTCCGTTGTTGTTTTCGGTGTTTATGAATGATATTGATGATGGGATATCAAGTTCAATGTCCAAGTTTGCAGATGATACAAAGGTTGGCAGGGTTGTTAAGGACACTACTGACGCTATGCTGCTGCAACAGGATCTGGAAAGGTTGAATAGATGGGCTGAGAGGTGGCAAATGAAGTTTAACATTGACAAATGTAAAGTACTACATATGGGAAACAGTAACCCCAGAGCAACGTATCAACTCTGTGGTACTACACTGACAGTGGTGGAGAATGAAAAGGACCTGGGGGTAATTGTGCAAGCAGATATGAAGTTCTCTGAGCAGTGCAGACGAGCTGCAAGAGTAGCTCATGGTGTCTTGTCAATGATATACAGGAATTTTTCTAGCAGGGATAAGGAGGTGATTATTCCCTTGTATAAGGCAATGGTTAGGCCACATCTTGAGTACTGTATACAGGTCTGGAGGCCTCATTTCAAGAAGGATGTAGAGCTGCTGGAACGGGTACAGAGAAGGGCAACAAGATTAGTGAATGGAACAAAGGGTTGCTCTTACGAAGAAAGGCTTAAGTTTTGCAAATTACAGAGTCTGGAGACTAGGCACCGGCGAGGTGATCTGATAGAGGTGTATAAGGCTTTGAATGGTTTGAGCATGCTCAATGCCAATGGGATTCTTCATCTTGCTCAGAATAATCACCTCAGAGGGCATAAATTCAAATTGAGGAAGGACGGATGTCGGATAGATGTGCGGAAATTTGCCTTTGGCCAGCGGGTGGTTGGTTGGTGGAACCGACTTCCATCCCTTGTTGTTGTTGAAGTTGATAGCCTAAACAAATTTAAAGCTCAACTGGACAGGTATTTCGAACGAACGGAGGGGTGAAATGGGAGTGGTGTGTTTTTTTTTTTTTTTTTTGGCTGATGCTGAATAAGCTTGCTTTCTTGAATCATATGCCTCTGCTAATGCTAATGCGACTAATATCAGGGGTAAAGGGAGGGGATTTTGATTTTGTAAAGGTGACTATAGTGGTCTCACAGTTTTTGAATACTATACAGTGGGACCAACTGATGATGTTACCAACAGCAAATTTTAAATGAGAAGCTACTAGGCTTTTCATACCAACTAAGAAATACTGTTCAAGGTTTAGGCCTAAATGGATGTCAGGTGAACTAATGAGACTCGTGGCAGAGAAGAAAAATGGATGGAATACATATGAATTATCAGGAGACAGACACCTATAGTAGATATAAGCTAGTCTGTAATCAAGTCACAAAGAAGGTTAGACAAGCAGAGGCAGATTACAATAAATCTTTGGCCGAAGGATGCAGAGAAAAACAGCAAACACTTTACTTATGCAACTCTAGAAGGAAGGGGATGAATCAGATTGATCTACTTGACATCAATGATTCAACTGTCGATTCTGCTCAGGTAGCTGGCAAACTGAATGAGTATTTTGCACATGAGGAATTCTGTAGGGAAGTGGAGGCCAGAAAATTATCAAACTCTAACAGGGAGCGAAATGATTTCATAATAACTGACAGCAAAGTGGAGGAGAAATTGTTGAAGTTAAACATAACATAAAGGCACCTGGGGTCCATGGGATCTATCCAGTTAGCATTAGTAGAGGCATATGATGCAAGAAAGTAAGCTTTTATAGCATCAGCAAAAAAAAAAAAAAAATCCTTCCCATTTCACCCATCCATTCACTCCAAATGTTTGTCTAGTTCTGCCTTAAACTTATTTAAGTTGTTGACCTCCACTACAACAGAGGGAAGTTTGTTTCAACTATCAACCACCCACTGGCTAAAGGCAAATTTCTGCACATTTATTCTACATTTATCTTTCCTCAGTTTAAATTTATGTCCCCCTCAGGTGAGTAATCTGAGCAAGAGGAAAAGTCCCATCAGCATTGTCCTTACTCAAACCATTCAAGGCCTTATACACCTCAATTAGATCAGTTATATTAAAGGAAGTAAGAAAACCCTTAGCCATGATTATGAGAGCTTCCTTAGATTTGAAGGATGTCCCCTTGGTCTGCAGATGTGTAAATGTATCCCCAATTCACAAGGGGGGAAATCAAAGGGTGACACGAATAATTACAGACCTCTAAGTTTAACTTCTGTTCTAAGAAAATTAATGGGGTCACTGGTTCTGCAAATTGCAGTGTCTGGCTGGAGACTGGGCACCTGCTAGGTGATCTGAGTGAGGTATATAAGGCTTTGAATGATTTGAGCGGGCTCAATGCTGAGGAATACTTCCTCTTGCTCAGATTACAAACCTGAGAGGGGCATTTTCTTTTTTTTTTCTTTTTAGCTGATTCTATATAAGCTTGCTTTCTTGCATCATATGCCTCTGCTAATGCCAAAGAAGCACTGCAGGATCATTTAGACAAGACCGCAGTTATAATTCAGACACAGCATGTGTTTGTTAAGGGGAAGTGTAGTATGACCAATTTGACTGGGTATTATGATGTGGTCATAAAGGAACTGGATGCAAAAGATAATTTTGATATCATATACTTGGATTTTAGGAAAGCTTTTGATACTGTTGCCTATGGAAGACTACTGTACAAATTGAAGCAGTATGGCATTAAGGGCAAGGGCAAGTTGCTACAATGGATAAAAGGATGGTTGAGTGGGAGAAGACAGAGTGGTGATTAATGGACACTGCTCTTTGTGGACTAATGTTATTAGTGGAGTCCCCCTGGGTTCGGCATTGGGCACATTGTTGTTTTCTGTATTTATCACTGATATTGATGAAAATATATCAGTCTTAATGTCCAACTTACCAGATGATAGAAGGTAGGCAGGGTTGTTAATGGTAGTAATGACAATGTGCTACAGCAACATGATCTAGAAAAGTTGGGCAGATGGGCTAAGAAGTGGCAACTGAAGTTTAACATTGACAAATGCAAAGTACTGTATGTGGGTAGCAGTAACCCCAGAGTAATGTACCAACTGTGCTGTACTACACTCAGGGTAGTGGAGAATGAAAAAGACCTGGGGTAATTGTGCAGTCAGATATAAAGTTTTCTGAGCAGTGTAGACAGGTTGCAAGAGTAGCTCATGGGGTCTTGTCAATGATATACAGAAATTTTGCTAGCTGGGATAAGGAAGTGATTATCTCCTTGTATAAGACAATGGTCAGGCCTCAATTGGAGTACTGCATATAGGTCTATGTTACCAGGCAGTACTAGGTGGTAGATGACTCTCATCAACCGGTGCAATACCACCACTTTGCTTATTGGAGGCTTGAAGTGGTGGAACCCATGTTTAGTCTCTAGAGCTAAGTTCTGGTCAACCCTTCCCCATCTCTTCCATCATGCAGTATGATTGATGACTTTTGAGGTTATGATGAACATCGTGGTGAGATCCAATATTCCTTACATTTCGAGGGTACAGCTTAAAACGGTGTTCGCAGGCCGGCCGCTAGTTAGTACACCGGACCGAACCTATTGGTAACTCTCTAGGAGGCTTCCGGATCAGCTAGTGTATAATCTTGCTACCTCTACTCTGCCAGATAGTGACTGGAGGGAGTCCGAGTAGTGTGTATGCAGGGAGCATTGTCGAGGCCACGTTATGTCAAGGATCTGGGTATATTCTTACCATGTTAGTAAATTGATAAGAGGAGTTTACCTCAATATAGTACGTGGAACACTTCCGTATGATACCCTCCAGAAATTAAAACGGAAAAAACGAAAAAATCGACAACTTACCGGTACATTAGAGTAAAATATAAATAATTAAAGTGAAATATAAATAATTAAATAATCAATTTAACACAATTCAAAATCAATTCAAAACAATTAAAATTCAAATTAACGCAATTAAAAGAATCTAACGAAAATATTCAAAACGATTTTCCTTCCTTGAAGTGAGGAAGTGAGGAAGGAAAATCGTTTTGAATATTTTCGTTAGATTCTTTTAATTGCGTTAATTTGAATTTTAATTGTTTTGAATTGATTTTGAATTGTGTTAAATTGATTATTTAATTATTTATATTTCACTTTAATTATTTATATTTTACTCTAATGTACCGGTAAGTTGTCGATTTTTTCGTTTTTTCCGTTTTAATTTCTGGAGGGTATCATACGGAAGTGTTCCACGTACTATATTGAGGTAAACTCCTCTTATCAATTTACTAATATTATTACCAACGTAGAACATATTGAGTAATACAGCTCTGATTCATACTATCTAATTCTTACCATGTGTATGCCATATCCAAAAACTTCATTACTTCATACAGCATGTCCGACCCACTTTTTCTTACTATTGAATACACCATGAATTTTTTTTTTTTTTTTTTATGTGAACCCCAAAAACGAGAGGTATTAGAACTTATAGTACTTAGTACCGTGTTTGGGTTGGAGGTTGAGAAGACGAAAGAAGATATTTGTTGACATTGGACTTGAACTTCTGTAGATTGTAATTTTCAGGAAATATGTATGAAGGAAGGTTGTTCCAGAAAACGGCAGTTGAATGAATAAATGAGGAAGATGAAAAGTTGGTTCTGTGAGTTTGAAGTTGGACAGTAAATGGATGTTGGCTGGTGGCGGCACGTGTTCGGACTGTTTTGAAAGAGAGAGCGGGAATTATAGAAGCCAATTCAGAAGAACAGTGCCCATGGAAGTATCTGTAGAAGAGGCATGCAGCAGAAACAGTACGTCTATGAAAAAGCGAGTGGAGAGACTCTGTTAGAGATGAATCATTAATTAACCTAACTGTCCTCTTCTGAATGGAATCAAGAAGCCTGAGAGAGGTTTTGGGGGCACCACCCCAGATGTGGGAACAATATTCCATGGCATGGCAGATTTGCGATTTATACAGAGTGAGCAGCTGTCTGGAAGAAAAGTAACGCCGAGAGCGAAAGAGAAAACCAAGTTTTTTAGATGCAGAGGAAGCAATATTTGTAATGTGCTTGTGCCAAGAGAGATTAGAAGTCAGGGTAATCCCCAAAAGAGATATATCATTTTGCCTAGAAATCGGAGTGTCACTAAAGATAAGCATAGGAGCAGAAGAATCCTTTTTGTGAGATATGACAGTGAATGAATGTTACTGCCGGAGGTCAAAGTAATTGTTCTTGTCCTCCAAAATCTTGACATATATCCTCATGATTATATCCTTCATTACATCTGTGACAGGTCAATATTAATTCTGTCTACATTCTTGTGTTAAATAAGAGTCTTTCTTGTGTCCAGTATTCAGTCAGTTAATTGTGGAGCACTGTAACACAAATGGGGGAAAATAATACTACTCTGCATTTTGAAAAAAATTCACCGATGTTTTCTCAGAAAGTGTATTGCTGAATAATTTTTTAATGATTTCAAAAATCACTTCCGTTTGTTTCCATCATGTTAGGTTTCTTCAAAAATAATGAAAGAAACTGATTTTTCACAAATTTTTATTCAATTTGGCAGAATCTGTGCACTTAAATTATAACAAAATGTTACTTTTACTAGACTTATGTTTAAGTACAGATAACCCTCGTATAACATGGTAGTTAGGTTCTTATAAAATCTCATGTAGTACGAAACATTGTTATATGGGACTAAGAACCAGTACAAAAAGGGGGATTACATTCCAAAAGCTAACAATAATACACTTTTTTTTTTTTTTTTTTTTTTAGAACTATTGGAAACTTAGTTTTTAATAACTGAACAAACATCATTCAAACTGTGTGATAAATATATGCCAGATAATGTACATTCATTTTAATTTTCTTTCTCTTCATCGCTTCTATGCACAATCAACCGATAACATTTTCTCTGTTGTATATCTTTACCTTCTGGACTTTCTTCTGTAGCATCTAGTGTGGGGTTACCATCCGTTCTCTTTTAACCGGATTTTTTGTCTAAAATTTTTGTCCGGGTGGATTTTTATAAATTTGTCTAATTGTCCGGGTTTTTATATTATATGCCATTTTTTTATGCAAGCTCGACTAAAACTACCGAGATTACGTTATACAGAATCTTTTTCGGAATAGCAGACGATTCTTCAATCCGAATTTCCGTGTTGACAATTAGGCAGAAGACCCCGACGATGCTCAGTTTAGTGCATTGAGATTGTTACCAACCCATGCCTGCTTCAGAATTTACGCACATATATAAATTTTATATAGTCTAGCAATACAATATTTTGGTTTAGAGAGTAGATAACACGTGAAGATCAGATGGTGTGCTAGAAAAAGATATATAAATTACAGGAATTCCAGCATGTCAAATAAATATTGACAGTTAGAGGGACTGTTTTCTCTAGAAATTGATTGCAGCATATGTAAACGTGGATTCGAGCTGTGTGCACACCAAATTGATCGAAAGTTGGGTACTGTCGACTAAATTTGGTATGCTTATCAACGATCCAATCAAGAGGCAGACACTAGTTTATTTAATACCAAAGTTTACCTTTTTTTAAAATACTGTTTTTCACTTTAATAACAAAAATATTTATTATCCATCTTTATACCTGTAGGTGCTTTTCTGCAATTAGGTCAGTTTAGTTGTGAATGCAAAACATAACCTAACCTTGATAAAATTTATGCTTCACTACTTACAATAAAAAATATTTATTATTATTTCAATTATAAAAATTAATATTATAAAGACTATACTTCCCCAAAATGCATAAAAGGAAGTGCATGTTTACAGAAGAGAAGAAAAACAAATTTCCTTGTTTTGTATCTGGCCGAGAGGAATTGGAAGCTGAATGTATAGTTTGCAGAATGGGGACATTATGTTTCAGAAGCCAATAAAGGGGTTAGTGATTTGAAGCAACACATTGAAACTGAGAAGCACAAGAAAGCAGTTCAGGGTGAGGCCTCTTCGGGAAAGGTTACAGATTTTTTTGTCAAAGCTGTCGGTAAAATAGAATATGATCTGGCTGCTGCAGAGGGTACCTTTGCTTTTCATGCTGTTAAACATCATAGTAGTTAAATTTCAATGGATTGCACAACTGTCATGTTAAAAAATGTATTTTTTGATTCTGAGATAGCAAAAAGACTTTCCTGTGCTAGGACCAAGACAGAAGCCATTGTAAACTTTGTACTTGCAAATCATTCTCTTAATGTTACTGTAAAAACTTTAAAAGAAAATAAAAATGGCATACTATGGGGTCTCAACTGATGGAAGTAATCATGGTTCTGAAAAAATCTTCTCATTAATTATTCAGTATTTTGATGTAAATGGAGGGTTACAAACAAAATTAATTGAATTACAGAAGATGCCTAACGAGACTGCAGATACCATTTCTACGTATGTTAAAGAAACTCTTGAAAAAAATGGTTTGTGTGAAAAATGTATTGCATTCACTGGGGACAATTGAAATACAATGTTTGGAGGACTGAGACGAAATGAAGAAGGGAATAAGGTCTTTGCAAAATTAAAGAAATTGTTGCATAACAAGACTTTGATTGGAGTGGGCTGCCCTGCACATATTTTGAGCAATTGTCCCCAATATAGACAGCTCCTTTCTCACAGCAAGACGAGATGGCTTTCATTATTTCCAAGCATCACAAGGCACATAATGTTTCCAGCTTTACAGGCTTATTTTCTGTCCCAAAAAAAACCTCCCATTGTGATTAAAAGGTTCTTTGAAAATGGATTTAGTGAGATTCATCTTTGGTTCATGCAATCACTTGAGTGTATTCCATACACACATACAACGAATTGAAAGGGAAAGTAACTCAGCTGCAGAAGTGCTAGATGTCTTGGTCTCAGTGAAAGAAATTATCTCGAAACGGATGGATCACAACTTCATGCCATTAAGAGTAAAGAAAATGCTATACAAAAAACATGATGAAGGACTTGTACTTGAATGTGAAAAATTTTCTAGTGATACAAAAAATCTGTATAAAAATTGCATGGAATATTTAGATAAGTGGCTTCACCATATGGAATCCATTTCCTATTTTATATGGATGAAAATGGATGCAGTACCAAGCTGGAACGATGTAGAATGTTCTATTTCCTACTTGATTGACAAAGGGGTAACAGTTTATGATGTTAAGTGTTTTGACCAATTTATTTGAGTGTCAAATGAATAATAAAGACTTTAAAAATGAAAAGTTGGCCAAATATTTTAGTAATTCAAAAAATATTGAATTCCATTAAATCGAATTCAATTGAACTGTTGAAAATTGCCCAGTTTTTCTTTGCAATTCCTCTTCACAATGCAAATGTAGAGTATTCTCTCTAATGCAAAGTCAGTGGACGAAAGAAAGGAATAGGTTAAATGTCAATTCTGTAAAAGGTATTTTGTTTTTGCAGTACAATTTCAAACATATGTCATGCGTTGATTTTTACACATATTTGAGAGGCAATCCAGAGCTACTGAAAGAAATAATTTCTTGAGACAAATATGAATGTACTAATCCTAAACATCAGTAAATGTGGTTTACATTGTCTTTATTTTATTATTTGCATAATATATTTTTCCTCTTTTCTGTCCTCTTTTATTCGCCCCAAAACATGTAAATGTCCTCTTTTTATGAGTGCAGAAGCTGGTAACCCTAATCTAGTGTATCCTCTGCTCTCTCTAAAATATCAGTATTCTGGGATTGTTTGCTTTTGCTTGATAAATCTTTCTAATTTAATGGTATGGAGCTAAGCATTTTTGAAGGTCCATTTTGAACTTTGTCCTCCTTTCAGTAGAAGGATGTGCATTCAAAAAATAAGATTCTAATTGCTCGGCTAAGTTGATGCATTTTAGTGTAAAATTTATAACTTCAGAATTTATCTGTGCTGTCATCCTCTGAATTGATTTGGTTTACCTCCAATGTCATTTCCACCAAATCTGCTTTGCCAACCTTTTTTTTTTTTTTTCTACCAGTAATTCTTGAACATCTTCAGTAGTCATATCATTAAAACCTTCCCCTGCTACCGACTTAGCAAGTTCTACTATTGTACTGATTCCATTTCCTGTCAGTTCGACCATATTTCCTGAATGAACTGACTCTGGCCATGCATTTTTCCAACAAGCAGTTAATGTTGACGGTTGATTTTCTTTGAGCGATAAAGCTACGATTCTGATATAGTCCACAATTTAAAAATGTTCCCATGCCTCCATCACTTCAATATATTCAGAATCAATTTTTTCCAAATTCCATTGTAATGATTTTTTGATGTAATGAGTTTTAAAGGTAAATTAAGGAAGTTGATTAGGTGGTAGGAACAACTTCAATGCTTGGATGACTTAAATCTTTTGGATGGCCTGGCACGTTATGGAGTAGTAATGAAACTTTGAAATCTAGATGTTTTCCACAAGTTCAATACGGTGGTTTTCCAACAAAATAAAATACTGGGATTTCCCAGTGTGGTGTTCAAAGAAAGTGCATCGCCCCTTAAAATTGTAATTGTTGTCCGAATAACAATTGTCCGTATACGGCAATATTTCTTACAGATTGTATCAGATAAGATTGACACACGTAGGTGACGACATAATATTAAATCAGCTGTTACTTTCAGCTATATAAGCATGCTCTGCAAGAGTTGCAGTCATTCCTTGCTTGTGTCAGTATGGAGAGTTACGTGCAATTGATGCCACGAAGAAAGAGTGCTATTGTTGGTTTACGTGAGGAAGGATGTTCTTCCTATCATATTGCTTATAGAGTGTCTTGTAATCATTCAACAGTGAGTAGATTTCTTTCTAAACTCAAAAATACTGGTTCTGCTGATAGGAAAAAAGGAATTGGATGCAAACGAGTTTCTACGCCAAAACAGGACCTCATTTTGAAGCACTTATGCCTTAAAAGCTGTAAAACTTCTTTGTCTGAGCTGAAAAGAGAATGGGAAGAACATACATGAGTCGTAGCAAGTGCAGTAATAGTCAGAAGATGCCTCTTCAAAAATGGACTTGTAGCCCATCGTCGTAAGAAGAAGCCACTCCTCACACAAAAAATGAAAAAGGCCCAATTAATTTGGTGTAAGGAGCACGTCAAATGAACCCCCGAAAAGTGGAAGTCAGTTATTTTCTCGGATGAGAAGAAATTCAACCTGCATGGCTCTGATGGGAAACAAATGATTTGCCGTAGACGTGGTGAAGAATACCATCCAGGCTGTGTGGTGTCTACAGTGAAATTCCCTACCAGCCAAATGATATGGGGGTGCATTTCGTATAGCGGAGTAGGTCACTGCAGTTTATAAAAGGTTCCATAAATATCAGTGGATACCTGGCTATATTAGAAGGCAAATTGCTGCCAACCATTAGAGACCATTTCAACGTACCGAGTAACTGCATCTTTGAGGACGACTCTGCTCCTTGTCATTGGGCAAAAAGTGTAAGTAGGCATTTCTGTAGTTAATTTAGCTTCATTTCTGCATTAGAGATTCAACAGTAATATGTTTACATTTGTTACAGGTGAAAAAATGGTTGGAAGAACAGTCCATTACAACTCTTAGCTGGCCAGGAAACAGCCTGGACCTGAATCCTATAGAGAACTATTGGCATCGTGTGGAATCTGCAGTTGCCAGAAAGAAACCAAAGACCCTTTGTGAACTTCAGGAAGCCATAATTCGTGTTTGGAACCACAAACTATCAGTTGATTATCTTCACAAATTGATCTTGTCAATGCCTCGATGGTGTGCTGCTGCCATTGGGTCCAGAGGTGGTTCAACAAAATATTACTTTGCACCTGGTGAACTTTTCATTTTGTTTTCCATTTAAAATGATAAACTTGAAGCAAATCGAGGGCTTGTGATAACATTTCCGCCATAATTGTCGCGTTTACCAAAACTGTTGTATAGTGGTTGTAAATGCTCATGTCGCTGCTGCTACTGTCAAAGAAACTCCAGGTGTGTTCGACCATGTCCACCAATCCATGCTGTATCGGCGTCTCATGGTGGAACCTTCGAGCATCCGTTGTAACATCATGAAATGCATCCATCTCGTACTCCATTGTTAATATTATGTCAGATAAATGTTTGCTACTAATTACTGTCTTGTGTCATTTCTGCTTCTTGTGCCTCTGCTACTACTTTCCCGTGACGTTTCCGGTTATAGGTTCCTATGCGAATCACATTCCTTTAGATGTTACCTACCTCCCCTAAACATTTGTACCAATATTTTTGAGACACCTTGTATGTACCATGTTATGTGAGGATTGCCGCAATTTATCAATCATGTTAGTGCAAAACCATGTTGTAGAAGTACATGTTTAAAACATTATTAAAAAGGCAGTATGGTTTAAAAACTGATCTACGATGGGTCAAATTTTTGTTTCTTTGATTTTGTTTTTTTTTGCAGATTGTTCTACTTTACAGTCCCTTTTCAGCATCCAGCAATAGTCAGCCATCATGTTGAAGTTCCACATAATTCTGAATATTCCACATGTGTTATTCAGAATGTGTTAAGGAAAAATTATTTAACTAACTTAGAAAGCTATTTTGACACTTACTCATGAGCTGGATATAGGGAACTATTTTGACATAGTGTATCTGAGTCAAATGCCTTTCAGCAAGGCATTTGACATCATGAGAGGTTATTGTATAAGCTGGAATACTGGAAAAATTCTAAGATGGATTGTTGAGCAGCTGCAGAGCAGAAGGCAGAGGGTTATAATTAATGGATATCCTTTGGACTGGTGTAAAGTCAGAAGTGGGTTCCCTCAGAGATTGGTTCTTGAACCACTTATTTCTGATCTTTATAAACAACATCAGTGATGGGATAGAAGGCTTGATGTCAGTTTGTAGAAAACTTAAAGATTGGTAGAATAGTTAATGATCAGTACCAAGCAGAGCTCCTACAGAATGACATGAACGGGCTGCAGGAATGGTCAGAAACGTGGCAGCTATATTTTAATGCAGCAAAATACAACGTCTTGCACTTGTGGAATAGCAACCCCAAAATTAATTACACACTTGGTGGAGTTGAATTAAAAATAGTAGAGGAAGAAAGGGATCTGGGAGTTATAATACAGGCAGATATTGTTTTCTGAGCAGTGTAAGCAGCGAGCCAGGAAGCCCGTGGTGTTCTATCAATGATTTATCAAACATTATCCTATACAGATATGGAGGTCATAGTCCCACTGTATAAGGCAATTTAAGACCACATTTGGAATACTGTGTTCAGGCATGGAGACATCATCTGAAAAAAGACATTGAGCTTCTTGAAAGGGTCCAAAGACAGGCAACTCACATGGTGAGATCAGCAAATTGGGAACCATAATGAGAAAGGACTCTGAATATGTGGGCTGTAAAGCTCTGTAACCCAGTCACCTCAGAAGTAACTTGATTGAGGTTTATAAGGTTCTGATAGGGGTTAGTAAAATGAATTTTCAGTGTTATAGAAAGTTCCAGAACTCATGGGCATAAATTCAAATTATAGTGGAAGAAGTTTAGACTAGATAGTAGGAATTTTTCTTTCAGGCAGCAAGTCATTGATTGCTGGAACAGGATGCTTTCACAGTTATTTGAGGCTGATAGTTTGAATAAATTCAGAGGTCAACAGGATGGTTGCCTATGTGAGGGGGGAAGAAAATAATTTATATTTTCTTATCTACTCTTTCCCCCAACCAGTGCAGAAAAAGCCTGTATGGCTGGTAACTGTTGTGCCAAAAAAAAAAAAAAAAAAACCAGCTGATTGGACTAAAATACAGATCTCCCCTAAATAAGTGGAGAATGGTAGTCCACTATTCTGTCCTGGGTGACAGAAGCCAATTTAAAAACTCTTTTGGACAGAATGCTTTGAGGATGAGGACAATAAACCTTATTTGTGCCAACTAGTCACTTCTCTAGATATTTAATCTTAACTAGAGTGCCATATACAGTATATGGTTTTTTTTTTTTTTTTATGTGAACTCCCATCCAAATTTTCGAAGTTAAAATTATTAAATATGAATAGAAGAAAAGAATAGGCATCATTTTCAACACAAATAGAAATTATTGAAAAACTGTTATATAGTTTTCAACATCAGTCTGTCATTAACATGTTTACTGTTTTGATGCAAATATACAGCATCAAATTTTAATCCACTTGGAGCAAAAACCACCTGACTTTTAGACCTCTATCCGAATTGACAGAAGAAAACCTGCATATTTTTGTCAAGCGACCTTCACCAGAGGCTGACTATTTCAGTCATAGTAAGAAGAAAGCCCAAAAATCCCCCCCCCCCCAACTCCAATCCAGATTGATTCAATTCAAGGTCAAAAAGTTCATCAGAAAAGCTAGCAACAAGTGTTAAAATATGGATGTACTGGATGGGAATTACCCATTTTGGATGAGAATTACCCATTGAAGGAAATTATCCTTCAAGAATGCTTGCATATTCTCATGTGAATTTTCTCCCTAATTTTAAAAAAAAAAAAAAAGTGTTTATCTTTTAAATAAAAACTACTTGATATTTTAATTTTTCAGATTAAAAGAGAAAATGTCATCACTGTATCCTTCACTGGAAGACATGAAAGTCGATCAGATGATGAGGGTAAGTTGAACTTCTCATTACTCATTTAGTAATTGATAATATCTTATAAGGAATATCTTCAAAATTTACCATGGAAACTCTTTGAACCAGTTGTTAAACCCTCATATTGCAAACTACCTATTGCTATCATAACTGGAACCCTGCAGATCAAATCTAACATTGTGGGATTTTTGTTTGTACCCATCTGTGAAAACTTTATTCTTATATACATTGTTTTCTGTAATAAGGAAGAGTTGAAATAAAACCTTTTTAAATGTAATGCATTTAATTTGGTAGCTGAAAGCTGGTGTAAGCCCTGTAACAATAAGATATATTCTCACAGTGATCTACTCAGGCATTTTTTATGCATTGAAAATAAGTGTCAGAATTGCCAACTTTGTAAAAAGAATATTTTCAGATGAATTTACACTAGATGCCTCGGTCTCATCATGACCAAATTATTGACAGATATTGGTCTTTGAGGTCACAGACATTCTCTCAGATATGCCAGCCAAGCTGTACTTGCTACCTGGGAGTCTAAAATGCTGATGGAACTGATATTCGAGTGACACTCAAGTCAAGTGGACCCTATTTCGGCGAAGTCTGGACGGTCTGTGACAGCCAAATCCTCTGCTTGCACCTTCACGATGGTGTGACTGTTAGTAATCCTGGGTATAACCTCCATGCACAGGTACATGGTGAGTGACCACCCAGGTGTGAACCAACGTAAGCAGGGGTCGAGGTGTGGCACCCACAACACATGGATGAACTCCGCCCCTCTATGTTACCAGACAGTACTAGGTGGTAGATGGCTTTCATCAACCGGTGAAATTCCACCACTTTGCTTATTGGAGGCTTCAAGTGGTGGAACTCATGTTTAGTCTCTAGAGCTAAGTTCCGGTCGACCCTTCTCTATCTCTTCCATCATGCAGTATGATTGATGACTTTTGAGGTTATGATGAACGTCGTGGCGAGATCCAATATTCCTTACATTTCGAGGGTACAGCTCTAAAATGGTGTTCGCAGGTCGGCCGCTAGTTAGTACACCGGACCGAACCTATTGGTAACTCTCTAGGAGGCTTCTGGATCAGCTAGTGTATAATCTTGTTACCTCTACTCTGCCAGATAGTGACTGGAGGGAGTCCGAGTAGTGTGTATGCGGGGAGCATTGTCGAGGCCACGTTATGTCAAGGATCTGGGTATATTCTTGCCACGTGTACGCCATATCCAAAAACTTCATTACTTCATACAGCATGTCCCACCCACTTTTTCTTACTATTGAATACACCATGAATTGTCAAACTTATAGAGAAAGCTTATCTGCGAAAAGATGTAAATCTCCCAAGCACTTTAGCATTTAGCATTAGTAGAGGCATTTGATGCAAGAAAGCAAGCTTATGCAGCATCAGCCAAAAAAAAAAAAAAAAACCCACTTCCACTTCACCCCTCTGTTCGTTCAAAATACCTGTCCAGCTGAGCCTTAAACTTATTTAGGCTATCAACCTCCACCACAAGGGATGGAAGTCTGTTCCACCAACCAACCACCCGCTGGCTAAAGGCAAATTTCCGCACGTCTATCCTACATCTGTCTTTCCTCAATTTGAATTTATGCCCTCTCAGGTGATTTTTCTGAGCTAGAGGAAGAATCCCATCAGCATTGAGCATGCTTAAACCATTCAAGGCTTTATACACCTCTATCAGATCACCTCGCTGGTGCCTAGTCTCCAGACACTTCCTAATGCATTTCACAAATATATGTGGTCTCAATTCTAATCTCAACGATGTCCATTTCCACTTGCAGTCTGCCAAACCCCATGTACTTTTTCTGACAGAATCTCAGTTATCAGTTGATTCAAGTACTGCTCATCTCAGATGCTCAAATTATTCGTTGTATGATTCCTTTCGCCTCAAAAGGTGCTACTTGTGCATATGTCCGTTCTGATATTCCCTGTCAGAGACTTTCACTTCCTCTCTTTGCAACTTGACTTTCTCCAGTCCAACTTTCCTAACAGTGAGGTAATTTTCCTTGGTGATTTTAATGTTCACAACTCCAGCTGGCTTCTGTTTTCTAGTCACACCGACCCAGCAGGTCAAGATGCTGAGGATTTTGCAATTACTAATGATCTAGCACAGATTGTTCATTTACCTACAAGAATACCAGACAATCCTAATCATACAGCCAATACGCTTGATCTTTTTCTCACAAACAACCCTTCTAAGTACACGGTCGAAGTGAGAGGTCCTTTAGGCACTTCAGATCACAACTTGGTGATTGTCTCTTCTCCAATGGAACCTTTATCTCATGGCTATTCCCAACCTCATGTTGTTTGGCATTACAAGAATGCAAAATGGGATGACCTGCGAGACTTTTCTTCTTTTCCTTGGTCGGATTACTGTTTCAAAACTTCTGATGTCAATGTTTGCTCAGATCGTGTCAGTGAAATTATTCTTGCAGGAATGGAATCCTTTATCCCACACTCCACTTTAAAATCTCGTCCCTTATCTAAACCTTGGTTTTCCAATAAATGTGCTAAGGCTGTTCAAGAGAAGAATGTTGCATATCGTAATTGGCTTGTTTCTAATTCTTCAGTTTCATTTTCTGCCTACACCAAAGCTCGCAACAATTGTAAAGCAGTTATTAATCAGTCCAATCTAGAGTTTGAACAGGCTAAGAGTAGAAAACTTGCTTCTTGCCTTAATGGTAGCCGAGCATTCTGGTCTCTTGCCAAAGCTATTCGCTGCAACTTTTGCCCATCTCTGCTCCCACCTCTGTCCAAATCAGATGGTTCTGCTGTCACTTCAGCCAAGGATAAAGCTGACCTGCTAGAATCCCATTTTTCTTCCAGCTCATGTATTAATGATCTTGGTAAAACACCTCCCACCATTCCCAACACGCTCCATTCAATGCCTCCTGTGGTCTTCCGTCAAAAGGATATCAGAAGGATTTTGATGAATCTCGATGCTAAGAAAGCTCCAGGTCCTGATGGTATTTCTCCACTTGTTCTCAAAACATGTGCTCCTGAACTTACTCCTATTCTTTGCCACCTTTTTTCACTTTCTTATTCCAAAGGTGTTTTTCCTTCTGCTTGTAAATTTGCTCATATCCAGCCAGTTCCTAAAAAGGGTGACAAATCCCTCCCATCCAATTATCATCCCATTGCAATTACTTCTACTCTTTCTAAAGTAATGGAGAAATCAATTAACCGCCAACTCTTAAACTACCTTGAAACCTTCCGTCTGATCAATGATCGCTAGTATGGTTTCCGTCAGTGTCGATCCACTGGTGATATTCTGGCTTATGTTACCCATTTATGGACTAATCCACTGGAAAGGTTCGGTGAAACACAAGTAGTTGCTCTTGACATCTCAAAGGCATGATCGTGTTTGGCATAAAGGTCTTCTAAACAAGCTTCCATCTTATGGTTTGCCAACTGTTTTTAGTAATTGGTTATCCAGTTTTCTCTCTGATCGCTCACTGAAAGTGATGGTAGATGGCTGTCTGTCTTCTAACTTCTCCACTAATGCCGGTGTCCCCCAAGGTTCAGTTCTTTCCCCCACTCTTTTCCTCTTGTATATTAATGACCTTCCATTGACTGGAAATCCTATCCATAGTTTTGCCGATGATAGCACATTGCATTCCACTTTCCATTTTGAGAAACCTTGTCTTGCTCAATCAGCTTCAATTTTTCGAAAATTTGCTACCAATTCCTTAAATGCTGATCTTCAGGTAATTCTCGAGTGGGGCAAAGACAACTTAGTTGATTTCAACCCTTCTAAAACTCAGTCTTGTCTTATATCTCGCAAAAAGGATTCTTCTGCTCCTATCTTTAGTGACACTCCGATTTCTAGACAAAATGATATATCTCTTTTGCGGATTACCCTGACTTCTAATCTCTCTTGGCACAAGCACATTACAAATATTGCTTCCTCTGCATCTAAAAAACTTGGTTTTCTCTTTCGCTCTCGGCGTTACTTTTCTTCCAGACAGCTGCTCACTCTGTGTAAATCGCAAATCCACCCTGCCATGGAATATTGTTCCCACATCCGGGGTGGTGCCCCCAAAACCTCTCTCGGGCTTCTTGATTCCATTCAGAAGAGGGCAGTTAGGTTAATTAATGATTCATCTCTAACAGAGTCTCTCCACTCGCTTTCTCATAGACATATTGTTTCTGCTGCATGCCTCTTCTACAGATACTTCCATGGGCACTGTTCTTCTGAACTGGTTTCTATAATTCCCGCTCTCTCTTTCAAAACAGTCCGAACACGTGCCGTCACCAGCCAACATCCATTTACTGTCCAACTTCAAACCCACAGAACCAACTTTTCATCTTCCTAATTTATTCATTCAACTGCCGTTTTCTGGAACAACCTTCCTTCATACTTATTTCCTGAAAGTTACAATCTACAGAAGTTTAAGTCCAATGTCAACAAATATCTTCTTTCGTCTTCTCAACCTCCAACCCAAGCACGGTACTAAGTACTATAGGTTTTAATACCTCTCGTGTTTGGGGTTCACATAAAAAAAAAAATTATATATATATATATATAATCATGATATCACCTATTTGGGATACATGCATCTGGCAGACTCCTTTGCCTGCTTAAGACAAATACATTTCTATTTCCATGGACTACATATATCCAACCATTTTCTTCCAGCTGAAACATTACTCAAAGTGACAAGTGTTACAGACATGGATGCATCCAGCAAATATTCCCTCTGCCATCTAATGTTGTGGTGCAAACAATGTGTTAAAAATGTACAGGGAGTCCTCAATATTTGTCATCCCATTTTTTAATTCATTGCCACTCGTCTAACACTTATAGACCACAGTCTTTGATAGTTCACATTATTTCTGTTAAATCAGTTATGCATTGCATATTTATTGAGAATTTCTCAAAATTTCATTGATACTTTCAATTATATAAATATATTCAGATGGAGATGACAAGTATTACAGGTGTGGATGCCTCCAGCATCCACCATCTGTAATATAATACTTGTCACTTCTTATTATTATTAATAAAATTAATATAAAAGAGGAATATCCTGCAACTTTTCAGATCGTAGGTGAAACAGGATTCTTTTGGACGCCTGCCTTCCTGTATATTTATTGAAGACTATTAATTTCCTGTTAGAAAGAACTTCAAAAAGAAATAATGATGATGATTAATTTCCAAATAACTTTGCAAAGAGAATGAAAAGCAAATTAAACAACTGAAAATCAGTTTTTTAATAAAAATGAGGCCATAGTATCTGAGTCCTTGCAGAAATGAACTGGTGACTTTTTGTTTATTTATAGATTACATTATTAATTTTTTGTCTACTTATAGCATTCATGAGATTTATGCTGAGGAAAAAACTGTAAGTGACTCGATCATGAATAATGCGTGAGAGAGAAAGAGAGGACAAGATGTACAGAGTGAGAAGGTAGAGCTGTCAGTGGTTTCCCCTTAGTAATATTTTTATAGTTTATTAAAAATGATAAATGTGATCTTAAAGAACATCTGTACTCTTTACCCATATGAATAAAAAAATTAAAAAAAAAAGGTTCTAGAAACATAACCACAACGAACAGCAAGGACTTACCATATATATATGAGTAATACGGAAAGAAAGTTAATAACTTGTAACAAGCTGTAACTAATACTTATAGGCCAATGCAGTTGCTAGAGCAATTATGCATTACGACCATAATGTGTATAAAATATTTTGTATAATATTGAAGATAATAATATAGAAGGTAATTCAAGCAGAAAATACCAAGCTGGATTTAAAGAAATGCAAGGAATATAAATATATATATATATATACATAAAACTTATCGTTGTTTACCCACAATCACTGCTGAACTAAAGTCTACATTCTGTATTGTCTTAGCTGCTGAACTAAAGTTTGCATTCTGTATTGGCATCAGTGTGGTTTATCTTCTTCTTCCAGTCACATAGCTCCCTGAGAAGCTCTTGTGGTCACGAACAAATTGCTCTACAAACGGCTTCGCAAAGTGTCATGCCCAGAAGTTCACTGCTCCCATCCTTCCACCTAGTTGCAGGTCTTCCTCTGCACCTCTTCCCCTCAATTTTTCCTTCCATTATATTCTTTAACAGAAATTTTTCCTTCTTACTATATGTCCAAAAAACTTGAGTTTTCTTTTGTTGATGCTATGAAGAAGAATTTTAGGCCTGCCAATTTTATTCAGTACCCACTTGTTTGTTCTTCGAGCAAGGTAAGAAATACGCAATATTCTCCTGTAACACCACATTTCAGATGCCTCAATTTTCTTCCTGTCAACTCTTTTTCAGATTCCATTCTTCACATCCATAAGTGGCAAAAACTTATCGTTGTCTACCCACAATCTAGATGACTTCAACTGGGGCCAACCACCCAGACTGAAGGCAAAAAAACGACAAGGAGTTCTCTGTTTGGGCGCCTCCGTAGCCAGGTGGGAAGGAGCAGCAGTGCGTAGCACACGCTTCTTGATTAGACCGGGGTTCGAGCCCGTCACCACCAAATACGGAGGATGTGGAAAGGTCAGGGAATGACCACCGCATATCTCGGAGCAATATGGCCTTAGTTGCTAATGCTCCTAAAAACCAAATAACATAACATAACAGTTCTCTGTTTCTGTAATGATCAATATCTGCTAAGATATATAAAATATAAAAAATCCAGAGATTAAGTAATTTGAATCTAAACACATTAAAGGTAGTTAAATTTTTGAATCAAAAGGAAGAGATTATAAATGTAAGTATATATTGAAAATCGTTGACCCAACAGAGAACGTAATTTAATAATTAAAATAAGAATAAATGTAAAGTATAAGGCATATCTACCATATCCTGGACATAATGTAACAATTGACCAATGTTTTAGCAATTGCCTGTTGTCTCTTTACATCATTTGAGCAGTCACTATTTTTATTTATTCTTGACCCTAAGTAATCAAATTAATCAACTTCTTCAATATCTGGAACCGAGATTATTACCAATCGCCACAAAGTTTTTAGTTTTACACACATTCAGAAACAATCCTTTTTTTCTTACTTGCTTCACATACTCTCCTCAGAGTTTCTTTAAGATTATCTTTAGAATTGCAAATTAACAGATTAAATTAACAGATAAAATTACGAGAAATCCTTGGCAAGGGATGCAAAGAAAAACAGCAAAGAGTTCTTTACTTATGTAAACTCTAGAAGGAAGGGGATGAATCAGATTGGTCCACTTGATATTGATGGGTCAAGTGTTAATGATCCTGCTCAGGTAGCTAACAAACTAAATGAATATTTTGCATCGACATTCACACATGAGGAGTTATTCAGCGAGGGGAATGCCAGAGGTGTATTCAACTCTAGCAGTAAGCTACAGAATCTTGAAATAACTGGGAGTAAAGTGGAGGAGAAACTGTTGAAGATAAACACAAGAAAGGCACCCGGGGTGGATGGGATCTATCCAGTTATATTAAAGGAGGCAGCAAAGGAAGTAAGCAAACCCTTAGCCATAATTATGAGAGCTTCCTTGGACTCAGGGGAGGTACCCATAGACTGGAAATGTGCAAATGTGACCCCAATTCACAAAGGAGGATCAAAGGCTGACACAAGTAATTATAGACCTGTGAGCTTAACTTCTGTTCCAGGAAAATTAATGGAGGCACTGGTTAAAGAAGCACTGCAGGATCATTTAGACAAGACTTCAGTTATAGCTCAGACACAGCATGGTTTTGTTAAGGGGAAGTCTTGCCTGACCAACTTGATTGGATACTATGATGCAGTCACAAAAGGACTGGATGCAGGGAATAACTTTGATATTATATACTTGGATCTTAGAAAGGCTTTTGATACTGTTGCACATGGAAGACTGCTACACAAATTGGAGCAGTGTGACATTGGAGGCAAATTGCTGCTATGGATAAAGGGGTGGTTGAGGGGAAGAAGACAGAGAGTGGTAATCAATGGACACTGCTCATCGTGGACTGATGTTATTAGTGGAGTCCCTCAGGGCTCAGTGTTGGGTCCATTATTGTTTTCTGTATTTATAAATGATATTGATGATGGTATATTGGGCTTAATGTCCAAGTTTGCAGACGATACAAAGGTTGGCAGGGTTGTCAAGGACACTACTGACACTATGCTGCTGCAACAGGATCTGGAAAGGTTGAGCAGATGGGCTAAGAGGTGGCAAATGAAGTTTAACATTGACAAATGTAAAGTACTACACATGGGAAACAGCAACCCCAGAGCAACGTATCGACTCTGTGGTACTACACTGACAGTGGTAGAGAATGAAAGGGACTTGCGGGTGGTTGTGCAGGCAGATATGAAGTTCTCTGAGCAGTGCAGACGGGCTGCAAGAGTAGCTCATGGAGTATTGTCAATGATATACAGGAATTTTTCCAGCAGGGATAAGGAGGTGATTATTCCATTGTATAAGGCGATGGTCAGGCCACATCTAGAGTACTGTATACAGGTCTGGAGGCCTCATTTCAAGAAGGATGTAGAGCTGCTGGAACGAGTACAGAGAAGGGCAACAAGATTAGTGAATGGAACAAAGGGGTGCTCTTACGAAGAAAGGCTTAAGTTTTGCAAATTACAGTGTCTGGAGACTAGGCACCAGCGAGGTGATCTGATAGAGGTGTATAAAGCCTTGAATGGTTTAAGCTTGCTCAATGCTGATGAGATTCTTCCTCTAGCTCAGAAAAATCACCTGAGAGGGCATAAATTCAAATTGAGGAAAGAGAGATGTAGGATAGACGTGCGGAAATTTGCCTTTGGCCAGCGGGTGGTTGGTTGGTGGAACAGACTTCCATCCCTTGTGGTGGAGGTTGATAGCCTAAATAAGTTTAAGGCTCAGCTGGACAGGTATTTCGAACGAACGGTGGGGTGAAGTGGAAGTGGGTTTTTTTTTTTTTTTTTTTTTTTTCGGCTGATGCTGCATAAGCTTGCTTTCTTGCATCAAATGCCTATGCTAATGCTAACACAGTATCATCTGCATAACAAAGGTTGTTTATCTTCAGTCCTCCAATTTTGATGCCAGTTTCTAAATCTTCCAAAGTGTGGTTTATAGATGGTCCTTAATACATATTTTAGCCTCACCAATGTAGCTTGCCTTACATTGGTGATATTACTTAATATCTGAATACTGAATTTTGTGATTTTGTTAATCACCCCACACTGGAATTTCTAGTTGCATACACTGAATACTTTAGCTGTTACTCCTGTTAGTCCAGGATAAAATGGAATGAGAGTTGCACTGACACTGAACAGATATTCCTCTTGTGCAACTCATTTGCTAGCCATAATTTTATGCCTGTCAAATCCATTCCAGGTAACCATAAAAACTCAACACACTGAAGTTATCATCTCCTCTGCCCTGGCCCTATAAATGGAAATTTATTTATGTCATTTTAGACACATGTTTAGGTGAAAATAAGTCCAATTGATCCAGTGTTTTGCTGAAATTCAGGCTCTTACTATGCAAAAATAAATTGCAGCATAAAAAGGTCTCTGTTTCAGCAGAATCTGGTAATAGTAGCTGATGAGTGTGGATGAATTTGTATAGATAGCACTGAAGAGTGATGTTGGTTAAATGTAAATGTCAACAAAACCATAGGAAAAAAAATATTTGAACATATAGTGGACTAGGGGTCCCCAAAAATTTTAACGGAGGACCACATACAAATATTCAGCATAGTGGGAAGCCCAGCTCCAAAAATCTGTCTCACATTTTATCTATTTATTAAATAATCAATTATACATACATATATTTTGGAAACTACAACTGATACAACTGAAATATATCAGCTCCTCTGTGGTCACAGTTGCATGAGCATGCAAGACTTAAGTTGAGGAGATTATAATATAAATATTCAGTATGACACCCTTGTGTACGATGTCATTCCTAGCCAAATAAAAGAACACAAATATTAGCCTGGAGTAAAAAGAATAATATTAGATAAAAATCTTGCAGTTTCCAATGGTAAAAAAATGTAATTTCATAATTTTTTACAGATCTCAATAAAAAATATCTGTGGGCCATATAACAACCCCTTGCAAGCCATAGTTTGGGACTCCTGATAGATAATAACACAACAAGAATATGGCTAACAAAAGAACAGAAGGGATTCTGCACATAAAAGATCAGTGAAAAAAACGAAAGGAATAAGATGGAGTTCATTCAAAGATCACACTGCATTATAATAGAACACGTGATATATAAAAATAATTGTAAATATGGTATGGTATACATAGACAAGGATGGGCTTTTTAGAAAAATAAAATTAAGCAGGGATTAATGGAGCATGTGGGTCAGGGGTGCCAGAGAACAAAGGGCTGTGAAAATGCCACACACTGGATTAGTGACACCTCTTATGACATGACATCAACAGTTTGAGACAGATAAATTTGTAATCCTTTTCTTACTCATTTTGGATGCAAAAGAACCAGAAAAGGGTTTGTAATGTGATACTTATTTATTAAAATATTTTTAATGTTGTTATAAGGTGTTAAAATAGTTTATTACTTGATGGATATCACCTGCAAAGAAATATCTCATTTAAAGCCAAGTTGAACTTGTTCTATTAAGCTCTGGGTGTAAACCCGTGGTAGTTGTTTGATGATCACGTACTGCTTGCCACTGATATCCTAAGCATTTTGTATTACTTACTGTTGTCTATCTACTTTCATAAATCTAAAATAAATTTTATATTACTTTTGAAGCAGGTAAGTATTAATATTATTTGTGATGTAATATTTTACCTGTTTATGCAATTTAAGAATAAAAATTTGATTGAAGATTTTTGTTTTTCATTTATTTCTTAGTTACCAAATATGTTTCTATTTCAGATTCAAAACCAAGCTTTTTTTAAGCAAGAACACAGCCAACTTCCTTCAGCCCCAGAAAATTTGCCCTATCCATTAAATCCCACTTCAATTTCTCCATCTGATAAGTTTTCTGGACTTTATCCTGCACTTAATGAATATATGGGTCTCAGTATAACACCAGAAGCTGTTGCTGCTTATTCTTCAGAAGTTTCCACTTCATTAGTATGTCTTTCATGTTTTTACTTGATAAATAATAATGCAATTATTAATTTACAGTTTTTTTTTTTAAAGGTTTTCCATCCTATTTTATTTCTAAGTATGTCAAATGTTTTATGCTCATACAGGCATGTAATCCACTTTTTATTTTTGATTGACAGAATCGGGATATCCTTCCAGCAACATCTTTTAATCAGATGGTTGCCCCACTTTCGGGCAGCTCCCAAGGTCTGGTGAAGTCTCGCGTAACGCATGGTATTCGAGAAGTCATTTTGTGTAAAAATGCTGATGGGAAGGTTGGAATTAAAGTACAGGAAGTTAATAAGGTAATCAATTACTACACAGGGAAGTTTTTTGAGGATTGTTCTCAGATGCTAATGCTAATATTTGTTTTTTTATCAAGAACAAGTTTTGTTTTTAAGAAGAACTTTTTATGAATTTGAATACATCACGAGAGTGCATGTGCGCGAGCTGTAGCATACAGTGTCCATTTATGCTCCTGATATTAATTTAGTTTTAGATAGTTATACTTAACTTTATAGAATGATTCGCCCACCAGTTAATTCCTGTTCTGCTGAAGCCTGATGTGGTATCATCTTCATTATATGATAAACAGGTATTTCTAATTTTTAAATATTCTTGCTCACATTTGAATTCCTCCATTACATTGTATACATTAGCACTTTAGCCTTCATGAAACCAGACAAATGCCACATTACTAGGACTTAAGGTGACAATGAGTTAACTTTTACCAAGTCACAAAACATCGGATTACCAAGTTCCCTAGGAAAATTCCCCCTCTCTTCAATCTTTTGTGTTAAGTACACCTGTCTCAACCATTTACGGTTTCTTGTGTTCTCTTAATCATTGCTGTGGAAACGTGAATATAAAAGCTGCAAGCTTAATAGTGCCAGAGCAAAAAAAAGTACTAAGAATTAAAGACTAACTCTTAAAAGTGAGCATTGTTTACTGCTTCCAAGTGATTTAAAGACCCAAAATCAGGCATGTTACAGAAACAGAATAATTTGCAACAATCTGTCTGCCTAGCCTGCCACGACTGGAAAGAACCAACCATTCGATGTCATGTATGCAAAATAACCTTTTGTGTCCACTCGGTAAAAACAGACATCACACATCTTTCCAAACAACATCGGAGACGGTTCACATGTGACAAATGCCTTGGAGATGCCTCTAAAATATCTGAACTTCCTCTCTCCCAGACTGAAACTATCCCTATTGACCAGACAATCACTTATCCAAGTCAGTATTCTCAGTCAAATACTGGTTTGCCTGAACCTTCACTCATGACTGTCGCATGTGATGAAGCAGTGAGCAACAGAACGTCACCTTGATGGCACTGCCAACCACGTTATATGCAGCACTAATCAACCTAATTTTCCTTTGGAAATATTAATGATCAAAATTGTGCCTCGAATGCTAATGTATTCTCCATCTCAAACCAGCCACTAGTCACAACAGATGCTTTCCAGGATGAAGGTAATTCTCCAAGAATTGATGCCGAAACTAGTGTTGACATTTCCTCTACAGCCACATAATGCAGATTTCTTGATCCACCTAATTTACCAATTGAGGTCCCAAATTGAGGATCTCAAGGTTGGGGTCTTTTTACTGAGGAACCAAAATAAGCATATCACTGATATGCTCTCGGACCTCTGTTCTTTGGCGAACCAAAATGGCAAGCTGAAGGAACATCTCCTGAATCTATTAGAATAATGTTTATTGAGGAACATAACCTCTCAGTTCAGGTTAAATGGCTTAAAAGTCGGCAAATATGCTATGCCTCCTTCCTTATGTGTTCACCTGCTGTCTACCAAAAGGTTGTATATCCTGGCTCCTGGCCCCAAGGAATATATATCAGACCCTTTTCTGAGGAAAAAAGACCCCATCAACAGTCTCAACTAATCCACTCTTGATAGCAATCAAGGCTTCAAGGAGACAAGTATGAATGCTCCACACTCTAGGTATTTTCTCAAAATGTGCATCGCATAAGTCGCAATTATACTAGTGGTGACCCACATCAGCCTGCAATCACCAGTGATAAACAGTTCGGGAATGCTCATCAGAACCTGGGTCGTGAATTGACAAACTCAAAAGCTTTCCTTCAGTAAAAATACTAGAGGTATGTACCTTAAAAAGATCCCCAGGAATTATACAGTCAGTCTTGTACCAGGATGTTAGAAGCCTTCGAAACAAACTGGATACTGTTGAACAAATTCTCCTTGCCAGTGATTTTGATGTCCTCTGTGTCACCGAGACCTGGCTTGATAAAGACTAAGAACTTTTTATATCCTGTGCTCCAGCTGGCTGTAAATCTGCTTTTACTTCTAGAGTTGGGCAAAGAGAGGGCAGTGTTGCAATTTTCTTTAAGAACTTCACTTGTTCATCAAGTTTCTAGCCAAACACCAGCATAGGAAGCTCTTGCTGTTACTCTCAAGTACCATAGGGTCCTCATAGATGTAATTGTTATATATATATATATACCCCCAGCACCTTCTTATGAAGCCATCCATGAAATATCAAACTGGTTCATCAACCAGCTTCATCCTTGCACTTTGTCTGTGCTTTAATCTTCCTCCCCAGCTGGCTAACCTTCAGCAAATTCTCCTATCAAACTTATCTTGTACAGGGTTACAAATGATCAACGATCTCCTGACCAGAGGTAACAACCAACTAGATCTCATCCTTGCCTCTTTTCCTTGCACACCCGATTACCTGCCAGGGACTTATTTCATTTCGGACCACAAGCCAGTTCTTTTACACATTCCTGTTCCAAACTTCAATGTTGTGAATTCAGCTAATACCAAAGTAATAGTCCCAGGTTTTTGAGTATTTCTAAATGTGTTGAGGCTGTCTCTGTCATCCTGTGGACAGTCTTAGAAAATTGCGATCTCAAAATTGCAGTGAATTTGCTTACTATTTGGCTTAAGACAATTGCAATGTTTGCATCATCAAAGAGATTTTCCATCCTGCCTTGGTCCAGAGCATGGACCCTCCATTTTAATGAGCCTCAAATTAAAACAGCATCTGCACAAAATATGGAAGCAGTCGCAAAGTGTCCAAGACAGAATAGCTTACTCTAGAGCCCATGCAACATTTAACAAGCAGAAATTTCAAGCAATTAAGCTTTATATGGATATAATCCTTCATAGAGGAAAATGCCCCTACTCTGAGCAACCTTCTGATCTCCCCTTAAATCTTGAACCTGACCAGTGGCTTAACTTCATATCTAGATTTGCCTTGAACACGGAATGATGTCCTGATCTTCATACACTTATAACTGGAATCCCTCCTGTCACAATGTCTGCAGTATCAATCTCCAAGGGAACAGCTAATTGCTGCCATTAATTCTATGCCAGCTTCTGCTACAGCAGGAGCAGATGGAATCCCCCAATTCATTATCAAATGTCTTGGCCCATATATTTTGGATCCCCTTCTATTTTTAATGCTGTTTTGTTAAGCCACTTCTTTCTCCAGCAGTGGAACATCTACCTTGCAAAGCCTATACCCAAAATTCAATCTCCTACACTTCTTAAGCATTACCGGCCAATCTCTAATGCCTTGAATCTTTTGAAGCTCCTTGAGAAGGTACTCCTCCCCATTCTAACTAAACAACTTCTTCCACATCAGCCTCCTCAAATCCATTACTCCCTTCTTCATAGATCCACTGCGACTAACTTCTTAGCCACCACTAGCTCTATCCTCTGTGTTTGAATCTCAAGTAGAGCTTACAGTCACCTATTTGGCCCTTGAAGTGGCTTTCGACTCTATAAACATTCCTGCAGTGCTGAAGCTACTTCAGGACCACTATCAGATCAAGGGAGACACTCTGCAGTTCCTCATGTCACTCCTTCAAAACAGAATAATCCTGCTTACTGTCCATGGGCACATATATGAGCGAAGTCTCTCTTCAGGTGTGCCACAGGGTGGTGTCCTATCTGAGCTCTTGTTTACAGCACTTATCTCCCCACTTGTTGAGTCCAGGCATGATACTCTGTTATGCAGATAATACGAAGCTCCTCACACCAATTTCTCCATACAGTAACCTTCTCATGATAACAACATCAAATAATAATACACTCGTGGAATTTGAAAACTACCTCAACCAGTTCGGATTAAAAATAAACCCAGAAAAATCAGAATTTATGATATTCTCTGTAAAGAAAACGCCTTTGTATATTCAGCCAATTCTGTGTAATTCTCCTATTCCCATCTGGAGCTTAGGATCAAAAATGACCCAGCCATCTGGGTCATTTTTGATCGTAAGCTCTGTTTCAGTTACCACATAGACAAGCTGCTTACCCTGGCAGCTCAACTCCGATGGATTGCCAAGCAGCATTTATATTATATTAATGAAGTCACAACTACTAGAAAATATATTAAAAAAAAACCACAGTATACTCTCAGCTTTTATGTGCTGCAGAGGTATGGCATTCATTGCCCCTATCACAATCAGGCCACTTTCTTCTGCCAAGTTTTGGCTCATAAAATGGGCCATAAACAAACATAAACTTCCTCCATAACTAAGGACAACTGAAATGGCTAGTTTGATTCAAATTCACAGGCTCCCCATGCTGATTAGAATGAAACGTCTTATCACAACTATCAAAATTATCGTTGGCAAGATTTCAGCACCATCATTCTGGGACCTGTGCCAGAATGATGGTGCTGAAGAGGCCTCATGGAGAGGCCCTCGGCCTTCCCTCAGAGCGACTCCAACTCTGTGCCCACATCTCAGCCATCTTCACCTATCCGATACGTTCCTGCCTTTTCAGCTATTTTTATGTGCCCAGTCCTTGGGTGGGCACATAAAATAAGTTTGCTGACCTTAATAAGTTTGCTTGTGACAGGGAATACAAGTGCCACATCCTTGATTTGTACTTCCCTGATCCTTCTCCTCAAAGCTCATCTTAATGCCACAAGCCAACAGTACCATCTGAAATGAAGATGGCATACTAACTTTTCAGTATGACAGTGAATAATGATGAACTAACTACTTCTGTTCAGTGCAAAGAACGTTGCCTATCTTATATAACTACATGAAGTTATTTGCTTCTGCCAATATCTTCTTTATATATTGTAGTGTAGTGTAAATAACTGTATTATACTTTGAGTTTTGAGCTGTACTTCCACATATGTATTTCTTTATGTTCAATATATCAGTGTTTTCTCCTATTTATTTATTATATTGTATTATGATTGTTAACCCCTGGTCTGGTGGCCGTGAAGGGCAATATTGCAATGTATCGAATTGTATTATTATCATTATTATTGCAATAAAGATTTTATAACTGAAAGTTTAGTTTTCAGAAAAAGGAACCAAACTACCATCCACGAGTTCAATAAAATTAATAAGCACTAACTGGAAAGTTTACAGATTAGTGTTTAATGTTCCCAAAGTCTAGAAGGGAAACATTCTCTTGTTTGAGAATTTTGGACAGCTGTCTTTTTTCATCTCCTAGCTGGCATTTCTGAGAGATTCTTAAGTCATTCCTGTAAGCTGTTCTCACTTTCTGACCAAACCTTTTAAGACTGTTGTGCTTTTCTGTTAAAAAATTTCTGAAATATTCCTTCACCCCCCTCTCCTTTTTTTTATTCATTTTACTATTCCACTCTTTTTTTTTTTTTTTTTGTCATTCATCATTCTTTGTCTGCCAAGGGCAAAGGTTGATGACATCGTAGAGCGGATATCGTCGTTTAAGGGCACAAAAGGTGATATTTTTGTTGTACACGTTGGCACTAATGATATTAAGAGTAAGAGACCGGCAGAATTACTTAACAAGTACAGGTCACTGTTGAAAAAAAGCCATGAATTAGAGTTGAATTTGAAAGTGTCTGCAATTCTGCCCAGACATGATGGGAGTATATGATGAGAGCCTTGTCGATCAGTTCGGCCCTGGAAAGATTGTGCAAGGCTCAAGGGATAGAATTTTTTTTCAGCCTGGTCTGTACTTGTTAACAGGAGGGACTGCTTCTACAGGGATGGGATACACTTAAATAGAAAGGGTGCAAAAATATTTTCTGATGCTATCAAGGCAGTGTTAGGTGGCAGAAAATAGCTAGCTTGGGGGGGGGGGGTTTGGTTTGGATTTTATTGGCACATTATAGCCTTAGTTGCTAAAGACCAGGTAATATAAAAATTTAACGTTGGGGGGGGGGGGGATACAAGGACTAATAGATTAACAGTAGCCACTGGCAGAGGTGAAAGTGATTTTTGCACTGCTTCTATTGGAATGAGCAGTAGCCTGGAAAACAAGATGCAGGGTATTTCAGAGACTGCTGGGAGTCATTGCGGTACAAATAACCACATGGGTTGTGTTAGGGTAGCAAAGAATAGGAACAGGTGCAGGCATGCATACTTACATGTACACCAATGCTAGGAGTTTGGTAAATAAATTTGATGAATTTGAGGTATTGCTCAAAACAACAAAGGCAGATATTGTTGGGATATCAGAGACAGGAAGAATAGACAGGATAGGAAGGGATGAGGGGTTATGCTATTAGTTAAGAAACACACAAAATCCAAAGAAGGTGAAGCCAGTCGACAACACTGGACAGTGCAGTGTCGAGAGTCAGATGTGACAAGCATTGGGAGATCAAAATTGAGAGTAGGAGTGTGTTATAGGCCTAATGACTCTGATGAGTATAATAAGAAACTGTACAGGAAAATAGTGGGCCAGTAAATCAGAGAGTCTTATAATGGGAAATTTTAATTTTCCAGATATTGACTGGAATTTGTGGGTTGGTCACTCCCACACTAGCAAAGCTTTTGTGGATTTATTGGATGATTGTTTTCTACATCAGCATGTTCAGGAGGCAACTAGAGGGAGTAATACTCTTGATATGATTATCAGTAGTGATTCTTCATGCATTAAGAATCTGCAGATAAAGGAACCACTAGGTGGGAGTGATCAGTGTGCTGAAGTGGGATTTACTCAAAGAGGTAACTACCATCAGGGGTAACGGGAAGGGTTTTTGCTTTCATAAAGGCGCCTATGGTGGTCTGAGACAGTATTTAAATTCTATACAGTAAGACCAACTGATGATGTTACCAACAGCAAATTCAAAGTGGGAAGCATTCAAAGAATTTATCTTGGAAGCTACTAGGCTTTACATACCAACTAAGAAATATTGTTCAAGGTTTAGGCATAAATAGATGTCAGATGAATGGGACATATGACAGAGAAGATATAAGCTGGTCTGTAACCAAGTCACAAAGGAGATTAGGCAGGCAAAGGCAGATTATGAGAAATCTTTGGCAAAGGATGTAAAGAAAAACAACAGAGTTCTTTACCTATGTAAACTCAAGAAGGAAAGGGATGAATCAGATTGGTCCACTGGATATTGATGGTTCAACTGTTGATGATCCTGCTCAGGTGGCTTACAAACTAAATGAGTATTTTTGCATCTACATTCACACATGAGGAGTTACTCAGGGAGGGGAATGCCAGAGGTGAATTAAACTCTGGCAGTGAGCTAGATAATTTTGTAATAACTGAGAGGAAAGTTGAGGAGAAATTGTTGAAGATAAACATAAAAAAGGCACCTGGGATGCATGGGATCTATCCAGTTATATTAAAGGAGGCAGCAAAGGAAGTAAGCAAACCCTTAGCCATGATTATGAGAGCTTCTTTGGACTCAGGAGGTACCCGTGGACTGGAGATGTGCAAATGTGACCCCAATTCACAAAGGAGGATCAAAGGCTGACACAAGTAATTATAGACCTGTTGGTTTAACTTCTGTTCCAGCAAAATTAATGGAGGCACTGGTTAAAGAAGCACTGCAGGATCATCTAGACAAGACTTCAGTTATAGCTCAGACACTGCATGGTTTTGTTAAGGGGAAGTCTTGCATGACCAATTTGATTGGATACTATGATGTGGTCACGAAGGAACTGGATGCAGGGAATAACTTTGATATCATATATTTGGATTTATGGATCAGGAAAATCTCATGGAAGACTGTTGAACAAATTAGAGCAGTGTGGAATTGGAGGCAAATTGCTGCTATGGATAATGGGATGGTTGAGTGGGAGAAGACAGAGAGTGGTAATCAATGGACACTGCTCATTGTGGACTAATGTTATTAGTGGAGTCCCTCAGGGTGCAGTGTTGGGTCCATTGTTGTTTTCTGTATTTATAAATGATATTGATGATGGTATATCAAGCTTAATGTCCAAGTTTGCAAACGATCAAAGGTTGGCAGGATTGTTAAGGACACTGACAGTATGCTGCTGCAACAGGATGTAGAAAAGTTGAGCAGATGGGCTGAGAAGTGGCAAATGAAGTTTAACATTGACAAATGTAAAGTACTACATATGGGAAGCAGTAAACCCAGAGTGACATATCAACTCTGTGGTACTACACTGACAGTGGTAGGGAATGAAAAGGACCTGGGGGTAATTGTGCAGGCAGATATGAAGTAATCTGAACAGTGCAGATAGTTTCCAAGAGTAGCTCATAGTGTCTTGTCAATGATATACAGGAATTTTTCTAGCAGGGATACGGAGGTGATTATCCCCTTGTATAAGGCAATGGTCAGGCCACACCTTGAGTACTGTATACAGGTCTGGAGGCCTTATTAAGAATGATGTAGAGCTGTTGGAACAAGTACAGAGAAGGGCAACAAGATAAGTGAATGGAACAAAGGGTTGCTCTTACGAAGAAAGGCTCAAGTTTTGCAAATTACAGTGTCTGGAGACTAGCACCTGCAAGGTGATCTGATTGAGGTTTATAAAGCCTTGAATGGTTTGAGCATGCTCAATGCTGATGGAATTCTTCCTCTTCTTCAGAATAATCACCTGTGAGGGCACAAATTCAAATTGAGGAAAGACAGATGTAGGATAGATGTGCGGAAGTTTGCCTTTAGCCAGCGGGTAGTTGATTTGTGGAACAGACTTCTATTCTTTGTTGTGGAAGTTGATAGCCTAAATAAATTTAAGGCTGAGCTGGACAGGTATTTGGAACGAACGGAGGGGTGAAATGGGAGCGTTTTTGTTTTTTTGGCTGATGCTGCATAAGCTTGCTTTCTTGCATAATATGCCTCTGCCAATGCTAATTGATTTTAAAAAATTCTTCTTCTTGGTCCTTAGCTGGCAACTGGGGGAGGCGGTTGGCCACGCAACCAGTATGCTGCTGTAGGTGCTGCAGGGTTTCAGACTTGCTCTGTGATGTTCTTCCATACTTTACGAGACATGGCGTCAGTCCTGGCCTGGTTAAGGTCGAGACGTCGGCTCTTCAAGTCATTTTCCACTTGCTTGGCCCACATTTTCCTAGGTGCAGTCCGTTGGATGCTCCATTGGGTGGGTCGTTGTCTCCAAAGGAGTGTGGATGGTATTCTGTTCGTGCCCATTCTACATACGTGGCCAAACCATCTAAGCCTTTGCTTCTGGATTTGGTCGGCAATGGTTGGTTGCTGTTGGTATCTGGCGCAGATGGTATCATTAGTGATGCGGTCACGAAGTGAGATGCCCAAAATCTGCCGCAGGCATCGCATTTGGAATACCTCAAGTTTGTTTAAATCTAGCTTGAGACAAATCCATGTTTCTGATCCGTAAAGGAGAATGGGCAGGATCAAAGTCCGGAAGAGTCAGATTTTAGTCTTTGAGGAAATGTTGGTCCTCTTCCACAGACACCATTTGAGCGAGGCGAACGCAGTGGCCGCCTGTCCGATTCTGCTGTGGATTTCCATGGTGGATGCAACTTTCTTCTCCTGGACCAGCGACCCAAGGTATTTAAAGTCCTGCACTTGCTCGATCTGGATGCCTTCGAGATAGATGGTGGCTTGCGACCCATCTGTTGTCAGGGCCTTTGTCTTATCAGCATTGATCTTCAAACCGTATGGCCGGGCAATGTCGTAGAGGATGTCTGTGGCTTCAGAGTCGTTACCAGCAAAGATAGCACTATCATCGGCAAACATCAGGTCAGTCACATAGTGATCCTTGTCATATTGTATGCCCCGTCTGTTTCTGAATGCTTGCCTCATAATGGCGTCGACCACAATGTTGAAAAGCAACGGGGAGGCTACATCCCCTTGGCGGACTCCAGTTTGGATGGTAAATTCCTCAGGTAAATCGTTCTGGATGCGCACCTGGCTGGTTAAACCATTGTATGCAGTTTGGAGTAGTGTGATGACTTTTCGAGGTACATGTTCAACCTCTAGTAGTTTCCATAAGGCAGGTCGATGGACACAGTCGAAAGCAGACTTAAAGTCAATGAAAACAATGACGGTTCGCTGTCCACACCGGATCCTCTCCTCCATCAGCTGACGGATGGCAAAGATTTGATCACAGCATCCTCGCCCGGGTCTAAATCCCGCCTGTTCTTCTCGACTGGTTTGCTCGCGATGTTTTTGCAGCCTTGACTGGATGACCTTCATAAAGACCTTTCCGATGATGGAAAGGAGGCTGATGCCACGGTAGTTCTTGCAATCCCAGTTATCACCTTTCTTGTGGATCGGTACAATAATGGCTTTCCTCCATGTTAGCGGAATTTGTTCAGTGCACCAGATGGTTTTGAGCAGTGAGTGTAGTCGGCGAAGCAGTACATCTCCCCCAGCTTTGATCACTTCTGTGGTGACTTGGTCCACTCCTGGTGCCCTGCCATTCTTTAGGGATTGTATGGCTGCTTTCACTTCTTCTACTGTAGGCTCAACATCGACCATGGAGACTTCAGGGGGATCAATCGATAGTGCGGCTTCTGGCGGTCCCTGAGGTGGGTTGTGATTATACAATGCTTTGAAGAATTCACTCCACCGTTGCAAGCGTTAGGACGGTGATCGCACGAAGGTCCCATCAGCATCCTTGATGTTGTCACTAGTCAATTTGGTCTTTCCACTCAGACATCTGAGGGTGCGATAGAGAGTGCGGTACTCGTTCTTGGATGCCGCCACTTCAAGATCGTCTGCCACTTGATTCCAGTATGCTTCTCTTTCCGCTGTCATCCTCTGTCGGACTTCTCGGTTTAGCTGCCGGTACCATTCAAAGTTGGTCGACTTTGAACGGTACCGTTCAAAGTCGACCAACTTTGCCTGCTTCCATTTGTCCACGAGGTCGAGGCACTCGTCTGATATCCATGGTTGCGTTCGACGTCGGGCAGGTGGACATAGGGGCTTGGCACATTCCAGGATGGCATCAGAGATCTGCTTTTCTTCTTCATTTATATCCTCGGGCACGGCTAGCGTCTCGAAGCAGTTGGATAGGGCGATCTGATATGCCCCTTTGTTGGCAGTATTCATTAGCTGCCTCCAGTCCAGCTTGGCTGACCGAGATGACCTTTTTGCATGCCATAATTTGAGCTGCACCTTAGCCCGGATGAGGTAGTGATCAGATCCGCAATCAGGTCCCCTCATGGCACGAACATCCATGAGTGATGAGCGAAATCGGGCGTTGATCAGAATGTAGTCCAGGATTGCCAGATGGATTTCGCCATGTAAGTTGATGTTTTTGAGGGTGCTGGAACTGACTGTTTCCGATGATCAGGTTAGATGCGGCAAAGGACAACAAACATAGTCCATTTTCATTGATCTTCCCATGGCCAAACTTGCCCATTGTTGTTTCTCATCATTAATCTAATTTAAAAAATTAGATTAATGATGAGATGAATTCAGCATGCTTTCTGTATAAATCTTATTTGGTCAAACTGCATGGACATCCAGTCATAACTGCCAAATGCAGTTGACCTCTTTGATAATATAAAAAAAAAAAAAAAATCTGCAAAAAAACATTTCATAGAAAACTTTACATTTTGCAATACATTGCACTGATATTCTTGTCACTGAGGTTCAGCTGGTGAGCATAACAATGTACAAACAAGACTGTTTTTTATTTGTCCCTTATTTTTGTCATTCTTTATGTTCACCTATCATAATTGCCACTTCATTGTCAGTTTGAATTACTTATCATCACTCTGAAATTCATTTATTAGATAAAAAGCATGGACAAGGAAACAATAGAACAATCTTTCCTGTCAACTATCAGGAGTAATGTAATGAACAGTTGAAAAATGATTTTCCAAATATATCTGCAATCTCACCTTTAGTTATAGATGCAAAGAAAGTTTAATACTATCAGATTGCAGTGATATTCAACACGATAATTGAAATCAAATCAAAATTTGTACACTTTACTTGCATTCTGATTTCAGTCACAGAGAAGCTTTCCACTCTCCCTAGATGAGTATTTAATCTTATGGCTTGGGCTTACGTTAATCTTAAAGACAAATACTGTTAACTGATTCTGCCTAAGTTGCTAATATCTTTTTAAATTTATTAAAAAGTATTAGTAACTTACAGATATGCATCATCTCATTTATTTTGTTCATCATCACAGTTGAAATGGAATCAGTGAAGTCATTTTTGGGTTGAGAAGTGCCAGTAAACACTGTTGAAGTTTCCAAATGAACATGCAGTTTTTCATCATACAGTTTACATGATTCATCTGAGTTCTTATGTCAGGTGGTTTTTTTTTCCCCCCACCACACAGAAAGAACAGATGTCGCTAACGCCATTTGTGGTCCAAATATTCCTTTCGCTTGAAAAAGGAAACAAGCCCATCCATACAGTGATGAAGACTGTACGCCCACCCAGGCAAGGATCAGTTCTGTACCATGGATCAGGAAAATTGCATACCCTAATCTTTGAATATTTCTCCATTTTTGTGAGAATGAGGATTGGTATGCCTCTTTCAATGATTTTCTTCTTAGAAGCAAGAGAAAACGATACTTTAAATAAGTGCTGTAAAACACAGTCACAAACTTTATCTTGCATGATGCACATCACAAGTAACAACACAGCACATGTGTAAAACAAAAACTAGTTATTTAAAATCATGAGAAACACTGTATGTGAAATGCAAATGTGTACACAACCAAAGTGTGTTAGCATATGAGGATAGCTAATGTTGATGGCTTGGAAGTTTTTGTGTTCCTACGTTATTTGGCAGAAAGAATTGATTTTGCAAGGGTAGTAGGAGATGCTTCCTATGCAAAGAGAATTATGCTACTCAAGCTCTCTGATTAATATCTGGAAACATGCTGCTTCGGTAAATTTCAAACACAGTTGTTGAATACAAAAAAGTTTTTTTTTTTTTTTTGTTTTTTTTAATATAACAGATTTTTTACTTTACTCCTGCTTTTGTAAGTGGTGCCCAGATCTTTAATAAAATTCTTGACGCTCTGTTGTACCTATGAGTTTCATTTGCATATTGAAAGACCAAAAATTTATTACTTTTTTTTTTATTTTTAATCGAGTTGAGAGAAAGGTGTTGATAGTATAAATGTTCCATGTTAATTAACTATCATAGAGCTATTTCCGAAGTTTAAAATTACTCAAAATCTGTACTTGTAATATTAAGGTATTTTTATTATTTATGTATTTTGAACAAACTTTTAAGATGAATTAATCTTCTCAGTTGCATTTGATATGGTTAAAATTTATTATTTCTTTATTTCCAGGGTATATTTATTGCATTTGTACATGTAAATTCTCCTGCAGCTAAAGTAGGTTTAAGATTTGGTGATCAGATATTAATGATTAATGACATTAATGTGGCTGGCTTTAGTGCAAACAGAGTTCATGATCTCATAAAGAAGGTGTCATCGGAAAGAATTACTATGGCTATAAGAGACAGGTGTGTACAAAGACAACATAATATTTATATAATTTTCTTTATGACTTTCATTAGTTTTATAAAAAAAAAAATGCTTAATATAATTTTTAAAAAAATTTGTAATTTTAAAATAATTGACAGATACAATTTGAAATGCAGACAGTAACCTTGAGAAACAGCAATAGGGTAACTTGGATTACTTCCACACAATACATTTAAAACTCATTCACTGACACAAAAAAGGTAAAAGGTAAAGTGCAGCCATTATCAACCCACTGCAGGATGGAAGCCTCCTCAACAATTCATGCTGAGGGAAATGGACCATAATCTGCCACGCTGGTCCAGTGCGGGTTGGCAGATCGACCGTATTCAGCAGTCAAGGGCTTGAACCCCAGTCTACTCAAAGAGCATGTGCTACTGCACTCCCGCTCCTGACCACTCGGCTAAACTAATAGTTAAATGGTTTGAAACCATTAACAGTCTTGTGCCACTATGAATGCTAAAAAAATCAGGTAGTTTCTGGAAAAAAATGAGTTCACGCAAACTATTAGTATTAGCCACATGGTGCAAAGGAGATTTCAGGAAAGCATGTCCGGGGAAGACTTGCAGAACTTGCCACAAACATCATTGTAATGATGAAACACCACATGAAAAGTTATCATTAAACAACTTAATTTCCTAGATGGACAGAATTACATACACTTTGGCAGAAACTTCCAGCAACAATGAGGTTGATCAGCATTATCCAGAAAGGTAACACACAGACCCAGAGAAAAAAAAATAACTTTCAGCTTCTTGCAACACTTGTAAAAAATAACAAGCAGACCAACATTATACCAGGACAGCATACTCAGAGAAGCTGTACAAGCTTCTCTGAGGTTGTTCAATGTGTTCAATATTTGAGTATATGAGTTCAGTGAGCACAAGTATGGAGGTCATGAAGATTGACCATGCTACCTCAGTTGTAGTGTAGTTGTATTATATATGTACAAAGTGAGTAGGGCAATATGGTGGCCTCTGGATACCATTGTATTTGACTCTAGGTAGATAACATTTACCGAAAGATTACTGAAAGTAATTAACTCATTAAGATTATTATTAAATATAATACCACTCTTATACCATGTGAAATTATTAATATGGTTTATTAAGCTATTCGCCTAAACTACTATACATTAAGGCAGCATTTCCCAACCAGGGATTTGTGAACACTGGGGGTTCGCAAAAGTGTTACAAGGAGTTCACACTAAAAATTCTGTAAGGTCATCTGCTTTGATTTACATAGTTTATATTTTTATAAACTGCAGAATAGTTTAATATTCATGTAGTTCAGTTAAAAATTTATATTTAATTGTGGTTTGGGTCACATGCCATTACATAGCAATCATTATAACTAATAATAAACAAATATAGAATAAAGTAAAATTAAATTAAATATAATGTAAAGAATTGCCAATGAAAGAAACCATATCTTCCAAAAATTTCTTATAATTAGTTTCCTATCTTACAGTATATAGTGTTAAAAAATGTTTTACATACTATTTTTTATTATTTTTTTTTTCCATTCTCAGACCATTGTTAATGTATAATTACTTAACAATAATTTTATATTATTATGCAATATCACTTACAAAAACGTACTATTGGAAATATTTTATAATAAAAAAATTAGACCTATTATTTAATATCATTAAAAATATTATGTTGAAAGGGGTTCACAAGACAAAAAAAGGTTAAACTGCTGCATTAAGGTAACATTTCAGGTACCTTACTTATACCCATCGTCACACTGTGCTGCTAACAGATTCCTCTTACCGATGCTCTCGGAGACCTGATGTGCATACCTCCGGGAGCATCGCCAAGCAGTCTGGCAGCAGCACAGTCTGACGATGAGTATTGGTAAGATATCTGAAACGTTATTAGTTTAGGCGAATAGCTTAATAAACTATATTATTAATTTCACATGCTATAAGAGTGGTATTATATTTAGTAATAATCTTAATGGAAAACAATCACGTAACATCCTTAACTATATTAATTAACTCAGATCTCTAACCTGAAAAATTAAGCTAATATCAGTACTACCTTAATTGGCAACAGTAGCTTTTATCCATGTTAGTGGCATTGTTTCACCTAAGTCTGGGGATGGAGGATTAATTAGGAAACAAAATTATATAACATGTTGATTCCTCAAAGAACTATTTAAGATTTGTATTGGTTCATGGGCATTGAATTTTGAAGGAAAATTGAAAAAGATGGATCGGTTCTTCTAACTAACCCATCCCTTTTTTAGGTCATTAATAAATTTCAAAAATATATTTTTTAATGTTCTGCACCTAAAATTTAAGTTGTCTTCTCAGTACAGTAGATCACAATGTCTGAAAATTTACATATTATAGATTTCTCTTGCCTAACAGAAAAACATTTATAATCAGCTTATCCATGTCCTCATCTACTCTTTCTAATAATAATTTCCTGTAAAACAGAATCTCTGGCAAGTTTTTCATAGATTTGTCTTCTTTTTTGCCAGCAGAATCTTATGATAGAGTTCAGTTCAATTGTAATCCTTTATTATGAAAGTTTATGCAAAATTATTCAGTATGTTAATAAAAATTGTGTAATTATTCCATTATACTTACAAGAAAAGTAACTTACCTTATTAAAGTAGATCATGCTAACATCTAAAATTTCTAATGGCAGTATTATATATCTAAATAAAATTACGTCTTGTCTAAACCACAGTGATCCTGTATAAAGCCTGAGAAGTTCTTATTTATAGCCTGCGTGCAAGCATGTCTTTGAAAAATAGATGACTCTATCAAAATATTAAAAATGCAGTTAATAGTAAGTTGGTCCCTCTTTAGCAATGATGATAAGAGCACATTTCCCCTTCACTTTGATTTGACAGATCTGTGCACAGGTATTTCTGGCAATAGTTTTATGCACAAATTACTGACCTCTGTTTAGTCCACTCACAGTCCAGATGCAGACTGCCAATTTTTGATCCCCCGATATATAGTGTTATGCTTAAATTATATTAATAGTAATATTAATATTATTATATTTTTATTTCCTTTCATTATAGAACGTCAAGAAAGGTATTCAGTAATATGATTGATTCTTTAAATGTCAAATGAATTTACAAAATTACAAAACTGAAATAATTATTTTATACACAAATTAGTGAGTTGGCAACTCCTGATATATACAGTTACGTAAGGACTCTCCACCTCCCTGTAGATTTTAATGTTATGACTAACATTTTACATTTTTCCTGAATGTATTTTTGACTTGATTTTGTAATGCTTTTAAGATTACCATGTTTGTTATATAGTAATATAAATTAACATTTTTATTATTCTTCAATATGTCCCCTGAAAGTGATGTGTGTACATATTGTTGGTTCTTGTTTTTCTTATTATATTGTCAATCTTATCATTTTTATATTGTATAATATAAATGGAAAATGAAATTTATTGACTTTTTCATATATTTTATTGGCATAATTATTGTTTCCTCAAACCCCCACCCCCTATTTTCTGTAGGACTTTAGTCTTGCCAACTGTAGTGCTTTTCAGGAAAGTGTCTCCCACAGTGACAAGGACTCATACTGCGAAATAGAGGTAGCTTGTTGTGAAGGTGGAGAGCTCTTCATATTTGAATAATACCAGTACTTCTGTAATTCATTTTTATCTCACTAGAAAAAGTACTGATTACTTGAAGTAATACAACACTGCTTTGAGGGAGGGAGGAAAGAGCAGCCTACATTCAAATGAACAGTACCTCTCTAAGTCAATAGGGAAGGGCTGTTTATTATGCTAATGCTAATTTATTTGAAGCAGTGCAGTACTAAGACACTCATTGTATGGCAAGCATTTTGTATGAGAGATCTATGCCATTGCATAGATGTTTTTTGTTTCCTTTCTAATACGGCACCTTAACTGAAAGAGAAGAACAGAATATATAGTATGTTAAGGCATCATTCTTGGGAAGATAGGAATGCATGGTGATTATATCAGTGATAATATTAGTCAAAATACAGTCTTATTGAATGATAGTTGTGGAAATGGAGCTAAGAACCCCCCCCCCCCTTCTTTTTGCACTTTTTCGTAGTCCCATATAACATGGTTTTAAACCCACGACTGAGGGTTTTTTTTTTTTGCAGTTTGTAGTTTGCTAAAATCCTGAGTCCTGCCTTTTCTGGACAGATGGTAGTGTTTCCTTGTGTTTTTATTATGCTTTTAAAATACCTTGTTGATTATGGCTATGGCGAGAAATAAACTGAATCACTAGAGGTGGAAAAAATCATAATTATCCACAAATTTGAAAACAGTGACAGTTTCCTTAATTATTTATATAAATAAATTATTTTAATCCTAATTAAATACAGACTCTTATAAGAAAGTTTCTTGATGTAATTTTGTGTAACCACCATTTAGTGAAATCTTCAGTTTAGTATAAGAAAAGTCATTCTTCTACAGAGTTAACTATTATAATGCAAGCTTTTAACTTCGTGTATTTTGAAATAGTAAAACATAATAAGCATTGATTGAAAGCTGCAGTCTTGAAATTTTTATTCATGACTGAATTTATTAGTAATTAAAAGTTTCACAAGTGGTTGGTAATACATGTAATGTACACAGTAAAATGGCAACTTTAAGTAGAGCAGAATGAGTTTAGTGCAATTTTCTCTTTGGTTATATATCATTTTTCTCTTGAATAATCAAAGGCTGGATTACAATGTTTTCATGCAGTATCGCAAAAAGCTTTCCAGTAATGGTAGACAGTTCATAATGGCACCTCCCATTATCAGCTGTTTACTGGAATGCTGCTATCCTAACAGAAAGTATTCCTTAACTAACTAACAGTTACACTAACAAAACCCAAGCTTTTCAGAGAGAGCAATGACAATTAGCAAATCTGGATCAGTCATCCAATGAAGTCTGAATAGAGCTGCCCAACTTTGTTTTTGTGGGCCAGCTCTGTTTGCATTTTTAAGAAGTTATAACAAAGTTTTGATTGATAATAACACATGGCAAGGGAGACTTAGACCAGGGGTGGGGAACCTGTGGCCTTTTGTCTATTTCTCTCTTGGTGGATGGAATCTATCCAGTTATATTAAAGGAGGTGGAAAAGCAACTAAGCAAACCCTTAGCCATAATTATGAGAGATCCTTGGACTCAGGGGAGGTCCCCAGTGACTGGAGATGTGAAAATGGTATCCCCAATTCACAAAGGGGGATCGAAGGGTGACACAAGTAATTACAGACCAGTTAGTTTAACTTCTGTTCCGGGTAAAATAATGGAGTCACTGGTTAAAGATGCATTGCAGGATCGTCTAGACAAGACTGCAGCAATAATTCAGACACAGAATGGGTTTGTTAAGGGAAAGTCTTGTCTGACAAATTTGATAGGATATTATGATGTGGTTACAAAGGAACTGGATGCAAAAAATAATTTTGATATCATATATTTGGATTTCAGGAAAGCTTTTGACACTGTTGCGCATGGAAGACTATTGTACAAATTGGAGCAGAATGGTATTGCTCCAATTTGTACAATTGGAGTACAAGTTGCTACAATGGATAAAAGGATGGTTAAGTGGGAAAAGACAGAGGGTGGTAATCAGTGGTGCTGCTTTTCTTGGACTAATGTTATTAGTGGAATCCCACAGGGTTCGGTGATAGGTCCACTGTTGTTTTGTATATTTATCAATGATATTGATGAAGGTATATCAGGCTTAATGTCGAAGTTTGCAGATGATTCACAATGTAGAATGACACAGTAGACAAAAGTATCAGTCTTTGTAACTAAAAAAAAATTGTCTCAATAGTGGCAGTAATTCAAGCATGCTAAGACTGAACCAAATTTAACTCTTAAATAGGAGACTTGTTTATTTCTTTGCGGAGGAAAGTGTGTGCGTGCATGCATGCACTTGAGCTTGACTCATACAGAGGAATGTCATATTTGCTAAATTCTGTTATGTTTATGAATTGTAAAAATAAGCAAATTTATTTAAGTGGCGAGGAATGTAATGATAAGTCTAATAGTAAAAATCTTACTTGTTAATGTATTGTAAATACTGTTAAAATTGATTCTTTATAAAATAAGAAAAATAACAAGGGACTATAGTCCCATATTTGATGAGTTTCATTCCAATTTCTTATAGGCCATTTGAGCGCACTGTTACACTACACAAGGATAGTGCCGGTTACTTGGGATTTCTCTTCAAAAATGGAAAAATTACATCTCTAGTGAAAGATTCTTCAGCTGCTCGGAATGGACTGCTGATAAATCATTATTTATTAGAGGTATACAGTAAAATGTTTTTTGATTGCTTATTCAGTTTTTATTAAAATCACCACATTAGACATGAATATCAATTAAGATGGATATCCAGTGATCCAAGTTAGTCTCTTTTTCTCTCTCTCAGATCGCTTTAAGGTCTTGAATAGGATAATAAAGTGTTAAAAAATTGGCAGTATCTTGTTTTGAAGATCAGACAAAGTGTTGCTCATTGTATTAGACAAGATATCACTTAAAACATGTTGAGCATGACAAGTCTCAGTAATGCAAAGGAGATAGACTTATGTTTTTTTTACAACACATGTCAATGTGTTGTAAACAAAATATGGCTATATGGGAGAAACTGATTAGCAGTTTGTAAATGTGTAAAAGCACAATAGAGAAAATGGATTTGTCCTATTGTTGTTTAGAGTAAACTGATCTTTTATTGCCATATTAAAAAAAAAAAAAAAAAAAAAAAAATCTACATGCATACCTTGAATTGCATGCAATACACATTGACAGTTGGTTTCTTACCAGGTTCTTGTAAGAAAAACTGACACTGTTTTCAGTGTCAGTTTTGGCAATAGTTTTCTTCATTTCTATGATATTTTCTGCTGTAATTTGATAAACTGTGATCTTTAACATGGCTGCAGAACAAGGTTGAAATAATGTCAGTTAAGTTGGTGGGGAATGGTTGGACCATCATGTCTGATCCAGAGTCTGAAAGATGATTGGCAAGTGAAGCAAACTCCAATGAAGGTACTCCACTTTGGGGGAAGGGGGGGGTACCATCAGGCTGTTGGTAATATAGTGTATACATAAATTCCTTGAGTATGCCCAGATAATTGCTGAAACCCAAATTTAGAGTTTAAAGATTATATGAAACTCTACTCTAAAATTTCCATATTTACATGGCTGTGGCAATATGTGTGATGACGAGGTGGAGTTTTGCCAATAGATGGTTATAGATTATACTGAAGGAGTGTAACTATGCGAGTATTTTGGTGACGAATTCTGGAATTCTGGAAAAGAACAACATGATCCTGATCCCCACCTCTTTATCCCTAGCTCCAGTATTTTGGGGGGGGGGGGTTTCCCCAAAATGTCATTAAATCTTCCCTCCAGTTTAAACTGAAGGAGAGTTTTAATGATATTTTGTAAAATCAACAAAAATCAAAAGTGGAAATGCAAAGGATAACAAACATTTTTGTAGGTGTTTCAGAAGTGCTTTCTCTAATTGCTAGATATGTCCTGTGTGGGTGGGAGTATTACTTCAAGGGTTATGCCATAGAACAGCTTGTAAGTGAAATCTTCTTAAAGTGGCTTCACACGTGAGTGTTAATGATCCGAAGTGAATTTCATGTAGCTATTTTTCATTTTTTATTAGCCTTGAAACTTCTGAATATCACCTCATATAAAGTTTAAATTAACATATAAGATTATGTATAATTATTTTTATGCATAAGTGTATAAAAGGGTTTGAATATTAATTTTGTTACTATAACTTCCCTTTAGGTGAATGGACAGAATGTTATAGGGCTAAAAGATAAAGAAATCAATTCTATTTTAGAAGAAGGTGGTGATATTGTTACCTTGACAATCATGCCTGATTTTGTTTATAATCACATGATAAAGCAGTAAGTAGTAGTTGTTGTATCTTTGATTTTGTGTTACTAAGATTACATAATAAGTAATATTAGCATTAGTTGAGGCATATGATGCAAAAAAAGCAAGCTTATACAACATCAACAAAAAAAACCAAAAAAAACTTTCCATTTCACCCATTCAGTCACTCCAAATGTTTGTCCAGCCTTAAATTTATTTAAGCTATCAACTTCCACAACAACAGATGGAAGTCTGTTCCAGCAATCAACTACTCACTGGCTAAAGGCAAACTTCCTCACATCTATTCTACAACTGTTTTTCCTCAATTTGAATCTATGCCCCCTTAGGTTCTTAAACTGGACAAGCAGAAGTATCCCATCAGCATTGAGCCTGTTCAAACCCTTCAAGGCCTTATATACACCTCAATCAGATCACCTCGCATATGTCTACTCTCCAGGCGCTGCAACTTGCAGAACTTAAGCCTCTCTTTATTCCTATTTATAACAGCACCCCTTTTATCTCTTTATTTATAACAGCACCCCTTTATTCCTCTCACCAATCTGTTTCCCTTCTCTGTACTCATTCTAGCAACTCTACATCCTTCCTAAAATGAGGCCTCCAGACCTGTACACAGTACTCAAGGTGTGGCCTGACCATTGCCTTATACAAATGGATAATCACCTCCTTGTCTCTGCTAGCAAAATTCCTATATATCATCGACAAAACTCCATGACCTGCTCTGGCACCCCGTCTCTGCATTGCTCAGAGAACTTCATATCTGACTGCACAATTAACCCCAGGTCTTTTTCATTCTCCACTTTCCTGAGTGTAGTACCACACAGTTGGTACATTTCTCTTGGGTTACTGCTACCCATATGCAGTACTTTGCATTTGTCAATGTTAAACTTCAGTTGCCTCTTCCCATCTGACTAACTTTTCTAGATCCTGTTGCAGTAGCATACTGTCTTTACTCTCATTAAAAAAGGTTGCCAACCTTTATATCATCTCCAAACTTGGACATTAAGCCTGATATACCTTCATCAATATCATTGATAGATACACAAAACAACAATGGGCTCAGCACCGAACCCTGGAAGACTCCACTAATAACATTAGTCCATGTGGAGAATTTTCAGTTTACCACTCTCTGCCATCTCCCACTCAACCATCCCTTTATCCATTGCAGAAACTTGCCCTTAATGCCATACCGCTCCAATTTGTACAGTCACTCAGTCTTACATGTGCAACAGTATCAAATGCTTTTCTGAAATTGAAGTATATATCAAATTATATTTTGTGTCCAGTTCCTTTCTGACCACATCATAGTATCCAATCAAATTGGTCAGACAAGACTTCCCCTTAACAAACCAATGCTGTGTCTGAACTATTACTGCAGTCTTGTCTAGTTGATCCTGCATCGCTTCTTTAACCAGTGAATCCATTATTTTTTCCAGAACAGAAGTTAAACTAACTGATCTATAATTATTTGTATCACCTTTGTGAATTGGGGATAGATTTGCACATCTCCAGTCCATGAGAACCTCCCCTGAATCTAAGGATGCTCTCATAATTATGGCTATATTATTATTAATATTTATACGTTATTTATTAATCCCAGTTTTCCAGGATTTGTCTAGGTTTTCATTGTTTTGTACTGGTGTCCTGAAAGTGTTTTCTGGACAGAAATGTCTATAAGTTTTCCTAATTTTAAATGTAATGGCTTATCTAACAGTTTTTATCATCTTCATTTGCAAGAAGTTGTTTTCAGTCTCAAACTAGATCTACCAGATATGACTGTATGAAAGGTATTCACATTTCTAGTACTAGTAAGTCCACCAAGAGCTGATTCTAAGAAAATAAGGATGACTGCTGGGCATCAATGATATAAGGAATTTTTATGAGCAGTTTTCATAATATGACAAAGTTAATTGGTCTCAAACAAGGACAGCATGGCTTTTTTCCCAGAAACTTGGGTTTTTCACAAAGACAATGTTAAATCAGAATATATAGGGAAAATTAGTATAGAGGGTGGTACAAGCACGCTTTAACATATCGCTCACTACTATCATGAATAATAGAATGAAAACTTTTAACTAAATAAAAAAAAAGGGAAAAATATCACAAAAAGAACAGAAAATAAGAAGATAAATAAAATTAGTAAGTACTATAGGTTTTGATACCTTTCGCGTTTGGGGTTTTCATAAAAAAAAAAATATTATAATTTTCTATTATAATTCTATAATTATAATTTTTCACTGCATAAAGGCCACCATTATTCAAATCCATTGTATTTGCAGATCGATCGATTGGTTCATATGTGTGTGGATTTGTCTAATGTTCGAAAGGCATTGATTCCCCTGACCATTATTGGGGTGTTAATAATGGTCAGTCTGTTTTATTTTATTTAAATATGTTGATCCAGTGTTGTAGATAGTGTTTGTCTTCTTTTTAGCGATATTTCACATAATTTGGACCTAGTGCTATCAGACAGTGGGCTACTAAATTTTCAATTAATTGGCATTTTCTAAAATATATTTTGGTATTGTATATTTTGGCTTTTCTAAATTATTTTAGTAGCTTTTCTTCTGCAATACCCTTTTCTTCACTCCCACTTTTGTTTTGTGTTATTATCTATGATTCATTTATATTTTCACTCGAATGGTTTGCCATGCTACTGGCATGTATTTTATTTGTTTTTATCTTAGTTATTATAAGCAGCAGTTAGTGGAATGTGCATTAATCAGCCACTGGTGTTTACAGTACTAATTTTCTGTATCTTTTTCTTTTCTGTTCTATTTATGATAATTTTTCCTTTTTTTTTTTTTTTTAATTAAAAGCTTTCATTCCATATATATGTATATACACTAGTGTTCAAAGAAAGTGCATCACCTTGGAATTTCACATTTCTAAGCTTTTTTCGTGATGGTATGTTACATTAATGACTAGCATCAAAAATAGAAATATAAACAAAAGTTATTTATTAATAGTTAAGGCAAAGATGAGTAATATTCGTATTCCAAAATGGAGCATTTGCAACCTTTATACAACAGTTTTGGTAAACATGGCAATTATGGCTGAAATGTTATCAGACACCCTCAGTTTGCTTCAGTTTATCATTTTAAATGGAAAACAAAATGAAAAGTTCACCGGGTGCAAACTAATATTTAGTTGAACCGCCTCTGGCCCTAATGACGGCAACACACCATGAAGGCATTGACAAGATCAATTTCTGAAGATAATCAACTGATAGTTCGTGGTTCCAAACACGAATTATGGCTTCCTGAAGTTCACAAAGGGTCTTTGGTTTCTTTCTGACAACTGTAGATTCCACACGATGCCAACAGGTCTCTATAGAATTCAGGTCCAGGCTGTTTCCTGGCCAGCTCAGAGTTGTAATGAATTGTTCTTCCAACCATTTTTTCACCCATAACAAATGTAAACACATTACTGTCGAGTCTCTAATGCAGAAATGAAGCTAAAGTAAATACTGTAAATACTGCTAAAGTAAATTTCTGCATTAGAGACTCGACAGTAATGCTAAAGCATTACTGTTGAGTCTCTAATGCAGAAATGAAGCTAAAGTAAATACAGAAGTGCCTACTTACACTTTTTGCCCGATAACAAGGAGCAGAGTTGTCCTGAAAGATGCAGTTACTTGACAGGTTGAAGAGGTCTCTAATGGTTGGCAGCAATTTGCCTTCAAATATAGCCAGGTATCCATTGTCATTTATGGAACCTTTTTATAAACTGCATGTGACCTGCTCCGTGATACAAAATGCACCCCCATATCATTTGGCTGGTAGGAAATTTCACTGTAGACACCATAAAGTGGATGGTATTCTTCACCATATCTACGGCAAATCGTTTGTCTCCCATCAGAGCCATGCAGGTTGAATTTCTTCCCATCCGAGAAAATAACTGACTTCCACTGCCCGGGGGTCCATTTGGCACTCCTTACACCAAATTAATTGGCCTTTTTCATTTTTTGTGTGAGGAGGGGCTTCTTCTTAGGACGACGGGCTACAGCTCCATTTTTGAAGAGGTGTCTTCTGACTGTTACTGCACTTGCTACCACTCATGTATGTTCTTCCCATTTCCTTTTCAGCGCAAACAAAGAAGTTTTATGGTTTTTAAGGCATAAGCGCTTCAAAACGCGGTCCTGCTTTGACATACTCATTTGCATCCAGTTCCTTTTTTCCTATCAGCAGAACCAGTATTCTCGAGTTTGGAAAGAAATCTACTCACTGTTGACTGATTACAAGACACTCTGTAAGGAGTATGATGGAAAGAAAATCTTTCCTCACATAAAGCAACAATATCATTCTTTCTTCATGGCATCAATTGCACTTAACTCTCCATCCTGGCACAAGCAAGGATTGACTGCAACTCTTGCAGAGCGTGCTTATATAGCTGAAAGTAACAGCTGATGCAATATTACGTCGTTACTTACATGTGTCATTCTTATCTGATCAATCCGTAATAAATATTGCCTTATACTTACGTTATTCGGACGACAATTACAATTTTAAGGGTTGATGCACTTTCTTTGAACACCAGTGTTTAATTACTACTGTAAGAGTATAATTGGTACTATATAGGTACTCAAAGTGTATTAAAACATTGGCATAAAAGTACTAAGCTGGCTATAAGGCCAAAAGAACCTATAAAGACTAAGGTAGCCTGTGTTGGTTTGCATTGCTATACCCTAGAAATAAACATATAATTAGCAATAAAATAAAAATATAAAATAGAATGAAATAAAACAATGATTATGCAGCTAATTATTGATAATCTGATATACCTTTAACATCTATTCCAATATTTTATAATAGATTATATATATATATATATATATATATATATATATATATATGTGTGGGTGGGTGGGTGGAAGTACTTACTCTAATAAACCCTATTCCCAGAAATGTAAGAGATTATAAATTGCTTATTTACTGTATAGTACAGTAATACCCCGACTTACGCTACCCCGACTTACGCGAACTCGGAGTTACGCGGTTCTTGATTTTTTTCGTTTGGCAACGCTGCCGCCCACTATCTTCAAGGTCGTTTTTCATATGTTATCCATATACGGTGCGACGGCGGAGAATGAGAGCGAAAGATGAACAAAATTCAACTTTGTTGCTTTTATGTTTTTTATATCAGTGAAGGGGAAACACATTTCACCATAATAATGTAAAAACCAACACAATTCCAGCTATCGGTATAATCGCAAATGCAATTAGATCGAGTTTACTACCAGTTTATAACAGATTTCACTAGCAGAAACGCAACTGGATTTTTATTGTTTTATGGTAGTAACCCCTAGAAATGTGAGGTGTTAATAGTGTATCTCTGCCTTTATGGTGTTGTTTATTCAGTTGCTACATGCGCGCAGCTTTGTTTATGCGTATCCAGCGTGCCTCCTCGTTTTGTAATTGTGCTTTATTCCCTAAAAATGAGTAAAATACTTAATTAAAAGGTGTGAAAAGGAAGCGTCCTGGTGAAGACACTGCAGAATCAGAGAGAAAAAGAAAAGCAATTATAAAGCAATAAACAGAGGCGGTCTGGGTCAAAGATTCTTACCCGGGAAAATTTATAGTGGCCTCATACTATGGTTTATGGCCAAAATCACACTGGCCCACCAGGGTTACACTGGCCCTTATGGCCAGTCCGCCTCTGTCGATAAAGAAAAAATATGAAATTGTGAAACGCTTTGAGCGAAATGAAAGACCATGTGATATTGCATGTGCTACAGGCCTAAATGAAGCAACGGCGAAAAGCACATGACAATTGCAAACTTGACAGGTTGAAAATTGAAAAGGGCTCAATTGTAAAGGGCTTAAAAATTTTAGAAAACATAGCCTCCAACGAAGAACGCGTTATAGCTACAAAGCAAGGAATAAAAAAAATTATTAGCTTGCTACGAAGAAATTCTGCGTGAAAAAAAGAACGCGCTGTGTCGTCAGACGAATTTGTTAGATTTTATGAAGCCATCGACATCGAAATAACTTTTTTACGTAAGTCATTTGTTTTTTTTAATACATATTTTGTATTAATATGTATAAATAACTGCAATTTTATTAATATTTTTCTTCTAAACTAGTGTTTTTGTTAGTCCTTGGTCCCAATTAAGCAAAATTTATATGTATTTATATGCAAAGTTGTACCCCGACTTACGCGAATTCGACTTACGCGATTTTCGTCGGACCCACCTATCGCGTAACTTCGGGGTATTACTGTAAATATTGCATTCCTTTCCGTTTTGCTTATTCTAGTGACCATAGAATGTCTTAGAATGTTATATCAGGTCTGTAACAGTCATTGTTTAATTAATTGCCATACTTTCTCACTTAACATTAATTATTTGTAACCAATAATATTGTTAGTTGATTGCAGTTTCATAATTTATAGAATTATGAAAGTTAAGTTCTGAGCATAAACTTTTTTATAACTTTTTTTTTTTAAGCATTTCTGGGAGTTTAATAAAGAAACTTATGGATCACACAGTGCCTGATATATAAAGGTTAGTAAACAACAGGAAAATTATCTTTTTGAATAAAAATTTTGCGAAGTGAAACTGTTAAAGGATAAATAAAAAAGATATGATTTTTTTTTTTTTTTTTTTTTTATTTGATTGTTGATATAAAATTCAACATTTTTCATCATTATAATGCACAATTATTATAATTTTGAGAATAATTGCTGTGCAATAGTCCGATTTGGCTGGAGGAGATTGGTTACAAGAATAGTTCAATCTTGCCTTTTAATCCTCACTCCACCGTTTTTGCATAAATTATTTTATTTATTTATCCTTGAATCTCTATTGTTATTTTCATTGTAATCTGATCATTGTAACAAATTCCTCACTTATCATTCTTATCCTGTGATAAGCATTGAATATTCACAATAATATATATTTGTCTACTGCCACACCACAACAGTGAAGCAGCCATGTTGAAAAACCACTCATAGAAAGTGGACAAGTGGCAGTCATACTTCTGATTCAGTTATATAATTTTATAATTAAAAATTAATTTATATAATCCTTGTTAACACTATAAATTGTATTTTGGTAGTCTCCTTTTTAAGTGAATTTTAGCAGGAAATGTAAGATAAATACCTAAGGTAAAAATGGTCATTTAAACATCTTGGTAGAAACTACAGGAGCTACTTCTTGGAAACCCCAGAAGCTACAAAGTATTAAGCAGAATTCTGATTTTTTTTTTTTTTTTATTATTATTATTTCTCTTACTGGTATTTTTTTGCTCATTCTAATAATATCATTTATTAATTAAAAGATCTGAATTCATATAGGCAACATGTGCTTGAAAATCTTTCTATTCTAATTTTTGGTCAAGGAAACATAAAAATCATATTATACAGACAAATGGTTTTAAATGAATGGGGAGTTCAAGTTGTATTGTTTCTGAGTTGGGACAAGTGTTTTTGATTTTCATCTATTATCACACACCTCATTTAATGCATTTCCCTTTTGCATCATGTAAGACAATGTGAAAGGGATATTCACCAATTGTGATGTGTAAAATTAGACCAAAGTTAGAAACATTTGTTTCAGCTTTCACTTCTACCTATATTTAAGAGAGTGCAGTCAGCCTGTCATAATTTTCACAGTGTTGGGAAACAACAAAATTCAGAAATCCTTAACATTCCAAAAATTCATAATAATAATGTTGAAAAGTAGAAGTCTGAAATTCATAGCTAAAAATGAACACTTACTTTTGGGCTGAGCCGTAAATCAGAAGAGTAAACCTCAGAACTTTGTCAAAAGTTTTTTCCATGCACATGAATAACAGCACAAGCAAAAAACAAATTGTAAAAATTGTGTACCAATCTATAAACAAAGCATTGCTACTAATAGCCCGGAATTCAGTTGAGCAGTTAATTTCATATGTATCTGGTTTCACGGGCTAGCCGGGTGGATAAAGTGTGTGCCTGGCAACCCAAAGGTCGCGGGTTCGATTCCTGCCTTGGATCAATGTACTGCAAAAACCTTGGGAGGTGCATTATGGCCACAGAAGCCTATGCGCCAACAACTACTAAAAAAAAAAAAAAAATATATATATATATATATATATATCTGGTTTCACACTACTCATATATTGACCACTTGAGAACAACTACCTATATACTCCGTTGTCTCTACCATTCTCCCAATTCCACTAATCACTTGGAGCCCTTAACTTCCTCTCTTTGCAACTTGACTTTCTCCAGTCCAACTTTCATAACAGTGAGGTAATTTTCCTTGGTGATTTTAATGTTCACAACTCCAGCTGGCTTCCGTTTTCTAGTCACACCGACCCAGCTGGTTGAGATGCTGAGGCTTTTGCAATTACTAATGACCTTGCACGGATTGTTCATTTGCCTACAAGAATACCTGACAATCCTAATCATACAGCCAACACGCTGGATCTTTTTCTAACAAACAACCCTTCTAAGTACACGGTCGACGTGAGTGGTCCTTTAGGCACTTCAGATCACAACTTGGTGATTGTCTCTTCTCCAACGGAGCCTTTATCTCGTGGCTATTCCCAACCTCGTGTTTGGCATTACAAGAATACAAAATGGAATGACCTGTGAGATTTCTTTTCCTTGGTCGGATTACTGTTTCAAAACTTCTGATGTCACCGTTTGCTCTGATCGTGTCAATGAAATTATTCTTGCAGGAATGGAATCCTTTATCCCAAACTCCTCTTTAAAATCTCGTCCTTTATCTAAACCTTGGTTTTCCAATAAATGTGCTAAAGCTGTTCAAGAGAAGAACGTTGCATATCGTAATTGGCTTGTTTCTAATTTTTCAGCTTCATTTTCTGCCTACACCAAAGCTTGCAACAATTGTAAAGCAGTTATTAATCAGTCCAAACTAGAGTTTGAACAGGCTAAGAGTAGAAAACTTGCTTCTTGCACTAATGGTAGTCGAGCATTCTGGTCTCTTGCCAAAGCTATTGGCCACAACTTTTGCCCATCTCTGCTCCCACCTCTGTCCAAACCAGATGGTTCTGTTGTCACTTCAGCCAAGCATAAAGCTGACCTGCTAGCATCCCATTTTTCTTCCAACTCATGTATTAATGATCTTGGTAAAACACCTCCCTCCATTCCCAACACGCTCCATTCAATGTTTCCTGTGGCCTTCCATCAAAAGGATGTCAGAAGGATTTTGATGAATCTTGTTGCTAAGAAAGATCCAGGTCCCGGTGTTATTTCTCCACTTGTTCTCAAAACCTGTGCTCCTGAACTTACTCCTGTTCTTTGTCGCCTTTTTCACTTTCTTATACCCAAGGTATTTTTCCTTCTGCTTGGAAATTTGCTGATATCCAGCCAGTTCCTAAAAAGGGTGACAAATCCCTCCCATCCAATTATTGTCCCATTGCATTACTTCTACTCTTTCTAAAGTAATGGAGAAATCCATTAACTGCCAACTCTTAAATTACCTAGAAAACTTCCGTCTGATCAACGATCGCCAGTATGGATTCCGTCATTATCGATCCATTGGTGGTATTCTGGCGTATGTTACCCATTTATGGACTAAAATGGAAAGGTTCGGTGAAATACAAGTAGTTGCTCTTGATATCTCAAATGCTTTCAATCGTGTTTGGCATAAAGGTCTAAACAAACTTTCATCTTATGGTTTGCCATCTGTTTTTTGTAATTGGTTATCCAGTTTTCTCTCTAATCACTCACTGAAGGTGATGGTAGATGGCTTTCTGTCTTCTAACTTCTCCACTAATGCCGGTGTCCCCCCAAGGTTCAGTTCTTTCCCCCACTCTTTTCCTTTTATATTAATGACCTTCTTCCATTGACAGGAAATTCTATCCATAGTTTTGCTGATGATCGCACATTGCATTCCACTTTCTATTTTGAGAAACCATGCCCTGCTCAATCAGCTTCAACTTCTCGAAAATCTGCTACCAATTCCCTAAATGCGGATCTTCAGGTAATTCTCCAGTGGGGCAGAGACAACTTAGTTGATTTCAATCCTTCCAAAACTCAGTCTTGTCTTATATCTTGCAAAAAGGATTCTTCTGCTCTTATGCTTATCTTTGGTGACACTCCAATTTCTAGGCAAAATGATATATCACTTTTGGGGATTACCCTGACTTCTAATCTCTCTTGGCACAAGCACATTACAAATATTGCTTCCTCTGCATCTAAAAAAACTTGGTTTTCGCTCTCGGCGTTACTTTTCTTCGAAACAGCTGCTCACCCTGTAAAAATTGCAAATCCACCCTACCATGGAATATTGTTCCCACATCTGGGGTGGTGCCCCGAAAACCTCTCTCAGGCTTCTTGATTCCATTCAGAAGAGGGCAGTTAGGTTAATTAGTGATTCATATCTAACAGAGTTTCTCCACTTGCTGTCTCATAGACATACTGTTTCTGCTGCATGCCTCTTCTACAGATACTTCCATGGGCACTGTTCTTCTGAATTGGCTTCTATAATTCCTGCTCTCTCTTTCAAAACAGTCTGAACACGTGCAGCCACCAGCCAACATCCATTTACTGTCCAACTTCAAACTCACAGAACCAACTTTTCATTTTCCTCGTTTATTCATTCAACTGCTGTTTTCTGGAACAACCTTCCTTTATATGTATTTCCTGAAAATTACAGTCTACAGACGTTCAAGTCCAATATCAACAAATATCTTCTTTCATCTTCTCAACGTCCAACCCAAGCATGGTACTAAGTACTATAGGTTCTAATACCTCTCACATTTGGAGTTTACATAAAAAAAAAAAAAAAAAAAAATACATTAAGGCATAATACTTGGATGCTTTTTTGAACACTTATGTCTCAAGCATTTAAGACATAAGCCTCAATATGAGATATACTTAAAACAATGCAGTTTTACTAATATTCTGATTTATTCAGATATAGTTATGTATTTCTGATGCGCTTGCACTATATTTATACATAGAACACTTATGTGTAACAGCATGTTGCTTGTTGTATCTTTTGATTTTGTATACATGAGATGCAGTAAATGTTTTATTGGCTTGCGCATATTAGCATTAATAGTATCAGTTCTTCCTCTGAGTTTGAGGAAGATTCCCATCAGCATTGAGCTTGTGCAAATGATTCAAAGCCTTAAACACCTCAATAAGATCACCTCACAGTTGCCTAGTCTCCATACACTGCAATTTGCAGAACTTAATCCTTTCTTAGCACCACTTTGTTCCCCCTCACCAATCTCATTGCCCTTCTCTACTCGTTCCAGTAGCTCTACATCCTTTCTAAAATGTGTTCTCCAGACCTGCATGCAATACTCAAGATGTGGCCTGACCATTGCCTTATACAATGGTATAATCGCCTCCTTATCCATGCTAGCAAAATTTCTGTATATCATTAACAAAAACCCTATGAGTTAACCTGACAGCCTCTCTGTGCTGCTCAGAGAACTTCATATCTAACTGCACAATTACTCCCAGGTCTATTTCATTTTCCCCTGCCTTGAGTGTAGGATAAATGAAATAGATCCCAGAGTGGTGTATCATGCAGTACATTACTCTGGGATTACTGCCACCCATATGCAGTACTTTGCATTTGTCAATGTTAAACTTCAGTTGCCATTTCCCAGCCCATCTGCCTAGCTTTTCTAGATCCTGTGGCAGTAGCATACCATCATTCTCATTAACTATCCTGCCAGCCTTTCTATCATCTGCAAACTTGGACATTAATGCTGATATGCCGTTAACAATATCTTTGATAAATACAAAAAGTAATGGGCCCAACACAGAACCTTGGGGGACTCTGCTAATAACATTAGTCCACAAAGAGTATTGTCCATTAATTAATCCTGGGTATCAGCCTACTTAACTGCCACCCCATGAGAGAGAAATCTAATCTCTTGGATTTGATATTCCCTTCAGCACCATGCGACCTCAAAGACAGTCCTTACAATCTCTTTCAATCCAATCACGAACCCATTGCCAATAAAGATCATATATATAAATTACCACTGTCTTCTCCCACTCACCCATCCCTTTATCCATAGCAGCAACTTGCCCTTAATGCCACATTGCTCCAATTTGCACAGCAGTCATTTATGTGCAACAGTATCAAAAGCTTTCCTGAAATTCAAGTATATGATATCAAAATTGCTTTTTTGCATCCAGTTCCTTTATGAAACCTATCATATAATATCCAAATTGGTCAGCAAAGATTTCCCCTTAACAAACCAATGTGTCTGAAGTACAGAATAATAGTAAAAGTAATAGTATTCACCATATAGTCCAAGGAAGCCACAGGCTTTTGCTGCACTTGCAAAAAAAAAAAAAAAAAAAAACAAGTAGATAAGAAAATACAAATTATATGCTTCCTTCCTAATACAGGTAACTATCCAGTTGAATTTTGAATTTATTCAAACTGTCAGCCTCAACTACCTGCGAGGGGAAACTTGTCCCAACAATCAACAACTTTCTGGCTAAAAGAGAACTCCCTGCAATTAATATAAACCTCAACCTCTGTAATTTGAATTTATGGCCCCTAGTTCTGGAATTCTTTATATTGTTTAGATCTCTTGGTTGGCTGGGTTGACATTGAAATTTACATTTTGTTTGCTACATTTGTTTATTTATCCTATAGAAGGCAGTAGGCCGTAGCATACTTAAGGATTTGAGTTCATTATCAATCCACTGCAGGATGGAGGATTCCATTCTGCAATGGATTGATAATGGCTGCAATTTACCCTTTTTTGTCTATTATTGTCTTTCTGTGTTCAGATCATATAGGGACATTAGTTGACTTTTGGCTGGATAGCAGTCAATGGCTGAAATATAATCCTGTTTGGAGACTAAAAATTGATATCCCCTTGAAGAGGTGGTACTTGTGAGTTCCCTGTCTTTATTCAGCTCTATTTATTTATTATGAAAGTGACATGCATGCTCTGGTGGGATGTTTCCCTGTTCAAGGAGTATTCCTCCTTGAGGAGGGAATCATGTGTTTGCATTGCTGAAGGTGAGTGTTGCTTTGTGTTTCTTATTTTTTGTGATTTAATTTTATTTTGAATATTTGGATGTCTTGGTACTAAGGTAGTTAGTAGGATTGCACCTTGCCAGCACAATCCATCTTAATTATAGCATTAATTTATTCCATTTGTTTCGTGGTAAATATTGTTTGTGGAAATTCCCTCTTCCATCATAGATAGTATTGGTGATTGGAGTTCTTAACCAGTGCACTTCATATAACCAAACCAAGTTTTTGTTGTTCTTTGATTAAAATAAAGATATATTTTAGAAATCTAGATATGCAAGATCCATTGATTTAGCTGTTTATGATTACAGTTTGAAATCTTTGATGGTTGGTTGAGTTTTATTGGCGCATTAGCAACTAGGTTATAATGCGCCAAAACCTTGTCAAAAAAATAAGTAAGAAATTCTTGATGTCATCTGATTTTGTTGCTTTGTAATTACTTTTGGTACACATTAATGAGTATCTTATCAAACTCTATAACTATTAAATTCATGAATAAACAGGAAATTGAGGATGAATCAGCATTAAAAGAAATTGGAAGACAGTTTGTGCAAAATGCAGATTGATTTAAGATTTGAATATGAAATGATATCTCCTTGAGCACTTTTGCTTACTGAATTAAAAATATACAGTTACACAATCCAAATCTTCCCATACAAACATATTCCTATATAATACAAGTTCACTTCTATAGTAAAGTTGCTTTCATGTTAGTTTGTGAGTAAACCTGTTAAACTAACATAGAATCATATAAAAATTGGGCTTCAAGAATTTTTTACTTAAGATACACAAAATACTATTTTACTGGTTGATTCTTGAAATGTCTAACCAATGAAATTTACTAGAAAATAAAGTTTGTCCTGTTGTATAAGGTAATGGTTAGGCCACATCTTGAGTATTGTGTACAGTTCTGGAACCCCATTTTAGGAAGAGTGTGCAGAGAAGAGAAATGAGATAAGTGAAGGGAAAAACAAAAAGAGTACTGTTACAAAGAAAGATTTCAGTTCTGCAAAATACAGGATGGGGGAAACTAAGCATCTGCAAGGAAATCTGATTGAGGTGGTGAAGGCTTTGAGTGGATTGAGTAAGCTGGTTGTTGATGGAATCCTTTCTCTTGCTCAGAGAGGCATAAATTTAAATTCAGAAGAATGGCTTCGGGTTACATTACAAAAATTTGTAAATTTAACCCCAAAATTGGTTTTGCGATAGTGGGTAGTGTGAATAACTGAAGAAAAATTAGGCAAATGAATTATTAGAGTGAATAGATTGGGAAGGTAGTGTTTTTTTTTTTTTTTTTTTTTTTTGTTTAGTTTGACTGATGTAGAAGCTTGCATCATTTGCCACTAGTAATACCAATACTACTCTCCCTCTGACTCAGTACACTCTTACACAGAGTCCACTTTTCAAACACTCATTTTAGAGGTTCTCTTAAATATATTCTGAACACCCATTATATACAATGTATAGCAATAAAATTCCTGGACTGGTGCTGTGTCAGTCATGTTCAATCAGTTTGAAAACAAATTGAAGTGGTATGTTGTAGTTCAAACTTCCTCTAACAGGTGGTGATACGGAGATTGTCTAGTTGGCTGACTGGTTGCAAGTAACAACCAGTTTTGTTAGTACCATTAGTGTTCCATGTCACGATTTTGCAATGGAGAAATTAACAAATATCAAATTTTTCTTTAAACTAGGAAAATCTGAAACAGAGAAATGTGAAATGTTAAAAACTGTTTATGGTAATAAAACATTAAGTAATACCAGTGTGTTTGAAAGGTATAAGCAGTTCAGAAATGGACATGAGGATAGAGTTCGAAGTTTGGAAAATTGCAGCGAGAGATTGTTCAACTCTCATAATGATGACTGATGAGTTGGATATGAATAAGGAGACAATTGAAATTCTGCTTGACGATTTAGGGAAAAGGAAGGTTGTGCAAAATTTGTGCCACACAGACTCGTGGATGAGCAGAAGCAGTGAAGTGTCATTGTGCAAAGACTTCATCCAGACTTGTCAAGACAATCCTGATTTCCTCGACTGTTGTCACTGAAGATGAGTGTTGGGTGTTTCAGAACAACCCTGAGACAAAGCATCAGAGCACATGCAATAGACTTCAAGAGCAAAGCCCAAAAAGTTTCATTTAAAGAAGTTCAGGATAAAGATGAAGCTGATCATGTTTTTTGACAAATAGGGTGTGGTTCACAAGGAATTTGTACCTGAAGAGGAGAGAGTCAACACTGTTCTACATACAGATGCCTCAAAGATTATTGAAGCGCATTTCCCGGGTGAAGCTGCAATTTCAAGATAAAGGCAGCTGGTTCTTGTTGCATAACAATGACCCCACCCATTCTGTGCTGTTCTGATGAAAATTCTGATGAAACGTGGCATTGTACAGATCCCAATTTAGCACCAGGACAATCTAGGACTTCCTGTTTCCCAAGATGAAAACTGCCATCAAAGAAAAAAAGATTTCAGGATCTTGAGGACATAAAGAAAAATGCAACCACCAAGCTGAACATAATCTCTCTAGATGCCTTCCCCAACTCTTTTTCAGAAACTTTTATAACAGTGTAATAAGTGCATTAAATCAGGTAGTAGTTACTTTGAATAAAACTTTGTTCTTTTTATTGCACCAGTCCAGGAACTTTATTGCCATTCTATATAAATAAATTTTCTAATTTATTGTTGCTTTGTCATCATTCTTTTGTTCTTTTTTTTAACTATGCAATTTTTTTTTATTGCTTACAGTTTCCTAAATTCCAAAATTATTGGTGCTATTTCTGCAAAATCATTACCATCAAGAGATAAGAGCACCTTCAAGTTGATTTTTCCCTTTGACCAGGATCTGCAATTTCTCTGATGTAAAAATTTCTGACCTAGAAGAGAGTATGTGGTCGGGGAGTGGGGATACTTCAGGAATATAAATCAATGTCACTGTACTGTAGATCTCACCAGACTGAAGATTTGAACTTCAAATTATTAAATTTTATTATATGTTGTATTATATAATTAGAATTTATACTGAATATTAATATATTCATTTATAATTTAAAATTTATAAATTGCATTTAACATTTTAGAGATTATTCTTTTAAAGCAAAGTAACATTAAGTAAAAGTAATCCAAAATTATGAATGGGTTATTTGTGTATATTCTGCACATTTGTGAAAAATCATAGTTTGCTTTAAAATATGTTTTGATTTCTTAAAAAGAGTTGTTTTTGAAACGAATTCTTAGTGTCTTTCATATACTCGTGTTTATGTACATTAACCACCCAGAAGTAGACAAAAGTATGGTTATAAATTTTTTATTAGTTTTTCACTAATCATAATAGCGAATTTGTTTTGTGTGTGTCAGTTGGCTCATCAAGAATGGCTTATTTTGAAATATGAACTTAATTTACTGCTTTTATTTTCAAATCATATTTTTATTGAATTACGTATATTTAAATTGTTGCTACAAGTATTAATGAAAACTGGACTTAATTATATGAAATGTTTAATAAAAGTGCTTTATAATTAAAAATATCAAAGAGAATATAAATACAGTTTGAGAGTGGAATGTGGCCATTTGAGTTTGGTATTGTTCTAAAAAGATAAGTAACTTTTCTTTTAGATGTACCAGTTATTTAGCTCAGTATACAGTGATTATACTTAGCATTAGATAACTTGTTAATCTAACTTTTATGTATTAAGTAGTATTACTGGGTGGGAATCTACAGATTTTAGAAGGCAATTACATTTATCATTTATTATTTGCCATTGGCAAATAAGTGCTATATTGTGATATTATAAAAACCAAAGCTTTTCACAAAATCTCCAGAATTTTTTTCTTTTTAGTAATAAATTGTGTATAGTTGTTGTGATTAATAATATATGGTGCATTTTTTGTTAGTATTCTATAGAAGCTGCTTAATGATATTTCCTCTCTAGCCAGTCCACACACACACACACACACAAACCATAATTAACTTCTAACCAGTTATTTTATTTATTTTATTTTTTTTTTTTTTCCAAAAACCAGAGTCCAAACAGAAATGATTATTAAATTAAAGATTGAACATTAAACATTGTTAACTGCTATCTCATTCAGGTTTCCAAGAGATATATTTATCAAATTTTTAAATTTCTCTATAAGAAATAGAGGGACATTGCATGTCTAAAAAAGGAGAAATCAGATGAGAGAGAGAGAGAAAGAAAGTGGGGGGGGGGGTATAACCTTAAGGAATGCTTGTGTAGAAACCATTCTAGGTAGTATAAACTGATTACCATATGAGAGAACTAGTATGTGTTTAAAAAAAAGAAAAGATGATGAGATAAAATGTAATATATCTCCTTTAATACCAGAGAAAGTCTAATATACAAAGCACAACAGACTCAAAAGCAGATGAACAAGATAAACATTGCAAAAGTTTACAACTGTGGAAATATTGTTTTTGTCGTTATTAATATGGAAGAAATATTGTGGAATAATCTGCTTAGAACCAAAAGTAAAAATTTTTGACGTAATTTAAAGAGGAAGATAAATGTTGGTTTAAAGTGCTTTGTCAGGCAAGGATTCTTAAATTTATGAACAGGATAGACATTGTAAAAGTGTCAAGAATCTAGAAAATACCTCTTTTAGACATCTAGAGGAAGATCTTTTATTTCCTGATAGCCAAAAGGAAAACAGAAGCTGAGAAGTTAATTCAATTGAGTGTGATTGGAAAAATCAGACTGCCTCTCATTCCAACAATTTGTAACCAAGAACAGAGATCCTTTAGATAACCATTAGAGGTGTTAAAAAGCATTAATTAAATAATTTCCAATCAAGGTCTACTCAGGCTTAAATCAGTTTAATTTTTTTAAGAAAAATAAAGCTTGTGCACAGATATAGTCATGAATGTTTTGCAATGAAGGATCTTTTTTATTTTTAAATAACTCCTGTTTTAGCTTAAAAGTAGCACCTACAAAGGGACTGACCATGGAAGTCCAGACAAAACATCTACAGTAAGTTGAAAATAAGGAAATAAGAAAAGGTGTGATCAGATTTGTTTCAGAATTGTTCCCAGCCAACTTCTGTAACAGTAGGGGTTTCACCAGTTGTTCAAGTCCCATCTTAGAGGAATTTCTAAAGGTTTCTTCAGTTGGAAGTGTAGTTAGCCAGTCTCAGGCAGAGGTGGCAGCCCCCCCCCACCCCCAAGTTATTCAGCTCACAAAATGCAGATCAATTTGTGAACACTGGTGTTCTGTAAGCATTACCATGTGTTCCACAAAATGTTCCATCAAAAATGAGCACTTCTCTACATTTAGATATTTTGGTGCAGAAAGAAAATGTATTTAGTATATCTATACAAAAACAAATTCCCTTGAAGTAATTAATTTGAATTTTATTTCTAGTCATGAGGATAAAGTTCTATTTGCACTGAAAGTGGTTTAGAGTTTTGTTCTTCCAATGTACAGAACACTACATAGTGTTCTTTCAATTGCTTACTCATTACAGTTCCATTTAAAATGACTACAGTCTATTGAACAACTAAAATTGACAGAGCTTTTGTATCTCTTACAGTGGGAACAAAACAGACGGTGAATATCTCAAAACACAGGAGAAACAATTATAGAGATAGTATATTTAGAGGCATTGGTTATAAAATCAGAAGGAAACATCTTTCAAACAAGAGATTTTTGCTTTGTGGCAGTTTTTCTCATTTTACCAACATGAAATCCCATGAAGTTACTTAGGAAAATTTTTGCTTTTATTAGACTGAGAAGGAGATGGCAGAGAAGACTAAAATGTCTGCTAACACACCTGAGGTTAGAGTTCTTCAGTTGAGTACTGTAGCATAATGAAGCACATAAAAGAAAGAACTACTAAAAAACTACCATGTAAAACACCCATCTAGCAGCATACATATTCTAAAGAAGCAGAATAATGCAAAAATATATATTGTGGAGAACCATTCATTAGGAAACCAGATATATGCTACATGAACGGTGCCAATCTTGATATATTGCAAAAAAGCTCTGCATAAAATCTAAAATTAAAATTAAGGAAATTAAAATCTACTGCACACTTTAAGGGCAACAGCATACTAAAATTGAGCAACTAAATATTTTCATTTATTTTATGACTTCTAGCCTTAAAGTTTACATAAAGAGTTACTTTTTTTCCCTCTCTTATTTGAAAGAAGAAAAGATTTATTTTCCCCCCCATCAGCTTGCACTAAACTTGTTATTGGTATATTTATAAAACAAATAAACCATTTTTATTTTCAAAAAGGGCAGGTATTCTTTCCATGTAATATTTACTTAGTCTGTCCTTTCAGTTATGTATAAACATATGCTCAAAACCTTCCTGAAAAACTTCCATTCTTCTCACAGTCGCAGCATAGTCAATGCATATTACAACAGTCTTGATTGAGTTTGCTATGAATTATCAGCATATCATTATTCGATTGTTCAACCTTGCAGAACTATCTATACCAGTCCACTGTGGTTGTTTTCAAAACACATGAATTGCTATACTCTGCATTCTGCAAAAACATGAACAGCATTTTGGTACTGTTTGGGTGATAATAGAATTGGGCATGTTATTACTTTAACCTCCTAAAGTCACATAGCTGATTAGCTGCCCTGAACATCACACAACGGATATTATGGTTTACCGTGTATCTTTATAAGGAGAGTATTCTGGAATTTTATGATGGAACTCCAGTAACTAGTATCCTTAAAATATCTGCATACCTCCCTGACAAAAAAGAAATTTGTTAAAAAGCATGTGAATACAAGATTCTAATGACATATCTAAACCAAAATCATTGGGGAGAAAGGAGGAGTATATTAAAGAATTGTTTTTCAAGTTTATTATTTTATTTTTAAATTCATTACTAGGTGCCCATCGCTAGTACTAATGTATTAAAGTGTTGAGAATAATTGTAAAAATTATAGGATTGTGTGATAAGAAGTTCCACTTGCTCCCCATTCTTGTTGGTTGAACACAAGTTTAGATAAGGAAAAAATTTTCATTACAGTGGATTAGCTAGATAAGAAATACCAAATTAATTTCCTCTAGTGGGAACAAATTTGTCTCTTTACAACATATCAAATATGAATATAAATGTATATGTCAACCAGTGTTGGTTTTGAGTTTGTTATTTTTATAGTTTTTATTATTAATATTCTTTATAGTGTATTTTATTTATATTGCATTATATACATTGTATTTCTGATCACATTTATCTATATACAATGTGCATAGTTAAAATTTTAATATTTTTCTTTTGTTTTAATGCTTGATTTTTATAGTTTCTTATTATACTTTCCATTTTAAGTGTTCACACTTTTACTTCCGATTCATTGAGGGATAATTAAAGGGCATCATTTTGAAAGCCTTTATATAAAGAATTAATAATCAAACATGCTGAAATTTCAAATGAATGATATCTAGATTATGCAGAAATGAATAACATAATAAAAAGTTTTTTTTGTTTGATATAGTGACGTCAGGATTAAAATGGTGCTGTATACTGTAAACAGGGTAATCAGATTGAACAGGTACACTTCATATATTATTTTTGTTGAAATAACATGTACCTGATATATATGCTGAATAAAGCCCATGTTGCTCCCAAAGCAGAAACTACATTGTCAGCAGTGTTTGCAGTATTCCTTATAAGATGTTGATGTTATGCCTTTTAATACATCCTTGGATTCAGCCAGTTTTACATTCTCCTAACGGACTCTATCTAGATTTCCCACCAGTCAAAAGGTGCATGGATGAAAGATATGACCGAGCATTTTGCATGAAATGATAAGGTCTTTATTGAATGTGTGGTGAAGTTTGGCCACTGAGTTAACTTTATGGCACTGCACCTCATTCTACATGATGATGGTTGTGTGTGAGAAGTGCCATTCTTGAAGGTCAGAAATGACAGTCAATTCTATTGAACCTCTGTAAGGAATGGTTCAGTGAAGAATTAGCTAGGAGTGCATATTATACATTAAACTGAAAATTGAAGTGGCATATTGCAAGAAACATGAAGGCAGTATTCCCTTCCAGTTATTCACTGTGCCATTAAGCTAGAACTGTACCTCATCCAGCCACAGCATATTCTTAAACCATGTTTATAATCCATCTCCCTCCTAGTCAGAAATATGACTGAGAATACTTGCTTTTATTTATTTTGCTATGTGGATTTTATGTAGATGCTGCTGCACTCCTTCATAGAAATTTGCAGATAGTGGACAGTAGAATGACAAGTAGCTGTAAAACTGCTGTAGCATTAATGTACAAAAATTGATTTCTTGCTACTGACTCATGGCAGTAGTGATTTCTTCAACAACAATCTCTGCCTCTTACTTTCTTATTTTGCAAAACCCATTTAACAAAAGTCCCCCCCCTCACTCTTTTCAGACAGTAATATGTATCTATTTATTGCTGATGTTTTGATAAAACAGCTGGTTGCTACATCCTTGCATTGATAACTTATCCTCCTCTCCATGTCACCTATCCTCTCACATGCCATCACAATTTTTTTTGTGCGATTCATTTCTGCAGGTTTCGATATTGCTTTTAATTCATTATCTTCTTAGTGTGTAAGCCTTGCTTTAATTAGAATCATTGTATATGTGTGCTGTGTAGGTACTGCGTGTTTAAGATTTAGACTGTAATAATAGAAATATTCTCATTATCAAAGTACTACATCAGAAAAAAAAGTACTTGTCAGTTCATTTCATTTGTTTCCCTTTTTTTTTTTTTTTTTATTGAAGACTTTGATGTTTACATTGTATGTTTATGTGCCCTTGCCCAAGTTTTTCAGTCTCCCAGAGAAGCAGTTATGCCCAAGAAATTTATGAAGACCTATTGACAAGAGAAGCAGGCTGCAAAATATAATGTAAGCTGGTTTAAACTGTGGTGAAAAAAAAAGTATTAACCCTCCTTTTAAAATACAGATTTTCCCTTATTTAAAAAAAAAAGTAGTGTAATTTAATATAATTTGTTAATTATATTAAATTACACTACATTTTTACTCATTAATATAATTTGTTAGTTCATTTATTGAAGTAGCTCGAATATCCTATAGCTTCGTATTCAAACTAGTTGAATAAATCAAGTAGCAAAGTTGATCTCGTGCAGTTAACTTTAAATACATTTTCTCTACAAGTGTAATTTAGGCTTACTGTTGATTTTTCTAGTCAACTTGTTTAGCATACTTGTACACAAGGTATTGAATTTCATGCCCATGTAGCCAAGAAAGTTAGTGAAAATCTCTTATCAAAATGATTTCTTCTAGTCTTCACCAGTAAGTTCTTAGTATTTAAATATGTAACTGTTGCTCCTGGGATTTGATTATCATTTCAGTTACCTCCACCATAAAAGATTAAGTTTCACTTGGGAAAGGGAGAATACAATCATTCTTTCAGATTGATTTCTCATTGTACTGCTTGTAACATGACTTCATTTCTGAATGTTGAAGTACAATTACTGAACACTTATCCTTTACTATGAAAAAATACTGCTTTGTTTAATGCTATCTCTGTATGTTTCATGACAGACTTTGCCACATTCATTGATTACAAAGGAATTAACTTCATAGACAGTGATCTAGTTTTAGCTGCTACACTAGCTGACACACAAAACAATATTATGTAAGGTAAAATTTAACTTTATTGCTTCAAGCAATACAAAATAAATTTCCATTTATTCCCAATGCAGCCAAGTCCATAAAAGTTTAATATGTTCATTGTGACTGCATACATATTTTAAGGGCAGCCAGATTTTCTGGCACCACAATTCATAATTAGTCATACATTTGTTGTGACAGCAAATAGGCTTGAACGCATATCCATCTTACTAATGGGCTTGCACATTAACTGCCTTAGTTCCGTACGCTATTCAGAAATAGTTCAAAAGGAGAGGGATCTGACATGTTCCAAACAAAAATCGTAATGTTAAGAACAAATTAATTTCTTCTTTCGCTGACCATTCTTTCTTTTCCTCAATGCATGTCTGTCAGTTTTTATCTATAAAATTTATCAGAAATACCTGCCTTATTATGGTTTACCAACTTACTTTTTCTTACTTTTTTTTATGGATCCAGTTGTCATTGGCATACTTGCCAACCATTAGAAAAAGTTAACAGTAATGCTAATTAAATTCTTCGTCTTCTAGTTTAAAATCAAGTTTCTTGTTATACCTGTCTGATTCGTTTCCTTGAACTGAATTCTGAAGTTACAATAAATATATATTTGTTGATATATAACCTTCAAACCTGCCATTAGGTGGCTGTTCATCTTCTAAAGACAGCATGTGCTATATCTGGCGCAAGGTGGCCAACCATGTTTATGCACTTGTGGATAGTGAGATTAAAGTTAATGCATTATTTTTGCTGTTAAAGGATGTATATACTGCTGTGTTTTTCTGTATTTTTCAAGTGCGAAAAGGAAGATTTTCTTCTTGCAGTTTGTGCTAATGTAACAATATAGTGCACACTGGTGTAAATTATATTTTTAGCCCCATAAAAAGAGAAGCAAGCATGGGCTACTAATATTTTTTAAAGTGTTGTTCCATATCAAGACAGTAAGTGAAAACGTATTTTGGCTTTTGATGGATATATATTCATATTGTTATTTTTTTTAAAAAGATTTTTTATATATTTTGATTTTTGTATAATTGCATTAATTAATCATTTTTGGCTTTTTGTTATATGTGTGAATGCTGTATTTTTTGGCAGGGTTTCTCCCATTAAAAAGAAAGGCCCCAGGATGCAAAAGTTTGCAGTAGCCAATGCTATGTAATTGAACAAAACAATTAAAATTTTTAAGACATCAGCCTGGTTCAGAACTTGCTAGTCTCTCATCAGATGGTAGGTGTCCTCAATAACAACTTCATGCCAAAACGGTTAATAATGTATCATGTATAAAAAAACATAATATATTGTTAAATTTCATTATGTATCTAAACAGAAGTTTTTCTCCCACACTCCAGCCAGCAACTTGTTTAGTCTCTGAACAGGCTGCAATGGCAATGTATATCAATTTTTTAATTCCTTAGCCGATTCACCTTTTGGCAATTTTATCCAAATTAAAGTAGAAATCAGTAATTTTAGGTCAACTCGTGGACAAAATATCTAATCAGAAGTGAAAACAGGTTTGTGGGTTCATTTGTTTAAGAAATCGCAATAGTGTGATTTCTTAAATAAATTTCAGCATGCTAGACATTGACTATAAATGTAATCTGATGTAGGTGGTCCCTCCATTTTTTTTAAGAAATCAGAAATTTTCCATTGATTAAAGATCCTGTATTGTATTGCCCTTCCATTCTTCATGGCTCTGTGTTTTCATTTGCTCATAACTTGATTTTATGATTCTGTGATTTTATTTCTTTTTCAAAGTAATTGAAAACCATTCTGAAAGAAATTCAGAATTGTTTCATTAAATTCTTGTTTAGGAAAGATCTCCATTCTGCATAAATAAAATATACATAAAAAACGAAGGCAGTCGAGTTATAGAGGATCCAAAGTAGCGAAGTTTTATTGGAATTGTTTCTCCACTTTGTGTCATGATTACTGTAAATACGTGAAGCAAAACAAAGTGTTGCTAAAGTCCATTCTGTTCTACTGAAAAGCTGATTAAACATAGAAACTATGCATGTGCAATTTTGTGACTTTGTGTATATTGTAAAATCACCACATACAAAATGTCTGGATATATCAAATGCCAGATATAAATGCAGTTTAAGACCAACTTTACCATCACAAGCAAAATGTTTTGAATAATTAGTGATACACAGCACTGAAATGATCTTTTTCCTTTCCCAAGTCTTTCTAAAATCCCAAAACTGCCGAGACTGCCCATTTTTTGCATTTTCTTCATCTCATTCCTCTTTTTAATCAGTAGTGAAATTCCTATTTGCTTCCATGGCCATTGGATAGAAGCTTTTTTTTTTTTTTTCTCGTATCCCAGATGTAGCAATTTTTTGCTCAGTATAATAGAGTGTTTTGTGAGAACCATTTGACTACATATTGCCATCTTTGTTCTTCAGTTATTGTTTAACTTCCACACAACCCTCTGGATGCCATCTGATTACCATTCCCCTAGTGAACACAAATGATTGTTTAATGGCTTTCCATATTATCTTGCACTGCAAAAATTATTAGTGATTGTAGGCACTGCCTCACATGATCTTTTTTTCGCTTGCCATTTTGAAACACTGTGCCCAACAGAATAATATACTTGCTTAAATCTCACAATACAACACAGTTATATCATCAAGAATAAGATCACTTCGGAAATAATGTTTTTTGTTTAATATAATTGTTTACCTCCTGAAGACTTGGTACAAATGTTAATTTGAATCACTCTAGATAATAATTATTATCACTAATATTATTAATAGTGATAATAATTTTAACTTAAAGCATTTTTAAATTCTTAATGATGAAATTATTTCAGTATTACAACTGTTGAATCATTTTAATCTTAATGCAATATAAGTATGTGCAGCAGTTTAATTACCTGTAAGGATAATTAGATATGTACTTGAGATTAGTAGCTTTGTGTCTAAATAGATATCTTAGTTATCTTAATACCAGTATATAGAATATTTATTTTGTTAAACTGTGAAAATCATGTATATCATGATTAGTTTTATCCAAGCTAACAATATATAATACACATGATATATTTATAATATTTAGAATAGCTATATTTTTATATAGAAGTTTCATTCCACCAAACCGTTTTTATTATTTGGATTAATTAACCTTTCACTAAATAATTTTAAGGCGCCTTCGTAGCCAGGTGGGAAGGAGCAGCAGTGCGTAGCACACGCTTCTTGATTAGACCGGGGTTCGAGCCCATCACCACCAAATACGGAGGATGCGGAAAGGCCAGGGAATGACCACCGCATATTCCCGGAGCAATATGGCCTTAGTTGCTAATGCTCCTAAAAACCACTAAATAATTTACCTTAATAATATGAAAATAGAGCTATTATAATATGTCTGTGCTTATAACTAAGTGTAGTAAATCATATGAAATATGTAAAAATTTCTACTTTCAACTCAAATTACTAATACAGTTATTTTAATTTGGACAGTTACTTTGATATGTTGCTTATCCACGACTGCAGCAAATTGATACCTTATCCAGAATGCACTTTCACCTCATTGTTGAAATCTTTCTTATAATTGTTTTCCTCAATAATATTTTGCAGAAAGAATAATGTGGCACACCAAAGCCAATGAAGCTTTGGTGTGCTGCATTATTCATCATACTAATTGATTCTGAAATAACTACTTTACTGTATAAATTACTGTCTTTGTATTAGAAATAAGTATTAATGAAATGGATATTTATACCTGTTTGAGTTATCAATAAATAAACAAAATTATATTATTTTGTTTCTTAATTTATAAATTGTAATTCATCACATCAAGCATTATTTCAAGCAGATTTTATTAATATTGGACATGAAAAAAATATTTACTTTTTAATAAACTTAACTAATCACTTTAAAAAATGCCTTGAGAACAATGCATGTTTGAAGATTTTTGTAATTTGAGTGTTTTATAATACAATACAAACTTTCATAGCTTTTGCATTCCTTGTTTTCAACTCACTTTTTTATTAAAATATGATTGCTCAGATTAAAAAATTCTTCACTTAGAAGAGTAATATGAATCTCTTCATAGAAAAAGCTTTAAAAATAATTGTGTATTCATCTATATTTAGTTTCATCTTGCATGTCTTGAATTGTTTTATATTTCATTGTTTCTGACATCAATCATTTTTTGTATTTTATTAGTGGTTCTGCTTTAGTTGCATTGGTATCAGTTCTAAACCTCTTGGTGTGCTCTCTTCCATTAATGTAATTTGAATCCATCTCTACTGATTTTGTTATAAATCATATTGCCAAAAGTAACCTAATACCTATGTTTTAAAGAATTTTTTTTATTTATACATTTAATATGTTGGCTCATCTTTGTCCTCAGTTATGTAGATTTTGAACTAGTTTTTGATAACAGGAAGGTAGTATTTTGGTCTAGTTCTCTTTTAACACTGCAGTCAATTCTGCTAATGATTGTAGACATGTCAGCCTAGTCCAGCACTAATGTTCCAATTCATCCAAATGTAAAGAGGAATTATGATCAATGCTTTTGTCAAGCCAATGAAGCTTCGGTGTGCCCATGTCATACTACCACCACAGTGTAAGAAGAGCATAATAGTCCGTAATGTCAGTATACTGTACAGCATTCATTATTCCAGGAATAGTGACCCACAGTCCAAGCCAAAACTATAAGAAACAATCCCAGGTGGTGAGAGCATTTCCATTTAATTTCAGAGCTGGGACAGCACTCTGATAAATAATGTTCCCTGGACATCTGCCAGACACGAACTTGGCCATCAGATTAGAAAACTGTATCTTGATTCATCATTCCATGACACAGCTTTCCAATATTCTAGCAACTAATTACAAGCCGGGTGGGTAAGGTGCCTGCCTGGCAACCCAAAGGTCGCAGGTTTGAATCCCGCCTCAGGCTTGGATCAGAGTAGAAAATGCAGAAACTTTGGGAGGTGCATTATGGCCACAGAAGCCGATGTGCCAACAACTAACAAAACAAACAGAACCAATTACAATTAGTTATATACACCAGTCAAGTTAATCCTGTGCATTGTATTCTGCAGCTCCTTCATATCATCCCTATACTGATATTGGCTTCTGTGTCCTTTCTGAACTGACTGAATTTGATGAGGAGGGCCAATATCTACATACCACTCTTCTCAGAACCTTCCATTCTCTTTATGTTGATTTCTGCAGGCTACCCAAACATTTCCCAGCTGTATTAGTACCACCGTGATGTTTCCATTTGGTAATTATTTCAGCTATCATTGATATAAGTTGCTTTAGTTGGACTGTAACTACACATACAGATTGATTAATATATCATCCTATAATGGCTCCCTCTTGGAAGTGCTAAGCTCAATGCTGCAACCCATCTACTTCATTTTGTTGATATGATTTTCAGTTGGCTTTATAACTATTTTTGACATGTGGATAACAGATGGAATTATAGTTCATTTTTGCCTAATTTCCAGGGATGTCCGGGTACTTTTATTAATATAATATACATTATATCCAATATGGCAATGTATCACTCCACATACTTGTCAAACTCTATAGCATTGTCTTTCAACAACTTTAGTTTAGAACCATGACTTATGATCTGTAAAAATGAATATTTACTACTAGCCATAACTTTGCTAACTGCTGCACTGTTTACCACCAGCTATAATGCCTTTTTCTAAAAATCATATATGTTACTGTCATGTAACATGTAGTTTAAAAAAAATACATGCAGTTACCTGCACAATTAAAAATAATGATCCTAGTTTTGCCCTTCTGCACATGCAGCATTGCTGTCACTGCTTGTTTCATTTTACATGATTTGGTTAATTATTTTAATACTAGATAATTTTCAGGATAAAAAGTAGTTCTAAATGTAGTCTTCAAGGTAATGGCCACGGGAACATTTCCTAGTGTTTTAGATATTGAATGGTATTGAATTAATCACAAGCAGATTAAATGAGGACAAAACCTCTTCAAGTCAGACTGTGTGTTGGGAAAACAGCTGAAGTAGTAATGATATAATCTGTGGCTTCTGCTCCTCATTCACACACTACTCAAGCTATCATATCTTTGAGTGGGAAATGGAAAGAACCACATTTGCTTTCAAGAATCTGGTGGATAATTTGGCATTTTGTGTTACTTGAGCAGCATGAAGTGTAGGTAATGTAAATACACTGCCCTATCATTAATATCCAGAAATCTCTCAATAAGTGGTCATATCCTACCCAAGCACCACTGTGTGTGTGTGTCAGACAACTATATTGGCTGCCGTAGCCGAGTGGTCAGGTGCATAAGTACACGTGCCTTGAGTGACTGGAGTTCAAGCCCATGACTGCTGAATACAGTGCTGTTTCTTGTATTCTGTCTATCTTGTGAACTCCTCTGACCGTTTGGTCGTCCCAGAGTATAAACAGAAAATTTATTTATTTATTATATACTAATAGAGCTTCAAGGAGACAGTAGTATGATTGTGAATGCAAGATGCCGCAATTAATGGAGTTAACAGACTTCCAGTACAGAATGATAGGTGCCACATAAGCAGAGTCTGTACACAACATTTAAACAGCACTGAAGATCTCTATTGATGTAATCTGCAAATGGAAGCAGACTTGTGCTGACAAAATCATCTAGAAAACCCTTGGAGCTGACAGATTGTGACATTCTGAGTGTACAATTCTTTGTAGGAGAGTGCTGCAAACTCAGAACACAGGTCAGTTGTCATAGCACACACAGCCCCCCACCCAGTGAGATGACTGGGACATATCGGTACCAGTACAGTGTGCAGGACGCTGCATGATATGGGTTACCGTGGTTGTGCAGGTGTCCACAAGCCCTTAATCATCCGAGCTAATGTCAAACGCAATCTAGCTCAGTGTAAGGGCCACATTCTTGGACCATAGACCATTGGAAAGCTATGGTTTGAAGTAATGAGTGACAGCATATGTTCTACCAGTCTGTTTGTTGTGCTTGGGTACAGTGGATGCCCACAGAGAGCTATGTGTCAGATTATCGTCCTCAATAATGAAGTTTTGTGAAAGGTCTGTAGCTGCTTTTCATGATGGTCTGGGACCATTGATTGTTTTGGACAAAACCATGAACGTTGAGGTCTAATGGATAATAATGTGACCTACATTGGGGAGGCCCACATCTTTATCAGCAGGACAGTGTTCATATGTTGTACTGTCACGTTGTGATGGACTGGTTTGAGAACGTGTGTTGAAAAGTTGGACTGGCCTGCCCAGAGCACTGAACTCAATCCTGTAGAGAACCTATGGAGTGAATTGGATTGTTGGGTTGCTACTGAAGCAGATGGAAAATATTGAAGTCAATTTACTGAATGAGTGGTGGAAATATTGAAATATTAAATAAGGCTGAATGGTGGAAAATATTGAAGTCAATTTACAAAAAACTGGTGGAGAGTTTCAACACTATTAGTTTTTCTGTAAATAAAGCTTATTTGTAGATATGCAGGTGTCCCAATATTAATGGTAGGGCAGCAGGCATATATCAAAAGAAGAATGAACCAATTTTGACCAACATAATCTAAATGTTTTCAGTTGCAAAAATTATGTACATATTGATCAGATGCATCATGCCACATTCCTATTCCTGCTGCTTCACCATTACATAGAACTCAGTGATGTTTTTTTTGTAATGGTGAAGTTGCATTGGTTGAAAGCACTTTACCCATTTTTAGATCAAGTCATCACAGCCAACTCATTATCCACAACAAACTAATCTGAGAAGTCTTCATACACCTGTTAGCACACCAGATGTTTTGTGTGCATGCTTATTGTGAGGACATGTTTTTTCTCAAGAATTTTACTTTCCATTTGACTACAAATAATAAAAGTGGTAGTGGATTATGAGGTTTCATTACAGTAGTGAAGTGATAATAGAATGGACGATGTAGAAATTCCCTGAGACATTTTAAAGAATGTGCCATTAGTAGTTCTCTTGCCAAAGCTAGCAATTCCAATAATACCAATGGAAAAAAATCGTGTAGGCCTCTCTTACAAAATGGATTATGCATGAAACAAAGAGTAGTTTGAATGTTAGAGCAAAAGATTACTACTTTCTGAAACCTCATTAATGGGCACAAAGCACATAATTCTAATTTGTTAACTAATGGAAGAGCAGTTGCGATTGCTGTTGCACACCAGCTGACTTCAACTGTCCTGAGAAACAGATCTTTCTCTTTCCTAATAGGAAGTAGATAATACAGGAGATTGGCCTTAATAGTGAGCTTCTAACTGAATAGTAACCCAGAATTGTTGGATGTGGGGAACATCACATCACATCTGCAATACAATGAAATTCCACTGTATTCCCATGTTAATGTGTGGTGAGATTTCACTGCAATGGCCTTTGTGAGTAGCACAGTGGTTATAATCATCCTTCAAAGCCAGATGTAAAAAGTTTAAATCCTGTTGATGCAAGTAATATTTTTGGGCTTTTTTTTCACAATGTAGCCAAGTTGATTGGTTTGGTGAGGATGGCATGGTTTTATACAGGGCCAGCTTAAGGGTATATGGTGCCCTTAGGTCACTTTGACTTATGGCACCTCCCTCCCACCGATACAAAGATTTTCATTTTTTAGAATGATTAACTTTATATTTTATTTACTTTGAAAATGTAACTTATACAAATATAATTATTGTAAATTAGTAATTATAAATTTAATATTGTTTGTTTTTAATAACATGAAATACAAAATTTTTCTTACAGGCTTTGTTTTTGGGAGGAGGGTCAGTATTGACACCCCTAGGTCAGTGCCTACTTAGCCTTACCCTAAAGCTGGCCCTAGTTTCATATCCTTGAAATTATTCTTGTCAACAGACAGGCAAATTGACTGAATACATGCTATTTCAGGCAGAATCTACTAAAGCTAAACTGTCTTAGTTCCTTTGGCACTAAGACAGTTTTGTTTTCTTTCATGGTTTTCGTGCAGGATGAAACACCATTGCATCTTGCTCATCCAGCAATTCATGTTCTTTGTGACATTTCCCAAAGATCACTTTATTTTCTATCATCAGCTGCTTGGCAACCTTATAACCTGACCTTAATCCATGGCACTGTTTGGACTGTAACTGAACAATGCTGAAGTCCCATCAGAAGTAAAAAAAGTAGTCATGAGAGAATTGTTCTGAAAGATATTTTTGTTTTAGTGCCCAAGCAACAGACAGGTGTCAAGGTATTGTTTCTGTAAATTGCATACTCTGTGGTCAATTGTGGATAAGTGATTTTTTTTATCCCTATTTTTTTTTTTTTTTTTTTTTTTTTTAATCCCTGTTTTGCTGGATAAAAATCAGTTTCCAAATGAAAAACTGAAATTCTTACAGCAGGATAACATCTGTGCACATCACTTCTACTCTTTTGACCTTAAAGGCTGACATGGTTACCACAACCTTTAGCCAGGCAGCATTGGCCTTTTTTTTTCTTTTTTTTTTTTATTGTGATACGAATCATGACCAAAATCATTAGTTAAGATTTCCTTACAAGTGACCTAATAAATGCCTGCATTTTTAGCCATTTTGAGAAGAGCCAAACTTACATCAATTCACATTAAATTATTTGTAGAAGAATAAGAGAAATTTGCCTCAATATGATATGTAGAACACTTCCTAATGGCATTCTCCAGCAAATAAACAAAAATAAAATTAATTCTGACTTTAATAAAATAATTACAGTAATAAAACAAATTAAAACAAGTTCAATGCAAATTTTGAAAAAATGCTTTCCTTCCTGAAGCTGATGGCTTTTCGCCCATGTGTCTTGATCACAGGAATGGAAATTACCGAGTATGGGTGAGTCGGAATCATAAATAGAGATTTATCTTCACTCGTGCAAAGACAAATAGAATTCTCGTGTAATTTAATTTCGATGGTTGCTGCAATAAATAGACTGGCATGAAAGGCCAATTCTGACGCTGCTGAATGAAAAGCATGGACTGAGGATGTGTGCTGGTTTTATATCGTATCCAGTGTACACCGCATAGAGCCCTGATAAGAGTTGCAAGAAATGTATACCAGGTCATTGTTACTGTTACGATGAAGCAACATCAGTGTTTGTTGGTTTAAGGTATTTATTTTGGTAAAACTCCAGATCTGACTTTAATAAAACTCCAGAAGACAGAGAGTGGTAATCAATGGACACTGCTCATTGTGGACTAATGTTATTAGTGGAGTCCCTCAGGGTTCACTATTGGGTCCATTATTGTTTTCTGTATTTATAAATGATATTGATGATGGTATATCAAGCTTAATGTCCAAGTTTGCAGACGATACGAAGGTTGGCAGGGTTGTCAAGGACACTACTGACACTATGCTACTGCAACAGGATCTGGAAAGGTTGAGCAGATGGGCTTCGAGGTGGCAAATGAAGTTTAACATTGACAAATGTAAAGTACTACATATGGGAAACAGCAACCCCAGAGCAACGTATCAACTCTGTGGTACTATACTGACAGTGGTAGAGAATGAAAGGGACCTGGGGGTGGTTGTGCAGGCAGATATGAAGTTTTCTGAGCAGTGCAGATGGGCTGCAAGAGTAGCTCATGGTGTATTGTCGATGATATATAGGAATTTTTCTAGCAGGGATAAGGTGGTGATTATTCCCTTGTATAAGGCAATGGTCAGGCCACACCTAGAGTACTGTATACAGGTCTGGAGGCCTCATTTCAAGAAGGATGTAGAGATGCTGGAACAAGTACAGAGAAGGGCAACAAGATTAGTGAATGGAAAGGGGTGCTCTTACGAAGAAAGGCTTAAGTTTTTCAAATCACAGTGTCTTGTGACTAGGCACCGGCGAGGTGATCTGATAGAGGTGTATAAAGCCTTGAATGGTTTGAGCATGCTCAATTCCGATGGGATTCTTCCTCTTGCTCAGAATAATCACCTGAGAGGGCATAAATTCAAATTAAGAAAAGACAGATGTAGGATAGACGGGAGGAAATTTGCCTTTAGCCAGCGGGTGGTTCGTTGGTGGAATAGACTTCCATCACTTGTCATGGAAGTTGATAGCCTAAATAAGTTTAAGGCTCAGCTGGACAGGTATTTCGAACGAACGGTGGGGTGAAGTGGAAGTGGTTATTTTTTATTTATTTTGGCTGATGCTACATAAGTTTGCTTTCTTGCATCAAATGCCTCTACTAATGCTAATCTTGGGTATTAGTACATATTTCGACAAATGGACAGGAACAAAGCAGTGATTGACATGTACCACTCACTGCTTTCCCTGTCCACTGTCCTAGGTTGATATGCCTAGGGTGTTTATCCCACCCCACTTTCTGCAGTTTTTAAATTGGGAACTAGTTACCGATTTTAAAACAGCAGGACGGGGGATAAACACCCTACCTAAGCCAAGCACCCCCCTCCTCGATGACACAAAACAATCAGAAAGAAAACAATCACACAATCGCTGCAGCCACACCCACTGTGCAGAGACAAGTACCCAAATAATGGATTTAGCCTTAATTTTTACTGTCTGTCAGTTTTTATTGCTGCAATTAGTTTGTGTTACTTTTATTTTTGTTTATTTGCTGGAGAGTGTCAGGAAGTGTTCTGTGTATCGTATTGAGGTAAATATGATACATAGAATACTTATGCTTCTACAAATTGAAATACAACATAGAGCGTACTGAGCATAGTAGCTTTGTCTTTTACTAATCACATTAAATTATGCACTTCAGCTACTGAATCATCATTTCTTCTGGTTGAATAGCATTCAGAATGCTTTCCTACAGATATTCCTTTACTTTAAAATTGCTCCAAGCAATAGGGATCTAGTCTGATCTTTCCCCCACCATGTCCAGTAACCTCCCATGTGGAGAAAGAGTTATTTGAGACAATTGTGTTTGGCAGGTTGCTGTACAAGGTGATTTTCGAATATCTAGTCTAGTGGGCAGTAACGAGACATGCCTGATAGTCTTAGTTGCTTTTGTGCCTAAAATGCACTTAACATCTCAAACGGATCCCCTCTAAGAGACATTGTTTCCAAGCTCTGGAACCACACATTTGTAATCCCTTTGTTATTTAATCTAGAAGAAATCGTTTTGGAACTCTTTCAAGCTAAATGTCTTTTCTGAAATGTAACATTTTTTTCTTTTCTTCTAGACACAAAGTCAGCGGTGTATTCGTGCTGGAACGATGTTCCGGTACTTTTTTCTAAATGTCATAATAGAAAATCATTAAATTTATACACTTAATATTATGAAAAAGTGGCATGATCAAAGGGGAGGGAGAAATAATATATATTTTACTCATTGCTACTAAAAATTATGCTGACCGGGCTAGCTGGGTGGGTAAAGTGCCTGCCTGGCAAAAACCTTGGGAGGTGTATTATGGCCACAGAAATCGATGCACCAACAACTACAAAAAAAAAAAAAAATATATTATATTAATCTTTAAAATTAATCGACTTATTTAAAAACAAAAATATAAATTTCGCAATGAAACTTGAACGTTTCTTACTAAAGTACAATGTGTTAGACAAAGAGATCCAACAATGGCAAGTTTCTTGTTTATTAAACTACACCGCCCACCATTATAATTATGGAATCCAGATTATTATGTCTGAACTTGGTTGTGGTTTCATCGTTCTGCTGTTGACCAACAAACAAAAAGTGCAGTCACACAAGAATACATAATCAATCCTGTATGGGAATTTCTAATTTTTTTTGTCTTTGTTTTTTGTCAAATTTTTATTTAATAGTTATAAATAAATAATGCTGCTAATGCCAAATACTGAACAAATATTCTAACCTTTGACTTATTTATTTTTACAAATGAAAAAGCATAGGTAACTATTTATAGTTAATCGACGAGAGTTCTGGTACTATTTTTTTTAAGCAATACACCTCTGCGCAAAGGTAAATCATCAAAGAAACAGGAGCTTACGTTCTATACTAACCATATCCAACTTGCTTTCGGGGTGTGATTTCCCAAATGTAGAACCTTACATTTAGCAGCATTAAAACATAACTGCCATTTCTCCAACGATCCTTAAAGCCCACCTAAATCAATGAAGAATACCAGGCCTGATTTAGATTATTCACTACCCTTCCGGTCTCGTATCACTTTCAAATTTACCCTTTATGCCATTCTCTATATTGTTCAGGATGATCAAAAACAAGAGTGGCTCCGACACTGATCCTGATGGATGATATATGGCGGTTGTGAGGGCGGTTAACGTTAAGCCTAATCCATAATGATTTAGACAAGCTATGTGAGTTGGAGAAATGGCAGGATTAATAGCCAAATCAGTTTCCGAAGACATAGTTCGGGAACAGGCTGCTGTTGCTTCAGAACTCACTGGTGAATATGGTCTTGGTACATCCAGGGTCCTGAGCTAGAAATCATCGTTCTCTTCTTGGTGATTCCCTTCTACTTTTAACTCTCTCTCTCTCAAGGTAACTCAGAAATTTTATTTATTTATTTTTTTTGGCTGGTGCATAAGCCTCATGCTTCCTAGTACCATATAGCTAATAATAATAAAGCTGATCGAAAACTGATTTTCCATTGTCATTATGGATTAGGCTTAACGTTAACCACTATATATCAATGTCGGAGCCACTTTTGTTTTTGATCATTAAGAGAGGAAATGGAAAATACAGATGCCCTGATGGAACAGTCCATGGGAGCTCTGAATGATAATTCCCAAACAAGCCTCATAACTCAAATGAATTAAATGATCCTGTGCATAATTTAAGTCTATCTAAGGCAATCAAGGTTTGTGGCATCTAGACTGAAAGAATGAAATTTACCCCATAAAATTACAATAGCAACGAGCTTTCTTCATATATATGAGATTCATTTTGCTGCTCTAATGATGATGAATTTGAATGGCTTGATACCCTTGAAAGGAACATAAAGTATGGAGGCAGTTCATTGAACCTTCGAAGTCTAAAAGCTGTCGTATTCCATATTTCTTCAAACCTATTCAGTTTCATAGCTGTCCACATGCAAGAATCCTATGAGAATATCTTCTTGGAACTGCTTTAAAGAAAAGCAAATTCTACTGGCACATCTCAAGTTTCGTACTTGTGCGTGTTCACAGGCTGATTTGCATTTGTGCCGAAAGAGCTAATGGAGAGAAACCCTGCTTCACTACCTGACATCAGCTAAATACATACCCGATTGAAGACACCTAAATAATAATTTTTTTTTTTTCTTCAATTGAAGATTATATTTCAGATGACAATGAAGGAGATTCATCTGATATTTATTCTAGGTACAACATGAAAATGTAATTATTGTCTATTTCTTCATATGTAACTAAGAAAACTAATGTCTAAAAGAGGACAGAATTTTTTTGTTTGTATCCAGGTCGATAAGTCTTGCCGTGGTCCTGTTATGCTAAAGGTCCTCTCCATAGATAGTATAAACAATTGGCCAAAAAAAAAAAAAAAAAATACGAACCTTTGTATTATGACAATCACAGACAGAAAAAAAAGCAAAGAGATCAGATCCAGTCGATGACGCTAGCAATTTTTATGGCGTTTTGCAGAACGCAGCTACATTCGTTTAAAAAGATCTTATCATGGGTGTACTTTCAACATTAGCTACAATTCAAGAAACAAGACAACATTATATAGTTTCTCAAAGGTTTTTGGGTGAAAACCAAGCGGTTCTTCCACATCTGGGAAATATGGTTTGGCACACTCAGAATCCTGAGCTGGATATCATCATTCATCCCTTCTAGGGATAACAATTTTTTTGTTGACTTGTGCAGCAAAAAGCATCAGGCTCCTTTGCACCATATGGTTAATAATATCGAAGGCAGAAAAACTATTTTCAAGAACGAAGCTATCGTACTAAAAGGAGGACTGCGAAAAAATGGGACATCCAGTGTGCAAATAACATCTGAATTCAATCAAGCCCATAACTGCCCTATTCAATCCGTGCCGTGTGCAGAGAATTGACAAAATTGGGTATTGGCAGTCGCCTGTCTATTCGGAAGCCACTTGTCTCAGAGAAAAGCCCCTTCCAGTGGGATCCTGAGAATGTTGTGATTGGACAGTGGAATAATGGAAGAAAGTCAGGTGGTTAAACGAGTCATCATACACTTTATTTTGCACCCATGGTAAGCAGAGAGTATGGCGAAAACTTCATGAAGCAATGGACGTTGTTTGCCTTGTTAAGACAGCCCAAGCATCTGAAGGTGTTATGATATTGAAATGTTTTGTTGGCAGCAGGACTGGATCGTTGATAGCGGTGGACGGTCGAATGTCATCGAGGAGTACCTGAATTTTGTATTAGATTTGCAGCGCTGCACCCTGCAATGTTTCACTTCAAGTGAACAGGTGCAGAGGAGGGCAACCAGATTGGTGAGGGGCACAAAAGGAGACTCGAACCAAGAAAGGCTTCGATTCTACAAATTTCAGCGTCTGGAGACGAGGAGCCTGTGGGTAGATCTTATTGAGACGAGACAACTTGTTTAAGGATTTGAATGGATTGAGTAAGCTAGATGTTGATGGCATTCTTCCCCTTGCTGAGACTACACGCACATGTTGGGGCACCAAGCTTAGGAAGGATGGTTGCAGGACAGTTGTGCGGAAGTCTGCGCTCAGCCAGCGGGTATTTGATTGTTGGAACAGGTTTCCATCTGTTGTGGAAGTGGATGGTTTGAATAAACTCGAGGATGAACTAAACAAATTCTTCGAAGGTATGGATGGGTGAAGTGTGTGTAATTTTTTTTTGTTTTTGGCTGATGCTATGTAAGCTTGCTATATTGCACATTTGCCACTATTACCTCCACTGTTATACCTAAGGTGATGGCCACTTTATGTATGGATAACAATGGCAACAGCTCATCGGGCGAGAATGGTGCGGATAACATGATACAGATTTCCAGCATCTACCCTGGTCCCCACATTCGTCTGATCTCAATCCTATTAAGAATCTGTGAACATGCAGGTGATTGCTGTTCGACAACGAAGTCGTCGTCTTCCAACTTCGTCGCAGCTGTGCGATATTTTGCTAGAAGAATGGTTACAATTAGACTGAAACGCACTAAAATACTCTATAAACCCCACGCCGCGCCTCGCACTTGCTGTTATTCGAAACAAAGGTGGCTGTATTCGATACTGAATAAGGGTTCGTATTATTTTGGCCAGTGTGTATTAACTATGCTACGCAGGGGAGCTAGCCTCTCTCCATACTGTTGGGGTTGAGACGAGGAATCGTTGCAACCCCAAACATTTCGTCTCTTTAAAGTCCTGAAATACCGTCACTCATGGAATACTAATAATTTAGCCCTCATGGGTAGCCACAGTTGTTAAAATCGCTCTCCTCCCTATACCGGTAGAAAAGACTTGATTTCGTGTACTGTCGATGAGAATTTTTATGGGCCTTATTCCCAACGTGGCATGGTTGGTTTTTCCTCCCGGAAACTGAAGTTTTTCATTCGGAAAATTAACCACAGAACACGCAATTTACAGACAGTATATACGGAGCAATATAGCTTAGTTGCTGATGCTTCTAAAAGTCAACAGCAACTAATAATATAAACAATTCAAACAACCAATCCCCATCTTCATAATATTCATATAACAAAGTATTACAATATTTCAGAATAGTCTGAAGAATAGGGATTTCTATTTGAAATCATAGGGATTGCAGATGAGAGATAGGGATTTCTATTAGAAATCCCTCCCTCTGATCTGCTAGTTTTAGAGGAAAAAAATGTGTGTAACGAAACATTGTGTGAGGTTGTTGATAGTCCGCTTGTGGTAGAAATGTGCCTCAAATTTGTATTTTAATTGAATCGTTAAAAGAAGTTATGACTCCAGAAGGTCGGGTTAATCGGTTTATTGATTCAGTGTTGGTAAGAAAAAAATTTTAAATTATTTCAAAAATGTTTGCTTATTGTGATTTAAAATATGTTCAGTGTACAGTCCATTTTTTTTTTTTTTATGTAAACCCTAAACACGAGGGGTATTAGAACCTATAGTACTTAGTACCGTGCTTGGGTTGGAGGTTGAGAAGACGAAAGAAAATATTTGTTCACATTGGACTTGAACTTCTATAGACTGTAATTTTCATAAAATACGTATGAAGGAAGGTTGTTTCAGAAAACTGCAGTTGAATGAAAATGCGGCTGCTTTTTTGTTTTTAGACTTTAATTAAAAATATATATTATATATATATTTTTAATTAATATGAAGGGGGTAAACTGCAGAGAGAGATCTCTTCTTGAGTAAACACTTGTTTTATTTATTTTTTTTCTTTTTGTAATTTTCCAGTTCAGACTATATTTAATTAATAGCGTAACATTTGAATTGAGCTATTACACGTTGTTTTTATGGTGCATCCCCTTCTCCAGTAATAAAGAACATTGCTCAGTGATGCTACGCGATGCGTTCCAGTTTTTTTTTTTTTTTATATAGTGTGGAAAGTATCTTTTAGCATATATGATGTTTAGGGGAAAAAAAACAGCATTCACGTTCACCAGCCGGATTCGAAATCACAGGCATTCAAAAAAATATATCTAAAATTATTAGGAATATTTTAAACCAGGAAGACTGATTCTATAAACCTTTAGAACATTTAGAGAATGATAAACTATCAGTATGTTTTGTTGTTTTTTTTTATTTGATGTAGCTGGATTCCTTTCTCATTCGTCCCTGTCTATTTTTTTTTTTTTTTTTTTTTTTTGTGTGTGTGTAAAGCTGAGTGAAATGGTTGTGCAGTTGAGTTTTTGATTAAACATGTAGAAAATAGTATTTCTACATACAAATAGGAGCAAATAGTTCCAGTGCTGAATTTTTATTTATACAAATAAAATATTTACAAACACATCAAGTTTATCACTGGCTATTTATGCATCATTTTGTATCAGTTATGTAATTGCAAATAAAGCTTCTTTGAAGATTTTTTGATTATTTGTCTTAGCTTCCATAACTTCTGTCTTACCAGAAAATTGTTTTAGTTCTTTGTTTTGAGAAAAATATAAAAATCACATGGTGCTAAATCAGGTAAATAAGAAGTATGTTGTAAGACAGTTGTTAAGTGTTTTGGAAATGTATTTATAAATTATTGCTGCAGTGAGCCAGAGCCTTAACTTTAGATCACATCTCTTGTTCTGGTTGTATCTCTCAAGTAATAAATGGTATGTAGATTTGTCAACAGTACGGTCTCCTGGAATATGTCTTTATAGCCAAATAATAATTCTAGCATGACATTACCTTTTAGACCTTTTAATCCATTTTTTTTTTTTTTTTTTTTTCCTAGGACGCTTCCATTAGAGCATTGAAATGTTTATGGGTCATAAAGATAACATTATATTTTGAGGGTTTAGTGTCAGACAAACATTTTTGTAATTAACCAAGAAAAAGTCATTTGACATTTTCTTGGTTTACTGGAAATGTGCTTATAACCAAAGCTAACTTGTAAACTACTAGAGAAATACATTTCTATGACATGATATGCATTGTTATTTGTATAAAGTTAAATTAAAGTTGTCTCAAAACAAAGTGCAATTTTGTAGTTAACGTTGTCTGACATTGAGCCCTCGATTTCATCTAATTGTTTTTAGAAATCTTGAACGTGATCACAAATTTTAATCAATTCTTTTGAAAATTTAAATCTTGTTTCCATCTGATTTCTTATTGAAAATATGCAAACAAAGAAAGTGTAAGATCTTTCCTTTTTTGAAATATCAGATATGCCTGGCAACTGCTATATGATATTCCAACATTCACAGAATGTGTCCTCGGTTCTCATTTGATGATCAGCCTGAATAATTCTTCAAATACAAGAGACAGGTTGGTCATTTGTTGATGCACAAGGTCACCCATATCTTGTATTCTAGACACCTTAGGTTACAAAATCAAAAGTTTTTTAATGTTCAGATATTTTTAACAAATTCAGGCCAGGAATTTTCTAGATCCTGCTCTGTATATGTACCACTAGGTAGCTGAAAAGTTTGTTTTATCATAGAAAGACTGGAAATTAATCAAATTTTATTTGGTATAGTTCTAAGGGCTACACATTTGATGCAACATTCCCTTACCTTTTCTGAATCCTTATTTAGACCCCCCCCCCCCTCTGCCTTTTTTATCTATCTAATCTTGGATTATTATTATTTGGTTTTTGGAATATGTGGGGATATGCGGTGGTCATTCCCTGACCTTTCCGCATCCTCCGTATTTGGTGGTCATCGGCTCGAACCTCGGTCTAATCAAGAAGCGTGTGCTACGCGCTGCTGCTCCTGCCCACCTGGCTACGGAGGCGCCTCTAATCCTGGAATAGCATCATTATCTGTCCCAGCATATAACATTTTTAAAATGTTTTCTCAGTGTAGAAACAGGTAGTAATCTGAAGGGGGCCATATCAGTAGAAAAGCTGGTTGTGATATCAAATTCATAACCCGAATTTTTGATTGTTACCATGGTTACTTGAGCCTTGTGACTGGAAACATTGTTATTCAGGAAGAGGGTGTTTGGCCTTTAATTTCCCTCATCATTTGACCTTTAATTGCTTAAGAAATTTTAGTAGCACGGAAGAATAATATTTACCTATATTAGATTTATCCAATGAATATCATCCTTTCTCTCTCTCTCAAAACACTGATGCCAACACTATAGTAGCTGGTGGCACCTTCAAAATTTCTTGTGACAAGGTGATACTCCATGTTTCCACCCCACAGACTGTTTTTTGGTCTAAGGAGCAGAGTGATGAATCTAGGTTTCATCCCTGGCCACCATTTGACTGATAAACTTATCTGAATCTTGAGCAAATTTTACAAAAATTATCTTTACACAATTTATTTACTCCTTTTTTTTGGTCTACATTCAAATCTTTTGTTACCTATTTTGCTGAAATTTTTGTGTTCATCTCTTTGTGTCCAGTATGGCAAATTCATTCACAAATTTGTTTAGTGTTCAGTTTTCAACCTCTTGGCTAGAATTACCTCTAGCCAAAAGAGGTTGAATATAGTCATTGTGCAATGTCTTCATCATATTCTTATGGATTTTCTACCTGGCCAGTCCTTTCAAAAAAAAAGTATTTAATTTGATCACTGCCTTTTGTGACATTATTGATACACTGCTCTCTCTCCTTTTGTGATATTTAAAAATCATGTCTCTCAGTGAACATGATTTTTAAACCTAAAAAATAATGTGGTATTCCAGAAACTTTAAATACACCTCATAGCTCATGAAATATTTCACTCCACTAGTCTCCTCCTTTTGAATTGAAGCCCTCACTCTTTCCTTTGAACATTGAAAATTCTTTGGATAGTACCCGTTTATGACATATTATTCATTAGCCATTATTAATTCCTGCACTATCATATCCTTGATACTTCCCGAATTCTTGATGAGAACAGATTGAGCAGCATGTACTTATTTGACAAGCCGGAATAATAAATAACGCTGATCTAGTTAGTTTAAAAGTCTGGTGTCTGATGTACTGCTAGTACATGAATTCCTTTCTGTAAGGCAAGCACATTTGGTTGCCCATTCAAGTTTACTAAAGAGATTTTTATCATACTTTTCCTGGTTGTTTGGCCTATAATTTCCCCTCCACTGTCATTTTTCATTTCTAGCTAGCCATCTCATATCCCACAGGTCCAATTTCCATCTGGACTTGGTTCTCTGCTATAGTATAGTGGTCTCTCCACTTCCTACTCATTTTGGAAAAGACTTCATTGGAATCCTATTGGAGAACATAGGAATTCTTAAAGGTCTATTCATTCAAGGTCATAGTTGATCACAGATGGAAGGAATAGGATTCCCCCATTCTGGGATTTTCAGCCCACACAACAAATTGGCAGTTGCCCTATGTGAACATGCATTTATACATACATTACAAAAAAGAAAACCATATTAATTGAAGTACTATAAGAACTTACACACTAAGGCCTATTTCTGATGCATATCTACTTTCAAAAGTGAAAATTGTTGGTCCAAAACTTGGATCTTCTGAAGATGTTGTGATTATGACACTCATTTATTCTGTTATTATTCTATTTATACTGTAGCACATTAATATATAGTTGGGTAAGATCATCACATCAGTAAATTGTGTCTGTAAATATAAGAAAACCCGAGCAATTAAGCAGGGGAAGATGCTGTCCCTCTGTCTCAGACTAATTCACTGCAGTCCCATGTTAAAAAAGCTTTATAAAAATTTCAACCATCTAAAATGGGCAAATCAAACTACAAAGGTTAATAGTTTTTTTTAGCATTTGATAATGGAATTTTAGCTAGTGCAGTGCTTAGAAATAGTAAATTAATATGATAAAAATTTTAAAAAAAGCAGAAAATAAATGAATACATAATATATATTTATGTGTTATTTTCTTTTACAGCAAGTTGAAGAACTAGAGGACACGTTTAATGGCTATATTATTCATTCACCAGAACAATCCCGATGGAAGTTAAATTCATACCAAGAGGACTTAAAATCTCTTTTAATTAGCGTATCTGAGGTATTCTGAACATTGTTAGTCTATAAAATATGTAGTTAAAGTAGGATAATAAAGAAACAAATTTTTAAAAATATTTAATGTTTAAAAACCACACATTACTTAATTCTTTAACATACTTCTCCAAGTAGATTTTGTGAATTATGTAAGACTGCATCAAATGAAAAAGAAATTTTGATTGTCTGAATTTCAGTTACATGCTGCTTTAGGGATTAGTACCAATCCTTAAATTTAAGAAATTACCTCTAATGCTTCTGCACATCCCGCTATATACAGATAGAGAGAGAGAGAGATGCACAGCAACAGCAACAATTTGATGTTACAGGTGTGTTCAAGCTAGCACACTGCAGTGCTGTTCAGAACCTTAGAGCAGAGGACACCAGAAAAAATCACTGGCATATGGAAAATGCATATATCAAAAACTGTATGTTTTGCCTACAAGTGAATGGATAAATCATTATTAAGAAAGAAAAAGTATGGAGAATAACCATCATCCAGGAAAAATTCAAAGCAAATCATTGTATTTAGAGCAGTTGATGTTGAGGCCAGGAACAGAATATTAGAAATGGCTCCCTATACCATCATTTGTGATTTTTTTTTTTTTTTTTTTTGGAAAACTTAAAAATGAGCTGGCAGGACATTGATTCCACTTGAACAATGAAGTGAAGGAAACCATCAAAAAATGATGCTAACAATCAACCTACCAGAAAACTTATAAGTGGGTTTACAAACTGGTATACTGTGTTGGAGATTATTTTTTTGAAAAAAAAATAGTTATTGGTAAAAAATAATTCTTGTTTTTGTTTAGCTCACTCTCTATTAATATATGATTACAACTTTATGCAAATAATGAACACTTCAATTTGAAAAAATACTGAGTACAGTGTTCAACATTTCCTTCAGGTTCAAGGACTCCCCCCTTATAATTTGAAATATATTTCATGGGAAACTTGAATCCAATGATTTCTTGTATTAGAGCTTCAACGCAGTTTTATTTGTTTTAATTAGTGATGATCATCTGAATCCATCCAGAATTTCTTGCCTTTCAGTGACATTGGTGACACATTTTGATAACAGCCTTTTTTTTTTTTTTTTTTTGATTCACAAAAAGTCTCGTCACCTTTTGATAATTTTCTTTAGAAACTCTTCTGTAGTATCAACATGATCAATTAGATCACCCTATAATTTTGAGCATCCTTTTGTTCCTGTGTGAAAAGGCATACACTACACTGCATTAGTTTTGAAAGAATCCTTTCGACAAAGAATTCCTTTCAAAATCAGCTATATGTGCATTTTCGTGATTCCTGAATTTATCATCCTTAATTCCTGTATTTATCATTCTTGCTCTATTAAAAATTTTAAAACTCTCAGTTGAATAAAGCAAAACAACTAATAAATAAATAACTCAAAATTTGCCAGTCTTATGTGATTTCACATGGCTAGCAATCAACTAGTTAATAGTGCACAGAATTTAATGATGGTATCCTGTTCAGTCACAAACAATTTATTGTAACCATACAAGTGACAACCACATTCTGGAAGAGTGATGTATTATTTCACACACTTCAGCATAAACTGTAACTATCAATCAACTTTCAACTTCTAGAATTATGAAAAAAGTAGTGTTCAAAGAATGAGCAATTTCATATTGGAAACTGGAAAAGGTGAAAATTTCACTTTTTCCAGTTCAGTTTCAGAGTAATTTTTGAAAACAACACAACTCATCAGAGACTAATTACTGCAGACACCCAGTTTCTCCACTCCAGCTAGAGATGCAATCAAAGAGTATAGCAGAACAGTGATTACAAACAGCTACCTCTAGGGGCAAAAGGCCTCCATGCCGAGTGGTCAGGAGAAGAAGTGCAGTAGCACATGCTCTTTGAGTAGACCGGGCTTCAAGCCCCTGACTGCTAAATATGGTCAATCTGTCATCTCGTAATGGACCAGTGTGGCAGATTATGGTCCATTTTCCTCAACATGAATCATCGAGGAGGCTTCCATCCTGCAGTGGATTGATAATGGCTGCAGTTTACTTTTTTTTTTTACCTATGGCAGGGAATATGGCTACTATTCGTTAGGTGCATTACATTAGTTGCGAAGTAAATTTTTGTAAACAACAGCAAATGAAATCCTTTCTTCACCTATAAGTTACACTTAGCATAGCAAAAACTGCTAATGGCTAAACTAGACAAAAATATACACTAACTGACAAGTGAAACTTTACAGAGAAATCACATGACAGCACTATGATAGGCTGGACAGTTTCGTTTTGATTTAGTTTTCTCAGAACACAGTAAGTTTTCTAGGGCATCGGAAATAAATAATAGCAAAATTAGTAAATCGGTAGGACTGAACTAATGGCCCCCAAAAGAAATTTTACCATTAAAGAAAGGTTAAAGATTATTAAAAGAGTTAAGAGCAGCAAAACAAAATGCAGTATATTTTGTGAGTGTGTATGATCCATGGTTGGATGAAAGACGAAGAAAAATTGCATTCATTCGTAGATTCTGTAGAAGATGAAGTAGGCTTCAAAAAACAAAGAAAATTAGACTTTGTGAAAACAGTGGTGTGGACCATTGCTAATACAAGTTGTTTCTACAGAAGTGTAATGGGGTAATTTTGAAGGCACAGACACTTAAATTTCATAAGCTACTTGATGGAGATGATAGCACATTTAAAACTTCTGAAGGGTGGTTTTGGAAATGGAAGGCTTGTCATAGGATATCCTAGGTTAGTCTTGTAGGTGAACCTTCATTTGGTGACATTGCAGCAGCAGAAGTGTTTCCTGAATTTCTGTGTAATGTGATTCAGGATGGTAAATTCACAGATGAACAATTGTACAAATGTGACAAAACAGCATTGTACTATAAACTTCTCCCCGACAAGTCACTGGGTATTAAAAAGGCACCCAACAAAGCAGGCATGAAAACTAACAAAGCGAGATAAAGAGAGAGAGAGTTACCGTGTTACTTTGCATCGGTAAAAAGTATTCCCCAGTGTTTTAAGCACGTCAACATGAAATCTCTATCTGTGATTTACAAAAATAGCTCCAACACTTGGATAACTACTGATATTTTTTTGCTTCATGATTTGAAGGTAAGTTTGTACCATTGGTGAGACACCACCTGCTTTCCAAAAAGAACTTGAATAAGCTCTCTTACTGTTGGATCACTGCCCAGCTGATGTTCTGAAATCAAAAGATGGCAAGGTAGAGTTGCATTTCTGCCAATGAACACAACTGTATTAATTCAGCAGTTTGGCCCCCATATTAGGGCATTATTTGAGTCTTCAAAGCCTATTATCATGGTAGGCTACTTGCTGGTGTTGTGATCTCAGAAATTGAAATTCTACAATTTTTGAAAACATTCTAACACTGCAAGATGTTGCATACAATATTGGATTAGTGTGGGAGGAAGTGAGCTCAACAGCAATTGAACACTGCTGGAAAAAATGTATTGGAAAAGATGAGAATACTAATAATAACCTAGAATTAGCAGCATTTCAAGAACAAGAAGCAAAGGCTGCTTGTAACATATTTGGTGGCAGTCTTGGAGCAAATGACCTGGCTGCTTGGATTGAAGTGGACTGCAAGAAAGAAATTGAAGTCTGTGAACAGTGGGAAGACAATTGACAAATAGAAGGCCAGTGACATAGGGAGTGACTCAAAAGATAAAGTGGATGACTTGTGTAAGGAAAAAGCACCAGAAATTACAAAGTGCGTGAAAACATTAATGAGGTGAAGGCATCAGAGTGATGGTAAACATCTTTGTTTATTAAAACTGACCACTATTAAGAATAATGTACTGAAAAAACAGTCATCAGTTCCGGCAAACTAAATTGCATGACTATTTCAGAATGGATGCGTAAAATGCAAGCCCATAACAGCATTATATATTAGTAGTAAAGGAAATGATATAACCTTTAATATTTACATCTTTTAGTTTGTATACTCATAAAACATTAGTAAATAAAAATGTTTTTCTACTATAACAAGCTTCGCTTATAACACAGATGTTAAACTGTTGTCGCCTGACACCTGCGTTATATCGAAGTTGCAATGTATTTTTAATAAACTAATTCAGTTTTCTAGTACTTCAATGAAACACTGAATTTCTAAAAATAATTAAAATGTATAGTTGTAGGAAAATTACTTTGCTTTTTATTTCATTTTCTTAATGCTCAAGTTTTTGGGTACATTTATTACATAGTCTACAATCAATATGTGAGAACTTATATGTTATTAGATGTGACTTAAACTTTAAGAAACACTTTTTTAAAACTTATCTGCTATTCTTTCATCATCATCAGCCATTTTCAATCCACTGTAGGATGAAGGCCTCTCCAGCAACTTTCCAGTTCCTTCTGTTTTGTGCAATGGATATCCATTTACTACCCACAAACTCGTGAATTTCATCTGTCCATCTCCATCGTTGTCTTCCAGGTTTTCTTCTAGCTCCTCTTGGGTACCATTCTGTTATTTTCTTAGTCCATCTGTCATCCTGTCTTCGAACTATGTGCCCTGCCCAAGACCATTTTAGTTCTTTAGTTTTGATAAGAATGTCCTTTACTTGAGTTTGCTGCCTAATCCATGTGTTTCTCTTCTTATCTACCAGTCTGATTTCTTAATATAATTCGTTCCATTCTTTGCTGTGTAGTTTTCAGCTTCTCTTTCATTCTTTTGGTGAGTGCCCAAGTTTCACTTCCATAAGTCATGGTGGGGAGTATACATTGGTTCATTATTTTACGTTTCAGACAAATTGGGATATTGCTCCTCAGTATGTGACTATATTTCCTGAATGCTGTCTATCCAAAATTTATTCTTCTCTTGACTTCCAGCCATTTATCATTATTACAGCTAATGACTTGTCCCAGATTAGTATATGAATCCACCTTTTCAATCACTGCTCCTTCATTGATTATATCCCTTTCTGTGGCATACTTGTTCATCATTACTTTTGTTTTAGCCATATTCATCTTTAGTCCGAAATCCTTACTAATTCTGCATAACTGATTAAGATTTTCCTCTAATTCTTTGGGATCATGTCTTATGATCACAATGCCATCTGTAAATGGTTTATGTACTCTCTATTCACATTGACTCCTTTCTGCAACCAGTCTTATCTTCTGAAAGCTTTCTCAGGGGTAGCAGTAAACAACTTTGGAGATATTGTGTCTCCTTGTCGAACTCTTTTTCTCAATTTTAAATTTGCTATTGTCTTTGTCTAGTGTACTAAAGGAGGTGGCATTCTCATATTTTTTTCAAAATCATAATATATGAGGTATCTATGCCTTGTCTTTCCAGTCCCCTAAACATTGCCTTATGCTGTATAGAGTCAAATGCCTTTTCATAATCCACAAATGCCAGGCATAATGGTGTTTTATATTCATTTGCTTTCTCCATTAGCTGTGATATTACGCGAAGGTGATCCATAGTTGAGAATCCTGTCCTAAAGCCAGCTTGCTCTTTTGGTTGATTCTCATCAAGTATTCTTTCTAATCTGATAGTGGGATAACAAGATAAGTGGCCTATAATTTCCAGTTTATGATTTATCCCCTTTCTTATGCAGCAAAACTATGATTGCATTATTCCACTCCTTGGGCATTATGTCTTTTCTAATGCATTTTGTGAAAAGTCCTGCCAGTTTTGTGTCATGTCTCTTCCTCTCAATTTTAAGAACTGTACAGTAACTTCGTCTTCCCCTGGAGCTTTCTGATTCTTCATTTTCTTCAGCACATGTTCTACCTCATCAGGAAGGATATTGGGTATGTCATATGTGTTACTAATTTGTGATTCATCTTCCCCACTGCTGACATCATTCCCTCGCTCCTTTTAAACTTCTCTATAGTAATCTTCTGCTATTTATAAGTACACCATCACTATTCTTCAGTTTCAGTATCATTTGTTTTTCTGTATTACTACTCATAGCTGCTGGTTTAAGTCCTTTGTTTTCTCTTAATGCCTGTTCTACTTTTCTTGTGTTAAATCTTCCTGTCTGAATCTCTTTCTAATGGCTTTGCATAACTCGGTATACTCAATTTTGTCCTTATAACTTCAAACAGGCCTATGGGGCTGGGAAATTCCATACTGCAATAATTAAACACAAACACCAGCCAAGGAATTAAAAATTTTTACTATAAAAATAAAATATAATGAAATACTGTGATACACTATCGGAAGACTAAAATATTACAATAAATTATGATAAAATAAACTACGATAAAACGTTAAAAATATACCGAAGCGATAAAACCTGAAGCTTTTGGAGACTGCTGTTTCCTTCTTCAACAGCTTTTAATTCAACAGTTAAAAGCTGTTGAATTTCAACATCTTTTAATCCGGTTTATTTTAGATAATTTTATTGCTTCGGTATATTTTTAACGTTTTATCGTAGTTTATTTTATTGTAATATTTTAGTCTTCCGATAGTGTATCACAGTATTTCATTATATTTTATTTCTGTATATTTTATTTTTATAGTAAAAATTTTTAATTTTAATTCCTTGGCTGGTGTTTGTCTTTAATTATTGCAGTAATTTTGTCCTTGTCAGCATGTATCTTGCTCTTCATTTGTCGTCTTCGATTCATCATGACAAGCGTTTCTTGACTAATTTTTCTTCTTTTTACCTATAGGTTCCTTGGGCTTTATCACTTTCAGAAAGCTATAGTATTCCTCGTCGATGTCTTGGTCCTGAACAGTCTGCAGAAGCTCAAACTTGTTCTTACGTTCCAGTACATACTGCTTTTTCTTCTCTTCTGTTATCTCAAAAACCTTCATATTATTTACTCAAGTCAGTTTTTTTCTTTCTTTTCTTACATTTATATCAAGTGTGTATCTTACCATTCTGTGATCACTTCCAACATTTACCTTGTTCAGGACAGTAACATCATTCACGATATATCTTCTGTTAGTGAGGATGAAGTCTATTTTATTAGTTGTTAATCCATTTGGGCTCTTCCATGTCCACTTTCTGTTCACCCTTTTCTTGAAAAAAAGTGTTCATTACTGATATTCCTCAAGATTCTGCAAATTCCACAAGTCTTTCACCAATTCCAAAATTTCCTATAGTTCCCCTTTCTGTGCTGTTTTGTCTCTTTCCAACCTTAGCATTGAAGTTCCCCCCATAATGATAGTGTAGTGGGTTTTCTGCTCATCTAGAAGACTCAATTTCAGTGTACATTTCTTCAGCCTCTTCATCATCATGGCTCGATGTTGGTGCATAAATCATTATAACCTTTAGCTTGTACCTCTTAGAAATCCTGAGTAGTAGTCTTGACACCCTTGGTGGTGTACTTTTGAATTCCAAAATGTTGTTTTTTATATCCTTATGGACCAGAAAGCCAACTCCACCTTCGCTCTTTTCACTGTTTCCATTGATGTACTGCAGATTTCCACTTGATAGACTTTTAAGTGATTCATTTCTTCTTCTTGTTTCAGCCAAACCAATGATATTCCAATTTACATTTTCTAGTTCCTTTTCCACCTCTAATATCCTATCTTCACCGATGAGCGATCTTATGTTGTAACAGGCAAAGTTCAGTTTCCATGCATGGCAGCCTGGTCATACCCAGAGATTCTTAGCACCCTCTGCTTCCACTCTGATCCTCTCGCTGCCGTAAGAGGTGGAGTTAAAGCTGCTGCGGACTGAGGAAAATCAGCGTGCTGTCATGTGCTGGAGGGTTTAGTCTTTTCTTCTTCACGCTGACCAGGCATCTTGAAGAGAACCACTCTACACATTCGTTGCCACCTAAGTGGCATAACAGGGCTTGCCATCGAGAAGGTGTGCATGAATGGATTTTAGGGAGGCAGGCCAACTGGACTTCTCCTAAATCTTCTGAAATAGAAAGATATTGGATCCATCAGTGTTTTAGACTGAGTGTTAGAGATAACACACAGAATGCCTGTTCCCCTCTAAGACCCGGGATATTAATACATATATTTTTTGTCATTATGTGTACAGTGATTTTATGAGTAACTCCTGCTTATTTTGAGAAAGTAATTAAAAAATAATGTTTCACCTCAAATCCAATTAAGCATTTAATTGTTGCTTGTTCTCTGAAAGTAGAATTATCAGCAGCCAAATACAGAGTGGTATTAATGTTAGGTACTTCACAATTTGATTATCTTGATTAGATAAATGTTTTTTTTTTTTTTTTTTTAATATAAATGTACAGCCACTCCCCTGCTTACGTAATACTTGACTTACGGAAATTTGACTTTACGTAAGTTTTTGCCAACTGGTGCAAACTTTAAAAAATCGTGGAAATGTATTTTGCATCTTGTAGGAATAAATGGATATATTGTAATGTGAATCCAATAATACGTTGTCGGTTTTTTTTTTTTTTTTTCCAAGACCTTGGAAGTTGAAATTTTCACTATATAACTAAGCTATTTATCTCTCTAAAAGGTCATTTTATAATGAAAATTGCACTATCCTTTCATCCTTATCATATGTTCCATTATAGGAATCAATTTTGAATGCCTTTGTGATATTTTTCTAAAACATTTCTGGTCACTACCATAAAACAAAAACAATTTGCATTTTCCGGTTTATTGGGCTTTTCTGTTAGCATAATATATTATAAACATGTAGTAAACTCAGTCTTATTGCATTTGCGAAAATCCCAATAATCCTGGACTTGTTTGGGTTTTTACATTATTATGGTGAAATATGTTTCCCCTTCACTGAAATCTTCAATCATAAAAAACATAAATTTTCAGAATCTTCTCTTCATTTCTATTTACTTATTATAATGGTGAAGGGAAAGGGACCAACGGAAAGTGCAAATGCTGGCAGTGCTAGGAAACAAAACAAAATTGATTTATAAATGAAGATGATTAAGAAGTACGAAGCAGGACAAAGTTTGTCATCTGTTGCATGGAATTAGGTCTCGCTGCTTCAACAGTGAATACTATTTTAAGGGACAGTGCACGTATAAAAGTACATGTTAAAGGATCAATGCATTTAAGATCAACAGTGATCACAAAATAGCGTTCAGGTGCTATATCATAGATGGAAAAGCAAGTGCCCCTGAATCCAATGGCTATTCAAGCAAAAGCAAGAAATATTTATGAAGATATTAAGGATAAGTACGGCAAACCCCAAGCCAAGTTCGTTCAAGCAATGAGTGGTTTAAGTATGTGGTGAAGTTACCAGTGCCAATTCTGCAGGTGCAGAGAAATTTTGTGATGTGTTGGGAAAAACCCTTCTAAATCTCCACAGCCCTCAACTTCCACAGCGGCGCGCTTATGAGCTGTAGAGTTAATTCTGGCAACAGTGCTCGAAAGGTAAAGCTTGCTGACGTTATGCTTGTCTCCTCTCTCTTTTTGTAATTTTATAATTTTGAAATTTTTGTAATTTTTCCTGCGCATGAGATAAAAAATAATTTTATTTACCTGTTTGTCGAACATTTCTTTTTGCTTGACAAGCAAAAAGAAATGTTCAATTTCAATCAAATTCAATCAAATTTGCATGTGCTGCTTAAGCATTTAGGGCAGTGGTTTTGAACTGGGATGCTGCAACAACATTCCAGGGGTGCCACGTAATTTGGGTTAAAGTTCTTAAACTTATTTTTTTATTTATTTATATATATTTATTTCATTGTAAAAAGGTGTACGGTATCTATTTAATTTTGCAGTGAAATATAATTGATGTTTATTTAGTACAGTAAAGTATAAAATTATTATATAAATATATATAATTTGTATTATGAATTGTAATTTTGTTTATAGTTATATTATTGTAATATTTTTTAATATTAAATCGAGTAGGAGTGCCACAAAATAAAATAAATTACTTAGGAGTGCCGTTATTAAAAAAAGGAATAAATGAAAACCAGTGATTTAGGGAAATTCCGACTTACGTAGTATAGTTCCGCGGAACGTAACCCTTACGTAAGTCAGGGAGTGGCTGTATTAAACATTAGCTAAATATTTACCAAGAATTTTTATGTTATGTTTACGTTGTGCAATAAAATATATTGGTTTAATATTTATGTTGGTTATGAATGTTACTTTGGCGAAGATGAATTGGTAACAAATAAGAAATAATATAGCTCATAAAAGAAATTTCTAATAAAAATTCAGATGATATTATTGCATCATTTATTAATGACTGTGAAGTTTTCTTTAACACTGTCACTATCGAGATTTCTAGATTGAGGAAATCATTTGAAATTTCTTAGTGACCCTGCAATAATATTATATTCTTTGAAATAAAGCTTTAACTATTTTTGGTGATGGTAGGAGAAAGGAGTACTTCATTTTTTTTTTTAAACATATCATATTTATTTCTTTTTTTTTTTTTTTTTTTTAATAGGAAGACCAGCAGGCAGTTTTGCGTTATTATGTTAATGCAGTAGGCACATTAAGTAGCCAGAAGCAGGCTAAATTATTATTACTTTTGTTAGAAGAAGCAGTAAATAATAATCTAATACCTCATAGGTAAGTTTAGTTATTGCTTCTTGCAGAATTTTATGCTGATATCTCTTAATAATATTCATCTTTCTGTCTTTGTTTAAATTTAAAGTCTGACTGTGCAACTTTGGGTTAAAGTTCTTAAACTGAAAATCAAAAAGTGAAAATTCAAGCAACTTCATTTAGGCTAGTATTTTGGGAGCTGAAAAAAAAGACCTTAAGGGTATGAAATCCTGTAATAAGATTAATCATAGTTAATATGCAAAATAGACTTTGCCTCAACTATTATAAATTTTTTTATAATGTTATTAAAATATGGTTATGTGTTATACATTTAATTGACTGTTTCTACTTCTATGTTGCACTTTCAAGTTATCATTTTTATGCCTGCACATACACTACAGTAAAAATGGATAGATTCCCATCAGAAACCCAACGCATAGAGACAAAAAAATGTTTTTGAACTTTTTGTGTTTGTGAACTTTTTTAAGTTCAAAATGTTTTCGAACTTATACCATATCCAACTACTTTGGTTCTGGTGTATCACAACCAAAGTAGTTGATATGGTTCTTGTGTTTCTTTTATTTATTTTTATTTTTACATTTTCCCAATGTACGTTTGTAGGCTGACTTATATGTTGTATTGGTGAAAATCCTGGAATTTATGGGGAGCACTCTATTCCTTTTACCTGAGAATAGCTAGAGATCTATGATCAAATTTGAATTAGCATTGCCCCTCATCTTCTCTTACAAACCCCCAATCTGTGTGGGAAGCATCAGCTCAGGTCTGCCTCAAGAAGTGGGGAGGGGGAGACCTTTCTTGGCCATACTCTTCAGTTTTCTCTGAAAAACCATCCCTGCTTAAACTAATGACATTTTTCTGTCTGTGCATTGTCAAATATGTCATTGGTAAGATATTCAACTGAACATCTTATTGATCACTTCCTGGGTTATATGAAACTTTTGGTTTACTGTTGACCCCTCAAAGATCCCTACATTTTGTTCTTTCTACGCTCACCTCTTTCTTACAAATTGGCTTGTACTGTCATCTTTACAGTCTTCTGTTTTATGTAATGTGATCTTATTCTCATTCATAATCTAAACACCATCTGGAAATAATTTGCCATTTGCAATATATCTCCTTTCCTTTACGTTTTTCTAATCTGATCATTCATTTCAAAATTTGCTTTTCAACCTTCTCATGTTAGTTGAATATTTTCTCATTATAAATGCCAAGCTTGGCCTTTCTATTTTGCCATCTCCACATCAGATTTACCAACAAATTGAAAGCATTTCTGTGTGCTACTAGTATAAAACAGTCCAATGCTATTTGTCTGATAAGGCCAAAGTGACTTCCTCAACATGTAGGACTTTCTTCAGTGGCTAACTGCATTCAACAGATTTGACCATCAACAATTCATTGAGGTTTGCCAAAACGTTTTTTATGCTTGCACTAACAATTTCCAAAATAACCAACCAATTTTGTTTTTACTGACTGTATATAAAATAAACTACTGATTAAATCATGCATAATTTTGATTTCAATTTTTAGTTTTAACTTTAAATTTCTTTAATTTTTGTTACTTGACAAATTTATTAAACTTTTATAAATTGTATATTATTTATAAGATAAGCTAAGTTTTCATCTCTCTTGCTCTCTATCATGATTTCTTTAATTTTTTTTTTTTTTTCATTATTGCCATTACTTGATGAATATATTAAAGGCTTATGGAACCATGAATTGTTAGTACATATGATCATCCCCCTCCCCTCAGCTCATTCCGTTTATGGTTTTATGGTGTCTTTCAAGTAATGGAGGAAATTACATTCTGCCATCAGATGCTGGGATTCAGTGAGCCATACTGTACTTTCATGAAAATTACAGTACATTAATCATGATGACAACTGTTCCACAGGGTTTTTTTTTTTTTTTGGTCATCATTCTACAAATGTGGAGATTAAGACATTCAATACTATTATTCAAGATGAAATGTGTATAACAAGATTTCCGGCCAAGTTTAATATCGATGTTCCAGAAAACACCTATGACTTATATGATTGATTAGTGGTTTATATACTAGGACAACAATCTCGTGTTCTCAAAACCTACTCTGCAATGTGGAGAATAGACTTGCAACATCGAATTGGGCATTGTGTTTTTCATTCTGAAATCCTCCTATAAGTTAAACCTCAGAATGCCGCAAAATTATGGTTCTTTTACTATAAAACTTGTGCTATGGATAACGTGTAGCAAGAGAGTGGCTAAGAGGCAAGGATGATTAAACAAAACATGGGTTATTAATTCTAGCCTACAAAAACAGGTGTAAAATACTGATTATATAAGAGCTCTATTTCTTATCAAAGAGGATAAAACGATATACTATATACGTAAGGCTAATGATACATGCATACAAACATGTCAGTGTTCTTCATGTGGTCTTCAGTTGACACTGCCCATACTTTCGGAGCCAACACTCATCCTTCAGTTTGAGTATCTGGGTGTATATGTAAGTGTACTATACAGACTTAACAGTCATAACTTACGGTATTATATTAATACAAATGGATCTCTCCAAATCTTATACTCTCATTTTTAGGTGTTGTGAGATTGATGCTACCTTAGTGAGCTCCTATGAGGAGGGATGTTTCTCAGTAGACTCTATTAAAAATAGGGTCAGGTATGAACGTCCAACACTTTCATTCTATTAAACTATCATGTCGTAAATATAAGGTGAGACTTACCAGAATAATCTATGCTATATTCAGGAACAGGCGTCTAGGAACAGGAGCCAGCAGCAAAAGATTCTCAAGACGTTTTTGACGAGACAGCCTCAAGAAAAGAGAAGTGCTTCACACAGGACAAGACTCTCTTCATCTCTTTTTCTCCTTCTGTCTCCCTGTGTCTCTGTCTAATACATGCAAGTTAAAAATGAAATAATTTTGGATTATCCATGTGTTTTGGATTGCCTGTGTTATCTCCTCCATATCCAGATAATTTTGGAATTTGCTGTGTAATGTAAAAGACAACGTATGCTCTAAGTACAGAGCAGAGTACATCAGTGATACTACAGCAGATGTGATTTTTTTGTTTGTTTGTCTAATGTGCTCTACATCCTTCTGTTGTATCACATGTATGAAAATAATCCTGAATTATGAGCAACTTAAAGTAACATGGGGCATTCATAAATCGTGAGATTATTACCTTATTGTTGATTAGCATATGGCTTTTAGCACAGCTGTGTTAATAGTCCATTAAAATTTATAAACATCTTTAATATTATTGCTATGTCCAATATCAGATGCATTTTCTTCTACAATATAAGACTTAAGAACAGACTGTAATTCAGCATAAGAGTACCCCCTTTTTTTGTTATTTATTATAGGACTGTATGTGATACTTTGCTGAAATGTGAGAAGCTACATTATCAAAATGAAGATTTTTGGTGCCAGAGCTTTCAACTTATAAACAGGATTATAGCTGGAGTTGATTACAAAGTAAGTTTTAATACTGAAAGAATATAAATAAATAAATATACAACCATTCCCTGACTTACATAAGGGTTGCGATCCATGGAACTGTACGTAAGTCAGAATTTCCCTAAATGCTTATGCAGCACTTGCAAATTTGATTGAAGCAAAAAAGAAATATTCAAAAAACATGTAAATAAAATTATTTATTCAATTTTTTTATCTCATGCACAGAAAAAATTACAAAAGTGTACAAAATTACAAAAAGAGAGAGGAGACAGGCATAACATCAGCAAGTTTTATCTTTCGAGCATCGTTGCCAGAATTAACTCTCCAGCTGATGAGCACGCCACTGCAGAAGTTGAGGAGGGCTGTGGAGATTTAGAAGGGGTTTTTTCCAGCACATCAAAAAATTTCTCTGCAGCTGCAGAATCGGCACTGGAGACTTCACCGCATACTTTGTTTTGGAAACCAACGTGCTGCTTAAACCTATTAAACCACTTATTGCTTGCCACGAACTTGGCTTGCCGCCTCTGTAGCCGGGTGGGCAGGAGCAGCAGTGCATAGCACACGCTTCTTGATTAGACCGGGGTTCAAGCCCGTGACCACCAAATATGGAGGATGCGGAAAGGTCGGGGAATGACCACCACATATCCCGGAGCAATATGGCCTTAGTTGCTAATGCTCCTAAAAACCAAACAACAAACAAACGAACTTGGCTTGGGGTTCACCGTACTTATCCTTAATATCTTCATAAATACTTCTTGCTTTTGCTTGAATGGCCATTGGACTCAAGGGCACTTGCTTCTGAATCTGATTTTTCTTCCGTATTATTAATGGCTTTTCCATCTTCGATATAGCACCTGAGCGCTGTTTTGTGATCACTGTTGATCTTAAATGTGTTGGTCCTTTAACATGTTCTTTTATACGCGCACTATCCCTTAAAATAGTATTCACTGTTGAAACAGCGAGACCTAATTGCATGCAATAGATGACAAACTTTGTCCTGCTTTGTACTTCTTAATCATCTTCATTTATAAATCAATTTTGTTTTGTTTCCTAGCACTGCCAGCATTTGCACTTTCTGTTGGTCCCTTTCCCTTCTCCATTATAATAAGTAAATAGGAATGAAGAGAAGATTCTGAAAATTTATTTTATGTTTTTTGTATGATTGAAGATTTCAGTGAGGGGAACTCATTTCACCATAATGCTGTAACCTAAAAACCCACAGAATTCCAGTTGAAGGCCGCCGTAGCCTAGTGGTCAGGCGCGCGGGTGCATAAGTACACGTGCCTTGAGTGACCGGGGTTCAAGCCCGTGACTGCTGAATACGGTGCTGTTTCTTGTATTCTGTCTATCTTGTTAACTCCTCTGACCGTTTGGTCGTCCCGGAGTATAAACAGAAAATTTATTTTATTTTATTTTATATTATTGCAAATGCAATACGATTGCGTTCAACTCATACCTTTTTATAGGAAGTTCTTTAGCCCGATGCTCACATCAAATTAATCCAATTAATACATTATATAAAACTAAATTTATGAAACGATATTATGGTTTAAAATTGTTGACATATAGGGGTTTCTTAAAAATAATCCTGTATTCAATTTCCATAATCTACTCACTGCCAAAAGAAAGGGCAAAGTGAAGCCGATGCACATCAATCCACTAAAAACTAAACCATCCAGCAATAATGGACTGGAAATTGAAGACAATTATCAAATTTACTAAAATATTTTAGACTAAACTTCTTAATAAGGGACTAAGTTATTTCGGGGTGGTCCATGCTCACAAGAAGCAAAGTGACACTTAACAATCTCCACTTTATTTTATACTAATAATAATAAGATTCAATTTAGCATACCGCAACAAGATTATTTTTATTAACCAATACAAATAATGTTATTTACACATGCGCGTAAAGATCCATGAGTCCGAAATTGTGTATGGTCTACCTACATTTATAGCGTTACGGTTTAACTTCATTTCAAGTGTACATTTTAGTGGATTGATATGCATCGGCTTTGCTTTGCTCTTCGTTTTGGCAGTGAGTAGATTATGGAAATTGAATACAGGATTATTTTTAAGAAACCCCTATATATTAACAATTAACAATTTTAAACCATAATATTGTGTCATAAATTTAGTTTTATATAATGTATTAATTGGATTAATTTGATGAGAGCGTCTGGCTGAAGTACTTCCTATAAAAAGGTATGAGTTGATCTCTATAAATTTACAAATAGTATTAAAGTAGGAAGGATTGAGCTTTATTGTTCATATATATTTTGAAATAAGATTGAGTTTACTACCCATTTATAATAGATTGCGCTAACAGAAAAGCCCAATAAACCGGAAATTGCAAATTGTTTTTATTGTTTTATGGTAGTAACCTCCAGAAATGTGTTTTAGAAAAATATCACAAAAGCATTCAAAATTGATTCTTGTAATGGAACGTATGATAACGATGAAAGTGTAGTGCAATTTCCATTATAAAAATGATCTTTTAGAGAGATAAATAGCTTAGTTATATAGTGAAAAAAAACAACTTCCGAGGTCTTGGAATGAATTACCAAAAAAAACACGATGTATTATTGGGTTCATGTTACGATATTTTCATGATGTCTCCATTTATTCCTATGGGATGCAAAATACGTTTCCACGATTTTTTTAAAGTTTGCACCTGCCAGCAAAAACTTATGTAAAGTTGAGTATTGCATAAGCCGGGGAGTGGCTGTATACATAAAATAACAATTAATTGCATGCAAATATATCTTTATTATCAGAAATTTTATTATTGATTTTTTTTTTTTTTTTTTTTTTCAAAACATTAAAAATATATCTTTTTGGAAAAATTCAAAATGATTAACATTTTAGCTTGTCATTAACATTATAAATACTGTTTTAAATTTCCTTAATCTTTTGTAATCATCAATTTAATTACACATAACTGTTGGGTTGGTTTGCATCTGCTCACAACCACTATTATTTGTGTTTGTTGATCAGTGTGGTTACTCATATTTTTATATATGATTCCTTAATTAACTCTAAAAGCCAATATCCCCTTTTAATTTTTAAAGGGAATATTTATATAGGAGTGGGTCTCTTTCTTGACTATACTACATTTATTTACAAGTGTAGTGAAGTCTCCTACCTGACAGAAACCATTTTCTGTGTATGTGTTATTAATTTTCTGTGTATGTGCACACTGTTATTAATATTAGATAAAAATACGATTATATATGATGGTACTAGATTAAAGTGTAGTCTTATCTTAGTGTATATCCAAGTTGAAAATATTCATTCAGCCTGCCTTTATGCCACTAGCATAATTAAATTTATTTTTATTGTTGTATTTTCAATTGTTTTATGGAATATTAAAATTTATTCATCAATTGATATTTTATATTTTCGACATGCATTCATTTTATGTGGATATCAGATTAAGCTTTTCACTTTACTAGGGAGTACGGGATCTGTTGAAAAGTATTCTGGATAAAGCACATACTATACCATCTGCAGTTAATGTAGCTATTTTGAATCAGCTGAGAGCTGTGCAACAGGTAATATTTTCTATCATTTATTTTGACCTTTTTTATTACTTTTATTGTATAAAGGTTCCTAGTGTTACATTTTTAAGAAAAATCTGTAGTTTATACAGGTTTGTTAAAATTAAAGTATTGCTATGTAGAGGGCCCTGGAGTGAGTTCTAAGGTTCGTACTGAAGAGAAATTTGGACAACAGGTACAATAAAGAATGTGCTCGCCATTTATTGGGGGAAAAAAATTAGTTACAAAATTTGTCACTGTGTTGGTGCGTAACTATCTTATTTACGCGATTATGCAAATAACTTACATTATTTGCATAATTGTAAGTTATTGCCACAGCGCCACTACTCAGCTCTACTGTGCTGTATGAAAGCAAAGCAGTCTTTACAAAATCATACAGTAATGTTTGCCTGCACTACAGCAGCAATGCCAAGACCATTGTAGGAAAAGGCACTATTAGTGAAGCTGTACTATCAGAACAGCAACAATGCAGCTGCAGCTATCAGAGAATTCCAGCATCAGAAGCACATAAGGCATGGACCTATGACCATGGAAATTTGAAGCAACAGGACATCTTGGTAGTGTTCAACCAGGTAGAGGTCAAAAACGAGTGGACTCCTCTCGTGTTGAAGATGTGGCTATGGCTGTCGTGAATTTATCAAGTCAATCTCCATGTGGTAGCGCAAGTGTGCCAGCTGTTTCTCGTGAATTGTACATGCCGTATTCCACTGTAAAAGATGCACATGCTACAGCAGCTAAAGCACGGTGATGCAGATATTCGTTTCACATATGCACTTCAGTTTCTGGCGCGAATGACAGTGGATATCACTTGGCCATGGATCATCCTTTGGAGTGATGATGCCCACTTCCACTTAAATGGACAAGTGAATACGCACAACTGTTGCATTTGGGCAACAGAAAACCCTCGAGTTATCTAAGAGGTCCCGTTGCATTCTCCAAAAGTGACAGTGTAGTGGATTTACGTCCACATTCATGATTGGGCCATATTTTTTTGAACAGGTAACACTGACTGGACCCCGCACCTGTTCCATCACTGGACAGCGATATTATGAAATGTTGGCAAATTTTGCAATACCAGAGCTGTAACAATGTGGGTGCCTTCGGGATACCATATTAATGCAAGGTGGTGTGCCACCCCCACATCACTGTTGTGTCCAAAGATTGCTAAGGCAACACTTTACAGACGAACGGGTCATCAGCCATTGTTTCCAGACATCTTGGCCACCCCGATCACTGGACCCCTCACCCCATGCGACTTCTGATTGTGGGGTTTTTGTAGAACCAGCTGTATCGGGAAGGATGTCAAACTCTGACAGATCTGAAGGACAGCATTAGACATGTGCTGGCTATTCTAGTTGACATGTTATGTTCTGCTGTAGAAAATGCTGTTCTTCGAATGGAAACTGTTGTTGACCAAAATAGAGGACACATTGAACAATTTTAGCACTGTTTAAGTGATTTGTATTGCCACAGCACCATATAGTGACAAATTTTGTAACTATATATATTTTTTCCAATAAATGGCAAGTGTACTTTATTGTACCTATTGTCCAAATTTCTCTTCAGTGCGAGCCTTAGAACTTGCTACAGAGCCCTCTACATAGGGATACTTTAATTTTAACAATCCTGTAGATTATAAACATTGCTGAGAGCTATAGCAGTGTGTTCAGCACTGAAAACTTTACATTGCTGTAAAGTTCTTAATACTGTTTAATGATTTAAGTGAGGTAAGAAAAAAAATTTCATCATCTGATTTTGGACTGGGAAGATACTTTTAGTAAAAGTGATTCACTTTAAATATCATAAGAGCAGTTAACCTAAAGAAATAAAAACTGAAACCCGTATTATTATAATGTACTAAGCATAAAAGTACTTTGTTTTTATTTATACTTATGCATTCATAAACATATGAAAAGTAAAAAATATAGATATAGAAGGAAAATGTCTTTTTTGTACTCTCTTAGGTTCTTGATCACATTTTTGATCGAAACGCTTCCCTTCTGCCAAGTTATTTAATTCTGGATGAAATTCAGAAAAGGATATATCCAAGAGATCGATGGCCACATTGGGTAAGATTTTGGCATTTTATTACTGAATTATTTGTGGAGAAACAGTGAAATGAAAGTGGATGAAAATGCATATTAGGAAGACATTTATTTAAAAGTGATCTCCTTTAGCAGTAGTGCATTTATCGTAGTGTTAACAATTTGGTCATAACCTTTCTATGACTATATCCATAAAAAGATTTTGGTATCTGCAACAGATTTCTGTAAATAAATGCTTAACCCCAATTACAGAAATCTGAATTAAAACTGAGTTGATACTAACCCACTGACGTTTACCCACTGATCTGTAAATTCAACTTTACGTAAGTTTTTGCTGGCCGGTGTAAACTAAAAAAAAATCCTGGAAACGTATTTTACATCCCATAGGAATAAATGGAGGTATTGCAAAAACATCTCAATGTGAACCCAATGACATTGTTTTTTCGGTAATTCGTTCCAAGACCTCGGAAGTTGAAATTTTCACTATATAACTAAGCTATTTATCTCTCTAAAAGTCATTTTTATAATGGAGCACTACTCTTTCATCGTTATCATATGTTCAGTTATAAGAATCGATTTTGAACACCTTTGTTGATATTTTTCTAAAGAACATTTCTGGAGGTCGTGACCATAAAACAGTAAAAACAATTTGCACTTTTCTGGTTTATTGGGCTTTTCTGTTAGTGCAATCTATTATAAACAGGTAGTTAATTCGACCTTATTGCATTTGCGATAATCCTGATAACTAGAATTGTTTATTTTTTTACGTTATTATGGTGAAATATGTTTCCCCTTCACTGGAATCTTCAATCATATAAAAAACATAAATAAATTTTCAGAATCTTCTCTTCATTCCAATTTACTTATTACAATGAAGCAGGACAAAATTTGTTATCTATTGCATGGGAATTAGGTCTCACTGCTTCAACAGTGAACTATTTCAAAGGACAGTGCACGTATAAAAGAACATGTTAAAGGACAATGCATTTAAGATCAACAGTGATCACAAAACAGCGCTCAGGTGCTATATCGAAGATGGAAAAGCTATTAATAATATGGATGAAAAATCAGATTCAGAAGCAAGTGCCCCTGAGTCCAATGGCCATTCAAGCAAAAGCAAGAAGTATTTATGAAGATATTAAGGATAAGTACGGCGAATCCCAAGCCAAGTTTGTGGCAAGCAATGGGTGGTTTAATAAGTTCAAGCATCATGCTGGTTTCCACAACATTAAAGTATGCAGTGAAGTTGCCAGTGCCGATTCTGCAGCAGCAAAGAAATTTTGTGATGTGTTGGAAAAAACCCCTTCTAAATTTCCACAGCCCTCAACCTCTGCAGTGGCATACTTATCAGCTGGAGACATTGATTCTGGCAACAATGCTCAAAAGTAAAACTTGCTGACGTTATGCCTGTCCCCCTCCCTCTTTTTGTAATTTTATAATTTTATAATTTTTTTCCACTTTTATAATTTTTCCTATGCATAGGATAAAAAAAATTGAATAAATAATTCTATTTACGTGTTCGTCGAACATTTATTTTTTGCTTCAATCAAATTCAGCAAGCATAGTTGCGAGTGCCGCATAAACCTTTAGGGAAATTCCTGAATTATGTAAAATTCGACTTACGCAGAGTTCCGTGGAATGCAACCCTTACGTAAGTCGGGGAGTACTTGTAATAGCAAAATTGTCTTGATATCTCTAGCAGCTGCTGTAGCACACATTGTTTCATGAACATTGGGGTCAGTAGTGGAAGAAATAACTTCATAATTAGAGAAGCTATACTGGAAAAGAATCAAGAATTGAGGAATGAAAATTATCTAGATTAAAGTGATTTGTACAGGAGATATAGACAAGTAAGTTTGTCAGCATGGAGTAAAAAGATTTTGTGGCAAAGAAGATTAAAAGAAAAAAAGAGAAAAGAAGCTATATTAGGCAGTCTATGATACGGAACACCTGAATCAGCTTGTGCATAGAAATATTACCTTTATAAAGGAATGAATCGTAGATGATTGGCAGTCGAGAAACCTAATAGTGGAATAAAAGTGAGTTTGTATTATTTTTAGTATGGCTACAGGATGTAAGGAAACAGACTTATGCTAAATCTGTCAAAAAACCCTTCCCCAATCACAAATTTTTCGTATGATCAGAAAATAACCATTCGCCCACCTCGAAGGTAGTTTATTCTGATCAGCTAAAACACATTATCTGAAGTTATATTCATTATGATTCATCCTTCTATTATTTCTAAAAATTTTGTGTGATTTCTGGATCTTGTCTCACCTAATAGCAGTGGCAAGTCAGTAGTCACAAATTTACTTCCTTTCTGGCAATACACCTCTGAAGCTCTTGATAACCACCTACAAGTTGATGCAGTCTACACAGACATATCTAAGGCATTTGATAAAGTCCCGCATGAACAACTTCTGGAAAAACTTAAGCTATATGGCATCCGTGACCCTTTGCTCTCATGGCTACGCAGCTATATTACGCATCGTTCCTTGAGCGTTATCATCGATCAAGTGAACTCAGACTGTTTTATACCACTAAGCGGAGTACCACAAGGCTCTCCCTTAGGTCCTCTTCTCTTCATTGTTTTCGTAAATGATCTTCCTTCTTTCATCTACACCTCCAATGTTCAAGTTGCTCTCTATGCAGATGATCTTAAGATCTACTCAGCAGTGAAGGAGACTACCGATTCTCAACAACTTCAATGTGCTCTCAATAAATTCTCTCTGTGGCTATCTCTGAATGGCTTGTCTGCTAACCCCTCGAAGTGCAAAGTTATCTCTTTCTCATCTTGCAGATCTCCACAACTAATGAATACGGAGTATAGTATTAACTCTGTGATCATCGAAAGGTGTGACCAAGTTAACGACTTAGGGATTCTCTTTTCCAGCAGTGCTAAATTCGATGCCCATGTCCTTAAAATCACCAGCAAAGCATTCAAAACACTGGGATTCATCAAACGGAACACATACAAGTTCAAAAACTACAGATATGCGGTTATCCTTTATAAAACTATTGTTCTGCCAATCCTTGAATTCAGTTCACCCATCTGGAATCCTCACACAAAGACTTTAACTAACAAAATTGAAGCAGTCCAAAAAAACTTTATCCGTTACCTTACGTACCGCAATCCTCTATTCTATCACTCAGTGTATTATGAATCGCTGTGTGATTACTTTCATCTAAGGCCTCTGTGCACTAGAAGAGTTACTGCTGACATCGCCCTCCTAGCCAAAGTAATCACTGGAATTTATGAAGCATCTGATATCCTGAGTAAAATAAACTTCAATGCTCCCTGTAGACAAGTCAGGAACCTTACACCGTTTCGCCTTGACTCTGCCAACACGGACTTAATGAAGTTCAGTCCACTGAACAGAATCAGCAAATCACTCTCGCATTGACTTCTTTGACAACTCCCAATTACTGATGAACTCCATCCACAAGTTTGCCTCTTCACTTAAACTGCAAAGTGACTAGCTCACATCTAATTATTGTAGCTTATTATTTGTTATATTATTTTTCTATTCTCTAACGGATTAATTATTACTTGTTTTACCGGTAACTTAACTTAATACAATCCTCTTTTGTACATATGCTTTTATTGTTTGAATCTATATCAATGTTTATCGTCCTGTAGGATTTCACATTATTGTTATTATGTTTATTGATCTGATCTCAGATACACTGTTAATGGTTACCTGTTGTGTATCTTTTTATTAATAAAATAAAATAAAATAAAATAAAATAATAGTAAGAATATGTTTCCCTAAGAGCTTCACGGCCTTGGATGCCTCAATTGGACACCCCCCCCCCCAACAGCAGCAGCACCACCACCACCACAAGGTGCCGACCGGGCTAGCCAGGTGGGTAAAGTGCCTGCCTGGCAACCCAAAGGTCGCGGGTTCGAATCCCGCCTTGGGCTTGGATCAAAGTACTGCAAAAACCTTGGGAGGTGCACTATGGCCACAGAAGCTGATGCACCAACAACTACCAAAAAAAAAAAAAAAAAAACACCACAAGGTATCGGTGTTTAGTTGCCAAGCTTTGCAAGTTAATTGCTGGAATAAGTTACCTCCATGGGTGTTTGAGGCATGATTGCTTGGGGAAATTCAAAAGTCAGCTAGAGATTGACTCCTACATGAGGAGGGAGTCAAATAGGGAATTTATTTTATTTAACTTTTTTTTTTTTTAATTAATTTTGGCTAATGCAGCAAATGCTCATAGCTTTCTTGCACCATACGACTAATACTATATCACTTCTGTATGGTCGTTGTTATTTTGTAGTTGTTGCCTTATTAGCTGTTAGTTACGAGCTGCTTTTTTTTTTTTTTTTTTTTTTTTTCTGCTGGAACACACCCAAGTACTATTCCAAAGATCTTACTTAACTTGTAAAAAGATAAAACTTTATAGGTTTAAGATATAAAAAAAAAAAATTATACTAAAGTATATGACAAAAATATGCTTTTATTGTGTAAATGTTTATAAAATTTGTTTTGTTGTAAGTGAATAAATAAATAAATGCTTGTTAAATTAGGTTTGTATAAAACTTATCAAATTCATGATACTACCTATACTTTTGTGATATGAAAATAGCCCCAAATTACACATTTGGCACCATTATTAAAAAATAAATAAATAAATAAAAATAAAAAAAATCCCTTTGGAGGAGGTATTCCATAGCTACCAGTCTTGACATTCTGAAAGGTTATTTAACAAAAAAACTGGTTAACAGTGCAAAAAAGATGAGTGAACATTGCAGTTTCTGAACCTTATTTTTTTATAGTTTTATCATGTTTATGAGAAACTGGATGTTGCAAGCCATCAACACAAAAATCTAAAAACATAACTATGGTGTATTGTGGGAGAAAATAAAACTCATATTGATGAAGAACTGAAATACTTTTATATGAAGCAACAAACAGTATTAGTCCTGAACTCTTAGATTAGAATGAGAATTAGAATTTCAAAAAAATATGAATGCAAATGCAATATGAAATTAGAACTTCCAAACAGTGTTCAGTTTATATCATTTTACAATATCTCTCTCTTTGCCTAGCAGTTTTAAATTGACCATTGATGAATGTATTTGTTGCTGTGTCAGAATTCTTCTTAGCATTCGCATTGCATTTTTGTTATGTATTTAGTTGTATTTACATACACAAAATCGAAAAAACTGGGCAGAGCATGAATACAGCATTACAACTGATTGTACAATATTTTGACATTCCATTAACTGTGAAAATTGCCTCTTGATATTTTAAGGAGTCCTTATGTGCTGTAATGTAATAACTAGATCGTAAGTATAGCTTAGCTTAATTTTCAGCACTCACCTCATAGTACCCACCTCATAGAACCAGCTAAGCGGATTACTATGAGGTGAGTGCTGAAAATTAAGCTAAGCTATACATACGATCTAACTGTGAAAATTGCATAACTTTTACAGCCAATGGCATGGCTGGCAAGGTTGCCTGACTTGGACCTTTTAGTTTTTACCCCTGTGAGGTGGATATATTTAAAGGATAATTTATCGTGTACTATCACTGTGAAACTGGTAGAATTTGTGCCATTGGACTATACATAAACAAGTACCACATGTAGCTACAATGGCTGCTTTCTGAAATTTCAGCTTCATTGCATTTACTCAGAAGTCTCTGTAAAGTATGCTTTATACGGAAAATGTTGTGATTTGTATGATTATGTTTATCAGAATTGCTATTTGAAAATATACAAATTTCACCACTAAAGAGCACTGATTGTCACCCCCAGATTAATAATATTATCTAAAATCAACAGGTAATGATCATTATGTAAGTGATAATATGCCTCAACTTATGAGATCAGTTGGTTCCAGAAAAACATCTCTTATCTCAAAACTCTTTAAGTAGAGTAATTGGGGTTCTTAATACCCACTGAGGGCCTGGAAGCTCAGAATTTCAAAAAAGTGTGGTTTTTCAGTGAAATAATCCTGTAAGGTTCCACTGCAGCATTCACAACATTGGTTGACTTGGAAACTATCCTGGAGTAAATCTATTTCTCCAAGTATTACTACTGTAATGACCTTTGTAATATTTTCTCTAGTTAATCCTGACTCAGGGCTAGGGAACTTCCTCTGATTCAAACACAGTAGCTTCATCAATGGCTTCTCTTTCTTCCTCAGACATGTCAATGGAGTGAGAACCCACAGGCTCATCCACATCTTCAGCTGTTATCTGCAGACCAAGATTTTTCAAGAAGCTGCAGAATTTCTTCTTATTCCTGTCTCTTCTCTTTCTCTGATTCAAATCGCCCAAAATCTGCAGAAATGTTAGGCGACAAATTTTTCCATCCTGATTTAGTGCTCATCTTATCCAAGCTTTTTCATCATTATTTATGTTATAAATAATGTTATAAAATTTCGACAATTCTTTGAGGGTGGGTTTGTAACATCAAAGATGCCATAAATAATGGCATCTTTGATGTTACAAAGATGCTTGAAGTTGGCAATGCCATTTTCTATAGGCTGGATCAGAGAGGTAGTATTTGCTGGAAATAACTTAATTTTGATAAAACCAGGCAGAGTTATATGTTCCCCATGAGCTGGAGCATTGTCCAGAACCAAGGTGGCTTTTTGTGCTAAGTTTTTGCTTTTAAGATATCTTTCCACAGCTGGTGTAAAATAATTTTTAAACCAGTCATCAAAAATGTAACTGGTGACTTGTATTTTGACTGCTCTTAAAAATTACAGGAAGATGTGCCTTACTGAAGTTCTGTAATGCTCTAGGGTTTTCAGAATGATAAACTAAAAGTGGTTTAATTTTAAAATCCCTGAAAGCATTTGATCCAAGCATCAAAGTAAGCCTGTCTTTTACATGTTATGGACTGATAATTTTTTTCTTATCTTCCATAATGTGGGTTCTTTTAGGCATTTTTTCCAAAGCAAAGCAATCCAGTTCACCAAAGTTATATACCTGGTGAAATGAGTACATGTTTTCTTCCATCAAATCACCAAAACCTGCCACAAACTCATCAGCCGAAAAACTTTACCATGACAAATCTGCAGTTTAACACCCGTTTTGCTATTATATCTGTGAAACCAACCTCTGCTAGTATTAAACTCCACATTAATCACTGGTTGCTGCTCTTTAAGTCTAGAAAAAATGGCTCTGGCTTTCTCACTAATTAACTCGACTTAAATACTTCCCTCGTGTTGCTTTCTTCAAATCCACAAAGATAATTCTGACTCCATTTTATTTACAATATCAGCATGTTTATGAATTATTTTGGTCTCTTCAGAACTAACATTGGCCATCTCTTCTATTTTTTCTCTATTTAATAACACAGTGTAAACTGTGGTCCATTCTAAACCTAAACATTTAGTGATATCAGTTATACACTCACCATTTTCGCTGCTCTGAATAATTTTTAATTTAACACTTTTCAATGTCTTTAACTTTCTTTTATCACTGTACTAATCACTTTTCTTTACATGCCCCATATTTATAAAAATAATTTTTCAAAAACTCTATAAATCTATTGACACCATTAAAAATAGAAGAAAATCCACAAAGCACATATGAACAGCAGGCCAGATTGTAGATAAGCTGAACTGAAGTGGCTTAGCACCTGTGCAATAATCCACATTTAAACTTTTTGTCAGTTGGCAGCATCATTACGAATCTCATAAGGCTGGAACAGAGGATCTTGGACAATTAATTGAAACAAAGAATAAAATCTCATTAGTCTGAAACCTCATAAATAGTGATCACATAAATGGAGGCACCACTGTGCTTAAAACCATTATCCTGTATATATGAGTGAATTACAAAATTTTGGAAAGGTTTCATTTTTCTTCTCAGAAAATCTTGTTTCGTTTATTAACTGTCCACAATCTTTCAATCAAGGTAAAAGTTATAGAAATATGAAATTTCATTGGATTCAATATGCCATACACATGATCAGAATAATGCAGTGTGTCAACATTGCATTATTCTGAGGTTATTCAGTAGCTGATTTCATATTGTGCATTTGAAATATAAAGAATGTGAGATTTGAATTCGATATGCCATACTGTGATCAGAATAATGCATTGTGTCAACAATGTGATGAGGTTATTTAATAGCTGATTTCATGTTGTGCACTTGAAATGTGAAGAATGTCAGGTTTGCTAGCCCCATCATAATTTAAAGAGACATCACAGAATGGTAGAAAGGAAGTAAAAGAGGGTTTAAAGTTGAAGCCATTTCAGGCTTTTAACAAACAAGTCAGGTATATCGCAATCAGTGACGAAAATTATTTACCGTTTCTTCAAGTGCATTGTTTGCTGCTGTGGACATTTGACCCTTTCTTAGTAAAGTGGTAATCCCGCACTTCCTTTCTCTGATCTCCACCTGTGTTGTGTCACACCTGTGCAGTTTTCTCCCGGATACTAACAATGACAAGTTAACACTTTTCTTCTAGGGTTGCCACAGACTGATCACACTTTGCTGAATTGTGATGTGACCTGAATATCAAATTCATCAATATTTACTGATATTTTTTGAAAGAATATTCAACTTGTCCCCTCCACCCCTCAAGAAGCAGCATCCATTGTGGATGACAAAGATCCTGCTTACCTTTATAAATACTGCTCTGTAAAGTTTTTTTTTTTTTTTTTTTTTTTTGTGATATGTTTTTCAGATAAATGAATTAAATTCCTATTTTTTTGCTTATAAATCAGATGGTCTTTTTTATTTCATGTATAAAGTAAACATAAAGATTGTTATTGCTGCAAATAAAATGCACAAATTTTGTTTCTTTCTACATATATCTTTCAGAAATTTTCCAAATTGCTATCTGCCTTTATTGACAGCTTTAAGCCTACAGCACAAATGGTTTCTGTAGCAGGTGAGTTATCAATTTAATTTTTAAGTATGTAGGGTATCCCAAGAACTCTCTGACAAGTTTTATAAAAGTAAGTTTGAAACTTTAATTTAAAATTTTAAAATATGATTCTTGCTTGTTAGGTTTTGTTGTTTATTTTATTTATGATACTAGTTAGAATTAGTTCAGGATCAAGAAAGTATTTGGTGATTAATAGCGTGCTCTCTCTCTTTTTCTCTGCAAGATTATTTATCCATGATTAAAATGACTCAAAAATTAGAAATAAGATAAATTAATGGTCACCCTATGGTCCATAGGCTTACTCTTTCCATCAAAGGATTTTTGTACTGGCATTGGAGCATCCCAAGAAATATTTTGTCTTCTTCCAAGTCTTTTTCCTGCCTGCACAGCAGCAGTGGGTGGCTGCAGCATTGGAAAACATAAATTAAGTGCTTAATGAAGTTGCCCATTCCGAAGCAATTACATGTTTATGTACACAAAAAATGCATAATTGTATTTCATAAAGGTGCCAATTCCCTTTGTGTTTATGACAGTAAAGCTTTATAGATGAAAACAGTGGCATGTAAATTTAATATTGTGGGTGCAAGTTTTTTTTTTTTTTTTTTTGTAAACAAACTGATTTTCAATAGATAGTCTCAGTTCCTCGGTGTGGAAAGTATGGGGTATTAGTTCTCTGGAAATAAGTGTTTACTTTAAGTTTGTCTATATTAAAATACACATAACATAGATTTACTACTTATAACATAGATTTACTATATTGCAGATTGTGGTTTCCATTTATCTAACTTGATTGAGTGTATGTTTCATGATTGCAAAATGCAAATGAGACTTGTTGGAGGATTCAAGTTCTTAACAGCAACACTCTAGCCACGCCATGGAGGGCAAAAAAATTATTTTGTAGAAAGATCCACCATTTTATCTGGTCTGTCTGTAAGAAATTGATATTTTTGACTTCTAAAGCTAAAAGAGCTTGTTGTCTTATGAAACAAGTTGGAATATGAGTTATGAAACAAAAATTATTAACCTCCCAAATGTGTTAATATTTCTTTCTTTCTTTTTCTTTTTTTTTTTTTTTTTTTTTATAAATAGTGTGATACATTGGAGTAGGATAAGGAGCTGACCAACAGTTCACTTGTGGATAGGTTGTATTTGTGCTCTTTTTGCATCAGCAGAGTCATGGTCTGAAGGAAGATGCCTGATCATATGGCATACGATCTTTCCTTCACCTCATGAATTTAGGTTTGCATGACATGAAGTCTCACCTAATATGCTCAAATTGGAATAAATAATTATCAGTATACCTATATAAAACTATTTTTTAAAATTATATTATTATAACAGAGAAGTCAATTAAGGGATTATCATCCATATCTATATACCCAGTGAGTGCACACATCACTGTGGTAGTTCAAATCAGCCCTTCTAAACTATCAGCCTTCCATTCACTGTTTTCTTCATGCATATTATTATATCGGGCATCTTCCTGTTAGTAATTATTAATTTGTAATTATTGTATAGCCGCAGCACTTCTTTATTCTTCCTCTTTGTTTCTGTGATACCTGATACCTGGTATTGACCTAGTTCCACTAATTTCATTTCTTTGCCATTTAAGCTTCTAACATTAATGGTACCTGCTTTGCTAGATTTTACAGCAGCATATTTTGCAGTGTGTGTGTGTGTGTGTGTGTCCTGTTCCCTGACAAGTACAGTCAGACTTGATTCATCCAGATGGCATTCCAGGAAGTATGAGTCTCAGTCACTTTCTCTTACTATAATGATAAATTTCCAGACCATAAGTTGTCCAATGTGGTAAGCTTCATTCACAACCCATCCTCGTTCATTCAGTAGAGGTATTTCTGGTTCCTTACTAAGTGGCTATACCAACGTTAAGGTTGTGAAGGATTGACATTGTTTCCCCATAGGCTTAGATTATATGTGGAGGTCTCCTCTTTGTTGGATAACCTCAGATCCATCAATCAGGGACTTTGGCATAAGTTTAGATTCTACTCAGAGAGGTTCTTTTGTCTTTTGGGTACATTGTCTTCAAGAGAACCACACTCAAAAGTAGGTATACCTAGATAAAGAATACAAATGCTTCAGAATCGAACTTCCATCACTAGCCAAATTGACTGAGTTTAAAATACCCTGCTGCATTCCAAACAAACTTTTCTGATCATTGCAAATCTCGTTCAGTCTGGAATAAGATGGCAAATTGTAATGTAATTCTGAAGGAATAAGGCACAAACCCTTCCTTCCTTCTTGCCAGTAGAATGTTCTCTCTCTCTCTCTCTCTCTCTCTCTCTCTCTCTCTCTCTCTCTCTCTCTCTCTCTCATAGTCAGACATTCTGTTACTTCTTATCTTACCTTTCAAATAAAAGATAAAAGTATACTCAAAATATTCATTTTCACATCTAAAATCTGGAGAGCTTGACTTTTTAAAATAAGTATCTGAGCAGAGTGGCACAAAAGATGAGTGTTATATGAATATTGGGAACATTATTTAAGTAATAAATTGCAAGTGTTTATGCAAAACTTAGTTACATAACAATACAGCTATTTTTTTATGAAACCCCGAAACATAAAAGGTGTTATAACCTGTAGTACTTGTACCATGCATAAGTTGAAAAGACAGAAGATACCTGTTGACATTAGACTTAAATTTCTGTATATTGTTATTTTTGAGAAATAAATACTTGTGAAAGATTATCTCAGAGAACAAAAGTAAAAGGAATAAATGAAGGGAAAAGTTCGTTCTGTGAGTCTGGGGTTGGATGTTGATTAGTTGAAGACTGATATAGAAGAGAGCGGTGATGTTACATTTGCCAATTCAGAAGAACAATGCTCCTGGAAGTATTTCTAGAAAAAATGCAGTAGAAACTGAATGGTGAGACAGCAAGTGAAGAGACTGCAAGGGATTGGTTATTAATTTCCTGTTGTTTTTGGGAGTGAAAAAGAAAACCTAGGTTTTTTTTTTTTGTTTTTTTTTTTTGTTTTTTTTTATGCAGAGGAAGCAATATTATGCCAAGAGAGAGAGTCAGGGTAATCCCAATAAATATATGTGATCTTGTCTAGAGATTCTGGGTGTTATCAAATGTAAACATGGGAGTTACAGAAGACCCCCCCCCCCCCCTTTTTTTTTTATTTTAATGGGGCTGAGTTTTAGAAGGATTGAGAATAACCTGAATGTGAAAAATCTGAAGATTGGCATTTAACAAATTGGCAGTGAATATTTGAGAAGTTGAACCTGTTTCCGCAGGATAAGATTTCTCAAACTGTAAGGTAGAATGCAATGTGCTATTATTGGCAAAATAATGGATTAGATCTTCAGTCAGAGAAAGATTGTTAATATATGAGAGAGAAAAGAGTGGAAGAAAGCACTGAACCTTGTGAAACACTAGCATTAGTTGAGAAGTTAAAAGACAAGGAGCTATTTACTCATCTACAGTAAATGATCAGAGACAAAACTCTCTGCCAAATTACAAAATACAGATGACCATCTTGGGTGTTTGTTTATGAGACTTTTATGCAAAACATAATCAAACATCTTGGAAATGTCAAAAGTAAATGCTTGAGCTTCACCTAACTTTTCCATTGAATTTGTCCAAAGATGAGTAACATCATCCAGTATATCAACACTGCTCAATACTGATAGAAACCGTATTGGCAATCATTGACCATATGGAAGGTTTTGAGATAAATTAAGAGTTGACAGTTGATGGATTTGTTCAAGATGAGTGTTATATGAATATTGGGAACATTATTTAAGTAATAAATAAAATGGGATGATGATTGGATGGGTAGAATTTGTCACTTTTTTTTTTTTTTTTTTTTTTTTTGAAAACTGACCAATAAGCAAATTTCCATGCAGAAGGAAAAATAGCGGAATAAAAATGTGTAAAAAAGGTTATGCAAAAAGAGGAACAAACTCAGAGCACAAGTTTTGAGAACAAGTGGAGTGATGCAATCAGAACCTGAAGCTTTCTTGGCATCAAGATTGTTCAGAATTCTTCTAATATCCTTTTGTTGAAAGACCATGGCATGCATTGAATGAAGTGTTTAAGGTGATATACCAGCTCATCGATACAAGAGTTGGAAGAAAAGTAGGAATGCTAATAAGTGAGCTTTATCTTTAGTTGAGGATGCAATAGAACCATCAGAGATGAAACAGAGATGGAAGTATAGATGGATAGAAGTCACAGCCAATAGCTTTGGGCAGAGAGCATAAGCCTCAACTACCATTTAGATAAGAATCAAATTTTCTACTCTTAGCCTGTTTAAAATCAAGTTTGGATTGATTTGTAATTGTTTTATAACTGTTGCAGTCTTTAGTATAGGCGGAGTATGAAGCTGGAGACCCAGATAATTCAGTTTTAATATGCTACATTCTTATCTTGAATGGCCTTGACACATTTATTGGAAAACTAGGGTTTAAACGAGGACAAGATTTTACAGTAGAATGAAGATTTCATTCTTTATGTAAATAATTTCGCTTACACATTCTGGACAAACATTAAGATTTGAAAGATTTAAAACAGTAATCCAACCAAGGAAAAGGGGAATTGAAATCAAAAAGTACACAGAATGTGCTATTTTGTATTCTTTTAATGCCAAACAACAGAAGACTGAGAATAGCCACAAGAGAAACCATCACCACATTATGATCTGAGGCACCTAGAAGACCATTAACATTGACTGTGTACTTTGTAGGATCATCTGGTATTCCAGTGGATAAATGAACAAGTTGTGTAAGGCCATTTAGTAATGCAAAAGCCTTAGCATCTTGACCAGCTGGGTCTCTATAACTAGAAAGTTGAAGCCATCTGGAGTTGTGAATATTAAAATCACCAAGAAAAATTATTTTACTGTTAGGAAAATTAGATTGGAGAAAGTTGAGTTTGAAAGAAGGGATGTCAAGAAGTTCTGAGTGATTTGCAGAGTTAGCAGATCAGTAGAGACAACAGATGGTATTTTGATAAAATGAATTAGCATTAGCATTAGTAGAGGCATTTGATGCAAGAAAGCAAGCTTATGCAGCATCAGCCAAAAAAAAAAAAAAAAAACCCACTTCACCCCTCTGTTCGTTCAAAATACCTGTCCAGCTGAGCCTTAAACTTATTTAGGCTATCAACCTCCACCACAAGGGATGGAAGTCTGTTCCACCAACCAACCACCCGCTGGCTAAAGGCAAATTTCCGCACATCTATCCTACATCTGTCTTTCCTCAATTTGAATTTATGCCCTCTCAGGTGATTTTTCTGAGCTAGAGGAAGAATCCCATCAGCATTGAGCATGCTCAAACCATTCAAGGCTTTATACACCTCTATCAGATCACCTCGCTGGTGCCTAGTCTCCAGACACTGTAATTTGCAAAACTTAAGCCTTTCTTCGTAAGAGCACCCCTTTGTTCCATTCACTAATCTTGTTGCCCTTCTCTGTATTCGTTCCAGCAGCTCTACATCCTTCTTGAAATGAGGCCTCCAGACCTGTATACAGTACTCTAGGTGTGGCCTGACCATTGCCTTATACAAGGGAATAATCACCTCCTTATCCCTGCTGGAAAAATTCCTGTATATCATTGACAATACTCCATGAGCTACTCTTGCAGCCCGTCTGCACTGCTCAGAGAACTTCATATCTGCCTGCACAACCACCCCCAAGTCCCTTTCATTCTCTACCACTGTCAGTGTAGTACCACAGAGTTGATACGTTGCTCTGGGGTTGCTGTTTCCCATGTGTAGTACTTTACATTTGTCAATGTTAAACTTCATTTGCCACCTCTCAGCCCATCTGCTCAACCTTTCCAGATCCTGTTGCAGTAGCATAGTGTCAGTAGTGTCCTTGACAACCCTGCCAACCTTTGTATCGTCTGCAAACTTGGACATTAAGCTTGATATACCATCATCAATATCATTTATAAATACAGAAAACAATAATGGACCCAACACTGAGCCCTGAGGGACTCCACTAATAACATTAGTCCACAATGAGCAGTGTCCATTGATTAGCACTCTCTGTCTTCTCCCCCTCAACCACCCCTTTATCCATAGCAGCAATTTGCCTCCAATGTCACACTGCTCCAATTTGTGTAGCAGTCTTCCATGTGCAACAGTATCAAAAGCCTTTCTAAGATCCAAGTATATAATATCAAAGCTATTCCCTGCATCCAGTTCTTTTGTGACTGCATCATAATATCCAATCAAATTGGTCAGGCAAGACTTCCCCTTAACAAAACCATGCTGTGTCCGAGCTATAACTGAAGTCTTGTCTAAATGATCCTGCAGTGCTTCTTTAACCAGTGCCTCCATTAATTTTCCTGGAACAGAAGTTAAGCTCACAGGTCTATAATTACTTGTGTCAGCCTTTGATCCTCCTTTGTGAATTGGGGTCACATTTGCACATTTCCAGTCTATGGGTACCTCCCCCCGAGTCCAAGGAAGCTCTCATAATTATGGCTAAGGGTTTGCTTACTTCCTTTGCTGCCTCCTTTAATATAACTGGATAGATCCCATCCATCCCAGATGCCTTTCTTGTGTTTATCTTCAATAGTTTCTCCTCCACTTTACTCCCAGTTATTTCAAGATTCTGTAGCTTACTGCTAGAGTTGAATACACCTCTGGCATTCCCCTCGCTGAATAACTCCTCATGTGTGAATGTCGATGCAAAATATTCATTTAGTTTGTTAGCTACCTGAGCAGGGTCATCAACAGTTGACCCATCAATATCAAGTGGACCAATCTGATTCATCCCCTTCCTTCTAGAGTTTACATAAGTAAAGAACTCTTTGCTGTTTTTCTTTGCATCCCTTGCCAAGGATTTCTCGTAATCTGCCTTCGCCTGCCTAACCTCCTTTGTAACTTGGTTGCATATCAACTTGTATCTATCATAGGCTTCTGTGTCATGTGTTAATTTGTAAGTATCCCATGCATTTTTCTTCTCTGCCATATGCCTCATTAGTTCATCTGACATCCATTTTGGCCTAAACCTTGAACAATATTTCTTAGTTGGTATGTAAAGCCTAGTAGCTTCCAAGATTAATTCTTTGAATGCTTCCCATTTTGAATTTGCTGTTGGTAACATCATCAGTTGGTCCCACTGTATAGAATTTAAATACTGTCTCAGTCCATCGTAGTCGCCTTTACGGAAGCAATAACCCTTCCCTTTACCCCTAATGGTAGTTACCTCTTTGAGTAAATCCCACTTCAGCACACTGTGATCACTGCCACCTAGTGGTTCATTTATCTGCAGATTCTTAATGCATGAAGAATCACTGCTGATAATCAAATCAAGAGTGTTACTCCCTCTAGTTGCCTCCCGAACATGCTGATGTAGAAAACAATCATCCAATAAATCCACAAAAGCCCTGCTAGTGTGTGAGTGACCAGCCCCCAAATTCCAGTCAATATCTGGGAAATTAATCTCCCATTATAAGACTCTCTGATTTACTGGCCCACTCTATTTCTCTGTACAGTTTCTTATTATACTCATCAGAGTCATTAGGCCTATAGCACACTCCTACTCTCAATTTTGATCTCCAAATGCTTATGTCACACCAAACTGACTCAACACTGCACTGTCCAGCGATGTCGACTGGCTTCACTTCCTTGGTTTTTATGTGTTTCTTAACTAATAGCATAACCCCTCCCCCCTTCCTATCCTGTCTATCCTTTCTGTAGACGTTGTACTCCCCAAATTGCAGTTCTGCATCCCTTATATCTGTGTGACACCACGTCTCTGATATCCCAACAGTATCTGCCTTTGATGTTTTGAGCAGTACCTCAAATTCATCAAATTTATTTACTAAACTCCTAGCATTGGTGTACACGCAAGTATACCTGCACCTGTTTCTATTCTTAGCTACCCTAACACAACCCATGTGTTTACTTGTACCGCAATGGCTCCCAGCAGTCTCTGAAATATCATGCATCTTGTTTTTCAGGCTTCTGCTCATTCTAATAGAAGCAGTGCAAGAAATCTCTTTCACCTCTGCCAGTGGCTACTGTCAATCTATTGGTCTTTGTCACCCCCCCAAGCTAGCAGTTTTCCGACCCACCTAACACTGCCTCGATAGCATCAACAAATATTCTTGCATTTGCAATTAAAATGATTTTAAGTGATGGGGAATCTGAAAGTGGAAATTCCGGATTGGGAAGTCATTGATAAGGAATATCATAGCAGACATATGCACAAGTATCAACTTTAAAGTGAAAGCCTTTATTGAGTGAATCATTCACTGAGATGAGTGGTTGAGGAACCAATAATTGAGATTCTGTCAGAAGAAAGTAAATGGTGCTCAGTTGATTATAGATGGAAATTGACATCGTTTAGCTTGGAACTGAGGCTACATATATTTGTGAAATGGATGAGAATGTTTTTGGGATGTTTAGATATTTTTGCAGATAAGTTTATTCTGTCAATCTGAATATGCATGATGCATCTACTAGATAATATAAAACTTTAGGGAAAGAGGGGAGTTTGTGTGGATTGATGAAATGATGTTTGAATATAGTGTACACATGGGAAAAATATACCCATCTACTTGATATAATGTGGCCCCCAAAGATGCCTCCTGCATATACACTACTCAAACTCCTTCCAGTCATCATAATCTGGCAGAGTAGATCCCATGAGATTATATACTAGCTGTTCCAGGTGCTAGAAATTACCAAACGGTTTTGGGCTGATGGACTGTCTAGTGAGTGGCTTATGAAAACTGTTTTAATGCTGTACCTTTGAAATGTGAAAAATATTAGATTTCACTTTGATGCCCATCATAGTCTCAAAAGAAATGACTCATACTGCATAATACAAGAGGTGAGGTTGATGTAATAATCTCCTGATTTCTACAGTAATCTGCTGATTTATATATGTATGCAGTGAACTCCTTATTAATGAATATTCAGTATTTTGACAAGAATTTTTGATACCACAAATTCACTTTACAAATTCAAAGTCCAAATTTCTGCTCAACTTCGGCAACAGCCTTGTACATTCTTTATCTTTTGAAAGTAATGTGAATGGAATATTTAACCACTTTTGTAAAATTATTTTTTTTAAGGCCAAGTGAACATTTATGAGATCAAGGGCATGAAAATTCATAAGGCTACAAATAATAAGTATTTATTCAATATTATTGAACAATATATCTAGTCATTTTAGTACAAGGCCACAAAAGGCTGTGAGCAGGGTTCTGTTTGTCATTTCCCACTGGTTCTGTCTAGCATAGAAAATTCTTTTCCTAATATTTATTGTATAGTACGTTATAACATTATTATGATCAGAAAAGAAATGGAATAAATTTTCAATAAATAAATAAATACAAAAAATCTCAAATGTGTCAACCATGTATGGGACCAGACTTACAGATTTCAGAATTATATCTTTTGATACTTGTACCAATTGCAGCAAAACATAATATATCAGTATACTGCACTTTATTTTTACTGTGAAACAGTGCATCAACCAATAGCTTTCTTGCATCATTAGTGCATTCTAATATTACCCATGTGTGACAAAGATACAGGAATTTTCTTTTTGGAATGTGTCCTCACATTATTGTTCTATGTATGGAAAAATTGCTCGCAATCTATGAAGTACCTTTCAGGAATGTACCGTGTTCCTTAAATCTGAAATTACTCTACTATTTGTCCATTATACAGTTTTTTTTTTTTTTTTTTATTTACTTTGTTGCTATTGCTGTTAATGAGAGAAATATATTCTTGTAGTAAACAGAACTTACTACAGAACCAATTTCTCATATTAATGTTTTATTGAGAAGCATTAAGAACCCAAAATTTACCGAATATCTCAGTTTTAATGTCTTAAACCATGAAGCCCAGTTTAATATCTATGATCTGTGTAGTAAAAATATAGATCATAGATATTGAAGGTGTATGTAATTTAATTTTGCCTACTCTGAGGATCCTAGAGGTTATTAATAGTTGGAAACTATAATAGAAAAACAAACACTAATTACTGTGCAAAAAAATGTGCCATATTAATGCTTCAGTTAGGGTTATACTTGATAGATGCAGCTCTTCTACTTGAATACCAAGATCCAAAAAAAAAAAAAAAAAAAATGTGGAGTTTTTTTTTCTATAATAGTCTTGGAGGTATTTGTCTTTATAGTAAGGTTACTGTTGATATGGGTGTAACATGGTGTGTTGCTTTTTTTGTACCTCCCCACATTTTTGATTTGTATGTTTCTTGTCTTTTTTTTTTTTTTTTTTTATGTTCGTGGCTGCCCCTTGATTTGTCGATTATGTTTTTACTTACTCTGTAATTTGGTTTACATTAATTGATCCTCTTTGATTTCATTATTTGTGTTAATTCTTTTTATTATGATTTAATTTTTATTTGCATATTTGTTTTATTTAGACTTGCCTGTCAACTGGCTTGGTAAATGGTCAGGTTTACATTTTGTTTGTTGGTTGTATTTGCTTATTTAACCTTTAGAGGTTGTGTTCAGATTGTATATTGACATCCATTGACATTTTGCTGGATAGTACTCAATGATTGGTATATGATCCCCTTCGGAATTCATAAGCACTGATGTCTCCTTGAAGCAGTGGTGCTTGTAAGTTCCCTTTATTCAGTTCCATTTATTTATTATGAAAGTGGCATTTAAGCTTTGGTGGATATTAGAGTGGGTGTCCTTTGGTGGGGAATATGTGTTTGCACTGCAGAGGGTGAAAATTGCTTTCTTTTTATTATTTTTATGATTTTATTTTGAATATTGCATCATCTTGGTACTCGAGTAGCAGAACTGCACTTTGCTACGTATAACCCTAATTGTACGTTAATTTGTTGCATTTATTTCCTGGTAATTAGCATTTGGTTTTCTGTAAATAGCTTTAGAGATAAATCCACATTTGTCTTTATAGTAATGGTTGGAAAGCATTCGTATTGGGTACCTATTTTCCATTCATATTGATTCCTGTCCTTTTCATGCAAGCCAATGCACCTCCATGTATATATATATATATATATATATATATATATATATATATATATATATATATATATATAGCTACCTTTTATGTAGTTGCACTAGACAGATTTCACTAATGCTAGATGATAAACCCATAAGATGTAGGTACTTATTTATTAGACTCTATACATTATTCATCAGGACATCCTGAAGGACCACATTTCCCATGCTGACATTCACATCCTTATGGACTTGAAAAAGCAGATTAATGCAACTGAGATAGTGTTCGGTTACAGTATGTTGAAGACCACTAAAACAACAGCATAGAACAATTTCTTTCTTGATCCTGAAACATTATTTGTTATAGACATATTGTATTTGCTTTTGCACAGTGATTATTGTACTTCAATAGTGACAGACAATTGGGAGGCTGGCTCTTGGTTCATGAAATCTGGAGTTACAGGTGAGCATATACCCAACTGTGTAACAATTAACATGATAGTGGCATATTCACTCTGGAAGAGCATTATAAAATTTAAACTTTAAGGCTCATTTACTACTAATTGTCTGTTTCCTCCTCACATACTAGTTTCTGCAGAGACAGAGGATGCTCTTTCTTCTACAGCAGGTCGTGCAAAGTTGTTGCCTGTAATTGGCCACTCAGGGACTCTAGGTAATGTCTGGAAGTTAGATCCACTTACTGCCAAGTTTACTCTACGAGGATTGCTTCCATACAGCAAAGTGAGTTACTACGTATGTTATCTACACTATCTAAAGAAGTTAGAATTTAATTATTTTTGTAAACTTCAGTTATACAGTTAATTGCTGGTTAGTGATATATAATCATGTTTGAGTGCATATACAAATGCTGTCTACCCACCCTGAAAGCAACAACTCAGCTCCCATTAGATAAATTTTTACAAGGTTTTATATTTGAACATTTTAGAAAGATTTGTTGAGTCATCGCAAATTTTATTAAAATAAAATAGAAATCCAGAAAAATTTTTTTTTTCTTAAATACATATCTTGAATTACCTATACATGTATAAATGAAAATGTTTCAGATGCTTAAGCATTACTCAATAATTAAATGTAAGATCAACACATAATGTTCAGTATATGTTCTATTAGTTCATTGGAAGGTTTTAGGACCAATTTCATTCCATATCCCTGCCCCCCCCCCCCCCCCCCCCGCCAATTCATCTGTAAAAATATGTAAATGAAAGTATGCTATGTCAGTTCAAAACAAAATTTTTAGAGTATTATCTGGAAAAGTTTCAGTAAGTATAACAAAAATATGTTTTGTTGGTCCCTATGAATGTTTTTTAAGCCAAATTTTGACTGCACTTCTATGCAAATCCCACTGCATGTGGGATTTGCATAGAAGTGCAGTCAAAATTTGGCTGGCTATTTATCATTTGAACATTATGTAGTAAAGTTTTGGTAAATGCATCTTGAGTTTAGTGTAAAAAATTTTAACTGAACATGTTATTTGATAATCAAATAACATGTATATAAACTTTAACTATTAATGTCATTAGCTAATATTAATTAAATGCATTGATTGATAAAGAATATCATTACATGAGTTTTTAAATATGAATGAATGAATTAATATAATTAATGACACTTTCCCACATGATTGAAATTTTAGTTTAATTTATGGGGAAAATGTCAGAAATACAGTCTCCTTGATAGAATTCCAAGTACCAAACTAAGAACGGACAGCACTTCTGGATTCTTCTCTGTAATCCTGTCTTTTAATTACACAGCTCTGCAGCTGTTTAATAATTAGCATGATGACATATTCACTCTGAAGAGCATTATAAAATTTAGCTGGTGGTTTTTTTTTTTTTTTTTTTTTAAATCTAGTAATTATTGGCATAAAAATGTTGGTAACATGCAGCTTAATTGAGGATTTATTTATTTTTTGAGTATTATTTGGTCCAAATTGAGTTTCAGACACTTATTTCAGAAAGAAAAATTTTTCCATTTCATATGTGAAGAAAGTTATTTTTATTTTGCTCAGTTTTTTTCTGTGACAGTGCCCTACAGATTATTCATCATTGGTACTTTGTTGTAGAAAAAGAAGTTATGATTACAATATTGCTTTATTTCTGCAGGGCATTGTATATATTCATTTCATTCTTTCATTTGTTTTATCTGATTTAACTACCTGATTCTAATTTATAAAAATTGGCAAGTATATGGTACTTTCGTATGAAAAGATGTGAATTGATACAACTGAAGACAATAGAATAACCAATAATTTAAGTATTTCATGCTGATGATGCAATTAGCATCTAATCACATCATCAGTATCATAGCATAGATTTATAAAAACTCATTATTTTGTCAAATCAGATGTTGAACTCTTGTGAGACTGCTATGTTTAGCACATCAGAATGCAAGAGTAATTTAAATAAGATTCATTGAATTTGTAATCTTAGTATATAACATAGTACTGAAGACATCTTTCTATCAGAGCGAAGGTAATGTCTTCATATAGTCTCACATGAAAACACTATTAAAAGAGAAGCGTTTACTTAAATAACATTAAGAATGCTATTTATTGTGTAATCTGTGCAAAATGATTATATTTTGCACAGATTATTTGTTGCTAAACTGCATACTTCATTTCAATGATACTGAATGAAGTATTTTGTTTTACGCAATAAACATTGTTTATATAATACATATTGATAAAATTTATTTATCTAAATATATATCAAATCACATATTTGTATATCTTGTACCCAGCCAGAATTGTTAATACTAGAATCTTTAATCTTTCAAATGCCTTAGTTCTTTTAAGGATGATGCTTTAATCTTCTAGCAGGTGTGCAAAAAAAAAATACAAGAACTAGTGTACAGTATACACCATTCAGTTTTTGGAATATTGGAGCAAGAGAAATCAAAGCCAGAACCAAATCTTTAGAATGTCAACACAGGAGCTAATACATGGCACATTTTGTTCACAAACATGGAGCCATGAAGAAATTTTCATATCTGTACTTCATTTAAAAAATAATCAGTGATGTAGATCAAAATGGATTACTATACTGAAAGAATACTAGAGTCCACACTAGTATAATTCTAACAAATATTTTAATAAATTTTTAAAGTGTACTCGAGGGTTAAAATCACAAATTATGTTTGTGATTTTAACTCTCTCCTGCCTGTTTTTATCATTTATATTTACATGCTGTGAAAGTCAATTCATAAAATAGTGCTGGTTTTATGTTTAGGAACTCCTAGAACCTCAAACAGAGTTACTCAGATATGTTTTAGAACAGCCTTATTCTAGAGATATGGTGTGTAGCATGCTGGGTCTCAGCAAGCAGGTATGAAATGTTTATTAATATAAAATTTGAAAAGGTTTCAAAAATTAAATTAGTAACATAATTTTTGCCAATAATGTACTCATCATTAATGTTTGAATCCCATAAAGTATACCTTCTCTTAAAATCCTTAACATGATGTGAGCTTAATATTTATTTTCTTTATATTATGATTCCCTTTGGCCTAAAGCCTGGAATTCTATAGCATTAAACATAATGCTATAGAATTTCAGGCATATGAATATTATTTGAAAGCTTTTAGCAACTTAGGCAGAACTATTATGAATAATCGTATTTGTCTCTAACTTCAGCATAAGCCCAAACCATAAGGCTTAATCTTAACCTTCAGTTTACTTAATCTTCAGTCATCACTGTGAGAAAGATCTCTCTGTGATCAAAATTGAACACTTATACAGGGTGTCTCAAAAATATTGGTACAAACGTTTAGGGGAGGTAGGTAACATCTAAAGGAATGTGAATCGCATAGGAACCCATAACCGGAAACGTCACCATAAGTCAGTACACAGCACTGTTCATCAGTTTGCGAGAGGGAAAATTTCTGGTTTACTCATTCAAGCAGTATTTGCCGTACGAAGAACATGCATCGATATACGAACTGTGAACTGGCAGACATGCACCTAGTGTATGGATTAGCAGAGGGCAATGGACGAGCCGCTCAATGAATTTATGGAGAACGCTTCCCAGACAGACATGTACTGGACCACCATTTGTTTGTGCATGTGCATCAAAATTTGTGCGATTATGGGTCAATTAGAGGTAATAGGAGTAGTGCAGGCAGACCACGTTCGACGCGAACTCCCGCCATGGAAGAGAGTGTGTGTTGAATGCCATCCAGAATAATCCTACTACCAGCACACATGCCGTTACCTCTGCCTTAGGAGACGTTGCAGACGATTCCTTACACTCCTTTCATCTCCAAAGGGTTCAGTTACTGCTCCCCCAAGATCATCCTGCACATGTGGCTTTTGCGCAGTGGTTTCTCCAAGAAAGTGTTCCAGACTTGAATTTTCCAGCCTATGTTTTGTTTACGGATGAGGCTTATTTCACTCAGGAAGGCTTATTCAATCAGCACAATGCTCATGTGTGGGCTCACGACAACCCATACGGTGTACGTCCCCAAGCGGCACAACATCGCTTCGCAATAAATGTGTGGGCAGGTATGGTCGGTGACTACTTAGGCGGCCCATACCTGTTACCATCCCGCATGAACTCCGCTAAATATCGGATCTTTCTTGAACAAGTTCTACCAGGGTTACTTGACGATGTTCCAGCAAATGTGAGACACAACATTTGGTTTCAACATGACGGGGCACCTGCCCATTATGGAAGGTGTGTTCGTGACCATTTGAACAGGCGTTTTGGGTGTCGATGGATTGGCCGTGGTGGATCCGTTGCCTGGCCCCCACGCTCACCTGATTTATTGAGCCTTGATTTCTTTCTGTGGGGGCCCTCAAATCTATCGTGTATGAATCGCCTGTGGAGACAGAAATGGATCTCGTGGCAAGACTCGTCTGCGCTGCTGCTGCTACTGTCAAAGAAACTCCAGGTGTGTTCGACCGGGTCTGCCAATCCATGCTGCGTCGGTGTCACGCATGCATCGCGTCTCATGGTGGAACCTTTGAGCATCTGTTGTAACATCATGAAATGCATCCATCTCATACTCCATTGTTAATATTATGTTAAATAAATGTTTGCCACTAATTACTGTCTTGTGTCATTTCTGCTTCTTGTGCCTCTGCTACTACTTTCCCGTGACATTTCCGGTTATGGGTTCCTATGAGATTCACATTCCTTTAGATGTTACCTACTCCCCTAAACGTTTGTACCAATATTTTTGAGACACCCTGTATAATACCAGTTTTATATCATATGTGAAGTATTTTTGTCACAGATTGAGTAATATTGGTTGGTGCCTCCATCCTGTGTGAAGGTATATGAGATGTGGCATTAAAGTTTCTGGACTGGTGCTGTTGTAGTCATGTTCAATGAGTTTAAAAACAAGTGGTATGTTGTGGTTTTAACTTCCTCCGAGATGGTAGTACTTAGATTGTTCAGTAGTCTGACAAGTTGCAAGTAACAACCAGTTTTGTTATTCCAGGTCACAATTTTCCAGTGGAGCAACAAACGAATATCAGATTTTGCTTTAAGCTAGGAAAATCTTCAACAGAAACATGAGGTGTTAAAAACTGTTTATGATGATAAAACATTAATTCATGCCAGTGTGTTTAAATGATATAAGCAGGTCAAAGATGGAAGTGGGGATGTTCACAATGACCCAAGAAGTGGGCGTCTCTCAAAATGGGGACAGAATTGCAAAAGTTCAGGAAAAATGTGGCAAGAGATTATTGTTTGACCCCTCAGAATGATGGCTGATGGATTTGAGTAAGGAGTTGGATTTGAGTAAGGAGACAATTCATCAAATTCTGCACAAAGATTTAAGGAAAGGGAGGGCCTGTGCAAAATTTGTGCCACACAGCCTCACAGGAATGAAACAAAGTGTGTCATCATGCAGACTTTATTCAGACTTGTCAAGACAAGCCTAATTTCCTTGACTGTATTGTCACTGTAGGTGTGTTGGATGTTTCTGTACTACTGAGACACGAAATTTCAGAGCTGCAGTGGACTTCAAAATCATCACTGAAGCTCAGAAAGTTTTGCTTACAGGAGTCTAGGCTGGACTGGTGCTGTTGTGTGTCTAGGATCAAGAAGATGCTGATCATGTTTTTTGACAAAGTGTGAGTCACAAGAAATTTGTAAATGAAAGGGAGAGGGTCAATGTGTTTTATGTACAGGTGCTTCAAAGACTAGTGATGCATATTTCCCAGGTGAGACTGCAGTTTTGAGAGAAATGCATCTGGTACTTGTTGCATGACAATGCCTCCAACCATTTTGCACCTGTGAAGATATTTCTGACAAAACATGACATTGTACAGATGAATTGACCACAATATTCTCCTAATTTAGCACCAGTGGATTTTTTCTCTTTTTATTAAAAACTTCCCTCAAAGGAAAGATTCAGAATGTTCAAGACATAAAGATAAACATAAGTGCTGAACTTAATACATCATCTCTTCAAATGCCTTTGTTGACTCTTTTTCACAAACTTTTAGAACAGTGTAATAAGTGCATTCAATTATGTGGTGATTACTTTGAATAAAAATATAACCATTTTTGAGCTCCTTCACTTTTGTGTTCTTTTTATTGCACCAGTCCAGAAACTTGCCACGCCTCGTTTTTGTATACAAGTAACTGCATTTTTGAAGGGTAACAATACATAGTTCAGTGAGCAGTTACATCTGCCAAAAAATGTGCCTGTGATAATGACATTGAACATCCTCAAAAAAGAATAGTCCAGTGTGATGAAATTGGCTGTGTGAAATCACGCCTTATTGTTATATATGAGGATAGATGTGCCATTTCATCAACAGTATTTAGAAGTGATCTTTCTTCTATCCTACAGTTATAGTTGTTCACTATGACATATATTGGAAGTGCATCTTGTCCGATTGGTATCTTCCAGAGCATTTTGCCCACTTTCATCCTAACTAGAACCGTAAGGGAAAATAAGGTACATTACGTTTCTGTGGATCAGCCGGTGCTAGGTGTTTTCCTGTGTGTTTTTTGTTTTAATTACACTTTGGCATTGTTCTTAGCACTTTATAGACAGTGGAATGATAAGTGGCTGCCTCTTTAAAACTACATAAGCAAAACCATTTGGTTCACACCCACCCTGACAGGCAAAAGACCTGCACTATCTGTTCCACCTTACCATTCAAAACAATTCACCCAGCTTATTAGTATCAATAATTTACATTTGGAACCACAAAGCATGGTCCAGCATGTGGACCATGCTTTGTGGATCACTACTGAAATCATAACTCTTGATCTCTTCAACAATAATCTTCACTACTGGTGGCTTTCCTCTTCTATAAGCAACAGGTGATACATCTGTTTTGTCAGGCGCCTCCGTAGCCAGATGGGAAGGAGCAGCAGTGCATAGCACACGCTTCTTGATTAGACCGGGGTTCGAGCCTGTGACCACCAAATATGGAGGATGCGGAAAGGTCAGGGAATGATCACCGCATATCCCCGGAGCAATATGGCCTTAGTTGCTAATGCTCCTAAAAACCAAACAACAACAACAACAACATCTGTTTTGTCACACTTCATTATCATTATATACAAACTGTTTGACGAAAGAGATCTGTATTTTATGTAGATATGAGATATTTATTGTATGAGGATAATGATCTCTTTTGCAATAATCCTTATTTGCAGAGATCCTTATTGCATGGAAAAAAAAAAAAAAAAAAAAAAAAGGCTGCTCTGTAGGCAGGTGGGCAGGAGCAGTGATGCGTAGCACATACTTCTTGATTAGACTGGGGTTCGAGCCCGTGACCACCAAATACGGAGGATGCGGAAAGGTCAGTGAATGACCACCGCATATCCCTGGAGCAATATGGCCTTAATTGCTAATGCTCCTAAAAACCAAACAACAACAACATCTGTTTTGTCACACTTCATTATCATTATATACAAACTGTTTGACGAAAGAGATCTGTATTTCATGTAGATATGAGATATTTATTGTATGAGGATAATGATCTCTTTTGCAATAATCCTTATTTGCAGAGATCCTTATTGCATGGAAAAAAAAAAAAAAAAAAAAAAAGGCTCCTCTGTAGCCAGGTGGGCAGGAGCAGTGATGCGTAGCACATGCTTCTTGATTAGACTGGGGTTCAAGCCCGTGACCACCAAATACGGAGGATGCGGAAAGGTCAGTGAATGACCACCGCATATCCCTGGAGCAATATGGCCTTAATTGCTAATGCTCCTAAAAACCAAATAACAACAACAACAACAGCATGAAAAAAAGAGATCTTTATTATAACTGGATATAGATCTGTTTTGTATAGCAAGATTTTTAAATCCATTGTTGGTCACCTGGGAGTAATTTTGACCTACTACACTCCTAAATTTCACTTGAAAACTATTCTGTCCATTCAGAATAATCTGTTTTTTTTTTTGTTTTTTTTTTCAAGGTAATTTTTTTTTCCCACATTTTCTCTATTAAAAATTTGGGACAAATTTTTAATTCTTCTTATAAATATGTACTTATCTGTTTAAAATTTTTAAGTAATAACTAGCACTTACTCTAATGCATTATTTACTTCCAGCAAAAGCAGAGAAGCCCTGTACTAGAAGAACAGTTAGTTGAATTAATTGTTATTGCAATGGAGAGATCAGAAAATGAGACAGAGGCTATGGAAGATGGTGGCCCCACCCAGTTATTATGGCAACATTTGTCTAGTCAACTCATATATTTTGTTTTATTTCAATATGCAAGTTTTCCACATATGGTCTTAGAGCTACATGATAAGGTATCTGTTTGTAACTTTTTTAATTTCCTTTGATAATTTAAACATTATTAATATTAATTGAATATCTTATTCATATTTAATAATTATTGGGTGGGTTAAAATTCAGTGGGAAATATTCATTGATGCTAGCACTTTTTGATTTTGAGTCTACCAAACTCTCATACAAGCAGACAACTTTATAAACCATAAGATAACTGATGAATCAGTAACACAGCAGAGTTGTATAATGAAAATAATATATTTACAGTATGTTTCTTCATATTGAAGGCAGAATATCTTCTTTTTGTTTATATTCAATTTATTTTTCATAATGCTCAATAAATATACTTTTGCAAGAAATTTGGATGTATAAAGTAGTTAAAATAATTCAGAAAGTACATTTTTATTGCAGAAGTCACTCTTTTTCCAACTGCTGAATGTTCATTTCTGAAAAATAAAGTATGCTCAGGCATTGTTCTAAAATAAACACCAGTTTCATCAGTGTTGAAAATAGTCAGGACTAACTTCTTCCAATAAATTAGACAAGACATTTTCCACCTTTATCCGAGTCTAATTTTTGTCCATGAAGTTTTTTATACACAATACTGTCTCACTTCCACCTGTTCAGCCACCCATCTGTAGACTTAAAATTGGTTACACCAAGTTTCTTTGCAAATTTCTTCTTATTTTTGCATAAGATATTTCTACTGATGGGAGCATTTTTTAATTTTGCATTTGTGAACTGTCTGAGAAGTGCTTCTTCTACAAGTTCATTTTTTCCACCTCTTTTTCTTTTCCTGTTTAGATTGTCATTCTCAGTCACTTCATACAGTCATGTTCATGCAGTTTTCTATTCTTTAAAAGTTTACACAAAAGAGGCTGTATTAATGTAGCTTCTCTCTGACTACACTTAGGTAAACCATCATAAGCACTTAGGATTTTTTTTATTTTCACTCAAACTTAAATCTCCACATTTCTATTCTAAGAAAAAATAAATCACTCATTAGTTCCAGACAGAGGTCAATTGCAAACTAAACTGAAATCTGCTCACAAAAAGCATACAGTGGATACAGTATCGCCCATAAAGTGAGATTACATAATCACTTGTGGGAAAACTTCAAATGTTTGGACGGTGTAATTAAACACCAATAACTTGTCATACCCACTATTCTAAAGTTCTAAAACTTTAGAATAGTGGGTTAGATTTCCCCTTTTTCTAGCTTATACCTTGATAGCAAAAGCATCATTTTCTTGATTGTTTGCTTGCTTTTGTTTACAGGCACCTTCTTGCTTTTCCTAAAAGCTACAGACATCTGGAAGGGGTTAGAAGTTAATGTGATAGTAACATGTGACAAAGGATAAAGGTCATAAACATTATTTGGCATGGTTTTAAATAATCAACAAATTTTCTGACTTGTACACAATTTTAGGTGTTCTGGAAGACATTTCTCCTAATTTAAATGAAAATTGATCACAATAAATGGCAGTATGATCATATAAAGCAGCAAACTTTACATACATTATAATATAAATGGTTTTGGATTTTTCATTTTTGATTGTAATAAGCGAATAACAATAAGCTGATAACATTTAACTGGCATTCACTGTGTAATAGAACTATTACGAAGAGTTAAATAAGCAGTTTCAAACTTCTGTTAGGTGATGTAATATTTTTCTCTCCACTATTATGTTCTTATTTTACTTATGTTATCCTTTGATTTGCAGCACCCATTATTAGCACAACTTGCATACTTTTTTCCCCTTACATTTAAACTGCTGTCCATGTGGCTGTTTAAAAGAGTTGATGTAAGAACTTTATTTGAATAAATAAATACATTAATTATAGTTTGCTATACTTAATTTTCTAGTTGTTTCTGTCATGATGCTGCAGTTTTCAGTATAATCTTTCTTGAAGGGATGAAAACGGTTACAATTAATAACATAAAGTGATTTCTTTTTGTTATTAATTTTAAAGAAGCTTTTGTTTGAATCACAAAAATAATTCGAATAAAATATCATATTTTTATATCTAAAAATAATAACCATAGTTATCTGCTTTGTCAAAATGTATGTATGTATGTATAAAGTTAACAGTTCAGTAAAACATTAATTTATAGTAGTATTATTTCATTAGTTGGCAAACAGAAACTTGAGGAAAGGAAGAGATCATCTTATGTGGGTACTCTTACAGTTTATCTCTGGTAGTATACAGAAAAATCCTGTAAGTATTAATTCAAGAACTCTGAATGGAAATTTCTAAATTTTCAAATTAAAATTTTCCACTCTTAATATGATATTTTCTACAAAAATTTTATTGAAATATAAATAATTAAATGAAATTATTTAATACAGTAAACCCCCGCTATTCGCGGGGGTTACGTTCCTGAGAAATGTCGCGAATACTGAAAACGCAAATACTGAGTTATGGCTCCCATAGAAATAAAGGGGTTCCGTTCCAAAGTATGAAATATATAAGAAAAACTAGTCTAAAATTTTGTCTATGTATGTATGTATTATATGTACCTTCATAATATGATTATGTACATAGACAGTACATAGTGAAATGCAAGCATATGGCATCGAAATGAAAATAAGAAACAACGTAATATTAAATGTAATATAAGAAATTTCAAACAAATCTTTCAAACCAGTGCCTTTGCTAGCAAAAAAACTTATCCCGCCAGTGCTATCACCAGTTTCGCTAAAGTGTTGATAAAGGAGTTTTGCCTTTTCGCGAATGATGAGTGAACTTAACGGAATTTTATTTTGAGTTCGGTCTTCCATCCACAGATTTAAAGCCTTTTCTAATTTAACATCACGAGTTACAGAGCAAATTTTTGAAGCAATTAGCGCGTTTTCACGGACCCTACGGTGGATTTTTTCTTCCGATTTTTTGATTGATCGTACCGTTGACTCATTGATTTTATGATATTTTGCCACTGAGGAGACACTTTCACCATTAGAAATTTTATCTAATAACTCAATTTTATTCGCTAATGTCATCACCTTGTTATTCATAGCCATATTTTTGTAGGAATTAGAAAGAACTTGTCCACAATAAAGTCACTTTCTTCCGTTAATACACTCTAAAAAGTCTGTTTTACACTGCAAAACGGTAGATTTATCATTTTTGTAAGCATATCAATATATAAATTAAAAGCAAACGACGAAACCTTCCATGACAAGCACATAACATATACTGAACAAGGATTAGCGAGAAACATCCACGCTCGCGATTTTGTCACCCCTCTCCCCCCACCCACTGAGCGCTGTTTTGACCGGGAAAGATAATTTTAGCCACGTTCATGTTTTTTTATGGCGGAAAATATTCACAGCGCTTTAAAATTCACATTTTTTTAGGTTTCACTTTATATTAAATCGGATCGCGAATACGTGAAATTGCGAATACAGATACCGCGAATAGCGGGGGTTTACTGTATATAAAATATGAATTTTCAGGTGGTAGATGACTTTCATCAACCGGTGAAATACCACCACTTTGCTTATTGGAGGCTTGAAGTGGTGAAACCCATGTTTAGTCTCTAGAGCAAAGTTTCCGGCATCCCCCTCTCCCCGTACTTCTCCTTCAACCGATGCATGGTACTAAGTACTATAGGTTTTGATACCTTTCGTGTTTGGGGTTTTCATATATAAAAAAAAAAAAAAAAAAAAAATGACAACTTAATTCTTTTAACCCTTGGAGAATTCTTAATTAATCCTTAATTCTTAACCCTTTCACAAGTGAGTTCCTAGAATGTGTAGGCATGCTTCAATGAGTTTTCTAAGAACATGACCTATAGGTAGCGAGTTTCAATAGTGAAGTAAGTTTATTTGTGGAATTTTGAAATTTGTGGAATTTTGACTTTATACATTTAAAAAAAATTAACATTTAATTTTTTTTAATGTTAATATATTCTTATTTTGACTTGATTTTGTCATAAATCAAATATGAATAATATAAATATCAAGTCAGAAAAAAAATTTGTGGTAAACCATCTTAAATAAATAAATAAATAAGCCCATTGTTACATTTTGTTTTTCAATGTATTAGTGTCCTTTACATCTATTTGTATATCACCTTATTCAGTTTCAGCTTTTGCAGATATTTTTCTCTCATAGTTGTCAGTTGCATGCTGAAATTGACTGAAATATATACATTCATACTGCACAGAGCTCATACGTGAAAAATTTATATATTAAAGAAAATTACATGTGATCTCTTCTGTGGGAAAATCACTTCCTATCACCTATATGTCTCAGTAAGTTTTTGGGTACAGATCTGCACAAGAGAAACGTGACTTGGATTCTCCCCATTAACTTTAGGGGAGGACATGTTTCTCAATTCTAAGATTTCCTTTTAGATTTCCTTAATCTTTCTTAAGATTTCCTTAAGAAATCCTAAGATTTGTGGGTATAATAATATTTGTATTTTCACTCTAACACTAATTTCAACTTACTATAAGTTAATAAAATTTCTCTAAATTTAATAACTCTGCTGAAGTTTCCATTATTTAAATATTTCAATGAACTTAAGTAAATATGTTAAAAACCAAGGTAAAAATTGTGAGCAAAAGCTGCATTCTGCAACAATAGTTTAACTGAATGCTTGTGCTTACCTTGGGAAAATGTCTCTTTTTGTATGGCAGAGTGAAATGGAGTTTGCTGTTTAGTTTATTTAGCTCAAAACTATCAGTTTTCTCTGTGCTATCTGTTCAGTATGCAGATTTTAATTATGTCAGCTGTTTAGTTTATTAAAAATAAAATACTAAAAGTGCAAAGTTTTAAAAATAAAAATTTATTTTGCACAGTAGGTATATTTTTCTCTCATAGTTGTCTGTTGATAGCTCAGTAAGTGTAGTGCTTGTAACTGCCAGAATTTCACTTTGCATACCTCTTATAATTTTAATAATATGGAGAGTTATTATTTTCATTTCAACTATATTAGGTATTAGAAGAGTTTCTGAGTTTGAAGAAATACCACAGAATAGATCACAGTACTAAGACTGTGGTAACAAAGAAATTTTCCCTTAATTAATAATGAAAAAAAAAGTATACATATATATGTCTGTACTTTTGAAAAGGTAAATTAATGTGCATAGTGCAAATACTAAAAGTTCATATATGCTACTTTACCAGAATTAGTTTGCATCATGGTTCACAGACAAGATACATTTATTGCTAATCTTAATAACTAATAAGCCCACTTTTGACAACACCTTAACCCTTTGAGGTTGTTTTCCACCACTTTCATTATTGTACACCGGGACATTTTACCACTCTGCCAACAATGTCAACAACAACTGATCACTAAATGTGGGTTTCAGTAGGGGTGACTTAATAAAATGCTTCAGCTTGTCCTAAAAATGGTAGTAAATTCTGGCCGGAACTTTATGCTTGTTAAGACAAATGCTAGCGTTTATTGTGCCACTCTGTTTTCCTGGTGCCTGTAGTGCAACCTTATGCATATGGTCTTATTTAATACAGAAAGCTTCTACTCTATAGAATACATATTTGACATTCCAAGTAGAATCGTCAAGAATATCACATTAGATACTGTTGTAAGAAAGCCACGGATTCTTCCAATCCAGGCCAAAAGAAACAGAACCGGTTAACAGCCTCCAAACTAGAGTTCTTTACTTATGTAAACTCAAGAAGGAAAGGGATGAATCAGATTGGTCCACTTAACATAGAGGGTTTGACTATTCATGATCATGCTCAGATAGCTGATAAACTGAATGAGTATTTTGCATCTACATTCACACATGAGGAGTTATTCAAGGAGGGGAATGCGAGAAGTTTACCAAACTCTGTTGTTTACCAAACAACAGAGAAGCCTATGGCAGATTACCAAAGTTTACCAAATTGTCAGGTGACATGGAAGCCTATGCCAGATATAAGCTAGTCTGTAATCAAGTCACAAAGGAGGTTAGACAGGTGAAGGCAGATTAAAAGAAATCCTTGGCAAAGGATGCAAAGAGTTCTTTACTTATGTAAACTCCAGAAGGAAAGGGATGAATCAGAGGTCCACTTAACATAGATGGTTTGACTGTTCATGATCATGTTAAGGTAGCTGATAAACTGAATGAGTATTTGCATCTACATTCACACATGAGGAGTTATTCAAGGAGGGGAATGCGAAAGTTCACCTAACTCTAACAGGGAGCTAAGTGATTTTGTAATAACTGAGAGCAAAGTAGAGGAGAAATTGTTGAAGTTTAAACACAAGGGAAGTACCTAGGGTGGATGGAATCTATCCAGTGATATTAAAGGAGGCAGCAAAGGAAATCAGCAAACCCTTAGCCTTAATTACGAGAGCATCCTTGGATATGATTTATGCACTCCTTTAGAATTGATTCATCATGTATATTTCCAGATTTTCATTGCATTGAAAGATGGAACAGTTGTCTTTATATCACTGTAAACTTTTGCTTTTTACTAAGTTATCCTAAGCTTTCACATGGTGGCTGTTTTCGTTGGAAGGGATGGCAAGTAAATCCCCTCCCTCTAGTAATGGTGGTACTACTTAACTTGACACCTAATGGTGACAATTATTATGTTCATTCTTAATAAAAGTAAATAATTAAATAAAAGTGCATTCTTGACTCTGATGTTATCAATTTGTTTTCTGCTTATATTTTTCAGGCTAATTTGCACCCTATGTCCTATATCTCCTATATTTATTTTTTTGTATTTTTTTTTATTCTGTCTGAATATATATCGCATTACCAACAGTTGATTCTCTTTTGTAGAAATGTGAGTTATTGACCTTTCTGATATTTCGTAATATATGGTTTCACTAATAACCCTAGTAGTTCTTCATAATCCGTTGGTTGCTTTGCTGGCATTCATTTTCCTCTGTAAATTCCATATCCTTGTGATATGGTTGTGCAGAACTTCCATTGTTATCACATGAGCTGAATAATTTGATATATGGGTCACCCATGCTCCTTAATTTGCATAAGAGCTAAACTGTTGTTACTCAAGGATTTGTTTTATTCTGATAAGGTATATATTCTCAGCTTCATTTAATATTCAGAATAAAATTTACATGCAGTAGTACTGGAAAAACTAAATTACAATTTAAATTAAAAGCAATTATATTTTTAAATTCAGCAAAAACATCTTAAATTTACTAGCCTTGCTGTATATCGTTATTTCTGTGCACACATGCATGCACAAATAATGATATCAAGCCCCATTATTGATGCAAAATGCATGACCCATTGTTAACTGTTGTGCTGGTATATCAGCATGCAATAAAACAATTATAATGAAATTGTAAACTCCTCTGCTGTACAGAGTACAAATATAAATTTATTTATTTAACTCTTTCAGGAGTATATCTGAAGATCTGTGTTTTTCCTGTACGGGCTCTGAGTGGGGGATGTATATGGATCTACATATTGAGGGTCACTATCTATTTGTTAATGAACAAATTGCTTTGAATTTTTTCCAGCACATGCTACCATCTCTTATCTGTATTCCCAACTATTTGTAGGCATAATTATAACATATTGTATTTTGTGGTGGCACAAAAGTAATTTTGAAAATGAAGAGTCACCATTCCCAGTGACTTTAGTTATATGCTATGGGATTAAAAAAGCTGAAAATGAAGAATTTCTCTGAATTCAGTCCCAAAAATTGTTAATTCGAATCAAATGGTACATAAATAGATGTAGAAGATATTATGACATAAAAAAAAAAAAAAATACAATGGGTTTTATTTAAGAATGAAATTTTTTGTTTGTTTGTTTGGGTTTTTTTTTTTTTTTTTTTTATTCTAATTTGATTTTTGAATCATTATTCTAATGTATACTTTAGTTTTTGAGTCTTTACTCTAGTGTTAGACAGTGTGGTCAAAATAAGAACAAATTAATATTTTAAAGCATTTATGTATAATTTATTGCAGTATGGCATTAAGGGCAAGTTACTGCTTATGGATAAAGGGATGGTTGAGTGGTAATCAGTGGACACTGCTCAATGTTATTAGTGGTGGCCCCCACGGATCTGCGTTGGCATCATTGCTATTTTCTGTATTTATTAATGATATTGATAAAGGTATATCAGGCTTAATGTCCAAGTTTGCAGACATTATACTACTGCAAAAGGATCTAGAAAAGTTGAGCAGATGGGCTGAGAAGTGACAACTGAAGTTTTTAATATTGACAAATACAATGCAAAGTGCTGCATATGGGTAGCAGTAACCCCAGAGTAACATACCAACTGTGTGGTACTACACTCAGGATAGTGGAGAATGAAAAAGACCTTGGGGGTAATTGTGCAGTCAGATATGAAGTTTTCTGAGCAGCGCAAAAAAGCTGCAAGAGTAGCTCATGGGAGTCTTGTCAATAATATATAGGAATTTTGCTAGCAGGGATAAAGAGGTGATTATCCCCTTGTATAAGGAAATGGTTAGGCCACACTGCATACAGGTCTGGAGGCCTCATTTTAGGAAAGATGTAGAGCTGCTGGAACGAGTACAGAGAAGGGCAATGAGATTAGTGAGTGGAACAAAGAGTTGCTGTTATCAAGAAAGGTTAAGTTCTACAAATTACAGAGTCAGGAAACAAGGCACCTGCGAAGGTGATCTGATTGAGGTATATGTATAAGGCCTTGGATGATTTGAGCAAACTCAGTGCTGATGGGATTCTTCCCATGAGGGATCATAAATTCAAATTGAGGAAAGACAATTGTAGAATAGATGTGCGGAAATTCACCTTTAGCAGCGGGTGGTTGAATGCTGGAACAAACTTCCATCTGTCACGGAAGGTGACGGCGCCGCCGTAGCCAGGTGGACAGGAGCAGCAGTGTGTAGCACACGCTTCTTGATCAGACCAGGGTTCAAGCCCGTGACCACCAAATACGGAGGATGTGGAAAGGTCAGGAAATGACCACCACATATCCCCGGAGCAATATGGCCTTAATTGCTAATGCTCCTAAAAATCAAATAACAACAGCAACAACGGAAGTTGACAGCTTAAATAAATTCAAGGCTGAACTAGACAAACTTTTGGATTGTGAATGTGTGAATGGATGAAACGGGAAAGGGTTTTTTTTTTTTTTTTCTTCCTGCTTTCCTTCATCATATTGACTCAGCTAATGCTAATAAAACTTGAATGATTTTTACTAAATTTCAAACATTTTACAAAAAACATTGTGTCAGTATTGAAACTAACTATAAAGGGCTTACCCATATTCAACAACCTCACTTGTGGAAGGATTAATCAGAATCAATTTCATGTTTGGAGACTTAAAAAATACATTTTTTCCACCCCCTCAGCTGAATGACTTTCTTCCTGTTATGAAGCTGTATGATCTTCTCTATCCAGAAAAAGAAGCATTACCATTTCCAGATGTTACCAAAGCAAGTTCTACCCATGCTTTAGCTATTACATCCATTTGGATTCATTTAACAAAAAAAGCCCAGTCAGATCATGTCAAGTTACAGCGTTCTCTTCCACAAGTCCTTAGAGGACATCTAGAGTATGTATATTATATCTTATATTAAGTAATAATTTTCTGTTTCAGGGCTATTTGGCCCTTCTTTGGGCCAAATATAGCCTTGAAACAGTACCCTTCTGGGTGGTGGTATCCATCTGAAAATAAGTAACATTAGTCTTCTCCTTAGGTGAAGCGTTACTTATTCAAAGTAGTGCAATATCATGGCAACTCGTTGTGAAGGTATTCACAATATGAGATATAACTTAAAACGATGCCGTTTTATTAATATTTTTATTATTATTAATATTCTGAATTATTCAGATATAGCTATGTATTTCTGATGCACTTGCACTATATTTATACCTAGTCTAGACTCTCCCATAGCTTGAGGCTAATGCTCTAAACGCTTTAGAGTAATAATTTTCAGTAAAATATTTTCCAAAGTTATTAAATTCTAATATTTGAACCACATTCATATTGATATATGTTTTAGCCCAGCAGTGGTGGCATCCATTGTGTTGCAAAAATGGTGGTTTGTCAGCAGTGCCTAACTTTTTTTTTTTTTTTTTTTTTTTTAATTCTGTTTGAACAATGCCAGTATTTCATCTTTTCTTATTGAATTGCACTACTTATTGTAACTTTTTAAGTTTTAATAAAATATTTAAAATTTTAAACCATGATGTGATGTGTTGTTGCACCCCTTTTATTTTTAGAAAAGCAAAATAAAATTTAATTCTCCAGAAAATTACAAAAAATGTTTTAGATATAAAATTAAACATTTAGTTTTTTAATAATATTCACATGTGTAATATAATAAATACAATACAATAAACTTAAGTCTTTTAAATTGGAAAATGGAAATGTCTAGGGGATGACTCTTAGTCACTTCCATTTTCCAATTTATTGAGCCTATATTTCAGTTTATTATATATGTAAATATTATTAAAATAAAAAAAAACATTATTTATATTTGATACTATTAGTTACTTCCATTTTGGGTTTATTTCACAATTTATTTCAAATTTGGGGTGCTTCACAGTGAGAAAAAATTTAAATTACCTGTGTTTCTTTTTGCAGAATAGTACTTTCTATATATAAAAAAACAATAATTTTTTTCAAAAGCAATTAGGGCAACACTAAAATTTATTGAACAAGTGGGAGAAGAAAAACGAGCAACCTGAAACTTTAACAAACACAGTTGGTGTTTTTCCAGTACCATGCCAGTCTTCAATCAAAAAACCAAATACAGTTGAACTTTGTTATAATGAGCACGGAAATAACGAGACCACGGCTGTAATGCGCAAAAAGTCATAATGATTTTAATTCAATGTATTCCCATACAAATGCTCACTCACAGGTGCCTTCGTAGCCAGGTGGGCAGGAGCAGCAGTGCGTAGCACACACTTCTTGATTAGACCAGGGTTCGAGCCTGTGCCCACCAAATACGGAGGATGCAGAAAGGTCAGGGAATGACCACCGCATATCCCCTGAGCAATATGGCCTTAGTTGCTAATGCTCCTAAAAACCAAATAACAAACAAATGCTCACTGTTATAACAAGCGTACTACATTTGTACTACTGTAAAAATTTAGGTAACTGTGCAGATATTCTTAATTACTTGGGTAGTCGAAAAAACCCAATTCTTGGAATAAACAAAAATGAAAAGGGCGACAGCTTTTATGACCAAACACATTGGATTAGTGGCCAGTTTATGACTTTGTCATTTCAGGGACAAGATTATACAATAGTGCATTGGCGTTCCACTTGTCACATTACCCTATTTATGGATTGTCTTGTATTCACTGAACCATAAATTTATTTCGGGACTTATAGAGAATTCTGGAAACGGGACTTCTAAGAACTTTGTATGCAGATCACTTTACTGCCATTTTAAAGTAAAATCAATTAGAAACAAACCCTTCCGTTGGAAACATGTCTACTAACAAATAATGTCTCTCGATTCGTGAATTAGAACGTGATGCAAAAATGTTGAAGTGTGTAAAAAGTTTTCTTTGTCCTCTGCAACAGTATCGATATTATGAAAGAATAAACATGTTTACATATAGGCACTGGAAAAAAAAAATTTAGGAAATGTGAGGTTACAAACATCAGTATATTCAATAGGTCTGATCTTGAAGGCTCGAGCGGAAAAATTTGCCAAACAAATTTGGACATGACAATTTTGTAAGTAACAACGTTTGGCTGGATCGATTTAAAAACCAAATATAAGCATATTAATACAAATAATATGTAGTTATATAATAATATTATTTTTTTTTCTCTATTTTTTTTTTGTTTTTTGAATCTATCTCTTTATCAAGTTATTGAGAATTTGAAAAAAAAAAAAAGGAGGTAGATTTTTAACGGTTATAATGAGGAAATTTTGTCGGCCCATTGATGCTCGTTATAACCAAGTTCAACTGTTACAATGATGGTGGCAAGTCACTGTGTGCAATTTCTGTATAAAAACCTAAAAAAAATCACTTCATATTGTAGTAAAGTTTGACTATATTTAGGATGGTAGAAAAAATTTCCAATTTTTAATCGTTGATTAGCAGTTATTGCAGGAAAGAGTGTCACCACTGTCAGGTTAATGAAAGAAGTTGACATAAAATAAAAATTATAGAGTGCTATACAGCTTATGTGTTACGTAGATATCTTAAGTTACTAAAGTTACCGAATGTTCAGGAAAGCAGTCCTTTGCAGATCTAATTTAACAAATTTCTAATAAAATATTATCTATCAATAGGTATGATTTGTTCTAAAGGCCAAAACTATGTCTGTGTTTGGCCTCCAGAATAAAGCTCAGCCTCTTCATAGCTTCCCTGTTTTCCTTCTCATACCTCAGAGGTACATATATCTGTGGTTGAAAAGCAGTAGAAAGGGAGCCCTACTGATAGTCTAGTCAAAGTTGAATGGATCAAGCTCAGTGCTGATGGGATTCTTCTTCTTGCTCAGACTCCACACAAGGGGACACAGATTCAAATTGAGGAATAGATGTGTGGAAGTTTGCCTTTAGCCAGAAGGTGATTGATTGCTGGAATAAACTTCCATCTGTTGTGGAAGAGTTGATAACTTAAATAAATTCAATAAAGAACTATTGGAGGGAATGAATGGTGAAATGGGATGTGCTTTTTTTTTTTTTTTTTTGTTGATGCTGTATAAACTTGCTTTCTTGCATCATTTGCCGATGCTAATTCTAAAATAACAAACACAAAACATTGTGTTTTGTCTTTTTTTTTATTTCAGGTATCTACAGCAGAGTATGATGAGCAATAACTTGCCATTGAGTCTGGGCTCTGATTATCAGGTCTCCCTACTTTGCAATGCTTGTAAGTATATTGATAGTTTTGCACAGCTTTTTTAAAATTAATATCCCTTATTGTTGATGAAATGTGCATAATATGAACTCTATTACTAGACTGGGTCAATGCAGTATTTCAGTAAAGAAGTAGGTTGCTCTTTCAACACAGATTCTTGATCAAATAACATTACCTTCTGGGTGATGTTATTCAATTAAAAACAATATTAAGTTACTTCAGGTCAACTCATGGATAAACATAGCCATTTCTAAAAAGCATAAACCCATACTGTCACAAGAAAGTCAGTATGCTCCCAAGGCAGTAAAGATGGAAAAATATTATGCACCATAGTGTTATTTTCTGAAAATATTTCAATATCTGTATCGAAATAGTATATCCTGCTTCCTTATACTGAAATGCTGCATTAGATGAAGCTCGGTAATAGGGATTATATTATACACAAAATGAAAGCTACATTTTCAACTGAAAGTTTCTCCCACACACTGCTTGGCTGCACATTTATATATAATACATTTACTCAGTGCTTGACAGAGGATCACTAATTGAGGCCACCTATTGTCCGATGATGGAACCAAATACAGTAGAACCTGGATAAGAAATTTTCCTCTGTACTAGGTTTGGTTTGGTTTCTTAAGTCCCAATTTCATCTCTATATATTGTAATGTATTATTTTCCGGTGTAAGAAGTTTCCTGGTTAAAAGGTTTTCCTGCATAAAAAATTTGTGATAAAGAATATCCAGTGTATTATTATAATGTTTTCCCACTTAATGTTCTTTAAATATAGAAATTATTTATTTTTAATATTAAAAACTATTAAACAATATAAACATTTCTGAATTGAGCAAGTTATTGCCAAGCATAATTTTATTTCTTAGTAAACCACTGAACTACGTGAAATGGCATCATTTTTGTTATATCTCATGTTGTGAATGCCTTGACAATGAATTTCCCGAATATTGTACTACCTCCAATAAGCAATGCTTCACCACTGAGAAAACAGATTACTTATTCTCAGCAAGAATAAGTAATCTGCCGAGAATCCACTGGCGAAGTGTTGCCTATTCAAGAATCCAGAGTCAAAGCGTTGCTTATTCTAGGTAGTTCAATATCAGGGCAACTCATTGTGAAGGCATTCAGAATATAGGTATCACAAAAACTGTGCCACCTACTTTGGTGATTTACTATGAACTAAAATTATGCTATGCACTAACTTGTTCGATTAGTTAATTTTCCTTAGTCTGATGATTTCAGCCTTACAACCTTTTTAGTATAAAAATGTTGATATAATGGAAGTGACATATTGCAATTGTTTTCATCGATATCCATAATTGGATACATAGACCACGTGAAGCACAGTTGAAGCATTTGCCATTAAATTCTGAATTACTTAATGGATTGTTCTCTGTCTTATTGTATTTGTGTTCTCTGTCTTATTGTATTAGTGATCTTTGTAGTTTCAACATACCTTTTAAGGTATGTTGAAACTACAAAGGAGCTCATCCTTCCAACTTGGTAATGAGTATTTGATAATGATTTTAATGATCAGAATGTTAAGCAATTCAAAATCCTCAGTTTAAAAGTGTTTTCCATAAATAGAGTAAAATATTTATAAATTCTTAAATAGTACTTAAAAATCATCTTATGTATGTATGTATATCTTTTCATTTGTGTAGTTAATATTTCATACCCTTAAGTCATTTTCCCTTCTAAGAAATTTTCCCGCATAAGAAGTTCTAAACCTCCAGTCTTTTGGAAAACTTCTTATCTGGTTTCTACTGTAGTTCCAAAACCATTCACAGTAATACCTTTGAGTTTATTTATGAATAATGGATTTACCATCTGGGTGATGTTATACAATTTTTAATTGTATTACTTACTGTAGTTCAATTTGTGGAGAGCATAATGATAAGCACTAACTATTACTGGAGGGACAATACAGAACCCAGGTAGTAAAGATGAAAAACAACTCAGATCGGCACTATTTTCTCAAACTTTTCACTACTTGCATTGAAATAGTACCCTACCCCTCTACTGAAATGCTACCTTGGGCCAACACAGTGCAGTAATAGGTGGTATACATATAATGAAGAATTTCTTCTGTGCACCATTTTGGCTGCTCATTTTGATTCGATGCATTTATTCACTACCCAACACAAGGTCACCAGTTGGGGCTACCTATCTGATGGTAGAACCAAATAGTTGTAGTTTGGTTTCACAATAGTGCCTTCATATTTTTGAAAAATAGCGGATTCACGTTCTGCTCATGTTATTCAATTAAAAACAATATAGTTACTTTAGGCCAACTCATGAATGAACATTAGTATTAGTAGAGGCATATGATGCAAGAAAGCAAGCTTATGCAGCATCAGCCAAAAAAAACCCTCCCATTTCACTCCTCCATTCATTCCAAATGCCTGTCCAGTTCTGCCTTAAATTTATTTAGACTATTAGCTTCCACAGCAAAAGATGGAAGCCTGTTTCACCAATCAACTACCCGCTGGCTAAAGGCAAATTTCCGCACATCTATTCTATAACTATCTTTCCTCAATTTGAAACTGTGCCCCCTCAGGTTCTTAGCCTGAGCAAGAGGAAGAATCCCATCAGCATTCAGCTTGCTCAACCCATTCAAGGCCTTATACACCTCAATTAGATCACCTCACAGGTGCCTAATCTCCAGGTGCTGCAGTTTGCAGAAGTTAAGCCTTTCTTGGCAGGAGCACCCCTTTGTTCCCCTCACCAGTCTTGTCGCCCTTCTTTGTACTCGTTCTGGCAACTCTACATCCTTCCTAAAATGAGGCCTCCAGACCTGTACACAGTATTCTAGGTGTGGCCTGACCGTTGCCTTGTATAACTGGATAATCACCTCCCTGTCCCTGCTAGCAAAATTCCTATATATCATTGACAAGACTCCATGACCTGCCCTGGCAGCCCTCTGCACTGCTCAGCAAACTTCATATTTGACTGAACAATTACCCCCAGGTCTTTTTCACTTTCCACTTCCCTGAGTGTAGTACCACACAGTTAGGTACGTTTCTCTTCGGTTATTGCTACCCATATGCAGTACTTTGCATTTGTCAATGTTAAACTTCAGTTGCCACTTTTCAGCCCATTTGCCCAACTTATCTTGATCCATTTGGAGTAGCATACCATCTTTACTATCGTTAACAACCCTGCCAACCTTTGTATCATCTGCCAACTTGGACATTGAACCTGATATACCTTCATCAATATCATTGATAAATATACAAAACAACAATGGGGCCCAACACTGAACCCTGGGGAACTCCGCTAATTTTTCCACGAAGAGTAGTGTCCGTTGATTACCACTCTCTGTCATCTCCCACTCAACCATCTCTTTATCCATTGTAACTTACCCATAATGCCATATCATTTACATAGTCATTTCTAAAGAGAATAAGCCAAACTTTTGTTGCTGTCACAGGAGGTAATGACAGTAACAGGCAGTAAAACATAATGCAGATTAGTGCTATTTTCTCAAACTATTTCAATACCCACATTGAAATAGTACCCTGCTTCTTTACTGAAAAATCAAAAAAATGATTAGTATGATCTTTACATACATCATTAAAGAAAATGATCATGGCTAATATTGGTTGACTTATCCTGACTTTTAGTTCATGTCGTTTTAATTCTGCATAAAAATTTGCTACTAAAAACAAGCTGATTGTAATTGTATTTAAATGTTAATTCTTTTCATTACCAAAAAAAGTGTTAGACATTTTTCTTAAAGTAAACAGGTTTTCCTGTTTTTTACAAGTCATTAAATTAAACAGCTTTTGCCACAAACAAAATTGTAAATAAAAGTAGTTTGCATTGTGTTTATTTTCATGTTTATTTTCTTGTCACTGTACTGTAACGATAAAAATAATTCTGCCTCTTCTTAGACAGCACCAATCAAGACTACTTTACCAGACCAATGGGTCTATTGGTAGAAGCAGTGCAAGGCAACCAGAAATCCCAGATGGCTATTTCTAATACCAGTTCTGTTGTTTCTGGTCCTACACATCCACTTTCTATGAGCATTTTGGACTCCCTTACTGTACATACTAAAATGAGGTGAGATATTTTAAGCCCTTTGATTTCTTTAAAGGTGTGTGTGTTACCATAAAAATAAAAAATTTGTAAACCAAATAGCCATTATAAAATTTCAGAAATGAAATTCAGCTTTTCTTTCTAAAAATTATTTGATATTTACCTTCTTTCATAAGTGGATTTCTGGACCATATGCATGTGACCCAGAGTGAATTTTTTTGAGGAATTTTGAAGTTTGTAAATGTTGAAAAACTACATAAACATAAATGTTATAAATATTAAATTTTTACCATTTTGACATAAGCCAAGTTCCATCACTGTAACAGGAGAGATAATACAGCCCCTTAAAAAATTGAAAAAGAGAAAAAAATTTTTTTTTGAAATCATCATTTATTTATGGGATGTCTTTAGCCCCAGAATTACAAGAGAATCTGTACATATCAGATGTAATTTGTTGATACTGCATTGAAAGAACTCTCAAAATATATATGTTCGTATTCCTTTGGTCCCTTACATGAAAATGTTATATACTATATAGCAATGAGAGATTAAACAACACTGCACACCATAGATTTTAAAAGCAAAAAATTATCGAGTTTATTGAAATAATATGGAAAGAAAACTTTACAGAAAACATTCCAATAACCCAACCAAATTATGTGGGTGCAGTGTTGTTTAATACCTAATTACAATTAGTTAATTCCCACATATGTCTTTCTCCCAAGAAAGATGCCAAATGGTGAAGATAATGATAATATTTTTACGACTAAATGCACAAAGCATAATTTAGTCTTCAAAATATTATCATTAACTTCACCATTTGGCATCTCTCATATTGTAGAATTAACTTTGCAACTGTGATGGCATGTCTGCATTATTAGGGTACCTGCCCACCCACCGATGAGTGAGCCAACAAGCTCCAAAATGCGTCTGGGTGGTGGTACCCACTGAGAATAAATAACAGTAGTCTCCTTTATTAGAGAAGCGTGATTTATTCGAAGTAGTGCAATACCTGCTATCTCATGAAGGTAGCCACAAAATGAGACAAAATCAAATTATGCCATTATGCTACTTATGTAGTTAAATTTATGGGTAAACTATGGTGTATTTACACCAATATTATATAGCAAAATTTATACAGACAAGTGAGGTTCATGTAATGTATGTATTTCAGTACTATTAGTAAAATAATAAGAGGAGTTTACCTCAATATATTGTATTTCAGTACAAAAATCTGATTAGAAGACTTGAAGTTTCCTTAAAAAACATTAGCTATCAGATTGTAAATATGGGCATCTCCATTTAGAACAATGCAGTTTTAAACAGTAAAACGTAATTAAATTGTACAATAATGAAATATTTCTATGTACAGTATGCACGTAATGTTGAAAACATGAATAGCTTTAGTTGTCTACAAACAGATTAGCAAAAATTTCATACAGTGAAAAGTAAAATTATGCAAGATGCTGGCAAAATGAATATTATAGAAATAAGTGGAATATAAGAAACCTTTCCAATTTTTTAATTCCAATTCTTTGAAAAATTTCCTTCAATTTTTTTTCACATTATATTTGTATTAACTTTTAAAAATATTATCAGTGTTAATAGTTCTGATATTCTTCAGACATTGCACACAAATAAATTCAACACAACAAATGAAATTGGTTGTTATAGAATTGGCAAAAAAGAACAAGAACTATTCATCATTGTATTAAATTATTTTACAATTATAGGAGTCTTTTCAGCAAATGAGTGTCAGTTGTTAAGCCATTACTTTTTTGAAATTCTGCTCCATATTGTCAGTTTAATCCAGATTGTAAATATAAATTTACCTTGCTGTATTAAAGCAATGAAGAATAAAACATGTTTGATTGAGCAGAATATGTTTACTTACTGAAACATTCTCATTTTTCCCACTGATTCCTTTTCGTATTGCTAAATCGAGCTAGATATTCTATCAAATGACTAGGCATTGTATAGAATGTTTAGGGAAAATGTTTAATAATAATTAAAACATGCACATTTCATATGTTGCCTTAAACAGCCTGTAATTTAGTCATGCCTAGCCATTCTATACTTGTTTTATGGTTTAAAATAAGGTGATTGTGGAAAATTCTGAAAACTGATTACATTCTGCAGTTAAGTCCAAGTTAAGATTATTCATTAGTGATATAAATTTTAATAGGAAGGAAATATATACTTGTCATTTTCTATCTTCTGACTTTGCTAAATGTCAGCTTCTGTCTTATCACTGATGTTGACATGTGAAAAGAGTTAAGGCAGTAGTTCCGGTATATAGGTGAGTCCAGTGATTTATTAGAAACAGTTTAAGGTCATTTAATGACCTTCAAATTTCCATTGGCTGTAGACCAAAATAACAATATAACAGCCCTAGAAAAAATTTCGATAGATCTAGGTCTCGAATTAAATCACTTAGTTCACCTTGAGTGATTCTGTGACTCACTCGGCAACTCGGGTTCTGGCATAAAATCAGGATCCTGTGATGTTGAAGGCCCAGGTTGACCGTCATTCCTTACACTATTCCCATCTTCATCAGACTCCAAAGTGTACTCTTCCTGAGGGTGAGGTACAGGCAGACCATCCCCATGTACCACTGGTCTTATAGCTTACAGGATGTTGGGGTATTCCATGATCCACTTTTTTTTTTTTTTTTTTTTTTTTTCATATCAAGCTGAAGAGGAGGCACCTTGCGGAAATAAGTCATTTACGTGATTTGAAGGCTCCTTCCAAATCATTGGGATAGCAAAAGGCATTGAACACCCTTTGTTATTCAACCATCCACGGAGATTTACAGCACGTGTTCCAGCAAATATGAGGTGGCCAGGGTTTTTCTTCATCCCCTACCTTACAGCCAAAATAATGGTAGTAGGCTGTCTTCACAAGTGGGGTCAATTGGTGTTTCTGAGTGGGAAATGTTACATCACCACACACACACACACACACATAACAAAAATTGTCAACACTGTTAACACATATACTTGGCATCCTGGCTTTTTACGTAACTTTTGTCCATAAACCTGGGGGGGGGGAATCAACATCACTTGCAAGGTAAATGATACACAGAAATACACACAAAAAAAAACCATGGTGTATCGGTTCCTGTTTCAGTGTTACCAACCTATCTATTCTAGGGAATTTTGGCTTAGCTGCCAATGCGCCATAAAAAACCAAATCAAATCAAATCAAAATCTAGGGAATTTTGGAGTCTATTCTCTAGACTCCAAAATTCCCTAGTATTCACCAATATTCCCTTATGTCATAAGAAGGGCTATATCGTGAAACTGAGAACTAACTAAGAGTTTTTTTTAATTGTTATATTCATTTTTCTCATGCTGAAATTAAGAAGAATTGATTATTTTCAAGCCAGAAACATTTTTAGTGTTGACCAACCAATGTTTTCATACATTTTGAATTCTGTTGTTATTATTATTTATGTTTCATACAGATACTTGCTAATTTCTTTGTCTTTATTTTAAGTCTTATTCACAATATAGTTACCCATGTCATGAAGTTAGCACAAACAAAGTCATCCCTGTCTCTTGCACCTGCTTTAGTTGAAACTTACAGTCGATTACTGGTATACAGTGAAATTGAATCTTTGGGTATTAAAGGCTTTATTAGTAAGTTATTTTTTTTTATATATTTTGCATTTTTGGTACTTTTAATAAAAGATCATTACAAAATACAATAGATAAAATGCAGCATATTCTGTAAAATAGCAGTATTCGGTTACCTTAAAACTGTAGTAATTTGAATTGAGCAAATCAAAATGTGTGAAGTATTTACTTAATTTATATTGCATCTCACAACAAAATTCTTAAACTTAATATATCTTTAAAGTTATAAAACCAATAGTATTATGACCAACCTTAACTGCTGACTGTAATAAAATTAACATAAAAATTATCTATCATATGATTTAATTCTAAGTTAATATAATTAGAATAATATATTTTCCATATATTACCTTCTCTCTTGCTATCAGTTTTATATTCGATTAAATAAAATACTATGTAGCAATGCAGTTCATTTTTCTTCAAATCAAAATTTAGGCAGTATATACATTTACATCTTTTAGTATATGCCTCTTTGCACTCAGCTCCCTTGCATTCTTCCCTTCACTTAGATGACTCTCATCAACTGGTGCAATACTACCATTATGCTTAGGAGGCTTGAAGTTGTGTGGAGTGGAAACTGAGACAGAATTCATACTGGTGATCATTAATCAGATGGAAGGTTTCTAGGTTGTTTCAGAGTTGGCAGTTAATTGATTTCTCTGTTACTTTAGAATGAGTAGAAATAAATGCAATAGGACAATAATTGGATGGGAGGGATCTGTCACCGTTTTTAGGAACTTGTTGCCAAAGCTCATGCAACCCCCCCCCCCATCCCTTTCATCATACTGCATGATGGAAGAAATTGGGAGGCAGTTACCAGAGCTTTTGCTCTGGAGACTAAACATGGGTTACACCACTTCAAGCCTCTAATAAGAAAAAGTATTGCACCAGTTGATGAGAGTCATCTAGTATTGCCTGGTAGCACAGAGGGCTGGCATTCCTACATATGGTGTGGACACCATTCCTTGACCCCTGCTTACTTTGGTTTGCACCTGGGTGGTCACCTCTAGTATACTAGGTGCCATATTTTAGGACTTGCAAATGGGAGTTGTATCCAGAGTTACTAACAGTCCCACCATTATGAAGGTGCAAAGCAGGGGATTTGGCCAAATCTCCTGCTTGCACCTTCATGATGATGGGACTCAGTGAAGTCCAGTCACAGACTGACCGGACTTCACTGAAATTAGGTCCACTTGACTTTGAGGATGGAACCTGAAAATTGGTTCCATCAGCGTTTTAGACTCCCAGGTAGCAAGCAAACCTGGTTTGACATACCTGAGAGAATGTTTTATGACAGCCTCAAGGACCAGATAATTATTATGAATGTATGACAGTCTCAGGTGAGATAGTTTGTCCTGACCAAATAGCATATAATTTGGGACAAGCTATCTTATCATTGATGATTAAGCTAGACATTCTTAAAAGTTATGTTCCTTTTTTTATAGAAGTGATGTTCCTATTTGTTTTTTTTTTTTTTTTTATTTGTTTGCTTGTTTGTTAAGAGATAGAGAATAAAAATAAGTGTATACTCATAATTATAAAATTATTTCTTATAGGTCATCTTCTTCCGACTGTATTTAAAAGTCAAGCATGGGGAATATTACACACTCTTTTAGAAATGTTTAGTTACAGACTACACTACATCCAGCCTAACTACAGAGTTCAGTTGTTAAACCATCTTCATAGTTTGGCAGCTGTTCCACAGACAAACCAAACTCAACTTCACCTTTGGTAATTTATTTCATGTGGTAAAATTCAATAAAGTATATATTTTTCTAATATTTTATACCTAGATTGATATGTTATGTTAATATATTTATATGTAATGTTAACAGTTTTGATAATTCAGTAAGAATGGTATATTTTATTCTTAAAAAAATGTCATATTGTATGTGCATGTACATATGTGTGCACATGATTTCAATCATACAAATGCAAAGTCCTTCAGTCATGGTCCTTTGATCCAAAACTATTAGTAGTCAATGTTTAAACATCTATCTAGCTTTTTTTTTTTCTCTTCTTTCTTCCGAGATTAGATGCAATCCCAACAGAATTGTGTATACTTTCACAGAAATAATATCCACCTCTAGCTAATAGTTGCTCCATATGCAGTTGAAGCTTTACATTGATGATGAAGAAGTATGGATAGGGTGGTAGGTTTATCACTTTGCTTTTTTATTACTGTTAGAGTGAGAGACAGTGCTTTTAGGATTATTAGGATTGTCAAGTGTCTTTTTATCTGGAAACTCCTTTCTGGGTATTCTGCTTGCCTTCTGATATTGAGACTGCTTCTACAGGGATGGGATACGCTTAAATAGAAAGGGTGCAAAAATATTTGCTGATGCTATGGAGGCAGTGTTAGGTGAGTTGGAAAACTGCTGGCTTGGGGGGGTTCACAGAGTAAAAGATTAAAAGTAGCCGCAGGCAGAGGTGAAGGTGATTCTTGCACTACTTCTATTAGAATAAGCAGTGGCCTGGAGCAAGGGGTGCTGGGGGTTTTCAGGGACTGATGCCAGTCATCATGAAACAAATATATAGGATGCATTAGGGTAACTAAGAATAAGAATAGGTGCATGTATACCAATGCTATAAGTATAGTAAATAAATTTGATGAATTTGAAGTGTTGGTCAAGACATCAAAGGTGGATATTGTTGGGATATCAGAGACATGGTGTCACACAGATATTAGGAATGCAGAATTGGAACTTGGGGAGTACAATGTGTATAGATAGGATAGGAAGGGAGGAGGGGTTATGCTATTAATTAAGAAAAACAAAATCAAGTTGACATAGATGGACCAGTTGACATAGATCGACAGTGCGGTGTTAAGATAGTTTGGTGTGGAAGTTCATAGCCTAAATAAATTTAAGGCTCAGCTGGACAGGTATTTCGAACGAACAGAGGAGTGAAGTGGAAGTGTTTTTTTTTTTTTTTTTTTTTTTGTTTGATGCTGCATAAGCTTGCTTTCTTGCATAATATGCCTCTACTAATGCTAATGCTAATAAGAACTGGGAAAGCAAAAATAAGAGTAGGAATGAGTTATAAGCCTAATGACTCAAATGAGTACAACAAACAATTACACAGAGAAATGGAGTGGACTGGTAAATCAGAATATCTTATAATGGGAGATTTTAACTTCCTAGATATTGACTGGAACTTGTAGATTGGTCACTCACACACTAGCGAGACTTTTGTGGATTTATTGGATGATTGTTTTCTGCAGCAGCATGTTTGAGAGGCAACCAGAGAGGGTAATACTCTTGATCTGGTTATCAGCAGTGATCATTCGTGTAGTGAGAATTTGCAGATAAAGGAACCACTAAGTGGCAGTGATCACAGTGTACTGATATGGGATTTACTTAAAGGTATAATTACCATCAGGGGTAAAGGAAAGGGGTTTTACTTCCGTAAAGGTGACTACAGTGGTCTCAGACAGTTGTTAAATTCTGTAAAGTGGGACCAACTGATGATCTTACCGACAGCAAATTCTAAGTGGGAAGCATTCAAGGAATTAATTATGGAAGCTACAAGACGTTTTATACCTATTAAGAAATATAGTTCAAGGTTTAGGCCTAAATGGTTGTCAAATGAACTAATGAGACTTGTGGCAGAGAAGAAAAATGCATGGGATGCATATAAATTATCAGGTGACACAGAAGCCTATGGCACATATAAGCTAGTCTATAATCAAGTCACAAAGGAGATTAGGCAAGCAAAGGCAGATTACGAGAAATCTTTGGAAAGGATGCTAAGAAAAACAGCAGGGATTTCTTTGCTTATATAAACTCTAAAAGGAGGGGGGTGAATCAGATTGGTCCACTTGATATCAATGGTTCGATTGATGATGATCCTGCTCAGATAGCAAACTGAATGAATATTTTGTATCTAGATTCACACATGAGGAGTTATTAAGGAAGGAAAATGCCAGAAGGTTATCAAATTGTAGCAGGGTGCTTAATGATTTTGTAATAACTGAGAGCAAAATGGAGGAGAAATTTTTGAAGTTAAACATATAAAGGCACTGTGGTGGATGGGATCTATCCAGTTATATTAAAGGAGGTGGCAAAGGAACTAAGCAAACCCTTACTCATAATTATGAGAGCATCCTTGGACTCAGGGGGAGTTCCCCACAGACTGGAGATGTGCAAATGTATCCCCAATTCACAAAGGGGGATCAAAGAGTGACACGAGTAATTACAGACCAGTTAGTTTAACTTCTGTTCCGGATAAAATAATGGAGTCACTGGTTAAAGGTGCATTGCAGGATCATCATCTAGACAAGACTGCAGCAATAATTCAGACACAGCATGGGTTTGTTAAGGGAAAGTCTTGTGATAAATTTTATTGGATACTATGATGTGGTAAAAATGGAACTGGATGCAAAAAATAATTTTGATATCATATACTTGGATTTCAGAAAGCTTTTGACACTGTTGCACATGGAAGGCTACTGTACAAATTGGAGCAGAATGGTATGAATAAAAATGTAATTGTGTTGATTTCTCTAATTTCTACTTACACTTCTTGTCAGGCATCTTGTTTGCCTACTTGAAGATAGCAAACACAAACTAGTCATTTTTTCTGTTTCATTGAATTTTCATGGCCCTCCTTTGCATTTATCAGAAGCAGAGATGGCTGTGTCACTTTGTAAATGAATCCTGCTGTCATATGATACTCCAATATCATATGACATGAGATAACACCCTTGGTCTACTACTTAATGAATGGATATGTGGATCTATGCAGATGTGTAAAATTACATCACAACAACAAAAAAAAGAAGAGGTCTAATTATTTTCTTAAAATCAGAAAAGAATTAGACCCCTTCCTGTTTCTATGTCTGCTGTCATTTGCTGTATGTCTTAAAACCAGTGTTCTATTTATTTGCCATGTGACTTCTTAAGCAGATTTTTTTTTATTTACACACACACACACACACACACACACACACACACACACACATTGCAACAAACTCATGTTGCAATATATGTGTGTGTGCATGTGTCATTAATCTATTCCTGTTTTTATGGTTCACTTTTATTAAACTTCCTTAAATTTATTTAATGCTCTGAAATTCTAAAACTGCTATTGTCTTATATTATGAACAGTGTGGAGAGCACTGCTCTGAAGTTGATTGCTGGAATGGGAAGTGCTGAAGTTCAGCCACAGCTCTCTCGTGTGCAAAATGAACCCAAGACATTACTTTCAGGGGAATCTGAAGAACTCAATAAAGTCCTGGTTTTAACACTTGCTAGAGCAATGCATGTGACAGGTAACTATTTATATTCTTACCTAATTTTATTAAATATTTTTAATCACATCACATCACTTAAACTTAATTTGGAATACCAGTCATTCACTTTTTAATGTTTCACTTAATCAAATTCCCATGTTCATTATTTACATACGATCATGGGACTTTGCTTGATATTGTTTCAGTTCATATGATCTCTTCTAAGTAATATGCTTTCCACTGAAGAGTAGAGTTCTCTTGCTTGAAACAAAGATTCATGCATTAATATACATATAGATGAATCTCTGAAATGTGACAAGTTGTAACTTGCTACAGTGCTGCAATTTCATGATACCTGTTCAGCTTCCAAACTTTTTTTGATCATACCTCATATTTGACATTTGATGTTTTCTTAACAAGAAGCACCAAAAAAAAGTACTGCTTTTGTTTAAAGATCTATAGAAAAATCAGATTTCAAGTGGTAATAAAGTTTATTCCTATATTTTTCTCCTCGGAAAGAAGCACTCTTATTTAATAGGCCAATACAGACATTCCTCGACTTATGTACTTCATCAATGTTTTTTTTTTTTTTTTTTTTTTTTCCCCATGTACGTAAGTCCAACTTTGGTCTTGTAGATACAAAATACAAGTACAGTACAGTACAACACATTGAGATTATAACCCCCAACAAACTTCATGTGCAGCATTTTACAATTTGTAACTGAGTTAAATGAGGCTGAAAAAACATACAATGAATAATAATGTGGAGTACAGTATTTACCAAAACTAGTTTAATCTAAATATGATATGTAACTTAATTTAATCTACGATCAAATCACTTTACAATGGACTCCCCAAAATAAAATACCATTCACTATATGATATGTAGTAAGCATGGGTCATTGTGATCACGTTTGTGAAATGAATTTTAATTGTATTAAATGACTAGTCTAATAATCGAAAATAGGAGAAATATTATCCAAAGGCTATAAAAGTAAAGATATAGAGCACAAATTTACACTTTACTTCCTCCAATTAACAAAATTAAATGATGCATGAAAATCGGAAGAATATTTCTCACAGGTTAGCAAAATAAAAATAAATTGACACTTGCATATATAGCTTAATTAATAGTGTAACTAATTGATCACTGACTGTTTGCTGACATTTTTTTTCCTTTGGTGGTAAAATTTAAAACTGTAAGAAAATAAGCAATCAATAATAAAGAACACGGAACACACAAATTACAACTAACTCGATGTGTGCAAGCGAGATACAGAATAACAACTTTACGAAGCTCAAAAAAATAGGAATGAAGAGAAGCTTCTGAAAAGTTTTTTTGTTTTATGGTAGTGACCTCCAGAAATCTACTTTAGAAAAATATCATGAAGGCATTCAAAATTGATTCTTATAACCATACATAGCAACAGCTTTGTATTTTGTATGTAAGTAGAGGAGTGCCTGTACACAATATTATCTTTTTCTGACTGAATCCTTACTAGTAGAATGTACTGCAGTTTTTTTTTTTTATAGTTTTATAAACTGTATCATTCTTTGTACTTTGTTTTAAAAGACAACCATGGTAACACATAACTAGCCTCCATTATAATAAAGGCTGTATATAAAGGTAACAGGTGAAAGCAACTGCTTTGCTATAACATGCATTCAAACCAGAATTTATTTATTTTTTTCAATCATATTTATAAAACTTGACTTTTGCAACTTTTACAAACATAGGAGACATTTGTTCTGCTTTGAGCCTGTGTGAATGTTAGCATAATTGTTTTCAACAGTTCTTTATACTGGCAGATTTACTGGATACTTCTGTAAATTCTGTCATAGCTAATATCTAATATAATGACTGGAGCAACTGGAAACAAGAATCTTAGGCTTCAGCATTACATTTATGTTGTGTTTAGGATTGCTAGTTGGGAAAAGGCAAAATTACTGCTCCCTAGTTATCTTAATTCTCTTCTGTATATTGTACTGTAAAATTGGAGACATAATGATATTCCATTCTTTGATGTTGTGGTCGTGTGAGCTCATGTCTTGAGACATCATTTTTAGAATCTCATGTGTACAGGCCAATTTTATCACACCTCATATGCATCTGCAGAGTACTGTTTTTGCTCTATACATGCAGGCATAATCCCATACTAGTTCCACCACATGCAGAGATATGGAGACCTAGAGTGCGACAGATCTTAAAGGTATAGCTATCCTCCTTGTGCTTTAGGTAGGTTTGATATACAGCCCATAATATTGTACATTAACGAGAGTCTCCTCCTCCGCCCCATGACAGTGAGTTTCATCCATTGCTTATATTCCTCACTATCCAGGTATTTCTGGGCAACTTGCTAGGTTTATGAAATCGTGATATGAGGTATGTGCAGCACCCTTGTTGAAGCTGCTATCCATCATTTCCAATGTGAAAACCCCTATTCCTTTGCATGTTTGTATTCTGAGAAAGACTATGGTTCTGCAAGGAGTTATTTAAGGCTTTGGATGGATTGAGTAAGCTAAATGATGACGGCTTCCTTACTCTTGCTCAGACAACACTTACATATGAGAGTTTTAAATTGTGGTAAGATGGTTGTAGGATAGATGTGTGGAAATTTGCTTTTAACAAGTGTGTAGCTGATTGTTGGAACAAACTTCCAATGGGTACTTTGATTAAATTTAAGGAAGAACTAGAAAATTATTAGAAAGGATAGACAGATGATTTGTGAAGGTTTTTTTTTTTTTTTTTTTTTTTTTTTTAATACTGATGCTGTATAAGTTTGCTTCTTTGCATTGTTTACCTCTGCTAATACTAAATACTACTTAAATCTTAAAAGCTAAATATATAGAATTAAAATATATGAATTTTTTTTCAATAGACGATTTTAGTCTGTCTGTTCATATTAGTTGGGCTATTGATCAATAATTTCTGGATTCAAAAGTTTCTTAGTTCTTGACTATTCTACGTCTACCTGCTCCCTGCATGTCATATGGATATATATATATATATATAGTATATATTTAAGTAAAATTAAGTGCAGCAAGGCATAATATCTTTAAGAGTATAATAATCTGTATAATATATTGGTGTAAACACATGATAGACAACTCTTAAACAAAAAACTACTTTAGTAATTTGAAGGACATCATTTTATCTGTATCTCATATTGTGCTTTTCCTTCACGAGTTGCCATGTATTGCACTACCTTGAATAAGTAATGCTTCACTAAAAGAGAAGACTATTGTTACTTATTCTCAGCGGGCTCCACCACCCAGGCAGCACCGTTTCAAGGCTTTAGTGAAGCATTACTTATTCAAGGTAGTGCAATACATGGCAACTCGTTGTGAAGGAAGAGCACAATATGAGATACAGAAAATGCCTTTCAAACTACTAATGTAGTTTTTTGTGTAAGAGTTGTCTATGGTGTGTTTACACCAATATTATATAGATTATTACATTCTTAAAGATATGATGCCTTGTTGCATTTAATTTTACTTAAATATTATCACATACACCTTCTGGCATCTCTCATATTGTGGAATTATCTTTGCGACTGGATTGTTATGTCTGCAATACCAGGGTACCTGCCCACCCACCGATGAAAGGCCAACAAGCCTTGAAATGGTCACCGGGGGAGCCTGATATTCACAGAGTTTTCGAGAATAGGTAACAACAGTCTTCTCCACTGGGGAAGCATTGCCTATTCGAGGAATTTGAGTTTGAGTGGTGTGAGTTGAAGGAGTTACTGTCCCTTTCATTCTTCTACACCATTTCTTTTCTTCTTCCACTCCTACTATAACTTTCCCTCTACTTTTTGCTTTTCTAAGTCTAATAGGGACAAGTGGATAATAGAGTTATTATCCCACACATATACAGACAAGCCTTGAAACAGTGCCATCTGGGTGGTGGTACTTATTCTCAGTGGGCCCACTGAGAATAAGTAAAAATAGTCTTTCCTTTTAGTGAAGCATTACTTATTCGAGGTAGTGTAATACGTGGCAACTCGTTGTGAAGGAAGAGCACAATATAGAGCAAATATTCCGGAGAGATCACTCCGGAATATAAGTTGTAGTTATAAGTGTATAACTGAGGTACAACTGATAGTATGTAATGAGGTATAAATGTATACCTGATTTAATGTTAAATATTGGAGAACTCATTCTCTTTTTATAAATTTGGGTGTCAGTTTCTGTTAAAATGTCAGAATGCTCTTTAATGTGTACAGTGATTACGTAACTCTCATAACCCAATTAAATCTCACAGATGGCTTACAATGCATCTTATTAAAGAAAACATGAATTTTATTTTGACTACAAATTAGGTGATTAGTGCAGCATATAAGGATATATATAAATTTTATATGAGGATATATCCTTATATCACCATTAGTGTGGCATATATTTAGAATTTATTAAAAACAATAAAATCTCAAAATTGATTATATTTTTACACCAGTTATTGTAATTCTTGTTAAAAATTTTTTTTTTTTTAAATTTCAGTTAACATAACTGCATTTCTCTCTAAAATCTATGAGAGTTAGGCAATATCTGTCTTCAAATCTGTATTAGCATTAATAGAGGCATATGATGCAAGAAAGCAAGCTTATATAGCATCAGCCAAAAAAAAAAAAAAAAAATTCCCGTATCACCCATCCATTCACTCCAAAAGTTTGTCTAGTTCAGCTTTGAATTTATTTAAGCTAACTCCCACAACAACAAATGGAAGTTTGATCCAGCAATCAACCACCCACTAGCCAAAGGTAAATTTCTGCACATCTATTCTACAACTGTCTTTCCTCAATTTGAATTTATGTCCCCTCAGGTGCGGAATCTTGAGCAAGACGAAGCAAATCTGTATTCAGCTCATTAAAATCGATGAGATGCACCAAATTTTGAGAGGAAAAAAAATTAAAAGCTTAAAATTTGTTTGTCCACTTATTATATGCTCCATATTATATTTTGGTTATTTAAATGACAAAACATCCCAATAGTTTCACCTGTGAAATTGGAAAAGGCTGTGAAGGTGGTTCGAGAAGTTTCTAGAATACCTAAATGTATCATTCAGACAATCAAAAATTTTATGTGGAGCTGTTATTATTCAGGTGACATACAAATGGAAGAGTTTTGAAAGAGATTTATGCAAAATAAATGCCTTTTGGGTCAACCTTCAATATAAAGGCAGTGCACATAGTATGCTTGATTAAAGCTGAGAATGGTTTCTTTACCAGTGGTTAATGTTAACCACTGGTAAGTGCTCTACCTGGCCAGTGTTAGTGTTCCATGAATGTAGACAACCACATAAAGATATCAGAATACCTTGTGGAGCGATTTAGGCAAAATACTGAGTATCATAACTGGTGATACATCACCTGGAAATGTAGATCATCTTGGCCATCCAAGAAATTCCATTTTGCTTGTTAACTACTCTGAATGAATACCTTGACATGCAAATAGTCACTTCATTAATAATGAAACTGCAGGAAGCCAGGTGGGTAGGAGCAGCAGTGCGTAGTACACGCTTCTTGATTAGACGGGGGTTCGAGCCCGTGACCACCAAATACGGAGAATGCGGAAAGGTCAGGGAATGACCACCGCATATCCCCAGAGCAATATGGCCTTAGTTGCTAATACTCCTAAAGACCAAATAACGACAACAGCAGGAAGCCATCAAGATGAAGCAGAAGTTGCACCAGTTATCATTTTTATAGTTTCCCTCGATTTCCCTCTCCATTCTTTCCAAAACCTAAGGAGCACCTTCACGGACAAATAATTGCACTTAGATAAAAAGATAATGTATGCTATGAAACACTAGATTAAAGGGATAATGACCTTTTCTTTTTCTTTTTTTGTTGTGCTGTATTAAAGACTAGCATCATTGGTAAAAATGCATTGAATTTCATGGTCATTTTTATGAACTTGGTTGAACCACCTTCATATTTTACATTAAAAGTTGCTTAACTTTCACATGTACATCATATAAAAAATAACCAGAAAAAAAAGTATATATCTACTATGTTATTTTATGTCATTTTAAGTAAATGTTTCATACTACTATATTTTATATATTTAAGTTAATATTTCAGGCTCAGAAACCTTATCTGGAAGCTGGTGTAAAGATATCCTTACAACAGTTATGCAACACACTCCACACAGCTGGTCCAGTTTCACTCTTATGTGCTTTCCTAGAGTCTTAGCTGATTTCTTCCATCAGCATCAAGTAGCTAAAGAAAATAAGGCTCAGTTGAAAAGGTCTGTAGAAGAAGAATATAGGAAATGGAAAAGTAAGTGTTATATAAAGTTATTTACATTACTTAGATACTAAAAATATATATGAAACAGTAGATTATGAAAGATTAATACCTACTAATATATGAAACATTATACCTTTAATTATAGTGTGATCAAATTTATCAATGTTCATAATATAATAAAACATTTATGAAAATAAAAGAATAATGAGATCAGAAATCTACACCTAAATGATGCATGCATTATACAAATGATAAAAGATATGATAAAAAATTACAAATTTTTAATTCCTATTCATTGACTTATAAATAGCTTCTCATAAAACATAAAGTATACACATGGATTCTTTTATGAAAACCTCAAACGCGAGAGGTATTAGAACCTATAGTACTTAGTACCTTGCTTGGGTTGGAGGTTGAGAAGATATTTGCTGACATTTTGACACTAGACTTGAACTTCTGTAGACTGTAATTTTCAGGAAATACATATGGAGGAAGGTTGTTGCAGAAAACGGCAGTTGAATGAATAAACAAGGAAGATGAAAAGTGGTCTGTGAGTTTGAAGTTGGACAGTAAATAGATGTTGGCTGGTGGCAGTACATCTTTGAACTGTTTGAAAGCCAATTCAGAAGAACAGTGCCTGCGGAAGTATCTGTAGAAAAGGCGTGGAACAGAAACAGTACATCTGTGAGACAGAGAGTGGAGAGACTGTTATAGATGAGTCATTAATTAATCTATCTGCTCTTCTGAATGGAATCTAGAAGTCTGAGAGAGGTTTTGTGGGCACTGCCCCAGACGTGGGAACAATATTCCATGGTAGGGTGGATTTCTGATTTGTACAGAGTGAACAGCTGTTTGAAGAAAGGTAATGCTGAGAGCAAAAAAGAAAACCAAGTTTTTTAGATGCAGAGGAAGCATTATTTGTAATATGCTTGTGCCAAGAGAGATTAGAAGTCAGGGTAATCCCCCAAAAGAGATATATCATCTTGCCTAGACATCGGCGACACTCCGATTTCTAAGCAAAGCTCCGGGTCCTGATGGTATTTCTCTACTTGTTCTCAAAACCCTTGCTCCTGAACTTACTCCTGTTCTTTGTCACCTTTTTTCACTTTCTTATTCCAAAGGTGTTTTTCCTTCTGCTTGGAAATTTGCTCTTATCCAGCCAGTTCCTAAGAAGGGTGACAAATCCCTCCCATCCAAGTAGCATCTCGACCGGCTGAGTGTGTGAGTAGAGAATGGAAGCCAGCTGGAGTTGTTGAACATTTAAAATAACCAAGGAAAATTACCTCACTGTTAGGAAAGTTGCGCTGGAGAAAGTCAAGTTGCAAAGAGAGGAAATCAAAGAGCTCCAAGTGATTGGTGGAGGTGGGTGGGAGAACGGTAGAGACAACAGATGAATTTGACAGAATGTGGTAGAGAGATTTTAATCCAGAGAAGATCGAAAGAGGAGATTCCAAATTACCAAGTCTCTGACAGGGAATATCGGAATGGACATATGCACAAGTACTGCCTTTTGAGGCAAAAGGAATCATACAGCGAATAATTTGGGCAACTGAGATGAGCACTGGTTGAATCCACCAATAACTGAGATTCTGTCAGAAAAAGTACATTGGCAAACTGTAAGTGGAAATGAACATCGTTGAGATTAGAACTGAGACACGTCTATTTGTGAAATGAACTAGGAAGTGTTTGGATGGTTTAGATCTTTTCGCAGATAAGCTTGCTCTGTTAATTTGACAATTCATAGTGTATTCAATAGTAAGAAAAAGTGGGGGACATGCTGTGAAAAGTAATGAAATTTTTGGATATAGTGTACACGTGGTAAGAATATACCCAGATCCGTGACATAATGTGGCCTCGACAATGCCCCCATCATATACAATACTCGGACTCCCTCCAGTCACTATATGGCAGAGTAGAGGTAGCAAGATTATATAAGCTGATCCGGAAGCCTCCTCCTAGAGAGTTACCAATAGGTTCGGTCCAGTGTACTAACTAGCAGCCAGCCTGCGAACACCGTTTTAGAGCTGTACCCTCGAAATGTAAGGAAGTTTGGATCTCGCCATGATGTTCATCATGACCTCAAAATACAGCAATCATACTGCATGATGGAAGAGATGGGGAATTGTTGACCGGAACTTAGCTCTGGAAACACATGGATTCCACCACTTCAAGCCTCCAATAAGCAAAGTGGTGGTATTGCACCGGTTGATGAGAGTCATCTACCACCTAGTATTGCCTGGTGACACAGAGGGGCGGCATTCTTCCGTGTGGTGTGGGTGGTCACCCACAGTGTGCTTGCCCATGGGGATTATACCCAGGATTACTAATAGTCCCACTATCGTGAAGGTGCAAGCAGAGGATTTGGCTGTCATGGACTGTCCAGACTTCGCCTAATGGACTTGAGTGTCACCCGAATATCAGTTCCATCAGTGTTTTAGACTCCCAGGTAGCAAGCACAGCTTGTCTTGATTATCTTAGAGAATGTGTGCGACAACCCCGAGGACCCTTGTCCTCTGTTATATACATGTTTTATTATGAATAAATTAGTGGCAGACAAAGCTCTTTCTAGTTTTATTTAAATGGTGAATTCATTTCTTTGGCAATGCTGTTTATTGTTATCACAGTAACGTTATCACTTTTATGAGGTCCTGAGAGAGATACATACAAAGATTGCATTTATTTTTATCAGTGCTTCAGTTTGTGTTATTGCTTTTTTTGCCATGTTGCAGCCTTCATGTATATGCAATGGCAGGTGATTAGTTAACATCCTGATTTGTGCTTGAACTCCATTGTGTTGCATGCCCACTGTTACTAGCTTTGTACAGTTCATATCAGTGTCATTACTTGTGGAAGAAATTTTACCAATTTTGTGATTGTAAAAGCAAGACACTAGGGTGCTTTAAAGTTGTGAATACATTGCCCATTGACTACTTATCAAACACCAATGCCTTGACCCTTAATCTTTAATGAATGGTTAACAAAATGGAATAATAGCCTGGACCATAAGATTGTTCTGTTTATTGACAACTTTGCTGCTGCACACATTGTGAATTCGTCATTAAAACTAATTAAGCTGTTTTCTTACATGCTAATATGACATCACAAATATAACTATGCAACTAAGGAATCATCCAACCCCTAAAGGCTTACTACTGTCAAGGTTGTTGTTGTTGTTGTTGTTTGGTTTTTAGGAGCATTAGCAACTAAGGCCATATTGCTCCGGAATATGCGGTGGTCATTCCCTGGCCTTTCCGCATCCTCCATATTTGGTGGTGACGGGCTTGAACCCCGGTCTAATCAAGAAGCGTGTGGTACGCACTGCTGCTCCTTCCCACCTGGCTACGGAGGCACCTACTGTCAAGGAATGCACATTAGAATCTTGGAAAATATGGAGGATATGCAACAAATGAGTGCTAATGAAATTTCTCAAAAAACTAATACATTATATCTTTTACCCATCTCACAGAATTAAGTGTCAGGAAATGCTATTGAGAATTGTTTTAATTTGAAAGAAGCTGAGAAATTGTAGATATACAGCCATCTGACATGACTGCAAGTGACTTTGAAGCTTGGACAGCAACTGAAAACATTGTTACTGCTAAGCTGTCGGAGGACAACACCTATGAGACTGTTACTTCCACAGACCTAGAACTGGCAAAGGAAAAGAGTCGGAAGAAAAAGAAGACAATGCCCACAAAACCACTAAAGCTCCAGCAAATGCTGAAATGGAGTTTTACAGCTCACATCAGTGGATTTCCAAAAACATTATGAATACGAAATGTTTTATTGAGACCTTATCTACTTTAAAAACTTTAAAAAATTTTTAACTTTAAAAGAATTTTTCTAATTCTTGATTTTAATATTTTCTTCATTTGTTTATCCAAAAACATTCATTTTTTATTGATAACTTTCTCAAAGAATTAAATTCTTTGAATTAATTAATTAACTGAAAGTGATGTATGTGTATTGTGGTGTGTACAGTCAAATTAAAATATTTTATACTGCTTGATTTTAATATTTTCCTTCTGTTCATTTCTGCTTTTTTTTATGTACATATTTCTGCTCTGCATCAATAAATAATGCTGAACAGTTGCGTTTTTGTTTACCTTTTTACTATGAAACACATCTATGCAATTCATTGCTGATGTCAGTTATCAAATGGCTTCAGGAGCTGTTAGTAGAATGGAGAAAAATAGTGAAGCAAAAAATAAATAAATAAAACTATTTCTTCCACAATGGTAGATTATTATCAGTTCATTAAAAGAAATATTGTTCTTTAGTCTGAAATTTGCAAACTTACAGACTAAACAGAATAATAGGAGAATATAAGTGGCAGTTTATTGCATAGATAGTAAGCCCAATTACTAAGGCTAATAATAAATAAATACATTGCTTACAGTACGACTTCCTCATTTTCTGGACTTTGAGCCATACATATTCTTCCTTTTAGCTTCTAGCGCTTTGTATTAACTGTTTCCTGGAGATTTTGACACATTTATGTATCATCATCTGCAATACTAGTCTATCATCTGTCTGCTAATCTCATCTTGTAATCTCATGCACTGGGTAAAACCTTGTTTTTCTTGCGTGCGTGCGTGTAATTTGCAAAAATATTCCTCATAACATAATAACACAGCTTTAAATTATAGTATTTAAAATGACATTTTCTATAAATCTGGTAGGAGGAGTAGAAACTGATGGCAAAGTACATTCAAAGTTTTTTTTGCTGTAATAGATGCCATTTGGAGTTGCTCATGAAAAATAAAAATTATGAAACAACTATGATAAACTATTTTTATCAGGTTGGTAAATGATAATCTTCTACTAGCCATTGAAAAAAACATAAGGGAGTTTTGCCATCATATGCAAATCAAATTGATATTTTTCATCATCATTAGATAATGAAGATGATCATGAAAAATATCAATTCTGACTTTCTCGTGATGTAAAATATTTTTAATGTAAGCTTTATTTTAATATTTTGTGTATTATATATTATACGTATATTGTGTATTATATATTATACTTATACATAGTGTCCATAAATTATTGACCACATTACAAATGATTATTAAATGCAAACTTCAAAGAGCCATTCAAAGAGTTTTTTATATAGCTTTGTGTAGATATCACTAGTGTTGATAACAGTTGTGATTCACTGTAACCATTAAAGCATTGGTACAACAGAAAGAAATGTGTGTATTGTGGTTTGCCGAATTTAAATCTATAGTTACAGTACAAATATGGAGATACCGGGAATATGGAGACGAAATACCTTCAGGCAAGTTCATTAAGCAATGGGTAAAAAGTTTAAGGGAACTGGCAGCATCCTGCATAAGAAGGGTGCAGATCAAGATGTAGTAAGTGTAAAGAATGTTTGGTGCATTTGCGAAAGTTTTACCCACAGCCCAAAAAAATCTATCCATCATGCTAGCAGAGAACTAGAAATGCCCTGATCAACTATTCACAAGGTTTTCCAGTGCCTCCGTAGCCAGGTGGGAAGGAGCAGCAGTGCGTAGCACACGCTTCTTGATTAGACCGGGGTTCGAGCCCATCACCACCAAATACGGAGGATGCGGAAAGGTCAGGGAATGACCACCACATATTCCCGGAGCAATATGGCCTTAGTTGCTAATGCTCCTAAAAAAAAAAAAACCAAATAACAATAACAAACAAGGTTTTCCACCACTTCCTGAAACTTTATGCATACAAAATCCAGCTTGTGCAAGCATTGAAACCAGATGATCTGCTATGTCAGAGAATGTTTGCTGTGGATATGCTAAGTCGGATTGAAAATGATGGCTACTTCCTGAACAAAGTTATCTTTGGTGATGAGTCACCATCCACCTAGCCGATAAGGTCAACTGCAGGATATGGGAGCAGCAAACTCCTTGTGTCTTTAGCAAGTATGAACGAGATTCCCCAAAATTGACTGTATGGTGCACTCTTTCCCATAACCAGGTCATTGACCAGTTTTTCTTAGCTAAGACTACCATAAACAATAACAATTATTTGGACATGCTAGAGCATTTTGTTTCTTCAGATGGCAACATATCAACCGAATATTATGTTTCAGCAAGATGGTGCCCCTCCTCATTGTGCTTTGACTGTCTGTGACTATTTCTCAGTGAGCATTTTCCAGGCTGATAGATTGGATGAGGAGGAACAATTCCCTGGCCCCCCTTGCTCAGCTCGCTGCATATAACCCCACTGGGCTTTTTTTCTATGGGGTTACATGAAGGATCAGGTGTAACGTATGCCTGTTGCAAATCTGGATGAACTTCACAAGCGAATCACTGGTGTAACTGCTTCCATAAGAACCTCAAATGCTAGAAAAAACTTGGCGCAAAATTGTAAACATTTGGACATCCTAAGTGCTACAAAATGGTGCCCATGTGGAAACTTATTAACTTTTTGAGTTGTCCTTTACATTGAAAAAAAAAAAAACTGTTTGCTGATATCGCTTGTAGTTCCTGTTGTGTAATAATTTGTAGTGTGGTCAATAATTTATAGGCACCCTGTATATTACACTGAACAACAAATTTTGGATCATACCTTTTATGGGCATGAAAGTAAGTTTACTTTATATATTTTGGGATGCTAAACACAAAAATAGTGTTTAAAATGGCAGATTGGCTCTTGTTTTAAAAAAAGTAGTTTTTTACATTTATACAAGGTATTTTTTATATATGGCGGCAGTAAGCTGTAACTACAAACATACCTGTATCAAACATGGGACCTTTTTGCTTTCACTTGTATTCATCTTCGGGAGCATCCCTTTTCACCATCCAACGTTAATTGGCTAACATGGCAGCACTCCATTTGCTTTTGTATCTTTGTTCCATCACCGCAATGTCATAATGGAAGCGCTCACCATGTTTGTCTCTGATGGCACCACAGTTGGCAGGAATGAGTCCAGGTATGAGTGCAAGAAATGCATCTTCAGTGCAAGTTGCACCCCAGTTTTTTGTAGGAAGTTTTGAGATCTTCCATAAGTTGCCTGTAATTGTCGGCTTTAACATTTCCTAGAAAACCAGTCAAAACATTTCAAAAGGCTTTCCATGCTGATTTCTCGCTCTCACTAAGGGCACTTCCAAACTGTTTGTCGTTGAGAAGTTACCTTATTTATGGACCAGCAAAAACACCTGCCTTGATCTTCTCTGCACTAAGTCTTGGGAATATCTCTTGCAAGTATGTGAGTACAGGACTGTTCACTTCCAAAGCCTTCACGAAATTTTTCGTGAGCCCCAGTTTGATGTGGAGTGGTGGAAGCAAAACTTGATAGTGTATACCTAAGAGGATTTGCATATGTTTCTTTTTTGTGGACAGCATATTTCCATTGTGTAATAACACAGCCTTAGGACTAACCTTTTAGAATCATCTATAAATAATTGCTTATAGCTAAATAGCTAATACAAAACAAATATAATTATATTTGTTTTGTATTATCTGTTTAAACTTGCACATCAGTTTGATGAACATGACAGATTTGTGTACTTCAACTGTTATATCCTCTGAGTAAGAGATGATGATTGTTGTTCTCTGCTCTCATCTAATTTAATTTTTTAAATATGTAGCAAGATATTTTGAACAAAACAATATTATGTAATGTGTTTCTCTAAGTGTTTGATAGCTAAATTTTAAATATTGCCACTCTTGTTTTTGTTTTTTTTTTTTTTTTTTGTAAATTTTGAGATCTCTGAGTGCAACTTTATTTTTTCTAGCAATGAGCAATGAAAATGACATCATATCACACTTTTCTTTGCAAGGATCATCTCCATTATTTTTGTGGTAAGTAATAATAGATTTAGTTTTTGTTTTTTATAAACGGATGTTTCATTGCTTATATAAAGCTATACAAGAAATGCACCTGATTTCATGATAATGCCAAGAGAAAATAATGATAAATCTGTATAGTCCATTAAAAAATTATTTACCATACAGTCAGTAAAACAACTATATGGTACTAAGTAGTAAAGGTTGCAGAGTTATATTTTAATGCAGATATTGACATATGACATATGATAATTGTATGCATTTCTACATTCAGTTTCTGTTTTGGGGATACTTGCTCCCTCTGCAACAGAGATTGACTTCAGCTTTCAAGGCTTAGGCTTATGCTCACATTAGAGACAGCACCATTATCCAAAAGTCAAATAAAGTGTTTCAAGTATCATTTCAATTTAAATGGCATAACCAAAAAGGTTAATCTGTTATTTATTTAAAACTCATGACACCATGACAATTAATTTGAGACTTGCTGATCTCATCAGATAGGTGGCCTTTATTATCTAACTCATACCCACTTGTGAATAATGTATTGAGAAGTAATATATATAATGTATGAGAAGCAAGTGGTATGGAAGATAAAATTTCTAGTTAAACAATTTATAGATAACATTTCTAGTTAATAATAATTTAAAACTGCTATTTTCAAGGCATATTATTTTAAGCCAATGCACACACAAAATTTAACTGGAAATTGTACCTGTAATTTCTATTACAGGACCATGTGTTGTAATTTCTATTACTTGGCCATATACAGCAAAGCAGGAAAGGATGTGAGGTTATGCTTCAATGTAGACATTGAAATTAATCATATGCATTTCTCTATTCACTTTCTATGTTGAGGACATGTTGAGCCTTCCAGTGTCAGTGGTCTTCAGCCTCTGACTTGGAAAGTTAGATTTTAAAATATGAAAGAAAAGGGACACACGTGGCATGCTCACAAATTGCAAACATGACTGCCATGGTTACTTTAGAAACCCACATTGTCATCACAGATGACTCAGTGCTTTGACTTCAGTTGTTATTGTACATTTGTATGTTACAAACTCCTGTCTGTCAGAAACAGATGTTGAATCAGTAAACATTATTTTATTATGATTTTTTTCCCTTAAATACTGTAATTTTTAATCAGAAACATTATTCTAGTAATGTCTGCTTATGAAACAAATATAAGAAATTATAAATATTTTAGTCTTAACAGCGTCAACAATTATTTCCTGTTGTGCAGTCAACTTGACCAATATCTAATAAAGTTTTAAAAAACTCCCACTTAACGAATGTATACATTAAACACAACTAAAGTTGTGTGTGTACCATTAATCCGTATTACTGGCCCACATTTACCCTAACCTCAAAGCAGGTAAAGTTATAGTTATGGAAGTTAATGGCACCATTGTTAAAAATTGAACTATTCAACATCTCTCTTCATTTTTATCAAGACAGTTGGATGGCTCACTCAGAAATATGATAATCCTGTTAAAAATGGCACATTTGGCCACCCTAGCTTATGCCACATTGAGCTTATTTACTCAAATTTGTTATTTGTTTAAGTGGGAGCATAAGCCCAAGCCTTGAAAACGAGACTGTCACTTATTAAAGAAAGAGAAAAATTGAATCTGTGTTTAGTTTTTAAATAGCATGATACTATCAAAAGATCTTCTGCTTTATAATGATATAATGTTTCAATCATTCAGCAGTAATAATTTAAAAATATCATTTTCGTGGCATATTATTTTAAACCAATGCACACACATATGAATGCTTTTTTCCTCACGAATATCAAATCAAACAGATGCAGATGAATAGTTGCACTTTCCAGGATCCTGTGAATTATTTTGGCTCATTACAGAGAAACAAATGGCTGTCAGGCTATTTGTTGGGATGTGTAACAATGCTACTGACAATAGTATGAAACTTTATCATGTTCTATTCTGTTCACCTTATCATGTGCTATTCTGTGAAGCCTTATTAGTATTAGTAATGGCCACATGGTGCAAGAAAGCCTATGGCTTATGCTGCACCAACCAAAAAGGAAAAAAAAAAAAAAAAACGAACAAAAAAAATAAATAATAAATAATAATAATTAATAAAAAAAAAGAAAATTAAACCTATCATCCTATGCGCTTCCCTGACCCGAAGGTTCTATCCAGATGACCTTTGAATTTCCCAAAACTGTCAGCCTCTACCACCCATGTAGGCAACTTATTCCAGTAATTTATAACTCGCTGGCCAAAATAAAACTTCTTGCAGTCCAATCTAAACATCCCCGCACCCTGTAACTTGAATTTATGTCCCCTAGTTCTAGCATCATTTATAATCTTGAAAATTTCGTCCTCATTCATTTTACTGATGCCTCTCAGAGCCTTAAACACCTCAATCAAATCTCCTCTAAGGTGTCTAGTTTCCAAACTCTGCAATCCACATATTCGAAGTCTTTCTTCATAAGGACGCCCTTTTGCCAATCTCACCAGGCGAGTGACCCATCTTTGCACCCTTTCAAGAAGCTCGATATCTTTCTTAAGGTGCAGTCTCCATACTTGAACACAGTATTCCAAGTGTGGTCTAACAAAAGCCTTATATAATGGGATTATCACATCCCTATCACTACTTGCAAAAGTTCGATAGATCATCGATAGGACACCATGGGCCTTCCTTGCAACCTGTTTACAATGCTCAGAGAATTTCATGTCTGACCGTATCGTAACATCCAAGTCCCTTTCCTCCAGTACTGGATTTAGTTGAACCCCACCAAGTGAAAAGTTATTTTGTAGTGTAAGTTAATACCTTACACTTTGTTGGATTAAAGCATAGCTGCCATTTTTCTGACCATTCCTGAAGTCTATCTAGGTCTCTCTGAAGAAGCTCAGCTTGACAGTGATCATTAACCACTCTACCAATTTTAACATCATCTGCAAATTTAAACATCACGCCCTCTATCCCTTCATCAATGTCATTTATGAAAATTAAAAACAACAGTGGTCCTAATACTGATCCTTGGGGAACCCCACTTCTTACATCAACCCAATATGAGGAATAGCCATTTATCACAACCCTCTGCCTCCTGCCCTGAAGCCATCCTGCTATCCATCTAAGGATTTTCCCAGTGATTCCAACCTGTTCCAGCTTATAAAGCAACCGCTCATGTGGGACTGTCAAAAGCTTTGCTGAAATCTAAATAAACAATGTCGAAATTATTCCCTAAATCCAGCTCATGAGTGACCCTTTCGAAATAGCGAACCAGATTTATTAAACGTGATTTTCTCTTTACAAAACCATGCTGAGTATCCTTGAGAATTTCAATTCGATCCAAATGATCTTGAATTCCACCCTTGATCATTGCCTTCATGATTTTCCCTACCACTGAAGTCAGACTGACAGGTCGATAATTTCCCACTTCACTTTTAGAGCCACCCTTATGTGTGGGAGATACATTGGCACTTTTCCAAGGGAATCTCCCCAGAGTCTAGTGATGCTCGCATAATTAGCCTCAATGGTTCAATGCACTCACTTGCCACCTCCCTTAAGATTATGGGATATATATTCCATCAACTCCAGGAGCCTTACTGGCCTGTAGGCTCAAGTTTTTTCATTAAATAATCTTAGTAAATTAATAAGAGGAGTTTACCTCAATATAGTACGTGGAACACTTCCGTATGATACCCTCCAGAAATTAGAACGGAAAAAACGAAAAAATCGACAACTTACCGGTACATTAAAGTAAAATATAAATAATTAAAGTAAAACTTAAAGTTTTTACTTTAATTTTTTACTTTAATTATTTATATTTTACTTTAATGTACCGGTAAGTTGTCGATTTTTTTCGTTTTTTCCGTTCTAATTTCTGGAGGGTATCATACGGAAGTGTTCCACGTACTATATTGAGGTAAACTCCTCTTATTAATTTACTAATATTATTATCAACGTAGAACATATTGAGTATTACAGCTCTGATTCATACTATCTAATTAAATAATCTTGCGAAATTTCAATGTCATTAATTACATATTTTTCAACTTCGCTCCCACAATTTCCCATTGCCACAAAAGGTTTTTCATTTGTAAATATCGATGCAAAATAACTGTTGAGTTCATCTGCAATGGCAGCTGGTGTATTTAATAATATCCCCTTTCCCTTATGTAAAGGTCTGATCTGGTTTGTCCTGCTCTTCTTGGCATTTATATATGTGAAGAATTCCTTTTCCCCCGTCTTTGCTCTGTTTCCTAGTGATTTCTCGTAAACTGCCTTTGCCTATCGAACCTTTTCTGTGGCTCTATTACAGATCACCTTGTAGCTGTTATAGGCTTCGGTACTTTTTATTGCTCTATAACCTTTCCATGCCACTTTTTCTGCTCAAGTAATGTGGCAACTTCACTATTCATCCAACTTGGAACCCTCCTCGTGGAGTATTTTTTTATAATGGTATATACACATTCAAGGCATCTGTGATTAATGTTTTAAAAGCATACCACAGTTCAAATGTGTTCATTCTCTGTGCAATATCTACCCAGTTAATAGAGGCCACATAGTACCTTAAGGCATCGTAATTTCCTTTTCTGAAATTAAAACCCATTCCTTTGCCTTTTACTATGCTACCTCTCTCATCATCATCCACCGTAGAACTCCGTGATCACTTCCTGCTACTGGTTCCTCTACTGTCAGCCCTGTTATGTCATCTGATTCATGGGTGATGATGAGGTCTAGCTTATTCTTTTCTCTAGTACTTTCCCTGACATATTGAGGCACCTCCGTAGCCAGGTGGGAAGGAGCAGCAGTGCGTAGCACACGCTTCTTGATTAGACCGGGGTTCGAGCCCGTCACCACCAAATACAGAGGATGCGGAAAGGTCAGGGGCTGACCACTGCATATTCCCAGAGCAATATGGCCTTAGTTGCCAATGCTCCTAAAATCCAAAAACAACAACAACAACCTGACATACTGATACAAATAACAGTCATCTAGTTGATTTAAAAATTTTGTTCCCCATATCGAGTTTCCCTCCTATTTTCTCCAATCAATTAGAGGCAAATTGAAATCACCCATAATAAGACCATAATAATAATAATCACATGGTCTGTAGATTACTCCTACGTGCATTATATCTTTGTTTCCAACTATCTCACACCATACAGGTTCTATACTAGCATGTGAAACGTTTGAATCCGGGAAAGCTATCGTCGCACTCAGGCTATTTGTTGGGATGTGTAACAATGCTACTGACAATAGTATGAAACTTTCACAGTAGCTCACCTTATCATATGCTATTCTGTGAAGCCTATTTAGTAAAGACATAAAATGTGCACTGTATATGTTTTTTTTTAAATGAGTGATTCAACAGAACCAAGAGCTTGTGTCAAAGTTTAGTTTGATCAAGTTTTATTTAAAGTTTAGTAAGCTTCAGAAAGACATGACATGGTATGAAGACTAACTAACCTTTAGTTAAGATGCTTTATCAAAATGACAAATGCTCAGATGATCTGTTTGTCCAACAGACAAGGCCACCCATATGGCCTTGTCTGTTGGACAATAGTCAGCTTAAGCAGCCTTTAATTTGGGGTGAATCTTAAGAGATTTAACAAAAATCTCTGAGATTTAGAGATAGTTGAGAGTATTACAAAAAAGACAATTTTTATGTGCATCCAATGGCAGGACTTTGAAGGAAACATTATGCAAAATTAGCATGTTGAATGAATATTTGTTTTTAAATACATTCTCATAACTTTTGAGTAATAGCTTGTACATTGTACAAGCTATTACATTGCCATCGAACTATTTTAGTTGCTGACATTACAAAATTTCTAGTGAATAATAAAATGGGCCCATAAAAATTTTCTTTGATGTTTCTCTAGTGACTGTAATCTTTTCTAACTGGTGTTTTTTTTTTTTTTTTTTTGTTTGAGGCATTGGAAGTTATTTAGTTTTTATAATTTGTTTCTAAATACTTTCATGGGTATCACAGTGGTTGTAAACAGTTTTTCCACACTGCTTGTGGGGCGCCTCCGTAGCCAGGTGGGAAGGAGCAGCAGTGCATAGCACACGCTTCTTGATTAGACTGGGGTTCGAGCCCGTCACCACCAAATACAGAGGATGCGGAAAGGTCAGGGAATGACCACTGCATATCCCCGGAACAATATGGCCTTAGTTGCTAATACTCCTAAAAACCAACTAACAACAACAGCAATAAACATCAAACTAACTGAAGAATACATGCAATTACAGACACAATATATTGATTCCTCGTAGCTTATTTGGTGCTTAACACACGCCTAACTTTGTTTCTAAAATTATTTCAATCAGAAAAATAAACTGTTAATTAGTTAGGATAGGAAAAACTAAACTCTACATAGCTGATCAAGGTTTATTATTATTTTTAAAAAAATGATTACTACAGAAAGAAATTTGATCACTTCATTGAGTACGTCTGATTCTGTTTCTAATTCTTATTCCATTTCAAGAGTTTACTGCTTCTACTGCAGTGAACAAAGAATATAAGCCCTTTACTTCTTACAGACTTCTTTGTACTACATTATTCCTAACTTGTTGCTACAAAGACTTGCTTTGCAGTCACAGTACAAAAAAGACCCAGAACTAACTGCCTTCAGTTATGTGTTACTTGTAAATATTATCAGCTAACCATTTCCCCATAATTTTACTCAGAACATTGACATCCTCTAATTCTGTGGTTTATGTTCTCTCTCTCTCTCTCTCTCTCTCTCTCTCTCTCTCTCTCTCTCTCTCTCTCTCTTCACAAAAAGTTCACAACCTTATGTTGTGAAGTATGTATACTTCATAGTTTATATCATGCATTTGAAGTAACAAATTAAGATTAAATAAGTTTTTCAGTCAGTATTTTTTACATTTTGTTTTGTACCAAGCTTTGTTTTATCTTTAATTATATTCTTTCAGCTTATTGTGGAAGATGTTGCTAGAAAATGATCGTATCAGTCCAATAGCTTACAAGTAAGTTTTTTTTTTTTTTTTTTTCCCCTCGCATATTCATCTATTTTATAAAATTGTACTCTCAATGTGCAGTTTTTAGAATTAATTTTGTTTAAAACAGCTGCTATGATAGTGTAACGTTATGTTCTGATCTGTCGTGATTTTTTTTTTTTTTTTACATACTGAATATAAATGCTGTTAACTTGTGTGTGTGTTTTGAGAACTTCTGTGCATTAAACATTTTGAGTTTATTTTTTATTGTATAAAAATTCATAAAGTTTGGTCGTTCGTTTAATTTTATAAATTTTGTGGTTTAGATTTTAAATAAATGAATGGTAATTTGTTTATTCACATAATAGCTGCATCCCATGTGCAACTAATATTTATTCTCTTGGCTTGTATGCTTTCTAAACAAAATATGAAAGGAGCATTGTTTGAGAAAAGGAAAAGAAAAGTTTTTACCATGGATGTGAATTAAACTGCTAATATTGTCATTTAATTTTTTTTTTTTTTTTAATGAAAACCCCAAACATGAAAGTTATTTGGTACTAAGTACTATAGGTTCTATAGTACTTAGTACCATGCTTGGGTTCAAGGTTAAGAAAATGAAAGAAGAAAAATGATGAAAGGATGTCTTGCTTGAAGTTACAGAATATAATTTTAGTATCAACATAGTGTGGCTATTGAATAATGAGACTGTGTGTGCAGCCACTACACATCAAGCATCACCTGTGAAATAAAAACACAGCAGTTGACCCTAGTTGCTTGCATGTCACATTCCAACACATTTATTCACTTTGCAGTGAGACAGGTTAAAATTAATTACCTTGTGTTATTTGCAATTTGCCAGAAAAATGAGAGACAAAAGAATTGAACAACAAATCAGCCTCAAATATTTTACAAAACTAAAGAAAACACCAACTGAAAGTTGAGTCATTATGTCAAGTTTGTGGGGAAGAAACTATGCCAAGAGTTCACTTGTTTGAATAGTATAAAAGATTTTTAAAAGAAAGAAGAGAAATGTGGAAGATGATGAATGACCAGGCCATCCAGTATCCATGGAAACTGATGAAAATGTGAGCTGGATAAGAACATTAAGAAGTGATCGAGGTTTAAGTTTTATTTTTTATGAAAATTAAAATATTTTACTGAAAATTTGTGAGTGAATTATTAAGGCTGAGTACATCCCACCAAATGAGACTGTCAGTTTACCTATTACATTGAAACTCTGGCAAGGCTATCTGAAAATATTCAAAGGATGAAACCTGAATTGTGGAAAGGTGGTTGGATGCTCCAGCACACAATGCAATCTCTATTTGCCAATTTCTGGCCAAAAAAAACAAATCCCTTTGTGTTAACATGCACCCTACTCACCAGACTTAGCTCCCTGTGATTTTTTTCTCTTCCTTTAACTGAAAAGTGTACTCAAGAACCCATTTTCAGTCCATTGAAGGCATTCAAGAAAAAACCAGTGTGTGTGTATGCATGAAAGATGTTTTATTTTATGTTTAAAATAATTAAATGCACATGGCATGATACTTTAAGAGTTTAGTATCTGTATAATATCGGTGTTTAGATACACCATAGACACTCTTAAAAAAAAGAGTGTCTATTGTGGGCATCATTTGCTCTTTCTCATATTGTGCTCTGCCTTCACGATGAGTTGCCATGATACTGCACTACCTCAAATAAGTAACGCTTCACTAATAGAGAAGACTATTGTTACTTATTCTCAGTGAGTACCACCACCCAGACATGTTTCAAGGCTATTGGCCTATCATCAGTGGGTGGGCAGGTACCCTAGTATTGTAGACATGACGACCCAGTTGTGAAGTTGATCGCACAATATGAGAGATGCCAAAAGGTGTATAAGATAATATTTAAAATAATTAAATGCACATGGCATAATACTTTAAGAGTTTAGTATCTATATAATATCGGTGTTTAGATACACCATAGACACTCTTAAAAAAAAACTACAAAGTAGTTGTTGTGGGCATCATTTGCTCTTTCTCATATTGTGCTCTGCCTTCACGACGAGTTGCCATGATACTGCACTACCTCAAATAAGTAACGCTTCACTAATAGAGAAGACTATTGTTACTTATTCTCAGTGAGTACCACCAACACCCAGACATGTTTCAAGGCTATTGGCCTATCATCAGTGGGTGGGCAGGTACCCTAGTATTGCAGCCATGACCTTTTGGCATCTCTCATATTGTGCGATCAACTTCACAACTGGGTCGTCATGTCTGCAATACTAGGGTACCTGCCCACCCACTGATGATAGGCCAATAGCCTTGAAACATGTCTGGGTGGTGGTACTCACTGAGAATAAGTAACAATAGTCTTCTCTATTAGTGAAGCGTTACTTATTTGAGGTAGTGCAGTATCATGGCAATATCTATGGTGGCACTAGAGTAAAACCATAAAAATTTTTGAACGGTTTGATCGAAACTTACTTATGCTACTTAGAAGGTTGATGTTGATCAAATTCTTGAGAAGCAGATTTTATTAAAGTCTATTTCTTGTTCTCTTTGTTCGTTCTCTATGTTTTTGAAACTGTGATTTTTCATTCTCTGTTTTTGAACTCATTCCTTTTCAACACGAGAGGCTTCTTCAGTAACTTTGAAGCATTTATAATATTACTACTCGCTGCTTACTCTACTGAATCAACGTTAGTGACTGAGTTGGCATCATTTGGGAAGTGACGTCATTTCCATATCTTAGTTGAACTTACTCTACTGAATCAGCTACTTACTCTACCGAATCGTTAGTGTCTGAGTTAGCATCATTAGCACCATTTAGGAAGTGATGTCATTTAAAATCTAACAGCCACCTAATAGGAAATGACGTTGATTGCATCATTTCTATAAAAAATTTTGTTAACAATCAATTGCTTCATTTTCATAAGAAAATTTCTTTACCAATTGGTTTTACTCCAGTGCCACCATAGATGCTTTCATGTCAAAAAACGAGTGAAATGTTAAAAGGGTTTATAGAACATGACTTGCAGAAATGTTACTATGCTCAGAAGAAACTTATGGAACAGCGTGTGCAAGCCCAAGTCAGTTATTTTGAAGGGGATAACTTGTAAAAACAGAAATATTTCTTTATATATTTATTTTATTGCAAAAGTCTCATTATTTAATACAGAAAAAATTATTACTTTTGTTTTTGCATTGCCTCACTCAAGTGCAGTGAGTGAGCGAGCGAGTATTTAGCTTAATGTTTAACACGTGGAAAAAGGAGAGAAATAAATTAGACCTAAAGAACGTTGAAGGAGAACTGTTGGTAAAAACCAATCACAATATGTTGTGCAAAGAATTTTACACATATGCACTAAAAAATGAAAAACTGTTAAAGAAAATTCACTCAAACAAAAAAAGTATTGCTAGGTAAACTTTCTATTTGATAAAAGAAATCAGATTTATTGAATCATCATAATCGTGAACTTGGTCTGGCTTAGGTCTTTTAAGACCTGTTCTGTTGTAGCTCTTTGAGGTAGTCTTGATCTCACCATCGTTGTCTTGGTTGACCAACATCTCTCTTGCCTGTAGGTTTATAATTAAAGGCTAATTTTGGGATCCTGTCTAGGTTCATTCTTTCTATTTGGCTGATCCATTTTTCCTGATACCGTTTTATGTCATTTACTATGTTACCCACTTTTAATTTCTCGCGGATATCTAAATTTCTTTGGTGGTCTAGTCTTGTAAAGCCTAATAATGGTCTTAAAAATCTCATGTGTGCTGCTTCTAGTTTGTATGCGTCTTTCTTATTTATGACCCAAGTCTCACAGCTGTAGACGAGGGTTTGTTTTGAAGTGATGTTGTGTAGTCGTAATTTTGTTTCAGTTGTCATTTGTTTCCCGAAGTGACATTTAATCGTTCCATTCATTTTATTATATTTTTGTAGTTTAGTGTGGGTGTCTTTCCCTTCATTTGATATTAAATTTCCCAAATAGGTGAAGTCAGATATTTGTTCTATTATTTTATCATCAATAACAATTTTGACTCTTTGTATGTTTTTTCCACATAATCCCATTGATTTTGTTTTTGAGGTGGAGATTTTCATCTCGTACTTTTTACCTATTTTATTAAGTTCATTTGCTGCTATCTGTAGTTCATCTTCGGATTTTGCAATTATTACTTGATCATCAGCATATAATATAGTTTGGATTTTATTCCTATTGTTCAACTGTATTCCATTGTTAATTGTTTGTTTCCATTCTTTAAGAATTTTATTGATGTAGATATTAAATATTGAATTTATTTATTGAATATGTATTGAAAACAATTATGTAAAACATTTGATGTTAATATTTATAAAAGTTTCCTTTAGTGTTTATAACTCTTGCAATAAAATTTTCCAAATTAAGCGAATTAAAGCACAGGCTATAATTTGGTTAATTTTATTAAAGAGTGACTATAATGCGAGTACCCCAAAAACGAAGAAAAATAAATATCCCAAACTAAGCATGAGTACCCAGAGATCAATTTTTAATCTGGTCACCCTACGTTACGACCGACTTCACAGTTTACACTAAACAGTGACATGACGAGAGCCCCGTGACATGATAATAGTGTGTTTCTGCCTTAACACTGGCAAACAATATTGAATGAATATAATCTATTCAAAAATAACTTTTTCTTGTATATATTTTTATTATTATTTTTTTTTTTTTTTTTTTAAGCTCATGGTCCAAAACGATGGATTCTGATCATTTTGGACCAAAAGTTCCTTGCATCATTGACGGAATTCAAACCTAGGACTTTTCCACCCAGTGTGGGGAAGATGGTGACAATACCACTGTGCTACCCATGCAGACGCACTAACAGAAAAGCCCAATAAACTGGGAACTGCAAGTTGTTTTTATTGTTTTATGGTAGTAACCACCAGAAATGTGCTCCTCCGCTCATGCTATCCTTCCTCACAAAATTTCTGTTCCAACAGAAAAATGTGAGCTCTTGAAAACGTGAGTCTACCTACAATATCACCTGCTATCTTGTGAATACAGTGAATGACAGCAGTGTCTCTCCAACCAATATAACTACAGTAAATGGAAATATAACTCTCACACATTTGATGTTTGACATTTTTAAGCTTCGTAAACTTGTATGTATTGCTGCGCAGATCTCCATGTTCAGCTTGGTGCTGGGTTTTGCATTCATCTGGTGTTACTCACAGACAAAATCGCACATGAGCTGATGCAAAAATTGCGTTATAATTTTATAACGCAATTTTAAGATATGTCGCCTTGAAGCAAATTCACGTTGCAGAAATACACATTATAGTTGAATTGACTAACTTTTATGGGCATTTCATACTACCTCAGTTAATCGATCTCAGGGAACAGTTGGATGGTTTTTCATCTAGCCAAATAGACAACCCAGCCATGGAATGCACACAATTTACAGACAAAATAAACTGTGAAAAATGTGTGAAATGCCAATGGTGTGCTGTTAAACAAAAGTAAAAAGAAAATAAGAAGTAATTTAATGTTATTTAATTGGTTGTTCAAAATGCTGCAAAGAGTAACAAGATTATTTGTTGATATGTTATTGTTTGTTTGTTATTTGGTTTTTAAGAGCATCAGCAACTAAGGCCATATTGCTCCGGGGATATGCGGTGGTCATTCCCTGACCTTTCTGCATCTTCCGTATTTGGTGGGTCACAGGCTTGAACCCCGGTCTAATCAAGAAGCGTGTGCTACGCACTGCTGCTCCTGCCCACCTGGCTACAGAGGCACCAGTTATTGATATAAAGAAGTACAAAAGTCGATGCTCATTTTCACTTGCTCCATTATTCATTGTTTTATTAATTCATCAAAAATAATTAAATTAATTCATTCAAAAATAATTTAAAAATGCTAAAAATATCTTCAGATGTTTTAATACGCTTTTTACTGTTATTAATGAAATGAATATAAATTTTCTAATGAATTTTTACATAAGTGTGAAACCTTGTCTTGTTTAATGGCGACATCTGAACGAGCTGCAACAGCAAGTGATCATTTTGTGTTAGAAAAGGAAATTTTAAAAACAAATTTAGAGCAAAAGTTGAATATTATTCACAGGTTTTTGAGCTGGGGGACCTTTCACAAAGTTTATTCATGCTGCCATCTGTTGTAAAAACTGCTTCCAAAAAAAGGAGCAGTATTTAGAAGTTCTGCCTAAAATGTTTATTCCATTGGTGTGACCAAAGTAACAAGAACAAGAAGCAATGTTATGAAATGGGTGGAAAAACTATTAGCTATCTGGACTGAGGATATGAATCAATAACATATATCCATTACTATGAGGATAGTTATGGACAAAACAATGAGTTTACATATGTGCCTATAGCAAGAATTTGGTGAGTCCGAGTGAAGATGTTAGTCATGGATGGTTTGAACACTTCAAATGCAATTTCCCTTTACACAAGAACTTGATAAAGAGAAAGTAAACCAAATTAAACAACTGTTTAAGCTAGTGAATATTGCACAAGATTTATTCATGCTGCCATCTGTTGTGAAATCTGCTTCCAAAAAAAAAAAAAAAAAAAAGGAGCAGTATCACTAGATCATGCACACTGTCAACAACTTCTGGAGTGCTGGACATTGCAGGTCTTCCACAGTGAGGGTCATTTTTCAAGCTCTCCTTCCTTTGTTTAAATTTTGCTTCCTATTTCTTAACCAATTGGAAGGGAACATCCTCCCCAATGTTGTAACCATATTCTCATGAAATTACCTTTGTGTTATTTTTTTTTTTTCCAAATATTGGATGACTTGCACATTGACTGATTTTGTTCATCTTTCCTCATTCACACAACTTTCTTGACTTTAGGACCTGTAATTAAAAAAAAAAGATGTTATTGAAACTGCATGAAACTTGATGAGTTACTGTTTGAAGTGTTTATACATTAAATGCAGAAATTTTTAACACTGCTACTATCCTTTCATGCTCATGCCACAAACTTTTCAAACACCCCTCATATTGTGTTTTAGAATCACTAAAGTTGTCATTTTGAGTGTGTTTCATTATAAAAAGATCAGTATATTGATTCAAGTGTGATAAGTTGAAATTGATACAGTTTCTTTTCCTTTCATTAGAATTCTGGATCGAATTGGGGCACGTGCATTGTCTGGTCACCTGCGGACATTTGCTGATTTTCTGGTTTTTGAATTTGCTAATTCTGTCGGTGGACAACATGTTAATAAGGTGAATATGTTTCATTTTGTTAATTTTATGATATATTCTGTTTTAATTCATTTTATGCAATTTAATTCTTTAAGAAAGCACTTAAACTGTATTTTTATCTCCTCGGGTTTGGTGGACCCGGTTCAAAGGTCAACTAATAAATTCTATAATTTTTACTCTGTGGACACAGCTGAAATTTGCTATAGGTGAAGCCAGAACTGTTTTCTTCGATTTTCCCACTTCAATTTTCAAAAATTTCTATTGAATTTCGCGCAAATGACAAAAATGTGACATCGAGTGTGTATTTTTTTAGGCCTTTTTCCCCCCCACCCGAATTAACCTATGGCTTATGAAACCCGATATCTGATTCGTTTGTTTGTTTTGGAGCGGGAGTTTCTGTTTACAGAGCGAAATTGTTTTTGTGGAGTGAGGTGTGAGAATGAAGCTGGCGGTTACGTCACCTTTCCTAGATACAGCTACATCGAGAGAGGGTCAAACGGCGTTTTATGTCTCCGCGCGGCTACCGGACGCTAAGAAAATAAACAAAACACGGACGAGCTACTGTTAGTCGATAAAGCGAAACAGTAGCAACAACTATTTATTTATTGGGGCGAACAGATCGTATTTCCTTTCTTCAACGTGTATTACTCTTACGAACAGAAATTCATGTTGGAAAAACTGGGGTAAAACTGATAAGCATTAGATAAAAAAAAAAAGTTTGCTTTATTGTAATTGATTTCAGTAAACAATATCGGAACAGCAATTTCCTGGGTTTGATCTTCTAACGAAATTTCGAGAAAATATTTCTATTTATAGCTGCGTTATGAACTTCGAAAACTGGTGCATCGAAGGAAAGAAAAAAAAAATCATCCGCTACGAATAACGTGTTATTTCTTGAAATATCTTCTTCACAAAACTACAAGATTTCTAACTATACAAAGCTAACAAATTGACTAACGGCTGCTCAAAAAGTATCGTAAGAAAATATTTGCTTGTGATGTCATCGCGAAAATATTTGTGATGTCATCGCAAAGGGAGAAATTCTGTTTTAGTACAGAAGACTAATAAATCCACGGTCATCTGCTGTTCAGAGCTGTAATAAAAAGAAAAACCCCGCTGAAAAATAGATTTTCTCCCCATCACTTCTCTTGTTTTGCTATGGTTTATGGCGAGCAATTTCACACAATCAAATCCGTGACTGCTAAATGCGGTGCGGTTTCTTGTATTCTCTCTCTCTATTTCGGGATCTCTGACCAAGTGGTCATCCCGGAGTATAAACAGAAAATTTGTTCATCAGAATGCTGCCCACCAATGGCACCAATTATCAACTCTTTTACTGCCCTTCTAATTTTCAATATATGCAGAAAATCGAATTGGGCAAAATTCAAAGGTGCTACTTCAATTAGGAGCAAAAACGGTTTCCCGCAATAAAACAAATTACTTTCAGAACAATAAAAGGACAGCTACTGATAAGTTCCTGACTGGAAGGAAGTGTCCACAATAAGACATCTGTACAAGGTGGTCACTCAAAGGAAAGTAACCATAGTCATTTGTATTGAAGGACAAGCTAATACAGCGATGTTTGAAAAGTATAATGCAGTTCACTTGCCACTATTTCGAGCTCGTGACCACCGTATTTGGTGGTCACGGGCTTGAATCCCGATATAATCAAGAAGCGTGTGCTACGCACTGCTCCTGCCCTGGCTATGGAGGCGCCGACATATAATGTTCTGGGCTGTGTGAATATTTTGGAGGCCAGCAGTTTTTCTTCATTTGATGACTTTATTTCTTTTCGATATAGTCACGCTTTCAGTGTGTGTTGCTGTGATATGTTCACGTTCTCAAAAATCAGCGTCATCAACGGTTTTTGCCAATTTATCAGTTCCTATGCATCTAGTAACAGTCCACAGAATCTGGAATTGTAGATTTCCCTACAATCATTTCTGCTATTTTTATTCTTTCATCCGTTGAAGAAGTTAGCACTTATGAGAACTTCGGCATCTGTGATGAAACATTCATTGCGACTTCAGCATCTGTGATGAAACTAATTAGAAAAGTTGCCAAAATTATTATGTTCTTGAGAATTCATAATATATTTTTTTTTAAACTCAAACTATGCAAATATCATGATACAAATAAAAATAATTATTTGAACTTCCTTTGGTTTTACTGTGTTAAAAATATGACAACCGAAATTTACTTTTTTTTTTTTATTTGCATAAAATATCAAAAAATTACAGCTATTATAATTTCATAAACAAGAGACAAATTAAGTACTACAATAAAAAAGTGAACACAATCAGATCTTGGAAAGCCTTGCCTTTTCAGTTCAAACTCAGTAAGGCGAAACAGGAAACAATCATACCTGCAGAACAAGACTTTCACTTGCAATATCAAAATTCAATTGCACAGGGCAAGAATACACTGCACACAAACCTTATTCGTGAAAGATTATTTATTGATAAATTGCTTGGATATCATACAATATAATATATTGTTTACTTAGAAATAATAATTACACAAGATCAGGATTTCATTCATAATAACATTGCCAAGTTAGGGACTGTAACCACTTCAAAGTAGTTACAGCTCTGGACCTTTGACAATCTACCCTAAGGGTTTTTTTTCCAAAAGTGAATGAAAGGAACTGGAAATTTCAGGAAAATGAACCCTGTTTTCCTTCTTTTGGCAAACAGCTACTCTGTCAGCACAAGAGAAGTGAAATTACATTTGCAGCTCAGAATGAAATTCAGGCATCCAAACGTGACACTTTATGGTGAATTTTTCGGGCACGTGTGTAATAATGAAAATTCGATTTTTCCCTCAATTTTTTGATGGTATCAAATGCATATCAAGGCAATATCGAAGTATTCAATAACAATTACTTACAATTTCCTAACCCGTTACTACGAGACGAGTAACGGATTGTGAAAACAATGCGTAATTCGTAGCGTATTTTTTTCGTTTGCACACCAGGTGAGATGCATGCGAAGTTCCTTCGACATCAGTTTTCAAAGTATATAACGCAGCTATGAATAGAAAATTTTTTTTGAAATTTCGTAAGAAGATCAAATATACATCCATGAAATTGCTGTTCCGATTTAGTCCTCTAAAAACAATTCAATAAAGCGAACTTCTTTTTTTATGAAATGCGCATTTTGGTGATCAGTTTTACGACAGTTTCTTTTTTCCTTCCGTTTCCAGTATAGCTTCCAATAGACGAATTTCCTTGATTTTTTTGTTAGTAGATACAATACATACTGAAGAAAAGAAAGAAGACATTTTTGTTCTTCAAAACCAATTCGCTGCAATTCTTTCGTACAGCAATTACGAAAAGCAGTAAAGCAACTGTTGTGAGAGAGCCATGCAAATTAGTGTTCGCAAGTAATGATGCTCAACTGTTTGTTTTCCACAAAAATTGTTTACAGTTTTATTTTCCCCTTGGATCACCTTGGTAACGCTAATGACGTAAGCTTGACCAGTCAATTATCTCTCCGCATCTGTTGATTCGTTTTAGCCAGAGGCGCAAATTTTTGAACTAATGAAGTAACGCGTTTTATTTTCAAAGCTTGGATCTTGTTTTGCTGACATCAAAATTTAATAAATTGAAATGTGATCGTACATTTTTGCTGTTTCAGAGTGAATTAATAGTTTTTGCTGAGCGCAAAAGGTAGGAAATCAAAGAATATACTTCTGTTTATGTATATTGAGAGTTTCAATTTTGTAAATTGAGTAGAAATTATGGAAATTATTAGTTTCTCTCGGTGGGGGGCAATTTTCAAGTGAGATTGAAAATTAGGGTTATGGGGGAGGCGATAAAAGTACGGTTAATGGAAAGGGTTTCTACTCGTGTTATAGATAAGAAAGGGGAAGAAAAATTCCTCACCTTGTGATTCCTTCCCCCATGGTACTCTATCCTTAGTTGAAGTTGCATTGCAAATAAATAGCACTTTCGCTTGTAACGTGAGGTCACCCAGATACAACAGCAATATTGACCCATTGATGATTTTAATCACACAATGGGAGATGTAAACTAATTCAATTAAAAAAAAAAGTTTTTAAAAGCTTCACCCCCATGTTAAAGTATAAAGAATTTGAAATGAAAGGATTTAAACATTTTATAGATAGTTCAAAGAAAGGACAAAAATCCCCACGCTGGCATTGATCTTCCTTGTTGCCATGAATTAACCACATTGAAGTTGGCAACCCAATAATAACCATCAAAATAGGGTGGTGACACTTCATTTTCAAATAAAAGACTTGAGCTTGTGCAAAGTATAAACGTCATTTGCATTCCACATAAGACAAGTCCTGTTATAGTGCAATGCCAGAGTAATTCATTGTAAGATCACAACCTCAGATCAATTCCTTTTTTGTCCTTTCTTTGCCTGCTTATAAAACATAGGTGTAAAACGTTTCCATTGAAATACAGTAGACTCTTGATTTTCCAGGGTAGATGGTAAAAAAGTATTCCTGGATAATCAATTTCCCGGTTAATCCAAAAATACAGTAAGTCCCCGACATACTTAAGAGATACGTTCCAGGACTTCTGTAAGTCGAGATTTGTGTAACTCAGGAATGGCTAATAAAATATTGCTGCTATATCCCTGATATGCCAAAATTACATAGGCGCATTATAGCCAAAGTAGCTTATGCACCATCAAACCCCCATATCAACAACAATCAAAATTACATAAATAACGTAATGTAAGTCCGAAGCTACGTAAATCAGGGACTTGCTGTATCGAAAAATGTTCAGAAAACTACGTAAAAAGTATGGTGGTAGATAAAGAGCTTACCACACACTACTCGCATGTCCAATGCGATGCTTCCCTTACTTTTTACAATGTCGCGTATGGTTTGGTCACCAATGTTATAATGATTCTTTAGAGATTTAACGGATGCACCGTTTTCAAACTTTTGAATAATTTCAAGTTTTTGTTTAAATGAAAGCACAACTCTTGCGTTTGCCCATCATTTCCGCAATTTCTAAACAAAAAAAGAAAACAAGTTACTGTAAAAAAAAATTCCGACATCCTTAACATGCATAACAAAACAAAATTTGTCCTTTTGCGGTGCAATGGAACACAACAATTGACACGACGCACTAGAACAAACTAAACTTTTTTTTTTTTTTTTTTTTTTGAGCGGTGGGTGTGAAGACAGCGGGGGTTTGCAAGATAATAGGCACACTAATCTCCTAATGACGACTTATAACGCCGCTTCTTGTCGCTTATTTACGACTTGCAAAACATCTGTTTATTACTTGAATTTTAGGATTTCTGGATTTTTTTTTTTTTTTTTTTTAATTTGGAATCTTGAAGTGTCCTGGTAAATCGAGAGTCTGCTGTAATTTGTGTTAAATAAAACTGAAGCTTTCTGAAGCCCTTGTCTACTAGTGAACAAGAAATGGCATGAGCTCTGTAAACATCAAAACTGACAGTTTAATTAGTGCAGTATCAGATGAAAGATTAGCAGCCAAGAAACCAGATTTTTATATACTAGCATGAAGGCAGATAGCCATTAGACATGTGCTCAAAATATCAGAACACTTATGAAATACAGTTGTGATATGCTTTCCTTTATTAATATATTTATATAATTTTATATTTATGTATAGTTGACTTGGCACATTATAGCCTCAGATGCTAATGTGCCATAAAGCCTTTAAACAACCAACCAACCCAACATTTATGTATAATTTACTGTCTTCATTAGTTATTTTTATCTTAGTATTTTTGTGTTATTGTTTAGAGATATAGAGGCAATTAATTAATTGTCTATATATATCTCTTGAAATTTAATAATAAAATACCCCTAATCAATTTACTGTATATAAATGGAATATATATTAAATATAAATAATTATTTTAAATTCCTTGAACTTAAATGTGGCAATGTATTCTAATTTCTGGGCAGCTAAAGAACACTATCTGTTCTCTTGGTAACTTGCTACCTCTTGATAAAATGAGACACCTAGCAAATCACCAATACATATTTTGGCTGTTTGTTTGTTATTTGGTTTTTAGGGGCATTAGCAACTAAGGCCATATTGCTCCGTGAATATGCAGTGGTCACTCCCTGACCTTACCGCATCCTCCGTATTTGGTGGTGACGGGCTCGAACCCCGGTTTAATCAAGAAGCGTGTGCTGCGCACTGCTGCTCCTTCCCACCTGGCTATGGAGGCGCTGTTTTGGTTGATTAATGCAGTTATTTTTTTCTTGTAAGTTTTTATTTGTGATTTCAGCATACACTCTGTGGGAGGGAGTCAAAATTTATTATGTTCTTAATTTTAAAATGTTACCTACCTCTTCAATTTAGAATATCAAGTTCAGTGTAATTAATTGCTGACTGGGTATCATTAAAATTTTTGTTTAATAATGTAAAAATTATTATATTAAGAGTATTTTTAAAATTTTCTGATTTGGTTTCTCAACTTTTATATTTCATTCACCTTTCAGTGTATTGATGCTTTGAATGATTTAATATGGAAGTGCTATGTGATTCAGTTGGATAGACTGATTCTTTGCCTGGTAAGAAATCCTTTTCATAATAGTTGTATTTAAATTTTTTTGGTAACTTTCATTTCCTTAAATGGTTAATTGGTTTTAACTTCCTGAAAGAAAGTTAAACAAACACTTTTAAAAACAACCGTGTGTGTGTGTCTGTCTGCGTGCGTAAAGGTGAAAACACCTTTATGTGTGATTTGACCTTGATGCTCAGATGTGCAGAAAGTGCACTTCTAAACAGATATTAGTTGGATTGCACTTGCTAACTGCATTTACAGTAGGATATTGTTATCCAGTAAGCATCAAAAGAAACATGTGGTAACATGATATGATGGTTTGTTTTCAATGTCAGCAAGGATGTGTATATGGATTTTTTTTTTTTTTTAATTCTAATCAGTTTTTCCCCTAGATTTCAGATTCTTGTATTCATTGTAAATAATGGCAGAATTATAACTATGGATTTTAAGAGAATTTAATCCAGACACATTAAGACTAAAAAGAAACAAATGAGTTTGCACTAGAAGCATTACCTTGCTAAGTAAATAAAGTCTTAAATTTTTTTACCATTATTTTGGCCAACTTGCACAACATCATTTATTCTCACAATATAAGTAATAAGGATTATTACTTATATTTTCCAAATTTATTGATTGTAATAAAAGTAACATGGCACACAGGAACATACATGAGGTGTTCAAAAAGTTATCTATGTTGATCATAAATTAATTATACAGTGAAGTATAGAGGAACAGAAAAGATTTAAAATAGCCAACCCAAGGCTATATTTTTTCCAAATTTATTGATTGTAATAAAAGTAACATGGCACACAGGAACATACATGAGGTGTTCAAAAAGTTATCTATGTTGATCATAAATTAATTATACAGTGAAGTATAGAAGAACAGAAAAGATTTAAAATAGCCAACCCAAGGGAAAAACACTTGAAATTGGAACAGCAGGAGGCCATCATCAGGTTTTTTATGAAAGAAAAGAGTGGACCAAATGTTTTTTATGAAAGCATGGTGGCACTTTCTGAATATCAGATAAATTTGTTATCACTTGACTCTGTCCATAGTCAGTTTTGCTAGATGCCAAAAATGCTCATACTTCTTCAGAAACAGTGTAGGACTCAAATTTGTGAAGAAATTTTACACGTGCATGATGAAGATCTGAAGGAGTTTCTTTCAAAAATTGTAACTGGTGAAGAAATGTGGCTTCATTGCTGAAATCCAAAAAGAAAACAGGAGTCCATGCAATGGAAACACCATGGGTCACCACTGCCCAAAATATTCAGGACTCAGCCCTCTGCCCAGAAGATCATGGCTACCATTTTTTGAGATATGGAAAGAACTCTTTTGATAGAATGCATGCAGTATCGTACAGGAATAGAAAAGAAGGAAATTGATACAAGGTGCCTTGCATCTTCATGACAAGACTCCTATACATAAGTTCCATAAAGAAATTGCTACTCTGAGAGATGCAGGCTCCAAGAATAAAATCAACCACCCCTTCAGTCCAGACAACCCCCCTCCCTAGTGATTATTTCCACTTCAGAAATCTGAAGAAATGGGCAGATGGGCATGGACATCAGTTTTCAAGTGATCTCAAGGAAGCTGTAAATGGCTATCTCAGGTATTTCCTCTTTTCCCTCAAAATGGACATTTATTTAATACAAGGTACAAGGATATAAATAGGCTGTGTTGTTTTTTATTACTGAGGTAGATAAGTTTTTGAGTCTCTTCATAGTTATATTACTTTTCAACATAATGCATTTTTTTCTAGACATAAAATCACATTTTTCAACTTAAAATACACCTCCTGCAATAAAAATTTCCAGTTATCTCCTTTAGTAGATAGCCATGTACAAAATGCTACCCAAAAAGTTATGAGAATATTCATTTAACAATGCTACATATGATAGTACAAATTTTTCCAGTTAGCTGGTGATAGAGTATATTTTTGCAGTAGTTTTACTCATCGCATAACATTTGTTAACTCACAATAGCATCTGCTTCAGAATGACTTTCTACCACAGCTCATGACAACTCGGCTTCCTGTGGATGCTGAGTGATTTATGCAAGAACGTGCCATGCTACAAATGACTAATGTTAAAAAACCAAATACTTTGGATTTTTTTCCCCTCACATATTGTCATACTGTTGTCTTGATTATCAGAACTGCAGTGTTATTTTTGGCCACTCTAAGATCAGACTTGAATCCGTGACTTTTTTTTTGTATGGTTTCTTGAAAGAGAAGTTGTTCTGCAGAAAACCTGCTATGCTCATGGACTTGAAAACCATGATTGTTCAGTTGTGGTGCAAAATTGACATATCAGAGATATGTCATTACAAACATTGACATGTACATTCAAGACCTTGTTTGTAAAAATGGAGGACATAATGAACATATGGTAAAATAAGAATGTTTTCGAAGAACCTGAGCATGAAATGTTTGTGACAATTAAAGAATAACTGAGTTTCTTAGGAAACATTTAAATGTGTTTAACATTTCACCATTTATGTTCTGATAGTTCTGATAGTCATGTATAGGAAGCTATTTAGTGAAGATACATGCAACATGCCCTCTGATTTTTTTTAAAGTAATTTAAAAAAAAAAAAAGGGTTTTCATCAAGTTTTGTTTCAGGCTTGGTAAAACAGCTTCAGAAACACATTTCAAACAGCCTTTAGAGAAGATGTCTCATTAAAAACACAGATTCAATCAGCAGTTAAAAGAAGACTTCTCGTGCTGTCTTGTCTTTCTGTCTTTGTAACAATTTATGGGCAAAACCAAACACTACAATGTTCACTTCAAAAATTTTTTGTGTGCGTGATGATAGTATTTTGACATTAGCAAGCTTATGCATTGAAGAAATATTCAAGGTTGCAAAAATGAAGGAACAAAAGGATGTACGGAATGAACAAGATATGACACCATTTACTGAATTTGGAGAGAGAGAGTTGCTGGCTTTAAGGCTGCCTTTGAAGACAAATATGCTAATAAAACTTGATGATAACTTGATCAATTAGAGAAGAAATTGCTCCTAATTCAACAGACATCTCTCCTGCTGGAATATTTTAGTATTAATATTAATAGTGGCAAATTATACAAGAAAACAAGATTATACAGCATCAGCCAAAAAAAAGCCAGCACTTTCCATGTCACCTGTTCATTCTCTCTAACAGTTTTTATAGATAAAAATTAATTTTTGTTATGTATGAAAATACTTTAATTTTAATTAACAACAGTACTTTTATGTTGTTTCACCTTGTTGTTTTGTTAGCTATTTATATAGTTTAGGGAACTATTTATATAGTTCAGACACACACACACAAAAATGTTTTGTTGTTTTACCTTGTTTTTTATTTGCTACTTATGTATTTTATATATATATATATAAACTGTTGCATTATATATGTATATATGGTAAGACCCCTGTATCTGCAGGGAATATGTTCCAAGACCTACCATGGATATAAGCAAACACCTGCTGACCCCATATATATCACGTGATTTTCTGGTACATACATATGTACATATAATAAAGTTTAATTGATAAATTAAATACACAGTAAGACATTACCAAAAAAAAGAAAAAATCAACCAGAATTCATAAAATTCAAGTAATAACTAGAATAGGTATAAATAGATATTTGTGCAAGTTGTTAAATAAGCAACAAGAACCGGCGAAGTCATCATTGGGAGATTAGTGTACCTATTATCTTGTAACCCCCGCTGTCTTCACACCTACCGCTCAAAACAAGAAAAAAAAGAGACCAGATGTTTAGTTTAATTTAATGCGTCGCGTTGCTTGTTGTGTTCCATCACACCGCAAAGGGACAAATTTTGTTTCGTTATTTATGTCAGGGATGTCGGATTTTTTTTTTTTTTTTTATGGTAACTATATATTTATATATATATTTTTTATTTTTTTTTTTGTTTGGAAATTGCGAAAATGACAGGCAAACGCAAGAGTTGTGCTCTCGAATTAAACAAAAACTTGAAATTTTTCAAAAGTTAAATGGTGCATCCGTTAAAAATCTCTAAGAACTATTATAATGTTGGTGACCAAACCATACGCAACATTTTAAAAACGAAGGGAAGCATCATATTGGACACGAGAGTAGTATGTGTTAAGTTTTTTGTTTTTTTTTCCCTGGTTAACTGCGAGTAACTGAATCAGCGGATACGGGGGAACAACTGTGTGTGTATATATATATAAAAACACACATACTTATGTATTACACACATAAGTATAAAATATTTATGTATTACATACATAAGTATACGTGTGTGTGTGTGTGTGTGTGTGTGTGTGTGTGTGTGTGTGTGTGTGTGTGTGTGTGTGTGTGTGTGTGTAAAAACACACACACATATACAAATTTCTTTAAGGCTGTCTTTAATCTGTGCTCTTCGTAAACTTTTTTAGGCTCTTCGTAGTTTTGAGGGTAATGAAGCTCAGGTGTGTTTTTTCATCATTCAGATGTTACTTTTGAGACCAAATGACTTCAAGAACAGAGTGTATGACTTTGTAAAAGAGGTAAGAATTTTTAAAAAGTCTGTACAGCACGTATAGCACGTGTTTACACTACACGAATTCGATCAAACACGATTTATAAATAGGGGAACGATATCTTATATAACACGAACCGAATTCGCTTATGCACGATTCGCCTTTGTGTTTGCAAGAAATGGCAGTCGAACGCGGAATCACCCCAACCGAACGCAACATGATAGGAATGAAGAGAAGATTCTAAAAATGTATTTATGTTTTTTATATCAGTGAAGGGGAAACACATTTCCCCTTCACTAAAATCGCAAATGCAATTAATCGAGTTTACTACCAGTTTATAACAGATTCCACTAGCAGAAACGCAACTGGAAATTGTTTTTATTGTTTTATGGTAGTAACCCCTAGAAATGTGCTTTAGTAAAATGTGAGGTGTTAATAGTGTATCTCACCCTTTACGGTGTTGTTTATTCAGTTGCTACACACGCGCAGCTTTGTTTATGGGTATCAAGCGTGCCTCCTCGTTTTGTAATTGTGATTTGTTCCCTAAAAATGAGTAAAATACTTAAAAGGTGTGAAAAGGAAGCGTCCTGGTGAAGACACTGCAGATTCAGAGAGAAAAAGAAAAGCAATATCGATAAACAGAGGCGGACTGGGTCAAAAATTCTTACCCGGGAAAATTTATAGTGGCCTCATATTAGCGTTTATGGCCAAAATCACACCGGCCTCTGACCCACCGGGGTTTCCCCGGTAATGCTTATGGCCAGTCCGCCTCTGTCGATAGAGAAAAAAATATGAAATTGTGAAATGCTTTGAGCGAAATGAAAGACCATGTGATATTGCACGTGCTACAGACCTAAATGAGGCAACGCCGAGAATTACAAAGAATGCAGAGAAAATAAAAACAACTTTCATAGCAGGAACAACTCAAAGTGTAATTAAAATCCATTAGATTAAGACACAAAGAATTGGAAGAGATGGAACGCCTATCATCTGTTTAGATAGAAAATCAAACAAAAAACAAGTTTGCTTACGATAGAAGTAAAAGCATTAGCAATATTTTATTACGTAATAGTCGTAATAAAATGCGTAAGTATTTTATTACGATTATTTATTGTGTTTGGTAATGTTTTGGTTACAAATGTGTGTTCAATCTTGGATGGTCGGCACCTAACCCCATTTTTCCCATAGGGCCTGTTGTTTATATTGCACGATTTTGCATTGCACGAGGGTTTCTAGCAACTGTCGTGCTATACGAAGACTGACTGTATTATGGAGAGTATATTATTACATAATATCTATGTTTTCCATTGCCATCAGAAAATGTAAAATATACAGCTAAATGCTACTTACATACAGTACCACTTGGCTAAGCCAAGTTAAAAAAATAATAATAATAAATATAAAAATTTTATCACATACCTACATGAACAAATCAGAAAATTCTAAATTTTATAAATTGATGTTTTTTTTTGTTTTTTTTAGTATATTGTATGTAATCTCTTCTGTAAAATGCAAATTATTTACTCACACAAGAAAACAGTTTTAATTCCATACAATAAAATAAAATTTCACAAATCTAATCAAACATTCATTTTTCCAGCTGTTCTAAAGCAAACTGGTTACTAGTTAACACAAACACTGTGTGAAAAACTTTTTTAAATCCCAATCACGAGAGATATTAGAACCTACAGTACCCAGTACCATGCTTGGGCTGGAGGTTGAAAGACTAAAGAAGATATTAGTTGACATTAGACTTGAACTTCTGTAGACTGTAATTTTCAGGAAATACGAATGAAGGAAGGTTGTTCCAGAAAATGACAGTTGAATGAATAAACAAGAAAGATGAAAAGTTGGTTCTGTGAGTTTTAAGTTGGACAGTAAATGGATGTTGGCTGGTGGCAGCACGTGTTCGGACTGTTTTGAAAGAGAGAGCGGGAATTATAAAAGCCAATTCAGAAGAACAGTGCCCATGAAAGTATCTGTAGAAAAGACATGCAGCAGAAACAGTACGCCTATGAGACAGCGAGTGGAGAGAGAGAGAGAGAGATTCTGTTAGAGAGGAGTCATTAATTAACCTAACTGCCCTCTTCTGAATGGAATCTAGAAGCCTGAGAGAGAGGTTTTGGGGGCACCACCCCAGATGTGGGAACAATATTCCATGGTAGGGCGGATTTGTGATTTGTACAGAGTGAACAGCTGTTTGGAAGAAAAGTAATGCCAAGAGCGAAAGAGAAAACCAAAATTCCTAGAAATCATTCCTAGGAGCAGAAGAATTCTTTTTCCGAGATATAATACTGAGTTTTAGAAGGTTCGAAATCAACCAAGTTGTCTTTGCCCCACTGGAGAATTACCTGGAGATTTGCATTTGAGGAATTGGTAGCTGATTGAGCAGGGCAAGGTTTTTCAAAATGGGAAGTGGAATGCAATGTGCTATCATCGACAAAACTATGGATAGGATTTCCAGTCAATGGAAGAAGGTAATTAATATACAAGAGGAAAAGAATGGGGGAAAGAACTGAACTTTGGGGGACACCAGCATTAGTGGAGAAGTTAGAAGGCAGAGAGCCATCTACCATCACCATCAGTGAGCAATCAGAGAGAAAACTGAATAACCAGTTACAAAAAACAGTTGGCAAACCATAAGATGGAAAGCTTGTTTAGAAGACCTTTGTGCCATACACGATCAAAAGCCTTTGAGATGTCAACTGATTGTGTTTCACCAAACTTTTCCATTGAATTTGTCCATAATGGTAACATTCACCAGTGGATCGATACTGAGAGTATCCATACTGGCGATCATTGATCAGACGGAAGGTTTCTAGGTAGTTTAAGAGTTAGCGCTTAATTGATTTCTCCATTACTTTAGAAAGAGTAGAAGTAATTGCAATGGGACGATAATTGGATGGGAGGGATTTGTCACCCTTTTTAGGAACTGGCTGGATATGAGCAAATTTACAAGCAGAAGGAAAAACACTTTTGGAATAAGAAAGTGAAAAAAGGCGGCAAAGAACAGGAGTAAGTTCAGGAGCACAGGTTTTGAGAACAAGTGGAGAAATACCGTCAGGACCTGGAGCTTTCTTAGCATCGAGATTCGACGGAAGACCACAGGAGGCATTGAATGGAGCGTGTTGGGAATGGTGGGAGGTGTTTTACCAAGATCATTAATACATGAGTTGGAAGAAAAATAGAATGCTAGCAGGTCAGCTTTATCCTTGGCTGAAGTGACAACAGAACCATCTGATTTTGAAAGAAGTAGGAGCAGAGATGGGCAAAAGTTGCGGCCAATAGCTTTGGCAAGAGACCAGAATGCTTGGCTACCATTAGGGTAAGAAGCAAGTTTTGTACACTTAGCTTGTTCAAATTCTAGTTTGGAATGATTAATGACTGCTTTACAATTGTTACGAGCTTTGGTGTAGGCAGAAAATGAAACTGAAGAATTGGAAACAAACCAATTATGATATGCAACATTCTTCTCTTGAACAGCCTTAGCACATGTATTGGAAAACCAAGGTTTAGAAAAGGATGAGATTTTAATGTGGAATAAAGGATTCCATTCCTACAAGAATAATTTCACTGACACGATCAGAGCAAACATTGACATCAGAAGTTTTGAAACAGTAGTCCGACCAAGGAAAAGAAAAAAAGAAATCTCGCAGGTCATCCCATTTTGCATTCTTGTAATGCCAAACAATATGAGGTTGGGAATAGCCATGAGATAAAGGCTCCATTGGAGAAGAGACAATCACCAAGTTGTGATCTGAGGTACCTAAAGGACCACTCACTTCAACCGTGTACTTAGAAGGGTTGTTTGTAAGAAAAAAGATCAAGCGTGTTGGCTGTATGGTTAGAATTGTCTGGTATTCTTGTAGGTAAATGTACAATATGTGCAAGGTCATTAGAAATTGTAAAAGCCTCAGCATCTCGACCAGCTTCATAGGTGTAACTAGAAAATGGAATCCAGCTGGAGTTGTGAACATTAAAATCACCAAGGAAAATTACCTCACTGTTAGGAAAGTTGGACTGGAGAAAGTCAGGTTGCAAAGAGAGGAAGTCAAAGAGCTCCAAGTGATTAGTGGAGTTGGGAGAATGGTAGAGACAGCAGATGAATTTGACACAATGAGGTAGAGAGATTTTAAGCCAGAGAAGATCAAAGAGAGGAGATTCCAAATTACCAATTCTCTGACAGGGAATATCAGAATGAACATATTCACAATACCACCTTTGAGGCGAAAGAAATCATACAACGAGTAATTTGGACAACTGAGCAGTATTTGAATCAACCAATAACTGAGATTCTGTCAAAAAAAGTACATGGAGTTTGGCAGACTGCAAGTGGAAATGGGCATCGTTGAGATTAGAATTGAGACCACGTATATTTCTGAAATGAACTAGGAAGTGTTTGGGAGGTTTAGATCTTTTTGCAGATAAGCTTACTCTATTAGTTTGACAATTCATGGTGTATTCAATGGTATGAAAAATTGGGGGGGGCATGCTGTATGATGTAACGAAATTTTTGGATATAGCGTTTATTTTGGATATGCTGGGGGGGGCACACACTACTCGGACTCCCTCCAGTCACCATCTGGCAGAATAGAGGTAGCAAGATTTTACACTAGCTGATTGGGAAGCCTCTTAAAGAGTTACCAATAGGTTCGGTCGAGTATACTAACTAACTAGCGGCTGGCCTGCGAACACCATTTTAGAGCTGTACCCTCGAAATGTAAGGAAGATTGGATCTCTCTGTGATGTTCATCGTAACCTCAAAGTCATCAGTCATACTGCATGATGGAAAAGTTGATCGGAGCTTAACTCTGGAGACTAAACATGGGTTCCACCACTTCAGGACTCCAATAAGCAAAGTGGTGGTATTGCACCGGTTGATGAGAGTCATCTACCACCTAGTATTGCCTGGTCACACAGAGGGGTGACATTCCTCCATGTGGTGTGGGCGCCACACCTCGACCCCTGCTTACGTTGGTTCATACCTGGGTGGTCACCCACAGTGTGCTTTTGCATGGAGGTTATACCCCGGATTACTAACAGTCCCACCATCGTAAAGGTGCAAGCAGAGGATTTGGCTGTCACAGACCGTCTGGACTTCACCAAAATTGGGTCTACTTGACTTGAATGTCACCCGAATATCAGCCATCAGCGTTTTAGACTTCCATGTAGCCAGTACAGCTTGTCTGGCATATCTGAGAGAATGTCTGTGACATCCACTGCTCTAATTTGATAAACTTTTGCAGCTCTAACAATAAAAGATTCTTCACATTTTAAATAAGAATGCTGAAAATTTAGAACAGTATTAAAAAGAGTATTTGACTTAAAATTTCTCTTTAATACTGGCATTGTTATCTTCTAAAGATACTTCAAGCCCATTTAAATCAAAACAGACATATTTTAGTTCCTTGAACTTTGAATTAATGAGGATGTACTGCATTAATAGTTGCTTACTTGATGTTTGCAGCAATTTTTAGTGTGATGTTTACTTTTACATTGGTGAATAAATATTATTGGGGGGGGGAGTGCTGTTTCTTTTCTTTTTTTTATATAGTTCTAAATTTTTAAAACTATGTTTTTTAATTACTGAGCATGTCCACTTGCATATTACTATATTTATCTTTTAGAATTCTCCAGAACATTGGAAGCAAACAAACTGGCATGAAAAACATTTAGCATTCCATCGGGTAAGTTTCATATCAATGCTTATTTAAGAAATATGATTGATTTGTTTTGTAATAGCAGTATAAAGTGAAAATTAAAGGTGGTAAGAATTTTATCTTTCAAAACGGTGGATTACCATCAAAATAAGACTTAAATATAGTGAGAAGCAAAAAATGGCAGACCAGCACTAATTGCAAGAAAGCATATTTTCTTATGTATCAGTTATATAGTTAAGTACCTACATGCTTTTTGTTCCTATTTAACTTGATTCTCAAACTTGGCTAAGAAGCAGAGAAAAAAAAGTAATTATAATCAGATTTCTCACAGTAAACTTCAAAAAACTGCTTGAAAAAATAAATAAAAATTCTTGAAAGCTGTTATCAGATTGATGTTGGCCATAATAACTAATCGTGAAATGACAGTTTGCATTTCCATCATTGAAAATGGAATTCCCCGACATAATGGACAGAAGGTAAGTATCTTAACTAGAGCCCAAAATGCTATGGCATAGAGAAAAGTTTCGATATTTAAATATTCATTTAATTGCCATATTTCATATAATAAGAATATAATACTGTGTAAAAATTAGTGAAAACATTTTATATATATATATATATATATATATATATATATATATATATATATATTATTTTTTTTTTTTTTTTGTATGAAAACCCCAAACACAAAAGGTATCAAAACCTATAGTACTTAGTACCGTGCATGGGTTGAAGGAAAAGTATGGGGAGAGGGGGATGCCAGAAACTTTGCTCTAGAGACTAAACATGGGTGGTTCACCACTTCAAGCCTCCAATAAGCAAAGTGGTGGTATTTTACCGGTTGATGAAAGTCATCTACCACCTGCATATATACAGGGTGTCTCAAAAATACACGGCAAACTTCAGGAATGAGTTCCTGATACGTAGACAATAAAAATATTTTATAATCACATCACCTTATAGTAATTGTTTAAAATGTCCACCTTCTGCCTGAATACAGGCCTCACATCGACTTCTCATGGACTCGCGAAGATGCCAAATTCCTGGCATGTTTCGTATTGTCTCACAACCTGCCACAATTCAATTGCCGAGAATTTCCACATCAGCTACCGTCAAATACACCAATGACTTTAAATGGCCCCACAAGAAGAAATCTAGTGAGTTTAAATCAGATGAGCATGGAGGCCAGGCAGTTGGTTCCCCCCCCCCCCCACTTCAGGAGTTGTAGATCTTGGTCCCAGTACTTTTTCATAAAAATTTCTCAAAGTATTGGAAGTGTGTGTGCACGTGTGTAAATAGGCATATTTATCAAAAAAATTAATATTAAAATTTGGTCAAAGGTGGTCTTAAATAATATTTAAATTATCAATGCATATTAATGATGTACTTTCTACATTTTTATAATGTCATGACTTATTTTATCAATGCACATATTCCAGAACACCACTAAATAACTAGACTGCAAATGCTGTCTGGAATATATTAAATTGTATTTAACATGAGTTAAATATTCTTTTCAAGTCATTTATTTATTTATTTTTTTTTATTTTTTTTTTTTTAAGAAATATCCAGAGAAATTTTATTTTGAATGTTTGCAAGATCTCAGTGCACAGAGCAGCCAGCATACCTATCTCCCTGTGTATTTTGGAAATGTTTGCCTGAGATTTTTACCTGTGAGTATAATTTCCTATTTTCAATAATTACTGATGTAAATTAGAAAGTTTGACAGTTATTAAAATTTTAAACTTTTTGATTTTTTTTTTCATTCTTATTTATTTTAGCACTGTTAAAAATACAATGTATTTTTATTTCAATTACTTGCAAGAAATTTTTATTCCATAAAATGTTTAATTTTTTTTCATCCTTCACAAAATTTAAATGAATTTTAAAAGAGCACTATCACTTGCCTATCTGGGTCATATTTCATCAATTTGAAGATATGAAAGACTAAGATTGATCATTGGAATTAATTAATATCTAAAGACTCTTAAGGTTCTCAATGTTTTTGTTTAGTATAATATTATTTCTGTAAAATCTTAGAAAGAGCAGTGAAACTAATAACAAAGAAAGAAAGATTAGTAGTAGGAAATGAAAATTAGGAAAATTTGAAGAGGTGGGTAATTCTAACAAAAATGGTAAAAGACTACTGTAATTTTGCACAAACACTGTGTGCTCTTAATTACAAACAGCATTTTCACGATCAGATTTTATTTATTTATTTATTTATTATTTTTTTTTTTGGAAACATAAAATAAGCTACTTTCAGTGAGATTAAACTCTTATTCAAAATGTGAATAACACTAATTACTAATTAAAGTGTGAATTGTTTTCAAGTGAATTTTTTTTACAGGGTATTACATTAAGGAAGTTAAACTCCCACACAGTGTAACTGCTTAATAACCAGCACATTTCTGGATTCCATGTTGAATCCTGTCATCAAGCCTAATCAGGAAGGTTTGAAGACTGTTACCAAGTGTACAGTGCAGAAGACTGTCTTCTGTCCTTACAATTAGTAACAGTCTTTTTATGATGAGCAGTCTTGGACAACACTGCTGTTCTGTTGCTCAACTAGCCTACAAGCAGAGATAACAAAAGTACTTGGTAAATCTACCCAGTAAAAGTGGAAAATGGTTAACGGTTGGACTTGGAGTGTGACAGGGCTGCACCTTATCACCACTTTTTATAATTTTCATGGACCAGTTAGAGGGATTCCATTAAATAAATTCATTTAGAACAAAAGAGAAATTTGCCAATCATTTAGAACAAATGACAAAAAGTAATATTTATAGCATCTGAGCCTATTTTAACCTATGAAGTTGAGAGCTGGTTAAGAAATAAAGGAAATAATCAGAAATGAGAATTTTAAGAGATGAATGGACTAACAGATGTAAGCAGTGGCAAAACCATATTACAAATGAGGAAATAAGAAAAGAATCTTGGGATAAGATATACTATCAAAGGTAAGTGAGGCAAACTTAAGATAATACAGGTATACAGATAGAATAAGCAAGGGGAGATTAGCTAATCAGCTATTCAAAGCAAAAATAAATAGTAATAAGCCCACTAAGAAAAAGGTGAATCAATGCTGTAAAGCAAGCATTAGAAGAAAGAAGGCTTACTCTGAATAGAGCTAAAAATCTAGCAGGAAATTAACAGCAGAGTAGGAGGAAGAGAAGAATAGTGAATGGAAGACTGTACCCAGACAGGACTGATTTGTACTTTCACAGTGATTGTACACCCTCCCACTTTAGGTATAACAAATTTGAGTGATGATGAATATTATGGCTTGATATAGTAAATTGCATAAGTTTGGACATTTACAAATGAGTCATAAATCGAAATTTTGAACATATGAGATTTCTTCCCACTTTTAGGCACGGTGAGAATGTTTGAAGAAATTAAGTCTACATGCTAACAGTTAATTTTGTCAGTTTAAAACTACCTCACTCAACTAATTGTGCGATTGCCTTTGTGATATACTAAATGAGCAAGTAGGTTTAAATTTAAACCTTGTAATGAATAATCATTCATTATGTATGTCTTTCTTTGTGTGCATCAACAGGGGTATTGCATGTCTAAATTATTTTTAGACATGCAATACCCCTCCCTCTGTCCCTCCCACCCAGCCTTACATTGTTTGATAAATGAGCTCTTAGTGTGTCACAAAGTTAACACACTAAGAGCTCATTTACAAATATTATACAGCCAGGCCTCGCATAATGCGAGTTTGATTAACGCTTTTTTTCAGTTACCGCTATTTGAAAAAATTATACCACTTTACACAGTGCAAATTTCCAGTTAACGCGATCCTTTTTTTTTTTTTTTTTTTTTTTATGTGATAGTTTAAAGAGATTTGAATTGCACTTTAAGCTTACCATGTGTCGGACGGGCAATAAACAAACGTTTGCCTGCCTCGGTGTGTTCCATCAACTATCGGAAGAAGACATGTTACTTGTTTGTCTCCCGCTAATAAAGTCAATGCAGACTTGCATTTAAAAATTCAAATTTTTAAATGAGCCAGATGAAAATGTTACTGCGAAGGAGATAACGGTAAAATAGCTAGATGAAATCTTTCGTATCGCAGAGAACCTCAAACAAAAGGTTTGAGGTTCTCTGCGATATTTATTTTGCCAGGGCCCAGAGAAGATTGTTGTCGGCTATCAGAAATTAATTGATGAAAAGAGAGAGTCAACGCTGTTCAAATATTTCCGTAACAAATTGTTTCTCCATTGTGTGTTTTATGTCAGAGATTCCCAAACTTTCTCAGTTCATGGCACCCTTAGTATCTCAGTAATTTTTTCACGGCACACCTAGACTAAAAGAAATACCTAACAGTTCCGTTTATTAAGTAGTTAGGTCCAGACAATTTGATAAATGTTAAAACTATGAACTTGATCAGGGATGGCCAACTTAATTTGTGATGCGATCTACTTTTTTTCTTCAAAATGTGCTGCAATCTACCATATCAAGAATTTAATTGCACATGGTTAAAAAAAGTTAATCAACACATATTGAAAAATGTCGTTTTATAAATTTTAAAATTAAGTACAATTCAGAAAGCTTATTTTAAATTCATGCGTACATAAATTTTTAATTTATGTGAAGTTCATGTCTTCGTGTCATCTGCCAAGCTTTCAAAATCTGAGATGTACTGTAATAAGGCCAACCGTAAAGAATCTTCTGTATGCAAGTCTGTAAGAGTAGAGCGATTCTTTGTTTGTTTCAAATACGAAAAGGCCAATTCACATAGATATGTGGAACCGAAACAGGAATTTAAAAGTTCACTGCAATTTTTCACATTTGGGTACTTTTCTCTGCAAACATATTTCTAAAAGTCTTTTTCTGTGATCCGGGTTTTAGGAAGATATCGTTTTGCATTGTAATATTTTCTCCATGTGAAAAATCTCAGCGTTTTTTTTTTTTTTTTTCTGCAATTTGTTTCGTATTTAAGTCGACATTAAATGGATAAGAAATATATTGAAAAATGTCTTCAATTGTTTTAAAATCACTGAATCTAGTTTCAAAATCATCCACAACTTTCTCAATTTCAGAAACATATTTCTCACTATTAAATTCAAAAACAGGATACTTTTGCAAATGATCTTGCGTATTTGCAAAATGATCGAATTTTTTTTCTTTGAGATCCTTAGCCATTGCCAAAAATTTATATTTATATGCAGAAATACTATTAATCATGTCACCCACATTTTTATTTTTTTTTCCTTATAATTCCAAATTCACATCACCTAATTTACTGGTAAAATCTGCCAAAAAAGCCAGATCATACAACCACCCATATCTTGTAGCTACTGATAATCATCTTCCCTTTGATCAACAAATTTTTTAATTTCATTCATCAAATTTCGAAATCTCTGTAGAAACTTACTCCAACTCAGCTACCTCACATGTGTGTAATATCATATCTTATTCATTTTCATCGAGATGCATTTTGAAAAGTCTCCTTTGAAGAGATTGTCCTCTGATGGAATTCACGATTTAGAAAGCGATGTCCATAACACTTTTACTATTTAATCTTTTTCTGGCTAACACTTGTTGGTGGATGGTACTGTGGGAATTCATCATCCTTTTGGCACAGTGCAATGAATCCATTAAGATGCCCTGTCATTGCTTTAGTTCCAACTGTTGTTATTGATACGAGCTTAAATAGTGGTAATTTAATTTTTTCAATAAAATTTTTGAATGCGTTAAATATATCAAGACCTCTAGTTCTTTCTTTTAACAAAACCATACCCAGCAGTTCTTCTCTAGTGGCAAAATCATCAGAAACCATATGAACCAGCAATTAAGCTGTATCACTGACGTCTGTAGATTCATCCAGTTGTGAAGAAAAGGGACACACAATTAGCAGTATGAGCACGCAATTGTTCACTCACATTTTTACTAATTTTTTCGATGCGTCGCATCACAGTATTTCGAGATAATTACAGATCTTGAAGAGCACTTTTAATTTCATATTTGTTCTTGAAATTTTCAAAAATCTGTTATTTCTAAAAATGCGTCTTTGATGAATTGACCATCAGAAAATGGTTTGCATTTTTTTGCAAGAAGATGAATCACTTTAAATGATGCTACAGTTACTGCTGTAGATTGTAAGTTAGGTGTCACGAAGAAATTTTGTTGTGCGAATAATCCGAATTTAAGTTCTTTTAATTTATTTTTTCTAAGGTCACTATTAAGCGGAAAATCCAATTGGTATTTACCATGGAGTGCATTGAAGTGCCTTTCTAAATTTCCTTTTTTTGGGTATAGCCACGGAAGCATTGCAAATCAAAAAACATGTTTCTTTTATCATTACAAAAAAGATTCTAGTTCTCACTCTTGATGAAAATGATACATTTTACTCCTTTTCATAGTATTCATTTTAAATCAAAGGGTATTAAATTAACGTATAAGCACTGTCCAGTTATTAATATTAAGTAAGCTAAATAAGAATTTGACACATACACTATGCTCTCCGCTATGTAGCTGCGCGGCGACAAGAGTAGTCACGTGGTTCAATGGATTTGTAATAAACGTATGCAGTGGGGCTCGTAATAATAATAACATTTAGATTTTGACTAATCTATTTTTTATATATATTTAAAATTCGTCATGATCGACCGAAATTAAAGCTGCAATCGACTTGTTGGCCACCCCTGAACTAGATAGTAGTTTGTGTGGTGTCCGACAAATGTCGAGTATCGCTGTGTTTCCTTCGAAAATTTAAAATATTCCACAGTGCACAGTTTGGGAACTGCTGTTTCATGCAATAAACATTTAATTCCATAATTATTTTCATTCTTTTACATGGTATACAGTTAAAAAGATATTTAAAAGGTATTTTTTTATGGGTATTCCTGAACGTCAAGGACCAATTATAATTTTTTCTATTGATTATTATATTCGATTAACGCATTTCCGTTTTGTGAAATGCGCCCGCAGGACGAATTAACTGCGTTAATTGAGGTCAGCCTGTATAACAAGTTAAATGTATCATTCCTGAATTGATAAAGGAGTATTTTTTATTATCCTTCCTAACTAATGATGCCCTGACATAACTGCATGCAGTTATATCAATCCTGAAAAAAATTCATAAAATAGATTTCAGTAATCAGAAAGTTTAAAAACAGTGTGTGGAAAAATTAATTTGAATTATTACTTATTTAATAGAATAAAAAATGTTTTTTGTTCAGTTACCTAAACATTTTTACATTTTGTATTCATGAAAGTTGATTTTTTAAGTTAGAAATTTAAAATTTGCTTTACAAAACATCTAAGTAATTTTCTTTTTTGTGTATATATTGTATTCACATTCTAATTTTAGCAATTTTTTTAAACTAAACTTATTATATTTATAGGTAATGGACATTGTAATCCATCGGTTTTTGGAGTTGCCATCTGTATCCATGTCAGTAGAAAATCTTCTTGATCAGTTAGGTTGTCTCTACAAGTTTCATGGTTAGTGTGCAAGCTGTTATTGTATATACGCATATATATATAAATATATATATCTGTTTGGAACTATGCTGAGTGATTAGTTTATTAGGTGCACCAACTTAATAGTTAGTAGCATTTCCTTTAGCTCTCAGAACCTGAAATTATTCAGAGAAGGGACTCCACAGGGTGCCAAAAGGATTCCACTCCTGCCTCAGATTGTACAGTAATTCCTTGCTGCATGCAATTCATTCCACAGATGATCAGTTATGTTGAGATCCAGTAACTAAGCAGGCAGTGAAGTATGGTAAAGTCATTCTGAAAGAAGAAACCTCATCTGTGTTTGTTTTGAAAGAAACCATTCTTAGATGGATAATCTGTTAGCATGCATGGTTGGTAACAATGTTCAAGTAGTGATTAGCATTCAAACATAGAGCCACTGGTATCATATGATCTAATGTGTCCCACAAAAATATTCCTCACACCATTACACTTCCATCACTGGCCTACAGTGCTGACTCCTGGCATGATGGGTCCGTTCATTCATGCTGCTGTTTCCATACCCTAGCACTGCCGTCAGCACTCAATGGAATTCATTGAGTCAAGCAGTCTTTTCCGCCCCTCAGATTTTCAGTGTCAATTCCAGTGTCCACTCTGTACCCTTAGACTTTTAACAATCAGACAATCACTGAATCTAAAAATCTAAACATCACTTGGACTTGACTCAAAGAAAATAACCTGGACTTGACTCTACCTGCCAAATGGCGATCTACGCAGTTCTCCCTTGCACTATCACTTTTGTTCCCCTTCTCCTTCCCCCTCTTTTGCCTGATGAAGACATCTCCATCTCACTTGAGGATACCTTCGCTATCATCCTCAAGGCTCATTCTGTTGCCCTCTTTTCTCCCCCTAAACTGTCCTCATTTTCCTACTCTCTCTCTCTCTCTCTCTCTCTCTCTCTCCCCCTCCCTCTCTCCCCCTCCCCCCCTTTTTTTTTTCTTTTTTTTTTTTTTCTTTTTTTTTTGTCTCTGTCAGGCGACCCTGGCAGAGACCAGCCAGAGATTTTGGGACTACCTCCCAGAGGTTAGTGGTGGACAACATGGAGTCCCATCAGGGGCCCTGTGGCAGAAAGCCAAATGACAACACAACCCAACACTACACTTCATAAAACAACACACTTCTGGCTTTCACAGAGTATACGATGCAGCTTTGGGAAACCACCGGAGGCACCCCCCAACCCAAACACTATGCCACTAGACAATAGTTAACATGATTTTCCTTTTACAAAACCATGCTCATTATCCTTCAGAATTCCATTTCTATCTAAATGATCCTGAATTCCACCCTTGATCATTGTCTCCATGATTTTCCCTACTACTAAAGTTAGACTGATCTGCTGATAATTTCCCACTTCACTTTTAGAACCGCCCTTATGTATTGGAGACACATTGGCACTTTTCCAATCAAACTGATTGGAAAAGTGCAGCAGAAAGGTTATGCAGATTATGAGAAGTCTCTGGCAAAAAATTCCCAGAAAAGCAGGAAAGACTTCTCTGCTTATATTAATAGTAGATGGACGGGGTTATATTAAATTGGGTCACTTGATGTGAGTGGGTTAACTGTTGATAACCCTGCTCAGGTTGCTGACAATTTGAATAGATATTTTACATCTACATTCACACATAAGGAATTCTCTACGGGAGGGGAGGTGATGTCTAAAGATTATCAAATTCCATCGGGGAGCTAAATGACTTTGTGATAACTGAAAGGAAAATGGAAGAGAAATTGTTGAAACAGAACATAAAAAAAAGCACCTATACATCTATATTAAAGGTGAGTAAACCCTTAGCTGTAATCATGAGAGCATTCTTGGATTCAGGAGAGTTCTCTATGGCCTGGAGACATACAAATGTATCCCTAATTCATAATGGGCGATTAAACAGTGACATGAGTAATTACAGACCTTTTAACATTTCCAGGGAAATGTTGGAGTCACTGGTTAAAGTAGTAATTCCTTAATAAATCTGTGCTATCCAAGACCATCTGGATAGCACAGATTTATTAAGGGGTGGTCTTTTCTAACCAATCTGATAGGTTACTATGATGCAGTGACCAAGAAACTGGATGCAAAAAAAATAATTTTGATATCGTATACTTGGATTTCAGGAAGACTTTTGATACAGTTGCACATAGACTGCTGTATAAACTAGAGAAATATAGCATTATTTCTGCTATGGATAAATGGATGGTTAAGTGGAAGAAGATAGTAGTTATCAATGGGCACTGCTCTTTGTGGACTAATGTTATTAGTTGAGTTCTTCAGAGTTCAGCGCTGGGCCTATTGTTGTTTTCAGTGTCTATTAATGATATTGATTAGGGTATGTCAGGCCTAATGTCAAAGTTTTCAGATGATACAAAGGTTCATAGGGTGGTTAACAACAGTAACAGTAATGATGGTATGCTACTGCAACAAGATCTTGAAAATTTAGGTTAATGAGCTGAGAAATGGCAGTTGAAGTTTAATATTGACAAATGCAAGGTACTGTGTGATACTACAATCGCGTTTGTTGAAAATAAAGAAAAACCTCTGGTGCAATTGTGCAGTCAGATATGAAATTCTCTGAGCAATGCAGATATGCTGCCAGGAAAGTTCATTGGGTTTTGTGAATGATATACACAAACTCTGTTAGCATGGATAAGGAGGTGATTATCTCTTTGTGCAAAGCCATGGTTAGGCTTCACCTTGAATATCATATATAGGTCTGGAGGCCTCACTTTAGGAAGGATGTAGATATGCCATAATTGGTGCAGAGAAGGACAATCAGATTGTTGCCCTTCTCTGCAAAGGGAACAAAAGAGTGCTCTTACCTAGAAAGGCTTCAGTTCCACAAATTGCAGCATAGACACTTGCGGGGTAATCTGATTGAGGTTGTTTAAGGCCTTGAATGGATTGAGCAAGCTGAATATGAATGAAATTCTTCCACCTTCCACTTGATAAATTGTCAGTTTTTGTTTTTAATGCTTAAATTTTTTTTCCTTTGCATTTATAAAAAAAAAATGTAATTTAATTTAATTTTCATCCACATGAGGGAGAACCAATTTAAGTTGAGAAAAGATGGTTGCAGGATGGATATGCAAAAGTTTTTATTGAGTCAGCAAGTGGTTGATTTTTGGAATAGTCTGATCTATTGTTGTGGAAGCAGATGGTTTGAATAAATTTGTGTGTTTTGCTGATACCGTATAAGCTTGATTTTTTTTTTTTTTTTTTTTTTGCATCATCTGCTACTACTACTACTACTTTGAATGTCCACCTCTGCCTAAAATGTATTAAACATTTTTTATTAACGTTAGGAAAAATATTTAAGCACTAAAAACAAAACTGATGCATTAATATGCAAAAAGTAACAATCAGTTGTATCATTTCTGAAAGTAATTTTGTTTTCATTTCAGACTGGCCTGTGACATATTTATATAACACCCTTCATTATTATGAACAGAAACTAAAAGACCGACCTGTGTTGAAGAGGAAACTGGTGTCTGCCATTATAGGTGAGTTCTCTCATTATAAAAAATATGAATTTTGAAAATATAATTTAAATATTAGTGCTTACTAATCAATGGCATAATGTATGAATGATTATGTATTGCTATACTAGAAGAGTCACCAAACATGTTGAAACTATCTATGTGCAATAATGTCTTAAGTTTTAATGTCTGTTGTAATTATTATTAGAAAATAAAATAATAATAATACTATAATGGAAATTTAAAAAAAAAAATGCATGCATTTTAACATAATAGAGAGAGAACTCTTACAAATGAATTTACAAATATTAAATACAAAACAGGATTTCACCCCCCCCCCCCCCCAAAAAAGTTCCAAATGAGATAATGTGAAAACACTTCCAATGAGATAATAGCAGCCCTTTCAATGCTTGTAGGTCTGTAGCTTTATGCATCCAAGGCAAATTTGGCTGTTCGATATGTCACCTGCACTCAAAATTAGCTAACCCAAACCCCAAATGAAAAAATGAACAGAAATTCTTCAGTCTATGATACTACTCAAAACCAGACTTTACGAAGAAAGCACCCAGCAACTAATCCACTCTACTGAAACACCAGTTGTAGACCCTGGGGTAGTTATTCAAAGTAGAAAATAGAAATTAAATTGCTTAAATTGCTGGAGGCTTGCAGAAATTATGTAAATGTTTACATCTTACTTATAATCATGTCTTGTCTTGAGCCCAAAAGTGCATTGAAAGTCATCCATTCAAGATATTGCTTATCTTTAAGTACAGGGAACCACCGCTGATAATTCGTTCCCAAAACAGAGCACTAAGCGAGTGCATGTCTGATGTTTTTAACTTTTTACAATCAATTAAACTATTTATTGAAAGATTTAAGTTTATATATTTTATTTACCTTTATACCAGAGTACATCATGTTTACCTTCTTGATGTGGTAGCCAGTTTATAGGCTACCAAATTTTTTGTATTGGCTTTAATTATGACTTGCCGCATCATGGCCTTAGTTGCCAATGCACTATTAAACACTAAACCAACCAACTAAGAGAGCACCGTATTCCCTTATGGGAATACGGTGTATAGGGAATAGGGTATGTAGTGTTCAAAAGCTTCACTAAGTTCTTTTGAGGTCAGCGACTTTATCAGTTCTTTATCTGTAGGATCTTGATCATCTTCCCACTCAATTGCACTCTTGTTCTTTTGTCATTTTCATGAGTTCTTCATTAGAGAGACCATCCCTGTTGTCGTCGATCATCTCTTGTACAAGAATCTTTGATTCTCAACTGAATCATAAGGTTCTTGGGAATCCTTTCTTCAATCTTTCCAAACTTTCTTCCACACTCCATTCATGGCTTTCTGAGGCACTTCATCCCTGTCACTTGAAATGTTGTAGATGGTAGTTTTATGCTGTAGGATTTCCAAAACTCGGTACATTTTCACCAGTGTTGGCCTTAAAAGCTTGGGAAGAGGTGTTCCTTATGTAGTAAGCTTTAAATATGGCAATAACACCTTGATTCATTGGTTGGATCAGAGATGCAGTGTTTAGAGGCATGTAAAAAATTTTTACATGCCTCCAAGTTCAAGTCTTCTGAGCTGTCTTTGCTTGGATATCCTGGCATGTTGTTCGTGATCAGAATTGGTTTGTAATCAAAGTTATTTTTCGCACAATATCTTTCCATTTCCGGACAAATGAATTCAGAGTACCAATGAAAAGAGACTTGGTTACCCAGGCTTTTTTATTAGCCTTCCAAATTACATATAGGTTTAATTTAGTGAACCCTTTAAGAGCCCTTGGATTTTGTGAATGGTTAACTAAAAGGGGTTTTAATTTAAAATCCCCTGCAGCGTTACCACCCAATAATAACCGATCCTTCGCCGCTTTGAAGCCTCGCATGATTTTTCCTTCTTTCGATATGAAACTTCTTTTAGGTATTTGTTTCCAAAAAATTCCTGTTTCATCTCTGTTAAAAACTTGTTGAGCAGTATAACACTCCTCTTCAATAATTTTAACAAGTTCTTTTTTGAAATTTTCAGCTCCTCCTTCATCTGCACATGTGGCTTCTCCCTGGATTGCTGCTGTGTAGGTTATAGCAATTTTTAAATATATCAAACCAGCCCTTACTAGAATTAGATGGTTCCACATTTTTTTTTTTTTTTTAGGGAGCTTTCTTCAGATCTTCATATAGGCTAATTGCCTTTTCTTTAAAAATGCTAAAAATTCAGTCTGTAAATGAATTCAATTCAAAAATTCATTCTGTACACTGGTAAAACAGTGCTATAATGAGTTGTGATAGTGTTATAGTGAATACAGGTTATAATGTAAGAACAGCATTATAGCTAATCAGTGTAAAGTGAACCGTGTTATAATGAGGGCCTACTGTACACTGTTGCATGATTTAAACTGTGTTTTAATTAAAAAATCGTATTTTAAATATAGTCCTAACTTGTTCAAATTGTGGACGATATTTACAGTTACAAATTTTGGATTCAATTTAAAATTTTTTATTTATCAACAATTTATTTATTTTAATATTTAGGATCCCTGAAGGATATTCGACCAAGAGGCTGGTCCCTTAGTGAAGGCTATTTAAATTATATGCAAAAAGCTCATGACGAAGTTGACTGGATTCCAGACCTTGATTATTATATCAAGCTCATTGGTCGTATGGTAGATAGTATCCTTTGATATAATGTTGAATATGCAAACATTTAAAATTTACAGCACAGCTATAGGAATGTTTAATATAATTCTACATATTTCACTGGAAAAAGTCCAGCATTTGATTTTTCTCACAGACCAGAGGAATTCTCTGTAAATAAGGTTTGTGCTCTTTTGTGTGTTTTTAAAATGTTTCTTTCAGATGCAATACAGCATATTGTAAATTACACCCAAGAAGAATTTATTTTTTATATAATTTCTGTGCTAGTTTATTTTATTTTTTATTTTTTTTTTGTATCTTATAATACTAAATTCACACATTGAAAAGTCCTAGTTGCCTCGCCCGGAGTGGTGTATTTTTTGCATTCCAAAATATTCTTCTGAATTCAGTGCAGAGAAATAACTAAATTAAGCCTAATTTAATTTAGTTATTTCTCTTAATTTCTCAGGAACTTCAATAGAAGAAAGCCATAGTGGTGTTGTTCTAACTAGTTTGTGATCTTCTCTTCTAGTAGACTTTCTTTTCTTTTTTTCTTCTTTTTTTAATCTTACAAGAGTTTTTTTCCTAATTTTTCAAGAGTTCCAGCTCATTAATATTAGCTTGAACTCTTACCACAGTGTCAAGCAGCCAAGTGAACCTAACAATTAACTTTTTCAAACACATAGAATAGCTGTTCTCATCCAATTGGCTTGCAATTTGTAAGTTTACAGGAGCCTGCGTATCAGTTTTTATCCTCTGAGAAAGCCTTTCCATAAAAGTTCCATACTAAAACTTCAGAATCTGATTAAATTCTTTGTGTGAACGGTAAGGTAAGGAAATATCTGATTCCATTTTCTAAATATATATACAAGTAGTCCTCAATTTATGCTGGGATTAGGTACCTGGGGGAACAGGTGCAAGTGAAATCAGTGCAAATGAAACCCTTTATATAATGGAGTCAATCGGAAATCACAGGGTTAGGTTCCGGGCACCAAAAATTTGACCTACCACTCTGCATCAATTGTTTTATTTTATTAGCATTCTTCATAGTTGTAGTAATAGTTAATGGAGGCATATTCATAGCCCTACACACATTAGGGCAACTTTCACCAGGTTCCATCCTCTCAATAACCTCCATTTTATTTTCAAATGTGATAGATCGATGTGCCTTTTTCATACTTTCATTTGCACTAGTATTCAATGAATTTCTTTTACCAGACATGGCATCTCTTTATTCTATTAAATGAAAAACCTTATAACATGATTGGCAAAAACTGCGCAATGCTATCACTATTATTAATTATTATTTAATTTATTAATAGCACAATTAATAAAAAATGTTAACATAATAAATTTCCAACAAGTGTAAATTGGGTAAACAACCAACTGAATGCTTCACCGCATGGCCCTTTACCACTCACATCCACGAGTGACTAATTTGAGGGCGGGAATCTTTCTCATCTCTGATTGGCTATGATACAGAAGCGCTGATTGGCTTAGATTGTCACAAATCATGTGAACAGTGCACGATACATAGTACAGTACAATGATGCCGATAAATTTTGTCTGACGATTTTAAACTTTCAATTTATAAAAAAATTGCAAAAAAAAAATTTTTTTTTAATTGCAAAATAAATAAATAAAAATAAAAATGGCCTTGTGGTTAGTGATCAACGCCATTGCGAATCAGTACAAAAATTTAGTTTCATCTGTTTTGTGAACAACTGACTTTCATAGACCAAAATGAGTGCTGAACAATCATAATGATATATTCAAGAGAACAGCTCCAAAGCATGACTGGTGATGAAAACCAGAATTGCTCACTATACATCTGTACATAACCCAGTGCATAGTTTGACTATACCAATGTACAACACTTAATATATGCATGGGATATATTAATTTTATATGTATCTCTACACAACGTTGACAAGTGAATTTCAGTTTTATCAAAATATTTACCCTTTAAGAGGGTGAATAGGTCATGCTATGTGATATGTCATTTTAAATAAATAAACATATTATTAAAAAGAAAAATAATAATAAAATATTTTATGAACAAAAAAGTAAATTAGCAGTTTTGCAAAAGTTCATGAAGGCTTTAGTGATTTACATAAGCCTTTAGGTCTGATATATTCTGTATTTTGGTTCACTCATGTGCATTATTCCTATTGTAGTATTATTTTTTTACTAAACTATTGAAGTTATCCAAATTTGCAGTTGATTATTTTTTTTTATGACAGATGGCATAAAAAAAAATCTAGTTTATTGAACAGCTCAAAGCCTTTTTCTAAATATTCCCATGATTTTCCTCCGGGTAGGGACTTATCGCTATCTGCATAGCAGATATCAGCTAGTCTAAAAAAAAAGATCCTAGCTTTCAAGCTGAATAATTTATTAGATTTTTGCTGAAACCCATATTTGAATTAGGGTTTATTTTTTAACTCCATTATGAGATTTTCCTTAACAACTCTTAGCAATGTGTGGAAAATCACCTTTCCCACACACCGACTGGCGCTTCAACGAATTTCCAAATCCTGCAGCACATGCACTTCATGTCACTTGCATCGAATTAATGGCCCTTCCTGTAGCTGCCTCCACAGTTGGCAATGCATTATTGGATGTTGTTCTCAAAGGGTGAGTACTCAAAATGTTATTAGTCTAGCAAGTGGTACCTGATCACTTAATTTCACCATAGGAATTTATCAGTTTTTGTCATAAAAATTTTGACCCCCCCCCCTCTTTTTTTAAAATTTTATAGTTAGTCAACAGAAACTACTTTATTGATTTGTTAACAAAAAAAAATAATAATAATAAATTAGATGATGTCCATTCAAATTATTTCTCATCTCAGTGCAAAGCAAGTATGCCAGAATGTTATTGAGAGGCTGGAATATTTATTTTCCTACAAAATTTGAATCATTATGACATTATAGTAACTTTATTTTTTATTTTAATAAAATAATTATTTTGAATAATTTGCTTATGAGTATGGATAGATCTAGCAGATATGTCATTTGAACATTAGGCTGAAAGTCTTGTGAAAATTTATATGAACTTCTTAACAATATTCTTTTCTAAATCTGGCAGTAAGTGTAGTGAAGAAATTTTGTATTTCAAAACACAAATCCAAAATCTTTTTCAAGAATGTTGATATTTAAACCACACATTCTTAAGAATCATAATTGGATTTGGTATTCTGCATGGTTTATACTTCAGGAACAGGTAATTACTGTAGAGACCTGCTCTGTTATAAAAAGATTGTTTTTGATGCTTAAAAGAGTATGTAATAACAAACAAACAGAATTATTAGGCACATAATTATAACACTGTTATTCTCTGTTCATTGTAACGATTCTTTTTTCAGAATATTTCTTTATTCTCTCATTGTTTTCATTTCCATTTCCACACCCCCACATGTTTTGAATATTGAAGCTTCTGGCTCTATATAAATAAATTCAGAATAATGCAGAAATAGTAGTAGTGGTGAGGCAAGAAAGCAAGTATATGAGCTTATGCAGCATCAGCCAAAAAAAAAAAAAAAATCACACCGTTCCCTCCAAATGCCTGTCCAGTTCCTCCTTAAATTTATTTAACCTATCAACTTCCACAACGACAGATGGAAGTTTGTTCCAGCAATTAACCACCCGCTGGCTAAAGGCAAATTTCCGCACATCAATTCTACATCTGTCTTTTCTTAATTTGAATTTATGCCCCCTTAGGTTTGTAATCTGAACAAGTGGAAGGATCCCATCAGAATTCAGCGTGCTCAATCTATTCAAGGCCTTATACACCTCAATCAGATCACCGTGCAGGTGCCTAGTCTCCAGCCACTGCAATTTGCAGAACTTAAGCTTCTCTTGGTAGGAGAATCCCTTCATTCCCCTCACCAATCTTGTTGCCCTTCTTTGTACACGCTCAAGCAAATCTACATCCTTCCTAAAATGAGGCTTCCAGACCTATACGCAGTACTCAAGGTGTGACCTGACCATTGCCTTATGCAGAGGGACAATCGCCTCCTTTTCCCTGCTAGCAAAATTCCTATATATCATTGACAAAACCCCATGACCTGCCCTGGCAGCCTATCTGCATTGCTCAGAAAACTTCATATCTGACTGCACAATTACTCCCAGGTCTTTTTCATTTTCTACCACCTTAAGTGTAGGACCACACAGTTGGTACATCTCTCTGGGGTTACTTCTACCCATATGCAGTACTCTGCATTTGTCAAGGTTAAACTTCAGTTGCCACTTCTTAGCCCATCTGCCCAAATGATCTAGATCCTGTTGCAGTAGCACACTGCCATTACTGTCATTGTTAATGACAGTAAATGGCATTTGTATCATCTGCAAACTTCAACACTAAGCCTGATATACCTTCATCAATATAATTGATAAATATACAAAACAACAGAGGACCCAACACCGAACCCTGTGGGACTCCACTTATAACATTAGTCCACGAAAAGCAGCACCCATTGATTACCACCCTCTGTCTTCTCCCACTCAACCATCCTTTTATCCATTGTAGCAACTTACCCTTAATACCATTCTGCTCCAATTTGTAGAATAGCCTTCCATGCGCAACAGTGTCAAAAGCTTTCCTGAAATCCAAATGAAAAATAAAATCAAATTGAACTATATCTACAGTTATTTGAAGAGTAACTAAGTGTTTAAAATGTAAATAGGCATCAATGAAGATGGTAAAGGTTCATTTTTTACATACAAATGTTACATGTATATGTCAATGTGGGGATGTTGAATTGTTATGCAATAAAAGTACCACTCTTTTGGCATGCAGAAATCAGAAACTACAATTCACTTCTTCATTTATACATGTTTCAAGTAGGGCTGCGATTTTGGTTTAGTCACCTGATGCCAAAAAAGGTGTAACATCTCGTAACAAAAAAAAAAAAAAAAAAAAAAAAAAAAATTGCATATAGACCGTTATTCATTTAATGTTTTGCTGTTGGGGAAGGCTTGCCCAAATACATCTCTAGCCATTACTTTTTAAATAGCCTTTGTATCTATAGCAGTATTAAATATTTTCAGTTACCTTCTTATTAAAGGTTTAAATATATTACACCATAAGCTTTGCTTAAATCTTTCCAAAACCAGTTATCTTATTTTTTTTTTTGTTTCAGACATACTGCTCTTCCACGATCAAATATTGAATCTTGGATGAATGCTATTGGGCTTATCCTCACTGCTTTACCTGTAAGTGATTTATGCCTTTAATTATCTCATTATATAAAGCTTGGAATAGTTCTAATTTAAAAAATAATATCTTAAGTGCTAGTAATGCTGAGTAGCTGATATGTGTAAATGGTGATAGTAAGCACATTTTACCTAAGAAAGTTATTAATGATGATTTCCAATCAGTACTAGCAGAGTACCATAAATAGCAATTGAGGCATCCTGGCAGTCAGTGCCTACAGATATAGAGAGGGGATCCAGAGAAAGCTAGTTGTGATTGTTTTCATAAATAATTGATGTTTGGTTCAGGTCTATCAAGTGTTTGATTTAATTTACACAATCTGCCTCAGTATTACAAGTAAATAAACTTTATTCTGGGAAGAATTTACAATGCAAGGGAATATCAGAACCCACAATGCATTACATTGTGGGTTCTGACATTCCCTATTGATTACATGCAACTGCCCTCAGCTGATGTAAAAGGAAATATTTAACTCTCAAAAACATCAGTATTTCATAGACCAGTCCTTCAGAGAGTTAATGACCAGAACTAAGCCATGCCACTTCAAAATGAGTTATCCCTGGTATATAGTCTTAAAAATTGACAACTAAAACTAAAGTTTAATGCTACTATTCTTGCACCAAGAACAAAAGAAACAGGACGCTGAGGAAGAAAGTTTAGCAGTATTCAAGGTGGAACTGTATATGCACTTTCTGGCAGTGAGAATAAGTGATTGAGGAATTTTTTTATTTTTTTTTATTATTTTATTGTTTTTTTTTTCCTAGCTGGTACCAAAAGATTCACCTCCTTGCATTCTTTGGCCATTGCAATAATAATAATGTGAGCCTGTTCGAACTTGTCATTTGGGTATACTGTGCTCACACTTGTGGTCTGGGCATTTTAAAAGTCTCCCCAATTTTCTTTAGCGATTAATAATAGTGCCTGTCACATGAAATATGCCAGTGGCTCTGTATCCTACTTTTTTTTTTTTTTTTGCTTTCAAAAGGATCAAACAGGCTATAAGCCTGTTTGATCCTTTTTATATACAGGTCAGTTAACTCTTTTATCTTATATCTTTTATAGTGAGGCAGTTATTCTGATGTTGTCTGTATTACTTCTATCCCACCTTGATACCTGATATCTCCTGAAAGAGGCCTCTGAGGTCGGGAAACCTCATATCTAGGAAATAAACTCATACACCGACCATTGAACAAAATTTACTGTAACTAAAATTTTTACAAATAGTATAAAAATATAATATAAAATCAAAAACAAATTATTTACAATAATTGCGGAATACTAAAAACTGTAATAAAAGATTGTTTACAATAAAATAAGCTAAAATATAAAATTAAAAGCGCTAAAAACCTGGAGCTTTTGAGAGCGTCAGCTCTCTTCTTCAACAGTAATATGACTTTCTGCAACATCTCCTTAAATAGCAGGTTCACGATACCTCCACACGTGGTATTTCTCCACGTGGTTCAATCGGCACCTGGTCAGAACCGGAAGCGGAAATGTCTCGGGTACGTGGCAAAGAAAATCGTTCATCCGAACTTAATACAATTGTTTCAAAAATAGGATGAATACGCATGCCTCTATCTCTATTCATGGTATTCTTACTGGATGAACCAATCCGTAAACCTCGAGCCATTTACGCTCCCAGTATCCGTGTGCACGATCCAAAATAATAGCGTCCTCCGGGGAGATTTGATGCTGCTTCTCCCAAAAATGTTCGGCCACGGCAGACTTACTGTAATCAGCGGTTCTTATGGCATTTAAATGTTCCCCCAGACGATCCCTAAGCCGTTGTTTTGTTTCCCCCCACATAACACTCCCCACAATCCGGGCATTCTCTTCTATAAATAACTCCGCTACTGAGATCTTTTGGTATATGGTCTTTGACCTGAGACACAGCTGTGCACAGCCTCCGCCCAGGAAGCTGTACACAGCGTGTCTTATAACCCCGTAAAATTCTTGCCAGATGCTCAGTAAGGCCCGGATAGTAGGGGATGTATGCGGTGGCTATCGGGACGAACGACTCCCTACGCTCGGACACCCCTCTAGTATATCTATCCAGGATCCTCTGTGGGTATCCGCACTTTCTAAGTTCTGCCGTGACGATTAATTTCTTTCTCTTTATCCTCAGAAGTGGTACAGTGTGATCTTACTCTGTCAAATAAAGCTTTTGCTACACTATTCTTGTATTGTCCAGCTTGTGCTGAATTATAGTGGGTGTATTGACCTCTACACATGGGTTTTTTAAAAACTGACGTCTTAAGCCTAGAACCCACCCTAGAGACCAATACATCCAAAAACGACAGAGTACCGCCCGTTTCCACCTCTGAGGTGAATTGTATAAATTGGGAGAAGCTATTAAGCCAGCAAACGGCATCATCCTCCCTCCCCTTCTGGACCAGGACAAAGGTATCATCAACATATCTTCTCTAATTCCTGATACGAAACGAACACCCACTAAAAACCCTACTTTCCAACTTCTCCATGGCCAAGTTGGCCACGGTGGCACTAATGGGTGAACCCATGGCCGTACCGCGAACCTGCTTATACATAGTTCCTTGAAATAACATGGTAGTGCTAGTTAGACATAATTCTACCCCGGTACAAATATCTTTCACACCGAGCAGTGATCTATTACCAAGTGAGGCATCTCTGGTCAATGCCATTTTTACACAATATACTGCATGATTAATAGGAATACATGTAAATAAAGATACAACATCAAAAGAGATCATGCTCTCATCATCATTTATAGTCAAATTCCCCACAAAATTCACAAAATCTCTACTGTCCTTAACAACATACTCGGACTGCCCCACTATGGGTGCAATTAATTTGGCCAAGTACCCTGATAGCGCATAGGAAGGACTCCCTATAAATGAAACTATAGGTCTCAAGGGTACTTCTGCCTTATGAATTTTTGGCAGTCCATAGAATCGCGGGAGTTGACTATCTGTAGTGTGTAATGACCAGTAACTCTCCATGGAAATCTTCTCCGTGTTCAACCAGGATTGTACCAATTTATTGACTCGCCGTTCCAGACCCACCAATGGGTTCCTCTGGATCACCTTATAAGTGTTATTATCTTGCAGAAATTCCAATGCCTTCTTATTATAATCTTCTGTATTTAGGACCACCGTTGATCTCCCTTTGTCTGCTGGTAAAACAACTATTCCTTTGTCTCTTCTCAATTCCTCTAGTGCTCTCTTTTGACTAAGGCTGAGATTCGGGGATGCCTTCCTCACCTGACTCAACGCTGCAGCAGACTTCACACGGATTTCATTAGCTAAAGGCTCAGGAAACTTATTAATGGCCTGTTCAATACCCATTGCTATCTCCCCAATGGGGGGTTTCGAAGGAACCAACGTGAACTTAGGGCCTAAACTAAGGACTGCCTCCTGCTCTTTCGTGAGCTGTCTATTACTCAAATTATGTATAAAATGGGTGCTCCTATCAAATCGCTGTACCACATTTTCACTCACCAACCTATTGAACTTCATAATTTGTCTTTGCCTATATGACTCTGCTACCCTAGAAGATCTCAGATTTACTAGATGACAAATTGGCATGTATTTAGGTAATATTGGTAGTAATGTTTCTTCTAGACACCTGGTTCTTATCAGAAGGTTAGTCTCGGATAAAGTTGCTAGGGTAGCGGAGTCATATAGGCAAAGACAAATTATGAAGTTCAATAGGTTGGTGAGTGAAAATGTGGTACAGCGATTTGATAGGAGCACCCATTTTATACATAATTTGAGTAATAGACAGCTCACGAAAGAGCAGGAGGCAGTCCTTAGTTTAGGCCCTAAGTTCACGTTGGTTCCTTCGAAACCCCCCCCCATGCGGAGATAGCAATGGGTATTGAACAGGCCATTAATAAGTTTCCTGAGCCTTTAGCTAATGAAATCCGTGTGAAGTCTGCTGCAGCGTTGAGTCAGGTGAGGAAGGCATCCCCGAATCTCAGCCTTAGTCAAAAGAGAGCACTAGAAGAATTGAGAAGAGACAAAGGAATAGTTGTTTTACCAGCAGACAAAGGGAGATCAACGGTGGTCCTAAATACAGAAGATTATAATAAGGAGGCATTGGAACTTCTGCAAGATAATAACACTTATAAGGTGATCCAGAGGAACCCATTGGTGGGTCTGGAACGGCGAGTCAATAAATTGGTACAATCCTGGTTGAACACGGAGAAGATTTCCATGGAGAGTTACTGGTCATTACACACTACAGGTAGTCAACTCCCGCGATTCTATGGACTGCCAAAAATTCATAAGGCAGAAGTACCCTTGAGACCTATAGTTTCATTTATAGGGAGTCCTTCCTATGCGCTATCAGGGTACTTGACCAAATTAATTGCACCCATAGTGGGGCAGTCCGAGTATGTTGTTAAGGACAGTAGAGAGTTTGTGAATTTTGTGGGGAATTTGACTATAAATGATGATGAGAGCATGATCTCTTTTGATGTTGTATCTTTATTTACATGTATTCCTATTAATCATGCAGTATATTGTGTAAAAATGGCATTGACCAGGGATGCCTCACTTGGTAATAGATCACTGCTCGGTGTGGAAGATATTTGTACCGGGGTAGAATTATGTCTAGCTAGCACTACCATGTTATTTCAAGGAACTATGTATAAGCAGGTTCGCAGTACGGCCATGGGTTCACCCATTAGTGCCACCGTGGCCAACTTGGCCATGGAGGAGTTGGAAAGTAGGGTTTTAGTGGGTGTTCGTTTCCTATCAGGAATTGGAGAAGATACGTTGATGATACCTTTGCCCTAGTCCAGAAGGGGAGGGAGGATGATGCCGTTTGCTGGCTTAATAGCTTCTCCCAATTTATACAATTCACCTCAGAGGTGGAAACGGGCGGTACTCTGTTGTTTTTGGATGTATTGGTCTCTAGGGTGGATTCTCGGCTTAAGACGTCAGTTTTTAAAAAACCCATGTGTAGAGGTCAATGCACCCACTATAATTCAGCACAAACTGGACAATACAAGAATAGTGTAGCAAAAGCTTTATTTGACAGAGTAAGATCACACTGTACCACTTCTGAGGATAAAGAGAAAGAAATTAATCGTGTCACGGCAGAACTTAGAAAGTGCGGATACCCCCAGAGGATCCTGGATAGATATAGTAGAGGGGGGTGTCCGAGCGTAGGGAGTCGTTCGTCCCGATAGCCACCGCATACATCCCCTACTATCCGGGCCTTACTGAGCATCTGGCAAGAATTTTACGGGGTTATAAGACACACTGTGTACAGCTTCCTGGGCGGAGGCTGTGCACAGCTGTGTCTCAGGTCAAAGACCACATACCAAAAGATCTCAGTAGCAGAGTTATTTATAGAATAGAATGCCCGGATTGTGGGGAGTGTTATGTGGGGGGAAACAAAACAACGGTTTAGGGATCGTCTGGGGGAACATTTAAATGCCATAAGAACCGCTGATTACAGTGAGTCTGCCGTGGCCGAACATTTTTGGGAGAAACAGCATCAAATCTCCCCGGAGGACGCTATTATTTTGGATCATGCACACGGATACTGGGAGCGTAAATGGCTCGAGGGTTTACGGATTGGTTCATCCAGTAAGAATACCATGAATAGAGATAGAGGCATGCGTATTCATCCTATTTTTGAAACAATTGTATTAAGTTCGGATGAACGATTTTCTTTGCCACGTACCCGAGACATTTCCGCTTCCGGTTCTGACCAGGTACCGTGAACCTGCTATTTAAGGAGATGTTGCAGAAAGTCATATTACTGTTGAAGAAGAGAGCTGACGCTCTCGAAAGCTCCAGGTTTTTAGCACTTTTAATTTTATATTTTAGCTTATTTTATTGTAAACGATCTTTTATTACAGTTTTTAGTATTCCGCAATTATTGTAAATAATTTGTTTTTGATTTTATATTATATTTTTATACTATTTGTAAAAATTTTAGTTACAGTAAATTTTGTTCAATGGTCGGTGTATGAGTTTATTTCCTAGATACCTGATATCTGTACTTACTGAAAGCTTACCCATAATAGTGAATCTGAGATATATTAAAATTCGTATAGTCCCCCCCCCCATTTTGCACATGTAATGCTAGGTATGTTATACATTAGGTACATCATACGATGTTATCTGTCACTTCTGCTTTGAATTTCATGTTCAAAATGATTATTAGATTTTGTTCAGATCAGATATTCTGAAGTTACACCCAAAACCTATTTTTTGTGCAATTTTCGTTAATTGAAATTTTGTACCTTTCAACATGCGAAGTAACATATGGTACAAATTTAGCTGTATGTTACTGATTCTTTGCCATTATTTACTTTTCACATCAATATTAGAGGACATATGCACTTTTTCTTTTCTTAGTGGTAGTATAAGTATGGCAGCAATACTCAGTACAAGAGTACTATTTATTTATAGTATAGTACCAAAGCAACTCTGAAAATATTGGATACAAGAGATTGTTACCATTATGAAAATAGCTTTTGTTTCTAAAATATAAACTTTTATTCTTAAAATTGGAAAAACATTTTTACTTTCCCAACCTCTTCCATTTTTTAATATTTTTTTATGTGCTTTCATTTTAAATATTTTGCAGTATACAAGGTGTGATAAAAAAGTTTAGTGGCTGAACTAATATTTTGGAAATGATAAAGCTTACTGGCCATCTGGATGGGCCACCTTCAAAGTAGTCTCCTTGATACTATAAACTGATTCCAATGTTTTTGTAATGTAGTATTCCTCATAGATTTCTTCTGGAATTACTAATATTTCCTGCCACATTCTGAATAATTTCCTCAATTGTTGCAGATTTGTGACTTTTCAAGAGGATTTTAACGCTTGGAAAACAAAAAAGGGAAATCTCAAGAGGGAAACTAAATTATTTTTGGGTATATGGTAGATGGGGAACCATAGTGATGGAAGGCTTCACAAGAAATTCTTGAATGGAAAGTGCCAAAAGTGCAGAAACATTGTTGTGATACAAGCACCAATTCCAATGATCCTTGCATTTGATTGAGATTGTCTTGCTTTTTTGGTCCTTGGAGAAGATAGAATCTTTCACTGAGAGGGCTGGGCCTTTGTTTGCAAGTCATAACGATTCACAGTATGCCACCAGTAATAAGGAAGAAACAAATTGTGAGTCAGCAGCAGTATGTTGATAAAAATCGTGACATGCAAGAACTTGCCACTCTCTGTGAACATCGGTGAAAATTCGAGGCACAGACCTGGCTGAAATGCATCACACTTTGAAATATTGTTAAAATTGGTTGAAATGTCCCATACTCAACCACTCTTAATCATGTCACAAATGTGATTGATTCATTGACTTGTTTTGAAGCTCAAGGGTAGCTAGAAGGAAGATCATCAATTTGCAAGTGGTCCTCTTTAAACTTTGCGGACTACTGAAAAGTCTTAAAATGACCCAAATGTCTTCTCTGAAAGTTGTTTTTAACATTTCATAGGTTTCCCTTGCACTTTGGATGATTCATGCATTACTATGTCTATGTGAGTCACGAAACATGTTACTGCAAGTCACAACTCAATAAGATGAAGCAATTTCAAGATACAGAGTCAGTCCCTGAACTATTTGTTACACATTAGAAACTACTATGTAGTAAGGTTTTTTTTTTCACCCTCCCTTTCTGATTGAATTATAAAAAAACTATTGTCTTGTTTCTTTTTAGGAATCTTATTGGGCTGTTCTGCATGATCGAATTATAGACATGATGAAAAACCCTATCATGACAAGTCCGACATCTGAGATGGATCCTTTTAATGTGTTAAATTTTACTCAGAGCCATAGCAGCATGACAGAGATACAGTGTAGCTATTTGCTTGCACTGACACATGCAGTATGGTATCATGCTAGCATTGGGCAGATCAGCACATTACCACAGTACGTTAAGATATGGTTCTTTCTTATACCTTGCTGTTAGTTTAGATATTGAAACAGTTTTGTACTGTTTTGTTTTATCTGCCTTATTTTTAAAAGTTTTGTGGATATTTTTTTTATGTGAGAACATCTTTGGTGGCACCTACTGATTTTTCAGATTGAAGTAAAACCTTTTGGTCATGAAAATGCGACACAGAAGTGATGCGAATGATGTCACTTCCTAAATGATGCTAATGAATCTAAAATGCAAGACGAAAAAAGAAATTAACACATTTGTATTGTCGCAGTCATATGACAAATACTTGTATTGTTGCAATCAAACTATTCAATAAATGGCTAAAATCAAATGGGTAATTAGGCTATTGGCTTGGATTTCACTAACCTCTTCCAAGCTAGAGGTAACAGGCGTGATATCAGTGAGGATGATGTGAGCGACATGGCCTTCATACAGAAGGTGATGTTAGTGAATGAAGATGCTGTAACTTGTGTGATATACTTCAAAAGATTGTGGATGTAATTATAAACATATTGCAGTTGTGAAATGTTATAGCCTGTTTAGTCAGTTTTATGTGGTCAACTTTTTCAAGCGCGTACAAATTTTAACAAATTTCGCTAACCTCTTCCAAGCCAAGGATGTTTTCACATAAAATAAAACATTTTTTTGTTCATACAAGGTGCACACAGATACACAGCTTTTTTTTTTTTTTTAACAAATTCTGCTTTGGTAGATAAGATGATATTCGGTCAGTAGGCACTAAAGTAAAACCCTATACAGCTCATCTTGCTATAATATGCTATCTTACAATGTGCATTTCAATTTACACGTATATTTATTCACACATGAAACTCATACACTACTGATTTTGTGTGCGCGCACACACACACACACACATGAACACATTGTTTATTTTGGTTTGTTACACATCTTATATCTAGTAAAAAATTTATATATGGTTTCCAAATGTATAGATTTTCTTATCAGTACTGTAAACTATGAGCGCAAAAAATGTCGATAGTATTTCAGAATATTTTTTAAATAAAAGTATTTAAAAAATATTGAAATAACATTGAAGTTTTAAGGTTTTGGCAAAGTGGTTTCTGACATGGCTCCTAACAGTAAAGAAAGCTGCACATTCGAAAGAAAATTGGATGATCTGATGAGCAATAGCAGATTTATTTTAGAAGTTGTTGTTGTTATTTGGTTTTTAGGAACATTAGCAACTAAGGCCATATTGCTCTGAGGATATGCAGTGGTAATTCCCTGACCTTTCCGCATCCTCTGTATTTGGTGGTCACAAGACCCTGGTCTAATCAAGAAGCATGTGCTATGCACTGCTGCTCCTGCCCACCTGGCTACGGAGGCACCTTATTTTAGAAGCAGTAAAAAAAAAAAAAAAAAAAAAAGGTAGGCAGCCACCCTTACATTACTTCACCTGTCCCCCTTCTCCAGTTGAGATATTAGCTATTAAAAATTAAACAGTGTTGCTCATGCATGTTTTATTTATTGAAATAAACAATATTTTAATAAATTGAGTCGTAAGATTATTTACCAATCATAGTCTGATATGTATTTATAAAAAATAAAAAAATTTTGAAAAAGGGGGAAGTAGTGACAATTTATGGTTTTTATGGAACCTATCCCTGACTGTTATATGAAAATGTGCAAACTATAGCATACATTTATACTGTATGTCATTCTGTTTGAAACATATGTCACATATTCTAGTAATAGTAACAGTATTTACCCTATAATGCAAGGACGCCACAGACTTTTGTAAGAAAACACAAATTATATAAAAATGATTTATTTAAAAATTAATTAATTTTTAAATAAAAATTACACACAAGTAAGTATCCAGTTGACCTTTCAATTTATTCAAACTGTCAGCCTGAACTACCTGTGAGGGCAACTTGTTCCAACAATCAGTAGCTCACTGGCTAAAAGAAAACTTCCTACAATCTAATCTAAATCCCATGCCCTGTAATTTGAATTTATTAATCCTAGTTCTGGAATTCTTTATAACAGTCAGAATTCTACCTTCGTTCATTTTACTAATCCCTCTCATAACCTTGTAAACCTCAATCAAGGTCACCTGTGAGGTGCCTGGTTGCCAAACTCTATACCCCACGTAATCAGTCTTTCATCATACAGTCATCCTTCTACTGATCTCACCATTCAAGTTGCCTTTTTCAATGTCTTTTTTCAGGTGAGGTCTCCATACCTGAACACAGTATTCCAAATATGGTCTTACAATTGCCTTATACAGTGGGATTGTGACCTCCCTATCTCTACAGGATAACATTCGATCAGTCATCAATAGGACACCATGGGCTTTCCTGGCTGCCTGTATTGTAACTCCCTTTCTTCCTTCACTGTTTTTAATTCAAATTTTGACATCATGCTTTCTATCCCTTTGTTGGTGTCATTTATGAAAATGAGAAACAACAGTAGTCCAAGAATCCTTGAGGGACCCTATTCCTGGTGTTACACCAGTCTGAAGAATATCCATTAATCATAACACTTTCCCTTCTGCCCTGAAGCCATCCTGCAGTCCATCTTAGAAGCTTATCAATAATCCCATCCTGTTCAAGCTTATATAGCAACCCCTTATGAAGGACCAAGTCAAATGCTTTGCTAAAATCCAAATAAACTATGCAGAAATTAATCCCTAAATCCAGCTCATGAGTAATTGTGTCAAAATAGCTCACTAAGTTAGTTAAGCATGATTTACCCTTAACAAAGCCATGTTGTTTGTTTTGTTGTTGTTTGTTATTTGGTTTTTAGGAGCATTAGCAACTAAGGCCATTTTGCTCCGGGGATGTGCGGTGATCATTCCCTGACCTTTCCGCATCCTCCGTATTTGGTGGTAACGGGCTCGAACCCCAGTCTAATCAAGAAGCATGTGCTATGCAGTGCTGCTCCTGCCCACCTGGCTACAGAGGCGGGCGCCAAAAAAAAAAAAAGCCATGTTGTGCATCCTTCAGAATGCCATATTACAACTGATGTCACACTAACTGGTCTGTAGTTACCAACTACACTCTCTCTCTCTCTCTCTCTCTCTCTCTCTCTCTCTTGCACTCTCCCTCAAAACTACAGTGTATATGCCGTCAACTCCAGGAGCCTTACTTGCCTTTATGCTCAAAAGTTTTCTAATAAACAGTCATAAGTAATTACAATCTCACTAATTTCATATGGCTCAGCCTCATTCGCACAGCCTCTTCTCAGCTTAAAGAGTCTTTCATCAGTAAAGACAGTTGCAAAGTGCCCGTTCAATTCATCCACGTCAGCTGGGTTGTCTGACTTTCCCATACCTTGTGCACAAGGGTCCAATCTGATTCACTTTTTTCTTCCTTGTTAGTCGCTTACATGAAAAATTCCTTGTCCCAATTCTTTGCTCTCTTAGCCAATGCTTTTTTCATATGCAGCCTTGGCCTTCCTGACCTTATTTGTATTACTATTACAGATCAACTTTTACCTGTTGTAGGCTTCAGTACTTTTCAGCACTCTGTAATTGTCCCATGCTATCTTTTTCTGCTCTGTTTGACCAGCCAGCTCTGCAGTCATCCATTTCCTGCAATATTTTCTTTAAGGTATGTATGCATTTGTGGCTTCTGTTATTTTTGCTTTAAAAGTAGTCCATAATTCAAATGTATTCACCATCCCCTGGCAGTCCGCTCAGTTCACGGGTGCCATATAGCATCTTAAACTGTCTGAAGTTAAAACCCATGCCTTTACCTTTAACTACTGTAACATCTTTCTTCATCTTCCAACTGACAATTGCATGATTACGTCTTGACAATGTTACCATTAGCAGTTCCTGTTCTTTAAGCCCTGTGATTCATTAGTAATGATGAGGTCAAGAATATTCTAACCATTGGTACTTTCTCTAACATACTGATACAAATAATAGTCATCTAGTTTATTTAAAAAAAGTTTTTTTCCCCCATCATGAGTTATACTCCAACTTATTCCAGTCAATCTGAGGCAGATTAGAGTCACCCATAAGACATTCACGCTTGCTTGCCCATTCCATCTGCATGTAAAGGCCCTTGTTGTCTTCACAATCTTCTGGTCTGTAGCTTACTCCTACTCTTATTTGTCCTTTGCTTCCAACTAAAACCGGGGTTCGAGCCCGTCACCACCAAATACGAAGGATGCGGAAAGGTCAGAGAATGACCACCGCATATTCCCGGAGCAATATGGCCTTAGTTACTAATGCTCCTAAAAACCAAATAACAACAACAACTTCCGACTAAAACACACCACACAAATTCTATGCTTGCAGACGTGACTTCAGACTCAACAAAAGCTCTTTTTGCACCCAGGCTGCTTTTGATAATTAGCATGACCACCTCCACCCCTTCTATATTTCCTAAATACGTTTTACTTACCATGGTGGAACTTGTCATTGCCAATTTCCAAATAGCACCACGTTTCTTTAGCCCTGTTATATCAGCATTAATTGTCCTAACCAGGAGTTCAAGTTCAACCATTTTATTGACAACACTCCTGACATTACTGTAGGCACAGTTGAGACTAAGTAATCTTCTATAGTTAACTATCGTGACACACCCCTTGAAGTTATTTAGGTGTGTATCCCAAGCTTTATTGTCCCTATCATTTGAAGCATTGCTACCCTCAGAACATCTTATCAACATCAGCTGTTGTGGCAAAAAACAAAAATTCATGAGGTGAGTGAATTATAGCAGGATCTGATGTGTTTTCTTTTAACTTTAAAAAATAAGTAGTGCATAGTAAAAAATAAGTTATATCTATAATAATTATAAATGTCTTTCTCTTGCAAAAAAAAAAAATGGATAGAAATATTTTTTTCTCTGTCTGTCTTCTCTTTCTTTCTGTCTGCCTGGCCATAAGACACTCTGGGGAAACCCCATGGGCCAGAGACTGGTGTGATTTTCACTATTACACTCTGACTTCCGATACATTCTATTTGTTGACTAATATATCAAAACTAAATTCAAAAAAATCATAAGAAAAATATGGATCTTCTGTATCGACAGTAATATATGAGTCAAGTCTTTTGGAACTGTTTTGTATGCCTGTATAGTAGTCGCATCAGCGCTGTTAGAGTTTGATAAAAGCAGCACCACCGGGTTGCAGCTAGCAGCTATTATATGTATTCATACAGGTAGTGTGACTGGCTGCTTTGCCTTGGTCATGACAAGTGCAACTTATCGATACAGTTTAGGAGAGGCAGTTAAGTATTGTTGAATAAATTAAAAAATATTTTGTTTTCTTATAAAATAATTAATTGCAATTTTTATTTAAAATTCATTAAAAAATTAATGATTAATAATGACTCCAGTTATTTGTAATTCCTCCTCCTCCCGCCCACTTCCTCACAATATGACAGCAAACACTGGTATGAGGCCATTACAAGTTTTCCCCAGTAAGAATTTTTGACCCAGTCCACCTCTGACCATCACCCAAGTTTACAAACACTATTTGAGAATTAAACACCCAAATAGACTATAAGAACTGTTCTTTGTAGTTTTACTTGAGGTTGGCAATTCCAGCAAAAAAACAAAAAAACTAGTCACATCAGTGTTACTAAACATATACTATGTCAGTAGTTGATATATATGTAATTATTACTGAAATAAAATTTTATTTTATTCAAAAAGGTATTGAAATATCCTAAACTTTTTCATGACTATAAGAAATTTTTAACAATTTTTAATTGTTCTTTATTAAAACATTTGCATAATTTGACTGTTCAACAGATTTATGAAAGACAGGGTGAAACCTATTATTCAAACAGAATTGCAGCTCATATTTCTTTGTCATTTGGTTGGTCCATTCCTGCAGCGTTTCCATGCTGAGAGAACCCGTTGTGCCATGGAAGTAAGTAATTGTTACCTTATGTGATTTTATGCTCTGTTTAATCTTTTAACCTGCTAGCTGGTGCACTTTGTATTTTCTATCAAAAATAGTAAAACTTTATAAATTTAACTATCTATTAGAATTACGTCATTGTGAGTTTTAGTAATCCTCCAGTATGGTATTCACTTTCAAAAAAAAAAAAAAAAAAAATAGTCTATGGCACTTTGTTCATCAAGAAATATCCATTGCTATGATAACTTTCTCTAGTGGTGAGGTTTTTTTTTGTTTGGATAATGACTATTCTGTGTAATGATGGTTTTGATATTATTATGCAATAAAATGCCAAAATTAAGAATAAAATTTAGTTTTCCATTTTAAAACTTGTTTGCATTTTTTTTCCAAGAAGACTAATTAATTAAGTAAAAGCACTGCACACCTGCTGCTATAATCATTCTTTGCCCGTCTGCTGGTTAAGTGTATGCATAGACAGTGTACTTTTTTAATTACCTACATTCTTAAGGAAGTTTGATACAATAGTTAAATCATCAGTACCATAATATATATGAGGTGTAGCAATAAAGTTTTCCAGCCAGTGATGTTGCAGCAGTCATGTTCAACAAATTTGAAAATAAATGGAAGTGATATGTTGTAGTTCAACCTTCGTCCAACAGACAGAGATTTTCCTGTATGCTGGTCGGTGGTAGTAGGTTGCAAGTAAAAATCAGTTTCATTAGTGGCATTAATATTCGGTGTCACGATTTTGCAATGGAGCAACAAATAAATATCAAAGTTTGCTTTAAACTTGAAAAACCTGCAACAGTAACATGAAATGTTAAAAACTGCTTATGATGATGAAACATTAATTTGTATGCACTGTTTGAATGGTATTAGCAGTTCAAAGACAGACTTGAGGAGGTTCACAATGACCCAGGAAGTGGGCACCTGTTGACCTCCAAAATGAGGACATAGTTGCAAAAGTACAGAATGATGACTGATCACTTAGATATGAATTAGGAAATGATTCATCAAATTCTGCATGAAGATTTGGGGAAAAGGAAGATCTGTGCAAAATTTGTGCTTCACAGCATCATGGATGAGCAGAAGCAAGCATGGAAGAGTGTCATCGTGCAAAGACTTCATCCAGACTTGTAAAGACAGTCCTGATTTCCGTAATTGTATTGTCACTGGAGATGAGCATTGGGTGTTTCAGTATGACCCAGAGACAATGCATCAGAGCACGGAGTGAACTTTAAAATCATTGCCTAGGCCCAGAACGTTTTGTTTAGTGAAGTCCAGGATCAAGACGATGCTGGTGACAAACAGGATGTGATTCACAAGGAATTTATACCTGGGGGGGGGGGAGTTGGTGCTGCATTCTACATACAGAGACTACTGAAGACTATACTTCAAACACTATTTAAGCACGATTCCCAGGTGAGGCTGTAATTTAAAGAGAAAAGCAGCTGGTTCTTGTGCTCAGAAATGCTTCTGCCCATTGTGCAGATCAACCAATCCACCCTACTCTGTTGATCTAGCAACCAATAGAGTTCTTTTCCAAGGTGAAAACGGACCTCAAAAGAAAGATTTAGGACATTGTGGATATATAAAGAAACTTGTGACTGCCAAAATGTTTAACATCTTTGTTGATTCTTTTCGAAAACTTTTAGAACAGTGTAATAGTGCATTCGATCAAGTGGTTTTTTACTTTGAATAAAAATAAAACCATTTTTGACCTTCACTTTGCTTTCTTTTCATTCATTCATTTGTGTGTGTGTGTGTGTGTGAGAGAGAGAGAGAGAGAGAGAGAGAGAGAGAGAGAGAGAGAGAGAGAGAGAGAGAGAGTTACATTTCAAAAAAAAAATTTAAAGCCTTAAACAGTGCTCTACTCCAGTACATGTTCTGAAATCAATTTTCATACCTTATAATGCAGACACATAAGGAAATTTTTCATTGAGTTATCTTTTTCTTTTCTTTTTTTGCCTGGTTAACAGCACTATGTGCCATCTGAAAGTAAATATAAATTTCATAGTAACATTTTCTTTATTTCTTTCCTAATTTGAAATTATCACTCCAAAAAAATCCTAGATGAGCTGAATTTGGTATTTTGGTATATTATTTTAACATTCCACCTATGTGATATTTTCAACATAACAGTTTTTTTTTAATCCTGTTGGAATAGATAAGACTTAGACAAATCATTCAAAATGAAAGTTTTGCTTTTGGCAAATTGTCAAAGTAGCCAGTAACATTAAACATGACCTGTAGAAGAGGCTTTCGACTGACCAGGTTGATGACATGCAGTTGGTTCACCAACCTCACATACGTCCATCTCACTGACACAATGAAAAGCATTTATTTGTATTTTACATCACAGCTTTTCATGTAAATCATAAATCTCTTTTTCCATATAGCCCATAATTATGTTTCCAGATAATTATGGGAAAGAGATTTAGACTGGATTGTAGAAGTTCTTTTATCCATTGAACTGTTAATTACTGGTACAAGTTATATCTGAATAGTTGAGACTAACAGTCTAGGGAAATTCAAAGGTTGGCTGGATAGTTACCTACATGAGGAGGGAAAACACATAGGTTGTTTATTTACTTTTATTTTTATTATTTTTATTTATTTAGTTTAGTTTTATTTTTTTATAGTGTAGCTGTGGTTTCAAGGCCAGCACTAGGGGTGCACAAGGGAGGTATTTTCCACAGGCACAGCCTAAAATAATCACTCCTACATGAACTACTGCATATGAATCTGTGTTAAGATAACGACATGAATGAGGCACGTTTACAAGGTTTTGCCTCTGGTGCCAGCCCTATGTGATTTCACTGTAGAAGTCACAGTGGTTTCACTGTGACTTCTTTGCACTATATGATTAATACTAATGCTAGTTTATGTTTACCATGTGTTCTGTGTGCTTCTTCATCCATCACACTTTATTTGATATGAATAAAGGCTTGTAAGTACCTGTCTGCATATGATAACTCAAATTGTGCACCTCTCTACAAACTGTTCTTTTGACCATGCTTCCAGTAATTTATTAAGTTCTGCAATCAGTATACTAATGCTCCCATAGTGATTCTTCATTAGTTTAATGTTAAACTGCTGTTCCCTCTCTTCTGTTCATCACACAAGTTATGTTTCAAGCATATATAGCATGTAGCAAAGAAAATATTGGTTTTGGAATATTGGTGTTATGGCAAACTGGACCCATTTTTGAGTAAAAAGGAAGAATTTATTTTATTTAAATTTGTTCAGATTTTAGTGATATTGGGAACTTTTCTAGTGTTGCTAAATTTTTTTTTTTTTTTAATAAACTTTTAAAGATTCATAAAGTATCATTACAAAGGATATAAAGGAAATTTCTGATTGAACAATATATTTTTATGTAAAGCTTTCCTTTCATTTAGTTTGTGAACTTGTATAAATAGTTTTAATTTATTTGTATTTTATAATGCGTTTTGATGTGCAGGTGACAATAGAATTGTATGAGATATTGGAAGTCGTTGACAAAAACTGTGAGCAACTGAAGTATATGGATACCATTTGTGATCTACTGTATCCTTTATATTACAGGATCATTATTGCTAGGTTAGACTTGATGCTTTTATTTCCAGTATCAAAATTAATTCAAACTTTTATAGATATTAATTATTGGATTTAGTTTTGAATTACCATAAATGCCATTTATTTTTCTTAAAAGTATTTCAATTATTTCATCAGTATAATCAGCTGTAGTACAACTGCTTGTAGTACTACAGTGATAAAGGCATAAATAAAATCTATGCCAGATTTTTTTTTTCTGCTATTTCACTAGTTGGTATTTGCTCCAAGGTGTTGCATTGTTTTTTTTTTTTTTTTTTAAGGAATGGTTATTTTCTTAACTTATCTTCTGAAATCTATTTCAGCCAAATTATTAAACCAGTTAATACAGAGTAATTATTAAGTATGGAGTGACTTTCAAAATTAATAACCCATTAGGCAGAAACGCCTGTGATATTTACACACACACATTGCAAATGATATGATTTCCTTTTCTTTACATATAAGCAGCAGTTCCCAAACTGTGCGTCGCGGCACCCCAGGGTACTGCAGGAATTTAAAAATTTTTGAGGATAACACAGTGATACTCAACATCTGTTGGACACCGCACGAACTACTAGCTCGGAGTAGATCACAGTGTCAACATTACTTATTAAGTTGTTTGGACCTAACTACTTAATAAACAGAACTGTTAGGTATTTCTTTTGGCCTATGGGCACTGCGAACCAAAAAAGTTTGGGAACCTCTGCACATAAGACAAAATTTATTATCATTTGTCAGTGTACCAATGTCATTTAGAATATTGGCCAACAGGTAGAAATTGGACATTGTAAAACAAATCTGATCTATGTGAAAGAGGTATCAACACCTGCCCCAACATGATTAAAGTACAGCACTCAGGGGAAAAAAATCCGGTTAAGGTCTGTTATCATAAAGGCATTGCAATTGCTATGTCGACTTGACATCAATACTGAAATATGTTTAATGTATGATGATTTATTTTATGTACTCAAGACACCATTATCGAACTTGTGAAATCATTTCAGAAATAAGGACAGTGTGTGGTATACAATGAAATACACTCTTCACTGCTTTTTTTCCACACTGTTGACCCCGTTGAACAGGTAGTGCAACAAAGCCTCACAGAATACACAGAAAATAATGATTTCTTATCAGGTGGTGTGAGTTGCAGGATTTCTTTGGAGCACATTCAGAAAGACTGTCCATTCAAATTGTTGCATCAATCATTTTCTAATGAAATGCCTGGAATATGTGCATTCACTATTTTCATTTATGAAAATAGTGAATGTGGAAAAAGGCAGTTCCATAAAAATAACATCTTTAACATTGTAGTTTTTGCAGTTTTAATACCTCCTTTATCATTGGTCCTTTTTATTTTTTGAAGAAATGTCTAGTAATGTGTTGTAGAAATGCAGTGTCATTTGGTAGTCATTATCCTGCTTTGCTACTGACACTTTTTATATTATTGATCCAAGAATGTTCCACTTAATTGCACTATCTCCTTGCATGATAATTTCCCACCCTGCATTTCTTATCCAGTTAATATTCTTTTATTGGAATTTGAAAACAAGATTCAAGGGTACCATTAGGATGTGGTTTGATGTAGTTCCCATTTCAGCAACTACATCAAACCACACGAGTTTTTATATTCATATAACACTGCTCTGTACTGAAATAGAATAAATTATTTTTGTCTTTCTATGAAAGTACACATAGCTTTCTGAGAACACCCTCCTTTTGTGGCGCATACTTTCAGGGGGTTTTTTTGGATTTGTGAACTAAAATGCAAAAAAATAAAATAAAATAAATGATTGAATGCAATTAAAATATGATAAGAAAATGGAAGGGTTTAATCTTCTGCTGGCCAGAAACCACAGAGCACTGCATCCAAAAACAATCAAAGGGAATAGAATTTCAGTGAACTCAATCAATAATCTCTAAGGTTGGTTTATAGGTTATTGATATGTCCCTTGGTTGTTTCAGACACTGGTTCCTAGTAGTTTCTGACAAAATGAAATCGTGCCTTTTCTCCATTGAACGTTGCATGTTGAAGGAGTGAATATTAAATATTGGTGGAGGGATGGAAAAGAAAGATTGAATATGTTGGGTTTGAAAGGCTGTGGACCCAGCCTTTTTTCGGGTTTAGAAGTCCATTGTTATGTTCCATGGTCATTTTAGACACAGGGTGTCTTGTGGTTCCTGACAAGATATGGGTCTCCTGGCAGGTGTAATCCTTCCTTTATTCCATCATATTTTAATTATATTCAGTCTTTATCTTTTGGCATTTTAGTTCACAAATCCAAAATCATGTGCTGCAAAGGAAGCAAGCTGTCTTTCATATGATTGTAAAATCATTTCTTTACAACCTAGAGCACTTATGTGAATAGATATTGTCTTGCACGTTTGTTCCCTTTGCTCACACAAACTTTTGAAACACAAGTTGTTCCAGATCACCTCGTAGATACTTTGCTAAACCATAGGAGTTTCCAACCCACATAATGCTGGACTAATGGAGTTTACCGTATTTCCCCATGTATAAGACACACCTTTTTTCAAAAAATTTGGGGTCTAAAAACTGGGTGCGTCTTATACAATGGTTGTAGATTTTTTTTTTACTTGCATTTCCCACTTTTTCTTGCTTGTTGTCTTTGCGCTCATTGTTTCGCACTTGTTACCGGTATATTAGGTTACGTTTTGCCATGTTCTGCCCAGAAATGGATCAGAAAAGATTTTTGTACAGTGCTCAATTCAAGTTAAAAGTGATCCAGTTTGCAAAAGTGAATGGAAATCGTGCTGCTGAACGTAAGTTTGGTCCTCCTCCAACTGAGAAAACAATCCGAGACTGGCTACGGGAAGAAGAAACCCTACTGAAAACGCCACGGCAGAAGAAGGCCATTAGAGGCAAGTCAGCAAAATGGCCTGATTTAGAGAGGGAATTGAAGATATGGATTGAGGAGCAAAGGGCAATTGGAATTCCTGTGTCCATAAAGATGGTTCAGCCTGAGGCAAGAAGAATTGCTGATGAAAAAGAAGTTACTGATTTCAAAGGACACAATTGTTGCTTCAGGTTCATGAAACGGAATGGACTAAGCATGCGTACACACACAAGACTTGCCCAAAAGATGCCTGAAAGCTATGAGCAGAAGGTCCTTGAATTTCATCGTTTTGTCATTCAATGTCGGAAGACACATCAGTTTGAGTTGGGACAGATTGCAAATATGGACAAAGTCCCCCTTCAATTTGATGTCCCAAGTAACAGAACTGTTGATAAGAAGGGGGTGAAAACTGTAACTGTTAAGACAAGTGGACATGAAAACGGCCATTATACAGTTGTTCTAGCTTGTTGTGCCGACGGAACCAAGCTGCCTCCTATGCTGATTTTCAAACGCAAAACAATGCCAAAAGAAGACATTCCGTGAGGAGTGATTGTCCATGTATATATCTTGCTATTTCTCTCTCTCTCTCTCTCTCTCTCTCTCTTAAATAGCCAGTTACTGCTACATAAATAAACAAAAGAAGAAGAAAAAACTAAAGTGTTTTTAGAATGTATAAATGAGGCAAATAATCTTTAAAATACAATTTATTTCACTTCATAATGACATGCTTTTTTTTTTTTTTTTCTCATTCTATGGTGTATATTGGTCACTTACCATTGTCATTAATTTGAAATAACCATTCCAAAAACATCATTCTTTCAGTGTACTGACTGAAAGGTGATTATATATTAAAAACTTTCCAGTTTCTAATTTTTAAAAGTTGGTAAGTATGTTACGTATTAAATCCAACATACAAATTATTTCACTTATACATAATTTAGCCCAGAAATGTCTTCAGATGGAGGTGAAAGAAAACAGGGTGTGAATAAATTTGTTTAGTATCTATTAAAATGCATTTTTGATTTTGAAAATGGAAGTTAAAAGTTATTAAAATGGAAGTTAAAATCCATTTCATTACTCATAATTAATTTAAAGAACCAAACTGAAAGTTAATTTTTAACTTTTCTGTCTTACAACAGTGGTGCTACAAATCATGCATTTTATAAATGTTTTTAATGAAAGAGAGAGAGAAAAGGAGTCTCCAGCTATAAAGGATAGCTGTACAAACCTGCATGAAATGTTTCTGTTACCATCTCAAATTGAAACACTCTTTCTTTGACATTAGTCACAAACTGAAAAATACAATTATATGCATCATGATATCTTATTATTTAGCACCAGTAACAGATTCTGTATAATGTTAAAGTGTAAATCTTACCATGCCTTGACTTTTAATAACAGATATCATATTAAATATATGTTCACTGGAGATTCGGTCAAGAATGAAGTTGAGCGCAGCATTCGTAACCTACATCCTGCTCTTCAGTTAAGACTAAGGTTCATAACACACTTGAATCTAGAGGAAGTTGCAATTTCTTAACTGAAAATTGTTGTTTTTATTTTGTTAAGTTTGATGCAAAGCAAAATTGTGTAAAATATGTAAATTTGTTTTTTATTTTTTTAATAAAATGTTGGTATATATGTATACCAACTTTTTTTTTTTATTTTAATTATTTATTATTTTTTTTTCATGTTTTTTGACTACTATCATAAAAATGGACAAATGGTGAGATAATTTAAGAGAAGAGTATATGGGGGGGGGGGGGAGTTGGATCAGGAGGAATTAAAAAAAGATAGGATCCATGAGGCTTACTCCTGAGAGGGGAAAGGGGAATTTCAGGTGTTGGATGATCCCACTCATCCTTTTTCTTTATTGACTATTCATTATATTGTCATCATCTTTCTGCATTTTTAATCATAAGGCCAGCAGAGGTTAACAGGAAAAAAAAAATTTTCAGATAATTTTTTAGATGACAAAAGGGCTGTAGAGTCATAAAATTAGTACCACCTGAAATCTGAATATTTATGGTTAGTCTGACCAGTCTTCCTCTGTAAGTAAACCTGTATGCATATTAGGTTCGCTGCCTAAACATGCTTCCTTAGGAATCACTAATAGCATAATACAAAATCTTTTACAGGGTTTCCTAATGGCATCCCAGCTGGATGATAAACTCTCTTGCCAGTTTCAGGATCCTCATTATACTGTAATGCAATATTTCTCAAACTTCAATCCTCCCACCTATGATCGCAATATAGGAGTTTGAAAGGTCATCTAAACATGCAGAATATACTAAATGCAAAAGGTAAAGTGCTACTCAGTATGAATTTGAAATAATTTATTGAACAGCACTTGCCACTTTGTTGATATAATGGCTGAATAGTATCTAAAATCTAAATAAAATCAGCAAAACCCAAACTATAAATAGAAAAAGATAAGTGGGGGGGGGGTTACTGTATGTTACAGCTTTCATCAGCAGTGAATTTTGGGGGTCTTTTAGTTTGGAAAACTGCATGGAACATATTCGTCCCCACAGAGCAGCTTGATAGTGGCTACATAGGTTGCCGACCGGGCTAGCCGGGTTGGTAAAGTGCCTGCCTGGCAACCCAGAGATCGCGGGTTTGAATCCCACCTCAGGCTTGGATCAGAGTACAAAATGCAAAAACTTTGGGAGGTGCAATATGGCCACAGAAGTCGATGTGCCAACAACTAACAAAAAAAAAAAAAAAAAGCTACATAGGTAGAAGATTTTGATTGGTCTGTATCACTCTCAACAATTGCTGTTTCCTGGAGTTGGACAAACTGCAATCACTCCATTGCATCCTTGAGAGAATGCTGCATTATGCCAGTTGGTTCTGGCCTGTACATCAGACATACCCCTCCCCACACACCTTTAAACTATCAAAACAGTGACCCTCACTTTAAAATAGTATTTCCCTGATATAAAATATAAGGAATTGAAATATAAGGCTAATAAAATATTAATTTCTTAAATACTGTATGAAAAGAAGCCTATATTTCTCAATGTTCATTGATAAAGAAGGTTTATTTTGTTGAACAAAACTTTCTGAACCATAATTCTATTTCCTTTTTAGTCCTCTTTCTTCACCTTTTGTGTGGTTTGAGTTGAATGCCATTTCTATTAGCGAATGTTTTTACAGCTGCTTCCACTGCCACATTTTTTCATGAATAAAAGGCACTGATCATTTTGAATGTTATCTTTTTCACATTTTTCATCATTCCAAACTTTTTCAAACTTCATTATGTGGCCATAATGCTTCCCTGATATGAGGAGTATAGTTAAGGCAGGACACGCTAGTATGATGCATTCTGGTACAGTAGGGTCTCAGGATATGGAAGGGTTAAGTTCCTGGTACTCCTATGTAAGTGAGAATTTGCATAATTTGGTGGTTCCCCTATAGAAAACTTGTACTAAGATAAAACTGGGTAGATTCTTATAAACTATTTGCTTGTACGTATATATAAAATTGAATGTATGTAAATTTTAAGCTGCAGTCAGAATGAGCCATACTTATAAAGGTACACATTAATTATTAATGTGTACCTTTATGAGGATAAACTTGAACAAGCTGTAACTACAAGTCACAAATGTATGAATCAGGGAGGTCAGTTGCATATTTTGAGACCCTGCCATATTTGTTTTACATAGGCAGGATGCATCTCTCCTCTCTTGATCCATTTACTGTATAATCTTGATGGATTACTTGAGTGCATTTGTGTGAGACATACTAGTTTTAAACTCAGAAATGTATAACACTTAAGGCTGCCTACATGGTTGAAAATCAGACACCCCATGCTAAATGAATTATAGATAAGTTGCCATAAATATAACATCTTAATAATGATGCTTTCTGAATTTATTTTTACAGAATGTTTCAAAATGTCCTACAAACAATATTTAATGGCAATTTCCCTCCTTTCATAAAACCGTAAGCCGCAGTAACAGGTGTAGATATTGGCAAGCTGGAAAATGCTATGTTTTGCCCCAAGACTGAGCCCTGCTAATTTGTGTAGCTGTAAAATGTGAATAAAATCATTTGCATCCATTAACTTACTAATACCACAAAACAAGCAATAATTAATCTACTATTAATTTGTCCAACTAGAACTTTAAATATGGTTACATGAGAGGTATTGCCATTAATTTTTTGAGGGAAGGACAAAATGTTTAGAGAAAGGAGCTCTACATTATAAAAGCCAGTATCTGTTTTCTCAGCAGTAAAAATTTATGGAGTGAAATCTAAGATCCAGGCAATATGTTCCATCTTCCCCACCCCTTTCATGGCCCTGATAAAGTTACCAGGCTCTTTCTCCTCTCCTCTCCTCTCCTCTCTTCTCCTCTCCTCTCCTCTCTTCTCTTCTCTCCTCTCTGTGTGTGTGAGTGTGAATCTTATTGAAGACTGCATTTAGCAGATGATCAATCTCACTATCAAAGTACAAATGTACATTCAAAAAGTCTGCCTTCATAAGATGGTTTCCCTACCCTCAATATCTTAAAGATATTCAGTTTGTCAGGAGAACCTCTACTAACAGATCAGATAGGTCTAATAGAAGTAACAGAATTTAAGAGCCTTCGTCCGTTTTGGAAAACCAGATCCAGTGTGCCTATACTAAGAAAAAAAAAACTATACATGTTGCAAATTAACAATCTAACATCAACTTTCTGAAACCCTGAACTATTTAATTCAAGACAAAAAACACAATAATGATCTAGCTCTTCAGTATGCCTTAACCCAGGCAATAACTGCCAACAGCCAATAAATGGCCCATGTAGGCAGCATAGTGGCTATAATCACCAGTGGAAGATCAGTTTGAATTGAATTCTAAATGACAATTTTTGTGTGTTTTTCATAATGTGGTTAAGGCAGTTTCAAGTGGGCTGTTGTGGGTTTTCTTTTTTTTTTTTTTTTCTTTCCCCCTTCTGACAAGTTGGATTTTCCATATGGCAAACCAACTGAAGATTAAGTGCAATTACAGACACAGTATACCATGGCTTCATAGCTTTAATTGCATTGGCAAATGAATCTGATCAAACCAGAACAGACACCAGAAATGCAATTAACGAAGTTACAGAAACCCATATTAAGCAAAGGTCCTAGTCTCTAAGGAAATATCAAACATCCCAGATTTAAAGAAAGTTTGGTTATAATGCATGAGTTGGCCTTACTCATGAGCTACATCACTTATTCGTTTCCAAAAGTTTGCATGCTGTGATTCAAGAGTAAGCCCATGCAACCAGTACTGTAGAGGCACATGATTTGTGTTTATGTACTTGTGATTGGAGTGAGATTTTGCTTCCCCCCCCCCCCAGCAATGTTTCAGTAGTTATTTTATAAGGCATATTGGAGAATAAAACAAAGTTTTTCACTAAAGAATTTCCTAATTTTGAAATTAACAGAAATATTAATTTCAAAATTTAATTACCTATCGTGTAATTAAAGATCCAGTTTGACTTTTGATTTGATTCTCGACTTTTTCTCTGTGAGTAATTTTAGAATTTCATTAAAGTTTATGTAGGAATCTTTATCTTTGCCAGTAACACTAGTATTTGATAGATAAAATCTGAAGCATCACCATATAAGTTTATTTGAGTACCATATGCAGGAGATCAGTAAAAAGAAATTCTAAATTCATTGTTCCAAAAAAGTAAGTGAAAATGCTTTTTTTTTTTTAAATATTATCTTTATAATATTTAATCTTAATGTTTATTATTACGGCAAAATTAATAAGGCTATGAAGCAACAGCGCACTGTTTCTTGAAACTACATCTGTTTTGTGATCGATTCCGTTTATTTTTTTATGAAACCCCAAACATGAAAGGTATTAGAAGCTCCAGTACTCAACACCATACATATGTTGAAGGCTTAGAAGACAAGATATTTCTTCTGTCTTCTAAGTATGATATCATTGATATCATGCTTGAATTAATTTTTGAGAAATACTTATGAAGAAATTTGTGTTTTGGAGAACATAAGTAGAAGGGATTGAAGTGTGTAGTGCTTTTTTTTTGGCTGATGCTCTCTTGCATCATTTGATGCTATTATTATTACAGATGCAATTCAGGAAAGCAATGCCTGTGGAAGAATCTACAAAAGGCATGCAGCAGAAACAATAGCTATGCCACGAAGTGGTGAGAAAATTTGTAAGATATGACTTATTAACATGGCTACCCTCTTTTGAATAGAGCCAAGAAGACTGAAAACGTTTGGGGGCCACCACCCTAAATGTGGGAAAAATATTCCACATTAAGATGATGAGACTCGTATAGAGTGAGTAGGTAGTTGTTTAGAAGAAAAGTAATGCTGGGCGAAAAAGGAAAATATTTTCTATTGCTCCTGCATCATGAAGGGGTGTGTTTTTTTTTTTTTTTTTTTTTTTTTTTGTGCAGGAGGAGCAATATTTTTATGCTTATGCCAAGAGAGAGAGATTTAGATTAGAAAAGTCAGTGTGTCATAACTAATAGAGGTATGCGACCTTTCATAGAAATTGTACATAGGAGCAAATGGCCTGGATATCGCCATTTAAAAAGTTGATGGTACACATTCAAAAAGTCAAAGCTGCTTTTGCTGGGGGATATTTCTCAACCTGGATGTTAGAATGTCTATCGTCAGCAGCAAAATTATGGATAGGATTCCAGTTCAATGGAAGAAGGTTATTAATATACAAGAGGAAAAGAGTGGGATAAAAATAAACCTTTGGGGAACACCAGCATTGGTGGAAAAGTTGAAGACAAATAACCCTACCATCACCAGAAAGTGGTCAGAGAAAACAAGCTCGTATCCTATGGTTAGCATAATAGGATGGGAGCTTGTTTAGAAGATCTTTATGCTAAACGATCAAAAGCCTCAGAAATGTTGAGTAACTGCCTGATATTCACCAAACTTACATTAAATTGGTCCAATGATAGTAACGTAAGCCTGTATTACCAGTAGATCGATGGTAAAGGAATACATATTGGCAATCACTGAACAGATGAAAGGTTTCGAGATAGTTTAATAACTGGCAGTTTATAGATTTCTTCATTACTTCGGAAAGAATACAGGTATGAACAATGGGGCAATAATTGGAAGGGAGGGATTTATGTCCGTTTTTATCAACTGGATGGATATGGTAAATATAAATAAACAGGTTTTCAGAGCAAATGCAGAAATGCCATCATGATCTGGAGCATTCTTGGCAATGAAGAGTAGAATTCTAACATCCTGATACAATAGAATCAGTTTGGAGTATCTATGAACAGGAGTTACAACCAATAGTTTTTGCAAGAGACCTGAAGGTACTGTTCAAAATAGTTTGGATTAAGTAATTTCTGAAATTTTTGGCTTTAGCGTAGGCAAAAAATGATACAAGCCAATTGAGATATGTTACATTCTTCTCTTGAACAGTTTTAACACATTGGAACACCAAGTTTAGATAGTGGAAGAGATTTTAGGTAGAATGCAAGGCTTTCGTCCTGGCAAGAATAAAGAGAGTTCCACTGATGCGAACTTAACTAACATTCCGATCAGAAGACAATAATCCAACCAAGGAATGAAGAACATTCACGTAGATCATCCAATTTCTCATTCTTGTATTAGCTAATTACACGAGGCTGGGAATGGTCATGAACAGAGAGAGTCTCCAAATTCTGATCTGAAGAGTCTATATGATTATTAACATTGACTAGGTTGCAGGGTTGTTAATGAGGAAAATATCAAGACTGCAAATGGTGGCAAGGATTGCCTGATATCTTGACAGGTAAATGAACAAACTATGTAAGATCATTAATAATTGCAAAAATTTCATGTAACCAGCAAATTGTAGTCGCTGGAGAATGTTTGCACTGGTAGCACAGTGGTATCACTATCCTCCCCACACTGGATGGGAAAGGCCAAGTACGAATCCCGTCGATGACGTGAGGAACTTTCATGGGCTTTTTTTCACTCTGTGGATGAGTCAGTCAGTCTCAGGTGTAACTAGCAAGGTTTTTGATGTGAAAAGATCTATGCTGGCACTAGAGAAATCGATTGGTACCAAATTTTTTTACGGATATGATGCGATTAGCGTCACTTCCTATGATGCGATTAGCGTCACTTCCTATTTTGTGGCTGTTAGATTTTGAATGATGTCACTTCCTAGATACCACTGACAATGCTAACTTAATCACTAATGTTGATTCAGTAGAGCAAGTTCATACTAAGATATGGAGATGATGTCGCTTCCTAAATGACACCAACTCAGTCACAAACGTTTTCAGTCATTAATGCTGCTTTTTTTTCGTCCAGCAAAACAGGCAAATTGGCCAGAGAAAATGCAATTTACAGACATAATACATATATGGGTATATACTGTATAAGACATTATGGGTGGCCTTAATATAATACACTGGTGTGCAAAATTTAAGAATCAGTCAGGTTTTCACATGTAGCTTCTCATTGGAGTGGCCTGGATATGGGAAAAGCATATGAAAGGAACCTCATGAGGTACAGAAATGATGAAGGAAACAAAACGGTACAGAGGGACTTTATTCAAAAAATGGCAACATTAGCACTATCTGCCATGATAATGAGGAAGCATCACCGCCAAAGATGGAACAAAGGGAAGAGGTGATCCTCAGTAGGAGATATGGCCAACCCTAATTAATGTTGATGCAGGCTTTGCACCGTCTGTCCATACTTAGAATAATGTTGATAAGTTCTTGCGGTAACATATCCATTCCTCTGTCAGCGCCATTCTCAGCTGGTGAACATGTTCTGATGGGTGTAAACATGCCGCTAGGCCTCTCCCGAGAACATCCCATATGTGTTTGATGGGATTTAGATCGGCGGAAACAGGCAGGCCAATCCATACAAACAATGCCCTCACTTTCCAAAAGCATATCAACAGCTGCAGTGCGATGGGGTTTGGTGTTATCATCCATAAACACTAACTTGGGACCAGTGGCACCTTGAAACAGATGCACATAGAGGAGGATTACCTCAGTACAGTAGTGTGCACCGGTTACATTACCGCCTTCCAGTATCTGGAGTTGTGTACGTCCATCCAAGATAACGCCTCCCCAGACGAGAATACCTCGACCGCCATATCGATCCCTTTCAGTGATGTTTGAGGGGTGATACCGTGTGCCAACCTCTCGCCAGATTAGCTGACGTCCAGAATCGCTGCTGAGACTGAATCTTCTGTAATCAGTGAAGAGTACTTTAAGTAAAGATTTTGTGGTTGTAACCTTTAGAAATAGTGTTGGTCCTTAAGTTTTGCACACCATTGTAGTTTGTGTCACTTCAGAATATTACAAGTACCTCACTGTTAGCAAAGTTAGACTACAAAAAGTAGTTTCGAAGAAAGAAAGTCAAAGAAATGAGAACGATTAATATAGTTGGGCGGCAACAGTTGAATTTGAAAGAATAGATTAGAAAGATTTTAAACCACTAGAGATTCCAAAATCAGGAAGTCACTAGCAAGGAATATCAGAGCATTCATAACTGCAAATGCCATCTTTAAAGCAAAAGGGGTCATAGAGTGAATACTTAGGGCAACTGAAATAAATTTGGGATGAAAATCCGTTTTTCTTGCGTATTAACCGTGCAACCAGTAGCGTAGCTACCCTCTTTCGGGCCCCCGGAGGCAAAGAAAATGTTCGTGCCCCCTACTTAATGAAAATTGAAAAAACAGGAGACAGCCAAAGACGCCGGTTCCATAAAGGATCCGGGCACGGAGGCAATTGCCTTGCCTACCTACATGATAGCTACGCCACTGAATGCTACCCTCAACAGGGACTGAAAAACTGGTATTGTATAGTTAGATCTGAAACTGTTTTTTGAGCATTGCAGACAGGTCACATTTTGACCTCATTTTAGGAAGGATGTTGAGCTGCTGGAACGGATGCAGAGGACGTACGAGATTTGTGAGTTTGGACAAAGATGTACTTCTACCAAGAAAGGCTCCAGCTCTACAAATTCCAGCATAGACTAGGCACCTGCGAAGTGACTTGATTCAGTTGTTTTAAGCATTGAATGGATTGAACAAGTTTTGATGGAATTCTCCCTCTTGCTCAGACAACGTTCGTGTAGGGGTATAAATGCAATCGAGAAAAAAATGTTTCAAAATAGATGTGCAGCAATTTGCTTTTAGCCAGTGGATGATTGGATGTTGGAATAAACTTCCATCTGTTGCTGTGGTAGTGGACAATTTGAATACATTCAAAGAACTAGAAAAGGTATTGGAGGGAATGGCTGCTGGTGGTGCGGAAATTTTTTTTGCTGATGCTATATAGGCTTGCTTTCTTGCACCATTTACCAGTAATACAAATCGTGAAACGCTTGAAAAAAAATTACAAAAAAGAATGTCCTCTTAACTTGAATACGAGTTCAATCTTTTCCACGTGGTGTGGAAGAAAAATGGTTGTAACCGTGATATTGAGAGGATTGAATGAAGGGTTTTTGAACTCAGCGACTTAGACCATATTGTGCCTTTTGCAAATAAGGCAAATAGTGCGTATCTACCTTTATGTAGGACCGGAATTCACTCAACCCTTACAGTCGAAGGATTATGTGATTATACGAATAAATGTACCATGCTAATTAAAAACTACATTAAAATTATATAAATAGATACGTATTAAAAGATTGTCATATATTCAATTCTCATCGCTAACATAACGCATCAAGAAAAGCCAGGGGAAGCCGACAGCCATCAACACCCCAACCAATGCCGCATGCTAACATGAGAACTGAAAACAATTGTCGAATCAGTCATAGGAACATAACCCCGGGGGCTCACATCTGGTGAGTATGGGCTTGGCACACCCAGGGTCCTGAGCTGGGTATCATCATTCTTCTCTTTCTTGGTGATTCCCTTCTACTTTTGACTCTCTCTCTCTCTCTCTCTCTCTCTCTCTCTCTCTCTCTCTCTCTCTCTCTCTCTCTCTCAGGGTTACTCGGGAACTTTTTTTTTTCCTGGTGCAGCATAAGCCTCAGGCTTCCTTGCATCATATGGATATTAATAATAATAAGATAAATGTACATCGAATTAAAATTATGTCTTTCAAAATATTCTGTACAACTTTATTGGTGGGAAAGAAAGGTGTTAATTTGATGTACATTTATCTTATGTTTCTTAAGGATTAATTCGACAATTGTTTTCAGTTCTCATGTTAGCATATGGCATTGGTTGGGGTGTTGATGGCTGTCGGTGTCCCTGGGCTTTCTTGATGCATTATGTTGGTGATGACAATCTTTTAATACGTATCTATTTATATAATTTTAATGTAGTTTTTAATTGACAGGGGACATTTATTCGTATAATCATATACTCCTTCGACTTTGAGGGTTGAGAGAATTCCGGTCCTGCATAAAGGTAAGAGGTTTCCTCTTATACTTTTTAATAATAACTTTAGTAGGACATATTGAGCTTTATCGCTCTTACAATCATAAGTAGTTATTCCAGTAATATATCAAAGACATATTATATTAACAATATCCTAAGGCTGATTACGAGAAGTCTTTGGCAAGTAATGCAGCAAAAATTTATTTACTTACGTTTGCAGTAGGAGGAAAGAAATAATTGAATTAAATTGATCCACTTAATATCGATGATTTAACTGCTCATGATCCCGCTAGAATGCTAGCAAACTGAATTGGTATTTTTTTTTTTTTTTTTTGAATCTACATTCATATATGAAAGTATACCATGCTTACTGACCAAGTTGGCAGATGATACAAAGGTTGGCAGTGTGGTTAATAAAAGTAATCAAAGTAAGCTACTGCAACAAGACCTAGAAAAATTAAGCAGATGGGCTGAGAAATTGCTGTTGACGTTTAACGTTGGCAAATGCACATGGGTAGCAATAATCGCAGATTAACGGAACAACAACAACAGCAAATACTAGTAGTAGAAAATTACGAATGATGCAAGAAAGCAAGCTTATATAGCATTTCACCCATCAGTCCCTCAAAAAATTTGTCTAATTCTTCCTTGAATTTATTCAACCAACCCATCCACTTCCATAATAATAGATGGAAGACTTCCAACAATAAACCACCCACAGGCTAAAGCAAACTTTGCACATCTATTCTGCAACCATCCTTCCTCGACCTAAATATTTATGCCCCTTCATCAGTGGCGTAGCGAGGTTTGGGTCGGCGGATACATTCTACTGTCTAACGGCTAAATCTGATATTGTGACGCTTTTCAGTATTAACCAATTGGCGCCTTTTTTGTGAATATATATGCAGACAAAAGATCCAGGCTGCGCTGCTATCCCTCATGTCTGTATTCTCAGCAAGAGCTAGAATGCCATTTTCAGCTTGCTCAATTCATTCAAAAGCTTAAACACTTCAATCAGATCATCCCGCAGGTGTCTAGCCTTCAGATTCTACAATTTGCAGAAACTGAAGCCTTTCTAGACAAGAGCACCCTTTTGTTCCCTTCACCAATCTCAGTGCCCTTCTCTGCACCCATACCACATTTACATTCTTCCTAAAGTGAGCCTCCTAAACCGTAAACAATACTGTAGATGCGTCCTAATCATGGCCCTGCACAAAGGAATAATAATCTCCTTATCCCTAATAGCAAAGTTTTATATCATTGACAAACCCGATGTGTTGTCCTGGCTGCCCATCTGCACTGCTCAGAAAATTTCTTATCTGACTGCAAAATCACCTCCAAGATCTTTTTTCATGTTTCACTAACCTCAGTGTAGCACCACACAGTTGATAAGTTACTCTGAGACTATTGCTACGCATATTCAGTCAACATTGCATTTTTCAACATTAAACTTAAACTGCCATTTCTCACCCCATTGGCCCAATTTTCCTAGATCTTTTTGCAGTCACTCACCTTGATGACTGTTGTTAACCACCTGCCAACCTTTATATCACCTGCAAATTTAGAAATTGAGCTTGATATACCTTCATCAATATAATAATGTTCTTGTTTTTACTCTGGCACGACCAGGTCAGTGGAGTTTACAATAAATCAATCAATACCGATGTTAATCGTATTTAGCAGTCATGGGCTAGAACCCCGGGCCATTCAAAGAGCATGTGCCACTGCACTCGCGCTCCTAACCACTCGGCCACGTCAATATTTATCATTGATAAATATTAAAAGATTGTCATATATTCAATATCATTTATCATTTGATAAATATTTATCAAATTTATTTATCAGATATATTTATCATTTGATAAATATATAAATATTTCAATATTTATCATTGATAAATATTGAAAACAGCAATGGACCAGCACTGAATCCTAGAAATCGAATAATAACATTAGTCCACTAAAAGCAGTGCTCATTGGTAAACACACTCTGTCTTATTTCACTTGACCGTCCCTTTATCCATAGCAGTAACTTGCCCTTAGTGCCACACTGCTCCAGTTTGTACAGAAGTGTTTTATGCGGAACAGTGTCAAAAATCTTCCTGAAATCCAAGTATACGATGTCAAAATTATTTTTTGCATCCAGTTTATTGGTCACTGCGATATATCAAATATATCGATATATCAAAGCGATATATCAAATTGGTTAGACAAGATTGTCCCTTAACAAATCCCCGCTGTGAATACTGTTTAATTGTATGCCTGTCCAGATGGCCCTGCATTACTTCCTTCATCGGATTGCATTATTTTTCCTGGGAACAGACGTTAAGCTAACAGATCTCTAATTACTCTTGTTGCTTTTGACCCCCTTTATGAATCGAGGACCGATTCCCACACTCCGCCATAGGGAGCTCCCCTAAATCACGGATGCTCTTATAATTATGGCTGAGGGTTTTCTTAGCTCCTCTTGCTGTTTCACTTAGTATGTTTGGATAAATTACATCTACCTAAAAATGCTTTTGTTGTGTATATCTTGAACAATTTCTCCTCCGCTTTCCTTCTAGTTATCACAAAATCGTTTAGCTACTCGTTAGAGAATTTGATAAACTTCTGCCATGACCTTCCCCAACCTTAAAAAATTCCCCGTGTATGAATGTAGATGCAAAATATTCAATTTGTCCACAAACCGAACAAGGTCATCACACTTAACCCATTGACATCAAGTGAACCAATATGATTCAGCCCCTTCTTTCTGCTGTTAATATAAGCACAGGGCTCTTTGCTGTGTTTCTTTGCCAGAGACCTCTCATAATTTGCCTTAACTTGCCTAACCTCCTTTGTGACTTGATTGTAGGCTAATTTATATCAACCATAGGCTTCTTTATCCTGATCATTTATATGCATCCCATGCACATTTATTCTCTGCCACGCGTTTCAATGGCTCATCTGACATTTAATTGCGTCTATGCCTTGAACAGTATTGAGATGACTAAAGAAATCTCTTTTTAAAACAGGAACTTTCTTTTTTTCCATAACCTCCATATTTAATACTATGTTTTTAAACTCATTCTTTCCCCAGTTTAAAGCTAACATCTAATAATATACAATACACTTTTTTTATAATCAGGTGTGTATGTGCTGTGCTGATTTATAGCATTTGCAGACTGTTAGTAGAAATACACACAGTTCCAAGGACTGTTAGTCCTTGGAACTGTGTGTTATTGTGAATAAAATCGAAGCCGAATTTAAAATGATGGGTCCGAAACTCTTATTCGTTTCATAGATTAGATATGAACGATTCTCCCCTCTTGACAGCATTATATAAGCTTCCAAATTGAATTCTTCGAACAAACTATACTAAGTTAGGTGGGGTAGAAAGTCGAAAACCTGTTTGCTGTGCGACATTTAAACTTGCAGTTTAAACTAGGCAAAAATAATATATTTTGGTATTAACTGGTTCAGGGGTTATTTTAATAAATATTTAGAACTGCACAAACAAATACAGGTAGAAAAATAAAAATAAAATTATATTATTGTTATTAGCCATACGGTGCAAGGAAGCCTGAGGCTTTTGCTGCACCAGCCGAAAAAAAAAAAATAAAATAAAAAATATATATATTCTGAATTACTCCGAGACACAGAGAAGTAAGATATGTTACTACTCTGTGCCCTGAGAGATAGAGTCAGAAGTAGAAGGGAATCACCAAGAAAGAGAAGAATGATGATATCCAGCTCAGGACCCTGGGTGTGCCAAGCCCATACTCACCAGATGTGAACCCCTGGAGTTTAATTGTTATACTGTATTATGTTTCATTTATTGTATTATTTATACATATATGCATTGCAATAATTTTGATTGGAATTGAAAAGAAAGATAGATAGAAAAAAAAACGAAATTAATAAAAAGAGCAAAACGTATATCTGTGCATCCTAAAATTTAGTGCAAGCTAAAATTTATATTCGTATTCCCTTTTGTCTTTTTTTTTTTTTTTTTTTTTCTGAAAATACTGTACTCCTTTAAACCATCTCTGTTTCCAAGTGGATTTGTTGTAGGTGGACAAATTCAAATTTCTGAAACCATATAAGAACTGCGGGTCTGGGCATTCTTATGTGGTTGCAGTAACAAGATTGGACATGCTGTGATATACATATAAGTATTTTTCTTTGGTTGACAAAATTTGGCTGTTACATTCAACGTTATGGATTGTTACATACATTGTCGATTTTTATATAATTACACTGCCCAAAAGCATCATTAAAGCCGGCCCCTTTCAAAATCGGCCATGTGGTAGACAATGGCATACCACCACATTATCTGATGCCACAGAGACCATAACAAAACCGACTCCAAAAACTGCTGTAAAAGGAAGACCTGCAATTAGGTGGAAGGATGGGATCAGTGAACTTTCAGGCGTGACATTTTGCGATGCCGCTCGTATAGCATATGACACAAAGAAGTACGATATGTTACTTCTCTGTGGCATATGATCGATGCAGTTGGAGGATTTTGTTGGTGGCCACAACAGCTCCTCAGGGAACTATGTGACTAGAAGAAGAATACTGCCCAAAACTAAGAACTACATATTTGGATTTTAGAGCTGCACAATAAAATAGCTACTGCACTGGGACTGAATCTTGTTTGAGTTCAAAACATACAAAACTGTGCTTTTCTTTCTTTCTGTCAGAGAATCAACGCAGGTGCCGTTTTTCGTTGTTGTACTTACCATTAAAATAAATATATATATTTTTAAATAAATTTGTAATTATTAGTACTATTAATTTATTTGTTTGAAATTGAAGCGGCGTTGATAGTTGTGCAATGCTTCAGGAACAGAATTAGCAGTCGAGGTATCGTGTGTAAACTGTGACAGTGTAACTATCAGTTATATAGTTAATACGTTTATGTAAATTGAGTGTTTCAGCACACGTTTACACTTTGAATTTTACTACGTGAACACTTCATTATTTAAAAAATATATATATATATATATAAATTTCTCTCGGCCCAACAGCATTATAGGTATAGCAACACTACTCTTTTATTCGATATAACTATTTTATAATGTTATAAGAATTCTTATTTTAGCCACGAAAATTATATTCTTACGTTCTATTGTTTCTTAGTATTTCTTTTTTTTTTTTTTTTTAGTCGGTTTAGTTTTATTTTGTAATTTTCATTTTTCCTAATTTTATTCTAAAATTCCGTTATCGATAGTTTAGAAAACCAATAATGATTTATGAAAACCGATTATAATAATTATTATTATTATTAGCCATATAGTGCAAGGAAGCCTGAGGCTTAATGCTGCACTGGCCAAAAAAAAATTTCCGAGTTACCCTGAGAGAGAGTAGAAAGGAATCACCAAGAAAGAGAAGAATGATGATATCCAGCTCAGAACCCTGGGTGTGCCAAGCCCATACTCACCAGATGTGAGCCCCTAGGGCTAAATTTTGATAGCTTAAATAAATTCAAGGAGGAACTGGACAAACTTTTAGAGGGAATGGTTGTGTGAATTTTTTTTTTTTTTGGCTGATTCTACATAAGCTCATATGCTTACTTTCTTGCATCACATGCCACTATTACTCATGCTCTTAACCACCCGCTGGCTAAAGGCAAATTTCTGCACATATATTTCTACAGCTGCCTTTCCTCAATTTGAATTTATGCCCCCCCCCCCCCCCGTAGGTTCGTAATCTGAGCAAACAGAAGGAAACAAGAAATTGAAAAAATTAGTTGTACTCAGTTCTTATCGCTATCTACTATTTGATATGCTAGTGCAGGGAGTAATGCATGCTGAGGGTCCGCTGTAATTGGTAATATTAAATACGGTCTGCTGCTATCACCACCAGTGTTGAACAAGAGAAATAGTCGTAACAAAACAGCATATGCTATGCTGTTTTGTAATAAACAGCTATGGAGACATTTTTTGAAGTAAATTATAACCCAATAACAAACCAACTAAAGTGTGAGCTCTTGAAATTGGTAAAATTGACTTAATACTGCAGCACACAAATATGTTGTATATCCATAATAAGTAGTTCTACAATAAAGAAATAATGATAATGGCCCAAAATAATCCAACCAGATCACAACTTGATATAAAAGTGCCACAAGTGGCTTCAAATGTAAAATTTAATGAAAATGAGCACTTTTTAATTAATTCTAGGATGTTCACATGGTTTCAGGCAGACATTTCTTCTTTTTTTTTTTTTTCTTTTTTTGTTTTCAAATTTTCAGTTATTTTTAATTTTGGGAATCAATTCAAACCGTCCCGAATACCTTTCCTCACCAGTATTCGCTAAGTGTTGATATGGTATTTTTAGTTTACATGTTGATTTACTGAAGTTATGAGATGTATTTTGGTTTTTGACCTTTCTGGAGATGTCCACCCAACACTTATCAGCAACCATAGTTTATCCCTCCTGCACTGTACACCGACTCTTCAAGGGTGGATTAGGTTTGAATTATGTATATCTCCACCAATAACATATTATAATTTGATTTTTGCCCATCATTTTCATTTCTGAGACTTTTTTCCCAGGAGGGATTTTCCCAATTAAAAGCCAGAAATTAAGTGACAGAAGGGGATAGAAGATGATTAAAAAAAACATGCATGTAGCACCGAGAAACTTAAAACAATAAAAAAGTGGAATAAATTTTGTAAATTATAGTTAATAAAACACCATTTTCAATTCAGTAAAGAAAGTTAAAAATAAAATTTTTCTAAAAAAACAGTGCCATTTGTCAGGTGCTACATGAGCATTTTTGTTACATTAGGGGTGCAAGTGGGCAAAGATAATAGGCAAATTTAATAAAATATCTAATGTTTAATAAGTATGTACATGATATTACTGATGTGTTTGACAGACCAATACAGTATTCTGACGTACTCTGGTTACTATGAGTCCCAGAGGAGTGTACGGCGCCTCCGTAGCCAGGTGGGCAGGAGCAGCAGTGCGTAGCACACACTTGATTAGACTGGGGTTCGAGCCCATGACTACCAAATACAGAGGATGCGGAAAGGCCAGGGAATGACCACCGCATATCCCTGGAGCAATATGGCCTTAGTTGGCCTATGGTTTTTAGGAGCATTTAGGTCAGTGCCTAAATGCTCCTAAAAACCAAATAACAACAAAACAACAGAGGAGTGTACCTTTAGGGACATTTGGCACATGCACAAAGTAATATAGATACAGCATGTGTGTGTTAGATCTGTAAGCCATGTTAGATTTATATTCATCACTGGTGCCCCGATAGTAAATTAGTGTCCGTCTTGTGTATTATTCTGCCTTAGCCAGCTGAGTTTGGTCAGTGCCTAAATTCACCTAATATCACAAAAAAAATTTGGTAATATTCTTGCAATCTCTATACATTGTGTCATAAAATGCTCAAGTTCTATGCAAGATAAAATGCATTGGAAAGTAATTTATTCTAGTTTTTAGGGTATGTAATCATGACATTGTTACGACTCAACATAATCTCTATCATTACTGATAAAAAAAAAAAAAAAAAAAAAGTAGTACGATTTTGCAATTCCATAAATACATTCTCAGTTGTATTTCAATTTTGGCATTAATTGCATTTCTCAACCTTGTACAAAGATTGTTTAAAGAGCAAGGATTTGTGAAGCAAACCATACTTTTAACATAGCAAAATGTCCAATGGGGACAAATCGGATGTGCAAGCTGGCCAAGCAATTGGCCCACCTCTGCCAATCCGTCTCTTTGGGAAGACTAGCTCAAAGCTCCAAGCCTATAATGAAAGCTATTTTGCCAAATTGGATGTTTTGCTAAATTACATTAACATATATTTAACACTTTTAAGCACATTACTTAGTGACTAAGACTAAAATGGGTTTTTTTTTTTTTTATTAATTTGAAGTACATGATTTGAGTCAGATGACTCAAAATCATAGATTTTCACAGATCTGTGATCATACATGAATAATGTTAATTTTTCTCAATTAGTTTAGCTTGGTTATTCCAACTTCTTTTTATACAGGATTGGAAAAATATGGTATATCTGGAAACATTTCTTATAGTTCATATTCAATTTCTTTTATATTAGAGATGTAACTTTAAGAAATTTTTGACATGAAATTGATTTATATTTTGCATATTTTTCAGATGAAGCTGATCAGTCCAGTGTTAAATAATAATGACAATACATACACAGTTATTAAACCATACTGTTTATGTATGGTTTTGATTTAAAATTCAAACTAACAATCAGCACTGTTTGAGTAATTGAGAATACCTTGCAGATGGCAAAATTTCAAAAATAAAAAATTTACAATGGACTTATCCAGTATCAATAATTGCGATGGTTCTGAAATAACTTTACAAGATACTTCTATATGTGTGCCTATTTTGAGTAACTTGTCAGATTCAGCTTCAGGAGAGTGTTTTCTTTCTAATTGTAATATATTTGATATAAAGGATGGAATTATTTCTGATGGAGGACCTTTAGAATGTAGAATGTGTCAGATAACTTTTCATGACAACAGCAGTCTTAATGAGCACAAAAGGAGTCACATAAATGAAAAGACATTAGTTTGTGGGAAACAACTTCCATTAAAAGAAAATCTTGAGGGTCATCACGAGATTTACACAGGAAAAAACCTTATGTGTGCGAAACCTGTGGAAATCAATTTTCATACCCATCTATTCTAATTAAACACAAGAGAATTCACACAAAACAGAAAAGTTTTGGATGTGAAATGAGTGGTGAAAGGTTTTCCCTCAAAGGAAATCTTAATGTTCATAAAAAAACACACTTAAGGGATAAATCTTTCTTATGTGAGAGCTGTGGTTCCAAATTTTCAAGTAAAGAAGGTCTTAATACACATCTCCATTCTACAGAGAAATGCTTGATGTTCACTGCTTCAAGAAATAATTATGTACCAGAAACTAATAATCTTACTGAGAAATCTGAAATAAATAAAAAACTGTTTTTATGTGAGACTTGTGGACGAGGCTTTGCATCCAGTGCGAAGCTTGGTGGGCACAAAAGAATTCATGGTGGTGAGAAACCATTTATGTGTGAAATATGTGGAAATTCATTTAATCAGACATATAACCTTACAGAGCATATGAGAATTCACACAGATGAGAAAACATATAGTTGTGAGGTTTGCGGGAAAATGTTTTTACGTGCAAGACAAATTAAGGTGCATTTGCGAAGTCACACCAAGGAAAAACCTTTTTCTTGTGATGAATGTGAAAAGAGCTTTACAACTTCAAGTCACCTTAAAGCTCATAGGAGGGTACATACTGGCGATAGGCCTTTCACTTGTGAGATTTGTGGATTGAAATTTAAATGGAAAAATCACTGTAATAAACATGTCAGGGCACATTTATTAGATAATTCTGCTTCTGATAATTTGGAAGAAGGTTTTTCTGTGCAGAAGATAGATGCAGACAGTAAGCTTTTCAAATGTTTAATATGTGAAAAGACATTTTTGGATATTAAAGGCTGTCGTATACACAGAAAGAAGCATATAAATGAAAAACCTGTCTCTTGTGAAACATGTGGTAAGAAATTCACAGCTAACCACCGTCTTCGGATACATTTAAGAGTTCACACTAAGGAAGAAAAGTCTTATATGTGTGAAATTTGTGGAAGAACATTTGCCAAAGCAAACACTCTTAAAGATCATAATAGAGTGCATACTAGAGAAAAACGCTTAATATGCCATATTTGTGGAAAGAAATTTTTTGTACCAAGAGATGTGTATGAGAAAGGGACAGATGATAAAATATTTAAGTGTTGCCACTCGTGTAAGCAGATATCATGTGATTGGGAAAGTATATTAGAACATTGCAATTTTCCAAATGGACGACGTTTCATGTGCGAGATTTGTGGGAAAAAGTTTCCGTTGCCACATCATCTTACCGAGCATCGGAGGATACATACAAAAGAGAAACCTTACAAATGTGAGATATGTGGTAGACCATTTTCTCAATCAGGACAACTTTCACAGCATAGGAAATGCCACAAAACTAATGATTCGTTTGTGAAAAACTGACAAAAATCTTTTTTAGTATGGGAGGAAAAAAGCAGAATTTCTGTGTTTGTTATGTGAATCAAACTGAGTTAAAGTGAGTTCATTGAGTGCTCTTTTTTACTTTAAAAAAATTTAAACTTGTTCCATATAATGGAAAAACTATTTATTTGTAACATTGTTTTCTTTGTATATTTTGTATTTAAATTTTTTTATAGTACTCTAAAATGATGTTGTTGTAATTATTCTTACTGTATCCATATTTATAGAATTTTATCTTATTTAAAAATATTTGTAGCTAATTTATATGGAGTTATGTGATAACATTATCAAAGATACATCATATAATTATTATTTCTGTCAGCTTTGAATATATGCAATTTATTAAATAGATACCATAAATAACTATCTGAGAGATACTGACAAAAGTAGCCCATAGTTACTACAAAATGTGCAGTGAACGATTAAGGCAGTGGTTCCCAAACTGTGCACCGCAGATATTTTAAATTTTCAAGGGAAACACAGTGATACTCAACATCTGTTGGACAATGAGAAAACTACTAGCTTGAGGTAGCTCCACAATTTCAACATTATTTATTAAGTTGTTTGGACCTAACTACTTAATAAATGGAACGGTTAGGTTTTTCTTTTGGCCTAGGGGCTCAGTAAAAAAAATTACTGAGACACCAAGGGTGCTGTGAACCGAGAAAGTTCGAGACCCTCTAAATTAAGGTGTTCCTGAGCTGTATTCTAGGGCAACACAGATTTTTCTTATTGCAGTGCCAACTTTGAATGCACTGAGTTGAGAACCTACTATTTGTGGCTGCCAAAGGCAAATGAACTGAATATGCATTCCTAGTTCCCTTGTTCATGTTACTGTAATGCTTCACTTTGACTACAGTAACTATCCAGATTAATTGTTAATTAACTGATATGGAATTTAATTCCACCACAGACAAATAATCAGAATACCACTGATACTGTATAAATGTATATTATGGATTAAATTATTATTATTTATTCACAATGTATGTTGGTTTTTTTTTTTTAAGTTTTTCACACACGCCGACAAGGCTATCTGTACACAACTTTTTTGGGAGTCACTAAGAGGAACTTTATTGCTTAATAATTGTTTTTTGAGTAACTTTTGATTTAAAATTATTAGTGGTTATTATTTGTGATTCACCAATTAAGTTGATGAATTTGTTTGTTAATTGGCACTTATTGCTTAAGAAACCACAGTGGCAACTTCTGCTGCCACTGTGTGGTATTGATAAGAACATTCAAATTTTGCCTCCACTGTTATAGTATTGATATAGGCTATACTTGGAGGTTTTCTGTATAGTTTTGTAGCAGTGTAATCAGTTTCAGAAGAGACCTATAAATAATTTATAACAATACAAATGTGTTTGAATAAAGCAACTTTATCATGTATAGTCAGTCCTCGTATAACACGTGTTTACATTACATGAATTCGATCATACACGATTTATAAATAGGGGAACGATATCTTATATTACACGAACCAAATTCGCTTATGCACGATTTGCCTTTGTGTTTACAAGAAATGGCAGTCGAACGCAGAATCACCCCAACCGAACGCAACACGATAGGAATGAAGAGAAGCTTCTGAAAATGTATTTATGTTTCTTATATCAGTGAAGGGGAAACACATTTCACCATAATAATGTAAAAACCCACACAATTCCAGCTATCTGTATTATCGCAAATGCAATTAGATCGAATTTACTACCAGTTTATAACAGATTCCACTAGCAGACGCAACTGGAAATTGTTTTTATTGTTTTATGGTAGTAACCCCAAAAATGTGCTTTAGTAAAATATGAGGTGTTAATAGTGTATCTCTGCCTGCCTTTACGGTGTTGTTTATTCAGTTGCTACACGCGCACAGCTTTGTTTATGTGTATCAAGCGTGCCTCCTCGTTTTGTAATTTTGCTTTATTCCCTAAAAATGAGTAAAATACTTAAAATGTGTGAAAAGGAAGTGTCCTGGTGAAGACACTACAGATTCAGAGAGAAAAAGAAAAGCAATATCGATAAACAAAGGCGGACTGGGTCAAAAATTCTTACCCGGGAAAATTTATAGTGGCCTCATAATAGCATTTATGGCCAAAATCACACTGGCCTCCGGCCAACCGGGGTTTCCCCGGTAAGGCTTATGGCCAGTCTGCCTCTGTCGATTGAGAAAAAATATGAAATTGTGAAACGCTTTGAGCAAAATGAAAGACCATGTGATATTGCACGTGCTACAGACCTAAATGAGGCAACGCCGAGAATTACAAAGAATGCAGAGAAAATAAAAACAACTTTCATAGCAGGAACAATTCAAAGTGTAATTAAAATCCATTTGATCGAGACACAAGAATTGGAAGAGATGGAACGGCTGTCATCTGTTTGGATAGAAAATCAAACAAAAAACAAGTTTGCTTACAATAGAAGCAAAAGCATTAGCAATATTTTATTACGATTATTTATTGTGTTTGGTAATGTTTTGGTTACAAATGTGTCAATCTTGGGTGGTCGGCACCTAACCCTATTTTTCCCATAGGGCCTGTTGTTCATATTGCACGAGGGTTTCTAGGAACACAACTATCGTGCTATACGAGAACTGACTGTAGTCTGTAACGTAAGCTAAAAGAGCCTTGGACCAGAGCAGCAAAGCAAAGGCAGAAAGTAGCAGGAATGCTTTGGTTCTGGGGAAAACTTTCAAAGGTGATTCTCCTATTAATCAGGATTATGTTGTGCACTACTTGCGTTCTTTTTGAAAAGTTAACTCTATCAGAAAATGATAAAGCCATGGGGAATACCTTTGTGTGCTCATCGCAAAGTGCATGGGAGGTTAAGTGGCAACTCGATATTCTGATGGGATTATGAGGGCTTGAAAAATAGGGTTGATGCCCTTAAAGGACTAAAAGAAAGGGACCCATCAAATTCTCAGCAGCCCAGATCAATGCTTGAGTCCATTCCATCATAAGACAATACAAAGACATCCTCCACAACAGCGATCCTTTTTCCCACAGGAAGTAGCTGGCAACTAATTTGTTAGGGAAGTGGGAAATATATTGTGCAAGAAGGACAGATGGAATATGACAAGGATTTCTCACATAAATCTGCAAATCACATAAACCCACTAGGCACCTGTGGGGTGATCTGATTTAGGTGTTTAAAGCCTTGAATAGATTGAGTTTAACAGTAGAAGGAAGGTATTGAATCACATTGGGCCACTTGATGTCAGTGAGTTAACTGTTGATGACCCTGCTCAAGTTGCTGACAAATTGAATTGGTATTTTTCATCTACATTCACACATGAGGTTGGGGATGCCAGAAGTTTATCAAACAACAGTGGGGAGCTAAATAACTTTGTTATAACTGAAAGGAAAGTAAAAGAAGAATTATTGAAGCTGAACAAAAAAAGAATCTGTGGTGGATGGGATCCAACCAATCATATTAAGAGAGACAGCAAAGGAGGTAAGCACGCCCTTAGCCATAATTATGAGAGCTTCCTTCGATTCAAGGGAGGTCCCTATGGACTGGAGATGCGTAAATATATCCCCAGTTCATAAAGAGGGATTAAAAGGTGATATGAGTAATTACAGACCTCTGAGAGTAACATCTGTTCCATGGAAAATAATGGAGTCATCAGCTAAAAAAGTAAGACAGGATGATCTGGACAGGCATGCAATTATACTGCAGTCACAGCATGGATTTGTCAAGTGGCGGTCTTGTCTAACCAGTCTAATAGGTTACTAAGATGCAGTGACCAAGAAACTGTGTGCAAAAATTAATTTCGATATCATATACTTGGATTTCAGGAAGGCTTTTGATACTGTTGCACATAAAAGACCTGTATAAATTGGAGCAATGTGCCATTAAGGGCAGGTTACTGCTATGGATAAAGGGATGGTTAGGTGGAAGAAGACAGAGTGGCTATCAATGGCCATTGCTCTTTGTGGAATAATGTTATCAGTAGAGTTCTCCAGTGTTCAGTGCTAATCACATTGTTGTTAGTATTTATTAATGATATTGATGAAGGTATATCAGAGGCTTAATGTCAAAGTTTTCAGATGATACAAAGGTTGGCAGGGTGGTTAATGACAGTAATCAGGATGAGCTACTTTAAAAAGGTCTAGGAAAATTGGGTCAGAGGGCTGAAAAATGGCAGTTGAAGTTTAACATTGACAAATGCAAGGTACTGCATATGGGTAGCAGTAATCCCAGAGTGACTTATGAACTGTATGATAGGGTAGTGGAAAATGAAAAAGACCTGGGGGTAATTGAGCAGTCAGATATGAGATTCCCTGTACAGTGCAGACATTCTGCACTGTACAGGGAATAGTATAGCTCATGGGGTTTTGTCAATGATATACAGAAACTTTGCTAGTAGGGATAAGGTGTTTATCCCTCTGTACAAGGCCATTGTTAGGCTGCATCTTGAGTATTGTATACAGGTCTGGAGGCCTCACTTTTGGAACGATGTAGATCTGCTGGAACGAGTGCAGAAAAGGACAGTGAGATTGTTGAAGGGAACAAACGGAGTGCTTGTACCTAGAAAAGCACAACATGCTGGTAAACCATTCTTTGAATATCAAAAAAGAAATGACTATAACCTTTCCTGCAGATGCCACAACTTTTGCTTTTTTCAGTGTTGGCAATGACAGACTTCCAAACATAGGCTTGTTGTTTAACCCCTGGGTCGATATGAAGCCATGTCTCATTATCCGTTTTCACCTTGTGCAGAACTTCAGTAACCATCCACTGCAGCTCCTGACAAACCTCCATGCAAACTTGCTGTTGCTCAGGTGTGAGTAGTCTTGGAACCCAGCATGCACCAACACGTATCATATAGAAATGGTCTTAGAGAATGCCCTGCATGCTTCCTACTGATATTCTCAACATGCTAGTTGCATTACTATTATATGATGATCTTATCTCACGATTACAAAAGCAGTTTGTGGTTTATGTGGTGACAGCAGCAGTTGGATCTGCTGATTTTTGTGATTGAATCATGTTCATCTTTAAACATTCTTAACCACCTTCAAGCTTAGCTATATGGAAGAGTAGATTCATTATAAGCCTCTTTTAACATTCAGCTGATGTTTTCTTGAGACAGAAACAAAATTTGAGAACAGCATACTGTTCCTTGCATGTCACGTCCATTGTTACTTAAGTGAAACTGAACAGGCATAAATGTGACTGACCGCTAAGGTCACACCTAAATTCCACAGCTCAGCTAGAAATAGCAAGCAGTATGGTTGTTCATGAAAAATTATGATCATTCTTTATTGAACAACCTGCATAATTTTTAGTTTTTATTCATAGAGAGAAAACTATAGATTTAACTGCACCCCTGTGAGATTGTTGAACACCTGTGATCTTTAACAACCATACCAAATCAGCCATCACCTCTTATCTCTCACAGTGGTGGAACTGGAATTATGGTAATTTCGTCAGTTTGTTTGTACAAGTGAATAAATTATGTATAGTAGCATGCCCAGATTTGCACTTTTACAAGCATCAGTGCATGATAGTACAAGCAGGGGTGGCCCCAGATATGAGCGAAAGGAGCTATAGTTTCCTCCCCCTCCCATGAACAAAATAATGTTGATTATTTTAATGCCGAATGCTGATTAAAGCTAAATGATTCCCTGGAACACTGCATTAGCTCTATTAGAAAATCCTGATTCCTGGGAATACCATCCTTCCGTTTAGAAAATCCTGGGACCATCACTAAACACAATTATATAATATAAAACAATGTTTTTGAAGGATTGATACCAAAAACTGTGTAATACTTATGCACAGATTTGGATGCATTCAGTAAGATACTCTAGTAAATTGCAACTCTGCACTCAATGATGGCACACAGTCATTTCAAGTGGGATGGTAATAGGGGTAAGGTGTCTAAATTCTCAGATTTACAAAGCTGATTAGTTTATAAGATGATCTCATTATAAGGGGGAAGCATTTTTACATTATTACAAAATTTATTTATTATTATATCTTTAACTAATAACTTTAATAACTGTTACCATTATTTTGTTAACCATTACCAAAAAACAGGACCAGTCTACTAAAAACAGGGGCCATTCTTTAAAAAGGTGGGATTTGAATTTTCTCAAATAGCAGGAAAAAAACTGACAAAGCTGCAAAATAATTGTTACTTCATAACAGTACATCTTTATATAGGTATACTGTTATAAAGATAGATGCCACACTCGCATGACATCTGTGAGACATCCCCTTTTTGTTTTAATCATAAAAAATTCATTAAAAGATTAAACACCTATTGCTGAAATCCTACAGGTGGCATATGGAAAGAGGAATTGATATCTGTTAAATACCAACAAAAATTTATGTATCTTAATTCATAGTATATTTAGTTTACCAAAATGAAAGTGGAAAATACTGTATAACCAGCTATAGAATATTGGTAGGCAAAGGTGCCCAGAAGGATATAATTTCATTTTCAAATTTAAAAAAATAACTGAAACATTTTAAAAAATGGCATCTGTCAAATGCTATATTAGCAGTAGAAGGTTAATCCCATAAATAAACTGCAAATTAAATAAAATGAAATGGTCGCCAGTTTTGAACAGCATAAAAAAAATATACACTCATATTCAAAAGTTAAGGCAATTGCACATTTTTAGAAATATCTCATTACTACCTGTCTCAGTTTCGTGAAAATTTTATGTACGCATCTAGAAATGAATAACTTAAATAATACAATGAATTTATAATGTTTCTTTATTGTGAGGTGGATAATGGGGTCACAATATTTCTTGTTGTGGGCATAGAACACCTAGTTATGACTCTGCCATGAATAACAAGCTATGCAATGACTAATAGGGAGAATACCCCCCCCCCTACTATTCATCTTTTACACTGAGCTCACATGCTGCCATCAAGGTTATTTGGAGATCAGTAGGCAATAAATTCCATTTCTCTTTGAGATCAGATGTTAGTACTTAGAATTATTAGAGGAGGGTAGTGACTCTTGGTGAGATGTGAAGGTCACATTGTCAAGTATGGGTGCCCATCTGTATAGATGACTTAGAACTGTTACCTAGGGTACCAGTTTCTAAGAAAAAGTCAAAATTAAAATAAAAATAGTGAAAAAAAAATAGTGAAAATGTTTAATAACCATATGCCTACAGAGAGAGAGAGAATGGGTGTTATAATTCATTTCTCTACATTTTTGAGACTTTATTAATGTTAAATCTTTTATTTACTTGTAAAACAATATTTATACTTTAGCAGATTTTATAAAAAACAATATTTTAGCAAATTTTTTTTATTATTTTTTAAAATTTGTGACAGGGTAGTCACAAGGGTCAGCAAAATTCCCAAACCAAAATTCTCAGCCTACAACTGCCCTTGAGATAGGGTACCAGTTGCTCCCTGTTGTCAATCATGAGAAGGCTATTGGCACAGCTCGGCAGCACAGTTTTAAGTTTAGTGCGAGTGATAAAAAAATTGGATCACTATGATATGCAGGTTATTATGCAATTAAATGTTACCATACAAGAATCTCTGTATAAATTAGAAAAAATTGTAGACAATTTTGCCCAAAATTTAGTAATAAAAAACAAAAGTTATGAATGTTAGGAATTCCACAGGTATTTCCATCTATGCTTGCTGCACGGCTGTCCATAATTCCGTCACATTCCTGGATGGAGGATCCAATGCTCGGATGGACCTTTCCACAACATCCCAAAGATGCTCTACAAGGTTCATATCCAGTTAACGGGGAGGCCATTCCATGGTGGTAAAATCTGCAGAATGCTCTTCAAACCATGTACTAGTCACCACAGCTCTGTGGGTAGGTGCATTGTCCTGCTGGAAGGATCCATTGCCCTGTGGGTGCAGGATGACCATGAAGGGATGCAGATGGTCTGCAAGGATGGACATGTAACCTGGACCATTCAGAGATGCATCCAGAGGTCCCGACGTGTGCCAGGAACACTCCCCAAACCATTACCGACCATCCACCTGCCTGAAGAGTTGCTTGTTGATATGATGGGTGCATAGCTTCGTGTGGTTTCTGCCAGATATGCACCCTCCCATCCTCTGAAAATAATTGGAAATGGGACTCATTGAACCAGGAGACTCATCTCCAGTCATCCAGGATGTTCTTTCACCCAGTTGAGGTATAGAGTCCTGTGTCGTGGTGTTAGTAACGTTTCTGACACCTCCCTTGTTGAAGGCAGCAGTGATTTGTGTCACTGTCGCTCTCCGGTTGGTTGAAACAATGCGAGGCAGTTACTCCAGAAATGGCATATTCCCAATACACTCTTGATACTGTCGAATGGGGATAGTGCAATTTCTGTACCACCTCTGCAATAAAGTGACCGATGCATGAGGCACCCACTATCATTCCTCTTTCAAAGTCTGTTAACTCGTGATGTTTATCCATACTGTGGAATTACTGTCTACGTGAATGCAGCGTACCTATATACCTGCCGAGCAGTGGGTTGATCCTCTAGCACAGGGGGGGGGGTGACAGCATCGCATTACCCGGTAACCAGGTATCCCATGAATTCTGTCCTTTTGATGTATACCTGTTAGCTTCTAAGTGTGTGTTCAGATTTTTGCTGGTGTATAGTTTTGAATTAATTACGGAATCTTTGCCACTTAAAATTCACATTTCTGGTATGTCATTTTATTAGAATATTGTTTTGAAGCTGTGTAAATTATGATTTTGGCTATCTACTTGTATATATTTCAATTGCATATTAACTTTTTAAATTTTAAAATACTTTTATAATCTGAATAAGATAGTTAACACCCCTACAGATTTCTAGACTTCTGTTTATATTAAGTTCTGTATTAAAATCTTCTCCTCACTCTCCCCAGTAGCTTTTGGAATCCCAATGCCAATGATCACTATACAGTAAACCCCCACTATTAGCGGTATCTGTATTCGTTGTTTCGCGTATTCGCGGTCGCTGATTTAATATAAAATGAAACCTGAAAAAATGTGAATTTTAAAGCGCCGTGAACATTTTCCACCATAAAAAAAACATGGGCGTAGCTAACATTATCTTTCCCGGTCAAAACAGCGCTCAGCGGGTGGTGGGAGAGGGGTGACAAAATTGCGAGCGTGGATGTTTCTCGCTAATCCTTGTTCAGTATGTGTTATGCGCTTGTCATGGAAGGTTTCGTCGTTTGCTTTTAATTTATATGCTTATAAATTGAATAAATTTATAAATTGATATGCTTACAAAAGTGATAAATCTACCGTTTTGCAGTGTAAAACAGACTTTTTCGAGCGTGTTAATGGAAGAAAGTGACTTTATTGTGGACAAATTCTTTCTAACCCGTACAGAAATATGGCTACGAATAACAAGGGAAATGTGAAAATATCAAAGAAGGTGATGACATTAGCAAATAAAATTGAGTTATTAGACAAAATTTCTAATGGTGAAAGTGTCTCCTCAGTGGCAAAATATTATAAAATCAATGAGTCAACGGTACGATCAATCAAGAAATTGGAAGAAAAAATCCGCCGTAGTGTCTGTGAAAACGCGCTAATTGCTTCAAAAATTTGCTCTGTAACTCGTGATGTTAAATTAGAAAAAATGGAAAAGGCTTTAAATCTGTGGATAGAAGACCGAACTCAAAATAAAATTCCGTTAAGTTCACTCATCATCACAACAGTTTCGCTAAAGTGTTCATCAACACTTTAGCGAAACTAGTGTTAGCAATGGCTGTATAACTTTTTTTAGCTAGCAAAGGTGCTGGTTTGAAAGATTTGTTTGAAATTTCTAATAAATATTACATTTAATATTAAATTGTTTCTTATTTTCATTTCGATGCCATATGCTTGCATTTCATTATGTACTGTCTATGTACATAGTCATATTATGAAGGTACATATAATACATACATAGACAAAATTTTAGACTAGTTTTTCTTATATATTTCATACTTTGGAATGGAACCCCTTTATTACTATGGGAGCCATAACTCAGTATTCGCGGCATTTCTGAGGAACGTAACCCCCGCGAATAGCGGGGGTTTACTGTATACCATTATTAGGACTCACCATGCTAGTTACCACGATAAAATAATAATAAATAAATATGCAGCCATTGTCAATCCACTGCAGGTTGGAGGCCTCCTCAACAAATCATAATGAAGGAAATGGACCATAATTTGCCATGCTGGTCCAATGGGGGATGTCTTTGTGTGTGAACGATGCAAGGAGTGCAAGGAAATTAGGCGACAACTCGGCGTTGTTATGGGCCTATATGAGACCTTGAAGGACAGGGTGGATGCCCTCGAAGGAAATAAATTGAGGGGCCCATCAAGCTCTCAGCTGCCCACATCAACACCAGAGCTTGGACTTGGTCATCTTGCAACACAGAGGCAGCCCCCAAGGCAGAATGCGCTGGTCCAACAGGAACTAGTAGTTGTTGGTGACTCAATTGTCAGGGAAACGGGGAACATGCTTTGTAAAAAGGATAGGTGGAACAGGACCAGGGTATGTCTGCCAGGGGCAAAGGTTGATGACGTTGTAGAGCAGATATCATCTTTTAAGGGCACAAAAGGTGATATAGTTGTACACGTTGGCACTAATGATATTAAGAGTAGGAGACCAGCGGAATTACTTAACAAGTACAGGTCACTGTTGAAAAAAAGCCGTGATGTAGGGTTGAATTTGAAAGTGTCTGCAATTCTGCCCAGACACGATAGGAGGGAGTATATGATGAGGGCCTTGTCGATCAATTCGGCCCTGGAAAGATTGTGCAAGGCTGAAGGGGTAGAATTTTTTTCAGCCTGGACTGTACTTGTTAACAGGAGAGATTGCTTCTACAGGGATGGGATACACTTAAATAGAAAGGGTGCAAGAATATTTGCTGATGCTATCGAGGCAGTGTTAGGTGGGTCGGAAAACTGCTAGCTTGGGGGGAGACAAAGACTAATGGATTAACAGTAGCCACGGGCAGAGGTGAAAGAGATTCTTGCACTGCTTCTATTGGAATGAGCAGAAGCCTGAAAAACAAGATGCAGGATATTTCAGAGACTGCTGGAAGTCATTGCGGTACAAGTAAACACATGGGTTGTGTTAGGGTAGCTAAGAATAGAAACAGGTGCATGTATACTTGCGTGTACACTAATGCTAGGAGTTTAGTAAATAAATTTGATGAATTTGAGGTATTACTCAAAACATCAAAGGCAGATATTGTTGGGATATCAGAGACGTGGTGTCACACAGATATAAGGAATGCAGAACTGGAATTTGGGGAGTACAACGTCTACAGAAAGGATAGACAGGATAGGAAGGGAGGAGGGGTTATGCTATTAGTTAAAAAACACATAAAATCCAAGGAAGTGAAGCCAGTTGACATCGCTGGACAGTGCAGTGTTGAGTCAGTTTGGTGTGACATAAGCATACGTAAATCAAAATTGAGAGTAGGAGTGTGCTATAGGCCTAATGACTCTGATGAGTATAATAAGATACTGTACAGGGAAATAGAGTGGGCCAGTAAATCAGAGAGTCTTATAATGGGGGATTTTAATTTCCCAGATATTGACTGGAATTTGTGGGTTGGTCACTCACACACTAGCAAGGCTTTTGTGGATTTATTGGATGATTGTTTTCTACACCAGCATGTTCGGGAGGCAACTAGAGGGAGTAATACTCTTGATCTGATTATCAGTAGTGATTCTTCATGCATTAGGAATCTGCAGATAAATGAACCACTGGGTGGCAGTGATCACAGTGTGCTGAAGTGGGATTTACTCAAGGAGGTAACTACCATCAGAGGTAAAGGGAAGGGTTTTTGCTTTCGTAAAGGAGACTATGCTGGTCTGAGACAGTATTTAAATTCTATACAGTGGGACCAACTGATGATGTTACCAACAGCAAATTCAAAATGGGAAGCATTCAAGGAACTAATCTTGGAAGCTACCAGGCTTTACATACCAACCAAGAAATATTGTTCAAGGTTCAGGCCTAAATGGTTGTCAGGTGAACTAATGAGACATATGGCAGAGAAGAAAAATGCATGGGATACATACAAATTAATGGGTGACGTGGAAGCCTATGATAGATATAAGTTGGTCTGTAACCAAGTCACAAAGGAGATTAGGCAGGCAAAGGCAGATTATGAGAAATCCTTGGCAAAGGATGCAAAGAAAAACAGAAAAGAGTTCTTTACCTATTTAAACTCAAGAAGGAAAGGGATGAATCAGATTGGTCCACTGGATGTTGATGGTTCAACAGTTGAGGATCCAGCTCAGGTGGCTAACAATCTAAACGAGTATTTTGCATCTACATTCACACATGAGGAGTTATTCAGAAAGGGGAATGTCGTAGGTGAAGTAAACATTGGCAGTGAGCTAGATGATTTTCTAATAACTGAGAGGAAAGTGGAGGAGAAATTGTTGAGGATAAACATAAAAAAGGCACCCGGGGTGGATGGGATCTATCCAGTTATATTAAAGGAGGCAGCAAAGGAAGTAAGCAAACCCCTAGCCATAATTATGAGAGCTTCTTTGGACTCAGGGGAGGTACCCATGGACTGGAGATGTGCAAATGTAACCCCAATTCACAAAGGAGGATCAAAGGCTGACACAAGTAATTATAGACCTGTTAGTTTAACTTCGGTTCCAGGAAAATTAATGGAGGCACTGGTTAAAGAAGCACTGCAGGATCATCTGGACAAGAATTCAGTTATAGCTCAGACACAGCATGGGTTTGTTAAGGGCAGGTCTTGTCTGACCAATTTGATTGGATACTATGATGTAGTCACAAAAGAACTGGATGCAGGGAATAACTTTGATATTATATATTTGGATCTTAGAAAGGCTTTTGATACTGTTGCGCATGGAAGACTGCTGCACAAATTGGAGAAGTGTGGCATTCGAGGCAAATTGCTGCTATGGATAAAGGGATGGTTGAGTGGCAGAAGACAGAGAGTGGTAATCAATGGACACTGCTCAACGTGGACTAATGTTATTAGTGGAGTTCCTCAGGGTTCAGTGTTGGGTCCATTGTTGTTTTCTGTATTTATAAATGATATTGATGATGGTGTATCAGGCTTAATGTCCAAGTTTGCAAACGATACAAAGGTTGGCAGGGTTGTTAAGGACACTACTGATACTATGCTGCTGCAACAGGATCTGGAAAGGTTGAGCAGATGGGCTGAGAGGTGGCAAATGAAGTTTAACATTGACAAATGTAAAGTACTACATATGGGAAACAGTAACCCCAGATCAACGTATCAACTCTGTGGTACTACGCTGACAGTGGTAGAGAATGAAAAGGACCTGGGGGTAATTGTGCAGGCAGATATAAAGTTCTCTGAGCAGTGCAGACGAGCTGCAAGAGTAGCTCATGGTGTCTTGTCAATGATATACAGGAATTTTTCTAGCAGGGACAGGGATGTGATTATTCCCTTGTATAAGGCATTGGTCAGGCCACACCTTGAGTACTGTATACAGGTCTGGAGGCCTCATTTCAAGAAGGATGTAGAGCTGCTGGAACGAGTACAGAGAAGGGCAACAAGATTAGTGAATGGAACAAAGGGTTGCTCTTACGAAGAAAGGCTTAAGTTTTGCAAATTACAGAGCCTGGAGACTAGGCATCGCCGAGGTGATCTGATAGAGGTGTACAAGGCTTTGAATGGCTTGAGCATGCTCAATGCCGATGGAATTCTTCCTCTTGCTCAGAATAATCACCTGAGAGGGCATAAATTCAAATTGAGGAAGGACGGATGTCGGATAGATGTGCGGAAATTCGCCTTTAGCCAGCGGGCAGTTGGTTTGTGGAATAGACTTCCATCGCTTGTTGTTGAAGTTGATAGCCTAAACAAATTTAAGGCTCAGCTGGACAGGTATTTCGAACGAATTGAGGGGTGAAATGGGAGTAGTGGTTGTTTTTTTTTTTTTTTTTTTTTTTTCTTTTTTTTTTGGCTGATGCTGAATAAGCTTGCTTTCTTGCATCATATGCCTCTACTAATGCTAATGCTAATGCTACTAATGCTAATGCCTGTTGGCAGATCAACCATATTTAGCAGTCAGGAGTTTGAACCCTGGTCTACTTGAAGAGCATGTGCTATTGTACTCCCGCTCCTGACCACTTGGCTATGGAAGCCATAGTTGCCATGATATATCTTTTCCTATCTTTATTACTTTATAATTTTATTGAACATACTGGAGGATAATACAATTGTAATAGAGTACCAGTTGTATATAAGTGTTCCTGGAAACTTGGGTTTTTCATCTAGCAAACATCTAGAAAATTGACCACAGAACACATGCAATTTACAAAGATATATATGATGCAATATGGCCTAAGTTGCTGATGTGCCTAAAAAACCCTATTCAAGAAAAATGTACGGGATGATTTTAAATTATCAGGGGAACACTGAATCCTAAGTAAGTGTGAATTTGTCTGTAATCAAGTGATAATTCAGTGGGTTGGACACCTTAAAACAGACGAGGAGTTTTTTTTTTTTTTGCAATGGATGCAAAGACTCTTACCAATTTGGTATGGGATATTGATAGGTTTAATCATGCTGTACATAAAGAAATTAACATAATTATAAATTATGTAGTAATTGTACAAATTGTAATTTAGTAAATTTACTAAACCATACTTTTGTTTAAGATGTTTCATCAATGACAATGCAATAAATGCAACATTGTGAGGTGATCTTATTGAAGTGTATAAGACCTTGAATGGATTGAGCAAGCTCAATGCTAATGGATTCTTCCTCTTGCTCAGGTTACAAACCTGAGGGGCATAAATTCAAATTGAGGAAAGACAATTATAGAATAGATGTGCAGAAATTTGCCTTTAGCCAGCAGGTGGTTGATAGTTGGAACAAACTTCCATCTGTCATAGTGGAGGTCAGCAACTTAAATAAGTTCAAGGCAGAAGTAGACAAACATTTGGAGTAATTGGATGGGTAAAATGGGATGATTTTTTTTTTTTTTTTTTTTTTAGCTGATGCTATATAAGCTTGCTTTCTTGCATCATATTCTCTACTAATGCTAATGGTAATCATTAGATATTTCCTACAACCAGGGGCCAGAATTTAATATAGCCAGAATTTAATATAGCGACCATAAGTGTGTAGGCTTGAAACTTAGGTTATAAGGGAGTAATTTGGATGCAGGGAATAACTTTGATATTATATATTTGGATCTTAGAAAGGCTTTTGTTACTGTTGCACATGGAAGACTGCTGCACAAATTGGAGCAGTGTGGCATTGGAGGCAAATTGCTGCTATGGATAAGGGGATGGTTGAGTGGCAGAAGACAGAGAGTGGTAATCAATGGACACTGCTCAACGTGGACTAATGTTATTAGTGGAGTTCCTCAAGGTTCAGTGTTGGGTCCGTTGTTGTTTTCGGTGTTTATGAATGATATTGATGATGGGATATCAAGTTTAATGTCCAAGTTTGCAGATGATACAAAGGTTGGCAGGGTTGTTAAGGACACTACTGACGCTATGCTGCTGCAACAGGATCTGGAAAGGTTGAACAGATGGGCTGAGAGGTGGCAAATGAAGTTTAACATCGACAAATGTAAAGTACTACATATGGGAAACAGTAACCCCAGAGCAACGTATCAACTCTGCGGTACTACACTGACAGTGGTGGAGAATGAAAAGGACCTGGGGGTAATTGTGCAGGCAGATATGAAGTTCTCTGAGCAGTGCAGACGAGCTGCAAGAGTAGCTCATGGTGTCTTGTCAATGATAAACAGGAATTTTTCTAGCAGGGATAAGGAGGTGATTATTCCCTTGTATAAGGCAATGGTTAGGCCACATCTTGAGTACTGTATACAGGTCTGGAGGCCTCATTTCAAGAAGGATGTAGAGCTGCTGGAACTGGTACAGAGAAGAGCAACAAGATTAGTGAATGGAACAAAGGGTTGCTCTTACGAAGAAAGGCTTAAGTTTTGCAATTTACAGAGTCTGGAGACTAGGCACCGGCGAGGCGATCTGGTAGAGGTGTATAAGGCTTTGAATGGTTTGAGCATGCTCAATGCCAATGGGATTCTTCATCTTGCTCAGAATAATCACCTCAGAGGGCATAAATTCAAATTGAGGAAGGACGGATGTCGGATAGATGTGCGGAAATTTGCCTTTGGCCAGCGGGTGGTTGGTTGGTTGGTGGAACCGACTTCCATCACTTGTTGTTGAAGTTGATAGCCTAAACAAATTTAAAGCTCAACTGGACAGGTATTTCGAACGAACGGAGGGGTTAAATGGGAGTGGGTTTTTTTTTTTTTTTTTGGCTGATGCTGAATAAGCTTGCTTTCTTGCATCATATGCCTCTACTAATGCTAATGCTATATAGGTCATAAGTGGTGTGATGTAGTCACTATTAAATAGCGACCACACCACACCACTTATGACCTATATACTCCCTTATAACCTAAGTTTTAAGGCAAGCATTGGAAGGTTAGTAATTTTTAAATTGAGAAGTTAGTGTTGTGAAAAAAAAGCTAATCTTTCGAGGCATGATAATTTTATACAAAATTGTAAAGTCAAGTGTGCTACTAACTTCTTTAATGCAAATTCCACTTAAAAATTGGTTCAACTGCATGTGGTTACAAAGTGTCTGATTAAAGAGAGGAAAATGTAATATCTTCTAATGCATGTGTAAATCCGAGGGAAATAAAAAGCTCAAACATTCCGAATTTGAAAATTCTGCTATATATATAACACTCAGAAAAGTTATGTATATTGACAAATAAGCAATTGTTTCTGGAATAGTATGACACTAACACTATCATTCATTCTTGAAATTAAGAAATATCAAAATAAATTTTTTTGTTAGTGTACCATCTTATCCCCCAACTGAAATTTATTCAGTTTCATTATTTTTGTAATACAGCTAGGGTCAAAGTATGATTGAAATGCTTAAACTAGCAGATATATCCTATGAAAACTTCCTGTAGACCACATAAAAGCTTTTGTCACTAAAAAACCAATAAAACTAAACCCAACCAACCAACTGCCTGGCCAATATTGATAAAAGTAGACAATTTTTTAAAAACATTTATCTTTGGGAATGCTACATGATGGCTGATTTGTAGAATTCCTTAAAAAATACCTTACTCCAGACGACAAACAAAAAATATTTCTTCGTATTTGAAGAATTTGACAGTGACATGACATTTGTACTAAAAGAAATCCCTGATATTAGTATTAGCATTAGTTCAGGCATATGATGCAAGAAAGCAAGCATTAGCACTGGTGTGCAAAATTTAAAGACCAGTCAGGTTTTCACCTATAGCTTCTCATAGGAGTGGCCTGGATATGAGATAAACATACCAAAGGAACCTTGTGAGGTACAGAAATGAAGGAAACAACACCAACGGAAACAAAACGGTACAGAGGGACTTTATTCAAAAATAGCAACATAGCACTGTCTGCCACATTACAGATGTATCACTGCCAAAGATTGAATGAAGGGAAGAGGCGGTCCTCAGTAGGAGATATGGCCACCCATAATATCGATGCAGGTTTTGCACTGCCTGTCCATACTTAGAACTATGTTGATAAGTTTTGCAGTAACATCGTCCATTCCTCTATCAGTGCCATTTTCAGCTGGTGAACATTTCTGGTGGGTGTGAACATGCCGCTAGGCTTCTTCCCATGTGTGTTCGATGGGATTTAGATCGGCAGAATGGGCAAGCCAATCCAAGTGAACAATGTCCTCACTTTCCAAAACCATATCAGCAGCTGCAGTGCAATGGAGTGGTGTTATCATCCATAAACACGAACTCGGGGCCAATGGCACTTCGGAACAGATGCACATGGCATGGGGAAGGATTACCTCAGTACAGTAGCGTGCCGGTTACAGTACCGCCTTCCAGTATCTGGAGTTGTGTATGCCCATCCAAGATAACGCCTCCCCAGAACAAGAACACCTCGACTGCCATATCGATCCCTTTCAGTGATGTTTGCGAGGTGATATCAATTGTTCGATTGTTGATGTACCTGCTGAGGTAGTTGACGAACTGAATGAGTATTTTGCATCTACATTCACACATGAGGAGTTATTAAGGTAGGACAATGCCAGAAGTTTATTAGACTGTAACGGGGAACTAAAGGATTTGGTAATAACTTGGAGCAAAGTGGAGGAGAAATTGTTGAAGTTAAACATAAAGAAAGCACCTAGGGTGGATGGGATCTATCCAGTTATATTGAAGGAGATGGTAGAGGAAGTAAGCAGGCCCTTAGCCGTGATTATGAGGGCATCCTTGGACTCAGGGGAGGTCTCCAATGATTAGACATGTGCAAATGTTTCCCCAGTTTGCAAAGGGGTTCGAAAGGTGACACCAGTAATTATGAAAAGACCTGTTAGTTTAACTTCTGTTCTGGGGAAAATAATGGAGTTACTGGTTAAGGAAGCACTGCAGGATCATCTAGACAAGACTGCAGTTATAGTTCAGGCACAGCATGGGTTTGTTAAGTTAAAGTCTTGTCTTACCAATTTAAGTGGATACTACAATGTGGTCACAAAGGAACTGAATGCAAAAAATAATTTTGATATATCCTTGGATTTTAGGAAATATTTCAATACTGTTGCACATGGAACACTACTGCATGAGTTTGGAGCAGTATGGCATTAAGGGCAAGTTGCTGCTATGGATAAAGGGATGGTTGAGTGGGAGAAGAAGACAGAGTGGTAATTAATGGACACTGCTCTTTCTGGACTAATGTTAGTGGTGTCCCCCAGGGGTCTCTGTTGGGCCCATTGCTATTTTATGTATTTATCAATGATATTGATTAAGGTATATCAGGGTTAATGTCCAAGTTTGCATACAATACGAATGTTGGTAGGGTTGTTAATGACAGTAAGGAATGTATGCTACTGCAATAGGATCTGGAAAAGTTGGTCAGATGGGCTGAGAGGTGGCAACTGAAGTTTAACATTGACAAATACAAACTGCTGCATATGGGTAGTGGTAACCCCAGAGTAACATACCAACTGTGTGGTACTACACTCAGGGTAGTGGAGAATAAAAATACCTGGGGGGATAATTGTGCAGTCAGGTATGAAGTTTTCTGAGCAGTGAAAAGGCTGCAAGAGTAAGTCATGGGGTCCTGTCAATAATGTATAGTAATTTTACTAGCAGGAATAAGGAGGTAATTATTCCTTTGTATAAGCAATGGTCAGGCCAAACCGTGAGTACTGCATACAGGTCTGGAAGCCTCATTTTAGGAAAGATGTAGAGCTGCTGGAAACAGTACAGAGAAGGGCAATGAGATTAGTGAGTGGAACAAATGGTTGCTGTTATCAAGAAAGGCTTAAGTTCTATAAATTGCAGTCTAGAGACTAGGCACCTATGAGGTGATCTCATTGAGGTGTATAAGGGCTTGAATAGTTTGAGCAAGCTGAACACTGATGGGATTCTTTCCTTTGCTCAGATTCTGCATCTGAGGGGGCATAAATTCAAATTGATGAAAGACAGTTGTTGAATAGATGGGCAGAAATTTTCTTAGCCAGCAGATGATTGATTGCTGGAACAAGCTTCCATCTGTCATTGTGGAAGTTGACAGGTTAAATAAATTCAAGGCTGAACTAAAACGTTTGGAGTGAATGGATGAGTGAAATGAGAAGGGGTTTTTTTTTCATAATGGCTGATGCCATCTAAGCTTGCTTTCTTGCATCATATGCATCTACTAATGTTATATGTTTATTGCTGTTAAATTAAATTAACAAAATGACATATTGTTAATTTTATTTATGTATATTTACTAAAGAAAAATTGCCTTTAAAATTGATTGTAGTAATAACTACTCTTGTACCACATAAGATTAATATAATTTATTAAGCTTGTAGCCCAAACTAGTATACATTTAAGGATGACGTTTCTGACAACTTACTGCTGCCAATCATCAGACTATATGTTCAAGTTTGACAGCAGGCAATGTATGGTCTGATATTAGGTAGCGGTAAGTTACCTGAAACATCACTGCACCTTAAATGTACACCGATGAGCCAAAACATTATGACCACTTACCTAATATGATGTTGGTCCTCCACGTGCAGCCAAAACAGCTTCGTACCCAGTGAGGCATGGACTCTACAAGATTTCTAAATGTGTCTTGTGGTGTCTGGTACGAACACATAACCAACCAGCAGATCCTTTAACTCCTGTAAAGTCCATGGTTGAGATGCCACAGATCAGAGTTGCTGTTCCAACGCAAACCACAGATGTTCAATGGGATTGATGTCTGGGGAACTTGGAGGCCAGGGCAATACCTGGAAGTCTTCCTCATGTTCCCCGAACCAGTCTTGAACAATCTGGGCCATATGACATGGTGCATTATCCTGCTGAAAGATGGCACCACAGAGGGAAAGACTTGCCATGAAAGGGTGTACCTGGTCAGCAATGATGTTTAGGTATATTTGGGTCTAACGGCTCCTGGGATTTCTCCCATCTCAGTGTATGCACACTGTATCAGACAAGCCAGGGATTTAAAAACATGGGTTATGCAGGATGTTGTGCTCTTTGTTCTTCTGGCCTGTTAGCCACTGGGATCCAACGTTAGCATACCTTGCCACAGGGAGGCCGGCTAGGTGTTACCTGTAATATATAGCACTCTGGTGGGTCCTGCCAACTATTCTCCTGGGATTTCAGTGGCTAGGACCTATAAAAAAAATGCTCGTGTTTAGTTTGTTAGGATAATGTAGTAGAAGCTTGCAAGGGGCTATATGCTGAAATAATATTTTCTATATGCCTAAATGGGTCGGGCAAGAAATTTTGATGTAGTTAAATTTGGACCCATAGGGCTGAAAACACTGTGAAAGTCAACAGTAAGGGGGGGATGGAGAGGCTGAAGACTGGAGGGAAGAAAAAGCCGATAGAGTATGGCCCTGCATTTGCAGTGGAGCAGGCCCGTGACCCACCAGAAGGATGAGATTTGGGGTGGGGGGAAAAGCCCCCCTCTCCCCACGGGAAGGGAAAAAGCACCGTTCAAGAGAGAAACAGTGTATGATGAGTCATGTGACCAACTTGGATGTCCTTTAATTCAGGTGCCCAACAAGGCGAGATGAGGTTCTGTGGTGCCTTGATGAATTGAGTCACAGTGGAGGACACTATTTCCTACCTCCAGTCTTTATTGGTGTGTTTTCTTTGTCTGTGGTAGGAAAGTCTCTTCCATGTTTTGGTCCAGTTATATCATAGCAGTTTGTTGTCGCTTAGAAGGTCAACCTTAACACACTTGGCTGCCTCTTGGTTTGGGAATTCATTCCTGTTGTCATTCACTTAGGAGGTCAAGAGGGAGACCAACTGCTTGATCTTTATTAATGAGTTTCTTTTCCAAGAAGTATACTAGTCTCATCCCTGTTTTGGACCATGTAGGTTGTATAAGAACTTACATGATCAAAACATGATGTTTAGGTAGGTGGTAGATGTCCCATGGTGCATCCAGGCACCATCACTTCCACAGGTAAGCAGTGCACATGTACCCGGCCGTCCACATGGTGCAACAGGAAATGTGATTCATTGGACCAGGTGGCCTTCCAATCACTCATGGTTCAGTTTCAATCCTCGCGTATCCATTGTAGGCGCTGTCACTGGTGAACCATGGTTAGCATGGGCACTTGGAGCAACCTGCGGAAGCGCAGCCCCATTTTCAGTAGGGTTCGATGTACTGCGTGTTGTGACACATTACTCCCATCACCAGCATTCCAATTACCGGTGAGTTGCAGCACAGTCGCCAATCTGTTGCCACGTACCATCCAGGATAGCCTTCGCTCACCTCGAGCATCAATGAGCTGTGGTCGTCGAACTCCTCGCTGCCGGTTCGTGGGTTTTCCCTCCTCGGACCACTTTCGGTAGATACTAACCAGGTTGACCGTGAGCATCCCACCAGCCGTGCCATTTCAAATATGTTCTGCTCAGTTGTCTGGCCATTACAATTTGGCCTTTGTCAAACTCACTAAGTCTGCTGCCTCCCATCTGAAGAACAAGAGTAACACTGATTAACGGAGCTCAGTATCAGGCGTTTTTTTATTTCGTGTCCCGACCCGCGCTGTAGTTCACCTGCAATTGCTTCGATTTGCATAACGACTCGCTGGTTATAATGCTTTGGCTAATTGTATAGTGGTTTGGGCTATAAGGTTAATAAACAATGTTATTAATTTCAAGTAGTAGAACAGTTGTTATTGCTACAATCAAATTTCATGGAAAACAACCACGTAACGTTCTTCCTTAACTATATTAAAAATTGCCTTTCATAGAAACCACTCCCAGATAACTTTCATGGTATATCAGGACATTATCTCCAAAATCAAGAAAATTTCGGAAAAGGGAGGTAGGGTCTTGTCTTCCTAGGGGGGGGGACAGCACAGAGAAATAAGATATGTTACTACTCTGTGAGGAACAGTACAGAAAAAATGTTTTATGGGCTTGCCAGTAATCTATCAAGTTCCAGATTCTGGATGTGGCACGTGTCCTATTTCAACTAGTTCTACTATCTCTTACAGTAAACCCAGTGAAAATAGGACCTACAATGGTGTTCTCCAGTTTATGGTCTAATTCTTGAATTAGTTTTTCTTACAGGGAAACTAAAACCGAAACTAGTTCCCCAATGGGACCAGTTCACTTGAACGAATTATGCATTTATTATTATTATTATTATTGCTCTTATATTATTTATCCCTGACTGGGGGTTCCACCTCGTGAGGGTATTACTACCGAGTACACATGGTGGTTGTTGTTATGTCCGGTGTTACTGTTGGTCGAGGAACTCTCTGACTATCGTACAGGTGTTCAGGATTGCAACTGTCTGGAGTTCTTGTAGGTGTTCGCTGGGAGACCTATTGCTGCTAGGCTGTTATGTATGGTCTTTGGCACCATACTTGTGGTTGACACGATGATCGGGATGGTCGTTACTTGCTGCATATGCCACATCTCTTTGATCTCCTGTCTTAGGTTCGCGTATTTCCTGATTTTTTCCCCATGGATTTTTTGCAGGCTGCCAGTGTTAGGTACCGCTATGTCAATCAGATAAGGTTCTTGAATTATTATTATCGTCATTATTATTATTAGCTATATGGTGCAAGGAAGCCTGAGGCTTATGCTGCGCCAGCCAAAAAAAAAAAAAAAAATTCCCGAGTTACCCTGAGAGAAAGAGAGAGAGACAAAAGTAGAAGGAAATCACCAAGAAAGAGAAGAATGATGAATGATAGGCTCAGGACCCTGGGTGTGTCAAGTCCATACTCACCAGATGTGAGCCTCTACTCTAATTTTCTCAGTATCTATGCCAATTTTCTGATGAAGCAGTAGGATGTTGCCAGAACTTCTGAAATTTTCAGTGGTTCTCTAATATCCGTACAGTATTAAGTCCCTGTTATTGGCATTTATTTAGTTTTAAAGTAATTTCTCACAGAGTACAGTACAGTGCTAGCAACGCGTGACAAAAATAAGAGTTTAATTTTTATATTAAAAATTAGTGAAAAAATTTACCACTAGGCGACGCTGAATTATACAGAAGTGGAACAGGTCGTGCTTTTACTTTCGTAATTTTGAAAATGTGGCTTAAATGGCTGGATTGACAAACTGTATCATCTGTACTCAATATGGTTAATATTATAGTTTTAAAGTGAGTGTTCTAGATTTGTAAGAGTAGTTGTAGCAACATTCCGCGCACTCTTTGTAATAGTGCTATACATAAAAGTAATACATACCAAGACTCATATCTCCATGACACCAAGTGAGGAATAAAATATGTATCAAGCAGACGATGTATATTGTCGTTAATAGTTAGTGATTCCGGTTGAGATGAGCAATAAAGAACTAAGATAATAATAAATCACCACTTAAAAATTGAAACTTAGTTACTTAAAAAGCGTAATAAAATTTAATGACAGCATACTGCACACGGCGACGTTAGGTTTGGGTAATCTATCTAAGAGCAGACGTGTTGTCATTTAGGTATGCCTCCAGCACTGGCATTTTAAGGAAGGTTCTCATCTAGGCGCCCTGACTACAGTATTATATTTACAAGTTTCAATAAATTTACCTGTGCAGTTGCCCTTGGTACCAGATATTCAAATTGCATGCCCTGTTTGCATGTGAGGAAGTAGTGGAGGTAATTTTTAAACGTTGCTGTAGGTCTGTGGAGTAACTCTGGCACTTGTATGAATAGTATCCTTTAATTGTTCAGTGTTTTGTGGCATAATGCCTTTAGGGAAGTGCGGCTCTCATTTGCTGTTTCTAATCATAAATGACAGTTGCTACCAGTCAAATTGGAGCTTGAATATATAGAAACATAGTGTGAAAAAAAATAGAGAAAAGATGCAGTTTTTTTGTTTGTACTAAATCTAAATGCATACCGCTATTACAATTTCAAATTAGAAATAAGAACTGTCTTATCCTATGTTTCTTAACTGATGTTGATGGGCACTTAGCAGGTGGTTTATGCATTGAGCAAACCGTTAAATAGATTTTTTTTTAAAGATATAAGGCTACTTTTACTTATTTTTATAATATAGAAATTTCTTGGTAACTATCTGTTTTGACAACTGTTCAAGGTTACTATCTGTTCTAATTATACTTCCATAATAATATATTAATATTTCACTCAATATATAGGTATCAATTATCATTACAGTAGTATTTAAAGAAAACTAAAAAAACCATTATGAGTTTCCTTGCCAGATTTAGATTTTAGTCTTAGTGTTAGTAGTGGTAAATGATGCAAGAAAGCAGGTTTATACAGTATCAGCCAAAAAAAAAAAAAAAACACACACTTCACCATCCATCCATCCACTCTAATGGTTTGTCTAGTGATGATTCCTTGAATTTATTTAAACCATCTCCTACAACACCAGATGGAAGTCTGTTTCAACAATCAACTACCTGCTGGTTGGAGGCGAACTTCTGCACATCTATCGTGCAACCATCCTTCCTCAATTTGAATTTGTGTGGAGTCTGAGCAAGAGAAAGATTGTCACAAGCATTGAGCTTGCTCATTCCATTCAAAGAAGCCTTAAACACCTCATTCAGATTGCCTCACAGGTGTTTAGTCTTCAGATTCTCAATCTAGAGACTAAACATCAATTTGCAAAACTGAAGTATTTCTTGGTAGGAGGTAGGGGAACAAAAGGGTGTATGAAAATACAAGAGGGTGGTGAGGGGAACAAAAGGGTGTATGAAAATACAAGAGGGTGGTGAGGGGAACAAAAGGGTGTATGAAAATACAAGAGGGTGGTGAGGGGAACAAAAGGGTGTATGAAAATACACCCTTTTGTTCCCTTCACCACCCTCATTGCCCTTCTCTGCACCCATTCTAGCATATCCACATCATTCCTAAAATGAAGCTTTCAGATCTCAAGATGTGGCCTAATCATTGACTTGTAAAATGGGGTAATACCTACTGTCACAATTCCTTTATATCATTGACAAAACATCATGGGCTCTCCTGGTAGCCTGTCTGCACTGCCCAGAGAACTTCATGTTTGTCTGTACAATTACCCACAGATCTCTTTCATTCTCCACTACCTACCATGGTGCCTCCGTAGCCAGGTGGGAAGGAGCAGCAGTGCGTAGCACATGCTTCTTGATTAGACCGGGGTTCGAGCCCGTCACCACCAAATACGGAGGATGCGAAAAGGTCAGGAAATGACCACTGCATATCCCGGAGCAATATGGCCTTAGTTGCTAATGCTCTTAAAAACCAAATAACAAGCAAACAAACAAACAACTACCTACCATACAGTTGGCATATTAATCTGATATTACTGCAAGCCATATGAAGTAGCCTATTTGTCAGTGTTTTAAAATAGCAATAGTATTTGCTGTATAGTGCAAGGAAACCACAGGCTTTTGCTGCACTTGGGGGGGGGGAAACCCAACAAAATCCCTCCTCACACAGGAAAGTATCAAGTTGACCTTTGAATTTATTCAAACTGTCAGCCTCAAATACCTGCAAAGCATTAGCCAAGGCATATGATGCAAGCTTATGCAGCATCAGACAAAAAAAGAAATTTCACATAATCATTCACTCCAAAAGTTTGTCCGGTTTTCCTTGAATCTATTCAAGCTTCCACAACGATGGATGGACGTTTTGTTCCAGCAATCAACATCCTGCTGGCAAAAGGCAAATTTCTACACATCAATTCTATAACTGTCTTTCCTCAATTTGAAGGCGCCTCCGTAGCCAGGTGGGCAGGAGCAGCAGTGCGTAGCATACACTTCTTGATTAGACAGGAGTTCGAGCCCGTGACCACCAAATACAGAGGATACGGAAAGGTCAGGGAATGACCACCACATATCCCCGGAGCAATATGGCCTTAGTTGCTAATGCTCCTAAAAACCAAATAACAACAACAACCTCAATTTGAATTTATGCTCCCTCGAGTGCATAATCTCAACAAGAGGAAGCATCCCACCAGCACTGAGCTTGCTCAAAAACCATACAAAGCCTTATACACCTCAATCAGATCACCTCGCAGGTGCCTAGTCTCCATACACTTCCAATTTGTAGAACTTAAGCCTTTCTTGGTAAGAGCAACTCTTTGTTCCCCTCACCAATCACGTTGTACTCCTCTGTATTCTTTCCAGCAGCTCTACATTCTTCCTAAAATGAGTCCTCCAGACCTGTATGCAGTACTTAAGTATTGCCTGATATAAAGGGATAATTACCTCCTTATCCCTCCTAGCAAAATTCCTGTATGTCATTGACAAGACCATAAGCTGCTCTAGCAACCTGTCTGCACTGTCAGAAAACTTCATATCTGACTGCACAATTACCCCCAAGTTTTTTTTCATTCTCCACTACCCTGAGTGTAGTACCACAGTTGATGCATTACTCTGGGGTTACTGCTACCCATATGCACACTTTGCATTTGTCAATGTTAAACTTCAGTTGCTACCTCTCAGCCCATCTGCCCAACTTTTCTAGATCCTGTTGTAGTAGATTACTGTAATTAAAAACCCTGCCAGCCTTCATATCATCTGCAAACTTGGACAATGTCTGATATATTCTCATTAGTAAAAGAACAGTGGGGCTAACACCAAACCCAGGGGACTCCACGAAGAGCAGTGTCGTTTGATTACCATTCTTTGTCTTCTCCTGCTCATCAACCATCCCTTTATCCATAGCAGCAACTTGCCCTTAATGCCATACTGCTCCAATTTGTACAGCAGTCTTCCAGGTGCAACAGTATCAAAAGCTTTCCTGACATCCAAGTATATGATATCAAAATTATTTTTTGCATTCAGTTACTTTGTGACCACATCATAGTATCCAATCAAATTCGTCTGACAAGGTTTTTCATTAACAGACCCATGCTGTGGCTGAACTATTACCACAGTCTGGTCTAGATGATCCTGTAATGTTTTTTAACCAGTGACTCCATTATTTTCCCCAGAACAGAAGTTAAACTAACAGGTCTGTAATTACTTATGTCACCCTTTAATTCCCCTTTGTGAATTTGGGATACATTTACACATCTGCAGTCTGTGGAGACCACATAATCCAAGAATGCTCTCATAATCATGCATAAGGGTTTGCTGCCTCCTGTAATGTAACTGAACAGATTCCACTTGGGCAACTTGTTCCAGCTATCAATGACTGACTGGATAAAAGAAAACTTACTACAGTCTAATCTAAACTTCAAGCCCCGTAAATTAAATTTATGACCCCTTAGCTGTGGAATTCCTTAGAACAGCGAGAATTCCACCCTCATTTTACTGATCCCTCTCAGAACTTTATAAACCTCAATCAGACCCATGAATCACACCTCTGAAGTGCCTGATTGGCAAGCCCTATAGCCCATATTATCGGAGTCTTTCCTCATATGGTCGTCCTTCTGCTGATCTCATCATTTGAGTTGCCCATCTTTGGACCCTTTCCAGAAGCTCAGTGTCTTTTTTCAGATGTGGTCTCCATACTTGAACACATTATCGGAATCTTTCCTCATACAATCGTCCTGCTGATCTCATCATTCGATTGCCTATCTTTGAATCCTTTCAAGAAGCTCAATGCCTTTTTTAAGATGCAGTCTCCATACTTGAACACTATTACAAATGTGATCTTACAGTTGAATTATGATCTCTCTCTCTCTTTCTCCAGGACAGTGTTCAATAAATCATTGATAGAACACCATGGGTTCTGATGGCTGCTTGTTTACACCGGTCAGAAAACTTCATATCTGCCCATATTGTAACTCCCAGATCCCTTTCTTTCTCCGCTGTTTTTAATTTAACCCAACCAAGTGTATAATTTATTTGTGGGGTTGCTATTCCTCGGGTGTAGCAGTATTAAAGCATAATATTGAACTGTTCAATTGATCCTGAAGGAGTGTTGCCTTTAAAATTGCCACTTCTCAGCCCATCTGTCTGATTTATCTAGATCTTGTTGCAGTAGCATACCTGACTACTGTCATTAACCACCCTTCCAACTTTCATATCATCTGCAAACATTGAGCTTGATATGCGTTCATCAGTATCATTATATATACTGAAAACAACAATGGGCTCTGCATGAAACATTGGGAAATTCCACTATTAACATTTGTCCAAGAAAGGCACTGCCCACTGATAATGATTTTCTGCCCTCTTCTGCTTTCATACCTTTATCCATAGCGGTAACTTACCTGTAATGCTATATTGCTCTATTTTGTATAGTTGTCTTTTATGTGAAACAGTATTATAAACTTTTCTTAAATCTGAGTATAATTATGGCAAAATTAATTTTTGCATCCTGTCACACTATTCAAACAAGACTGCCCCTTAACAAATTCAAGTTGTGACTGCAATATAACTGCATATCTGTTGGATGGTCCTGCATTACTTCTTTAACCAATGACTCCATTATTTTCCCTGCAACAGACGTGAAGCTGAAAGGGTCTGTAATTATTCATGTCACCCTTTGAGATCCCCCCCCTTTGTGAATTTAATTTGGGATACATTGGCATATTTTGTCCATAGGATGCTTTCATAATTATGGCTAAAGGTTTGCTGACCTCTTTTGCTGCTGCTGCCCTTAATATAATTGGATAGATCTCATCCTCCTCGGGTGCCTTTTTTAGCGTCCATAGTCTAATGAAGGACCCTTATAATGTCACTCAGTTGTCCGTCCATCTGTCTGTCACAGCATTGTATCTCTGGAACCACTTAACCTATTGACTTGAAATTTTGCATGGGTTTGTACATCATGTGGGCCAACATAACGCCATATCGATTGTTGTTGATAAAAATTTGTCTGAGAAATGGGGGACAAAAAAATGTTGTCAACAACCTATAACTTATTATATATGGTTGGAAAGAATAGATTTAAAATATAATTTTAAAATATTTTTGGAATAAAAAATGGTGGCGCCAGACAAGAAAATGTAATTTTTGTGTCTTTTCCCTCCACCCTCTATTTCCGTTGATAATCGAACTAAAAATTTAAAAATCACATTACCTATGCGTTATTTGATGCTTATCAAGGGAAAACTATTCCGATTGAAATCTGTCATTTACTTTTTGTGTTAAAATTAAAACAATTTTTTATTGTACTTCAATACTAAGTAACTCTCCTTTGTACTAAGTAACTCTCCTTTTGGTGACAAAAAGGTTGCTATATAGTTAGTTAATAATTCTATAAAGATCATTTATAAATTTTGCGAAGAGAAGCATTTTTTAACAATTTTCAAGGCAAGGAGGTACTCAGAGAGCCAGTGTTGAAGTGGCAGTGGTGGAGAGGTGCCTGTGCGGAGTCTTGCACAGCCCTCACCTGCCAATTACTTCTCCCCAAGACTTTAATCACTTCTCCAGGAAGAGGTCGGAGTTGCTTCTCCCAACTTTGTCATTCACAACAACTGGAAAGATTCAGATAGACAGCATTTTCATTAGTTCCTTAGTTTTAGACCAACGGGGTACTAGAAACTTTTTTCAGTTACCATAAAGCTCTCTATTTGAGATACCACACTAACAACAATTTGTGACTATGGACCCTTCATCCTGAGTGCCCAGCACTCAGTAGTTGACTGATTTATTTTTTTAGCTTCAGTAATTTCTCTTCCACATTCTTCTCAGTTATTATTACACAATCATTCAGCTCCTTATTAAAATTTGGTACACTTTGAGCATCCTCTTCCCTAAAAAAATTCCTCGTGTGAATGTAAATGCAAAATACCAATTCACTTTTTCAGCAACCTGAGGAGGTTCATTAATGGTTAAACCACTCAAATGCCAGACAAATAATTTAGGTAGGACATCAGTCAGTACAATATACTGAGAATTTTACATAAGGTGGGGCTGTACATTCAGGATTGATTCTGGACCTGAAAAACAAGGGAAAAAATGTCATATAGACATATGTTCAATTCTGAATGTTACAAAGCTATGGCATTTATGAGTTTTTCAAAAATGCCTGTACAGTTTTCATTATTAAAAAATATAAAATAATAAATAAGAATAAGCAGAAACATTAACAGTAAAATATTTATTCGTGCTAGGTACACGTTTGGTTATTCTTATTTATTTTTTACCATTGATAATTCCATAGCCATCTTTTGAAATTCAAAAAGCCATAGCTCCATAACTGTTCAGAAGTTTAAAATAATAAATATGAATAAGCAGACACATATCTGATAAAATGTTAGTATTATTAGTGGTAGATAATGCAAGGAAGAAATTTATACAGCATCAGCCAAAAAAAAAAAAGGGGGGGGAGGATCTCTAATAATTTTTTTATACCTTCTTTAAATTACTTAATTTAAGAAGATTACCCTTAATTCTTACTACTGAATACATCATGAATTATCAAATTAATAGAAAAAACTTATCTACAAAAAGATCTAAACCTCCCAAACACTTCCTCGTTCATTTCACAAAAATACACGGTCTCAGTTCCAATCTCAATAATTCCCATTTCCACTTCTGCCAAACCCCATGTACTTTTTTGCACTGAATCCCAGTTATTGGTTGAGTGAACCACTCTCGGGTGCCCTAATTATTTGCTGTATGATTCCTTTTTCACTTCAAAGGTGATACTTGTGCATATGTCCATTCTGATGTTCCGTGTCAGAAACTTAGTAATTTGGAATCTCCCCTTTTCGATCTTCTCTGGCTTAAAATCTCTCTACCACATTCTGTCAAATTTATCTGTTGCCTCTATCCTCTCAACTCCACTAATCACTTGGAGGTCTTTGACTTCCTCTCTTTCAAACCTAACTTTTTCCAGTCTAACTTTCCTAACAGTGACTTAATTTTCCTTGCCGATTTTAATGTTCACAACTCCAGCTGGCTTCCATTTTCTAGTCACATGGACCCTGATGCTGAGGTTTTTGCAATTCCTAATGACCTCAAACAGATCGTTCATTTACCCACTAGAATTCCGGACGGTCTGTGACAGCCAAATCCTCTGCTTGCACCTTCACGATGGTGGGACTGTTAGTAATCCTGGGTATAACCTCCATGCACAAGTACATGGTGGGTGACCACCCAGGTGTGAACGAACGTCAGCAGGGGTCGAGGTGTGGCGCCCACACCACATGGAGGAACGCCGCCCCTCTATGTTACCAGGCAGTACTAGGTGGTAGATGACTGTCATCAACCGGTGAAATACCACCACTTTGCTTATTGGAGGCTTGAAATGGTGGAACCCATGTTTAGTCTCTAGAGCTAAGTTCCGGTCAACCTTTCCCTATCTCTTCCATCATGCAGTATGATTGATGACTTTTGAGGTTATGATGAACGTCGTGGCGAGATCCAATATTCCTTACATTTCGAGGGTACAGCTCTAAAACGGTGTTCGCAGGCTGGCCGCTAGTTAGTACACCGGATTGAACCTATTGGTAACTCTCTAGGAAGCTTCCGGATCAGCTAGTGTATAATCTTGCTGCCTCTACTCTGCCAGATAGTGACTGGAGGGAGTCCGAGTAGTGTGTATGCAGGGAGCATTGTCGAGGCCACGTTATGTCAAGTATCTGGGTATATTCTTACCACATGTACGCCATATCCAAAAATTTCATTACTTCATACAGTATGCCCCATGTACTTTTTCTTACTATTGAATACACCATGAATTGTCAAACTAATAGAGCAAGCTTATCTGCGAAAAGATCTAAACCTCCCAAGGACTTCCTAATTCATTTCACAAATATACATGGTCTCAATTCTAATCTCAACGATGTCCATTTCCACTTGCACTCTGCCAAACCACATGTACTTTTTCTGACAGAATCTCAGATATCGGTTGATTCATCTACTGCTCATCTGAGCAGTAGATGAATCAACTGTATGATTCCTTTCGCCTCAAAGGTGGTACTTGTGCATATGTCCATTCTGATATTCCCTGTCAGAGACTTGGCAATTTGGAATCTCCTCTCTTTGATCTTCTCTGGCTTAAAATCTCTCTACCTCATTGTGTCAAATTCATCTGTTGTCTCTACCGTTCTCCCAACTCCTCTAATCACTTGGAGCTCTTTGACTTCCTCCCTTTGCAACTTGACTTTCTCCAGTCCAACTTTCATAACAGTGAGGTAATTTTCCTTGGTGATTTTAATGTTCACAACTCCAGCTGGCTTCCATTTTCTAGTCACACCGACCCAGCAGGTCGAGATGCTGAGGCTTTTGCAATTACTAATGACCTAGCACAGATTGTTCATTTACCTACAAGAATACCGGACAATCCTAATCATACAGCCAATACGCTTGATCTTTTTCTCACAAACAACCGTTCTAAGTACACTGTCGAAGTGAGAGGTCCTTTAGGCACTTCAGATCACAACTTGGTGATTGTCTCTTCTCCAATGGAACCTTTATCTCATGGCTATTCCCAACCACGTGTTGTTTGGCATTACAAGAATGCAAAATGGGATGACCTGCGAGACTTCTTTTCTTCTTTTCCTTGGTCGGATTACTGTTTCAAAACTTCTGATGTCAACGTTTGCTCAGATCGTGTCAGTGAAATTATTCTTGCAGGAATGGAATCCTTTATCCCACACTCCATTTTAAAATCTCGTCCTTTATCTAAACCTTGGTTTTCCAATAAATGTGCTAAGGCTGTCCAAGAGAAGAATGTTGCATATCGTAATTGGCTTGTTTCTAATTCTTGTTTCATTTTCTGCCTACACCAAAGCTGCAACAGTTGTAAAGCAGTTATTAACCAGTCCAAACTAGAGTTTGAACAGGCTAAGAGTAGAAAACTTGCTTCTTGCCCTAATGGTAGCCGAGCATTCTGGTCTCTTGCCAAAGCTATTGGCCGCAACTTTTGCCCATCTTTGCTCCCACCTCTGTCCAAACCAGATGGTTCTGTTGCCACTTCAGCCAAGGATAAAGCTGACCTGCTAGCATCCCATTTTTCTTCCAGCTCATGTATTAATGATCTTGGTAAAACACCTCCCACCATTCCCAACATGCTCCATTCAATGCCTCCTGTGGTCTTCCGTCAAAATGATATCAGAAGGATTTTGATGAATCTTGATGCTAAGAAAGCTCCAGGTCCTGATGGTATTTCTCCACTTGTTCTCAAAACCTGTGCTCCTGAACTTACTCCTATTCTTTGCCGCCTTTTTTCACTTTCTTATTCCAAAGGTGTTTTTCCTTCTGCTTGGAAATTTGCTCATATCCAGCCAGTTCCTAAAAAGAGTGACAAATCCCTCCCATCCAATTATCGTCCCATTGCAATTACTTCTACTCTTTCTAAAGTAATGGAGAAATCAATTAACCGCCAACTCTTAAACTACATAGAAACCTTCCGTCTGATCAACGATCACCAGTATGGATTCCGTCAGTGTCGATCCACTGGAGATATTCTGGCTTATGTTACCCATTTATGGACTAATTCAACGGAAAGGTTCGGTGAAACACAAGTAGTTGCTCTTGACATCTCAAAGGCTTTTGATCGTGTTTGGCATAAAGGTCTTCTAAACAGCTTCCATCTTATGGTTTGCCAACTGTTTTTAGTAATTGGTTATCCAGTTTTCTCTCTGATCGCTCACTGAGGGTGATGGTAGATGGCTCTCTGTCTTCTAACTTGTCCACTAATGCCGGTGTCCCCCAAGGTTCAGTTCTTTCCCCCACTCTTTTCCTCTTGTATATCAATGACCTTCTTCCATTGACTGAAAATCCTATCCATAGTTTTGCCGATGATAGCACATTGCATTCAACTTTCCATTTTGAGAAATCTTGTCCTGCTCAATCAGCTTCAACTTCTCGAAAATCTATACTTATCTTTAGTGACACTCCGATTTCTAGGCAAAATGATATATCTCTTTTGGGGATTACCCTGACTTCTAATCTCTCTTGGCACAAGCACATTACAAATATTGCTTCCTCTGCATCTAAAAAACTTGGTTTTCTCTTTCGCTCTCAGCGTTACTTTTCTTCCAAACAGCTGCTCACTCTGTATAAATTGCAAATTCGCCCTGCCATGGAATATTGTTCCCATATCTGGGGTGGTGCCCCCAAAACCTCTCTCCGGCTTCTTGATTCCATTCAGAAGAGGGCAGTTAGGTTAATTAATGATTCATCTCTAACAGAGTCTCTCCACTCGCTTTCTCATAGACGCACTGTTTCTGCTGCATGCCTCTTCTACAGATACTTCCATGGGCACTGTTCTTCTGAATTGGCTTCTATAATTCCTGCTCTCTCTTTCAAAACAGTCCGAACATGTGCCGCCACCAGCCAACATCCATTTACTGTCCAACTTCAAACCCACAGAACCAACTTTTCATCTTCCTCATTTATTCATTCAACTGAACCAACTTTTCATCTTCCTCATTTATTCATTCAACTGCCGTTTTCTGGAACAACCTTCCTTCATACGTATTTCCTGAAAATTACAATCTACAGAAGTTCAAGTCCAGTGTCAACAAATATCTTCTTTCGTCTTCTTAACCTCAAACCCAAGCACGGTACTAAGTACTATAGGTTCTAATACCTCTCGTGTTTGGGGTTCACATAAAAAAAAAAAAAAGAAAAAGAATACCAGACAAACCTAACCACGCAGCCAACATATTTGATCTTTTCCTCACAAACAATCCTTCTAATTACACAGTTGAGGAAGGGGTCACTTCACTCAGATCACTTCTTGGTGATGGTCTCTTCTCCAATGGAGCCTTTCTCTCATGGCCATTCAATCTTGTTTGGGATTACAATAATGCACATTGGGATGATCTGCAAGCTTTATGTTGTTCTTTTTCTTGGACTACTGTTTCAAACCTTCTGATGTCAATGTTTGCATGTCATTGAAATTATTTTTGTAGGGATGAAATCTTTTATTCCACACTCCACCTTAAAATCTCGTCCTTTGTTTAAACCTTGGTTTTCCAATAAATGTGCTAAGCTGTTCAAGAAAAGAACATTGCATGTTGTAATTGGCTTGTTTCCAAATGTTCAGTTTTATTTTCTGCCTACACCAAAGCAAGCAACAATGTCCAGTTCACTGCTGGACATAAAAAATTGCTATTTTCAATTTACCATTGTTTTCAATATTTATTATTGATAATGATGAAGGCATATCAGGCTTAATGTCAAAGTTTTCAGATGATACAAAGGTTGTCAGGGTTGTTAATTACAGTAATGATGGTACACTGCTGCTACAGGATCTAGAAAAGTTAGGCAGATGGCAACTATAGTTTAACATTGACAAATGCAAAGTACAGCATGTGGATAGCAGTAACCCTAGAGTAATTATTATACCAACTGTGTGGTACTACACTCAAGGTAGTGGAGAATGAAAAAGACTTGAAGGTAATTGTGCAGTCAGGTATGAAATTCTATGAGCAGTGCAGATATGCTGCCAGGACAGCTCATTGGGTTTTGTCAATGATATACAGAAACTTTGCCAGTAGGGATAAGGAGGTGATTATCCCTTTGTACAAGACCATGGTTAGACCACATCTAGAGTATTGTGTACAGGCCTCAAAATAAATCTCACTTTTGGAATGATGTAGATGTTCTGGAATGGGTGCAGAGAAGGGCAATGAGATTGGTGAAGGGAAGAAAAGTGTGCTCTTACATAGAAAGGCTTCAGTTCTGCAAATTGAAGCATCTGGAGAATAGGCACCAGCAGGTGTTTAAAGCCTGGAATGGATTGAATATGCTAAATGTGAATAGCATTCTTCCTCTTGCTGAGACTACACACATGAGGAGGTGTAAATTTAAGTTGAAAGATGTTTGCAGGATAGATGTGTGGAAATTTGCCTTCAGCCAGCAAGTGGTTGATTGTTGGAGTAGGCTTCCATCTGTTGTGGAAGTGAATGGTTTGAATAAATTCCAGGAAGAACTAAACAGATTCTTGGGTAAGGATGGGTGTAGTGATGGGGTTTTTTTTTTTTTTTTTTGGCTCATTCTATATAAGCTTGCTTTCTTGCATCATTTTCTACTACTTCTACTACTAATATGACCTGTATCTTTAAAAGTTCTGAGTGATGAATAGTTATTGGCAGGAAGATGAAAGTCACAAGCTGAGGTGGTCAGAACTCAGAGCCTTCAACATGTCATCAATGGTATTTTCAAGATTTTGGCAGCAACATCAGGAAAGGCCGGAGGCAATTTCAAGGTTAGCCAAGAGTTACATCTCGGATGACTGCTATTCACCCTAACAGAAAGATGCCACCTTGTGTCCCTCAGCAGCAATTGGAACAACAGTTTCAAGACGAGTTGTATATAGAAGGCTTTATGAAAGGAGACCATATGAGATAACCTCTCCACACACACACATATGAGATAACCTCTCCACACAGAGGAGAGCCTGCTGATTTGGTCTTCCCTCTAACCTTAGAAAAATGGATCACTATTGCATCATTGGTATTGGTGATGAATAGCTCTGCTCATTTTCATATGTTCAAGGGATGCATATCCCTTAAACATATGCAAATACCTTGAACATATATGAGAATTTTCATAGGGGCCATAGGTCTCAAATTCATTTTCATGGACAATAATTCTCTTCTGCATAGGATTAAGCTTGTCAACTAATATCTATATGGATGATATTCTTCAGTTATATCTCTAGATCTGAATCTGATTGACAAAGCTTAGGATTCATTTAATCAAAGATCTGTTCTTCTAGAGGATTTATTACAAGACCTTATAAGTGGCATGAAAGTTCATGCTGTTTATAAGTATGTTGGTAAGGTCTTGTAATAAATTTCAATGACTAAATAATGCAATACAGCTCTCTGAATTTTAGGTAGTTGTGATCTCATGATTCTTTAAAATAGACACACATTTCTTTTTATGTGCGTTTAGTATTAGTAAGGACAAGATTTTGTAAAAGCCAGGTTTTTGTGACATCAGTCAAAAAAAAAAAAAAAAACTGTAGAACTCTTAGCATTAGTAGAGGCATACGATGCAAGAAAGCAAGCTTATACAGCATCAGCCAAAAAAGAAAAAAAAACGTCCACTTCACCCCTCTGTTCGTTCGAAATACCTGTCCAGCTGAGCCTTAAATTTATTTAGGCTATCAACTTTCACAACAAGGGATGGAAGTCTGTTCCACCAAAAAACTACCCGCTGGCTAAAGGCAAATTTCTGCACATCTATCCTACATTTGTCTTTCCTCAATTTGAATTTATGCCATCTCAGGTGATTATTCTGATCAAGAGGAAGAATCCCATCAGCATTGAGCATGCTCAAACCATTCAAGGCTTTATACACCTCTGTTAGATCACCTCACCAGTGCCTAGTCTCCAGACACTATAATTTGCAAAACTTAAGCCTTTCTTCGTAAGAGCAACCCTTTGTTCCATTCACTAATCTTGTTGCCCTTCTCTGTATTTGTCCCAGCAGCTCTACATCCTTCTTGAAATGAGGCCTCCAGACCTGTATACAGTACTCAAGGTGTGGCCTAACCATTGCCTTATACAAGGGAATAATCACCTCCTTATCCCTGTTAGAAAAATTCCTGTATATCATTGACAAGACACCATGAGCTACTCTTGCAGCCTGTCTGCACTGCTCAGAGAACTTCATATCTGCCTGCACAATTACCCCTAGGTCCTTTTCATTCTCTATCACTGTCAGTGTAGTACCACAGAGTTGATACGTTGCTCTGGGGTTCCTGTTTCCCATATGTAGTACTTTACATTTGTCAATGTTAAACTTCATTTGCCACCTCTCAGCCCATCTGCTCAACCTTTCCAGATCCTGTTGCAGCAGCATAGCATCAGTAGTGTCCTTAACAACCCTGCCGACCTTTGTATCGTCTGCAAACTTGGACTTTAAGCTTGATATACCATCATCAGTATTATTTATAAATACAGAAAACAATAATGGACCCAACACTGAACCCTGAGGGACTCAACTAATAACATTACTCCACGATGAGCAGTGTCCATTAATTACCATTCTCTGTCTTCTCCCCTCAACCATCCCTTTATCCATAGCAGCAATTTTCCTCCAATGCCACACTGCTCCAATTTGTTCGGCAGTCTTCCATGTTTTTATTTATTATTATTGTTTATTTATTTGGTTTTTAGGAGCATTAGCAACTAAGGCCATATTGCTCGAGGATATGCGGTGGTCATTCCCTGACCTTTCCGCATCCTCCGTATTTAGTGGTGATGAGCTCGAACCCCGGTCTAATCAAGAAGCGTGTGCTACGCACTGCTGCTCCTTCCCACCTGGCTACGTAGGCGCCTAGTCTTCCATGTGCAACAGTATGAAAAGCCTTTCTAAGATCCAAGTATATAATATCAAAGTTATTCCCTGCATCCACTTCTTTTGTGACTGCATCATAGTATCCAATCAAATTGGTCAGGCAAGACTTCCCCTTAATAAAACAATGCTGTGTCCGAGCTGTAACTGAAGTCTTGTCTAGATGATCCTGCAGTGCTTCTTTAACCAGTGCCTCCATTAATTTTCCTGGAACAGAAGTTAAACTCACAGGTCTATAATTACTTGAAGCCTTCGATCCTCCTTTGTGAATTGGGGTCATATTTGCACATCTGCAGTCCATGGGTACCTCCCCTGAGTCCAAGGAAGCTCTCATAATTATGGCTAAGGGTTTGCTTACTTCCTTTGCTGCCTCCTTTAATATAACTGGATAGATCCCAACCACCCCAGGTGCCTTTCTTGTGTTTATCTTCAACAATTTCTCCTCCACTTTACTCTCAGTTATTACAAGATTATCTAGCTTACTGCCAGAGTTGAGTACACCTCTCTTATTATACTCATCAGAGTCATTAGGCCTATAGCACACTCCTCTCAATTTTGATCTCCCAATGCTTATGTCACACCAAACTGACTTGACACTGCACTGTCCAGTGATGTCGACTGGCTTCACTTCCTTGGATTTTATGTGTTTCTTAACTAATAGCATAACCCCTCCTCCCTTCCTATCCTGTCTATCCTTTCTGTAGATGTTGTACTCCCCAAATTCCAGTTCTGCATTCCTTATATCTGTGGACACCATGCCTCTGATATCCCAACAATATCCACCTTTGATGATTTGAGCAATACCTCAAATTCATCAAATTTATTTACCAAACTCCTAGCACGCAAGTATACATGCACCTGTTCCTATTCTTAGCTACCCTAACACAATCCATGTGTTTACTTGTACCGCAATGACTCCCAGCAGTCTCTGAAATATCCTGCATCTTGTTTTCCAGGCTTCCGCTCATTCCAGTAGAAGCAGTGCAAGAATCACTTTCACCTCTGCCAGTGGCTACTGTTAATCTATTAGTCCTTGTATCCCCCCCCCAAGCTAGCAGTTTTCCGACCCACCTAACACTGCCTCGATAGCATCAGCAAATATTCTTGCACTCTTTCTGTTTCTGTAGAAACAGAAAGGGCGCAAGAATTTCTCTTTCTGTAGAAGCAGTCTCTCCTGTTAACAAGTACAGACCAGGCTGAAAAAAATTCTACACCTTGAGCCTTGCACAATCTTTCCAGGGCCGAATTGATTGACAAGGCTCTCATCATATACTCTCTCGTATCGTGTCTGGGCAGAATTGCAGACACTTTCAAATTTAACCCTAATTCACGGCTTTTTTTCAACAGTGACCTGTACTTGTTAAGTAATTCTGCCGGTCTCCTACTCTTAATATCATTAGTGCCAACATGTACAACTATATCACCTTTTGTGCCCCTAAAAGATGATATCCGCTCTACAATGTCATCAGCCTTTGCCCCGGCAGACATACTCTGGTCTTGTTCCAACTATCCTTTTTATAAAGCATGTTCCCCGTTTCCCTGACAATAGAGTCACCAACAACTACTAGTTCCTGTGGGACCAGCGCATTCTGCCTTGGGGGTTGCTGCTGTGTTGCGTGATGACCAAGTGCAATCTCTGGCGTTGATGTGGGCAGCTGAGAGCTTGATGGGTCCCCTCAATTTATATCCTTCGAGGGCATCCACCCTGTCCTTCAAGCTCTCATATAGGTCCATAACAACGCTGAGTTGTCACCTGATTTCATTACACTCCTTGCATCGCGCGCGCACACACAAAGACATCTCCCATGGCAATATCATGTCCCGTACCCGATTGCTCCACAAACATCATGCAAGCAGTGCATTTTAAAAGGCTGTGATTCAGAGGGCAACTGTCCCCCCTTCAGTTCTCCTCTGAGCCACAGCACTCCCATTAGCTTGAGTCTTTTTCTTTCTTAACTGTCTGCTCTTATAATGCTCTTTCCCCAGCAGAGAGTACCAATCGACCATCCTTTTAAATTTTGCCATGCTGCCAGTCTTGAACACCCAGGGAGGCAGTTTTAACTTTTGAGAATTCACTTTAACCTCCAAACATTTTTATCCTTTATCTGTTAGTTTCTCCTGGAATTTGTATTTAATGTTTGTTTTCCTATTCAGTATGTAAATTACACCATCCCTCCCCAAAGATTCCTAGTTTCCATGCTTTTGTAACCCGCATCTTTGTAGTTTCATCTGTGAGCATCCTGTTCTCACCAGTTGAGTTCCTTGCCTTTGGATTCTTTCACGAAGCTGAATTTCTTGTCTTTAATGTTTCCTCCAGACCTGAACACAGTATTCTAAATGTGGTTTAATCACTGACTGTATAATTTGACCATAACCTACTGCTCCAAATGTATATCAAATACTGATGGACATAATAGATTATCTTGATTATAGAAAATTATTAGATTATTTGAATTATATCATTCAATTGATTCATTCATTAAGTAATTTATCCTCACGGGTAGCTAAGGGGCTATGATCACTTACCTTCCAGACTGTGAAAAAGGCTCAAGTTCAAATTCTGTCAAGATTGGCAAAAGTTTTATTGACTTTTATCATATCATACAGAGTGAATTGGTCTCAAGAAGGATACATGATCCTCTTCCCAGAAAAACAGACAAACCAGCTATTGAAGACAGTTTGCAGCCATAATACACTGGTGCCTTAAATCCTTGGTTGCTGTGGTACAGAAACAACTGGTAGATCGTGGATAAGACACACCATTTGTACTTTCTTGTCCACCTGTTCATCTCCATTGTTATCTTCATATCTGATTGTATTATAAAACTGAAGGTTCTCTCCTCATTGAAATAATTTCATTTTATTGTTATTTCCCAAGCAGAATCTTGCATTTGGTGGAATTATAACTGTAATTTCTCTGCTATCCGCAAAACCTATCCAAATCTTCCTGAAAGACTGAGCGTGACTTACATAATTAACTATCCCTCTGACTATTCTATTGTCTGTAAATTTTAATGTTATTCTCCCTCCTTGTCATTATCACAGCAGAAAATCAGAAACAAGATAGACATAGTACCAGCACTTGACATTCAAATAAATATATTTGAATGACAAAATATACTCAAGTGTATGTGAGTATTGTAATCTCTTTCATAGAATATTTGATAGAATTCCTCGCATATATCTTTAATTTATCTTGAGCATTGACTTTGAGCGTCAAGACTTGCTAAACTTCAAAGGACACTATGATTCAGAGATAATAGGTTTAAACTGTACAAATTTAAACCTATAGTCATTGAGAACTTTTTTCATTCATCATTTAAAAACTCTTCCCAGATGACCATTTGAATGCTGTTGATATTTAAACAGGCATCCTTTTATACTAGATAAATAAAAGTCAGTGAAATGAAGCAAGAAAAACTTGGTTGGAATATACTGGATTGAGCAGACGAACCAACCTTTATTTTTATTGAAATATGTTTTTACACCTGCATTAGGATAGATAATGTGGTAGAGAAATTAAACACAAAGAAAGTGAAGCAAAAAAGAAGACAATAGTTGGAAATAAGGTTTGTTTGTTTTGTTTTTATTGGCGCATTAGCTACGGAGGCTATAATGCGCCTGGAAATAAGGTAATTCAAAAGATAAAGTGGAAAGGAGAAGGTTTCTATTAGTGAGGGGCCTGGAGTTGTTATACTACTGCATTTAAAGAACTAATTAATAAAAAGTAATTATAATTCAAATGTTTGCAAATTTTTTTACTACCGTATTTCCCCATGTATAAGACGTACCTTAATTTTGGGGCTCGAAATTTGAAAAAAAAATGTATTACATAAAGTTATTGAACTCAAGTTTTATTCATCATAAAATTCATACAACTCATCACTGTCAAAACTCCCATCTATTAGCTTGTCCTCATCTGTATCTGATGACGAATCACTGTCTTCATATATTGCCTCGTCTTCAGTTCCATCTATGGCATTTGAAATGCCACACTTCTTAAATGACTTGACAACGATCTCAATCTTGATATTATCCCAGGATCTTTTCACCCAGGTACAAACCTCTATAGTTGGTTTCTTCACTCTTCCTGCTGGTGTCAAATTGTCCTCAGAAGACTTCATCCATTGGTTCCATTCATCTCTCGTGACAGCTTTGAAGGGTTTGTTAATGCTGACATCAAGTGGTTGGAGCTGGGATGTCAAGCCTCCAGGTATGACGGCAAGTTTTGTTTTTTGCTCTGCAGCAATCTTCTTTGTATTTTTTGTTATATGTGCCCTGAACTGATCAAGCACCAATAGGGCAGATTTGCGTAAGAGCCCACCTGGTCTCCTGCTCCAAACTTTCTCAAACCAGATCTTCATCTAATCCTGATCCATCCAACCCTTGTCATGAATGTGGACAATCACTCCTCGAGGAATGTCTTCTTTTGGCATTGTTTTGCGTTTGAAAATCAGCATAGGAGGCACTTGGTTCCGTCGGCACAGCAAGCTAGAACAACTGTATAATGGCTCTTTTCATGTCCACTTGTCTTCACAGTTACAGTTTTCACCCCTTCTTATCAACAGTTCTGTTACTTGGGATATCAAATTGAAGGGGGACTTTGTCCATATTTGTAATCTGTCCCAACTCAAACTGATGTGTCTTCCGACATTGAATGACAAAACGATGAAATTCAAGGACCTTCTGCTCATAGCTTTCAGGCATCTTTTGGGCAAGTCTGGTGCGTGTACACATGCTTAGTCCATTCCGTTTCATGAACCTGAAACAAGAGTTGTGTCCTCCTTTGAAATCAGTAACTTCTTTTTCATCAGCAATTCTTCTTGCCTCATGCTGAACCATCTTTGTGGACACAGGAATTCCAATTGCCCTTTGCTCCTCAATCCATATCTTCAATTCCCTCTCTAAATTAGGCCATTTTGCTGACTTGCCTCTAATGGCCTTCTTCTTCTGCCATGGTGTTTTCAGTAGGGTTTCTTCTTCCCGTAGCTAGTCTCGGATTGTTTTCTCAGTTGGAGGAGGACCAAACTTACGTTCAGCAGCACGATTTCCATTCACTTTTGCAAACTGGATCACTTTTAACTTGAATTCAGCACTGTATGAAAATCTTTTCTGAGCATTTCTGGGCAGAATGTGACAAAACGTAACCTAATATACCGGTATCAAGTGCGAAACAATGAGCGCAAAGACAAGCATGAAAAAGCGAGAAATGCAAGTAAAAAAAATCTACAATCACTGTATAAGACGCACCCAGTTTTTAGACCCCAAATTTTTCGAAAAAAGGTTTGTCTTATACATGGGGAAATACGGTAATTGGCACATAAATTAATTATAATTTGTGCCAATTAGCAGAAGATAAATATCCAAATTAGTTTAAGCAAGCTAAGTTGAAAGACCAATGCACAAGATGCTAATGTCTCATATACTCTGTAAACCATTTATTCCGAGCAGTAGCCTCAGGTGTTGAGATCCACTGAACTTCAGAGTAAAAGCTGTTCCTGGTTAATTGCAAATTGAATAGTTTAAATTTGAAACTTTACTTGTTGAGAATTAACAGAGTTCAAAAACAAAAAACAAACAAATAAAAAAAAAATGTACTTCCCAAATACCCATTTTAATCCTGCTGGCATTTTGTTGATGGGAAGAAGCTCCTTGCTGGATAAAAGCTAACGAAAGTGAAAAAGAAACCATTTGTTGCAATATATTGGATAAACATATTAAGTGGTTTACAGACATATACAAGCCTTTAGCACATCATGCATTAGTTTTGTGCATATTTTTCTCTGTCTTAGATTTTATTGTTGCAACTTAGCTTTTGGACTCCAGTGTATGTTCAGAAAAATATTTATTATAATTGACATTTAACTTGTAAATTAAAACTGTACTTTTTCAGAAAATTTTACTTTAGATTGATTTGTATTTTGCATATTTTTCAGATGAAGATATGGCTGAGCAATCCACCATCAAATAATGGCATTACAGTTTTTAAACCGTATTGTTCATATGGTTTCAGTTTAAAATACCATAAACTAGTGAGCATTCTTTAATTAATGAAGTCAAAATATATTTAAAATGAAGGAATTTCTAGTATAAGAAATTTTTAAAAGATGGACTTCCCTGGTACCATTGTTTGTGATGGTATTGATATATCTTTACAAGCTAGTCCTATTACTGTACCTGCTTTACATAATCCTTATGAACATGCACTCTCAGGAGAAAGTTTTCTTGTTAATAATGTTTCTGATCCTAATAAGGAATGTGAACTGGATGAGTTCACAAGGTTACTTTCAGAACAAATGCTTATTAATACAAACACTGCAACTCTTTCAAGTGGAGAACCTCTTGAATGTACAGCATGTCAGATAACATTTTCCTCTGAAGAGACTCTTAACGAGCACGAAAGGGACCACACAATTGCAAAAACATTTGTTTGTGAAACTTGTGGAAAACATCTGTCATCAAAAGCAAATCTTGAAGGTCATAATCGGATTCATGCAAATGAGAAACCTTATGCGTGTGATACCTGTGGGAAGAAATTTTCATGGTTATCTAATGTGAGCAAACATAAGCAAATTCATGCAAAGGAGAAAAGTTTTGCATGTGAAATGTGTGGCGAAAAGTTTTCCCTCAAAGGAAACCTTAATGTTCACAAAAAGATTCACATAAAGGAGAAATTTTTGATATGCCAGTGTTGTGGTTGTCAATTTTCAAGTGAACAAACCCTTAATGTACATCTTAATGCTTCAGAAATGTGCTTCATATTTGCTGCCTCAAGAAAGAGTTGTGGGCAGGAAACTAGTAATCTGAAGAAATCTCATATAAATGAAAACCGATTTTTATGTGAGACTTGTGGAAAAGGTTTTTCATCTAAAGAAAAACTTGAAGGACACAAAAGAATTCATGGAAATGAAAAGCCATTTATGTGTGAAATATGTGGAAATTCATTTAATCAACCGTATAACCTTCTGGAACACAAGAAAATTCACACACACGAGAAATCATTTGCTTGTGAGATGTGTGGAAAAAAATTTTTACGTGCAAGAGAAGTTAAGGTACATATAAGAAGTCACACTAAGGAAAAACCATTTTCTTGTAATGTATGTGGAAAGAGCTTTTCTACATCAAGTTACCTTAAGGCTCACAGACGGGTGCATACCGACGATAAACCTTTCCCTTGTGATATTTGCGGGATGAAATTTAAATGGAAACGGGACTGTAATAAACACATAAAAAAGCACTTAGACAATTCTGATCCTTCACAGACTTCTAGTATTTTGGAAGAAGGTTTTTCTATGCAGAAAACAGATGCAGAAACTCATTGTTTCAAGTGTGAACTATGTGAAAAGACATTTTTACATATTAGAAGCTGTCGCTTGCATAAAAGGAGACATATAAATGAAAAATTTCTCTTTTGTGAAACATGTGGTAAAAAATTTTCAACAAAGCACCATCTCGAAAAGCATTTAAGAGTTCACACTAAAGAAAAGCCTTATATGTGTGAAATTTGTGGGAGAAAATTTGCTCAACCGTCGCATCTTAAAGATCATGGGAGAGTACATACCAGAGAAAAAAGGTTAATATGCCAAATTTGTGGGAAGAAATTTTTTGTGCCCAGAGATGTATATGAGCAAAGAACAGATGATGATAAAATATTTAAGTGTTGTCATTCATGTAAGCAGAAATCACAAGATTGGCAAATTATATTAGATGAGCAGTGCAATTTCCCAAATGGGAGACGCTTTATGTGTGAAATATGTGGGAAAAAATTTCCATTGTCACATCATCTTACTGAGCACCGCAGAGTGCACACAAAAGAGAAACCTTACAAATGTGAGATGTGCAGTAGACAGTTTTCTCAATCAGGACAGCTTTCTCAGCATAGGAAACGTCACCAATCTGCCGAGTCATGTTTGAAGATTTGACAACAGTTTGTGTTAAATGATATTAGCATAGTTACAAATAAATGGAATCTTCCTTTCTCTGTGCTTGTGTCAAAAAGGGATAGAGAGAAAAAGAGAAAGCAAGTTTCCTGAATAGCTTTGTACATGAAAAATATTAAAACCTATACTGTGTAATAAAGAATTTATTTATTTTAGTTAGATGTGCTCTTGATGTTTTTGTTTATTTTAAAGTTTTATCTCTGATAGGCAAAAATTAACTTTGTATCCTTGAATTCTAAGCATAGAACGTATGGTTACAGTTCTTGTGGTTTCTTCTGTTCAATTTAAGAATTTTAAATTTTGGATTCGATTCCCCTTGGGTGATTGGAGAATTTTCTCAAGTCTTCCTCATTTGAAGCTGTAGTTAGCAGATCTTGGGCAGATCAATTATGGTTTTCCCCAGTGACTTATTCTAAGTTTTTCAGCCTGCACAGTATGCAAATCGGCCAATGAACACGTCCTACAGACATAATACACCTATGGTTATGAGTGTACACTTGGGAGCTTTTAATACCAGTATAAAACTCTTGATCCTACAAAGGACCTTACTAGTATTGTTCCCAATTTGCTCCAGTTTATATAACTTTTCATACAAAACCATATCTAAAGCTTTGCTGAAGTCAAGATAATTAAAGTTGATATGCACACATTTTAGGAAATAAGATTAATTACAAACCTTAGAAAGTATTCTTGGGTGTGAACAGAAGCCGTAGTTTGTGACACGTGGTGAACTAGCACAGATATTCAAATTGTCCACCCTTTGCTTCTAGGCACCATTCACGGTAGTGAAGAACTGAACGATAAATGTTTTACACTGAAATTAAGCATGTTTTCACGTGCTTGTTTAATTTCATCCTTTAATTGTTGAAGTGTGGATGGTTTTCTACCATACATTGTGCTTCAGTTGGTTCCCCAAGTAGAAGTTGTGGGTTAAATCAGATGATTGTGGTATCATCTGATATAACCCTTGTATTACCCTTCTGCCTATCACAGTGATAATGTGGGATGTACCATCCTTTTGGTACTAAACCATGTCATCCCATACAGCTCATAAATGGCACAATTAATACATTAGGCATGTAGGAGTAAATATCAACAATAATGGCCCCTTCAAAAAAAAAATTATTCCAACAATTCCTTTGGACGAGACCAGATCAGTTTGATAATCCAAACATTTCTTTACAGGAATGTTTGGATTATCAAGGGATCAGTACACACAGTTATTATCTAACCACACAATCTTGTCTGAAAATTTCTGTTCCTGTCTAGCTTCGCTTTAAAACCATTCACAAACCTTACCTTGGATGTAGGGGATCATCTTCATATTGTGCAATGATCTTGGCACGTTTCCACTTAGCTCTTTTGAGCATGCAGTGTACACTTGCTCTGCTGTGGCAAATGCACAGCTTTTTGGTTTTTGAACTTATCTCAGATTTCCATTAGCACTTTAAAATTTCTTGATTATTCAAATGTCCAGTTGCCATGTTAATTCTTTGCCTTAATGGTATTTAACTTTTAACAACTAATGCCACATTTTATCAGCAAAACAATAATATAAGACAAAAAAATTTAATTTCAACTTTAAATGAATATTTTTTAGAATTCTGGTTCATTGTTTGAACATGCAGGACAAATTCATAATGACAGTGACCTGTGAGTTATCTTTTTTTTTTGCTTTATAGAAGACCAGGAGAGGACTGGGCTTTTGTTTCCAGGTAACAGCCATGCAGCAGCACATTAACAAAGATCCTAACATGCATAAACTTAGCACTCTGATCATAGTGTGGAGGCAGAAATTTATCTGAAGTGAACTGCATTCCCAAATCTCATGTTAAAAGTGATTGGAAAATCCCCATAAGAAATACCAATTTCACTAGCAACTTCACAGATAATTAATGTTGGTCACTCCTGGCAAGATTGGGAACACAACCAATAAAATCATTGATTTTTGAAGGGTGGCCAGAGCAAGGACCACCTTTATTGGATGATAAAGGTGGTTCTTGGAGTCACTGATTAAAGATGCATTACAAGATCATCTAGACAAGACTGCAGCAATAATTCGGACACAGCATGGGTTTTTTAAGGGTAAGTCTTGTCAGAAAAATTTGATAGGATACTCTGAGGTGGTTACAAAGGAACTGGATGCAAAAAATAATTTTGATATCATATACTTGGATTTCAGGAAAGCTTTTGACACTGTTGCATGTGAAAGACTACTGTACAAATTGCAGCAAAATGGTATTAAGGGTAAGTTGCTACAATGGATAAAAGGGTGGTTGAGTGGGAGAAGACAGAGGGGTGGTAATAAATGGGTGCTGCTCTTTGTGGACTAATGTTATTAGTGGAGTTCCACAGGGTTCGGTGTTGGGCCCACTGTTGTTTTGTATATTTATCAATGATATTGATGCAGGTATATCAGGCTTAGTGTCGAAGTTTGCAGATGATACAAAGGTGGCAGGGTTGTTAATGACAGTAATGGCAGTGTGCTACTGCAACAGGATCTAGAAAATTTGGGCAGATGGGCTGAGGAGTGACAATTGGAGTTAAACATTGACAAATGCAATGTACTGCATATGGGTAGAAGTAACCCCAGAGGAACGTACCCAGAGGTACTACACTTAGGGTGGTAGAAAATGAAAAAGACCTGGGAGTAATTGTGCTGTCAGATATGAAGTTTTCTGAGCAATGCAGACAGGCTGTAAGAGCAGGTCATGGGGTTTTGTCAATGATATACAGGAATTTTGCTAGCAGGGAAAAGGAGGTAATTATCCCTTTGTATAAGGCAATAGTCAGGCCACGCCTTGAGTACTGCGTACAGGTCTGGAGGCCTCATTTTAGGAAGGATGTAGATTTGCTTGAGCATGTACAGAGAAGGGCAACAAGATTGGTGAGGGGGGAATGAAGGGATCCTCTTACCAAGAGAGGCTTAAGTTCTACAAATTGCAGCGGCTGGAGACTAGGCACCTGCTAGGTGATCTGATTGAGGTGTATAAGTCCTTGAATGGGTTGAGCACCCTGAATTCTGATGGGATTCTTCCACTTGCTCAGATTACGAACCTAAGGGGGCATAAATTCAAATTGAGGAAAGACAGTTGTAGAATAGATGTGTGGAAATTTGCCTTTAGCCAGTGGGTGGTTAATTGCCGGAACAAAATTCTATCTGTTGTTGTGGAAGGTGATAGCTTAAATAAATTCAAGGAGGAACTGGACAAACATTTAGAGAGAATGGTTGTGTGAATTTGTTTTTTGGCTGATGCTGCATAAGCTCATATGCTTGCTTTCTTGAATGACATGCCTCTATTACTATTACAAGTGGCCCTCTTTAAACTTTGTGAACTGCTGAAAAGTCTTCAAATCTTTTCCAAAATCAGTTTTTATAATGTTCTCCAGATTTCTGTTGTACTCGCATGCCATAAAAAATCAAATCACCCTTACACTTCTCTTTAATTTAAAACAAAGTTTGTTGCAACTTCATTGCACATTAAGTCACTCGTTTTAAAATTCTACAAAACAGGTGATTCATGCATTCTGTCTAGACAATCACTAAATGTGACAAGTTGCAACTTTCTATGACACAATTTCAAGATGCAGTGTCAGTCTCGAAATTTTTGATCACACCTCATATACTGAGATTTCAGTAAAGCTTTTTGTACTGTCTGTATTTACAATTGTATAAGTTGCAGCAATGTGACAGGGACAAGTAAGCACTGGATAAAAGGATAAATAGCAAGCGGCAAAGAATAATAAATGGCCACTGCTGTTTGTAGACTAATAAATAAATTGGATACCATAGGGCCTGTTACTGCGTTTAATTATGTTAATGGTAAACTGAGAACTGTTTTTATATAATTGTTAATATATTTCTGTTGAGGATTTGAAATCCATGCAACTGTGTAATGGAATATTGTTCTGTAACTCAACCTCTCTTTTTGAAATTAGTCCAAACGCATGCCTCAATTAGTCAACACCCATTCACTGTTCAATTCCAAACTCTCAGAACTAACTTTTCATTTATCCCTCATACTTCATTTTTTTGGAACAACCTTCATCTATGCATGCCCTTGTGGGTACTACAATTCATATAATCGCCACCCCCCCAACACTGGGTGGAAAAGACCAGAATTTGAATCCAATCTAGGAAATGAGTAATTTTTATGGGGCTTTTTCACAGTGTAGCTAAGTTAATCAATGTCAGGTGAGGATAGCATTTTTTCTGTCAGAAACTTCTTTTTTTTGTCCAGTAAATAAAATCAACCACAAAACACGCAATTTACAGATATACGTTGCATAATATGGTCTAAGTTGTCTGTGCACCTAAAATCCAACGGTCACATATATTTCCCAAAAATTATAATCTACATAAATTCAAGCCCAAAGTCAATAAATAACCTTCAAACCAATACTGGGTACTAAAGCACTATAAGTTTTAATACCTTTTGTCTTTGAACAGAGGCATACCTAGGGTATTCCCCACTGCAATTGGTAGCTAATAATTTACCATATTTGGTAATGTAGCATATTGCCTGGTAATAGTAATTTTAATTGTGGTAGTAATAGTGTTTAATTGTGGTCAAACAATTGCCTGAAGGTTCTAATCACATAGGTTGCAATTTTTGTTTGTTTTTAGTTAAGAAATTTTATTATCTAGTGAGACTAATTTATAAAATTATAAACAACTTTATAGCATAATATATATAACATAAACTTGCTAGTGTAATATATTTTACTGTATAACTTGTGATTAGAGTAGTGTTATTAGGTATCTGTTAGTTTAGTAAAGTATTCTTAAATGAAATTGAATTTAAATGGAAATTATGCGTAGGACAGCAAAGCAAAAGGCTCAAAGTAGCGAGAGTGCAATGGCTGGCTCAGGGTTGGAAGAATTGAATAGGACAGTTCTACTAATCACAGCCTTACAAAATGTGTTACTTATTCAATGTTTGCAGATATCAGTAATGGGGCAGGATACAGACAAAGATGTATTTGTGTGTATTTGGTGCAAAGAGAGAAAATTAAGCATAAACTCAGTATTCTGATGGGTGTTTGTGAGAGCATGAAGAACACAATGAATACCCTTGAAGGAATTAAAATTGGGACCATCAAGCTCTCAGCTGCCAACCCCACCGTCACAGCTCACACTTCTATACATCAGGCAATACAGTGACAATCTCCAAAGCAGAACGCACCAATCCCACAGTTTTATTATCTGAGGCTATTGTCAGAGAAACAAGAAATATATTGAGCAAAAAGGATAGTTGGAATATCACCAGGGTATGTCTGCCAGGAACAAAAGTTATGTAGAGCAGATATATATTTTTTTTAAGGCAAGAAAGTTACATTGTACTCATTTGCACTAATGATATTAAGAGTAGATATGAGCACTTATCAAGTACGGGGCAATTTTTAGAGAAAGTTGTGAGTTACGGTTAATTTTGAGTGTCTGCAATCTGCCCGGGTATGATACAAGGAGTATATGATAAGAGCCTTGTCAATTAATTTGGCCCTGAAGAGACTGAACAAGGCTCATGGGGGTAGAATTTTTTAGTGCATTTTTTTGAATTTTTTAGGGGACTTTTTACAGGGATAGGATGCACTTAAATTGGAGGTGCAAAAATATTTACAGATGCCATCGAGGCAGATATGTGGGTCGGTAAACTGAAAGCATGGGGAGGGGATCTATAGACTAGTTAACAACAGCCGCAGGCAGAGGTGTGGTTCTTATACTGCTTTTTTATTGGAACATGCAGAGCCTGGGAAGCAAGGTGTTGGGTTTTAAGGTCTCCTGAGCCCTTGTGAAACCAAATACATGGGCTGTGTTAGGGTAACTAAGAGTAAAAACAGTTACAGATGTATGTATACTAATGCAAGGGGCATAGTAAATAAATTTTATGAAATTGAAGTACTGATCAAATCAAATGCGGACATTATGGGGATATCAGACATGGTGTCACTCAGACAAGAGATGCAGAATGTGATTATGGGGAATACAATGTGTATGTGTACAGAATGGATACAGAACAGGAGGGGTTATGTTCATAATTAAGAAGAGCTCATAAAATCTAAAGCATGCATCCAGTTGACATAAGATCAGTACAATGTTGGAGTCAGTTTGGTGTGACAACTGGGAAAACAAAAATTAGAGTAGAAATGTATTAAAGGCGGTGGTGTGCTGGGAAATTTTTAACTGGCTTTCTAAAAAAGGGAGGGGGGCAAGAATGTGTGTGCATATCTTTAGAGAAACTGGTTGCGATTCAACCATGATTTGACAAATGGAGTTACATCCCAATCCACTAACTCTTTTCCCAATAAATTTATAATTAAATCCCATATGTGATCTATTGTTAAACTATTTCTCACTTTAAATACAAATTATGTTCATTAAACTGAAACCTCTTTCAGTTTCACACTACTGATTGCAATAGTGCCGAAATAAGCATGCCCTTACTGGATTATATACAAGCTTAAAGCCCAAATGCTGCTAGCCATTATGGATTGTAGTGCATGCCACTCTACAGTTTATAGCCATTGTCAACAACTGGCTCGCAAAATTCTTGAAAATGTAGCAATCAGCTCATGTGAGCTGGCTCCAGCACACCTGGTTATAGACCTAATGATGTATAACGAACAATTGTACAGACAAAGGATGACCAGTAAATAAGATTGACTTATAATGTAAGACTAACTTTCCAGATATTGACTGGACCTTGTGGTTTTGTCACTCACATGGCAAAATGTGGATTTATTGGATGATCATTTCCTACAACAGCATATTAGGTAAAAGAAGAATGGTAATGCTTTTGATCTGTTTATCAGTGATTCTTTCTGCATTAAGAATCTCTGCAGATAAAGGAACCACTAGGTGAGATAGTGATCACAATGTATTGATGTAGGATTTACTTAAAGTAACTTACCATCAAGATTAAAGGAATGGGCTTTTGCTTTCATAAAGGTGTCTATAGCAGTTGTTGTTATTTGGTTTTTAGGAGCATTGGCAACTAAGGCCATATTGCCCCGGGGATATGCGGTGGTTATTCCCTGACCTTTCCACATTATTATTTTTTTTTTTCTATTTATACTCCGGCATGACAACCAAGTTAGTAGAGTTTACAATAAATCGTCAATACAAATATTTATCGTATTTAGTAGTCACAGGTTTGAACCCCGGTCCACTCAAGGAACGCGTGCTGTGCACTCTCGCTCCTGACCATTGCTTTCATAAAGGTGATTGGGCTACGTCAGGCCTAATCCTCTGTATTTGGTGGTCAGGCTTGAACCCCAGTCTAATCAAGAAGCGTGTGCTGCTCCTGCCCACCTGGCTACGGAGGCGCTTCTGTAACAGTCTCAGACAGCTTTTCATTTATGTGCAGTGACAACAACCAAAGTTACCAAGCATAAATTCTAATTGGGAAGCATTTAGGGATGTAATCATAGAAGCAACTAAGAAATGCTCTTTAATGGATGTCAGATAAACTGATGTGACTTATGGTAGAGGACAAAAATGCATGGCATACATATAAATTATACAGGGATATAAAAGCCTATGATAGATATAAAGTAGCATAATTAAGGCACAAAGGGAGTTATGCAAGCTAAAGCAGTTTAAGAGGAGCCTATAGCAAAGAAAAGCAACAGACTACTTATATTAACAGTAGAAGGAAGGGATTGAATTACATTATTTCACTAGATATAAATGGAATGGGCTTTAGGGAATTGATAATCTTGCTCCAATCTTTTGACAAACTGAATAGGTATTTTAGATTTCTAAATTCACACTGGAGGAATGCTTTAGGGAAGGGGAATGCCAGAAGTTTGTCAGATTCTAAGATGGAACTAAATGATTTTATGATAACTGAGATTAAATTGGAAAAGAAATTGTTGAAGATAAAACATAATAGCATCTAGAGTAGAATGGATCTAATCGATCATATTAATTAAATTAACAAAAAGCTGCTATTATCTAGAAAGGCTGCAAAGAGTCCATACATTGCATAGCAAAATTGCAATATCTAGAAACGTGACACCTTAGAGGTAATCTGATTGACGTGTTTAAGTCTGATTAGATCGAGCAAGCTCAATGCTAGTGGAATTCTTCCTCTTTGTCGTACTGCACATATGAAGGACATAAATTCGAATTAAAGGATGGTTGCAGGATGTGCAGAAGTTTGCCTTCAGTCAGCAGGTGGTTGATTGTTGGAACAAACTTCCATCTATTGTGGAAACGAGCAGTTTGAATGAATTCAAGGTAAAACTAAACAAACTAAGAAATGATGGCCAGGTTAAGATGGAAAGGTTTTTTGAAGTGTAAACATCTATAGCAGCACCTACTAAATTTCGGGCGGTAGTGAAATCAATTTGTCACTATTTTTCGACGCGGAAATTACGTCATTTCGTTCCATATCAAGGAAAAACGGAGTCGGGAGAGGAGATCATGGGAGGTGACCTTGGATGAGCTCAGAGCTGGCAAAGACCAGCTGGTTGCAGAAAAACGTTTATGGTTCGGTACCACTTAGGTGGCTTTGGGCTAACCATTGGCAGAAACCTCTCGGGAACCAGAAAAATGGATATCTTGAGGGTGATGATCTCGAATGTGCTCAGAGCTGGCATAAACCAGCTCTGAGCACATTCAAAATCATTACATTACATGCGCTTCAGCCTTACCAGTTGAAGTGCATGTAATATAGGCATTACAGTACCCGTCTGTATTACTAAAGCGGTTGTATATTTCCATCAAGCGGCTGAATCAGTTCGCCACTGGGAGATAACAGACTCCAAATTGCATGTATGAGGAGAATCTTTTGCTTATTGGCCATTCTCATTAAGTTGCAGAAGTCCTCGTTGGTAATCAAATTTTCGCGTTTATTTGCAATTGCGCCGAGTGGGTTGAGCGTGGCAAGCTTTAGATCCTCATTCATCACGCTGTTTGGATTGTATTGTAAAAGTTTCGAAAGGGGTCTTCTCGCAGTCGCGTTACAAGGATATGCAGGTCATTACCACCACATGCTTCGTCAGGGTCTTACATATTTCAATTGGTTTCCGAATTTCCAAGTGCAATTAATACAATTTACGATCTAGTATGAGATCTTCATTGTCGTCGTTGATCTTGACATATTTCATCTGTGACAGTATCTCTGTTTCCTCATTGCGAAATGGAATGTGCAGCGTTACTATCTCGCGCTTGTACTCGAGATCCTGAACCAAGTCATAGTTTCGATAGCGTATTATGAGTGGATGCTGACGTTTCTTGCAAATCTAAGCGCTGTATGTGTGATTGAGACAAAGCATGACAGAGTAACATGATAGTATGATTGTATAACAAATACTTGTATTGTTGAAATCATACTATTCAACAAATGGGTAATTAGGCTATTGGCTTAACCTCTTTCGAACGTTGATTCGGTAGAGTAAGCAGCGGGCGTGTGTAATATGTATCCTGTTTATTTTTCTTCGCTAATGCTGTATAAGCTTGCTTTCTAGCATCATTTTCAGTAGTAATAGTTATACTAATATTAGTGCCGAGTGGAGTTAAAAAATTGTAATAATTTACCGAGAAGAACTTCATCCAACATTGTATATAATGTCATAAATTGCAACCCGTTGGTTATTAATGTATTCTTGGACAAATTTGGCTGTTTTGCTGGACGAAAACTCGAGTTTCCTTTAAAAAAAAAAAAAAAAAAAAAAGGCACATAAAGTTCCTTGTGTTACTGACAAGTTTCGATCCTGGGCCTTTTTCAGCCAGAGTGGCAAAGGCACTGCTTTTGACTACTGACATACAATCTGAGTACAGTATTGGTAAGATAGTGTAAAAGTTAAAATTCTATTACATCACAGAAATCCGAAGCCATCAATACTTGTACCAAATTTTGTTGGAATGAAAGAAAATAATTAGGACATCACATAATGTCCAAATTTATTTCATAGATTTCAGAAAAGCATTTGATACTGTAGTACATAAAAGACTGCTGTACAAATTTGAGCAGTTGTGGCATTAGGGACAAGTTAATGCCATGAAGGAAGGGATAACTGAGTGGGACAAGACAAAATAGTTTTCAATGGGCAAGGCTCTTCTTGCACTAATATTATTAGTAGAATCCCCCAGGATTAAGTGCTGGGCCTATTGTTGTTAGTTGTTATTTTGGTTTTTAGGAGCATTAGCAACTAAGGCCATATTGCTCCAGGATATGCGGCGGTCATTCCCTGACCTTTTCGCATCCTCCGTATTTGGTGGTGACGGGCTCGAACCCCGGTCTAATCAAGAAGCGTGTGCTACGCACTGCTGCTCCTTCCCACCTGGCTACGGAGGCCTATTGTTGTTCTCAATGTGTATTCATGATATTTAACCCCAGGGGCTCACTGGTGAGTATGGGCTTGGCACACCCAAGGTCATTAGCTGGATATCATCATTCTTCTCTTTCTTGGTGATTCCGATTCCTCTCTCTCTTGGGGTATTAAAGAATTTTTTTTTTTTTTTTTTGGCTGGTGCAGCATAAGCCTCATGCTTCCTTGCACCATATGGCTAATAATAATAATAATAATATTTATGAGGGCATATCATAAAAGACTGCTATACGTCCATGTTTGCAGACAATACGAAGGTTTGCAGTGTGGTTAATAACAGCAGACTGCTACTACAAAAAGATCCAGAAAAATTAGGTATGCGCCGGATGTAGCTCGGCTATGGCAGTCGACGGCTGTCACAGGTGCCATGGTCGCTGCGAGACACAAGAAACTGTGGCTCGCATTGCCACGTCAACATGACAACGTCATAAGGAAATCTGTCTCCTTGTCTAATGAATCCTTTCATAAGTCTATCGTGATGGGCCTATATGCATTTGGAGAAATCAACATGAGGCCGTAGCACCTGGATGCACAGATGTTTGGCAGGCTGGAGAGGGTGATTTTATGGTTTGAAGACGATGCTGTTCACCGTTAATCTACAGCTCGATGGGAACGCCGACCAAGTACACCCTTCGTAAGGATAATGCATACAAACAACTCCGGTGTCTAACAACGCATCGTGCAACGCCACAAGCCCCTCAAGGTTGCCAACTGGTTTCAGGAACATGACAATAAATTCTCCACCCTCCCATGGCTGCCAAACTCAACTGATCTTAACCAAACTGAACATTTTTGTGACTTACTAGAAAAGAAAATTCGATATTACGACTGAGCATTTGTGGGCATTACCAAACGAATTATGCAACGTATGGGTGGCTTTACCACAGGACACCTTGTGGTGTCCATGCCAAGACGTGTATTGGTTGTTTTACAGGCCCCCACGAGATATTAGGTATTGCTAATGCAAAGCCAACTAAGCGTATCTCGTCATCGGGTTGAGTTTTTTTTTATACTTGTTACAAAAAAAAAAAAAAAGAAAGAAAGAAAGAAAAGACTTCTGCATTTTTGGCACAGAGTAATATTTACTTTGTTGTCTCCGACCAAGTCATAGCCTACTAGAGTACTGTAGTAGGCTGTGACCAAGTTGGTTATTGATGATTTGAATTGTGTGATGTTCATTTGAGATTGTGTTTCCAAGTCCATGCAATGGCATACTCCTGAGCTGGATATTATCATTCTTCTCTTTCTTGGTTTCTACTTCTCTCTCTCAGGGTAACTCACTTTTTTTTTTCTTTTGGCTGGTGCAGCATAAGCGTCAGGCTTCCTTGCACCATATTTATTTATTTATTTATTCATATGGGTAATTATGACATCCAGTAAAGGTAAAAAAATATATATATTAAAACAAATTTTATTTTTATTTTTTTTTTCATGTACGGTCGCTTGGTGGATTAATTATAACTCAGCGGTGTGATAATGAGAAAAAAAATCTGTTTTTTTTATTTTTCAAAAATATGCTTTAAAAATTAACAATTTTTAAGTATATCACGAGGGTTTGTGGTTTATTTTGGAGGGATCGAGGCGGCGTTGTTGGTTATTAATGATTTTGGGTAGTGTGATGTTCGTTTCGGTTTCGTCATAAAAAAAAATAATAAAGTTGCACGTTTTTTATTTCCTAAAGTTTTGTACACAAAGAAAAATGTTAGAAGAGCTCTTAAGGAGCAAGTAAGTAATTAACGTATTTGAATATGTAATAAATCGCCACTCTCACTCATCAAGGGTGACCGATGGGTTCAAATCACGTTGGAGATTACTGCCGTGTTTTTCCATACCTTACAGGGTATACTCAAATAATGGAATTTCAATTAACATCAACTAAAGAGCAAGGAGTTGCTCTTTAGTTGGTGCTTTGGTCTTATACTTTATGGATTTTTTTTTTTTTTTTTTGTCAGTTTATGTTGTTCACTTAGTGTAAGCTGCCCTCCACTTGTTCTCAAAACCTATGCTACCGAGTTTACTCCTATTCTGTCTCACCTTTTTACAATTTCTTATTCTACTGGTTTTTCCTTCCCCTTGGAAACTTGCTCTTAGGCAGTTAGTTCCTAAAAAGTCGGGAGGGATTCAAGCAAAATCTGGTTGTTGAGTATCGGATGAGATTCTCAGGATAGATGGGTCTGAATAAAAAGATCTGACTCGAGTGAAAAATTACCCTATTTTCTTCCTCTTCATTTGATTGTTCAAACCATTCAGAAGCCATTGTCTAGTTATTTTATTATATTGTTATTTACATAATAAAGCAAACAAACACTATTAGATAGCAATATGTAATGAGTGCAGAATGTAAGTGTGTAAACAATGTGCATGTAGAAAATGATACTAGCAATATTCAATGTGCCTAACAGACACAGGATTCTTGACTCATTTTAAAATGTTTATTTATATTTTTGAAAACTTAATAAAATACTTTAAAGGTTATTATGTTAAAATATTAAGAGGAATATTTTGGAAAGTATAAAGCTTTGACTTTTTGGTACTCGAGTTTTAGTCATTTGTCCAATTTTTAATTTTTTCATATCTATGAGATCTTCCCATACTACACTCACGTTACAGAATTTCTCATGGATGCTGAAATCTCAACCTGAATCTTAAAGGCCTCCTCGGTTGAGGTTGTAGTTACAGTCTTAGGTAGAGGCTATAGGGCTGCTTCCTTGCTAATTATTCTTTTTTCTCAACATGAACTGACTAGTTGTTGCTGCACATATACACTGTGGCGGCTCGTGACTCTGATGTATGGAGGTGCTGCTTCTTAAAGTTACATTAAATTGCCTTGGTTATAAGACATGTAGACATAGATAGTAATAATAATAAGCAAGTTAAAAATACTACAAAACATTAACTGGACACTTACCATTAACAGACTTGGGTAATCTTGAAATTTTATTTAAAAATAAAATCCATTCTTTGGCTTTTATTTGTTGAAAATAGATTAATAACTTTTTCATTCAAGTTTGGTGCAGTGTTCAAATTGGCACTGCTTGCTCTGCAGTTCCTTTGACTCATTTTGTCACCTCTAAAATATGTGTATTGGCAACCTGCCAACTAGGCATTGACTCAACCACCAAGAGCAAAATGTGGAACTGTATAGCACACAGTTCCGTCTACAGTTAAACTGCAAAGTTGAAAAGGATTTTGTATTTTTGTTTATTTATTATTGAAATAATTATTGGAAATTGTTGTTTTCCCATGTTGTTTTTGGCCTTTGGCTATGGTTGGGCTTTGTTTAATACTTGTATTAAATAAAACAATTATTTATTTATTTATTTATTTTTTTTTTTTTTATTATTGGAAATAGAGGATGAGTATACTATATGTGAGACCTGTTAATAAAAATATTAATTGCGTTTCATTGTTCTTCATGTAACTCCGTTGACTGTATATTTAGATTTAAAAAGTTGGGGGGTGTTGCAGTTCTGCAGTTCCTATCAACGAGCCGCCCCCTGCATATACATATCACCAATTTATTATTATTATAAAAAGCGTCACTTCATTCCTTCCTCGTTATCTATAGCCCACTTAGAACTTTTAATGTTTACAGTTTGATACTAACTAAATTTACAATATTTGTAAAGGTGGTGAGACATGCATAGGAAAATATACCAGCATGTAGCCACTCGATAGTTTTATGCTATTTAAAAAAAAAAAGCATTTTTTATTTCAAGACAAATTTGTTTTGTCGTCAATCTACTTCATACCAAAATTATGCAGCAACAAAATTCTTTTTAAAACTTTTCATATGTTGGTAAAATATTAGTATAGCTACTATTAGATTATCCTGAAGGACTGGTTTATTTCAGTCTCCCATCTCAAAGCAAGGTGACCACTTCTCGAATTGTATTCTTGAGAACTGTGATATTTACAGCTGGATAGAGACTACATTTACAGTTTGTATCTGGCTGTAAATACCAGTTTTAAGTGGGTGGGAATACATATTTCAGTCTGCCATCTTGTTTCAAGATGACTAGCATTCAAATTATAATCAGCAATGATACCCCTCATTTAGGAACTCTTTGTGTATAAAAATTGGTTCAAACCAAATTCACACTAAAGTGAGGAGCTACTAGACCACACTAATGGGGCGTTTTTATTTTAATCCCTGTGTTGAAACAAGGTGGCCACCATTCTAATTATAAGCTACGACCTACTTAGAACTTTGGTGTGTACAGTTAAATCCAAACTAGATTTACAGTAAATGTGAAGATGTTTTAATTTCGATCCATCATTTTGAATCTATGATTCTGACAATCAAATTATAATCACCATTCCACTTAGAACTTGGCATTTATAACCCAATCTATATACACTATGTACAGTATATGTGAGAGTATTCTAGATCAATGCTACCCAGAGTGTGGTACATGTTACTGGTAATGCGGACCACACTTTGGGTAGTTTTGTAATTTTTCTGTTACCGGTCGTCTATGACGATTGTATTTTTCCAAAAGTACTGATCCTCGACGGATTGGAAATAAAAGGAACTGGTCCTTCATCATAAATAGTTTGAGAAGCACCGTTCTCGATTATATAGATTTTGAAGATCATATTTCAGTCAGAAAACTATGTTGGTATGCCTGTAGCATAAGTGGCTAAAGTTGTTGATGATCGTTGAGTATTATCACTTAGGTTATGCAAATTGTTCAAAAATAACTATTACCATTATGGAAGATTTTATATTTACAGTGATTATAACGTCATTGATCAGGAGGGAAGAAAAATATTCATCCATAGTTGTACAATATGCTTATAAACATTGAAGTGGAAAATATCATTTACAATCACTGATATGCTGGATAATAACTCAAACTAATTTGAGCTTTTTTTCTTGTTGTTTTTGTTAACTAGTTTTACAGTCTGTACAGTAATATTGAACAGAATACAAAATTTCACTGAAAAAAAAATTACTGACATTGTCATTAGGGTTATATGCTCCTAAAATTAGGATGAAAATTTGCTGGTGAGATTGTTAAAAGGTTGAAAGCAGCAGCAAAACTAGGTAGGTGCAGCTGAGGCATTGTTCCAGAGCCTTCACAGAGGGCTTGTGAAGCAGGCCAAAATTATGGGTATTGGGAGTAGAAAGAGCCATCGTGCTAAAATTATTATTATTTTATGTTATGATATAGGTAACAATATATTTATGGAAGTGTATTTTGCACTTTTCAAGTTATTAGATCATTATGAGTTTGTTACTTGTTGTTACTGTGTTCACCTCAGTTTATTCTTTCCTTCAAGGAAATTTACACCAAGCCCTTTTAGGAAATTTTAACCTCTTTTTGAACTTTTTTTGGGCAAATTACTGGGTACACTAGTACCCAGTAATTCACCATAAAATTAGTGAAAATACTTTTTATTTCTGGATTTTAAAAGAATTTTTGAGATTTTAATCTGGCATAGATATTGCATTTATTACATTTGATGTTATACAAATTACAAAAGAGTGTTGCTCGGATGCTTGTTCCTTACATAAATTGTACTGAATGCATTTTCCCATAGAAACAATGTTATAAATAGTAGTTATTTTATCAAAATAGTCCACAAATCCTATTTCATTCATAAAGTAGCTAAAATCAAAACCCACTAATGCAAGACTGCAGCTCCTCCTCCTTAACCTTCTATCACTTGTACCCTTAATTTAACAACGAAGCTCATGTGTCTGTGAGACACACCTTTTTGTTTTTATTATAAAAAATTAATTTTAGCTTTATAGTGGATAAAAACATTGATCTGTTAATTATGATTTGCTAAACTTAGTTAAAAAATAACAGTATAAATGAGAGAAGCCGGCAATAATAATAATAAATATTTTATCGTATTTTTTTTAAATTTTTTACAGTCACTCAACCCCAAATTGAAACAGATGCTTGCATCGCATCTGGAAAACGCAACGTGAATGTCCGTATTTTTATCAGCTGTTTGCATGTAGCAAGTGAAACCAAAGCTCTATGGCAAGATTAGACACCTGTCACAGGCATCTCACAGACACCGTGTGTGGAATTGCCTAGAAGAAAGATAGTTTTCTCATCTTGCATCTTAAATCCAAACAATAAATGAATGTCTCGTAATTCATAGCTTATCAAACTGAAAACAGATAATTTGTTTCAATGGCCAAATTATGTAATAATATTGTTACTTACCTATGTATTATAATTATTTTATATTTTTTAATATATATAGTTAACTAGTGTTATTAACATATTTATTATTAACATTATTTTTAACAGATTTTTCTTGTAATTCATCTGTTAAAATTAAAAAACCATTTAATGAATATTGCCGGGCAGTGGTGCACAGGAGGCACTGATTTCATTTACAAATATTAAAAAAAAAATTTTTAAACGTGGCATCTATCCAGTGCCATACTAGCAGTAGATGCTTAAATGGACCCTGGGTAAAATACTACAAAAAAAAAAAAAACACATGCACATACACTACTCACCTAATCTGTCTATCCTGCCCAATAATATGTCTGATTCTTATTTAAATTTATTCAAACTCTCCATTTCCATAACACCAGGTGGTAATTTTTTACAACAATCAGTTACACTCTGGCTGAAAGCAAGTTTTTGCATGTCTATCTTACACCCATCCTTTTTCAATTTTAGTTTGCGCCTCCACGTTTAAAGCCTTGAACAAGTACTTCAGTCAAGTCTCCTCAAAGTTCTTTTGTGGTAAGAACATCCTTTTGTTCCCCCTCACTAATCTTCATTGTGTTTCTTGGCACCCATTCCAACAAATCCACATCCTTCCTAAAATGAGGCTTCCAGACTGACCCCCTTTCAATTGTCTTGAAAAAGGGATCGATACATGCCAAGGGGGTGAGTGGGTTTGACGGCCAAATTATATAATAATATTGTTACGTACCTATGTAATATAATTATTTTATATTTTTTAATATATAGTTAACTAGTGTTATTAACAGATTTTTTATGTAATTCATCTGTTAAAATTAAAATGTGTGTATTTTTGGATTGGGGAGGGGAGTCGAGAAGAGAAAGCATTTTTTTAAAGAGGTTACAGGTAAAAATGGTTAGGGAAACCCCTGATATATCCTATTACCTTATGCAATGGGATAATCACCTCCTTATGCTGCCTGCTGGTAAAATTTCTGTATATTATTAACAAAACCTCGTTAGTTGGCTGAAATCTCGGACTGAAATTTCTGTCTTTTGTTCTCCATCCTGGAGTATAGTACCTTGCATTTGTCAGACCTCAATTTCCATTCTCAGCCCGTCTGCCTAATTTATTTAGGTCTTGCTGCAGTAGTGTGCCACTCATTAATGACCCCAAACTTAGATAATAAGCTTGATTTGCCTTTGTTAATATGATTAATAAATACTGTAAACTTGGCAGTAAATCCCAAGGGATTTCACTAATAGCAGCAGGCCACGAGGAGCTATGTCCATTTGTAGCCAACCAACCAACCATCCCTTTATGCAGAAACTTGCCCCTGATGCCATACTGCCCAATTTGTATGGCAGTCTTTTGTGTAATCAGATGTGGCAGACATGTAACCTCTCTCCACCCCCAACAGATCCATGCTATGATATTGCAGTATTTCTTTAACCACTGGCTCCATTATTTTCCTGGAACAGGTCAAGCTTCCTGGTCAATAATTGCCCACATCACCCTTTGGTCCCTCTTTGTGAATAGGAGAGACATTTGCATGCCTCCAATGTATAGGAACGTTCCCTGAAGGATGCTGTCACAATTACAGTAAAAGGTTTGCTAATCTCTTTTGCTACTGCTTTTAATATAACTGGACAGAGATCCCCTTAGCCTCACATGCCTTATTTACTTTTAGCTTCAGCAATTTCTCTTCTACTTTCTTCTTAGTCATAACAAAAGAATTTATAGTTAACTTCCAGTTATAACTTGGTGTACTTCTGATATGCTCATCCCTAAAAACTCCTTCATAGGTGAAGGATGCAGAATATTTATTTAGTTATGTAGCAATATAGAATGCAGAATATTTTAGTTTGAGAGCAACTTGAACAGGATCATCAGTAGTTATGCCATTCATATCTAGTGAGTGAATGTTCACCTCTTTCCTTTTGGTGTTAACATAAGCAAAGAATTCTTTGTTACTTTTTTTTTCTTTTGCCTTAAGCTTTCCTAACCCCTTTAGCGAACTGATTACAGATTATGAATTAGAAAGGTCCCCCTTTCTAATTCATAATCATTCCATACATTTTTCTTCCTGGTTACCACTAGTCTTGTCAGTTCATCTGACATCCACTTATTTACGTTTAAACCTCGATCTTAACAATAGCTCCCTGTTGGTATAAAAAACTGTCTAGGACCACTCTCTAGTTGCCTTCATGAAAACAATCACTTCCCTTTACACTTGACTGTAGTTCTATCTTTAAGTAGATTGCACATCAATATATTGTGATCTAGTATGTAATGGTTTCTTTATTTGGATATTCTTAATGCATGAATGGTCACTCCTGATAATCAGAGCAATGAGTATTGCTTTCTTCTGTTTGTGATTAACTGACATTTTCCAGTCAATAACTGGAGAGTTAGCATGCCATTATAAGACATTCTGATCTACTTACCCACTCTACCTCTGTATTTCATTATTCTTTTCATCATTTGGCCTTTAGCAGACTACTCCTCTCATTTTAGTTTTCTCTTTGATTATGTAATGCCAAACCGACTCAACGTCATCTGAGTGGTGTCTTAGATTTTACATGCTTATTAACCAAAAGTGAAAGACAGGCTCCTTCTGTAAACAGCTTTAAACAAACTGGGTTGCTACTTGCATTAATCTCATATTGCAGATTAATTTTGCCACACTTTGCCACAAGGTGTCTTGGTATTGCACACCTCTAAATAAAATTCACCGTTTAGGTGGAGAAATGCAGTGTATACAGTACAGCGTATTGCTTTTCATTTAGTGTTTGAATTAGTGCATTATGGCTTTATCTGCTGATGCACATAAAAAATCAAATAACTAATTAATTCATTAAAAATGTATGCCAGAAATCATGCCTAGCTTCTACAATACAGTTTGTCATTGAGTGTAATGCATGGGCAGAGATTTCATTTCAGAACCATAAAAGTTCTTATTGCATTGCTCCACTTTCAAGTCACAACAGTTATTTGATAATGTGAAATAGGAATATGTTCTGTTGCTATTCCACAACAAGGTTATTAACCCATTGATAACCAATGGACATACATCATCCAACAACAGGTAAGTCCACCATAATATATACTTTGCACAAATGAGCAAATTTTCTTGCCCCAGGGTCTGTCTGTTTTTGTTGTTTTTCTAGGCAAAAGTTTTTTTTTGTAAAAGTAACTTTACATTATGAATTATATGTTTGGAGTCGTCATTAAATTAGTGACTATGAAGGGGGGGAAATTTAAAACATATGTAGCTCTGCTATGAGCTACAAAATATAAGGATCTGAAAATAAGTTATTGTGATGACATAATTAAGAATTTAAATAAATATAATAATCCTCATTTTAGGAAGGATGTTGGTCTGTTGGAATCAGTGCAGAGAAGGGGGAACAAAAGGCTACTCTTATGAGGGAAAGGTTTCAGGCAGCAAATTGCAGTGTCTGGAGACTGGCACCTGTGAGATTTGATTGAGGTGTTTAAGACTTTGATTAGATTGAGTAAGTTAACTACTGATGGCATCTTTCCTCTTGCTCAGACAATACACACACATGAAGGGACATAAATTTAAATTGAGGAAGGATGAAATTTATTTCATCTGGTGTTTGGGAAGCAGGCAGTTTGAATAAATTTAAGGAAAAATAAGACAAATATTAGAGGAAATGAACATGTGTTGTGGGAAGGGGTTTATTTTATTATTATTATTTATTTATTTATTTATTTTTTTTTTTTTTTTTGCCTGATGCTCAGTAAGCCTTCTTTCTTGCATCACTTGGTACTATTACCGATGTACTGTACAATAAAGATCTTATTTATTAATGCCAATTAATATAACAGTTAAATATATTCTGTAATTTTTAATTATTTTATGTTATTTTTGTATGGCAATGGAAAAATTTATTTAGAAACATTTGTTATTATTAGTGTTTAATTTGTTGTAAAATTATAACTACACTTATAACAAATTTTTATTTGAAATTGATTTCTTCTTATATTATATATATTTTTCAGATGGTGATAATGCTGCTTGGCCCAATATCAAATAATGACATTACCCAGTTTCTGTCTTATTTTCCAGGTATAGTACTAATTTAAAATGAAACAAGTGAATATATTAAATAACTGGAGATGTGAGGATATATTGCAAGTCAAGGAACTTCCAAAATACGAAAATTTTATAAGATTGACATACTCAATCACGATTAAGACAATCATTATGTATCTTTCAGAAACCCTTATAATTCTACCTGTTTTTTTTGGTTTTTTTTTTTACTGATTATAATATATGATACAGAGGCATAAAATGCAGTGGAAACTAACGTAACGATATGTTTAGAACAAATGCATATTGATACAAAAGGTGAAATTCTTTCAGATGGGGAACGTGTTGAATGTAAAATATTTCATATAACATTTTCCTGCAAAGAAGTCCTTAGTGAGCAAGAAAGGAGCCACATGAATAAGAAAACGTTTGCTTGTGGAACTTGTGGAAAACACCTTTCATCAAAAAAAAATCTTGAGAATCATAATAGGATTCACACAAATGATAAACCTTATGTGTGTGACACCTGTGGGAAGAAATTTTTGCAGTCATCAAATTTAGCTAAACATAAGCAAATTCACACAAAGGGGAACAATTATCAAGAAAAAATTCAGGTGCAGGAGAAATCTTTAATATGTGAAAGTTGTGATTGTAAATTTTTAAATGAACAAGATCTTAATGTGCATCTTCATGCTTCTTCAACGTGCTTCATGCTTGCTACCTCTAGAAATGGCTATGTATACGAAACTGATAACCTTACCGGGAAATCTCAAACAAACGAAAAGCAATTTTTATGCGAGTCGTGTGGGAAAGGCTTTTCGTCAAAAGACAATCTTGATGTACACAACAGAATTCACAGAAATGAAAAACCATTTATGTGTGAAATATGTGGACGTTCTTTTACTCAGTCATCTAACCTGAAGGAGCACAAGAAGATTCATACAGATGAGAAAACATATAGTTGTCAGATTTGTGGGAAAATGTTTTTACGTTCAAGAGAGGTTACAGTACATTTACGAAGTCACACTAAGGAAAAACCATTTTCTTGCGATGCATGTGGAAAGAACTTTTCGACATCAAGTTACCTGAAAGTTCACAGCAGGACACATACTGCTGATAAACCTTTTGCTTGTGAGATTTGTGGAATGAAGTTTAAATGGAAAAAGCGCTGTAATAAACATGTCAAGGTGCACTCATTAAATAATTTGGCATCTTCTAGTATTTTGGAGGAAGGTTTTTCTGTGCAGAAGATAGATGCAGGTAATCATTGTTTCAAATGTTTAATTTGCGAAAACACATTTCTGGATGTTAAAAGCTGCCGTAACCATAAAAGGATGCATATAAACGAGAAAATAGTCTCTTGTGGAACTTGCGGAAAGAAATTCGCAGCAAAATATCTTGGTCAACATTTAAAAGTTCACACAAGGGAAAGAAAGTCTTACATGTGTGAAATTTGCGGAAGAACATTTGGCCAGGCAAAACATCTTAAAGATCATAATAGAGTACATACTAGAGAAAAACGTTTGATATGCCATATTTGTGGTAAAAAATTTTTTGTACCTAGAGACGTATATGAGAAACGAGAAAACGATGATAAAAGGTTTAAGTGTTGCCATTCGTGTAAGCAAAAATTATGTGATTGGGAAAGTATATTAGATCACTGTAATTTTCCAAATGGGAGGCGTTTCATGTGTGAAGTTTGTGGGAAAAAGTTTCCATTGCCACATCATCTTACCGAGCATCGGAGGGTACACACAAAAGAGAAACCTTATAAATGTGAGTTATGTGGTAAACAGTTTTCTCAGTCAGGAAAATTTTCTCAGCATAGGAAAAGCCATTTGTGAAAGTTTGGCAACATTTTATTATCTGTGGTATTATTGTAGGAGAAAAAGACTAGACTCTTTGGTACATATCAAAGAGAGTTTCTTGGATGATCTTTGTATTTATGAAATCAAAATTTATACGCTGTTATAATTAAGAAAATATTTATTTGTAATGAGGCATCTTTATTATGCAGTTTTTTGTACTAATCTGAAATGATCCTCATGTGCACTATATTTGTGTAATTTGCATTTAATTTGGAATATTTGCAGTTAATTTCTATAAGAAAGAATTAAATACCTAGTCATGCCTTAAATTGTGTTATCTAAGCAAAGATGCTCTGATTATGCCAATATAAAGAAGCTGTGATCTGTCGATGATATTTATAATCCTTGGCTCGAAATCTTTATAGGTATCCAGTTAGCTTTGTCAAACAAAACAATGTGTGATAATAAAGAGAACTTTAAATATAAAAAAATATTCCGTATGAGCCATCAATTTTTCTACTAGATTATTAACCATAACAAATATACCCAAAAACATGTAAAAACTGGTCATTCATCAGTTGGCTGTACTTCAGAAGATCTTGAAATTATGAGCAACAGAAATTTGGTGAGGGGAAAATGGAGAGAGGAGATTGCAACCAAAGTGTATTCCTGATGATTAATTCCCATTTAAATGAAAATCAGCAGTGTTATTACAGAAGTATGAGCCACCTGCTGAATGCATCTCTGAGAGATTTTGAGACCCTAAGCAAAAGATTTTGTTGCAGGCTTCATTTTTGTAAAATTCACTGAAAAAATTTGATATTGCAATTTTCAGATTATTATTTTAAGAACGTATATACGCACACTTACATTTAGAAAACATGAATTCATCTTATGTACAAACCATAAAACTACAGAGTGTTATTTTTAAGGTCAGTTATCTGTTTACAGCATATATACAAATTAATTATCTTTCTTTTCAAATTAGCACCCAAACCAGTCACTGTGCTGCTTGGGTTCATATCATGTAGTACGAACCTACGGTATTGTATTTATTGGCTCTCACTGCAACATGTGTGCCACCAGACAGGGAGGAATGGCTGATTGCCAAAACACTGGGTAGTAATAACGTACTGACATTATTATAAGAGTCATCACGAATATCATGATATGATGACTCTTGTGGATTTGTTAACAGCACTCCATTGTATCATGTGTGATGAAGAGTGATAGTTCTACAACCTGTTAATCTCAGCAGGTTGATTGGTACTGCACCTAAGCATAGGATAGGTCATAGGATACAATAGGTTATGTTATGTTAGGAGAAAGAAAAGTGGTGATCTAATTGAGGTGTATAAGGCCTTGAATGGTTTGAGCAAGCTCAATGCTGGTGGGATTCTATTACTCTTGCTCAGATTACTCACCTGAGGAGACAAATTCAAATTGAGGAAAGACAATTGTAGAATAGATGTGTGGAAATTTGCCTTTAGCCAGCAGGTGATTGATAGTTGGAACAAACTTCTATATGTCATAATGGGGGTTGACAACTTAAATAATTTTGAGGCAGCACTAGACAAGCATTTGGGTGAATGGATGGGTGAAATGGGAAGTTTTTTTTTTTTTTTTTGGCTGATGCTATATAAGCTTGCTTTCTTACATCATACACTAATTATAGTTACAGAGCAAGAGAAGAATTTATTCTTTCAGAAATTAGTACAACCAGTATCTAGTAAAATTCCTACGGTTGGCAATATATGCTGCTGTATGTTGAGGAAAAGTCATACAGTCAATTAACTGCATTTTATGAAAGAACCCATCATGCATTTGCAACTGGTCAATCAAACTGTAGTTTGTGCTGGCTGCTGATGGGCCTGCAGAAGTTCTGTATAGTGTTCGCATGACACACTGTACAGAGATTGCGACAGTATGTGAGTAGGCAATATATCGCTGAATTCCTGAACACAGGTATGTGTGCTGGGATGGGCAGTGCATCAGGTCATCCAGATGTCAAACTTCCTGGAGCAGTTACCAGAGGAAACCAGCTGTCATAACCTGTGCTACCCGTACCATGACACTCGCTGTCCTGTGTTGTTGTTGTGAGATCTCAAATGGTTGATATCACAGATCTCTGATTGTTGTACCATCTAAAAATGCAGTTATCATCTGCACCTAAGGGGAAAATGTGCCTTGTCATTGAGGATAAAGTGTCCTTTGGGCCTTGAAGCTATTGTACCCTTATTGAAGTTTTCTCACTGATGCCTGCTGTGGCACCTCCAGGTGGGAAGGAGCAGCAGTGCGTAGCACACGCTTCTTGATTAGACCGGGGTTTGAGCCCGTGACCACCAAATACGGAGGATGCGGAAAGGTCAGGGAATGATCACTGCATATCCCCGGAGCAATATGGCCTTAGTTGCTAATGCTCCTAAAAACCAAACAACAACAACTGATGCCTGCAGTGGCAAGCAGCATAGTGTGAGTGTTGTGCTGGTCCGCCTCTGCAGGTCATCTTCCAGTAGTTCACATAGTTACTGGACGGTGCAGAATTTGTTTTATGTATTGTTAAATAGTTGCCATTGTTATCTGTCAGATGCCATCATCTAATTGCACATCTCGTGATGTGTGGTTTGTCTCTTTCTGCCAGATCTGACCCAGTGTATGTTGACTGTCTTCTGGTAACCACTGTGTCCAGAACTGTTGAAACACCATAGCTAGTAAGAGCTTTATTTTGCAGAGTGAACCACCTAGACTCACTAAGATCAGTTATGTGGTACTCCTGAAATAATTCGTGTGGCGATAGAGCCGGCGTTAACACTGCCCCGCTTCAAGGTACCATTTATCTCTCTCCTCTGAAGGGTTTTGAAAAGCACTCAGTCATTTGTATGTAGAATCATGTTGATGTGCCATCCAAATTTTTACCGATATCCAACCTTTCCTGGGTATTGCAATTTCCATGTCTTAGAGTGCATTTCTAAAATTAAAATAGGTTACATTACTGTGAAAAAAATTGTATAATTCTTGTTTTCTAAATGCAAGGAAACATAACTGTCTGCAGCAGATTGTCCCAAATAATTTTTTAAAGTAATTGTCGGAACACCCTATTGCAGTTTAATATATACCACAACTTTTTTTTTAATGGGCTCAGTGAAAAAAAAAAAATTAAAGAAAAATTAAATATTTAAGATACATGCTCTGTTATATGTGAATTTCTTTTTTTTTTTTTTTTTGGGTCATGAAACAGTAACACAAAATATTAGTAGAACCTGTAGTACTGTGTAGAGGTTGAGAAGATAAAAGATAGTTGAATTTGGACTTGAGTTTAAGAAAATACATAAGGAAGGTTGTTTCAAAGAACAGAGGTAGAATGGAGGTAGTTCCAAAGAACAGGTAAATAAATGAAGATAGAGATCGTATCTGCATTTCCAAGTAAATTCCTTTCAGCTTCTACAATTTACTGTATTTTTACGTACACTTTATTGAAGATTTGTATGGTGTAAGTTAAGACTACTATTGAAGTTCATATTAAAAAGAGAACTAATTGATGTTACTGTTGTAAAACAAAATATGTGAGTAAATTTTAATGTTATTTTTCCTTGTCCTCTAATAGCCTTATTTTTGAAATGTAATTAACTGTAATAGTTCCTTTATTCTCTTTATAATGTTCTTCCATAATGAGCGTATACAGGAACTCCCCGACTTACGTAAGTTGGGATTTCCCCCATGCTTGTGCAGTACTCGGAACTGTGCTCGCTGAATTGATTTAATCAAAAAAGAAATGTTCGATGAACACGTAAACAGAATTATTTATTATATTTATTCAATTTTTTATCTCGCGTGCAGGAAAAATTACAAAAGCGTGCAATTTAAAAAAATTTCAAAATTATAAAATTACCAAAAAAGAGACACGGGCACAATGTCAGTAAGTTTTACCTCTCGAACATCATTGCCAGAATTGACACCTTCAGCTGATAAGTACGCTACTGCGGAGGTTGACGGCTGTGGAGATTTAGAAGGGGTTGGCCGCTCAACCTTACGCAAGAACATGTTAATGGATGACTGGATGGTGGATTTTTTCTTTTCATCGTAGATTTCTTTGTAGCAAGCAAGCAAGCATATCATTCATCCCTCTGTTGACTTAAGAATCGTTCGCTGTCAGGATCCATCTTCTCAAACCTCGCCATTGCCATCTCTGGTGATGAAGTGTCCCGGCTTTTGGTTCATCTTGAGCTTCGTCAGCATTTTCTTCTTTCACTATTGTTGGCTGCAAGTCAATAAGTTCTTTGTGATAATTCCTTCTCTTCTTCCTCTATTAACTCCTCCACGTTTTTGGCATCAACCTCCAACTGAAGTAGCTCTGCAACCTTTACAATCTTATCTGTAACCTCTTCATATGATTTGTCTTTTTCAAATCCTTCGAAGCCGTTTGCCGTGGGCATACTTTCTTCCGTTCTTAAATATTTTAAGATTTCCAAAAGTCTCTATATGTAAAATTTTTCTTATCGTCTACTGCAGACAATGCCTGATCAAATGTGCGTAAATAGTATGCTTTTAAATTCAAAATAACACCTTGATCCATAGGTTGAAAGAGTGAAGTCATGTTTGGCGATAGAAATATGACTCTCACGTTCGAATTAAAATTATCTAGATGCGTAGGATGTCCGGGAGCATTATCTAATAGAAGCAAAATCTTGAAAGAAACGTTGTTGTCTTCATAATATTTTTCAACCTCGGGAATGAAGTAGCATTTAAACCAATCCTCAGAGAGAGAGAGATATTGTTATCCATGCTCTCTGGTTCGATGGGAAATGCATGGGTAGGGTGGCTTTATCGATGCCCTTAAATGCACGAGGATTTCCAGAATGGTACGAAAGCAGTGGTTTTAATCTGTAATCTCCTGGTGCATTAGCCCCAAGCAAGGGCGTGGCCATATCTTTTGATGCCTTGAAGCCTGGCATTAAACAAAGAATACAGAGCAGTCTTGTCAACGTTAAAATTTGCTGCATTGAATAGCCGCCTTCATCAATAATTTTTTCAACACATCACAAAATTTCTCCGCAGCTGCAGAATTGGCACTGCTGACTTCATCACATACTTTATACTTTGACGTGGTTAAAGTATGCGGTGAAAGCATACTTTAACCACAGCACAATGTTTGAACTTATTAAACCACCCATTGCTTGCCACGAACTTGGGTTGGGGTTCTCCATACTTATCCTTAATATCTTTATAAATGTTGCTTTTGCTTGAATGGTCATTAGACTCTGGGACACTCGCTTCTGAATCTCAATTTCCATCCATATTACTAACAGCTTTTCCATCTGCGATATAGCACCTGAATTTTGTGATCACTGTTGATCTGAAGTACGTTGATCCTTTGACATGTTCTTTTATACACGCACTGTCCTTTAAAATAGTATTCACTGTTGAAGCAGTGAGATTTAATTCCCTTGCAATAGATGAGACTTTGTTCCTGCTTTGTAATTCTTAATGATTGTCATCTTCATTTCTAAATCAATTTTGTTTCGTTTCCTGGCACTGCTATCACTTGCACTTTTTGTTGGTCGCTTTCCCTTCATCATTGTAATACGTAAATAGGAATGAAGAGAAGTTTCTGAAATTTGTTTTTTATGATTGAAGATTTCAATGAAGGGGAACACATTTCACCATAACAGCGTAAAAACTTACACAATTGCAGTTATCGGTGTTATCGCAAATGCAATAAGATCGAGTTTGCTACCGGTTTATAATTAGATGCACTAACAGAAAACCCAATAAACCGAAAGTGCAAATTGTTTTTATTGTTTTATGGCAATGACCTCCAGAAATGTGTTTTAGAAAAATATCACAAAGGTGTTCAAAATTGGGCGCCTCCGTAGCCAGGTGGGAAGGAGCAGCAGTGCGTAGCACACGCTTCTTAATTAGACTGGGGTTCGAGCCCGTCACCACCAAATATGGAGGATGTGGAAAGGTCAGGCAATGACTACCGCATATCCCGAAGCAATATGGCCTTAGTTGCTAATGCTCCTAAAAACCAAATAACAATGAAAGGGTAGTGCAATTTCCATTATAAACATGACCTTTTAGAGAGATAAATAGCAAAATTTTCAACTTCCAAGGACTTGGAATGAATTACGAAAAAAAAAAAAAAAAACACACACAATGTATTATTGGGTTCACATTACAATATTTTCACGATATTTCCATTTATTCCTATGGGATGCAAAATAAGTTTCTGCAATTTTTTTAAGTTTGCACCGGCCGGCAAAAACGTACATATTAGAATTTGCATAAGTTGAGTATTATGTAAGTCGGGGAGTTTCTGTATATGTTGACTAGGATACTTCTAGAATGATGCTTTTTACCATTTATTATTGGTAATGGTGAAAGTTGGGAGATAAATACATGTGAAACAGAGAATAGGAAAGGAGACAGGCAGTTGAAAACAATTCTAATAATAGAATGTTATTTTACATTGGAGCCTGTTGTAAAAGTAAAATTGTCAAGTAGTGTTATTTAGTTTTTAAGCCCAAAAAGAGGTGGTGATTTTGCCAATAATAGGGTCTGACAGATTTTATTGTAACAAGGCAATTTTTTTTTATCAGTAGTTTTGACAGTGGCAAGCTTGGAAGACTCCTTGTGCTTTTGGAAAATTTTTTGGGAACAGGATACTAAAGTGGAGCATTTATAATTTTTAACTTGGTTTCTCTAGTGTATTTATTTCAAATAAAGGGGATGGTTATCTAACAACTAAAGAATGCAGTTGGCCACACTGAACTTGTGTGCCTCGCTTGGAAGGATAAGAATTTTGCGTTTTTATTTTTCTTGCAAAAAGAAAAAAGGGAAAATCGTGTATCTCCTTAGGTTTGTTTTGTGTGTGTGTTTGACCTTGATGTGGTTATACTCATAAATACAAACAGTTACAATGGCAGTTGGCTATAAGGTGCCATCAAGTTATGGGGGAGGGGGGTAGAAGATGTTTAGACTAGATTGCAGGAAGTTTTATTTTAGCCACAAGTTATAATTAGTGGAATAAGTTACCTATATGGGTGGTAGAGGCTGACAGTTTGGGGAAATTCAAAAGTCAGCTGAATAGTTACCTACAGGAGGAAGGAACTGCATAGGTTATCTATTTCCTTTTTTCTTATTTTTAATTATTTATTTTTATTTATTTTTTTTTGGCTGATGCAGCATAAGCCTTAGGCTTCCTTGCACCATATGGCCATTACTAATACTATTGAGCCATGACACTGGCACAATAACACTATAAAAATACAGTAAACCCTTGCTAATCCGAATCGAAATATGCAAAATTCTGTTCACAATTGAGTACCTTGAAAGACGCACAGGATTTAGGAAGGCAGATAAGTCACTCTGTGCAGAGAGAGAGAGAGAGAGATGGACAATACATTGTCTTACGTGTTGTTCAATATTGTTGACTCTGAGTTGGACGGATGTTATTATTATATCACTTATTTTTATGTCTATAAGTTAACATTTTATATCTTTATGGGTTCTAAAGTATTGAAAAGTGTTATAAAAAGAAAACATGTTACTTTAACTATCATTAACAAGCTCAAAGTGATAGAAGAACTTGAAAATTGTGTTCCTTGGAAAAAAAATTTCTGAAGAATTTGATATTGGCTAACAGACTGTGTCAGATATTAAAAAACAAAAAGAATCTATATAGGGATTTGCTTTTAAATTCGATGTGGGGAGTGATAAAAGCAGGTTATCAAATAGACATTAAAAAAAGCCAAAAGAAGCATTGTTGGAAGAAGCTGTATTAAGTGTTCACAGCAATGATCAAGTGGCATTGGTGTGTGACAAGCAACACCACCTGATAAATGTATAAAAAGACAATATTGTACATTTATCCATCAATTGGTGAATAAATGTAGTCTTTTTTTTAAATAAATGCTGTACAGTGATATGTTTTTTCATCAGCACTACCTGTATCATTAAATTTGCCATTTGTGTTCTAAGTTTTTTTGTCTTTTAGAGCTATCTTTTGCTTCACTAATCCAGATTAGTGAGGGTTTATGGTACTTATAAACCCTTTGCTAATCCAGATCACAATACGAAAAATTCTTTCACAGTTGAGTACTGTATTTTAAAAGACAAGATTTACAAAGGCAGATGAGTCACTCTGACTGCACAGAGAGAGAGACAGACGATATTTCTTATCACTTCATTTGCATACTTCTTTTATGCATATATGTACATAAGTTAATGAATTTTATATGTTATGGGTTTATATAGTTGTTAGCTAAACTACAACCTTGTTGAGGTTCTTGTATGTAGATTGTTTCATCATTTTTTCCGATAGTCCTTTAACATTATCAGATGTGCCTGCAAAATCTAATGGCTTCTCTTTATTTTTTATAATGTTGTGTATGGTTTGGTCACTAACGTTATAATGGTTCAGTAAAGATTTAACAGATGCACTGTTTTCAAACTTTTGAATAATTTCAAGTTTTTGTTTAATTGAAAGCATAACTCTTTTCTGTTTACCCATCATTTTTGCAATTTCTAAACAAAAAATATATATATATTTAGTAAAAAAAAAAAAAAAGTTGACACTTGTGACATAAACTGTCTTTTTGTGGTGGAACAGAGCACAACAATCCACACTATGCACTAAAACAAACTAAAAAAAAAATTTTTTTTTTTTTTTTGAGCAGCAGATGTGAAGACAATGGTGGTTACAGGATAATAGGTACATTTGTCTCCAGTCACAACTTATAACGCCACGTCTTGTAGCTTATTAACAACTTGCAAAACATCTGTTTATACCTTTCTATTTATTACTTGAATCTTATGATTTCCAGCAAATTTTTTTTTTACTTTGGAGTCTTGACGTATCCCGGTAAATCGGGAGGTTGCTGTACAACTTCCAAGTCTTCTATCAATGGATAAATGTATTGTCATTTTATAGTTTTTAAATAAAAGCTCTACAGTGATATATATTTTTTTTTATTTGTTTTCACCAGCACTACCTATAACATTAAATTTTCTATTTGTGTTGTTGTTATTTTTTTTTTTGTCTTGTAGCACTATCTCTTGCTTCACTAATCCGGATGACCTCAATTAATCCAGTTTAGCAAGGGTCTACTATATATCTTTTGTATTTATTACTGATTTCAGTTTATATAGTCATATTTGTAAATATGCCCCTTTAAGACCAACTCGTCTTCTGTCGGTTTAGCACATAACCCACACTCATATAGCAGCACTTTGGAGCTCTTCTCCGTGGGCCAAAGTTGAGCAACAACAACAAATTTTGCTCCAGTTTCTAGTCCTGCATGCTTTTGTTATTGTTTATTCACAATTAATAAGATAAATAATTTATTTAAAGGGAAAAAAGCATTTTGTCACTGTCAAGTTAAAACATTATGCAGACATGTACCTGATCTTGTGAAAGAGCAATGATCTAGCAAAAAAAAGTATGCAGAAAATTAGAGAGAGAGAGAGAACACCACCCTCAGAATTAAATAGTGAAAATGTAAGTTGTTTGTAATTTTTTTTTTTTGTTTTTAAGATCACAACAGATAAAAAATAATTAAACATATAATCTTCTTTATCAAAAGATTTATTTAAATTAGAATTAGTTTCTTATGTTTTTTTTTTGTGAAACATTGTAAACTATTTCCAAATGGACTCTTAATGAATAATTAGAGAACTTTGGTCTCTACACTTTATTTTCTTGTATACTTGCAGGATGTAAGTTGTCTGTTGGACACATTTAAAACAGAATTAATTGTAACAAAGTAAAACACAGGAGTAGAACCTGTGTTTTACTCCTATTTTAACACAGTAAAACCTTGCTATTCTCCTGAGAGTGCCACAGTATGAAAAAAATCCAGAAAAGTTCACAGCCTTACTAGTATTTCATCTGGTGTGGAAAGTGCAGTGATTATAATCATAACCAACCACTGTGCTACCAAAGAGGACTATACTGTAATGCCATTTATTTTGTACTAGGTGGTTCTTCCGGCCTACTATACATTATCTTATAGACAGTATTGTACAGGTTAAATTTTTGCTTCGTTATCTTTTTGATGTTATTTTAGCAAAAACTAGTTAATTGCAGTACTCTTGTTTTGAATGTTAACATCTTCTGAATACTTGAAGTTGAGTATTTAGTGAAAGTATTGGTTGACTTCTAAATGTGACCTCACAAATGCGTAAGGTTTAGTAAATTGTCCACATTAGTCTGAGCGTTAACTCTATATGACTAATCAAATACAATTTCTTTTTGTAAAATTATTTTATTTTTTCTTCACTTTGGTTTCAACACAGTATCTGTACAAAAAAAAAAAAAAGCATCTACAAGATCACAACAAGCAGAAAATTGAAAGCAACTTGCTTGCTTTAAATATTCTACCAGTAAGATTTGTTAAAGTTTTCACTATATATTTAAAAAAAAAAAGTACATTTATATACCAATTTTGAAAACTTTTAGGAATTTCTTCTCTTATGCAATTTTTACTTTTGTAAAAAAAAAAAAAAAAAAAAAATTTAAGATTTACCCTGTTTCCTTATATACAATATATGAACAGTAAATTTATTTCTTCTGGGTAGTATTGGGGAAAAAAGACAAACAGATATTCTAACACTTGAGTATATTATGTGAAATATCGTTCAAGTTACATTGGAAGATTGTTCTAGTTTCCAGCTTGACTTGTGTTTGAACCTAAGCACAATAAAAATTAGTGTTAAATAAGAATGTTGCACTTTTTAAATGAAAAAGCTTGGAAAGAATGGATCGGAAAATATACCCAAAGAAAATGTTTTTGGCTTCTCTGCGTGAATAACTCTATTAGTAACATGAATCACACCATTTTCAGCTACTGTATCACACTTGGTTACACGGGCAGAACCAAAACGGAGATGTCCATGAAAACTGCGCTGAATGGGAAGAACACTACCATCCAGGCTCCTTACGTGCTGTCTGTGGAAGATTGGCGAGTGATTTATTCCAGTGCAGCAGAGCATTTCTAAATGAACAAAAACAAAACAAGTTACACTTAGTTTAAAGAAAGTGTGAGGACTAGTAAATTATTGATTGTTCTTAATGGCAGAACTATAAAAAAAGAACCATTTCTGCAACTTACTTGCTTCAATTTTAAAGAAAACTATAGTTTTCTTTAAAATTCAGAAAACCTCTCAAATCAGTGACAAATGGATGTCGTGTGCTAATTAGGCTGCCACAGGATGGCTTAATAAAAGAATAGCCATCAATTGTCCAGTGCAATGGTTGTTCAGAGTTTGTCATTTGCCAGAAAGTTCTTTTTATAAAAAAAAAAAGAAGTTAAAATTTTGTGAATTTTTTTATTTTCTTTAACAAACTGCCCAATCAGGTTTGCATTGTAAAATAGAAATACAGAATAGCATTATTTTGTAATGTTGATCATTTCACTGTACTTATATGGTCTTAACCAATTTAATAATTGTTGTCAGTAAGATGTGAAAGAAATAAGATGCAAAAGGTTTTCAGAATACAAACAAGTAGTCACTAATGTTCAAATCCAGTTCCTGAACTAAAAATTTTGAAAGAAAGCAAACTAATGAAAATAAAAATTGAGTTGCATCTTCTGGTGAAACCAATCCTAAACCAGCCAAGCTATCTAACAGACATGTTATCCTCATATTTTTATCTTCTAGGTTGAAGAAAGCCATTTGCCAACATTAGAAAATTCAAAACAGCTCTTCAACTGAATATAACTGATATCAGTACACAGATTACTCCCAGATATGTTGGATCTTATATGCAAAACTGTCAAATTGTTTTTATATATTCCATTTTGAAAGTTTTTTTTTTTTTTTTACTGTGGCACACTCAACCTAAAGGATGATCCTGACCTAGTCAAAAGGCATTTCTTCTACCAAGAGAGAAAAATAAGAAGTCTTTCTTGTTCAGTGAGAAAAATAGTTGAACTTGGTTATAACAAGTACCAATGGATCGATAATTTCCTCATAACCATTACTCCCTATATCAGTGAAATCTACCTCCTATTTTTTTAAATTCTCAATCACTTGATAAAGATTCAAAAAACAAAAGAAATATTGAGAGAAAAATATTAGTATATACCTACATATTATTTGTATTAATAATAATTTATTTGGTTTTTAAATTGATCCAGCCAACCACTGTTACAAAAAAAATTGTTTTAGCAAATTTTTCTGCTCAGTCTTCAAGGTTGGACAGTCTATTGAAAATCCAGCACTTTTGTGCAGTGAAGCAATGCTTCCCCAATGTTCGTAACCTCTCACTTTTTAAATTTTTTTCAGTGCCAATAGGTAAACATGCTTATTTTTCCACAATATCAATACTGTTAAAGAGGACAAAGAAATTTTCATAGTATATCAAAATAGTTTTTGCACCACATTCTAACTCTCAAATAATTTTTTGCGAAGAGAGAATTTGTTGGTAGATATGTTTCTGAAGGATGGGTTTGTTTCCGATTTTACTTTAAAGTGATCGGCATACAAAGTTCTTATAAGTCCCATTTCCAAAATTCTCAGAAGTCCCGACAAATTTAGTGTAATGCAACAAGCAGAAGCAAATGCACTGTTGTATAGCCCTTATCCCCAAAATGGCATGGGCATAAACCAGCCAGTAATCCAATACTGGTGGTCTTAAAAGAGATATCCTTTTCTTTTTTGTCTATTCCAAGAAGGGATTTTGACTACCCGAGCAATTAAGAATGTTTGCATAGTTACCAGAATTGTATGGTATATCTGTGCGGTATGCTTGTTATAATAGTGGGTGGTATGAGAATACAATTAAATTAAAATCATTATGGCTTTTTGCTCATTACAGCTGTGATCTATATTTCCATGCTCAACTGTACTTACAAGTTGCCAGTGGAAAAAATGAAGTCCTTGCAACAGCTGACGACAGTAGTATAAATTTCATTCACACGTAGTGAATCGCTTTCTTTTTTTTGTCGAAAAGTTTTTGGTACTTTGTGCCATTCAAGATGAAGTGACAGATGTTTTTCAGTATCAGTTGATCTGTAAGAAGCAACCAGATCCTATTATAAAAGGAATAACTGATATTCAGTGGTCATTGGTTGGAGAATTGTCAAGTGCACAAGGAAGCTGGAAATATAAGTTATGTCAAATCATGCTTGTCATTTTAAAAAATGTTTCTCTTAGGAGTGATAAGTACAAGGGAATATTCACACAGATTAGAAAAACAAATTAAGTTCAGATCTGTCTTTTGGAAGTGCTTCTGCCAAAGCACTTGACAATAGGGCCTTTGTACTTCACTTGGCATTTCCAAAGAGGGGAAAGCATGTGCAACATTTTTTCTTGAATCAGTCAAAAATCAGTTGATGTCTCTAAAATAAAGAAACAGCAATCCAGACAGAAAAATCTTAAGCAAGCTAATATTTAGAAGCATTGTTTTGATAAACAATCATAGGGTTGTATTTTAATACAAAATGCTTTTTGCTGGCAATAAAACAAGGGAATTAATCTTTTTGCTGTGAAGATAAAGGAGTTAAAATTTTATTGCATGTACTGAAAAATTAGCCTTCAAGTCCTTGGCTTTAAAGGACTGGTTTGGTTCACTACTGTTAATATGCACTGGCACATAGGAGTGGATGTAAATGCAGGTGTATAAAATATTGATTCTGTATGGAGTTGTTGGAACTTTTTTAGGAAAGGCAAAATTTGTTATTTTAATTTTATATTATACAAATGTCATGCTCCTAATTGGTTTATACTTCAAATTTCTGTGGGTGGGTTTTCTTCTATGCTGCTGTATTTTGACATACTAAAAGTTTATGTAGAAATAAGTTTTTCTTTCTGAATTATTCAATGTTAATTATATTTATTGCTCTTAAGATTACAAGAATGTCAATGAAGATTTGAAAGTATGCATGAGTAATTTCTAAGGGTGGTGTGCTTTTGATTATATCTGAGACAAGTGGAGTAAGGAGAAAAAAAGTAATATACATAAAAAACCAGAGTTAGTTACTTTGTACTCAGCAATTAGATTTGAAAATTTAATGTATTAACTATATTTATAAAAATATTGGTTTTCATTTTTGAAAATAGTGTGTTTTTATGCAAAATGGATAGCTAGTATAATTTTTGGGTAACCATTGGAAATTTGTTGCACTGTTTCAATGTTCCACAAATTGAAAAAAAAAAAAAAAAGTCCAAACTACAAAAACATGCTTACAACTTTTGGTCAAGGGATATATATACAGATAGTTCTTGAATTTATAAGTTAAATTTGTTCCTAGCACATGCTCGTAAAGCAGGAATTTATTTCCCCATAGACATAAGGTTAAAAATAGGGGTTACGTTCTCAACAATGAAATTAGTTGATGTTTAAACAATGATTGATTTATCAAAAGAAATGAAAACGTAGCCTGTAAAATAAAGCAAATTATAATAGAGAAATTATTTACGCCTTACTTCTTCAACTAAATGCACACTCATTGGTTTGTTGCACAAAGACGTCTTCTTCAGAAATGTTTCAAGAGGCATTTGTTTCTAAGGTAATCTCTTAATTATAAATTTCACGATTGCATGCATAAGCATTTAATGGCACACACAAGTTGCAACTAACACGATTCCCATGGAATAACAAGTTTACGAAGCTTAAAAAAAAAGGAATGAAGAGAAGATTCTGAAAATTTATTTATGTTTTTTATAAGATTGAAGATTTCAGTAAAGGGGGAAATACATTTCACCATAATAACATAAAAACTACACAATTCCAGTTATTGGTATTTTTGCAAATGCAAGAAGAGGCGAGTTTACTACCCGTTTATAATTGCTTGCAGTAACAGAAGAGCCCAATAAACCAGAAAGTGCAAATTGTTTTATGGTCGTGACCTCCAGCAATGTGCTTTAGAAAAATATCACAAAGGCATTTAAAATTGATTCTTATAATGGAAGATTTGATAACAATGAAAGTTTAGTGCATTTTAATGATACAGTGTCTCTGGAACTGATTAATATGGTAAAGCGGGATACACTATACTATATAGCTAAGCATGTGATTTGGAATGCAGTATTTATGAACGTTTAACATTCATTCATTTTTGAAATTAATGTCGATATTTTCAATTTTGTTGATACTTGAGGGGAAGGGAAGGAAAAAAACCGCACACCCATGCCTCTTAAACCCAGGAACTCTTAAAGCGAGAACTGCCTGTATATAAATTTGAACAAAATCTTTCCTATTAAAGTTTAACCATGTAACAAATGAATCACTGCCACAAAGTGACAAAAACTAGTTTTAATTGTCTGTATTAAAAAAAAAAAAAAAACAGCCACTGAAATAGAAAAGTATTTTAATTAAGAACTTTTACAACATTGCTAGTCAATCATTAATAAAAAGCAATATCTGGAAGATTTATAGTCTCGAAGAGAAGAAGTCACTGATACCCTTACAAATTTTTCATATTGAGCAAAGATGATCCTGATCGATATGTGGAGTTCTGTGGAAGCCAATGCACTTGTTTTGTTGGCACATTAATCAGAAAATGCACATCACAAAAGTAATAAGTGTATTAGTCCATCCACGCAAAGTGATGTTATCTTTGGAATAATCCTTGTCTAAATGTTATCAAAAATATAATAATGCTAAGGTTGCCCCAAAAGCTGCTTGTAGGAGAGAACCAAGGCACAGAGGGCCTTGCCGGATTAGTTCTTGAAAGCATTGATATTAAATTTTGAAGTGGATATATTATTATAAAAAACCATCCCTCAATACAGCTAGAAAGCACAGTCAAGATTAGCCAGACTAAAATGAGTTGTGTGCAGCTGCATGCTAAGAATGTAATGCAGATCATGTCTATTGAATATACTTAGAATGCAGCGCAATCCATGTCTATTGAAAACAATGACCACAATCCTGAAACTGCATTTTTAAGTTTGAAAACAGTTATTTGTAGCCCTTTGATCCAGAACTCAGTCCAACTTTTACACTAGTCCACTTGAGAAGAAATCTAACTGCATTTTAAGAGTTTGACAGTGGCTATTACCCCTTTATTAAGGGTTTTTTTTTTTTTTTTTGCAAATCACTTGTGGAAAAAAAAAAAGTAAATTGCAGCTATCATCAACCCACTGCAGGATGGAAGTCTCCTCAACAATTCATGCTGAGGGAAATGGACCATAATCTGCCACGCTGGTCCAGTGCGGATTGGCAGATCGACCATATTTAGCAGTCAGGGGCTTGAACCCCGGTCTACTCAAAGACAGTGTGCTACTGCACTCCTGACTACAGAGTGCCACTAGAAAAAGTAATCCCTTAATCTGCAAGAAAGTTGCAAATTACTTTTTTGATGCCACCTTTATTTTCAATAAATTATGAAAAATTCATTTCTTATATCAAAAATATTTGATTTTTTTAAAAACACCCCTTGCTCAGAGCACTTTATATGCTCTGTCTGTGCCATTTAACATAATGGCCACCTATAAGCATTGTTTTTATTGTTATGACTAGCATCTCAGAAATGAAAAGCCCATTTGCATCAACCTTGAGGGAATTTTTTTATGGCCAAATCTCTCCAACAAAAAAAAAAAAAGATTTAGATTGAAAGTCAAATCAATAAGGATGGAAAAGTAAAATTCACATTGATATTATTCAAATTTAAAGACCTATTAGAGTTATCTTGGTGGATATTTACCACCAAAAGAGACAACTTTCTAAGAAAACCCACATATAATAAAAATCGTTGCATGAGAAGGCAAGGGTATTGCCTTCTCATGCAAACAGGATTTGATTTTATTGACCCCTACTTTTTTTTTTTGAAAAAAAAAAAGTGGACATTTCAGTACTGTATTCATAAACACATATTATAAAATCTCATTTCAGATAAACTAGGGTATTAGGCCAGGCAATCTTTTAATAATCTAGCTACTGAAAGGTGGTCCATATGGACACATCAGTCATTGGTGAGCACTGGTTGTAGGTGATTGAAAAGGCTGCATCAGATATGATCCAAAGATGTCCTAGAGACTGCTTTTCATAATTTCATTACTGAAATTAAGCTGGTATTGATTGTGAAGGGCAACATTTATAACAGTGGAAATTGAGATCACACAAAAGTTGGTTATTATATTATTTTTTGCATGTAGATGCATGTTTAGATATTTTTGGATTAAGTTACTTTTCAACTATTCTGTAGTTGAGGGGGGGAGTTATGTTGTAATATTACAGTATGGGTATAGGCAGTCTTGATGGTTGGAATTCAGCACTCCAAAAGAAGAGAAATTTTTGCATTTATAGAATTACACCAGTTATTTCAACCCTACCTTACCTAAGAAATATTCCTAGTTAAAAAGAAATATTCCTAGTTAAAAAAAAAAAGTTTTCAAAATTTACATTGAACTTGTTTTAATTTAATTGTTTTTTTTAATTAAATTTTATTACTGTAATCATTTTGAATTAAATTTATATTTATTTGCTGAAGAACACCATTAGGAATGTGTTCTACATATTCCTCCACAAATTAAATTTAATTTTGCAAAAATTAAAAGCCTATTTAAATAATCCAGTAAATTCAATATCACTACAAAAAAGGGGGGGAGAATCATTACCTGGCAAGATGTGTAACTTTAGTAAGTGCTCAGCTTTTTCTTTGTTTTCCTTTAACTCTGAAAGCTCTTTACTAGACATCTTTTCAAAAGCTTCATCTGTGGGAGCAAGCAGTGTAAATGGACCTTTATCCTTTAGTTGTGTAGCTAAATCTGTGTTTTCCAACATATGTTTAAGAATGGTAAATCCTTCCATGTCTTCTAAAGCCTGTATCACATTCTTCTCTGGAGGCATTAATACCTATAAGTTAAATAGCTCATGAACAAAAAATAAAATAAAATAAATAAATTTTCATTCACTATATTAATTCAGAAAAGGAAATTTATTCCCGTTTGGCTTACCTTGTCCACTACATGTATTATTCCCCCACATGCATTATTGTCTCTGCTAATAACTCTTGCACACTGAGCCGTTGCACGGTCTGCAAATCCAGGTAGCTGCACATTAAAAAGAGCAAAAATAGTTGTTTAGGAAAATTACAAAATTTAAATTATTTCAATTCAGTAGCTTAGGGAAAGGAAAATTACATGGAATCAAAATTATGTGAGGAAATTCATCAAGCATGTGACATTCATATTTTAGTTTTCTACAAAAAGTAGAAGATACAGATGTGTAAGAAAGATGGAATCAGAGTTGCAGGATTTAAATTATTAACAAGCTTTTGGTGTGAAGAAAAAATTCAATGTAAGTACAAATAGGCATGCCAATTTTAGAATTTCATTGCTAGGTTACAGGATCAGTACCTTCAATTTTGTAGCAAACTAGTTGAATGTCACAGACTGTTGGTCCACAAAAATTAAAGGCACATTGCAGAGTTATAGTAGCCATTTTTGCAATTACATACAAGGAGTTTGTCACTATAATATCAGTTAAGACAAGAGCCTACTTGCTCATGAATATTTAAGTTGAACACTTATTCCCCCAGAATTTCAATACTGAACTTTGTTCTCACGGATGAAAGAACACAAAAGGCTGTTACAACTTTTTACACATTTAAACAGCAACCCTGTTATTTAGCAACCAGTACAGTGTGAATAATACTCCCAAAACAAGTTTCCAGATTTGCTTCCACAACCTATAGCAAATTTGTAGAGGGAGATACTTGAAAGAGAACAGGTCCCATTAGTTGATGGGCACTTTCAGTTTTTTTTTTTTTAAATCATTATGGAACTTTGGGAGGGGGGGGGGGAGTTGTAATTTGCAGCCTTTTATTCAAGGTTGTAACCGAGTTGATTTTAAAATCAAAATTAGCATTGAGAGATAATGAAAGAGTAAACTTACCATGCCATACAGGTTGATCCGCAGAGTCTTTTTATCCAAAGATGTGGATAATTCCATGTTGTTTTCCCAATCGCATGTTGGTATTGCAGATGGAACCATGTGGTATAACCATATATCTCTCATTTTGTTTTTGGAACTTTTCAGTTTCTCAAATGAAACCTTTTTGAATTCCTTGTGGATGAAAGAATAAAATGAAACATTGTTTAAATAATAAAATTTTTATTAATTTTTTTGCACACTGTTTACCATTATCCATTTTTCCCCCCTTCATATAAGTATTCATTCAATCCATTTTAAATTTACTTCCAGTCCAAGAAATTGTTTTATGCAGTCTGCAAAATCAAATTTTTATTGGAAAAGTTAAGGTATGTATAGTACTAGGGTATGTATCAAAGTAATTAAGATTTTTAGAAAGACATGTAAAAGAAAAGAAAAATCTGGGGAAATTCACAGGTCAGATAGACATTTGAACTGGCCCAGGATGTCACCCTAAACTACACACGGTAGCTTTTTTTTTTTTTTTTTTGTTAGTTGTTGGTGCATCGGCTTTTGTGGCCATAATGCACCTCCCAAAGATTTTGCATTTTACTTTGATCCAAGCCCAAGGTGGGATTCAAACCCACGACCTTTGGGCTGCCGGGGAGGCACTTGACACATATGGTAGTAACTTAGCCATTGAATTAATGGAAAACTTCCTATAGTGCAAGGTACAACTCCCCAAAATATCAGTTTATGCTCTTAGTTCTAGTATAGTTTTACAAATTTCATTATCCCCTGTCAGCTTACCAACTGCTGTTACCCATTTGTTCAAAGTCTTTCCTCATATGGACACTCTTGTTGCCATTCTCACTAGGCATGTCACTATCTGAACTTGAAGAATATTGGTTGTCTTTTTAGGCGCAGTGTTTAGATTTGGACATTATTCCAAGTACAGTGTCAGAATTTCCTTGTACAGCAAAATTAATGGCTTCACCATCTCTACAAGTCCCACTCAATCAATCATTGATAGGACACCACAGGCCATCCTCACCACCTGTCTATTAGATGAATAGTGTATGCCTGGATCATATCTTTTTTCCTGTGTTAATTCAAACCCTCCAAATGTTAGAGGACAAGCATTAGCTCTTAATCATTTCCTTTAAGAAAATGACAGAAACAGGTGCAGTTCAAATGCTAACTCATTTTAAAGATTAACTGTAACTCTTTGCCTCTCATGTATCATAACAGTGAACACACAATGTACCAGCCTATAGAGGACTCTTACCTGATTAAATAATATAGTAAGTGCCAGTTATAGTGATCAATGGTATTAGAATCAGCTGCTTTATAGAATAAAATTTCAAAGAACAGATTCAAATCAGTAAAGTGTACTACACTTTCACTGTTTATTAGAATCCCATTTGTGGAGGTCACAACCTCCAAACAATTTGCAGTTTCTGGTTTATTGGGCTTTACTGTTAGTGCAATAAAATACCAATAGCTGGAATTGGTGTTTCTGGCTATTGGTATTCTGTGGTGAAATGCATTTCCCCTTCACTGAAATCTGCTCTTCATATTATCATGTTTGTGTGATATGTGCTTTGTTATTGATTGACACTTATCTTTTTCACTATTTTTTTTTTGGTACTAAAATTAAAAACAAAGTTAGCAAAAAGAAAAAGTGAATTTGAGTGTAAAGGAAAAAGCCAGCTCATTTAATGCACCAATCAATTGTAGCATTCTTCAAAAAGGCTAATGATTTTGCTGAAGAATTTCACTAGGCAACAGATGGCTGACAATATGGAAGGAGAGGCACAATATTGTTTACAAAAAACTTAAAACAGGATTAAGATGTTTTTTGTAACTATCATGCCTCTCCTTCCACATTGTTAGCCATCCATTGCCTCTGAACTTTTCAGCAAAATCATTAGCTTTTTGAAGAAGAAAACGAATTGGTGTTTTCACTTATTAGAGCAAATTTCAGTTACAGAACTGGAAAATTCCTGAAGCTATAGCTGTTCTGAGGAAAAGTTGAAAGAAACTGGTGCAAGTGATCATTAATATAGACTGTTATACAATATTAAAAAATCTATAGACTTGAGTGATAATTTAAAGTAATGTTTTAAAGTAACTATTTTAAATTATAATCATATTACGGAGTATTATGTTTAATATGCATGTTAAACATAAAACTTTGCTATATACACAAGTATATATATTTTGCTAACCTGTGGATAATATATATATTTTTTAATTTTCATGTCATTTAATTTGTAATAAGCCTTTGGTAATAAAGGATAAATTTGAGCCTTGTCTTTAATTTTATAGCCTGTGGATAATATTTGTCTATTTTCACTTTTAGAATCAAAATTCAATTTGCAAACATGATCACTATAACTGGCACTTACTGTACTTTGCTAAAGCCCAAATAAACAAATGTCAAAGTTATTTCCTGATTCAATGCAGTTGAATGACGGTGTCATAATAGCTTCATTTTCATTAAACAAGATATTCCTTTTAGAAAAAGGACTGTATTCCCTTAAACCCTCTATACAGAACCCTTATTTCATACTTAATAATTGTCACCATGATTTTACAAAGTGAGACTGAATGTTTGGTTGCCCAATTTCTTCTTATCACCACCTTTATGGATTGGCAATAAAGTGGCACTTGTTCAGTCTAAACTATTCCATCCACAAATCTAACAAAGCGCTGACAATTAACTTCAATTTTTAATTATGCCAATCTCAATTCTAAAACAGAGGGAACACAAAATCCCAAATTTTTTTTATAGAAAAAAAAGTATTCAGATTCACTGGCACAATTTCTGGTTACTGCAAAGGGACTTATCTAAAAATCTATATAAAAGGCTCATTTACTTTAGCTGGGGTTGTTAATACACAACCATTATAGAAGTAGAAAATCTGATTTTTACCCTTATGCAGACATGTTAAAAAAAAAAATGCTCTTTTAGTTCACTTTCTCAGCCTTTATTAGGCTAGCCATTTATAATGGCATTCAGATTTGATATCCCCACTCTCCCTAAAACAATTTTGTTCTTTATTTGTTTACTAAGACTAAGCAACCAATATATTGTATCAGTGGAACAATATTTATTCTCTTGAAGTGTTTGTTTTGGATTTTCAGCATCAGTTTCCAAATGTACTCTATTTTTTAGTTAGAGGAAAAAAAAAAAAAAAATTAAACTGATAAGTTCCATAATGGGGAAAATCCTGCTACAGAACTTTTTATAGTAGGAAAAATTTTGAAAGTGATGTTATTAAGTGTAACAATAGTAAAATAAGCCTTTTATAATGAAATTAAGAGTCTTTAAAAAACTGATTAAAGCACTTGCACATAGAATGTTTCTCAAATAACTTACTTGAATTGCTTCTTTGCTGGGAATGAAGAATGTGGCATTTTCATTTGAATCATAAATAGATTTTAGGTTTGCATCCTCCAGGAGATCCAACAAATCTACCATTTCAGCTTCTTGTAGTACTTCTGTAACTGGCTGAGCTGCAATAATTAAGTTGCATTATTGATGAATTGGCAATCAAAGTTTAGTATCAAAAGTTCTCAGCAGCCAGGTTTGCTGCCAGAAGGTCAAAGAGGCAGAGTGCATAAAGATAAAAAATATGCAAAAAACTAATGATCTAATATTATGGTCATTTTAAAGCTAAAAATAAAAAATTGTCATGTGTCAAACTTATTTATTAAAGTATTTGCACTTTTGTCAGAATTTACATTTGCCATCAAGTGGGTGCACCATTATATCCTAAATCCTCAAAATTATCAATTTGAAAATTTATAATGTGCGGCATTTGTTTTTAATTTAAATTATTTTGGTTGGAAAAAAATATGCAGCAAAAATTGTTTATGGCACTGTAATAGTAAGGGAAATCACACATGATAATTTACATAGTTTAAGCTTTTTTTCCCTGCAATTTTTGTCCATGTCATTACCTAGATATTTAGTCATAAGATATTTGGGAAACTTCTTTCCTTAATCAGACGATCTGTTAATTTTTGGAAGGGAAATGGCCTTACTCATTTGAATTCCATTACATGGAAATGTTTTAGAGTTAACTTTAAAAATCTTTTTTCTTTAATACTTTGTTACTGCTCTGGAGCAATAATTTAGAGTGAACAACCACTAAACCCAAGAAGAAAGTTGTATTGATAAATAAGTTACTGTAGAAAATAAATAGCTCTTAGTAAGTTTACCATACAAAAATTGTGCTGTTAGTTTAATAAGACATACTAAAACATAATATAGGCTTTAGTAAAGAGATGGGAAAAAAATTGTATATGATCACTAAGAAAGGAGAGACCAATTAGCAGTGATGTTAGTCAAGCTATTCTTTGGTAATGGCATTGATGATCTTAAAGTTTAAAGACATCTTTTAACACTAGCAAGAACTTTTACTGATCCAAAATAGAATGAAATGTCATAAAAGTGAAACAGAACTTAAATTTTAAAAGAAAAAAAAAGTGCAGACTTATTGTAAATTACAATAAGCCAGTATGCATCTAAAGTTTTCACAAATGAAGCAAATAAAATTAGACCTAAAAGGTCTTTTGAGAGAGGAGAAAGTGAATCTATAATTAACAATTATTGTAGACATTTTTTCCATTATATTAATCTTTATACCAACAATGCATTTTGAAGGACTAAATGATAGGTTTTTTTAAGCCGATGCTAAAAAAAAAAAAAACACCCTGGTTCTCTTGTCATTTTGCTTTTCTTAGTTCTATTCTGAAGTAGAATCAGCTTTTAGTAGAAGCATTAAACCTCTGGTTCATACTATCAAAATCATTAGTCCTAATCAGAACTAAAAAAGTAAAAAAATTTTAAATTAAAAGTACTTAGTGAAGATAGTTACTTAAACTGTTATTGCAATCAAGAAGGATCATTTGGTTTATCTAGGTAATCCTGCCATGTGAAATCCAACAATGGTGAACATTTTAGAAACGGACTAAGTAACAGTCCTAGAATTAGAACTTTTATAATTGCTGGACATTGGAATTATTCACACCCTTGGACAGCATAATATTACAGCTTAATGGATTAAGGTTACTGAATCAAGTAGAGAACACAGATAAATACAAGTAGAAAAAGAGGAATTTCTGAATTAAGCACTAGGAGTCAGTGCATCACTTGTTGAGTGTGTCAATTCAGAGATTTGAAGTGAATAATGTAAACTAATTTAGCCCAAATAACCATAATATTTGAATGTTAGGCTTAGAGAAATGCTAACATCAATTTAAAACCTTTGAACCAGGACTACCAACATTTAGACTAAAGTAGAATCAGCCTTTGTAAACAGAACAGTCAGCACAGGTACAGAATTTAGTGCACAAATTTAAGTAGACTATGGTTCAAGTTCACTTTTCCAGAAAATACAAATGTTTTTATTTACCATCTGATCCTGGTCTATTGGATTTAAAGTTTATTTATTCTGCTTCACTATAGCACCTGTAACCCAACTGCAATGTTTCTTCAAAAGATGTGCTGGGAAGTGTGGATGGCAGTCATTGTGAAATAGGTGGGTATATGGGATGTGTTAGGGTTAACTAGGAATATGTATGCTTGCATGTATACCAATGCCAGAAGTATAGTAAATAAATTTGAAGTGTTGGTCAAGACATCAAAGGCAGATATTGTTGGGATAGCAGAGACGTGGTGTCACCCAGATATAAGGAATGCAGAACTGGAATTTGGGGAGTACAATGTGTATAGGAAGGGAGGAGGTGTTATGCTGTTAATTAAGAAAAACAAAATCAAAAGAAGTGCACCCAGTTGATATAGATGAACAGTGCACTGTTGAGTCAGTTTGGTGTGACATAATCACTGCGAAAGCAAAAATAAGAGTAGGAGTGTGTTATAGGCCTAATGACTCGAATGAGTACAAATGTACAGAGAAACAGAGTGGGCTAGTAAATCAGAATGTCTTATAATGCCCCCATTATAACTTCCCAGATATTGACTGGAACTTGTGGGTTGGTCACTCGTACACTAGTCAGACTTTTGTGGATTTATTGGATGATTGTTTTCTGCAGCAGCATGTTCGAGAGGCAACCAGAGAGAGTAATACTCTTGATTTGGTTATCAAGAGTGATCATTCGTGTATTAAGAATTTGCAGATAAAGGAACCACTAAGTGGCAGTGATCACAGTGTACTGATATAGGATTTACTTAAAGATTTAATTACCGTCAGGGGTAGAGAAAAGGTGCTTCCGTAAAGGCGAGTACAGAGGTCTCAGACAGTTTTTAAATTCTGTACAGTGGGATCAACTGATGCTACCAACAGTAAATTCTAAGTGAGCAGCATTCAAGGAATTAATCATGGATGCTACTAAAAGTTTCATACCTATTAAGAAATATTATTCAAGGTTTAGGCCTAAATGGTTATCAAATGAACTAATGAGACTCTTGACAGAAGAAAAATGCATGGGATGCATATAAATTATCAAGCGACTCAGAAGCCTATGGCAGATATAAGCTAGTCTGTAATCAGGTCACAAAGGAGGTTAGGCAGGCGAAGGTAGATTACGAGAAATCCTTGACAAAAGATGCTAAGAAAAACAGCAAGGATTTCTTTACTTATATAAACTCTAAAAAGGAAGGGGATGAATCTGATTGGTCCACTTGACATCGATGGTTCGACTGTTGATGATCCTTCTCAGATAGTAAACAAACTGAATGAGTATTTTGCGTCTACATTCACACATGAGGAATTAAGGTTTGAAAATGGCAGAAGGTTATCAAGTTGTAGCAGGGTACTTGATGATTTTGTAATAACTGAGAGCAAAGTGGAGGAGAAATTGTTGAAGTTAAACATAAGAAAAGCAGGTGGATGGGATCTATCCAGTTATATTAAAGGAGGTGGCAAAAGAAACTAAGCAAACCCTTAGCCATAATTATGAGAGCACTTTGGACTCAGGGGAGGTTCCCACGGACTGGAGATGTGCAATTGTATCCCCAAATCACAAAGGGGGATCGAAGGGTGACACGAGTAATTACAGACCAGTTAGTTTAACTTCTGTTCCGGGTAAAATAATGGAGTCGCTGGTTAAAGATGCATTCCAGAATCATCTAGACAAGACTGCAGCAATAATTCAGACACAGCATGGGTTTGTTAAGGGAAAGTCTTGTCTGACAAGTTTGATTGGTTATTATGATGTGGTTACAAAGGAACTGGATGCAAAAAGTAATTTTTGATATCATATATTTGGATTTCAGGAAAGCTTTTAACACTGTTGCACACTATTGTACAAATTGGAGCAGAATGGTATTAAGGGTAAGTTGCTACAATAGATAAAAGGATGGTTGAGAGGGAGGAGACAGAGGATGGTAATTAATGGGTGCTGCTCTTTGTGGAGTCCCACGGGGTCAGTGCTGGGTCCACTGTTGTTTTGTATATTTATCAATGATATTGATGAAGGTATATCAGGCTTAGTGTCGAAGTTTGCAGATTATACAAAGGTGGCAGGGTTGTTAATGACAGTAAGCTACTGCAACAGGATCTAGATAATTTGGGCAGATGGGCTAAGAAGTGGCAACTGAAGTTTAACCTTGACAAATGCAAAGTACTGCATATGGGTAGAAGTAACCTGAGAGAAAAGTACCAACTCTGTGGTACTACACTTAAGGTGGTAGAAAACAAAAAAGACCTGGGAGTAATTGTGCAGTCAGATATGAAGTTTTCTGAGCAATGCAGACAGGCTACCAAGGCAGGTCATGGGGTTTTGTCAATGATATACAGGAATTTTGCTAGCAGGGAAAAGGTGATTGTCCCTCTGTATAAAGCAATGGTCAGGCCACGCCTCAAGTACTGCATACAGGTCTGGAGGCCTCATTTTAGGAAGGATGTGGATTTGCTTGAGCATGTACAGAGAAGGGCAACAAGTTTGGTGAGGGGAATAAAGGGATCCTCTTACCAAGAGAGGCTTAAGTTCTGCAAATTGCAGTGGCTGGAGACTAGGCACTTGCACGGTGATCTGATTGAGGAGTATAAAACCTTGAATGGGTTGAGCATGCTGAATTCTGATGGGATTCTTCCACTTGTTCAGATTATGAACCTAAGGGGGCATAAATTCAAATTAAGAAAAGACAGATGTAGAATAGATGTGCATAAATTTGCCTTTAGCCAGTGGGTGGTTAATTACTAGAACAAACTTCCATCTGTCGTTGTGAAGTTGATAGGTTAAATAAATTTAAGGAGGAACTGGACAGGCATTTGAAGGGAATGGTGCGTTTTTTTGGCTGATGCTGCATAAGCTCATACACTTGCTTTCTTGCATCACATGCCACTACTACTACTACCACCATGCAATTTGGCCTTAATGTTTTTTGGTCTGTTGTGGAGCTTTAAAAATCACCATTCTAAAGGATTTAACATTTTTAAAATGCTTCAAAAACATTGAGTTGAACAAATATAGATGTATTTTTAAGAATTTAAAACAGCAAGTGTTCTTGGACTTACCTTCAGAAGGAATTAAAACTTCTTCAATCATATGAATAACTCCATTATTTCCAACTATATCTTTAACTAGAATTTGAGCTCCATTCACATAAAGTTTTTCACTCTCATCTTTTGATAGAGTTAAATAGTTGTCTAACAAATTTATAGACCGAGCTTCAGATGGAATAGCTGCAGAACATATTACATGTTGAAGTATGTGGTTCTTTATGACACCTGTAAGGAGGACATGTTAGAAAATGTATTAAGTTAAAATGAGTAAGTTTTAATGAAATGAAGAAAGTTATAAAATAACATAAAAAAGCTTACTGAAATTACATGGGCTTTTCAACTCATTCACTCAACTAATTTTTAAACCATTTACTTTTTGGAGAACACAATTGTGTGTCCAGAAAACCCTTAAAAAACTGAAAAGGTTATCATGCAAATGGGATTATGATAAGAGCCTAAAGCCACTTCCAGGTAATCAACCAAATTATCAAAATATATGGCATTATCTGCCATAATTACGTTACTACAATAGGTAGTAACGTAATTATGGCAGAATTAACAACAAAACTGTCTTGGTTTTGCCATTGATTAATAGCTTCTGTACAAGCTACATTAGACTGTTTCAATCGTAAACAGTAATGTTGTCATATACGATAACATTAGGCAGATTTCCTTAGGCTTTGCATAAAGTTTGCTTGAACTAGCTTCACTGTACCCTCAACAACTTATTTGGCCACTCCCCGGGCTGGTACGATTACACAAACAGGGATTCTTCATAAATTTTCTATACCATTTCAGAACTGTAGATCTATTTAAAAAAGCAATAATTGAAGCATGCAGTGGTGGCAGACTACAACTAAGTACACCTTGGGGTTAATAAAATTCCACCACAGAATAATGACAAAACCAGTTTTGGTTTTGTCATTATGGTGCAATTTTCTGATTGGTGAATAAATAGTCCTTTAGTTTTAAGTTCATATCAAATTCAGACAGTAACATTTTTTATTAATTTAGTTTGAAACCAAGGAACAATTCCATCAAGCTAGAATGCCCTTGTCATCCCTATATTTAAAAAAGGGAGAAATCTTATGAGAATTACAGAGGAATAAGCCTTGTAAAATGTTGTATATCAATTATAAAGATATATTGATCCAGCTTTATATGAAGAAAAAAGTGGAGTTAGAAAGGGAAGATCATTAGCATAGGCATTTGATGCAAGAAAGCAAGCTTATGCAGCATCAGCCAAAAAAAAAAAAAAGCGCCACTTCCACTTCACCCCTCTGTTCGTTCAAAATACCTGTCCAGCTGAGCCTTAAACTTATTTAGGCTATCAACTTCCACGACAAGGGATGGAAGTCTGTTCCACCAACCAACCACCCACTGGCTAAAGGCAAATTTCCACACGTCTATCCTACATCTGTCTTTCCTCAATTTGAATTTATGCCCCCTCAGGTGATTATTCTGAGTGAGAGGAAGAATCCCATCAGCATTGAGCATGCTCAAACCATTCAAGGCTTTATACACCTCTATCAGATCTCCTCGCTGGTGCCTAGTCTCCAGACACTGTAATTTGCAAAACTTAAGCCTTTCTTTGTAAGAGCACCCCTTTGTTCCATTCACTAATCTTGTTACCGTTCTCTGTACTTGTTCCAGCAGCTCTACATCCTTCTTGAAATGAGGCCTCCAGGCCTGTATACAGTACTCTAGGTGTGGCCTGACCATTGCCTTATACAAGGGAATAATCACCTCCTTATCCCTGCTAGAAAAATCCCTATATATCATTGACAATACACCATGAGCTACTCTTGCAGCCTGTCTGCACTGCTCAGAGAACTTCATATCTGCCTGCACAACCACCCCCAGGTCCCTTTCATTCTCTACCACTGTCAGTGTAGTACCACAGAGTTGATACGTTGCTGTTTCCCATGTGTAGTACTTTACATTTGTCAATGTTAAACTTCATTTGCCACCTCTCAGCCCATGTATTGACTCAGCTTTTACATTAAATTTTAATAGAGAAAAACAGAATATAATATTGAAACATTTATTGTTTTCAGGAAAGGTTTCAATATGGTCTCTAGAGGAAGATTATGGGAAAATTTAAAAACAATTAGATATCCCTAATTAGTTATCAAATGCTATAATGGATGTATCATAATAACAAAATTGCAGTGAAGTCCAACTCTGGAATAAGTGAATGGAAATCAATTAATTGAGGAGTTAGTCAAGAATGCCTAATGTCAGCATTGTTTATTTATATAAATGCAGTAGTCTAAGAATACTATCAAACTGCGATTTTAAAATCTTAAATTAAATACTTAACCTTAAATAATATTGCTAAAACATTCAGAATAGAAATTTCAAATGATAAGACTAAAGTTATATGGCATTTAAAAAAAAAAGGTCCAATCAGAAGCAAAATAGTAATAGTATCTTGGATGCTCTCTTATGTCCAAGAAAAGAGATAGAATTAACCAAATAAAGTTCAAACACATACAAGGATATATATGCTTTTGAACTTGACTCAAAAGAATATGTAAATCTGTAAATGTATGTAGAAAATGAAGTCCTGATACATATGTAAATGTATGTAGAGCCTCAACCTCAGCTATGCTGAGGCTCTTACCTCAGGTTAAAAGCTGAAAGGGGTGCCAAAACTAAGATTAAATAATTGCCAATGTTTTCATTATTCCAATCCATTTATTATCTTGCTTTTGCAAGATAAATCCTTGTTGCACCACTGTACAGAAGCTGAACTCTGTGCAGCAGCAGCAGCAGCAGCACTATCTGGGATGCATGACCATTTTTATAACCTCAATTTTACTTTTTTTAAAAATATTTTAGGAGAGGATGCAATTTTTTATTCCTACCTTGAATGTACTAAAATGGCTTGTAAGGTAATAGAAAGACCCACTTTACTCTATGGAAGTGAAACAGGGACAATTAAATGAAGATGAGAAAAGGATTTAAAGTGCTGAAATGAAATTTCCTTGCCAAGCCAATGGCTATAAATTATTAGACAAGAACAAGAAAAAAAAAAAAGTTCTGATATTTGCAGAGAATTTGGTATTAATTCCATAGATAGAATCTACAAATACAGAGGAAAATGAATTAATCATTTTGACAGGATGCACCCAGCAAGATTACTAAAGATTATGAAATAACAGCCGGTTGGAAGAAGAGATAGAGGACATCGAAAGAAATGGACCGAGACTGGAACAGGCCATCTGACCTAAATCCTTGAAAGGATGAACATTTTAGCTTTTTAAAGCTTTGTGAACATCTTGTTTATTAACTGAATTATCTTGTTACATATTAAATTCAGGAGTTCCAGAAAACGTGCATTCACATTGTAGTAGCACTATCATCATAGCAGATATCAGAGAGTAACTGAACATGCTTATATTAATAGATAATCACTAGCTGGGGCCAACCACTTGGTTTCAAGAACTGTTCAACTTTGTGCTTATTATAGGGTTTAAGTTACTGCCAGTTAAACCATAAGGAAATCTGCATGTATCCACACAGTGAATTGATTTTTTTTTTTTAATCTAGTTATTAACAGGGCAATGCCAAGCCATTTTAGTACTCAAGGTAGGAATAAAAAATTGCATCCTCTCCTAAAATATTTAAAAAAAGTAAAATTGAGGTTATAAAAATGGTGACACACACATCCCAGATAGTGCTGCTGCACAGAGTTCAGCATCTGTACAGTGGTGCAACAAGGATTTATCTTGCAAAAGCAAGATAATAAATGGATTGGAATAATGAAAACATAAAATTGAAAACATTAGCAATTATTTAATCTTAGTTTTAGCACCCCCTTTCAGCTTTTAAGCTTGAGGTAAGAGCTTCATCCTCAGCATAGTTCTGGTCATTTTCTACATACATTTACAGTCCTGATAACAAGTAGTTTTGGTCAACAAGAGTAGAATACACTTCATGCAGGTGAAATGCATTAAAGAAAGGCCTATCTAAGCTCTGTTCAGAACAGCACATGGTTATGAAAATATAATAACTTGTTGAACAGCATAGTCTTGGATATTGGCTTTGTCAGGAATACAGTTGTACAGCAATAACAGGACTGATTTTCTAAGAGGGATGTCCTGTTTGACTAATGCAATTGATTATCTACAACAGACAAACTAAACAATAGTTCTGATGTGTACTTAGATGTCAGTAAAACCTTATAAATTTCACATGAAAGACTACTTAAAATTGAAGCAAGTGAGGCATTAGGCTACGTTACTGCTATGGTTAAAAGGAATAAAGTTTAATGGTTAAGTTTGACAACAGATTACAGGGTGTGACTAAAAATAGGAATAAGGGTATACTCTTTCAACAAAACCTAGAGAAGTTACTCAAATGGGCTGAGAAGTGACAACTGAAGTTTAACACATAAATGTATAGTAGTAATCTCCAATCAGATGTCATATGGGCAGCACTAAAGTGAAAAGAATGAAAGAGACTTAGATGTAACAGTATAGTCCCACAGTTCCAAATGGGGAAACTCAGGAGGTTCTGTCATTTATGCACACAAATTTTGCAAGCAAAAGAAAAGTGATTATCTTGTACAACAAAATGGTCAGGCTAAATAATTAAACTAGGAGTCTGCACATCTGTATTGATGTGCAAAAGTTTGCTTTCAATCAGAGAGCAATTAGAGATGGATGGGTTTTGTGCTATTCTGTATAAGGTTGCTTCTTTGCATCATATGCTGCTACCAAGTGTTAGGTGCATGGGAATCTGCAAGAATGATATTCTTCTACAAAGCCAAAGGGGTGCTGTCTGCTTAGACAGATCAGGCCTATAGTTAAGAAATCTAAATCCAGTGAGCATTTAAAAATCTTTTAGGAAGTACAGGGATGAGCTAAAACCTAGACCATCATCTTATGCTAATTGCAAGAACTACAGATAAACCATATGACAGAATATTGCACTGTTAACGTTAGAGCTAAAAGTTGCCTCAGCTCAGGCAATTTACAAACTGAAAGATCTGCAATCAGATTTTGGACAACTTTTGAATTCAAACACATGATTGAAGGAACTATGGTTACTGAGATAATACACACTAAGTGAAAGTGATGTTTAGTGTCAACACTAAAAGCTGTGTAAAACAGTAAACTCAAGCCACTTGAGTTTATATTCTTTATATATACTCATTGTGCAGGATTACTATTTCAGCAAATCAAGATGTTATCAGATTTGGTCTTTATCATTAATATCCAGCCAGAAAGGGCATTCATTTTGGGCCTTTCTGGTCTTAACACTAGTACAGCATTTAGTTATTGAATGTATATAGCATACACAATTTCAGAGATTAGATTTTTTCTTAAATGAACTAACTGTATTAATTTAAACACTTACTAAAAACCCACACTATAATTTTTCATTTTCTAAACTTAGGCATTCAGTTGTAATATTTATTATTCTGCAGTTGTACCCCAAGCAGAATAAGTACTCTACATTCAAATCTTACCTAACAAACACAAAGCAATTAAACCTAAATTTAATCTAAGAATTTTATATATATCTCCATGATAAGCAAAATGCATTGATATATTTAATAAATATATCAGTATAAATAAATTAAATTAACCCAGAACTGAGGCCATTGTATGTTTCCCTGGTTGTTGCATTGCGTAGGTCGCTCTCTGTCTGCACCATATCCCGCAATAACTATACCATAAAGTAGATTCTGTATTCTACAACTTTAGCCTCCATTACTAACAACTTAAACAGAATACTTAGACTATATTAAATATATATAGCAAGATTTCTGTATTTCCAATTTTATTAAAATTGGATAAACAAATAGTTTTGAAAGGCCAGAACATAGAATTTCATGATAATCCATTCATAGGAGTCCAGTTATTATATGCAGACAGACAGGCATGCACAGTATTATTTTGTTAATTATACTTATTAGTTTATAGGGAAGATTATTTTAAAGGACATAACTAGATAAATCTACAGGAAACATGTAGGTAAAGTACCAAGACACAAAGGATAATATACAAGAACTTGTCACCATATACCTACAATTTGGGCAACTTGTTTCAGGGTTAACCATCCAAATTGAAAGGGAAAAACAAAAGGGTTCTGTTTTTGTAATGATCATTATGCACACTATTGGCAAAATCAGCTTTGAGATTGTGAATATGGAGTTTAGGATTATATAAAATAATAGAAATCAAGAAATTTCTATAATTCATAGTGTATATATTGACTGTCAATTGACCCAGCAAACAAAGGATAAAGTTACAAAGTAAAGCAGATTTAACATGTGCAACTTAGTGTATAATGTCTGGCCCCTCTAAATATGTACATTTTTCCTTATGTTTTTTGCTGCTATAGAGAATTAATTTTTAAGTTGGTATTTTTGATGTGTCAAAAATGTTATTGCAATAGTTAAACTATTTTATTTAGGGCACAATTCTAATCATGCCCCTATATATATATGCCAACAAAAACAGGTCCTAAAATACAGAAGTCCCCAACATACATAACAGATACATTTTAGGACTTATGTAAGAAGTAAAGTTTAACATAAATGAGGAATGACTAAAATGTTGCTACTATATTCTTGATATGCCAAAATTAGTCATCACAGGAATGAGGAAAAAAAGATATTTTTTAATTAGGTCAATTAAAAAAAAAAAAAATTCTGGGAACAGCAGTGAAGTAGCAATTAGTGACACAAACAAAAATGGATGTTATTGTACTGTAGAAAACTGATGTGTTTTGTAGCCTTGGTTATTACAGTTAAATTTGTTGATGCTAATCCATTCACCACTTCTCATATTCTGTCTTTGTCCTTTATTGTTGTGTTCACTGTTGACACTGGCAAATAAATTCTGCATAATACTTGTTAATGTTTGAACATTTTCATACATTGTTATTATTTTAAATTTTGATCCAAATCAAATCACTTTCTTTTTATTGGCAGGTTTACTAGTAGCACTGTCACTTATTCTTTACAGAATACTTCATTTTGACTGGTATTGTGGTGCTGACTAAGAGAATAAGGCAGTAACAGACTATCACCTCACATTTTACTAAAGCACATTTGTGGAGGTCACTAGTATAAAACCAATTTGCAGTTTATTGGGCTTTTCAGTTAGCGCAATTTATTTTAAATTGGCAGTAAACTGCATTAGTAATACTACAAATAGCAGGAATTCAACGGGTTTTTACATTATTATGGTGAAATGGGTATCCTCCTTTAATGGAATCAGTCATATATAAAAAGAAGAAATTTCAGAACTTCTCTTCATTTTTAAGCTTTGTAAAAACTTGTTACTCCATGTCTCACTTGTGCAAAACTTAGGACCAGTTGGGTTTTCAGCTGTAGCTTCTCATAGGAGTGGCCAGTTATGGGAGAAGCATACCAAAGGAACCTCATGGAGGTACAGAAATGAAGGAAACACCAAAACAACAAAATGGTACAGAGGGACTTTATTCAAAAATGGCAACACAGCACTGGCTACCACCATACAGATGCATCACTGCCAAAGATGGGAAGAGGTGGTCCTCAGATATGGACACCCCTAATGTCAATACAGGCATTGCACCACCTGTCCATACTTAGAACAATGTTGTTAAGTTCTTGTGGTAACATTGTCCATTCCTGTCAGTGGCATCTTCAGCTAGCAAAGACTTTCTGATGGGTGTGGATGTGTTGCTAGGTATCTTCCCAAAGATGTTCTATGGGATTTGAATAAGGGGAACAGACAGCAGGTCAATCCATACAAACATTGTGCTCACTTTCCAACAGCATATCAATAGCTGCAGTGCAATGTGGTGTGGCATTATGATCCGTAAACACGAACTTGGGGGGGGGGGGACAATGGCACCTCTGAACAGATGCACATGGGGAAGGATTACCTCGGTACAGTACTGCCTTCCGGAGTTGTGTACCATCCATCCAAGATAACACCTCAGCGGCCATATTGATCCCTTTCAGTGATGTTTGTGGGGTGATACCATGTGCCAAACTCTCGCTAGGTCAGCTGACGTCCAGAATGGCTGCCGAGACTGAATCTACTCTGATCAGTAAAAAGTACCTTACTCCATTGCACCGCTGTCCAGTTCTTGTGTTTGATGCACCACTGTAAACAGCGTCTTCAATGGGCAGGTATTAAAGGAACACAGTCCACCTTTGTGGAGTCGCCTGGCTACAGTAAACTACAATATCCTGCACAGTAGGTTTGCAATGGATCCCACTGTCTGGTGTCAGTCCATCTTTGCCTGTAGGAGTATATAGCAGTCATCATTGGGCATTGTTTTTCATGGAATAACACCAGTGGTCCTTCAAACAGCTGTACCTGTCATTCTGAAGGCCAACCATGCATGTGAGACAACACTACAGGCAATACCAAACTCTGCAGCCACACTCCAACCTTACCAATTATTGGACCCAGGATAAAATCATCCTGATGTTATCTACTGGCCATTTCATTGTCTGTATCACTGTATGAAACCAAACATCTGTAAAAATCATGCTCAGCATTCAGTAATTTGCACATTACTGCTGGTTTTCTGTTTGTGAACCCTCTCGTGAAAATTAAGTTTTTGAATGTGCACCAGCTTTCAACTGAATGGCCACAGTTATGCAAATTGCCACTGGCTGTTTCATTTGATTTTGTGGTTGTAACTAACCTTTAGAAATAGTGTTAGTCCTTAAGTTTTGCACACCAGTGTATATGTAGACAACTTAAGAGAAAACAGCATCTTCCTACTGATGTTTTATCTAGGTCAGGGTATAAACCTTTTGATAATACCCTGTAATAAACAGCTCAATTATATTTTTGAATTAATGGAATTTCTGATGTAGATTCAGAAAATAGTGTATTGCTATTACGAGCATCTATACAGATACATACAAATAAACAGCATGAAATCTCTCATTAACTATTTTATATTTATGTAAATTTTTGTTGTTATAATTGTATTTTATCATGAATTTATATTCCATATATTTTTTATTAATAAAATTACAGGAACTCCAAATCATGTAATACTCAACTTACAGAAATTCTACTTTACATAAGTTTTTGTCAGCTGGCGCAAACTTAAAGAAATCGTGGAATCTTATTTTGCATCCTATAGGAATAACTGGAGATATCATGAAAATATAATTTGAATTACAAAAAAAAAAAAAAAAATTTTTTTGAAATTCATTCCAAGTCCTTGGAAGTTTAAAATTTTGCTATATTACTAAGCTATTTATCTCTAAAAGGTCATATTTATAATGGAAATTGCACTATCCTTTCATCACATGTTCTCATTATAAGAATGAAATTTGAATGGTTTGCGATATATTTTTCTAAAGCAAGTTTCTGCAGGTCAAACCAAAACACAAATTTGCTTTCAGGTTTATTGGGCTTTTCTGTTAGTGCATCTAATTATAAATGGGTTGTAAAACTACCTTATTGCATTTTTTAATAAGTGCAGTTGTGTGGATTTTTACACTATTATGGTGTAATGTGTTCCCTTTCACTCTTATTTACATATTACAATGAAAGGAAAGCAACCAACAGAAAGTGCAAGTGGTGGTATTGCCAGGAAACTAAAGAAAATTTAGAAATGAAGATGAAAGTGATTAAGAAGTACAAAGCAGGACAAAGTTGTCATCTATTGCAAGGGAATTGTATCTCATTACTTCAACAGTGAATACTGTTTTAAATGGACAGTGCACATATAAAAGAACATGTCACAGGATCAATGCATTTAAGATTAACAGTGATCTCAAAAACAAGTGTTCAGGTGCTATGTCAAAAGATGGAAACAGCTGTTAATAATATGGATGGAAAATCAGATTTAGAAGCAAATGCCCTGAGTCTTGACCATTCAAGCAAAAGCAACAAGTATGGCAGATAAGATTAAGGATAAGTATGGCAAACTCCAACCCAAGTTTGTGGCAAGCAACAGGTGGTTCAACAGGTGGACAGGTTAAAGCATCATGCCAGTTTCCACAATGTTGATGTATGCTGTGAGGGTGCCAGTGCCAATTCTGTAGCTGCAGAGAAATTGTGATGTGTTGGAAAAAAGTTACTGATAAAGGTGGATATTCAACACAGAATTTAATATTGACAAGACTGCTCTGTATTGAGGAAAAAAAAGTGCTGGATCAAACAAATTGCAAAAGAGGAAAATGCAATGACAGGTTTCAAAAGATAGGGCCACACTTGCTTAGGGATAATGGAGCAGGAGATTAGAGTAACACCACTGCTTATGTAGCATTCTGGAAATGCTTTGTGTATTTAAGGGCACCACCCTATCTGTGCATTTCCAATCAAACCAGAAATCATGGATAACAATCTGTTTGAGGATTGGTTTTAATGCTGCTTCATTCCCAACATTGAAAATTGGGAAGACTATGATGTTCCTTTCAAGATTTTGCTTCTATTAGATAATAATCCTGGACATTATACTCATCTCGACGATTTTGATTCAAATGTGAGTCATTTCTATTGGTGTTGTTTTGAATTTAAAAGCATACTATTTACACACATTCACTGAGGCATTGTCTGAAGTATACAGTGAGAAAAATTTTACATTGAGACTTTTGGAAATCTTACAATATTTATCACACCATGTTAAACGTTAAGGCCTTAGCAGAAATTACAAAAAGTTGTTTAAATGCTGCATGAAAGAAAATATGCCCACACCACATAAAAAGGTTGTTTGTTGTTTGGTTTTTAGGAGCATTAGCAACTAAGGCCATATTGCTCTGGGATATGCGGTGGTCATCCCTGACTTTTCTGCATCCTCCGTATTTGGTGGTGACGGGCTCGAACCCCGGTCTAATCAAGAAGCGTGTGCTACGCACTGCTGCTCCTTCCCACCTGGCTACGGAGGTGCCGCCCCACATAGAAGGATTTGAAAAAGATAAAACCATATGAAGAGGTTACAGATAAGATTGTAAAGGTTACAGAGCTACTTCAGTTGATGCCAAAGACTAAAGAGTTAGAGCAAGAAGAGAAGGAATTATCTAAGGAAGAACTTATTGACTTGCAGGCAGCAATAGTGAAAGAAGAATATGCTGACAAAACTCAAGATGAACCAAATGAGGAGCCAAGACCAAATGATCACCAGAGAGATGGCAATGGCATTTTGTGAAATTGCATGGGCAATTGAGGTTTGAGAAGATGGATCCTGACAGCAAACAATTCTTAAAATTTAAGAGGATGAATGATATGCTTGCTTCGTACAAAGCAATCTACAATGAAAAGAAAAAAGCCACCATCCAGTCAACCATTAATGTTCTTTTGTAAGGTTGAGCAGCCAACGCCTTTTAAATCTGCATGGTGTACTTATCAGCTGAAGATGTCAATGATGCTGGAGAGGTAAAACTTACTGACATTATGCCTCTCCTCTTTTTCTGTAATTTTATAAATTGCACACAATTTATCCTGCTCATGAGATAAAAAAAATTGAATAAATCTATTTATATGTTCAAACATTTCTGTTTTAATCCAATCACTTCAGCAAGCACAGTTGCGCAAGTGCTGCACAAGCATGGAGGGGAAATCCCAAATCTAACTTGTGTAGCAATCCATGGAACAACCATTGCTTAAGTTGGGGAGTTCCTATAAATATTCCAATAAATAAAGCTGCTTATGAAAAATTTTTCATTAAACACCATTTTAATGGTCCTAAAAATTGTGGAAAATTGGGTCACATATCTCCCAGAAATTATTTGGATACCATTTGTGAATGGTTGGCTATCCCTGCTCTACACAATCAGATCTATTTTTACTGTTAAGAACAACTTAGGTATAAGGATTGGGCTTGTTCTATAGATCAAATTCTGTTTTTTTTTTTAAAAAGGAATTATTTTTATTAGTTCATTTACATATAAAATGTTTATACTTACTTGAAATACATCCTCTTCCTTCTTTTAGTTTTGTCAACAATTCTGGTTTTAGACTTTCAAATGCCTTATCACTAGGAGCAAAAACTGTAAAGTTGCCAGTTGGATTCTTAAGCATGTCTAACATATTGGCTTTTTGAAGTACTAAATAAAAGAGATTATTAAATTAATAAGTTATACAATTTGAAAAATAACAAGAGAAGTTTACCTCAATATAATACATTGGGTTTTTTTTCTTTCAAAAAAAAAAAGTACAAAGTTATACTGAGCACTCAGAAAACTAGACACCCAATTACAAAGAACAGCTGGCAAATCATAGGATGAAAGATTATTTAGAAGACCTTTATCCCAAACACAATCAAAGCCTTTTAAAATGTCAAGAGCAATGACTTCATTTTCAAATTTTTCATTGGCAGTATCCATACTGGCAATCATTGATCAGATGAAAGATTTCCAGATAATTTAAGAGATAGCAATTAATTGATTTCTCCATTACCTTCAAAGAGGTAAAGTAATTCTAATGGAATAGAAAGGATTTGTCACCCTTCTTAGGAACTGCCCAGATATGAACAAATTTCCAAGCAGAAGGAAAACTTTGAAATAGCAAAGTGAAACAGGAGTATGTGCAGGGGCACAGACTTTCAGAACAATTCAAGATCCTTCTAACATCCTTTTGACAGAAAACCACAAGAGGCATTGAATGCACTGTGCTGAAAACAGTTTGAAGTGATTGATTTACCAAGATCATCAATACACAAGTTGGAAGAAAAACAGGATGCTAGCAGATCAGCTCTTTCTTTAGCTAAAGCAGCAACAAAACCATCTGGTTTTAACACAGGTGGGAACAGAGATGGGCAAAAACTGCAACCAATAGCTTTGGCAAGAGACCACAATGCTCTGCTACCATTTGGACAAGTTTTCTACTCTTAGCCTGATTAATAGCTATTTCACAAAGTAAAAATAATATAAATTTAAAGTCATTTTAATTTAATCTATTTGTCAGATGTTTTTATATTACCCTCTAAACTTGTCTGAAATAGAAATAACTAGAGAGACCCTAATTGATGTCATCAATAAACTACCCAACAAAGCCACTGTAGGTCCAGATAGTTTCCCACTTTATATTATCAAAATTTGCAGCCCGTATATAGTCGACCTTCTCTTTCACCTTTTCAGACAAATCCTGCAATCTGGAATAGTTCCTTCAATTTGGAAAACCTACCATGTTAAGCCCATTCCAAAGATCAAGAAACCCAAATCTCCTAAAGACCTGTGACCAATATCCATCAGTTGTTCTTTACTCAATTTTTGAAAAAGTAATTCAACCAGCAATTGCCCAGCATTGCTTTGCCCACAGGCCCGAGTACCTGCATACCGTTCTACAAAGGAGATCAGCAACTACCAATCTTCTTGATACCCTCTTCAGAATTCAGCGCACCCTTAACAACAAATCACAGACTGATATCATATTCCTCGACATAAAATCGGCTTATGACAGAATACACCTCCCATCTCTTTTTACCATTCTGAAACACTACTTCGGCCTGGCGGATATCTTACTTCAAATTTTGAAGTCTATTTTACTTCCTAGACATCTTCTGGGACCCACAATGAATTTCAAGTAACTATTGACATCTCAAGAGACATCCCACAAGGAAGTGTACTGTCAGCTGTCCTGTTTGCAGCAGTTTTGGAGCCTTTCCTTGCTCAGAATCCGAACTTTGTCTCTTATGCCGATGATCTGAAGTTACACGTGAGCTCAGATCAGAATCATGATATCAACGAACAAGCTTCTAGGCAGATATTGAGCTTCGAAAGTTATCTTGCCACAGTTGGGCTCCATCTCAGCCCTTCCAAATCAGCACAACTGACGATAACCAAGAAGAAAGTCAAAAATGATATCCAAATCTTTGTTAGTGGGGAACCGATGCAAAAGGTGACCTCTCATACTGATCTTGGCCTCACCTGGGATGTTGGGCTCACTTTTCAGCCTCACTTTGCCAGGATGAGGTAGAAGACGTACGCTGCTCTTTGGGCAGTGCATCAAGAGCTCGTTGGTGTGCATTAACCAGTGCTGCTTGTTCGGCACATCTTGAGGTGTATTACACCGATTCCTCTCTATGCTTCAGAAATTTGGTCATCTGCCCCTGCCTCATACCTTCAGAAGTATCTCAGTTTAGAGTACTGGTTGCTTAGATGGATGAACAGGGTGGTAGGCCACCCCCTAACTATCTCCAGATCTATCCTACAAGCAAATCTGGGCACCACTCCCTGGAGACATAATCATGACAAAAAATGCCTTCACGCTTGCACGACTTATAACCAGGCGAATTGATGCTCCATCGGTATCCTCATTAATCTCTGGCCCGAGGAGAGCAAGAGGGGAGCACCCCGACTCCTGCCTCCCTCTACGTCTACGCTGTCAAACTGATTCCCTGAGGAACATGTTTCCAGCTAATTGTCTTTGGATCTTCAATAAATTTAGGATCCACCCTGATAGGTTCTGTGAAGACAAGCCCTACAGGAAGGAAATCCTCAAGAACTGCTACCAGATAATGAACTTATAATACTCACCTGCTCCTGGACATGACAGACTGGTTTTTTTTTTATATTTTGTATATTAACTGTATATTTAATCCTGTAAAAGTTTCGGGTCGAGCACGCATGTACTCTTGTTTATGGTACATTGCGTTCCTCGCACCTAGTCTGTCAATATTCATGCCCTTCTGGCACAGAGCCATCCCGGGGTGACCCAAGGTTTCTTGGGAAATAAACCGATTTAATAAATAAATAAATAAATAGTCAAGCCCCTGGCCATGGCACACACATATTATATCTTTATTGTACAATAAAGATATTCTTAATATCTTAGTTTTTTTATTATTATACAATTCTGCTTATAAAAAAAAAAAAAAAACTTAGTACAGGAACTCCAACTTATGTAATAGTATTTCACAGAACTCTACACAAGTTACAATTTTCCCATGCTTGTGCAGCATTCACAGCTGTGCTCACTGAATTGATTGAATCAAAAAAGAAAAAATGTTCAACAAACATTTAATAGAATTATTTATTCTATTTTTTTTCCTTGCACCAGAAAAATTAGAAAAGCTTGCAATTTAAAAAAAAAAAAAACAAACATTCCAAATAGCAAAACAGAGGAGATAGTAATAACATCATAAGTTTTACCTCTCCAGCATCCTTGCCAGAATTAACATCTTCAGCTGATAAGTACACCATTGCAGTGGTTGAGGGCTGTGGAGATTTAGGAGTCAGCTGCTCAACCTTACGAAAACATTAATGAATGACTGGATGGTGGCCTTTTTCTTTTCATCACATTTCTTTGTAGCAACATATCATTCACCCCTTTAACTTTTAAGAATCTTTCACTGTCAGGATACATCTCAAACCTCACCATTGCCCATGCAATTTTGCAAAATTGCCATTTCTCCAATGATGAAGCATCTCTGCTCCTCATTTCATTCATCTTGAGCTTCATCAGCATTTTCTTCTTTCGCTATCACTGCCTGCAAGTCAATAAGTTCTTTGTTAGATAATTCCTTTTTTTCTTGCTCTAACTCCACGTATTTGGCATTAACCTCCACTGAAGTAGCTCTGCAACCTTTACAATCTTATCTGTAACCTCTGCATATGATTCTTCTTTTTAAATCTTCTGAAGCCTTTTATGTGCCATGGACACATTTTCTTCCATGCACCATTTAAACAATTTTTAGTAATTTCCATCCAGGCCTTATTAAATGTTTAAGGTGTGGTAAATATTGTAAGATTTCCAAAAAAGTTTCTTAACATAAAATTCTATATAAATAATGCTTTTAAATTCAAAATAACACCCTGATCCATAGGTTCAATGAGTGAAGTCTTCTTTGGCAAGAGAAATATGACTCTTGTTCAAGTTGAAATCATCTACATGCATAGGATGTCCAGGGACATTATCTAATAAAAACAAAAAATTCTTGAAATGAACATTGCTGTCTTTACAATATTTTTCAACCTCAGGAATGAAGCAGCATTAAAACCAATCCTCAAAGAGAGATATTGTTATCCATGCTCTCTGGCTCCATTGGAAATGCACAGGTAGGATGGCTCATTGATGCCCTTAAATGCACAAGGATTTCCAGAGTGGTATTAATCTATAATCTCCCGCTGCATTAGCCCCAAGCAAGAGCGTGGTCCTATCTTTTGAAGCCTTGAAATCTGGCAATGTATGTTCCATCCAGCATTTTTTCAAATACAGAGCACTCTTCAGTGTTAAAAATTAGATATGTTAAATAACCTAACCACCTTCATCAATAATTTTTCCTAACACATCACAATTTCTCTGCAGCTGCAGAATCTGCACTGTCAACTTCACCGCATACTTTAATGTCTAGGAAACTAGCACAATGCTTGAACCTATTAAACCACCCATTGCTTGCCACAAACTTTGCTTGGGGTTCACCATACTTATCCTTAATATCTTTATAAGTACTTCTTGCTTTTGCTTCAATGGCCATTGGACTCAGGGGCACTAGCTTCTGAATCCGATTTTCCATCCATATTATTATTAACAACTTTTCCATCTTCAATATAGCACCTGAATGCTGTTTTTTTAATCTGTTGTTCTTAAATGCATTGATCTTTTAACATGTTCTTTTAAATGCACACTGTCCTTTAAAATAGTATTCACTGTTCAAGCAGCAAGAGCTAATTCCCTTGCAATAGATGGCAAACTTTGTCCTGCTTCATAATCATTTTCATTTCAAAATCAATTTTGATTCATTTCCTAGCATTGCTGGCACTTGCACTTTCCATTGCTCCTTTCTCTTCATCATTGTAATACATAAATAGGAATCAAGAGAAGTTTCCAAAAATTTGTTTTTTTATATGATTGAAAATTTCAGTGAAGGGGAACACATCACCATAATAGCATAAAACCCACAGAATTCCAGTTATCAGGATTATTGCAGATGCACTAACAGAAAAGCCCAATAAACCAGAAAGTGCAAATTGTTTTTGTTGTTTTTCATTCATGACCTCCAGAAAAATATCACAAAGTCAGTCAAAATTGATTCTTATAATGGGAACATATGATAACAATGAAAGTGTAGTGCAAGTTACATTATAAATATGACCTTTGAGAGATAAATAGCTTAGTAAAATAACAAAATTCAGCTTCCAAGGACTTGAAACGAATTACAAAAAAAAAAAAAAACACCACCTTATTGGGTTCACATTAGGATGTTTTCACGATACCTCCATTTATTCCTACAGGATGCAAAATACATTTTTTTAACTTAGTTGAATTTGCATAAGTCAAGTATTACTTAAGTCAGAGTTCCTGTACTAGAAGTATTCTATAATATAAGATTTCAGAAAATCTAGGTTGGAAACCGCTGCTCTACAGCATTCAACAGGTACATCAAGACATCCCTAAACAGGCCATATCCAGCTGCATCCCATCATAGTGGCACACAGAGCCATTGTGACAAGAACACAGTTGAAAGAGTTCCACAGATTTTTATCACCGTGAAATGGCTTCCCATTCACCAGACAAGAACCCTGGGGTGTGGAAAGGCCCATTCGAGCTTTAGATCCTCCACCTACGATTGCAACAGAATTATGAATAGCAGTGTAGTAAGAATGAATGGACATATCTGCTGAACACTTTCATGATGTAATGGACAATGCCTCACCTTACCTTGTCACTCCCCTTATCCAAGCAAAAGTTGCACCTACACATTATGAGATAGCTATACCATGATTTCAGTACCACTCAGTGTAATTTGTATTTTATTATTTTTTTTTGCCAGCACAGCAAAAGTCTGTGGCTTCCTTATACTATACGGCAAATAGTATACAGAACATAAATTTAAACCAAGGGTTAATGGTTGTAGGACATGCAGAAGTTTGCCTTTAGCCAGTAGGTGAATAATTATAGAAACCAACTTGCTAAAAAGTGGATACTTTAAATAAATTCAAGAAATAACTACAAGTTCTGGGAATGGATGAGCTGTATAGTTCCCCCCCCCCCAGCTTATACAATATCAAAAATTACTTTCTTGGATCATTTCCAATTAATTTTTTTTTTTTTTGGCTGATGCTACATAAGCTCATATGCTTGCATCACATGCCTCAATTACTATTAATCTTTTCAATAACAATAAAAAAAATTTACAAGCATCTGCAAACAATTGACACATACTTCCTTTCAAAATAGAAAACTCCTGATTTCTAGCAATCATATCAGCAACTGTTGCAGTTGGAAAGGGAAGCACCTGGTCTAGAAGATGAACCACCCCATTTGTAGCATAGTTATTGGCAGATGTAACACGTACACAGTTTGCTGTAGTAACCTGAAAATAAAGAAGTCTTTAACTGATGCCTATAAGCAACATACCACACAATCATTTTCTCAGACACAACAGCACTCAAGTTGCAAATACAATGGCCATTCAATACATTAACTACCTACCTATGAAATTGAGGCCAAAAATATTTTATTTTTCAATGTAAATAAAAAAAAAAAAAAAAAAAAAAAATTTGGCCTCTGAAAACTCTTAAGTTTAAGAGTAGGGATGTATATGACTCCCATTGACAATGTACAAAATTCCCTTACCATACCATGCACATGTTACATTTTGTTGGCAATGACAAAATACCAGACAAATAAAATTCTCCTGCCTATCAAAGAATGAAGAAACAGTAAAGCAACATCCAAATTTTTCTTGATGTGTCAAAACAGGAAAGAGTTTTACAAGTCAGGCAGACTATCTGAATGGCAAGGTGGATAACCAAGCTCTGTAAAAAGTCATTCTCTCACTGGAGCAGCAGCATGACTAGTGCAATGTCCTGAAAAAGCAGCACAACTCAGAAAAGTCTTCCATAGCATACTTTTCCTTTATGAAATCCCTTAGATTTAACAGTAGGGATGCATAAGACTTCTAGTGACAATCTACTTTTCTTCCAAATAGCAAATGTACAAAATTCCCTTAGCATCTCATAAAAAGTGCCCATAATCTTGCCAACTAAGGTTGGTGTCCAAAATTTTTTGGTTGGGTGGGAGCAAACCCTTGCACTTCCATGCATTAATCCTTGCTTTATCTCAGAATCCCAGTGATCAGCCCAACTTTTGCCACCTGTAAACAATTCTGCAAGTCAGTTTCAAGATGCCTTCCATAGAGCTGCAAATGCTCTCACTGTACACTAAATTGATTTGGCACAGACAGTGGTCAGAAATCTGAGGACTGATCTTAGTGCAGAGTGACCAAACATTCATGGAAAATAGTTACTATTCCCTCAGATATAGGACACCTTTAAATATGTCATTCAGCACAAAGGTTTCCACAACTTCTTACATTTCTGGAGTGGTTACTGTCACAGGCCTTCCTGGACCTGACTAGTCTTCAATGGATTACCCAACTTAAATTGTTTTGACCAGAACTTCACCTAATACTCTACAGATGCACACAGCCACCATCCTTCCACAAATACTCTTTCAACCATTTCCTTCCTTGGACAGAAATTCAGTTTCTGAACAATATATGCCAATTTCAGCAAATCAATTTCATACAGGTGTCTTCCTTCTTTCTGCTATAGCAGGACACCTAAAAACACAGTAGAAACAATTAGTATGATTCAAGATAAGATATTTGAATGACTTGTTCTTATATAACTATGGAAAGTACCTTAGATAGGTAATTTATCGAATGCCCTCGTATAAAACTTAAAACATTCTAAAAAATAATGTTATACAAAGTTGTCCTCGTGCAATTAACCAAAAACAGCAACTTTATTAAATTAGACTCTTATGAAAAAAATATTCCACAAAAACCATAGTTAACTTGAGTAAATGCCAACAAGCCCTACAATTACTTAATTGTAGCTACCCTAAATTATCATGCTTTTTTTTGTTTTTTTTTTTTTTAACTCTTACTAAAATTTGTAATCAAAAATTGAGGCGCAAAGCTTACGATGTGACCAATAACCACACTGACTTTAAAAACCTTCCAACAGAAACCTGCCTACACAGTTCACACCACAGAATACAGTAAATTCAAAAATATGCCATTGGCTTCCATCACACATTGCCTCTCATAAAATTTACTGTTATGCCACTTACTCTAAATAATACTAGAATTCAGAAAAATTACATTAATAATTTATTGTACTAGACATTCTACTACAAAAGTTAAACACTCGCAACACCATGCACAATGGCTTCTTATAGATTCACCAAGACTTGCTTTGTGCATTCCAGACTTCTTTGCATATAATGACAATTCAAAAAAAAAAAAAGGTTTTTTGAATATTTAAATCAAAAATAGCACATTGATATTTTTACTAATATTTAACATGGAAGTCATCAACATAATAACCAAAGTTCATCTTGGGTATTATCACACACTATTAACTGATACAGTACTAGCCTTTTCACATGATACAACTTGCCTTCAATAGTACTTCACATTTTTTGCCCCCCGTTTAGATATACAAGGGGGTTCACTACCAGTGCGACAAACTTGCAGGAGGCACAAAGACGAATCTGAATCACATAGCATTGCAGGGTCCGAAATGCCTTTGTCATGCGGTAAACGACGTTGAACGGGAGGTCGCGTGAACAGCGATCCCGATGGAAGTCAGCATTTCCAAACCATTTCGGTTGAAGAAACCAAGTAGCAAAAGTCCTCCGGAGTGGATAATCCGCAGGCTCCAATGATTGGACGCATTGCAGATGGTATGAACTCATTTGGTTTGTTGACAGTATCCTCCATACAGTGGATTGGGAAATACCCAATCGTTGGCCTATCACTCAAGTACTCTTACTCTGATTGCCTTCTGCAATACGTAGGACATTCTCCTCATTGTCTAGCGTCCTTGTCGTTCGCTCTCGATTCATGGTACCTCTCGTGAAACAACCAGTCTCGCGTAACCTTCTGTGCACACGCGCGAAAATCGTATGATGAGGAGCACGCCTGTGCGGGAACCGTTCCTGGTACAAGCGCAGAGCGGCACGCCCGTTACAGTCCGCAGCTCCATACGCAAGGTGCATGTTGGCCAGTTCAACGTTTGAATACTCGTCCATCCTACTGCCTCGGGAACCAGTTTGCAAATGCTGACTTCCAGTGGGATCACTGTTCACGCGACCTCCCGTTCAACGTCCTCTACCGCATGAAGGCATTTCGGACCCTGCAATGCTATGTGATTCCAATTTGTCTTTGTGCCCCCTACACCTCCTGCAAGTTTGTCGCACTGGTAGTGAATCACCCTGTAGACAACTCAATCTCACTTTGTCTACAAATTAGAATAAAAACATTCCATCTACAAGTACCAAATGCATTAAGAGAACCCATCAGATTGGTACCTGCTCAAATCAACTTTGAACATTTGCAAACATTCCAAAATTTAGTTACTACATAAATTAGGAATTTCCAAGGAAAAAAAAAAAGTAAATATCAGCTCAAAATCACCTAGAACTGAAAAATTTGGTATCAAAACCAGTTTGTAGGTAAGCCAACATAAGTACTTTAACATTATAAAATAAATAATTTTAGCATAGGGGGGGAAAAGCAATTCAAAGTTATCTAACAATTATTTGACTGCTCAACCAAGGTATTTTCACACCTCAGGCAGAAAGATTTTTGCCACCCTCTTTACTAAATTTTCATGATTTGTAACATTTGGCATGCCAGGCAAGGGCCAGCACCAATTTGACTACTCTTTCTCTTCTGCAACTGAAATATTAGTGGTCCCAGAGACATTATTCCAGACATTGAGAACTGGCAACAATTTAAAATTGTTCATATTTCTGAATTTATGGATATTCCTTTTCTCATCTCCAAGAAAGATTTGTTAACAGCCCTTTCAAATAGCTTTTACAAGAAAAAATTTTTCCAAAAAGACAATTCAAAAGTGGGGCATGGGGCATCTTTGAATTCCTTCACTCAGTCCTTTTACCTCATAAGGGCCAGGTTAAAATATACCTATTTTAACTATTCTTTACTACAAACACTGAAGTACATGAATATTCAGAAAGATTTGCTTCCATTTTCTCACAATTTAAGGTAAGCTACTTTTAATTTATTAAAAGTAGCTTTTTACATTTTACTTTAAATAAAGACATAACCAGCTCCATTTTAATAATAATCCATGATCAATTACTACTTCCAGTATAACATAAAAAAAAAAAAAAAAAAAAAATGCAAATTGGATAAATTAAATGGCTTAGTAACAGAAATACTCACAAAAACAAAACATGGAGGAATGCAGTGCCTGACAAAGAAAAAATAAAAGAATCCCTAAATAAGTTAAACTCATATACCTTTGACTAAAAATATTCCAACTAATGATACAATATTTTCAATTGGTTTCAGTTTACCAAAAGGTGAAAGATTAGACCTTGCACATGCCAATGCCACACAATCTAAACCATTTTCTTAATTACAAGGAGTATACAAATAGGCATTCTTACATCAATTATAGCTTACAACTGTTATTTCAACAAAAAAAAAAAAAAAAAATTAAATGCATTTCTCAGACACCACACAACCACCCATGTTCCATTTATGGGAACAAAATATTCACAAATAAAAATCTCCCAAGAAGGATTTTTCATATGCTACAAAAAAAAAAAAAAAAAAAAAAAAATCCAAAATCAAACCATGAATAGTTCATTATATTAAACATACCTTTTCTGGAATATGATATTTATTGACACGAATTCCTGAATTCCCATTAATAGAGATTAGCACTTCTTCATCAAATAAGTCACCTGACTTTAGTAACCCTTGTACAAAATGACCAGCAACAATTGAACCAATGTCAGTACTACGAACAATTCTACCCTGAGGAATTTCATTCTGTTTAGCACAAAAAGAAACATTAACATTTCATTATATGGAACTGACACCTAAATTAACTTAATCACAGATTACAATGATTCTCCTAACTCAAGATTTTATTTATTTATATATTTTTTAAATATGCAGCTCAATTCTACAAGACTTATGCACATTTTAAATTTATTATGCAGTTAGAATTATGATTGAAGAAAGTCTGCTAAAAGGGAAAATGTTGGTATAATATATTTAAGATTAACTCAGGATGTTAAAACAGAAGTAAAATTTACCCAATATTTTATTCTTTAATATTACCAGCTTAAGTCAGAGGCCCAATCTGCACAATTGTGTAAAGTACTATAATACACTTCAGTGTACAGTTCAAGCCCATGTGACTGCACCCAGCACTCAAATTTTATTGAAAGAATTTACTTATGCAGGTATAATGCACACATCATTTCTACTACCAAGGTAGTTTTAAATGCATCATTTTAATTAAATCTCATTGTGTAAACTCCTTCACAACCAGTTGCCATGGTATTGCACTATCTCAAATAAGTAATGCTTCACCTATGGAGAAAGATTATTCTCAGCAAATACCAACACCACCCAGATGGCACTGTTTCAAGGCTTTTTGGCTCTTCAGTGGGTGGCAACACATTGTGAAGGTATAACTACCTTGGTAGTAAAATTGTGTGCATTACCCAAAAATATCTTTCAGATAAAACCATGCACACATCTCTCATATTGTAGAGGTTGTAGTTCTTAACTGGGTTGTCACTATGGCAACAACCAAATACCTACCCACTCACCAAAAAGCCTTCGAACTGTGCCATCTGAGTGGTGGTATCCACCAAGAATAAATCTTTTCCACAGGTGAAGCATTACTTATTTTAGTGCCATACCATGCCAACTTGTCAAGATATTCATAATATGAAATAAAATCAAATGATGCATTAAAACTACCTTGGTAGTAGAAATGATGTGTGTATTACTCATGCACAAGTAAAAACTCCTTCATACTCTTAGGCATTTTAGTCAAGAAATATCTTTAACAATTGTCAGAATAACCAACTAATCTCCTGACCTACTTGGCATGAAAAATAAAACCACTTTATTACTCAAACCTGGACATCAAGTAACAAATGTCAAAGATCAGCTATCCAATCTCCAAGAACAGATTTTAAAAAAAAAACACAATACACACCACACTATATATATTTTTAAATCAGAACAGAACACACTTATGCCCAAGAGAGAATAATAATACATCAATTTTTTACAAAAACACAAGACAGAACATGGGGGGGGGGGAATTAAACTTGGGCTACACAACTAACAATAAAATTAAAGATTTTATTATTGAATAGACCATCTTTCCATTTGATCATCCAGGCATGAAAACTACCCATGATCTACTGAAATAAGTGAATCCACAATTTCACACAGAATATTTTTAAAAAAAATAAACCTACAACTACTTGAAATCAAAACTATTTTGAACATTAGCCTTCAAACATAACATTCAATCCACTGCAAGTATTTCAAAAAGGCAACTTTTTTAATATGCTCTTCTGCAGTACATCAGCTATAGCTTTTTCACCACCACATTTCTAACAACATTTGTTCTTTTGGCTCACATTTTAGATTGAAATATGCCACCAAGAACTGGATGTCAAGACATTACTGGGGATTAACAATTCATTTTCATGATATAAATTTCTTTAATTAGTACTAAGGCACTTCAGCAATAATCACCAGTCACAATTTAGTTTTGTGACGCCCAACATTCCATGAAATTAAGTGACTCAACATAACATTTCCAGCAGGAATCTTTCACCTCTTCCTTCTCACCTTGCCATCCTTTTAATAGCTTCAACCAATTAGATAACATAAGCTCCATGCATCGCTAACACTTTCACAGAAAGTAATTCATACATTACTTTGAATGAAATATCATTGCCACCTATCATAACAAAAAAACTTTGCTTTCTATGTTATAAAAAAGACTTATAACATAGAAAGCCTTCACTTTAAAGAAGTGAAAAGAACCATTTATTGCAAAATAAAAAATTTTTTTTTTGAAATCCCATCATACCCCAAAGTTGATCAACCAGGTTACTAAGGCCAATATTTCTGATAATTCACTGCACTAAGGCAAAGTTTATCCTTTCACTTCAACAAAAAACACCCAAAAAGCCATGGCAAAGAATCAGAAATCTCACTCAGAACCAGGTTTAATCCCTCTTACTGAGGGGACCAAAATGCAGAAATACATGGAATCCTTAAATTTCTCTTCAAACCCTGCAACATTGTTTACTGATATATTTTTCAGTAGTTACAAATGTTGCTTTACCACTTTCCCCATACAGAGTATACTATGGCACAAGCTTTCAATTACACACTTAAAATTCTTTGTATACATACCCTACTAGTATTTTATAATAATAACCCATAGTATTTTATAATAATAACCCATGGTCTAAAATGAGACCACTACTTTTAAAATTTAAATGCAACCAAAGAATATAGCTCATACCATAAAATGGTCACAATTACTCCAAGTCTTTTACTTAGAAAAGACTCAATAAAATTTGTGGTTGACACATAACCTAGCCCTTCGTATTATGAAGATATTACCAGGATTTGCATCACCATGACTTCCCATAGGTTTGAATAATACTACTTCATGTCCCATACTGATTAAAATAGAGAAAAATATATATATTTTTTCATATAGCCCACAAAAAAAACAGCAGATGAACAACCTTAATTACACTGTTCTCCAATTGTGGATGTCCTGGATTCAACTATAAATGCTACTCTTTATAATCATGCATGAGCACAAATGTCAGAAGAATTTATAATTAGTCAGCCAACAAAAATAGCATATCATATTACCACATTAAACTCAAGTTTAATCATTACTTTGCCATAAGTCTGCAGCTCATGGCAAAGACTCAACAGTAGAATAGAAGCACTTGCTTGGAGAAGTCTATTCAAATCTGCCCATAAATACACCAATGCAGACAACCTGTCACACTTTAATTATCATTATACTGAAACAACCATCTTTATATACTAATTATTATCTCCTGCACACTTTTAAAGATAATTCTTTTATAGTTTATTTAGTGGAATGGAATGCTCCACTTCCATTTTCAGATTGCTATCAGACTATAAAATTTCAGTAATAGTCCATTGTTCATGAATCAAAGAAGTAACTATCTACACACAGCAAAGGATTATGCAGAAAAGAAATTTTTTAATCATAAATTACTTGATTTTTCTCAAAAATTCACTTATATATATATATATATATATATATATATATATAAATAACCATAGAAATAAATTAGAATAAGAATTAAAAATAATGCCAGCAGTATGGCAAGACAAGAGCGAAAATAACCAAGATTAAACATAACGATAAACCAACAGGGAGGGAAGAGAGGGGTAACAAGAGTAAAAATATTGCAGCAGAAAACTAAGATAATTTAGAGTATCTAAATGTAAAGATAAAATAATAATTTATTAAATTTTGAAAGCCAATTAAATAGAAATTTAATGGCACCCCCCCCCTGACAGGTACCAGGTCCAAATTTATGTGAAATTTCACTAACAGAGATGTAAACCACTACAATAAAATAAAACAAAAATAGACTGACCATTACACCCATCTCAACAGAGGACCAATAATGTGAATTAGTGAATCTCTGCATTTCGATCGCTAGACAAATCACCGCAAAGGCAAGTCAATTGAAAGATCAGTCTGCCACCCAATTCACAGATCGAACCGCCAGTGCAGAGGACTTGAGCAGTGGTCCTGATGCAGCAAAAATTAAAAAATAGAACAGATACAAGCACTTCAATGCAAAGCCACACTACTGAAAAAAGTAATCTCAACTAGATTATATAGACGATTAATGAACTATGGATGGATATATATCTCACACACCATCTCATTCCTGCAAATACAAGAGATTAACAATATCATTTTGTTTTACAAATATATGACAAACCCAATTAATACTGGCTCCTTGTACAATCCAATAAACAAGGGGGAAGAAAGAAAAGAAAAAAGCTTTACTTCTAATCTTAACATTAGAATATTAATCCAAAAAAAAAAAAAAAAAAAATTTGTCAGGGTATCTAAAATATATATACCTACATTTTCATTGTCATCTTCAAAATCCATAACAGCATCATTAGTTGGACAAAAAACAGTCAGATTCTCATTTTTCATCTTTTCACCAAGACCAATAGATGATGCAAGATCAGCAAACCTATTTGCACCCAAATCTTTCATTGTCTGAACCAGATCTTTCAAGTCAACTACAAATAGAAATTTAAGACATGTGAACCTTCCTTACCAAATTTTATATACCCACTATTTTATTAAATAGTAAGTGTAGGGTCACTCTGATTTTTTTTTTTTTTTTTTTTTTGCTGATGCAGCATAAGCTTCAGGCTTCCTTGCACCATATGGCTAATAATATACAGAGAAGGGCAACAATCCAGATTTTGCAGTCTTCGATCATTTTATTTCAACCTTGGCTGAAATCTCACTACAATTCAGCCAGGAAGTGCTTCAGAGTTACTGCCAGGAATTTTGCTAGTAAGAAAAAGGAGGCAATTATCCCTTTCTGTAAGACAATGGTCAGGCCACACCTTGAGTCTGCAGGCCTCATTTTAAGAAGAATGTAGAGTTGCTTGATTTTGTACAGAGAAGGGCAACAAGAAATGCTAAATTTCTGCAAATTGCAGCTGCTGGAGACTAGGCAGACTGATTGAGGTGTATAAGGCCTTGAATGAGTTGAACACTCCGAATTCTGATGGGATGCTTCCACTTGCTCAGTTTATGAACCTGATGGGGCATAAATTCAAATTGAGGAAAGACAGTTATAGAATTTGCATGAGTAAAGGTACATGATGCAAGAAAGAAAGCTTATATAGTATCAGCCAAAAAATAAAACAAATCAAATTTTACCCATCCACCCACTCCAAATGTTTGTCTAATTCTGCCTTCAATCTATCAACTTGTACAACGACAGAAGTTTGTTACAGCAATCAATCACATGCTGGCTAAAGCCAAAACTTCCACACATCTATCCTACAACTGTCTTTCCTCAATTTGAATTTATGCCCTCTCAGACAATTATTCTAGGCATAATGAATAAATGTTAAATATGTAATGAATAGATGTGCAGAAATTTGCCTTTAGCCAGCAGGTGGTTAATTTCAAAAACCAACTTTTAGAGGGAATGGATGCACAAAATTGATATGTAGCACTGATGCTACATAACACTTGCATCATATGCCTCCATTACTACTAATGGATGACAACAAAGATGATTAACCAAATATAAAAAGGTTACCTTCAATTACTTATGGCCTATTCAGAGAATAGGTTTTTGCATATCATCATCATGTACTACTTGATTCAATCCCAGAGTACAGTTGCCACTCATGAGCTTAGATTCTAGACAGAGTACCAAACTAAGATTGTTCTTTCAAGAACAATCTGGCTGAACAACAACCAAGGCTGTCATACCAAAACTTGACCTTTTCACAGGTGCTTGGGCTTCTTTCACTTTGTGAAAAGTGAAGAGAGTTGTCAATGCCTACACATCCACCATAGTGCTGCTTGGGTGGTGACACCAATTGACTAATGGCAAAAACCATTTGCAGTAAGGGACAGGCAGCTTGTCATGGAGAATTTCACAATATACAATTTTGTAAGATGTACAATACAGAGCTCTTAGGTTTGTTTTTAAAAACTGCACATTTGAATGCATTAACTTAAATCAAATATTAAAAAGCAAATTAAAGTTTTAAAATTTCCTAATGTTCAACACTGGCTCTAGATGCACCAGTTTAAAAATTTTCTTCAAACTCAGTAAATTTATTATAGTTGTTAGGCTAAAAAAAAGTCACTGTATTAAATGTATATAATTAAATCATGGCATTCTAACAACAAAGGCAGTGAAAAGTGGTTTATAAAAACGTTTACATACATTAATCCTGCATGTCACCAAATACTAGAATTTTAGTTACTAATATTTATTATTTCCAAATTCTAGTTATCCAATTCATTAGTTCAAACTGTCAAATAAACACAGTCTGAAACTAGCTCAGCTGATCATTGGCATATGATGCAAGAAAGCAAGCTTATGCAGCATCAGCCAAAAAAAAAAACACAACACCACTCCCATTTCACCCCTCCGTTCATTCAAAATACCTGTCCAGCTGAGCCTTAAATTTATTTAGGCTATCAACTTCCACAACAAGAGGTGGAAGTCTGTTCCACCAACCAACTACCTAAAGGCAAATTTCCTCACATCTATCCTACATCTGTCTTTCCTCAATTTGAATTTATGCCCTCTCAGGTGATTATTCTGAGCAAGAGGAAGAATCCCATCAGCATTGAGCATGCTCAAACCATTCAAGGCTTTATACACCTCTGTTAGATCACCTCGCCAGTGCCTAGTCTCCAGACACTGGAATTTGCAAAACTAAAGTCTTTTTTTCATAAAAGCAACCCTTTGTTCCATTCACTAATCTTGTTGCCCTTCTCTGTACTTTAGCATTAGCAGAGGCATTTGATGCAAGAAAGCAAGCTTATGCAGCATCAGCCAAAAAAAAAAAGTAAAATAAATATATAAAAAATAACCACTTCCACTTCACCCCTCTGTTCGTTCGAAATATCTGTCCAGCTGAGCCTTAAACTTATTTAGGCTATCAACTTCCACGACAAGGGATGGAAGTTTGTTCCACCTACCAACCACCCGCTGGCTAAAGGCAAATTTCCGCACATCTATCCTAACATCTGTCTTTCCTCAATTTAAATTTATGCCCTCTCAGGTGATTATTCTGAGCAAGAGAAAGAATCCCATCAGCATTGAGCATGCTCAAACCATTCAAGGCTTTGTACACCTCTATCAGATCACCTCGCCTTTCTTCATAAGAACACCCCTTTGTTCCATTCACTAATCTTGTTGCCCTTCTCTGTACTCGTTCCAGCAGCTCTACATCCTTCTTGAAATGAGGCCTCCAGGCCTGTATACAGTACTCTAGGTGTGGCCTGACCATTGCCTTATACAAGGGAATAATCACCTCCTTATCCCTGCTAGAAAAATTCCTATATATCATTGACAATACACCATGAGCTACTCTTGCAGCCCGTCTGCACTGCTCAGAGAACTTCATATCTGCCTGCACAACCACCCCCAGGTCCCTTTCATTCTCTACCACTGTCAATGTAGTACCACAGAGTTGATAAGTTGCTCTGGGGTTGCTGTTTCCCATATGTAGTACTTTGCATTTGTCAATGTTAAACTTCATTTGCCACCTCTCAGCCCATCTGCTCAACCTTTCCAGATCCTGTTGCAGCAGCATAGTGTCAGTAGTGTCCTTGACAACACTGCCAACCTTCATATCGTCTGCAAACTTGGACATTAAGCTTGATATACCATCATCAATATCATTTATAAATACAGAAAACAATAAAGGACCCAATACTGAACTCTGAGGGACTCCACTAATAACATTAGTCCACAATGAGCAGTGTCCATTGATTACCACTCTCTTTTCTTCTCCCCCTCAACCACCCCTTTATCCATAGCAGCAATTTGCCTCCAATGCCACACTGCTCCAATTTGTGCAGCAGTCTCCCATGTGCAACAGTATCAAAAGCCTTTCTAAGATCCAAGTATACAATATCAAAGTTATTCCCTACATCCAGTTCTTTCGTGACTGCATCATAGTATCCAATCAAATTGGTCAGGCAAGACTTCCCCTTAACAAAACCATGCTGTGTCCGAGCTATAACTGAAGTCTTGTCTAGATGATCCTGCAATGCTTCTTTAACCAGTGCCTCCATTAATTTTCCGGGAACAGAAGTTAAACTCACAGGTCTATAATTACTTGTGTCAGCCTTTGATTCTCCTTTGTGAATTGGGGTCACATTTGCACATCTCCAGTCCATGGGTACCTCCCCTGAGTCCAAGGAAGCTCTCATAATTATGGCTAAGGGTTTGCTTACTTCCTTTGCTGCCTCCTTTAATATAACTGGATAGATCCCATCCACCCCAGGTGCCTTTCTTGTGTTTATCTTCAACAATTTCTCCTCCACTTTACTCTCAGTTATTACAAGATTCTCTAGCTTACTGCCAGAGTTGAATACACCTCTGGCATTCCCCTCGCTGAATAACTCCTCATGTGTGAATGAGGATGCAAAATATTCATTTAGTTTGTTAGCTACCTGAGCAGGATCATCAACAGTTGACCCATCAATATCAAGTGGACCAATCTGATTCATCCCCTTCCTTCTAGAGTTTACATAACTAAAGAACTCTGCTGTTTTTCTTCGCATCCCTTACCAAGGATTTCTCATAATCTGCCTTCGCCTGCCTAACCTTTGTAACTTGGTTACAGATCAACTTGTATCTATCATAGGCTTCTGTGTCACGTGTTAATTTTTTATGTATCCCATGCATTTTTCTTCTCTGCCATATGCCTCATTAGTTCATCTGACATCCATTTAGGCCTAAACCTTGAACTATTTCTTAGTTGGTATGTAAAGCCTAGTAGCTTCCAAGATAAGTTCTTGGAATGCTTCCCATTTTGAATTTGCTGTTGGTAACATCATCAGTTGATCCCACTGTATAGAATTTAAATACTGTCTCAGTCCATCGTAGTCGCCTTTACAAAAGCAATACCCCTTCCCTTTACCCCTAATGGTAGTTACCTCTGAGTAAATCCCATTTCAGAACACTGTGATCACTGCCACCTAGTGGTTCATTTATCTGCAGATTCTTAATGCATGAAGAATCACTACTGATAATCAAATCAAGAGTATTACTCCCTCTAGTTGCCTCCCAAACATGCTGATGTAGAAAACAATCATCCAATAAATCCACAAAAGCCTTGCTAGTGTGCGAGTGACCAGCCCCCAAATTCCAGTCAATATCTGGGAAATTAAAATCCCCCATTATAAGACTGATTTACTGGCCCACTATTTCTCTGTACAGTTTATTATACTCATCAGAGTCATTAGGCCTATAGCACACTCCTACTCTCAATACTTGTTCCAGCAGCTCTACATCCTTCTTGAAATGAGGCCTCCAGACCTGTATACAGTACTCAAGGTGTGGCCTGACCATTGCCTTATACAAGGGAATAATCACCTCCTTATCCCTGCTAGAAAAATTTCTGTATATCATTGAAAAGACCATGAGCTACTCTTGCAGTCCATCTGCACTGCTCAGTTAAAACTTCATATCTGCCTGCACGATCACCCCCCAGGTCCTTTTCATTCTCTACCACTGTCAGTGTAGTACCACAGAGTTGATACATTTCTCTGGGGTTACTATTTCCCCATATGTAGTACTTTACATTTGCCAATGTTAAACTTCATTTGCCACCTTTCAGCCCATCTGCTCAACCTTTTCAGATCCTGTTGCAGCAGCATAGCGTCAGTAGCATCCTTAACAACCCTGCCGACCTTTGTATCGTTTGCAAACTTGGACTTTAAGCTTGATATACCATCATCAATATTATTTATAAAATACAGAAAACAACAATGGACCCAACACTGAACCCCGAGGGACCCACTAATAACATTAGTCCACGATGAGCAGTGTCCATTGATTACCACTCTGTCTTCTCCCCCCACCTCAACCATCCCTTTATCCATAGCAGCAATTTGCCTCCAATGCCACACTGTTCCAATTTGTACAGCAGTCTTGCATGTGCAACAGTATCAAAAGCCTTCTAAGATCCAAATATATAATAAAGTTATTCCCTGCATCCAGTTCTTTTGTGACTGCATCATAGTATCCAATCAAATTGGTCAGGCAAGACTTTCCTTTAACGAAGCCATGCTGTGTCCGAGCTATAACTGAAGTTATGTCTAGATGATCCTGCAGTGCTTCTTTACCCATTAATGCACTCCATTAATTTTCCTGGAACAGAAGTTAAACTCACAGGTCTATAATTACTTGTGTCAGCCTTTGATCCTCCTTTGTGAATTGGGATCACATTTGCACATCTCCACTCTATGGGTACCTCCCCTGAGTCCAAAGAAGCTCTCATAATTATGGCCAAGGGTCTGCTGACTTCCTTTGCTGCCTCCTTTAATATAACTGAATAGATCCCATCCACCCCGGGTGCCTTTTTTTGTTTATCCTCCACTTTCCAATCAGTTACTACAAAATCATCTAGCTCACTTCACCTCTGGCATTCCCCTTCCTGAAGGAAGGACTCCCCATGTGTGAATGTAGATGCGAAATACTTGTTTAGTTTGTTAGCCACCTGGGCAGGATTATCAGCAGTTGAACCATCAATATCCAGTGTACCAATCTGATTCATCCCTTTCCTTTTAGAGTTTACATAGGTAAAGAACTCTTTTCTGTTTTTCTTTGCATCCTTTGCAAAGGATTTCTCATAATCTGCCTAATCCAAATCTCCTTTGTCACTTGGTTACAGACCAGCTTATATCTATCATAGGCTTCCATGTTACCCATTAATTTAAATGTATCCCATGCATTTTTCTTCTCTGCCATATGCCTCATTAGTTCATCTGACATCCATTTAGGCCTAAACCTTGAACTATTTCTTAGTTGGTATGTAAAGCCTAGTAGCTTCCAAGATAAGTTCTTGGAATGCTTCCCATTTTGAATTTGCTGTTGGTAACATCATCAGTTGGTCCCACTGTATAGAATTTAAATACAGTTTCAGACCATCGTAGTTGCCTTTACGAAAGCAAAAACCCTTCCCTTTACCCCTGATGGTAGTTACCTCTTTGAGTAAATCCCACTTCAGCACACTGCGCTCACTGCCACCTAGTGGTTCCTTTATCTGCAGATTCTTAATGCATGAAGAATTACTATTGATTATCAGATCAAGAGTATTACTCCCTCTAGTTGTCTCCCAAACATGCTGATGTAGAAAACAATCATCCAATAAATCCACAAAAGTCTTGTAGTGTGTGAGTGACCAACACAAATTCCAGTCAATATCTGGGAAATTAAAATACCCCAATTATAAGACTGATTTACTGGCCCACTATTTTCCTGTACAGTTTCTTATTATACTCATCAGAGTCATTAGGCTTGTAGCACACTCCCAATTTTGATCTCCAATGCTTATGGTTTGGTTTTTTTAGGAGCATTAGCAACTAAGGCCATATTGCTCCGGTGCGGTGGTCATTCCCTGACCTTTCTGCATCCTCCGTATTTGGTGGTGACGGGCTCGAACCCCGGTCTAATCAAGAAGCGTGTGCTACGCACTGCTGCTCCTTCCCACCTGGCTACGGAGGCGCCCCAATGCTTATGTCACACCAAACTGACTTGACACTGCACTGTCCAGCAATGTTGACTGGCTTCACCTCTTTGGATTTTATGCGTTTCTTAACTAATAGCATAACCCCTCCTCCCTTCCTATACACATGGTACTCTCCAAATTCCAGTTCTGCATTCCTTATATCTGTGTGACACCAAGTCTGATATCCCAACAATATCTGCCTTTGATGTTTTGAGCAATACCTCAAATTCATTTACTAAACGCTTAGCCTTGGTGTACATGCGAGTATACATGCACGTGTTCCTATTCTTAGCTACCCTAACACAACCCATGTGTTTACTTATACCGCAATGACTCCCAGCAGTCTCTGAAATACCCTGCATCATGTTTTCCAGGCTGCTGCTTATTCCGATAGAAGCAGTGCAAGAATCATTTTCACCTCTACCAGTGGCTACTGTTAATCTATTAGTCCTTGTATCCCAAGCTAGCAGTTTTCCAACCCACCTAATCAACCTGATTTGTGTATTCTTTTTAAAATATGCAAAAAATTCTGTTTTGATAGGTGGCTTACTTAATAGAAGCTTGGATAACTAACATCGTTTAGGTAACATTTGTGAATAAAAAAAATTATTAAAAAAAAAAAACAACCTCATGTTTTGTGCTTTATTAGATAAAGCAGATTTTAAGTCTCAATGATATCTGCATTGACATTCTCCTGAATAGAATTCAAATGCAACTTAATATAATTAAGTTTATTCTGACTCATGATATATTAAGTTACGTTTAATAACAATCATTTCTTAATATTTAAATTCCAGAATAATTTATATAGTTCATTAACTTAAAATGAAAAATTAAATTAAGCAAAGTAATATTTCACTACTTTTGCCAGTTAAAGATCCAAGGAAGTGTACATTAGGCATATCTTCTCAGATTCTCATCTGAATCAGATCCAGTACTGGACTGGTTTTCACTAATAGCATTCCCAAAGCTATGATCCTTTGAACCCACTAGCTACCTTGAAAAGCTATACTGAATAACACTTGGGTGTGTACACAGAAAAGGTACAGAATAAAACTGCCTTCCCAGCTGGTTAATTTGATTGATAATCAAAATATGCAGTTTCATGAAGCATATTTTAGAAACTGCTCCCACCTCCTATGGCCCTGCTCCCAGGTAAAAAAAAAAAAAAAAAAAATATTTAAAGCAGAATAACTCTGCATTAAAAGATGCTAAAAAAACAAAAAAACACCACTTACGTTCTGTACAACCAGGATTACCATCTTCTCTCTTCTTAAAACCATGACAGCACTGTCTCTTTATAATGAAGCTCTTATTCATGTCATTGTTTTTTATCCTGAAAAAGTTTTCAAATTAAGAATACTAAATACCAAGGAGTATTTTTCAGTTATAAGAAGAATTTAAGTATTAAAATAATTAAATGAATGTAGAAAAAAAAAAATAATACATAAAATTAATGCTTGTCTATTATTAAGTCATATTACAGAGAAATTAAGAGCAAAATCTAAAGAAATAGTGAAGTTTAATTATCCACTGATGAGATTTTAAAAATCCTAACAACATGCAAATTCAAACAAATTTCTTTTGCAAAGAAATTTTTGGAAGTGCACACAAAATGTCAAGTTAGCTCATCTCAGCTCTTCACAAAAAGGGTGTTGTGGACAACTTAGCTTGCACTTTGCTATATACACAACTGGCTTTTGCCAACATTTCCCAAATGTACTAGTATACTGGTACTTTAGGGAAATGTTTTTCTCCCCAAAAAAAAAAGGCTTTGGGAGATCAGTATACTAGTACTGGCAAAATTTATGCAAGGAAATGAGCATGTTGTGTATATATGAAAATAAGATTCTAGTGGCATCTACTTTGTAGAGGTCCTTTTTAAACTTGCAGCACTTGTCTCCATACAGATGGTACCTCTTCAAAAGCATGGATTAAAAAAAAAAAAAAAAATTTTAGCCTACTACAATTTAAGTAACAAAAAAGTCAGTATCCCAGTACAAGTACATGCAATTTCAGAGCCAAATCTCTTAAGGTTGACTTACTGAAATATACAGAAGTAACACAAAGAAATATTTAAAATGAAGTCTAATAAAAACCAACAGTGAAACTAGCATAACTGCAAATAAATTGAATAAAACCAGCAGGTCTAACTGGAGGTGCTTTACCTTGTGCAAAAATCCAAACTGTTCACTTTTCCTGGCTTAAACCAAGAGGGATACACAACCTTTATCCAAAAGGATAAAAACTTGAGTCTCAGAACAATACCAAAAAACCCTTACATTAACATGGTTTAACACCAATGTATTTTTCACATTACTTGGAAGCCTAGTCAGTGATACCTCTAAGAGTATGCTTTCAGTTACTAAGGCTAATTTTCATATACTATCCTTCAGAAGCTAACAATATTGCCACATTTAAATATTTATGAATGAAACTTTCCTTGTCATTAATATGACTACTTAAAAAAACAAGTAGTCATGAAGGATTAGTCATTTTCATTTCAACTTTCAAACAAAATGGAATAGTACATATACAGCCTTTTCTAATAAAGAGTCTTTTACTGCAAGAAATTATAAAAAACAGGTCTTATTTCCAATACATGCCAAGTTTTGTGAGTAAAGGTTCGTAGTATATAAACCTACTCCCTGGCTTTGGCTATAGCCTTGTCCACAGTCAATGAACTTAACTGAATTCACTGCTCCTGAAGCAATGAGCATAGTCTGATATACAGTACACTACACAGTCTTCACATGTGAAAGATGGTGGCTTTTTTTGACAGAGTTCTGAAGGAGTCTTCAGCATTAGGTCATTGTTTATTAAATCTAAATACCACTCATTTCTGATAATCATCCAGAAGCTTGTGAATAATTATAAACTTTAAATAGCTGACAGTTCACATTGAGATTTTAATCTGTCTAAAATTCACAAGAAGTTTAACCAAGTTATGTTATATAGATTCAAACACAGCATAGGTAACCTACTTTTATAATGACCACTCTGCATCAAGCATACACTCACAGGTGGAAGCACAAATTTCTATGATGAATTTTACCACTAGAGTTAAGGGTTCTCTGCTTGCATTATCAACACAAAGACCTATAAGAATACATAATGGAAACATTGAAATTAGAGAATCAGTGAAGACAACAAGACTTGCATAACTGGTGTTTAAGGATCTTTTGTCTAAGTATAATATAAAGTCAAATCAAGAATTCATGAGGTTTTGGCTAACAGAAGCCTCTTGCATAAGACAATGAAACAGTAAATACAAACTGGTTTTACAGGGAGTAACGAAAAAATATCAATTGATTTCCTATCCACAAATAGACAAGGCAGTGTTCTGGAATAAGAACAAATCTAATAAGATAGCTGATAATACAAGCATGATAAGCTAAGCTAAGCTATTTATTTCACAGAAATATTTCCTTCAAAATTGTATTCTTCAGTAAAAATTGTTTCTGACAAGTCAAGGGGGGAAAAAAAAAAAAAAAAAAAAACCACACAACCATTTGCACTTGCTATCTTTAGTTTTTTTATTGCAACACCTTGCACCAGCAATTTTACTTGAGAAAAGCAAAATCTACTCAGTAAAGCAAGTGACACTCAATCAGAAATAAGATGGCCCAACTACTTAGCACTGTTCGTGGAAATTCAAAAATCTTGATAACCCCTATTTTCCTGTAAAATGTTCAGATAAACTCACTTTGAATAAAACTTACTCTAGGTTAAGAACTTAGTTCTCTACTTTATTCTTAAAGTATTCTGCATGAAAACTTGCCCAAAAGAATTTTTTAAAAAATAATAATAAAAAAATAATGCAAACATCTTTGGTTTCTTCATTAGAAAAAGGGAGACATTTGACCAAAATAACTGCTGGGTCATTCCCTACTGGAAACTACAAATTCTTTTGCTCAAGTTTTCATTTACCATTCCTATGAGGGAAGGGTACCTTTGTTTACATATAACATTGAAAGTTATTTCTTACCTAGTGGTACAAATGTAAGAAGTTTCAGTTTCTCTGCAATTGGAAGCATGTAAATACTTGATCCCAAATGATAAAGTATCATTACTAACACTTTCTTCTTCATCAATTTCTTTTCTTTCAACACAAACATTTGGTCTGGAAAAAAGTGAATAGCACAAAAAATAAATGCTAAAGTAAAAGAAATATGAAGTCTAAGTTTAGAGTCAAATCAGATTTTTCTCCAAGAGAAAAAAAAAAGTGAAGTAAACAGAGTAACACTCTATTCTGAGTATGTATTTACCAGTAAGTTTTAATTAAGCATACATGCACAACTTTCTGTTAAGACTTTTGGCATATATTCGATGCTGTCAGATACAACTCTCATTCTGGAGCACATAAGAGCCTTACCGGCATAAGGGTCATATTGAATTTTTAACCAGACCTGTATATCATAGTCTTACGACTGATAGTGGTACAATAAGTGAACACTCACTTTTAAAAAAAGTAATTTTTTGATTTTTGTTGGTTGCCTTGCATATTTTTAATGACTTACTGTATTTCAGTAAATGTGCACATTTTCTAATGTCAGAAATTTTTTAAAACTAAGAAATTTTAAAGAAGCTGCAATGAGGCCTCTAAGGTTGGGATTATTCATACCACAAATTTAAAATTGAACCTGGTATTTAAGGATGTGTCGCTTAAGTTTCTTTATTGCTGAGGAAGGAGGCAGACACCTCCGAAAGCTCCAATAGTGTTTTTATCGCTTTTAAATTTATATTTTAATGCATTTTAACGTATTTACTTATTTTATATTTGTCTCAAACTAGTTTTTTTGTAAATAATCAAATCTTTGTAAATATTATTTTACAGTCTTTTGTATTATTTTATTATTAAATAAGTTTTAAACAGTTGGCGTATCTGTTTAAATAAGCTAATAAGCACTTTATTCTTTTGTCATTAAGCTAGAAGAATCACCACCTCTTCAGAATCTTGCCAGAAAAGGATTTTGTTGGGGAGGGGGTGTTATTAGCATAATTACAGTAAGTTTCTATGCAAGAAACTTTAGATTCTTTAATAATAATAATAATAATAATAAATAAAAAGTTATTCAGAGAAAATAAATAATTACTAAGATTTAATTCTTTACTACTTGTATAGAATTAGTTTAAGGCCTTAATACAATACAGCAGCTGGCAAGTGGTTGATCACTATGCATTCTGAAATGAAATTAGGATAACTTGCTAGAAAAACACCACACCACATCTTAGATTTAGTCAGGTGTGCTTAAATTCCTCGATGTCTTGCTTGCTGTATGATAAGCCCATCTTTTCATAGATGAAAGTAGGCAATTCTTATCCAAGCCCAGCTAACAGCTGCATTGTGCCAGTGGCCCATTAAGTTCCTTTAGCCTCTGTATCCTTCCATACTAAACCCTAAGCAGTTTAGAAAGTGGAGCCCTTCACAAAGGGAACAAAAAAAAAAAATTTGACTGAGACAAGAGGGTAAATTGCTCCCTTTCAAACAAAATTAAATTACTATTAGCATTTCACTTGTCACATTTTTTGCCAACTATCATGATGCTTTTAATAGACATAATGGAAAGATCAAAAAGGTTCAGGACAACTATATTTCTTAAATTAATCATATCCATTATTCAGATAAACTTCCAATACTTCTGAAAGTATTCTTCAATAAGCTTCTTTTGCAATTGTTTGTTCTCTTTGCACTCAAAATAACATCACAGTATCTGCAAATGTGGGCTTTAAGCTTGGGGGGGGGGGAGTCACAGGTATCTAAATCCAGTGAGTATGGCAGAGGGGAGGGAAACCAGGCATGGAATACTTTGCAGGTAATATCTGAACTAAGTGATTGTACAGTAATGCTAATGAGAAGTTCCACTTCCCATCCTTTTTTCTGAAAAAGGATTATAATCACTATAATACTGTTTTACAGTATTCTTGATTCACTGTGTGATAATGGGAACCAAATTCATGGTTCAAAGAATCCTGAAAATCCAAGAAATGATCTTTCCATTTGATTCAGATTTGCTTGCTTTTTTTTTTGGCCCTCAAGAACCAAAAAAAAAAATTTCCACTGAGAGGAGTAGGACTGTTTCAGGTCAGAGCCACATAATTCAACACCACTAATGATGGAAAAAGACAAACTGGGTCTGCTGTAGCTTGTTAACAAAAGATCCTGACATGCACAAGTGCCACTAATCACAGGTTGCAAGGCATCTTCAGTGATTTTGTAATGTAATGGGTGAACTGCAACCCATTCCAAAATGTTGCATTAAAACTGATTGATGTCCCCATGCGAAATAAATTTTGCTACCAACTTAGTTGGTTTCAGAATCCATGGCTGAAAACTACAATATTTTTCTACAAATCTAATCTGCTTTCTATGGCTGACAGGGTTGTCATATTTTGACAATTGTTAAGTGGAACAACAAAATTTATTTTAAATGAGGTTTAGTATAGCATTTTTTCCTTCAAAAAGGAAAAGAAAAATATAAAATTACAATGTTTTTTTTTATTACTCATAGTATTTGTTATACAATTGTTAACATGTATTTTTACATACAATACAAACTATAGTATTATTTATAAATAGTTATTTTAAAAAATAGCAAGGAACACTACTTTTACTTAATATATTTTTCTTTTGATTTTGCTACTTTAAAATTTCTTCTCCTTCAAGATTTAAAAAACAAATTTTTGAAATTCTGAACAGGAATTTCCATAAGTTCAACTTCTAAAGTTGAAGACTTCTTTCTGCCAAGAAGTTTTCATTAAGCTGAAAACTGATGAACCATTTCAAATGTGAAATGCTTAACATGGAGCTTACAATTTGAAACAAATTTGCCTCTTCATTTATAAAAATTAAACCCATTTTTTTTTAAATCACTCATTTTTCTTTTCCTCAGACAAACAAAATGCCTTTAGACTTTCACTTCTCTTGTATTAGAAAAAATTTAATACATCTGTTAGATTCCAATAAGAATTAATTTAAAATATGCAAGATCAATAAATTAAGTTTTTTTCCTCTTATCAGGAAAAAAGGTATTACTGGGAATCGGGACTTGAAGTTCTAAATCTGGACAATCCTGTTGGCACTAAAGACATTAAGAGAGATCTGCAGATTTACTTAACAAGTACAGGTCAATGTTGAAAGAAAGTTGCAAGTTAGGGTTGAATTTGAAAGTGTCTGCAATTCTGCCCAGACACTATAGAATGGAGTATATGACAAGAGCCTTGATAATCAATTTGGCCCTGGAGAGGTGCAATGCAATGCTTGTGGGGTAGCATTTTTTTCAGCATGGCAGTGCTTGTTATCAAGAGTCTTGCTTCTACAGGAATGGAGTACACTTAAATACAAAAATATTTGTCAATGCTATTGAGGAAGTGTTAGATGGGTCAGAAACTGCTAGCTTGGGGTGGAGAGGGGATTCACAGACTAAAATATTAACAGTAGCTGCAGGCAGAGGCAAAAGTGATTCTTGCACTGCTTCTATTACAATGAGCAGCTTTCTGGAAAGCACTTGCTGGGGATTTCCAGGACTGCTGGGAATCAGAGGAACAAGTAAACATGTGCTGTGTTAGAGTAACTAAGAGTGGGAACAGGTGCATATATACTTGCATGTACACCAATGCTAGAAGTATAGTTAATAAGTTTGAAGTGCTGGTCAAGACAAAGGCAGAATTGTTGGGAGATCAGAGACATTGTATTGTGTCACACAGATATCAGCAGTGCAGAATTGGAATTTAGGTAGTATTTCCTGTCTGTCTTTTCTGTACAGAAAGGAAAGGAAGAGGGATTATGCTGTTAGTTAAACTAAATCTAAGAAAGGTGTCCAATTGACATTGGGGACTTGGTTTGGATTTTATTGGCACATTAGCAACTAAGGCCATAATGCACCAAACATTGGGGGAAATGTCAATGTTGAGTCAGTGTGGTGTGACATAAGCACTGGGAAAGGGAAAATGAGTAGGTGTGTGTTATAGGCCTAATGACAGACGAGTATAATGTACAATTGTGCAGAGAAAAATAGGGTAGGCCAGTAAATCAGAATGTTTTATAAATGGGGGATTTAAAGATTACAGATATTGACTGGAACTTGTGGATTAGTCACTCGCACGACTTTTGTGGATTTATTGGAAGACTTTTCTACAGCAACTTGTTCGAGAGGCAACCAAAGGGAATAATACTCTTCATCAGATTATCAGCAGTGATTATTCATGCATTAAGAATTTGCAAATAAAGGAACCACTGGGCGACAGTGATGAGTGTACTAATGTAGGATTTAGTTAAAGATGCAAGTACCATCAATGGTAAAGGGAAGGATTTTTGCTTTTGTAAATTGGTTGATGTTTATTAGTTAAAGCGATCCCAGCAAACCAATGGCAACCACAGTGGTCTGACTGTTTTTAAATTCTATACGGCAAGATCAACTGATGTTACCAACAGCAAATTCTAAATGGGAAGCCTTTGGGGACTTAATCTTGGAGGCTAATAGGCTTTTCATACCAACTAAGGTATACTGTTCAGGTTAAGGCCTAAATGGATGTCAGATGAATTAACGAGGCTCGTGGCAGAGAAGAAAAAATGCATGGGATGCATATAAATTATCAGGTGACATGAGCCTAGGGCAGATATAAGCTAGTCTGTAATCAAGTCAAAAGAGGTTAGGCAGATTACGAGAAATCTTTGCAAAAAGACTTATGTAAACTCTAGAAGGAAAGGGATGAATCAGATTAGTCCACTTAACACTGACAATTCTTCTCAGGTAGCTGATAAACTGAATGAGTATTTTGCAACTATATTCACACATGAGTTATTCAAGGAGAGAATGCCAAAAGTTTATCAAACTAACTGGGAGCTAAGTAATTTTGTAATAACTGAGAGCAAAGTGGAGGGAAAAATTGTTGAAGTTAAAACAAAAGGAAGGTAACAGGGGTGGATGGGATCTATCTATTTATATTAAAGGAGGCAGCAAAGGAAGTAAGCAAACCCTTAGCCATAATTATTAGAGCTTCCTTGACTCAGGGATGGTGTCCCCATGGACTGGAGGCGTGTATCCTTAATTGTATCCAATTCACAAAGGGGATTCAAAAGGTGACAATTATAGAGATCTGTTAATTTAACTTTTTGTTCTGGGTGAAAATAATGGAGTCACTGGTTGAAGAAGCATTGTAGGATCATCTAGACACTACTGCAGTAATAGTTAAGACCCAGCATGGGTTTGTTAAAGGGAGGTCTTGTCTGACTAATTTCACTGGATACTATGATGTGGTCACAAAAGAACTGGATGCAAAAAATAATTTTCAAATCATACAGCCACTCCCAAACTTACATAAGGGTTGCGCTCTGCGGAACTTTATGCAAATCAGAATTTCCTAAATGCTTATGCAGCACTCAAATTTGATGGAAGCGAAAAAAAAAAAAAAAATTCGACAAACATGCAAATAGAATTATTTATTCTAATCTCATGCACAGGAAAAATTTCAAAATTATAAAAAGAGAGGAGACAGGCATAACGTCAGAAAGTTTTACCTTTCAAGCATTGTTGCCAGAATTAACACTCCAGCTGATAAGCACACCACTGCAGAAGTTGAGGGCTGTGGAGATTAAGGGTTTTTTTCCAACACATCACAAAATTTCTCTGCAGCTGCAGAATCAACTTCACCATATACTTTAATGTTTTGGAAACCAGCACAATCCTTGAGCCTATTAAACCACCCGCTGCTCACCAAAAACTTGGCTTGGGGTTTGCCTTACTAATCCTTGATGTCTTCATAAATACTTCTTGCTTTTGCTTGAATGCCCATTGGACTCAGAGGCACTTGCTTCTGATTTTCCATCCATATTATTAATAGCTTTTCCATCTTTGATATAGCATCTGAATGCTGCTTTGTGATCACTGTTGATCTTAAATATGTGTTGATCCTTTAACATGTTCTTTTATACGTGCACTGTCCCTTAAAATAGTATTCACTGTTAAATCAACGAGACCTAATTCCATGAAAAAGATGACAAACTTTGTCCTGCTTTGTACTTAATTACCTTCATTTCTAAATCAATTTTGTTTCTTTTCCTAGCACTGCCACTTTCTGTTGTTCCCTTTCCCTTCACTATTGTAAGTTAAAAGGAATGAAGAAAAGATTCTGAAAAGTTTATATGATTGAAAGTTTCAGTGAAGGGGAAACTCATTTCGCCATAACACCAAATGTAAAAACAACAGAATTCCAGTTATCTGGATAACTGGAATTGTTTTTTTTCCACACACGATTTTTAAGTTTTCACCAGCTGGCAAAAACTTAATGTAAAGTCAAATTTCCATAAGTCAAGTATTACCCAAGCTGGGAAGTGGCTGAACTTTGATTTCAGGAAAGCTTTCAATACCGTTGCACATGCAAGATTTCTGTACAAATTGGAACAGTATGGCATTAAGGGCAAGTTACTACAATGGATAAAAGGGATGGTTGAGTGGGAGACAGTTTTATCAATGGACACTGCTCTTTGTTGACTAATGTTATTAGTGGAGTTCCCCCATAGTTCAGTCCAGGGCCCATTGTTGTTTTGTATATTCAGTGATATTGATGAAGGTATATCAGGCTTAATGTCCAAGTTTGCAGATTATACAAAGGTTGGCAGGGTTGTTAATGACAGTATGCTACTGCAACAGGATCTAGATAAGTTGGGCAAATATGCTGAGAAGTGGCAACTGAAGTTTCACATTGCATTTGTCAAAGTACTGCACATGGATAGCAGTAACCCAAGAGAAACGAACCAACTGTGGGGTACTACACTCAGGGAAGTGAATGAAAAAGACCTGGGGATAATTGTGCAGTCAGATATGAAGTTTGCTGAGCAGTGCAGACAGCCTGTCTGAGTCTTGTCAATGATATATAGGAATTTTGCTAGCAGGGACAAGGAGGTAATTATCCAGTTGTATAAGGCAATCATCAGGCCACACCTTGAGTACCGTGTACAGGTCTGGAGGCCTCATTTTAGAGAGGATGTACAGTTGCTATAACGAGTACAAAGGGCAACAAGATTGGTGAGGGGAACAAAGGAGTGCTATTACCAAGAAGAGAGCAAAGTTCTACAAATGCAGTACCTGGAGACAAGGCATGTGCGAGGTGATCTGATTGAGATTAAAAAGCCCTTGAACAGGTTGAACAAGCTCAATGCTGATGGGATTTTTCCTCTTGGCAACTTTAATTTTTGATCTTCAAACCAAAACATGTTTCAAAAATAAGTATACAGATGGCAAAAATATACTACTTTAGTTCTACAAGGCTCTCCCATCTATAGATTTCCAGCCATACATTTTAACAATTTATATAAATATCCAGCTTCAATCATCAAGTTTTGTTCAGTAAAAAATGGTACTGTGTAGTGTACTTAATTTAAATATTTTATGCACCTTAATATTGAAAAGCAGTGATCTTTTCGGGTTGTAAAATTTTCTAAAGTAACCATTCAAAAGCAAGGTATTTAAAAAAAAAAAAAAGTCACTTTTAATGAAATCAAAAAATAAAAATTAGATTTTTGTACAAATATTGGGAATTTGATTTTTTTTTTTTTTATATATGCCCAAAAATAAGCTCCTTTTATATGTAAAAAGAAACGCTAATTTTTCATCGAATCACGTAGTGCGGCCATCGAAACAAGTTCAGTACGGCTCTTATAGAGGAAAAAATATTTAGCTATAAAGAAGTTCTTTGAACTTCTTTATGGCTAAGTCCTACTGTATATTTAAATTAATGGATTTAGGTTTATTTACCTCGGGGTCCGCAAAAAAAAAAAAATTCGCGGTCCGAATGCGGATCGATAACTGGTGACCCTTGCTGAGTATAATCCCTTAATTTCTTCGTTAGCGAACATAACCCCATACGCGAATTCAAAAATGTTTGTTTTCATGTGAATAGTGCGTTACATTTCATCGGCATTCTTTCCCCAAATTAAATGGATTTTCTGATTAAATATAGGTGAAAAGTAAATACAGTTGGTCCTCTTATTAAGGGTAATTTTAATATCACATTTAACTTTCCATTCAGTTTAATTACAATTGTATAATATTTACTCTTACTTTATCTTAAAAATCCCCCTCAAATCTTCGTAAGCGATGACACCACACGCGCGAAGCGTACACGGACTGTATGTCTAGCAATGCTATATTAAAGCAGAATTATTTTCATAGAATTAAAAAAAAAAAAAATTTGCCAGATTTTTATTTGTCCGAATTAAATTCGGCATGGACCCCACAAATATGAATCTTCATGAAAGTCAGTCCACTAAGAGTGGATGGAGTTCTTACATCCGGACGAGCGACATAGGTAGTGAAATTTGGGCTTTTTTTTTTTTATGACTACAAGAAAAATGCCTTACTTTCTGAAGGGTCTAATACAAAGGCTAGCCTATACTAATAGTATTTAATCATAAGCGATAAATATTTTTCTCAGGCCCTTCCTATTATTAGTTGGTTACTTTTCGTTAGGAGCTAAAAATTTGGTTAACTTGTAGGGATACTGATCACTACAGGGTGATCAATCATTTAAGATTGATCAAGTTTTCGCTATTCCTTTCTAGTCCATTAACACGGTACTTGAAGATTTCTAAAAATTTCGGATTGATCAAGTTTAATTTTACAGTGGTGGGGGGTTAACTTCCACGCATGACAAAAAAGTGCTTTCGTGTTTCAGCGTCAAGCATATTTACTGTCATGCCTATCTAGCCAGGCCTCTAAATATAATTAGCTTCCTCTGCCCTTGATCGCTTTAGAATGTTCGCTAGCATGAATGAGGCTGCAGGATATGCAGTGACCCTATTGAAAATAGAGGAAAGACAATAATAAGAGTGACAAAAGTGACTAGAATAGCATAAAAATGCTAGTTCCAAAGACAAACTATAAAAAAGAAGGCTTCGAAACAGCTTTTTTCGAGCGTTTTGTTAATTCAACTTTTTAGGCCAAAAAGTTAATCGTACAAATTATTTGTAATTTTTAATAAAAATTGTCTTCTCGTGGTGCAAGGTTTTTGGGAAGCAAATGGTACTCAAATTGCCAATATCAAAAATGAATGTTATTGTACCAATTTATGTAACAGAATAGATAAAAAGAAAGGTAAACACAAATAACTGAAAAATGAATCAAGTTGAGAAATTTATAGGGTAGTAGTAGTGGCATGTGATGCAAGATAGCAAGTGTATGAGCTTATGCAGCATCAGCCAAAAAAATAAAAAAATTTACACCATTCCCTCCAAATGCCTGTCCAGTTCCTCCTTAAATTTATTCAACCTATCAACTTCCACAACGACAGATGGAAGTTTGCTCCAGCAATTAACCACCCGCTGGCTAAAGGCAAATTTCCGCACATCTATTCTACATTTGTCTTCTTAATTTGAAAATATGCTCCCTTAGGTTCGTAATCTGAACAAGTGGAAGGATCTCATCAGAATTCAGCGTGCTCAACCCATTCAAGGCCTTATACACCTCAAAACGTCTGGGTTACCAGACGTTCCAGTTTTCTCGGACATGTACTCGTTTATAAGCGTTTGGCAGGGGTTTTAATATCTGTCCGGGATTTAAGAAAATATTGTGCAACTTTTATTGAAAATATAGTTTCATTATGTTATTGTACCATGTGAAATTTTCTTTGACGGTATCAACCCACTACATTTATCATCATGTAGACTACAGGAGTGTGAACGCTGGACAAGCCGAAATATTCAACGCATCAGTGCTTGAAGAATTTTAAAAAGATGTATGGTTTGGAATTGACGTTATTTATTCAACTGTGTACAATAATTGTCAGTTAGGCGAGTTGTAATGTGCTACCGCGTGAAAAGTTGGTTATTACCCATAAAAGTATTACAGAATTTATATTACATAATTCTATTTAGGGCAATAGCATCAGGTTACAAAGAAAAAGCTGCCGTCGTCAGGGCTATTGATGTTGAAGGAATCCCAAGGATCAACAACGTCGGGGCTTCCTTGAGATGGAATGTCCACTATAACGACTCTGGGGTCAAATGCTCCTTCCTTTTCGCCGCCATTTCTTTCTGTCGTCTCTTCGCTTTCCCACTGGTCACCTATAAGGTTGTGCAATGGCATGTCTACACGTAGCCAACTACTAAGTAGTTACAAAGTAGCATGTTTAAGTATATCTCATATTGCAAATACCTTCACAACGAGTTACCATGACATTGCGCTACTTCGTATAAGTAACACTTCAGCTACAAGTCGAAATGATGCAAACTTGAAATACATATATTGTATTTCAATATTTGGAAACGAAAATCCTCATTACTTTGCAAAAGAAGAGAATATAGGTATTTTTAAATATAAATAAATATTTAAGTTTAGAAATTGATAAGTTGATTATTGGAGTTTCACTTCAGCTACAAGTCGAAATGATGCAAACTTGAAATACATATATTGTATTTCAATATTTGGAAACGAAAATCCTCATTACTTTGCAAAAGAAGAGAATATAGGTATTTTTAAATATAAATAAATATTTTAGTTTAGAAATTGATAAGTTGATTATTGGAGTTTCACTTCAGCTACAAGTCGAAATGATGCAAACTTGAAATACATATATTGTATTTCAATATTTGGAAACGAAAATCCTCATTACTTTGCAAAAGAAGAGAATATAGGTATTTTTAAATATAAATAAATATTTTAGTTTAGAAATTGATAAGTTGATTATTGGAGTTTCGGAAATTAAATAGGTCAGAATTTAGTATTTCTTGGAATTTTAGCACTGTTTGCTAATTTTTTAAGAATCAACGAAAGTTATTCTTGCAGTACAAAGTTGTATCTGTATGATAGGCAAATGACTTCTGGTTGCCAAAAATGATTTTAGCATCTATTTTTCAAAATATGATATTTCAGACAGGATATGGAGTAGGTTGAGTTTAAAGTTAGTTCGTTTTGTTCAACTAAGATGTAAACTTAAAGTTCTGATATCAAAAGAGAAAAAAAAAATTTAATAATAGTTACATTTTTATGAAGTTGTTTTATAAACAAAACAATCTGGTGTAATGCAGCAAATTATTTTGTTAAATAGAACTAAAATTATTGCAGTGAATAAGTCCATACTTTAAAAACACCAGAAACCAATGATACAACAAAATCATATACATACCCCTTCCACCAAGGCTTAACTCCTCCAATTCTGAAGAAAAAGCTGCCGCCGTCAGGGCTATTAATGTTGAAGGAATCCCACGGATCAACAACTTCGGGGCTTCCTTGGGATGGAGTGTCCACTATAACGACTCTGGGGTCAAATGCTCCTTCCTTTTCGCCGCCATTTCTTTCTGTCGTCTCTTCGCTTTCCCGTTCCCATTGGTCACCTAGAGCAAGGTCCACTCGATCCTTTATTTGATGGTAGGAATCCTCGGCTGCATCCCTAGTGGAATCAATAAAAGACCCTATACTGTCTCTTATTCGTGAAGCAAAATTTTCTGTTAGTCTTGCTGCATTGTTGATTTCACTTTTCCATTCAGAAAACCTGAAATCAGAAGGATTAATATCCAACATCACAAACGGATTCATTAAATGTAAACGTCAATACCAGTTCACAAAACACCTAATTAAGGACAGCAGGAGGGTTAGACGATCACAGCGAAGGATTAGTAACCAAGTTTCGAAAAAATTAAAATTAGGAGTTCAACTCAAATCTAAAGTCAAAATTTTTAAAGTCCCAGGCACACGGAGAGGCAGCAGAAATTTTCATACCAATATTCGGGATGAAATTTGACCGACTTCAGATTTTTTAGGTTAAAAGGAATCAGAATAATACTCTCCAAGTTCGACATGAAGAATTTAATTTTTCAAGGAAAGGATACACTGTACAAAATCGCTCAAAACTAAGTCAATTAATTCAGAATTGCAAAAAATATAGTATAAATATTATATAATTAAAAATAGAACATATTCATTTGTATGCTTAGCTAGTTTTGGTCGTATATTAAGAATATTTTTAAAAGAAAAGCCAATCATGTTGCTTATAATAAAGCATGCGTCAGTCTGCTAACAAAATCGAGCAACCATAAAAAAGAAAAATAAACGCGCAAAGTACAAGCAGCCTTTGGACTTTTTATCTGCCATACTTTACAGAGAAAAGCGTTAGGACAGGATACTGAAATATCACACTCATTTCATAGCCAGCTTTAGCCTGGCTGTTGCATTCGATCGTCATGAGATCTTATTTTCACACCATCTGTGTATTTTTACCTTTCATTCTTTGACCTAGTATTGAAGTCCAATAAGGGGCTATCAGACAAGAAGGCACAGGTCTAATGTTGCTATAAACGAGGGAAGCACGTAGCATAAACACTAGAATGTAAGCAAAGTTCCGTTGCAGAGACCAAGCTAAGTTTCTCGCCAAGGAATTCTTTAGATTTAAGCCTGCGCAAAAAAGTATACGCGATTTTTTATAATTAAGAAAAATCGCTTAATTGGACTAGCCACGCAAGTTATACATATTACAAAACGAGAATCTTCTCGCGAAAATAAATTCCCAAATTGGAAATTAAATACGTTTGCATTTATTTATAGAATTTGGCTACCGAAAAAGAACTTTTCTAAAAAATTAGAAAAAACCGAATCCTACAATTTTAGGAAAAAACATATGGAAGAAATTGCACTTAATCCCAATGTTCGGAAGATTGGGTGTAATCGGGCACAGATGTAGCTAAAATTTACTACACTTTATTAAAAGTGGACGACTACTTGCTGCTGAGATTTATACCATGTTCGAGTGTCAAAAGCAAAAAAAAAAAAATAAACTGTTTGCCACGCTTATGGCCACAGAAGGGCGATGTATATTTTTTTTAAGCTTCGATGTTAGAATCGAAAATTATGGCTAACAATTAGACACTCATGGTGGGGGGGGGGAAGAATGAACATTCTGCCGTGATAAAATCATTATCAAAAGGGAATTATCGAACAACGATATTCACGAAGACATGGTAAGCAAGTCGCATCACATGCAACTGGATTTCCTGAATTTAAAAACGGCAGAACCAAAATATGGGCATAGCAGTAGACTTCTATTAATAGCAATCACTAGACGACTTCAATGACGTCCATGACACTAGTTTGTGATCGATGAATAACTGTTGTTAGACACAGCAAACGTTTCTGCATGATCCGTCCCCTCCACCTTTTCACATACAGTCAGAAAAGTCTACGATTCAAAACATCTGTGCTCCTTGACAAGGAGATCTTGACCTTTCTGGCTAGATATTCGAGTACGGAAACAGGTTTCTTCTTTACCATTCAGTGTCTGAGTACAATCAAACAAGTCGAGTCATCTCCAAAAAAGGAGAAATCAATACATAAACAAGCAAGGTCATGGTGGATGTCTTCTGGGATTCAAAAGAAAAAAAAAAAAAGTAGATTATCTTCCGAAGGGAAGATAATCTACTTTTTTTTTTCGGATAACTCAGTTATAACTATGTCAAAGAGGTCAGTAAAACTTTTGTTTCACCAGAACAATACACTTCACATCGGCTACACTTAATCAGGCTAGTTTTGAATTGTTGCTTTACCCAACAGATCTAGCTCCATCTACGAGTATTTCCACTTAATCTTGAAATAAAAAACGAAACTGTCCGAAGGAAGTTTAGGTGAGACATGATAGTGTTCGCACGCTGCCTTTTTCAGGACCTTCAAGGGAGGGGGGGAAAAGGATAGTGAATCTAGGAGTATCACTGGAAAGCGTGCATGGAGTCTCAAGGAGACTAAATCGGAAAAAAAAAAAAAAAAATTAAGTCAACATCAAATAATTCTTACATTGAACTAGAAACTTATCAAAACACCCCACTAAGCTTTGTGTATTTGCAGTAGATTAACCTGTTCGATGGACGAAAAACCATGAAAGTTAGGATAAATGTAACAGGATATTGGAGAGGCTACGACAGAAAGCTTATCACGGCCGGTTACTTGGAAACGGGAGTATTACTTCCTTTTAATCGTGCTGCAGCTGTTAGCCGAATGGAAGTTTTCGGTAGTGCTACAAGAGTGATAATTATTTTCCAATGCAAAATAACTAGTGTCTGGTTATTTTGCATTGGAAAAAATGCAAAAGAAACTGAGAACAGCTTCAACTGAATAAAACATTTCCTGCTGTTCTGAAGCCATGAAACTGCATCCTTCGTTGACTACCTGAAAATATTATCACTTGAACTGCGTATTTACGTTAATAATGCCCAGATTTTGGTCTGTCCACCAACTGAACCAAACGAAGGCATAGTTTTTGAGACCTAAAGAGAATTATTACTACAGCAGTGTTTACATTGAACATCGTTTGGCCACTGACTGAATTCAAGCAACTGAAAACTCAAGCTTGAAGGTTCTACATATTTGCAAAGGAAGTTTACTGAATTGGCATTTTTAAGATAATGCCTAAAATAAAGAGAATCAGTTCGAATATGTTGTTGTATGAAACATAATTAGAAGTCAGGTTTTCTAACCATCGCGACTGTCTCCAAACCTAACTTCGGTTTTGTTTTTTGTAACTCCCTACTGGCCGACATGAGTAAAAAAAAGTACAGAAGCACACGCACTTGGAATGACCTTAGTTTATTTATAATTGCGACATGCCACCATCTTTCAATCAACCATGAAAGACTCAATATCAACGTATACTTATTTTTAATAAAAATAAGTGCGCTAGCAAGTGGAGTAATCTTTCATTGCACTCATTCAATCTTTCTGCAACTCTTGCACGCTAAAGGAGTGCCCCCCACCGATCTGGTACATCTTTAATTTCTGCTGAATAGATTCTATGGATCTAGTCACATTTAATACTGCATCACATCAGAACTTGTAGCTTCTGAGATTATCCTCGAGTGATCCAAAACAGAAACCAATCTAGGGAGTATTGCTCAGGATATTTCATGCTATTTCTGATGAAATCCTACTTGTCGCTTAGCTGAATGAGAACACTGCTAGCATGCAGTAATGGAACTTTTCCGTAAGAAAATGTGCAGCGTTACATCCACAGATGAAATCCTGCCAATTCCAGAGGAATTGTTACCACTTCTCTATAAATGATTGCATTTTTAAAATTTATTCAGCGATGGAGACTACTGAATGGGCTCCTTTATACATACAGTTGGAATTTGAAGCTCGTTTGTTATTTGGTTTTTAGGAGCATTAGCAACTAAGGCTATATTCCTCCGGGAATATGCGGTGGTCATTCCCTAACCTTTCCGCAACCTCCATATTTGGTGGTGACGAGCTCGAACCGCGGTCTAATCAAGAAGCGGGTGCTACGCACTGCTGCTCCTTCCCACCTGGCTACGGAGGCACCAAGGAATTTGAAGCGTATCCTGTTTCATCGTGTCACAATTCACTGCAGAAAGTTGTTCTCGTAACTCTTGTATCGTTCGATATGCTCTGTGCAGATGGCACACACTGGTCTGCTTTTGATTCACTCAAAACGTAACCGTAGAGAGGGGGGGGTAATAGTGGATTATGTTCTTTGTCACCGACATTTACCACATATATAATAATGTGATGATTAGTCCTAGTGGGTGGTTCGCACGTATACGCATTCAAAATCGCTCGCTCATTCATGGCTGCTTTTGAAATAGTCCGTCCCTTTATACAAAAAACTGAGTGACAGACATTATTCATGATACTGTCGTGCTGTAAATTTTATTCCCTTCCCACCCAAAACTCGAAGAGATTTGTTCCCCGACGCCGCTCTGGATATACCCGTACTCCATTCAGCATTATTTGCTATTTTCCTAAGCGTCTATTCACATTAAACAAAACAGATGCATTAATAAAATTGCCCTAAAACCGGTAGCCCAGTAATTGGGAGGAGGGAAAAGAGTCAGACAAAAAGTCATCCATAAAATATGCACTGAACAGTAGTTCAGTGCGGAAGGATTTCAAAATTCTGACTTTCCCAACACTTGGGATTACCTATCTTCTATTAATTAAGGTATCGTAGTATTATTACTAAGGTACCGCTGCATTCAGGCGTACAAGGTCACTAATATACGGTCAGTAACTGTTCCTAACTTACTGGATGACTTTGTCACTGCCTGTTACCCTCGATTGAACAGGCCCTTTGTCCCAACACACCACACTTAAAGAGAAACAGCTACCAGTGAATATAAGTACCCAGTTTGACCGTATACAGAAACTTGTACTCTATCTGGTAACTGATATTGCTGGTATGGCACACTTCGGTATATATTTAGCGTTACCTTAAATAATCTTCAAAGCTGAATAGCATAGGATACTACACTTGAATACTTATTCAAGTAACCAGAGTATCTTCTGCTCCCGTGATCACTTTAAAAAAAAAAAAAAGTCTTTCTAGGAAATGAGAAAGGACATCCCAACTATTACGGGTGTTTAAAAACTGGAGCCCCTCTACAGCTGAATGAAGTTTTTCCAACAATGATTACCTCACTTAACGCTTCCAGCCTGTCTACAATACAGTTTAAAAACATTCATTTATCAACACGTAAACAGCAATTCCATTATCAGCGAACGTAATGCCAAAATTATCCCCTTCAAATGTTCACAATTGAACAAGTTCCCAAATTCTAAGGGAATTTGGGAACACTGTGCGAATAACGTCGAATCTGAAGAAACAATGTCTTCTCTTTACAGTCGATATTTAATTTTGTAACTGATGCCCGAAGTTTCTATCTGGAGAGAAAGGGGGGGGGGGTTGTTTATTGACCATTTCAGTTTCCTTAGTCCTAGTCCGTCAGTTCCTGTAGAATAATACTATAGGCGATTTTTTATAGATCTTTGTTTATAATCCTATGTAGCCACAAAGGAACACAAAGAGTTAAAACACCACCAAAATATTACAATATTCTAGTGGCATCACATCATGGATTCGAATACAACTATGTTTGGCATAGAAAATGAAAGACCTGTAATTGTGCAGTCACATGAAGTTTTCTGAGTACCGCAGACAGGCTGCAAGAGCAGATCATGGGGGTCTTGTCAATGACACAGGAATTTTGCTAGTAGGGAAAAGGAGGCGATTATCCCTTTGTATAAGGCAATAGTCAGGCCACGCCTTGGAGTACATGTCTAGAGGCCTTATTTTTAGGAAAGAGGAGTTGTTAGAACTAGTACAGAGAAGAGCAACAAGATCGGTGAGGGAACAAAGGATTGCTCTTGCCAAGAAAGAGCTCAAGTTATGCGAATTGCAGCGTCTGAAGACAGGCACCTGCAAAGTGATCTGACTGAGGTGTATAAGGCCTTGAATAGCTTGAGCAGGCTTAATGCCGATGGGATTCTTCCTCAGATTACGAACCTGATAGTGCATCAATTCAAATTGAGGAAAGATAATTGCAGAATAGATGTGCAGAAATTTGCCTCTAGCCAGCGGATAGTTCATTGCTGAAACAAAAAACTTCCATCTGTCGTGGAAGTTGACAGCTTAAATAGATTAAAGGAAGAACTAGACGAAACTTGTAGACCGAATGGATGGGCGAAATAGGATTTTGTTTTTTTGCCTGATGCTGTATAAGCTTGCATCATATGCCCCTACTAATGCAAGAGTCATTTATAACTGTATTTTCACGTTCTGCAGGTAGCCGCGATTGAAAAGAATTTCTTCTGTCAATATTCAGAAGACCTCTCCAAATAAGAGTGCAGAAACCACTATACTAACATGGACAACCTGCTGTTCATTAAGATGTACTCTTAAAATTAAGAGCTTTTTCACCAACCTAATAAATATCATTAATTCTCAATTCTCTCGTCCCCTCAACAGTTGAGTTCTGTTCATACGACCATAGTTTGGAGTTAAAAGATTCCACAATTTTTTTTTTAAATACACACGAGTCAAACTTTAGTGCACCACTGTATCTACTCAAATTCATTTTCAGCTGCTTAATTCGACAAGTGTAGTTCATCATAGTGCCCGCGATATCATAACATGAAAGTAGAATAGCTACTTTGGCCGGATTTCTTTCTCATTCGTTGTATAATAAAACTTCGGTTTGGTCAAATTGCGATCGCAATTTCCATAATGCGCGAGGGGAAAAAAAAAGACACTTTTCCACACAACGGCCAGGGTTAAGCAGTCTCGGGTGAAAGTTTACCCTTGCATGTTGAAAACGATACAGAGCTCTTAGCTTTTGTATGGTCGAGTTGAATTGCTAAGAGATTAACTGCAGTCATTACGGTTTTGTTGAAGTCAACAGCTTAAGGTAATCAAAACTGATCGGAATTCTTACGGAAGATATTAAAGCTATTGATTAGATCGGTTAATCAAGAGTCAGTCACTTACGATTACTTAGTAAAAAAAAAAAAAAAAAAAAAAAAACTTGAAATTAATAAAAGATAAAAATGTTTTGTCTCGTTAATGAATTCGGTGCAGTATAATCGTCAAAAGCATCAATCCAATTAGTTAACCCACTTCTTTGATCAGTGGCATCAAATGAAGCGGCATCTGGGCCCCGAATACTGGTTCCTTAGCAGAAGAATGGCAAGGAACAGGCTTCAGATGTTGAGGTGATGTCTACTGTAATTGTATTGTACCTCGGTCCGCTAAAACCTCCAGCATTTCTAGAGACCATTTATCTACGCACCTACCTCGCTGATGTCAGTTTACTTACAAAACTGAAAATATTTATAATAAATAAATAAATAAATAAATAAATATTCTGTTTATACTATACAGGACGACCACATGGTCAGAGGAGTTCAAGATACAGAGAATACGAGAAACAGCACCGTATTTAGCAGTCACGGACCTGAACCCTGGTCACTCAAAGCACCCTCGCGCATGAGCACTCCCCTACGGCATAGAGTATCCGGACACTTCCTGGGATATGGGAAAAATGAATACCCACCATCTGCTGGTTAGAAACAAGCAGAACCAACTGCTTCACTCTAGAACTATGCGTGTCAGCGACATATTGGTCGTCGTCCCTCGAATGCATTCAGAAACATTCCATTCTACTTACATTGTGCAGTAGTGAACTTTCCTGTTTCAGAAAGAAAGGGTATCATGTCATACTGCTCAGCCTGTAGAATTGAGACCAGTAGCGCCAAGTTCCTATATGCCACCAGTAACCAAAATAAAATTTTCCGCCCTAAATGCTGATAAGCTTTAACCAATCAGAAAACAATATCAAAAGAAATTTCTGCGCCCACTTTTAACTGCCGCCCGTAAGCGACGCTTACCTCGCCTACCCACTTGTGGCGGCCCTGATTGAGACTAAAGAAATGGGCTTGCCAAAGCATAAATGCCCCGAACCCCATTTAAATGAAAACGGGACTCGAGGACGAGCCAACACACCCGTAATCAGCAGCTGAAATCGAGGGTTTAGGGTCAAACAACGTTACCTATACTTTTTTTGAGATAACTTTAGTTTTACTTTATACAAAAAGTCTCTCAAGCCAAAACATTCTGGGAATCATGGTAACAAGTGTATAGGCACCTGAGCAAGATCAATGAGTGGCTACTATCCAATTTATCATCATCTCTTGTCTAATTTAATTAAGAAATACTTACTCATCCCGAGAGTGAGGTAATATTTGCAGGATACTTGTTTATGCGCACGAGCTCTTAAAATATTAGAAGGGAGAGGAGAAAAAAAAAAAAAAATTTAAATACAGTTTGAAGTATCGTCATCTAACAAAGTAATCAATCTTTTCACAACCACAAAATTAGGTTAGTAACTTTATTTGGTTGATAAAGACAAACTACTTTCGAAAAGCGATAACAGTTGACCCCATATTAACGTCACTTATCTGTCTCCACAATTATCCCATTTGCAAAATAAAGTCCGGGGTCTTAAAACTATGCCATCTCAAAGTTTTGCTTTCGCTGGGACTGTTTACCTTTTACTCTCGAATTGACCTTGACTTCTGTACATATTAAGTGTTTTGTATTCAATTTACAAAATTTAGAACTTAAGATGTAATTTATCTTAAATCGTTTCATCTTATAAGTCGATTAAAACAGAATCATTTTTTCTTCTTTTGTCATTTCCATCTTCTGGAATTCTTCCCTAATTTTCTCATAGAAAATTAATACAATATATGTTATACATATACCAAAGCATCAGTGTTACTTTTATTCTGAATTATCTGTGATAGCACCATTGCAATCCTCAGCTGTGCTTCAATGACAGATCAGGTTAATCAAGGACAAGCGTCCGGATTAAAAAAAAAAAAAAAAACACCACAACCTACTACATGAAAGCAGTCCCAGTATTCATTTTTCGTCATCCTACTACATTTGTAGAGTCGTTCTCTATTCATTTCGCCGGCCCTGAAAGCTGGCGCATAAGTGCAGTCACTAACAAACTTCCTGGTCCGGAGTTATCAATGACCTCCCCATTAGAGGCATGCTTTTTCTAAAAAAAGCAAAAAATTTTTTCTGAACTGGAATCTATTTCTGCCAGTTCCCAGTTCAGTGTAGCAATCACCCACTATCCATGGAATTCAGTATTGTAAGTACAAATTCTGGGCCCCAACAGACTTGTTAACACCTTCCAGTGTCCAATTAACCACGTAGAACCAGCTATTGGACTTCTGACCCTTCCGCGTTGTTACCATAGTAACGTCACCGAGTGAATCCACACTTATCGAAGTAAGTTTACTTTTCCATTCCTACTATTTTATTTCTCAGCATCACCCGCATATCCTGAAAATTGCAGGCTACAGAAATTCAAATAAAAAGTGTTACTAAAAATCTTTACCACCTTCCGTGTTTGATATTACAGTTAAGGTAGGAGGGGTAGCTATTTATTTTTTAACAGATATTCGAAATATAAAAAACATACTTTAAGATGCTCAAAAGAAAGCCATCTGTAGCATGTTCTGGAAATGCCTCTCCCATCATGCAGAGCGCAAAGAGATAAGAACAAGTATTTCTGGGTAAGATGATACAATAATTTCAAATCCCATTTCTAGATTGCGCTGCTCAATCACACTCGCTTTCATATTAAATCAGCTGAGTATGACGATTACCTCCCTTGCCTTTCTTTTCAATATATTTCTACGATGGCAAAAGAAAAAAAAAAAAAAAAAAAATTAACAGTATTTTACCCCACAAGCACATGTGTCTTTTCTTAATTTCAAGATTCATTGAAGTTTTAAATATTCAAAACCTAAAACCAATCTTATTAATCTATGGACATGCGTATCATAAATAATTACATTAATTCAATGATTTGCAAGTTGTACCATGCAATGTAATGCGTAAACTTCTGCACGTTAAAAGTATGATTCTCATAGCTACATTTTGACCTTTACATCATCTATAAACGAACGCGCAAGATCGTATCTTACCTCTCGGGCAATGCAGGCCAAAACCGGGAATCCAGGAAGCGCTTTCGTCGTTTCTTCAATTCATCGTGGTTGGCGCAGGAGAATGCGATAACGAATACCAGCAACACCAACAAAATCAACTTCATGTTTACGTGAGCAATCAGCTGTTAACCAAGTGTTGCTCGAACTCTACTGACTACCACAGTCAACATTAACAACTGACAACCCCCACTGATCTTTTATATCGGCGCGTCGGGTACCACCTACTACACGAACAAGGGGAGGACGCTATTCGTCAGATGCTTCTGGAAACTCGGCTGTGTTTTGATTCTTGCGGCTCATGCAAATCGCACGACTTTGTGGCCACCTCCTCACAGGATGTGAGTAATGTCATCTCTTAGACAGCAATCAGACGATTAATTCGTATTTCCGTTATCAAGTGCGAGCACGTGAAATTAATCAAATATACGTTCGACGGAAAGTGATAAACAAATAAGACATTTTCTTACCCCTTTCTCAGAACTCTTAGAAAAATATATATGGGAAATCTGTTGCTGAAAGTTATTGCTATACTCATGTTACAAAACGCATGCAAAGTTTATTACATTAAAAAACATTTTCTATAATAATTTTTATTATAAATATGCATATTTGTTAAGTTTCTGTCTTTTATCTAATAAGTCCCATAAAAGTTGGAACAAAATTCTCAGTTCTCTGACGAAATTAACAAATTATTTATTATTTATTTTTTTCCCAACTTGCTTCTCATAGAGGGAGCTGTAATTTCTTACTTTAAAAATGGAGGAGAAAAAATTAAATTAACGTCAATGATAGAAAGTGAGCAAACTCCTCCCATAACTCTTCATTAAAAAAAAAAAAAAAAAAAACACAAGACTGTCCTTGTCATTATATATTTATTACAGAACAACAAAATAATTAAATATAAATGCAAGTAAAATGTTATTAATAACAAAAATCATAAAAAATCAAAACGTCAATACGTAAAATTATTGCAATAAACTTTTTTTTAAATGGGCGCTGTTCACAAATTAATGCAATTATTTAAACTTTTCAAATCCTTTCCTCCCCGTCATACGTAGTAGAAACAGCTTTCATCTTCCCCGCCCCAATATTACTTAAGAAATACTCCAATTCAAGTAACTTTTTTTTTTAATGAAACAACCCGTTATGTAATTTTTTTAAACATCTTTCATATCCACAATATATAGTAACATTTTATATCACCTTGCATACGTAATTAGTGAACTGCCCAAGACTGACAACCATGATACTATTCAAATTAAAAAAAAAAAGAAAAAAAAGCACTGTTTTTCAAAGTTATAATGTAGCTAATGCTATACAGGCTCAAAGAACGACGATAATCGAACCCGGGTCTTTTAAACCTCTTGTTGTTGTTGTTGTAGGGTTTTAGGAGTATCTGCTGCATTGCTAAGTGTATATTGTCTGTAAATTGCGGGTTCTGAAGCAGATTTTTTGTTTGCAGGACGAAAAACCCAAGTTTTCGGGAGAAAAAAAAAACCATCCTGACCTCGCCTGAGACCGACTAACACAGCCAGTTGTCAAAAATGACCCATAAAAATTCCTCACGTCATCGATTGGACTCGAACTCAGGTCTTTTCACCCGCTGTGGGAAGGACGGGATTCTGCCAACGGTGCTAACTACGAGGGCTAAAAACGCTGTGAAAGAGGGGAGGGGGAAGAATCATAATCAAAGTGCTGTCCAAGAGAAATTAACAAAAGTTTATTTTATAAAGAATACGTTTCAAAGTTTTTGCTGTGTTGTTCATTGCCCTTGGGGTTCAACATTGGCATCAGCAGCTCCTGTCCTGTACTAGTTGTTACGCTAGAACTTTTAAAAGCTTTATTTATTGTTTTCTTATTCTTATCAAAACAATTCCTTCCATACCCAGAAAAACTATGATAATGATCTTCTCGGCAGAGGGTTGAGTCCTGAATTTTTTGGCCTATGATGATCCATGGTGTTTTCATTGCATAGACTCCTATTTTGTTCCCAAGATCCCCGTGACAAATCCATATTCCATCAGTTACAATGCTTGAACGAAAGTTTGTGGATCTGTGTCATGCATGTTTAAATTTTACTCCCAAATTTTATTTGACTCCTGAAGAGATGTGAGCATCCTTGACACCCCAGCGAAAACTGATTTTTCACATGGCCAAGTGTTCATAGAGGGTGGTCAGTACCGATTCCTTAAAAATATTACATTCTCCGACAATCATAAACACTTTAATACGTCTATCCCTCCCGTTATCGACGGGATTCGAACACATATCTTTTCCACTCGGTGTGGGGAGGAAGGCGATCTTACCAACTGTTCTACCTATGAGAGCAAAAGTGATAGCAGCACCACATACAGTATACAGCTTTCACGCGTTCATAAATAACTTTTGGTCCATTCTATTCTTTTATCAAAAATTTGATAATGGTCCAATGCTCCAATTTTGTGGCGCATCGATATTTTCCTTTTTGCTGACTATTTTAAAGGTCTTCTGTTCTTCTATACCTCACTATAGCTGCATAAATAAGATGCAGGCATAGCATGATAAAGCCCCTGGTTTTTTTTTTTTTTTTTTTTTTGTACACTGTTCAGTCAAAACATTATAACCACCCCAGCATTTTAGCAATTGGCCGTTTCTCCCAGCTTGGTCGCACACGTTTTGCGATGAGATCCGGTAAATATGATACTGCAAGTTTGTAGTATGCAGTCCATACGAAGATGTGATCGACAGGAGCAAGGTACGTGATCTGATGGACTTCGAAAAAAGGATGATTGTGAGGGTCACTTGAAGGTATTATGGAATCTAAAAATCTTGTGGGCTATTCGCGGTTATAATAGTTATGGAATCCAACCAATGACGGGAACTTTTATGGACTTTTTTTTTTTTTTTTTACTCCGTAGTTGAGTTTGTCTCGGGCATGTATAGCAAGCCCCCCCCCTCCCCAGGGAACTTGAGTTTTCTTTCAGCAAAACTGGAAAACCGACAAGAGAACCACGTAATTTATGAACACACATGGGCAGATGAATTAGTTCTCGGATGGCCCTAATATGACATTTTGTTTTCCGGGATCGCATTTATAAATTTGTTGGTCCTAGACAAAATACCATGCACGAGCCTTAGACCCCTATTAACATAATATTTGTACATGGTTCCCTAAGTCCCAGCCAGGTTAAAAAAACAATAATAATTCAAATGAAGCATGGCACAATAATTTGAAGCTAACTTTTATTTAATTAAAAATGATATATGGCTTACTATGACCTAACGTACCGAAAAAGAATATCTGATTAATGCAACGAATCCTGGATCCGAAGTCAAAGGACCTGTCAAAATAGGCAATTATTATTTGTCTGGTTGTAAATTCGCTCCTGATGTTACCAAACGTACTAACAAAAAGGAAAATTTTATACAAACTGTTGGTTATGTAAATATTTTAGGGGCAGCGTAGTAGCACAGAGGAACAAATGAGGCTACAAAAAAAGGTCATTGATAATCGATGCTTCTCAAAATTCATAAAACCTTTTCGAACATCGCAAGTGAGTAGAAGACATTTGACTATGGCAAAGTTGAATATCGTTCACTGAAACCACATATTTTAAAGAGATCTACAATAAATACAAAAAAAAATGGTCTTGTTATCCGAAAAAACTATACTCAGAATTCACAAAGAATCATGCAGGGCATTGCATCAACAGGATTTCCGATGAAGACCTGCCATCTACCAACTTTTCATCATCAAAGTAAAAACACACAGGAGTGTAAAATTAATATTCAATGGTTGGTTCGCTTGTTGTTGCACTGTCTTTTTTTCTGTGAATACTTTTAGTAAGACTGTATATTTTCCTAATAGTGTTTTCGGCAAGCATTCTTGCTGACACACTATTAAAGGAAAAACCACATATATTTTATTATTACATTTGCCTAAATCTTCTAAACATCCTGAAGACTGCTCTCGTACACAACATGAAAAAAGAGAACAGCAGATGGGATAATAATTATTATCTCATTCAAAAATCCTGTTATGAGACATTAGGGAAAATGCAGTTTTCCTTGTAATGCCCTTCAATTTATTACGCACTTTTCTAAACTGCATGCACAGCACATTCAAGTATGAATTTCATGTATAGGATGGTTATACAGTTCTTTCCCACTTAAATAATAATAATTCGAAACCTATAGGAAGTATCGAAAAACGATCTTTTGTAATCAGTATATGTGGAAGTTTGTTTTAAACAATAAAAATTGTTTCGAAATTTGAACACCAGGTCAAATTAAACTTTATTACAAAAATGGTGGTAGTGTTACTGCAGCTCTCAGGGCTTATCAAAGAAAAATAAAAATGTCTCAAAGGCTCATTGTTCGAAAAAACCGTATTAAACATTGTAAAGAGTTTGGAAGAAGGCTAATTCTAACTTCTAATCTTAGAAGTATTCGTTCCTCAACATCACAACAGTGATGCTAATAAGATGCAACAACTTTGCAGATCTGAAAAACGCAATTCGTCAGGAGGTGGAAACATTCAGGTTCAGAAACCCATTTGGTTTTGTCAGAAACCCATGTTGTCTTAAAAATTTCCCATTCCTTGGGAAATTTTGAAGACAGCTGTAGGAAACACAAAACCCCGTCTTAATTGCTTATTGGAAAATAATGGTGGTCGCTGCAAGAGTTATCATCCATAAAGATTGGTGAAAATTTTACTTTTGTGTTATTTTTCTAAATTATTAACTTTGCACGCCCGTGGTAGTTAAATTTCGAATATTTCTTATTGCTTAAAGAAAACTCTGCTTTAATGCAATTTAATGCTATTTTAATGTATTAATAACTTTCGAGTTATTAATTTTTAAAGTGAGCAAGGACTATCATGAATCCTGATCATGATATCAACATATCATGACATATCAAACAACTTAAATCCACTCCTTATGAATTAAGTTTCTGTTGTATACCTTTTCTATAGATATTTCCATGGGAATTGTTCTTCTGAATTATATCTGTAATTCGATCTCCCTCAACGGTCAACATTCGTTCACAGTTTAACTGCACACGCACAGAACTAACTTTTTCTATTCCTCATTTAATCCTTCTACTTCTGCTCTTTGGATTAACCACCTTTTTTCATACACAAGTCCAATATTAACAAATGAGTTTCTGAACCTGAAACCCATACGCAATACTAAAATATTATAGGTTCTAATAGCTTTCATTAGAATGCTGTTCATGTTTACGCCCTGAGAGGAGCTAGTGTTGGTAATTCACCTTGTCAGTAAAAGAAACAAACTGGATAGCAGCGGTGGTTAGTGTATTTAATATTTTCGCAGAGGCGACTCAGGTCATGAGGCGTCATTTTATTGTCTGTAAATTGCGTCTGTCGCCGGTGTCTCCGTTTGTGGGTAAAAACTACGAGTTTCCGGGTAAAAAAACGCAAACCTCGTCTAAGACAGAGTAATTCGGCAACGGTGTGAAAAAAGTTATGGAGGGAAGACGATAGTATTCACACAGAGGCATAAGTCACCTTCTTAGTTGTCAAAAGTTAGGAGAGGAGCACCACCTAAACCTAACGTACTAAAATTATAAGTAAATTGTCTGTTTATATTTCAGGACAGACATATAGGGCCGGAGTAATTTATAAACATAGTAAACATGCTAACAAATCTGCAGCTCGCCACTAGCAATGTATTTCGTGGCTTCTTGTAGATTTTATCTGTGTTGAAGGAAGAGCCAGTAAAGGATTTGGTTTTTGCAAGAACACAGGTTTGGTTAATTAAAGGGAAGCCGCTAGTGCGTAGAAGCTGCTGGATTTTGTGAGGTATCAGCGTAATCTCCCGAGTCACAGAGAGTTGTTGTCTTTGTCGCATAGACAAAGTCACCTTGAGGAAGACGCCTATTATAAAACTTCACTGCACATCTACCACTTTTATGGTACTATTAGGCACTCGATGGAATCCAGATTTCTATAATAACCACTCTTATACCACGTGAATATTAAGAATTTATTTAGCTATTAACGAAATCACTATACATTAAGGTAACGTTTCGAGAACCTTGCCGAAACCCATCCTCAGACCATAGTTACAAGTAAAATTTGCTAACGCAACACCAGTATTGTGTTAGCAAATGCACCCAATAGTGTTTAAAATACATAGTTGAAAACGCATGTTGGAGAATATGGCGAGGGCAACTAATTGTGAGTAGTCAGTTACTGGAAAGAAAGATAAAGGATTAAATATCTAACATTTCGCAACCTCTTTTAACTCCCTTCAGGGAGAAAGTTATTTTAAAACAGAAATCTAATTACCCTCCCAATTCTTTCAGACGTTGGAAAAGCAATTACTACATTTTTCTGGACCATAGGATACATTTGTTTTGGAATTCGCAAGCCCTCACTACAAATGTTATACTCTTAGAAGAATACGAACAGTCAGACATTCAAGGGGGGGGGGGTTCTTGGAGATAGATAATATAGTTTCTGAAGGTGAAGAAAACACAACTTTGCGTATATGAGAGGGAATTCGGCTGTAATACATGTAGCTTCCTTAAGTACAGATTCAAGATAAACATCTTTCTGACAATGCGAACTGTAGACGATCGTGACGTCTAGATGATGTCTGTTGATGTACTTACATACAGGTGCGTCACCAGAAATTTTCATTGGGGGGGAGGGAAATCAAAAAGAAATTCTACCCAATTCCGCGCTGCAGGTTGCAAAGGAAGAAATAGATATATTTTTTGGGGAGTGCTGACTGACCTGTTAACTCTTGAAAGGTTCGAGGGTAGTACTATAGCTTGCAATGAGGGGGGGGGGGATATTTCTGATCATTTTACACTCATTGCATTGCCATCATATGACAGAATATAACAGCTGCTTGGTGGAATAATTTAAGTCGAAAGAGGACGTCAATATACACTTTATGAGATCAAACTATATGCTGCCATAAAAACTGCAGCCCTTCTTGTTGCGCTGATATATCGGCTACAATAAAGTAGCTGCAATGAGACAGAACTTCTCTGCCTTTTTGGGCCTTAATGGAGTATAAAAAAAGTTTATTTTGATTATTATTATTATTTATTTTTTTTTTTTTAATCAGCGATCTCATACACGACTAGAAATCTCGTGCAGCTGAAGCATCGCTATGGGCAGCAGCGAGGTTCACTCATATAGACGTCGACAATGTCTATGATCTGCATTCAATTACTACTGCAAAGAGCAACTGGAAGAACAAGTGCCGCAGGAAGAAATTACTCCTCCAATGGGCCTGTCGGGTCCGCCATGGATGCAAAAATCAACTTCGAATGATAGGTGTCAATTTCTTAAGTACTGACTTATAACTGGTAATTTTTCTATGGTACCCGCCCATGCTATAGGTATCGGAAGGTACCATAGAAAGATTATCAGTCTTAAGTGGGTGCATAAAAGAGATTATCAGTCTGTGGGTGCATAAAATGTTAAATGTATTTAGCGCTAATTGAACCCCCTTATTATTATCATTAGATAGGGGAGAGTTCCACCCCTTGCCGGATACTGGTACCCAGTGTACAGGGTGGTCGTTATATTACTACTGTTGGTCGAGGAACTCAGACTGTCCTACTGGTGTTCAGGATTTCGACTTCATGGAGTTCCTTGTAGACGTTCTCTGGGACACCTATTGCTTCCAGACTCTTGTCTTTGGCACCACACCGGTCGTCGACACGGTCATCGGTTGTGCAGGATTGTGTTGTCCGTTATTATGGTGCGATCCCAGTACAAAAAAAAATAAAAAAATTATGATATTAGGGTCCCTTTTGTCTATAAATTGCGTATGTTCTCCGGTTCGATTTGCCTGTTTGCTGGACGAAAAAAAACCGTTTTCCGGGGGGGAACTTTGCTATCTACACCTGAGACCGATTAACTCAGCCACGGAGTGAAAAGAGCCCACTAAAGTTCCTCGCGATCCCAGTACATCTTGTGGGTTTGGGTCTCTTAGCACAGAAAGGTGTTCGTCCTTGTAATACGGTACAATTTCTTTGATCAACTAGAATTTTCTCGCTAGCTTTTGATGTAGTATCCTGGCGATCTGCTCGCGTCTATGAGTGTACTCCGTCTGGGTGATCATCCTGCGGTGATGTGTTGGATTGTTTCTGGGGACAGGTGGCAACATCGACATATATCATCTGTCACTCAGAATTCGAAACCATGGCAATATATTTTCTATAGTTTCTGATGTCAATTACCTGGTTTAAATGACGAGCATGAATCTTTCAGTCTCGGGGAAGAATGTCCGGCTCGTGCATTGGAAGCTAAGCCATTTTATCTATAAGGTCTTGATGAAGGTCATTGTAGTGTCTGCCATGGAGTATATTTTTTGCCCATCTCTCTAGCTTAGTTTTTTCTGTCTAAACAAGAGGGAGGTCTCCTCGCTTAGGCTGAGTTGGCATGCCGCTTGTCTATATTCCTTATGGCCTGGAAGAATGGCGCTGTGTTTTTCTGGAAGTAATCCTTTAGGTTCTCAATCGCTTTCTTCTGTTGCCCGATGAAGTTTATCAAGCCACTTCCTCCTTCTTTCCGAACTATGGTCAGACTGACCTTAGTTCGGAAAGGAGGAAGAGTTGTTCGCTGCTCTTGTTATTATTATCCTTATCTTTCTCATGATCTCCTCCGGTTGTTAGTTCATTCTATGATACCAGAGGAATGTTAGTACTGGAACTTCATAGATGTTTATGCCTTTAACTGTGTTCCCTCCGTTCAGCTTTGCTAATAGTATTTTTCGGTCAGGCAGGCCTTGATCTCCTTGTGCTCTACCTTCTGAGCCTGCATCATCCCTCAGGTATTTGTAAGTCTTTCCTTCTGTCATGGCTTCGGTCCCTTTACCAGTCTGCAGCTGGTAGTTTTGGCCGACTTATTTCCCCTGATATAATCTGTGGATCACTGTGCGACAGTTGACATCGCAATATGCAAGAATAATATCCCAAATGATGATGATGTGTTGCACACTCATACGCATGGGATTCCAGCAGATGACTCAAGAGACATCCTCTCCTCACCGCTGCTCTTCGTCGACGGCGAATGCTCTGGTGTCAAAAACACGCAGGTTGGACACTGGAGGGCTGGAAACGAGTGTGCTGGTCGGATGGCTCCAAATACCTGGAACAACACGCCGACAGACGCCATCGTGTGTGGCACAAGCAACACGATTCCGTGGACCCATCGTGAATGGTGCCCACTGTCAAGGCAGGTGGTAGTCGTTGTCGCATAGTAGGGGCATGTTTTGCTGGCAAGAACTAGGACTTCTGGTGCGTATGGAACAATGTTTCGCTGGTGAAGTCTAACAGAAGCTCTTAGAAGACGTGTGCACTCTGCCATGTTGCATTTTTATCCGGACAGAAACGGGATCTTCTAAGACGATAATGAGACGTGTTATCAGGCCCACACTGTCCACGAGTGGTTCAAGGAACACAGTGACGATATTACCCATCTTGATTGGCCTCCAAATTCGCCTGACCTCAATCAAATGGAACACCTGTGTGATGTTTTGGAATGGAAAGTGAGGCATATGGCCAAGCAATCGTCATCTATTCCGACATTGTGAAAAACTTTGCAGGAGTTGCAGGAGTCAATTCCAAGGCGAATTGCGGCTGTTTTCCGTGCAAACGGTGGCCGAACACGGTATTAGGTAGGCGGTCATAATTCAGTGATCACTGAGTGTATCTCTGGCTATAATAGTCCCAGTCACAAGTTACTCGTAATAGCAGTCTATCCAATCACCCAATGCTACATACCTTCGAAAAAGAGCATTTAGTTCAAGCGTTTAACTATAGCTGGTCAATGGGACCTGTCACTATAACTGGTCAATGGATACCTGTTACCCAGGATCTACCGTCCGTAGTTGGTATCTTCACGAAGTTTATTTGACTCAACCATCAACTTGTTGTAAAAACTTAAGTGTTGGCTGAGAAGATTCTTTTTAGCTCATTAATATCTGGCCATAGTTATCCTGGAGATGCATGTTAATATCCATGGTGTTAAGTTCATCTGATAATATGCAGTTTTATTCAGTTGGCGATAGACTGTTCCCGGATGAAAATACCATAGAACGCAAGGTGCGAATTGTGCAGGAACGGTAAAAAGTCGACTACAACGTTATCCAACATCTTTTCGATTGCCTCAGCAACCCAGCGAGCTCAACGGATCTCAATATCCTTCTCGGACAGAAATAAACTAATATCGCCAGAGATACTGGCGCACTCCTTGCCGAATCCATGTGAAATCAAAATGCGTTAGGCGTCTTATAAATTGAGTGTATTTTATGATTCAATTGCCTCGCAGAATTCGCAATCTACGGTTCACTTAAAAGTAAGCTGCTTGTAAACGATCGAAATCTGATTGGTGGTGTCACTAACATCAATCACAGTCCTCGCGTGTGGCGCAGCTGATATAATCACGGTCCTTCTCACACCGAGTGGAAAAGGCCCGAGTTCGAAAACCGTCAATGACGCGAGAAATTTTTATGAGAAGTGGCTAAGTTAGTCGGTTTCAGGCGAGGTAGCATGGTTTTTTCTCCCAGAAACTCGGGTTTTTCGTCCAACACACAGGAAATCGACCACAGAACACACGCAATTTACATCCATAAAGGTGCAAGAGAAACGAGAAATATTTTTGAAATCATTGATTATTTTAAATGAAACAATTTCAATGTTTATTCCCTTCAAAGTACTCTCTAGCCGTGCCTATGTAGATTCGCGATTTCCATGATCTAAAACAGCAGCGGAAGTCTCCAGAAAATATTCTGGGGACTTCCGCTGTTGCTTTAGATCCGCCTTTAATTGCTGCGTTGTGTTCTTATGAATGTCTGCTAAGTCCTCAAATTGTTTTCCTTTGAACTGACCGTTTGGTCGTCCCGGAGTATAAACAGAAAATTTATTTTATTTTATTTTGATTTTCGGGAACAGAAAAAAGCCACGTGGCGCCAGATATAACGAATAAGTCGAGTGCTCCAATGTTGTGAGCTTGTTTTTCATTAAAAAATCTCTCAATGAGAAAGAGGAATGACACGGCGGATTGGGCGCACACCTTTCTTATTCCCAACCGCTGTGTCCAAGGTGTTCTTGCTGTTTCTTTGTTTCTCTGTCCTGCGATTAGTCGAATGCTCATCGACTGTCTTGGCGCACGATCTCTCCAATTTTTTTCAACATTCTCGTCTGTTAGTGAAGATGGCGGTCTTCCTGTCTTCTTGTCGTCGTGGACATCTTCCCGTCCCTCTCTGAACCGTTTATGCAATTCATACACATGTGGCCGATTCATGGTTTCATTAACGTACACTTAAAGAGACACAGTTCAATCAAAACTTAACCGACTGCAACGAAACAAAAAGTAATCTGTAGAGAAAAACAAGCAACAGCACAATATGAATGCTGTTTACATGTGCAGTAGTAACGCGTTGGTAAGCAATAATTCTCGTTTCATTCTACGGCGCAATATGGCCTAAGTTGCTGATGCGCCCAAAACCCTACGACAACGAAAATCGCTTTGGAAAGAATTTATTATGAATGCTAACAAACATTTTACACGATTAAAATCGATCTCTATTGAAGAATTCGACAAATTGTTCAAATCTGGCGAAGTCCATCCAACGCAGACAGGCAACCAAAAGGCCTATCTACAAGAACCGGCAGCAAATTTTGGCACCATGATCTCGACAGGCTCTCTAGATGACAGCACATCTAGACGACATGAATTATTACATCAGGTAGATGGTAGCTAGGGAAGCACTCAGAACAGAATGCTTGTAGGTTATGTAGGTGGCAAACTTCCAGAGAACACAGTCAAGGTTTTGGATGTCAGGCAGATTCCTACTTATCCAAATACTTGGATTAGGGCCACCCGAGAGTCAACTGAACTGAATATTTGGCTTTATCCTAGTTGCATCAGACCTTTCGGGCTGGCTCTACACCTCTTCGAATTCTCATAACTTGAAATCTTATGCAAACTGACAACTTAACTTCTACTTATTCATTTCCTTGGATTTGATCTCTCTCTCTCTCTCTCTCTCTCTCTCCCCCCCCCCACAACTTTTTTTCTACTTGATATTTTTTGAGCAAAAATTTTTATCGTCCTCTCATCATCATCATCATCAGCCATTTTCAATCCACTGCAGAATGAAGGCCTCTCCAGCAACTTTCCAGTTCCTTCTGTTTTGAGCACTGGCCATCCATTTACTACACACAAACTCATGAATTTCATCTATTCATCGTCCTCTGCAGACTCCTAATTTCATCGTCCTCTGCAGACTCCTAACTGCTAGATGTGGGATAGCTTGAGAATTACTGTACTTTCTTTCACTAGTTTCCCCTTCTTTTACTCTTTTAGTCCTTCCTTTTCTCTCCCTTTTCTTTCCCATTTTCACTTTCTTTTTTGACCTCGGCTGTCTGGAGGTAGGATGGATACTCGTTTCTTCCCTCTTTCTCTTCCCTTATTTGTTATTTTTATCTTCGTCTTTTTGTTCACTCTTCTTTTTTTTTTTTGCATTTTGGCTCTTCTTTTCATGCTCTTATGAACCGGAGAAGCCACGCTATATAGACGAAAGGCCTGCCTCCTCGTGACAGGAACGAGAACCAGAGAGGCCTCCTTTCTGTTGTTCTCCCTGATCGCAAAGCGGCCAATCTAACAACACACCATAATAGTAAGCTACACCTCAGAGTAAATAGGAGGATAAGTTGACCTCTGGTACCTCCAGAATACCGCACAAGACACAGTATCTATCTATAAGTTCTTATTGCTCAGGAAGACATGAAATATCTTCCAATTCAGACTTCCAGGTTATGATCACCAGGGGAAGGGATCAAGGGATACTCCCATTGTGAGTCGCTACATTAGATAGTAAGCAATATTTTTTTATCAAGTGTTCATTAAAAATTATAAAAACATTTTAAAAAGATCATTTGTTAGCTCCAAGATAATTTATAAATTATTCAAAGAGATTTGTCACAATAATTTCCAAAACAATTTGCCTCTGGACTAACAAGATATTTCCTATTAATCAACAACAACAACAAACAAAAAAGTTAAAAAAAGGAAATAGGTAAACATTTTGCAATATCAAATATCGATTACTTATCGAACGCCATGTGGCTAACGTTTCCCAATTTGTCATGCATGTAATACTGAATTCCTCCCAAGCAACAAGATACTTCGACTTATTTCCCATATTTCTCCCATTCATAAGAAGTAAAATAAATTCTTAAGGTGAACTTAGAAGCAGAAAAGGCATGGTCGATTATATATCGAAAATATAACTATTTTCCAACTTCACGGTGATTGCCATCAAAGTCTGAAGTTCAAAAATTTCAGCACCACCCATCGATGACTGCAGGAGTGGGTCACATTACAGATTAGAATCAGTCAAAAGGAAATGACTATACGGAAACACCTGGATAGCCAACTATGAATCAAATGTTGCCAGTTAATGTGACATGATGTCACTGATTTCGTTGTTTGTGAGATGGGGGGGGGGGCATGGTAAAACTTTTTGAAGCACTTCCTGAGGATAACTATGCCTTTAATCAACAACTTTTGCATTTTTGTAAAATAACCCTTTATAAACATGGATTTAAAATGCATTTAACGACATTAAAATTGTGACTAGGTTGGTTAGAAATAAAAAATTCAGAAATATTAATAAAGGAGTCCTTTGACTCTCAAAATTAAAAACTATAAACATTAAACAATCCCGCGAACGAATTTTTCGAATACCTCCACAGTTTGCACATGTGAGAAGAACCCTAAAGGATACTCGTAAATAATTTTATTTGCAAATGATTCTGTTATGAAAATAGTAATACCCAGAGATGTCACCATCGCACGCATAATACCTGTTAGTATGTATGTAGTATCCCTAGATGTTTTGGGGCAACGTCCTCTCGTCATTGACCTTCGCTGAATCCTCAGGTACAACAAATAACAAACAGGTTTGTTAAGTCATACACTTCCCGTTGTAATTTTTTTCTTTACTTTTAGCCTACTCCTCCTTGCCGTCTGAGTGTCCAGAATTCAACGTACCGTCTCCTGAATGTTAATTATGAATCTATTAATGTGCTAAAACTGTTTTCACCAGCATTTATTTAAATAATCGCAGAATAATTCAGTTTGGACCAGTTTAACTAAACTGAAAAAAAGGACACAATATAAATTTGAGGCATTACATTAAACTTCTATATCACCTAAACGATCACTTGTTTAAAAATAACAGTTATACATTTATGCTATACCGTAGGTAAATGAGAAAAACTAAAAATATAAAAATTTAACATCCATTGTTTCGAAATTAAATAGACCTCATTCGTTGTATTTACTGTCCTTCAGCTATTTTAAAAACAAAATAGTTAATGCACGAAGTAGGATACATTTCAGGCAACTTAGCAAATAATAATAATTTATGATTTATATAAAAAAAAAAAAAAACTACTACGGACGGAGAACATTTCGTTTCTGCGCATCCGCCACATTGGCTGTTCATTCCTCCAACTAGCTCATAGCAACAAACATGATGTGTTTCACTACGATACACGGTATATGGATAGCCTATATGATATGACAATAAATAAATATTTGCTGGGTTTCGACTGGAAATACAGCAATTATATGTCTCATTTCATTGAAATTTAAGAAGGCCCAATAAATCGTTCGAAACGAGCCAAATATAAAATTTCATAAAAATCCATCCACTGAGAGTGGAGTTATTACATGCGGACGGACGGACACAGTGAAGACAATATGCGAGTTGCGCATATATATGCTAACGCTGCTAAAAAGGACGCAATCTACAGTTTGAACACACTGCTCCAGTTTATTGAGACAAGTAGCAGAGAACTTGTATTCTACAGAATGAAGAATTCAAGCTTCACGTAATTAAGACTCTATGTTATCTTTTATCAGACCAAGATATGTTGCTGAATAGGGGTGGTACATCTAACACATCAGAGTTATAATTTTAAATGAGAACCCATGAAAATTCGAATAACTTCGAGTAAAAGAATGCTAGAGACATGAAATTTACAAGTAATAGTCTCTATTCTGTGCATGGTGTCGCTACCTGTCGGAAACTTGTAGAACTACGAATTCGGATGCCCATTGCAAGCAGAAAATGAATACTGTATAGCGTTAAGCGTAGAACGTGTAATCATGGTGGAACATTACTGTACTTTAAAACTATTCACCGTAATTTTTGTAGGCAATTGCTGTCATAAAGTACCATCAAAAACTGCGATATGGAAGCCTGTGAAAATGTTCATTAAACAATCCCAGAAAAAATTTTTGTGGGATTGTTTTGCTCTACTGTCAATGATCAAAGTACATATTACTCTACGTTTTATTGAATGTGCATTTGGAATGTCTTTGCTTGATTGTTCTTTTTCTATCTGCAATGCCCTGCTGGCATAACAGTGTTTCCTTATTATTTTTCTGACAATCTGTACACATTTTCATCTGTACGCGTTTGGATTTTATCTGTATGCATCGGGCTTATATGTAGATTCATGTACAATTTAAATTACAGTTTATATAAAGTTTGTAATCTATTCAAACAGGCCATACCCCTACAGGAAACATGGTCGATTTGAATGAGTGGTGAGTAAATAAGCGACTCACCTTAATAAGCCTTAGTTGACTCGGCAATAATTCTGGAAACAACAGTTTATGGTCTGATCGGAACCAAATTTGCAATGCATGGAAGAGGCTCTAGGATCTTTCTGTCGTATCGGATGATAACGAAACTATCTACTGTGCAAAACTTGTATCTAAATGGATCGAAGAATATTTCCAACATCTACCCTGGCTGCCTAATTCTCCAGATCTACTGTAAGAATGGTAAAATCTGGACCTATACTCGCTCAGACACCTGACCACTCGACTACGTCAGGCAATCACTAAGCGTGAAATGTATGATACATTTCAGACTATTTCCCCATTAACCACCTCCTACCTTGAGGGCCAGTGCTTGGGGTGAAATTCAGATAGGTCCAGATTATAAAGGGTCCCAAATTCCACCAAAGGAGGAGCGGAAGGGTCTTCAATCCAGACAAGAAGAACTCCTTCTTGCTGTCAACACTATACTGCCGGAAGTATCTTTCTACTTTTATTCCAGTGAATGACAAGCTTTATGATTTCATCAGAGAAAAAAGTTTGTTAAACAATATAGACAGTTACTCTTATGCACCCCATTTTGAATTTCGGCATCATTCTTGAACTTGTGCTCTCGAAGTATATTTGTGGTCCAAACATAAGAAAATCAGGATTTGTATGGTGTATGTCATAGGATCTCAAGTTGCAATTCCTGGCTGAATTTCAATCCTGGTTAAAAAGCACTGTCTTGTCGGATAATTAATGATAGAGAACAAATCTTTCCGGCAAAGTGCTAGCTAACATTCAATTTGTCACGAATTGCAATAAAAAATCCAAAAATAATGGATCGGTCCTTCTGAATAAGATCGGCACACTGAACAATATTCACTAATCGATAATATGCTAATATTCAGGCTGCTGCACTTTACTTTTGACACAAAGGCTACAAAAGCCGATTGTGTATACTGTCTATAATAAAGACTGTTTGGTCAATTTGCCTGTTTCTATTTATATATTTTACACTTTCAATCACTTCATTTATAAATGATTTATAATTTGATTTTTCTTTCTTTCTTTTTTTTGTTTTCATAGCCGGCCGAATCCGGAACTTTTGTTTTAATTTTTACCATCCGGCTAAGACGTCTAGTAACCCTAACCTTTGGCCAGCGATTCCTGATATTGCGAAGCTTTGTGGTAAGACAGTTACGTCACATTACCAGTTTTGTTTCGTCTTCAAAGTACTCAGAATACCAAAAATTCGCACCAAACTGTGAAATGGTTGTTTCTACATAGTTCGTGATTTGTATATATAGGGAATGCATATCCTTTGAGATGCATATCTTTTGAGATGCAAGGCTTAGGACGAATTCAGACGAATTTTGAAAGTAGCACAAAATAAGAATGTGCCCCGAAGATGTTTAAGTCGTGCTTGTAACAAGAAAAAGTAGATAAAGAGAGAGAAAGAGAGAGAGAACGGAAATATGCAGAGAGCGAAGTGCAGACGTTCGCATTTAACCTTGAACGAAGTGGCATAGCTGGAGAGAACAAGTAGCAAGTACTGGATAAAGAAATCATCACATCCACTTGCTAGGGGGGTTGAAAAGAGGAAGAAATAAAAGAAAGAAAGAGTAAGACTATATATTAATTAAGGGAAAAAATTAAAAAAAGTGAACGGTGTTGCTTTCTTCTAATCGCATAAAAGCATTTATACATATCTGTAATAAAAAATGCATTCTAACAAATTCTGGATTAATATGCAGCTTCATGAAAATATTCAGACGAATTTTGTTACATTTCCAAGGAAATTACTAAAAACTCCAATGTTTTTACACACAAAAAAAAAAAAAAAAAATAAATAATAATAATAAATATGAATAAATAAAGTTAGCAGACCAATAATATATTGTACTGCAAGAAAGAAAAGTCGTTGCTGATGCCGGTTTTTTGCACAAGGGCTACAGCAGCCATATTGTGCCTTTTTCAAGTTAATACTATAAAAGGTTCGAGTTTGTAAGTTTTTAGCCGAACATGCTGATCGGAAGTGAGATATCCAAAATAAACCGTTTTTGTACGAATTGGGACAATCGAGTAAAATAGATTTCATTATAAGAATACTATGGCAGTGAATACACAGTGGAGAGCCTTCGCTTCTGAGAGGGCAAAGATGAGTCATGTGACTGTCCGCTGCGTGTTAGATCTAAAAAAACCTCTTCTTTTTGTCTTAATTTCATGGTTCTGGAAGTCCAGAAGAACGGCTGGATCTTAATTTTCATAGGTTTTTTCCTGTTATATTTATGCCATATATTTTACCAATGAAAATGATAGGCTTTTCGTATAATGTTTTTTTTTTTTTTTTTAGTTTTGAACAGGAATGTTCATATTAATCACAATTGAATTTATTGATGGTTTTGCTGCCTAATCTGCGTTTTCGTTTAGGAGTACAGCATTCCAGAATGAGCTAGGATCCAGCAGAATACCACCATATACCATCACAGGGTGGTATTCTGCTGAATCAATCTGTATCTTATTTGAGATTTTGCATCTTGTTTCAGGTAGGGGATGGTAATTGTGTGTTTCATTCTGCATTCAGTTTATAGAACTTAAAGAATCGGTATAGTGTGCCTTGTGTTGTGTAGGGAATCTTAACTGCTAAGAACTAGGTAGACAGCAAGACGTTCTGCAGAGAAATTGCAAAACTGAAATTGAAATTTTAAGGTTGCAGCAGCACTCACCTACTGTTTTGTTTGATTTCGAGCCAGCCATCAGCATATATCTGATTATATTGAGTAAATTTTGGATGTGGACAGCATGAAATGATATTTAGGCTTGCCAGTGAATGTTCTCTCCACTGATTGAAATAACTATCACATTTTAACCTAAATTGTTGCTTACAGAGGTCAATCGGTCAAAAACTTAATAGATATTTTAAATTCCAATTGAGTTTAAATTTGTAGATTTGAAGTGATCAAAGTAAGGAAAGCAGAAATATATTTTTTTTGACTCGAAGTATACACAACAGGAAAAAATACTGAGTTGTCGGTTTTTTTTAGCGCATCAGCGATTGAGACCATATTGTGCCATATGTACAAATTTGTATTATATCTGTAAATTGCGTGTGTTCTGTGGTCGATTTGCCTGTTTACTGGACAAAAAAATTCAAGTTTCCGGGAGAAAAAACCATGCTACCCTCGACTGAGACCGAGTAATTTAAACATGTTGTGAAAAAAAAAAAAGGCCCATAAAAATTCCGCGTGCCATTGAGGATTCAAACTCAGGTCATTTCCAGTTGGTGTGGGGAGGACGGTGGTTATAGCAACTGTGCTACTGCGAAGTTATTTATTGTATATAGCAAATGAAAAAAATAGTAATAAAAAAATAACAGGTGAACGTTTAAGGAAAGTTACAAAGGTTTACCGATTTATAAATTTCAGCGAGTAGTTTAACAGTAAAAGAGTGGGCGAGCACATAAAAAAAAAATAATAATAATGAGAAAAAGAAAAATATTTATACTGCTTTCCAGTTTATTAGAGACGGGATTTGATTTTAAACTGCTTGTACCCAGATTTGGGCTTCCTGGGTACTGGAACTGCTGGCATCCATTGCTATTACACTTTCTGCAGTGGTGCGGGATTATTTGTGGTATTCACCACCGTACGTGATTAAAAGGGACTGCTGCACCCATAAGACTTGCGCTTATTCCTATGGGTGCTTGAAATATTACATTTAGTTTAGTACGTGTATAGTTGGGGCCGCCTCCTCGTGGCGTGGACTGGTACTGGGAAGCAGCTTTCCTGGTAGCAAAGTGGCCAAACACACTACGCAAACATAACACTACACTCATTTCTGGCCATTGTATAGAGTCTTGTATAACGTTCAGGGGCCGCCGTGCGTAAGACACAACACATGTCCACATACTGCTTCAAACTGTAAATTTTTTCTTTCTTTTTTTTTTTTTTTTTTAATTCAAATAATCTATTTATGAACTCACTTATGCAGTTTCCATTTAAATTCGGCTTGAATTCATAGGTTAGTGAATTTGTTCTGATCAATATTTGATGAATATCTAATTCAGATCTGAGTACGACATATAAAAAGTGAGCCGACATTTCTGAACATGGAGTCAGCAAATTCCAACATAAATTTCGCAGAAAGTGTATTTTATATCTCGCGAAATCATTTTACTGAAAAAAAATTCAAGAATGGAACTAAAAACGTGCAGCACGTGCCTCTATTTTATGTAAGAGTAACCTGTAGCGTATCCAATTAAGTAATTGGATAACTGGCATTAATTACCTTGTGTCATTACTCAGGAATGTTATGAGAAAACCTTCTCAAGAAACTGCCTGCTTCTTGAGAAGGATTCCACTGCAATTATTCCGAAGGTTCGGGAAGTCTCGGAACTCGTTGCATTCTCGTATACAAGCCGACGGTCAGGTGACTCAGGTCAGATGGGTTTATGCGATGCATGCAGAGTTCTTTACATTAGTGACATTTAAAACACATTTTACTGTCTATAAAAAGAATGTAATGGGAGATAAATGAACGATTTCGATCCCATATCACTAGAAAGGAAACTCTTTAAAAAAATTGACGATATGTCGAAAAAACATAAGAGAACAAAGGTTTACAAGATTAATAATTATGATTATTATTACTATCATTATCATCAGTTTATTAATCAAACACCCCTGTACAGAAGTTATCTAGGAGGGTGGCTCATACATACATCGAACATAACTTATTAGATAGGAACACATATAGTTACATAAAATGAAATATCACAAAATACATAAATAATTATTAAATAAATGAATAAGAATAACTACGGTCATTTTACACCTGAATTGAATGTCATAGTCATTCTGCTGAATGGAATATCATCAGTCCTATAAGAGTCTTTTGAAGACACTATAAAGCGTTCACTATAGTTTTTATGAGTTCATTGGCTTTTGAAGTCTTTTGCTATGAACAAAACTCTTCTTTCTTGAAATGCATTCTTCATTATATTTGTAGTTTAGTGTACAGATCCGCTGCAATGTCATGGCAGTACCTGCCCGGGTCTATTTTGAAGACTCTAAAGAGCTACCACAGTACTGGCAAGAAACATTCGCCTTAATCCGTCCGTGTTATGGAGAGCGCTTCAGAGACTATGAGGGCAGTGGAGCCGGGCTCCTGGGCGGAGCCTGACCACAATATTTGCGATTTGAGGGGCATCTAAACTCCCATTCAGAAGTTGTGCCAGCGTGCAGGTGGTACGTAAGGTGACCATCTGAATCCACGGAGCTGTGTTCAAGTTTGCATAGAGTATGGATTTTGAAATTGTGAAGGACTTCCTGGAAAATCCTATTCAGCCACCGGAGCGGCCAGTATTCCAGGCTGAGAAATTTCTTAATACATATTAGTATTTGGGGCAGAGAACCAAATTGTTGAAGCATATAGGAATACAAGAACGATACATCTTTGAATATATTGGGTCATATACTAGTTGCTGGTTTCGAATCCCAGTTATTTCCTGTCTTACAGCCCATATGGCAGCAAGAGTTTTTGATCTGGTGTTCTGAAAATGTCTTTGGAAGGTGAGGCCCTCGTCCCACGTCATTCCCAGGTCGGTGTAAGAGCTGACTTTATTCACCTTTGCTCCATTAATAGATAATTCAATTTGATTTTTTATCTTCTTGTTAGTTATTGTCAGTTGTGCTGACTTGTCAGAGTTTACCCATAGACCGATTTTATCTAAGTATAAATGCAGTTCGTGAAGCTTGGCGTTGGCGTGGATATAGACGTTGAACACAAGAGCTCTTTCGTTAGAGACAACGAAATACTTTATATCATCAGCATAAGAAATAAAATTACGGTTCTGAGCTGGAAAGGGTTCCAGGGCGGCAGCGAACAGCCAAGCTGATAAGACACCTCCCTGAGGTATTCCACAAATGATGGTGTATTCTGCACGGAATTCTTTATGTTGCACAATTAGGTGCCTTGGCTTCAAAATGGTCTTGATAATCTGTAATAGCTTCCTTCAATGCGGAAATAAAAGTATATTTTCAAGGGCAGGTAACGACACATTATCGAAAACTGCCTTTATGTCAAGGAATATGACGTCACTTTGGGCCTTTTCAATTAAAGCGTGTTGCATTCTGTAGAGTCTCCAACAAATTAGTAGTAGTGGATCGTCTCGGTACTACGGTATGGAGGTGGGGTGCGCAAAACAATGTTCTATTAAAGAAGGAAGAATGGCTTTTTCGAAGAGTTTTAAAAGAGAACAACTGATCGATATGGGTCGAAAGTCTGAAGAGTCTTTTGGGTTCTTCTTTTGGTTCTATGGAGCAGTTCTTTTTATTTTAAATGCACGACCGACACAACTGGCAGTCAGTTGTCTGGTACTGAGAAGCAATACAAGATCAATGTGAATTGTAGCAAACTTGATTTGTTCTTTGCTATACACTGTGCTGCCACTTTATTAGGTGCGCACTTGTGGTGTTGAGTCTCCTTTAGCCTTCAAAACAGCCTAAATTCGTCTAGGCATGGATTGAACAAGATGCTGAAAACGTTGTGCAGGAATGGAGTACCATGCAGACATGAGTGTGTCATGCAGTTCCTTGAGATTCGACGGAGGTGTAGGCCTGCAGCGAACAGCCCTTTCGAGCTCATCCCAGAGATGTTCAATAGGATTGAGATCCGCAGACAGAGCAGGCCACTGCAGCAAAGAAAAGTCATTGTCATGTTCCTGGAACCATTCCATACTGATTCGGGCTTTGTGCACCGGCGCATTATCCTGCTGGAAATAACCATCTGACTGAGGATAAACTGTCAACATAAACGGATGCACTTACTCAGCAACGATGTTTAGGTACGATGTGGCATTCAGACGTGAATCTAGGTATCAATGGACCCAATGCCAAGAAAACATTCCCCACACTACAACACTGCCCCACCACCTTGCACAATAGTCGTCAAACATGACGGGTCCATGGATTCATGTTGTTTTCTCCAAATTCTGAGTCTTCCATGAACATGATGCACCGGGAACTTCGACTCGTCAGACCAAGCAATTGTTTTCCAATCCTCGATAGTCCAGTGCTGGTTTGCTGTGCCCACAGGAGGCGTGCTCTCTTGTTCTTCATTAATAACAAAGGTACGCGATGTGGCCGTCGGTTGTTGTAGCCCATTCGCGACAAGGTGCGACTAGTGATCATTTGCGACTAGTGATCATATTTTGTTCTGTGCACCAAGGTTTTATTCTGACGTGATGTGCGACATTGTGACCCGTCTGTTTGCTTCCACAATTCTAGCCATCCTCCTCTGACCTTTCTCATCAACAAGAGATTTTCTTCCACAGGAGTGCCGTTGAGAGGATGTTTTCTATTCCTTGCACCATTCTCGATACATCCATGAAACTGTGATGCGTGAAAGTTCAGGAGAACTGCCGTTTCAGAGATGCTTTGTCCAGCACGTCTTGCACCTACTACCATGCCACGTTCGAAGTCCGTTAGAGCGCACCTTTCCCCATTCTTGGTACGGTTTGCACGCTTAACTGATACTAGAAATGTTGTTCTACTGCATTTATATCCACAACTGTGGTCATGTGTCTTGCAACGTTGTGGAACAAACCATTTGTGTGCACAGCAGGGGTGTACCTAATAAAGTGGCAGCACAGTGTATATAATTGAGATTTTTGGAACATGCACAGCATTGTTTTATAACCCTCGAATTCGGAACTTTTTATCTAAGTTTACTGGAGTAGTTTTTACTGAAATTTTTAGTGAGCATTTAATTTAATGATTTTTATTTATTATTGTTAATAATAATAATAATAATAATTTATTATTATATATTTATTTATTTATTTTTGGGAAATTATTATCATAACATGAATGTCGCTAGAGGTGGCTGTAAGCTTGCTTTCGTCAAGTACAATACCTCGATAAAAAAAAAGAAAAAAGATATTTCTAGTGACATTTCTTTTTAATTCTACTGAACGTTGTCCCGCATTACATAATTAATTATTATTTTTTTTTCCCAAAACTTATAAATCAAGAACAAAATTTGCACTGATTCCGTTACCATGTACTTCAGAAATATTCCTTTAACTTTTATTTTGTCTCATGTGATTAACTCATCATTGCATCTGAACAATACAACCAACGAATCATTTCTTTTGAACCAAACATTTTAGAATTTTACATGGTCCGCTGCAATAAAATCCCCGGAACATTAGCCATTACAACTCGTTGTTCTATTTCCTGAATAGCTTCCTCGTAGTCGCTTATTCATCTCTTTCCTGAAACGAATTGCCAGAAGTCAACAAAACGAAATGCGTTATAAATCAGCATGCATTACAAAAGACAAATATAAAGAAAGAAGGCGCTTCCTATTCTTTAATATCCTAATCCAACGCACAATTCAGCTCTCTACATGTACTGTGAGAGAGTAGGGTTGCAAATAATACATTTAGCCAATTATCTCGGCGCTCCATATTTATTAGGACGTTTTCAAACCACAAAACGCGATTTTTAAGAGACAATGCCTCGATATTGTAAACAATAAAAAATTCTGACTTACAGCCAACGTGAAAATGATTTTGAGTCATGAAGGAGATTGCATACGTTCTTTATCAAATGAAAAACAGTACTGTATTTCTCCCTTGGTAATTGAATTAATTTAAATTTCGAGAAAATAATTTTTTTGAATTAATCCCCCATCCACTGGAGGAAAAATCGATTCCAGTGGATGCCAGCAAATCTCGACCACTGGGAGCCCAATCCGGCGGTACCAACAAAAAAAAAGGTAAATAAATAAATAAGTATATTAAAATAAAGTAATAAATACACACAAATAATAAAAAAAAAATTAAATTGACAAAAAGTAAAGGGGGAAAAAAAACAAGCCAGCAGGAATATTGAAAAGAGAAGTGAGTATGGAACACGAGATAGATCTGTTTAGCAGTCTTCATGTAGCCTAGTCTGGGGGTTGCAATTAGCAGGCTATTCGTTGGAGAAAATCAGGAGGCAAAGCCTGATAGTCGTTTTTGTAAATTAAAATTTCGGGTACAGTTGACCAGGACGACACAGGCAAAACAGAAGCCTCAGTCGGGTAGACGCCAGAAACATATGAAGTTGGGTAAAAACAAGAATGTTAATCAATAAGTTCTGTTGGAGGCAGGTAACTATATCATAAGAAATTATAATTGAGTTATAAGGCGGATATTATTATTATTATTATTATTAGCCATATGGTGCAAGGAAGCCTGAGGCTTATGCTGCACCAGCCAAAAAAAAAAATTTCTGAATTACCCTGAGAGAGAGAGAGAGAGAGAGAGTCAGAAGTAGAAGGGAATCACCAAGAAAGAGAAGAATGATGATATCCAGCTCAGGACCCTGGGTGTGCCAAGCCCATACTCACCAGATATGAGCCCCTGGGGTTAATATCCTAGGGAAGCCGGTTAGCTGGCGCCGTCGAAGATTTCTTTTGAAAATTCTTGGAAGATTTCAAAAGGTCCCTTATTTGCAATTTAATCATGTTCATTTCCAGGGGAAAAATGATGAGATGTAGTTGAGATTTGTTGCAGATGATCTTGGTAAAATCCGGTTTTTTGAAAGAAAAACCGACTAAACAATACACGCCTTAGTGACTTTGGCGCTTAACACGCCTAACGAAAGACTAATGAGTCGGTGGCTTCATACTACTTGAAATTTTAAATACTTAAAATAAAATTAGGCTAGATCTTGAGCAAGCCTCCTTTATGGCTTTTGCTGATGACCTCGTTATGATAGTCTATGCCGAGATTAGGGCACAGCTGAAATCCATATCCAACCATGCAATCAGAAAACTCAAGACTGAGCTGCGCTACATCGACTCCCCATTTCCAGAGAAAACACCAAGTTAATCCTGTTGAAGGGAACTTTGAAAGATTTCAAGACCTCCAACAATCAAGATCATAAATGAACCAATCATGCTCCACTCTGAGATTAAATACCTCGGAATCTTGATAGACTCAAAGCTAACATTTTTTCCCACTTGCAATTACTGCAAGTGGGAAATTTCATGATTGCACTCATTAGCCGAGCGGACTGTGGACTTAAACGGGCGGCACACTCTCTCTCATCTACAGAGTTATCTTCCTTCCCATAGTCTGTTACGGTGCAGCTGTGTGGTGTCACAGAGTCATCCTTGATAGAAATCGCAAAAAACTGGGTTATATGCTCTTAACCATCACAAGAGCTTGTTGCAGTGTAAGCACCCCCGCTCTCCAAGTCCTGGCTGGCTATACGCCCCTCCACCTTGAAGTCTTGATGACTTCAAGGTGGAGAAGAAAAGAGAAGGATAGCAGACAAACTGCGTGAAATATGGCAATGTCACCGGGATTCGACAAAAAAAAAGGAGCTGTAACTAAAAAGTTTATTCCAACTGTATCACTGACGTACCCAAAACCTCCTCCCTCGTTTTCACCAGGACTCCAGGTCACCTTCCTGCTCATGCTCACAGGGCATAGCCTATTTACACATAAATAACCACGTTCGGAACTGAAGAAAACCTATTCTGTCTGTGGGGAAGAAGGAAACTGGGAACATGTCATATACCTCTGTCCCCCAGTATGATGACTACCGGACTAGACTATTTACAGGAAAATCCCCGAAATTCTGAGCACCTTTTTCTCACGGAAGAAAACTTCTACATAGCTCTCACTGAGTTCGATCAAGGTGTATTCCAGAGAAGGCGTTCTTCCCACCCGAGGCACACATTACCAATTCCAGCACAATCCAACTGACAACGCTAACTCCTCGCTTCGTACTGAATACCTTTGGGTTGGTCGGGTGCCACTGACACCTGGCTTGCCAGATGTCGGATTCCATCATGGCGCTCTCCTTTGCAGACCTCCCTTGTTGTAAAAACTGTCTTTCTTTCCCAGGCAATGGGTGGGCTTCCAATGTCACGGGTGATTCCCACTTCTTCCCTCTCACCTCTTTGCTCCGCCGGAGGATGCCTTCTTTCCTCGTCCTCCGCCTTGTTCCCACTTTGATTCCACTCTCGTGTTATCTTCCTCACTCGATCTCACCTCTTTTTTTTTTTTTTTTTTTTCCCCGGTTCTCCATCAGATAGCTCAGGCTAACCCTAATGAAGAGCAGCCAGAGTATTGTGGATAGCCTGGCTCACCTCCCAGTGGTGATGGCGGACAACGTGGAGTCCCACTAGGGACCTTGCGGCTAAGAATCCAGATCATAACAACAGAACCCAACACAACACTTTTCACATACAACACACTACACTTTTTCTGGCTTTTACAGAGGTTCCGTATACATCACAAGAGTGCTATGGCGAAGATGGGGGAACCACCGGTGGTGCCTTACCGAAAAACTATGCAACTATGTCGAAATTATACAGTACATTATTAGAATAAAACAACGTATCAGACTATTTTCTTTGGAAGTCAGAAGTAATCATGGAAGGAGGTTTTACACTGTATTGACAAAGTACCCAGACACTCCTTGCATTTGACATAAATGGACCATACTCGTCATCCACGTGTCAGGAATCAATACAAAAGTAACCACGTTCATGCTAGAAGTAAGCAGATCAACGAAATTTATTAAATGGGTCTTGAGCTGGCCGACTTCCAACTGGGAGTCCTACGATACCATATTAGCCATAAAAGATATTCGTGCTATGATTACAGTGAAATAGTAACAACCCGAGATCAACGTGACACGCAATCAAAATGATGCTACTACAGCTGGAAACGTTTGATAGAGTGCATAAATTTATGGAGAAAAAAAAAAAAAAAACAGAGGGTATTCAGAAGAGTGTTACGTAGGTTCTTCCAGTCCCCATGGAGCACTGTAAAGCTGGAGCGCAGGGAAATTATGAGAACTGACATTAGTACAAAGACGATACACAGGGAGCTACGTAGCATCAAATTTTAATTTTACGGAAAGGTTGCACAGCCAGCACACGCACAAAAAAAAAAAAAAATATATATATATATATATATACAAAGGGTACTAGGAAAGTTTTTCAATACAGCTTTGTTTATTTAATTTTTTCAAAGTAATTTCCTCTTCATTCAATACACCTCTCCATCCTCCGAAACCAATCTTTAAACCAGTTCTGCCAAGTTTCACTAGGGAGTAAAGCACACTCGTTGTCCCAAGCCCGTAGAAGGTCCTCATCACTGGAAAACCGCCTCCCTTTTAGCTTCATTTTCACATGCGGGAACAGTGCAAAGTCGCAGGGAGCAAGGTCTGGACTGTAGGGAGGGTGCTCGAGAAGTTTCAGTCCTGTCGTGGTCAAATATTCGGTGCAGGCTTTGGCACGGTGAGCTGGAGCATTATCGTGATGGAGGTACCAGTTGTCCATTCTTGACTTTAGCCGCAGGTTCTTCATAGATCCAATGACTTTAGGCAGGCACTGTTCAGTATACCACTTAGCTGTGACCGTCTTCTGCGTGTCCAAAACGACACGTTCCACAATTCCACTCGATTTGAAAAATACAGCTATCATTTTCTTCTTTACAGATCGGGATTTTCTGACAATTACGGGTGTGTCGTCATCATCAAAGACCCAAACTTTGTTTTGAGCCTTGGTCGGCAGATCGTAATAGTACAGCCAAGTCTCGTCACCTGTCACGATGTTGTTCACATACCGAGATTGTCCCTTATCAAACTTTTTTAACATCTCCCGGCACCAAGTCACACGTCGTGTCATCTGCTCTTCAGTCAGTTGATGCGGCACCCAGAGAGAACAAAGTTTCTTCACGTGCCAATGAGCTTGCAGAATCGAACGAATTGCTGGTGCATTTAGGCCCAAAGTATCCTCTATCTGTTGGTAGGTCACTCGCCTGTTTTCGTCAAGCATTTTCCTCACAGTAGTAACGTTTTCCTCCGTAACTGACGTTCGTGGCCTTCCCGGCCTCTCAGAATCCTCCAGAGTGAAATTTCCCCTTTGGAATTCTCTATACCACCTGAATATCGTTGTACGATGTGGACAATCATCATCTAGTGCAAGAGTCATTTCTTCTAAGCACTGGTCTATGGTTAAACCACGCACGAAATTATACCGCAAAACTGTCCTTATCTCATTTCGTGACCACGATGCCATCGCAAGCACTTTACACTCTCACTACTAATGAATAACTGAGCCCATCGACTTGGCGCAGCGGCTACTATGCACGTATGAACATGTCTCAACATGCAGCAACAAGCAGCTTCCTGTGATTTATTGTTGCGTCATATTGCAAAACTTTCCTAGTACCCTTTGTATATATATATCAACGCTTTCATGACTGATGGCAATTCTGCCATCAGTCATGATATCGTTGGCAGCGATTCTTCTGTGAGTCAGGATCTTTTTACTTACACTCGTTGCAGAAATAATTTGTTATAGAGCCATTTCGTTATAAAAGATGTCGCAAGTGAGACAAATTCAAAATTCAATGTACTGTTAGGCGTGATTTGAATTTGTGAGAAAGTGAGTTGATGCCATGGAGCGAATTCAGTCTGAAACATTGTCAGAGACTCAAGTGTCTGATGCATTGTTAAGCGACACACTCCAGAATCTGACTCCACAAATGGATCCAGGCACATAATGCTTTGGTTCCACAAGAGGTCTTGAACAGAGGATCAATTGTAAGGAAGGCAGGAAACATATTCTGTAATACAGATGCCATAGAACCACAGAATGCAAAAGCTGACAATGTAAATGCACCAACTGGTATCATTATTAGCTCATTATGGTACCAGTTAGTACATGATAATACATGCGGAGATTAATGATTTAAAACTTAAACGAATTGGTGAAATGGTTATGAAATATAAATTCATATTGAAAATGTGTCGCGATATGACAAAATGTTCTTGTACATAAAATTCGGTCCATACATGACGATAGCCTTGCAAATTAACTCTAGGCTTAGGGGACTGTGCAAGGCGGATTTTTCTCCTATACTTCGACTAATGGCTGGTCTTAGTTGGTAGATGGAACTTATTTTGTAAAGATGGTATTCACACAGAGGACATGTACAAGTTTTTGCTAATGTCATTGAGGAGGTATTAAGGGTTCTGAGAAACTGCTAGTTCCGGGAGTTAGGGAAGTCAACACACGATCGATTCAGGTAAAGGGCATGGGCAAAATTATTCTTGCACTCTCTTTGAGAGCGCTTGTTTGCACCCCTTAAACCTGAAAGGGAAACTGCAATAGAATAAAAGCACATGTAAAAACACTTATAAGGATTATATCAGTGAAGTCAAAAAAGGCAGCCATAAAGTAAAAAACTTAATTTATCTACACTGTAATTCAGGAGTACTGTAAACAGATTAAATTAATTTGAGCTTTTGATCAAGTTAACTAATGGTGATGTAGTTGGGCTTACTGAAACGTAGTGCCACTCAAAGATTCGAGATGAAGAATTTCATTTCGGTGAATATTGTACGTTTAGAAGAGGTAGAGAAGAAAGAGGGGGTGGGGGATAGTTCTGATCAAAACCTGCCTGAAGTTGGAAATAATGTACCTGAGTCAGTGTAGTGTGAAATGACGTGCAGTAAAAAAACAAATGCTATACGACGGCCACCCGAGAACTCACTCATCCATCCATGCGCAATATGTCCATAAATTGCACGTGTTCTCTGGTCGATTTTCCTGTTTTTGCTGGACGAAAAATTCGAGTTTCCGTTGGGGGGTGGGGGGAACGTAACCATCCATGTCTGAGACTGATGACTAATTCAGCCACGGAGTGAAAAAGGCTCATAAAAATTTCTTGCGTGGATTCGAACTCGGGGGCCTTTTCCACTCGGTGTGGGGAGGCTAGTCAGTGCTAAACACGAAGACACGGGTTGGATAACTACAGGCCAGTCAGTTTGATTTTCCTTGTAGGGAAGATTATAGATTCGATGGTTAAGGATGAAATTCAGGGCCAACTCCACGAGGATGATATCAGTAATAGATCCCAACATAGACTCCTTAAGGGGAAGTCATGTCATGACCAAACTGGTAAATTACTGTAATGTAGTCAATAAATAGTTAGATGCACTTAACGATTTTGACATTGTATATCGCGACTTTAGCAAAGCTTTTATGCCGTTCATCATATAAAACGGGCTGCTATATAAACTGGAAGAAATTTGAATTACATAAGATCTTATGCTGGATCGCGGCCTCGCTAAAAGCCAGACAGGGTTGTCATAAATGGTCAGTTTTTAGAGTGGACCAGTGGTTACACTAGTCTACTCTACCCTGAAGATTAACGATTTACGGGGGTCATTTAGGGATCGCTATGCGGCCCTCCTATTTTTAATTTTTATAAATGATCCCTTTCCTTGCATCATTTGGCCTTACTAATACTAACTCACCGTAATTAGTCCCTAGAACATTTAAGTGTGTTATGGAGTGACGAATCGCGTTACGTGGTTTCCGACCTGATGGCTGTGTTTAGGTATGGCGGATGCCTAGAAAATCTTATTTATCAGCCTATGTTCTCCCAAACTACGAAGTCTGGCGGAGGTGCTGCCACCATCTGAGCTTGTTTCTCATGGTTTTGGCTTGGCCCTGGTCCTACGAATGCCAAAACGGTAAATTGACATTTCTGGATAATTCCGCTCTTGCTACACTGTGGTAGCAGTAATGAAGAAAGTTCTTTTCTCTTTCCACATAACGATGCACCATGTCATACAGCAGCACCTGCTTGGTTTTGAAGACAACGGCATGCAGAAGCTTCACTGGCCTGTCTAGAGCCCAACCTTAACCCAACTGAACACTTTTGGACAGTCTGGAACTTTGGGTTTGGTCCAGGCCAACGCGCTTGCAATCAGTAGCTGAATTGATCACTGCGTTGAAGGAGAAATGGATAAAATACTGATTTTCCGTTATCAAAAATTGGTTCGGAGTCTATCTATGAGAATACAACGTGTATTTTAGGTATAATACAAACTACTAACATTTACCAGCCCACATTCTCAAATGTCTTTCAGTAAAGTAAAGCTATTTTTAACTTTCAGTTAAAAATAGAGTTTATCTTTCAGTGGTTAGTTTTACATAGTCATCAAATCATTAGTTTCTTTAATCATCCGTCAAAATAAATCGAGGAATAGTTAGAAAAATATGGACCCTTATATCTATATCTGATCACGTATACCCGAAGTAATAAAAAAAATATATGAAACTTTTTTATCCAATACAGTACCGGTTTAATGACTATTGCTGTGCTTAAATTATTATTTAGAATGTTGGTCATTTTCCCAAACGCGTCTATTACTTAAGTTCATATTTAAAAATTAATTAGCATTAGCATTAGTAGAGGCATATGAAGCAAGAAAGAAAGCTTATACAGCATCAGCCAAAAAAAAAAAAAAAAAAAAAATCAAGTCACGCAACCATTCGCTCTGAAAGTTTGTCCAGTTCTTCCTTGAATTTATTTAAGCTATCAACTTCCACAACGGCAGATGGAAGTTTGAATTTATCAAGGTGGAATTTAACAAGTTCTGGTTAATATCATAAACTCGATTCCTGGTTAAGACTTTTTCGAGTGATATATGATTTATCTTTTATAGATCCAAAATTCGAGGCCAAATCTTAAACAAATATATTCAAGAACGATTTTCAAAATGCATAACAGATTGAAGCACCTTAGTTCACTTCCAATAAAGAAGGTTAACATTTCGCTGCTGGCTTTCCGACGGCGATTTCGAACCCCGGGATTGTTGTTGTTGGAGGTTTTACGGCGTGACGGCAGCTAAAGGCCATTATGCGCAAGCCCCGGGATTGAGTCAATCTGATTGAAAAGGGCAGAAACATTATTAGGCCTTCTTTCTCAGTATGACTGAATTAATCAGACGCCGGTGAAGGTTGTTTGGCAAAAATTCCGATTTTTCTTCTGTCAAATTGATTGACTGGGATTGTTGAGTGGGAGACGACAGAGAGTGGTAATCAATGGACACTGCTCTTCGTGGACTAATGTTATTAGTGGAGTTCCCCAGGATTCGGTGCTGGGCTCATTGCTGTTTTGTGTATTCATAAATGATATTGATTAAGGTATATCAGACTTAATGTCCAAGTTTGCAGATAATACGAAGGTTGGCAGGGATGTTAACGACAGTAAAGGCAGTATGCTACTGCAACAGGATTTAGATAAGTTGGGCAAATGGGCTGAGAAGTGGCAACTGAAGTTTAACATTAAGAAATGCAAAGTACTGCATATGGGTAGCAGTAACCCCAGAGAAACGTATCAACTGTGTGGCACTACACTTAAGGAAATGGAGAATGAAAAAGACCTGGGGGTAATTGTGCAGTCAGATATCAAATTTCCTGAGCAGTGCAGACGGGCTGCCAGAGCAGGTCATGGAGTCTTGTCCGTGATATGCAGAAAATTTGCTAGCCGGGACAAGATGGTGATTATCCCATTGTACAAGGCAATGATCAGGTCTGGAGGTCTCATTTTAGGAAGGATGTAGAGTTGCTAGAACGAGTACAAAGAAGGGCAACAAGATTGGTGAGGTGAACAAAGGGGTGTTCTTACCAAGAAAGGCTTAAGTTCTGCAAATTGCATCGCCTGGAGACTGTTCACCTGCGAGATGATCTGATTGAGGTGTGTAAGACCTTGAACGGGTTGAGCAAGCTCAATGCTGATAGGATTTTTCCTCTTGCCCAGATTACGAACCTGAAGGGGCATAAATTCAAATTGAGGAAAGACAGTTGTAGAATACATGTGCGGAAATTTGCCTTTAGCCAACGGATAGCTGATTGCTGGAACAGACTTCCATCTTTTGTTGTAGAAGTTGATAGCTTAAATAAATTTAAAGAGGAACTGGACAAACTTTTAGAGGGAATGAATGTGTGAAATTGTTTTTTTTTTTTTTTTTTTGGCTGATGCTGCATAAGCTTGCTTTCTTGCATCGTATGCCTTAACTAATGCTAATGCTAAAATTTGAAAGAAAAAAAAAAGTTCTAAAACTAGGGTGGCTTTCCCTAGAAGTGAATTGAAATCCAAAACGCACATTAACAGTTTGGCGGCACCAAACTGTTCTCAGTATTCACCTGGCTGATCCCCCACCCCAAAATATACAGAAGTTTAATGTCGTCCAAACCTTATAAGGTATCACGACTCGACAGGCGCAAATCCTTCAAAATTTCCACACAACCACAGATCATAATTGAGTAATTGTTTTTACTCTTATATGAGAAAAATAAGCCTTCGTATGAAGCTTGTGGTTTTCTTAGGTTTTCCTACAGAGCAGGAAAACTTAAGAAAAATACTCCTGTATGAGATGAGCTATAGTCTAAGGAATAGTATTCATCTGTCACTAGCACACGGTGCATATGATCGATAGGTTTTTGTCTTATTTGTAGATGCGCTGACAAAACCAGCTGATGTAAGTTTGAAAATGGACGACTGTTGTTTATGAAGTCATTTTAATGGCCATTATGGTTCAAACATTTCCTTGAATAATGAAGGTTAGGTAAATGTGGCTATAGCTGAATCACACACATGCATCGTGCACCATGTTTTTATTTTTAATGGGTGTTTAATTGCTTTGATGGAATTAAGAATTTCTTGTCATATAGGCCTGTTATTAACATTCCTATTCGACTACAATTTTAAATACTACAGTAATTTTTCGCAATATTTCAAGGAAAATGGCATGGTGTTTTTATTTCACTAAAGAGCACATAAAAGAGAAAATAATACATAGCAGGATGATAGGTTAGGATACGAGGCGTATATTGTCTGTAACTGCGCGTATTCTTTGTATACGTACACGTGGGAAGTTTTTGTAGAGAAAAGTATTTTCACATATTGATCTGAAGACTCGCGTGGGTTGTTGTTTGTTTGTTATTTGGTTTTTAGGAGCATTAGCAACTAAGGCCATATTGCTCCGTGAACGTGCGGTGGTCATTCCTGACCTTTCCGCATCCTCCGTATTTGGTGGTGACGGGCTCGAACCCCGGTCTAATCAAGAAGCGTGTGCTACTCACTGCTGCTCCTTCCCACCTGGCTACGGAGGCGCCTACTCGCGTGGGATGAGAGCCTAACAACCCAAAGGCACTTTGCCAACATGAAATGTAAAACTTGGGCTACAATGTGGTATGAATTGGTGTGAATAAAGAATCACAAGCCTGATGTTCAATATACATTCGAAGATGCGTAGCACTAACTCCACTACACATTTCAGTTATCTGTTTCTCGGCACCACACACTTACCAAAAACAAACAAAAAGTAGTTTCTGGGATTCTGAAATGATCGGACAGGATTGCAGACGAGCCGCTCACTATCTCCAGATCGGTCATCTATACAAACATAGAGGTGACACCACTGAGAAAATACTACCGGTCAGACTCATGCACCATCAATAGTGAATACGCTGGCTAGGTCAAAGCAGAATGAAGGTTTCGGGCGGACCCATGACTCCCTCTAAGCGCATAAGGCCATGGCACATATTGGGAGTAAGTCCTCCCTACACCGGGTGGAAAAGACCTGAGTTCGAATCTCGTCAATTACCCGAGGATTTTTATGGGCCTTTTTCACAACATGGCTAAGTAAGTCGGTCTCAACATGGTTTTTTATCCTGGAAATTCGGTTTTTCGTCCAGCAAACAGAAAATCGACCAGAGAACATACGCAATTTACCGACATAATATATACGGTGCAATATGGTCTAAGTTGCTGATGCGCCTAAAACATTACAACAGTAATAACTAGAGGTAGGCTAAATATAGAAATCATACACTGGGAAAGTGTAAAGATGCCATCGGAATTTAGTTTAATCACAAAGCCTTAAACACTTCAATTACATCACCACAGATATTAAATCTTTCTTAGTAAGAATACTCCTTCGTATCTTCAATTGATCTTGTGACTTTCCTTCTGCACCCTTCAAAACAGATCTACATCCTTCCTAAAATAAGGTTTCCAAACCGTATAGAATATTCCACATGGGGCCTAACCTCATACAATGAGATAATCACTTCTTTTGCCAGTGGTGGCAAAGTCCCTGTACTATCATTAAATTGCCATTAAATACAATGAGCTGTTCTAGCAGCCTGTCTGTACTGCTCAAAGAACTTCATGTCAGACCGTACAATTACCTCCAGGTCTTTTTCATTCTACTACCTGATTGTTATCCAAATGGTCTGTTATTCTAGGACTACTGCTAACCAAATGCGATACTTTTCTTTTATCAATGTGAAACCTCCTCAATTGCCATTTTTCAGCCCACCATTTTACAGAAAAATGGCAATTGAAGCAGTAGAAGCACAAGGAATACCTGATTAACTACTATCACCCTCTGTATCATTAGCAAATGTAGGCATTACACTTGAAATATCTATACTAATATATATTAGAAAGGCAAGCCCAATACCAAGTGAAATCAATTTGAATGATCTCCTTATATCTTCACTACAACAACCTAAGGCTGTTTCAGAGTCGTTAAATACAAAGAATTACACCAACCCACACATCGACAGAGTAGGAGAAACGTCATTCTTGCTAAGTTTGGAAGCCTGTACATGATTTGATTAATAGGAATAAAGCGCTAATCGAAAAGTTGTGGGAGGAAGTTGTTCTTCAGATGAATACAAGTAAGATTGATGAACATTCGTTTTGTCTTGGAGGCTCTTCCAAGGATCCCAAAATCACATTACTTAGTCATTAGGGCCTTATAGCCAGACACAAAATTTAATACGGTTTTCACAATTGATAAAATTTTTAAAAAATTAAGAAAATTAACACAATTAAGAAAAAAAAAATGTTTACGTTAATAAAGGTGTTATTACAGTAAAATTACTGCAGTATTTCTTAAAATAGCGACTCTCAGAACTAAGAAGTTGGTTATGCAGAAAAGCACGCAAGTGACAAAGTCCTTTATATTTTTGCTTCGTGTTTATAGCAAGTGAGTGACATATAAGTTACAGAAACCGTTACTGCGAAGACTGTTCTGTGCTCGCACGTATGAAAATGAGAATCTTCAATCGCGATTTCTTGTTTTTCTGAAAATGTCACGTGCAGCTATGTGATTATCAGATATCAAAAATACATGTACATTGAAAACAGTCTAACAGCCCCCTTAGACTGTCTGCGCAGGTAGCATGGTGCTATTGTCACCGTCCTCCTCACACTGGGTGGAAAAGGCCAGGGTTCGAATCCCGTCGATGACGCGAGGAACTATAGCGGGCTTTTTTCACTCCGTGGCTGAGTTAGTCGGTCTCAGGCGTAGATAGCAAGGTTTTTTCCTCCAGAAACTGGGGTTTTTTCGCCCAGCAAAACAGACAAATCGGCCAGAGAACACGCAAGTTACAGGCACATTGTGTAAATGGGTATATAGAAGAAATTCTGGGTAACACTAATAAAATAATTTAAATTTCAGTCCCCTCCTAAAGGGGATCAAGAAGCTTGGATTTGCAAATTAAGCACAGTAGGTAGAATCGCCGTCCTCCCCTACACCATGTGGTAAAGACCTGAGTTCGAGTTCAGTCAATGACGGGAGGAATTTTTGTGGGCCTTTTCACAACGTGGCTGAATTAGTCGCTCTCAAGCGAGGGTAGCATGGTTTTTTCTTCCCGGAAACTCGGATTTTGAGTCCAGCAAACAAAAAACCGACCACAGAACACATGCAACAATATACACAGATTTCTTAGCTTTTGTTGACAAAAGCTAAGAAATTGTCTTCTCTTCAAAGAAAAAGTTAGTTTCACTGGGAACAAAATCAATTATCGGAATTTGAAAATCGGTCAGAAAAGCTTTTTTTTTTTTTAGATTTTTTTTTATTTATTTAAATTTTACTGCAAGATAACACCTATTGAAAAAGAAAGTTTAAAGTTCGTTTAGACTTTGAGTTATTGAAATTCAAAGAACGTCACAAAGACAGAGGGACAGAAGCAAATCATATATATAATTGTAATAAACTATAATCCCACGTATACTGCTCGACAAAATTAACAAACAAAATATTTTTCTTGACTATTTTATTGTGAAGTGTCGCCGAATGCTAATATTTGATATCCAGCCATGCAAATTCCGAGTATCCAATAAAAATCGATCTACCACCTTACGGAGCCGCACGTTATGCAAAATATTCATGCCTATAAAAACACGGGTTGCGACCACATCACTTCATTCCCCCGTTTTTTTTTTAGTTCAATGGGATAGCCAAATCTTCAGTACTCAGGATGGCCAGTCATAGTCGTTTAGATGATTCTTTGAGATGGCGGCCGTTGGACGACTTGAAACCGGGCATTCGCAAGTTGGCTTAATGTGTCACGCAGTGTCGCTCGGCACTGTGGAAGCAGTTTCAGGAGACAGGAACCTACAAGAAGAGTGGGCCAAGATCACTGAGGACTACATCAACCAGAACAGACCGCTATCTAGCTCTAACGGCAAGACGAAACCCTACAATATCTTGTCATCAACTGTCTCTCTCGGTTGCTGCAGCCACAGGTGAAAACATTTCCAACCGGACTGCGTTAAGAAGGCTCAATTCAAGTGGACTCTACGCCAGGAAGCCAGTGATTTGCAACCCATTAACCCAAAACCACTGCAGAGCTCGTGGAAACTGGTGCCATGAACATTTGACTCGGAGCTGTGACAAATGGGGTACAGTTCTGTTCTCTGATGAGTCCCGTTTTAGCCTACAAATAAATCGTAGATGTTATTTCTTCTGGAGACAACGAGGAATGCGGTACCATCAAACCAACATCAGAGAAACGGACACTTACAGGTGGAGGCGGTGTTCTTATGTAGGGCGGAGTAATGATCAATGGCCGCCCCTCTTCATGTTTTCGATGGGGTACCATAACTGCGCAGAAGTGCCAAAAACCCTATGTGCGACTTTTTAGGGGTGCGTTTGGCCCAGATTTTGTTGTCATGTATGACAACGGCACTACACAGAACTCAAGTGGAGGAATACCTTGAAACGGAAAATATCCAACGACTGCCGTGACTTAAATCTGAGCGAACATGTGCGAGACGCCCTTGCAAGGTGACAAGGGCTTCCTTGAACCATGTGGCCATTGCTAACAGTAATACAGACAACTCCTCACTCACTAAGTGAGCTAAGGTATGCGCTGGTGGAAGAAAGGGATTTGTTGCCACAGAATCTTATCGGCATCTCCTTATATTGAGCATGGTTCACCGCTGTCAGGGCTGTTTGGCTGTTGGAGGGAATCATACGCCATACAGATGTCATGTGATCATATTTTTCGACTTCTGTAATGTGACCTTTTTTTAGCAATTTTTATACAATCCCTTATACTTGCCCCTTATTGTCGATAATTTTGTCGATAATTCGATAATTATTTATTTATTTTAGGAGCATTAGCAACTAAGGCCATATTGCTCCGGGATATGCGGTGGTCATTCCCTGACCTTTCCGCATCCTCCGTATTTGTTGGTGACGGGTTCGAACCCCGGTCTAATCAAGAAGCGTGTGCTATGCACTGCTGCTCCTTCCCACCTGGCTACGGAGTCGCCTCCAATTAATTTTGTCGAGCAGTGTAGCATAATGTTTATGTATAACTCATTATTACTACACTATAAGTATACAACTGGCCACATACTGTCATTATCATATCACATAAATTGGAAAACAAGTAATTACCGGTATCCAAGATTCTATTAGCGATAATCTTCCAGGGGATCAGCTGACGCCTCCAAACAACGACTCATAAATGTGAACATCGTTTCCTGCAGTGATTCAAACTGATGACTCAACACACTTCCGAGTACCTCAAACTGCAAAAGGGCATGCTACAAATAAAACATATAAATAATTTTTTATTAACCGTCCAAACTTTATAAAAAATAAAACCGATTTTATAATTATTAATGCTAATTTAATAGCATAACATTTTATTCTTAAAGCTATCCAAGAAAATCGCCTTCTGATAATTTGTTTTCATGTTATTAACACCATCCCAATCTCCGTCTTTATGTTTGTTGTTCAAAGACAGCAAAGAACTTGATTAAGAAAAAAAAAAAAAAAAGGTCAACAGCCTATAATACTTATTACTGTCCGGAACAAGTATGCTCTTCGCATCAGTTATGTTTGTTGACAATTAAACAACCGTGCATCATTTTAATGTGGACGTTATTATGACCCCCATTCATTTTAATTTATCTCTAATGGGAAGCGGATTAAGATATACGAAAGTAATAATAAATAAAACAGCGACCGTGACATTGATGAAGAGGTAACGAGTAAGTAACATAGGCTTAATTCATTCTCAGAAAAGCAATAAAATCTGTTTATAACTAAGCATGAAAATATAGCGGAAGCTACTTCCATATCATAAGTGGACTTTGCATAAGTAATTATCTGCTAGAAGCTTCTTTGAAACGATTTTCTGTACTACGATTCCATGAAATTGCGATAGGTTCAAAATCCACTAAATTTCCCTACATGTAAATAATCGATTCAAGCTGAGCATAGGCTATTCAACAAGACAGTACAATTACAGTATATAAAAATAAAAAGTTACAGAGGGGTTTTAGACCCTCAGCCCCACTTTCCCTACCACTGAAAAATAATCCCACTAAAAACTGTTCAAACCTACACTTTAAACAACTTTTGGAACTCCGATTCTTGAATTGGTTAATTTGCAATATAATCGAAAAACGATTGTCATATCGATCTCTAATCGATCGCTGAAATAATAACAATTATTTCAAATATTAATTCAATCAATAATAAGTTATTATGAAATGTTACTTAAAATTTCAAGTACTTTTCTATATCCTCTAGCTGCCATATTAATGGAATTAAAAACACACAAAAGTTTAAAAATGCAGTATTTTAATTTTATTAATTATGTAATGCATACGAAATATAACTGATGCTAGTTTAGGCATTACAAATATTAATTTTTATTGACTGTTAAAGGTTTGAAACAAACACTGATAAATCTACAAAATCTAAGTAAAAACTCAGCTCGGGCTCGGTACTCAAGAGTCTTTAGCAAAGCACTTAAGTAAAACGAAATATTAAAGTACATATGGAGCTAGTAAGTTTGATATGTGCTTACGTCTGGTGCCATCTATCGGAAATTAAAGTTATAATATCTTTCTCTTAATACTACTGCAATTGCACTTTTAATAGAATTTTTATTTTAATGCCGGTTAGACTACAGAACTAGTAAAGGCGTTGCCACTATGGGAAGAAATAGTGTGGATTAGGGCCAGCTCAAATTAAACTTATATTCCGATTTATCTCATTCCCCACTTTCTCCATGCTCTCTTGGGTAGCACAATTGGAAGGAACGTCGTCCTTCCTACACTAGGTAGAAAAGACTCGAGTTCCATCGATGACGAGAAGTATTTTTATGGACCTTTTTCACACTGTGGCTGAGTTAGTCGGTCACAGACGAGGGTAGCATGGTTTTTCTCCTGGAAACTCGAGCAAAACAGAAAATCGACCACATACGCGATTTGTATACACAGAGAAATATGGCCTTAGTCGCTGATCCTCTTAAGACCCTACAACAACATTCTCCATTCAATAAATGTCACAACGAATTAAAAGTATTTTTAAAAAGAATGGAATTCTTTTTCGTTATACCGTCTGTTCTGCAAGTCCTCCCAGGGATTCAGAGATCCAGGGATAATAAAGAAAGCAATACCACACGGAAGCAAAATAAGACATGAAAAAACCGAGAAATAATTTTGATGTAATTTTTATTTAACAAATTCTTTCCCACTCCTTTCTTTATTACAGAAGAAGCGATGGACGTGGAGCACCAGATGACGAGTAAATGTAAGGAAAGAGTCCCACATTGCTGGTTGTTCAAATCACTTTCCGCTCCACCAAGTAATCAGACCAGAGCAGCAAAGCAAAAGGCTCAAGCTAATGGAAGTGCTGTGGCTCAGAGCAGAACTGAGGGGGGCAGTTGTCCTCTGACTCACAGCCTTATAAAATGCACTGTTTGCTTGATGTTTGCAGAGCAATTGGGTACGGGACATGATACTGCCAAGGGGGATGTCTTTGTGTGTGCGCGTTGCAAGGAGTGTATCGATATCAGGCAACAACTCGGCGTTCTTGTGGGCCTATATGAGAGCTTGAAGGACAAGGTGGATGCCCTCGAAGAAACTAAATTGAGGGGCCCATCAAGCTCTCAGCTGCCCACATCAACGCCAGAGCTTGCACTTGGGCATCGCGCGACACAGAGACAACCCCCAAGGCAGAATGCGCTGGTCCCGAAGGAGCTAGTAGCTGTTGGTGACTCTATTGTCAGGGAAACGGGGAACGTGCTTTGTAAAAAAGATAGGTGGAACAGGACCAGGGTATGTCTGCCAGGGGAAAAGGTTGATGACGTTGTAGAGCGAATATCATCTTTTAAAGGCACGAAAGGTGATATAGTTGTACACGTTGGCACTAATAATATTAAGAGTAGGAGACCGGCAGAATTACTTAACAAGTACAGGTCACTGTTGAACAAAAGCCGAGAATTAGGGTTGAATTTGAAAGTGTCTGCAATTCTGCCCAGACACGATAGGAGGGAGTATATGATGAGAGCCTTGTCGATCAATTCGGCCCTGGAAAGATTGTGCAAGGCTCAAGGGGTAGAATTTTTTTCAGCCTGGACTGTACTTGTTAACAGGAGAGATTGCTTCTACAGGAATGGGATACACTTAAATAGAAAGGGTGCAAGAATATTTGCTGATGCTATCGAGGCAGTGTTAGGTGGGTCGGAAAACTGCTAGCTTGGGGGGTGACAAAGACCAATAGATTGACAGTAGCCACTGGCAGAGGTGAAAGAGATTCTTGCACTGCTTCTATTAGAATGAGCAGAAGCCTGGAAAACAAGATGCATGGTATTTCAGAGACTGCTGGGAGCCATTGCGGTACAAGTAAACACATGGGTTGTGTTAGGGTAGCTAAGAATAGAAACAGGTGCAGGTATACTTGCGTGTACACCAATGCTAGGAGTTTAGTAAATAAATTTGATGAATTTGAGGTATTGCTCAAAACATCAAAGGCAGATATTGTTGGGATATCAGAGACGTGGTGTCACACAGATATAAGGGATGCAGAACTGCAATTTGAGGAGTACGTCTACAGAAAGGATAGACAGGATAGGAAGGGGGGAGGGGTTATGCTATTAGTTAAGAAACACATAAAAACCAAGGAAGTGAAGCCAGTCGACATCGCCGGACAGTGCAGTGTTGAGTCAGTTTGGTGTGACATAAGCATTGGGAGATCAAAATTGAGAGTAGGAGTGTGCTATAGGCCTAATGACTCTGATGAGTATAATAAGGAACTGTACAGGGAAATAGAGTGGGCCAGTAAATCAGAGAGTCTTATAATGGGAGATTTTAATTTCCCAGATATTGACTGGAATTTGGGGGCTGGTTACTCACACACTAGCAGGGCTTTTGTGGATTTATTGGATGATTGTTTTCTACATCAGCATGTTCGGGAGGCAACTAGAGGGAGTAATACTCTTGATTTGATTATCAGCAGTGATTCTTCATGCATTAAGAATCTGCAGATAAATGAACCACTAGGTGGCAGTGATCACAGTGTGCTGAAGTGGGATTTACTCAAAGAGGTAACTACCATTAGGGGTAAAGGGAAGGGTTATTGCTTCCGTAAAGGCGACTACGATGGACTGAGACAGTATTTAAATTCTATACAGTGGGACCAACTGATGATGTTACCAACAGCAAATTCAAAATGGGAAGCATTCAAAGAACTTATCTTGGAAGCTACTAGGCTTTACATACCAACTAAGAAATATTGTTCAAGGTTTAGGCCAAAATGGATGTCAGATGAACTAATGAGGCATATGGCAGAGAAGAAAAATGCATGGGATACATACAAATTAACACATGACACAGAAGCCTATGATAGATACAAGTTGATATGCAACCAAGTTACAAAGGAGGTTAGGCAGGCGAAGGCAGATTACGAGAAATCCTTGGCAAGGGATGCAAAGAAAAACAGCAAAGAGTTCTTTACTTATGTAAACTCTAGAAGGAAGGGGATGAATCAGATTGGTCCACTTGATATTGATGGGTCAAGTGTTGATGATCCTGCTCAGGTAGCTAACAAACTAAATGAATATTTTGCATCGACATTCACACATGAGGAGTTATTCAGCAAGGGGAATGCCAGAGGTGTATTCAACTCTAGCAGTAAGCTACAGAATCTTGAAATAACTGGGAGTAAAGTGGAGGAGAAACTGTTGAAGATAAACACAAGAAAGGCACCCGGGGTGGATGGGATCTATCCAGTTATATTAAAGGAGGCAGCAAAGGAAGTAAGCAAACCCTTAGCCATAATTATGAGAGCTTCCTTGGACTCAGGGGAGGTACCCATAGACTGGAAATGTGCAAATGTGACCCCAATTCACAAAGGAGGATCAAAGGCTGACACAAGTAATTATAGACCTGTGAGCTTAACTTCTGTTCCAGGAAAATTAATGGAGGCACTGGTTAAAGAAGCACTGCAGGATCATTTAGACAAGACTTCAGTTATAGCTCAGACACAGCATGGTTTTGTTAAGGGGAAGTCTTGCCTGACCAACTTGATTGGATACTATGATGCAGTCACAAAAGAACTGGATGCAGGGAATAACTTTGATATTATATACTTGGATCTTAGAAAGGCTTTTGATACTGTTGCACATGGAAGACTGCTACACAAATTGGAGCAGTGTGACATTGGAGGCAAATTGCTGCTATGGATAAAGGGGTGGTTGAGGGGGAGAAGACAGAGAGAGTGGTAATCAATGGACACTGCTCATCGTGGACTGATGTTATTAGTGGAGTCCCTCAGGGCTCAGTGTTGGGTCCATTATTGTTTTCTGTATTTATAAATGATATTGATGATGGTATATCGGGCTTAATGTCCAAGTTTGCAGACGATACAAAGGTTGGCAGGGTTGTCAAGGACACTACTGACACTATGCTGCTGCAACAGGATCTGGAAAGGTTGAGCAGATGGGCTGAGAGGTGGCAAATGAAGTTTAACATTGACAAATGTAAAGTACTACACATGGGAAACAGCAACCCCAGAGCAACGTATCAACTCTGTGGTACTACACTGACAGTGGTAGAAAATGAAAGGGACTTGGGGGTGGTTGTGCAGGCAGATATGAAGTTCTCTGAGCAGTGCAGACGGGCTGCAAGAGTAGCTCATGGAGTATTGTCAATGATATACAGGAATTTCTCCAGCAGGGATAAGGAGGTGATTATTCCATTGTATAAGGCGATGGTCAGGCCACACCTAGAGTACTGTATACAGGTCTGGAGGCCTCATTTCAAGAAGGATGTAGAGCTGCTGGAACGAGTACAGAGAAGGGCAACAAGATTAGTGAATGGAACAAAGGGGTGCTCTTACGAAGAAAGGCTTAAGTTTTGCAAATTACAGTGTCTGGAGACTAGGCACCAGCGAGGTGATCTGATAGAGGTGTATAAAGCCTTGAATGGTTTAAGCATGCTCAATGCTGATGGGATTCTTCCTCTAGCTCAGAAAAATCACCTGAGAAGGCATAAATTCAGATTGAGGAAAGACAGATGTAGGATAGACGTGCGGAAATTTGCCTTTAGCCAGCGGGTGGTTGGTTGGTGGAACAGACTTCCATCCCTTGTGGTGGAGGTTGATAGCCTAAATAAGTTTAAGGCTCAGCTGGACAGGTATTTTGAACGAACAGAGGGGTGAAGTGGAAGTGGGTTTTTTTTTTTTTTTTTTTAGGCTGATGCTGCATAAGCTTGCTTTCTTGCATCAAATGCCTCTACTAATGCTAATGCTAATGCTAATGAGTAGGACGTAGTGAAATTCGGTCTAAGGTTTCTGTCGTAATCCTAATGGATAAGAAAGTGGAAGAATGGGTGTGCATCAAGCTGTGTATGAAGAACGGTGGGGGGGGGAGAGCAGAAACCTCCTGTTAACAACTAAATTTGGTAATGCTTCTTTAATTAGGGCTGTCGATTATCATTGGATGAAAAGTTTTCAAAGAGAATCTGGCGAAGAGAAAACCAATGTTCAGGTCGACTTTCAAATTTCAAGCAGTGATGAAATCATTGCTAAAATGCATGACGCAATTCGTTCTGATTGGCATTCAGAAATTTCATAGACAATTAATTGCCTAAGAAATTCTGATAAACATGAATTTCCTTTGGTTCCAGGCGATTTTAATTGTAAACCATGGTATGTGTCAAGTGTCGGCAAAATTTGTTTCAAGATTGCTAAATGAAAACTACGAGGGGAGTTTGAAAAGTTCGTGGTCAGAGTATGAAAGTGTAGTGATACACTGTTAAAAATTTCTATAGTTAATATATAACACTTCAAATAGTTATCCACCAAGTTTCATGCAGTTTCAATAACGTCTTTTTTTCCTTTTTTTTAATTACAGGTCCGGAAGAAAACAAAGTCGTGTGAATGAGAAAAGCTGGACAAAATCAGTCACCGTGCAGTCATCCAATATTTGAGAAAAAAGGAATATGATTACAACATTTGGGAGGACACTTTCCTGTTCCACGGTCAAGAAGTGAGCAGCAGAATTTAAACGACAGAAGATGACCCACGCCGTGGAAGATCTGTAATCACGTGACTCCAGGAATTGTTGATAACGTGTACGATCTGATGATGACTGAGTGATAGTTCGGTATATCAGCAGTGTCCTGGGCATCTCATCTAAACATGCACCACATAACAACAGAGGTTTTCGCTATAAAAAAAAAGTATCAGAATAATGGGTCCCAAAGTTATTGACAGCAGATCAAAAACGCGCAAGGGTTGCCAAAGTCAAGCGAAAATTTGCATCGTTTTCATGCAGATCCAGCAAATTTCGTTGCAAATTTGTGATCATGGACGAGATGTGGGTCCTTCACTTTTATGTATGTATGTGTGGCACCCGGACTAGCGCCCATCTTCACCTGTATATCTGTATTAAAAAAAAAAAAAAAAAAAAAAAAAAAAAAAACCTCTTCGGAAGAAGCATTTGCTGATCCAACAAATGAGGAAGAAGCGACCTACTTGAGCTAAAACGCTCAAGTAGGTCGCTTCCATTGCTCTTTTGTCCATGTTTCATGGACAAAAGAGCAATGGGACACCGTCATCTTTTCTGACGAATCGAAATTCAACCTGCATGGCTCAGATGGGAAGCGATATGTCAGAAGACGAAAATCGGAGGCATACCATCCTGACTGCACCGACTGTAAAGTTTCCTGCCGGTCAGATGGTCTGGGGATGCATAACAAGCAAAGGGGTGGGGCGAATTAAGTTTATTAACGCTCCGGGATGTTTTGAAGCAGCAATTTACGACTCGCTGAAATGCACAAATTTTGTAAAAGAACTAGCCACTGTGATGAAGGATAAGTGCCAAAGCAAAATATTCTGGTTTACACACAGAGAAATTGTACTTAGTCAGTTCCTTGTCGTACTGCTATAGTCATTAAAGTCCTTTGTATCCACACCAGATATTATACAGTATTTTGCTTTTCTCAAACTATAGTCTGTTTCGAAAACTTAAGCAACAGGAAATATCAAAAAAACAGAGAATATTTAACTGCAGCTTCGCAAGTAAATCTTTAAAGAGAATAAATAAACAGATAATGGCAATTAATAATAAAATGACGGACACATGCATAAATCATGGATGACGATATTCTGGTTTTGACAGAATAGACCACATTTGTAGAAATGGAACACTCCACACACACTTGAACAAAAGAGGTACAAGAATATTTTCTGGCGCTATTGTGGTATTTCGGAAATTAGCCTTCTGGTAGGACACACAGAGCAATAATTTTATCTGGGATGAAAGCAGAGACAGGTTCGATTCTTATACTATTTGGAACGGTTCAATTGTAATATAAAGTAATTTATAAAGCATTTATTATAAAATAATTTATAATAAATATGTGCAGAGGAAAGACACATTCAAGGGAAACGAGAAGTTATGTTTTTGACCAGAATATGCATTTAAGAAGAGCATTCCACTGAACGAAGACTATCAGAATAACTAGCCAGTCTGGTGTGTTATCAAAAGATAATATCTTTTGAAATTAGGCACGTAAGCGGTTAGGTCACACCACGGAACACATTAGTCATTATACCGATAAAAAATAAATAAATAAACGAAGTAACCTCAATGCATCATTATTTGAAAAATTTTCCTTGATTCTCTGTGTAGATGCTCGTATACAGACATCTTGTGTGTGAATATTTTTCTTAGGTCCACAAATTTATAAATTTGTGGACCTAAGATAAGTCCACAAATTTATAAATTTGTGGACTTATCTGAAATCAGTAATCAAATTAAAATACCTTAGAGCATGGGGGATTTTAACTATCCAGACATAGATTGGGAGACGCGGGCAGAACAACAGCCTACTAACAGTCGGTTGTTGGACCATCCAGATGACAAATATTCAATTTTTTTCGAGTTATGTGGCCATTAACAGTAACCATAACATTTCGGTATGGGATATATCCGAAGAAATTTCAGCAATTAAGGGTGAAGAGAAACTTTTCAACGACAAAGGAAGAGAACAGGAAGGGACGGGAAGGGATAATGTTAGCATTAGACAATTGAGTTCAGTTCATTGGGTATAACTGAAATTCCTAAGGCATGCACATGATAAATCGGAAATGTTCTAGAAAATAATCCTTGTCAAAACATAGTTACTCATGCTTTTAAAAATATATGGCTCAAGGTGAACCCCGAAATGGATGAACAATGAATTGATAAAATTGGTATCAGAAAACAAGGCTGGTGGGAATATTAATCTGCAGACTATTGTGTTAAGGTTTAGGGGCCACACTTGAAGAATGACACAGAACTTCTAAAAAAAAAAAAAAAAAGAGTTAAAAAAAAAAAAGGGCAAACAGATTGGTGAGAGGAGCTATTCGATGTCAATGACGTAGAAGGTGTGGACTGCAAAGCTTCACAACTGGACATCCTAATGTGAACCTGATAGAGGCATAGAAGGCCCTGAAGCACCAAAATTAATGAGGGAAGTATATTTTCACTGGTAGATGAGATGTAACAAACTGGTTTGTAAGGAAGTTATCAAGTTACCTAGACACACACACTACGGCAGTGCATGAAAAGGATTTGAAAAAGGGTATAAGAAAGATGGTAAAAAAATTCTCTTCATATATCAACTAAAAAGAAAAAGAATGAACCGTATTGTCCCTCTACAAGGATACAGCGGTATTAGAAATGACATATCCAAGCATATGGCTGATGAATTGAACAGACTCGTTGCTTCCATAGTCACACAAGAATAATTTCAAGGAAAAAAACTTGTGAAGAGGCGGGTAACAACTATTCGGCATAAAATGAATCTGTTAAGCATAAAAATGAATTATATATCTATATAGTTTTGAAAGAAGTTACTAAGGGCACTAAACCCTCATCCACAATGTAGGCATCCTCAGACTCAAGAGAAGTTCCAAGAACGATTCAAACAACCGTACACCAGTAAGTCTTCTTAAAGAAAAATTAGGGAATCTATGATTAAGGATGTAACCTCGATATATTATAAGAGAGGCACACTGGTCAATTTGCCAAGCCATCACCGCCTCAACATCTTTACCAGTTCCAAACTTCTCCAAGAAATATCGTTTCGATGGCTCCAAAAGGTAGTATTTACTATGGTGGAAGTCGGGTAAGGGGCTTCACACGGGTTATGCGATTACTGATTTTAGATGGCGTATCATGAATATCGACACGTTCCACTTTCAAAGGCACTGCATCAAACGCATACAAATATTTGTTTTCTGCTCATGACACGTTCAGTATACAGACGAACCGTGTCACTTTACTACAAAGCCATCTTTATTCTAATTATAACTTACGCCTTTGCAGTTTGGTTCCACAAAGCCACCAATGTAGCCAACAAACGTCTTCTGGACACAATCCAAAGAATCATTCTACTTACCGTCACCCGCGCCTGCTGCGCGGTAAACACTCATCCCGCTCGACCTCGAAGTAATCAGAACTGGCATGTTGTACCACCTATCTAAAGGATCCCCCCACTCCGGGGTAGGATCATGCTGGTACCCTCTTGTGGGTGAGGGATCTATGCTGCTGGCACTCTACTGAGTGCGAGATATCCCTTCAGAGCGCAAGGCCAATCGCGCTCATACGGGGGCACCTGCCCCTGGGACTTTAAGTCCCTATACCCTCTCCCCCACTTCGTCTTAAATCAGCGGGTGGGCCCTTCACCTTGGTCCATCTCTGTTCCTTACCCTACATTCTGACCCATTCTACTCTTACTCTAATTCCTAGTGTGCTCTCTTCAACAAAAAGTTTTATTTTTTTTTATTTATTTATTTAATTTTTATTATTATTATTTTTTTTTTATTTACTTTATTTTTTTTTAACTTGGTCTCTGTCAAGACAGGAAACTCAGGCGACCCTGGCAGAGATCAGCCAAAGTATAATGGGCAGTCTGGCTCACCTCCCAGTGGTGGTGGCGGCAACGTAGGATCCCACTAGGGACCCTGCGGCCAAGCAGCCAGAAACACAACAACAGAACAAAACACAGTACTTCATAAACCAGACATTACACTTTTTTCTGGACTTTGCAGTTGTTCTGCATTCTATAAAGGAAGAGGGTGAATCAGATTGGTCCACTTGATATCAGTGGTTCAACTGTTGATGATCCTACTCAGGTAGCTAACAAACTGAATGAGTATTTTGCATCTACATTTACACATGAGGAGTTAATCAGGGAGGGAAATGCCAGAGGTGTATTAAACTCTGGCAATGAGCTAAATGATTTTGTAATAACTCAGAGCAAAGTGGAGGAGAAATTGTTGAAGATTGTTTGTTTGTTTTTCGGTTTTTAGGAGCATTAGCAACTAAGGCCATATTGCTACGGGGATATGCGGTGGTCATTCCATGACCTTTCCGCATCCTCCGTATTTGGTGGTCACGGGCTCGAACCCCGGTCTAATCAAGAAGCGTGTGCTACGCACTGCTGCTCCTGCCCACCTGGCTACGGAGCCGCCAGTGGGGGGAGGCTGATGGCTGTGGGGTGAAGTTAGAAATTTGAGGCCAATGGGGAAGGCAGCCCTAGGAGATCAGTGGGGCATGCCCATGCCCCACCAGGTGAAGAGAAGAAGAGGGGTGGCGGGGGGAGGGGACAGGGACTCGTCGCCTCCCACCGCCGAAGATAAGGAGAAAGAGTGGGTCGGGAAAGGACACCCTGCCCAGATCGCCAAAGGCAATAGGCAGTGATTTCTGCTATTTCTGTCTGTCTTTCTCCACTCTAACTAAAATGACAACGTACACCCCCTAAATTAACACAGCCAAATTACTAGTGTCAAAATTCCAACCTCACTCTTATTAAATCATTTTGGTCTAATCAAACTCCAGCGCTTATCCCATTTTTTTTTTTTTTTTTTTTTTACAATAGGCCCCTGCCACCGAAATCTTCGGGAAACTGAGTAGCAGGGCCTGCCAGAGTACGAAATATATTCTACTGGGTATCTGACCTGCCTCCTCGTGGAAAAGTGTGGGCAACGGTGAGTCCCGTTAAGGGCCCAACGGCTAAAAGGTTAGAAGATATAACGCACCACGACATCACACTACAGAACAATACCCATATACTTTTTAAATCTCTGGCCTCCACAGAGTACCGTGTTTCACAAACAATGCATACAACGAGGAGATGGGGGAACCTCTGGTGCCGTTAGATCTTAAATACTTTACATTTTATACACGACACACAAATTGACCAGACGACGAGTTACAAATCAATGTTTCGTCTCTGCCATATTTATACTAGAATCACATGCATATATGAACACATATGGAGCACTATGTCAGCTGTTACTTTTCTACTACATGATGAAATGATGCTTTATATTGCATGCATCTCTTTTCTGCTACATTCGTTTGTAACTTATTTGCACAGTAATCTTGTAGTTTCATAGCAATCTTATACAAGGATTTAAAAGGGTTTCACAGTAATCTTTTACAAGAACCTATAAGGGTTTAACTGTAATCTTTTCCAAGGATTTATTAATGGTTTTCACAGTAATATTTTTTAGTTTCAAAGAAATCTTTTAGAAGGACTTATAAAGATTTCACCGTAATATTTTATAGTTTCAAAGAAATCTTTTACAAGGACTTATAAAGATTTCACCGTAATCCTTTACAAGTTTCACAGCAATCTTTTACGAGGACTAATAAAGGGTTTTAGTCCTTTTCTAAACGCAGATTCTTGCAGGTATAATGCGGACATAATGTGCCTGATTTAGAATTTCCAAAAGTGCGCGTTAAGGGGATTCTCCATCATTTAACAGAAGATATGAAGTTGAAAAAGAATGGAAAGGAAATGCCGATATTTTAACAAACTGGATTTCAGAATTAGGTGAAAGATGGCTCATATGTATTCTGTGCAATAGCCTGAACTATTTGTTTCAGATTGTCATACTGAACCAAAATAGGTCATATACTAGAGAATTTTAACTCATTTTAGCTCAGAAGTCATGCACCAACAGGAAATACAGTACTTTCGGTACAAATAGTACACTGATTATAAATATATATATTTTGATGCTGCATAATTTTCCTTCTATTTCTCTTCTGTGATCAGTTATAATGTGACAGTATAGCGGTTTCGTCTCCGGTTTGGAGAGGTCTGGGTTCTAATCTTCGCAGCTGGAGGAATTTAGATGCAATGCTGCCGCATTTCAATCAACTTTTGTTCACAGGTCGTAAGCCAAAATTTATGGGAAATCATAGCCAACAGTTCAGATCTGCAGAATTAAATGCATTAACACTGTGAGAAATATGAAGACAAAACATTTTGAAGTGCAAACATTTCAGTTTAGAAATGATTTCCCCAAATTAATAGAATCAGTTAACACTTAAACCATATACAGCTGAAAAGTAAGGAACAACCAAATGCTGTTTCATTTTAATTTAATATTCAATGTTTTCGAATATTCTCAGAAGTTTTGTAAACTAATCCATTTAAAAAGATGCTGGATTGATTTAAAATATTGATTTAGCATCTATTTAGGGGAAAAAATGAAATAACAATCGAGTAGCATCAGTCTTACTGTAATAGACCCAACGAAGAAAAAAATTTATCCTATTATTTTTCTACACTACACTACACTCCGTCCAATTCAATATTTTGTACTTGGAAGGAAACCTTACAGTTGAATCCTGTTATTCGTCTTAAGTTTTGTTTAATCTCTAAAAATTGTATACGTTAGGGTGCTGAAAATTTCTGCTCTCTACTAAAGTCTATCTGCAGAATGACTGCTGTGACCCTTGCATTAAGGCATATATGCTTTAATGGTAACAGAAAATCTGGCTAACATCCAAATTCGTTGTAATCCTGAACCTCCAGTATGAGTAATGGCTTCGGTTGCGGTAACTTTCCACTACACATGCTTTCTGGAAGTTTCATGTGATAAGAAGAATATATGAATCTTTTTTGATCTCCAGACTTATTTCTGAACTCCAGATTGATATATTTGGAATAAATTACATTATCTTGCCACTCAAATATCATTTTGAGGCCAACAAATATTGAAGTTTGGGATTTAACGACATTTAACTTAATGCACATTCATGTTATAGATTAACTGGAAATCAGTTTATATTTGATAATTTAAAATCTTTATTCTGTATTGTAAAAACATTGAAATATTTTTTTATTTGAAATAAAATGTAATATTTTAAATTGTTTTACAATATAAGCCATGATGTAAAAGTAGGAAATCATAATATAATCGGGATGCATAATTTATCTTTTCTATCCTATTAAAGAGCTAATTTTATACTTTTCAATGACATACGGAAAGTGTTCCTTTTTCTTTTCTTTCTCTCTTTTTTTTTTTTTTTTTTTTTGAACGCATAGTACCGCAGAAATTTGCACGTTACCTTGGCGCAGCAATCGATAACACGTCAATAAACAGAAAAGCGGTCTCCATGGCAACACTTGTAATGTCAGGTGTGACGTATAAGGGCTTATACACTTTCTTTTTAAATTCATTCTTTATATTATTCATGATTAAATAACGGCATTATAGAATAAACACAAGGAATTTATAAAATAAACACAATCAAAAGTATGTCTTCCCTACCCCACCTGATCGCAACAGTGAAACATGGATAATTTTTTTTTTATTCCATATTTCGTTTAGTTTAAATACCATTATTTTTATTTATTTATTTATGTTTGTTTATTTTGTTTTCGTAGGTACCAGAAAGGTAAAGCTTTATTACCACACAACACAGAATTAAAATATTTATAATACGAAGTTAAGTTACGATAATTACATTGTAGGTGAGAGTAGGGAGGAAAATCAGTATTTAACAATAAGTGGTAAAATATTACAGGTAATGAAATGATATGCATGTGTTTTAATCAAATAATTATGTTTCTGAATTTCAAGTACGTAATTTAAATGCTTAATATTTTAGTTGACTACTATATAGAAAATACGAGTGAGTCGAACGAAAACTATATTTCTCTTATTTAAATTGAAATCATGCTCTGTATGAATATTATTATTAGCCATATGGTGCTAGGAAGCCTGAGACTTATGCTGCACCAGCCGAAAAAAAAAAAAAAAAAAAAAAAAAAAAAATTACGATTTCTGAGAGAGAGAGAGAGAGAGAGAGAGAGAGAGAGAGAAAGTAGAAGGGAATCACCAAGAAAGAGAAGAATGATGATATCCAGCTCAGCGCCCTGGGTGTGCCGAGCTCCCCTGGAGTTAAAAACATTTTAGGGTGTGATGCATAGTTCCAACGATAGGGTATGTAGACTGTTCTATATATGGTGGGAGGGATGCCGAGTTGGGTGCGAAAAAACTAGAATCACACAAGTTTTATTCAGTTTTTGTAAAAAAAAAAAATAAATAAAATAAAATAATAAGCACATAAAAAAGAGGGGAATTGAAGTTAGATCTTTTCCACAAACTGTGGGAACAGGGTGATTATAACCATTCTGCTACCCAAAAGAGCTTCAACGTCCCTCTAGAATTTCGATTCTACGCGGACGATTTTGAATATACACTGGTGTTCAAAGAAAGTGCATCACCCCTTAAAATTGTAATTATCATCCGAATAACGTAAGTATATGACAATATTTCTTAGATATTGCATCAGATAAGATTGACACGTGTATGTGATGACGTAATATTGCATCAGCTGTACTTTCAGCTATATAAGCACGCTCTGCAAGAGTTGCAGTCATTCCTTGCTTTGTGTCAGGATGGCGAGTTACGTGCAGTCGACGTCACGAAGAAAGAGTGCTATTGTTGCTTTACGTGAGGAAGGATGTTCTTCCCGTCATATTGCTTATAGAGTATGTATCTTGCAATCAGTCGACAATGAATAGATTTCTTTCCAAACTCAAGAATACTGGTTCTGCTGATAGGAAAAAAGGAACCGGACGCAAACGAGTCTCTACGCCAAAACAGGACCGCGTTTCGAAGTGCCTATGCCTTAAAAACCGTAAAGCTTCTTCGTCTGAGCTGAAAAGAAAATGGGAAGAACATACAGGAGTGGTAGCAAGTGCAGCAATAGTCAGAAGACGCCTCTTCAAAAATGGACTTTAGCCCGTCGTCCTAAGAAGAAGCCCCTCCTCACACAAAAAATAAAAAGGCCCGATTAATTTGGTGTAAAGAGCATATCAAATGGACCCCCAAGCAGTGGAAATCAGCTATTTTCTCGGATGAGAAGAACTTCAGTCTGCATGGCTCTGATGGGAGACAAACGATTCGCTGTAAACGTGGTGAAGAATACCATCGAGACTGTATGCAGTGTATGGTGTCTACAATGAAATTCCCTACCAGCCAAATGATATGGAGGGTGCATTTCGTATCACCTGCAGTTTATAAAGGGTACTGTAAATGCTAATGGATACTTGGCTATATTGGAAGGAAAATTGCTGCCAACCATTAGAAACCATTTCAACCTGCCAAATAACTGCATCTTTCAGGACGACTGTGCTCTTTGTCATCGGGCAAAAAGTGCAAGTAGGACTTCTATACTTTAGCTTCATTTCTGCATTAGAGGTTAGAGAGTAATGTGTTTACATTTGTTACAGGTGAAAAAATGGTTGGAAGAACAGTCCATTACAATTCTTGGCTGGCCAGGAAACAGTCCGAACCTGAATTCTATAGGGAACTATTGGCATCGTGTGGAATCTGCAGTTGCCAGAAAGAAACCACAGACCCTTCGTGAACTTCAGAAAGCCATAATTCATATTTGGAACCACGAACTATCAGTTCATGGTTCCAAACACGAATTACGCCTCGACGGTGTGCTGCTGTCATCAGGGCCAGAGGCGGTTCAACTAAATATTAGTTTGCACCTGGTGAACTTTTCATTTTGTTTCCATTTAAAATGATAAACTGAAGCAAACTGAGGGCTTCTGACAACATTTCAGCCATAATTGTCGTGTTTACTAACTGTTGTATAAAGGTTGCAAATGCTCATTTTGGAATATTTTGAAAGCACCTGTCAAATATTACTTAGCTTTGCCATAATTATTAATAAATATCTTTTGTTTATATTTCTATTTGTGATGTAGTCATTAATGTAACATACACCATAGCGAAAAAGGATTAAAAATGCGAAATTCCTAGGTGATGCATTTGTTTTGAACACCGGCGTATACTGTATATGAATATATCTACTTTAAAATTGTCAAGAAACGAATCTTGTACTTATACGGAACACACATACACAATTTGAAAATTTACAGGCAAAAATAAATGTATGATACACCTAAGACTCTTCTTCTAGTTCTCTGCCCTCGGCAGGTTCAGGATACATGTCCAATTAAGTCCTGAGACTATATAACAGATATTTTGGCAAGTAAAATTTCAATTAGTAAAAGTTCGCAGAAGACAGTTTTATCGTATGTAGACAAGTTATAAAAACAACCGCTAGGTTCACTTATTTCAATTCATACAACCTGACGTGTTTATTTCTATTTTTGTAATTTTTTTTATTCCTTACATCTTTACTCACTATAAAATTCTCTTTCAGATAGTGTAATACAATGTTCACTTTCTCATTATTATAGGTGAGCAAATTTAAATGGTGAAAGTTTTATGCTAGGACATAACAGGAAATGTCACAAACGAACAACTTCATTTCCTTTATAACTTACAACGCGTTGCATAACAATTCAGTTAACAAAGGGAAGTGAAACAGCCCTTTAAGTCGCAACTGTAGTCACATATTCTTCGAGGAAATCTAACCACCAAAGATGAAGAGAAAGCACGTAGTTTAACCCGCTTGAATGAAGCGTTTAATTAATATAGTCTTCAAAAGTAAGTGCGAAACGACACCTTCGTGCATAAATTATAGCGAACAGCGAGACATTCTGCATAGGTAATTCAGCACCGAAACATTTTGCAGAACATGCTCCACCGAAAGGTTTGGATTATTGTTTAAAGCCAACATTTTTGACCCTTATGTTTCTGTTTTGCCACTTTTGAAGTCGGTTCCTGCCGAAATACTATGATACGTTCTTTGATTTTGCGCCAAGGCACCAAAGGCCACGAGAAACTTGTGAATTATGTCTGTAAACTGCGTGTGTATCTTATGGTCGGTTTGCCTGCATGCTGAGTGCCCCCGCATACTGAACAGCAGATACATTCATCGTCTTTCCCACACGGATGGAAAAGCCCTGGGTTCGAAACCCCTCAATGACCCGAAGGCTTTAAGGGTTTTTTTTTTTTTTTTTCTTTCGCGGCGTACATGAATTAGTCGGTATAGTCAAAAGAACACGAACTTTTATATTCACTTTGTTTTGAACATTAAATCTTATAACTTGAGAATGATCTTCTTGGTCTTGTGGATTTTATTATTTTTTCATAATATAATTATTTATTATTATTTCTGTTCTTTCTTTATACGTTATTTGTATGTCGTTGACATATTTTTATCTTTTTTATTCCATTATTATTTTATTCATGATGGAATCTGTTATAAAATTGCCTCTGAAGGCAACTCAAAAAAAAAAAAAAAAAAATTCAAATATCGTCGAAACACTAATTCGAGTTTTTTTTTTTTTTTTAATAAAAACAAAATGATATGAATCAATTATGGAATGAGATAGTTAGGTCCCTTTTGCACAAGTTGCTAGAGGTCGCAGGGCCTTGAATGAACTGCACCACTACTCCATAAATCCTTAGTTTCGTGTTCCTTGGAAATGATGACCGTAGTAACTATGAACTTAGTTAAAAATATATAATCTGATTAATGCAATTTATTAGAGATTATTGGAATAGATTACCTATTGTTAATTCCATTCTTCATCTACCTCAATCAGGAGGTATATGAGGCAGGGAGTTTGGAAAAGTTAAAGGCAGAATCAGATTGACACTTTCTGGCGATGAACAATGACTTTTTTTTTTATTTGCTTCCATGCATGATTTGGCGATTCTAACACCAATACTAACTTGTTGTTCAGGACCAACCTTATTTATTTATTTATTTTTCAGATGATTGTAAGATACAATCGCCACTTGTACGGCGTGCAAGCCAGAGGGGTATATTTACAATGCAGAGGATACAAAAATATTTACAATTTAGCAATAAAGGAAATATATATTAATATAAAAATTTTGTTCATTTCTGGATGTCTTCGTAGAGGACCATTCACAACACTAAAATTTATTAACTGCGTACTAGAACGTTGTAATGACAGCATAACTCAGAGTACTAAAAGACTGTGGGTTCCAGCTAGTAGTGTTGCAACTCAGTTGTTTGTTGGCAAATAGTCTTGCTGTAGGCCTTATTGGAGCACAGTTTTTCACAGTTAACCTGAAACCGGTTTAGGGTTTCTATGGTATTAGTGGAAAAATCCTGTTTAAACTTTTCAAGGAGTTTAGATTAGAGCGAAATGGCTTAATTTGCAGGCTGCGATTTCCTCTGACTTCGTGGGTGCGAGATAATGCCTGAAGTACTGGCGCATCATATCTTCCTGTCAATAGGCAGTATATGAATATTTATCCAAATGACAATAAACATCCACGGTGTCCATTCCATATTTGCATACAAAATACCTCTGGAGACAGTGAAGGGAATTGGAAAATCTTGTTTAGCCACCTGAATATCTAATATTCTACGTTTAGGAAGGTTTTAACGTAGGTTTCAGGAGCTGAGGACCAGATGACAGAAGGCCACTGGGGCATTGCACCTAAGGCCACCGGGGCATTGCACCTAACAATGTATTCCTTCACTAGTTGAGCATTTTGAACCCCAGCTAATTCTTATCTTGAGCGTCAGAAGGCGGCTAGTGTTTTCTTCCTGGTGGTAGTGAAATGCTCAGTGAATGATAACTTGTTGTCCCAGGTAATTCCCAGATCCTTGTAGTGATCGGCTTTTTGGATGGGTTGGCCATTTAAGAGAATGGTGATGTTATGTACTTTATGCTTTCTGGAGAAGGACATCTGGACAGTTTTGAGAGAGTTAATTTCAAGCCCAATCGAGGCAAGGAAGTTGACCAGATTAGTTAACTGCTGTGTGGCTTGTAGAACAACGTTATGCTCACTGTCATTACTGCTGGATGGGAAGAACATTTTCAGGTCGTCCACATAGGTTATGACGTTATTGCAGGTTGAGAGGAAAGGACCGAGGGCTGCGGCAAATAGTGTTGTAGAGCACCCCTCCCTGGGGAACTCCTCTATTTACTGTGTAATTGATGCTAAAATCTTCATGCTTTACTATTATGATCCTCTCTGTAAGTAAATCTCGCAATAGTGTGAGTAAGTTTCCTGTAATGCAACAATGAGATTCCAGGAAGTGGAGGAGGGGTTGGATCGCTATCCAACCCCTCCTCCGATGTCCAGGAATAGAATATCCACCTGGCTTTTACTGTTCAGGGCGGTCTGGATCCTGCTACTTGTCTCTAGGAGGTTAGTAATAGTAGACCTGTTTTCAATTACTGAATGAAGAGAGGATGGGCGATGGCCAAAACATTGATTATTTATTTGTTTGATTATGGATTTCTCAAAAATTTTTAATAGGTTGCATCCTATGGAGATAGGTCTGTAGTCTTTCCAGGTTTTAGGTCTACTGGTTTTAGGTATTGGTTTTGTGTAGTACGTTTTCCAGATATTAGGGAGAGTGGCTGTTTCAATGATTCTATTGAAAGTATGGGACAGTAAGTCCACCAAGTCTAAGGGCTACATATCTTAATAATGAAAAGAGGGAATTTGTCTGGGCCTGTGGTGCACTTGTTTGGTAGGCCCATGATGACCACTGCTGTTCCTCTACTAGAGATGGATAGCTTCTCCAGGGGCATCCGATTGGTTATTGGGTTAAGAGGTTGGTTTGAGCAAGGTGATATATTACCATAATCTCTAAAGGTGTGATCTGTCCATTCTTTGAAAGCCTTCCAAGTCACGTGGAAGCGTTGTTTCGAGTTGTTAGGGATTCTTTCCTACTGCAAGTTTCTCATAGATTATTTTATAATGGGCTTGTATCTTATCCTGTTGAATATGGCTCTTTTCATTTTGAAAAAAAGTATAGGATTCTGGAGTTCTTGTTTTTCGCCATTCTCGATAGGCTTTTTGTTTGTCATTGAAAGATGATTTCATTTTCTTGGAGAACCAGGGCCTGGTCCATTCACAAATTCTTATTTTTCTTCTTCTTCTTGCTGCCCCTAATTGAGCAACGGTCCAAAGGTGATCTGCGATGCAGTCTATTGCTTGAGATGAAGGTAGTTTGTAGATCGCGTTCCAGTTTATTGCTTTAAGCTTCTGAAGAATTATTTCTTCATGGATGAACTTGGTAGAGAAGACGAGTTTTGTGGTTGTTGCTTTTTTATTTTTATCCTGGTTAACATTCTTAGGCGAGGGGCTAAATTCAATGATAAGAGGGCTGTGATCCGAGTTAAACCTTCCAAAATTCTGCAGAGGGTAGCTTTACTTATATTTAAGCAGATAAGATCAAGCTTTTGATCCTGTCTTGTTGATGGGGTCTGCAGAGGGAATATACCCAGAGATAAAGGATTCTATTGATCTTCTTAACACACGCAATTGAAATACGCTTCCACTGAGGTACCTTATAACAAATAGTCGCTATGGCGCCCGCTTATTACATAGGCAATGACAACAGGTTGGATTTCAGGCGAGGAAAACAAGTATGCATAATAAAATCTAATAGATTTAATGTTCTATTACTGTCGTTGTAGTAGGAGTTTTAGGAGCATCAGCGACTAAGGCTATATTGCTCCGTATATAGTGTCTGTAAATTGCGTGTGTTCTGTGGTCGATTTTCTGGGAGAAAAAACATGCTACTCTTGCCTAACTCAGCCACGTTGTGAAAAAGGTCTCACGTCATCGACGGGATTCGAACGCACGTCTTTTCCACCAGGTGTGGAGAGGATAGCGATTTTATCAACTGTGCTACCTACGAGGCCGCTTACTGTCCTCGAATCTATTAGATTTTGAATCACTGCATGATCCAACAGTGTCCATATATCTGTGAGTCGTTTTAAATCATCCATACTCGATGGTCGGTGACTGTTGTGGAGTTCACAATCTGTATGCTCCCAGAAATGCTCTTAAACATTCATATCGGATATCTGCACGGCCTGTAGGAGTTCACTGTACAGTAGTTTCGTCTTTCCACTTTAATGCTACTTTTGGCTTTGGTTGCTGCAGTATGGTAAGGAGCCTATTTACAGACCCCCCCCCCCCTATTTAAATTAGAGTACGAAGACTTCCTGTGAGGCTAGAATGTATCTGGTAGAAATGAGGTGCCCGTCCATGAAAATTAGCTCACCTCGGCCATGGTGATCAGATCCATGCAAGTAAACGTTGTCAACTGCAAGCATATCGACAGAAATACGATCAGAACACCATTAAAAGTCTTCAGTTTATTTAATCACCTGCTCAGCTCATGTTCTGCTAAGTTTAAAATATGCCTTGTATAATAAACAACTCGCCTTCGTAATGTAATTTCTGTAGAGTACGTTTGGCTGTTCTTTTTCGCTAAATCCAGAACTAGTGGTGGTTGTAAGGCTGAAAGTAAGTTCGTAACCGCACAGGCATCCTTTTTTTCCTTTAACTTTTTAATATTTGAAGTTCGTTGCAATTAGTGTTCAGTAGTTTGAACATCCACATTTGAAAGTCCTTGATAACGTTTTTCACTGATCCAGTGGACACCCTTAAATTATGTGCAATTGGCCGTTTTCTTTGACCGCGCTCAAATCAATCAAAACGATTGAAAAGAGGTTTGGAACTGTTTTCCGTTACATTTGCTAAGTTAAAGTTTTTGCAGCACTTCGTATCAAGTTACAAATCACATATCACTCTTCCTGACGAGGTGTTCATTTTATTCTTCCCAGGCACTGTAGTTTATTTTCCTTCGGTTACTTTGGTACTTTCGTAACTACAAGAAGCTGAAATAAACTTTGCAATCCACAGTATCGTCTCCATTTTCCCTTTACCCTGTGAACTTTATCCCATGGACTAAGTACGATAAATACCTCAGACTGTAATGCCATCTTGAAAACATTTCTTTCCAAGTAACAATGATATAAATTCTACTGCGTCACTCTAAAACTTATGTCAACACTGTATGGTTATGTGTGTTATTCATACATATGATCGGATGAAACGATTTCCAAACATTGTGACGGGTATAGCATTCCAAGATGAAAGTCATGATTCATTTCGTTACAAAGCATCTAAGCATGTTTCAGTCATTTGATACACCAGAATCACGACGAAATCGATAAATGCAAGTATTTCAACTGTTTCTGAAAAAAATGCAATGGCTAACCAGTATATGAAAATTCTAAATGAAACTGTCAGAAGCAAGTAATATACAGTCGCTTCCAAAATAAACAGAACCTTAAATTTTTTCATATGGCTCCACGATACAATAAGTCTGATGTTTAAAAGGTACGGGTAAAATTATTTCTGAAGATGGGTCAATTACCATTACGTTTCTACCATCAATATATAGACACTTTTTTCGGCGAATTAAGACGAAATTATTCACTATTAAAAACATTACTTTACTAGATTTATTTTTTGGAGTTAAACGTTAAGCGTCAAAGCAACTAAGACTGTGAGGCGTTACAAGTGCCTGACCTTTGGCAGGCTGACGAAAACACCAAGCTCGCCGGTACTTGGCTTTGAAAATAATTTAACTGATAGCAAATGCTGCCAAACTGAGGCAATTATATCACCGCAACTTGTATAGACGAAAATCCTGGTTCAGCCCACGAGATCCATTATTTAAGAACTCCGTTAAACAGAATTTGTTATAAAGTGAGGGTTTGCTGTAAATAGAAATTACATGGTCTACTATTCTGTTTTCTTATGCATATATTTTTTATGCACAGTAATAAGAAACCAAAGTAAAATAACCAAGCTGGCTCATACATCTGATCCAATAGCTCAAAAACAGCATGGGTGTTCAGAGCTTAGAATGGGCTGAAGAGCACTAGAATGCAGTCCTGGTTCATCACACGAATCTACATTGTCATGTACCTACTTTATTATTTAAATTAAGATATAGTAAAACCCCGATAAGAAGTTTTTCAAGGGAGTGGAGGTTTAGAACTTCTTACGTGGGAAAACTTCTTAGAAGGAAAAATGATCTAATGGTATGAAATATTAACTACACAAATAAAATTCTCTGCCTATAGGAAACATTTTTAAACTGAGAATTTCTAATTACTTAAGATTCTGTTCATTAAACTCATTACCAAAGTTGGAAGTGTGAACTCCTTTGGGAGTTTCAACATAACTTAAAAGGTCACAATTACAATAAGACAGAGCAACAATCCACTAAGTAATTCTGAACTGTTCACAACAATCAGATCTTAACACTTAACGTGCTCGACGGATACCACCACCCCTTGGATGGTGGTATCCGCAGAGAATAAGCAACATTAGTCTTCTCCAGTGGCGAAGCTTTACTTATTGGAGGTAGTGCAATATCTGGGAAACTCGTTATGAAGACATTCACAATATAAGATGTAAAAAAAAAAAAAACGATGCCATTTCATCTACTTTGATGATTTACTACGAACTAAAATGATAACTATGCACTAACTGGCTCGATTACCATAATGTTTATATTGTTTTATATCTTTTTAATAAAAAAATAAAGAATTTCTATATTAAAAAAAAAACGTGTTAAGTGGGAAAACGTCATTATAATAATACTATAATAATACACCGTGTATTATCACGTATTGTTAATGCGGGAAAGCTTTTTACTCGGGAAACTTCTTACTCGGGAAAATATAACATTACAATATATAGAGTTGACCTAGGACATGGGAAAACTTCTTATGCGGGAATTTCTTTCCAGCTTCCACTGTATGTTATTAATAAGTGTTCCGTTTCATAAAATTAATAATAACCCCTGTCATGGGGAGAAGGGATGTGGCCATTCCTCTGTCACTGTGGTCACAATTAATGCTATGAGGATTTTTATAATTCCTCTTACGCATCATTAAGTAACACTGATACATTTTTTATTTCCACAGAACAAATATTCTCATTACAGTATATCCATAATGGATATTGAACACTATTTAAAAATCTGCAACTTTCGCTATTTTTAAGCCTATATCAACCACGTAATTTTGTCAATATAAAGTTCTTTAATTGGATAATTTACCACTGATTGGCATGCATTATTTCGAAGCAATAAAAACGCAGATATAATAATTCATCAGCAAAATTAATGCTATGAGGATTTTTATGATTCCTCTTATATTTCGCATTATTATGCAACACTCCTACATTTTTATTTTCTCTATGGTAAACTCAGCTTCTCGAATTAAAAAAAAGTTAACGTTTCTGTGAGGAGGGAATTCTATGCTCCCTATATGTCCCATAAATGTGGCCCTATCATCATCATCATCGTTCCGCTATTCCACGGGTCGACGTATGAAGCCTTGCCACCATGTCCTGTCCGTGTACTTCTCTCCGTCGTTGATTTCACTCCAGTTTCCTCCTCTCTTAATGACATCAGTCTTTATTATGTCTTGCCACCTCCTTCTTGGTCTCCCTTGGTCTTTTGTCCCTTAATTGTAAACCAAACATTTTTTTTTTGGCAAATACCTCTCGTTCATCCTCTTGACATGTCCAAACCATTCCAAACGGGACCTTTCAATCCTATTCTGGAGTTTTTCAACCTGAATTCTCTCCCTAATCACATCACTCCTGATTTTGTCGCATCTTGTCTTTCCGGCTATGCTCCTCACAAATCTCATTTCTGCCTCCTGAATTCTGCTTTCATTATTTTTCCTCATAGTCCAAGTTTCAGATGCATACATCAGATTGGTACGTAATAGGTCTGATATATAGCCTTCTTACACTTCAGTGGTATGTTTCTGTTCCAGGCCAGATCTCTTGTCTGCCTATAGAAATTCGCTCCCGCTTGAATCCTACTTATTCCTTCGTCTATCACTCCAGTCTTTGTAATGGTGCTTCTTGGATACTTAAAGTTGTTAACCATTTTTAGCTCTTTCGCTTCCATTGTAATGTATCCGTCAAGCTCGCCACTCCTCTTTAGAACCATTACTTCACTCTTCTCCTGACTGAAAACCAATTCAAATTCATTAGCCATACTAGCCCACATGTCAACTTGCTGTTGCACTTGTTCCTGGCTCTCTCCCCATATGCAGAGCTCATCTGCGAAGAGCATAACTTTCATTTGGTCCTGTCCAAGTTGTTCCACCACTCTACATTGCACATAATTCATGAAAGCTATGAATAGTAGTGGTAATAGGACACCTCCTTGCCTCAAACCTGATGTTATTTCGAAGCTCTCCGTCAATCCCATCACTGTTCTTACTTTGCTCACTGTATTGGTGCACATATTCTCAATTCTCTCCACAAGATGTCCCTCTATCCCCAACTTTCTCTCTCTCTTTACATCAAATGCTTTCTTTATATCTAAAAATGCCATCCATAATTCTTTATTGTGTTCATAACACTTTTCCATCAGTTGCCTGATGCAGAAAATTAGATCTACCGTCGATCTGCCAGGCTTAAAGCCATACTGTTCCTCGGCCATCCTATTTTCAATCGTTCCTCAACTGCCGCTCTAACACTCTCTCATACAGCTTACTCACATGTGATGTCAGTGTGGTGCCTCTATAATTGAAACACTTTTTCCTGTTCCTCTTCTTGAACAACGGGATGATAAAACCTTCTCTCCAGTCCTTCGGCACCTGTCTCTCATCCCAGATCTTACGGAACAGTCTGTATGTCCGCGTTGTCCCTACCTCGCCTGTAGCCTTCAGCATCTCTCCATTTATCTCATCCATACCAGCAGACTTACCTGTCGATATATTTCCATGCTTGCACTACATTCCGCGTCAAGTCTGTTTGCTCTCTCTCCGCATCTTCTCTTCCATCCCCTCTTCTAGGTTCAACCTGCCTTTGTCCCTTTTGCTGGCCGTCCTGCACGTTCAACAGATTTTCAAAATACTTCTTCCATGTTTCTCTTATATCTTCATCCTTGGTTATTAGGTTCTCATTCTCATCTATCAGAAAAAAAAAAAAAAAATGTTACCCTAGTTACCCACAAATTGGTTATTCTCCAAAGTATATTATTGGATATTTTATTACCTTATTTATTTGCTACCTTCATCACCCGAATACAGAAATATAATCGTTTAAATATTTAGAGACACTTATTTATTTATTATTATTATTATTATTAGCTATATGGTGCAAGGAAGCCTGAAGCTTATGCTGCACCAGCAAAAGAAATTCCCGAGTTAACCTGTGTGTGTGTGTGAGAGAGAGAGAGAGAGTCAAAAGTAGAAAGGAATGAACAAGAGAAGAATGATGATATCCAGATCAGGACCCTAGGTGTGCCAAGCCTATACTCACCAGATGTGAGCCCCCTGGGGTTAATTTTTTTAAGTTGCAATTCTAACTTTTGGAACAGACAGCATTCGAAAATACATGTATATACTGTATTAATATAAGAAAAAACAACATAAATTCATTTTTCCGATATTTTGAAAAAAAAAAAATATATATATATATATATATATATTAGGTATATACGGGATTGTTGAACAAGCCAGTATATTTAGTGTTGATAATCAGATACAGTATATAAAATCAAATGCATTAAATCTATTTTAAAGCATATCTGACGAGGTTATTTCATGTGTTCATGCTGCCATCTATAGGCTTCGAGCCTAAACATATTGCTCTGAAAATAAATTCAAATTCTTGACGTAGTTGAAATGAAACCACTGGTGATTTTGTCATTGAATACAAAGTTTTTGATTATTATATTTCAAGTAAAATAAAGAATACTGGGAAAAGAAATTTATACCGTTATTTTTTTAAAATAATTTCTTTTAAGTTTTTTCCTTCGCTTATTTGTATTTGTATTTTGTTTAATTACAAAAACAATAACATTGAATATGTATTTAAAAATTGGATTGTTAGAGTGGTGTGGATTTGGCAATCTTTTATAAGAAAATAAACTTAAAAGTATGATAAATAAATATTAATTCCAGTAGGAGAAGATAATATTTGTAATGGTATGCGATCAGGGACGAACATGCCTGGACTACACAAAGAATTATATAGATATTATTAGAATTATTGAAATGATTCTGTGATATCAAAATGACTTACTATTACTGTACTTGTTTAACAGCTTATTATTAATTATTTTATTCAACGCGAGAGGGGGAGAACTCAAGTGTTTTTAAGTGTTTCTGTTTCACGCAAATGCTTTTAATGTCTGAAAGTTTCCAGGGCGAACCACAATTTTCTAACGTTCCAATGAATCATTAAGCTTTAATCTTCATGTAGCAGTTAAAATAATAATAATAATATATATATATATATATATTGAACATAAGGAGGGGCCTACAGCTCTTGTATCCCTCATCTGGGACCGGCCCTGAATGTAGCGTCGAAAAATTGTTCAATTTATTAAGTTATTAAGAATTAATTGAGTTGGTTCATTGGTTATGTTATGTCTGTGTTAAGTACCTATGAAACTAAGGCTATGAGGTGTATGTCAGACATTGTGTTTGTAATTGTGTATTCTTCGGTTACTGGAATAAATAATGAAGTTCCGGGGGAAAAAAACGAAAAATAAAAAACCTATAACTCTCTCCTGAGACTAATAGTCGTGTTATAGAAAAAAAAAAAAAAAATTCTCGGTAACACTTGGTTCCTTGATGACGCTAGAGATGGGATCCAACGAGTCACTCTATTATATACATATATATAGACCCACTTTTTTTAATCATCTCTGTTTTTGCGTTTTCGCAAAAGTAACTGAGGCTATGAGGCGTCAGTATACTTTATCTCTATATTGTCTGTAAGCTGAAGTCTGTAAACCTGGATGAAAATATGACATAAGAACGACTGTCCAATAAAGGTGACACGTAACGGGCTCATCTCCTCTTCCAGTTCCCTCCACAGTCCACACTAGTCCTACTAGCTGTAGAAAATTCTAAATCGGAAATCACGAAGTCACAACATATACTGGCTTCCTGAAACTACACAAGAATTTTTTTTTTGTGTTCTGTTTTTTGATAAAATGATATAAGATGATGGCTGTAAAAGGGGATCTAAGGGTGACACGAGTAATTACAGACCAGTTAGATTAACTTCTGCTCCGGGGGAAATAATGGAGTCAATGGTTAAAGATATATTGCAGGATCATCTAGACAAGACTGCAGAAATAATTCAGACACAGCACGGGTTTGTTAAGGGGAAGTCTTGTCTGAAAAATTTGATTGGATACGATGATGTGGTTACAAAGGAACTGGATGCAATTTTTTTTTTTTTTTTTTGATATTATATATACTTGAATTTCAGGAAAGCTTTTGACACTATTGCGCATGGAAGACTACTGAACAAATTGAAGCAGTATGGTATTAACGGTAAGTTGCTACAATGAATAAAAGGGTGGTTGAGTGGGAGAAGACAGAGTACTAATGTTATTAGCGCGTCCCCCAGGGTTCGGTTTGGGCCCACCGTTGTTTTGTATATTTATCAATGATATTGATAAAGGTATATCAGGCTTAATGTCGAAGTTTGCAGATGATACAAAGGCTGGCAGGGTTGTTAATGACACAATAGCAGTGTGCTACTGCAACAGGATCTAGAAAATTTCGGCAGATGAACTGAGAAGTGGCAACTGAAGTTTAACATTGACAAATGCAAAGTATTGCATACGGGTAGAAGTAACCCCCAGAGAAACGTACCAACTGTGTGGTACTACACTTAAGGCGGTAGAAAATGAAAAAGACTTGGGAATAATTGTGCAGTCAGATATGAAGTTTTCTGAGCAATGCAGACAGGCTGCCAGAGCAGGTCATGGGATATTGTCAATGATATACAGGAATTTTGCTAGTAGGGAAAAGGAGGTGAGGCAATGGTCAGGCCACGCCTTGAGTACTGCGTACAGGTCTTGGAGGCCTCATTTTAGGAAGGATGTAGGGTTGCTTGAGCATGTACAGAGAAGGGCAACAATCCAAATTTTGCAGTTTCCTATGCAGTCTTCAAGAAAATCGTTTTATTTCGACCCTGGATGAAATCACACTACAAGTCTTTGACAGTAGCTTAGCAATTCGACCTTAAAATCATAATGCATTGTAATCCGCAAATTACTATAACTATTAAAGACAGGGTGTTCTATATCAAAGCAAACAAAAAAGGTCATATAAACACGTATCAGGAAGTGATTCAGAGTTACTGCCTTTTTAACGTGTGAAAAATAAAGGTTTTTAAAAACGGATATCGAACCCTGCCTGAAGATGAGAAGAAGACCTCATATCCCGCATATAATTGAATTCGAAAGTCACCTGGGATTTTGAAGGTGTGCACCAGTCAAGGTCGATTCAAGTTGGGTTGGGATGCCAAGTTCGAGCCACTACTTCAAGCACTCATTCAATTATGTGGTTGCCGAAATTTTGAAAGGACACTTGAAAACCTGCACCAAAAACTAATTACATTCACTCTACTTTGTTGCAACAGTTGCACCCAGTTAAAACTGTTTTTAGCTATCACTTTTCAAACAGAATAAAAGGGTGCTGTAACTCGGACAGGAAGCATCTCCGGACAAATTTTTATTTTTTTAATGGTTTTGGTGCGTAGAATTTATAAGTTCGTTGGTTTAATTTAGAAAACCTTATAAGTTTGTTGGTATAATTTAGAAAACTTCATAAGTTTGTTGGTATAATTTAGAAAACCTCATAAGTTTGTTGGTATAATTTAGAAAACCGACCCTTGTATACATGAAAGTTGCCCTCGTGGGTAGCACAGTGGATACAATCACCGTCCTACCACAACGGATGAAAAAAAATGCCTGGTCTGAATTCGGTCAATAACACGAGAAATTTTTATGGGCCTTTTTCATAGCGTGGCTGAATTAGTCGGTCTCAGGCGAAGATTGCATAGGTTTATCGTCCAGCAAACCGACCACAGAATATACGCAATTTACAGGCACATTATGCTGACGTCTCATGAACCTAGTTGCTTTATTTCAGCACCACACACAAACACACATGAAAGTTTCTATGTCCGATTTCACTTCTACCTTATATATATATCTTTGGATATATCTTTTCCATTAACATGCATCATGTTATCCCAAGAATGGAAAGCAGCCACGTTTTAATATTTGCAAAATGTATTGCGATAATAACAATAGGGAAAAATGCTTCTTTCGTGAAGAATCTAAATTAAGTCTGAATAATCGTCGATCGTGAAACTGTAAAAGGAGTATCCTTATATGGGCAGACATACTGATCTCCATTATTCATGCAGAAAGGCTAACAGAACAATGATTTGTGGTGGGATCTGTAAACATCAGTGTGATCAATAAGAGGTGTGTGTGTTGCTCAGACGTTTTCTTCGTTAATGATACTGTTTTTCCAAAAATGAACTCTAAACGGTATAGTAAATAGGGCCGTTCCAAGAAATGAGCAAACAGGGCACTCGCTCGGTGCTCAGAAATGAAATAAATTTTAAGTTGTTGAGAGGGCAGTATGAACTGTCTCCCTCGGGCGCTTAATTAGCTAGGCACAGCCGTGATAGTAGATCTGCATTCATAATCCATTTTGAACAGACCTGAGGATCGATTACAGTTGCAGACCTGATGCGCCATAAAACTCCTAATAAACAACCAACCAACAGCTGCAGACACAGTATATGGAAATTCTTTATAGAATTTTTTTGCTTCTGTTTCGCGGAATTTAGCGTTTTGTTGCCTCTGGAACACGCAAACCAGTCTAGCAGACATGCAATTTACAGGAGCACTATACTGCCTCATTGATAACCTACTATGTGACTTAATAGTCCTGTTTTCAACAGGTGATTGCAGTACACCTGTACTCCTTTTTAGTAGAGAGTTAAGACAGGAGAGTAGAGAGTTAAGTTAAAGCAATACTGTGACTGTAGGACAGAAGGATAGAAATTGTGTAGTGAATGATAGGCTTCAATGTTTGTATAAATTAAAAAATTTAGTTTTGGAGAGAAAAATCTTAGCAACCCCTCCACCCGAGAACAGGAAGTATTTCTCGAATTCGGCAAGCGCTGTTACACTATTGGTCCAAATATTATTACAGTTACCACAGATGTTTCCGAGATAGCAAACCTTTTCCGCTCTCTGTGCCAAAAATAAACTAAAGCAAAAATATAACAATTTTTATTTTACGGGACTCAAACTCAGATCTTTTCCACCGATGGAAAGGATAGCGATTCTAGCAACTGTGCCACCCACAAGGGCTAGCTTAGAGAACATCAATTTGAGCGGAATGTAGGTGCATAGAAGAGCTAATCAAAGATTTCCTGTTTCATGTGTTTGAAAGTAACATAAGAAAGGACCCTGGGGTGAATGGGAGCTATCCAATTATATTAATGCAGTGAAGTGAAGGAAATAAGTGAAATGATGCAGTGAAGGAAATAAGCAAATCCGTAGCAATAATTATGAGAGCATCTTTGGATTCAGGAAGGTTCCCGCTGACAGGAGATGTGCGAATGTATCCCCAATACACAAAGGCAAAGTACGTGTAATTAGAGACCTATTAGTTTAACTTCTGTTCCATGGAAAATGGAACAGAAGTTAAACTAATAGTCCCCCAAGGATCTGGTGTTGGGCCCATTGTTGTCTTTTATATTTATCAATGATATTGATGAAGGCATATCAGACTTAACGTCCAAGTTTGCAGATGATAAAAAGGTTGGCAGGGTGGTTAATAGTAATGACAGTATGCTACTGCAACAGGATCTAAAAAAGTTAGGCAGATGGGCTGAGAAATGGTAATTGAAGTTTAACGTTAACAATTGAAAAGTGCTGAATATCAGTAGCCCCACAGTATGGTATAAACTGTGTGGTACTACACTCAGAATAGTGGGAAATGAAAAATACTTGGGGGGGGGGGGTAATTATGTAGTTAGATATGTTCTCCGAGCAGTGCAGTCAGGTTGCCAGGCCAGCTTATGGGATTTTGTGAATAATATAAAAGAATTTTGATGGCAGAGAGAATGTTGTTGTTGGGTTTTAGGAGCATCGGCGACTAAGGCGATGTTGCTCCGTGTATTTTGTCTGCAAATTGCGTGTGTTTTGAGGTTGATTTTCGTTTTCCTGGACGAAACACCCGAGTCTCCGGGGAAAAAAACCATACTACCTCGTCTGAGATCTACTTACTCAGCCACGTTGTGAAAAAGCCTCATAAAAAGTCCTCACGTCATCGACGGGACTCGAACTCAGGTCTTTTCCACCATCTGTCGGGAGGACGGAGATCCTACTAACTGTGCTACCCACAAGGGGCTAGCAGGTATAAGGAGTTGATTATTCTGTTGTATAAGGCGTTGTCAGGCAACATCTTGATTACTATATACAGGTCTGGAGGCCGAATTTTATGTAGGATGTAGAGCTGCTGGAATGAAGGGAGAAATGTGTGGGAAAGAGAGAATGAAGAGAGAGAGAGAAATGTGTGGTGAGGGAAACAAAGGGACTCTTACCAAAAAAGTCTTTACTTCTGCAAATTGCAACATCTGGAGGGTACGCACTTGCGAAATAATGGGAATGAGGTGTTTAGGCTTTCGAATGGATTGAGCAAGCTCAATGCTGATGAGATTCTTCTTGTTGCTCAGATTGCGCACATGAGGGTCAGAAACTCAAATTGACGAAGGACGGTTGCAATACAGATGTGGGAAAATTTTGCCTTTAGCCAGCGGGTAGGTGATTGCTGGAACAATCTTCAATTTTTTATTGTGAAAGTTGATATCTCAAATAAATTCAGTGAAGAACTATAAAAACTATTGAAAGAAATTGAGAAGCGAAATGGGAAGTGTTTTTTTTTTATGGCTGATGCTGTATAAGCTTGCTTCCTTGCATCAATTGGCATTACTAATACTAACGCTAATGCTAAAAGTGGGTAGAACATTTGCAGAAATGGCCTGTGCATGTGTTACACGTGAAAGATTTTCCTGACACTCTGGACAGTTCCAATTCCGAATAACAGGAGCGAACTCAGAACTTTCACAACCCCCCTTAGTGACAATTAGTCCATTCATTTAAGGGACATATTAGCTTTCCCAAATTCCAAGTACACTGCCCTACCACTCTCGTACCCAAGCACCACGTGTTAGGCGCAACTATACTGCTCGACAAAATGAACAGAACACGTATAAAACGTAGTGTAACTCATGCAGCTTGCGATGAAGCGGGACTAAATTTGGTATGGTAGTGTACATAGAATAACGATGAAATGAAGAGACAGCGAAAAACTTCAGACAAGTATAAGGCACATTTATAGGAGTTGTATAAGAATTACCAAAAAGGTTATTATAGAAGCCGATATAAGATGCTTGAAAATACGGTCATATGATCTTCTCCAACGACCAAACAGGCCTGACAGCGGTGAACCATTCTCGATATAGAGGTATCTATAAGATTCTATGGCAACAAATCCCATTCTTCCACCAGCGCACACCTCAGTTCACCAAGTGACCAAGGAGCTGGCTGTCGTCGTGCAATGCGACTCCCAAGGGCGTCTCATACACGTTCGGTCGGATTTGTCTTGTGATCGCGCTGGCCACTGCAATCGTTGGATATCTTCAGTTTCAAGATATTCCTTCACAACGTCATCTCTATGTGCAGTGCATGAAAATCTGGGCCAATCGCAACCCTAAAAAGTCACACACAAGGTTCGAGGATCTGTTCTCGGTACCTCTGCGCAGTTATGGTAACCCTATCAAAAACATGAAGAGTAGAGTGGCCGTTGATCATAATTCCGACCCACACGAGAACCCTGCCTCCACTGTTAAGTGTCCCTTTCTCTGATGTAGGAGGGATGATACCACATTCGTCGTTGTCTTCAGATGAAATAACGTCTAAAATCTGTTTGTAGGCTAAAACGGGACTCATCAGAGAACAGAACTGTACCCCATTTGTCAGGGCTCCAAGTCATATATATACATAGCACCAGTTTCGATGAGATCTGCGGTAGTTTTGTGTTAATGGGATTCAAAATTTTAAATTATTATATTAGGACCACCCGTAATTTCTTATATATACCGGTTTATATATTATGTCTGTGAATTGCGTGTGGTCTCTGGTCTATTTGCCTGTTTTGGTGGACGAAAAACCCCAGTTTCTGAGGGAAAAACCTTGCTATCTACGCCTGAGACCGACTAACTCAGCCACGGAGTGAAAAAAACCCATTAAAGTTCCTCGCGTCATCGATGGAATTAGAACCCTGGCCTTTTCCAACCGGTGTGGAGAGGGCGGTGCAGGTTAATGGGATACAAACTGCTGGCTTCCTCGTGTAGAGTTCACTTGAATTGAGCCTTCTTAACACGGTCTGATTGGAAATATTTTCACCTGTGGCCGCAGTAACCTTAAGAAACAGTTGATGATAGGACATCTTAGGGTTCCGTCTTGCTGTTAGAGCCAGACATAGGTCCGTTCTGGTAGACTTTCAAACACATGTTCCTCAGGCGACCTTTGCCAGCTCTTCTTGTAATGGTTCCTGTAACTTGCCATCCTGAGTACTGAGGATGTGGCTTTCCCACTGTGCATGCCAAAAAAATGGGGATTGAAATGATGTGGTCGCAACCCGTGTATTCATAGGCATGAATAATTTGCATAATGTGTGGCTCTGTAAAGTTGTCGATCGATTACTATTGGATACTCGGAATTTACATGCCAGGATGCCTATTATATCAAATATTAGCCTTCGACGACACTGTTCACAATAAAATATTCATGAAAAACAATTTGTTCTGTTAATTTGTCGAGCAGCGTATAAACATGGTCAAGGGCCTTCGAGGAGAGCAACTGACGGAGTCAGTGGACTTCCAGCACGGAAGGATAACAGAGTGTAACATACACAATCGGTCTGTATGTGACATTTCAACAGCTCTGACGACCTAGGTCGATGATTGGTGATAAGCTGTGGAAAGGGAAGCGTACTGGAAAGCGCTCACAAAACGATCGGAAAACCCCGAAGCTGATGGAATGTGACAGGAGATCCCTGCAAAGAATCATCCGCTTAGAACGCATGTCGACGTTTTCGCAGCAGCACACAGGCTCTAGGTGAGACGATTGGAACATATGTTAACAGCATTACAGTATGCCGGGCACTGCATTATATGAGTTGCCACGATCGTGCAGCCGTCCAAAAACGAAGAATCACACCGATTGCAGGCGCCATCTAGCTTGATATAATTCCAGCCGCTTTTGGGACGTAGACCAATTAAAGCTGTGCTTCGGAGTGACGAGTCACAGTAACGAGTCTGTCAGAAGAGTCTTTATTGTACGTAAAGACAGTCTGCGCGGGTAGTAGTAGTAGTGGCATGTGATGCAAGAAAGCAAATGTATGAGCTTATGCAGCATCAGCCAAAAAAAAAAAAAAAAAAAATCACACCATTCCCTCCAAATGCCTGTCCGGTTCCTCCTTAAATTTATTCAACCTATCAACTTCCACAATGACAGATGGAAGTTTGTTCCAGCAATTAACCACCCGCTGGCTAAAGGCAAATTTCCGCACATCTATTCTACATCTGTCTTTTTTTAATTTGAATTTATGCCCCCTTAGGTTCGTAATCTGAACAAGTGGAAGGATCCCATCAGAATTCAGCGTGCTCAACGCATTCAAGGCCTTATATACCTCAATCAGATCACCGCGCAGGTGCCTAGTCTCCAGCTGCTGCAATTTGTAGAACTTAAGCCTCTCTTGGTAAGAGGATCCCTTCATTCCCCTCACCAATCTTGTTGCCCTTCTCTGTACACGCTCAAGTAAATCTACATCCTTCCTAAAATGAGGCCTCCAGACCTGTACGCAGTACTCAAGGCGTGGCCTGACCATTGCCTTATACAGAGGGATAATCACCTCCTTTTCCCTGCTAGCAAAATTCCTATATATCATTGACAAAACCCCATGACCTGCCCTGGCAGCCTGTCTGCATTGCTCAGAGAACTTCATATCTGACTGCACAATTACTCCCAGGTCTTTTTCATTTTCTACCGCCTTAAGTGTAGTACCACACAGTTGGTACGTTTCTCTGGGGTTCCTTCTACCCATATGCAGTACTTTGCATTTGTCAAGGTTAAACTTCAGTTGCCACTTCTTAGCCCATCTGCCCAAATTATCTAGATCCTGTTGCAGTAGCACACTGCCATTACTGTCATTAACAAACCTTTGTATCATCTGTATGACGGTGATGATACAGTGGTATCATCACCGTCATACAGACGTTCGAATCCCGTCGATGACGCGAGGAACTGTAATGGGCTTTTTTTTCATTCCGTGGCTGAGTTAGTCCGTCTCAGGTATAAATAGCAAGATTTCCCCCCCCCCCCCAGAAAACAGGTTTTTCGTCCAGCAAAACAGGCAAATCGACCAGAGAACACACGCAATTTACAGACACAAATACAGGTTTATGTAAGAAATTACGGGTGACCTTAATACAAATAATTTGAATTTTTTACGTAAAGACACGATACAATTCACCCATCACGACATGCTGCCATGGGTTTCGCATGGATAGTAGTATAATACAACAAAATAATGATAATAAAAAAATAGCAATTAATAAATAAAATAAAATCCATGAACAATACCAAGCGAACCAGTTCTCCATACATCTAGATTACAGGATTCGTGGTTCACAGAATGCAGCGGCACAGATTGAGTTTTTTCAGAGTTAGATAGATTTTTACAGTTCAGATTCGTAACCTACTAGGTGGGAGTAACCAAGGTGCTTTCGTTAGGATCCTTATCCTCTACTGATTGTCACAGACAAACCGGTCGAGATCCACGTCCAGCAATTGTACCGTTGTTAACATTTGTGTGGGTAGAAATCTTTCAGATATATGCAGTCTCCCATGAGTCGAGCACAACTATGGCTTTGCTCTCAGCGCAGGAAGATGAACTCTCCGCGGATCACGTCCCAGATGCTGGGGGAAGAGATGTTTCCCGTGAGCATCTTCACAGTGAAAGTTAAGCGTCTCTATTCCATCTTCACTGGCAGTCGTTCCAGACCGAGAGCCGTGGCCATCTGTAGTTCGCTGCTGTGGAGGTAACTGAGACTTCCATGTGGCCCACTCAAGTAACCATAACTCGGCTGCATATAGTGGCTTTAGTGTAGTTTTGGTCACAGAACTTCAAATTTCTGCACCGCAGAGGATGCGTTGGAAGACGGCGGTCTGTATGTATCTCTTAGTAGTGTCTGGGTATGTGACATACAGAAAGATGCCGTTTCGCCATCCAGCGATTACGGCCGGTTTGAAGACGCAGATGTTCAAGTTCGTAGTTAATCCATAACTTTGCGTCGAAGATCACCCCGAGGTGATCTAGGCCCGTAGACTAATGGAAAGCTTTACTATCAGCCTGACCGTCATGCCTGAGTGTAGTGAATGACTGGAGAAAGCTACCTGCCAGACTGTATTTTCCCGACAATGAAGTTTGGTGGATGTAGAATAATGGTCTGGGACTGTTTTTCACGGTTTGACTTGGGATCATTGGTTCTTTTAGGCAAAACCATGAATGCTGAGGTACATCAGCATTCATGGTTTTCATGACTTCCATGAATGCTGGAAGTCATAGACAATAATGTGCATTATCCTACGTTGTGGTATCACGTCGGGTTAGGACCATATACAGTATGTATCAGCATATCATACTGCTCGCGTTGTGACCGACTGGTATAAGGACATGAACGTTGAAAAGGAGGGCAGGCCAACCCAGAGATCTGATCTAAGTCCTACAGAGAACCTATAGGATGAATCAGATCGTTGGGTGCGTATGAGGAAAGACTGCCCAAAAAAACTGAGCTGAACTAGTCACCGCTTTGAAAGCAGAATGGCAGAAAATATCTGAGGACATTAACATAAACTGGTGGAGTGTTCCACGGAGCTTAGAGGCTGTCATAAAGGCTGAAGGTTTCAGCATACGTTATTAGTTTTTCTGTAAATAAGAATTATTTGTAGATAACGCAAATGTCCGGACATTAATGGTAGGGCAGGGCATTGTCGACTCACCCCGATGCATCTTTCACGTACCACTGGATTCAAATTCAGAGCCTCAGAAAGGTTTCTGCATATAATAGGAGTACTATTCAAATCTACACATCTCTGCTCTGTGCGCAACAGTTGCGCATTCTGGAAAGTTTTTCTCAAAGAATGCATCAACAACGAAGAAGAATCATGAACAATACTTAGATACGACTTTACAATGAAAATTTTGCACATCAAAACACCGCCATCAAAGAATACAGTGCACAAGCGATTCATTGTTTTGTGTGCCTTTCTTTACACCCATATGTGTCTGTCGCTGCTAAGTACTGTAAAACGAGGTTCATCGAACCACTTTACATGTTGCCATTACTCCAACGATCAATGTCGTCATTCATGAAACCAATACTCTCGTTGGCTAGCTCAGTCACGAGAGGCTTGTGACATATAATACAGTTGCATATACCAATTACCGTTAGCTAATGACCTGCAATACTGCCGTTGGATTTTTACCTATATCACTGAAAGAAGTCATCTGTATTCCCCTGGTGCACATGGTCAAAGGACCTAAATAAGCTCGTGGGGGAGGATGCAGCTACATTTTAAACTCACATGTGTTCATTACAAAATAAAGTGCTGTTGCATCTAGATTCGACATGAGGCGACACAAATTGAAGAGCACAATGCGATGTACAATCCTCTATTTTGGTTGTACAGAATATTAGCATTGGCAGAGTCATATGATGCAAGAAAGAAAGCAAGCTTATACAGCATCAACCAAAGAAAAAAAAAACCCTCCCATTTCACGCATCCATTCGTTCCACATGTTTGTCTAGTTTTGCCTTGAATTTATTTAAGCTGTCAACTTCTATCACGACTGATGGAAGTTTGTTCCAACAATCAACCACACGCTGGCTAAAGGCAAATTTCCGCACATGTATTCTACAACTGTGTTTCCTCAATTTGAATATATGTCCCCTCAGGTGGTTAATCTGGGAAAGAGAAAGAATCCCATCAGCATTGAGCATGCTCAAAACATTCAAGGCGTTATACACCTCAATCAGATCACCTCGCAGGTGCATAGTCTCCAGACACTGTAATTTGCAAAACACAAGCCTTTCTTCGTAAGAGCAACCCTCTGTTCCATTCACTAATCTTGTTGCCCTTCTCTGTACTGGTTCCAGCAGTTCTACATTGTTCCGAAAATGAGGTCTCCAGACCTGCATAGAGTACTCAAGGTGTGGCCTGACCATTGCCTTATACAAGGGGATAATCACATCCTTATCCCTTAGAAAAAGCACTGTATATCATTGATAAGACACCAGGGAGCTACCCTTGCCGACCGTCGGCACTGCTCAGAAAACTTTATATCTGACTGAACAATTGCTTTTCATATAGTACCCAATTCCTTTTCATTCTCTGCCACCCTGAGTGTAATACCACAGTTGATACGTTACTCTGGGCTTACTGCTACCCATATGCAGTACTTTACATTTCTCAATCACACATCAGCTGTCACATTTCAGCCCATCTTCTCAACTTTTCTAGATCCTGTTGCAGTAGCGTTAGTGTCATTAGTGTCATTAACAACCCCGACAATTTCCTATCGTCTGCAAACTTAGACATTAATTCTGATATACTTTCAGCAATATCGTTAATAAATACAGAAAACAAAATGGATTTAACACTAAACCCTGGGGGGGTCCACTAATAACATTAGTCCATGAAGAGCAGTGTCCATTGATTACCACTCTCTGTCTTCCCCCACTCAACCATCCCTTTATCCATAGCAGCAATTTTCCCCCACTGCTACGCTGCTCCAATCTGTACAGCAGTCTTCTATGTGCAACAGTATCAAAATCGTTCCCAAGATCCAAGTATATGATATCAAAATTATTTTTTGCATCCAGTTGCTTTGTGACCATATCATAGTATCCAATCAAATTGGTCAGACAAGACATCCTCTTAACAAACCCATTATGTGTCCGAACTATAACTGAAGTCTTGTCTAGATGATCCTGTAGTGTTTCTTTAACCAGCGCCTTTATTAATTTCCCCATAACAGAAGTTAAACTAACAGGTCTGTAATTACTTGTGTGGCCCTTTGTTCTTCCTTTGTGAATTAGAGATACATTTGCACATCTCCAGTCCATGGGTACCTCCTCTGAGTCTAAGAAAGCTATCATAATTATGGCTAAGAGTTGCTTATTTCCTTTGCTGGCTCGGTTAATATAACTGGATAGATCCCACCCACCCCAGGTGACTTTCTTATGTTTATCTTCAACAATGGCGCCTCCGTAGCCAGGTGGGCAGGAGCAGCAGTGCGTAGCACATGCTTCTTGATTAGACCGGGGTTCGAGCCCGTGACCACCAAATATGGAGGATGCGGAAAGGTCAGGGAATGACCACCGCATATCCCCGTAGCAGTATGGCCTTAGTTGCTAATGCTCCTAAAAACCAAAAACAAACAAACAACCTTCAACAATTTCTCCTCCACTTTGCTCTGAGTTATTACAAAATCATTTAGCTCATTGCCAGAGTTTAATACACCTCTGTCATTCCCCTCCCTGAATAACTCCTCATGTGTAAATGTAGATGCAAAATACTCATTCAGTTTGTTAGCTACCTGAGTAGGATCATCAACAGTTGAACCATTGATATCAAGCGGACCAATCTGATTCACCCTCTTCCGTCTGGAGTTTACATAAGTAAAGGACTCTTTGATGTTTTTCTTTGCATCCTTTGCCAAATATTTCTCGTAATCTGCCTTTGCCTGTCTAACCTCCTTTGTCTTTGTAACTTGATTACAGACCAGCTTATATCTACCATAGGCTTCTGTGTCACCTGTTAATTTATATGTATTCCATGCATTTTTCTTCTCTGCCACATGTCTCATTAGTTCATCTGACATCCATTTAGCCCTAAACCTTGAACAATATTTCATAGTTGGCATGAAAAGCCTAGTAGCTTCCAAGATTAATTCTTGGAATGCTTCCCATTTGGAATTTGTTGTTGGTAACATCTTCAGTTGGTCCCTCTGTATAAAATTTAAAAACTGTCTCAGATCACTATAGTCACTTTTACGAAAGCAAAAATCCTTCCCTTTACCCCTGATAATAGTTACCTCTTTGAGTAAATCCCACATCAGCACACTGTGATCAATGCTACCTAGTGGTTCATTTATCTGCAGATTCTTGATGCATGAAGAATCAATACTGATAATCAGATCAAGAGTATTACTCCTCCTAGTTGCCTCCCGAACATGCTGCTGTAGAAAACAATCATCCAATAAATCCACAAAAAGCCTTGCTAATGTGCGAGTTACCAACCCACAAGTTACATTCAATATCTGGGAAATTAAAATCCCCCATTATAAGACAATCTGATTTACTGGCCCAGTCTACAGGGTGTCTCAAAAATATTGGTACAAACGTTTAGGGTAAGTAATATCTAACGAAATGTGAATCGCATAGGAACCCATAACCGGAAACGTCACCGTAATTCGATACACCGCACTGTTCATCAGTTCGCGAGAGGGAAAATTTCTGGTTTACTCATTCAAGCAGTAGTCGCCGCACGAAGAGCATGCATCGATATACGAACTGTGAGTTGGCAGACGGGCACCTAGTGTATGGATTAGCAAAGGGCAATGGACGAGTCGGTCGCGAATTTAGGGAGAACGCTTCTCAGACAGACATGTACCGGACCACCGTTTGTTTGCGCGTGTGCATCAAAATTGTGCAATTATGGGTCATTTAGAGGTAACAGGAGTAGAGTGGACAGACCACGTTCGACGCTAACTCCCGCCATGGAAGAAAGTGTGTTGAATACCGTCCAGAATAATCCTGCTACCAGCACACATGCCGTTGCCTCAGGAGTGTCTCGTTGCAGCTTGTCTGGCACGACGATTCCTTACACCCCTTTCATCTCCAAAGGGTTCAGTTACTGCTCCCCGAAGATCCTCCTGCACGTGTGGCTTTTGTGCAGTGGTTTTTCCAAGAAAGTGTTCATGACTTGAATTTTCCAGCCTATGTTTTGGTCACGGATGAGGCTTATTTCACTTGGAAAGGCTTATTCAATCATCACAATGCTCATGTGTGGGCTCACGATAACCCACACGGTGTGCGCCCCCATGCGGCACAACATCACTTCACAATAAATGTGTGGGCAGGTATGGTCGGTGACTGCTTAGTCGGCCAATACATGTTACCATCCCGCATGAGCTCCGCTAAATATCGGATCTTTCTTGAACAAGTTCTACCAGGGTTACTTGATGTTCCAGCAAATGTGAGACGCAACATTTGGTTTCAACATGACGGGGCGTCTGCCCATTATGGAAGGTGTGTTCGTGACCATTTGAACAGGCATTTTGAGCGTCGATGGATTGGCCATGGTAATCCATCGACGCTCAAAAAGCAACGCTCATCCGTTGCCTGGACCCCACGCTCAAATGATTTATACAGCCTTGGTTTCTTTCTGTTGGGGGCCCTCAAATCAGTCGTGTATGAATCGCCTGTGGAGACGGAAATAGATCTCGTCTGCGCTGCTGCTACTGTCAAAGAAACTCCAGGTGTGTTCGACCGTGTCCGCCAATCTATGCTGCATCGGTGTCACTCATGCATCGCGTCTCATGGTGGAACCTTCGAGCATCTGTTGTAACATCATGAAATGCATTCATCTCATACTCCTTTGTTAATATTATGTCAAATAAATGTTTGCCACTAATTACTGTCTTGTGTCATGTCATTTCTGCTTCTTGTGCCTCTGCTACTACTTTCCCGTGACGTTTCCGGTTATGGGTTCCTATGCGATTCACATTCCTTTAGATGTTATTTACCTCCCCTAAACGTTTGTACCAATATTTTTGAGACACACTGTATTTCTCTGTACAGTTGTTATACTCATCAAGTCATTAGGCCTACAACACTCCTACTGTCAATTTAGCTTTCCCAGTGCTTATGTCACCAAAATGACTCAATACTGCACTGTCAACCTATGTCAACTGGCTGTACTTCCTTAGATTTTATGTGTTTCTTAATTAATAGCATAACTCCTCTTCCCTTCCTATCCTGTCTATCCTTTCTGTACACATTGTACTCCCCAAATTCCAATTCTGCATTTCTTATATCTGTGTGACACCACGTCTCTGATATCCCAACAATATCTGCCTTTAATGTTTTGCCCAACACCTCAAATTCATCAAATTTATTTACCGAACTCTTATAATTTTCTTATTCTTAGCTACCCTAATACAGCCCATGTATTTATTTGTTCTGCGATGACTCCCAGTAGTCTCTAAAATTCTCCGCACCTTGTTTTCCAGGCTGCTGCTCATTCCAATAGAAGCAGTGCAAGAATCACTTTCATCTCTGCCAGCGGCTACTATTAATCTATTAGTCCGTGTATCCCCCCCCCAAGCTAGCAGCTTCCCGACCCACCTAACACTGCCTCGATAGCATCAGCAAATATTCTTGCACACTATCTATTTAAGTGTATCCCAACCCTGTAGAAGCAGTCTCTCCTGTTAACAAACACAGACCACTCTGAAAAATATTCTACCCCCATGAGCCTTGCGCAGCCTCTTCAGGGCCGAATTGATTGGCAAGGCTCTCATCATAATGTTTAAGGTCTAACGGCACGAGGGGGTTCCCCCATCTCCCTCCTATCGTGTCTGGGCAGAGTTGCAGACACTTTCAAATTCAACTGTAACTCACAGGTTTTTTTCAACTTGTTAAGTAATTCCGCCGTTCTTCTACACTTAATATCAGTTGTGCCAACGTGTACAACAATATTACCTTTTGTGCCCTTAAAAGATTCTATCTGCTCTACAATGTCATTAACTTTTGCCCCTGGCCCTTTTCAAACTGTAATCCAACACAGAATATAAAACAGTAATCCATTTTAGGACAACTAAGCCCACAAAATCCATGACGTCATCTACCATATCACCCTCGTGGGCAGCATGGATGAAGCCACTGTTGCCTGTCACACCAAGTGGAAATGACTTATTTTGATTTCTCGCTAACTGGACAAAGGTGGAAATAACTATCATAGAGGACAGAAAGAATCTTTCTCAAGTATCTTCACTCCATTTCTGATTAGTCCGAAATGGAGTGAAGGGGCCCATTCGTAGCCTGAATTTGGGATTCTTTCCCGTTCTCCATGCAGATGCATCTATCCAAAGTAAAAAAAAGGTAAAGTGCAGCCATTATCAACCTACTGCAGGATGGAAGCCTCCCCAACAATTCATGCTGAGGGAAAGTGGACCATAATCTGCCACGCTGGTCCAGTGCGGGTTGGCAGATCGACCATATTCAGCAGTCAGGGGCTTGAACCCAGGTCTACTCAAAGAGCGTATGCTACTGCCTCCTTCTCCTGACCACTCGGCTACGGAGGCTCCATCCAAGACTCACGTTTAATAAAGAAAGGAGTTTACTTTCCTGACGGATTTGTGATTATAATTTCAAGTGAGTGCTAAATCACAGTATTTGATATTTTTGGTTTGAATATGTTGTTGTATACTCAGTGGCCAAAAAAATAGAAACCTTTTGCAATTTGTGTCAACATATAATTAAATGTTCAATTAAATGTGCAAATAGAGGTGGAGATCATAAATATGATCTTTATTGTAAGGTGCACAGATACCCTGACTTTACAACACCCTTTACGGCACTAAGCCAGGGGGTTAACAAACGGCGGAGATATCATCTCGCCGGAAATACGATACAGGTTACGTACTTCAATGCGATTAAATTTTTAAAAAACTTATGTATAAATAACATAATGCAGATTATATTAACTTAAAAGTAATAACATACAATAATAAAATAAAATAATAATAATAATAATACATCAAATTAAAGATTAATAAAATAAATTAAAATAACAGGATAGTTTTCTTGAGTTCAGTTTTCCTTTAAATTCTTGGCGAGCCTGGGCGATCTCTCCTCAATCGATGGTTGTTGAATACACGTGCAGATCTAGGATGCGACGTCTATACTTTTTGTAATCTACGATTTTACACAGGTCGGCATCTAAGGATTGGGCTAGATGGAGCTTTTGATAAGGGAGGAAGCGATCTTTAAGATACAACTTCGAGAAAAGAGCAAGAAGCTTAGGAGTACAGCGGAGAGCTGGTTAGGGGATCTGCCAACACACGGTGTCCCACATGGGCGCTGAGATTCTCCCAGCGATCATTTTTATGGTGAAGATGAGCTGTCTTTCAAGCATTAATGCTGAAAATCTGGTGACATTCAGTGATTTGCCCATTGGTGTTGTGTTGGGAGATGACGACACTTCCAGGTCGCCCACTTCAGGAGCCAGCGTTCTGCGGCATTTAATGGTTTGATTGTGGTGTTTGCAGCCGAGCCCCACAACTCTACTCCATACAGAACACCTTCAAAAATCATCGACCTGATATATATGTTTTTATCAGATTTGTGTTCTGAATATTTAGCAAGTGCTGCTTGGCAACCTACCGTTTCCTGTTGAATTTGACAGATTTCCTCTGTGTGATGATGGAATCTTAATTTCCTGCCAAATATCACACCGAGATCTCTCTGCTTTTCGGCGCATTATGGCCTTGCTGTCCTTGCGCCGTAAAACCCATAAACAAACAAACATCTCTGCTTTCTGAAGCAGGGGATCAGGACACCGTCAATTGCAGGCTGAATTACGGTTGGTGTGGGTTTAAGTGAGTATACCATGACGGCAGATTTTTCAGGGTTCACTTGCAGGTCAAATCTTATGAGGTACTGTTGTATTTCTGATAAAGTCTTGTTGATGGTTACGGTAGTGTCTATTGCTTCATCGGCCGATTTTATTTTTGTTAAGAGCTTCAAGTCATCCGCATAAGATTTCATATCTGTTCTATTGTGTATTAGCGGGTTAATGATAGCTGTAAAAGAATGCCACACAGGACTCCCCCTTGTGACATGCCTGCTTGTATTTGCCTAGTATACGTTTTCTTTCCTATGGACATTTGGATGGTTCTATTTTGAAGAAGGGATGTCAGAAACTTCAATACTTGGCCTGTGATTTGATAGTGATTTTGAAGGAGCTTAAGCATGTCTGCGATGTTGACACTATCAATGGTATTGGTAGTCATAAGCAGATTACTAACTGTTAATCTATCCTGCAGAGCGTAATGAATTTGCCGAGGCCGGTGAGGGAGGTTGTGCATGGTAAGTGTTTTCAGCAATGTTTTCTCAAGCAATTTCAGTAAACACGAAGAGCGTGAGATGAGTCTAAAGTGCTTGTTTCAGTTGGCTTGGAAATTGTTGGGAGTGGTCTAACAGAATACATATTCCACATTGGAGGGAAAAATCCTCCTTTTAATATGGTATTAAAAATCATTAAGAGAGGAGCAATTGGATATGGGCTCAAACATTTAATGATAATCTGTGGAACTTTGTCAATCCCAGCAGTACCAGTAGCAGCAGTTAATTAATCGCAGATATAAGGTCATGTCTTGTAATTAAAATGGTTGCAAGTGCATCTCTGGGCACATCGTCATCAATCATGGGAATATCACAAGACTCATGGTGACTTTGCTGAAATCGTGCAATAAAGTCCATCCAGACTTCAGGATCAAGCTGTGAAGAGAGTTCACAGTGCTTCTGTGGGTAGAATGGGGCGCCCTTACAGAGTGTGATTTCATCATGATGCTTTATGACTTGAGACTTGAGGGTTGAAGCTTGCTCGTGATTTGGAGTATGCAATTCGGTCTGGAATCCGTCCTGTCTTTTCCCCATAGTTTGTAGAATTGCTATTTAAGCTTAAAGCAGTTGCTTAGCTCTGGGGGTGCGCCATCCTCTCATGAGTTCAGAGATTCTTATTTTCTTTGAGGCTGCAAAATTAGAAATTGTGACGAACCACAGAGTTCACAGATCTAAGGCAAGTAGATTATCACACTGCTCAAGTGCATTCCAAGGAATTGTGGTGGCTGCTTCAAGACATTTACTAATTTGATTAATTTCGGGTTCGTTATTACTTTAGTGTGGACCCGAGTCGAGACGTTGTAGTTTGGAGTTGGAAAATATAAGTTAATGAAAACTGGCAAATGATCTGAATTGAAGGCCGTTTCTCCTGTGGAATCAAGTTCACAGTTGCTTGATGATAGTACAAAATCAAGATAGTTGTCTCCCCTGGTCGATGGTCTCAGCATCGGGTCCTGGGGGTGTGTAGATAACTGCAATATCAATGCGAGCTGATTTAGATTGGCATGACGCAATCAGCCTTTCAAACTTAGAGGAATGGCTTTTGTAATAACTAGTTACAAGCACGTGTGGTGTTTTATAGAAGAGTCCCACTCCACCTCCCCTTTTGTCCTGTCGGCAGCAAAGAATCACATTATAACCAGCCGACACTGCATATGGAAAATTATCTTCATTTTGGTCAAGCCAAGTTTCTGTTATGCAAAGCACATCAAAATTGTTGGAGAGTAAAAGCTCTTCTACAGTTTTTAGCTTATTACGGATGCTATGGGCATTCTGATAAAAGATAGACAGGCGATTATAACTGGGGATCTTCCTTAGTAACTTCTGCATCGATGGTCTGTTTCTGTCTGTTCTGGAGATGTCTCTTTGAGATATCCTAACAGGAATTGTTGCGATCTTAGGCTAATGTTTCAGCAATTATTTATGCTTCCCGCTCTCGCGTGTAGATTAGTGCATATATAAGCACCATTCGGCCCTCATCGGATGAAAAAGGCGCGGATTCGAATCACGTCAAAGACACGAGGAATTTATGGGCTTTTGTCACAATGGGTGAGTTCGGACCCTCAGGCGAGGGATGCATGGTTTTTTTTTTTATTCTTCCGGAAACTCGGGTATTGCCTCCAACAAACAGGCAAATCGATTACAGAACACACGTTGTTGTTTTTGTTGGGTTTCAGGCGCATCAGCAACTTACGTCATATCTCGCCGTATATAATATGTCTGTAAATTGCGCGTGTTTTGTGGTTGATTTGCGGTATGCTGGACGAGAATCCATACTACCCTTGCCTAAGACCAACTAACTCAGTCAAGTTGTGAAAAAGACCCATAAAATTCCTCGCATCATTGATGGGATCTTTTCATCATTGACGGGACTTGGATCTTTTCCACCCGGTGTGGGGAGGACGGTGATTAAACCAACTGTGCTACTCACGAGGGCAGAATACAGGTATTCATAGACAAAATATAGAGATGCATCATAACATGTGGGACTCACTTTAGGGATGGATTTAGTATCTAAAAATTATAAAAAAAAATTTCACGTAAACATAGGTCTGATTTTGCCTTGTTTCCGAGTTAAGCCATTTTTGTGTTCCAGCGATTCTTTCCACAAAATGAGTTAGCATCGCTAGCTCCATACAACTGTTTATAAACAATGTCTCATAGAGGGCTTGCTGATAGTTACGTTCTACTGACAAGGACCCTACATTTGGGGCTTGTTATTAACATTCTGATACTGTGAATTTGCTGTGATAATGGAAGCTTATTCAAATCGAGAGATTGAAGATATGCATCCCATGTATGGACCTCCTAGCTGCAATGAAGCAGAGGCAAGACGTCTGTATGCAGAAAAGTTCTCTAATCGTCTTGAGCCAAATAAGATCTTTTAGAGAATACACGAACACCTTGAGGAAACTGGTTCATTTAGAAAACGAGTTTCAGATGGTGGTAGACCCATCAGCACCAGAACAGCAAATCAGGCAGTCACCTGGAACAGGTCTATGATGAGCCGTTTGTAGCCTTATATTCAGATGCACGGTAGTAATTTTGAGCATTTCTTGTAACCGTAAGTGGATAGTTGCTGGAACACAAAAATGGCTGTAACTCGTAGACAAGAAGAAATCAGATCTAAGTTTACGCGAACTTTTTTATTGTTTTTATGTCCTAAATCCATTCCTGTAGAGTGTCCCACTTGTTTTTCCGGGAGAAGCACGGCATTTTTACTTTTTTTATTCAGAAGAAATAAATCCAGTTCTTTATCAAATAAGGATAACCCAACAATTTTCATGAGTGCCTTATGGTCTAAGTCGCTGATGCGCCTAAAAACCTTACTACAACTACAAATTATTCTTCTCGCCCACTCATGGCTGTCTTAATGAAACTTGTTTCACTGTTCCATGGTCCAAGAACGAAGGATAAAGAGCCACTGCAAACGATGACTGGATTGCTTTGGTATGAAGCAGGGCTGATGATAAGCAGCTCTACCACGAATACTGATTCAGTCCAAATTCCTAAAAACCAGAATTTCCAGAGGAAACAAGGTTTTTTAGGATGATGCATGGAATTTACATGAGTTTATCAGAATATGGAAGCAATTATGGTCAATCTTGTGGCCATTTGCTTTTCTTGATTTGCTATAATCATCTTGCTTCAGGGATTGATGACTTCCATCAATTTTTTGATTCACTGACCTTCATGCATACGAACACTGCCCTCATTCTTCCATCTTTTCGCCATATTGGCGATAGTCGATGTTGTGAGGTTAAAATACATAGCTGTCGCATGCAACAAGAAACTCCTAATATGATATCTGACCATTAACTATACCCAAAACATCACAAGAATCTTGCTGCGACTCATACATACTCTTTGTGATATTTCAGCCATCGCACGGCACTTTTACTTTTTTATCCAGAAGAAATAAATCCAGTTCTTTATCAAATAAGGATAACCCAACAAGTATTCGTTTTTATATTCATGGATGGATGGCTTTATATAATCAACTTTCATAAAAAGTAAAGAAATATGTAACATACTCCTACTGCAACGAAGAAGTACACCTGCGCTTTTTTCCTTCCCCTTTAATTCACTTATATTGGAAAATAAGTCGATTTTTAATATTTAACATGTTCTTTAAACATGCGTCCTTAATCCAATACATCAAGTTTTCTGTACTCCTTAAAAAGACTCGTGGTTTAGTAATAGCAACACTTAACGCCTTCAAACAAATCAGAATCAGTAGATGGATAGTGGAATTTCGTGTCATTATGGAAGTTTTGTTTTTTAAAGTTCTGACTCATCACCTACCAACAGGTTTGTGGCTGAGTCACTGCAACAGTCAACTTACACCACCCTATTTACTGTAACTGTATTTAACAGCAATTTCCTAACGTTTCTGCTCGGATAAATCTGTACTGATATTTTCAATATTTTAAATTTTATTATTATTTATCTTTATTTTTAAACTATAATTTTCGAAAAATTATAACGTTGCACTACAATATATAAGTTACAAATACATAAACGTAACTATAAGATTACTTAATTTGTTTAATTTAATTGCAACTGAGCCTCAGCTATAAAACATCACTGTATATTTATGACAAAATAATTATTTAATGAAATGAATCTATATTGGAATTTTAAGTCAACAAACTAGCATTTAATTTTTAATTTCCAGGCTAATATAGGTACAACATCTATGATTAAACTGTAATGAAATAACAGATTTAAATATAATATACGCGAATGAATATCGCAATATCTTCTTACCTCAGTTTGCTTCAGTTACAGTAGCAAATAAAACTCGCATATTTTAAAATCTTGATATACATACGAAGCAGCAGAACTTTGTATTAAATTAAAAATCATGAATTTTTATGTTCGTATATTAATACAAAATGCACATAATTCAAAGTATATACTACTTCCACTTCTACGTGCTTCCAAAAGAAGTGTAAAATTTTTTTCCCCCACAATTCTCCTGGTTATGATTTTTGGTCGCGACACCTGTTAAATTTTATGTTATGCACGCGAACCCTGAAACTCTCATAATTACGTAAAATAAATTCAGAAAATCCAGACGACTTTCATCTTCAATCTAAAATGAAAGACGAAAACGGTAATAAATTTAAATACGATTTTGCACAAAACACATTTTAATATACGTTTAATGAAATTTAATACATAAGAACCTACATGAAAAGAATGTATTAAAATGCGATCTTTTTATGCAGGTTCTAATAATGGTGGTTCAAAATATGGTATTTCTTATTCCGCTCTGCAAATATTAAATACACTGGTGGGCAAAACTTAAGGACCAACATTATTTCTAAAGGTTACAACCACAAAACCTTTACTTAAAGTACTATTTACTGATGATAGTAGATTCAGTCTCAGCAGCGATTCTGGATGTCAACTAATCTGGAGAGAGGTTGGCACACGGTATCACCCCGCAAACATCACTAAAAGGGACCGATATGGTGGTCGAGGTGTTCTCGTCTGTGGAGGCGTATCTTGGATGGACGTACAAAACTCCAGATCCTGGAAGGCGGTACTGTAACCGGTGCATGCTACTGTACTGTACCCCATGTGCGTCCGTTCCGAGGTGCCATTGGCCCGAGTTCGTGTTTATGGATGATAACGCCATGCCCATCGCAGTTGTGATATGCTTTTGGAAAGCGAGGACATTGTTTGTATGGATTGGCCTGCCCGTTTCCGCCGATCTAAATCCTATCGAACACATATGGGACGCTCTGGAGAGACATCTAGCTGCACGTCCATACCCACCAGAAAATGTTCACCAGTGAAGATGGCGCTGACAGAGGAATGGACGATGTTACCGCAAGAACTTATCAACAACATTGTTCTAAGTATGGACAGGCGGTGCAAAGCGTGCATCGACATTAGCGGTGGCCATATCTCCTACCGAGGACCATCTCTTCCCTTTGTTCCATCTTTGGCAGTGATGCATCTGTATCATGGCAGCCAGTGCTATGTTGCCATTTTTGAATAAAATTCCTCTATACCGTTTTATTTCCGTTGTTGTGTCGGTGTTGTTTCCTTCATCATTTCTGTACCTCACGAGGTTCCTTTGGTATGCTTTTTCCATATTCAGGCCACTCCTATCAGAAGCTACAGGTGAAAACCTGACTGCTCCTTAAATTTTGCACACAACTGTACTATTTAAGAAGACTACATTTGCTGGGATCTAAAGTTGAGCAATTCGCAATTCCTAGTAACGTGGACGAGTTATAAAGAGGATGAACGTTTACGTTACGAAATTTTATTTATTATTATTTTCTTAATGACAAACACCATTATTGCATTAACTAACACCAAAAATAGGTGTAAGCAGGATATTTTAAATTTGCCCTGTAAATGACTTCTGTTTAAATGTAATCACTGTCCTGTAATTAAAAAAAAAAAAAAAAAAAAAAAAAAAAAAATCGGTGCTGCTGTTGTTGTTGTAGGGTTTTAGATTCAGCAGAGACTAAGGCCACATTGCACCGTGTATCTTCTTCTTGTGGCGTTATAACCCAGGGTGGATCTTAGTCTTCTCAACGATGTTCCACCAATGAGCCCTCCCAGAAGTAAAATTTCTCATTCTCACGATCTTGCTCCGTGTATATTCTTCTTGTGGCGTTATAACCCAGGGTGGATCTTAGTCTTCTCAACGATGTTCCACCAATGAGCCCTCCCAGAAGTAAAATTTCTCATTCTCACGATCTTGCTCCGTGTATATTGTCTGTAAATTGCGTGTGTTCTGAGGTTTCGATTTTCTGTTTGCTGACGAAAAACCCGAGTTTCCGGGATAAATAAACATGCAACCCCGCCTGAGACCGACTAACTCAGCCACGTTGTGAAAAAGACTCATAGAAATTCCTCCCGTCATCGACGGTCTTTTCCATCCGGTGTGGGAAGGACGACGATCGTACCAACTGTGCTACCCACCAGGACCTAAACAGATCTAGGTGCCTTAAACTATGCATCATGTTACAAAATTTCTTGTCTAATATAAAAACATTCGTTAAATTTATATTAGAATATAGAATCAAATGGTTACAGACGCAGGAAATACAAATTTAGTGGTTTTTTTTGTTATTATTCTTTTTACACAGTACCGCTTTTTCAATTTTGAAGGGATTTATAGCATAAGCAGTGTAGTGTGAAAATTAATACATACTACATCGCAAATTATTGCTGAGATCTATGGATCCATAAGAATGATGACATTTTATTGCATGATTGAAACAGTGCTCACTTAAAATATATATAATAAAAAAATTCCATTGATTCTGAAGAACCTGCAGTAGCAATTTTGCTTATCTGTTTTGTGGAATTTCAAGTTGTCTTTCATATCAACGCGAAACCACCAACTAAAAATACCATGAATACCGGGCATTTATCTTTGTCATGAAGGACGTTTTTCAATAGATTTTCATTCTTTACAAATGCAATCACGTTTAGGCAATTCACGGACTAACGAAAACATAAAATACGAATGCTTAATGGCTCTATTTTCGCAATAAATATCAAATACCATAGATTATTTTATTATTTTGATGTGATAACAATGCAATATCATCTGATATACATATAATATTACAATTCAATACTTCACAATGTATATAAATATTTCAGATAAATTACAATTCAATACTTCACAATGTATATAAATATTTCACATAAATTACAATTCAATACTTCACAATGTATATAAATATTTCACATAAATTACAAGATAAAGTGCAATTTTAAGGTACTAAGTTTTCAATAATTACCATATCAATATACACTGTGCTGCCACTTTATTAGGTACACCCTGCTATGCAGATAAATGGTTTGTACCTACCACAACGTTGCAAGTCACATGACCACAGTTGTTGATATGAATGCAGCAGAACAAACTTAGGTGGTAGATGACTTTCATCAACCGGTGAAATACCACCACTTTGCTTATTGGAGGCTTGAAGTGGTGAAACCCATATTTAGTCTCTAGAGCAAAGTTTCCGGCATCCCCCTCCCCCCATACTTCTCCTTCAACCCATGCACGGTACTAAGTACTAAAGGTTTTGATACCTTTCGTGTTTGTGATTTTTATAAAAAAAAAAAAAAAAACACCGTAGCAAGAATGGGGAAAAGGAGTGATCTAACGGACTTCGAACGTGGCATGGTAGTAGGCGCAAGACGTGCTGGACAAAGCATCTCTGAAACGGCAGTTCTCCTGAACTTTTCACGCACCACAGTTTCAAGGATATATCGAGAATGGTTCAACGAACAGAAAACATCCTCTCAAACTCCTGTGGATTTGTTTGTTTGTTATTTGGCTTTTAGGAACATTAGCAACTAAGGCCATATTGCTCCGGGGATATGCGGTGGTCATTCCTGACCTTTCCGTATCCTCCGTATTTGGTGGTGACGGGCTCGAACCCCGGTCTAATCATGTGCTACGCTCTGCTGTTCCTTCCCACCTGGCTACGGAGGCGCCCACTCCTGTAGAAGAAAATCGCTTGTTGATGAAAGAGGTCAGAGGAGGATGGCTAGAATTGTGCAAGCAAACAGACGGGCCATAATGTCGCATATCATGTCAGAATACAACCTTGGTGCGCAAAACAATATATCGCAATGGACCACTAGTCGCACTTTGTCGCGAATGGACTACAACAGCCGGCGGCCACAATGCGTACCTTTGTTATCAATGAAGAACAAGAGAGCACGCCTCCTGTGGGCACAGCAACACCAGCACTGGACTATCGAGGATTGGAAAACAATCGCTTGGTCTGACGAGTCGAAGTTCCTGGTGCATCATGTTGATGGAAGGCTCAGAATTTGGAGAAAACAACATGAATCCATGGACCCGTCATGTTTGACGACTACTGTGCAAAGTGTGGGGGGCAGTTTTATGGTGTTTTCTTGGCACACGTTGAGTCCATTGATACCCATAGATTCACGTCTGAATGCCATATCGTACCAAAACGTCGTTGCTGACCAAGTGCACCCGTTCATGTTGACAGTTTATCCTCAGTCAGATGGTTACTTCCAGCAGGATAATGCGCCGGTGCACAAATCCCGAATCACTATAGAATGGTTACAGGGACATGACAATGACTTTTCTTTGTTGCAGTGGCACGCTCAGTCCGTGGATCTCAATCTTATTGAACATCTTTGGGACGAGCTGGAAAGGACTGTTCGGTGCAAGCATACACTTCCGTCGAATCTCAAGGAACCGCGTGACACACTCATGTCTGCATGATACTCCATTCCTGCACAATGTTTTCAGCATCTTGTTCAACCATGTGCCTAGACGAATTCAGGCTGTTTTGAAGGCTAAAGGAGGCTCAACACGCTACTAGGTAGGTGTACCTAATAAAGTGGCAGCACAATGTAGATGTACAATATGTGTTACAATTTATTTTGATAATGCTAAATATAACTAACAATGTATTATCAATTTTAATTAGAATATTTACTTAAGAAAATGAGCTTCCCAAAATGTTTTCAGGGCATTATGCTGAACAAAATCTTGACAATTTTAACATGAAACGTTTGGTCACAACGGGTTAACTGTTATTATTATTTTTCTTGATATCTAGACATATTTTTCTGTTTGGGCTGTTGCTTTTACGCCAAAGCAATTGAGGCGTCAGTGTATTGTGTCTATAAACTATGTGTATTCTGTAGTAAATTTACCTTTCGTGTGTAGTAAATTTTTTTCGTGTGGAAAAAAAAATATTGACTTTCCTGGATGAAAAAAATAATAATAAAACCATGCACCCTTCTCCGGGGATGAAGAAAGTCCATAAAAGCTCCTCTGTGTTAACATAGAAACATGGAAGCAATGGCATCCATGTGCCACAATCACCTTTTCATGTTTGGGGGAAGTGGAGCGACAAAATGAACACTGAGACCGTTCCATTTTTCTGGGGGGGGATGTCATTTTTTTGCATCCAGGCGCTTATGCATTAACTCGCCCATGGATACAGAAAGATAGGATGATAGAAACAGAAAGAAGTCAATGGTTTAAGAAACCAGAAGTCCCTCGATCTTTTTCGGTAAAAAAAGAGTTGAAACGGTCCCTCCAGAGAAAATAAAATCTTCTTGAGTCCAGAATTTGATAAATCATTACTGATTTTTGTCTGCATTTCTAAAATAGCGGAATACTATTGAAGAAAAACAATAAGGGCACACTATTTGTTATGGTAGATATAATAATTCTAGATGTTGCCTGCGTCATGTATGTTATGGAAAAACAATCAATACAGTACTGGAAAAAGAAATTAAATGTAAATATATTGGAAAAATTATAGCCAGGTGAAAGCATGGCACATAAAGAGTCGAATCGATTTAAAAATTTGTTTTATGACATTTTTTGCCTTTTTTTATTTCTTGCTCCATTACGATAAAATGGCCTCTCATACACTAAAATCGACTTTTAGATAACGATAAGAAATTATCTCGTATAACTTGAAAGTGCACGTGAATTTGAAAGTTCAATAACTTGCGTAACTCTTTCTATCTTTTATTGTCTCTTTAAATGCTAAATTTAACCTTCTCCTCTAACAGAAATATTAGTTGGACATTTTTACTCTTAAATATTGTACTTCAAATACATTTTAATTAGCTAAAAATCTTCATAAGAGCAAATATATTTAAATTGAAGCATTTTCTTTTTTCTTTTCATATAAAGGACGTTGAATATAATTTGGTAGAGTGGAACCTTGCCTCAAAGAAACATATATACTGCATTTTAAAGGATTGTAGCTGTATTGGTGAACATACTGCGGTACATTGATCTTGGATTATCTTATTTTTTCATCCCACCTTTAAAATGTGAACTGAATTTTCTCGATGTGGCACGTGACTGCCCTATACATAATTGTAAAGGGTGTTGTACTAAAAATGCGTATTGCGGTACTTCAGCTGCAGAACTGTCTTCTATTTATCGATTCTGTGAATTTTGCGCCGTACGAGCATAAGAACCAATGAGAAAGTAGATACGGCCATCCACCTACCTAAATCCGTGGTCAGACCCGCAGACTTTCAGTCGAAAACTAGGTGGTAAGGGTGTATACGGTCCATGACCGGAGACCACGTTAGTTGCATTGTGCTGCCCTCTTTCGACTAACGCTAATTTTCATAACGTCCATGTTTTGCAGTGTAGAAAACTGACTGTGCGGAGATCTGCAGCTTCAGGCGTCATCTGGGACGGACCTCTAAAGTCACCGACTTCAGCCCACCATGTCCAACGACTGTAAGTGATTTTTTCCTCTTTGTTCTGTTACTATCTTACTTAGATTTCAAAAAGAAGACTGTTTATTGAATGACAAGTTTCGACTTGCTTTTATTATACAACTAAAACGAATGCCTGTGTTGTTTTCAATGATCTTTTGGTATTTCTTTAACCATGAAAAATCTTTTGGTTTTAGCTGTTTAAAATCGTTTGTAAGAGAGAGAGAGAGAGAGAAAGAGAGAGAGAGATTTTTAATCGCATAGTAAATGGTTCTTTAATACAGTGCTAATCGATATCCGCTTTTATTTAAGACATAACAGTGTACTTTTTTATCTTCTGTTTTGTTATAGAACAGTAAAACTGATTTTATTGTAAGAACAGTTGTTCTTCTGGTAATGTTCATAATCGCGATAAATTTGATTTTTTCCAACTGCAAATTCCTGATAAATTTGAAGTTTCAGTATTGAGATATGAGTTTCGTGGAACCCTGTGCAATTTAAAACTGAATATGGGAGATTTAGTATTATCGCCTAGGTATCTCGATAATCATCATTTAGAAGAGAGTTTCCATTATTTCTTGTATTGCTTTATCGTGTCCATTTATAATTCATTTTTACGCATTGCGAATATGCAGAAGAATAAAAATTAGGTCGTGGGGTGTGGTCTTTAGCGAGAATATTCGATCCACAATTATGATTCCAAAGTAAAATAAAATTTAATAATTCGCAACCTATATTGAACCTCTAATCGCATTTATTTTTGACATTAACATCAAGTTTGTATTTGAGACCATTCCAGCAGCATATGAGACAAAGAAGATAAGAAAGAAAAAAAAAAAAAAAAAACGACCAAAAATTTTATAAAGGAAAGAGGGAGTGAATATTTCGTTCTCCAGGCCGAAAATTTTACCACAATTTTCTCTTGCTTAAGCATGAAAAAAAAAAAAAAATAATAAATAAAATAAAACTATGGTATCTTCTGTCTCAGGTTCAAAGAGACTATAATGCTTATGCATAGTGGAAACTTTACAGCTTATAGGACAAGGTCACCATATATGACCTACGAAAACCATAGGATTTACATTTTTTTTTTAATTTTTCAACTCTGACTTCAGTTAGTTTATAACCAGGACATAAGTTATAGCTTCTAAACTTATTACAGTGGATTCCCTCTGCATATTGTGGAAGATTTATTTGTTATAAACAACTATTATATACTAAACTTCACTTCAAATATTTTTGTTTATATGTTAATTTTCATTTAAGGGCAGTGAACAGTCTTCTAGTATCTTTCTAAGCTTGAATCCCTTGTTAAAACAGTTCGACGTATTGTCTTTTCGAATAGTTTTTGCTCCACCCCTTTGTTTTGTACGCTTTGTTCCACAGTTCAGTGACATTGCATAAAATACAGCACATAATTTTAATGTCACGCTACGAAATAAAATATAGCTAGCTTTTCTAGGGATTTTTCAAAATATCTTGTTGTGCAAGTTAAAAATGGGGTTCCCCCCCTATTTAGTGACCTTCACATGAAATCGTTTGTGTACCTAGAGGCCCATGTAGTTAGTGATGATACATCCCAGTGTACTATCTGAGCATGGATATATAAATAGCTCTGCTTTTGTGCTCTGGGTTGTAGGAAGATTGCATGATTTAAGCCAGGCTGAATCACGCGTTTTCGCCATTGCTTAGGCAGGCTTCCTCTCTCCCTCGCTCGTTCGCTCTTCAATTTCAGGAAAATTGCACACTTTTACGACTGCTCTGTCGGTCACCATGGCGACGTGGATGTGTGAGTGGTAGGGGGAAATTTAATGGTACGCTGGGCTAAGCCAACTATGGCGATTCGTGAGTGCATGCATGTCTGAGCACACCACAGATGTGAAATGGTTGCCGTGCTGAATCCAGGGGGAGGAGACCGCTGGGGAAAAACTCAACCAGCACGATTAACGCTTTCGCATATTACTGTACAAAGAAAAGCTGCTTGTGTCCCTTCCAAAGTGTATAAAATTCTCCTTTGTGCTATACTTGTACTGGATCAATCATTAGAGGGTGTGTCGAAGGGAATTAAATGATTGTGGGGAGGGTAAGGTTAGTAGTTGCACTACCTGGAATTAAAATAAAATGTCAAAAATGAAATAAAAATTGATAAATAAATAACGTATTTGTTTATTCAAATTTAGATAAAAATTGGACACGTGCTCTACACTTAATTTTCGGTTTCAAATAGCTTTAGAATCATAAAGTATTTTACAATACTAAAATCTAATTTTAGTATTTTACAATTAGAAAATTAATTTTTCTAATTATATTCTATTAATGTTAATTTCGGATTTCCATTTGGAAATCCATTATCAAGACAATTATTATTATAAAAATCTGTTTATTTTAGTACATAATGCTCTCACCAGATGCTATTTTAGAAGGCGACTAGGCAGTCTTTCACCTATGATAAACTGATAATTTTAAAAATGGAAAATAAATGTGAAGTCAAGTGCCCAATTTTATTTAAAATTGTGTATTTAATACATGTATCGCCTTTCACAATATATTTATATCCTACGATAATTTATATTTGCCTTTCACAATATATTTATATCCTACGATAATTTATATTTGCCTTTCACAATATATTTATATCCTACGATAATTTATATTTGCCTTTCACAATATATTTATATCCTACGATAATTTATATTTGCCTTTCACAATATATTTATATCCTACGATAATTTATATTTGCCTTTCACAATATATTTATATCCTACGATAATTTATATTTGCCTTTCACAATATATTTATGTCCTACGATAATTTATATTTGCCTTTCACAATATATTTATGTCCTATGATAATTTATATTTGCCTTTCACTCAATCGTAATCAAATCTTTAACCTTTAAATCAAAAACTTTGACTGATTCTCTTTCTATAGAGAGACAAACCCAGAAGAGGAGGGCTTGAATTTTATTTAAAGTTCATAATTTAAGCCTTTGTTTTAATATTGATGTTGTAAAAAAAATGACGACCGTCAGGAAATATATTATGGAAGTAGTATGGGTTTGGAAGAACTACATCTACTCCCCAGATGTAGTTTTTCCTTGAATTTAGTCAAACTACCCACTTCTACAATAACAGATGAAAGTTTGTTCCAACCACAGCTGGCTGAAGGCAAACATCGGCACATCTATCACGCAATCATCTTTCCTCAATTTGAATTTATGACCCCTCAGGTGTGTAGTTCGAATAAGAGGAAGATGTCATCGGCACAGGTGCGACGCTAGGGTTTTTGGCGCCCCTAGGCAAAAATGCATTTGGCGCCCTTGAGATACTTTTATTAAATATTATTATAATAAAAAATTTTGAATTTCGGCGCCCCCAGACGTTGGAGCCCCTGCTTATTAGTCTTACCATGTTCCGCCAGCCCTGCATCAGCATTGGGCTTACTTAATCCATTCAAAGCCTTAAACATCTCAACCAGATCACCTCGCACGCGCCTAGTCTCCAGACGCTGCAATTTGCAAAACTGAAGTCTTTCTTGGTAAGACCATCTTTTTGTTGAGGAGAGGCTGTGTCAATTCTTACTCCTTTAGGTGTACATAAAATGCTAGAACAAAAAACAGTAGTCTGACGAATCTTTCACCCTTTGTGAAGCATGATTATTATACATCATAACTCACTACTGGTTTAGATGACTAGCTGGCTGGTTCTCATTTAAAAGAAAGAAGAGGAAAACAATGGGGGCGAAATACTCCGGTTTTGACGTAGAAGAGGCTCTACTTATACGTTTGTTAAACTTTATGATAAAACGGTAGGCATCGGAGCCCAGAATACCATTGCACGATCCTAGTAAATTCAAATATTAATGAATATCTGCCAAAGAGGTTTTATCTGATTGATTCTAACTACGCTTTTTAAAATCAAAAGAAGTACGATATTGGTTATATTTGATTTATTGTTCCTGTTACGAGGTTAATTCTAGATTGGATCAGTTCCAGACAACATCACATACCTCCTATGTGATCTAGGAATGTAATCTTGTCTGGAACTGATCCTATTGGGATTACGCTGACTTCTAACTCTCCCGTGTGATGGAAATGGATGGCGACGATTCAACCAACTGTGCTACCCACGAAGGCTATACTATTCCTTCATAGCCCCTTTACTGCTTAACACACACACACACACACACACACGCGTACTGTCCTCATTCTTCATTCTTTTCATGAAAAGCACTGACTATCAAGAGGAATGGCGCCTATATCATGTTGCTGAGTTCATCCTGCATTAGGGAGTCCCTAAGAAATAATTGCACAAGGCTATACTATCCTCTTCATAGCCTTAGTTCCCTTTCCGCTTAACACACACACTGTCCTCATTATTCTCACGAAAAGCACTGATTATCAAGAGAAATGGCGCCTATATCATGCTGAGTTCGTCCTGCATTAGGTAGTCACTAAGAAATATAAATGCGCAAGGCACAATACACTACGAACTTGAAATTCATTATAGAACCTTCAGTGAAAATACACCACTCTTTGTTCATAGTAGTGAACCACAAAAATAGTCTAAAAGGTATCGATTTAATTGTATTTCATATTGTGACTACATTCGCAACAAGTTACCATGATATTGCACTAACTCGAATAAGTAAATGGAAAAGACTATTGTTACTTATTCTCGGGGGGTATGACCATCACCCAGCCGGCACCGTTTCAAGGCTTATTGGTCTATCATCGGTGGGAGGATAGGTACCCTTTTTTTTTTTTTTTTTTTTTATGAGAACCCCAAACACGAGAGGTATTAAACCTATAGTACTTAGTACCGTGCTTGGGTTGGAGGTTGAGAAGACGAAAGAAGATATTTGTTGATATTGGACTTGAACTTCTGTAGATTGTAATTTTCAGGAAATTACTGAAAATTACAATCTACAGAAGTTCCTGGTTTTGCAATCATGACAACCTTTTTTACAAAGGCCTTTTTACAATAGGCCTTTGCCAATGAAATCTTCGGAAACTAGGTGGCAGGGCCTGCCAGAGTACGAAATATAATCTACTGGGTAGCTGACCTGCTTTCTCGTGGCAAGTGTGGGCAACGGTGGGTTCCATTAGGGGCCCAATGGCTAAATGGTCAGAAGATTTTTTTTTTTTTTTGATTTGGTAGTTGTTGGCGCATCGGCTTCTGTGGCCATATTGCACCTCCCAAGGTTTTTGCAGTACTTTGATCCAAGCCCGAGGCGGGAATCGAACCCGCGACCTTTGGGTTGCCGGGCAGGTACTTTACCCGGTCAGAAGATACAACGCACCGCGACATTACACAACAGAACAATACCCATATATTTTTTTAAATCTCTGGACTCCACAGAGTATGTACAGTGTTTCACGAACAATGATACAACGTGGAGATGGGGGAAACCCCCTGGTGCCGTTAGACGCTAAGTACTTTACACTTTACATGCCAACCCACTTATGAAGTATAACTCCACAATTAGAGAGATGCCAAAATAGTAATGGTTACTAAGAAATTGAAACGGTGCCGTCTGGGTGGTGGTGGTGGTGGTATCCGCTGAGAATAAGTACCAATAGTCTTCTCGATTGGTGAAGCATTACTTATTCGAGTGCAATATCATGGAAACTCGTTGTGAAGGTAGTCACAATATGAAATACAAATAAATCGATGCCTTTTAGCCTACTTCTGTGGTTCACTACTATGGACAAAGAATGGTGTATTTTCACTGAACGTTCTATAGTGAATTTCAAATATAAATGCATTATGCCAGTGCATTTATATTTTTTAATAACTATTACAATACTATGTACACCTTTTGGTATCTCTCATATTGTGGAGTTATACTTCGTAACTGGGTTGGCATCGTTGCAACACCAAGGTACCTGCCCACCCACCGACGATAAGCCAGTAAGCCTTCTCACTTGGGTACCTACCCACCCACCGAAGAAGGGCCAAAGAGCCCTGAAATGGCACCAGGGGGAGCCTGCTGATGTCCGGAGTTTCCAAGAATAGGTAACAACAGCCTTCTCCACTGGGGAAGCGTTGCCTATTCGAGGAGTTTTAGTTTTTGAGTGGTGTGAGTTGAAGGAGTTACTGTCCCTTTCATTCTTCTACACAGTTTCTTTTCCTCTTCCACTATTACTTTCCCTCTACCTTTTTGCTTTTCTAAGTCTAATAGGGACAACTGGATAGTCGAGTTATTGTCCCACACAAATACAAAATAAGCCTTCTAACTGTGTCGTCTGGGGGAGGGGGTCTTGATGGGGCCTTCGTAATTGCGAATAGGTAACAACAGTCTTCCTTAATGGGGAAGCATTGCTTATTCGGGGGATTTATGAGCGGTTTAGTTCAATGAGTGTGTGAGGAGTAACCGTCTCTTTCGACGGCATTTCTTCTTCTTCCACTATCACTTTCCTACACCTTTTTGCTTTCCTTAGTCTAATAGGGACAGTATGTGGATAACAGTGTTTTATCCCATACCATTTTTCAAACTGTGCTGTCTGGGTGGCGGTATTCGCTGAGAATAAGTAACACTCTTCTCCATTGGTGAAGCGTTAGTTATTCGAAGTAGTGCAATATCATGTTAACTCGTGGTCACAATATGAGATACAATTAACTCGATGCCTTTTAGACTACTTCTATGGTTCGCTGCTATGAACAAAGAATGGTGTATTTTCACTGAACGTTCTTTAGAATATTAGGGAGTACCATACCCTGCCATGCCTACAGGGAGTCATGGGTTGGTTGACTGTTTGGGGGTTTCCTCGGTGTATTGACTACTCATAGTGTGTTAGTCCATAAAGTGTGGTAGTTAATATAGTCTTTATCTTGCATTATGTCTGTACAAGAGTGTTTGCACAAGCCAATTTGTGCTTTGCAAGGAAACCTTACTCCCTTAAAAAAAGAAAAAGAAAAGAGATTGGGTAATTTCCGAGTACATTCTGAATAATGCATCTCTTTTTGGAGGATCTCCTTGAATAACAACCTTTTGTTATTCAAGGAGAATAATAAAAGGTTGTTCCAAAAAAATTCGACATTATATTTTATAAATCAGTGTGCCCCCCTAGAGGGAGCACCAGGAATAAATTTTCAAATAATGATGCCTGCAATACTAATTTGAGACAAATTTTTATTTACAAATTAAATATGACTGTAACATTGTACTATTTTAGAATATGCAATCCTCTCAGAGTTAATCGTTCATTGCATGTTTTTTCTCCCTTCTTTCATCCAATAAATAGATCATAGAGTATGTGCTTGTTCTGATTCTCAGTAACTTTTGTTTCGATTGTTATTTCGCTTATATTATATAAGCGAAATAACGTTTATATCATTCGAATGATTCATTCTATTATGACCTCATTCGATTATGACAAATATCAATAAATTTGACAAATATGCCCATCACTACTTTTATAGCAGGAGTTTACTTGGGCTATTGATATTTCTTATGGTATTCTACACTGCTCGACAAAAATTAACAGAACGTAGAAAACGTGGTATAACTCGTGCAGCTTGCGATGAGCGGGACAAAATTTGGTATGGTGGTGTACCACAGAATAACGATGAAATGAGGAGACAGCGAGAAACTTGGGACAGGTATAAAGGACATTTATAGGGATTGTATATGAATTACTAAAAAGATCACATTACAGAAGTCGATACAAGAAGCTCGAAAATATGGTCACATGACATCAGTACGGCGTATGATCCCCTTCCAATGGCTAAACAGAGGTGAACCATGCTCTACATAACAGTGTCTATAAGATTCTGTGGCAACAAATCGCATTCTTCCATTCCATTCCTTAGCTTACTAAGTGACAGAGGAGTTGACTGTCGGCGTTAAATGCGACGCCCAAGGGACGTCGGCTGATCGTGCTGGCCACAGCAGGCGTTGGATGTCTTCAGTTTCAAGATGTTCCTCCACCACTTGAGCTCTATGTGCAGTGTCGTTGTCGTGCATGAAAATCTGGGCCGACCGCAACCCTAAAAAGTCGCATGTAGGGTTCGAGGATCTGTACCCGATACCTCTGCGCAGTTACGTATCCCTATCAAAAACGTGAAGAGGTGTCGGGTCGTTGATCATTATTTCGCCCAACACGAGAACACAGCCTCCACCGTAAGTGTCCCTTTCTCTGATGTTGAAGGGATGGTACAGCATTCCTCGTCATCTCCAGATGAAATAACGTCTAGAATCTGTTTGTAGGCTAAAAGGGGACTCATTAGAGAACACAACTATACCCCATTTGTCAGTTCTCCAAGTCACATGATGTTCATGGCACCATTTTCGACGAGTTCTGCGGTGGTTTGAGGTTAATGGGATACAAACCACTGGCTTCCTTGCGTAGAGTCCATGAATTGAACTGAGTCTTCTTAACACAGTCCGGTTGGAAATGTTTTCACCTATGACCGCAAGAGATAATTGATGACACCTTGCTGTTAAAGCCAGACGCGGCCTTTGTGGTTGAAGTAGCTCACGGGAGACCTTGTAATGTTTCCTGTCTCCTGAAACTACTTCCATAGTGTCGAGACGCTACTGCGTGACCCATTAAGCAACGTGACACATTAAGCCAACTTGAAGACTGCCTGTGTTCAAGTTACCCAATGGCCCGACATCTCAAATAATCATCTAAACGATGACTTGTCATTCTGAGTACCGGAGATGTGGTTATCCCGCTGAGCAAGCCAAAAAATGGGAATTCATGCCTATGCGAGTGAAAACACGGGTCGCAACCCGTGTTTTCACTCGCATAGGCATGAATAATTACATAATGTGTGGCTCTGCAAGATGGTAGATAGATTTCTATTGGATACTCGGAATTTGCTTGCCAGGATGCCAATTCTATCAAAATTCGTTATTCGGCTTCACAGTTCACAATAAAATATTCATGAAAAACATTTTGTTCTGTTAATTTTGTCGAGCAGTGCAATTCAAAGAGATTTTTCGTAAGTTATTTTTATACCATTGTATATTCACTGGCCAAAATTTGTTTGTGGTGCAGGCTGAAAAAAAAAAAAAAAAAAAACAGAATAATTTACTTGGAAAAATGCGCCCTTCTGCCTCAATTGGCCTTTACAGCCCGATGGGATTCGAACTTAAGACCTCCTCAAACAATTGAGAATTGGTAGAACTATTATACTATCTCGAAGAATGGAATATTTGAAATTTAATTTTTTTTTTTTTTTTTTGAATATTCTTAGTTTGAATGAATTTTCTGAGTGACACCATAAATTTTCCTGTTGGTACGAATAAGTGAATCAATTTGTGTTTTTTATATTAACTGAAGACTGCACCCTTTTCTTTTATGGAGGAAAACATGTTCAGCTGCTTAAAAATTAAAAAAAAAAAAAAAGGATACAAATGTAACGTCAATCGACATGGACTATGTTTTTATAAAGTAATAATAAGATACTAAAATAAAATAATATACCGTGTTACCCACCTGAATGGCAATACAGCATACTAGTTTGTTTACTTTTTTTGCACAAGAATATACACCGATGAGCCAAAACATTATGATCAGCGAGTCGTTATGCAAATCGAAGCAACTGCAGGTGAACTACGGCGCGTGCGCGGGTCGGGAAACGGTATAAAAAACACCTGATACTGAGCTTCGTTAATCAGCTTTACTCTTGTTCTTCAGATGGGAAAGGCAGCGGACTTAAGCGAGTTTGACAAAGGCCCAATTGTAATGACCAGACGACTGGGTCAGAGCATATCCGAAACGGCACGGTTGATGGGATGCTCACGGTCAGCCGTGGTTAGTACCTACCGAAAGTGGTCCGAGGGGGGGACCCACGAACCGCCTGCGAGGTGTTGGAAGACTGCGGCTCATCGATGCTCGAGGTAAGTGAAGGCTCTCCAGGATGGTACGTGGCAACAGAAGGGCAACTGTGGCGCAACTCGCCGGTAATTGGAATGCTGGTGACGGGAGTAATGTGTCACAATGCACAATACATCGAACCCTGCTGAAAATGGGGCTGCATAGCTGCAGGATGCTCTGAGTGCCCATGCTAACCACGGTTCACTGGCGACAGAGCCTACAATGGACACGCGAGCATCGAAACTGGACCTTCAGTGATTGGAAGAAGGTTGTCTGGTTCAATGAATCACGTTTCCTGTGCACCATGTGGACGGCCGGGTACATGTGCGCCGTTTACCTGGGGAAGTGATGGTGCGTGGATGCACCGTGGGACGAAAATAAGCCGGTGGTGGCGGTGTCATGCTTTGGGCGATTTTCTGCTGGGTCCAGTCATCCATGTGCCGGGCACTCTGACGTCCACCACCACCTACTTAAACATCATTGCTGACCAGATACATCCTTTCGTGGCAACGGTCTTCCCATCTGGTGGTGCCATCTTTCAGCAGGATAATGTACCATACCACACCGCCCGGATTGTTCGAGACTGGTTCACGGAATATGAGGAAGACTGACTTCCAGGTTTTGCCCTGGCTTCCAAATTCCCGAGACATCAATCCCATCGAGCATCTGTGGTTTGTGTTGGAACAGCAATTCCGATCTGCAGCATCTCAACCACGGACCTTACAGGAGTTAAAGGATCTGCTGGTTACGTATTGGTACCAGATACCACAAGACACATTTAGAAATCGTGTAGCGTCCATGCCTCGCCGGGTACGAGCTGTTTTGGCTGCACGTGGAGGACCAACATCATGTTAGGTAGGTGGTTACAATGTTTTGGCTCATCGGTGTACATATGCAGTTAGTGTTTTTTCTCTGTAACTTGCATGTATTCTATGGTCTGCTTGCCGGATGACAAACCGAATTTCCAGTAGTTAAAAATCCTGCAACCCGGCACGAGACTGATTCTCTGAAAATGCTATAAGTTCATCCTATCTTGACGTGATCCAAACCCACGTGTACCCGTACGCACGAAATATGTACGCATATTTGTACGCATCTTTAAAGAAAATGTGAAACGGAAATGACGCAAATTACACCATTTCCTAAATTACGCTAATGTATTTGGTATCTGGTAGAAGTGGATATCGATATTGTTTTGGAAATATATTTTAAGTATGTTAAATTGAAAATTTATTACATTTTTTTATAATTAATTTGATACTTATTTTGGATAATTATTATTGTTATATATAATTATTAATATTGAATCTGAAAGTTTATTTCTTTATTATTATGAAACTTCAGAAATTAATGCTAGCGATTTTATTCATATACAGAGTTTCAGTCGGGCAGGGATAAAACTCGATTCGGTTGGGACCGGGTATGGGTAATGAATTTGAAAAACAAATTTAGGCTCGGATCGGGTCGGGCCGTCTACACTTCGGACCGGACCGGGAAAGCTTTTATTCTTGCATAATATTACTGCCCGTTACTTACTTACTGAATTAGCCTTAGTGATTGAAATATTTATTATTTAAATTAATATTTTAAATAGCGTCATTTAGGAAGTGACGCCATTTCCCTGTCAGTATGAACGATTAACGTTTTATTCCCATGCCCGCAACTTACGCTACCGAATCAACGTTAGTGACTGAGTTAGCATCGTTCATTTTTTTTTTTTTCAAAATAATTTTTTAATGTTTTGCGGGCTCCAGGGTTTCCCCTATCCTCCTAGCATCGTTCATACTAAGACGGAAGTGACGTTATTTACGTAAGAAAATTTCGTTACCAATTGGTTTTGCTTCAGTCCGAAATTGTAATAGGTGCTGCCAAAGATGTTTTCACATCAAAAGGTTCAGGTTCGACTCCCGTCAATGACGCGAAGGGGCTTTTATGGGCTTTTTCACTGCATGGCTGAGTTAATTGGTTGCAGACGAGGATAACAAGGTCCCCCCCCCGCAAACGCGGATTTACGGACGGCGAGAATACAGATCACTTCTCGCAGTCGTTCTAACCATTCTCTCTGATATAGGCACAGGCAGAGATTGCTTTACAATATCGAAAATCTGGCAGACTGTGACAGGTTTGTTTTCTGTCACTAGCCAGCAGATCGACCTTCTGACACCAGCCGAGCGACATGTCCGACTACTTTCCTTCCACCCATTCTTGGCAACAACCGTTCGGGCATCGCGACCCACACTCAAGGCGATCTGCAGTACTGATCATCCAGCTTCTGTCAACCCAATGATCTTACCTCTTTCAAAGTCCCTCAGCTATCGCATTTCACACTCTTAGACAGTAATTCGCCCACTGTTTTCTTTGTCTGCTAATGTTTAATTTTTTTACTCTGCCTGCAGACTCTTAAGTCAGGACAGTAGCAGAAACGTTACCAGATTGTCTACTGCACTGATCAATTTGATATGCACATCGTTTACGTCCATATACCTCATAGCCATTCCTGTATTTCCAAATAAATCCGTCTACTCTGTCTAATTTCAGCAGTGAAGTCTGCAGAGACTTCACTGCCAACACCATCAGCTTTTTAAAGTCTTAGAATCAGTGGCGGACTAAGGAAAAATTTGGCCCTAGGCACGATTCTCATTTCGGGCCCCACCTAGGGTTGCCATCTTTGAATTGGTTAAAAAAAGTATTCTATTACTAAATATAAAAATACAGGTCTTGTATTATGTTGAAAGCTAAAAAGAGTCCTCTGCCTATAAAAATTTATACTATAAAAAATGTATAATAAAACCGTTTTACGGGCCCTAGACAGTTGCCTAATCTGCCCCTGCTTGGAATTGACTACGAGACTCTCTGCATTAACAAAATTTACAGGACCAACATCCTCAAAGAACTATATCGCATTATCCGGTACTACCCACAAAAAACTTTTTGCAATATATACGCCTCAATGTAGGAATTGTGTTTAAAATTATGTACATACTTCCATTTATAATTGTCTTTAATCTTTTTTTGTTAAACAAAAAACATTGTAAACCCTTGGTACCGTGTCGTGAAGGGTTGATGCTTGTATCGCGCCCTGTAAATAGGGCGCGATATTTTACATGCTTGCAATGCGTCCATCTCAGTGAGATTTATATGCATTCAAGAAATGAATCAACGTAGGAAGTTTGATGTGAAACTTCCATTTTTCACAGATGATGATATGCTTTTATATTCAGGTGAAAGGTTACAAGTGACAGATGAAAATATTATATAATTATTTACAGCTAAGTAAATACTTATGACTACATTATCACCAGGATATCGTCAATACTTTACAGTTTATAAACGTATTGAACAGAACTGCATAAAATTTTACCGAGAGAGAACAATAAAATATATTCTCTAGCACAAAGCACTTCTGAAAATACAAAGCGTGCTGCAGCATACCTATTGGAAGTTTGGCAGGAGAATGCTACTTTTTATTTTAAATTTTTAATGATATACTGGTCATCACAGTTTCTTTAGTCCTGTCCAACGTCAGAAATAGTTGCTGCGCTATATCTCAGTAAGTGTTCTTGAGTGAGTTATAGCTAAGGGAGCGTGCACCATGTTCTCCGCATGAGGATACGTTTATAGTCTGAACTGAACCTCAACTCATCTGTGAAGATGAAAATGGTCAATTTGTCTTGGCTTCATCTGCACAATGTGAAAAACCAACGGCTACAAACCTGTCTCCTTTCCTGAAGCCCTCTCTATACAGTTTGACTTGAAAATATCGTTCTGAGAGCTTGAAAGCTGTATGGATGTCAGCTGTCACTTGAGTTTGTTCCCAGATATTTTCAAATCAGCGATGAAGTGCCAAACTAGTGTATGATGAAGAAGTACAACCGTTCTTAACTTCCTTTATTCGGCATGCCATGATCCTGGAATAACGTACGTAGTCACTAATGTGCATATTGCGCGGTGAAATCCATTCGTTTTCCAAAAAAAAAAAAAAAAAAATTCGCCGCCCAATGTTAAACTGTGGCGATGAACTATCAGCCGAAAGCAATTATAATGACGATGTAAACATTTTGATCCAAAGGGAGGCCATACTGTAGTATCAAAAGAATCTTACTCGCTTGACATCTGTAAATCTAACATCAAAGAACATTTATTATGTGTAATTCTTCCCATCGATAAGTGTATATGAGACGGCCAGCCCATGGGGAAGAGATTATAGCGGGTGCAACTTACGTTTATTCGGGGACCTATCCTTGGTCTCCCCAAGTGAAAGAGTTCCAAATCCCAATAAAGGGTTCTCTTTCAGTTCCCGAAAGATGACCGGGTGGGCAATATTTTAATTCTATCCGAACTCCTGGAATTCAGAGAGCCCGGGAAGAAAACTGTGTCCTCGGACTGAATCCTGGAGTTCAGGGAGCTGACTCTGTTATATGTATCAAAAATTCAATAAATTAATTTATTGCATTGATTCATTGAAAGCTAATCGCCTCGTCCAAAATTAATATAAAGAAATAAATTCATTTAATAAATATAAATATAATCTAGCATTAATTCAAATGGTTATCACCATAAGCGAACTGAAATAAGCTTTAAAAAATAATAATACTGAGAGTAATTAAAACATGGATCAGCTTTGGAGGTTGGTACATAAAATATGCATTTCTTCAGCTGCTGATGTCCACATTCAGGGCTATGTGCTAATACGGAAAGCGAATGGTTCTTTCCACTACTTCCCTGATCACAGCTGATAGGCTTCTTTCCTTTTCTCTCCCCACAAACGCATATCGTCAGACATTCATGTACCACAATACTTACAAAGCACACAAAGGAAATACATGAGGTCATAAAAAGTATGAAAAAAAAAGGGGGGGGGGCAGCAGGACCACTGGGGATGTGGTTGAAATGATAAAAGCATTTGGTAAAGGCGAGAATAGAGTGCGCGTAGAAGTCGTTCAGAAAAATGACAAGGGGAGAACCGATAAGAAGTGGCATCCTGGAGTGTGGAAAGTATTAAACTGACAGAATATTTATTGAAGATTGTGGAAAAATGGAGACACGACGAGCATCTACAATACTGAAAAGGAGAGAGAGAGAGAGAGAGAGAATAAATTTATATTTCCTTAAAGAACCTGACTTTTCTTTTTTTTTTTTTAAGATATAAAAATCAAGATATAACACAACGGAGACAGCAGCTCTTATCAGAAGCAATGTATGTATAGTCAATCTGCTGTTGCTGTAATATGAGAAGTGAACATTCACATGGCTTATCGTTTCACACTTTTTTTTTCTTTTTTTTTTTTTTTTTCAGAATGACAGTATACTTGTATTGCGGTTTTTATGTCGCCTACGACGAAAGTGCTTCTCAACTATCTAGAATAAATTTGCAAATTTCTTTAGGTAAATCTATATCTCAAGAACACAATTTACATATTTACAAGCATATAATGCAGTTTCGTTTTTCTTAGTCTTTAATAAACGCTAAAACATTCGGGTGTGAATAAGCCAGAATTTTTCTGGTTGTAACTAGCAACCAGGAAAATCGGATCTCTCGTTCTGACTTCACCTTAAAAAGGAAAGATAAAACAAACGCTATAGCTGCCTAAGTGTTCGCCAAATATTTCATCGTTAAGAATGATAGCAATTTGTTGTTAGACATGTTGCTGTGTTACCCAATCGGCACAGTAGGTATGTGCCTGGAGGATCACCCCCCGTAGGTCGAATTTCCTACTCTAAGTCTGGTGCGGCCGCGGGTGGCGATTTTATCCCAAATTTTGTACGTAGGGCCTCCCAAGAGGGCTTAACCATCCACCACTGATGCTATTATGATGAAGGCGGAATAGAGATATTTGAGAGATATAAGAGTGTAGAGATAGTCTGTGAGAAGCAAGCATAATCCATTTTCATTCATCGTGATGAATGGAATAGAGAACGGTGGAAGATGGAAGCTATTCATATTTAAGAATATGACTAACTTCCATCATTCAGTTTTTCTTCAAAAACTCGTTTTAAGAGAATAAAAAAGTATAAATACAAAAAAATAAAATAAAACAACAATAAAAATGACCAATCAAAATTAGAAACGGAAAAAATTAAATTTGCTATTCTGCGAAAAACAACGCGAAAATTTCTGTAAAAATTCATTTTCTGTGTTAAGAAAGAGAAAAGAAACAAGTTAAGATTCTGAAAAGAAACTTTATAATCTTAACTTGTGCAGTGATTCAAACTGTCCCTGCTACCTGTGAGGGAATCAGATCCACAGTTTAGAAAGCACATCATGTGTGATGATAGGATCCCAAATATCTCTATAAATTCCTAATTTTCATTTACTCTTGGCAACTAACTCCAAAATAGATAAGTGTGGAATTCTGGGTAAGAAATTCAAAGGAATGATTAAATATCATTAAAGATTTTCATAATTGAATACTACAAGAAGTAGCCAGAAATTAAGTTCTGAGAACGGAGTAAAGTTCTAAGTTTTTTTTTTTTTTTTTTCCCTCAATGTGTTCATTCCGAAGCTCAGTACACTTATTTACTTAGGCTGCAAAGAGTTTAATCCTTCAAAAAATATTCTTCAGGCTGAGCATCAAACCAGGCTTCCACAGCTGCTTTTAGCTCTTCATTATCCTTTAAATGAGTTCCATGAAGATGAGATTTGAGGTTTCTGAAAACAATAAGTCACTTCGGTCAGATCTGGGCTGGACAGAAGGGAGGTGATTAATTGTTCAGCTCCACATTCACGAATTTTAGTCTGAGCAAAGCAGGCTTCGTTCACGGGTGCATGTCATGGAGAAGCAAGATCCAAATTTCCTCATCACTTTCTTCTGAATTGCAGCTTTTAACTTTGTCATAAGGCTGGCACATAATATTCCTCTGTTTTTGTGCTTTTAGTTGCAATGTAATCAGTTAATAACAATCCTTTTGTGTCCCAGAAAACTGAGGCCAACACTTTTCAAACTTTTCTGGGACAATAGATCTTTTGTGTTTTCCCTGCATGCTTTCTAATTTGGATTCGGGATCATAAAAAATGTAGGCAAGTTTCATCAATAGTCACCAAATGGGATAAAAATCTATCTGGATTAGTAAGAATTAAATTTTAAATTCTCTTTTGATGACTACACCCGCTGATTTGTCAAGGAATGCAAAAGTTTCTGGAAATCCACCTTGCACAAACTTTGGACCTTCCCAAATACTCATGAATTACATGTATTATTAAAGCGCTTCCATGGGAAATGTTAAGTATATTTTAAAGTTCAGAAACTATATAATTCTTCTGCTTTCTAAAATTTTTTTCGTCAACGATGGCAGTTGTTTCCTAATTGATTGCTCAGACCAGGCCTTGGATCATCCTCAACTGACTCAGTGTTCTTTTGAACTGTGCCGACTACCTTGCAACAGTAGCACAACTGGGTGATACTTCCCTAAATACTCTAGTCGTTCTTTCACGATTTCTTTAGCATTTGCCCTCTTTGGTCAAAAATTTGATTTGCTGAATGATGCTCAATTTGCTGGATATTCATTGCTCTAACACCTACCCAACATTAAAAAAAATCACATCTTTAGAAACTGCATAAGACGCAATTTTTTTTCATGCTATTTTATAAGATATAAGCTAACAAAGTAACCAATTATATAATTTATTAATACATTTTATATACCTTTTGACCACCCCTCATATTAGGAAAACGTAAAAATTAAGTAAATTATAGAATTAACTAAATTATAGAATTAAATTAACTATAACTTAAGTAAATTGAGTTGTTTTATTTAGTTTAAAAAGCAAGTACTCTTCGACTTGGAATGCATTTCAGAATAAATAAAGTCGGTTTTTTAAACTAAATTTTAAAATTCTTTCATCTATACTCTTTATAATAATTTAATTCAACAGATAATGAGGTAAGTAACCTTAAAAAGAAGCTCTTCCTATTTTTAATATTACATTAGTAAGGCACAGTTAACTAGCAGGAAATTTTAAAGGAAAAGAAATGAAAAGAAAATATTAAACTGACAGGCAGACGATTAATGAATTATCACTTCCCATCCAAGAAATACCACCAGGAGGCAGCACTTTGAAAGGTAAATTTAACATAGGCTTAAGAGTGATATGTAGTTTTTAAATGTCTCCGAAGCATAGAAGTATTTTTCTGCGGCACTTTAATGTAAAACTGCCACGGAAACTTCATATAGATACATTAATTCTCCAATATATGAAACACTGACTTTCATTTCTGTTAACATCTGGCTTTGAAGTAGCATAATCAAGGCGTGGTTTGACTAACGATGTTTGTATAACAAAAATGCATTTCCCATCACTACGACACAGTTAGTTTGTTGCCAGGGTGTACGTTAATGCAAACAAATTACGGCCATTTCTAAACCGACGCAGTGCGGTAGTCCATTATAATGGCTGATCATGATCGACAGCTACCCAGCGGGACCGCTGAAATTGATTCCGTGTAAACAGCGCCGATGTCGTAAACTCTCCAGCGATCATTTACCCAGTACAGTTTCGGAAACTGTGTGCTCCTCCAACAGCGGATGTACCTCCTCAGCTTCATAGCAACAAGCTCCTTCCACAGTGACATTTCCGAAAGCTGGCTTCGCTTCATAGTTAGTAGTCAGTTGCTTTCACGCCCTTGCTTCTAGCCAAGGAGGGGTATCGATTTTCCTGACTGCTCTATTACTGAGGTTGCTGCGAAGTTCTGGAAAGAGAGGAGGAAAGTTGGGCGGTGCCCAGGGTCATATATGAAGATAAAGTGAAACAGCACCTTTTTTAAGACGTTTTAAAAATTCCCTTATTATCACCGGACATTTAGAGTATAGAAAATAATAAATAAAATATTTTTCATCTGGTTGATAGCACTTAATATAAAGTAACAGCAAAACTACTTATTTTTTAATCTTTATAAATTGTGGAAGTAAAATATGTTGCTATTTACTTTGTGAGTGAAGACTTTAAATTTTTAATGCGTATAAAGATCTGCTAAATTTGAAAATTTCTTCAAAATATATGCAATTTGTAAACAAGTTTATCTTGTTTGAGATGAATTCAATTATTTTAAAAGTTCTTTGCAACTTAATGATAATCTTCATTAATATGTGAAATCTAAATAAAAGAAAAAAAAATGAAAAATATACATCTAAATACATTTTTTGTTATAATTTTACGTCAGAGATTTAAAATTCTAGTTTTACTGTATTAAAATATGCTAAAGATTTCATATGCATATCCTTGCTTTATGGGGCAATGAATCCCTTCCACGAGCCAAGTAAACAATGATGGAAATGACTTCCCCTCCCATCTTCACCACTTCAAGAGAGGACAATTATCATTTTAAGATGAAATAGGAGCCATTAAAATAGCAGCTAAAATCTTATACAGCAATTTTTCTTCTGCTTTACGGGCATTTCAAATAAAATATAGCTGTATTAGTTTAAAAACACGTAATTACCTTAAATATATTAATTTTTAGTATCTTTCATAATGATTTACAGAGAAGTAAGACACGCAAAAAGAAAAAGACGATTTGAATATTTACGTCATCAATTTTGCTGTCGTTTGCTTTGCTTTACTTGCTTCGTTTTGTAAGCCCTCTGTTATTTCATATTCCATAATCAATATGTTACTTTTAAAATAATCAGCAAATAAATAAATATTTCTTAATTATATTATTAGAATAAGAGAAACACCTGCGTAATATACATTTATAATAATAATTCATTACAGTAGTTAATTAAATAAATTAATTGCAGTTTATCAGTTAAATTATTAACTCTTGTTTGACAAAAGAAAATATAAGGAGCGGTGGGAAGGAACTGAAAGACGCAGAAAACTAGTCCCGTTTAATTTCACAAGTTTATCTCAAAATTGTACATCGCGCGTATTATTCCTGAGGAGAGTGATCGATGCAGCAGTCTTCTCACTCCGACCCCACCCATTGAATTCTGCCGCAGTATCGACTTAACCAGCTTTCGGTACGGCCGAGTGTGGTGGTCACAGGAGTTCGCGTATTGTCGTGTCTGGGCAACTGTTCAGTTGTAAGGCGACCGCATCGCAAGCACTTAGGTCTGCTCCCAAGATTAATCCTGACAGCATTATACAGATCTTTTCTTACACTTTGAGCAATGGTGAGCAGATTCCGTGTTGAATAATCGGTTCTCAGTGACACTTGGTGTTGCTAGCGCGTCTTGGTCGGAGGTCGTTGTACTTCTTCAAGCAGCATTTGGTAGCGTATCTTTATTCCGCAATGGTCGGGACAACTGTAGCAGTGGAGTTAGTGAAAAGATCTATCTTTCAGTGTTTCTGTAAATCGTGTGAAGCTGCACCACTTGGTAAGAAAGTGAAATATCGGTTTTCTGCTTGCTAATCTTAACTCGTTTATCGTAACTTCCACAAGTGTTTATCCAAATCAGATCATTAATGCATGCACTTAACGAACTGTTGCGAATATTTTCCAAAAGCAGTTGCTGATATTAAAAAGCACTTTTGCATTTTGAATGAACTTAAATTCATCGACAATTTTAATTCTTTAATTTTTTAAAGATTTCTCCATAATTTAACAAATAAAACGTAATCTTGATGCATGCGTGGCATGATATTGAAAAGTTTTGAAACTCAACACCCAAAGAATAAATAACTTGGAGAAACTTAAGTACCAGTATGAAGAATAAAATTAGCTGAGATTAATGTAGTTTATACAGGGCTGACACAAGTGGTGCCTTTGCAGAAAAATCTTGTCCTCCTCTCCACAACGATGTGAAAACGAAGCCTCCACAGAAGGTGATATTTGTAGGTAAGCCTATAAATTCTTATTATTTGAAAGACTAGGTTTAATTTCTGTAGTAAGTTTGTTTTGAATATTGTGAATAGAGTATTGATATTAAGATTATTGATACAGTATTGATATTAAGACAAATTAATAGAAATATATAGTTTTGAATGGTGCACTTCAAATACTGTATTGAATAAGTACGGCTGTGAAATATAGTGGTCATTAGTCTTTCTCCCGTTCTATACACAGTAATTTACTTCTAACTAGTTAGGTTAAGTTATGTAAATAATAATGTTGTGATAATGTATATTATTATGTGTACAAGTACTATTTGATATTTTGATCCCAGTATCAATTAGTATTTATAAAACTTGTCGCTTCAGGTTTCATGCTGAAGCAATATGTATTTCGATATTTCAGTTCATTATATTAAATTCTTAACTTAATTTAAAGGGTAATGTTCTTTTAGCATTAAATAAGCATTATTCTTTTAAAATACCCTAGGGTAATCTTGTCCAAACCCCGTTTTTTATTTGCATATTTTCGGTTATAATATTAAAGATTTTCTGAAAAAGTTATGGTGGGTCTGTTGGTAAGTGGTTTCTGAGCTATGCATATTAGGAATATTATTTAGGTGTTACCCTTATATCCACATAGCAATTGTTATGTTTAGTACGATTTTTAACATGAGTCATCATTCAATAAATTGTAGGTGTGTGGTGAGCGTTTGGGACTTGGAAATGGCGCCGTTGCTGTGAGTTTGTGCTTCAGTGTCTGGCCGCATGGCGCCACACTAACTTGTGTTTTCTGTGCACGGAAAATAATATGTGGATGATGAAATCATTTTTAAAAATCAAACTACATGCATTTCTTTGAAGTGTCTTCTGCCATTTAAATTATAAACAAATTCTGTTTTCGATTCAGTGAGAATCATAAATTTTAATAATCGTTTGGTAAAGACATGTACTGATAATAGCGCAGGACGTCGGGGTAGTCAGGAGGGGTAAATATTGGGGAGACATGAAGTCTCATATGCAGTCGACACAGATTGTGGCAGACAATTGGTCGTCGCAGAGCGGTCGATGACAGGTGACGAGTGTTTCCCAGCATACTTATTTTTATACTCAGTGATATATTCATGCATCCTTTGTATTTTCTAACGGAATCTCGTACATTAAATAAGTATCATTTTCTCATTTCGTAGCTATTAAAACAAGATGTTTTATATTTAGAAATAGGCAAGTCCACCCAGAGTTCTTGAAGCCCAGGACAAATCCTCCTCCCATGCGGAGATGAATCATTTTTAATGAGATCAGCATTAGACATTTGAAAAGGGGATTTTTTTTGTCCCCTTCTTGTTTTATGAAACTAGAGACAGAAAATTGCTCTGATGGAACTACAAAAAAATGTGTTCGAGCGTGGAAACAAGGCACTTTCCTGAAGTAACCGAAAATGGGGGGAAAAGTGGACAAGCGTCTTTCATTTGTGTAGCGCTGTTGCTTTTGGCAGCCTGCCAACCTGTGAAAACAATCCAAGCCCATTTTACTTAGTTTATGGTGTAAAATATTGATTTAAACATTCTTCTGAATATTTTTGAGAAACTGCGTACTAGTGCAATGCTTAATGTATTGTGGATCTTGGAGGCATAGTAGATCAAGTGGAGTGGTCGGTCGGGTTTTTTCAATGTTTATGTAGTCCAATATTAGATTAATTAATTACAAGAACCACAAGGCTCTTATTTTCGCCGATGCGTTGCATGATTCACCCAAAAAATTGTTTGTTTTTTTCCACAAAAACAAAAATTAGTTCAGTATACAAAAAAGGTATTCATAAGTCTCATGAATGCATGATCTATTGGCAATAGATCAATATGCATTATTTATTTAAAAGAAAAGTAATTCAAACAATAGCAGGTATAGCGCTTCGAGAACTGTTCTTACAGAACTCTAAAGTGGGATTACGTTTGGGACCTTGGATTCTGTTCACTCTAACTTTAATTCTGACATAAACAAATACCCTTTATTGAGTAAAGTCCTCATTGGTCAGTAGTACTTCGGCAACTGACCAATGACAGTGTTATTCAATGACGTAATTTGTTTATGTTAAGACAAAGGGTGTCAGAATATAGTACTATCTACGTTAAGCATTTATTACAAGTTATATTTGATACACGTACATATACAAAAGAAATTGTGAATTAACTTTAAAATATATTGTAAACAATATCTTAAAGTGTATGGACCTTAGAGTTGTCATTTTGTTCAGAAATGACAACTTTACTTCACAACTTTATATGCGCATAATAACTACTGCACATCAGACCATTGACACCTATAGTAGGTGGCATTGACCATACGCAAGCTTAAAAAAAAAAAAGCTGATATATGATGTATAGACTGCACGTCAGGGGAGTATTCAAGGAGCGGCAAAGGGGCATAGCCCCCCACTTAACCATGCGTATAAATGTATACGTGTTCCTAGGTATATCTAAAAAAACTCAAAAACCTAGTCTTCAACCCCCCCCCCCCTTACGATGATACTTGGATACGGTAGTGCTGCATGCAGTCAGAAGTGGCCCCAGGTCTATGAGCGCCGTGTGAGATTTTTTTGGTGCGCCTTCTCCGACTTGAACTTTATAGAATATCAGTGAATTTTCGGGGAATTTTGCGCCCCCTAAATTTTGGCGCCCTGTTCGGGTGAACCGCTCGATCGTGCCTTAAGCAGGCCGAGCATGTAGTCAGTTCAGTTTGAAAAAGATCTTTGTCGTACCTTACGAAGCTTTTATAATAACGAAGGCATGTTGCAGGCGTAACATGTCTTTATGTTTGGCGTAAGGCTTTCCACAAACTGGAAAAGTTTTTTTTTTTTTTTTTATTATTAATGATAAAATTTATTGTTAATAAAATGGACAAGACATTTTAAATGGAAGAAAAAAGAATTTTTATGCAAGACTAAACGTTTTATGTAGTTTCGTAGATTTATTTGAATAAATTCTAAGTTTTTGGGTGTCAAAGGAACTTACACTAGATATATTTCCCTTTGCAAAGGACCAGAAGCAATGTGCCGCCCACCGTGTTTACATTGCAACGTTTGTATCTTCTTTCCATCCTTTTATATCTTGGTAGCAGAGCTGCTCCTAAGAGCGGTGACTAGTGCAATACACTCGAGCCCCAGGCCAAAAAGGGTTCAAATTCAAACAAAAATTCCTTCTCCCTCAATCCTGGCGCAAGAAGTCCTCCTTGTTATCCTTTTCCTTAACATTAATTTTCGCATCTTGATCCATGAACGCTAGGACCGACCCTGCTTGGTGGAATTGCTAGACTTATACTTGACCGACGAATCCAAGATTCTCCTGAAAAGCCTGTGATAGTGTAAGAAATGAATCTTCAAACTCATTTTGGTTTTGAAATTTATTGAGCATTATTTTTAGTAATAAGTACTTTCAACTGGCATCATTCTTGTTCACAGTCCATGGTTTTTTTTTTTTTTTTTTTCAGCTGTGATCATCGCTTCTTAAAAGTGCTTGGCTGGACGTCTTTCCAGCCAAGCAATTAAAATGTGGCAATACAATAACACACTCATATGCGTGTGCTTTTGTATTGCCACATTGAACGATCGACTACGTCAGGTCAATGTGGCAATACAATAGCACACGCGTATGAGTTGACTGTGATCGCAAAATACTACTATTAATGATTAGTTGTAAAATCCTCTGAACTAAGATGGTACAAGAGTATATACAAAAATCTTTTTTTTTTTCCTTATCTGTCGCGTAACGAGAGTGCGTACTTTGAATATCGCACGAGATACAACTTGGAATTGACTGCAAAAATACTTGAAGCATTTAACATCCAGCTTTTAAACATTTTCTTCATTAACCCTAATTTTATATGAATTGGAGGTAACATAAGTTTCGTCAGATCTACCACATCTCGTGTTCAACACTTTTTACAACCTGGTACAAAGTTGTCTCTGCGGTGCCATTGTTTCCTTATCCAGCGCTGACTTCGTGCCCTTTTCACACATGAAACATGACAATTTAGTGTAACCTGCCTGCTGTTTCAATGACATACTAGAACCTTCAAGTCCCCACAAAGTAGTCAATTATTTCCTTCATATTTAGCTTAATTAAAAAGGTTGAGGTTTTAAATGTTCTCTTATGAAGGAGAAGTTCGCCTTTCAGGCTAGATTTGGAAGAATCGATGAATTCCTTTCCATAACATTCTATATCCAGGGCCAATCTTAATTACTGTAAGAAGAGCAAGCTTTTGAGGAACCTGAACATGTCAGGGGGAAGCTCCTGTTATCAATACACCACTTAAAGAAGGCTTCTTACCCTTGGCGTTATTCAGGTTAGCACTGGCACTGTTCATATCAGCAGTTTTAACTCTGTCACCAATATTACATCAAGAAATTCCATTTTACATCATTACCTCCACCTCTTGTAATTTGCATTTTGTTTCTTAGTTTTATGTACGATTAACAAACAAATGAAACACATTTGTAAGGGAAATTCTTTATTAGAGACTAACACCGGATTATATTTAAGAAATTATTAAATTTAAACTTTAAACAAGAAAGACAATAAAATGAATGTTTAAATTAATGTGAATAGGAATCACGAAACTCACTTCTACGAGTTCATTTAATATTTTAACAGCATTAGCCTGGAAGAGGGTTGTTGATTAACAGATTGCAAATAGCTTCATCCCAGTTACATCCAGTGGTGTCTAATGAGAACATGCATTGCAGGGAAAATAAAGATCCATTTTTGTAACTTTTAATAACAACAGAGACCAGAGTCAAATTCACGATGTGCCATTATTCTTGTCACATTGATTTAGACAGTGGCATTTAAAAAAATGCAAATAATGAAATTCGCGCTGCTTATTTTATTAATTGTACCAATGCATAGCTCATAAAAACTAAAATAATATATCAAGGATTGTAGCAGCATATTTCGATCCAAAGCTGAAAATGTGCTACTACAACCCCTCCTTACAACTGATCTGCACTGCACAGAGACTCATGTAGGGATCATAACTACCAAATCCTTTTCTTCCTCTACTGTTTTTAATTCAACCCCTTCCCCAAGTGTACAAGTTATCTCCCAACACTGAATTTTGAAGCATTAAATTGATCATCAGTAAAGCACATCAAAATCGTTCTGAAGGAACGATGCTCTTGACGACTAATTATCAAAATTAGTTAACTTCAACATTGGTTTAAACCAGGATTGGTTAACTTCAGTCTGAAAATCCAGTTAATAGGGGGAAGTCTATTAACCCCAGGGGCTCACATCTGGTGAGTATAGGTTTGGCACACCCAGGGTCCTGAGCTGGATATTGTCATTCTTCTCATACTTGTTGATTCCCTTCTATTTCTGACTCTTGTTTTCTCTCTCTCTCTCTCTTTGTTTCTCTGGTAACTCAGAAATTTTTTTTTTTGGCTGGTGCAGCATAAGCCTCCAGCTTCTTTGCACTATATGGCTAATAACAATAATTGCTATCCCTATTGGTGGAGTCTATTGTTTTCATTACTGGATACCTTGCGTGAGGCTGTATGTTTTTGTCTGTTTATTTACATTATTTGATTAGTTTATTCGCATAGTCATGTTCTTTATACTGCAGATAACCACACTGCAGGGAGCCACACGCTCCACATCTTCTCTTCAATACAGATTTAGGCAAGGGCTTGGATGCGAAGACTCCTTATTAGAACTCCACCACCTCATTGACAGCTCCACTTCCAAGTACGTTATAGCAATCTTTATCGATTTTGAGGGCGCTTTTGATACTTTATGGTGGGAGAGTGCCCTCAGTAGACTCCGTTCCATTCACTGATCTGTCTCCCGTGGTTTCCCCCAAGGATCAATTTTGGGTCCCATCGAGAACCTAGTTCTCGATGATTGGCTGCTTAGGACGACTGATTTTCAAAATGTGTAACAACTTGCGTATGCAGATGACATTATCATTTTAGTGAATGGAAACTCAAGATCTGAATTAGAACTCTATGCCAATAAAGTACTCTTTGAACTATCGTCCTGGTCCTCTAAGAACAAATTAAAATTATCCCCAACCAAATCGAAGATCATGATTTTTAAACACAAATTAGACTATGGCAGACCACCAGTTGTAAAACTTGACAAGGAATCACTTCCACTTGTCCGAAGCACCAAATTTTTAGGAGTTATCATCGACGACCGCTTTTCCTTTACTGCGCATATTCAACATCTGTCCGTCAAAGTTAAGAGTTTTACCTCAATGCTGCTCCAAATTACCAGACAAGACTGGGGATTGAACACTAAAACCCTACATCTATTTTATAATGCTGCCATAATCCCAATTACAACCTATGCTGCCATAATCCCAATTACAACCTATGCTGCCAGCCTTTGGTTTAGACGTACTGCACTTAAAACTGTACAAACTAAGTTATCCACTATTCAACGTTGTTTTCTCCTTAGCCTACTTCACGTTTGCTGAACAGTATCAGCTCTAGCTCTAGACTCTTGCAGGCACTATACCGCTTGACCTCCATGTTGTGTTTAGAGGGCTTTGCTTTTACATCCGCAAAGGCATTTCTGCGGAATTTCAGGGAATCATTGTTAACCCTCAGGCTGATCCCAAAACTGAGCGAACCAGATGCTGGAATTTGTTAGTGAACACCTGGCAGAATAGATGGAATTCTACCGAAAAAGGAGCTATCACCAAAAACTTCGTTCCCGACGTAACTGTGCTACTTTTATCATCCACAAGAAAATTGTTTTCACCCTCGCTGTTTACCTCCTACATACTAACTGTTCATGGTTCGCTTAACGCAAAACTCTACCAATTCAGACTTTCCAATACAGTCGCCTGTCGATGTGGGCTACCGGAAGACTCTCCTCGCGTACTTTTTGAATACTCCATTTACGAGGATCTAAGATCGACTCTTAAGGCAACAGTACCAAACTTGTGTCCCGGAGGTGAGAAGATACTAATTTCTGTCAACAATTTCCAGGCCCTTCAAACCTTCTGCAATGCTGCTTTTAATCGCAGGAAGGCTCTCAACCTCAATGTTAATTCAAGAAATCAAACTGAAAACACATCATAATACAACTGTGTGCTGCCTCGTCGCCCTGATGACGTCATATACAAAATTGTTGTGGTTTTCAAGAACACAAAGATTTTAACAGATGCTGCACTTTTTTGACTCATCCTTTATCAAGACTCTCTGCAACTAAATCCTTCCTCTGCTCAGTGATACCGTCATCGACCAGAGACTTCTGACACCACTACAGAATTCAGAATTATATCTAGAACTTGTTCCTGCCAATCATGTTTGAATGACATTACTACTTCTGTTTGACAGTACACATTTTCTCTTTGTGGACCACTTTGGGCAGCACTGCATAAAGACGTGGGCAAGAAATGGATAAAGATTGTTTTTATTCTTATTTTATTTTTTCTTCTTTATTTTTTTATTCTTTTACTTTATGCTATTCTCATCCTTATTTCTTCGTCTTTCTGGGAGTGTGTGTGTGTGTGTGTGTGTGTGTGTGTGTGTGTGTGTGTGTGTGTGTGTGTGTGTGTGTGTGTTGCCGGCACGGGGTTCTTTTGAATGGCTCAAAACCCTCTTTGGACATTCAGTGCATGACTGTTGAGGTTGGCCATGGTTCTTGCACAGTTGTGGCCTACCTCCCCGTGGTGTAGACGGATACTGGGCAGGCTTTCCAGGTGATCGCCTGCCTGGTGACAAAACGGCCAGAAACAACTACACAATACACACACACTGCACGAACATAACATTACACACATTTCTGGCCTGTTACAGTGCTCTGTAACCATCACAGTGTACAAAGACGGAGTTGAACTTTCGTTCAGGTGCCGTCCTACATAAGAAACTATACATAGTCATGTTCTTGCTTGTCATTCTTCTGCACATCGACATGATTTCATATAAAGATCAGCTTTTCTCTTCGACCAAGCAACAAAGGTTATTCGTCACTGGCTGCCATTAACCTTATTACTATCCAAGGTAGTCTTTTTGGTCGTCTAACTACCGAAGTACGTGTATCGGACTAAAGTAAAGAAGACACGAAACCATTGTTATGAATTCCCATATTCACTCCTTTCCCGCAGTTTAATAACTCCATGTTTAGTCAATACGAGATCTCGATGCAAAAGTCACCTGTCTTCGAATGTGTTCTCTAGTCGGCAAGAAAACATCGTAGACAACTCGAAAAAAAAAACTCCACTCTGGAAAATTTATCTCTCGGTACTCATTTCGACGTGGTCTGTTTAAACATGGCTATTCAACGTTACTTGCGACTTATTTGGTGCCTTATCTTTCTGGCTGCGGCTGTTTCTTCAATTGCAGCTTTGATTTCTTCAGTTGCTGCTTTGATTAAATCTAGCTGTATAGTTAGCTGAGAGAGAGAAAAAAAGTTTCACTCTGCTTCTAATTGCTTTGAAGGAATTTGAATTGAGGCAAAGCGAGAACTGTTTTGCTGCGATCTTCGTAATGTATACTTTCCTCCGAAAGGCAAGGTTATGGTTGATCTTAAAAGTTTTCCAAAAATTTTGTAGGTGGTAGATGACTTTCATCAACCGGTGAAATACCACCACTTTGCTTATTGGAGGCTTGAAGTGGTGAAACCCATGTTTAGTCTCTAGAGCAAAGTTTCCGGCATTCCCCTTCCCTCATACTTCTCCTTCAACCCATGCACGGTACTAAGTACTATAGGTTTTGATACCTTTCGTGTTTGGGGTTTTCATAAAAAAAAAAAAAAAAAAAAAAAAGACCAACGAAACATGCTGAAAATATATCGATTGAATTTCTTATTGAGTAATGTGATTCGATAACATACTTCCATTACAAGTTGTTGTTTTTTTTTTTTTTTTGAATTTTTTGAAGCTATCCACTTCCATGTTAGCGGTTCACTTTAATTACAACTATATTGCTGTTTCCCATATATTTTCCAGTCTCTCTCTCTCTCTTTCTCTCTCTCTCTCTCATATATATATATATATATATATATATATATATATATATATATATATATATATATATATATATACACACACACACACACACACTCGTTTTTTTTTTTTTCTGCTCCACCAGAGCATTTTTAGGCGCGTTAGCATATATAAGCATAACAGCCTATTCTCTTCACTATGTCCGTCCGCATGTAACAGAGGGTTTCCCATATAAATTCATCCACTTGGGAATCCCTATATGTATATAGGGATTCCCAGTGGACGAATTTATGAGAATATATACAGTGGCGAATCCAGAAAAAAATGTTATTTTGCTATTCTAATGCAATGGGGGGGGGCGGTCTACCCGGGTGGAACTTTTTTGGGGGGTGGCACTTTTCACGTGAGACAATTTTATTTTTCGAAGATTAATTTATTTATGTAAGTGTTGCTAGTTATGAGAGGAGTTTTTCTAAATTAAAATTAATTAAGAAATTACCTATGATCTATAATGAGTATCTTGCGTTTAACAAACCTTGCCATACTGTCTATAGAACAGCAACTGAGTGATGAAATAGACTTCGACGATGTCATCAACGATTTTGCTAACAGAAAAGCAAGAAAAATAACATTTTAGAATGTTGGAATTAAAGTTTTAATTCAAAAATAAGCATAGTGTTTTAATTTATTTCACTATAGGTCGTTTTGACTTTTTGTAGTATTTTTGGTGTGTATTGAGAGGGGCGGCAAAAGCTCTAACTACAGTACTGCCCTCTGTTACATGCGGACGGACGGACATAGTGAAGACAATAGGCGGTTATGCATTTATGCTGTTTTCCATATATTTCCACAGTGTATAATCTAAATTGAAATGACTCTATTTAGCCAAACATTAATTGAAAATAAATTACTTCATAATTAATTGAATGAATTTAATTATCCATACCAAAGGTCGTCCTGTTTGCTACTGCTGGGTCGATTTGCCAATTTCTTCTCTCAGTCCATTACTTCTGAGTAGAGATCAAGAGATCTTTAGATTCACAGAGTAGTAAGATAATTTACTACTCTGTGATTAGATTGTACAGTTGGGGTTAATTTGTGCCGAAAACTGTCGGTAACGAAAATTAGACTCCGCACTCGTTTGGCAGCTTCAAAGTTAGTGTTCCAAACCCGGTCATCGTCACAGAAATAAAAGAAATCCTCAACTTATCTGACTTTGAAACATTTTAAAATCAAAATAGGAGGAATTAACATTGGCGTTCCTCCCTTTATGATCCATAAAAAATGACGCCAACAGAATGAAATATGGATTTTTGGTAAGTAACATAATAATTAAATTGTTAAAAATATTTTGTGAATATATAATATTTACAAAAAGAGATCTGAGTAATACTCCAGAGAACGGTACCCCTTACAAAATGGCGTCGAGAAGAGGGGGAAAGCAGTGATGTACGGTTCTTAACTCCGCCCACTCACTGAATTTCCCTCTTCTTCTCGACAAGTCTACATGGCAGATGTCACGTGACATAACAGTATGTCGGAGCTGAAAAACAACAAAATTTCGGAGCAGCAGGCAACAGAAGCAGTGGCGGATTAAGGATAGTTGGGGCCCCAAGGCAAATTATATTTGGGGTCCCCCCCAAAAAATAATAATAAAAAAAATAATAAAAATTAAATAAAGTTAGGTGGCAAATAAATGAAGTTTTGTACTTTTGAATTTTTTGCTTAAATTTTCGCTTAAATTAATCAAGATTTTTATGATGTTTACTTAAACATTTAATCTATTTTAGAACACTATAGGAAAATGTCTTTGATTGGGGCCCAATGCCTGGGGCCCCTAGGCACGTGCTTCATTGCCTTAATGGGTAATCCACCACTGAACAGAAATGCAGTTTATTCGGGGAAGACAAAATATCATGTAACATAACATCTCAGAGTTAAAACGAAGGAAAATTAACACTAAACACCAATTTTTTTTTCAAAACAAGAAACAAAAAGCAATACCACGTGTGGCCAACGACCGGTTTTTGCTTGAATTCCTAAGTCAACTAAACACAACTCCCCTTATAATTGTTTCCCCCCCCCCACCCGAGGGATTCAAGCAAATTGTTTTTTTTTGCTTGAATCCCTCCCGAAGTCACATAAAATCCTAACCTTTTTTTCACTAAACACAAATGAAAGTCGATTAAACACATGGCCCCTCTTAATTGTTTTTTTTTTTTCCAATGACCGGTTTTTGCTTGATTCTCTACCGAAGTTGCATAAAAACATAACCTTTTTTTTCACTAAACACAAATGAAAGTCAACAAATACATGCAATTAACAATAAAATTCCTCTTTGTATATGCACAATATGCCAATAGAATTTTTATTATTATTATTTTTTTTTTTAAAGAACCTAACAACTGACAATACTAGGTTAATGAGATGGGAAAAGAAAACTCACCTCATCAGTCCTGGCGTGTGGGCTCACGGCAGCAAAAAACAACGAAACAGTTTACCTGCAGGATGGAACAGAATACATGACATAAACTCAGGATGACACGAGGAACCACATGGCAAGCTAACCCAATATTAATTTTTGGCTACTTACCGTAATTAAAAAGATGTTAAAGGAAAAATATGAACAACTTATGAATATTTCCAAGTTTTACTTTTTTCTAACTCAGGATGACATGAGCTACCATGTAGCAAGCAAACATATTAACCCCAGGGGCTCACATCTGGTGAGTATGGGCTTTTAGCATACCCAGGGTCCTGAGCTGGATATCATCATTCTTCTCTTTCTTGGTGATTCCCTGGTACTTCTGACTCTCTCTCTCTCTCTGTCTCAGGGTAACTTGGAAATTTTTTTTTTTTTTTAGCTGGCACAGTATAAGCCTCAGGCTTCCTTGCACTATATGGCTAGTATTAATAATAATAATAATAACCAGCAAACAAATGTGACTATGAAACGATATGAATTTCGCATTTACTGCTGCAATGACATCGTGTCACCTGATGTCCGCCTGAAATGTGAAATGAAAAGGGGCACGCTGTGAGTGAGCGGAGTCACAACTTGTCAATCACTGCTTTCCCCCGCTTCTCATCGCCATTTTGAAGGATATAAGGCTAAGTGGAGTTTGGCCGAGATCCGTGTTATGCAAACTTGAAGAAATTTTTTGAACCGGTTTATGTTTTTAGGTTACAGTATTTCATAACGTCACCTTTTCCTTTGATACTGCAATATTGCACCTACGCAATAAAAAAATTGCGTAATGTGCTACTCTTCTTTAAAATTTTTTTTATTCTTTTGTCCATGGTTGGTTCTGAGTACGTTACTAATTGTTTAAGAATTTTTTACACGGGCACACAATAAATAAAACTTTTAAGCATAATCGACCACAGAATACACGCAATTTAGACACAATGTACACTGAGCAATATGGCCTTAGTTGCTGATGTTTCTAAAACCAAACTATAACAGCAACTGCACACTGTTTCATGACAAAGTGTACAGTTAGCACAGAAGGGAGATTACAGTACACTGTATACATAAGCATTATCTGGTAGTGGTATGTACTTCAAAAGAAACTGGTTGAGGACAAACTTTGGAATGAACCTAACTTGGAAGAAACTCACAAAATTGCCATAAACACTTGTTACTTGAATTTGTTTGTTTTATATTACTTGGAAAGCTATTAACTAACATTAGAAGCAAGGTGCTTTTATGGAAAGCTAGACTGTCTTGTCTGGCTTAAAGCGGATATCTGGAAACCCTAGTCCCAGAATCAGATGCTACCCTAGGACTATTGGCACCCTCAGGCAGAAATGTATTTGGTACAATAGAGATAGTTTTATCAAATATTATAATAATAAAAATTTTGAATTTCGTTGACCCCAGACGTTGGCAATCCCATGCTTAACAGGCTTGCTGTGTTTTTCCAGCCCTGCCCAGAATATAAACAGGAAATTTATACGTTTCAGACCCACACTTTGTTTCTTTCATCATTGTTGGTGAAAAATTGTAAAACTACTTTAGCATTAATATTAGTAGAGGCATATGATGCAAGAAAGCAAGCTTATGCAGCATCAGCCAAAAAAAAAACAACAAAAAAAAAAAAAAAAACCACTCCCATTTCACCCCTCCATTCATTTGAAATACCTGTCCAGCTGAGGCTTAAATTTATTTAGGCTATCAATTCCACAACAAGGGATGGAAGTCTGTTCCACCAACTAAGTACCCGCTGGCTAAAGGCAAATTTCTGCACATCTATCCTACATCTGTCTTTCCTCAATTTGAATTTATGCCCTCTCAGGTGATTATTCTGAGCAAGAGGAAGAATCCCATTGGCATTGAGCATGCTCAAATCATTCAAGGCTTTATACACCTCTATCAGATCACCTTGCCGGTGCCTAGTCTCTAGACACTGTTATTTGCAAAACTTAAGCCTTTCTTAAGAGCAACCCTTTGTTCCATTCACTAATCTTGTTGTCCTTCTCTGTACTCGTTCCAGCAGCTCAACATCCTTCTTGAAATGAGGCCTCCAGACCTGTATACTCAAGGAGTGGCCTGACCATTGCCTTATACAAAGGAATAATCACCTCCTTATCCCTGCTAGAAAAATTCCTGTATATCATTGACAAAACACCATGAGCTACTTTTGCAGCCTATCTGCACTGCTCAGAAAACTTCATATCTGCCTGCACAATTACCCCCAAGTCCTTTTCATTCTCTGCCAATGTCAGTGTAGTACCACAGAGTTGATATGTTGCTCTGGGATACTGTTTCCCATATGTAGTACTTTACATTTCTCAATGTTAAACTTCAGTTGCCACCTCTCAGCTCGTCTGCTCAACCTTTCCAGATCCTGTTGCAGCAGCATACTGTCAATAGTGTCCTTAACAACCCTGCCAACTTTTGTATCGTCTGCAAACTTGGACATTAAGCTTGATATACCTTCATCAATATCATTTATAGATACAGAAAACAACAATGGACCCAACACTGAACCCTGAGGAACTCCACTAATAACATTAGTCCATGAAGAGCAGTGTCCATTGATTACCATTCTCTGTCTTCTCCCTCTCAACCATCCCTTTATCCACAGCAGCAGTTTGCCTCCAATGCCACACTGCTCCAATTTGTCCAGCAGTCTTCCTTGTGCAACAGTATCAAAAGCCTTTCTAAGATCCAAGTATATAATATCAAAGTTATTCCCTGCATCCAGTTCTTTTGTGACTGCATCATAGTATCCAATCAAATTGTTCAGGAAAGACTTTCCCTTAACAAAACCGTGCTGTGTCCGAGCTATAACTGAAATCTTGTCTAGATGATCCTGCAGTGATTCTTTAACCAGTGCCTCCATTAATTTTCCTGGAATAGAAGTTAAACTCACAGGACTATAATTACTTGTGTCAGTCTTTGATCCTCCTTTGTGAATTGGGATCACATTTGCACAACTCCAGTCTATGGGTACCTCCCCTGAGTCCAAAGAAGCTCTTGTAATTATGGCTACGGGGTTGCTTACTTCCTTTGCTGCCTCCTTTAATATAACTGGATAGATCCCATCCACCCCAGGTACCTTTTTTATGTTTATCCTCAACAATTTCTCCTCCACTTTCCTCTGTTATTACAAAATCATCTAGCTCACTGGCAGAGTTTACTTCACCTCTGGCATTCCCCTTCCTGAATAACTCCTCATGTGTGAATGTAGATTCAAAATATTCATTTAGTTTGTTAGCCACCTGAGCAGGATTATCAACAGTTGAACCAGCAATATCCAGTGGACCAATCTGATTCATCCCTTTCCTTCTAGAGTTTACATAGGTAAAGAACTCTTTTCTGTTTTTCTTTGCATCCTTTGCCAAGGATTTCTCATAATCTGCCTTTGCCTGCCTAATCTCCTCTGTGACTTGGTTACAGACCAGCTTATATCTATCATAGGCTTCCATGTGACCCATTAATTTATATGTATCCCATGCATTTTTCTTCTCTGTCATATGTCTAATTAGTTCATCTGACATCCATTTAGACCTAAACCTTGAACAATATTTCTTAGTTGGTATTGAAAGCCTAGTAGCTTCCAAGATAAATTCTTTGAATGCTTCCCATTTTGAATTTGCTGTTGGTAACATCATCAGTTGGTCCCATTGTATAGAATTTAAATACTGTCTCAGATCATCGTAGTTGCCTTTACGAAAGCAAAAACCCTTCCCTTTACCCCTAATGGTAGTTACCTCTTTGAGTAAATCCCACTTCAGCACAGTGTGATCACTGCCACTTAGTGGTTCCTTTATCTTCAAATTCTTGATGTATGAAGAATCTCTACTGATAATCAGATCAAGAGTATTACTCCCTCTAGTTGCCTCTTGAACATGCTGCTGTAGAAAACAATCATCCAATTAATCCATAAAAGCCTTGCTAGTGTGTGAGTGACTAACCCACAAATTCCAGTCAATCTCTGGGAAATTAAAATCCCCCATTATAAGACACTCTGATTTACTGGCCCACTCTATTTCTCCGCACAATTGCTCATTATACTCTTCAGATTCATTTGGCCTATAACACACACATACTCTTTTCTTTTTCCAGTGCTTATGTCACACCAAACAGACTCAACAGTGCACTGTCCAGCGATCTCGACTGGCTTCACTTCCTTGGATTTTGTATTTCTTAACTAATAGCATAACCTCTCCTCTTTTCCTATCCTGTTTATACTTCCTGTACACAATGTACTCCCCAAATTCCAGTTCTGCATTCTTTATATCTGTGTGACACCACGTCTCTGATATTCCAACAATATCTGCCTCTGATGTTTCGATCAATACCTCAAATTCATCAAATTTATTTACCAAACTCCTAACATTGGTATACATGCACCTGTTCCTATTCGTAGCTACCCTAACTCAACCCATGTGTTTACTTGTACTGCAATGACTCCCAGCAGTCTCTGAAATACCCTGCATCTTGTTTTCCAGGCTGCTGCTCATTCCAATAGGAGTGTAAGAATCACTTTCACCTCTGCCAGTGACTACTGTTAATTTACTTCAAAGCAAAACAAGCTGGATAAAATGTGAAGTTCATGATTATATATATATATATATATATAGTTTTTTTGATGAAATGGGCATTTTTAGTATTAGTAGTGGCAAGTGATGCAAGAACGCATGTTCAACATCAGCCAAAAAAAAAAACTTTTATAGTTCTTTCTTGAGTTTATTTAAGCTATCAACTTCCACAATAACAAGTGGAAGATTGTTAGCATTAATAGAGGCATATGATGCAAGAAAGCAAGCTTATATAGCATCAACCAAAAAAAAAAAAAAAAAAAACCTTCCCATTTCACCCAACCATTCACTCCAAATGTTTGTCTAGTTCTGCCTTGGATCTTATTTAAGTTGTCGACCTCGACTACAACAGATGGAAGTTTGTTCTACAATCAACCACCTGTTGGCTTAAGACAAATTTCTGCACATGTATTCTACAACTGTCTTTCCTCAATTTGAATTTATGTCCCCTAAGATGAGTAATCTGAGCAAGAGGAAGAATCCCATCTACACCTTTCCTAAAACGAAGCCTCAAGACCTGTATGCAGTACTCAAGGTGTAGCCTAACCATTGCCTTATACAAGGAAATAATCGCTTCCTTATCCCTGCTAGTAGGTATAAGGTGGTATATAAATTGCATTCATGCATAACTTAATGGGTCGCTTGTGATATTTTCCAGGCAGTTTTATGCTCCCAATCTGTCCCTGTACTCTCAGTTAACTGAAACTATGTAGGTTGTTTCCAACCCTCTATTGAACCCTTCTTCATGCCAAATGGAGCACTTTGTGGTTCTCAGTAAATTAGCATAGAGTGCAGACATTCCAAGCATAGAGTGCAGACATTCCTAACCATTCCAAGGTACATGCAAGGAAAAAAAAAATTATTATGATTAAAAAAAAAATTTTTTTTGCATATACCTTGTTAAAGTTGAACTCTAAATGTAACTTGGTTTTCAAGATAGATTATTAGTAGTGGCATATGGTGCAAGAAAGCAAGCTTATAAAGCATCAGTAAAAAAATAAAAAAAACCTCTGACATCAACTGTCCACCCATCTCTTCCAATTTTTCTTGTTCTTCCTGGAATTTATTCAAATTACCCACTTCCACAGGTGACTCTGTAGCCAGGTGGGTAGAGTGGCAGTGCGTAGCACACGCTTCTTGATTAGACCGTGGTTCGAGCCCATGACCACCAAATACGGAGGATGCGGAAAGGTCAGGGAATGACCACCGCATATCCCCGGAGCAATATGGCCTTAGTTGCTAATGCTCCTAAAAAAACCAAACAACAACAACAACAACCCACTTCCACAACACCAGATGAAAGTTTTATTCTGCTGGCCGAAGTCAAACCTCTGCATGCAAATCTTGGCACCCTGAGTGATTGCCTGTCTTGTCTTCCCTTGCAGCTACCCCTTATAAGGTTAGCCATTTTCATGTGGAAAAAGCTACTTGAAAACATGAGGAACAAAATAAAATGACTATCAGGTTATGAAACCATATAACAGAGCAATAGAAAAGCTTTTACAACTTCTAGTAAAAATAACACTCACCAGTTCTCTTTCTAGTCATCTTTCCTTTTTTTATTATTATTATTAGCCATATGGTGCAAGAAAGCCTGAGGCTTATGCTGCACCAGCCAAAAAAAATTTGAGGAGAGAGAGAGAGATCTTTCATGATCAGCTGAATATAACATAAGCAAAATATTTCTTTATTATAGCTATGTATGCAATGAATTTATTTAGTTTCGAATTACAATCGGTAATCATCATAACAATGCTTATTTCTGTTGTTTAAATTAATTTAGCCGAAGTTCGTGCCACTGAGCAGTCAAAGGGAGGAATGAAGTATGAACTTGTCTTGGCTGATCCTGCCATGGAAACACCACCAAAGCAACCAGATTCACCACCAAAATCTATCTCAGTTGAAGATATTGAGAACAAGTTGAAAGCTGCCGAAGAAAGACGTCAGGTACTGGATTTTTCAAAATTGTTTCATTCATTTTTTTTTTATGTTCTCAATTACCAGGAAATCTTTATAACTAGGGCAGGAAAAAAAGTCTCTTTCAATATAATTTTTCCAGAAAACTTGAATAACGTCTCAAAAAGAATTATTTATTATTCAATTATTTTATGGGAATTAGATGTAAATTAGTGAAATCAGTATTATAAATACCATTTACTTTGTGTTGGTTGTTATTCATTGTATTAAAGGGGGGGACTCCCCCCCTTTTTTTTTTAATAAGGAAGACCAGTTATCTGGTCTTCCTCAACTAAAAAAAAAGAACTCCTGCAAGTCAAAATTTTAAATAACTAGTGCATAACATTATGAAGTGTCAGGGAAAGTACTATAAATTAAAATATACATACCGTATATGTATTTTTTTAATACAGGAATTTCCCAACTTATGAAAGGGATTTTTCCAAAAGTCCCTTCATAAGTTGATTGTTCAAAATCCATAACACATTTTTCTGTAGAATGGTGGTTAGTTTCTAAAACTAGCTCACAAAAACCTGTTTAACTTATAATGTAATTTAACTACTCTTCATTTCTAATGAAAAACATCATAAACAGTGTTGCAACATAGTTTCAATAATTAGTAATTAAAGATGCTTGTGTAATTTTTTTTTTCTGCAAATGGTGGTACATGAGGTATAAAAATGTTCCTGTCACAGTTCATTTTGATGTGGCAATAATTAATCAGTGGTGTGGGGAAGTAAAGTTATGGGACCATCCACTGCTAATGACAAGCAAGATTGACATTCTTGTTGTTAATTAGCAATGGAAGAGTTTCTCAGGCCTGTGGTTCTTAAGTGAAGTACTGAGCTGACATAGCAAATTAGGATTGTATAAGAGAATAATGTACTGAAACAGTTCCCCCCCCCCATACTAAATACTTGGACTTTTACTGTGCATATAGCAATATCTTTAGTTTGGGACCTACCGAAGTTGGGAGGCTCTTGACAGTCACCTTTTGTGACTATCATAAATCTGCCTCTGCATATGAAATGATAAAATATGTAGGTCCAGTGATTTCACAGGAAGTGTCATTTTCTCTCCATTATTTTAATTTGGCCATGATATGTGATTTCATGGTATCCAACTCATCAAAAAGGCCATCGGCATTTATACACTCAACAAAATATTTAAGAATAGTGGTGGCTAGCTATAAAGTGCTGTTGAGCTATGGCACTGCCACAATAACACCAAAGAAGTAAAAGCAAATACTTTTTGTATTTATAATAACTAATAGTATAAATCATTAAATGTTGCATAATGCAGTGATGTTCAGAAGTCATCTAAAAGTGTAGTGTCACTCTAAAACTGGCTCTCACGGTCTGGATACAGCAAATAACCCCCCCACCCCCTCTCTCTCTCTCTCTCAGGGTAACTCAGAAATTTTTTTTGGCTGGTGCAGCATAAGCCTCAGGCTTCCTTGCACCATATGGCTATTAAAAATAATAATAATGTGCATAGTCATGCTTTGGAACGTTTTGTTACATTCATTCAAAGGATGACAATGGATAAGATAATTTATGAAATTAACTAAAAAAAAATCCTTTACTTGATAAACTTGAAATTAAATGATTAGGTAGACTATACCTGATTTAAATATTATGGAAAAACAATGTTCTAATGAAAGAATTTTTTGGCACTATCAGTTGAAATCACCAGCAACCACTACTATTTAAATATATTTGCAATGATTCCTGAAGTTTCTCCTCTGTTTTAACCTAATAGCCTATGGAGGTGGTGAACTTTTAAAATAGGACTCCTGTCTACTCCTAAGTTGTGCCACTGACCATGTAGATTATGATAAAACAAAAAAAGCAACTTCTTTATTCATCTGTCAGACAGAAGCAGAAATTATAAACTCTGTTCCCCCCTCCTCATTTGGTGGTATGGTAGTTTCATCACTGCTGTGAGATCCAGTGTATATTTGGGGAAACACAATGGGGTAAAGTGTGTTTAGTGTCAAACGGCACCTCCATCTTCGCGTTGCTTTCATTGTAGGTGTACCAGTTCGCTGGGAAGGCCAGAGATTTAAAAGTGTATGGATTTTGTATATGTGTAGTGTTGTGTATATCATTCATCTGGCCATTTAGCCATTGGACCCCTGCTGAGCCCAATGTTGCTCCCACTTGACCCCATGGAGGCAGACGCAAGAAATTTTTTACTCTGGCAGGCTCTGCCACCTAGTTTCCTGAGATTTTAGTGGCCAGGGCCTATGTTAAAGAAAAAAAAAAAAAAGGGGAGATAATGCTAGAGTTGGAAAGACCAAATATGGCGAGTGCAGTTGAACTTTGTCATAATTAAATTTGGAAGTTTAGGGCATACGCTAATGTACAGACAGTAGGGGGAGAGAGAGACTGAAGACTGGGGGAAAAAAAAAGAAAAATGGGAACGATAGAGAAGACGATAGACCAGGTAGCCAGTGAGGTATGCCCATGCCCCACCAGAAGAGGGGTGGCGAGGAAACAGGAGGGCTGTACCTCCCCCCCACACGCTGGGAACTTGGAGTAAAAGGGGACTGTGCAAGGGCGTCAGCCCAGATTGCCAATGAGGCATATGTGCAACGCGGAGCTCCTTTGCCAGGCCAGTAGTCATTCCTGGGACCACATCCCATCCTTGACATCTACATGTCAAATCCTAATGGTGTCATTCCTGGGACAGCTAAGTCCCATCCAAGAGGTGTAGTTGTACCAGTTGTGTGTCAGACATGGTTGGTTTGGAGCATAGTCCACATTCCAGACAGTGGAACTGATGAATCCGGGCAATTGAGGTTTGGTAGGGGAATTGAGTTTGAGGTTTGTTCATGGGAGGAATCCCATCCGGTGAAATAGTATTGAGTCAGGTTGTCTGTGATGTTTAGTCGTCCATCCAGTTGAGGTTTGGGTAGGGAAATTCAGGTGGGATTTTGTCCATAGGAGGAATCCTGTCCAGGGAATTTATTTTCAAGCCAGGTCAAGCCATTTGTCAATCATATTTGGTCCTGCATCTAGTGGGAGTTCTATTGTATGGAGTGAGTCCAATTGGAAGAGTTCAGTGGAGTCCACTTAGGTCACTGGGTCTAAACCAATTGGCCCTGTGAAATATTGTCCATCGAGCCACCCTGTTACATGTACAGGACTCGAGTTCTGTATGACTTCCTATATTTTTCCATTGAGTATAGCTGTGACAAATGGATTTGATATAATTTACTTTACTGGTACTGTGTATCTGACAAATTAATTACTGTTCATGTCATTTTGTATTGAAACAGGTTATTCAGATTTTGGTGACAAGTGTATATTTAGTAGGTTCTCTAATCGGTTTCCATTGGTTAAGGTAATAAATGGTTTTTTGAATCTGTTTTTGTTAGCATTAGCTTATCTTTTTTTATTTTTCATTTGTTGAATATTTTAACTTTAATGAATGAAAAATTCCCTCTCTCTGTCACACACACACTAGGTTAGTAATGTCAAGATAGTTGATTTATTTAATTTTTGTTTCAGAGTCTGGAAAGTCAGAAACTAAACCAGTGGACTGAGAAACGTGCTAAGCAACAAGAAGTCACTCAGAAAAAACAGGAATACAACAATAACTTCATTCAGTCAACCAAAGAAAACCTTGAACAAAAAATGGGAACAATCAAAGAGAACAGGGAGGCCTATTTGAAGGCAATTCAGGAAAAGCTCAAAGAACATGTGAGTGTTTCTTATTACCCATAGAATATACATTATGTGAATGAATTTAATTTTTTACTAGGTACAATTCATTGTAACTGTTTAAGGCAGTTTCTGCCTTAAGCAGTTACATATATCAGCATCGCATTTCATAATGGACCGTGCATTAAATTTTCCTCTGAATAATGATTTTGTGTTAATGAACTTTGTTATGGTTATTTATAGATGAGAAACTAAGTGCTCGACTATTCAAATATTTATTTGAATAGTTGGCACTTAAATATTTAAATTTTTGAACAAATTTAAATATTGTTTAAACTTAAATGCATGTAACAGAAGTAGTAATTTCTGCATTGTTTTACTTTGATATTGACTCTAAGATCAATAATAAATAAAATGACAAAATGCATATACTCACAAAAAATAAAAATACTTTATTCAAAGTACCGTTTTGAAAGCATAATTTATGAAAAATACCGTACATTTAGAAATATGGTGGGTAAGAGAACTTGTCAAATTCATGTCAGTTTTGAGTTCTTATACTAAGTTTTCTTCCCCCCTGCACATTAATATGCAAATTAACTTAGTTCAATCGAAAATATGTTTCAGGGTTGCATTAAGCTGAATTTATTTATTAATTTTGACTTTTTTTTACTGATTGATTGAGCTACTCACAGGGATGTTTCTAGAATGAAATTAATTAGGAAAACAAGAGTGCCTCTCATTAACTTGTCCCATATATATATATATTTTTTTTTTTTTTTTTTTTTTCAAAAAAAAAACCTGCAATATCCAAATTCACTGTCAATCATCCAATTTTTTTTTTCTGTGAAAGTATTGGTACATTGTACCATTTGAGTATTGCTGCATCTAAAAAATAATTAAATGCATAAAACCCTATAAAAATCATTCAAAAATTGTGAATATGCAGTGGGAAGATATATAGTACTAAACGATTTTGTTGTATATTTTAACCCCCTCCCCTTTTTTTTTATTAAAGAAAATTGTTATCTTATTTATATTATGGCTACACAATCTTACTGATAATTTTCCAATAAAGTTTTTCATTCATTGTAAACAAATACATGTTAAGTGTAAGTGGGCACTGTACTGAAATTTTTGTCAAACTGTTCCACTCAGACGAGACTTACAAAATATTAATAATAAGGGAAGTTAGCCTGGACCTAGAAATGTTTTCATTATAGTGATTTTGTTAAAATGGATTCATTGTAAATGGGATTTTACTGAAATTCTAAATTAAAAAAAAGTGTGTGTGTGTGCACACGCACACCAAGCCCATACTCACCAGATGTGAGCACCTGGAATGGCCACCTTTCCCATATTAGAAAAAAGCACAAGAGATGATAAATTACTGGGCCACTTACTGAGTTAGGGACATCCAATTTACCAAATACAATGTACAAATCTCTAACATAAACAGTGTAATGTTTAACAAATGAGCAATTGTTGAATGTTTTTTTTTTCTCAGTTCAGTTATAAAAGGATAGTTTTCTGTATTCATGCCGAATAGAAAGAAATTATGAAATGCTCTCTGGGTAGTTTTAATCTTCATGCTGTTCTAAAATACACCAGATATGATTAGTTGGGCTGTTATTCTTTATATTTCTTCAACCAGTAAGATTTGGACAATATAAAATACTACTGTCCATAGTTCAGCATCCATACTAAGAGTCAGTCCTACCATACGTTTATTGAAAGTTGATCTCCTTGTAAGATACGGACCACAGCAGAATATAAAAACAGAAAACTGACAGTTCAACCGCTAGACTGACCTGTGGATTACTACTAAGAACTTAGCTTGATTTATTACCATGGTGACGATGATGGTTGTTTGTTTATGCTGAATCCAGTGGTGTCATTTGTATTTCTCTAGTGTCAATATTTTGGTGGCAACTGAAGGCTTTTTTGTGATATTAATATATATTACTTACCAATTACATACCAATGCTGTGATAATGTCTTTGGTGGCACCAAGTTTTGTAATGCACATGAAGCCTATTTGGAAATGCCATGGGTGATAAAGTTCTGGGCATTTCACTTCTGCTGTGATAGTTGCAGGTCAACATTAGAGGGATGATTTCATGGTAGTCAAAAGTGTAGGCCCTTTGCTATACCTTGAACATAGAGATCCACAAACCATCATAATGACTGCTACTTTGTATGGTGGATAAGTCTGCAGATTGAAAAACCATAGCATATCCAAACATGCCATCTTCTATTTCTCTGGCATCCCAGAATGCAAATCTATCAGTTTCAAGAGTCTTCCGAATTCTATGATGAATCTGGTGAACAGGATAACTGGGATTATATCTTTGAAACTCTGTTCAAGTAAAGTGCCACATTTCTGTAATCAGCAAGTATTGAATGACTTTGTGAGGGACTTGGGTTTAACCATATCCAACGCAGAGGTCTTGACACCTAATTTAAGAATGAAATCTACTGGATGCCTGGTGCAAGACTTCCCCTTACAGAATCCCTGTGCTATTGCTTTGATTGGTCTTTACAAAAAATTGGTTACAGTACAGATGACTGGTTCTTTTCATTGACAGTTCAAGAAAAAGTTTGAAGGCTATGTTGCTTCATAGACATCCATTGATTCTGTTCATATTAAAGAAAACTGTGGAAATGTTAAGGATGTGTTAGAGAAGTATGACAAGCATAAACAGGATGGCTATGGAGACTTCAAGATGCTGGGGGTTCCTTCTCAATTTGCACAGCAGTTTCACTGTTTATTTGCCTTCTCTGCTTCTGGAACAGTAGATCAGCACTACCATAAAAGAGAACTGTCTGCTACAATTGAAGTGCAGCTTGGCACACGCATGCACACACACACACAGTGCAGTAGACATTCCTTTGGTTCCAAGAAAAAGTCTTGTTTCCATCGCTCCATATCAAGCTGGGATTGATAAAACAAGTTGTTTGCACTGGCACCTCAAGACCTTCAAGCATATACAACTTGTTTCCAAAATTGTCTGATGCAGAAGTGAAACGTGGTATAGTTATTGGCTCACAAGTAAAGCAGACATTGGCTTCTCAAGAACTGGAAGACAAAATGACTGATGCTGAGCAAAACCAAAAACATTTGGCCTTGAAGTGAATGCCTTTCTTGGTAACCATTAAGAGTGAAAACTACAAAGAACAAGCTGATTTGTAGATTATGGGAAAATGGGATGTAGAATGAGAGTCAGGCTCCCTTACTTGCACTCTCACCTGGATTTTTTTCAGACCAAGTCTGGATGTTATTGGAGAGCATGGGGAAAGATTCCACCTGATCATACAGGAATGATTATGCTGAACAGGAAAGACAACCATTTGCATGTACATTTTAAGGATTTTTTCTTTTTGATTAACTGTAGGGGGTTTCTACTTTTAATTTGCAATATTTTTAGCTTATTGTTTGCTTGTAGCAAAGATCAATACATGATTCTGTATAAAAGTTAACCATTGTTAATAAATCTAATATAGTATTATTGCATATTTACTTTCTTTCATTGATGCTATGTGAAAACTAAGGTTGTATTTAGAAATGGCTTACCTAAATTCATAAAGAAGGAAAGAAATGGCTTACCTAAATTCATAAAGAAGGAAAGAAATGCAAATAAACAGCCTTTTTGAAAACTTGTTGCATAGTGTAATTATTTAGGCAAAAAGAGTTTCTGTACAAATGTTTTATAGTTACACATATTAATAAGCATAACTGTTGAATGATTGTAACTGATTTCTTTTAATTTTTGCTTAGAATTTTGGGATAGTGTGATGCTTCATTTATCTTGGTCCTTTCAGCCTCCCATAAGCATTTTTCACTACGAATTCCACTTATCTTCAAACCAAAACATGCATTAAATGAGAATCAGAAGAGCAAAGATTCATATCTATGAAGTATGGAATTCATTAACAGTTGTTTAGAGATAATGGCTAGCTGAATAAGGAAGAACATTAAAGGCTGATACCAAAAACTGATAACTGTGGGATCTATAGCTGATAGAAAGTGTAGTGGAAGACCATATATCTCTGTATCAGATGAGAACACTACACTTTATGATAAAAGATCCTTTATCATAAAGCGCTAAGAAATCTTTAGTATGCCCATGAAACTGAGCTAACTTACCATGTAGTAGAGAAAATATTTAAAATAGAGCTAAAGTGGAACCATATCATGAGCGTGAATTTTATCTAAATTGATCGAAGAAGTTTGGATGGCTGGAGGACTGGCAAAATAATATTATTTGATTAGTTGAAGTCATATTTCATGTTGGTGACTTTGTTAACAGTCATTACTGGGAACCACATGTTTTTAGCCCATATGTTTTAAAGATGCAATGAATTCAGAAAGATACCTATGCTTAAAAAATTTCCTGAAATCAAAGTTTGCCTACATATGCAGAAAGTGATCTTTATGCATGATGGCACTTCAACATACTTAAGTATTTCTGTGTGCAAAACTAGCTTGGCATTAATTTCCCTAACATGAATTGGCAGGTATGGGCCAACAGTGGCCTGTAAGGAAGTCACTTTTCTTTCAAAGCTGGGCCAAAGAAAAAAAATTTACCAAATAAAGTCCATTCTTAGTTTATCAAGAATTGTTGATGAACTGGAAGAAATTATCAGGTATCCCATGGACTTTCATGTTTAGTGGAAGATGTAGCAATCAGATTAAGAAAGGTTGTTGGCAATGCTCTTGTTAATGTTGAGATTGAATGTCTGAAGTAAATGGTATAAAATTGTCCAGCAAACTTTGCTTGACCAAATTTATGTCACAAAGTATGCTGAAAACCTTTATAAAGATAATTTTAACTTTGTTTAATGTTTTTTTTTTTTTTTGATTCTGCTGTTTATTAATGAGAATATTCATATGACTAACTAACAGGAATCTTAATTTTCTTTAAAAAAATTACGTATTTAATATAAATGCTTTCTTTATGTAGGAACGCCATATTGAGGAAGTGCGCCTGAACAAGACCCAGCCTGAAGAAATTGTCACCGCATCTTCTGGTTAGAGGATCAGTTTATGTTCTTCCTCACTGTCAGTCTGACTCTACTTCCTATGACTACCAGTGGCCATGCTTTATTATCCCTGGACATATAGTTATCTAGTCTAGCAGATTTTTTTCTAAATTTTTTCCCCACTGCCTGCCCACAAAACATAGGGCTTATGGCTTCCTCCATCTTTGTTCAGAAATGCATATCTGCTAAAATTTTCTATATGGGACCCCCTTTTCTTATTTAATCTTTATTTGTTAGGTGGTCTAGTATAGACAGTGGCTTACAGCATATTGAGTCTTGTGGACTTATGAAGTCAGTCTGAAAAGTGCCCGTATTTTATCATTTCCAAGGACCAGTTATCTATATATATCTTTTTTAAAAGTGCTGCATTCAGCCTTAATCTGTGCTTGTTGTGGTGTGTCACCGTGAATGGAGCACTTTTTGTGATATTAGTTTGTTTTTGTAAGTCATGCTCAGAAGGCATTAACTACGTATTTTTCTACTCCACTTCATTTGCAAAGGAAGCATTGGATAAATTAGGCTAAATCTGTAGTTTCTGCTTATGTACCAGTAATCTAATGTGAATATTGATGTGTTGTTTGGTATAAGCTGCTCAGTGGCAATGAAAGATATTTCTATTTCACATTCACAACTGCAGATGTTCCAGCTCAGCTTATGTGTAGTTAGTGTTTGTCACCTCTTGTACTTTCTCCAGAGTGCTAATAAACTGTCAGGTGGCACATTTTGTTTTGTTTTTTCATTTGTGTAATACATGCAAATTTTAAGAGTTAACAATAACTGTAGCCAGAGTTTTACCTTACTTACACATTACATTACTTTTATATTACTTATAAAATTAAGAAAATCTTTTGAGTCAAAAAAAAAAAAAAAAAAAAAAAAAAACAACAACAAAAAAACAGATATACCTAGGAATTTCGCATTTCTACCCCTTTTTTGTGATGGTATGTTACATTAATGACTAGCATCACAAATAGAAATATAAACAAAAGATATTCATTAATAGTTCAGGCAAAGCTAAGTAATATTTGACAGGTGCTCTCAAAATATTCCAAAATGAGCATTTGCAACTTTTATACAACTGTTTTGGTAAACACGACAATTTTGGCTGAAATGTTATCAGAAGCTTCCAATTTTCAGTTTATCATTTTAAATGGAAAACAAAATGAAAAGTTCACCGGGCACAAACTAATATTTAGTTGAACCGCCTCTGGCCCTGATGACAGCAGCACACCGTGCTGCTGTCATCAGGGCCAGAGGCATTGACAAGATCAATTTCTGAAGGTAATCAACTGATAGTTTGTGGTTCCAAACACAAATTACGGCTTCCTGAAGTTCATGAAGGGTCTTTGGTTTCTTTCTGGCAACTGCAGATTCCACACGATGCCAACAGTTCTCTATAGGATTCAGATCCTGGCTGTTTCCTGGCCAGCCAACAGTTGTAATGGACTGTTCTTCCAACCATTTTTTTCACTTGTAACAAATGTAAACACATTGCTGTCAAACTTCTAATGCAGAAATGAAACTAAAGTAACTACAGAAGTGCCTACTTACACTTATTATTTATTATTATTATTAGCCATATGGTGCAAGCATCTTTTTGCCCAATGACAAGGAGCAGAGTTGTCCTGAAAGATGCAGTTACTTGGCAGGTTGAAATGGTCTCTAATGGTTGGCAGCAATTTGACTTTTAATATAGCCATGTATTTATGCATAATAATTGGCATTTACAGAACCTTTTATAAACTGCAGGTGACCTACTCCGCAATACGAAATGCGCCCCCCCATATCATTTGGCTGGTAGGGAATTTCACTGTAGACACCATACAGTCTGGATGGTATTCTTCACCACGTCTATGGAAAATTGTTTGTCTCCCATCAGAGCCATGCAGGTTGAATTTCTTCTCATCAGAGAAAATAACTGACTTCCACTGCTCGGGAGTCCACTTGACATGCTCCTTACACCAAATTAATTGGGCCTTTTTCATTTTTTGTGCGAAGAGGCACTTCTTCGGATGATGGGCTACAAGTCCAATTTTGAATCGGCATCTTCAGACTGTTACTGCACCTGCTACCTGTCTTGTATGTTCTTCCCATTCTCTTTTCAGCTCAGACGAAGAAGCTTTATGGTTTTTAAGGCATAAGCACTTCGAAACGTGGTCCTGTTTTGGTGTAGAGACTCGTTTGCGTCCGGTTCCTTTTTTCCTATTAGGAGAACCAGTATTCTTGAGATTGGAAAGAAATCTACTCACTGTTGACTGATTACAAGACACTCTAAATCGCACATCTCTACATTACAAGACACTATGAGCAATATGACAGGAAGAACATCCTTCCTCATGTAAAGCATCAATAGCACTCTTTCTTCGTGGCGTCAACTGCACATAACTCGCCATCCTGACACAAGCAAGGAATGACTGCAACTCTTGCAGAGCGTGCTTATATAGCTGAAAGTAACAGCCGATGCAATATTACATCATCGCATACGCGTGTCAATCTTATCGGATGCAATCTGTAAGAAATATTGTCATATACTTACGTTATTCTGATTGTCAGTTATTCAAGTCAAGATTGTCAAGTTATTCTGATCGTTATTCTGATGACAATCAGAATAACATAAGTATATGGCACAAAATAAATTGATGACACAAAATGGATAAAGTTATTACGAAATGATATTAAATGACATAAAATACCACGATCATGTTGCATTAATTTATAGGGTTATTTTTTACGTATAGAGTTACTTTGCACATAAATCTGCATAATAATTGTACTTAAACGATTAATTCTTGTTTAACAATAAATAAATATTCTGGGGGTTTGCCTAAATCCCTTTTTCAATGACAAAAACTGTCTACTTCAAAAGAAATAAAGTCTAAGTAATGTAATATAGGTATGTTCTCATTTTACAAGTAAATTTAGGATTAAACAACATACAAAATATGAAAAATGAAGTGCAATAGTACATGAAGGTATATGATGAATTTGCTAATTTAGTATAAGTGGACAGGTAACTGTTCTAAGTTTAAAGATAATAAATAAATCAGTGACTGCTTTGTTTTGCCTTAGCTTTGGAAATGTCACCCATTCATCTATATTAATTTGTAGTTTTTTTTTATCATTTGGTTTTAAATTTGCTTGTAATAAATTAATGTAATGCCCATTAAAATTATCCTAAAGTTAACTTTATAGCTCTTTTTAAGCTAAAAATGTTTTATCACTGAAGAAAAGATTGAAGCAGACCTCAGAACATCTTATATGGAAATTAATTTCCATCCTTTGCATAAAAAATAACTTTATATAAAATAAATTTGATATGCTGTACTGAAGAGTACAGCAGATCAAATTTATTTTATATAAAGTTATTTTACTTTATTTTACTGTACTGAAGAGTACAGCAGATCAAAGTACCTTTCAAGGAAATTCTAAAGGGCAGGTTAATAGCAATAAAATTTAAGTTCAGTGATTGTGGACAGAGCCATGACAAAAAAATGCCCACTCCCCAACTGGGTTAAATTTACATCTTGCCTCTAAGCTTAAGCGGTGTTTTTTTTTTTTTTTTTTTTTTTTAAAGCAGTGCAGCAAATCATTTGTAGCAGTGACACTTACTGCATGCTCCAGCTTGATTTCTAATTTCTTGTAACAATGAAACACTAAAGTTTGCTACTATACAAAGTAAAATTCCCCTTAAAGATTGTATGTGGTGCTCATTTATTTGAAATTTATTTTTAGGAAAGTAAGCAGAAGAGTAAAAAAAATTACTATTACCTTAAAATCATTAATTTTTTGGAAAAAACTAACTTCTGTAACTGAATATGACTGACAATTTATTTTTAAAGTATTCATAATATTAATGACCAAAAAAGAATTAATTTGAAAACACTGATAAGTTAGTACAGCATAGTAAGAATATGAATGGTCATATGTGAAAATTAAAATTTGCAGCTTGGAAACCATCACTTAAATTAAAAAAAAAAAAAAAAAAAACCGCCAGTAGAACACTGATTATCTGAATTTCCAATTAACTGAAAATCACTGCAATGAAGGAATGTGGGCTTGGTCTTAGTCTGTGTGGTCCTTATTCCAGTCTGTTCCCAGCTGTCACTTGTCACATGTCAATTTTTTTTTTTTTTTTCCAAACCCATTCTAATTCTTATGGATGTTAAAAAATCTACCATGTCAAGTACACAAAAATGTGTTCTGATATTGGCAGACAAAGTGGAAATAATTAATTCGTTAAAAAAAGGGGAATCGGGGAAGAAAATTGCCGAAAGATATGGTGTCGGGCAACCACAATTTCTGACATAAAAAGCAGTATACAAATGGTTTATGCAAAAAATATCAGATTCACAGCCAATTTCAGGACCCATTTTATGTGAGAAAGCATTAATGTTTAATAAAGAGTTAGGAGGCAACAGAAACTTTAAAGCCAGCTGTGGATGGTTATGCAATTTTAAATCTTGACACGGAATATGAGAACTTGAAGTACATGGTGAGAAATTGTCTGGTAAAAAGGAAAATGCTGAACGGTTCATTACTGAAATGCCTCGTTTATTGAAATTGAGAAATATGATCTCGATTTTATTTAGTATTGACAAAACAGGTTTAAACTGTAAAGCACTGCCTCAAAAAAAAAGAACTTTTATTTACAAAATCTACTGCTTGTGGCTATAAAATGGGTAATGATCGAGCGACAGTGATGGTTTGTGCTAATTCAAGTAGCAAAAACACTGCTTCTAACTGGCAAGTCAAAATGTCCAAGAGCTCTAAAGAATGGGAAAAATTTATCTGTGGCTTATATAAATGAGACCAAGGCATGCATGACAGCTAATTTATTTGTGGCACAAAAAATACCAAAAAAAATTGAAGTTTGGGAAGATATTGCTCATTGTAGACTATGTGCCATCCTGCACTTGCAGTGAACTTTTGAAGCATGAAGGCAAAGTTTAAAGTCATATTCCTCCCTACGAATCAGGGGATTATTCAAACTCTTAAAAAGCTATATAGGAAACAACTCTTCAAGGACTGTTTCCTGTACAGCTCTATTACCATACAATGGTGATGACAGTGATACGTTGAGTTTTTATAAAAGTCTTGATTTGAAAGAGTGTGGTGTGCTTTACATGGTTGCTGATTCATGGAGCTCTATTAAAGCTGAAATATTGTACAAAGCCTTCGGGGGGGGGGGGGGAGCTGTTTGAGAAGCTGTTGAAGTTTCTAAAGAAACAAATGGAACCGAACTTCTTGAATTATTAACAACTTAAATAGAAATCATGACTCAGACCAGAGCAGCAAAGCAAAAAGCTCAAACTAATGGAAGTGCTGTGGCTCAGGGGAGAACTGAGCGGGGGCAGTTGTCCTCTGAATCACAGTCTATTGAAATGCACTGCTTGTTTGATGTTTGTGGATCAATCAGGAATGGGACATGATATTGCCAAGAGGGATGTCTGTGTGTGTGTGTGTGTGCGCGATGTAAGGAGTGTGAGGAAATCAGGCACAAACTCAGCATTGTTCTGGGCTTATATGAGAGCTTGAAGGACAGGGTGGATGCCCTCGAAGGATTTAAATTGAGGGGCCCATCAAGCTCTCAGCTGTCCACATCAATGCCAGGGCTTGCACTTGAACATCAAATAACGCAGTGGCAAACCCCAAGGCAGAACGCGCTGGTCCCAAGGGCACTAGTTGTAGGTGACTCTATTGTCAGGGAAACGGAGAATATATTGTGCAAAAAGGATAGATGGAACAGGACCAGAGTATGTCTGCCAGGGGCAAAGGTTGATTACATTGTACAGCAGATATCATCTTTTAAGGGCACAAAGGGTGATATTGTTGTACACGTTGGCACTAACGATATTAAGAGTAGGAGACCGGCGGAATTATTTAACAAAGTACAAGTCAATGCTGGAAAAAAGTCGTGAATTAGGGTTAGCATTAGTAGAGGCATTTGATGCAAGGAAGCAAGCTTATGCAGCATCAGCCAAAAAAATAAAATAAAATAAAAAATAACCACTTCCACTTCACCCCTCTGTTCGTTCGGAATACCTGTCCAGCTGAGCCTTAAACTTATTTAGGCTATCAACTTCCACGACAAGGGATGGAAGTCTGTTCCACCAACCAACCACCTGCTGGCTAAAGGCAAATTTCCGCACGTCTATCCTACAACTGTCTTTCCTCAATTTGAATTTACGCCCTCTCAGGTGATTATTCTGAGCAAGAGGAAGAATCCTATCAGCATTGAGCATGCTCAAACCATTCAAGGCTTTATACACCTCTATCAGATCACCTCGCTGGTGCCTAGTCTCCAGACACTAATTTGCAAAACTTAAGCCTTTCTTCGTAAGAGCACCCCTTTGTTCCATTCACTAATCTTGTTGCCCTTCTCTGTACTCATTCCAGCAGCTCTACATCCTTCTTGAAATAAGGCCTCCAGGCATGTATACAGTACTCAAGGTGTGGCCTGACCATTTGCTTATACAAGGGAATAATCATCCCCTTATCCTTCCTAGGAAAATTCCTATATATCATTGATAATACACCATGAGCTACTCTTGCAGCCCGTCTGCACTGCTCAGAGAACTTCATATCTGCCTGCACAACCACCCCCAGGTCCTTTCATTCTCTACTACTGTCTGTGTAGTACCACAGAGTTGATATGTTGCTCTGGGGTTGCTGTTTCCCATATGTAGTACTTTACATTTGTCAATGTTAAACCTCATTTGCCACCTCTCAGCCAATCTGCTCAACCTTTCCAGATCCTGTTGCAGCAGCATAGTGTCAGTAGTGTCCTTCACAAACCTACCAACCTTTGTATCGTCTGCAAACTTGGACATTAAGCTTGATATACCATCATCAATATCATTTATAAATATAGAAAACAATAATGGACCCAATACTGAACCCTGAGGGACTCCACTAATAACATTAGTCCACGATAAGCAGTGTCCATTGATTACCACTCTCTGTCTTCTCCCCTTCAACCAGCCCCTTACCCATAGCAGCAATTTGCCTCCAATGCCACACTGCTCCAATTTGTGCAGCAGTCTTCCATGTGCAACAATAGCAAAAGCCTTTCTAAGATCCAAGTATATAATATCAAATTATTCCCTGCATCCAGTTTTTTGTGACTGCATCATAGTATCCAATCAAATTGGTCAGGCAAGACTTCCCCTTAACAAAACCGTGCTGTGTCCGAGCTATAACTGAAGTCTTGTCTAGATGATCCTGCAGTGCCTCCATTAATTTTCCGGGAACAGAAGTTAAACTCACAGGGCTATAATTACTTGTCAGCCTTTGATCCTCCTTTGTGAATTGGGGTCACATTTGCACATCTCCAGTCTGTGGGTACCTCCCCTGAGTCCAAGGAAGCTCTCATAATTATGGCTAAAGGTTTGCTTACTTGCTTTGCTGCTTCCTTTAATATAACTGGATAGATCCCATCCACCCCAAGTGCCTTTCTTGTGTTTATCTTCAACAATTTCTCCCCCACTTTACTCTCAGTTATTACAAAATTCTCTAGCTTACTGCCAGAGTTGAATATACCTCTGGCATTCCCCTCGCTGAATAACTCCTCATGTGTGAATGTCGATGTAAAATATTCATTTAGTTTGTTAGCTACCTGAGCAGGATCATCAACAGTTGACCCATCGATATCAAGTGGACCAATCTGATTCATCCCCTTCCTTTTAGAGTTTACATAAGTAAAGAACTCTTTGCTGTTTTTCTTTGCATCCCTTGCCAAAGATTTCTCATAATCTGCCTAACCTCCTTTATAACTTGGTTACAGATCAACTTGTATCTATCATAGGCTTCTGTGTCACGTGTTAATTTGTATGTATCCCATGCATTTTTCTTCTCTGCCATATGTCTCATTAGTTCATCTGACATCCATTTAGGGCTAAACCTTGAACAATATTTCTTAGTTGGTATGTAAAGCCTAGTAGCTGCCAAGATAAGTTCTTTGAATGCTTCCCATTTTGAATTTGCTGTTGGTAACATCATCAGTTGGTCCCACTGTATAGAATTTAAATACTGTCTCAGTCCATTGTAGTCGCCTTTATGAAAGCAATAACCCTTCCCCTTTACCCCTAATGGTAGTTACCTCTTTGAGTAAATCCCACTTCAGCACACTGTGATCACTGCCACCTAGTGGTCCATTTATCTGCAGATTCTTAATGTATGAAGAATCACTACTGATAATCAAATCAAGAGTATTACTCCTTCTAGTTGCCTCCCGAACATGCTGATGTAGCAAAAATCATCCAATAAATCCACAAAAGCCTTGCTAGTGTGTGAGTGACCAGCCCCCAAATTCCAGTCAATATCTGGGAAATTAAAATCCCCCATTATAAGACTCTGATTTACTGGCCCACTCTATTTCCCTGTACAGTTTCTTATTATACTCATCAGAGTCATTAGGCCTATAGCAGTGTTTCTCAAAGGGTGTGCCGCGTCACATTAGTGTGCTGCAAAATTTTCCAAGTGTGCTGCGAATTTAGAAATTTCTTCTTCTATGACTACGTAGGTGTGCCGCGAAATTTTTCTTCTTTGGAAAATGTGCCACGAGAGTAAAAAGATTGAGAAACACTGGCCTATAGCACACTCCTACTCTCAATTTTGATCTCCCAATGCTTATGTCACACCAAACTGACTCGACACTGCACTGTCCAGTGATGTCGACTGGCTTCACCTCCTTGGATTTTATGTATTTCTTAACTAATAGCATAACCCCTCCTCCCTTTCTGTAGATATTGTACTCCCCAAATTCCAGTTCTGCATTCCTTATATCTGTGTGACACCACGTCTCTGAAATCCCAACAATATCTGCCTTTGATGTTTTGAGCAATACATCAAATTTATTTACTAAACTCCTAGCATTGGTGTACACACAACCCAGGCTGCTGCTCATTCCAATAGAAGCAGTGCAAGAATCACTTTCACCTCTGCCAGTGGCTACTGTTAATTTATTAGTCCTTGTATTCCTCCGATCTAGCAGTTTTCCGACCCACCTAACACTGCCTCGATAGCATCAGCAAACATTCTTGCAAGAATGTTAGCATCAGCAAACATTCTTGCACCCTTTCTATTTAAGTGTATCCCATCCCTATAGAAGCAGTCTCTTCTGTTAACAAGTACAGACCAGGCTGAAAAAAATTCTACCTCTTGAGTCTTGCACAATCTTTCCAGGGCCGAATTGATCTACAGGGCTCTCATTATAAATTGAATTTGAATTCAATTTGAAAGTTGAATTTGAAAGTGTCTGCAATTCTGCCCAGACATGATAGGAGGGAGTATATGATGACAGCCTTGTCGATCAATTTGGCCCTGGAGAGATTGTGCAAGGCTCAAGGGGTAGAATATTTCTCGGCCTGGTCTGTGCTTGTTAACAGGAGAGACTGCTTCTACAGGGATGGGATACACTTAAATAGAAAGGGTGCAAGAATATCTGCTGATGCTATTGAGGCAGATTTATGTGGGTCGGAAAACTGCTAGCTTGAGGGGATACATGGACTAATAGATTAACAGTAGCCGCTGGCAGAGGTAAAAGTGATTCTTCCACTACTTCTATTGAAATGCAATTGAGCAGCAGCCTGGAAAGCAAGGTATTGGGGATTTCCAGGACTGCTGGGAGTCATAGTGGAACAAGTAAATACACAGACTGTGTTAGGTTAACTAAGAGTAGAAACAGGTGCATGTAGACTTGCATGTACGCCAATGTTAGGAGTTATAGTTAATAAATTTAATTAGCTTGAAATGCTAGTCAAGGCATCAAAGGCAGATATTGTTGGGATATCAGAGACATGGTGTCACACAGACATAAGCAGTGCAGAATTGGAATTTGTGGAGTACATGTGTACAGACAGGACAGAAAGGGAGAAGGGGTTATGCTGTTCGTTAAGAAACACAAAATCTAAGGAAGTGCATCGAATTGATGTTGGTGGACAATGCAATGTTGAGTCTGTTTGGTGTTATAGGCCAAATGAATCTGACAAGTATAATGAGCAATTGTGCAGAGAAATAGTGTGCCAGTAAATCAGAGTGTCTTATAATGGGGGATTTTAATTTCCCAGAGATTGACTGGAATTTGTGGGTTAGTCACTCACTCACACACTAGCAAGGCTTTTGTGGATTTATTGAATGATTGTTTTCTACAGCAGCATGTTCAAGAGGCAACTAGAGGGAGTTATACTCTTGATCTGATTATCAGTAGTGATTCTTCATGCATCAAGAATTTGCAGATAAAGGAACCATTAGGTGGCAGTGATCACACTGTGCTGAAGTGGGATTTAATCAAAGAGGCAACTACCATCAAGGGTAAAGAGAAGGGTTTTTTCTTTCGCAAAGGTGACTACGATGGTCTGAGACAGTATTAAAATTCTATACGGTGGGACCAACTGATGATGTTACAAACAGCAAATTCAAAATGGGAAGCATTCAAAGAATTAATCTTGGAAGCTACTAGGCTTTTCATACCAACAAAGAAATATTGTTCAAGATTTAGGCCTAAATGGATGTCAGATGAACTAATTAGACAGCATGGGATACATATAAATTAACATGTGACACAGAAGCCTATGATAGATATAAGCTGGTCTGTAACCAAGTTACAAAGGAGGTTAGGCAGGCGAAGGCAGATTACGAGAAATCTTTGGCAAAGGATGCAAAGAAAAACAGCAAAGAGTTCTTTACTTACGTAAACTCTAGAAGGAAGGGGGTGAATAAGATTGGTCCACTTGATATCCGTGGTCCAACTGTTGATGATCCTGCTCATGTAGCTAACAAACTAAATGAATATTTTCCATCTACATTCACACATGAGGAGTTATTCAGGAAGGGGACTTCAACAATTTCTCCTCCACTTTACTCTCAGTTATTACAATAATATTGTAATAACTGAGTAAAGTGGAGGAGAAATTGTTGAAGATAAACATAAAAAAGGCACCTGGGGTGGATGGGATCTATCCAGTTATATTAGAGGAAGCGGCAAAGGAAGTAAGCAAACCTTTAGCCATAATTATGAGAGCTTCCCTGGACTCAGGGGAGCTACCCATGGACTGGAGTTGTGCAAATGTCACCCCAATCCACAAAGGGGGATCAAAGGGAGACACAGGTAATTACAGACCTGTTAGTTTAACTTCTGTTCCAGGGAAATTAATGGAGGCACTGGTTAAAGAAGCATTGCAGGATCATCTAGACAAGACTTCAGTTATAGCTCAGACACAGCATGGGTTTGTTAAGGGGAAGTGTTGTCTGAATAATTTGATTGGATACTGTGATGTAGTCACAAAGGAACTGGATACAAATAATAACTTTGATATCATATATTTGGATCTTAGAAAGGTCTTTGATACTGTTGCACATGGAAGACTGCTGCACAAATTGGAGCAGTGTGGCATTGGAGGCAATTTGCTGCTATGGACAAGGGGATGGTTGAGTGGGAGAAGACAGAGAGTGGTAATCAATGGACACTGCTCTTTGTGGGCTAATGTTATTAGTGGAGTCCCTCAGGGTTCAGTGTTGGGTCCATTGTTGTTTTCTGTATTTATAAATGATATTGATGATGGCATATCAGGCTTAATGTCCATGTTTGCACATGATACGAAGGTTGGCGGGGTTGTTATTGACACTAATGACAGTATGCTGCTGCAACAGGATCTAGAAATGTCGAGCAGATGGGCTGAGAGGTGCCAAATGAAGTTTAACATTGACAAATGTAAAGTGCTGCATATGGGAAGCAGTAATCCCAGAGTAATGCATCAACTCTGTGGTACCACACTGACAGTGGTAGAGAATGAAAAAGACCTGGGGGTAAGTGTGCAGGTAGATATGCACAATTACCCCCAGGTCATTGTGCAGGTAGATATGAAGTTTTCTGAGCAGTGCAGATGGGCTGCAAGAGTAGCTCATGGTGTCTTGTCAATGATATGCAGGAATTTTTCTAGCGGGGATAAGGAAGTGATTATCCCCTTGTATAAGGCAATGGTCAGGCAACACCTTGAGTACTGTATACAGGTCTGGAGGCTTCATTTTAAGAAGGATGTAGACTGTTGGAACAAGTACAGAGAAGGGCAACAAGATTAGTGAACAGAACAAATTGTTTCTCTTACGAAGAAAGGCTTAAGTTTTGCAAATTACAGTGTCTGGAGACTAAGCACCTGCGAGGTGATCTGATTGAGGTGTATTAAGCCTTGGATGTTTTGAACATGCTCAATGCTGATGGGATTCTTCCTCTTGCTCAGAATAATCGTCTGAGAGGGCATAAATTCAAATTGAGGAAAGATGGTTGTAGGATAGATGTGCAGAAGTTTGCCTTTAGCCAGCGGGTGGTTGATTGCTGGAACAAACTTCCATCTGTTGTTGTAGAAGTTGATAGCTTAAATAGTAAAGAGAAGCTAAATGACTTCGTGCTAACTGAAAGGAAAGTGGAGGAGAAATGGTTGAGGATGGACATAGAAGAGGAACCTGGGGCGGATGGAATCTATCCAATTATATTAAGGGAGGCACCAAAGAAGGTAAGCAAACCCTTAGCCATAATTATGAGAGTATTTGTGAATTCAAGGGAGGTCCCTACGGACTGGAAAAGTGCAAATATATCATCAATTCATAAAGGACGATCAAAAGGTGACATGAATAATTACACACCTTAGCTCAACGTCTGTTTCAGGGAAAATAATGGAATTACTGGTTAACAAAGTAATTGCAGGACCATTTGGATAGGAATGTAATAATACAGCAATCACAACATGGATTTCGTAGAAGGGTAGTCTTGTCTAATCAATCTGATAGGTTACTATGAGTCAGTGACCAGGGAACTGGATGCAAAAAATAATTTTGACATCATATACTTGGATTTCAGGAAGGCTTTTGATACTCTTGCACATAAAAGATTGCTATACAAACTGGAGCAATTTGGAATTAAAAGCAAGTTACTGCTATGGATAAAGGGATGATTATCAACGGGCACTGCTCTTCGTGCACTAATGTTATTAGTGGAGTTCAGTGTTGGGTCCATTGTTGTCATCAGTAGTAGTAGTGGCATGTGATGCAAGAAAGCAAGTGTATGAGCTTATGCAGCATCAGCCAAAAAAAAAAAAAAAAACACACCTTTCCCTCCAAATGCCTGTCCAGTTCCTCCTTAAATTTATTCAACCTATCAACTTCCACAAAGACAGAGGGAAGTTTGTTCTAGCAATTAACCACCCGCTGGCTAAAGGCAAATTTCCGGACATCTATTCTACATCTGTCTTTTCTTAATTTGAATTTATGCCCCCTTAGGTTCGTAATCTGAACAAGTGGAAGGATCCCATCAGAATTCAGCATGCTCAACCCATTCAAGGCCTTATACACCTCAATCAGATCACCGCGCAGGTGCCTAGACTCCAGCCACTGCAATTTGCAGAACTTAAGCCTCTCGGTAAGAGGATCCCTTCATTCCACTCACCAATCTTGTTGCCCTTCTCTGTACACGCTCAAGTAAATCTACATCCTTCCTAAAATGAGGCCTCCAGACCTGTATGCAGTACTCACGGCGTGGCCTGACCATTGCCTTATACAGAGGGACAATCACCTCCTTCTCCCTGCTAGCAAAATTCCTATATATCATTGACAAAACCCCATGACCTGCCCTGGCAGCCTGTCTGCATTGCTCAGAAAACTTCATATCTGACTGGCCAATTACTCCCACGTCTTTTTCATTTTCTACCACCTTAAGCGTAGTACCACACAGTTGGTACGTTTCTCTGGGGTTACTTCTACCCATATGCAGTACTTTGCATTTGTTAAGGTTAAACTTCAGTTGCCACTTCTTAGCCCATCTGCCCAAATTATCTAGATCCTGTTGCAGTAGCACACTGCCATTACTGTCATTAACAACCCTGCCAACCTTTGTATCATCTGCAAACTTCGACATTAAGCCTGATATACCTTCATCAATATCACTGATAAATATACAAAACAACAGTGGACCTAACACAGAACCCTGTGGGACTCCACTAATAACATAAGTCCACGAAGAGCAGTACCCATTGATTACCACCCTCTGTCTTCTCCCACTTAACCATCCTTTTATCCATTGTAGCAACTTACCCTTAATACCATTCTGCTCCAATTTGTACAATAGTCTTCCATGCGCAATAGTGTCAACAGCTTTCCTGAAATCCAAATATATGATATCAAAATTATTTTTGCATCCAGTTCCTTTGTAACCACATCATAATATCCTATCAAATTTGTCAGACAAGACTTTCCCTTAACAAACCCATGCTGTGTCTGAATTATTGCTGCAGTCTTGTCTAGATGATCCTGCAATGCATCTTTAACCAGTGACTCCATTATTTTACCCGGAACAGAAGTTAAACTAACTGGTCTGTAATTACTCGTGTCACCCTTCGATCTCCCTTTGTGAATTGGGGATACATTTGCACATCTCCAGTCCGTGGGAACCTCCCCTGAGTTCAAGGATGCTCTCATAATTATGGCTAAGGGTTTGCTTAGTTGCTTTGCCGCCTCCTTTAATATAACTGGATAGATCCCACCCACCCCAGGTGCTTTTCTTATGTTTAACTTCAACAATTTCTCCTCCACTTTGCTTTCAGTTATTACAAAATCATTAAGTATCCTGCTACAATTTGATAACCTTCTGCCATTTTCAAACCTTAATAATTCCTCATGTGTGAATGTAGATGCAAAATACTCATTCAGTTTGTTTGCTATCTGAGCAGGATCATCAACACTTGAACCATCGATGTCAAGTGGACCAATCAGATTCATCCCCTTCTTTTAGAGTTTATATAAGTAAAGAAATCCTTGCTGTTTTTCTTAGCATCTTTTGCCAAGGATTTCTCGTAATCTGCCTTCGCCTGCCTAACCTCCTTTGTGACCTGATTACAGACTAGCTTATATCTGCCATAGGCTTCTGAGTGGTTTGAAAATTTATATGCATCCCATGCATTTTTCTTCTCTGTTACGAGTCTCATTAGTTCATTAGATAACCATTTAGGCCTAAACCTTGAACAATATTTCTTAATAGGTATGAAACTATAGTAGCATCCGCGATTAATTCCTTGAATGCTTCCCACTTAGAATTTACTGTTGGTAACATCGTCAGTTGATCCCACTGTACAGAATTTAAAAACTGTCGGAGACCACTGTACTCACCTTTACGGAAGCAAAAACCCTTTCCTTTACCCCTGATGGTAACTAAATCTTTATGTAAATCCCACATCAGTACACTGTGAACACTGCCACCTAGTGGTTCATTTATCTGCAAATTCTTAATACACGAATGATCACTGCTGATAACCAGATCAAGAGTATTACTTTCTCTGGTTGCCTCTCGAACATGCTGCTGCAGAAAACAATCATCCAATAAATCCACAAAAGTCTGAATAGTATGTGAGTGACCAACCACAAGTTCCAGTCAATATCTGGGAAGTTAAAATCCCCCATTATAAGACATTCCGATTTACTAGCCCACTCTATTTCTCTGTACAATTGTTCATTGTACTCATTCGAGTCATTAGGCCTATAACACTCTCCTACTCTTATTTTTGCTTATGTCACATCTGTGTCAATATGTGACTATTGATAAATACTATCAATATTATTGATAGTATTTATCAATAATATTGATGAAGGTATATCATGCTTAATGTTTAAGTTTTCAGATGATACAAAGGTTGGCAGGGTTGTTAATGACAGTCATCAAGGTGAGCTACTGCAACAAGCTCTAGGAAAATTGGGTTGATGGGCTGAGAAATGGCAGTTGAAGTTTAACATTGAGAAATGCATGGGTAGCAGTAACTTATCAACCGTGTGATACTACACTCAGGGTAGTGGAGAATGAAAAAGACCTGGGAGTAAATGTGTGGTCAGACATGAAATTCTCTGAGCATTACAGACAAGCTGCAGGAGAGATTATGGGGTTTTGTCACTGATATACAGAAACTTTGCTAGAAGGGATAAGGAGGTGATTGTCCCCTTGCTTAGGCTGCAGCTTGAGTCTGGAGGCCTCACTTTAGAAAGGATGTAGATCTGTTGGAACAGGTCCAGAGAAATGACAAGATTGGTTTTAATTTATGTGCTAATATTGTCACTGATTTATGTGAAGGCTACATTCCGAGAAGGTGAAGGAAACAAAAGGGATGCTCTTACCTAGGAAGGCTTCAGACCTACAAACTGCATCGTCTTGAGACCAGGCACCTGTGTGGAGGTCTGATTGAGGTGTTTAAAGCCTTGAATGAATTAAGTAAGCTAAATGTCAATGGTATTCTTCTATTTGCTGACACCAAACACATGAGGCGGGGGTATAAATTCAAGCTGAGGAAGGATGGTTGCCTCCAGCCTGCGGTTGGTTGATTGTTGGAACAGGCTTCCATCTGTTGTAGTGGAAGTGTATGGGTTAAATAAATTCAAGGGAGAATTTATTCTGTTTCTTTTTTGCTGATGCTATATAAACTTGCTTTTTTACATCACATGCTATTACTACTACTCCTACTATTGGCTACACAATTATCCACACTGGTCTTGTTAATATTCCACTACCTTGAACGCTGTATTACACAGTTGGTACATTACTCTGGGGTTACTGCTACCCATATGCAGTACTGTGCATTTATCAATGTTAAACTTCAATTACAATTTCTCAGCTCAACTTCATAAATTTTCTAGATCCTCTTGCAGTAGCATACTGTCATTAAACACACTGCCAAACTTTGTATCATCTGCAAATTTGGACATTAAACCTGATATGCTTCAGCAATATCATTCATAAATAGAGAAGAGAATGGGCCCAACGCCAAGCCCTGGGACACTCCACTAATGACATTAGTTTACAAAGAACAATGTCCATTGATTATCACTCCCTCCCTTTATCCATAGCAGCAACTTGAATGCCAACACTGCTCCAATTCGTACAGCAGCCTTTTGTGTAACAGTTTCAAAAGCTTTCCTTAAATCCAAGTATGGACTTGGGTATAGGTTATCCACATGTTGGACAAGATTTTGCAGCTCCGGCAAACACTAATTTTTGATAAATATATAGCCATTTTATTGACTTAATTGTCATATTAATTTATTTTCTAGAAGTAGCTTTTAGTCCTAGTCACGCTAATTAGTTTATTTTGAATTTCAATAGCGATTTTGAAAGTTAATACCTAGTGCCTGTAGAGCCTCTGTTTGTAACTTGCCACCATTGTTATAGTATATTAAATCGATACAGAATAGCGTAACATATATCTGGAACTTGATAGTGTAAAGTATAAAGCAAAACTAGATGGCATAATACATAGCACTATATTAGGAATCTGTTAACTTAGTATAGTATTATCAATTAACCAATAAAATTTATTAAGCTTATTAAATTTCATTGTTAATTAAATTGTACTTAAACGGAATCATGACCCAGACTAGAGCAGCGGGAGTGCTGTGGCTTGGGGAGGGCGTTCTCTAATGCATCACAGTCTAAAAAAAATGTGGAAAATGTGATATCTTTGCAGAATTATCTAGAAAAGGACATGATCTACCTAAGGAGGATGTCTTTGTGTGTGTGTGCTAGGTGCAGAGTATGAATAAATTAGGCACATTAGGCACTAACTCAGCATTCTGATGGGCATTTATGAAAGTTTGACGGTAGGGTAGATGCCCTCGAATAAATTAATATGAGGGCCCACCAAGCTCTCAGCTGCCCAACTCAATACCAGAGCTCACTCCTATGCATCAGGCAACCTCCAAGGCAGAATGTGCTGGTCCTACAGGGGCTAGTTATTGTTGGTGACTCTATTGTCAGGGAGACGGGGAATATATTAAACAAAAAGATAGGTGGAACAGGACCAGTGTATGTCTGCCAGGGGCAAAAGCTGATGATGTTGTAGAACAGATATTATCTTTTACGGACACAAAGGGTGATACTGTTGTACACACTGGCACTAATGACCATAAGGGATCTGCAGATTGACTTAGCAAGTACAGGTCAATATTGAAAAAAAAAAAAGGCGCGAGTTAGGGAATATATCATAAGATCCTTGTCAATCGATTCGGCCCTGGAGAGATTGTGCAAGGCTAATGGGGGTAGGATTTTTTTCAGTGTGGTCTGTGCTTGTTAACTGGCGAGACTGCTTCTACAAGGATGGGATACACTTAAATAGAAAGGGTGCAAGAATATTTGCTGATGCTATCGAGCCAGTGTTAGGTGGGTCGAAAAACTGCTAGATTGGAGGGCTTCACAGACTAATAGATTAATGGTAGCCACAGGCGAAAGGTGAAAGTGATTCTTGCACTGCTTCTATTGGAATGAGCAGCAGGGTACTGGGGATTTCAGAGGCTGTTGAGAGTCATCATGGAATAAGTAATTACATGGGCTGTGTTAGGGTAACTAAGAGTAAGAACAGGCGCACGTATACTTGCATGTACACCAATTCTAGAAGTATAGTAAATAAATTTGATGAATTTGAAGTGCTGGTCAAGACATCAAAGGCAGATATCGTTGGGATATCAGAGAAATGGCATTACACAGATATAAGCAGTGCAGAATTGGAATTTGGGGAGTAAAATGTGTACAGAAAGGATAGAAGGGAGGAGGGTGATGCTGTTAGTTAAAAAACACATAAAATCTAAGGATGTGCATCCAGTTGACATTGGTGGACAGTGAAATGTTGAGTCAGTTTGGTGTGACATATGCACTGAGAAAGGGAAAATGAGGAGTGTGTTATAAGCCTAATGACTCTGATTAGTACGATGAACAATTGTGCAGAGAAATGGAGTGGGCCAGTAAATCAGAATGTCTTGTAATGGGGGATTTTAACTTTCCAGATATTGAGTGGAACTTGTGGGTTGGTCACTCACACACTAGCAAGGCTTTTGTGGATTTATTGGATGACTGTTTTCTACAGCAGCATGTTCAAGAGGCAACTGGAGGGAGTAATACTCTTGATGTGATTATTCATGCATTAAGAATTTGCTGATAAAGGAACCACTAGGTGACAGTGATCATAGTGTACTGATGTGGGATTTACTTAAAGATGTAACTACCATAAAAAAAGGGAAGGGTTTTTGCTTTCATAAAGGTGACTAGTGGTCTCAGACAGTTTTTAAATTCAATACAGTGGGAGCAACTGATGATGTTACCAATGGCAAATTCTAAATGTGAAGCATTCAAAGAATTAATCTTGGAAGCTACTAGGCTTTTTGTGCCAACTAAGAAATACTGTTCAAGATTTACCTAAATGGATGTCAGATGAACTAATGAGGCTCAAGGCAGAGAAGTAAAATGCATGGGATTATATAAATTATCAGGCGACTCCAGTAGCGTAGCTACCCTTTTTCAGACCCGAAGGCAAAGAACATGTTCGGGCCCTTAATTAATTAAGGAAAATTACAAAAACAGGAGACAGCCAAAGATGCCAGGCCCCTAAAGGGCCCGGGCCCGGAGGCAATTGCCTTGCCTGCCTACATGGTAGCTACGCCACTGGGCGACACACAAGATTATGGTAGATATAAGCTAGTCTGTAATCAAGTCACAAAGGAGGTTAAGCAAGCAAAGACTGATTACGAGAAATCCTTAGCAAAGGATGCAAAGAAAAACAGCAAAGACTTCTTTACTTATGTAAACTCTAGAAGGAAGATGAATCATATTGGTCCACTTGATACTGAAGAGTCAACTGTTGATCATCCTGGTGAGATAGCTAACAAAACTGAACGAGTATTTTACATCTACATTCATACATGAGGAATTCTGTAAGGAAGAGGAGGACAGAAGTTTACGAACTCTAACAGGAAGCTAAATGATTTTGTAATAATGGAGAGCAAAGTGAAGGAGAAATTGTTGAAGTTAAAAAACATAAAAAAGGCACCTGGGGTGAATGGAATCTATCCAGTTATATTGAAGGAGGCAGCGAGGAAAGTAAGTGAACCCTTAGCCATAATTATGAGAGCATCCTTAGATCAGGGGGAAGTCCCCATGGACTAGAGATGTGCAAATGTGTCCCCAATTCACAAAAGAGGATGAGCAAAGGGTGACATAGGTAATTACAGACCTATTAGTCTAACTTCTTTTCCATGGAAAATGATGGAGTTACTGGTTAAGTAAGCGATGCAGGATCATCTAGACAAGACAACAGTAGGTATAGTTCAGATACAGCATGAGTTTGTTAAGGGGAGGTCTTGTCTGACCAATTTGATTGGGTACTACGATGTAGTCACAAAGGAACTGGATGCAAAAAAATAATTTTGATATCATATACTTCGATTTCAGGAAAGCTTTTGATACAGTTGCATATGAAAGACTGCTGTACAAATTGGAGCAGTATAGCATTAAGGGCAAGTTACTAAAATGGATAAAAAGATGGTTGAGTGGGAGACGACAAAGAATGGTAATAAATGAACACTGCTCTTCGTAGACTAATGTTATTAGTGGAGTCCACCAGGGGTTCCGTGCTGGGCCCATTGTTTTGTGTATTTATCAACGAACGTATATCACACTTAATGTCCAACTTTGCAGGGTTGTCAACGACAGTAAAGACAATATGCTACTGCAACAGGATGTAGAAAAGTTAGGCAGATGGGCTGAGAAGTGGCAACTGAGTTTAACATTGATAAATGCAAAGTGCTGCATGTCAGTAATCCAAGAGAAATGTACCAAATGTATGGTAAAGTGTAAAGTGTGTTTAGGGTCAAGCGGCACCAGGGGTTTCCCCCATCTCCGCGTAGTTTACATTGTGGGTGAACCAGTTGACTGGAAAAGCCAGAGATTTAAAAGTGTATGGACTTTGTATATATTTGATGCCTTGTACCGTTGTTCATCTGGTCATTTAGCTGCCAGACCCCCTACCGAGGCCCGACGTTGTCCCACTTTAACCCCGTGGAGGCAGACTAGGTACTCACTAGTATATAGTTCACTCTGGCAGGTCCTGCCACCTAATTTCCTAAGATTTCAGTGGCTAGGACCTTAAAAAAAAAAAAAAATCGCGTACGCATCGCGGGGAGCGCTAGAAGTCCAAAATGTTGGGCAAAATTAATTTAGATTGGTGATTTTAGATTGTGTGGGGCGTGTTCACGTTGCTATCAGATAGAGTGGGGTGAAGGCTGAAGACTGGGGGGCAAATAGACAGAAATATGGAGCCGAAAGGGAAGGCAACTCCAGTTTACAGTGGGGCATGCCCATGCCCCACCAGAGGGAAGAAATAGGGTGGTAGGGTGGGGAGGGGACAGATTACTGTCCCCTCCCCACCTACTACACTCAGGGAAGTGGAGAATGAAAAAGGTCTGGGGATAATTGTGCAGTCAGATATGAAGTTCTCTGAGCAGGGCAGATGGGCTGCCAGAGCAGGTTATGGAGTCTTGTCAATGATATATAGTAATTTTGCTAAAAGAGATAAGGAGGTGATAATCCCTTTGTATAATGCAATGGTCAGGCCAACACCTCAAGTACTGCGTACAGGTATGGAGGCCTCATTTTAGGAAGGATGTAGAGTTGCTATAAAGAGTACAAAGAAAGGCAACAAGATTGGTGAGAGGAACAAGTTGCAGGATCTGGACTCTAGGCACCTGTGAGGTGACCTGATTGAGGTGTACAAGGCTTTGAATGGTTTGAGCAGGCTGAATCCTGATGGGATTCTACTGCTTGCTCAGATTATGAACCTGAGGTGGCATAGATTCAAATCGAGGAAAGACAGTTGCAGGATATATGTGAGGAAGTTTGCCTTTAGCCATGAGTAGTTGATTGCTGGAACAGACTTTCATATGTTATTGGGGAAGTTGATATCTTAAATAAATTTAAGGCTGAATTAGACAAACATTTTGAGTAACTGGATGAGTGAAATGGGAAGGGGTTTTTTTTGGCCGATACTGTATAAGCTTAGTTTCTTGCATCACATGCCTCAACTAATGCTAATATCAGAATTAATTTTTGCATTCAGTTGCTCTGTGACCACACCATAGTTTCAAATCAAATTGGTCAAACAAAATTTCCCTTTAACAAACCCATGATGTGTGAAGTATAATTGTGGTATTGTCTAGATAATCTCACATTTTTTTTTTTTCTTTTTTTTCGCCAGCGACTATTTCCGTCCCCCTTGAACATAAGGGAAACAAACAAAGTTAAACTGCTTTGTAGACCAATGTTATTAGTGGAATCTAACAGTATTCGGCATTGGCTCCATTGTTTTTTTCTGTATTTATTAATGACATTGATGACAGTATATCAGGCTTAAGGTCTACGTTTTAAAATGATGCAAAGGTTGGTTAATGACAATAATGAAGGTATGTCGCTACAATAAGATCTAGAAAAATTAGGCAGATGGGCTGAGAAATGGCAACTGAAGTTTAACATTGAAAAATGCAGAGTACTGCATATGGGTAGCACTAACCGCAGAGTAACGTACCAAATGTGTGGTACTACCTGTGGGATAGTGGAATATGAAAAGGATGTGGGGTAATTGTGTAGTCAGATATGAAGTTCTTTGAGCAGTGCAGAAAGGCTGCCAGGACAGCACATGGGGTTACAGAATATTGTAACGACAATTGCTGATGTCAAAGCATCAATGGTGGTTCGTTGGCTTCAACATATAGACTTTGGAAAGGCGAAGTACGGAAAGCCCCTGTGGCAATCCGAATGGCTTTATGCTGGATTGGGTCAAGACATCGGAGTACAGAATTTCTAGCAGAAGAATAAGCCTGGGAACCATAGTCAAGTTTAGAGCGAACGAGTGCTCAGTATAGACGCAATAATATGCTTCTATCTGTTCCCCAAAAGTTGGAGGAGATAGCACTGAGCATGTTCAAACCCCTCATGCATTTTGCTCTAAGCTGACGGATATGGTGTACGAATGTCAGTTTTTTATCAAAGATAAATCCCAAAAATTTTGTTTCTGCTACCACAGGAATTGGATTTTGTCCAAGTCTGAGTTCCGGATCAGGATGTAGATGAGCGGGAGAAGTGCACACAAACGGTCTTTTGGGCAGAAAACTTAAACCCATTGGTTAAAGCCCAGGAACTAAGGTGATTGACTGCTTGTTGCAATTGTCGTTCAATAACTCTCATGCTACAGGAGTGACAAAAAATACTAAAATCATCAATGTACAAGGCACTATTTACTCAAGGAGGAAGCTGTTTTGTAATGGAGTTAACTTTGAGTGCAAACAGCATAACACTGAGGATAGAGCCTTGGGGAACTCCTTCCTCTTGACAAAAAAGGCAGAACACACTGGATTTAACACGAACCTGGAAGAGTCGTTTAGATAAAAAATTTCTGATAAAAATAGGGAGGTGGCCTCTCAGACCAAAAGAATAGAGGTCTTTTAAAACACCATTCCTCCAGGTTGTGTCATAATCTTTTTCCATATCAAAGAAGACTGATAGCAAGTGCTCACGCTTTATAAACGCATTGCGAATCGCTGTTTCCAGTCGGATTAAATGGTCCAAAGTGGATCAATTCCTTCAGAAGGCGCACTGAATCTTGTTCAAATGGTCGTTTGCCTCAAGGTAATATATGAGGCGGGCATTCACCATTTTTTCCAAAATCTTACATAAGTAACTGGCCAGAGCAATTGGACGATAGTTGCTAGGAATTTTATGGTCTTTTCCTGGCTTTGGGAAAGCGAGAACGGTTGCCCTACGCCAGGAAACGGGAAATTGATCCTCCAAAAAAATTCGGTTGTACAGATGTAGCAACAGCTCTAGAGAGTGAGATGAAAGATGTTTTATCATCTCATACTGAATTTCATCTGGCCCTGCGGCACTCACTTTCGAGGTAGCAAGTGCAATGGTTAATTCCACTACACTAAAAGGCAGATTATAAGTTTCGGCTTTGCTTGGAGGGAAATTGAGTTTTTGTTTCTCCACTTTCTTCTTTAAAACCAGAAACTCAGCAGAGTATGAAGTTTCAGCAGATATAGGGGAAAATACTTCTCCTAGAGCGTTTGCAATAGCAGTTGGGTCTGCTAATGTACAACCATTATGTTGTAACATAGATGAGGGAACTGATGTGTATTTAGCATTAGCAAGAGATTAGCATTTAGTATTAGCATTAGTAGAGGCATATGATGCAAGAAAGCAAGCTTATGCCACTTCAGCCAAAAAAAAAAAAAAAAAACACTTCCACTTCACCCCTCCGTTCGTTCGAAATATCTGTCCAGCTGAGCCTTAAATTTATTTAGGCTATCAACTTCCACAACAAGGGATGGAAGTCTGTTCCACCAACCAACTACCCACTGGCTAAAGGCAAATTTGCGCACATCTATCCTACATCTGTCTTTCCTAAATCTGAATTTATGCCCTCTCAGGTGACTGTTCTGAGCAAGAGAAAGAATCCCATCGGCATTGAGCATGTTCAAACCATTCAAGGCTTTATACACCTCTATCAGATCACCTCGCCGGTGCCCAGTCTCCAGACACTGTAATTTGCAGAATTTAAGCCTTTCTTCGTAAGAGCAACCCTGTGTTCCATTCACTAATCTTGTTGCCCTTCTCTGTACTCGTTCCAGCAACTCTACATAATTCTTGAAATGAGGCCTCCAGACCTGTATACAGTACTCAAGGTGTGGTCTGACCATTGCCTTATACAAGGGAATAATCACCTCCTTATCCCTGCTAGAAAAATTCCTGTATATCATTGACAAGACACCATGAGCTACTCTTTTTTACCCTTCATCTTCCGAATTTTATCCCAGACGACTTTGGCACTGGTCATCTGGTTAATTGAGGATGGAAACTTGACCCAGCATTGCTTTTGGCTCCGTCGGTGTATAAATCGTGCTTTGGCACGGGCACGTTTAAAGGCTATAAGATTTTTGGTTGTGGGGTAACGTCGGAATTTTCCCCATGCCCGGTTTTGTAACTTTCTTGCTTCCACCATGGCTTTGGAAAACGTGGAAATCAGAAGGATGTTTTTGGAATTGCAATTGCCGCTGCGTGGATATACTTCACTGCTTCATCAATTGACTCCTGTTGAATTTGTACAGGATCAAAATCAGTAATCCGTGAAAATTTCTCCAGTCTGCTTGATCAAACTTCCAACGTGGAGTTCTAAATGGATGACAAGATTGTCAATCCACTATGGTAGATATTATGAGGAAGTGATCGCTTCCATAAGGATTCTGTTCTACTTCCCAGGAAAGCACAGGTAGCAGAGCGATGGAAAGATCGATGGCAGAGAAAGTACGGTAGGCATATGGAAATAGGTGTTTATTCCTATATTTAGTAACGAAAGGCCGGTATTTTTGAGCACACGTTCAACAATACGACCTCGTTCATTAGTTTCTGCACTACCTCACAGAGTGCTATGTCCATTAAAGTCTCCAAAAAGTGAAAAAGGAGAGGGCAATTGCGTAATAAGATTGTGGAGATCTACCTGGGAAATGTAAGAAATTGTAAGAAAAGACCCTATTGGTAAGCGAATGGCTACAGCTTCTAAGTTAGTGTTGAATTGAACTTGTGAGAAAGGGGTATGGTTGCCCACAAGGATTGCGACTCCTCCATGGGCTGGGCCATCCCCACTTCTGTCTTTACGAACAGCAGTAAAATTTCGCAAGATGGGGTCATCATTTGCCTTTAGGTACGTTTTTTGCAAAAACAAAAGCAAACTGGTTCGTGTTTGAGCATTAGCATTTTGACAACCTCAATATTTCTTCAGAATCCACGACAATTCCATTGCAGTAATTTAGCCATTATTACTTGGAATTAGTGGAACCGTTGTCTGGCTTCCGAAGTGATGCTGGTTTTGATTGGCCTGCTTTGGGTTTTATTCTGCCTTTGGAAAATTGATGGCGCCCAATATCCATTTCTTCCTCCAGATGAAGATCCAGAATAGATTCTTTCACACTTTCAGCTTCTTCATTTACCTCCATTTCCTCCTGTACCTCACTAATAACAGGCAGGGTTTTAGTTGGAAGTGATTTTTCTTTAGGTGCTACTTCCTTCGTTGGTATTGAAATGGGAGTAGCAACTGCTTTATCTTGCTGTGCTTGTGTCAACAAGTATCAGGCTTGGGGTGTAAAAGAATCCCGTGGCGAGACTGAAATATCAGTTTGCGTTGAAATTGAAACCTTTCTCAAAACTGCTGATTTTTTTTAATTTGTTTTTCATCTTTCCATCTTTGGCATGCTCTTTAATGTGCAGGGTGTTCACCGCCACAATTCAAGCATGCTGGTTTCGAGGCAGAACATTCCTTTGTGTCATGTTCTTTTGCTCCACAGCGGGCACAAGCAGGTGATCCACGACACGACATCTGAGAGTGGCCTTATTTTTGGCATCTGAAACATCGCAACGGGTTTGGAATGTACAGCCTTGATGGAAGTAGGCTGTTTAGGAATGTTAATTGCAGTGGCGGATTACCCATTAAGGTAATGAGGCACGTGCCTAGGGGGAGCCTCCAAGCCAAGACATTTTCCTACAGTGTTCTAAAATAGATTAATGTTTTCAGTAAACATCATAAAAATCTTGATTAATAATTTAAGCGAAAATTTAAACAAAAAATTCAAAAGTACCAAATTTTATTTATTTATTTATTTTACTTATTTAACTTTTATTTATTTTACTTATTTAACTTTTATTTATTTTTTATTCTTTTTTTTAATTATTATTTTTTGGGGGCCCCAAAATATAATTTGCCAAGGGGCTCCAATTATCCTTAGTCCGCCACTGGTTAAATGTAAGGATAAGAACCCTAGTTGGGACTAATTTTCTCTCCTTACGCATAAATATCCTCTTAACGGCTGTTACTTCTTGATCTCTCAGTTCAGTGCATATCTCTTCAGAGGTTTCAAGGAGATCCCACTCGGCAATTACGCCACGTGATGTATTCAATGTCCCTGTGTGGTGATATCTTAATTGGAATGCCCCCAAGAGATGTTGCTTGGAGAAGCAATTCTGAATGTCGCACTGAGGAAGTTTCTACTAAAAGGTCACCCGATCTAAGTCGTTTTACTGACTTCGGGGACCCTGTCAGCCCTTCAAGACCCTTCTGAATGAAGAAGGGCGACATTTTGCCTATTTCCTTTTCACCGGTAGAATGTACGATAAGCAATCGAGGTACAGGAGGTGGTGCAGCTTCTGTTCTGAGTTTCTTTTTTGATATTATATTCTCTTCATCAGTTTCAGGTAGGGACCTCCTAAAGGCCCCAGAGGGGTTTGAAAGATTTAAATTACTCATAGGAGTAAAGAGAAAGTTTCTGATGCCCAAAGTACCTCACCCACCACGGAGCCCAACGAGGGGACGCCCACTTGTGAACTAGCAGGTACTGTGTACATGAATGGGATGCCAAGTTCGCTTAGGAGCACCATACCCACGTTACCAGGGGGGGGATATTCAGGGAATATTCATGTGTTATTGGGGCGGACCCCAGGGTTTCCCCCATTAGCCGCTATTACTCCTTGTGCTGAGGCTCACTCCAAGACCGGCCATTTGTATGTAGTGTGTTGGGTGTGTAAATGTTATGATGTGTTCTGTTGTTATGTAGTCGGCCGGTAGCTGGCTCTTAGCAAGTGGGAAGCAGCAACACCTGGTCACAGCATCCCACCCCCCATCCCCGCCACGTGGAGGCGGCCAGGATCTACTACCTTCATGCTAGTCTATACCGGAACAAAGTTCCAGGATAGGCAAAGTTAGGAGAAAAGAAAAATGGTAAAAAAAAAATAATAAATAAATAAATAAAATAATAAAAATAAATAAATAAAAAAAAAGAATAAAAATAAATAAATAAAAAAAATAGCTGGAAAAGTTAGGGGTGGTGGGGAAGGAAAGAAGTGCAGCGGGGGCTCAGAGAAGGGACCCGCCGTAATAAAAGGAAGTTAAGAGAAATTGAGAAAAGATAAAAGAGAAAAAAAAAGGGATGGAGGCAATTTTTAGCCTTTGTAGAAGCCACATGTCGTGGTGCAATTCTATCCTAATTTAGGATTAGCAATTCCTATCCTGTGAGCAGGATTAGGAGATGTTGAGGCGCATCCTCAATAGATCCTTCAGCTTCAAGGGTAGCTCTTCCAACATTGAAGATTTCTTTGGCACTCCCATCGTTTGATAGGAAATCCTCTTAGAGCAAAGGCATATCAGAACTCTACAATGGACCAGGAGAAGGTTCGGTAGTTGCAGCAAACCTTAATTTCATTGTTAGATAAGTATCCAATGCCATGGCACAGCTGAAGCAGTAGAGTCAAACTACATACTATATACACTATTTACGATTTCTAACACAGTAGGTTCGTCACTCCAATCAATAAGGATTTAATTTCCATCACGATGTATCACCTCAAGTTCGTGAGACAAAATGCAGGAAGTAGCAGTTGAAGCTTCTTTGAAATATTGAAGTACAATATATTAATCAAATCTTTCTGGATAGCAGTTCTTTAGAACGTCTGCAAAGAGGATGTCAGTCTTTGATCAAGTCTTCAGAAATAATGTCAGTCCTTGTTCAAGTCTTCAGAGATAATTTCAGTCGTTGTTCGCGTCTTTCTCTTGATCCGGATTCAGGCTATCTCAGGGCAGCAGCTTCGTTTCCTCTCATCGTTTAAATGCTCGTGTTGCAAATAAGTTAAAAGCTTCAAATGCATCTTGTGATTGGATCAGAAAAGGCTTATTCTCCCTGTCGTAAGAACCAGTAATGAGTTGTAGTTCATTCCGTAAGTCGGTATAATAGTGACACTCCAAAAGGATATGATCTGCATCCTCTTCACCTCCATAGAGACAAGAGGGGAAGGAGAGAGTCCAAGTTTATACAGCTTGCTATTGAGGCTGCCGTGACCTGACAAAAGGTATGTTTCATATAGTCCAGGAGCAAACCACAATAGTTCCTTTTTCCTGAATTCCCTTACATTCGGCAAATACTCTCTTGTCACCTTTCCTGTCTCCGATACAGACCAGTCAGCCTGCCACTTATTAACATAAATAGTGCGCAATCTTTCCTTTTCAGTTGTTATTGGAACATTCAGGTCAAGTTCCACGTTATCAAGAGAAGTAGGATGTGCCTTTTTCAGGTGGTATCTCAAATATCTATACTGGACCTCATATTATATTGGCATCCTTCCTGTCAGGAGCTGTAAAGCTGCAGTAGAATTATTTATTATTTATTTATCAAGATTTATTGGTAACCCCGTTACCAATAAATCATTTGTTTGTAGTGTGTTGGGTGTGTAAATGTTATGATGTGTTCTGTTGTTATGTAGTCGGCCGGTAGCTGGCTCTTAGCAAGTGGGAAGCAACAACACCTTGTTACAGCATCCCCCCCATCCCTGCCACGTGGCGCCACCCGCCGATTGATCCCAGTCGGGCCGATCTGACTTGTCGAAGCAAGGGCCAAAGTGGTGTATTAAGACTAGGTCCCTCAACCACCAGGATCCCCCTTTCTGAATTCCACGGGTCGCGGCGCACGGGTGCACACGCCCTGTTCCAATGATGTAACCCTGGAACCAAGGTATGGGCGTTAGATCCCAGAGATGCTAATCTGGAAAATCAGCAGCATCACTGGGAGGTCCCCTCACCACGTACAGGTGCCCATGTCGAGGAGCTTGATTACAGACTAGCTTATATCTGCTTTAGGCTTCTATGTTGCCTGATAATTTATATGCATCCCATGCATTTTTCTTCTCTGCTACGTGCCACATTAATTCATCTGATATCCATTTAGGCCTAAACCTTGAACAGTATTTCCTATTTGGTATGAAAAGCCTAGTATCCTCCTAGATTAAGTCATTGAGCTTCCCATTTAGAATTCACCATTGGTAACATCATCAGTTGGCCCCATGGAATAGAATTTAAAAACTCTCTGAGACCACTATAGTCACCTTTACAAAAGCAAAAACCCTTCCCCTTACCCCCGATGGTAATTACATCTTTAAGTAAATCTCACATCAGCACACTGTGATCACTGCCACCAAGTGGTTTCTTTATCTGCAGATTTTTAACGCGTGAAGAATCACTAATAATCAGATCAAGAGTATTACTCCCTTCTCGAACACAGTCACCCAATTAATCCACAAAAGTCTTGCTAGTGTGCAAGTGACCAACCACAAGTTCCAGTCAATATCTGGAAAGTTAAAATCCAACATATAAGACACTCTGATTTATTGGCCCACTATTTTTCTGCACAATTGTTCATTACATTCATCAGGCCTATAACACACACCTACTCTCATTTTCTCTTTCCCAGTGCTTATTTCACACCACACTGACTCTACATTGCATTGTCCACAAATGTCAATTGGAAGCACTTCCTTAGATTTTATGTGTTTCTTAACTAACAGCATAACCCCCTCCTCCCTTCCTGTCCTGTCTGTCCTTTCTGTACACCGCAAATTCCAATTCTGCACTGCTTATATCCACGTGGCACCATGTCTCTGATATCCCAACATTATCACTTTTGATGTCCTGACCAGCACTTCAAATTCATCAAATTTATTTACTATATGCCTAGCATTGGTGTACATGCAAGTATACATACACCTATTATTACTCTTAGTTACCCTAACACAACCCATGTATTTACTTGTTCCACTATGACTTCCAACAATCCTGGAAATCCCCAGCACATGCTTTTCAGGCTGCTGCTCATTCCCATAGAAGCAGTGCAAGAATCACTTTCACCTCAAATACCATTAATATATCAGTCTGTGAATCCCTTCAAGCTAGCAGTTTTCACGACCACCTAACACTGCCCCAATAGCATCAAAAAATATTCTTGCACTCTTTCTATTTAAGTGTATCCCATCCCTGTAGAAACAATCTCTCCTGTTAATAACATACATGTTGTGTTTAAAATAGAAAATCAATAATGATTATTAATACCACATTCTTTTAGTTTATCTCAGAATTTTCTCTCTATACATTAAAAGTTTTCCTCCAAGTGATATTTATTCGAGTCAATGGAAGAAGAGGGCAGGGCAATTACGTCACTACAAATACACAGGTAAATAATTATATTGTCTTCCACTGAAAGACAACTACCTCCATAATGTTCACCAAACTCGTGCACATGCTTCACTGTCTAATACATGACCAGGCCGATATCATTTTATGTTCCATTGTAATGCAGGCTGATGAAGGGACCGATATAGTTTGTACATTTGTAAATAGTTTGGTATTTTTTAAATATTTTAGTCCTGGAATCAATATTCTGGAATCTCGAACACCATTTTAAGGTCTGTAAAAATAAAAATAAATAAAAAAAATATGAAAAAATTAATATCCTGTACTACAGAGCTCAACCTAGAAGTACCAATAGAACCATCTTCAAAGGGAATCCATATACACCTAACCCTTGGTTTGCATGATTTTGGTTTTGCACTGTTGAGAAAATGCTACAAATTTTCATTTTACACTGAATGATTTCGGTTTAACACAGTTTAAGAATAACAAAAAAATACTTTTATTACATTTTATTTGGTACCAAATAAAATGTACTATAAAAGGATGGTATCAGCCTACCTTTTATTTTGCAGGCTGATACCACCCTTTTATAGTATGTTACCCCTTCTTGTTAATAATATTTGTTAATAGTATTGATATTTGCAGTCTTATAAGTATTATAAGACATACAGTACATTACAAACTTTAAAAGCAAGTTTGGCAGCATGGGCATGAAATTTCTGCAGCACAGAACGTTCTGAGCACATGCACAGACAAGTTTCTTGTTTCGTTTCCAGGCCTGACTCATTGTTCACTTGGCTTTTTGACACATAACTAAGCAGTTGTGTTATTAAAGTGCTGCGTAAAATTAATGTTATACAAATTAATACATACAGATATGTATTAGAGATGTCTATCTATGATTATTTAAATAATTTTCACACACATAGGTAATTTAAAAAATTATTTTTTATTTTTTTTACATTATTTTACAGATGGTTGGTTGGGTTTTATTGGGGCATTAGCAACTAAGGCTATAATGCGCCATTATTTTACAGACCTTAGAATGTCAACAACACTTATAAAAAAAAGGTTTGAAGAGAAAGGTATCTTTGGATACAAATATTCAGATGTGTTTGTCTGATTTTCAAACACAGTTGTCTGAAAATCAGACAACTGTGTTTTCTGGAAACAAAGGATGGTTCGAGAAGTTTAGAAAAAAGGTATTCATTACATAATGTTAACATCAAAGGCAGCTAAAGAATTTCCACAAGGGCTAGCTAAAATAATTGTGGATGGTTCTTATACACCTGATAAAGTTTTTTTTATGCTGATGAAACGGGTTTATTCTGGAAGAAAATGCCAAATAGAACTTAACTGTCATGAACTGAATGCTGACCGGGCTAGCCAGGTAGGTAAAGTGCATGCCTGGCAACCCAAAGGTCGCAGGTCCGATTCCCGCCTCGGGCTTGGATCACAGTAAAATGCAAAAACTTTGGGAGGTGCATTATGGCTATAATGCACCTCCCAAATGAACTGAATAAACTGGAGAATTTAAAGTGTCCAAAGATCGAATAACATTGCTCTTTTGCACCAATGCATCAGATGATTAAACCTATGATTATCAATCATGCTTTAAATCCAAGATCAATGAAAGGCTTGAATAAAGGAAATCTAGCAGTTTATTGGAATGCCAATAAAAAAGCATGGGTTTCAACCAAAAATATTTAAGGACTGGGTCTACCAATGTTTTGTTCCTGACGCTGGAACGTATGTTTAGAAAAAGAACCTGAGCTTCGAAATTATTTTATCGATAGAATTTGTGCCAGGACATCTGACAGATTTATATCGTGAAAATGTGAAAGTAATTTTCTTACCATTCACACTACATAACTGATCCAATCACTTGACCAGGGTATTATTTCTACTTTTAAGGCATACTACATAAAACGAGTATTCCAAAAAAATTTTGGATGAATTGGATTCTGACGATACACTTAATGTCAGCCAAATATGGGAAACAATTTAGAATTTTAGATTGTGTGAAAATAATAGCATTCACAGTTTGTGATAAAAGATTATCAGCTTTAAATGCTTGATGGAAAACTATCTGGCCCAAGGTGGTTTTGAGTAGTGATGACATTCCCCAATAGAGAATGCATATTCTTAGATTATAGATCTGGCACATCAACTGGGTGATGAAGGATTTGATTCCTTCTGGAATTGGTGATGGACAGAGAATTTAACGAAGATGAATTGGTAATCAATCCCATATCCAGTGACATTGTATGTATGTATGTATGTATTTAACTGTCGAAGGGTGGCACCCGGACATACATCCATCTCCACCAATTTATCATATAATATCATATTCTCATAATGGCCTGTTAGTGTAAGTGTGTGTGTACACGTGTGTGTAATGTGTTATAAGTCAAACAGGCTACTCTGCCACCAGGTGATAGTCCATTGGGCAATTACCACCTGGTGCCCATCCCTGGCACGAGGAGCTATGCCTGGATTTATTAACTCTGGCTGTGCATATTGCACCTAAATTCCGCACCCACCAGTAAGGGTGCAAGACTGGTAGGTGCCAGCAGTCCCGCTCCTGGGGTGCCCACACCCAAGAGCCAGCAAAAAAAAAAAAAAAAAAAAATGCACCAACTAGGAGAATACATCTTACTAGTGAGTGCAACAATCCCGCCTCATGGTCATTCCACAAGGCCAGCCAAAAAAAAAAAAAAAATTCTCCCCGCCTCCAAGACAGAATGCCTATCCATCCAGAGGAGGGGAAAAAAAAACAAAAAAAAACAGGTCGTTAGTCAGTATTAATAACAACATGTATACTTCTCCTTTTATTAAATGTCAACCTGCAAAACCGTTGAAATTCTACAAAATTCCTTTCATTAGACAGCCAAATTAATTCAGAACCCCTAATAAAATTAGGTACCAAATTAAATAAGTCTAATCTAAATTCATCATACAAATTGCATTCATATAAGATATGATCCCATGTTTCCAACCTTCCACTAAACTAAACTGATGCAACTTACTTTTTAAGGAACCATGCCCCGTAATCAAATATGAGCATTCCATACTTGGATAAAACCAGCGATGCAATTTGTTATTAAAATTAAATTCAACACTAGGTATAAATAAATAAGTTACTCTACCAGTACTACTGGAATCCCAACGGTCCTGCCATAATTTAATTAATTTCATCAAAATTTCTTTCTTCTGTTTGCTGACTGCAGAAGAAACTTCATTAGTAATCCCCAGAAATGTAATTTGTATTCCTTTTCTTATAAAATAACAAAAAGCTCTATACATGACTGTTAAATCCAAAGGCAATACCACCGCAATCACCTGTAGAGCATTAGTCGAAACAGTCTTACAAACACGCAAAATAGTTAACAACATTATTCTTTGTATTGATAATAGTTTTTGTTTAAATTTTACATTGACAGTACGAACATACCAAATTGATGCAGCATAGGACACAATCGGAATAAAAATAGCTTTATAATATAGATACAAAATGCGTTTACCTAATCCCCAATCTTTTCTGGTAACCCTAACTATAGAAGCAGTGTAATTTTTTATTTTCCTACTTAAATAATTCAAATGTTGGGAAAATAATAACTTGTCATCCAAGATAACCCCTAAATATTTTATCTGGGAAACAAGAGGAATTTGTTTACTGTTTACTAATAATCGAGGTGGTCTGTTGTAGTCTAATTTTCCTTTTAATAACATCATGACAGTTTTAGAAGATGAAATTTTTAGTTTATTTAATGTAGCCCAATCAGTCAAATCCTGAACAATAACCTCCATTCTACTTTCTAATACTGCTCTAGATCTTCCTGTCACGCACAAAACCAAATCATCAGCATAAGCCACCTTATAACAATTAGGGACTGTTCTACTTAACCACTGGTTTAAGACCAGATTCCATAAAATAGGACCCAACACAGATCCTTGTGGACAACCGCGATCAATAATTCTATTAAAAGTTAAATGTTGGGATCTTATAATAATCTGTCTATCCATTAAATAACTTTTAATAATTTGGTATAACAAATTGGGACAATTTAATTCTCTTAATGAAAAAAGCACACTTTGATACCATACAGTATCAAATGCTTCTTCAAAATCTATAAATAATGCTAACACATATTTCTCACCAGAATTTACACTAAAATTAATCAAATCGCGTAGGGCATCCTCTGTTGAACTATTTCTCTTAAAACCATATTGATATTTAAAATGAAGATTTTTTTCGTTGAACAATTTCTCTAGCCTTAACAACAACAATCTTTCCAATATTTTACCCAAATTTGCTAACAAAGAAATGGGTCTATAACCCCTAGGATCAGTCAACAATTTGCCAGGTTTTTGTAATAATTTTAACAGAGCAATTTTCCAAAATCCTGGAAAAACTCCTTTCAATAAACACTTATTATACATATTAACCATTATTTCTGGACACAAGTCAACAAACTTTTTAACACAATTATTTTCAATCAAGTCTAAACCTGGTGTTTTATTATCCCCAACCTTAGAACATACAAATTTCACTTCATCAATATTAAACAATTCCATCTCAGATGATCCAGTGTATTGTTCATTCCCGTGTCTAATTTGTTGCTGCTGTACACTATCTTCCCCACAATTGTCATTCAAAAATAAAGTGCTAGTAATTGTAGAATACCAATCAGTAGACTCAGTATCATTTGAATTTTTTAATTAAAAAAATTTGAAATAATTTTTTTAATTAAATTATTAACATTCAACTTGTTTCTGGTTAACTTAAACAACAATCCCCATGGCTCACTATTTCCAGTAGTACAAACCAATTCTTTCCATGCATTAAATTTGTGTTCAGAGATTGCCTTATGGTATTCTTTCCTCTTAATTTTATACATTTCTTTATACCTTAATGCTTCATTATTACTTCTACTCCTAACCCTCTGAAAAAGCTTCCTCATTCTAAACACTTCCCTCCTTAATACTGATAGCTCCAAAGACCACCAAGGTACTTTATAACCTCTCAGTTTTCTTCTCTTAGCAGCCAAATTTAAAGCATTAAAAATAGAGGATTGAACAAAAAATGCATATTCAGAAGCAGTTAATGAATTTAAATTGTCCCTAGTATAAACTGAAAAACTATCCAACACAGCACCTTTAAATTTATCCCACTTAATATTTTTATAATTAAATCTCAAAGTATCATCTGTTGACATATCTGTATTGCTAATTTCAGATAAATTTATAATTATTACAATAGCTCTGTGATCACTGTTAGTCATATTTGTAACAACATCCCAAGAACTGACTCTTCTATTTAATTGATTATTTACTAAGGTGATATCAATATTGGAAACACCATGAATGTTATCAAAAGTATATGGTTTAAAAGGTTCATTCAAAACACTCAGAGGAATGACATAAAATGAATTCCTCTAATTGAACACCTCTATAATCAACCATATCACTATACCACAAATGTGATTTTGCATTAGCATCCATTGCTAAAATAAGATTACTAGAAGCTACAAAATTCATTACATTTTCTAAGTATTGCACTGAAATATCAATATTAAATGAAGGTGGACAGTATAAAGATACTAAATAAAATGATATCACATTAGTTGAAACATGAATACAAGTAGCATGTTCAGAGCAAAGACTAGATATAACAGTGATATTAAAACTCTTATTAAAAACTACAATAGCAGTTTTAGGTTTAACTACAGTAGTGTGTATAACATGAGCAGTTATTGGAAATCCAGTGACCTTACAAGAGTTTGCAAATGTACCTACATAAGGTTCTTGGAGACACAGAATATCATAACCTCCTTCAATCATACCAACTTTAATTTCATCCATGACATTTCTTGATTTTTGCCCATTCAATTGAACAATTCTTAAATAATTTACTCTATGATCATACGTACTAGCATTATTCATCATAATTAATTCGCATACTTGCAATTTCCAATGCCCTGATATATTTAGGGCAATTAACATCTCTTATAGAATGATCATGAATCCTTCCCTTCCTTTTACAATTAACACATTTTGGAGTACCAACCTTATCTTGACAATCACTATATTTATGGGCCCCCTGGGCACAATGCCCACAAGACACAGTCCTATGTGTACAGTTACCAGCTGAATGCCCGAATCCCAAACATTTAAAGCATTTGGATATTATTACAAACTTTCTGAATTTAAAAGAAGCAAACCCAATGTATAACCTATCACAAGCTAAGATACACCTGTATAATTTTGGATTCATACTTATAACCCAATTATTATACCTGGCTTTAGATCCAGTACAAAATCTAAATAATACACCCTCTTTAACTTCCAATTCAGTAAAACCAAAATCCTTAAAGTTCTTATAAAACAAGTCCTCAAAAAATTCCTCCTTTTCCACATCCTTTGGCACATCATATACTAAAATTGAAGGGTCTGAAAGTTTAATGTTGTCTAGTTTTAAACCTTTATTTACTAACTGTTCAGAATTGATAATTTTATTCAAATCCTCCCTTTTAACTGTTTCAATCAGCACTCCCTTATTTCTTATCATTTTTAAATTTCTAATTTTAATGTCCTTAAAGCCTTCTTTCAGGGATTGATCCACAACATCCTTCACCTCTTGACTGGAAGTAAATTGAGTATTGTCTTCTGCTCGCGATATAAGAGTATTGCCCTGTTTTTGCTGAATGTTTTTAGGTTGATGCCAATGACTTCCATCTGACACACCTTCATGATCCTCTAAAACAACTTGAGCACCCAATTGCCCCTTTACAACACCTGATTTCAATTTATCTGCATAAGAAACTGACTGTTGTTCTCCAATTGTTGACAGCTTGGACTGATCTCTAATAAGATCATCGAATAGATTGGCTCTTAATTGTAGCTCATCAATCCTAGCCTTCAAACGCTCATTATCAATGAGCAAGGCTGTAGTAATTATCTCCATGTCAACCCATTTATCTAGTATAAAATTTGATGCTGTCTTTATAACCTTGTTGGCTTCGCTCGTGGTGTAATCAACCACAATCTTCTTTAACTTTGTAATGAACTCATATACTGTATTTACATCCCCATATCTGCATCTTTGCTCGTATATATTGTTGACTATTATGTTGCTCTCTCTGACATTGGTACCTATGCTTCGTCTGCTAATATCCCCAGAAGAATTGTCAACATCAACATTAAGAAATTCTGAATGAGCCTCTGAAGCATCTGATATCCTTGGCTCTGATGTTAACTGTAAATCCTGTATATCCTCTCTGATCTCTTCACTCTGTGTTCCCTGATCTATAACACCATTCTGAACCTCAACAGCTGTCATGGAACCTACATCTTTATCCTCATTCCTTGTACCGCTAACTCCTGGATTAGAACTGAAAGTTGCACCTTGAACTGAATTTGAACCAGCTTTAACATTCTTAATTTTATGCTTTGGATCTGTTGGCTTTTTAGCCACCTCTCTGTGTAGCCTGGGAACTCGCGAGGAGAGGGGGGGGAAGTGCCAGGCTCTTCTTCTCTTCCTCCCCCACCTCTAGGATTTTTCTTCTTATCCATATTTTAAACCAGATAATTGATCAACTCAGAAACACCAGAAATACAGTAACTATCAGGAGGAAAACCCAATTACGTTTCCCGCTATCCAGTGACATTGAAAGTGATAATGATACCCAGCTTCAACACTCACTATCAGCACAATAAGGACTCGAAACGGCTAAAAATCTTAAAAATTATTTTCGCGATATTGATCCAAACGTGGATTGCAGCTTAAGATTTGGAAGGGAATTATAAAACTGCCGATCTCAATATGAGATTTATAAGGAATTAAGTAACAATAAAAAAAAAAAACATTGTTAATGGATGTTATTGAGCTGATTCCGACAATCTCTGGGGAAAACAAATTTGGGAAAAATTCTGAGGTAGAGGAAATTAGCAGCAGTAGTGACGACTTTCAAGTGAGAAGAAATAAGGTTTCTATGCAGTATTAACAAGCAAAGATGATACAGAATAAACTGTTTTCATACATTCCGAGTGTCGCACCTTCATATATATATATTTTTTACTCTACCCCATTTATTATCCTTAAATTTTAGTTGTGTATCTATACATAAAAATAGTGTTAAAATTTATTTTCAAAAATATGTAAATTATTTAATCGAGTGTTACGGAACCTATCCCTCTCATTTTCTATACCAGGGGTGGCCAACTTAATTTGTGATGCGACTACTTTTTTTCTTCAAAATGTGCCGCGATCTACCATCTCAAGAATTTTATTGCACATAGTTAAAAAAGTTAATCAACACATATCGAAATATGTTGTTTATAAATTTTAAAAATTAAATACAATTAAGAATTTTTATTTTAAATTCATACGTATTAAAATTTTTAATTTATGTGAAGTTTGTGACTTCATGTCATCTTCCAAAATTGGGGATATACTGTGATAAGGCTAACCGTAAAGAATCTTCTGTATGCAAGTCCGTAAGAGTACAGCGATTCTTCGTCTTTCTGTTTCAAATGCGAAAAGGCCGATTCACATAAATATGTGGAACCAAAACAGGAATTTAAAAGTTCACTGCATTTTTTTACATTTGGGTACTTTTCTCGGCAAACATATTTCCAAAAGTATTTTTCTGATTTGGCTTTTAGAAAGATATTGTTTCGAAATGTAATAATTTAATGTTAAAGTAATATTTTCCGCAATTTGTTTCGTATCTAAGTAGATATTAAATATATTGAACAAGTCTTCACTGTTTTAAAATCACTGAATCTGGTTTCAAAATCATCCACAACTTTCTCAATTTCAGAAACATTTCTCACTATTAAATTCAGAAACGGATTTTTGCAAATGACCTTGCATATTTGCAAATATGTTTCAATTTCAGAAACATTTCTCCCTATTAAATCCAAAAACGGATTTTTGCAAATGACCTTGCATATTTGATCGACCTTTTTTAAATTTGAAATCCTTAGTCATTCCAAAAATTGATATCTATATGCAGAAATACTACTAATCACGTCACCCATATTTTTATATTTTCCTTGTAATTCCAAATTCAGATCACTTAATTTACTGGTAAAATCTGCCAAAAAAAGATAGATCACACAATCACTCCATATCTTGTAGTTGCTCATAATCATCACCCTTTGATCAACAAATTTTTTAATTTCATTCGAAATCTCTGTAGAAACTTCGACTCATCCACCTCACATGTGTGTAATATCAGTTCTGGTTCATTTTCATCGAGTTGCATTTTGAAGTCTCCTTTGAAGAGATTGTTCTATGATGGAATTTACGATTTTCAAAGATATGTCCAGACCACTTTTAGTATTTAATCTTTTGCTGACTAACACTTGTTGGTGGATGATACAGTGGTAACTCAAAAAATCTGGGTTCATCATCCTTTTGCCACAATGCGATGAATCCATTAAGATTCCCCGTCATTGCTTTAGCTCCATCTGTTGTTATTGATACGAGCTTAAATGGTGGCAATTTTATTTTTTCTAAGGTCAATATTAGGTGGAAAATCCGATTGGTATTTACCATAGAGTGCATTGAAGTGCCTTTCTAAATTTCCTTTTTTGGGTATAACCACGGAAGCATTGCAAATCAAGGGACATTTTTCAAAAGTATTCTAGTTCAGACTCTTGATGAAAATGATACGTTTCACTCTTTTTTGTAGTATTAATTTTAAATCAAAGGGAATTAAATTAACGTGTAAGTACTGTCCAGTTATTAATATTAAGTAAGCTAAATAAGAATTTCGACATATACACTATGCTCTCCACTACATAACTATGCGAATTTTCGCTAGACAAGCCTAGCAGCTGTGCGGTGGCGAGTAGTCACGTGTTCAACGGATTTGTAATAAGTGTATGCATAATAACAACATTTTGATTTTGACTGATCTATTTTTATATATATTTAAAATTCATCGCGATCGACCTTTTGGCCACCCGTTCTATACAAACGTTAGTCTCCATTTACACAATTTTCATTTACAGGTACTTTTGCACAGCCAATCTACCATATAAATTGAGGGTTAGGTTAGGCAGGTAAGAAACCCATATATATATAAAATCCACTTCAGGAATGGGGATTCTTGATCAGGAGGGATTTTTATCATTGCTGAGGTTTGTTTTGTGTTAGTTTTCCCTCCTGATCCAGAGCATAAAAATTGGCAAGGAGTGAGAAAGGATATCGGTCATCATACAGGTAGCAGGAGTACAAAGCATAATTTTGTGTTAAACGAGCCATAACTGGTCAGAAAATAAGATACTGATATTAAGGAAGAACCTTTTTTTCATGTTGTTTTTTAGTTGCAAAAGTTAAATTGAAAATATTATTGATGACCATTTTTTTGGGAGCTGTACAGCATTTGTGCCAGATCTGTATCAGCTCATTATGATAGCTTATCTTATCACAGAAAATGGCTTGAAACAATGTCAATATGAATAGAGTTGAATACTCCACTGATAAACACATCATAAGAAGCAGCTCTGCATCACAAGTGGTAACACATGCATGTAGAGACAAAAAAAATTCTCCCATTCCTAGGATTTTCACTAACTGCATTAGTGGTTTTTCATTATGAATCTTGAATCATGCACGTATTCTCACAATCAGGTAAGCTGTTTTTCACATAGCCAAAGAAGGTCGCATGGCTCATCCTCACAAGTGTTTCTTGTTTTAACTTAGTTTATACACACAAATAAATTATTATTTTAAAGCAATATATTTTAATTAAAACTATTATTTTCATATTCAGCTAGTGACATATTTGAATATTTAATGCTTTGTCAACAAAAGTAAATTATGTTATAGCATATAGTGTTAATTGACAGAAAACTATTTTTCAGGGTTTAGAATGCAGGTTGGTTATTTCATGTTTTCTTGGTATGCTGATTGCATTGTGCAATTCTTATGGTATTATTCCTGTGCACGAGTGTGTGTATTTTTACTTTGCATACTTTGAAGCCTGAAACCTTTCTACCTGGAAAGAATAGAAATATAATGTTAAATACATAAACTTAGAATATATACTAACATATTTGAACTTAGCTACTAATAACACCAACATACCCACTGCTATCTCCCTGGCATGCAAGATATGCAGCCAGAACCGCACTCCAACTGAATAGTAACAATAAGTTGAGGTGCCTTGGGTGGCAGTGCAGGAAGAAACTGAGTAAATGAATCGAACGTTTGAAGGAACGAAAGGAAACATTGGTTTAAGTGAGAAGGAACCCAACTTTTAATTTTAGTAAGTTATGTTAAGACTAACTAGGGCTTACAATACCGGTCATCTTTTTTCGTTATTCAAATACCAGTACTGATACAAAAATACCGGTTTTTCAGTACTAATTAAAAAAAAAAAAATATATATATATATATACACCATGAACATTGACCCGTCCACAATTCTCGGACAACTTCATTTCTGACTGAATCATAACTCCCAAGTCCCGTTCCTCCACTACTGACTTTAGTTCAACTCCATCTAGTATAAGTTATTTTGGGGATGCTGTTCCCCAGGTGTAAGACCTTGCATTTTGCTGAATTAAAGCATATAGTTGCCACTTTTCTGACCATCCCGGAAGTCTATCTAGGTCATTCTGAAGCTCTGCTTGGCGGCGATCATTAACTACTTTATACTGATCTTTACATCATCTGCAAGTTTAAACATCACACCCTATATCCCTTCATAGGTGTCATTTAAGATAATCAAAAACAGTGGTCCCAATACTGATCCTTGGGGAACCCTGCTTCTTACATTAACCCAATCTGAGAAATAACCATTTATCACAATTCCCTGCCTAGTGCACTCAAGACATTGTGCTGTCCACCTAAGAATTTTCCCTATGATTCGCCCTGTTCCAACTGAGTCAAATGCTTTGCTGAAATCCAAATAAACATTGTCGAAATTATTCCCTAAATCCAGCTCACGAGTGATCTGTCAAAATGGCTAACCAGATTTGTTAAACATTATTTTCTCTTTACAAAACCATGCTGTATATCTTACAGAATTCCATTTCCATCTAAATGATCCTGAATTCCACCCTTGATCATTGTCTCCATGGTTTTCCCAACTACTGAAGTTAGACTGGCCGGTCGGCAATTTCCCATTACACTCCTAGAACAGCCTTTACGTTCCAATTTACACCAATCCAACGGAATCTCTCCTGAGTCCAGTGATGCTCTCATAATGGTTCAATGCACTCACTTTGCTGCCTCCTTTAAGATTATAGGGTATATGCCATCAACCACAGGAGCCTTACTCGCCTGTGGGCATGAAAGTTTTCTCATTAAATCAACAATGTGAAATTTCAACATCATTAATTATATATATTTTTTTCAACTTCACTCCCAGAATTTCTCGTTGACGCGAAGGGGTTTTCTTCTGCAACGCCAGTTGGGGTATCTAATACTATCCCACGCAATTACATATGCGTCCGATCTGATTTCTTTTCTTCTTTGCATTTATATATGTGAAGAATTCCTTAACTGCACTCTTTGCTCTCTTTATTCTCTTCCAGACTCAGTAAAGATACTATAGTGAAAATTATACTTTGCTGAATAAAACGTCTATCTCCTTCAGAAAATGATGAACATAATTCAACCACGGAACAACATGGAACAGAACATCAGTGTTCCGTAAATTCTTTCCAAAATAAGAAATTGCTCGACTGAAATGAGATTAAAAGATTAACTTCAGTCGGAAATGAATGAAATACTTTTAACTATTGCTAAAAAAGTTCAAAGCCTAGAAAATATGGACTGAGATCGTCTACGATTATCTCAGTACCAGAATAGATTCCGAAAGGGTGTTTTCTGCCGCTAATCAAATATGTACCAAAATTAGATACATTTTAAACGATCATACTATTGATTGCTTATGTTTCTTAAGAGCTCACTTTATTCGGACAGGTAGTGTGGATGCTTAAACATAACTAAACTTTGCAATAACAATATCTATTTTTTTGGTTTTTAGAATAACTGTTTTTAATGATTTTTTCAGAATATTTATTTAAAACTTTAATTAAAGTAATTACAGTACCTGACGTAGCCCAGTGGTCAGGAGCGAGGGTGCATAGCACGCGTTCCTTGAGTGGACCGGGGTTCAAGCCCGTGACTACTAAATACGATAAATAGTTGTATTGACGATCTATTGTAAATTCTACTGACTTGGTTGTCGTGTCGGAGTATAAACAGAAAATTACTTTAACTGTTGTCATCAAAATTTATTGAGAAAAATGTTTATTTTTGGAATACCGGTTTCATAAATTAAAAATACTGAAATACCAGTATTGTAAGCCCCAATACTAACCCTTCTATTTTAGCTGTTTTCATAAGTTTAAAATATTTATATTTGTTAGCATTTAAGGGGTAGAATTTTATACTAAATCTCACCACACACCATTTCATCTCCCTCCCCCTGGTGTGAGAGGAAGAGAAAAAAAAAAAAAATAAATAAAAAAAGAAAGACAACAGAAAATGTAAGAAAAAAGTATAAAAAACAGAATGAAAGCAGTGTGAATGTGGATTACGAGTGAATTAAATCGTGTCTCCCCCCCCCAGTTAGGATGATGGCGCATTATGGTCCCCTGCCCACCCAAGCAGACACCAGCCAGTGGGGCTTACCCCTTGGCCAAGTGTGGGTTAGAGCACCAAAACAGGTACTGCAGCATAGGGATCTCTTTCCCTATGAACCTTCAATTATTACCACCTGGGTTGGTTGTTTTCTTAATTCCTCATTCCTCTCCCTCCAACCAGGGTGGCATCCCTCTCCCTGGTGGGTTACACAACTGGCCCCTGTCAAGTCCCACCCCCAGGATGGGCATCAAGTCCTGGGGTCCCCTTCAACCAGGTGGGTACCTTCTCTATTTCCCCCTTCTTTCTCTGTACCATTTTGACCCCCCCCCACACTACTACCTTCAAAATTTCAATTTTTTTTTTTTTTTACTGGGCTCTCCCCATCTGTAGTCTTGGCTACCACAGGGTTCACCCCTGTCAGTGCTTCATACTCCCTACTGCCCGGCCTGCCTCCTCATGGCACTGGACAGTAAACTAGAGGTTTTTTAGGAAAACACAGGCCCCCAGGTTAAGAGGACGGATGAACAACACAACAAACATAATCCATACAAACACTGACTAACCTACATAAATCTGGCCTTTACAAAAATTTAGTATTCATCACATTGCTTGATGCGGAATTGTGGGAAACCCCTAGAGCTGCACTACAAATAACACTATACACTCCTTCTACCTGTAATCTGCTAACTGCGACCTCAGTTGAAGTAGCATTTAAGAATTCCTCTGGATTACAATGGGATTAGAACCTAGACCTTTTCAAATAAGCAACACGAGGCAAATGCACTGCATAAAGGATTTCAGAAAGCAATCAGAATACATTTTTGCTCATGCACAAATATTATTAATGACTATTTGGTTTGACACTGGTAAGAGGTTATCAGTAAATTTGGAAATAGATCTGAGTAAGGGTTATGCTCATTATTCTTTTCATCAGTGTAACCATGGTGTTTCTTTACTTCACTTCAGCAGATATATGCAATATTTTAAAACAACTGCAATATCAGACTTTAATTTTTTTTTTTTTATAACACGAGAGGTATTAGAACCTATAGTACTTAGTACCGTGCTTGGGTTGGAGGTTGAGAAGACGAAAGAAGATATTTGTTGACATGGGACTTGAACTTCTGTAGATTGTAATTTTCAGGTAATACGTATGAAGGAAGGTTGTTCCAGAAAATGGCAGTTGAATGAATAAACGAGGAAGACGAAAAGTTGGTTCTGTGGGTTTGAAGTTGGGCAGTAAATGGATGTTGGCTGGTGGCGGCACGTGTTCGGACTGTTTTGAAAGAGAGAGCGGGAATTATAGAAGCCAATTCAAAAGAACAGTGCCCATGGAAGTATCTGTAGAAGAGGCATGCAGCAGAAACAGTACGTCTATGAGACAGCGAGTGGAGAGACTCTGTTAGAGATGAACCATTAATTAACCTAACTGCCCTCTTCTGAATGGAATCAAGAAGCCTGAGAGAGGTTTTGGGGGCACCACCCCAGATGTGGGAACAATATTCCATGGCAGGGCGGATTTGCGATTTATACAGAGTGAGCAGCTGTTTTGAAGAAAAGTAAAGCCAAGAGCGAAAGAGAAAACCAAGTTTTTTAGATGCAGAGGAAGCAATATTTGTAATGTGCTTGTGCCAAGAGAGATTAGAAGTCAGGGTAATCCCCAAAAGAGATATATAATTTTGCCTAGAAATCGGAGTGTCACTAAAGATAAGCTTAGGTGCAGAAGAATTCTTTTTGCGAGATATAAGACAAGACTGAGTTTTAGAAGGGTTGAAATCAACTAAGTTGTCTTTGCCCCACTGGAGAATTACCTGAAGATCGGCATTTAAGGAATTGGTAGCAGATTTTTGAGAAGTTGAAGCTGATTGAGCAGGACAAGGTTTCTCAAAATGGAAAGTGGAATGCAATGTGCTATCATCGGCAAAACTATGGATAGGATTTCCAGTCAATGGAAGAAGGTCATTAATATAGAAGAGGAAAAGAGTGGGGGAAAGAACTGAACCTTGGGGGACACCGGCATTAGTGGAGAAGTTAGAAGACAGAGAGCCATCAAACATCACCCTCAGTGAGCGATCAGAGAGAAAACTGGATAACCTACTAAAAACAGTTGGCAAACCATAAGATGGAAACTTGTGTTTCACCGAACCTTTCCATTGAATTAGTCCATAAATGGGTAACATAAGCCAGAATATCACCAGTGGATCGACACTGGCCTTTACAAAAATTTTGTATTCATCACATTGCTTGACGCGGTATTAGAACGGTTAAATAACAAGTTTGGTAAAATGATGCATATAAGGTGCTGTATGGTAACAATTAAAATGTGTAAACAAGCAAATTAAAATATATATTTAATAGAAACACAATAAACCAAAATACTTAATACATGAAACTTTAATGTTTCTCAATTTCAAAAATTATCCACCAAAACCAAGGAGGTAGACAAAGCTGAGTTGGCAGTGCAAAGTAAGTTTACATTTCATAAACACTGGGTTAGGAAAAAATGGCAGTGGAAATAGATAGTTCTTTCTATTCAGTGGTCCTCTTTCCCTGTTGGAGGAAGGGGAGGAATTAAAAAAAAAAAAAAAAAAACACAGCTGGACAATAGCAAATATAATACACCCCAGCACTTAGAAATGCAGACTTCGAGGCAGTGAAACATTGGTAAGATTTTTAAATTACACAGGCTTTCCCACTTTTTTTCTTTATTACAATGTAGAAATGGGAAATTTACATGTTTGTATGTGTGTGTATATGGGTGGGTGCACATTTTACATCCGCACCACTTGAGATCAATACTAATTTACAATACTACTCCAAGTTAGGGTATGCACTATACAGGGGGGAGGAAGAATCAGGGGATGATCAGATGCTGGTTATTAATTACAATACAACACCACAATGTACATTTTATGCATCTAAGAGAGTTGATTTTGTAATACTCAATTATTTCAGAAAATGAAGTTGTACGTAGAGACAGGAAGTACTGTCTCTCAATTTAAGCTGGCCACATCAGTTAAGAAATAAAGCAACTGACAAGTACACCCTTGGAATAACAGCATTTAAAAATAATTAAATACTTCATAAATAAGTGACAATTTTACATTTTCAAAATTAACATGTACATGAAATTTTGCAGTCAATTTCTGCCAAAACATTTAATATTTTCCCTGATACTATCAGTTTTCTCTTGGTAAAGCTGAACACTGTTAAAACAAACAAACAAACAAAAAATATACATATATATATGTATATATATATATAATTCTATTTTGTTATACAATCAATACATAGAAACTACAAAGTTAATATGAATAAAATATGTATAGATATATTTATATTCTAAAAGGCAGTGAATAACTTTCAACCTCAATTCTTTTGTTCCTTACTTTAACAATGATACAGACTAAACACACCCACAGATACACACAGTTTTAAGTCTCTGGATACACAACTATATTATGTGGTGTCAGCACTGCCATTTAAAAATAAGGATCCTAAAATGTTTGTTGAAATACAACTGACAACAGCAGAAGGCAATGCCAAGTTTCTAAAATATCAGATTACATAAACATTATTCTAATGATGACAAAGATGTAAATAAATATATTTTTATTTATTTTGTCTCCTTAAAAGTATTTTTAGTTTCTGACTACTAAGGACAACTGCGTGAATATTTAACAACTTTCAAGCTTCTAAAAAAAAACATTTTTAATAAATGTTACACAAACACATACTGTATAAAAATTAAATAAGATTTTGTCACATGGTATAATTTTATAAAATAATAAAAACAAGCCAAACATATCTGAATGATTTTACTGGAATGCCAAAGGTTAATTGATTTCAGAAACATGAAGAAACAAACAGTTGATTCCATTATGTGCAATTAATACATAGTTAAGGGAAAAAAAATACAACATAAGCACAATTTATTCTTTATCTTGCATATCAAATTAATAGTATTTGTAAATTCAAAGAGGCAGCTTAATAGTTACAGGACTGCTACAAGAACATGTCATTCTTGTATCAATGGGCAGACTAGAAAACCTACAATAAAACATATTTTATAAAACAGAAGCAGTTTAAAAGCACTGCAATGTGATATGATTATGCAATGCATGCCCAAGTATTAATTTGCCATTATTATGAACATAATACTGCAAATGCACAATGTAAACATTAATGGGAGTCAATCATCATCACCATAACAATTAACATCATAATTTGAAATACACTTTAATAATCAGATTTTTTTAACAGGAAAAAATAAATAAATAAAACAAAGACCATAATCAATTGCAAGTTAATTAAAAATAAGGAGTTAGGCAGCAAAATCTTTATGATTAGATAAACAAAATTCTTTGGATGATATATTAAAGTATTAAATTTCTAATTCAATGCAATGACTAAAGAATCTCACAGATGTGTTTATTAACACTTGATCTACCTTAACATAAACATGGAAAGTACTTCACCGTGACTTTTATGCAGAAACAATTATAATCACTTCACCTTTTTTTGAATTTGTGAAAAGAAAATAAGGTGATGACCATAAACTGGAATAAATACAGTTCTTAACTTAGTAATTAAGCCGAGAGCTTTATTTAGTGCATATCGATAATTTTGCCCAAAGTCAAATATTATGATTAAGATGGTTTCCTGCAAAAAAGACACGGCCTTATTACAAAAAGCTACTAAACAGCTCAATGCTCTATACCCTATATTACCAACAAACATTAATACTTAATTGCTTTGTAACTGTCAGACCACTGCAAAAAACTATTTTCATACCTACTATACTAATAAAATGAAATGACAAGGCTGACTGCAAAATACTGATTCTTAATCAACATAAGTTTATTTTATTGACAGCTAGTAATTATTCTATCTTCAGCACTAGTGTTATGAAAACACACAGTAAAAAACTGTATTAAATAAATTATAAAACAGCAATATACTTCTATATGGCAACATAGAAGTGCATTTCCTTACAATATAAAATATATCCAAAGGTTAAAAAATTAACCCATTTCGTGATTAATGAACCTTCTTTTCATAGGTGCATTTCATGGTGATGAATGTATAATACAGGTGAGAGTTGGATAAAATGTTTCTGATGTATGGCAAGCTTGTCAGCATTTCTCAAAATAAAATGTTACAATAGGCAAATAACTACAAGTGAATTAACATTTAAGAGAATAGCATAGTATAATAGAAATGATGGACAGATGTTACAAAGAAGATTCTCTCTCTCTCTGTTATAGAGGAATGGCAAATAAAAATATTTTCCAACAGTTCATGCTATAAACACAGGAGATGGTTGGCAAACACTTGGAACATAATTAGGAACTCTTGAGTACCGGACTCAAATGTAGTGAGTGAATTATGTTTAAATATATAGACAAAATCAAATAGAAAATGATAAATTTTTTTTATTGGTTGGAATAACCTTTCTCACAATTGGTAAGATATTGCAGAGAGTTTATTAATGTGGCATTATGTCAACCATTTCCCAATTGATGCATTTCATTTCTTCCTATCCTCATGCCCATACATGCACACACAAATGTACAATTTAAATATGTAATCTCTTACAAATATAGAAGTCCAACTGTATTCCTCTAGAAATTTCAAAATTTATTAAAAATTATCGCACAAGATTAATAAAATATGGCATTATCACAATGCTGTGCTTTATTATGACATCTCGACTAATATTATATTAGGAGTGCATGGTAATTTAATAAACAAATATTAAAGGAAAACCATCAATGTTTTTTAATCTTCTGCTTCTGGTGAAACCTTTTGTTAAAGGGTTCACCAGAAGAAAATATTTTCCCATTCTGTGAACCTATCCTAACATTCAAAACATGGTTGGTTTTCCCTTCTGGTTGGGACTATAGCTTGGAACTATAGGTTTGTGTTGTTAATTTATTATGCTATGTCATATCTCCTGGATGAGACACAAATTTGAAAAAAAAACTTGGAAATACATGCTTATTTATAAGTTTTGTTGCATATGTATGAGAAAGAGAGGAGAGAAAGGAAAAGAAGATTGCACAAACATACAGCAGTTGAAAAATATATTGTATTATTTATTAATCCCTTATATCATAAAACATTATGTCGGTAGTTATAATTATGAGTGAATGTGGCAATAAGATTTAAACTTTTCAGGACAGTTTAGAGTAGCTGTAGAGTTTAGTTTAAAAGTACCCCTGTAAAATGTAAAAATACTGTTATGGTACAGTGCACTCTCATCTATCTATACACTATATTTGCCAGAATGAGTCAAAAGTGTTTAGCCAAACTTTATTTCCCAAAACTGCCTTCTTTAAAATCAGAATGTGGTTTATAAGCAGTTTGTAAACAAAACAATTTCTTGGACTGTCTAAATCCTGTATAGATAAAAAGTTCATTGTAATAATAAAAACATGATGCTTTTATTTAAACAATATGCTCAATTCAAATCAGTGTTACAAACCTGTGGAGTCCTATTGGAATTGCATCATACCCAATTTTGATGTTATTAGAGACTTTTACTGACCAAAAAATTAAAATAAACATATTTAAAAGTAATGTAAGTAATGATATGGAATGGGTAATGTGAAACTTTCTTACTTTAAGCTGTTCTGGTTGTCATGCATAAATTTCAAACAGAGCCGTGTATCACTTTAATGTAACAATATTTGTGATGTGCTGTGTTAACATTTCCAGAACAAGTTGGTATCAGCACATGAAATTCATAGTTTCTTGTCTAAATTAATTTAAGTATTTTGCATAAAGTATTTTATGAGTTTCACAACTGGCCTAATCCTGAAGTAAAAGCGGGATTAGTGTTGCCTGCGTACATAACAAAATTAATTTTTCTCCATATAATTCTGGAGTAGGTATGGCTTATATTTGAAGGCAGGTTATATTCATGCAAATATAGTATATATACATAGAATTTTTACTTTTAGTTAAGAAAAGGAGGGATAACCTCTTATGGTGTCTTGTAGAACACTTCTGTGCTGATACTCTCCATTGTTGAATTAACCATGCAAATAATTTACATGATTCTGTCATATTCTTAGATAGAATCAATGATCCGATTCGTGGGCCACCGATTCCATGCACCATGGAACCAGTGGCCCACGGCCCCAAACCTAACCCCAAAATTATGTTGAATCACCAATCCAATTCTTTGAGTGCGAGAAAGCAATAAGTCTATACTTTAAAAACAATTTAAATTTTCAGCTACTGATTTCATGGTGCATTGATCATTGATTCTGTCTAAGAGTGTGACAAATTCATGTAAATTATTTGCATAGTTAATTCAACAATGGAGAGTATCAGCATAGAAGTGTTCTACAAGACATCATAAGAGGTAATTCCTCCTTTTCTTAATTAACATAAGTTTATTTTATGAAGTTTATTCTATAACTTGATATATAACATATTGAGCCACTGCAGCTCTGTCATCTATTAAATAGAATTTTTACATATATAGATTTTTGTTCACATATTTGTTGCTACATATTTTGTTAATCTCCCTCTCTCTCTCTCTCTATATATATATATATATAGACAAATGTATTTGATCAAATTGTATTTTTAGATGTTCAGTTTTATCACTACATACTATTATTTTTTATTTATATTATATTTATATATAATTTAAATAAAAATAAAAGTAAACAAACAGGTGTTACAAACCTGGAGGGGAAAAAAAAACTCATAATAATAAAGTGTGTGTGTGGGGGGATAGAATTAAGGTAAGGGTATTTCAGAAGGAATGCTCCTAAAATAATTAAGAAAAAGCTAATTAATAAAATATCAAATAACAAATTTACAAAATGCCAATTAATTCAAATTTAGCAGGAAACTGGAAGACAGCACCAGGTCAAAATTAGGTGAATTATCACTAAAAACGAAGATAAAAACCAACTACAACACGAACCAATAAAATTAAAATAAATAAATAGACTGACCATTATGCCCCATCTAGTTGGAGGTCCACAAGGCCATAATGGTCAGGGAATCACTGCATTTCGAACTTTAGACAAATCCATGGATTGCTGAACTGATACACCGATCAACCTGCAAATGCAATAGATCTGAATAATGATGGCCCTTGTGCAGTGAAAAAGTATAACAGAACAGATCCAAGCACTCGCATGGCAACACCAAACCACTGACAAAGTCACAATTAAAAAAGAATATATCCGGAAAAGATAAGGGCCACCATAATTCAGATCCATTGCGCTTGAGAGTCGATTGCCGTATCAGTTCCGTGATGCATAGATTTGTCTAATGTTCGAAATGCATTGATTCCCCGACCATTGTTGGCCTTGTGGTCCTCCAACAAGATGGGGCTAACGGTCGGTCTATTTTATTTATTTATTTTCATTTTATTGAAAATACAGATGGGGCTTAACGGTCAGTCTATTTTATTTATTTATTTTCATTTTATTGATCACGTGTTGTAGTTGGTTTTCACTTCTGTTTTTAGTGGTATTTCAGGTAATTTGGACCTGGTGCTGGTTCTCAGGTTCTGCTAAATTTGAATTAATTGGCATTTTGTAAATGTATGTTATTTGGTATTTTATTAATTGCCTTTTTCTAAATTATTTTAGGAGCATTCCTTCTGCAATACCCTTATCTTGATCCCCCCCACTTCATTATGTATTGATTTGTTTATTTATTTATTTTTGCTCTACTGATTTGCCATGCCACTGGTACCTGTTTCATTTACTTGTATTTTTATTTAATTTGTTAATTCAACATGTTGTGGATAATGCATTGCAGCCACTCATATTTGCTGTACTAATTTTCTTAATTTTCTTCTCCTTTTTCTGTTTATTTTTCTATTTTTCTTTAAAAGTTTATTCTATATATATAAGTACATGACTGCTTATTTTTTTTTTTTTTTCATTTATTTTATTATTTTTACCATTCAAAACTCCATTTCTCTCTCTCTCTCTCTCTCTCTCTCTCTCTCTCTATATATATATATATATATATATATATATATATATATATATATATATATAGAGAGAGAGAGAGAGAGAGAGAGAGAGAGAGAGAAATGGAGTTTTGAATGGTAAAAATAATAAAATAAATGAAAAAAAAAAAAAAAATAAGCAGTCATGTATCTAGTATGAATAAACATTTTATTCATGCCTATTCCTATTTATTTTTTTTATTATTGATTGTCATTCAAAACTCCAAAGCCACCTTTTAAAATTCAAACAACCATGGTTCCACAACTGTTCAGAATCAGACGTATATTTTGGAACCTATAGGTGTATGTGCACATGCATATGCAAAGTACAGAAGTGAATTTTCCCCCCTCCCATAGTTTAAAATAGATTTTTAAGCTAAAGTTATTCATAATCCTTCAGCAGACTCTGACACAAGGAATTTTGGCAAGCCATAAGTGGCATGCTGTAATTTAGAGTATTTTAGAGGTTCATGAATGAAATGCACAGTTGAAAAACATTACCTCCAAATTTCAAATGTGGGATTATTTCAATTGTTAAATTCTAAGTATTGTAGTGCCACAGATTTTAATATAACTTTTATGTGCATCATATTTGATCTGTAATATTATATATATATATATATATATATATATATATATAATGGGAAGAATTATATTGGTAGATGGAATATTCAACTCCTCTTACTGATCTTGATTATTTGGGCAAGGCATGCTGTTTAAATGGTGTAGGATGCATTTTCACACATCAGAAGAGGAGGACTATGCTTTGGGTATGACAATATTATAGATAAACAACATAAAATTTCTCCAGACTAAGATTTTGTTGACCCCACATGTCACTAAGGTTTTAGTGACAGAGTCAACAAAATCTCATGTCTGTAGAAGCTTTCGGTTTCAAAAAGTACCAAACTGTAGTCCTTTATTAGAGATTAAAATTTGTAAATAAAATTATTTGAAAAGCAAACGTTACATTTCCCAAATATTTCCTATAATATGGAATTCAATTTGCCTAAGAGTCACTCTAAATTTCCATAACTTTATTTTTGGGTGTGCAAATGAAGAAGAAAGAATGAGGATATGATTTCTGAAACGAACGTGAAACAGTCCAGGTTTAAATCACACAAAGAAATTCTGATAAAAATTTGGAGGAATTAATGTCCCGAAAGATGTCCAAGACCAAAAGATAATTAATGGAAGCCACGGCTGCTATTTTGAAATATCAGTTATAAAATCCTAACTTTTCTAACTTTGTGTTGATAATAAGAAGGTATAATAGTACTTGAATCTCAAATACTGGGATAATAGTACTTGAATCTCAAATAACTTTTTCAGCCTATGCACATGCACACACATTTATATCCCCTCTCCACTTTTTATACATTAAAGTAATATAATAATAAGTAATAAAGTTACCATTTTTTTCTTTAGGTGAAAAATGTAAAATTTTTCATTTATGTGAAATAATCTTCAGTTTTCATTAAATTATGATAATTTTTATACACAATATTCTTAATCTGTGAAATAGGCCAAACTCCTCACACAGGTCACTTTCACTTATATTGCCAACACTACAAGTTTTATGATATAAGGGTTAGTTGACAGGTAGCACATTAAATTTATTCTCTGTGTACATGTATACACACAGAGGTATCTCATATTACAGTGTATAAGGAATCAAAACTTATTTCCTCTAATCACAGAGAAAAAATAAAATAAAATAAATCATTTGAATATCTTAGTTTATAACATTCCCAAATCAACTTATTAATGACACACAATGATAAAATGAAATGATTTAAACTCCAATTCTTTTTCTTCACTAATGGGTACTTTCTTTCTTTCTGAATAATACAAAGAATATCAAACTAAAAAATTGAGCATTTATATGTTATTTTCTGTTTAGAATCTGTGCCATAAAACCAGATTCCAAAAATAAGCAGTCACTTTTTTATCACAGGGGAAGTGGCAGTGTAATTGAAGTGTGTGGCAGCTGCTAGCATTCTGCCTGGAACATCTAGAAAGTGTTCATTTAGAATGCAGTGGTATTCATATATATATATATATATATATATATATACCACACATATATGGCTTTATTACTTTGCTTATAAACAAGCATACTTATGAAAATGGATTCACAAGAGGCATTGCCTGTCAACCATCATCAGTTATTTACAATATGCTACACTTGAAAACCGTAATGGTTTAAGTTAATAAAAATTAACTGAGCAGAAAGTATAGCAGAGGGGATATTTAATTTATATCCCCTCTGCTATCCTTTCATTTTATTCCATGTAATCCCATTTAAAACAAGTTAAGCTTAACATTCTGTTATCCTCTTCAGACAAATCTAATATTTAGCAAATTAAGTGATTGTTCGTCCTACTAGTAATTTAATGAAAATTGTTTTTAGTTATGCTTGTACAAGTAGCTGAATATTATCAAAGGCACATGCTGCAATTTATGACAGCTTAAAAAATCTTTACAGGTTCTTAATAGTTTTGGCATTACATATGAGGCACTTGAATAACTTTATGCAACAGTAGAAGGGAGAAGGGACTATAATAAAATAAAAACAACAATGGCAACACTCATGTTATTATGGAGTGTAAACAGATGGATGATAAGCCCAGTAGCATAAATACACAAACATCAGGCTTTTCCATGAACATGATTTATCAAAAAGAAATAAAAAGGGTGGGATGGGGCATAATTTATACATTATTCATCTTCTGAACTAGTAACTAACAAGTCAGATACATTACAATATTCCTGATTTTATATACAGCGCAAACAGCAAACTTTGGTATAAATGATTATGACACTAAAGATGAGTTCATGTAAAGACTAGGATTGTGGATTCTGTAGGAAATATTCCAATTTTGCTTCCAATTCCTGAAAATAAAAATAAATGATGAAATAAATTAATTAAACAAGGTTAATTTGCATGCACAAACTACAAAAACATGCATCACAGAAAGCATAAATTAAAAAATCCATTTTTGATATCAAAATCAATTGAATATGAAGTGTAGTCAAAAACCTGGGACTAGACTAATATTTGGAATATGAAACTTTACTGGCTATTTGGATGGATTTCCTTTTGAAGTAGTCTTTCTGACACTATACACCAATTCCAATGCTTCTGCAATTTCTGGGAGCATGCCTGAGGCTGTGCTTTTGAATTGCAAGAAGTTCCTGTGTTACATTAATAATTTCTTCAGTCATTGGAAATCTGTTTTTTTTTTTGTCCACCCATCTCAAGGGGGATTAAAGTTTAAAAAAAATAATAAATAAATAATAAAATAAAAATAAATAATACGCAGGGAGCCAAAACTAGTGAGTTCGGCAGATGGGGAACTACAGTAAGGGAGTACTTCGCAAGAAATTCTTGAATGGAAAGTGACAAGTGCACAGAGGTGTGGAATTGTTTTGTAGTACTGATTTCATGCAGAACATATTCAAATTGAATCATGCCTTGTGAGTCAAAATATACAATAAAACACGATCTTCACATCTGACTGAGAATAACTTGATTTTTTGGGCCTTAGACAAGAACAAGTCTTTCATCAAGAGGACTGGACTTTTCATTCCAGGTATTAGCCATACACTCACAATTCATCAACAGTAATGATGGGACAAACAATGTATGGCTTATCCTTCGCAGAGTTAAACATTGATTACATCTGATCATATCACAAAAATAAGTGATTGATTTTTGAAGCTGAAGGGCAGCCAGAGTGAGGATCATCTTCAATGGACAAGAAGCCCTCTTTAAAGTTTGCACACCACTGAAAAGTCTTTAAATGATACTCTGAAAGCTGGTTTTTAACATTTCACAGGTTTCTCTTGCACTTTTCTCTAATTTGAAACAAAATTTGATGCAAATTTGCTGCTCAGTAAAATCATTCATTTTAAAATGTAATGAAACACTTAAATGGCTTGTATTCAATATGCACTAGAGTGTTGAAATGAGTCACTAAATATGTTGTGACAAATCAGAACTCACTATGATACCATAATTTTAAGACCCGATGTTGGTCCCAGAACTTTTTGATCAGACCTCATATATTTTTATATGCAATTAAGAGCTATAGTTTATTTTCACCTTGAGAAATAAGCAGCTTTTATGTGATATTAAAATTATTTTCCACTTCCTTACACAGTCTTTATTTTAATCAGTATCAACACACCATGCAGTAGTGTGTAGATAGGCATGCGTGCATACATACACAAATACTTTTTGTACAGCAATGTCTTCACAATAACTGCTTGGTGTTTTGTCACGAAGCTGTACTTTTTAAGTTAGGTCTATCAGAGCCCAGAACAGGGTTATATACAGCAGGTGCTGACTATAATCCCAACAAGCAATAATCATGACTAGCCATAACACACTGTTAATACCAAGAAAAAATAAAAATCCCAACAAAGCTATAATACCAACAACACAATAATACTAGACTGCCTATAATAATAGATTTAAAAATTCTAGAAATTAATAGTTTTTTTTTTTTTTGAGATCATTGTTCTTAATTATTTGGATATTTCCTTTTGAGAAATCTGTTGAAAAAGGATTACAGTAAGTATGATGGCAGACCTATATAAAAGCATGTAGAAGATAAAACTTATCAGTGTTAGTTCATCCCTCTTGTCCAAAATGGCTGAAATCTGTGAAATTGTTCCATCTCAAAAAGGGAATAAAATTAACAGACGTATATTTAATGGTAAGAAAAACATTGTGAGGATATTTATTATTGGTGTTACAAAAGAAAAAAATTAGAAGACTATAAAGGTAAAGCAACAACAAAATATTTGAATAGCCAACATCTTCAAAAGTTTGTGAATCATAATCATGCTCCAGAATAAAGTGCTGCCATTGCAAAAATCATTGAATAAATAAAGATGCAAAACAAATGAAAAATCTACCATGTCATATTATTCAAGCCAATAATATGACATGGTACATTCAAGTGTTGCCATCCCTCAATAGATACAGTCATATATGCAAAAAAAAAAAAAAAAAAAAAACAGGGGAGAAAGGTGAAAAACCAGTGGAGCCACAATCATTGGACCAAACTGACATTCCAATTGCTTTGCGTGAAACGTTAAATGAGGAGTTATTTCTGATTACAGATTATGTAAGTGGGAGAAGAAAGAATTTTGGTTTTTACAACAAAATAAATGTTCAACATTTATTGCAAGTTCAATATCGGATTATGGATGGTATGTTCAAAACTGTTCCTAAAATGTTTTCACCAGCTTTATACAATACATGTACCAGCTGGAAATTACCGAATTCTACCATTAGTTTGTGTTAATAATTAGCAAGAGTGAAGAAAGTTATAAATGTTTATTTCAAGATTTGATTGACTTTGTTGAAGAAAATGAAATTGAACTGAAGCTACAGGCAATATTAACTGACCTAGATTTGGCTGCAATAAACACCTCTGGAAGTTAATTTCTTGATGTATCAAACAAAGTTTGTTTCTTCCATTTAGGGCAGTGTGGTTGAAGAAAGATTCAAGGGAGGGGATTGGCATCTTGATACAGTACTGACGAAGAGTTAAGTTTGATACTACACTATTTGTTTGCCTTGGTGTTTATTCCATCCAATGAAATTTCAGAAGCATTCAATGTTCTGAAGCCCTATTTGCTAACAGAAGTTAGTGATGTGAAGAGTGGTTCAAAAACAATTATATTTATGGAAGGTTAAGTAATCGCATAATAGTACTGCTATTCATTCCCCACCATTGTTTCCACCAATTTTGTGGTTTGTGTATGACTCCACAGAACTAGGAATTCCATATACCCAAAATATCACTGAAACCTGGCACAGAAGATGGGAGAACATAATTAGATGAGTGCACATTGGCATCTATAGTATCATCAAAGAATTTCAGAAAGAACAGCAGCAGGAAGATAACCAATTTGAATGCATACTGCATGGTGAACCATGTCCAAAATGGAAGAAGGCAGCAATCGATTGAGAAATGAGAATTTTGGTATTTGTGAATAATCATGAAACTTAATCTGGGGTGAATTATCTTTGTGAAATTGCTCAGTGTTTCATTCTTTATTTTATTATTATTTTTTTGTTAGTTGTTGGAGAATCGCCTTCTGTGGCCATAATGCACCTCCCAAAGTTTTTTGCATTTACTCTGATCCAAGCCCGAGGCGGGATTCGAACTCACGACCTTTGGGTTGCCAGGCAGGCACTTTATCCACCTGGCTAGCCTAGTCGGCAGTGTTTCATTCTAATTAATAATATTGTTAAATTACAGTGTAGAATTTACTTTACACCATCAGGTATCTCTCATATTGTGGAGTTATACTTTGCGACTGAGTTGTCATCATTGCAAACCAGGGTACCTGCCCACCCACCGATGAGGACCAATAAGCTCTGAAACGGTGCCATATGGGTGGTGGTATCTGCCAAGAATAAATAACAATAGTCTTCTCCTATGGTTATTCGAGGTAGTGCAATATCATGGTAACTCGTGAATGTATTTACAATATGAGATATACTTAAATGATGCTAATTTTTAACTTAGTAGTTGGTTGACAGAAACGATGTAATTACACAACTTGCATGTAATATTGTTAAATTAAGTTAATTCAGTCTTGTGACTGGTCAGTTCCTCTGATGAGCTGTCTACACCATTGTCTCTCCTGTGCCGTTTGTTTTAGTTCCTCAAAATTTCGAAGTCCTGCTTCATCCAGAAACGTCACCACAAAAGTATTTTTTGGTTTTCCTCTAGGCACTTTCTCTCCACAGCCTCCTCCATGACATCCAGAAGCAAACCACCATGTCGAATAATGTGACCCACCCATTTGAGTCTAGTTGATCTTATTCTACCTAGATTTTTTTTTTTTTTTTTTTTTTGCTCTTGGACACATCTAAATACTTACACATTTGACTTTTTTCAGTCCATTTAATTTTTTGATTCTATGCCAGCAGCACATATTGAATGAGTCAAGTGTCTTTTGTAAGAATGCATGTCTCTGCCACTGACCATATACACCAATGAGCCAAAACATTATGACCACCTACCTAATATGAAGTTGGTCCCCCACGTGCAGCCATAACAGCTGCACGTAAACGACACACGTACCTGGCTGTCCACATGGTGAAACAGGAAACGTGATTCATCGGACCAGACCACCTTCTTCCAATCATTTAAGGTCCAGTTTCGATTCTCGTGTGTCCATTGTAAGCACTGTTGCTGGTGAACCGTGGTTAGCATGGGCACTCGGGGCAGCCTGCAGCTACGCAGCCCATTTTCAGCAGGGTTTGATGTACTGTGTGTTGTGACACATTACTCCCGTCACCAGATTCCAATTACTGGCAAATTGTGCCAGTCACCCTTCTGTTGCCACGCACCATTTGGGAGAGCCTTCGCTCACCTCGAGCATCGATGAGCCGTGGTCGTCCAACACCTCGCCAGCAGTTCGTGGTTTCCCCTGCTTGGACAACTTTCGGTAGGTACTAACCATGGCTGACGAGCACCCCACCAACCGTGTCATTTTGGATATGCTCTGACCCAGTCGTCAGACCATTACAATTTGGCCTTTATCAAGCTCACTTAAGTCTGCTGCCTTTCCCATTTGAAGAACAAGAATAACACTGATTAATGGAGCTCAGTATCAGGTGTTTTTTATACCATGTCCCGACTTTCACACGCACCATAGTTCATCTGCAGTTGCTTTGATTTGCATAATGACTCACTGGTCATTATGTTTTGGCTCATTGGTGTATATGTCATCATTATCTTCGTCCTAATTTCCTGTGATACCTACTTCTGTGTAATCAATGGCAACTTTTTGCTGATGCTATCGAGGCAGTGTTAGGTGGGTCGGAAAACTGCTAGCTTGGGGGGAGACAAAGACTAATGGATTAACAGTAGCCACGGGCAGAGGTGAAAGAGATTCTTGCACTGCTTCTATTGGAATGAGCAGAAGCCTGAAAAACAAGATGCAGGATATTTCAGAGACTGCTGGAAGTCATTGCGGTACAAGTAAACACATGGGTTGTGTTAGGGTAGCTAAGAATAGAAACAGGTGCATGTATACTTGCGTGTACACTAATGCTAGGAGTTTAGTAAATAAATTTGATGAATTTGAGGTATTACTCAAAACATCAAAGGCAGATATTGTTGGGATATCAGAGACGTGGTGTCACACAGATATAAGGAATGCAGAACTGGAATTTGGGGAGTACAACGTCTACAGAAAGGATAGACAGGATAGGAAGGGAGGAGGGGTTATGCTATTAGTTAAAAAACACATAAAATCCAAGGAAGTGAAGCCAGTTGACATCGCTGGACAGTGCAGTGTTGAGTCAGTTTGGTGTGACATAAGCATAGGTAAATCAAAATTGAGAGTAGGAGTGTGCTATAGGCCTAATGACTCTGATGAGTATAATAAGATACTGTACAGGGAAATAGAGTGGGCCAGTAAATCAGAGAGTCTTATAATGGGGGATTTTAATTTCCCAGATATTGACTGGAATTTGTGGGTTGGTCACTCACACACTAGCAAGGCTTTTGTGGATTTATTGGATGATTGTTTTCTACACCAGCATGTTCGGGAGGCAACTAGAGGGAGTAATACTCTTGATCTGATTATCAGTAGTGATTCTTCATGCATTAGGAATCTGCAGATAAATGAACCACTGGGTGGCAGTGATCACAGTGTGCTGAAGTGGGATTTACTCAAGGAGGTACTACCATCAGAGGTAAAGGGAAGGGTTTTTGCTTTCGTAAAGGAGACTATGCTGGTCTGAGACAGTATTTAAATTCTATACAGTGGGACCAACTGATGATGTTACCAACAGCAAATTCAAAATGGGAAGCATTCAAGGAACTAATCTTGGAAGCTACCAGGCTTTACATACCAACCAAGAAATATTGTTCAAGGTTCAGGCCTAAATGGTTGTCAGATGAACTAATGAGACATATGGCAGAGAAGAAAAATGCATGGGATACATACAAATTAATGGGTGACGTGGAAGCCTATGATAGATATAAGTTGGTCTGTAACCAAGTCACAAAGGAGATTAGGCAGGCAAAGGCAGATTATGAGAAATCCTTGGCAAAGGATGCAAAGAAAAACAGAAAAGAGTTCTTTACCTATTTAAACTCAAGAAGGAAAGGGATGAATCAGATTGGTCCACTGGATGTTGATGGTTCAACAGTTGAGGATCCAGCTCAGGTGGCTAACAATCTAAACGAGTATTTTGCATCTACATTCACACATGAGGAGTTATTCAGGAAGGGGAATGTCGTAGGTGGAGTAAACATTGGCAGTGAGCTAGATTTTCTAAATAACTGAGAGGAAAGTGGAGGAGAAATTGTTGAGGATAAACATAAAAAAGGCACCCGGGGTGGATGGGATCTATCCAGTTATATTAAAGGAGGCAGCAAAGGAAGTAAGCAAACCCCTAGCCATAATTATGAGAGCTTCTTTGGACTCAGGGGAGGGGTACCCATGGACTGGAGATGTGCAAATGTAACCCCAATTCACAAAGGAGGTTCAAAGGCTGACACAAGTAATTATAGACCTGTTAGTTTAACTTCGGTTCCAGGAAATGGAGGCACTGGTTAAAGAAGCACTGCAGGATCATCTGGACAAGAATTCAGTTATAGCTCAGACACAGCATGGGTTTGTTAAGGGCAGGTCTTGTCTGACCAATTTGATTGGATACTATGATGTAGTCACAAAAGAACTGGATGCAGGGAATAACTTTGATATTATATATTTGGATCTTAGAAAGGCTTTTGATACTGTTGCGCATGGAAGACTGCTGCACAAATTGGAGAAGTGTGGCATTCGAGGCAAATTGCTGCTATGGATAAAGGGATGGTTGAGTGGCAGAAGACAGAGAGTGGTAATCAATGGACACTGCTCAACGTGGACTAATGTTATTAGTGGAGTTCCTCAGGGTTCAGTGTTGGGTCCATTGTTTTCTGTATTTATAAATGATATTGATGATGGTGTATCAGGCTTAATGTCCAAGTTTGCAGACGATACAAAGGTTGGCAGGGTTGTTAAGGACACTACTGATACTATGCTGCTGCAACAGGATCTGGAAAGGTTGAGCAGATGGGCTGAGAGGTGGCAAATGAAGTTTAACATTGACAAATGTAAAGTACTACATATGGGAAACAGTAACCCCAGATCAACGTATCAACTCTGTGGTACTACGCTGACAGTGGTAGAGAATGAAAAGGACCTGGAGGTAATTGTGCAGGCAGATATGAAGTTCTCTGAGCAGTGCAGACGAGCTGCAAGAGTAGCTCATGGTGGCTTGTCAATGATATACAGGAATTTTTCTAGCAGGGACAGGGATGTGATTATTCCCTTGTATAAGGCATTGGTCAGGCCACACCTTGAGTACTGTATACAGGTCTGGAGGCCTCATTTCAAGAAGGATGTAGAGCTGCTGGAACGAGTACAGAGAAGGGCAACAAGATTAGTGAATGGAAGAAAGGGTTGCTCTTACGAAGAAAGGCTTAAGTTTTGCAAATTACAGAGCCTGGAGACTAGGCATCGCCGAGGTGATCTGATAGAGGTGTACAAGGCTTTGAATGGCTTGAGCATGCTCAATGCCGATGGAATTCTTCCTCTTGCTCAGAATAATCACCTGAGAGGGCATAAATTCAAATTGAGGAAGGACGGATGTCGGATAGATGTGCGGAAATTCGCCTTTAGCCAGCGGGCAGTTGGTTTGTGGAATAGACTTCCATCGCTTGTTGTTGAAGTTGATAGCCTAAACAAATTTAAGGCTCAGCTGGACAGGTATTTCGAACGAATTGAGGGGTGAAATGGGAGTAGTGGTTGTTTTTTTTTTTTTTTTTTTTTTTTTCTCTCTTTTATTTTGGCTGATGCTGAATAAGCTTGCTTTCTTGCATCATATGCCTCTACTAATGCTAATGCTAATGCTAACTTATTCTTGAAAGATTGTTTTACCACTGAAATTCTGGTTTGAATCTCAGTTTGACATGAAATGTCCTGTGTAAATAAATGCCCCAGATACCTAAAGTGATCTACCTGTTCTATTCTTACTCCATTGATCTCAATTTAGAAGTGAATTGACCTTTTACCAATCATCATTGCCTTTGTTTTCATCATGTTTATCTTAATTCCACACTTCACCACTTTCTTATTTAATCTTCTGATCACTTTTTGCAACGTAGCAGGATAGCCTGCTAGTATGGCCTGATCGCCTGCAAAATTAATAGCCTGTATGTTCTTTTCACTTATTTTAACCCACCACTTCTTACTCCCAAGTGCCTCCTTTATTATCACTTCGGCAAAAGCATTGAACAATCCAGGTGAAAGTAAGCATCCCCGTCTTAATCCCTTTTTAACTATAGCTTTTTCTGTCAGTTCTCCTCTTATCTTCATTTTGTTTTCTATATGAGTCATAGATTAGTTTAATAATCTTCTTCTTCTTGCATCCAATTTTCTCAAGCAATGGGAAGAATTCTCTTCAGATTACTCTATCAAACACCTTCTCATAATCCACAAACATGCAGAGGTTCCTTCCCATTTTCTCCCTCAACACTCTCAATGTTCCAATATTGGAACATTGAGAGTGTTGGAAGAGAAAATTTAGCATCTCTCGTCGATCTGCCTCTGCAAAAGCTGTACTGTGAGTCATCCAGAAATTGTTCAATATAACTTTCCATACTGCTTTGATAACTTTCAGCAGAATCTTGGATGCATGGGTAATAAGACTTACAGTTCTGTAGTCTTGGCATACTGTTGGTGTCATCTTCTTGGGTATGGTGATTACGATTGATGTGCAGAATTCCTCTGGCCAACTCTCCTCCCTGTATCTTCTTTATCAGTTCAAATAAGGCTTTCTTCAGATTTTCTCCACTGTATTTTAAAAGCTCTGCAGGTATGTTGTCAATTCCCGGTGCTTTGCTATTTCTAAGAGACTTTAAGGCTGTGTTGAATTCATCTTTAGATATTTCCTCCTCCATGTTTTCTTGTTCTTCTAGTGCTCCTTCATGTATTCCTCCATGTGTACGTGCTTGAATCTTCATAGAGTTCTTCAACATATCTCCTCCACCTACCCCTTTGTTCTTAGAAATTCAGTACTGTCATTCCCTTTTCATCCTGCTTTGCTCTAAGTTTGAATTCCCCTACTCTTTCTCATTAACTTTCTGATTTTTCTATGTGCCAAGTCCATCTGACCTTGTTGTTCGAGCATTTTCAATCTCTTGACAGTTCTCTGCCCACCACTGTCCTTTTGCCTTCCTACATTCCTTATCAATTTCATTCTTCCATCTACGATAGTTCCTTTCATCATCATCATTATTATTTTGGCATTTCGGTCTCTCCTCTCATCCATTTTCTGCAGCAAAATATCTGTGATCCAAGGCATCCTCTTAAATTTTTCACTATTCCTAAGTGCCTCTGATGCAGATTTACAAGTCATTTCCTTGATTAAAGACCAATTCTGCCCTAGATCGTTTGTAGCTCCTCAGTAGTGATAGAATTGATCAGATCTTGAAACACATTTTTTGCACTCTCCTCTCTAAATTTCTCAATGTTCCACCTCATGAATGATTTCCGTTTATTCAGGCACTTCAATTTTAGTTCCACATTCATCTTCACGAGTGAGTGGTCCGAATCTCCATCTGCCCCTGGATAGGACATTGCTTTCATCACTTGGTTATGGTATCTCTGTTTAACTAAGATGTAATGAATTTAGTAACTTCATGAGTCACCAGGATTCTTCCATGTATATCTTCTGCAGAGTGGTGCCCTAAACCACATATCTGCTACCATTAGTCTCTCTTCTGTGCAAAACTCCACTAAGCGTTGACCTCCTGTATTTCTCACACCTAGAACAAAGTTCCCCACACTTTTCTTCCACCCCCCTCAAACCACCACATTCCAATCCCCCATAATTATCAAGTTGTTTTTTTGATGTGGTTTTCCATATTAATTCCAACTGTTCATATGTTTTCTCAACTAATTAGTCAGCACTATTTGAGGTTGGCATATAAACTTGTATAATTACCATGTCGACTGGATTTACTGCAAATCTGACCATGATAAGTCTATGTCCCAACAATTCCACATCTACCAGTGTTCTCATGAATCTTCGTCTTAATTATTGCCACCCCCCCATCTGCCACTATTTCCAGAGTGCACAACTTTATAGTCTCCACTTACAAATTCACCCACTTCACTCCATCTTGTCTATGCCACTCCAAGCATATCAATACCATCCCTGTGCATTTCTTTTTTGACACATTCTAGCTTTCAACATTTCAACATTATTCGTAAGTTCCACATCCTGATTCCACAACAGGGATTTCATATGTTGACGACCTGGAAAGCCCCAACACTACAATCAGCATTCCGTTGTGCTACGACAATTTCGTAGCTGTCAGATCTTTCAGACATCTCTAGCTTGCTCATCATTGGATTAGTTATATATGTTATTCAAAAATATGACATTTAATCTTTGTATTCAATTTATGTAATTTTGCAATAAGCAATGCTTGTAATGTATGTGTTTCATATGAGTATAAAACCAGCATAAATATAAAACTATCAAATAAAATTAAGTTTTTAAATTTCCATTTGATTTTATTATGTATTATTAATGGCCTTCTTCTAATCTAGTGGTATGATTGAAGAGAACTGTGGTACCAAGGTGACAGACAGTTTGGGAACCACTACAGTCTAACCTCTCAGTAATGCATTTGTCAGTAGCATATATACAGTGTTACACATGCATTTGTTACTACATTTATGTTTTTTCCAGGTAGTGTAAAGCAAGAGAGGGGTGTCTGTCTACTCTCTACCACAGTAGTCCCAAACTTCTATCATTTAAGTAACTTTGAGTTTAAAAAAATATATATTCTGGACTTGTTTTTGTAACACTGTGAAGATTACGATGTTTTGCCACGTCAAATGACAGTGCAACCTAGGAGAATAGCTGACATATTGTGTTTATGTATGCTACAACTTGTTTCATTACTTCCCATCCCCTTTACATCCCCTGTATGAACCATATCATTTTGATGTTGTATACAGAGAAGAAAAATGAAAAAACAAAATATATTTTCATATATTTTGTTTTTCCCCCCCCACATATTTTATTGGCATATTTGTTGTTTTCTTATCAGCTCTCCCATTTTCTGTGGGACCTTAGTCTTCCCAGATATGGTTTTGCAGTACTTTTCAGGAATGTATCCCCTGCAGTTGGCAAGGGATTACTGTATGCAATCCAATTTATCAAGCACTAGCCTTTCATGGCTAGAGGTCACTTAAGAGAAGTGCTTGTGTTAAAACTCTCTCTAAAACACACTCTAATGTTAAAAGATTGTAATGTAACCATGCAAATATTTTTGTTCTCATTAATAATACATGCAGTGAAATTTCAAAGCATTAAACAACTAGATCACTTCGCAGGTGCCAGTTTCCAGACACTGCAAACTGAAGAACTGAACCCTTTCTCGGTAAGACCATCCTTCGTTCCCTTCACCAGTCTTGTTGCCCCTCTTGCACCCATTCCAGCAGATCTACATCCTTCCTAAAGTGAGGCCTCCAGACCTGTATACAGTATTCAAGATGCGACCTAACCATGGTCTTATAGCAAAGGATAATCACCTCCTCCTCAACTGATGTTATCCACTCATGGACTAACCCTGCTAGCAAAGTTTCTGTATATCATTGACAAAACCGTATGAGCTATCCTGGAAGCCTGTCTGCATTGCTGAGAGAAGTTCACATCTGAATGCACATTTACCCCCAGGTATTTTTTCATTTTCCATACCCTGAATGTAGTACCACACAGTTGGTATATTAATCTGGGATTAATGCTACCCACATGCAGTACCTTTTTGTCATCTAACCATCCTTTTATCCATAGTAGTAACTTTCCTCCTAATGCCACACAACTCCAATTTTGATGCGGTATCAAAGGTCTTACTGAAATATAAATAGATGATTTCAAAATTATTTATTGCATCCATTTCTTTTGTGGCAACCTCATAGTAGGTAATCAGATCTGTGCAACAACTTTAGTTTTAACAAACCCATGCTGTGATTGCTTTATGACTGCAATGATCTTTCATTACTTCTTTGACTAACGGTTCCATTATTTTCAGTGACAAATAGGTTAAAGTGACAGGGGAGACATTTGCACATCAACATGTATTTCATTGTATTATTTTGTACAGGTACTTCCCCTGAATCCAAGGATGCTCTCATTATTATAGCCAAAGGTTTAATGACCTCCTTTTTTGCAGCTTTTCTCAATATAACTGAATTGATTCCATCAGTCTCAGATGCTTTGTTTACTTTTAACTGAAGAAATTTTTCTGCAACTTTAATTTCTGTAATTACAAAATCATTTAAATTCAAGTCAGTACTCAACAGACTTCTGCTAAACTCATCTCTCAACTTCTTCATATGTGAATGTAGATGCAAAATGTGTATTAAGTTTATCAGCAATTTGTAAAGGATCACGAATAGTCATACTATTCATATCCAGTGTACCACTGTGATTCATCCCTTTCCTTCTTGTAGTAACATATGCAAGGAATTCCTAGCTACACATTTCTTTACACTCTTGGTCAAGGACTTTCTGTTACCAGTCTTAGCTTGCTTAACCCCTTTGAGTGACTTGGTTAGACACTAGTTTGTACTTATTGTAGCAACCTGTATCCTTTGACAATTTATAATCATCCTCTGCATTTTTTTTTCTCTGCTACCAAAGTTATCACCTCATCTGACACTGTTACCAGTCTTAGCTTGCTTAACCCCTTTGAGTGACTTGGTTAGACACTAGTTTGTACTTATTGTAGCAACCTGTATCCTTTGACAATTTATAATCATCCTCTGCATTTTTTTTTCTCTGCTACCAAAGTTATCACCTCATCTGACACTGAGTTTGGTCTAAATTTCGAGCAATATCTTTTAATTGGCACAAAATGCTTAGTGGCCTATAAATTACCTCTCTAAACACTTACCATTTGGCATTTACATTTTTTAATAACATCAGCTGATCCCACTGAAATGAGGTTGAAAGATGGCTGAGCTCATTGTGATCTTTTTGCATTAAGCATGTTGCCTGTAGGGTAGGAGAGCTCATCCTTCAATATTCTTCTTGGTCTTCCTCTACTTTGTTTGCTAATGGGTCTCCACTTCTTTACTATTTTTGCTTATCTGTCATTATCTACCATTATAATCAGCTTTGCAAAAACAAAATACCTTCCCTTACCCTAAACACTTCAATCAGATCACCTCCTTAACTGTAGTTATTTCTTTGAATAAATTCTACATCAATATGCAATGATCACTGCCATCTGAATTCTTTAACCTGAAGATTCTCAATACATGCAAATTACAGCTGATAACCAGATCAAGAATGCTGCTTTCCCTCGTTGCCTTTCTAACACCTTGGTGCAGATAGCAGTTATTCAAAAAATTGAGAAACTCTTTGTTACTGTGTGGATTAACAATTCATAAGTTCCAACTGATATCTGGAAAGTTAAACCTCAAAGATAAGACATTTTGATTTTCTGGCCTACTCTATTTGTATAGATGTTCATTAAACTCATCACAATCATTTGGCCTGTGAGAGACTCCAGCCCTCACTTTTATGCCTTCCACACATTTATGCAAGGCTGACTTTGTACTATACTTGCAACTGGTGTCTACTGGTTTTTTACTGTTTTAAAGCCTATATCTTAAAAAAAATTATCTCTCCCTTACCCCATATCTTTCCTTTCTACAAATTATAATCACACTATTTGAATTCTGCATTCCTAATATTAGAGTGATCATTAGGTTTATGTTACACCTATAATGTCTGCATTTGATATTTATTTCTACCTGATTTATTTACTATACTCCTAGTTTTAGTGTATAAGCAAGTAAATGTGTTTTGTGTTTTATATTTTCAGTAAATCTAATATACTAATCTAATGTCCATGTAACTACCAGTCCCATATGACCCCCAGTAGGTCTTATAATCTTTCCTTCTTTTCAGACTACTGTATGTCACAAGAGAAACAATATAAGAATTAATTCTACCCCTGCTTATGGCTGTCATTAAGTTTTAAGTCTGTACAAGTCTCCCCAAACTAACAGTTTTCCAACCCTTCTAATAGAGCTTTGATAGCATCAACAAACATTCTTGCACCTCTTCTGTTCAACTGTATGCCATCTAATCTATAAAAACAGCTGCCTGTTACAAGCACTGGCAATGCTGAGAAAAATTCTACCCCATCAAGCCCTGCATAAATTCTTGGCAAGTTCTAGCAAATTCAGCTCTAACTTGCAATTTTGATGAACATCACCTCACAGCTGTAAATTAAAGCCTCAGAATGCCTATACTTAATATCATTAGTAGAACATATCACTAATTCTTGTTCCTAGCAGACATACCTTTGTTTTATTCTATCCCTTAATGCATAAAATATTCCCTGCTTACCTGACAATAATCACTCAGAATAGCTACCTCCTGTGGAACAAGTGCATCCTGCTCATGGTGATCCCTCCATGCAGACAGATGCATGAGGGTAGGTTCCAACATTAAGGTTGACAGCTGAGTCCTTGATGAGACCCTGATTTAAATTCTTCCAAAGCAATGGCTCTTTTCTTCATGCAATCAAATCTTTCTCTCTCTGCACCTAGCAGCTGTCAACCTTAATGCAAAAAGCCTTGATTCGTATATGCATAGTTTAATATTTTTTGTGGTCCCTGGCCTCAAATGTAAGTGTTTTATATTTTGGAAAAAAAAAAAAAAAAAAAAAAAGAAAAAAAAAAGGTGGAACAGGAAACACATTAATAATTGTTATTAATTCAACAAAACATTTATTTTTTGTTGTAAATATCTTATACCTAGAAATAGAATCATCATACCCAGAATTAAAATCATCAAAAATTTAAAACCTTCATGAACCAATGTGAAGGATACTCATTTACAAACAGGATATTTATTTTTAATTTCATTTTCAAATTAAATTTCTTCACCTTTTAATTTTACACTCCTTACATTTATTAAATGCATATGGATCGAAGAATTGATTTTTGATATTTCAGTCTTTGCAATTTTATTAAATTAAAAAGCAGGAGCCTCGAGCTAACGTGGCAGTATGACTAACATATGGGTTACTGCAATTGCATCATTTTTATACAGCCACCTACCAAAGTAAATAAACCAGCACTGTTTTAATTACATCTCATATTGTGAACACCTTCATGAGTTCCCCGCATTTCACTACTTCGAATAAGTAAAGCTTCACCAGTGGAGAAGACTAATGTTATTGCAACACCAGGGAACCAGGGAATAAGGAGAGTCCAATAATCCTCAAAATGGTGCCATCTGGGTGGTAGTGGTGCCTGCCGAGAATAAGTAACATTAGTCTTCTCTACTGGTGAAGCGTTACTTATTATTATTATTTTTTTGGTAGTTATTGGCGCATCGGCTTCTGTGGCCATAATGCACCTCCCAAGGTTTTTGCAGTACTTTGATCCAAGCCCGAGGCGGGATTCGAACCCATGACCTTTCGGTTGCCAGGTAGGCACTTTGCCCACCCGGCTAGCGTTACTTATTCGAGGTAGTACAATACATGGCAACTTGTGAAGGTATTCACAATATGAGATGTAATTAAAACTATGCCAATTTATCTACTTTGTGTGGCTATGTATAAAAATCATGCAAGTGCAGTAACCCATACGTTTTATTAAATTAGCAGTGGTATTAAATGGCCATATGATTCAAAGAATCCAGGCATTCACTGCATTAAAAAAAAAACAAAAGTAACTGGGTTTCAATCTTCTCTTAGTTGCCAATCCAGCTGGCTTTTGAATTTTCATAGAGATAACTTATTCTAATGATTAACAACTTCATACTACACGAAAACATCCTACAATCCAGTCTTTAATTCTTTCCCCTTAATGTTTAAATTTATGTCCCCTAGCTATAGCGTCATTTAATACCATGAAAATTTTACCATTTATTTTTCTGTTCTCTCACGGAACCTGATAAATCTCAATCAGATCCCCTATAAGGTAACTAGTTACTAATCTCACCATGCAAATTGTCTGTCTTTGGACATTTTCAATTAAATACTCCAGCCACAGATTTAATAGTTTGGTTAATCATATTATTAAGTTAAAATAACATAATTTAACATACTTGGAGTAATGACCTTTGGACACCTTAATTAAATAGTCCCTACAAAACTCAAGACAACGGCTATAAATTTATTATTAACAGTTCAACATACCTGGAGTAATGCTGTTTTATCCCATTCTCTCCTATGCCTATAAACACAAATTTGCAAAATACAATACAGTTGCTGAAGAGCTTCAATGGAGTATCCCTCACTCATAGAAACTAAGCAATCTAAATATCTATAAAGCTGTTCTTTATTCAGAGTAACTGTAAGAGGTGTACTTGCTAAAAAAAGAAAAAAAAAAAAATTAAAATATTTGGAAAAATTTTTACCTAAAGTAATAGCTAAAGAAGGTAATTATGATTTAAAAGTACACTCCTCTGGACAGAATCTCATCTCAGAGGAGAGATCTTACTAAAATATCTAATAAAATGAAGCAACAAAAGCTTTGCTTTCTCACAATGTCAGCATAAAATTACTGCTATCCAAAATTTAAGTTACAAGCATATTTTCTTTTTAAACATAATCATACGAGTCTTAGCTCCAAACAAGGCTAGTATACTCAATCAAAGATAGAGGCTTTTCTTCCCTGCAATGCACCTCCTCACATCCAAGGTTGAATTCAATGTGGGGGGATGCACCAGAATAAAGGGATGGTTGAGAGAGAGAGAGAGAGAGAGAGAGAGAGAGAGAGAGAGAGAGAGAGAGAGAGAGAGAGAGAGAGAGAGAAAATCAATGGATACTGCTCTTTGTGGATTAATGTTATTAGTGGAGTCCCCCCAGGGTTTGGTGTTGGGTTCATTGTTGTTTTCTGTATTTATTAATGATATCGATGAAGTTATATCAGGCTTAATGTCCAAGTTTGCAGATGATATGAGGTTGGCAGAGTTGTTAATGACAGTACACTACTGCAACAGAATCTAGAAAAGTTGAGTAGATGAGCTGAGAGGTGGCAACTGAAGTCAAACATTGAAAATGCAAAGTGCTGCATATGGGTAACAGTAACCCCAGAGTAATGTATCAATTGTGAGGTACTACATTGAGGGTGGTAGAGAATGAAAAGGTTCTGGGGGTAATTGTGCAGTCAGATATGAAGTTTTCTGAGCAGTACAGACAGTCTGAAAGAGTAGCTCATGGTGTCTTGTCAATGATATACAGGAATTTTTCTAGCAGGGATAAGGGGGTGATTATCCCCTTGTATAAGGCAATGGTCAGGCCACACCTTGAGTACAGTATATAGGTCTGGAGAGCTCATTTTAGGAAAGATGTAGAGCTGATGGAACGAGTACAGAGAAGAGCAACGAGATTGATGAATGGAACAATGGGTTGCTCTTACAAAGAAAGGCTTAACTTACGCAAACTGCAGTGTCTGGAGACTAGGCACCTGCAAGGTGATCTGATTGAGGTGTATAAGGCCTTGAATGGTTTGAGCAAGATCAATGCTGATGAGATTCTTCCTCTTGCTAAGATTAATCACCTCAGTAGATATATCAATTCAAACTGAAGAAAGACAGTTGTAGAACAGATGTGCAGAAATTTGCCTTTAGCCAGCGAGTGGTTAAAACTTTGATGGAACAAACTTCCATCTGTTGTGTGGAAGTTAACACTTACATAAATTCAAGGCAGAACTAGACAAACATTTGGAGTGAATGGATGGATGAAATGGGAAGATGATCTCGGATTTGCTCAGAGCTGGCATAAACCAGCTGGTTGCAGAAAAACGTTTATGATTCGTGGCATATCACTTAGGTGGCTTTGGGCTAACCATTGCCGCCCATGGCAGAAACCTTTTGGTAACAGGAGAAATGGATATCTTGCAAAATTTAAGTAAAGTAAAGCAGTTAAAGCAAAGAATAACGAGCGCAAAGGATCATGGGAGATGATCTTGGATATGCTCGGAGCTGGCATGAACCAGCTAGTTGCAGAAGAAAAGTAGGAAAGGCAAAAAAGAATGGAGTCAGGAGAGGAGGTTGTGCAAAGGATCATGGGAGGTGATCTTGGATGTACTTAGAGCTGACATAAACCAGTTGGTTGCAGAAAAACATTTATGATTCGGGGCATACCACTTAAGTGGCTTTGAGCTTACTATTGCCACCCGTGGCAGAAACCTTTTGGTAACCAGAGAAATGGATATCTTGAGGGCAGTGATCTTGGACGTGCTTAGAGCTGGCACAAACCAGCTCTGAGCACATCCAAGATCATTACATTACATGAACTTCAGCCTTACCAGTTTAAGTGCATGTAATGTAGGTGTTACAGTACTCATCTGTATTACTGAAGCGGTTGTATATTTCCATCAAGATGGAAATCATAAACGTTTTTCTGCAACCAGCTGGGCCGGTCAAGAATATTTGAATCAGTTTGTGACTGGGAGATAACAGACTCCAAAATTATATGTATGAATAGAATCTTTCTCATCATTGGTCACTCTCATTAAGTTTAAGAAGTCCTTGTTGGTCATAAAGGTTTTGTTTTCTTTGCAATTGCACTGAGTCGGCTGAGCATGGTGAGCTTTAGATACTCATTCATCTTCCTGTTTGGATGATTGTAAAAGTTTCGAAAGGGGTCTTCTTCTCGCAGTTGCATTGCAAGGTTACACAGGTCATTACAGCATGCTTCGTCAGGGTCAACGCCGTGTTGTCTTGATACATCATCTTACACATATCAATCGTTTTGCGAATGTCCAAGTCCAATTCATACAATTTACACCTAGTATGAGCTCTTCATTGTCGCCATAGATCTTGACATATTTCACCTCTAACCATATCTCTGTTTCCTCATTGCAAAATGGATTGTGCAGCATTACCATTTCAAGCTTGTACTCGTTGAGATCCTGAGTCAAGCCATAGTTTCGATAGTGTATTATACATGGATACTGTCGTTTCTTGCAGATCTCATAGTACTTCATGTGTAATTTGTGACCAAGCATGACAGAGTATTTAGCATTAGCATAGGCACATGATGCAAGAAAGCAAGCTTATATAGCATCGGCCAAAAAAAAAAAAAAAAACAACACCTTATTTCACCCATCCACAAGCTCCAAATGTTTTTCTACTTCTGCCTTGAATCTATTTAAGCTATCAACTTCTACAATGGCAGATTGAAGTTTGTTACAGCAATCAACCACACACTGGGTAAAGGCAAACCTCCACACATCTATCCTACAACTGTCTTTCCTCAATTTGAATTTATGCTCTCTCAGGCAATTATTCTCAGCAAAAGAAAGAATCCCATCAGCACTAAGGAAGATCAAACCATTCAAGGCTTTATACACTTCAATCAGATCACCTCACAGGTGCATAGTCTCTAGACAGTAATTTGCAAAGCTTAGGACTTTCTTTATAAGAGCAACCCTTTGTTCCATTCACTAATCTTGTTGCCCTTCTCTGTACTCGTTCAACAGCTCTACATCCTTCTTAAAATGAGGCCTTCAGACCTGTATACACTACTCAAGGTGTGGCCTGACTATTGTCTTATACAAGGGGATAATCACCTCCTTATCCCTGCTAGAAAAATTCCTGTATATCATTGACACAATACTATGAGCTACTCTTGCAGACCGTCTGCGCTGCTCAGAAAACTTCGTATCTGCCTGCACAATTACCCCCAGGTCCTTTTCATTCTCTACCACTGCCAGTGTAGTGGTCAAAGATGGAATACTTATTGCTGAATAAGCACATCGAATGCGAAAAGGCTGCAGCCAAATTAGAGGCTTATGTGGAGGTACGAGGAAACCAAATGCAACAGTGCCCTCGTTTGTATGCAGATGCGCCAAGGACTGCTACCAAGCCGAGTAATGAGGCCTCTGGCCCAACAACCAAAAGAAAAATATTACTAAAAACCCCAAATTTAGTTATTCTAAAACCTATTGACAACCAAGAAATTAAGTCTAGTGAGGAAGTCAAGAATACAGTCATCAATAAACTTAAGGAGCACTTTACATTAAATCAATCAGGAAGACCCAAAATGTTTGAGTACTGATCAAAACTGAAACATCAAAAGAAATAGAAGACATCATAAAAAATCCAGCCATCTTGACACTTGGCCTTACTGCAGAACAACCAAAGAAAAAAGGCCCCTCAATAGGCATATTTGATGTCAGCAAGGACTCCACACCTATGTAAATCACAGAGGAACTATACTACCGTAACCTGCAAGCATGTCACCCTGACTCGGCCCCAGAAGAGCTTATTAAGCTAAAATTTCATAAAAAGTCTTAAGTCAGATAATAATGTCAACTGGGTGATGGAATTAACCCACCCCACCCAGCTTGGAATACAATAAAAAATCAAGACAGAATATATGTAGACTGGGGCAGCCATCATTTAAAAGAACATGTGGCTGTCCCAAAGTGTTTCAACTACTGTAGGTTTGGCCACATCACACACGCCTGCACTCAGGCTGAGTCAACCTGTGGGCACTGTGCCCAGAAGGGGCATCAATAAGGACTGCCCCAACAAAACCAGCGAGCCTGTCTGCGTAAACTGCAAAAGCTCAAAACTTTCCCATAATCACTCAATAAGAGACAACAGTTGTTCAGTTTATCTAAGTGCAAAGCAAGCACAACAAAGTAGAACCGATTATGGGCATAGGCCTTAAACAGTTCAACACCCAACAGATCAAATTCATCCAACTTAATGCGCAGCGGGCCAAGGTAGTTCCAGACCAGCTAAAAGTAATTATAAATGAGGAAAATATCAACATCATGATCCTTCAAGAACTTTATACCCATGCCAAACAGGTGCAGGGTTATCCACTTGCATACAAAATAATCCAAGCAGATAATGAAACTCCCTGGGCAACAATTGTAGTCAGGAACCCAGAACTCACTACCACCACCAAAATATCAAGTCTCTGCAATCCTGGGCAGTGTGCCTGCATGTCATAGGTCTCCTTGGAACTTTTTATGTGGTTTCTGTATATAACAGACCTGGAGAGGATATTCTACCAACAATAAACTATCTGGAAAACATAGCGGCCCTCTTTGCCAATGAGAAAATTATCGTGGGGGCAGATGTAAACTGCCGCTTTCCTGCTTGGTTTGCAGGGTCTGATGACCACAGTGGCACCTGCAATGGGCAGCGATTGGAAGAGTTTATCTCCAATTCACAGCTTACCATATTAAATAGGCCACACAATTTGCCAACATTTTCATCCGCTCACCCTGGCTAGCAACAGATAGCTGGCTACATCTCTGGCTGGTATGTCCAGGAGGCCTGGACCACTGGGCCATAACCTTCCAAATGTCTAGAATCCAACAGCAACCAATGAATCCCAAACTCACACTGAACAGATTTAAAACAGAAAACACTAACTGGGACAACTTCATAGCAGCTTTGGACATCTCTGTTATGCAATTCCCAGTGGGGAAACTGTAACTTGCTGGATCCAGAAGTGCACTAGAGAACTGTTACCAGGGTCATTACAAACGCCTGTACCACAACCTTTAAACAAAAAAATCTGCTACCCAGCGCTGTTCCCTGCTAGTTCCCATGCAGCGCCTACACAGAGAGGTAAACAGTAAAAGGAAAGCTTTCCAAAGAGCAAGGAGATCATCGCCGCAGCCAGAGGTGGAGGTCTTGACACAACAATATAGAATAGCCAGGAACACCTATACGGCTCTAATCCGCCAAAGGAAAAAGACATCTTGGGAGCATCTGGTGGCATCGACTGGGAATACAGACTCTTGGGGGGGGGGGGGGTTGTATATAAAATTACCAAAAATAAACTTCCGAGGACAGAGGTTCTGACAACCACCCCTCACACCATAAGGCACAATAACCACTGCCTGGGAGCAGTCAATTAATAATATATTGAATACCATTTTCCAGCCACCAATCTCTGACCTCACACTAATACAAACCCAACTGTGTGCCTCCAATGAGTGCTACACCATGCAGGAAACTGAAGAGCCCTTCACCCTGAAGGAACTTTATCGAGCAGTATTGAAACTCAAGGACAGGAAATGTCCAGGTCCTGACCTTCTGGAGCCCAAGACTGTCAGAAGAGTAGCAGACTACAAGCCATACTTACTGCTGAATCTTTTCAACCACTGTCTGGCAAAAGTATCCTTTTCCACTTGATTGGAAGACAGCTAATCTTCGACTTCTTCTCAAGAATCCGAATAAACCGCCACAACAGCCAACATCATACAGACCAATCGCCCTCCTAACTGTTCTCAGCAAACTCTTTGAGAGAGACATTTCTTCAGAATTCACAGGTATTATACAAACACAAACCCATAGGCTGACAACCAGTATGGATTCCATCAGGGGTGCTCGACAGTGGATGCACTAAATAACCTGATAACATCTGCTCAATCCACACCTGAAAAATACTTCCTTGTAATTGCAGTCGACTTCGCCAGGGCGTTTGACTCACTCTGGTGGCCGAGTATCCTTGGCAGGCTTGGACAAGCACAGATTCCTCAAAATCTCTACTCCTGCATTAAAAGCTATCTATGTGACAGATATGTCAGTGTAGAGACTCCCTACTCCAGGGTGATCAGAAAGATCCACAGGGCTCGGTCCTAGCACCAACTTTCTGGAACATGGTCCTGGATGAGTTACTAAATCAAGATCTTGGGTATGTTAAGTCCCAAGGTCTTGATTTGATCCTTTCTGTGCCTGCCATCTCAAGAGCCCAGCTTGAAATTTCTGCTAACCGAGCACTCTGGCTCCTCCAGGAGTGGGCTACTCAGCACAACCTGAGAATCTCGGCTGAGAAAACCTCTAGCATCCTCCTGAAAGGGAACCTAAGCTCAACCAGATCACTGCAGATTAAGACCAATGGCACAACCATCAAACACCGCACCCAGCTTAAGCACCTTGGTGTAATCCTGGACTCAAAACTATCCTTCCTCCCACACTTACAGTATATCCAAAAGAAGATAAGAAATTACACAGCATTGGTGGCAAGGGTCACCCGCAGGGACCAGGGTCTAAACCAACGTACCCTAGCTCCGTTTTACAAAGCAGTCTTTATTCCAGCCATCTCGTACGCTGAAGGGATCTGGTATCACCAGGCAACTATTGTCACAAATCAGAAGAAATTAGCCACCATTCAAAGAGCAATACTACTTACCATCACCAGATCCCGCTGCATGGCAAGCACTCCTGCTCTCCAAGTCCTCCCTCTAGACCTTGAAATAATTAGATGTGGCATGTTGTATCATGATGCGGCATGTTGTCCAAAGGAATCTCCAATACCACCATTGGATTCACCACCAACCCAGCAATCAATTGCAAGACAAAGAAAAGGTGCCTTCTTGCACACCTGCAGCAGGCCTGGCAGGACAGATGGACGACATCCACTAAGGGAGCAATTACAAAGAAATTCAACCCTGAAGTAACGTTCATGCTTCCCAAAAGCCCAAAGCTGGTTTTTCCCTGGCCTGTACATAACGTACCTCCTCATAGGCCATGGGTCGACACAAGAAAAATTAATGTCTCTCGGCATCACAGATGATTCACCCTGCCACTGTAGCACTGGCACCATATAATGTATGACTGTCCTGATTACAAAGACTTGAGATCTATTCTGATCAGAAAGATTATTAATTTGCCAAAGGACCAAGAACATATACTAATTCATACCCATGACAATTATAAATACTTCACCACTTTTGCACAGGATGTCTTCAACAGATGAAGAACATTAAGGAACCTAAACCACCAAGACCAATAACTTGAGACAGATTCTGGACACCCTCTCCAGTAGCATCAACAGCCAACCTCATCGAAGCTCAATTGAACTGAAATTCACTCCCTTCATTCAAGTTCCATTGGGCAGATATCTGCAACTAAATCTGCAGGCAAGATCAACCGGTACCTGATCCAACTCAAGACTCCAAACACAGACACTGGAGACACCAGCAACTTTTCTGCCACAAGCCACACTGGCAATAAAACCTAGCACTCTAGACAGTTTTTTTTTATTCCCCTCCCCGGCTGGGGGTTGGCGATTGGTTCCTGTCTCCTCCCCCCTGCCACTCCGTTCTTCCGCCTGGTGAGGCATAGGCCTGCCTCACTGAATTTCTGGGTTCGCCTTCTCGATCGTCCCCATACCTCTATCTTTCCTCCGAGCCTTCAGTCCCCCCCCTGCCTGTCTAACTCAGTGTACACCCCACACAACTTATCAATTAATAACATCCAAATTTAAACCATGCTTACATAAACCTCTCTTCGCCTTTTATATTCTAGCGTTAACCCCCTTTTTATTTATTTATTATTTATTTTTTTCACAGGCTCTTGCCACTGAAATCTTCGGAAACTAGGTGGCAGGGCCTGCCACAGTACAAAAAATCTACTGTGTACCTGACCTGACCTGACTACTAGGGCCAAGTGCAGTAACGGTGGGTCCCAACAAGGGACCAATGGCTAAATGGTCAGAAGAACAACGGTACACAACACTACACATCTGTCCACTCCCCACACACTTTTTAAATCTCTGGCCTTCACAGAGTTCTGTGATACACAGTACACAATGCGGAGATGGGGGGGGAGACTGCTGGTGCCATGAGAAAACTAAACTTTTGCACTTTGTCAGTGTAGTATCACACAGTTGATACATTACTCCGGTGTTACTGCTTCCCATCTGCTCAACTTTTCTAGAACCTGTTGCCACAGCATACTGTCATTAACAACCCTGCCAACCTTCGTATCATCTGCAAACTTGGACATTAAGCCTGATATACCATCTTCAATATAATTAATAAATACAGTAAACAACAATGGACCCAACACTGAACCCTGGAGGACTCCACTAATAACATTAGTCCACGAAGAACAGTGTCCATTGATTACCACTCTCTGCCTTCAAAGTCTTTCCAAGATCCAAATTATTCTTAGCATCCAGTTCCTTTGTGACCACATCATAGTATCTAATCAAATTGGTCAGACAAGACTTCTCCTTAACAAACCCATGCAGTCTCTGAGCTATAATTGAAGACTTGTCTAGATGATGTGCAGTGCTTCTTTAATCAGTGACTCCATTAATTTCCCTGGAACAGAATTTAAACTAACAGGTCTGTAATTATTTGTGTCACCCTTTGATCCTCCTTTGTGAATTGGGATCACATTTGCACATCTCCAGTCTATGGGTACCTCCCCTGAGTCCAAGGAAGCTCTCATAATTATGGCTAAGGGTTTGCTTACTTCCTTTGCTGACTCTAATATAACTGGATAGCTCCCATCCACCCCAAGTGCCTTTCTTGTGTTTATCTACAACAGTTTCTCTTCCACTTTACTCTGTTATTACAAAATCATCTAGCTCATTGCCAGAGTTTAATTAACCTCTTCTGGCATTCCCCTCCCTGAATACCTCCTCATGTGTGAATGTAGATTCAAGATTCAAAATACTCATTTAGTTTGTTAGCTACCTGAGCAGGATCATCAACAATTGAACCATCGATATCAAGTGGACCAATCTGATTCATCCCCTTCCTTCCAGAGTTTACATAACTCTTTGCTGTTTCTCTTTGCATTTTTTGCCAAAGATTTCTCTTAATCTGCCTTTGCCTGCCTAACCTCCTTTGTGACTTGATTAAGATCAGCTTATTTATATCTATCATAGGCTTCCGTGTCACCTGTTAATTTGTATGTATCCCATGCATTTTTCTTCTCTGCCACATGTCTCATTAGTTCATCTGACATCCATTTAGGCCTAAATCAGGAACAATATTTCTTAGTTGGTATGAAAAGCCTAGTAGATTCCAAGATTAATTCTTTGAATGCTTCCCATTTTGAATTTGCTGTTGGTAGCATCATCAGTTGGTCCCACCATATAGAATTTAAATACTGTCTCAGACCACCGTAATTACCTTTACGAAAGCAAAAACCCTTCCCTTTACCCCTGGTGGTAGTTACCTCTTTGAGTAAATCCCACTTCAGCACCCTGTGATCACTGCCACCTAGTGGTTCCTTTATCTGCAGATTCTTGATGCATGAAGAATCACTACCGATAATCAGATAAAGAGTATTACTCCCCCTAGTTGCCGCCCGAACATGCTGCTGTAGAAAACAATCATCCAATAAATCCACAAAAGCTTTGCTAGTGTGTGAGTGACTAACCCACAAATTCCAGTCAATATCTGAGAAATTAAAATCCCCCATTATAAGACACTCTGATTTACTGGCCCACTATATTTTTCCATACAGTTGTTTATTATACTCATCAGAGTCATTAGGCCTATACACACTCCTACTGTCAATTTTGCTTTCCCAGTGCTTATGTCACACCAAATTGACTCGACACTGCACTCTCCAGCCATGTCGACTTGCTGTAATTCTTTGGATTTTATGTGTTTCTTAACGAATAGCATAACCTTCATAGCACGATAACCCATGTTTGTTAATAAAAACCATTTATTTATTTTTATTTATTGCACCAGACATTATCTGACAAATTCTGGCATCCCGCCATAAATTACATATCATGTATACAATATTCATTACAATTTATACTATTATACAGAAAATATGCTACAACCATTCAAAAGTATGGAACAATGTCCGAAGTGCATTCGGCTCACTCTCACAAAGATAAGAACTGGTCCATCCACACATTTCGGCAGTACAGAACTGAACAGCACAAGAAGCTGCCTAGTCATAGCAAGAACTGTATCGGGCACTGCAAGGAGATGCTGAGATGAATAGCACAAAGAGCTGCCTAGTTCAGACGATAACAACCCAGCACTCAAGATGCTTATAGAGTGATACTTTTCCTCCCCCTCCTACTAGATATCAGGAATGATGTTATTTAAGGGTAAGCAACTCACCATTAAGCAGAATGGTACTGTGCATCCTATGCCTACCCCACCCCAATTAGTTAAAAGACTTCCATTCTGACAGCTAGAGGCCAACCTACACATATTCCACCATTGACCTCTAACCCCAGGGGCTCACATCTGGTGAGTGGGCTTGGCACACCCAGGGTCCTGAGCTGGATATCATCATTCTTCTCTTTCTTGGTGATTCCCTTCTACTTCTCTCTCTCTCTCTCTTAGGGTAACTCAGGAATTTTTTTTTTGGCTGGTGCAGCATAAACCTCACGCTTCCTTGCACCATATAGCTAATAATAATAATAATAATAACATAGTTCTTAACGTAATTTAAGAACTGATGTCAGCATATTTCTCTAACCTAATCATCTATCATCTTGAGTCTGCTCCAACTGCAGGAGTGCAAATCTTCTTCATAAAACCTTTAAGGCAAAAGATTGGAATGCCAAAAAGGTTTCCTTTATTGCAATGAGACATGCCTTACATCCTGGTGTCAACGACTGAAGATGAGGCACATTACCTAGTAACTCTTCTCTCATGTCTTGATACTCGTGGCAATTAAACAAGGTGAGTTCCCAGTCCTCTTGTGTCCCACAAACACACACTGTGCACTCGATGACATCCCCCCCAAGGCATTTACTTCAGCAAAAAAAACAGCAAAGTCCAGTAATAAAGTATGTAGATTGCAAATTTGGATCAAACCAGGCAGGCATACCTCTCCTAGCCTTATAGACATATGGAAATTTTTTTGTCATCAGTCCTTTAATGCTGTTATCCCACTATTCTTGCCAGAACCGTGCCAGGCAAACCCATAATCCACTTTTCCTCCTTGTAGCCACGCCCACATTGCACTGCAATGGGCATTCTCTTATATATGCTTCCTTTCTGATAGTAAAAGCATACTGATCTAAAAAGTAGACCAAAATCAAGAGGTATTCTTCCCTTTAATACTTGCAGCGCATCATTTGACACCAACTGGCACGCCATCATCATCATCATCATCAGCCATTTTCAATCCACTGCAGGATGAAGGCCTCTCCAGCAACTTTCCAGTTCCTTCTGTTTTGAGCACTGGCCATCCATTTACTACTCAAAAACTCATGAATTTCATCTATCCATCTCCGCCTTTGTCTTCCAGGTTTTCTTCTAGCTTCTCTTGGGTACCATTCTGTTATTTTCTTAGTCCATCTGTCATCATGTCTTCGAGCTATGTGTCCTGCCCAAGACCATTTTAGTTCTTTAGTTTTGATAAGAATGTCCTTTACTTGAGTTTGCTGCCTAATCCATGTGTTTCTCTTCTTATCTAACAGTCTGATTCCCAATATAATTCGTTCCATTCTTCGCTGTGTAGTTCTTAGCTTTCTTCCATTCTTTTGGTGAGTGCCCAAGTTTCACTTCCATAAGTCATGGTGGGGAGTATACATTGGTTCATTATTTTACGTTTCAGACAAACTGGGATATTGCTCTTCAGTATGTGACTATATTTCCTGAATGCTATCCATCCAAAATTTATTCTTCTCTTAACTTCCAGCTATTTATCATTATTATAGCTAATAACTTGTCCCAGATAAGTATATGACTCCACCTTTTCAATTACTGCTCCTTCAATCATTATTTCCCTTTCCGTGGCATACTTGTTCATCATTACTTTTGTTTTAGCCATATTCATCTTTAGTCCAAAAATTCTTACTAACTGTGCATAACTGATTAAGATTTTCCTCTAATTCTTTGGGATCATGGCTTATGACCACAATGTCATCTGCAAATCGTAAATGGTTTAGGTACTCTCCGTTCACATTGACTCCTTTCTGCGACCAGTCTAATCTTCTGAAAGCTTCCTCAAGGGCAGCAGTAAACAGCTTCGGAGATATTGTGTCTCCTTGTCGAACTCCTTTCTCGATTTTAAATTTGCTACTGTCTTTGTCTAGTCTAATGAAGGATGTAGCACTCTCATATATTTTCTTCAAAATCATAATATATGGAGTATCTATGCCTTGTCTTTCCAGTGCCCGAAACATTGCCTTATGCTGCATGGAGTCAAATGCCTTTTCATAATCCACAAATGCCCAGTCATAATGGTGTTTTATATTCATTTGCTTTCTCCATTAGCTGTGATATTACGTGAAGGTGATCCATAGTTGAGAATCCTGTCCTAAAGCCAGCTTGCTCTTTCGGTTGATTCTCATCAAGTATTCTTTCTAATCTGTTAGTAATGACACCCTTGTGAACAACTTGTAGATATGGGATAACAAGCTAATTGGTCTATAATTTCCAATTTCTGATTTATCTCCTTTCTTATGCAGCAAAACTATGATTGCATTATTCCACTGCTTAGGCATCACACCTTTTCTAATGCACTTTGTGAAGAGCCTTGCCAGTTTTTGTGTTATGTCTCTTCCTCCCAATTTTAACAACTCTACAGTAACTTCATCTTCCCCCGGGGCTTTCCGATTCTTCATTTTCTTCAATGCATGTTCTACCTCATCAGGAAGAATATCGGGTATGTCGTATGTGTTGCTACTTTGCAATCCATGTTCCCCACTGCTGGTATCATTCCCTCGCTCCTTGTATAATTCTCTATAGTAGTCTTCTGCTATTTGAATTATGCCTTCTCTGCTGTTTATAAGTACACCATCGCTATTCTTCAGTTTCAGTATCATTTGTCTTTCTGTATTACTGCTCATGGCTGCTGATTTAAATCCTTTGTTTTCCCTTAATGCTTGTTCTACTTTTCTTGTGTTAAATCTTCTTATGTCCTCTCTGAGTCTCTTTCTAATGGCTTTGCATAATTCAGTATACTCAATTTTCTCCCTGTCAGTGTTTTTCTTGCTCTTCATTTGTCGTCTTTGGTTCATCATGACAAGTGTTTCTTGACTAATTTTTTCTTCTTTGGATTTCTGTTTCCCTATAGGTTTCTTGGGCTTTATCACTTTCAGAAAGTTGTAATATTCCTCGTCGATATCTTGGTCCTGAGCAGTCTGCAGAAGCTCAAACTTGTTCTTAAGTTCCAGTACATACTGCTTTTTCTCCTCCTCTGTTATTTCAAAGACCTTTGTATTATTTACTCGAGTCAGTTTTTTCCTTTCCTTTCCTACATCTATATCAAGTGTACATCTTACCATTCTGTGATCACTTCCAACATTTACCTTATTCAGGATGGTAACATCATTCACAATATATCTTCTGTTAGTGAGGATGAAGTCGATTTCATTAGTTGTTAATCCATTTGGACTCTTCCACATCCACTTTCTGTTCACCCTTTTCTTGAAAAAAGTGTTCATTACTGACAGTCCTTGAGATTCTGCAAATTCCACAAGTCTTTCACCTCTTTTATTTCTTTCACCAATTCCAAAATTTCCTATAGTTCCTCTTTCTACGCTGTTTTGCCTTTTTCCAACCTTAGCATTGAAGTCCCCCATAATAATAGTGTAGTGGGTTTTCTGTTCATCTAGAAGACTCTCAATTTCAGTGTACATTTCTTCAACCTCTTCATCATCATGGCTTGATGTTGGTGCATAAATCATTATAATCTTTAGCTTGTACCTCTTAGAAATCTTGAATATTAGTCTTGACACCCTTGGTGATGTACTTTTGAATTCCAAAATGTTGTTTTTAAAATCTTTATGGACCAGAAACCCAACTCCACCTTCACTCCTTTCACTGTTTCCATTGGTGTACAGCAGATTTCCACTTGATAAACTTATAAGTGATTCATTTCTTCTTCTTGTTTCAGCCAAACCGATGATATTCCAATTCACATTTTCTAATTCCTTTTCCAGCTCTAATATCCTGTCTTCACCGATGAGTGATCGTACGTTATAACAGTCCAAGTTCAATTTCCGTGCATGGCAGCCTGGTCGTACCCAGAGATTCTTAGCACCCTCTGCTTCCACTCTGATCCTCTCGCTGCCGTAAGAGGGAGAGTGAAAGCTGCTGGGGACTGAGGGCCATTTGTATTGTTGTGCTCTCATTGCTGGAGGGTTTGGTCTTTTCCTCTTCACGCTGACCAGGCGTCTTGAAGAGAACCACTCTACACGTTCGTTGCCACCTAAGTGACGTAACAGGGCTTACCATCGAGAAGGTGTGCATGAGGGGATTTTAGGGAGGCAGGCCAACCGGACTTCTCCTAAATCTTCTGTAATAGAGAGATATTGGATCCATCAGTGTTTTAGGCTGAGTGTCTGATAACACACAGGATACCTGTTCCCCTGAGCCTTAATAGCATTGCTCTCTGAATTACAAGCATCTTGTGCACATTTTCCCTTTGCAATGCACAGTCTATTCAAACATGAGCATCATAACCAACAATTTGTAACAAGACAGTCACAGAATAGCCGTGGTGCTCTTCTGCGACTGTCTTTGACTCCCCACTTCATTCTGGTTATTCTTACTGTAGGCTTATGCCCCCTATCCTTGCGACTGAGTTTGTCGTGATGGAAAGATGTCCATTCGAGAGAATGGAATTGCTTTTGGTAGTTGATACTATCAACCTATGAAGACACCAACCATGCAGTTCTGATAACACACAAAGTTTGAATGTTCTTCTAGTTCCAATTGTGAGTTTCCCTCTACAAATATGGCCAGGTCGTCTGTGTATGCTATCATCCATGTAATTGGGTATGTCCAGAGTAGCCAATTATTTAATATTAAATTCTACATGAATGGCCCAAAGACAGATGTCTTTGGGCCACTCATGTGGACATTCCCAAACCACTCTCCTGGTAACAGGATTTATTTTATTTTATTATTTTTTAATTTTTTTAAATTTATATTTTTGGCTGGTGCAGCATAAGCCATAGGCTTCCTTGCATCATATGGCCATTGCTAATACTAACAGTCTCACTACTTGATTTGACCATAACAACTAGGTCTTGGAAATAATCTTTAATAACTGAATAAATCTGCAACATATAATGGCCTTTATGAAGTATCATTAGTACACTGTTCCAATCAGTGATGTAAAATTTTTTTTTGGGTCTATTTAAAAATTTTTGCCAGAAAAATTTAAATAGACCCAAACAGTACTTTTTTTCACAACTTTATTAGTCATTGTCATCCTTTCTAGGGCATCATCCATTCCTCTCCCGGGTCTGTAAACCCATACTGACCATCTGACAACGCACTATCACTCTTGAACTGCATCTAATATCCTTGTCACTAGCAGTCATTCATAAACCATGCCTACTCCACTCAAAAAGGCAATTGAACAATATGAATCCACCTTATTCTTTGGCATGGCAGATTTCAAGATAAGTTTCAGCAGTGCCTGCATTAAATCTGCTGAGATGAGATGGCATTACAATAAAGCTACGTTTGATTACTTCACCCTCTATTAAGTCTAAACTGGGACATTTGTTTCTTCATATTCTCTGAATTGCTGCCAATAATTCATCCACAGTGAAATTGAGCCCCTCCCCCAACTCCCACATGGACATTATTAAGTGTCTTCATTTCCACATACTAAGGATTCTCACCTTCATCAGCCCAGTTTTGATTCCCGACTAAATGCTCTAATATAAAGGCAACACCCTCTTCTCATGTAGGCATAGATCATCCATTGTAGCAATGGAACATAACACATTCTCTACTGGATTTTTCAACATTGGGGATGTCTTTGTATGTGCGCAATGCAAGGAGTGTAAGGAAATCAGATGACAACTCAGAGTTGTTATGGGCCTATATGAGAGCTTGAAGGACAGGGTGGATGCCCTCGAAGGATTACAAGTGAGGGGCCCATCAAGCTCTCAGCTGCCCACACCAATGCCAGAGCTCGCACCTGGTCATCGCGCAACACAGCGGCAACCCCCAAGGCAGAATGCGCTGGTCCCAAAGGAACTAGTAGTTGTTGGTGACTCTATTGTCAGGGAAGCGGGAAACATGCTTTGTAAAAAGAATAGGTGGAACAGGACCAGGGTATGTCTACCAGGGACAAAGGTTGATGACGTTGTAGAGTGGATATCATCCTTTAAGGGCACAAAAGGTGATATAGTTGTACACGTTGGCACTAATGATATTAAGAGTAGGAGACCGGCGGAATTACTTAATAAGTACAGGTCACTGATGAAAAAAAGCCGTGAATTAGGGTTGAATTTGAAAGTGTCTGCAATTCTGCCCAGACACGATAGGAGGGAGTATATGATGAGAGCCCTGTCGATCAATTCGGCCCTGGAAAGATTGTGCAGGGCTCAAGGGGTAGAATTTTTTTCAGCCTGGTCTGTACTTGTTAACACGAGAGACTGCTTCTACAGGGATGGGATACACTTAAATAGAAAGGGTGCAAGAATGTTTGCTGATGCTATTGAGGCAGTGTTAGGTGGGTCGGAAAACTGCTAGATTGGGGGGATACAAGGACTAATAGATTAACAGTAGCCATTGGCAGAGGAGAAAGTGATTCTTGCACTGCTTCTATTGGAATGAGCAGCAGCCTGGAAAATAAGATGCAGGATATTACAAAGACTGCTGGGAATCATGGGGGTACAAGTAAACACATGGGTTGTGTTAGGGTGGCTAAGAGGAAGAGCAGGTGCATGTATACTTGCGTGTACACCAGTGCTAGGAGTTTAGTAAATAAATTTGATGAATTTGAGTTATTGCTCAAAACATCAAAGGCAGATATTGTTGGGATTTCAGAGACGTGGTGTCACACAGATATAAGGAATGCAGAACTGGAATTTGGGGAGTACAATGTCTACAGAAAGGATAGACAGGATAGGAAGGGAGGAGGGGTTATGCTATTAGTTAAGAAACACATAAAATCCAAGGAAGTGAAGCCAGTTGACATCGCTGGACAGTGCAGTGTCGAGTCAGTTTGGTGTGACATAAGCATTGGGAGATCAAAATTGAGAGTAGGAGTGTGCTATAGGCCTAATGACTCTGATGAGTATAATAAGAAACTGTACAGGGAAATAGAGTGGGCCAGTAAATCAGAGAGTCTTATAATGGGGGATTTTAATTTCCCAGATATTGACTGGAATTTGGGGGCTGTTCAATCACACACTAGCAAGGCTTTTGTGGATTTATTGGATGATTGTTTTCTATATCAGCATGTTCGGGAGGCAACTAGAGGGAGTAATACTTTTGATTTGATTATCAGTAGTGATTCTTCATGCATTAAGAATCTGCAGATAAATGAACCACTAGGTGGCAGTGATCACAGTGTTCTGAAGTGGGAGTTACTCAAAGAGGTAACTACCATTAGGGCTAAAGGGAAGGGGTATTGCTTTCGTAAAGGCAACTACGATGGACTGAGACAGTATTTAAATTCTATACAGTGGGATCAACTGATGATGTTATCAACAGCAAATTCAAAATAGGAAGCATTCAAAGAACTTATCTTGCAAGCTACTAGGCTTTACATACCAACTAAGAAATATTGTTCAAGGTTTAGGCCTAAATGGATGTCAGATGAACTAATGAGGCATATGGCAGAGAAGAAAAATGCATGGGATACCTACAAATTAACACATGACACAGAAGCCTATGATAGATACAAGTTATTCTGTAACCAAGTTACAAAGGAGGTTAGGCAGGCGAAGGCAGATTACGAGAGATCCTTGGCAAGAGATGTGAAGAAAAACAGCAAAGAGTTCTTTACTTATGTAAACTCTAGAAGGAAGGGGATGAATCAGATTGGTCCACTTGATATCGATGGGTCAACTGTTGATGACCCTGCTCAGGTAGCTAACAAACTAAATGAATATTTTGCATCGACATTCACACATGAGGAGTTATTCAGCGAGGGGAATGCCAGAGGTGTATTCAACTCTAGCAGTAAGCTAGAGAATCTTGTAATAACTGACAGTAAAGTGGAGGAGAAATTGTTGAAGATAAACACAGGAAAGGCACCTGGGGTGGATGGGATCTATCCAGTTATATTAAAGGAGGCAGCAAAGGAAGTAAGCAAACCCTTAGCCATAATTATGAGAGCTTCCTTGGACTCAGGGGAGGTACCCATGGACTGGAGATGTGCAAATGTCACCCCAATTCACAAGGGAGGATCAAAGGCTGACACAAGTAATTATAGACCTGTGAGTTTAACTTCTGTTCCCGGAAAATTAATGGAGGCACTGGTTAAAGAAGCACTGTAGGATCATCTAGACAAGACTTCAGTTATAGTTCGGACACAGCATGGTTTTGTTAAGAGGAAGTCTTGCCTGACCAATTTGATTGGATACTATGATGCAGTCACAAAAGAACTGGATGCAGGGAATAACTTTGATATTATATACTTGGATCTTAGAAAGGCTTTTGATACTGTTGCACATGGAAGACTGCTGCACAAATTGGAGCAGTGTGGCATTGGTGGCAAATTGCTGCTATGGATAAAGGGGTGGTTGAGGGGGAGAAGACAGAGAGTGGTAATCAATGGACACTGCTCATCGTGGACTAATGTTATTAGTGGAGTCCCTCAGGGTTCAGTATTGGGTCCTTTATTGTTCTCTGTATTTATAAATGATATTGATGATGGTATATCAAGCTTAATGTCCAAGTTTGCAGACGATACGAAGGTTGGCAGGGTTGTCAAGGACACTACTGACACTATGCTGCTGCAACAGGATCCGGAAAGGTTGAGCAGATGGGCTGAGAGGTGGCAAACGAAGTTTAACATTGACAAATGTAAAGTACTACATATGGGAAACATCAACCCCAGAGCAACGTATCAACTCTGTGGTACTACACTGACAATGGTAGAGAATGAAAGGGACCTGGGGGTGGTTGTGCAAGCAGATATGAAGTTCTCTGAGCAGTGCAGACGGGCTGCAAGAGTAGCTCATGGAGTATTGTCAATGATATATAGGAATTTTTCTAGCAGGGATAAGGAGGTGATTATTCCATTGTATAAGGCAATGGTCAGGCCACACCTAGAGTACTGTATACAGGCCTGGAGGCCTCATTTCAAGAAGGATGTAGAGCTGCTGGAACGAGTACAGAGAAGAGCAACAAGATTAGTGAATGGAACAAAGGGGTGCTCTTACGAAGAAAGGCTTAAGTTTTGCGAATTACAGTGTCTGGAGACTAGGCACCAGCGAGGTGATCTGATAGAGGTGTACAAAGCCTTGAATGGTTTGAGCATGCTCAATGCTGATGGGATTCTTCCTCTTGCTCAGAATAATCACCTGAGAGGGCATAAGTTCAAATCGAGGAAAGACAGATGGAGGATAGATGTGCGGAAATTTGCCTTTAGCCAGCGGGTGGTTGGTAGGTGGAACAGACCTCCATCCCTTGTCGTGGAAGTTGATAGCCTAAATAAGTTTAAGGCTCAGCTGGACAGGTATTTCGAACGAACAGAGGGGTGAAGTGGAAGTGGTTATTTTTTATTTATTTATTTTACTTTATTTTTTTTTTTTTTTGGCTGATGCTGCATAAGCTTGCTTTCTTGCATCAAATGCCTCTACTAATGCTAATGCTAATGTTAGTACACAACTTATATATCAGGCCCCAGAGGTTGCTATTGCCACAAGTTTTGACCAATTCTTTCCATGATCGGTATTTCTCTTTAACAATTGATTGTGTTTAGTTTTTTCCTCAACCGTTGATATTCAATTTGCAACCAACTGGTGTTGTGATCCGCCACTCCATTCACCCCATTCATAGGCCTTTCTCGCTCTGAAAGTTTCTTTGCACATCCATGTTAAATCGGGTCCATGTCCACTATTTGACAGGACCATACTTATTTTGGCATTGCTTCATTGTCAGTTCAGATTGGTCACATATAACCAATCTTGCTCCAGCTGAACAATCCCATCCCCACATCCCTGGAGTTGTATGCACACAGTTGTTTCAATTTGTTATCAAACGCAGGCCAACTGGTCATACGTACTGAGAATCGACTTAATTTCCCATTCATATATCCTGACCTTGGTATACAATGGTCTTTAATCTCAAACCTAATGACCTTATGGTCACTGGTAATCCAGTTAGGCTCAACCAACAAATTATCAATGAAACCAGACCCAGATGTGCACGAGTGTGTCATATCTATGTTGGACTCACTAGTCCAGAAAGTGGTGTGTCCTGACTGCATGTTATGTATTATGAGGTTATAACAATTCATAACCTCCTCTGATACACCTCCTGTCTCGTCACTAATTGAACTGAACCACAAGGTATTTTCAGAGTTAGAATCCAAACAAATTATAACTCTTTCTCCATGAAGATGTTTCATCAAATTCTCAATATAGCCTAAGTACGGCACAATGTTTGGTTTGGTTTTGGTTTTTATGCCACAAGGGCAACTAAGGCCAAGATGCACCAAGTCCACAGCACAATGTCATTGTCAAACTTGAAGTACAGTGGGGCAACATAAAATTTTAAGTAGTCATGTTCACACAAACATAATAATAATCATTTTGAAAGGTAAACTAAAGACACTATATCTTTTGTTTTAACACAAGAAACACACATACAATGAATTGAAGGCATGTGGGAAGAGGAGCTGGCATTCAATTCTATTATTATTGTATTACTTGTAAATTTCTGAGGATCAATGGCAGAAGCTCTCATTTTGCTGCTAGTTATAAAGATCTTGGAGGCCTTTTCTGGTTCCACTGCACTGGCTAACAATAGCTGTCTTCTGCCACTGCTGTTACTGTCTGATGACAATTTCCTGTTCAGTGTCAGTTCTCCTTACAGTGACTTTGGGTCACTGAGTCTGTATATACAGTGGTAATCTTAATGCTGGGGAATTATGTCTACTCTTGAACAAGGAAAAGCTGTGCTTAGTGATGGAGGATGTTTAGCTTCTTGACATTTCTGTTAAAAATAAAAGTATTCCTGATGTATGGAATGCTTCCATGAAATCCTTTCTTTTTGGCAGTAAGCCACACTGACAATTTTGGGCAAGTAATTAGGACAAATGAGATGAGTGGTGGTTGAAGGAGATATATCAGAAAAGAAAATTGATTATTTTAAAGAAGATAATAGAAAATGTAGAAGGAAATAAACATCATTGAGACCAGAGCTGAAACCATGTATATTTGTGAAACAAATCAGGAAATTTTTCGGTGGTTTAGGTCTTTTTCAGACAAGTCTTTTCCATTAGCCTGATTATGCTTCATGGTGCAGTGATGTAAATGAGGTAGAGTTCGAGTGGAGGAATATGGAATGATAATTTTCAGATATGCTATACATAGCAATGTATGTCCACTTCTCAATATAGAGCGTCCCCAGCAGAGTGTCTACATAACCACTACTTGAATTCTCTCCAGTCATAAGTGGAAGTAAAGGGAGGGGTGCCTATGAGTTCTGGTTATGCTGATTTGAGCTTGAGTTGTCAAATTCAGCATACTAAGAATTCATAATTTTTTAGATCTTGTACATAGGGAATAATATGCAGGATTATGGACATTCCCACTAGAATAAAGCTATCTTAACTGAACATGTGACTGTCAAATTTTGAATTTTGCCAAAAAATTTGCTACACTTGACTTAAAAGTGAGACTTGAATTGAATACCAGCTTCATCAATGCCTTACACATTCAAGAGTGAGATTTTGCTATTAACACTGGGAAAAATATCCATGACAAATCTCATGAGCTGAGGTTAGCATAACTAAAGTTATGCTATAATGTTACCTACACAAACATGTACATGGTAACGAAGATATGAACAAAAATGGCAAATAAATGCAGATGTAATTTAATGTGATTTTTACGATATAATAGTACTTTCATTTATTTTTTAATGAATACCCCAAACATGAGAGGCATTAAAACCTACAGTACTTGGTACTATATATAGTCTGAGAAGAAAGATGATACTTGCTGACTTTAGACTTGAATTTTTGTAGATTGTACTTTTCAGGAAATACACAGTAAGGAAAGTTGTCCAGAAAACAGAAGTAGAAGGGATAAATGAGGAAGAGAAAAGTTGGTTCTGTGAGTTTACAGTTGGAGAGTGACTGGATGCTGGTAATTTGTAGTATTTGTTCAAACTGGTTTGGAAGAATTACAGATATCAATTTAGAAGAATAGCACCCATGAAAGCATCTATAGGAAAGGAATGCAGACAGCAGCAGAAACTGAACGTCTATGAGACAGAGTGGACAGACTTTGAAACAGATGAGTCATTAATTAACCTGACTTGCAATGGAGTCGAGAAGCATGAGAGATTTTGGCCCAGTTGAGAATAATACTCCATGGTATGGTAGTTTCTGATTTGTACAGAGTGAGTAGTTTTTGATTCAGATGAAGCAATATTTGTGATGTGTTTATGCCAAAAAACATTAGAGGTCAGGATAATCTCTAATAGACATATGGGATCTTGTCTAGAAATTTGAGTGTCATCAAAGATAAGCATACGAGCAGTAGATTCTTTTTTTCGAGAATAAGATAGGACTGAAGTTAACTAAGTTTTCTTCCCACAATGGAGAATTATTTGAACATCAGGAATTGAGGCATTCATGGTGGATATTCAAGAAGTTGAGATTCTTGTGCAGGACAAGGTTTCTCAAACTGTAAAGTGAATGTGGTGCGCTACCATCAGCAAAACTAGGGATACTTCCAAGTTGGTGGAAGGTCATTAATATAAAAGGAAAGGAGTGGAAGAAGAATTGAAACTTGGGAGGGAGGAGTATCCCATTAATGGAAGTCAGAGAATGGAGTTCCATCTAATTCCTGCAGTGGGAATTGAGATAAAACTGGATGATCAGTTACAAAAAAACAGCCGACAGGCCATAAGATGAGAGCTTGTTTAGAAGACTTTTATGCCAAACAATCAAAAGCCTTAGAAACACTAAGAGCAATCGTCGAGTTTTCCCAAATTGTTCTATTGAATTTTTCCATAAGATCAGTAACATAAGCAAATATCTTACCAGTAGACTGACACTGATGGAATCCATATTCGTGATTGTTGATTAGGTGGAAAGTTTTGAGATAGTTTAGGAGTTGGCAGTTGATGGATTTTTCCATTATCTAGGAAAGAATAGAAGCTCCAATAGTGATAATTGGAAGGGAGAGATTTGTCACCTCTTTTTTTGAATATGAGCTGAATATGACTCTGGTTGAATACGAGCAAATTTTCAAGTAGAAGGAAAACACCAGTGGAATAAGAAAGTGCAAAAAGTTGACCAGAACAGGTACACAGGTTTTGAGAACAAGTGGAGAGATGCCATAAGGACTTGGGGCTTTCTTAGTATCAAAATCATCCAGAATTCTAACATCCTTCTGTTGGAAGACTACAGAAGGTGGTTTATAAGGTTGCTAATACAAAATTTAAAAGAATAATTTGATGTTAGTAAGTTAGATTGGTCTCAGTTAAGGATGCAACAGAACCATCATGTTTTAAAAGAGATTGAAGTAATGATGGAAATAAGTTGCAGCCAATATTGTTGAGAGGGTAAAACGATTAACTATCAGTTTGACAAGAAGCAAGTGTTCTACTTTTAGGCTGTTCAAAATCATATTTGGATTGAATGACAACTGCTTTACAATTTCGCCACTTCAGTGTAGGCAGAAAATTAAGTTGGAGATTTGGATGTAAGCCAATTATGATATGCTACATTCTTATTGTGTACAGCTTTAGCATATGTATTGGTTTCAATTAAGGGATAAGATTTTAGGGTAGGAATGTGGAGTAAAGGATTTCACCTCTACAAGAATAATTTCACTGACACGAGCTGAGAAAACAGTGAGATCAGAAAATTTAAAACAGTAATCCAAGCAAGGATAAGGAGAGAAATCATGCAGACAATTTAATTTTTTTTCATTCTTGTAATTTATTTAGTTTATTTATTTTTTTGGCTGGTGTAGCAAAAGTCCAGGGCATCCTTGCACCATATGGTTAATACTACTAATACTAATGCGAAACAACTGGAGGCTGAGAATGGACATGAGAGAATATCTTTGTGAAGTGCCTAGAGATATTAGTTCCAAAGGGTCACAAGTGATTAGTGGAGTTGGAAAAATGATAGAGGTTTGTTTGTTTGTTTGTTTTAGGGTTTTATGGCGCATTAGCATCTAAGGCTATAATGCGCCAAGTCAAAAGGATGTAGAATATAAAACTATAATATTGAAATTATTTGTATATTATTGTAAAATAATATACGATATAAAACGTTCATATAGCATAAAACGATAAAAATATTTTAGATAGAATTATTTAGATTAATAAGTTGTAAAAACTTAAAAATAGCTGACACGTTGTCATTGTCCGATAAAACCTGTCTGAGTGTATAAGGTTCAGACAGATGGCTAAAACATAAACGGCGGTCATTATAAAAGGATGGACATTCAATTAAAATATGATGGACTGTTAAAATGGTGTCACAATTTCTGCACATAGGACGATTGTCTGCCCTCAGCAAATAGCAGTGTGTCAAGTGACAAGGTCCTATGCGGAGTCGAGATAGAACAACATCCTCTTTTCGGTTCCTGCGCAGACTAGACTGCCAATGTTCAATTACAGGCTTAATCTCATATAACTTGTTTGTAATCTGTCCATGCCATGAGTGTTGCCATTGGGATACCAGTTTCTTTCGAATTACCGGACTGTAGTCTGTATAGGGGACTAACAGGCAAGAGTTAAATAGGTTTGCTGATTTGGCTGCAGTGTCTGCCAAATCATTTCCTGAGATCCCAATGTGGCCTGGGATCCAGCAGAAACGAACATCAAATTTGAATTGTGCAAGAAAATGCAGCTTCTGCTGCATCCGGGTCAGGACAGCATGAGGGTTGAACCTCATCGATGATAAAGCCTGCAGTGAACTCAGAGAATCGGTATATATAATATATTTTTTGTGGTGGGTGGTTCGTATGCGATCTAAGGCTAGCTCAACCGCATGCAGCTCTGCAGTGAACACACTGCATTCGTTGGAGATCTGCTCAGATACCGTGGTATCTGGGAAAACAGCTGCAGATCCGACAGACATTTCTGACCTCGAGCCATCTGTGTAGATGGGCAAGAAGTCAGCATGTTCAGAGCGATCAGCTAAAAAGAGCTGCAGGTAGACGGTGGACGAAGTATTGTCCTTTCTCCAATTGTTAAGGGAGAAGTTGCAGTTTGGGACACGAGCATGCCAGGGTGGAAAAGGTTGCCCTGGTGATGGGGCAACATTGTCTAATGTGATGTTCAAATCGTTGAGTAGCCTTTGGATACGAATACCGAATGGTTGATTGGCAGTCTGGCGAATGTTGTACAGATTTTCCCAACGTGGCTCAAAAACAGGTGTCCACGTCGGATGGTCTGGCAGGGATTTCAGTTTCAAAGCATACTGTAGAGACAACTGTTTCCTGCAAAGCGATAACGAGGGCTCATTCGCTTCGACATAGAGGCTATGGACAGGAGAAGTTCGAAATGCTCCAGTGGCAGTACGGATCGCCTGATGGTGGATGGGATCCAGCCATCGGAGTACGCGGAGTCTAGCGGATGCGTATACCTGGCACCCGTAATCTAACTTAGATCGCACGAGTGCACGATAGAGACGCAAAAGGGTACATCGGTCAGCGCCCCAAGAATGTGAGGAGATTGCACATAGGATATTCAAACCTCTCGTGTACTTTGCACGTAGTTGACGGATGTGTTCTAGAAAGGTCAGCTTTTTATCAAATATAAGCCCCAAAAATCTAGTCTCAGGTACTACTGGGATAGCATTTTGTCCAAGCCTCAGTTCAGGTTCAGGGTGAAGATTGCGTTTTCTGCAAAAATGCATGCAAACAGTGTTTTGTGCAGAAAACCTGAACCCGTTATTCATTGCCCACGAGTTCAAATGGTCACTGGCACATTGCAGTTGCCTCTCAATTACCCTCATGTTGCAGGAATGACAGAATATGCTAAAATCGTCAACATAGAGTGCACAGTTTACAGTTGGAGGAAGTTGTTCTGTGATGGAATTCACTTTAATGGCAAAAAGCGTAACACTTAAAACGGATCCTTGAGGTACTCCCTCCTCTTGTCTAAAAGAGCGAGAGAGAGTAGACCCTACATGGACTTGGAAAGAATGGTGACAGAAAAAGTTTTTAATAAAATTGGGGAGATTACCTCTAAGGCCGATACTGTAGAGGTCTTTTAAAATTTCAAATCTCCAAGTTGTGTCATACGCTTTTTCCATATCGAAGAACACTGACACCAGGTGTTCTCGTTTTAAAAGGGCATCTCGAATGGAAGTTTCGACCCTGAATTTTGCACAGACAGCTAGTCAGAGCAATAGGACGGTACTTCGTTGGGATTTTAGGATCTTTTCCTGGCTTAGGAAAGGCAAGCACGATTGCCTTATGCCAGGAATCCGGAAACTGCTCTTCTTGAAATATTCTGTTATATAGAAAAAGCAGTTGGTTTATGGATTTTGCAGACAGATGTTTGATCATATCATAATGGATAAGATCTGGTCCAGCAGCACTTGCCTTGGTAAGAGTTAGAGCTGTTTCTAAATCTTCCGTGGTAAAAGGCCCGTTATAGGGATGTAACCTTTTAGATTTAAAGTTAATTGGCTGCTTTTCAAATTTCTCTTTCCAGACCAGAAATTCTGGGGAGTAAGCAGATGTTGATGAGATAGAAGAGAAGGTCTCCCCAAGTACATTGGCTATTGCAGTTGGGTCTGCAATAATGCATCCATTATACTCCAGGACCGATGAAGGGTGCGATGTATATTTACCCTTCATTTTCCGGATTTTGTTCCATATAGCTTTACTGCTGGTTGACTAGGTAATGGTGGATGTAAAGCAGACCCACGATTCCTTTTGGCTCTGCCGACGAATATATCGCGCTTTTGCGCGTGCACGTTTGAAGGCTAAGAGATTGGCTGTGGTAGGATATCGTCGGAATATCCCCCAAGCTTTATTTTGTGCCTTTTTTGCTGCTGTGCATTCAGTATTCCACCAAGGTTTTGGAAATGGCGGAAACCGGGTAGATGTTTTCGGAATTGTAGCTGCAGCTGCATGGAAAATGCTTTCTGTGATGTACGCCACTGCGTCATTGATAGGCTCCCGACTGACTGTACTGATGTTAAAGTCTACCAGGTGTTGAAAGGTGTTCCAGTCAGCCTGATCAATCTTCCATCGTGGTAACCAAAAAGGTGAACGTGGCGTCACTTTAAGTAGGCTGATTATCACAGGGAAGTGATCACTTCCATAAAGATTCTCCTCTACCTCCCAAGTGATTGAAGGAAGGAGAGATGGGGAGCATATAGAGAGGTCAATAGCAGAGAACGTACGGGTAGGCATGTGAAAAAAAGGTGTTAGTTCCCACATTTAGAAGGGATAGGTCATTGTCACTGAGCATATGCTCTATGACACGTCCCCTTCATTAATGTTTGCACTACCCCACAGGGTGTTATGTCCATTGAAATCGCCCAGGAGTAGGCAGCTGCACAATGAGATCATCAAGGTCTCTCTGGGAGATATCCGCCTCGGGTGGCAAATAAACTGAGCAGACTGTTATTAAGAACCCTACCGTAAGGCGAACCGCTACCGCTTCTATATTAGTTGTGAGCGCAATAGTTTGATATGGGGTATGGTTGCCTAGAATTATAGCAACACCCCCATGAGCAGGTCCATCCCCAATTCTGTCCTTCCGAATGATAGTAGTGTTCCGAAGCGAAGGGTTTTCATTTGCCTTCAAGTATGTCTCTGAAGGCAAATGTAAGCAAAAGCAGACTGGCTCATGCTTTTGCAGAAGGGCCTTGATGTCATCATTGTTTCGGTGGAATCCAGTTCCACTGTAGGAATTTAGCCATTATTTTGGCTTGGTGGGTCCATCAGGCGGCTTCCGAGGTGCTGAGGGCTTACCTTTTTCAGTTTTGGCTTTATCCTTCCTGGGGAAGTACGAACGCTGACCAGTGTCCATTTCCTCCTCCGCAAAGAGCTCCAAAACTGAATCTTCGGGTACTTCCTTCTGCTCGACATCCATCTTTTCTTGGGTACTAGGGGGTACTTCACCTTTCTTATTCTTTTCTTTCGTAATTACTTTTGTTACTTGTGGAGCATTAGGAGGTACCGATATAGGAGTGGCAGCTGATTGGTCTTTCTGTGCAGGTTTTTGAGGACTTAAGAGATAGCGTGCGATGGGAGTGAATGATTCTTTCGGAGGAATGGTCATGTCCGTCTGAGTTCTGGTGGAACATCTCCCTGCTACCTTCTGGGCGTAGGTAGGTTTGTTGATGTTGAGAGGTTTCACCGCTTTCCTTGCCTCCTGGTACGATATGTTTAGCTCTGCCTTCAGCCGTTGAATTTCTTTTTCTTCTTTCCACCTCTGGCATGCTCGTGAATAGGCTGGATGTTCTCCCTCACAGTTAATGCAGGTGGGTTTTGCGGCTGAACATGCTGTTGTTTCGTGGTCCTTCGCACCACATCGAGCGCATGCAAGGACTCCACGGCAAGCCATTTGAGAATGTCCATACTTCTGGCATTTAAAACACCGTAAAGGGTTCGGAACATATGGACGCACTGAGCAGTTGATGTAGCCAGCTTTAATCTCATCAGGAGGTTTGGGCGAGTTAAAAGTCAGGATAATGCTCCTGGTTTTAACAAGTTTCCCATCCCTACGTGCATTTATTCTCTTAACGGCAGTTACTCCCTGTGGTTTCAATTCTAAGCAGATTTCCTCCTCAGTTACGTCAAGAAGGTCCCATTCCGAAATGACACCTCTCGATGAATTGAGCGTTCTATGTGGTGTCACTGTTATGGGTACTCCTCCGATTGATGTTGCACGGAGTAGCTGCTCAGACTGCCTGTCAGTTTTGGTTTCAATTAAGAGGTCTCCAGAACGGAGCCTCTTAACTGATTTGGGTGACCCTGCTAACCCTTTCTTATGAAGAAGGGCGACATTTTGCCAATCGGTTTCTCAGTGGTGGAATGTATAATTAGAAATCTTGGAACAGGCCCTGATGATATTTCTGTTCGTTGCCTCTTTGTAGCAATAATGCTATCTGGATCTTTATCTATGTTTTCAGATAGGGACCGGGTTGGGGCCCCTGAAGAAGTTAATTTATCAGGATTCATGAAGTTTTTTATATAGTTCAGTGCCCGGGCTCCCCACCCACCACGGAGCCCAAAGGGACGCCCACTACCCGCCATGCAATAAATGCGCTCGGGAGTGGAACGCCAGGGCTACCCAAACACCATACCCGCACCGCCGCCGGCCTGAATCCTGTCCCTCGGACCATGAGGGTAGGGGCGTAGCATTGACACGGTTGACCCTCGCAGGCGAGCCTACTAGCCGACTGATCCTAGCCGGGCCTTCCAGGACCACCCGTCTTGTCGAAGCAGGGGCCAAAGTGGTGTATTAAAGCTGGGCCCCTCAACCACCAGGATCCCCCTTTCCGAATTTCCACGGGTTGCAGTGCACAGCAAACACACCTCCCAGTGATGCTAGTCTGGAAGTCCCAGTGACTTCCAGACTTCCAGATGGATCCCAGTGATGCTAGTCTGGAAGTCCAGCAGCGTCACTGGGAGGTCCCCTCACCACGTACAGGTGCCCACGTCAAGGGGTGATAGAGGTAACAGATGAATTTGATAGAATGGGATAGAGAGATTTTAAGATTAATAACAAGAGATTCCAAATTAGCAAGTTTTTGACAGGGAAAGTCAGATAGCACACACTTAAGCATAAGTACCATATTTAAAGCAAAAGGAATTGTAGAGTGAGCAATTAGGATTCTGTCAGAAAAGGTGAGTGGGACTTGGCAGATTGTCTGTGGAAATGTACGTCATTGAAATTGGAACTGAGACCATGTATATTTGGGAAATGAATGAGGAAGATTTTGGGATGTTTAGAACTTTTTGCAGTAAGTTTCTTAGTTTGTCAAAATAGCTAACCAGATTTGTTAAACATGATTTTCCCTTTAAAAACCATGCTTCATATCCTTCAGAATTCCATTTCTGCACATAAGCACAAGTACCATATTTAAAGCAAAAGGAATTGTAGAGCGAGTAATTAGGTTAGTTGGTTGGGTTTTATTGGCGCATTAGCAACTAAGAGTAATTAGAATTCTGTAAGAAAAGGTGAGTGGGATTTGGCAGATTGTAGGTGGAAATGTACATCATTGAGACTGGAACTGAGACCATGTACATTTGAGAAACGAATGAGGAAGATTTTGGGAGGTTTAGAACTTTTTGCAGTAAGTTTCTTGACTATTCGTGATGTATTCATTCGTGATGTATTCATTAGATAAAGTAAAAGTTGCAGGGGAGGCATTCTTGAGGCCATATTATATTGCCCCAACAATGCCCTCTGCATACCTACTACTTGGACTCAGTCCAGTCACCAACTTGAGAGCAGAGCAGAGGCAGTGAGATTATACACTAGATCTGGATGCCTCTTAGAGTTACCAATGGGTTCAGTGTGGTGGACTATCTAGGAGCTGGCCTGTGAAAACTGTATCCTCAAAATGTAAGGAAGGTTCAATCTTGCCATGATTCTCATCGTGACTTTGAAAGACACTGATCATACTGCATGATGGAAGAGATAGGGTTGCCAGAGCTTTGATCTGGAGACTAAACATGGGTTTCACCACTTCAGGCTTCCAATAAGCAAAGTGGTGGTATTGCACTGGCCAATGGGCATCATCTACCATCTAGAATTGTCTGGATACACAGAAGGTTGGCATTCCTCTGTGGTCAAGGTGTGGTATGGATTCCCCACCTTGACCCCTTCTTACATTGGTTCACACATGGGTAGTCACCTCCAGTATAATAAGTACAGTGTTTCAGGACTTGCACATGGTGTGGAGGATATACTCAGGGTTACTAACAGTCCCACTATCGTGAAAGTGCAAGCAGAGGATTTAGTTGTTGCAAAACAACCAGATTTCACCGAAATTCGGTCCACTAGACTCACAAATGTCACACCATCAGTTCCATCAACATTTTAGGCTCCCAGGTAGCAAGCCCTAGCTTGTCATTACTGAGAGAAGTTGTGTGCACACCAGTACACCCAGCAAGAATATACCCATCTCCTTGATGGCCTCGACAATGCCCTCTGCATATATACAAGTAATACTTGGACAATCCCAGTCACCACCAACTGGCAGAATAGAGGTAGTAAGATTATATACTAGCTGATCCCAATGCACTCCTAGAGAATTACCAATAGGTTCGGTCTGGTGTTTTACCTTGCAGCTGGCCTGCTAACCAGCACTGTGCCCTTGAAATGTAAGGAATATTGGATCTAATCATTGTTTCCCATCATAACCTTAAAAGATGTTAGTCATACTATATGGCTGAAGAGATAGTGATTACTGGAGGCTAGCTCTGGAGACTAAACCTATGTTTAGTCTCCAGAACTAGCTTCTAATAAGCAAAGTACTGGGTAATGCACAAGATGACAATGCTCCTGCTTTGTGTCACCAGGCAATACTGGGCGGTAGATGACTTGTGTAATGTGGATATCACACTTTGACCCCACCCTGCTTATGTTGACTCATACCTAGATGGGGTCATCTCCAGTATACTAGGTGCAGTATTTAACACCATATGGAGGACATACCAGAGTTATTAACAATGTGAAGGTGCAAGCAGAGGATCTGGTTGTTGCAGAACAATTGACCTTCACCACAATTTGGTCCACTTAATGCAGAAATGGGACCTGAATATGAGTGCCACCAGGGCTTGATACTCCCACGTAGTTGGCCCTGGCCTAATATATCTAGAAAATGTTTTAACCCATTATGAACAAAAAATCAAGATAAAAGCAGGGAAGTTACAGTAAACTGAGTATCACAGGAGGAACTATATGAGGATAAGAGCATTTTGGGGCATACTTTTATAAAAGAAATAGCACAAAGTGATGCCCACACAAATTTCATTGGCTTTGGGTTCAATTATCTTTTTAGTGTTTTTTTGTTGAAACATAATTCAAGAGCAACAATTCCTCTGTGAAATTTCTTTTGGTTTCAGCTAGTAAATAATTAATTTGACTACACCAAGGGTCAAAATTTGGTAATTAATAAAATTGAAAATACAATAATAAACATCTTACCTTGTTCTTTGTTTAAACTCTCATTACTAGGAATTTCTGACTGACTTGCTTGGCCAACTTCTTCAGGAACCTCATGAAGAGTAGTAGCTTTCTATATCATAAAATGGATCAAATATTAAAATTCTACCCTTACATATAAGATTTTAAAAATCAAAGAAAGGATGGCACGAAGGAAAGAGAATACTGTTCCTCTGTGGCAAAATAACATTTTTCGTTTGTTTGTATATTACTAAGAGAAGGTTTGAAAGAACTCTGGGCAATCTACACTCCAGAGAACTTATACTAATTTTTAAAAAATCTATGGACAAATACCGTGGTAAAGTTTGGCGAAACTCTAGCAGCTGGTCTTGACATTTCAAAGGGTTTTGATTGTTTGTCACAATCAAAAAATAAGCTAAATAAGCTTCTGGCTTGGTTTGCCAACTGGTTTTTTGTATTTGGGTATCCTGTTTTCTCTCTGAATGCTCACTGTGGGTGATGGTAGATAACTCTGTGTTCTAACTTCTCCACTAATGGTGTTCTCCAAGGTCCAGTTCTTTCTTCCAACATTTTACTCATATATTAATGACCATTGACCGGAAATCCTCTCCATAGTTTTGCTGATGATAGCACATTAAATTCCAACCTTCCAGTTTGAGAAATCTTGACCTGCACAAACAGCCTCAACTTCTCAAACATCCACTACCAATTCCTTAAATGCTGATCTCCAGATAAGTAAGTTATTTTTTCCCTTCAGTGGGAATTTTTCCCTTCAGTGGGAAAAAGATAACTTACTTGATTTCAATCCTTTTAAAACTCAGTCCTGTCTTATATCTCGCAAAAACGATTCTTCTGCTCTTATGCATATCTTTGATGATACTCAGATTTCTAGACAAGATCACGTATCTCTATTAAGAATTACCCTAACTTCTAATCTCTCTCTCTCTCTCTCTCTTGGCATAAGCACATCACAAATATCTTCTTTCATCTTCTCAACCCTCAACCATGATACTAAACATTACAGGTTTTAATACGTCTTATGCTTGGGGTTTTCTTAAAAAAATAAATAAATAAATAATAAATAAATAAAAATAAACACACAAGTCTGTAGTCCACTTTAATGGGATAAGATATTTATTTGTCATGTAATATTTTCTTTAGCATTATAATTCTTCTGCAGTCCAATATTTCTTCTGAGCCATCTTTAATAAGTATATTCACAACCCAGAGAGAGAGAGAGAGAGAGAGAGAAGAATATCACTTATTACTATGTCATGACTAGAAACTGGCCACATAAGATTTTGCAAGCATGGTGACTATGACTACTCAATCTTCCAAGAAAAGTCTTAATTACAAAGCCAAGGAATGGTTATGTATTCAAGGCTACTGTTAAAAATAGAATACTACAATACCATACAGTAATATAGCTGGCATGGGAAGCTGAGACTTTTGATGCCTCAGTATACTAAGTTACCTTAACAATTAAATTATATTAAAATATAAATTAATGACAAGGAATATGGTTGTCTTCAAGGCTACCATAAAAATATAATACCATACAATAATATAGCTAGCATGGTAAGCTGTGAGTTTTGATGCCTCAGTACCAAGTTACGTTAACAAGTGAATTATATTAAAATGTAAATTAATCACAATATTAAAGAAAAACAAATTAATTGTGAATGCTGACACCAACCTCTAGCAGCATAAATGCATGATTCCTTACCCAAAGAGACATGTGCTCATACCAACACCCAGAATAAATGAAATTAATAAAACAAGAAAAGATAAATGAAATGAAATCAGTCAGAGAGAAATAAAATCAGTCAGAGAACCTGCAATGACCATATTTTCAGTCGTTGACTGCTATCCTGTAAACCATTAATGGGAGTTCCTTTGTGATACAGGTAGCAAACAAAAAGTAACAAATACAATGAACTCAAAAAATATAAAAAATATTTATGTGGCCATCAACACTCTGTAGTTGAAATGAATGAACAAACAAAAAAAAAAAAAAAAAATATATATATATATATAGGGTGTCTCAAAAATATTGGTACAAACGTTTAGGGGAGGTAGGTAACATCTAAAGGAATGTGAATTGCATAGGAATCCATAACCGGAAACGTCACCGTAAGTCAATAGACGGCGCGGTAGTCACCGCACGAAGAGCATGCATCGATATACGAACTGTGAGTTGGCAGACATGCACCTAGCATATGGATTAGCAGAGGGCAATGGACGAGTCGCTTAACGAATTTATGGAGAACGCTTCCAGACAGACAGACATGTACCGGACCACCGTTTGTTTGCGCGTGTGCATCAAAATTTGTGCGATTATGGGTCATTTAGAGGTAACAGGAGTAGTGCGGGCAGACCACATTCGACATGGACTCCTGCCATGAAGGAAAGTGTGTTGAATGCCGTCCAGAATAATCCTATTACCTGCACACGTGCCGTTGCCTCTGCCTTAGGAGTGTCTCGTTGCAGTGTACAGCATGTCTGGCACGATGATTCCTTACACCCCTTTCATTTCCAAAGGGTTCAGTTACTGACCCCTCAAGTCATCCTGCACGTGTGGCTTTTACGCAGTGGTTTCTCCAAGAAAGTGTTCAAGACTTGAATTTTCCAGCCTATGGAAAATTCAAGTCTTGAACACTGTTCACGGATGAGGCTTATTCAATCAGCACAATGCTCATGTGTGGGCTCATGACAACCCACATGGTGTGCGCCCCCATGCGGCACAACATCGCTTCGCAATAAATGTGTGGGCAGGTAGTTGGTAACTGCTTAGTCGGCCCATACCTGTTACCATCCCACATGAACTCCGCTAAACATCAGATCTTTCTTTAACAAGTCCTACCAGGGTTACTTGACGAGGTTCCAGCAAATGTGAGACGCAACATTTGGTTTCAACATGACGGGGCGCCTGCCCATTATGGAAGGTGTGTTCGTGACCATTTGAACAGGCATTTTGGGCGTCGATGGATTGCCCATGGTAGACCCGTTGCCTGGCCCCCACGCTCACCTGATTTATCAAGCCTTGATTTCTTTCTGTGGGGGGGCCCCTCAAATCTATCGTGTGTGACCCGCCTGTGGAGACGGAAATGGACCTCGTGGCGAGACTCGTCTGCACTGCTGCTACTGTCAAAGAAACTGCAGGTGTGTTCGACCGTGTCCGCCAATCCATGCTGCATCAGTGTCACGCATGCATTGCATTTCACGATGGAACCTTCGAGAATCTGTTGTAACATCATGAAATGCATCCATCTCGTACTCCATTGTTAATATTATGTCAAATAAATGTTTGCCACTAATTACTGTCTTGTGTCATTTCTGCTTCTTGTGCCTCTGCTACTATTTTCCCGTGACGTTTCCGGGTTCCTATGCGATTCACATTCCTTTAGATGTTACCTACCTCCCCTAAACGTTTGTACCAATATTTTTGAGACACCCTATATATATATATACAGTAAAATCTTGTTAATACAAACTCAGTTTATACAAAGTACTCGTTTATATGAAGCACATACCATTCCCCTGTGAAAGGATAGGCTTTTCTATGTAAATGTATCCATTTATTACAAAATTCGGTTAATATGTATTACAAAGTTGTTTTTCAACCTGTGAGAAATAAATATTGTCATTTTGTATGTTTAATACAAAATCTCTCTCTCTTGGCATAAGCACTTGGCAGAGCAATCGGATTATTGCCCCTGGCCACGTGGCTCCCTACTTTCCAAAGGATGCCACTGAATTGTTAGAAATTAGTTTTGTGTAAACAAAAGCAATTTATGGTAGCTACAACGTCAAGTGCACCCTGAAAAACATTTTTCTGAAGGATGAGTTGTTAAATTAACAAAAGGATAAAAAGTTTTTCTAAGTCGCTTACATGCACTCCCTCGCTCTCCATGGGAAATAAGGTCAGTTGCAATTGTTAATCCAGTTCAAAGAGTCTTTTGCTATCGTATACAGCAATCTATTTGTTGTGCCATTTTATCTGAGATGATGTCTTTAAATTAATTTAAAATTTGTTTATATTAAATCTTATCTAGCAGTGTTGTGAAGACAAAACGTAGACGGACAGAATTAAGCCTGGGAATTAAACTAAAAATTATACAAGAGGCTGATAGGATGGAAAGAAGCAAAACAGATATTGCAAAGGAATACAACGACCCTTTATCTACAATACTGAAAAACCAGAAAAGACGAAGAAGTGCATGACACTGGAGCAGCAATGAAATACAGGAAACGAATTTGTGGTGCAAAACACGGGGAGCTTGAAACAAAACTTTTTTTTTTTTCAAGTGGTACCAACAAATGCGTGCATCTAATTTGCCAATATCAGGTCTGATTTTGCAAGAAAAGGCAAATTATCTAGCTCGGCAACATGAGATTAGCGACTTCAAATGCAGCAGTGGCTGGCTCCAAAGATTTAGACAGGAATAACTTGGTTTCACAAAATGTTTGTGGTGAGTCTGGATTAGCTGACAAAGAAAGGGCTACAGACCAGTAATGTTCTGTATGGTCCATCCTTGAAAAATATGAGGCAAAGGATATTTTTAATCTTGACGAGACAGGTTTATTTTATAATTTGCTGTCCGAGGAGAATCTTGTCATGGTGGAAAATTAAGTAAACAAAGACTCACTTTTCTGTTATGCTGTAATTCAGATGGCAGTACAAAACTACGCCCACTTGTGATTAGTAAGTTTTCCAAGCCAAGATGTTTTAAAGCAGTTAACCAACTTCCCTGTGATTATGAGGCCAATAGAAGTGCTTAGCTTACGGTCAAAATTTTTCAGTCTTGGTTATCAAAATTGGACAGAAGAATGGCTTCAGAAAAAAGGAACATTTTGATGATTCTAGATCACTGTACAGCACATTCTGCCGCGACACTTAAGTTGACAAATATACGGCTGTTGTTTTTACCCCCCAATACCACTAGTTTAATGCAACCACTGGATCAAGGCATTATTTATAACCTTAAGAGAGCATATAGAGCCCGCCTGATAAGGTAATTGATCCACAACATAGAAGGAGGGAAAAATTTGCAGCCAAATTGGAATGTCTTAGATGCTATCCATAATCTTGTTATTGCTTGGGAAAGTATTACATCAAGTGTAATAATCAACTGCTTCAGAAAGAGTGGCTTTGGAGAGAACATCATCGAAAAACATGTTCCAGCAGACGAATGTGATAGCAACAGTGAGGAATTTGAAGGAGCATATGGATTTTGTTGGCAAATTTGAAGAGTTTGTGAAGGTGGATGATGAAGTTGCTACCACTGCAACACCAACACCAGAAGAGCTGCTGGGTACCAAATAAAACGATGATGTTTTTGTTACCAGCAACAGCAAAAGTGAAGAAGCGTGCACACTGCCATCTACAAAAGATGCCCAAAATGCATTGAACATAATAGAGAATGTGTTGGCCTGCAATAACATTGATAAAGAAACAACTGTTGCATTTGATAACATCTGTGCTGTAGTTAAAAATGCATATAGGACAAAAAACATTGGATTCTTTCTTTAAATTAGATTAATTTTTTAAAAAGTTAGTGATTTATGTGTCTCCTTTTATTTTAAGATTGTAATTCTTTTTACTGTGATACTAAAATATTGTATATATCAAAATATATACTGTACAATATTTTAATTTCCGTTAATATTGCTTTTCTCTTGTTTCTTTATCTTACAAATAAAATAAAATCATTAAAAAAAATGTTATTCCTATTGCTGTATTGTTAGAAAAGGCTTTTGTTTTTATTTATTTATTTTTGATATTATTATTCTTAGGTATGCAGTATGTACCAGGAAAAAAAAAAAAAAAAAAACAGTAAAATTTTGACACTTTTGTGGGACCTCATTATTACAAAAGATGAAAATTCAGGTCCCTTGAACTTTGTATTAATGAGATTCCACTGCGCACGCACGCGCACACACACACACACACCTTTTTATATATAATAATTTCAATATTATATTTTTAATATAATATAATGTTTAAAATAATAATAATACAGTAGGCCCTCGATTTAATGGACCAATTGGGGGAAGGGGCATCTGCCACTGCCGAAAGTCTGTTAAACACATATATTAATAATGGGCTTACAATGTACAGGACGTATTAAAATGTACACTGAGTAATTTATACATGCCACTAAAACATCTGTTAAAAATATAAAAAATTATAAATTTATGACAGGAACCAAACTTTATTTTAATTAAATGTCAAAAACTATACAATGTAACTAATGGAGTGTTTCCACTACTATTTAAAAATTTTTTTTTCTTAAAGCTCATACAAACTTGTTTTCAATGTGAACATTGGTTTTTTCATTTAAATCCATTTTAGAGGGAAAAAATACAGTAAACCCCCGCTATTCGCGGTATCTGTATTCGCGATCGCTGATTTAATATAAAATGAAACCTAAAAAAAAAAAAAAAAAAAAACGTGAATTTTAAAGCGCCGTGAATATTTTTCGCCATAAAAAACATGGGCGTGGCTAAAATTATCTTTCCCGGTCAAAACAGCGTTCAGTGGGTGGGGGGAGGTGTTGACAAAATTGCGAGCGTGGATGTTTCTCGCTAATCCTTGTTCAGTATGTGTTATGCGCTTGTCATGGAAGGTTTGGTCGTTTGCTTTTAATTTATATGCTTATAAATTGAATAAATTTATCAATTTATAAATTGATATGCTTACAAAAGTGATAAATCTACCGTTTTGCATTGTAAAATAGACTTTTTCGAGTATATGTTAACGGAAGAAAGTGCCTTTATTGTGGACAAGTTCTTTTTTACCCGTACAAAAATATGGCTGCGAATAACAAGAGAAATGTGAAAATATGAAAGAAGGTGATGACATTAGCGAATAAAATTGAGTTATTAGACAAAATTTCTAATGGTGAAAGTGTCTCTTCAGTGGCAAAACATTATAAAATCAATGAGTCAACGGTACGATCAATCCAAAAATCGGAAGAAAAAATCCGCCGTAGTGTCCGTGAAAACGCGCTAATTGCTTCAAAAATTTGCTCTGTAACTCGTGATGTTAAATTAGAAAAAAATGGAAAAGCTTTAAATCTATGGATAGAAGACCGTACTCAAAATAAAATTCCGTTATTTCACTCATCATTCGTGAAAAGGCAAAACTCCTTTATCAACACTTTAGCGAAACTGGTGATAGCACTGGCAGGATAAGTTTTTTTTGCTAGCAAAGGCGCTGGTTTGAAAGATTTGTTTGAAATTTCTAATAAATATTACATTTAATATTAAATTGTTTCTTACTTTCATTTCGATGCCATATGCTTGCATTTCACTATGTACTGTCTATGTACTGTCATATTATGAAGGTACATATAATACATACATAGACAAAATTTTAGACTAGTTTTTCTTATATATTTCATACTTTGGAACGGAATCCCTTTATTACTATGGGAGAAATAACTCAGTATTCGCATTTTCGGTATTCGCGACATTTCTCAGGAACTTAACCCCCACGAATAGCGGGGGTTTACTGTACTTAAAAATTCTTAAACTCCATTGAATAAAAACATTCAAAAATGTTTAAAAAAAGATATGTAATATTCAATATTAATATTAACTTAATTGAAAGAACCATAATTTTCAGGGCCAGAAACAACTGTCATATGGAGTGAGAGGTGTTAATTCCTTGCTGGTAGAGGGTTCTGGTGAAACAGGTCTTGAAGAAATCAAGCTTCAATTGCCTCACACCTTGGTGCTGCTTCCTTATTACTGTAGATCGAAATTCTCTAAAATGTTCATAATAAGGAAGCACATCAGGGTCTGATGATTATTCGATATAATGCATGATGTCATCCATATGTTGTCTTATAGCAGACAATTTAGGAAGATCTGATATTGTATGCATGTAAATTTTGCAGTGTCCTGGTGCCTCTTGTATTTTCTTCTGCATCTTCTGTTTCTTCCCAAACCACCATCACTTCTTCAAAAAACTTCTTCTTACACAACCCATTACAAGCAATGATTACACCCTCATTGATCAGCTGTATCAGTGAAGTAGGTTAGGACGCAGAAAAACTTTTCTGCCTCCTAACACTAGTTAGGAGTTAGTTTGTTAGAACCAACTTTGTTATAATTTTGTACTGAAATTGAATAGAAATCATGACTCAGACCAGAGCAGCAAAGCAAAAGGCTCAAGCTAAATGGAGTGCTGTGGCTCGGGGGAGAACTGAGAGGACAGTTGCCCTCTGAATCACAGCCTTTTAAAATGCACTGAATGCTTGATGTTTGTGGAGCAATCAGGTATGGGACATGACATTGCCAAGGGGGATGCCTCTGTGTGTGCGCGATGTAAGGAGTGTGAGGAAATGAGACAACTCAGAGTTGTTATGGGCCTATGTGAGAGCTTGAAGGACAGGGCGGATGCCATCGAAGGATCTAAATTGAGGGGCCCATCAAGCTCTCAGCTGCCCACATCAACGGCACAGCTTGAACTTGATCATCACACAACACAGCGGCAACACCAAAGGCAAAATGCACAAGTCCCACAGGAACTAGTATTGTTGGTGACTCTATTGTCAGGGAACATGCTATGTAAAAAAGGATAGGTGCAACAGGACCAGGGTATGTTTGCCAGGAGCAAAGGTTGATGATGTTGTAGAGCGGATATCATTTTTTAAGGGCACAAAAGGTGATATCATTGTACACATTGGCAGTACAGGCCACTGCTGAAAAAAAGCTGTGAATTAGGGTTGAATTTGAAAGTGTCTGCAATTCTGCCCAGACACGATAGGAGGGAGTATATGATAAGAGCCTTGTCGATCAATTCGGCCCTGGAAAGATTGTGCAAAGCTCAAGGGGTAAAATTTTATTCAGCCTGGTCTGTACTTGTTAACAGGAGAGACTGCTTCTACAGGGATGGGATACACTTAAATAGAAAGGGTGCAAGAATATTAGCTGATGCTATCAAGGCAGTGTTAGGTGGGTCGGAAAACAGCTAGCTTTGGGGGATACAAGGACTAATAGATTAATGGTAGCACTGGCAGAGGTGAAAGTGATTCTTGCACTGCTTCTATTGGAATGAGCAGCAGCCTGGAAAACAAGATGCAGGATATTTCGGAGACTGCTGGGAGTCATTGCGGTACAAATAAACACATGGGTTGTGTTAGGGTAGCTAAGAACAGGAACAGGTGCATGTATAATCACATGTACACCAATGCTAGGAGTTTGGTAAATACATTTTATGAATTTGAGGCATTGCTCAAAACATCAAAGGCAGATATTGTTGGGATATCAGAGACGTGGTGTCACACAGGTATAAGGAATGCAGAACTGGAATTTGGGGAGTACAATGTGTACAGGAAGGAAGGATAGACAGGATAGGAAGGGAGGAGGGGTGATGCTATTAGTTAAGAAACACAAAATCCAAGGAAGTGAAGCCAGCCGACATCACTGGAGAGTGCAGTCTCGAGTCAGTTTGTGGTGACATAAGCACTGGGAGATGAAAATTGATAGTAGGAGTGTGTTATAGGCCTAAATGACTCTGATGAGTATAATAAGAAACTGTACATGGAAATAGAGTAGGCCAGTAAATCAGAGAGTCTTATAATGGGGGATTTTAATTTCCCAGATATTGAATGGAATTTGGGGGCTGGTCACTCACACACTAGCAAGGCTTTTGTGGTTTTATTGGATGATTGTTTTCTACATCAGCAGGTTCGAGAGGCAACTAGAGGGAGTAATACTCTTGATTTGATTATCAGTAGTGATTCTTCATGCATTAAGAATCTGCAGATAAATGAACCACTAGGTGGAAGTGATCACAGTGTGCTGAAGTGGGATTTACTCAAAGACGTAACCACCATCAGGGGTAAAGGGAAGGGTTTTTGCTTTTGTAAAGGCGACTACGATGATCTGAGACAGTATTTAAATTCTATACAGTGGGACCAACTGATGATGTTACCAACAGCAAATTCAAAATGGGAATCATTAAAAGAATTTATCTTGGAAACTACTATGCTTTACATACCAACTAAGAAATATTGTTCACGGTTTAGGCCTAAAAGAATGTCAGATGAACTAATGAGACATATGGCAGAGAAGAAAAATGCATGGGATACATATAAATTAATGGGTGACATGGAAGCCTATGATAGATATAAGCTGGTCTGTAACCAAGTCACAAAGGAGATTAGGCAAACAAAGGTAGATTATGAGAAATCTTTGGCAAAGGATGGAAAGAAAAACAAAAACGAGTTCTTTACCTATGTAAACTCTACAAGGAAAGAAATGAATCAGATTGGTCCACTGGATATTGATGGTTCAACTGTTGATGATCCTGCTCAGGTGGCCAACAAACTAAATGAGTATTTTGCATCTACATTCACACGAGGAGTTATTCAGGGAGGGGAATGCCAGAGGTGAGTTAAGCTCTGGCAGTGAGCTACATGATTTTGTAATAACTGAGAGGAAAGTGGAGGAGAAATTGTTGAAGACAAACATAAAAAAAAGGCACCCATGGTGGATGAGATCTATCCAGTTATATTAAAGGAGGCAGCAAATGAAGTAAGCAACCCTTAGCCATAATTATGAGAGCTTCTTTGGACTCAGGGGAGGTACCCATGTACTAGAGATGTGCAAATGTGACCCCAATTCACAAAGGAGAATCAAAGGGCAACACAAGTAATTATAGACCTGTTAGTTTAACTTCAGTTCCAGGGAAATTAATGGAGGCACTGGTTAAAGAAGCATTGCAGGATCATCTAGACAAGACTTCAGTTATAGCTCGGACACAGCATGGTTTTGTTAAGGTAGTCTTGCTTGACCAATTTGATTGGATACTATGATGTGGTCACAAAGGAACTGGATGCAGGGAATAACTTTGATATTATATACTTGAATCTTAGAAAGGCTTTTGATACTATTGCACATGGAAGACTGCTGAACAAATTGGAACAGTGTGGCACTAGAGGCAGATTGCTGCTATGGATAAAGGGATGGTTGAGTGGGAGAAGAGAGAGAGTGGTATCAACGGACACTGCTCATCGTGGAACACTCCCCACTTGAGTGTTGGGTCCATTGTTGTTTTCTGTATTTATAAATTATAGTGATGATGGTATATCAAGCTTAATAATGTCCAAGTTTGCAGCTGATACAAAGGTTGGCAGGGTTGTTAAGGACACAGTACATTGCTGCAACAGGATCTAGAAAAGTTGAGCAGATGAGCTGGGTGGTAGCAAATGAAGTTCAACTTTGACAAATGTAAAGTATTACATATGGGAAGCAGTAACCCCAGAGTGACGTGTCAACTCTGTGGTACTACACTGACAGTGGTAGAGAACGAAAAAGGACTTGGGGATTAATTGTGCAGACAGATATGAAGTTTTCTGAGGAGTGCAGACGATCTGCAAGAGTAGCTCATAGTGGCTTGTCAATGATATACAGGAATTTTTCTAGCAATGATAAGGTGGTGATCTTGTATAAGGCAATGGTCAAGCCACACCTTGAGTACTGTATATAGGTCTGGAGGCCTCATTTCAAGAAGGATGTAGAGCTGCTGGAACGAATACTGAGAAGGGCAACAAGATTAGTGAATGGAACAAAGGGTTGCTCTTATGAAGAAATGTTTAAGTTTTGCAAATTACAGTGTCTGGAGACTAGGCACCGGCGAGGTGATCTGATAGAGGTGTATAAAGCCTTGAATGGTTTTAGCATGCTCTATGCAGATGGGATTCTTTCTCTGGCTCAGAATAATCACCTGAGAGGGCATAAATTCAAATTGAGTAAAGCCAGATGTTGGATAGATGTACGGAAGTTTGTCTTTAGCCAGCGGGTAGTTGGTTGGTGGAACAGACTTCCATTCTTTGTTGTGGAAGTTGATAGCCTAAATAAATTTAAAGCTGAGCTGGGTAGGTATTTGGAATGAACGGAGGAGTGAAATGGGAGCGTTTTTTTTTTTTTTGGCTGATGTGGTATAAGCTTGCTTTCTTGCATCATATGCCTCTACTAATTCTAACTAACCCCTCAGCATTAGGGTGAGCAGGTGCATTATCTAGCAGTAAAACAGCCTTTATTTCATTAGAAGAAAATTTCAGCACATTTGTCCGATAGCATCGCACATCACACAGATATGCTTGTCTGATGTGCAAAGCTATCAGATATAAATAGGTTTTAAATTTTTCATTTCGACAGAAATTTTTTGTCCGTTAAATCGAGGGCCTACTGTATATATATATATTTTTTTTTAATATTGTGTTTACCTTTTTTCAGGCTGCCAGATAGCACTATATATCATTTACAATTTCTAAATTCTAGTTTTGAAAATTTTTATAACTAGATGTCACTGTCATATACTTTATATTTAGATTTTATTAGCACGGGTTCCTTAGTTTTAGTTTCGATTTGTCTTGTCCTCACAGATCTCCACAATTTAGTTCTTTTTCCATTCTTATGTTCATTTAACATTTTTTTTTTTTTTTTTTTTTTTTTTATGTAAACCCCAAATACAAGAGGTATTAGAACCTATAGTACTTAGTACCGTGCTTGGGTTTGAGGTTGAGAAGACGAAAGAAGATATTTGTTGACATTGGACTTGAACTTCTGTAGACTGTAATTTTCAGGAAATACGTATGAAGGAAGGTTGTTCCAGAAAACGGCAGTTGAATGAATAAATCAGGAAGATGAAAAGTTGGTTCTGTGGGTTTGGAGTTGGACAGTAAATGGATGTTGGCTGGTGGCGGCACGTGTTTGGACTGTTTTGAAAGAGAGAGCAGGAATTATAGAAGCCAATTCAGAAGAACAGTGCACATGGAAGTATCTGTAGAAGAGGCATGCAGCAGAAACAGTACATCTATGAGACAGCGAGTGGAGAGACTTTGTTAAAGACGAATCATTAATTAACCTAACTGCCCTCTTCTGAATGGAATCAAGAAGCCTGAGAGAGGTTTTGGGGGCACCACCCCAGATATGGGAACAATATTCCATGGCAGGGCAGATTTGTGATTTATACAGAGTGAGCAGCTGTTTGGAAGAAAAGTAAAGGCGAGAGCGAAAGAAAAAACCAAGTTTTTTAGATGCAGAGAAAGCAATATTTGTAATGTGCTTGTGCCAAGAGAGATTAGAAGTCAGGGTAATCCCCAAAAGAGATATATCATTTTGCCTAGAAATCGGAGTGTCACTAAAGATAAGCATAGGAGCAGAAGAATCCCTTTTGCGAGATATAAGACAAGACTGAGTTTTAGAAGGGTTGAAATCAACTAAGTTGTCTCCCCACTGGAGAATTATCTGAAGATCGGCATTTAAGGAATTGGTAGCAGATTTTCAAGAAGTTGAAGCTGATTGAGCAGGACATTCTCAAAATGGAAAGTGGAATGCAATGTGCTATCATCGGCAAAACTATGGATAGGATTTCCAGTCAATGGAAGAAGGTCATTAATATGGAAGAGGAAAAGAACTGAACCTTGGGGGACACCGGAATTAGTGGAGAAGTTAGAAGACAGAGAGCCATCTACCATCACCCCCAGTGAGCGATAAAAGAGAAAACTGGATAACCAATTACTAAAAACAGTTGGCAAACCATAAGATGGAAGCTTGTTTAGAATGTGCTTTACTCCTAGATTTTTCTAGATTCAGGCTAAAAATTTATTTCAAGGTGCCACATAAAAAAACATAACTGTGCTGTGCTTGTAACCTTGGCCTTGTGTTATCTCCAGGCTCTTGAAATTTTTTTCTAGAAATCAATTTCAGTTTTAATTTCTCATCTTCATAGTGTCAACAGTAAAGTTGACAAGCCATTTTCTAAATCGACCCACTTTTAATTCTTGTAATTTTGTTTTGTTTACTAAAAATTTTATTTTAATTTATTTCGGTAACAAATTTTTTTTTTTTATTCCCATTTTTATTTAGGTTTAATTCACATCAGAAATGAAGGCACTTATTGCTATTTTGCTTGCAATCCTGGCTGATTTTTGTAAGCTGTGTGGCAACATTCATATTTTGTAAATTTTGTAATTATTTATTTCTTATTATGCATATTTTATTTGTTCTCTTCTATCTTCCTCACTTTATTTCTTTTTTGCTTTATTATTCATGCACTGCTCATGATATACTGTACAATATGAATGACTACTGTACAAATCAAAGCAGTGTAGGAGAGTTATTATTATGGATAAAGGAATGGTTAAGTGGTAGGGAGAAAAAAGCAGTTATAAATGGCTACTGTTGTTTATGGACAAATGTTACGAGTGCGTTCAATGCATTAGGGCTCCCTACTGCTGCACATAAAAGACTGCTGAACAAATTAGAGCAGTGTGGCATTAAGGGCAAGTTCCTGCTATGGATAAAGGAATTATTGAGTGGGAGGAGACAGAGAGGGGTAATCAATGAACACTGCTCTTCATGAAATAGTGTTATTAGAGGAGTTCCTCAGGGTTTGTTGTTGGGCCCACTGCTGTTTTCTATATTGATAAATGATATTGATGAAGGCATATCAGGCTTAATGTCCAAGTGTGCTGATGATAGAAAAGTTGACAGGATGGTTAATGACAGCTGCAACAGGATCTAGAAAAGTTAGGCAAATGGATTGAAATATGGCAATTAAAGTTTAACATTGACAAATGCAAAGTACTGCATATGAGTAGCAGTAACCCCAGAGTAATATACCAACTGTGTGATATTATACTCAGGTAGTGGAGAATGAAAAAGACTTGGGGATAATTGTGTAGTGAGATATGAAATTCTCTGCACAGTGCAGACAGGCTCCCAGGATAGCTCATGAGGTTTTATCAATGGTATACAGGAATTTTGTTTGCAGGAACAAGAGGTGATCCTATTGTATAAAGCAATAGTCAGGCGCACACACACCTTGAGTACTGCACAGAACTTCAGAGGGCTTATTTTAGGAAGGATGCAGAGCTGCTGAACTGAAATGAGTACAGAGAAGGGCAATGTGATTTGTGAGGGATACAAAGGGGTGCTCTTATCAAGAAAGGCTTCAGTTCTGCAAACTGCAGTGTCTGGAGATTAGGCACCTGTAAGGTGAATCTCAATTAGGTGTTTAAGGCTTTGAATGAATTGAGCAAGTTCAATGCTGATGGGATTCTTCCTCTTGCTCCGACTATGCAAATGCAGGGGCATAAAGGCAAATTCAGGAAGGGTGGTGACAAAACAGATTTTCAGACGATTGCCTTTAGCCAGCAAGTGGTTTTTGTTAGAACTAACTTCCATCTGTTGTGTAAGTTGATGGCTTAAAGAAATTCAAGAAAGAACTAGACAAAGTGTTGAATGAAATGGGAAGATTTTTTTTTTTTTTTTTTTTTTTTGGCTGATGCTTGCTTATATATAAGCTTGCTTTCTTGCATCAATTGCCATTACTATTACTTAATACTAATAGAGATGGGAAAATGTTGTGGCCAATAGCTTTGGCAAGAGACCAAAATGCTCAAGTGCCATTTGGACATGAAGCAAATTTTCTACTCTTAGCCTGTTTAAATCTAATTTGAACATATAGCTGCTTTACAATAGTTGTGAGCTTTGGTACAGGCAGAAAATGAAGCAGGAGATTTGGATACAAGCCAATAGTGATAGACAACGTTCTTATTGAAAGTCATTTCAATCAACCGCATTGTAATGATAATCAATTGTAAACTAGACAGATTTTTTGTTAGTCTATAATTGCACTAGAAATTAAAGTTCACTGACAATATACACACAAAGGATTCTTTAGCAGTACAGTAACATTAGCTTACCTATGAATTTTCTGTCTGCAGATTTCTGTTACACATTAACTTATTTTGACTACTTCAAGAAAGGCACGGTTGCAGACAATGCCTTCTTCAGAAATGACCAATCAAAGTTTTTTTTATAACAATATAATAACAAGTCTAGACAATTGTGCTGCTGCTGTCTAGACATGGCCACCAGGATCACTGCCAAAGTTTCAACAGAAAGAGATTCTGAACTTTTGTTTTAATTTTCTAACCAGGCTGAATATTCTCACCCTCGGAATGAGGAACTGTTATAAAGGATGGAAGCTTGAAATATAACTTTGATATACTTCAAGCTTCCTTTCACATTTGTCAGTTCTCCAACCGAGGATCACTGCACAGCAACTCTTTCTTTTCTTATAATAGCATTTGGGAGGTTCTTACACTGAAACTGGCAGAACTGATGCTGCAAACCATCTATTGCTTCATCTATTTTTTTTTTTTTTTTTTAATCTTTAACAGCACCAAGGAGTAATGGAAACTTGTCCACAAAAAATTTTAAATTTGAAAATGATGTACTGCCATTTGATGAAATTCGTGCTTTGAAATTTATAAGAACATTTTTTAATGGAAAACTTTTATTCCATACAATCATATGTAATAATCAAATGCTTCCTCACTGAACAAAAAAAAAAAAAAAAAAAAAAAAGAAAAAAAAAAAAAAAAGAAAAAAAAAAGCATCTCTTGTTTTAGACTCATGGAAATACCCTATGACTAAGTCAGAATCATCTGTCTGCTATGGTAACCAACTTCAGCATTTGGCATAACAAATTGCACATAACATTCTTCAACATAATTAGGAGTAATGACCTTAGTATATATGTGAAGTATGTTGGATTGAAGTACTGTGTGTGTGTGGTATGGTTGTTTATTGGCGCATTAGCTGCTATGGCTATAGTGCGCCTATTCATAGTTATATCAGAAAATAATTAAGAACATAGCAATTCAAATTCATTTCAGTACTGAGAGCTATTCATAAAAGATTATATACTCTAATTTGTTTCAGAAAGCAAAAAAGTTCCTTAATATTGGCCTCCTCTCCTATGATATGATGTAGTGCCAACGGTTCTTGAAGATTAGCCAGATTTTGAAGTGTTGAAGTATGATGTGGTTGATAGTGTGGACAGTCAATCAAAATATGTTTGACTGTTAGTTGTTCAGAGCAGTGTGAACACTGAGGAGGATCATTGCCGGTGAGTAAATGGAGGTGAGTCAGATGGGTATGCCCTATTCTTATCCGTGCGAGTACCACTTCTTGCCGAACTGTCTGAGTGCACGAGTGCCATAATTTTGGGTCCTGTTTCAATTGAAAAAGTTTGTTATTTGTTTCTTTATGCCATAGCTCTGTCCACTGTGCATGGTATGCTGTTTGAATTATGATATTATAATCAGATGCTGGAATGAAGACAGAGGTTAAGTCTAAGGTTGATGGATTTTTAGCAGATATATCAGCTAATTCATTTCCTTTTATGCCTGAATGTGCCGGAATCCAGCAAAACTTCACTAGTTGTTGTAGTTGTTGACGGTGATCAATTTGCAATAGCAAACTCCTGATTTTCATTAAAATATGGTGATTCTTTTGAGAGGGATTCTGCATTGCTCTAATTGAGCTGAGAGTCAGTGTAAACAATATATTTTGCAGATGGGTGTAGAGTCAAATTTTCTAGAGCTAACTGTATTGCATACAGTTCTGCTGAAAAGTTGCTATACTCAGGTGGAAGAGAAGCTGATATGATAGCAGAGGGAAACACTGCTGCTGCTCCAACAGTTGAAAGAGATTTGGAACCATCCATATATACTGGCAAGAAGTCAGTACAGCTTTGAAGATGGCTAGCATGGAGTTGTTGCACATTCAGAGTCGGTAGGTGATTCTTTCCCCATTGTAGAAAATAAGTATCACAAGTCAGTTGAGGAAAGGGGGTCCATGGAGGATGAGAGTAATTCTTTATCTGTTGCCTATTGTGGAGAGGAACATTCAGTTCTGTGATATTTCAAGGAGCCGTAGGCCAGCTGGTCGGATTTTACTTGGTTTATTTCTATAGAGATTAACTAGTGGTTGATTAAAAAGGTATGGCTGAATAGGATGCAAAGAGCAAGTCTGTATTTGGCTGCATATTTAAGTAACAACATTTTTCTGCAGAGATGTAGAGGAGGCTCATAAGCTTCAATGTATAGACTATGAGTTGGAGATGTCCTATATGCACCAATTGCAATCCGAAGTGCATTATGTTGAATAGGATCCAGCCAGCGTAGTACACTCCTTCGGGCAGAATCATAAACTGGAGCACCATAATCTAAATGGGATCTTATCAATGCTCTATATAAGAGCAGCAAAGTTGTACGGTATGCTCCCCAAGAATGGGCAGATAAAGCTCTTAGCATGTTGATCTTTTTGAGACAGGTAGTACGTAATAATTTAACATGCTCAAAGAAGTTCAGCTTACTGTCCAGGATTAGTCCCAAGAATCTGATATTGCTGGCAATCGGAATGGTGGTATTTGATATCTGAAGTTCAGGATCTGTATGCAGTTTGCGTTGATTGCAAAAGTGGATCGCAACTGTTTTCTGTTGGGAAAGACGATATCCATTGAGCTCAGCCCACTTTTGTACTTTACTGAGAGACATCTGCAATTGCCTTTCATCAATAGATCTCATATTCTGTGAATGGCAAGAAATAGAGAGATTGTCAGCATAAAGGTACGCCTCTACAGTATTTGGGAGTTCTTTTGTGATAGAATCAATTCTGAGGGCAAACAGGGTTGCGTTCAAAACTGACCCTTGTGGTACTCCTTCTTGCAAGAATGTAGTAGAAAGGGAATTTCGATATTGCACCTGGAAAGGTCGCTCTTGAGGAAGTTCCTAATAAATATAGGCAGATTGCCAGGGAGACCATGATTATGGAGGTCACGGAGAATTCCATAATGCAGGTAGTATCGAATGCCTTCTCTATATCTGTGGAGACCATAACTAGGTGTTCGTTTTTAACAAAGGCATTGCGAATTTCGGATTCAGCCTTGATCATCAGATCAAAGGAGGACCTGTTTTGCCGAAAGCCATGCTGACTATTGCTTAGTAGATGTTCGCTTTCAATGATCCAAGTGAGTCGACTATGGATCATTTTTTCAAGAATTTTACCGAGGAAACTGGACAGAGATATTGGTCTGTAACTATTAGGACTGGAGGGGTCTTTTCCAGGTTTCAAAAAGGCCAGAACTGTAGCAGGGTGCCAAGAAGTGGGATAAACATTTCCCAGGAAGATTCGGTTAAAGAAGGCTAGCAGCATTTGTAAGTTTTTCTCATCAAGGTGCTGTAACATAACATAATATATCTCATCTGGCCCAGCGGCACTGTTGCGTGTTGTTCTGATGGCTTGCATAAGTTCACAGTATCGGAGCGGCTGGTTATACGGAAGTAGCAGTGAAGTTCGAAAGTTGATGTGTGTCTGTTCTATGGTGGTCTTAGTTTTCTGAAATTCCGGAGTGTAGGTAGAAGTGGCTGAGATGTGAGCAAAAGTTTTGCCCAAGGCATTTGCTATATCCAGAGGAGCAGAGACGTCTAGACCATTGCAGGAGAGAATTGGGGAAGGAACAGTTGGAAACTTCCTGGAAAGTTGCCTAATTTTCTTCCATATTAATCATGGGTTTGTGTTTCTATCGATAGTCGATGCAAACCGAGTCCAAGAATCTTTCTTGGCTTGTCTTTGAATGAGAGGAGCTTTTGCCTTTAGTTTCTTGTAGTTAATAAGATTAACTGTAGTTGGAGTTCGACGAAATAAATTCCATGCTTTATTTTGTTCTTTCTTCGCTTTTGTGCATGCCTCAATTCCACCAACAGTTGAAATGGCGTCGAGTCTTGGAATTTGATATTGGAATTGAGCTTTTAGCTGCAAATAAAAGGCAGGAAGTGATATAATCGGTAACTTCATCTATGGGATGTAGTTGTATAATTTTTTTGTCCAGTGTGATTGCTGACTGAAATTTGTCCCAATTAGCTTTAGAGAATTTCCATTTCCTGCAGGGTTCATCTAATGGTGGTTGTGTAGTCATCAGATTACAAACAATTGGGAAATGATCGCTGCCCATGGGATTATCCAGAGTGGACCACTGCATGACTGAAAACAGTATCGGGGAGCAAATCGATAAGTCAATGGCAGAAGTCTGTCCATTAGGTAACTGTACATGGGTGTGCGAACCACTGTTAAGAAGAGTGAGGTTTTGTTTTTCCAGTAAAGTTTCGATCAGTCGGCCGCGTCTGTCTAATTTAGATGATCTCCATAAAGGTTGGTGGCCATTGAAATCCCCTAGCAGGCAGATAGGGGAGGGTAGCTGTAATAAAAGTTCCTTAAGATCATTATAAGAGTAAGTATGATTTGGTGGGAGATAAACTGAGACTAGAGTTAAAGCAGTCTGAGTAATCAGACGCACAGCGACAGCTTCGATTTGGGTTTGGAGAGTGATTTGCCTAGCTGGAATCCTTGTGTTAATTAAAATAGCTACACCACCACGAACAGAATTGGATGTATTCCGATCTAGTCGATAGACTGAGTAGTTTTTTATGGAGATGGAAATTTGAGGAGTTAAGTAGGTTTCTTGCAGGCAGAAACCAACTGGAGAGTAGCAGTTAATTAAGTAATGAATGTCGTCGATGTTGCCATGAAAGCCTGTACAATTCCATTGCAAGATGTTAGGCATTACTTGAATTAGAAGAAGAAGCTGTACCTGACGTGGCTGTCTTATGGCGTTCTGGCTTTGGTTTGTCTCTTTTTGGAAATGTAGGGCGACCTGTGTCCATATCTTCTTCTACAAATATTTCCAGAATCGGATCTTCCTGTTTGGATGAATACTCTGAATGCATTGATGTGTCCTGAATAATCTTTTTTGAAGATGAACTAGGATTATTTGAAGTAGTAGCAATCACTGGTGGAGGAGGAGATTTTACTGGAATCTTAAGAGGCGCATTACTTGCTTGGTCTGAGTGCTTCTGGGTATTGGACTCTTGCTGAGAGAGGACAGCTCGAGCCCAGTTGGAGATTGATATGTTATGTGGAATGGTAACATCAGTTTGTGTGGCTATTGTCTGATATTTTTTTGCGATACTGGCATGGGTACGGTTATGTATACTTGGTGCAATTAATTTTCTTGCTTCCTGATAACTAACTTTATTTTCAACTTTATATTTCACAATTTCTTTCTCTGTTTTCCATCTCTCACATATCTTAGAGTAGGCTGGATGGTTGCCTTTGCAGTTGGGACAGATCATTTCTTTCACCGAACAATCACTTTGAATGTGATCAGAGGATCCACAGTTGGGACAAACTGGGTTGCTTCTGCATGTCGTTTGAGAGTGGCCATACTTTTGGCATTTATAACATCTCAACGGATTTGGTATAAAAGGACGAGTGCGGCAAAGAAGATATCCTGCTTTTACTGATGAGGGCAGATTTGGACTGTTAAAGGTGAGAATTATATTTCTGGTAGGTATGAGTATATTGTCTCTTTTGACCATAATTCTTTTTACAGCGATTACATTTTGTTCCTTAAGCTCTTCTTTAATTTCCTCCTCCGTCACATTCATCAGGTCCCAACTAGATATTACACCCTTTGATGTATTTAGGGTTGTATGTGGAGTCACGTTAACTGGAATACCAGCAAAATTTGCAATTTTTAGTAGTTTTTCAGAATGCCTGTGGTTTAGAGTTTCAACAAGTAGGTCCCCTGATTGCAGTCTCTTAACCGTCATGGGAGACCCTGCAATACTTTCCAGATGTTTTTGGATTAGAAAAGGGGATAGTTTACCGAGAGGCTGTTCTGATATTGAGTGCATTATTAAAAATGCTGGTAAGTCTGTCACCGAGGGATTGGTTTTCAACCTCTTTGCTTGTGACGAATCATGTTTATGTTCGGTATCTGGCCGACAGCTTGTCGACTCTATAGATGGAAACATTTTTTTTCCACGTTGGCTCCTAGCCCCTGGCAGATGAACTTTTCTGCCAAGGTTACCGGCCCTGCCACAGGGAGGCAGGAGCAGTGCCTGGTGTGACCAAGCGAAGTTAGTAGGGGTTAGTCTATTAAATATGAAAAAAGAAAGGTTACTTTCCTTTCTTGCTCTCGATCAGTACTTTTGAATAAAGAGCTGCTATTAAATAAAAGGATTTATTAAGGAGAAGAACGTAAAAGAGAAGTAGAATTCACCTTTTGAGAATCGCAGTGAAAGCACAGAGAAATCGCTCAGTCACAATTGCTTGGCACCTGGGGCCGATTGAAGTACTATGTTTGGATTTCCAAACATTGGAATAACATTTAAAAGAAAAAGCAATTGCTTTATTCAAGCCAGAAGGAAAAAACAATGAACAGACTTTCAGCTCAAGGGTAACATGAATATGAATATTTACTCCTGCTTCTGTCACCCTTGCTTATGTTACCTAGAATTATCAACTTGCTTGGCCTGTTTAGGGTTGCAGAATTTGCAATTCAAATTTTTTTTTTTCTCCCCGCCGTGGAGTTCATTAATGTCTTCTTTCAAATGTCTTTTGGATCATAAGCGGGATTTGGATACGAGTTGGTGCATTCACTAGTGATTGCTTGTTGTTATTTCTGATTCAGTAAGTACTCTGAAAAGTGCTTATATGCTTCTTTTTTCACCACTTTTCACATTTTCTTTATATAGACTTGTAAAAGGTTGCTGCTGTTCTATCAGTGTAGTTGCACATTTAACCAAAGACAGCCATAATGTACACAAATGCTTCAAAATCTTTTTAGCTTCAGAGGCATACATCAGTTAAAACTGTTTAAATCTACCTTTCCTTTTAGCACTTCTCTCTAGATAGTATTAAAATGTTTACCACATATTCATCCACTTTTGCAGGAAGGTATGAACCTCCTCTTTCCAGCACACACACATATTAGTAAGATGACAAGGGCAGCCTATAACCACGAAGAAATTTTTTTACATTGTATTTTTTTTTGGCAGCTTAACTGAAAGATCTGTTAATTAGCTGCATACTATACAAGTACTAAAAATTTTTGCACTTAGCAAACCTGATGGCTAATTCATTAATGAAAATAAGCAAAACTTGGCAAATTTTTTAAAAAATTACATTTTAACACAGTTGCATTATTTTTTTGTGAAATGAAAGAGAAAAAACTGAGTTTCTGCAAAAAAGATGGAGACACTTTATTATCAAGTATATTATGAGAATGAAATGGAGAAGGGGCCAAATATAGTAAAAAAAGGCGGATTATTCATTGTAAATATGGAGAGTTGGCAGTTACACAGAGACAATGAAATCCTGTTTATGAAGAAGGAAATGCAGTTGCTAAACCCATCTTCTATCAATAGGTACATAGGTATATATATATTTCTATGTTTGTCAAAATTCTCTGAAGCACAAACAGCATGCAGGTGTTGAGAGCTAAGGGACATTACATCTTTGAAAAAATTTGGAAAAAAAATGTCAGTGCAATTAGGAGTAATGATCTTCCAAGACAGATCACTCAAATCAGTATTATTGTGAATGTAACCTTGATTAACATTCCAGTTGCACAACAATTCTTTAAGCCAAAGTCTTGCAAGTCTAGGGTTACTGAACTCTGATCCATAAAAAGGAATTTTAGGATCACAAAGGTATTTCCAACTGGGATGTATAGGTCTTGTCTCCTGAGAAACAGCAGGGGTTGTTTGCCTGTACTTAAAAAAGTTTTGCATTAGGTTGAAAGTTGTTGAGAGCTGTGAAATGCTTTTCCTGGTTGAGGAATATACTGGGGACCCAAAATCAGTTAAAAAAAAAAAAAAAAAAACCTGGTACATTATATTCTTGGCATATGTGCCTTCTGATATCAACAAATTTTAAATTGAATCTGAACACTAAACAGTTTCTGCAGCTGAAACACCATTTTATATGAATTGTGATTTTGTCTTCATTATTATCTGTAGAACATTTGTTTCATTCTAGAACTTTTAGCAACAGTTTAGTTATCTGTTAATATGGGGTTTAAAAACAAGGTGTCTATTTGCTGTACAAAAGTTATCAGAAACAAAAGTTTTAAACTTCAAAAGTAGCAGAAAAGTGTTTCCATAAATAAGGTGGATCAAGAATACTACAGCCTACTTGAACAGTGCTGCTGATGAAGTGCATCCCTTCATGTTCACAGTTTATCCTTCCGGTAACAGTAGGATAATGACCCATATATAGATCATCTGGTAATGGCTCTAGGAGCATAAAGGTAACTTTAATGTAATTCACTGGTTTACTCAATCATTAACCTGACTGAAAAACTGGGGAATGAGATGGGATGATCTGTTTGCAGCAGGGGCCTGCTACTTTCCAATCTTAGGCAACTGTGAGATGTGACTGAGTCTGCAAGGGCTATTATTCCTGTGAAATGCTTTCAGTATCTCGGAGAGTCACGCTCTGATGATCTGAGGCTGCTCCAAGGACTATTAAACTGGTATATTTAATAAACTGGCTATCCTTCTGGTGAACTGGCCACCCAGGGGCATACACTCTGCTTAGTGAGAAGTGTTATTTGAAGTGCAATACTGAGGCAATTCATAGTGACAACTTCAGAATATAGGAAGTGAGTGACAAATGGCAAGTCACTGATGAATAGCAAAAGGGATTTACAATTCCAGTCCTAATAGCCAATGTAAAGATACATAGCCTAGAATAGGCAGAGCATAATTTATAGTGCTATTATGAATTCAAAGCATGTATACATATGTGTGACCATAAATGCTATCTGTTGGTGATTAAACCATTTACACAGTTAAGTAAAAAATGTGTTTATATATACAAGTTAATTTCCAATCCAAGTTCACTCTTACAAAAATATCTTGTTCAGATTCCATTCTCATTTGCATAGAGCCCTATTCTGCTTTCTTTCTCCTTTATTGCGGTGTATTCCTGCACTCTCAATTTCAAAACTGAAATTCTGGTTTGATTTAACAGTTAAAAGATCACTGCATTTGATATAGGCAAAAGACAATAAATAAACAATTTTAGTAGTAAAGAAATAGCATAAATTATCCATAAATGTTTAAAATAAAGTTATTCAGAAGATTTTAATAATTTACTGAACAACATAATTCAATATACTACAGCTCGGTGGTGTGTTCCAACCTTCTGTTGCACAAGTCACGCTAAGAGTTAAAAGATGCATATTTGCAGCATACCTAAAGCGAATATTCTCCATTGAACTCACTGGAGTTTCCCCTAATTTTGCTATTCCTAATATTGCAGCACATTTGAAGGTTGCAGGAGACAAAAGAGTGCCAAGATACAGGTTGGGAACCACTACTGCTACAAATAACTGATATAAATAACTCGGCCCTGGAAAGATTGTGCAAGGCTGAAGGGGTACAATTTTTTTCAGCCTGGACTGTACTTGTTAACAGGAGAGATTGCTTCTACAGGGATGGGATACAGTTAAATAGAAAGGGTGCAAGAATATTTGCTGATGCTATCGAGGCAGTGTTAGGTGGGTCGGAAAACTGCTAGCTTGGGGGAGACAAAGACTAATGGATTAACAGTAGCCACGGGCAGAGGTGAAAGAGAGTCTTGCACTGCTTCTATTGGAATGAGCAGAAGCCTGAAAAACAAGATGCAGGATATTTCAGAGACTGCTGGAAGTCATTGCGGTACAAGTAAACACATGGGTTTGTTAGGGTAGCTAAGAATAGAAACAGGTGCATGTATACTTGCGTGTACACTAATGCTAGGAGTTTAGTAAATAAATTTGATGAATTTGAGGTATTACTCAAAACATCAAAGGCAGATATTGTTGGGATATCAGAGACGTGGTGTCACACAGATATAAGGAATGCAGAACTGGAATTTGGGGAGTACGTCTACAGAAAGGATAGACAGGATAGGAAGGGAGGAGGGGTTATGCTATTAGTTAAAAAACACATAAAATCCAAGGAAGTGAAGCCAGTTGACATCGCTGGACAGTGCAGTGTTGAGTCAGTTTGGTGTGACATAAGCATATGTAAATCAAAATTGAGAGTAGGAGTGTGCTATAGGCCTAATGACTCTGATGAGTATAATAAGATACTGTACAGGGAAATAGAATGGGCCAGTAAATCAGAGAGTCTTATAATGGGGGATTTTAATTTCCCAGATATTGACTGGAATTTGTGGGTTGGTCACTCACACACTAGCAAGGCTTTTGTGGATTTATTGGATGATTGTTTTCTACACCAGCATGTTCGGGAGGCAACTAGAGGGAGTAATACTCTTGATCTGATTATCAGTAGTGATTCTTCATGCATTAGGAATCTGCAGATAAATGAACCACTGGGTGGCAGTGATCACAGTGTGCTGAAGTGGGATTTACTCAAGGAGGTAACTACCATCAGAGGTAAAGGGAAGGGTTTTTGCTTTCGTAAAGGCGACTATGCTGGTCTGAGACAGTATTTAAATTCTATACAGTGGGACCAACTGATGATGTTACCAACAGCAAATTCAAAATGGGAAGCATTCAAGGAACTAATCTTGGAAGCTACCAGGCTTTACATACCAACCAAGAAATATTGTTCAAGGTTCAGGCCTAAATGGTTGTCAGATGAACTAATGAGACATATGGCAGAGAAGAAAAATGCATGGGATACATACAAATTAATGGGTGACGTAGAAGCCTATGATAGATATAAGTTGGTCTGTAACCAAGTCACAAAGGAGATTAGGCAGGCAAAGGCAGATTATGAGAAATCCTTGGCAAAGGATGCAAAGAAAAACAGAAAAGAGTTCTTTACCTATTTAAACTCAAGAAGGAAAGGGATGAATCAGATTGGTCCACTGGATGTTGATGGTTCAACAGTTGAGGATCCAGCTCAGGTGGCTAACAATCTAAACGAGTATTTTGCATCTACATTCACACATGAGGAGTTATTCAGGAAGGGGAATGTCGTAGGTGAAGTAAACATTGGCAGTGAGCTAGATGATTTTCTAATAACTGAGAGGAAAGTGGAGGAGAAATTGTTGAGGATAAACATAAAAAAGGCACCCGGGGTGGATGGGATCTATCCAGTTATATTAAAGGAGGCAGCAAAGGAAGTAAGCAAACCCCTAGCCATAATTATGAGAGCTTCTTTGGACTCAGGGGAGGTACCCATGGACTGGAGATGTGCAAATGTAACCCCAATTCACAAAGGAGGATCAAAGGCTGACACAAGTAATTATAGACCTGTTAGTTTAACTTCGGTTCCAGGAAATGGAGGCACTGGTTAAAGAAGCACTGCAGGATCATCTGGACAAGAATTCAGTTATAGCTCAGACACAGCATGGGTTTGTTAAGGGCAGGTCTTGTCTGACCAATTTGATTGGATACTATGATGTAGTCACAAAAGAACTGGATGCAGGGAATAACTTTGATATTATATATTTGGATCTTAGAAAGGCTTTTGATACTGTTGCGCATGGAAGACTGCTGCACAAATTGGAGAAGTGTGGCATTCGAGGCAAATTGCTGCTATGGATAAAGGGATGGTTGAGTGGCAGAAGACAGAGAGTGGTAATCAATGGACACTGCTCAACGTGGACTAATGTTATTAGTGGAGTTCCTCAGGGTTCAGTGTTGGGTCCATTGTTGTTTTCTGTATTTATAAATGATATTGATGATGGTGTATCAGGCTTAATGTCCAAGTTTGCAGACGATACAAAGGTTGGCAGGGTTGATAAGGACACTACTGATACTATGCTGCTGCAACAGGATCTGGAAAGGTTGAGCAGATGGGCTGAGAGGTGGCAAATGAAGTTTAACATTGACAAATGTAAAGTACTACATATGGGAAACAGTAACCCCAGATCAACGTATCAACTCTGTGGTACTACGCTGACAGTGGTAGAGAATGAAAAGGACCTGGGGGTAATTGTGCAGGCAGATATGAAGTTCTCTGAGCAGTGCAGACGAGCTGCAAGAGTAGCTCATGGTGTCTTGTCAATGATATACAGGAATTTTTCTAGCAGGGACAGGGATGTGATTATTCCCTTGTATAAGGCATTGGTCAGGCCACACCTTGAGTACTGTATACAGGTCTGGAGGCCTCATTTCAAGAAGGATGTAGAGCTGCTGGAACGAGTACAGAGAAGGGCAACAAGATTAGTGAATGGAACAAAGGGTTGCTCTTACGAAGAAAGGCTTAAGTTTTGCAAATTACAGAGCCTGGAGACTAGGCATCGCCGAGGTGATCTGATAGAGGTGTACAAGGCTTTGAATGGCTTGAGCATGCTCAATGCCGATGGGATTCTTCCTCTTGCTCAGAATAATCACCTGAGAGGGCATAAATTCAAATTGAGGAAGGACGGATGTTGGATAGATGTGCGGAAATTCACCTTTAGCCAGCGGGCAGTTGGTTTGTGGAATAGACTTCCATCGCTTGTTGTTGAAGTTGATAGCCTAAACAAATTTAAGGCTCAGCTGGACAGGTATTTCGAACGAATTGAGGGGTGAAATGGGAGTAGTGGTTGTTTTTTTTTTTTTTTTGGCTGATGCTGAATAAGCTTGCTTTCTTGCATCATATGCCTCTACTAATGCTAATGCTAATAACAAAAAAACTTTCAATATTTCAGAACTTCCAAATTGTTAATTTTGAAAAACTTTTAGTTTTGGCCAGTACAGGAGATCAAGAATGGTTGGGCACTATAGGCCAATTAGCATAAACTTTATAAAGGTGGAATATTATATAATGCATCTCACCAAGACTATTCAAACAAATAGTTTCAAATTTGTTTAGCTATATGGATTATCCTCCTTTCTAACATTTTTATAGCTTGATTTTAATTGTATTAAGAAAATTAATATCAAAAGATTTTAAGGTACTGTGTGAGGGACAACAGCAATAGTGGAATTCTTGATACTTTCACTTTTCCACTCTTGCCCTTCTTATCAATATGATGACTATTTATTTTATTTTATACATTTTTTTTTTTAAACAATACAATAGGTCAGAATGCAAAAGAGAAGAAAATAATTTGAATTAAATGTATTTATTACTCACTTTTTTTTTTTTTTTTTTTTTTTTGAGTTATCTGAAATATAAAATACACAAAATCCTTCTAGTATGGAACCTGAACCAGCAAATTCTAAATGGGAAGCTTTCAGGGAAATAATCATAAAAGCTACTAGGTTTTTCATATCAACTAAGAAATACTATTCAAGACTTAGACCTAAATGGCTGTCAGTTTAACTGATAACAGTTGCAGCAGAGAAGAAAAATGCATATACTGTATTTCCCCATGTATAAGACGCATCTTTTTTCGAAAAATTTGGGGTCTAAAAACTGGGTGCGTCTTATACAGTGGTTGTAGATTTTTTTACTTGCATTTCCCGCTTTTTTGCGCTTGTTGTCGTTGCACTCATTGTTTCATACTTGTTACCGGTATATTAGGTTACGTTTTGCCATGTTCTGCCCAGAAATGGCTCAGAAAAGATTTTCGTACAGTGCTGAATTCAAGTAATGAGGAGTTATATGAATTTTATGATGAATAAAACTTGAGTTCAGTAACTTTTTGTAATACATTTTTTTTCAAATTTCGGTCCCCAAAATTAAGGTGCGCCTTACACATGGGGAAATATGGTAAATTATTAGGCTATACAGAAGCCTATGGTAGATATAAACTAGTCTGCTATCAAGTACAAACGAGGATAGGCAAGCCAAGGCAGGTTACAAGAAATCTTTGGCCGTCGACTGTCAATGATCCTGCTCAGGTAGCTGACAAACTGAATGAGTATTATTCAAAACAAATGAGTATGAATTGGTTCACTTGATATCGATGGGTTAACCGTTGATGATTCTGCTGACAAGACAAACTGAACAGATATTTTGCATTTACATATTTACATCTACATTCACACATGAGGAAATCTTTAGGGAAGGGGATGTCAGAAGTAAATGATTTCATAATAATAGATAGAAAAGTGGAAGAGAAATTGTTGAAGTTAAACATAAAAAAAGGCACCTAGGGTGAATGGGATCTAGCCATTTATATTAAAAGAGGTAGCAAATGAAGTAGGCAAACCCTTAGCCATTATTATGAGAACATCCTTGGGTTCAGGGGAGGTCCCTATGGACTGGAGATGTGCAAATGTATTCCTGATTCACAAAGGGGGATCAAAAGGTGACACAAGAATTTTTTTTTTTTTTAGGAGCATTAGCAACTAAGGCCATATTGCTCCAGGGATATGTGGTGGTCATTCCCCGACCTTTCCACATCCTCTGTATTTGGTAGTCACAGACTTGAACCCCAGTCTAATCAAGAAGCGTGTGCTACGCACTGCAACTTCTGCCCACCTGGCTATGGAGGTGCCACACGAGTAATTAGAGATCCGTTAGATTAACCGATGTTCCAAGGAAAATAATGGAGTGACTGGTTAAAGAAGTAATGCATGCCAATCTAGACAGGAATGCAATAATACTGCAGTCACATCATGGATCTGTTAATGAGCAGTCTTTCCTGTGCAATCTGATTGAATGTCATGATGCAGTAATGAAAGGAAATGGATACAAAAATTAATTTTGATATCATATACTTGGATTTCAGGAAGACTGCTGTAAAAAACTGGAGCAAAGTGGCATAAGTTACTGCTATGGATAAAGGATAAGTTGAGTGGGAGAAGACAGAGTGGTTACCAATGGACACTGATCTCAGGGCTGCCGCGTGCAGGTGTTCAGTGTGTGCCCACATACGGGCGGCATTTAGGCACAACTAGTTGAATATTAAAATTAAAAAAAAAAACAAAAAACAAAAATAGCCTATATTATTATTATTATTTTTTTTTTTTTTCACAGAAAGGCTCAAATTCTGTAACAGTACACGAACTGAGGGGGAAAAAAAAAAAAAAAAAAACCCTTATTAGAGGGGTCATGTTTTTAATAGACTCATTTTTGTTTAGTTAAGTTTTTTTTTGTGAAATAACACTGATAATAAAAATGCATACTTGTTTTACCAACGAAAACAAGAGAAACTGAATAATATAATTAAATATATTTTTCCGCTGAGTGAATTTTTCATAATAATTCTTCATTATTTGCTATTTCTTCGTAAAATTCTTCACAAGAATTAGCAAATTTGCACTTAACTTGTAGTTGCTTTCAGCATTTCTACATCAGTTGTGTTTTTGTTCACATTCACAACTTATTTACTACCGAAAAAACTCTTTCTGTTGTACCACTGGTTTTCCCATTAACTTAATGATTACATCCGGGACGTCTGGTCACTTTACTCTAGTTGCGTCTATATTAGTGCAAAGTCCATGTCCAGCGTGGGCATATATTTATAGTTTACAATACTAAAGGTAAGTAATATTTATTATATTGTTTAAAGATTTAGCACATTCCTCGAAATATAATGCATTTACTTTTACAGAATAAATGAATAGATTAGGTATTTACCAGGGACAAAAAAAAAAAAAAAAAAAAAATATATATATATATATATATATATATATATATATATATATTTCACTCATTTCCAATTTTGTCCCCACCTAAAAGAATCCATTGTTGTTTTTTTGAACTGAAATTAAATAACTGCTAAAACTGGTTCTAATATTTATTTTTCACAATACATAAGAAAAATATAAATAAAAGTTCTATAATTACCCTAAGTTTGTTTGTTTGTAGGCTTTATGGTGCAAGAGCAGCAAAGGCCATAATGCGCCTAACTATGGTGATGTTAAATACATAGTTGTATCTGTATAAATGTTATTCAAGTTTATACTGTGCTGTACAGTTTTATCTGTTTGAGGAAACCAAAAATTTGGTCACATGTGGCGTGCCTGCTAGGAGGTCAGAAATGCTGAAAGAGGTGTTCGCCGTGGAATGAGGTAAACATAGCTTTTTGTTCAGTATTGTATTTGAGGCAATCAATAAGTAGATGTTGGACAGTGAGCCGAGTGTGGCCTATCCACAATCGGGCTAATACGACTTCATGTCAGTTCTCCCATATGGTAGAGCTCCAACGTTTTAGATCTTTTTTTTATACTGAGTAGCTTATTGTTGCCTTGGTTCTGCCAGATGTGTTGCCATTGTTCAAGACATCACTTCCTTATAATGTACTTGTAGTCAGATGCTGGTGTAGTAAATGATTGGTCTATAGGATCAGTAGCAGTTTTGGCAGCTAGGTCGGCTTGTTCGTTTCCAGATATTTCAGAGTGACTAGGGATCCAACAAAAGAGAACTTGTTGCTTCTTCAGGTTTAACTTAGTCAGAGTATTCCAGATCTGTATGAGCAGGGTAGGATTACCCATTAAGGCAATGAGGCACGTACCTAGGGGCCCCAGGCTTTGTGGGACCCCCAAGCCAAGACATTTTCCTATAGTGTTCTAAAATAGATTAATGTTTTCAGTAAACATCATAAAAAACTTGATTATTTTAAGCGAAAATTTTTTCAAAACAATTATTACGTTTTAATACATATTTTGAACAGCACGGACTATCTATGCTTCAAATAATGCCGCAATACCAATGGCTGTAATGAGCCAAGAGCGATTAAATGCCTTATCCCTAATTTCTATTGAACACAAGTTTGCCAAAAAAATAAACTTTGAAGACATAATCATCATAAAAATGGTGATTATGTCTTCAAATCATCATAATATTTGGGGTCCCCAAATATAATTTGCCTAGGGGCCCCAACTGTCCTTAATCTGCCACTGTGTATGAGTAAGGGGTTATCATGATTTTTATTCCGCTATATAGCCTGGATGGCACTAATGGAGTCTGTGTATATAACACTGCAATATGGCTGTTGAGAGTATGCAATTAAGGCTATGCGGATAGCCTTAAATTGCATACTCTCACTGAATGTAGCTTCTAACAACTAAGGATATGCGGTGGTCATTCCCTGAGCTTTCCACATCCTCCGTATTTGGTGGTCACGGGCTCGAACCCTGGTCTAATCAGGAAGCGTGTGCTATGCACTGCTGCTCCTGCCCATCTGGCTACGGAGGAGCCACCACCGAACGTAGCAGTATAGCTGCTACATTCAGTGTGAAGCTTCTTGGATATGGCAATGTTGGGAAATAATGCTGCTGCACCAACGTGATTATCAGTTTTAGACCCATCTGTGTAGATTGGTGTGTGCTGGCTGTGCTGGGTTCTCAGTGTGGATTGTATTTATAGTATGCTCTGTTGGGACATGGTGTGTTTTCCCCAAGCTGTGAATGAAAGGTCACACAGTGGTATATGATACATCCAAGGTGGGATTATATGAGAGGCAGTAGGCTGTATCTTACTAAGGTCAATCTGCCAGTCAGGCTGTAGTGCGCAAAGACGTATTCCAGTTGATGGGTAAGCTCTATAAAGGTTTTTTTCATTTAGGAGAGAAAAGTCCATTCCAAGTGGGGTAATTTGGATGCCCTCTGAGTTTTGCTGCATAATTTAATAAAAGAATTTGTCTGCGTAGCTGCAAGGGTGTTTCATGTGCTTCGGCATATAGGCTCTGAACTGGTGATGTGTGGCCCCAGTGCTAAACGAAGAGCACTGTGGTGTACAGGATCAAGCCAATGTAAGGCGCTTGGTCTAGCAGAGTATAGACTACAGAACCGTAGTCCAGACGTGACAGTATTAATGCATGGTACAGATGAATTAGTGTGTAACGGTCAGCCCCCCATGTTGTGCCAGATAGAACTCTTAAGATGATAAACTTTTTAAGACAGGAAATCCGGAGCGAGTTTATATGTTCAAAGAAGGTGAGTTTTTGGTCAAATATCACACCAAGGAAGCTGCTGCACCAACGTGATTATCAGTTTTAGACCCATCTGTGTAGATTGGTGTGTGCTGGCTGTGCTGGGTTCTCAGTGTGGATTGTATGACTTGATTTGCTAGTCGAATTTCTGGATGTGGTTGTAGGTTACATTTCCTACAGAAATGTATTCCAATCGTTTTTTTGGTGCGAGAGACGAAATCCATTGTTTTGGGACCATTTGGCTATTTTGTTGATGGCACATTGTAACTATCTTTCTATCATTCGCATATTAGGCGAATGGCAGGCGATACTGAAGTCATCAGTGTACAGGATAGTGGATATTGTTTGTGGTAGGTCATGTGTTATGAATTCATTATTATATTAAAGAGAGTGACACTTAGCACTGACCCTTGTGGTACTCCTTCTTCCTGGATAAATTTTGAGGATAATTGATTTTGAACTCTGACTTGAAATAAGCGGTGATGTAGGAAATTTCTGATAAATTGGGTAGGTATCCACGTAATCCCAGATTGTATAGATTTTACATTATACCATATCTCCAAGCAGTGTCAAAGGCTTTTTCAATATCAAAGAGGACCATGGCAAGGTGTTCTTTCTGTATGAAAGCGTCACGGATGTTTTATTTCTGTCTTAATTAAAAGGTCGAGAGTGGATCTATGGAAGTCACACTGCACTGGATTTATAAGGTCATTTCGAGCTAGAAACCAGGATAGCCGGACGACCATTTTTTCCATGATCTTGCACATATAGCTGGTGAGTGCAATTGGTCGATAGTGTTGCAGATTTGTAGAGTCTTTTCCTGGTTTTGAAAATGCCAAAACGTAAGCATGCCGCCATTTGTTGGGGAAAGTGTTTTCTCTGAATATTCTTGTAGAGCAGTAACAGTGTCTTGAGGGCCTGTTCAGTAAGTTTTGATATCATGATGTAATGTTTTCCATCTGGCCCTGCTGCACTATGTTTAGTGGAGGCTAGAGCATGGTGCAACTCTGACATTGTGAAGGGGAGATTGTATGTATGCAGCACTGGATGCTGATTCAAAATTGAATGACTGTTTTTCAGCTTGTGCTTTGTGTGCCTGGAAATGTGGCGAGTATGATGTCACAGCTGAGATTTGCATGAACGATCTACCTAGAGTGTTTGCAATCTCTTCTGGTTTTGTAATATCAGAGCCATTGACACTGAGCATGGGACAGTCGACGTATGGGTGCTTTGCATACATACGCTGTATTTTGGCCCATATTGTTTGGGTTTTTGTTGGTTTTTTTATTGTGGAAGTGAAATGCCTCCACGCTTCCCTTTTGCTGGTCTGCCTAATTTGTTTTGCCCTTGCCTGTTTAAAGATGAGGTTTTCTGTTGTTGGGAAATTTCTGAAGTGTTCCATGCTCTATTCTTCTCTTTTTTAGCAGCACTACATTCATCATTCCACCACACTTTAGAGCGGGCCAATATTTTTGTGGGTTGTTTTGGAATTGCTTTGTCTGCTGCCTGCAGTATCTGGTTGGATATTTATTCTACTGCCAGGTTTATAGGTGTTTGCTGGATTCGTTTTTCATCTAGTGGAACTAGCTGCTTGCACATGTCCCATTCGGCTTTCGAAAAGTTTTGACAATTTTGAAAAATTTGACAATTCGGTAGGAAAGGTGGGGAACACTTGTTTCAATGCAGCATATCACAGGGTAGTGATCACTGCCCAGTGGATTGCTGTGAATAGTCCATCCAAATAGAGGGTATATGGTTGGCGAGCATAAAGAGACATCAACAGCTGAGGTAGACCCTGTAGGAAGATGTGCATAAGTGTGCGCTCCTTTATTGAGAGTTATCAGATTGTGTTCATCAAGTAATTTTTCGATGGTTTGTCCACGCTTATCCAGGTTATGGTTTCTCCATAGCGGATGGTGATTGTTGAGGTCTCTGAGGATACAGTATGGTTTGGGAAGCTGTATCACTAGTTCTTCTAAGTCAGCAGAGCTTATATTTTGGTTAAGTGGCAAGTACAATGAGACTATGGTTAAATCGAAATTAATGTTGGCTCGTGCAGCAACTACCTCAAGGTTTGTTTTTAATGGGATTGGTTTTGAGGGTATCTGGGAGTTGATGATCAGTGCTACCCCTCCATGTTGGAATGCAAAGAATATAACTTTCCAGCAAGAAAATAAAAGAATATCTATGAGACCAGCTGTCAGTACACTGTCTAATACACTCACAGTAAGCTTCTTATTTAAATTTCAGAACTATTCCTGAATATATTTTTTAATAGTATAATCCAAAAAGAACAGAACACAAGGATTTAAAATTGTTATAATTTTTAAGCAGAAACAGATATAAGGATGAGTTTTATAATGTTTTATTTTTATGCTACATTAGTTTTGTATCATGCATCTTGGATCATTTATATTATTTTCCCCAGTAAGTGTAATGGCAGCAGTGGAACAGAACACATTGTACTGGTATGCAAATTTTGAATCCATTATGAAACTATAAGGCAATTTGCAATACGTGAGTTTTGGTTTTGCCATTTGTCACCCATTTTGAAGAAATCCAGGTTTAAACCTCATCAGACTGGAGGAATTTAAACTGAAATCAAGGCAGTAGTAAGCTGATCTTGGGAAGAGGGAACTGAGTTTTTCGGCTCATAGAACATAAAAATTGGTCTGTGAACACATTTTTATAGATATAGGTATAGTAAAGACCATATACCCAAAGTTTCGTGTATGTTTGAACCAAGATTCTACCAAAGCAAGCTAACAACTTACTTTCCAATTTACCATCTTACTAACCTTATAAATTTACCCTCCAAGGGGCTCACATCTAGTGAGTATGGGCTTGGCACACCCAGGGTCCTGAGCTGGATATCATCATTCTTCCCTTTCTTGGTGATTCCCTTCTCTCTCTCTCAGGGTAACTCGGAAAATTTTTTTTTTTTTTTTTTTTGGCTGGTGCAGCATAAGCCTCAGGCTTCCTTGCACTATATGGCCAGTAATAATAATAATAAAATAATAATAACGTACAAGATTTTGCGGATTGTGTGCAACACGATCTTGCCGATGTATTATGTATTTCTGAAGGGAAGCAATTATATTTGGTGTTAGATTGGTTTCCTGTAGACAGAAAGCAATAGGATCATATTGTGAAAGGAGATCTTGGATGTCGGCCAAATTACTATGATAGCCACTACAGTTCCATTGTAAGAAAGTAAGCATTATTTGGATTTACAAGAGCCCTCAATTTGTTTTCGAGGTACAGAAAGTTTGCAATGCTTAAGTTTACCTTTCCCCTTCTTTGGGAAAAGAAGTTTCCCTGTATCCATCTCCTCATCAAAAGTTCTAAAACCTGTTCATCTTGGTTTGGATTATCTTCTGAATCCATGTAGTCTGTTTGGTTTGAGTCAGGAGTGGCAGATATTGTAGTATTCTGCTGCTGAATGGCATCTGGCTCTACTGTGATTGGTGTATTTATAGCTTTGCTTTGTTTGCTTTTTGTTTGGTGTGTTGGTACTGGGGACAGTATTGACCTTGCCCATTCAGCTAGTGATTTGCTTGGTGGTATAGTTACCTCCGTTTGGGTCGGATGTTGATGTGTGCTTTTTGGTTATTTGAGCATTAGTTGGCTTGTTAGTATTCGGAACTGGTAAAGATTTTTTAGCCTCTTGGTAGGTTACATCATGTTAGGTCTTGTACCGCTGTATGTTTTTTTCACGTTTCCAAAGGGGACACTCCTTCGAATATGCTGGATGAAGTTCTTTACAGTTAGGACAGTTTGGTGTTGTGCAGTCTGTACTAGTGTGTGTGTGCAGTGGAGCCACATTTGGCGCAGGCAGCTGCTCCTCTGCAGACTGTCTGTGAGTGCCCAAACTTCTGCCACTTACTGCAGCATAATGGATTTGGGGTGTAGGGTTTGACACAGCAGTTAAGGTAATCTGCCTTTATCATTGTTGGTAGTTTTGAATTTTCAAATGTGAGGATTATGTTCCGAGTAGGAACTAGTACATCATCCTTCTTTGTTAGAATCTGCCTTAGAATCACACGTTCATCTCGCAATTCTTGTTTAAGTTTTTCATCTGACAAATTGATGAGGTGCTATTCAGTGATAGCACCTCTTGACATGTTCAAGGAAACGTGAAGTGAAATGGTGACAGAGGTTCCGCCGAAAACTTTTAGTTTTTGTAGTTGCTATCGGACTGTTGAGCAGTGGCAACTTTAACCAGTAAGTCTCCTGATCTTAAACAATGAACTGTCCTGGGAGTACCTATTGTGCTTTCTAGGCATTTCTGCACTAGGAATGGAGGTAGTTTTCCAATCAGTTGTTCTTCAGTGGAATGTATAATTAGGAAAGTTGGAGTTCGGATTCTGTCTACGTCAGTCTTTTGACATTTTGCTGTGACTGAACCAGAATCCTCTTGTCTTGTCAGGGTTTCTTCTATGTACCCAGTGGTTTTCCGAGTTTTGGGAACTGCTTGCTCCATTTCGCCCTGGACGGGAGACCTTTTGCCCTCCAGGTTACCGGCCCCGTCACGTGGAGGCAGGAGCAGTGCCACCTTTGTGACCAAGCGGTAGTGGGTTAGTAATAATATCCAAATGAAAGGGAAAAAAGTAAGAAGGTTACTTCTCTTCCTGATCAAGTAAAGTGATTTCTTTACTGAAGATTATTTAACTGATTGTTAGTGTAATGCTAAATAAAGAAGATGATTTTATTTATTCAAGAGAGAGTGCTAATTCACTGGTAAAGACACTTGGATCACAAAATCGCTTGGCACCTGGGGACATAATTACCCTAACTTAAAATTAGGTTTACATTCTGCACAATAGATAAATATGTTAACGTTAATTAGTATATTTATTTAATCGCATTCTAGTAGTTCTCATTTAAGTTTGTTCTCTGCAAACTTAGAAAAAAATCTAAAAAAAAAAACTTATTTGCATCATTGTACAATATAACCTTGTATGTTTTTATCCCTGGGGCAAAAATAATACATGGTCCATAGAATTTATTCATTTCATTTTCGTTCTTATAAAAACTTCACTATTTCCTGTTCGTTTTTCTTGAGTTTTTAGTCTCTGGTATTATACCTTTATTGTAGGAAATCTTGACCCGATGCTCACATCAAACTAATCCGGTTAATGTAATATAAAATCTTTAAGTATTAAAATCTTTTAAGTATTAAAACACAAACATATCCTTATTGTAGGATTGTTAAATTATGTGATATTATATAAAAAATTAAACTTGTCTTCAATTCACATAGTCTGCTAACTGCTACCAAGGAAGAGCCAAGCGCAGTCGATGCACATCAATCTACCCGAAACTAAACCCATCAGGAATGATAGATCAGAAAGAGAAGACAATTGTCAAACTGTATTAAAACTATATTAAATTAAAACCATATTAAAATATTATTAGGCTAAACTTCTTTATACATGACCAGATATTTCGGTTGTAAACCGTGCTCACAAGAAGTAACGAGTTAAAACAACATCCACTCTCTTATAATTTAAAATAGGCACATCACAACAAGATTATTACCGTTAACCAATGTGAATCATGCTATTCACACATGTGCGAGAAGGTCCACGAGCCCGAAATAGTATACGGTCTCCGTACATTTATAGAATAACGGTTTAATTTCAAGTGCTTTAGCTATTAACAGTTTTATATATTCTTTCTGTGTATTTATTACTTTAGCTTCGTTAAACAGAAAAATGTGGTTCTACTGAAAGTTCAGATGCACCTGTCCTTTTCGCCCTCACAGATGCCTTGTGTTGTTGTAAACGCATCGAAAGATAATTTTGGAAAGAACCGATGTAAAAGGAGTTGCACTTCCCACAAGCAATGTTTTTTATATAATATCGCATAATTTAACAATCCTTCAATAGGGATATGTTTGCATTTTAATACTTAAAGATCTTATATTACATTAACCGGATCAGTTTGATGTGAGCGACAGGTCAAGATTTCCTACAATAAAGGTATGATATCAATCTTATATTTAAACAAGAGTACTTAAAGTAGGAAAAATTGGGCTTCATTGCTCTTACATTTTGAAGTCTCTGGTATTTACTGGTAAATATTTTGGCACCGATTTTCGTTACAACATATGATTTTAATAAATGTTAATTATTATTATTATATTATAATTAATTAAAAATAAATTTGTAATAAATTTTACACTAAATATTTTAAAGTAATTATTTATTATATATTAATATTATTATATTTTAATTACTGAATTCCAAATGTCGGACAAAGTAAATGACAAGAAAAAAAAAATTGTTTTTTCCGGAGCCCAATATAGAAAAAGAAAAGCAAAAAGGCTGCAAGTAGAAAAAGAATTAGCCAGGTCATTAAATACATTTTTGAAAACAGAAACAGCATCAGCACAAAAGAAACAAAGAATTACATCTACTGAAACTGGTAGCAGTGCCACAACATCAAAAGAAAACGAAGATAAAGCACATCAAGATTTTCTCTCTTTGGTCAACCTGAACAAAGTACTTCATTTACAGGCCAGTAAACGAAGAAACATGCAGATTTAAAGAAATTGAAGATGGTAGCAACTACAAATTATCAAAAGAAAATGAATATAAAACAGACAGATATTATTTCAGTCTCCGAAACTCAAAAAACAATTACATCTATGGAACAAACAAAAGAAGAAGGAAGATATGATTTTGTAGAAACTGAAGGTGGTAGCAGTACTAAGACGTTAAATGAAGCTGCTAGCAGCGGCAGGACACCAGAAGATGCAAATGAAGGAAATTCTGATTCTATTTTCGAGACAGCCGAAACATCAAACACTACTTTTAACTTTAATGTAAATGATCCAGGTACTTGGCCAAAATATTTATCCATAAAAATTAGAGACAGTTTAGTCGAAAATTGTCCTCGTCAAATAACTAATTGGAATTTTCCTAAAGACAACCCAGGGCGAAAGTTTGCCAACTCTTATTCTATCCGATTCTCCCAAATGGAGGAAAAGTCAAAAGAAATTATTTGATATACCTGAAACCACAAAATTGTTTTTTGTTACTATTGTAGGCAATTTTTTTGATAATTACAATTCACAGCTTAGAAGTGAATATGGCTTTAATGATTGGCAATATTTATCACATATACTAAGAAAACACGACAGAAGTGCCCGCCATATTAAAAATAGTACAAAGTATTGCGAACTCAAACTATCTTTAAGTAATAAATGTACGACTGACGTAATAGAACAGAGACTGTACGACACCGAGAAAAAATATTGGCAATCAGTTATTGAACATTTAATATACATAATACAGTTCAGGGAAGTGTATTGCTTTTAGAGGTTCTTCCAAAATTTATATAAGGACAATGGTTACTTTCTAAAATTAGTAGAAACCATTGCTAAATTTTATTCAATGTCGGTACATTTACGTCACATTCAAACATCCCAAAAAAAGAATATTGCACATTATTTGGGAGATAATATACAGAATGAAATAATTCATATAATTTCTAAAGGTATAAAACAAAATACAGCCCCCGCTATTCGCAGTCGCTGATTTAATATAAAATGAAACCTAAAAAAATGTGAATTTTAAATTGCCGTGAACATTTTCCACCATAAATAAACATGGGCGTGGCTAAAATCATCTTTCCCGGTCAAAACAGCACTCAGTGGGTGGGGGGGGAGAGGAGTGACAAAATCGCGAGAGTGGATGTTTCTCGCTAATCCTTGTTCAGTATGTGCTATGCGCTTGTCATGGGTTTCGTCGTTTGCTTTTAATTTATATGCTTATAAATTGAATAAATTTATCAATTTATAAATTGATATGCTTACAAAAATGATAAATCTACCATTTGCAGACTTTTTCGAGTGTGTTAATGAAAGAAAGTGACTTTATTGTGGACAAATTCTTTCTAACCCGTACAAAAATATGGCTACGAATAACAAGGGAAATGTGAAAAGATCAAAGAAGGTGATGACATTAGCGAATAAAATTGAGTTATTAGACAAAATTTCTAATGGTGAAAGTGTCTCCTCAGTGGCAAAACATAAAATCAATGAGTCAATGGTACAAAACAAAATATCAGAATCAATCAAGAAATCGGAAGGAAAAATCCGCCGTAGTGTCCGTGAAAACGCACTAATTGCTTCAAAAATTTGCTCTGTAACTCGTGATGTCAAATTAGAAAAAATGGAAAAAGCTTTAAATCTGTGGATAGAAGACCGAACTCAAAACAAAATTCCCCTTTTCATCATTTGTGAAAGGGCAAAACACCTTTATCAACACTTTAGCAAAACTGTTGATAGACCTGGCGGGATAAGTTTTTAAGCTATAGCAAAGGCGCTGGATTGAAAGATTTGTTTGAAATTTCTAATAAATATTACATTTAATATTAAATTGTTTCTTATTTTCATTTCGATGGCTTATGCTTGCATTTCACTATGTACTGTCTATGTACATAGTCATATTATGAAGGTACATATAATACATACATAGACAAAATTTTAGACTAGTTTTTCTTATATATTTCATACTTTGGAACGGAACCCCTTTATTACTATGGGAGCCATTACTCAGTATTCGCGTTTTCGGTATTCGTGGCATTTCTCAGGAACGTAACCGCCGTGAATAGCGGGGGTTTACTGTATTTTAGAAATGGTTAAAAATGCAAAATATTATTCTTTAATCAACCCCAGGGGCTCAACATCTGGCTTGGCACATGGAGGGTCCTGAGATGGATATCATCATTCTTCTCTTTCTTGGTGATTCTCTTCTACTTTTGACTCTCTCTCGCTCTCTCTTTCAGGGTGTAACTCAAAAATGTTTTTTGATAGAACTCCGGATATATATTAACTCCAGGGGCTCACATCTGGTGAGTATGGGCTTGGCACACCCAGGGTCCTGAGCTGGATATCATCATTCTTCTCTTTCTTGGTGATTTCCTTGTACTTATCTCTCTCTCTCTCTCTCAGGGAATTTTTTTTTTGTTGGTGCAGCATAAGCCACAGGCTTTCTTGCATCATATAGCTAAAAATAATAATAAGCGTAACAGAACAATTAACTCTTGTTATCAGGTTTGTGTATCTTAATAAAAATAAAAACATTGCAGAAATTCACGAACATTTTTTGAGATTTTTCTCAAATAATACCACTAATAATACCACTGGCCAGGGATTATATACATTTATTTCAAATCATTTAAATTCATTAAATCTTAACATTTCGGATTTACGCGGTCAAGGATACAATAACGGCTCAAATATGCATGGTAGACATAACGGGCTCCAACAAAAATGAAGTGTTTAAAATTGTCCATAATATCAACGCTTTAAAAGAATGGAATGAGGAAGATATATTAAAACATTACAAAGATTTGCACATGAAATCAAGCGACAATAAAAATTCGAATGATCGTGATATTGATGCCATAACTCTTTTTGAGGAAATCAAATCCTTACAATGTTTTATAAAAAAATAAATGTCTCCTCATGATTTATTAAATTTTATATACGAGAACAATTTACAGGATGCGTTTCTGAATATTTCAGTAGTCCTACGAATTTTTCTGACACTACCAGTGTCAGTTGCACCAGGGGAAAGAAGTTTCTCGAAGCTTAAAATTATAAAATATTATTTACGATCAACTATGGTATGGCACAGGAACGTTTAACAGATTCATCTACTGTATAATTCTATAGAAAATGATATTATGGATAATTTGGACATTGGTGCAATCAAGAATTTTGTAGCAGCAAAGACCGAAGAGTACAAATTATGTAGTTATTTTAATTGTAATGTGGGTGTGATTAAATTCTGTGAATATATAAAAATATAATACAAATTTACATACTATTAAATATTAGTGCAATACACTGCTATTTGATTATAGTTATTACATATGTAATTCTTTTGTGTGCTGAAAAAATATTTTGTTACCTATTTATATATACAGGATGATTCACTACCAGTGCGACAAACTTGCAGGAGGTGTAGGGGGCACAAAGACGAATCGGAATCACATAGCATTGCAGGGTCCGAAATGCCTTCGTCATGTGGTAGAGGACGTTGAACGGGAAGTCGTGTGAACAGCGATCCTGCCGGAAGTCAGCATTTGCAAACCGGTTCCCGAGGCAGTAGGATGGACGAATATTCAAACGTTGAACTGGCTGACATGCACCTCGCATATAAAGCTGCAGACTGTAACGGGCGAGCCACTCTGCACTTGTACCAGGAACGTTTCCTGCAAGGCGTGTTCCTCATCATACGATTTTCGCTCGTGTGCACAGAAGGTTACGTGAGACTCGTTGTTTCACGAGAGGTACCATGAATCGAGAGCGGATGACGAGGACGCCAGACAATGAGGAGAATGTTCTACGTCTTGCAGAAGGCAATCCGAGTATGAGTACTCGAGCGATAGGCCAACGATTGGGTATTTCCCAATCCACTGTATGGAGGATACTGTCAACAAACCAAATGAGTTCATACCATCTGCAACAAGTCCAATCATTGGAGCCTGCGGATTATTCACTCCGGAGGACTTTTTCTACTTGGTTTCTTCAACAGAGTGCGGCAGACAGCGCATTTGCTGCATCCGTATTGTTCACGGATGAGGCAAGTTTCACAAGAGAGGGAATCTTCAATCAACATAATGCCTATTTGTGGGCTTTGGAGAATCCCCGTGTTACGCGACCACGTGCAACTAATGCCATTTCTCTGTCAATGTTTGGGCCGGCATTGTTGAAGACCACCTCATTGGACTGTACCTTCTGCCCTCTCGTCTGGACGGTAGGGCACTTGATCTTTCTACAGTAAGTCCTGCCCGAACTTATTGAAGAAGCACATGTTCCTCAGTCGTTGTGCCGCTCAATGTGGTTCCAGCATGATGGGGCTCCCCCACATTACACCAATGACGTTTGCCAACACCTAAACGTTACATTTGAACAGCACTGGATAGGTTGTGGTGGTCCGGTTCACTGGCCTGCTAGATCGCCGGTCCTAACATGCCTGGACTTCTTCTGCTGGGGTCAAATGAAGACATTGGTGTACGAGACCCCCGTTGATTCAGTTGAAGACCTCGTCGCTCGCATCTCTGTAGCTGCCGGGGAAATTCGAGACATGCTAGGAATCTTTCAGAATGTTAGGGATTCCATGCGGCGGCGCTGTGAAGCCTGCGTGACTGCTTCTGGTCGAACTTTCAAACACCTTCTGTAGCATGGCTTTTTGCCAATGTAAAACTTGTCATTAAAATGATTTCTGTTACACTAACGAGTTGCTGTTTCTGTTCTTTTTCTTTGCTTCTTTGTTCATGCGACCTCCCACATGACAAAGGCATTTCGGACCCTGCGATGCTATGTGATTCCGATTCGTCTTTGTGCCCCCCTACACCTCCTGCAAGTTTGTCACACTGGTAGTGAATCACCCTGTATATATTTTTTTTTGTGACATATCAAACAATAAGTTGAACTGAAGGTACTTTGATTACTAAAATAGTATGTAGTCTTTTGTTACCAATATATATATATATTAAATTCTTTTTTAGTGATACTTATTATTAAGTTGAACTGATTATTATTATACTATGTAATCTTTTTTTTATGCCGAAAATTATATTTTGGGAGCTATTTATATTTTTTCTATTTTTATGATATATTTAACAATACTTTGAACTGGTTGTACTGTGATTAGAATAATAAATATATAATAAAATTTTTAATTATTTTTGTAACCCCTTTCTAGTAGAGAGCAGTCTTATGAAAGTTTGCGCACTGGTGGCTTACACCCATGTGGCAGCCCTGACTGCTCTATGTGGATTAGTGTTATTAGTGGAGTCCCCCAGTTCAGTGTTGGGCCCACTGTTGTTTTGTATATTTATCAATGATATTGATGAATGTATATCATGCTTAATGTCGAAGTTTGCAGATGATACAAAGGCTGGCAGGGTTGTTAATGACACTAATGGCAGTGTTACTGCAAAAGGATATAGAAAATTTGAGGAGATGGGCTGAAAAGTGGCAACTGAAGTTTAACATTGACAAATGCAAAGTACTGCATATGGGTAGAAGTTACCCCAGAGAAACGTACCAACCATGTGGTACTACACTTAGGGTGGCAGAAAATGAAAAGGTCTGGGAGTAATTGTGCAGTCAGATATGAAGTTTTCTGAGCAATGCAGGCAGGCTGCCAGAGCAGGTCATGTGGATTAGTGGACTATTGTCAATGATGTACAGGAATTTTGCTAGTAGGGAAAAGGAGGTGATTATCCCTTTGTATAAGGCAGTGGTCAGGCCACACGTTGTGTACTACGTACAGGTCTGGAGGCCTCATTTTAGGAAGGATGTAGAGTTGCTTGAGCATGTACAGAGAAAGAAAACAAGATTGGTGAGGGAACGAAGGGGTCCTCTTACTAAGAAAGGCTTAAGTTCTGCAAATTTAAGCGGCTGGAGACTAGGCACCTGCGAGGTGATCTGATTGAGGTGTATAAGGTCTTGAATGGGTTGAGCATGCTGAATTCTGATGGGATCCTTCCTCTTGCTCAGATTACGAAACTGAGAGGACATAAATTCAAACTAAGGAAAGACAGTTGTAGAATAGACGTGTGAAAATTTGCCTTGGTAGCCAGTGGGTGGTTAATTGTTGGAATAAAATTCCATCTGTCGTTGTGGAAGTTGATAGCTTAAATAAATTCAAGGGGGAACTGGACAAACTTTTAGAGGAAATGGATGTGTGATATTCGGATTTTTTTTTTTTTTTTTTTGGCTGATGCTACATAACCACATGCTTGCTTTCTTGCATCACATGCCTCTATTACTACTACTACATATAAAAATAACTGTTGACAGGGAGTAATTATCCATATCACTTCTATATAACACCAACCACATTCACTCTTCTATTTTTTGATTCATAATACTTTAAGTGGAACTGTTTTATATTCATCTACACATAAATATTAAATCAATTTCTTTGAGCGAAATTAGATATGAAAATAGTTAAAAAATTTCAAAAAAAATCTTGGATAATTTGATAACTGGAGCCCTACTATATGCTGTTACTTATTTTTCACATAGTACTTACTAATAATGTAACAGGATATAGGACTCCAGTAGATTACATTACTTATTAGTAATGTAGTCAGTCTACTGGCCAGAATACAAATGATTTGTTAGGTTTTGTGGTGATGGGTGCCCTGCACTCTGACTGATGAGATGACAAAAAGTACCAAAAGAGACATTCTAATTACCAGATGTTATCCTGGTGGGATAAATTCTTATAAAATCAAATTAGCCAAGCTACTGAACTAAACTGCTATGCCAACTCAGTTAATAAAAAAAAAAAATTTCAATGTGTTAAATGATTAACTGCTATGAACATTATACAGTAAACTCCTGTTATTGTGTCTTTTGAAGGGACTGGACTGAGAAAGCATAAGAGGGACTTCTACCTTCCTTTATGGAGGGTATTTTTCATCAATATTTTAACAGATAACACTGATTTTACTTAAAACTTATATTTTGTAGTTTTTATGGAGTAGTGGTTTATATATAACTTGTAAACCTGCATACTTAATGTACATGCATATAATGTACTACACTTCCCTTTTTGGCACCTACAAGCTTTCCTCGTAATAAATAATGAAAGTAAAAAGAATGAAAACTTTTAAAAATATTTTATTAAATTTAAACTAAATATATTTGCCCAGTGCTGTATAAATGTGGTAGTAGTAATAGTACCTAGAAGTGTTCAGGACTGCAGCTGCAGAGTGTTGTTATCATTATTATAAAAAGTTTAATTTAAAAATTTTAAAAATATTACAAAATACAATATATAATGCTATAAAAATTATTATTATATTATAAAAAGAGTGCGATTAGCCTAGTGATTATGATGGCGAACCACTAATGCAATGGAACCAAGTTCTACTCCCATTATGGTAAAAAAAAAAAAAAAAACCCACTCAAAAGTCACTTTATTGAACCAACCTCCTCCAAGGTCAAAGTGATGGCTGAGGCAGGGAGTGGTGCCATCTGTGTTGCTCCCAATAATTATCACCTACTACTAGATGCAAAAAAGCCAAAGGTTGACCTCCATAGCTGGATAAAGTCACCCACATTCAGGCCTTATGTCAGAGGGTTCAAAGTCAGAGGCAGTCTCTCGAGGAAGACAGTGGAGCAAGTTGCTTTGTTTGTTTGTTATTTGGTTTTTAGCAGCATTAGCAATTAAGGCCATATTGCTCCGGGGATATGTGGTGTTCATTCCCTGACCTTTCCGCATCCTCCGTATTTGGTGGTCACGGGCTCGAACCCTGGTCTAATCAAGAAGCGTGATACGCACTGCTGCTCCTGCCCACCTGGCTACGGAGCAAGTTGCACTGTCACCTGTATGGCTACCACACAACAGAATGACAAGACCATCCAGCACAACCTGGAAGTGCACTCTGCAAAATTGCACTAATGACCACCCAGGAAAGAAGAAAAAGCCAACACATGAAGTGGAGCAGCTAAATGAATAGTTCATCATGCGAGCATACTATGAAGTAACCAAACTAGAGACCAATATGGCAATGTACAGGATGAAACTAAACACCAATGGTTGAAGAATTTCTGACTATTCAGATCATTAAACAGCAGACCAGAGACAGGCCACTGTCATCAAGAACCTAATAATTCCTGCAATCTTGGAAAAAAATCAAACAGGATATGAGTGACCAACCACAAAGAATATAGCCACAACCGAACCAGAACTAGAGGAGGAATGGCAAGTACAACATGAGCAGCTGAAGCAGAAACAGATGAGGTAGCGATATCCAGAATAGAGAAAGAGTGGAAGGCCCTAGCAGAATTCAAGGGAATGGACCCCACAAAGACCCACACCACACACACTGAAACAGAGACCCAAAAAAATCCTATGGCAAGTCACAGAGCACCTTTAGCAAATAATACCAGGTTACCTCAACAACAACAAAGTAACACTAGATGTCATGCACACAGCCATTTACTGTGCTGCTGTAGCAGCTACCAGGATGAATGGAAGAGAATCGACAGTTTGTTAGCCAGAGACCAACAGAAAAAAAAAAAAAAAAAAAAAAAAAAAAAACAAAGATAAGGAACCACCAGCCTGGGAAGAAGGCTACATCTGATCTTTTCTGATCAGTTACTTCTGATACCAAGGGGTATCAGAAGTAACTGATCAGAAAAGTGAAGACAAGACCATCCTCAAGAAAGCAAACATCCACACAAATATGAGACCTATAATCAGAGGATCAAATAATACCTGGACACTTTCATCAGAACTTCCTTGCACTAAGCAAGAGACTTCGCTGATACAGGGAGAGTGCCTAAAGGGAAACAGGCAATTGGATATTGCCTGTTTCCCCTCTTTCTGCCAGAAACAATGGACATCCCCCCCTCCTTTATTGAGTAAAGCAGTCCCTAGCCAAAAAATCTGGCAAATTTGCTATACATTTATCGATAAGGTACAATATACAAATATTAACAATACCTTATATACGTAAAAACATTGCACATCATCAATTAATTCAATTAGCATACGATGAACCAACTATATGTGCAACGGTCATTCCGAACTCAGCGACAGAACAATGAGCTGGGCAAACAGGCTACAATAGAAAACAGTGAAGAGAATGTCCACATATTAGCATTAGCAGAGGCATATGATGCAAGAAAGCAAGCTTATACAGCATTAGCCAAAAAAAAAAAAAAACCCCTTCTCCTTTCACCCAGCCATTCGCTCTAGATGTCCGTCTAGTTCTGCCTTGAATTTATTTAAGCTGTCAACTTCTACAACAGAAAGAAGTTTGTTCCAGCAATCAACCACCCTGGCTACAGAGCAGTTCATCCAGATGATAATGCCTGATACAATCACAGAGTCCCTGACTCAAGAAATCACCTATCTGAAAGAAGGACAAAGACACCACAAACCTAACGAAGTACAGACCGTCACCTTTCCCCAACAATGTACAAGATCCTGCTACATAACCAGCTACATAAGCAAGAAGATATGAGGCCACTTGTAGAGCCAGAACATCTTGGTTGAGCAGCAGAAGTTATAAGCAGATGAGTAAAGATGCAAGGAGGAATTGACCACTGATGCAGCAAACTTACAAGAAGCACAATAGCTTGCTGACAGGGACAATGAAGATTTACAAAGACAACTCGACACTGATACAGATGAAGTGGAGGACCACCATTCGGGAGATGGTCTGAGTCCACTACAGTTCTGTCTAGCACTCAACCCAATGTGCACCATGCTCAATAACAGCAAGTATAGATACAATGCTTAAAGAAAGGAAGAACGTGTACACCCTACAGGTGTGCAAGTTCTCACCTGATGTACATGAATGACGTCAAACTATGCAGAAACTGAGAATTAACTCCAGCTTTGGATCACTGAACAGTTCGATCACTGACATCAAGATGCAATTTGGCCTAAACAAATGTAAGACCTATGGATAGAGTCAGGGAATCCAGTCAGCTAAAACTACCAGCTGAAGACCAGTGAAGAGATTGAAGCCATGACAGATGGAGAGACCTACAAATATCTGGGGTGATGCAGGCTCAATAGTTAGAACACAAGGAGATCAAAGCCCACCTGACTGAGAAATACCATCAGAGACAAAGGAGTCTGCTAAAAATAAAGCTGAATGGTGGGAACATGTTCAGAGCCATAAACACTTATGTAGTCCCAGTATATTCCTTCAGGATCATAGGTTTGACCAGCACCAAGCTGGAGGAGATTATTAGATTGAGCAGGATAATGAGGACCAAATGCTACCACCATCACCACCCTATGTCAGCCATCGAGAGACTGACCATAGCCTGGAAAGAAGGGGGAGGATTTGACAGATCTCACTGAGCAACAGAAGAAAGTGATTAAGAAACTGAGGGATTACTTCCAGGAAAACAGAGTGCCAATCTATGCCATATGAAAGGCAGACAAATAGCACACACTGCTCAACCTTCAACTGCATGAGACCCCACTCACACAGACAGAAAGATGGGCAAAGAAAGCATTCCATGGCAGATACTATGACCTTCCAATGCATAGCTCATGAGTGGAAAGCTCTTCCCCAATACTGAATGATTCATGCTCATCATCCAAGACCAGGAAATATATTTCCAAGGACCCCAGAGTAACAGACAAAACATGTCGATGATGCCACTTGGCCCCAGAAACAATCGAACACATTTCAGGATGCAAGACAATCACCCATATACATGACAAGGTCACCAGGATAACACCAGAACTTAGAGCAAAAATACCAGTTGATCAAGAAAAGTATTAGAAAACAGGCTTTGGGTTGCATTATCACTCTGTATACTTTCTGTTAACGACCGAAAAACAATTTAAAATAACTTTATTAAAATAAATAAAATAAAATATACATAAGATATAAAGTATAAGCTAAAACTGGTATAGGATTAAAACGTTAAAATACAGGTAAAAATAAATGAATGTAAAATGATAAAAATATAATAGTAGCTTTAGTGTTGAGGCATCCCTTTTTCAGCTAGATTGTGAATGGTCTGCTGGTGTGTGTATATATATACACATGTTGAGTAAAGTAAAATAAAAGCTGACTGAGCATGATCATAGATCACATGTTTGGTGTCGTTAATGCAAAATTATGCTCACGTCACAAACTCCAGCACTTGCACTGTAGAATGGTAGACTCCATAATGGGGTGCATATGCACTCTCCTATTATGGTTCATAGTGCTATCATAATTGATTATGTGCAGTGCCTCATGCTATGAGCACAGGTGATAGTCACGTGAATGGTGGATGATCTCAATGTCACCATATTATAAGTACAAACCCTAGGCCATACTAGAGACCCCTACTCACAAACTATACTGGGACCCCAGCATAATAATGGACAAGAAAATCCAGCACAACAGCCAGACATAACCCTCACTGACAAGAAGGAAATGGCTACCTATATGACTGACAGTGGTTCCCGACACCAGCAACCTCCAGAAAAGCTACAGAAAAAATATCAGGGAAACAAGCTTCCCAGAGAACACCTACATGGAACTCCAGAAAACTGCAATCCTGAACACCTGTAGGATAGTCAGAGAGTTCTTTGAAAATAATACCAACCACCACATGCACTTGGCACCAGTACCCATCATGGGGCGGTAAAATTGTCATAATAATAATAAAAATTATAATAATGCAGTAATGAAATTTAATGATGCCAAGTTGAGCATGCACATGCACACGCACAGCGGTTGTTGTTATTTGGTTTTTAGGAGCATTAGCAACTAAGGCCATATTGCTCCGGGGATATGTAGTGGTCATTCCCTGACCTTTCCGCATCCTCCGTATTTGGTGGTCACGGGCTCAAACCCCCCAGTCTAATCAAGAAGCGTGTGCTATACACTGTTGCTCCTGTCCACCTGGCTATGGAGGCGCCCACACACATAGAGAGAGAGAGAGAGAGAGAGAGAGAGAAAACAATTAACATCAGAGAAGAAAGTGGCTGAATAATGTTGAATTTAAAAAAATGCACCAATAAGTGGGAAAGACACTGAGCTCTAAATAGCAGCCTTTTCACCTTCAAAAGCTTTGAGTTAAATATGAAATAAACAATTCCTAGGTTTTAGTCTTTAACATCAGCTTCTCAAAGCAAAAACTTAAGAGAAAGAAGGGTTACATCCAGGTTTATTCCTTCTTAGAACCTTCAAAAAAAGTGATATTAGCAAGAGAGCATTTTAAATGGATGCACTACAGACATTAAATATGCATGGCACTTCATAGTACTGATTACAGGACCAAGAAAAAAAAAAATTAAAAGCAGTACCGTAGTTAAAAAACTATAAGGAGAGTTACAAGTTTCAAATATTCATGACATTAGTATGGCATATGAATCATGTAATATACACTCTTACAATGAATAAATTTACTAAATGATACCTGTGGGTCTTCCAACCTTTCTTGTTCATTCCTTTGAGCATCATCAGTAGACTCGTGTACAGCATCAGGTGTAGCCATTGAGCAATTTTCTGAATAAAGATTATCACAGTTAGAGGCAGTGAAACTTTCTGAGGTAGGGATGTCAGCTGGATTTGTTACATCATCCTTACAAGCTGTCAAATAAACAATTTTTGGAGAGCAGTTAACTATTGTTTCAACACTTTTAGGTAGTACACATGAACTAGACTCTTCTGATTCATTTGTATTATCACAATTTTCTAAATTATTTGTTTTTTCTTTTTTTTCTTCTTTATTTACTTCATCTAATTTCTGTTTATCAGAAGCAATTTCTGAAACAGGACTACATGCTATGGTTGTTCCTAAAGGTGATGAACTGATGTTGTGAGATGGCTCAGGAACAGGACGGCTCCTGTTGTGAGGAACAGGGCGGCGTATCAGTTTCCTGCGACAACACCCAAACCATGGCGATTTCTTTTTTCTCCAAATTATGTAACGACCTGGCTGTGCTACAAGAAGGAAAACAAACCTATATTTCTTTGAAAAACTATATCTGGACAACAGTTTGAACACATTTGGTAATTGCTACACCAAATTTGGATCACCGAAAAACAACCCGAATAATGATAAACAGCCATAACATACGTGATAAAAATCACAACTGCAAAAGCTAAATTGGATTTACATTTCTTTGTATATTTATACAAAAAAAAAAAAAAAAAAAAAAAAGAAAGAAAAGTGAGTTTATGTTAACAGAATGAATGAAATCAAATCAAATCAAAAAAAGTGTGAAAAATTGTTGCATATGCTTTTTTTTATTATAAATCATGCAAAAGAGAAAAAGAAGTGAGAAAAGGTCTTGACAAAATTTTCAAAAAAATGTTTAAATTGCAATGAAAATTATATTTACTTAAAACCTAAAATGAATTATATTTCTTGTATGGTTACAAGATAAAATAGCAGTTGTACTAGCAAAATGAATGAAATCAGGCAAAACATGAAACTTCGGTAATAATACATTTTATTTTTTTTTCCCCATTAACAAATCATGCAAAAAAGAAAAAAGAATGTGAAGTTTAAAAAAAAAAAGTTAACTGACAAATGCATGTTTACTTTCCAGTGAAAAATTTAATCTAAGGAAATTCAGAAACATATATCTAGGATATTCAAGGTAAGAAACATTTAACTTGTTTTACCTTATTTGATAAAATGGTGTATTTTTGTAATCGGAGAGCAGCATTTATATTTCCATTGATAGTGTGGACAGAGTGTGAATGTAGCAGAACTTTGATTGTATGAACGAAATGGATTAAGGAATTCATAAAATTAAACATCTGAATATTGCAGAAAGTGGCACTTAAAATCAATGGACAGTAAATGCTAGAACTACAGCTTTTACACTTGAGTTGCAATGCACATGTTTTTTTTTTTGTTTTTTTTTATAAAATTAAAACTGCTTACGAGGTTTTTCATAATCTTATTATCCATAACAATTCATACATATCATAATAAATCTGGTATCAAAAAGTTAAGCAACAAACACATAAAAAAATACTTTTTTTTTTTAATTTTTCAACAAATAAAACATCAGTATCTGTTGGGATAAATAATCCCTACATAAGGTTCTCCCACATCTCCCAAGTTACTGATAAGTTGATATTAGAAGCACAGTTACCGCAAATTTGGTAACTTTCAATAATATTTCAATTAATATTCCCTTTTTTTTTTTTTTTTTTTATATATACAAAATACATCACATTTTACAAAAACATTGGTAACAAATATGCAGAACAACAATAATAATTCTTAATTTCATTAGAAATGCTTTATTAAACATTCTTGAGTACTACTTAAGTAACAACATATCTACCATTTATATACTTATCCATATGGAATACAATGATGGAGAAAAGTCGAGGTATAGTCATGTTTGTACATCTGCCCATTGTAAACTGAACCAAAAGTGTATGAGGGCTGTTCAACAAGTTCTGAGAACAGGGCATATAAAATGTATTAATAAATTATAGAACAGGTTATTTTATTAGGTTAATGTCTTATAAAATAACATGAAAAAGTCAATGTCATATGCAGTTTCAAAAATTTAATTTATGTTGGCAAAGGGAAGAACAAATATCCAGAAAATTACTTGGTAGTCAAAGTTTTTTAAAAAAAGAGGATAAAAATGCTAAAGAAATCTGTTATTCTACTTTCAAAACAGGACAGGAGTCATTTGAAGATGATTCAAGGTCTAGATGGCAACTGAAGCAATTAATTCTGAAATAATTGCCACTGCTGAAGAAAAAAATTTAGAAAGCATAAGAATTAGTGTTTGAACTTGAAAAAGTACTTCACATTCCCCATGGAAACATTTTAACAATACATGAGCATTTGGGAATGCCCAAAGTTTGTGCAAGATGGGTTACAGAAACCTAACCATTCATAACAAACATCAGAGAATGGATGTCATCAAAAAAAATGTTAAATACCAATTCTGGCTAATTTAGATGGATTTTTATTTGTTTGGTGACTGATGATGAAATAAAACTTGGCTACATTTTTATGATCCAGAATCCAAATTAGAAATCATGCAATGGGAGCACAAGGGATCTTCAATCCTGAAAGAGTTTTGAACCCAACTATCAGCTAGAAAAGTGTTGGCTTCAATTTTCTGGGACACAAAAGGACTGTTGCTAATTGTTTACTTTCACCTAAAAACCATAATAGCAGGGGAACATTATGGAAGTCATATGCAAAAGTTAAAAGCTGCAGTTCGGGGGAAAAAAGGCAAGAAAAGTTGGCCTATTGGGTTTTCCTACTCCATTACAAGCAAAGCTTGGGTTCATGTACGTGAATTTGAACAATAAAGCTCCTCAATAAAGCAATAAGTCCAGATCTGATTCCAAGTGAATTTATTTGTTCAAAAACCTCAAGTCTCATCTTCATAGAACACATTTTAAAGATGACAAAGAGCTAAAAGCAACTGTGGAAGCACGACTTGATGCCCAACCTGAAGAAATTTCTTTTGGAAGGATTAAACTCTTTGCTGACTAAATATAATATATGTATTGAACTTCAGGTTGAAATACATTGAGGGGAAAAAATTAAATAGCATTAGCATAGGCATATGATGCTGTTTGTTGTTTGTTTGGGGATTTTTTAGGTGAATTGGCATCTATGGCCATAGTGCACCAACATATGATGCAAGAAAGCAAATTTACATATCAGAAAAAAAAAAAAACCACCATCTTCTCATTTCAACCCATCCATTTGCTCCAAAAGTTTGTCCAGTTCTTCCTTGAATTAAGCTATCAACTTCCACAACAGATAGAAATTTGTTCCAACAATCAACCACCCGCTGGCTAAAGACAAATTTCTGCACATCTATTCTACAACTGTCTTTCCTCAATTTGAATTTATGCTCCCTCAAGTGCATAATCTGAGCAAGAGGAAGAATCCCATCAGCACTGAGCTTGCTCAAACTATTCAAGGCATTATACACCTCAATCAGATCACCTCAGAGGTGCCTAGTCTCCAGACTGGAAGAAAGCTTTCTACTTAAGCTTTTCTTGGTAAGAGCAACCCTTTGTTCCCCTCACCAATCTTTCTGTCCTTCTCTTTACTCTTTCCAGCAGCTTACTCAAGGTGTGGACTGACCACCTGTCTTTTATACTCTGTTCTCAGAACTGTTGACACCCATTGTACATGTAAATATTGGTGGTTTAAAGAGTGGTCAGTCCATGCATCACTAAGTTCTGTAGAATTTGGTTTCACAATTCAATTGTGTGCAAATACACATTCTAATGATATGAGCCTCCAGTCACATAATTACTAGTTGACAACCTGTACCTACACTAGCAGTAATAAACTTCAGGAATGCCTTCCACAAATTGAAGATATGCATGTGAACTACAAACTTTATATCCTCCAATTATCCTCGCAGTAAACAAGATAATCTCTGCCAGGGGTGTCCAAATTAATTTGTAATGCGCTCTACTTTTTTTCTTCAAAATGTACCGCGATCTACCATCTCAAAGAATTTCATTGCACATAGTTAAAAAAAGTTAATCAACATATATTGAAAAATGCTGTGTATAAATTTTAAAATTGAATACAATTCAGAATTCTTATTTTAAATTCATACGAAGTTTGTGTCTTATGTCATCTGCCAAGCTTTCAAAATCGGGGATATACTGTGATAAGGCCAAATGTAAAGAATCTTCTGTACGCAAGTCCGTAAGAGTAGAGTGATTTGTTTGTTTCAAATACGAAAATGCCAATTCACATAGCTATGCAGAACCAAAACAGGAATTTAAAAGTTCACAGCATTTTTTTACATTTGGGTAATTTTCTCGGCAAACATATTTCCAAAAGTATTTTTCTGATGATTTGGCTTTTAGAAAGATATTGTTTCGAAATGTAATACAGTAATTTCATTTTCAAGTAATATTTTCTCCATGTGAAAAATCTCAGCGTTTTTTTTGCAATTTATTTTGTATCTAAGTCGACATTAAATGGATAAGAAATATATTAAACAATGTCTTCGATTGTTTTAAAATCACTAAATCTGGTTTCAAAATTATCCACAACTTTCTCAATTTCAGAAACATATTTATCACTATTAAATTCAAAAACAGGAAATTTTTGCAAATGATCTTGCATGTTTGCAAAATGATGGAATTTTTTTTTCTTTGAGATCCTTAGCCATTGCCAAAAATTTATATTTATATGCAGAAATGCTACGAATCGTGTCACCCACATTTTTATTTTTTCCTTTTAATTCCCAATTCAGATAACTTAATTTACGGTAAAATCTGCCAAAAAAGCCAGCTCACACAACCACTCCGTATCTTGTAGCTGCTGATAATCAACTCAACTTTGATCAACAAATTTTTAAAATTTTATTCAGCAAATTTCAAAATCTCTGTAGAAACTTACTCTGACTCAGCCACCTCACATCTGAGTGTAATATCAGATCTGGTACATTTTCATAGAGTTGCATTCTGAAAAGTCGCCTTTGAAGAGATTGTCCTCTGATGGAATTCACAATTTCGAAAGCTATGTCCATAACATTTTTAGTATTTAATCTTTTGCTGGCAGATGATACAGTGGTAACTCAAAAAATCTGGGAATTCATCATTCTTTCGGCACAATGCGAAGAATCCGTTATGATGCTCCGTCATTCTTTAACTCCATCTGTTGTTATTGATGCGAGCTTAAATAGCGGTAATTTAATTTTTTCAATAAATTTTTTGAATGCGTTAAACATATCAACTTCTAGTTCTTTATTTTAACGAAACCATACCCACCAGTTCTTCTCTAGTGGCAGAATCATTGAAAACCGTACGAATAAAAACGAGCAATTGAATTGTTGTTGTTATTTGATTTTTAGGAGCATTAGCAACTAAGGTCATATTGCTCCGGGAATATGCGGTGGTCATTCCCTTGACCTTTCCGCATCCTCCATATTTGGTGGTGATGGGCTCGAACCCCGGTCTAATCAAGAAGCGTGTGCTCCTTCCCACCTGGCTACGGAGGCGCCCTACGAGCAATTGAGCTGTATCACCGACGTCTGTAGATTCATCCAGTTGTAAAGAAAAGGATATGCAATTAGCAATACGAGCACGCAATTGTTCGCTCGCATTTTTACTCATTTTTTCGATGCGTTGCATCAGTATTTTGAGATAATTGCAGATCTTGAAGAGCACTTTTAATTTCATTTTTGTTCTTAAAATTTTCAAAAAAGAGAATCTGTTATTTCTAAAAATGCATCTTTCATGAATTGACCATCAGAAATTGGTTTGCATTTTTTTGCAAGATAACTCACTTTAAATGATGCTACAGTTACTGCTTCAGATTGTAAATTTCGTGAAGAAATTTTGTTGTGCGAATAATTTGGATTTAAGTTTTAAATTTGGTTTTAGTTTATTTTTTTCTAAGGTTAATCCGATTGGTATTTACCATGGAGTCTGTTGAAGTGCCTTTCTAAATTTCCTATTTTGGGTATAGCCATGGAAGCATTGCAAATTAAACGACACGTTTCTTGTATCATTACAAAAAAGTATTCTAGTATCACTCTTGATGAAAATGATACATTTTACTCTTTTTCGTAGTATTCATTTTAAATCAAAGAGTATTAAATTAATGTATAAGTACTGTCCAATTATTAATATTAAATAAGCCAATTAAGAATTCGACGCACACTATGCTCTCTGCAACATAACTGCGTGAATTTTCACTAGATAAGCCTAGGGGCTGCACGGTTACAAGAGTAGATATATGGATCAACAGATTTGTAATAAGCGTATGCAGTGGGGTGCATAACAATAATAATAACATTTAGATTTTGATTAATCTATTTTATATATATATTTAAAATTCGTCGTGATTGACCGAAATTAAAGCCGCGATCGACTTGTTGGTTACCCCTGATCTATACCAATCTTAAGGATAATAATGATGTTATAAAAAAATTTATGTCAGCAAACCCATCTTTCCATTTTGGTATATGTGGGCTTGTCAATATCAATTTATTCATATTGTGTAGTTGACAGACAGAGGGGCAAGCATGATAAATACTGTTAAGAAACTCAGTTAGACAAGTTATCCTAGTTTGTTTTGATGCCGTATATTGGTCAGTAGTAGAAATTAATTTTGTGTGAAAATCACATCAGTGTGATTTTCACAGAATTGGGCATAGCAGTCATCTTCCATTTATGCAGCAGTCTGATTTCTCGCTGTAGGATTAACAATCTGATTACTTTTCATTTTTCCCTGAGCTTCAAATTACTAGATTTCTTTCCAATACTGATCTCCATACATCATCATCATCATGAACTTGGTCTGGCTTAGGTCTTTTAAGACCTGTTCCGTTGTATCTCTTGGAGGTGGTCTTGATCTCGCCATCGTTGTCTTGGTCGACCAACATCTCTCTTGCCTGTAGGTTTGTAGTTAAAGGCTAATTTTGGGATCTGGTCTGGGTTCATTCTTTCTATGTGGCTGATCCATTTTTCCTGATACCGTTTTATGTCATTTACTATGTTATCTACTTTTAATTTCTTGTGGATATCTAAATTTCTTTGGTGGTCTAGTCTTGTAAAGCCTAATAATGTCTTAAAAATCTCATTTGTGCCGCTTCTAGTTTGTGTGCATCTTTCTTATTTATGACCAAAGTCTCACAGCTGTAGAAGAGGGCTGGTTTTGAAGTGATGTTGTGCAGTTGTAATTTTGTTTCAATTGTCATTTAATTGTTCCATTCATTTTATTATATTTTTGTAGTTTAGTGTGGATGTCTTTCCCTTCATTTGATATTAAATTTCCCAAATAGGTGAAGTCAGATATTTGTTCTATTATTTTATCATCAATAACAATTTTGACTCTGTATGTTTTTTTCCACATAATCCCATTGGTACTTTTTACCTATTTTATTAAGTTCATTTGCTGCTATCTGCAGTTCATCTTCGGATTTTTCAATTATAACTTGACCATTAGCATATAATATAGTTTGGACTTTATTCCCGTTGTTCAACTGTATTCCGTTGTTAATTGTTTGTTTCCATTCTTTAAGATTTTTATTGATGTAGATATTAAACAAATTTGGTGACAGTTCACATCCTTGTTTGACTCCTTTATTGGTGTTAACTGGGTCTGATAGTTGGCCATTAGAATATTTTATACAGACTTTTGAGCTTTTATATAGGCTTTGGATCACTTTACAGAGTTGGGTTGGGATATTTTCTTCAAGTAGAATCTGCCAAAGTTTTTCCCGGTTTACTTGTCAATATGCTTTTTTCCATACTATGTAGTAAAATATGCTCTGTCTAACAAGTAATTTGATTTTATAAGATAGAAGCTAATCCAAGGTTTTATGTTTTAATCGTGGAAAACATTCCTTCAAACTGCTTGTCCAAAGGTAAGTTTTTTAATTTATGCCAACTGAAATTTGTTTCCCATAAGATGAACTTGGAAAATTATGCAAAGATACTTAGAGCATTTATCATCCTTGTGTAAAATTACAAACTGCTTCAATAACCCTATTTAGATATAAAATGGAAATAATTGAACCTTTGTTGGTCCACCACACTTCTGTGGTTAATGCTTTTTGAACTCAGTCCATGCACATCTCTGCATTGACTGTGCTTCCATACCAATGCTGACTTCATGTCCTGCTGTACAGCAAATGAAGCTTCCTAGTGGACTGCAGCCCACATATACAGTAGACTCTCGATTTTCTGGGATAGATGGTAAAAAACAAATCCCGGATAATCGATTTTCCGGTTAATCCAAAAATACAAAGGTCCCCGACATACGTAAGGGATACATTCCAGGACTTTTTACTTCGTCGAATTTTACGTAACTCAGGAATGACTAATAACATATTGCTAAATCTGAATTCTGCGCGATACTTGTTAATGTTTGACCATTTTCATACATTCTTATTAGTTTAATTTTCTGATCGAAATCGATTGCTTTCCTTTTGTTGATAGATTTACTAGTACCGCTGTCATCACTTATTCTCTTAGTCAGCACCATGATAACGGTCAAAATGAAATTTTCTGAAAAAACTTCACACAGTTAAGGGGAGGAACCCACTATTATCACCTCACACGAGCTCACCAGAAATTAAAGCACATTTCTGAAGGTCACTCCCATTAAACAATTTGCACTTTCCGGGTTACTGGGCTTTTCTGTTTGTGCATCTAAATTATAAACGGGTAGAAAACTTGATCTTATTGCATTTGCACTAATACCAATAGCTGGAATTGTGTGGGTTTTTACGTTATTAGGGTGAAATGTGTCCCCTTCACTGAAATCTTCAGTCATAAAAAAAAAAAAAAAAAAAAAAACCATAAATAAATTGTAAGAATCTTTTCTTCGTTCCTATTTTTTTTTGCTTGTTTCTCCTTATCTCACTTGTGCAATTTGTATGTGCTGTGATCGTCGTTATTGATTGCTTATTTTATTTATTTTGTTTGTTTTAAATTTTACAATCCTAAAAAAAAAAAAAAAAAAAAAAAAAATTGAGTACAAAAAAATTTACATAAACCGTAGTTGCGTAAGTCGGGGACTTACTGTATCGAAAAATGTTCAACAACCTATGTAAAAAATATGCCGATAGATAAAAAACGAATAAACTTACAATGCACTACTCGCGTGTCCAATACGATGCTTCCCTTTATTTTTTGCGATGTCTATTTTAAATCTAATAGCTTCCCTTTATTTTTTACGATGTTGGGCATGGTTTGGTTACCAACATTTATAATAGTTCCTTAAAGATTTAACAGATGCACCGTTTTCAAACTTTTGAATAATTTGAAGTTTTTTGTGATTTTTGAAGTTTTTGTTTAACCAAAAATGCCTCTTTTGCGTTACCCAAAATAACGAAACAAAATTTGTCTTTTTGCGCTCCAACGGAACACAACAATCGACGTGACGCACTAAAACAAACTAAACATTTGGTCTCTCTCTTTTTTTTGAGCAGCGGGTGTGAAGACAGTGGGAATTGCAAGATAATAGGTACACTAAGATTTCTAAGAGGTACAAGCTAAAGGTTATAATGATTTATGCACCAACATCGAGCTATGATGATGAAGAGGTTGAAGAAATGTACACCGAAATTGAGTCTTCTAGATGAGCAGAAAACACACTACACTATTACTATGGGGGACTTCGATGCTAAGGTTGGAAAAAGATAAAACAGCGCAGAAAGAGGAACTATAGGAAATTTTGGAATTGATGAGAGAAATGAAAGAGGCGAAAGATTTGTGGAATTTGCAGAATCTCAAGGATTGTCAGTAATGAACACTTTTTTCAGGAAAAGGGTGAACAGAAAGTGGACATGGAAGGGTCCAAATGAATTAACAACTAATGAAATTGACTTCATCCTCACTAACAGAAGATATATTGTGAATGATGTTACCGTCCTGAATAAGGTAAATGTTAGAACTGATCACAGAATGGTAAGATGTACACTTGATATAGATGTAGGAAAGGAAAAAACTGACTTGAGTAAATAATACAAAGGTCTTTGAGATAACAGAAGAAGAGAAAAAGCAGTATATGTACTGGAACTTAAGAACAAGTTTGAGCTTCTGCAGACTGCTCAGGACCAAGATATCGACGAGGAATATTACAACTTTCTGAAAATGATAAAGCCCAAGAAATCTATATGGAAAAAGAAATCCAAAGAAGAAAAATTAGTCAAGAAACACTTGTTATGATGAACCGAAGCCGAAAAATGAAGAGCAAGATAAACACTGACAAGGAAAAATTGAGTATACTGAGTTACGCAAAGCCATTAAAAAGAGACTCAGAGAGGACATAAGAAGATTTAACATAAGAGAAGTAGAACAAGCATTAAGGGAAAACAAAGGATTTAAATCAGCAGCCATGAGCAGTAATACAGAAAGACAAATGATACTGAAACTGAAGAATAGCGATGGTGTACTTATAAACAGCAGAGAAGGCGTAATTCAAATAGAAGAAGACTACTATAGAGAATTATACAAGGAGCGAGGGAATGATGCCAGCAGTGGGGAAGATGGATTGCAAATTAGCAACACATACGACATACCCGATATTCTTCCTGATGAGGTAGAACATGCATTGAAGAAAATGAAGAATCAGAAAGCCCTGGGGGAAGATGAAGTTACTGTAGAGTTGTTAAACTTGGGAGGGAGAGACAGAACACAAAAACTGGCAAGACTCTTCACAAAGTGCATTAGAAAAGATGTGATGCCTAAGCAGTGGAATAATGCAATCATAGTTTTGCTGCATGTCATTACTAACTGCAGGGTCATTACTAACAGATTAGAAAGAATACTTGATGAGAATCAACTGAAAGAGCAAGCTGGCTTTAGGACAAGATTCTCAACTATGGATCACCTTCATGTAATATCACAGCTAATGGAGAAAGCAAATGAAGATAAAACACCATTATGACTGGGCATTTGTGGATTATGAAAAGGCATTTGACTCCACACAGCATAAGGCAATGTTTCAGGCACTGGAAAGACAAGGCATAGATACCCACATATTATGATTTTGAAGAAAATATATGAGAATGCTACCTCCTTTATTAGACTAGACAAAGACAGTACGAAATTTAAAATCAAGAAAGGAGTTCGACAAGGAGACACAATATCTCCGAAGCTGTTTACTGCTGCCCTTGAGGAAGCTTTCAGAAGATTAGACTGGTCGCAGAAAGGAGTCAATGTGAATGGAGAGTACCTAAACCATTTACGATTTGCAGATGACATTGTGGTCATAAGCCATGATCCTAAAGAATTAGAGGAAAATCTTAATCAGTTATGCAAGTTAGTAAGGATTTTGGACTAAAGATGAATATGGCTGAAACAAAAGTAATGATGAACAAGTATGCCACAGAAAGGGATATAATCAATGAAGGAGCAGTGAGGTGGATTCATATACTTATCTGGGATCTGGGACAAGTCATTAGCTGTAATAATGATAAATGGCTGGAAGTCAAGAGAAGAATAAATTTTGGATGGATAGCATTCAGGAAATATAGTCACATACTGAAGAGCAATATCCCAGTTTGTCTGAAACGTAAAATAATGAACCAATGTATACTTCCCACAATGACTTATGGAAATGAAACTTGGGCACTTACCAAAAGAATGGAAGAGAAGCTGAGAACTACACAGCGAAGAATGGAACGAATTATATTGGGAATCAGACCGTTAGATAAGAAGAGAAGCACATGGATTAGGCAGCAAACTCAAGTAAAGGACATTCTTATCAAAACTAAAGAACTAAAATGGTCTTGGGCAGGACGCATAGCTCGAAGACATGATGACAGATGGCCTAAGAAAATAACATAATGGTACCCAAGAGGAGCTAGAATAAAACCTGGAAGTCAACAATGGAGATGGATAGATGAAATTCATGAGTTTGTGGGTAGTAAATGGACGGTCAGTGCTCAAAAAAGAAGGAACTGTAAAGTTGCCGGAGAGGCCTTCATCCTGCAGTGGATTGAAAAATGGCTGATGATGATGAGGCACACTAATCTCCCAATGACAACTTATAATGCCGCTTGTCGCTTATTTACGACTTGCAAAATATATCTGTTTATACCTATTCTAGTTAGTACTTGAATTTTTCGATTTCTGGTTGATTTTTTTTTTTTTTTTTTTTTAAATTGGAGTCTTCAAGTGTCCCGGTTAATCCGCTTCTCAGTTAATCGAGAGTCTGCTGTATATACATGCACCTTTTCTCTAAATTGTGTATTTTCTACACTTCTGGAAGGTTCTTTTTTCATGTCTAGAAAAATTGGCAACTATGTAATAAAAGATAAGAAGAGAAGTATAATGCAATATAATCTTCACTTTTTTTTCACAATACATAAAGAGTATGCTTTTCAAAAAAATCTGTGATGGAAAGAAATGGACTTATTTTTGAACTCAATACACACAAACTGTAAAGAACACATAATTAGCTACATCTCAAAACTACTGCAGGTCTACATTACAAATTTTAATCTAATGCATTTTGGTTGTGATATGGAATTATTTCTTAAATCTGTGGAATTATATTCTTTCTAATCATGCATATTTTGAAGTTTTAATTGCAGTTTTAACATTAGTTGTGCTACCTACCTTCTCCCTCTGGTTTCATTTGAGGTATTTCAAGCGTTAATGGCTTGACTAGCAACCGATTTGAATTTGTCAATTCCTATACCATCATAAGGGACTTCAACCTTCCTCTGCCAACCACTGTGAATAATTATGAAGCAGAATGTGAACAATTCTCTTCTCTAAAGTTTGCACTAGTGAATACTCTGCAGTGCAGGCAAAATCAAAAATTGGAGTTACTCATTACTAATGATATTGTGAACACTAACTGTAATTCATTTTTTAAAAATTGACAAGACAAAAATTAGCAGTGTACTAATCGAATAGTAAAAATTCGCGTAATGTAAAATAAATTACTTTTCTCACTGAAAGTAGTAAATAGAACTACTCTTAACTTTTTATTTTGGATGTTCCTGTGGGACAATTTAGACAATTTACCTATCCAGGGTGCAACTTTTTGCCAATAACATGGTTAGCACATATTGCTAATCTACCCATGTTAAAACTAACCCAAATCACCATTTTCTCAGGCAGTTCAAAAGAAAAATCTTGTATAAAAAAAAATTTAAAAAGTTAAAATTTTAGTTAATCACTGATCAATAAAGTTATACAAATTTATATTAAGAATTCAACAGGATGAAAACATAGGCATTTAATTTGTTTTCCTATGTACTTTAAATGGTAAAAGAATTTTCACCAAACCACCTCACTTTAAATTCTTCCCCTCACACTTGGTTGCAATATTTGAAAATTCAGATGATTTGGGAACACCCTGCTCTTGTTGAGTTAGCCTTCAAGAAGTTTGAAACACACATACAAAACTTCATTAAAGTCAATAATTTGATTCCTTTTAAAAGCCATGGAAGAAAGATGATATCCTGCTATTTGCCTTCCTTTAAGTGCATTTTTAAATGACTAAGTGGCTTTATTACCCATCAGACCTTAGTATTTATAGTAAAGTTCAACCTATTAGATGAGAGAGAAGAGTGGGGAATCGGTTTTTTTTTGGCTTTATAAATTTAACGATTACAGGTAGCAGGGATTAGGGCTCGAGTTAACCCTTTATATTAATTAACTGAGGACTATCTTTCCTTCTATGTATTGGTCAACAGGACTGTTCCATTATTCACATGTGAGAGATTTGCTAATCATTCTGATGAGACACCTATTAAATTTCAAAACAGGCTATTACAGTAGTGTCTTACAGTAATGTTTTATGACACATAACAGGATGGCCTTTTGGTGATGTTATGTTTTGAAAAATAGTGCATCTCAAGGCAACTTGTGGTTAAGTTGAATGGTGATGGGATTCCTCCACTTGCTCAGATTAAGAACCTGAGGGGCGCAGATTCAAACCGAGGAAAGACAGTTGTGTAGAATGGATGTGCCTTTAGCCAAACTTTTTCTTTTGTTGTGGAAGTTGATAGCCTAAATAAATTTAAGGCTGAGCTGGACAGGCATTTGGAACGAATGGAGGGGTGAAATGGGAGGATTTTTTTTTTTTTTAGCTGATTCTGCATAAGCTTGCTTCCTTGCATCGTATGCCTCTACTAATGCTAATCAACCTCGAGTCTTAAGACTAGCATTTACTCACGGCATCTGGTGGCTGAAAAAAAAATACACAGGATAAAATAATTATCAATTTACTAATTCATTTTACAGGCATAACTTTTCCTCTTTAAAGTAGTTTTTTAAACCTTATTTTTTTTTAGAGTTTTTTACAATGGATTACCTACTTGCATGAACAAGCAAGTCATGCAAGTATAGGGAAAAAAAAAAACCATTAAGTCACTCTATCAATTTTCATTAAGTAGCCAGTAAGTAATATGAAATGCTATTAGCCATTATTTCAGTTGAACTTAAAGCACGAGTGCCAATCAATCTGATTTTTTCATTTTAATTAGAAAAAAGGGAGTAATGGCAATGTCAATTAAAATCAGGATACATTATAATCACAAATCAATAATTTAAAATTATCACATTAACAATGAATCGCAGCTATCAAAAAGTTCACATGTACAAATTATATTTATGTAATTTCATTATATATTTTTTAAAAAATGTAATATTTGAATGGCTTGTTGCACATTAGCATCAGCAGATGCATATGATGCAAAAAAGCAAGAGGGGTAAAAAAAAAAAAAAAAAGCCATCCCATTTCACTATCCATTCACTCCAAAAGTTTGTCCAGTTCTTCCTTGAATTTATTTAAGCTATCAACTTCCACAACGACAGATGGAAGTTTGTTCCAGCAATCAACTACCTGATGGTTAAAGGCAAATTTCTGAACATCTATTCTACAATTGTCTTTCCTCAATTTGAGTTTATGCCCCCTCAGGTTTGTAATCTGAGCAAGAGGAAGAATTCCATCAGAAATGAGCCTGCTCAAACCATTCAAGGCTTTGTACACCCCAATCAGATCACCTCGCAGGTGCCTAGTCTCCAGATGCAGCAATTTGCAAAGTGAGAATTATGTATAAATAATTTAAATAAATTGTTGTTCATTTTAAAGCTAAAATAAACAATTAGGTTTTTAATAAATTTTCATTATGTTATAGATTAACTTCCTAACACCCTACAAAAATTTGAGAATATCCAACCAAATGCAAAGAAAGAAGTCAAGAAGATAATGTTCTTCAGAGCTGCTTATGAGTCAGTAGAGTATTATCTTTAAAAGACAAAGTTCAAACTTTTCATACTTTGGCTATTTTGTATGTGATTTAGGAAGATTCTATTCTGATTAACATAATTTTGTAAGTAGATACCACCAGAAAAAATTTAACCTGGTGATTGTCAGGATGTAATCATATGGTCAGATAAAGCAATGTTCAAATGGTCATTTGAATAGTTGCAGCTGTGTTTAACTGGGCTAGCAATAATCTTCACCTCATTCTATAGAAAGATGTTAATCTGATAGGGATCCGTATGTGGATGACACTCCTCCTATCATAGGATAATCAGACATTATGGATTCAATGATATTGTTACCAGGCAGTGTTATCATGAATTGCTAATGAATGATGCAATTCTCACCATAAGAAATGTTTCTAGATGCAGTGGTTTAATTTCAACAGTAATGGTGTACCTCTACATTCTCATGCTGATGTAAGTGCCAACCAGGATTATTAATTTTTTCAAAATGTGGATAAGGTGGGGGGGGGATTCATTTGAATACCCTCTCCAAGACCTCACTTCTCTAGACTTTTTTTTTTGCATGGAGATAGTGTACCCTCATAAATCGCAAACAGCAGTACTTGTGAGTGATGATACAACAGGAAGCAGGCAAAATTACAGTGACTGTTGTAATTCCATACGTCAGACTTTATTCCATATTCGTTGTTTTTGCTCACATAGAATTTTTTTAATGTGTTTACATAATCTAATGCATCAGAATATTTATTTTTAATTTGGGGTCATCCTTTCCAGGTTCTTCATCTACCTCCATAATTCTTTATTGTTCATAAATTCACAGTGTCATATACTTCAGTGTTTATGCCTTCTACAAACTACATTAGAGGCTATAGATATATATCCTTCACCACTTAGTGAAGAATTTCCTAGTGTCCATAGCAAACCATTAAGTACAGACACATCTGTTGCATCTGCGAAGTCACCATCACACTGACTAACACCGAAATCAAATCCTGCTTTTTTGGAAGCAGTTTTTAATTATAGAGGTGCTCCATGCGTCCCATGCTGCACTAATCCAGATTATAGCTTGTAGTACATCTATACTTTTGCAAAGTTTTAAACAACTTTTTTCTTAATCAAGTTTTGAAATCAGGTGTTTAAGAACCATTTGTCGATATTTCACCTTAAATTTTGCAAATTATTCCTTGATCTAGTGGTTGAGAAGCGGATGTAACATTGGGACGAATTCAGTTTAATGTGTGGCACTGTCAAGTAAAATAACTTTTCTATTCTGGCAAATCATTCTTTTATCCAATGGGATCAGCCATTCTGTTATTATCTCCCTAGTAATCCAAGCCTTATTGTTTGATTTCCGATGTACACTGAGTTTGTTTAAATTTAAACCTTTAAAACACTGGTTTCATTGATATGCATAAAACAAGAGGTATTTTATGATTTATGAGTGCTTGCCATGCTTGTACACAAAAGTACAGTTAGATGAGTCTTCGCCACTTTAACCAGCATGTTTGCCCTCTAAGGCAAACCACTGGAACTGCGCAAAAAAAAAAAAAAAAAAAAAAAACCAGGCCCGTTTCATCAGCATTCAATATGTTTCTGGTAAGTAAGCAACAAGGTATTGATGGCAGCCCCCCCCCCCCCACTCAGCAATGGCTTCCAAATTAACATCAGCAGACCTCACAAAATGCTTTGAAGGAAATACTGTGATGTCTACAGAACTTACCTAACACAAACAACACTTTTCTTTTCTAGACACTTTAAAGTCTAGAAAATGCCAATTTTTTTAGCAATTTCTAAAGCTCTGGTTTGATTCAGAGGATCAGAGATGGAATGTTTTGACAGCATACCTGACTAAACCACTGAAATGCCAATATATCCACCAAAGCACCTTTTCTATGGGAAAATGTATGGTACTGCTTTCCATTTCTATTTTCCTGCTCACTGTTTTAACAAAATTTCTTGATTTTTAACAATTGCTGCTGAAGTATTTTCAATTCTGAAATGATCAGCTAACTTATGAATTTCACACTTTTCTTTTCTAGAAGATTTTACCACTTCTACTTGTTCTTTCAAAGTTAACTTTTTCGAGACAAACCATAGCACAGTACAAGCATGAAATGTAAATTCTTACCCGGGCCTGGAACTTTGTACAGAATTTCACAATCGCCCAGAATCTGTCCATTTGAATTTACTCCAGTACTGTAGCAACCATACTCTGAGGAAAAAAAACTGAGCCTTAAAGAATAGACAGATGATAGTGGCAGATATGAGAGTCAATTTTTTTAATTTTGAAGACTAGACATACCATATGTTTAGTGGTGATAGACTAAGGAGCAGTTACAATTAAAGTGTCTGATTAACTGACAGTTTTAATGTAGCATTCATTTGTATTAATGCATTTGCATTAGTCTGTTTTTTGGGTATTAATTTTTTTAAAGAAATTTATTGTACAGTACTGTATTACAACTGTATTCTCACATTCACACTAAAACTCTCCCCTTTCTCTCTCTCTCTCTCTCTCTCTCTCAGCAAAAGCCTCTCTCTCAGGTTTACAATTTTATTGCCTTGTTAAGTGATGTACAGCCCAGTGGAAGTGCTTCAGACAGTCAAAACGAAGACCTATGAAAACGTGTGTGTGTCACCAGCAATGAACGTGTTCATCCGAAATGATACCCCCTACAAAAAATCTAAATGTTTGTTGGAGGCATGTTAAAAAATCAAAAAGGACAGCTATCAAAGTGCCCATACTAGAGTGTCTGCTTTGGAGAGGTCACTTAACATGTAAATTCAAATAGTTATGGCTAGGACACATGCATGACTACCCTTTCTGTCTTCCATATCCTTCTTAAATACATCGTACACACCATAGTGGAACTTATTCGCCCCATTTCTGAGGTCACCACGTTTGCATTAGCTCTGTCATGCCAGTATTATTTTTCCTAACCAGAAATTCAAATTTGCCCATCCACAACAAGGGGTGCCTGCTTTAGAGAGGTGTCTGTTAAAGGAGGTTTCACTGTATTTGTTTTTGTAACCATTTATTCTTAGTTTTATTGTAATGCGCAGAAGTTCAGCATAAGCTGGAACAGGTTGGAATCACTCGGAAAATCCTTAGATGGATAGCAGGATGGCTTCAGGGCAGGAGGCAGAGGGTTGTGATAAATGGCTATTCCTCAGATTGGGTTGATGTAAGAAGTGGGGTTCCCCAAGGATCAGTATTAGAACCACTGTTGTTTTTAATTTTCATAAACAACATTGATGAAGGGATAGAGGGCGTGATGTCTAAATTTGCAGATGATGTTAAAATTGGTAGAGTGGTTAATGATCAAGCTGAGCTTCTTCAGAGAGACCTAGATAGACTTCAGGAATGGTCAGAAAAATGGCAGCTATGCTTTAATCCAACAAAGTGTAAGGTATTACACCTGGGAAACAGTAATCCCAAAATAACTTTTCACTTGGTGGAGTTCAACTAAACCCAGTACTGGAGGAAAGGGACTTGGGTGTTACGATACGGTCAGACATGAAATTCTCTGAGCATTGTAAACAGGTTGCAAGGAAGGCCCATGGTGTCCTATTGATGATCTATCGAACTTTTGCAAGTAGAGATAGGGACGTGATAATATCATTATATAAGGCTTTTGTTAGACCACACTTGGAATACTGTGTTCAAGTACGGAGACCGCAGCTAAAGAAAGATATCGAGCTTCTTGAAAGGGTGCAAAGACGGGTCACTTGCCTGGTGAGATCGGCAAAAGGGCGTCCTTATGAAGAAAGACTTCGAATATGTGGGTTGCAGAGTTTGGAAACTAGAAACACCTTAGAGAAGATTTGATTGAGGTGTTTAAGGCTCTGAGAGGCATCAGTAAAATGAATGAGGACGAAATTTTCAAGATTATAAACGATGCTAGAACTAGGGGACATAAATTCAAGTTATGGGGGGAAATGTTTAGATTGGACTGCAGGAAGTTTTATTTTAGCCAGCGAGTTATAAATTACTGGAATAAGTTGCCTACATGGGTGGTAGAGGCTGACAGCTTGGGGAAATTCAAAGGTCATCTGGATAGTACCTTCGGGTCAGGGAAGCACATAGGATGATAGGTTTAATTTCTTTTTTTTATTATTAATTATTATTATTTATTATTATTTTTTTATCTTTTTTTGGCCGGTGCAGCATAAGCCATAGGCTTTCTTGCACCATGCGGCCATTACTAATACTAATTTTCAAAACTGAACCTCTGCACAATATTATGAATAAAAATTCACAGAGATCCTAGACTTAGAGTGAAAATTCCACTCTCCTAAAATTCCTAAATGATTTCTAATTGGCTCAGTTAGTTGGCAAAACTATCTCTCCTCATAGCCTAATCATTAAAATCATGAAGGATGTCATCATAAAGCTGTCAAAATTTTGCTATGTGGATGACATATACCACGGAAAAAATAATCCCCAACTCTTCCATAGCACAACTTCCATAGTGGAATTGCCTCCAAGGTATAGGTAGCAAGGAAGATCATGCAATAAATCATTTCTTTGGATATGGGAAGAATTCTTTTGACAGACTAAATGCCATATAAGAAAATAATCACTGGAGATGCCTACTGCTGTTTTAAAAAATTTAAGATGGCCCATAAAGGAACACAGAAGAGGGAAAACGACACAAGATGTCCTGCTTCTTCATGACAATGTGTCTGTATGCAATCTGTATACAAGTCCCAATTACTTTTCTGAGAGATGGCCGATTCCCCAGTGATTTATTTTTTTAATCAGAAATCCAGAGAAACACCTGCATAGGTACTGATTTTAAAGTGATAATGATATCAAAAAGCTGTAAATGTTTTTTTTTTTTTTTTTTTTTTGCAGACAAGAATAAAGTTCTGCTTTTCATGCATTTCCTCATTGTCATCAAAATGGAGGACATATATTAATCTTAAGGGCATATACAGGGTGTCTCAAAAATATTGGTACAAACGTTTAGGGGAGATAGGTAGGTAACATCTAAAGGAATGTGAATTGCATAGGAACCTATAACCCGAAATGTCACGGGAAAGTAGTAGCAGAGGCACAAGAAGCAGAAATGACAGAAGACAGTAATTAGTGGCAAACATTTATTTGACATAATATTAACAATGGAGTATGATATGGATGCATTTTATGATGTTACAACAGATGCTCGAAGGTTCCACCATGAGACGCGATGTATGCGTGACACCGACGCAGCATGGATTAGCGGACACGGTCGAACACACCTGGAGTTTGACAGTAGCAGCAGCGCAGACGAGTCTCGCCATGAGATCCATTTCAGTCTCCACAGGCGATTCATACACGATAGGCAACGGGTCCACCACGGCCAATCCATTGACGACCAAAACACCTGTTTGTTCAAATGGTCGTGAACACACCTTCCATAATGGGCAGGCGGCGCCCCGTCATGTTGAAACCAAATGTTGCGTCTCACATTTGCTGGAACATCGTCAAGTAACCCTGGTAGAACTTGTTCAAGAATGATCTGATACTGAGCGGAGTTCATGTGGGATGGTAACAGGCATGGGCTGACTAAGCAGTCACCGACCATACCTGCCCACAAATTTATTGCGAAGTGATGTTGTGCTGCACGGAGGCACACACCATGTGGGTTGTTGTGAGCCCACACATGAGCATTGTGCTGATTGAATAAGCCTTCCCGAGTGAAATAAGGCTCATCCGTGAACAGTGTTCAAGACTTGAATTTTCCATAGGCTGGAAAATTCAAGTCTTGAACACTTTCTTGGAGAAACCACTGCATAAAAGACACACGTGCAGGATGACTTGAGGGGGCAGTAACTGAACCCTTTGGAAATGAAAGGGGTGTAAGGAATCATCGTGCCAGACATGCTGTACACTGCAACGAGACACTCCTAAGGCAGAGGCAACGGCACGTGTGCAGGTAATAGGATTATTCTGGATGGCATTCAACACACTTTCTTCCATGGTGGGAGTTCGTGTCGAACGTGGTCTGCCCTCACTACTCCTGTTACCTCTAAATGACCCATAATCACACAAATTTTGATGCACATGTGCAAACAAACGGTGGTCCGGTACATGTCTGTCTGGGAAGTGTTCTCCATAAATTCGTTGAGTGGCTCGTCCATTGCCCTCTGCTAATCCATACACTAGGTGCATGTCTGCTAGCTCACAGTTCATATATCGATGCATGCTCTTCGTGTGGCGACTACTGCTTGAATGAGTAAACCAGAAATTTTCCCTCTTGCAAACTGATGAACAGCCCTGTCTACCGACTTACGGTGACGTTTCCGGTTATGGGATTCCTATGTGATTCACATTCCTTTAGATGTTACCTATCTCCCCTAAACGTTTGTACCAATATTTTTGAGACACCCTGTATACCAAGAAAAAATAAAAAATAAGTTATGTTGTTTCCTTATTACTGAGGTAGTTAACTTTCTGAACTGCTCAGTATAAAGTGTTAATAAGGATTTACGAGTTATTTGTAACTGAGTATTTGTAAGCTGAATTCTACTGCAAATTTTCAACAAGGTATTTGTTTAAAAATTCATTAAGTATAAAGTAGTTTACAAACCACAGAAATTATGTTATATACATTAAAAAAGATATTTAAACATTGGTTAATTTTAAGTGGAGAGGTAGCAAAAGAGCTAGTGGAGGGGTAGCAATATTAATAGATCGGAAAGGGAAAACCAAAATACAGAGCTATACATTTATAAATAATAGAATAATAACAGTAAGATTTAAATTAGACAGAGGTTATTTATGTATAATTGGAATTTATGCTCCAGAAGATGGAAAAGAGGAAGAAACAGATAAATTTTATTTAGAGTTACAAAAATAACTAGATAAGAATTACCATGTAGTTATTTTGGGAGATTATAATGCTCGTGGTAGGGAATAAGCCAATAAAAAATATTATGAGATGCTATGGAGAAAAAGTAAATGGAAATGGATATAAATTAAGAGATTTTGCAACATTTAATAATTTAAAGATAAGAAATACATTTTTTAGAAAATGTGATATACATAAATATACATGGTCGGCAAGAGGTACACAATAAATAATAGACTGGAGTAGTAAATCAAAAATTAGCAACAAAATGTCGAGATACTAGGGTGTTTAGAGGATATGATATTAATTCAGATAATTTTTTAGTGCCTTCAAAAATAGAGTTATGGCCTAAATAGAAGAAGAGAAAAGCTATTAAACAGGGGAAGGAGGAGCTGGGTTATAAAGTATATCTATACAAATATAAAGTATATTTCTATACTTTCAAGAAAAAAGATTGAAGAAAGAAATATAAAGGACAATTCAGGAGAAACTATAAGAAGAGGGGAGTAAAGATATGGAATGAAGAAATAGCTAAAGCAGTACAAGATAAACAAGATAAATATCTTAAATATATACAAAACAGGACAAGTGAGAATGAATAAATATATAAACAAGAATGCAATAAAACTAAAGATATAATAAGGAAGGCTAAAGCAGAGTCATGGGATAGATTTATAAGCACAATAGAACATGATGTTCATGGAAGACAAAATTTGTCATATAAAATAATGAAACACTTGAGTAGCACAGAGAAAGACACTTCAAGAATACATATAATAAAGAAAGAACAATGGAAAAAACATTATGAAGAACTGTGGAAAGACCCAACATAATCAGACAGAAGAGATACAGTTAGTGACAGATCCGATAACGAAGGAAGAATTGGAAAAGGCATTGAAAGCTACAAAAAATAGGAAAGCAGTAGGAATGGATAGTATAAATGCAGAACTGATCAAGTATGGAGGAAGTTTTTTAAAAGACAGGATACTAAATTTATTTAATAAATGTTGGGAACAATATAAAATACCAGAAGAATGGAAGATAGCGAAAATTATTTCAATATTTAAAAAAGGAAATAGAAATGATACAAAGAATTATAGAGGGATCAGCATACTAAATACAGTATATCAAATGGATAGCAAAATTATAAATAACAGAATTAAAATTATCTCTGATGATATATTAATAGAAGAACAGGCAGGATTCAGAAAAGGAAGATCATGTACAGATAATATATTTATATTAAAACAAATAATAGAAAAACGAAAAGAGTTTAATTTAGCATTAGCATTAGTAGAGGCATTTGATGCAAGAAAGCAAGCTTATGCACCATCAGCCAAAAAAAAAAAAAAAAAAAAACCCACTTCCACTTCACCCCTCTGTTCGTTCCAAATACCTGTCCAGCTGAGCCTTAAACTTATTTAGGCTATCAACCTCCACCACAAGGGATGGAAGTCTGTTCCACCAACCAATCACCCGCTGGCTAAAGGCAAATTTCCTCACGTCTATCCTACATCTGTCTTTCCTCAATTTGATTTTATGCCCTCTCAGGTGATTTTTCTGAGCTAGAGGAAGAATCCCATCAGCATTGAGCATGCTTAAACCATTCAAGGCTTTATACACCTCTATCAGATCACCTCGCTGGTGCCTAGTCTCCAGACACTGTAATTTGCAAAACTTAAGCCTTTCTTCGTAAGAGCACCCCTTTGTTCCATTCACTAATCTTGTTGTCCTTCCCTGTACTCGTTCCAGCAGCTCTACATCCTTCTTGAAATGAGGCCTCCAGACCTGTATACAGTACTCTAGGTGTGGCCTGACCATTGCTTTATACAATGGAATAATCACCTCCTTATCCCTGCTGGAAAAATTCCTGTATATCATTGACAACACTCCATGAGCTACTCTTGCAGCCCGTCTGCACTGCTCAGAGAACTTCATATCTGCCTGCACAACCACCCCCAAGTCCCTTTCATTCTCTACCACTGTCAGTGTAGTACCACAGAGTTGATACGTTGCTCTGGTGTTGCTGTTTCCCATGTGTAGTACTTTACATTTGTCAATGTTAAACTTCATTTGCCACCTCTCAGTCCATCTGCTCAACCTTTCCAGATCCTGTTGCAGCAGCATAGTGTCAGTAGTGTCCTTGACAACCCTGCCAACCTTTGTATCGTCTGCAAACTTCGACATTAAGCTTCATATACCCTCATCAATATCATTTATGAATACAGATAACAATAATGGACCCAACACTGAGCCCTGAGGGACTCCACTAATAACATTAGTCCACGACGAGCAGTGTCCATTGATTACCACTCTCTGTCTTCTCCCCCTCAGCCACCCCTTTATCCACAGCAGCAATTTGCCTCCAATGCCACACTGCTCCAATTTGTGCAGCAGTCTTCCATGTGCAACAGTATCAAAAGCCTTTCTAAGATCCAAGTATATAATATCAAAGTTATTCCCTGCATCAAGTTCTTTTGTGACTGCATCATAATATCCAATCAAGTTGGTCAGGCAAGACTTCCCCTTAACAAAACCATGCTGTGTCTGAGCTATAACTGAAGTCTTGTCCAAATGATCCTGCAGTGCTTCTTTAACCAGTGCCTCCATTAATTTTCCTGGAACAGAAGTTAAACTCACAGGTCTATAATTACTTGTGTCAGCCTTTGATCCTCCCTTGTGAATTGGGGTGACATTTGCACATCTCCAGTCTGTGGGTACTTCCCCTGAGTCCAAGGAAGCTCTCATAATTATGGCTAAGGGTTTGCTTACTTCCTTTGCTGCCTCCTTTAATATAACTGGATAGATTCCATCCACCACGGGTGCCTTTCTTGTGTTTATCTTCAACAATTTCTCCTCCACTTTACTCTCAGTTATTACAAGATTCTCTAGCTTACTGCTAGAGTTGAATACACCTCTGGCTTTCCCCTCGCTAAATAACTCCTCATGTGTGAATGTCGATGCAAAATAGTGATTTAGTTTGTTAGCTACCTGAGCAGGATCATGAACAGTTGACCCATCGATATCAAGTGGACCAATCTGATTCATCCCCTTCCTTCTAGAGTTTACATAAGTAAAGAACTCTTTGCTGTTTTTCTTTGCATTCCTTGCCAAAGATTTCTCGTAATCTGCCTTCGCCTGCCTAACCTCCTTTGTAACTTGGTTACAGATCAACTTGTATCTATCATAGGCTTCTGTGTCACGTGTTAATTTGTATGTATCCCATGCATGTTTCTTCTCTGCCATATGCCTCATCAGTTCATCTGACATCCATTTAGGCCTAAACCAGGAACAATATTTCTTAGTTGGTATGTATAGCCTAGTAGCTTCCAAGATAAGTTCTTTGAATGCTTCCCATTTTGCATTTGCTGCTGTTGGTAACATCACCAGTTGGTCCCACTGTATAGAATTTAAATACTGTCTCAGTCCATCGTAGTCGCCTTTACGAAAGAAATACCCTTCCCTTTACCCCTAATGGTAGTTACCTCTTTGAGTAAATCCCACTTCACACACTGTGATCACTGCCGCCTAGTGGTTCATTTATCTGCAGATTCTTAATGCATGAAGAATCACTGCTGATAATCAGATCAAGAGTATTCTTCCCTCTAGTTGCCTCCTGAACATGCTGATGTAGAAAACAATCATCCAATAAATCCACAAAAGCCTTGCTAGTGTGCGAGTGACCAGCCCCCAAATTCCAGTCAATATCTGGGAAATTAAAATCTCCCATTATAAGACTCTCTGATTTACTGGCCCACTTTATTTCCCTGTACAGTATCTTATTATACTCATCAGAGTCATTAGGCCTATAGCACACCCCTACTCTCAATTTTGATCTCCCAATGCTTATGTCACACCAAACTGACTCAACACTGCACTGTCCAGCGATGTCCACTGGCTTCACTTCCTTGGATTTTATGTATTTCTTAACTAATAGCATAACCCCTCCTCCCTTCCTATCCAGTCTTTCCTTTCTGTAGACGTTGTACTCCCCAAATTCCAGTTCTGCATTCCTTATATCTGTGTGACACCACGTCTCTGATATCCCAACAATATCTGCCTTTGATGTTTTGAGCAATACCTCAAATTCATCAAATTTATTTACTAAACTCCTAGCATTGGTGTACACGCAAGTATACATGCACCTATTTCTATTCTTAGCTACCCTAACACAACCCATGTGTTTAGTTGTACCGCAATGACTCCCGGCAGTCTCTGAAATATCCTGCATCTTGTTTTTCAGGCTTCTGCTCATTCCAATAGAAGCAGTGCAAGAATCTCTTTCACCTCTGCCAGTGGCTACTGTTAATCTATTCGTTTTTGTCTCCCCCCTAGCTAGCAGTTTTCCGACCCATCTAACACTGCCTCGATAGCATCAGCAAATATTCTTGCACCCTTTCTATTTAAGTGTATCCCATCCCTGTAGAAGCAATCTCTCCTGTTAACAAGTACAGTCCAGGCTGAAAAAAATTCTACCCCTTGAGCCTTGCACAATCTTTCCAGGGCCGAATTGATCGACAAGGCTCTCATACCTGGATACCGAAATAAAGAGACATTAATAGAATAGAAGCTGGAGAAATGAAATTTTTAAGATATCTTAAAGGATGTACAAAATTAGATAAAATACCAAACGTTAATATTAGAGAATATAGACAAAGATGGAAAGAACATGTTTGTTTTCTTTGGTTTTTAGGAGCATTAGCAACTAAGGCCATATTGCTCCAGGAAATGCGGTGGCCATTCCCTGACCTTTCCGCATCTTCCGTATTTGGTGGTGACGGGCTCAAACCTCGGTCTAATCAAGAAGCATGTGCTACGCACTGTTGCTCCTTCCCACCTGGCTAAGGAGGCGCCGAAAAAACATGTAGAAAGAACGGAAGATAACAGATTCCCTAAATTAGCTTATACCTATAGAGCAAAAGGAAAAAGAGATAGAGGAAGACCAAAGAAAAAATGGCAGACTTCTTTGAGATCAGAACAGGCAGAATGCCTAATCCATGAAGGAAGATAAGTTAATTTTAAGTAATGCTTAACCAGTACAGAGAGAGAATCACATATGTGAATTCAGAATAATTGCTCTAATGGTATAATTTCTGTGTAGGTCATGAAATTTCTGTTGATTGTATTGCCTTCATCACTATGAAATAAATTATATTTTATCATGTGAAAAAAATGTTTTCCTTATTTCTCTGAATAATGCAATAACAACTACAGCCTCACCACTGTTTGTGAAGTTTACCTACATGAACAGTAGCATGTGCTGCATGCACAATATTTGCATCAAAATTATATATTGATGGCTCTAAAGCCAATATTAATAATCATATACACATCTGCATTCAGGTCTGATTTGAAAAATACAGACCTGAACGACATAACAGTGTGTATTTGTAAAACAACACAAGTATCAGTGATATCCAAAATGGTATAAATTCCATAAAAATGCAAAGAGAGAGAGAGAGAGAGAGAGATGTTTTCAATAACTTTTGTGAGGAGGTAAAAAAAAAAAAAAAAATTGAAAAAACAAAAAAGTAGGTGTGTTCATGAGTTTTCCCCCCTCCAGAAATGTACACTTAAATGTACCCAGTTTACTACACTGTAATTTATATATATATATATATTTATTTTTTCATAAGAACCCAAAGCATGAGAGGGTATTAGTCTCCAGATCAAAGCTGCAGCAAATATGCCCCCCCCCCACACAGTACTTAGTACTGTGCATGGGTTGAAGGCTAAAAAGATGAAAGATACTTGTTGACATTACACTTGAATTTCTGTAGATTGTAATTTTCAGGAAATACATTTAAAGGGAGGTTTGTTCCAGAAAACAGAAGTTGAATGAATAAATAAGGAAGAAGAAAAGTTAGTTCTGTGTGTTTGAAGTGGAGAGCAAAAGGCGAAATTATATAAGCCAATTCAGAAAACAGCACCTATGTAAGTATCTACAGAAAATGCATGCAGCAGAAACATAACTTCTGAGTCAGAGAGTGGAGAGAATCTACTAGAGATAAGTCATTAATTAATCAACTGCCCTCTTTTTAATGGAATCTAGAAGACTGAGAGAGGTTTTGGGGTCACACCTAGATGTAGGAACAATATTCCATGGTAAGACAGATTAGCGATTCGTACAGAGTGAGCAGCTGTTTGGAAGAAAAGTAACGCCAAGAGCGAAACCCAGTATTTTAGATGTAGAGGAAGTAATATTAATGTGCTTATGCAGAGAGAGAGAGAGAGAGAGAGAGAGAGAGAGAGAGAGATAGAAGTCAGGGTAATCCCCCAACAGAAATATATGATCTTGCCTAGAAATTAGAGTATCATCAAAAATATCCTTTTTGTGAGATATAAGACAGGACTGAGATTTAGAAGGAGTAAAATCAGCTAAGTTATCTTTACCCCACTGGAGAATTGCCTGGATAATTGGTAGTGGTATTTAAGAAGTTGAAGCTGTTTGTGCAGGGTAAGATTTCTCAAACTGGAAGGTGGAATGCACTGTGCTATCATCAGCAAAACTATGGATAGGATTTTGGATCAATAGAAGGTCATTAATATACAAGAGGAAAAGAGTGGAAGAAAGAACCACACTTTTCCTCTGGGGAACACCAGCATTAGTGAAGTTAGAAGACAGAGAACCTACATTTGGAGTGGAGGGAGAGAGAAAGAGAGAGCGAGCGAGCTGGATACCCAATTACAAAACATAAGATAGAAGCATTTCAATGAGTTTCATCAAACATTTCCATTGCATTTGTCCATAGATGGGTAACATAAGCCAGAATATCATCAGTAGATCAACAATGATGGAATCCATACTGGTGATCATCAATCACCAGTATGGATTCCATCCTCTTCTACAGATACTTCCATGGGCACTATTCTGAATTGGCTTCTATAATTCCCGCTCTCTCTTTCAAAACAGTCCGAACACGTGCCGCCACCAGCCAACATCCATTTACTGTCCAACTTCAAACCCACAGAACCAAATTTTTCATCTTCCTCATTTATTCATTCAACTGCCGTTTTCTGGAACAACCTTCCTTCATACATATTTCCTGAAAATTACAGTCTACAGAAGTTCAAGTCCAATGTCAACAAATATCTTCTTTCGTCTTCTCAACCTCCAACCCAAGCACGGTACTAAGTACTATAGGTTCTAATACCTCTCGTGTTTGGGGTTCACATAAAAAAAAAAAAAAAAAAAAAAAAATATCAGATGGGAGAATTCTAGTTAGTTTAAGAGTTCGCAGTTAATCAATTTCTTCATTACTTTAGACAGATTACTCTTTCTAAAGCAATGAAGTAAGTACACACTGGTTGGCATAAAAAATTCTTTTTTTGCTTCCTCCTTGCTTCAGGGTGATTCTTCTAGATTTGACATTGCTGAATTCAAATATGGCAACCATACTGCTGGCAACCAACCACCCACCAATTTTAGGGAAGAAGGAATTAAAGTCAAAAAGTTCCTAGTAAAAAAAGATTTCATATATTTTAAGAAAATGTTACAGACAGTAACATTTTCCAACATTTTTAAAATGTTACATACAGTACAAAATATTGAACAATGGGTCTATTAACTAATTTCTAAACACAAAAATGTTTATCTGATAACAAAACACTTATTTTGTTGTGTTTTGCCTTTTATAATCAACCACTGGTTCTTCCATACGAGCTTCTAACAGTAGTCTGCCAACATATTTGGACTGCATTTTTCCTAGTAACTTTTTTCCCATTTGAGAAATATCTTGGTGAAACCTTGCACCATGTTCAATGGAGACCACTTCCAAGTTTTCAGAAAAAAAGTCTAAATGGGAATGTAGGAAATGAAGCTTTAACAACAGATCTTGGTTTTTGGTCATTAGCCTATGGTATTTTAAAACTGAAGGTGATGAGAACTTTTTAAGTACATATCTGAGTTTTTGAACATATCTCCTATGAGAATCTGATGAAATTATTTCAGGAGAAAATTGATACTGACTAGTGTAATTGGATGGGAGGATTTATTACCCTTTTTAGGAGCTGGTTGGATATGAGCACATTTCTAAGCAGAAGGGGAAATGCCTTTGAAATAAGAAAGTGAAAAAAGGCAACCAAGAACAACTCCTGTGAAAAAACGTGGAGAAATACCATCAGGACCTGTAGCTTTCTTAGCATCAAGATTGTTCAAATTCCTTCTAGCATCCTTTTGACGGAAGACCACAGGACATTGAATGGAATATACTGGGAACGGTAAGAGGTGGTTTACCAAGATCATTGATCTTGATAAACTTGGAATTAGAAGCAAAGTAGGATGCTATCAGGTCAGTTTTATCTTTGGCTGAAGTGGCAATATCTGATACCACAGATATTGGCACTTCAGCCAAATCTGGTCTTGACAGAGGTGGGAACAGAGATGGGAAAAAGTTGCAGCCAATAGCTCTGGCAAGAGACCAGAATGCTTAGCTACCATTAGGGCAAGAAGCAAGTTTTCTACTCTTAGCCTTAAGAAATGTAGTTTGAACTGATTAATAACTGTTTTTACAATTGTTGAGATTTAGTGTATGCAGAAAATGAACCTGGAGATTTGGATACAAGCCAATTGTGATATGCAACATTCTTATCTTGAACAGCTTTAGCACACTTATTGGAAAACCAAGGATTAGATAAAGGGTGAGATTTTAAGGTGGAGTGTGGAATAAAGGATTTCATCCCTACAAGGATTATTTCACTGACATAATCTGAGCAAACGTTGACATCAGAAGATTCGAAACAGTAATCTGACAAAGGAAAAGAAATCTCACAGATCACTCCATTTTGCATTCTTGCAATGCCAAATAACACGAGATTGAGAGTGCCCATGAGAGAAATGCTCCATTGGAGTAGAGAACATCAACAAGTTGTGATCTGAGGTACCTAGAGGACCACTCACCTCAACTGTGTAATGAGAAGGGTTGTTTAAAAGAAATAGATCTATGTGAAGTCATTAATAATTGCAAAAGCCTCAGCATCTTGACCAGTTGAGTCCATGTGACTAGAAAACGGAAGTCAGCAGGAGTTGTGAACATTAAAATCACCAAGGAAAATTATCTCTCTGTTAGGAAAGTTGGACTGGAGAAAGTTCTGAAAGAGAGAAAGAGTCAAAGAGTTCCAAGTGATTAGCGAAGTTGGGAGAATAATAGAAGTAACAGATGAATTTGACAGAATGTGGTGGAGAGATTTTAAGCCAAAGGAGATCGAAAAGAGGAGATTTCAAATTACTAAGTCTCCAACAGAGAATCATTCAGTGAATAATTTGGACAAGTGAGATGGGCAGTGGTTGAATCAACTGATAATTAGGATTTGTCAAAAAGAGTACATGGGGTTTGGTAGACTGTAAGTGGAAATGGACATCATTCAGACTGGAACTGAGAACACATATATTTGTGAAATGAACAAGGAAGTGTTTGGGAGGTTTAGATCTATTTGCAGATAAGTTTGTTCTATTAGTGTGACATTTCATGATGTATTCAGTAGTAAGAAAAAGTGGGGAGCACATGCTAGTAATGGAATTTTTGGATATGATGTACACTCGACAAGAATGTACCCAGCTCTTGACATAACGTGGCCTTGACAATGGCCCCCGTGCACACACACTACCTGGCAGAGCAGAGGCAGCAAGATTATACACTACCCGATCAAGAAGCCTTCTAGAGAGTTACCAAGGTTCGGTCCGGCAGACTATTTAGAGGCCGGCCTGCAAACACCCTTTTAGAGCTGTACCATCGAAATTTAAGAAAGATCGAATCTCACCAGGATGTCCATCATAACCTAAAAAGACATCATTCATACTGCAAGAGTGAATACATTACTGCATGTATTTGCAGGAGCTTTGATCTGGAGACTAAACATGGGTTCCCCCACTTCAAGCCAATAAGCAAAGTGGTGGCATTTCACCAGTCGACAAGAGTCATCTATCACCTAGTACTGTCTGGTAACACATAGGGGCAGCATTCCTCTGTATGGTATGGGTGCTACACTTTGATCCCTGCTCACACTGGTTTGCACCTGGGTAGTTGTCTCTAGTATACTTAAGTGGCATATTTCAGTACTTGCACTTGGGGATTATACCCAGGGTTACTAACATGCCGACCATCGTGAAGGTGCAAGCAGAGGATTTGGCTGTCATGGACCAACTAAACTCTGCCGAAATTAGGTCCCATCAGTGTTTTAGACTCCAAAGCATTTAACTACTTACCATCTCATGTTGGGTTTTGGTTGCTTTTATCCTTGCCAAATCTATTTTTGAAGGTAATCAGGTGATATGCTTTATCGCCTTAATTATTTTCAAGTTAGTTAATGGACCCAATGCATTACATTTCAGGCATGTCAGCAAATAATAATAATTCATGATTCATAGCAAAAAAAAAAAAAAAAAAAAACTTTTATGAGTGGACTGTCAAAGTTTCTTTTCTGTGCATCCACCATGCTCATTCCTCCAACCAGTGCATGGCAACAAACATAATATAATATCCAGCAATTCAACTAATATACAGTATATGAATAGCCCGTGATGATATGTATGAAAAAATAAAATAATAATAATTATCAGATTACTATTGGTCCAATTTTAATGAAATCTGGGACAGCTTGACAAATCTTTTTAAAAGGGTAAAATATGAAATTTCATGAGAATCCATCCACTGGACTCAAATTATTACATGCAGATGAAAAATAAAATAAATAAATCAATAAAATAAAATAATTTTAAAAAAATAATAAAATAATAATAAATGCCAGATTTCTACTGGTCTGATTTTAATGAAATTTGGAATAGCTTGACAGATCCTTTTTTTAAAAGGTCCAAATATAAAATTTCATGTAACTCCATCCACTGGGAGTTGAGATGTTACACGCAGGAAGGACAGACACCGCAAAGACAATGGGTGCATTATGCATATATGCTTAAAAATGCTTATGTGACAAAGTGGCAGAATTACATGATTATCTATTATTTTTTGTATGTTTGAAAGAACTTGTGCAATCAAATAATGATTGCACAAGTTCTTTCAAAATAATGATCTCACCAAATAATGTATTAAGTTTTATTCATTTAAATGAGTGTGCAATAATAGAAAAAAATTGATTTGTTGCTTAACATTTAGACACCAATTCTTTAATTAGTATTAAGTGATTAGCTTTAGAGTTATATTAGTTCTATCCAAGCTTAGTTCTGAAGAGCATTTATACCAAATTCCAGGTTGAACACCAACTCATTAAAAACAAAATTAAGTGGAGTCAAAATGCTAATGAGAAGAAATTTCTGTTATGCAAAAGACAAAGACACTTTATGAAAAAAATTTTCATGTGGCAAAACTGAAGATTACATTTCAGACTTCATGGAGTTTTAGTGCAGTTTTTAGTAATTTATGAAATAACATATTTCTGCATGTATCATTTTTGAGATCAGTTATTCATATTAATTGCACATTAAAAACACACTGTGATAAACAGAATAAAAAAGTATTACATCATAAAAAAAATGACTACCTTATAAAATACAGTATATACAATATAAATTAATGCTTGTTAATCATGCAGAAAAAATTTAAGAGCATATCATTAATAAAGAATTTAAAAAAATGTTAATGACTTTTAAAAAATATTGTCTAAATGGTAAGCAAGGTTGCATACTGTGAGTGGTCATAGTTGAGAGGGATCGTGGAGTCATATCATATACTAAAATGACTCTTCAATTCCGGAGAAGATTAAGTCGATGATGTTCTACCTGAAGACCAATTCTGTAATGATCACACCTACTTTTGTAAAAGTCATTTTCATTTTTGCATGTTCAGAATAACCACTTATTATCAGTAATTGTTATCAGCTAAAGAGTAACTTCCATCGAAACTAAATGGAGTCAAGATTGTAAGTACAGGCATACCCCGCTTTAAGATGATCTGTTTTTATGACACTTTTTAATTGTACCCTATGCTCCATTCCTGACACACCTGATCTGAACTAATGCCATGATGCCAACAAGAAATCAACAGATGTGCACTCCAAACACAGAGTCTGCTACACGTTTCTGTGTTGATTACAAATCAAAGTACGTATTATAATACTGTACATTAATAATGGTGTACATTAGTAAAAGTGAAAATAAGAAGAGCCATCAGTCTCTCACATTAGATGTAAAGAGTAAAATTATTAAATTGAATGATGATAGTGTACCAAACAGTGAAATAGGTCGTAGGCTAAGCTTACCTCACACTACAGTTATTACTGTTCTTAAAACAAAGAGAAAATTCTAAGTGAAATGAGAAGTGCTACACCAGTCAGTACAACAATAATTTGTAAACGTGACAATATTATTGCCGATATGGAAAAACTTTTAATAGGGAGGATAGATAATCAAACTAGCCAAAGTGTTCCCTTAAGCCAAGCAAATAAGGCCCTAAGTCTCTTTGCAGACATGAAAGCCAGGAGAGGGGAAACAGCTAAGGATGCTGAATTTGCTGTCAGTAGAGGCTGATTTAATAGATTTAGGCATAGGAGCAACCTCCATAACATTAAAGTTCAAGGTGAAGCAGCCAGTGCAGATACAGAGCTGCAGCTAATTTTACTGAGCTAGCCAAGATCATTGATGAAGGAGATTATTCTGAAATGCAGATTTTTAATGTTAATGAAACTGGTCTCTACTGGAAAAAAATGCCTTCAAGAACATTTATAGCAAAGGAAGAGAAGTCCATGCCAGGATTTAAAGTAACTTTTTTTTTTTTTTTAAAGATAGGCTAACCTTTTATTATGTTCCAATGCTGCAGATGATTTTAAATTGTAGCCTTTGCTAATTTTTCATTCAGAAAACTCAAGAGCTTTAAAGAATTATGCAAAATCCAGTCTTCCTGTTCACTGGAAATCAAATTCAAAAGCATGGGTTACTGCATCACTTTTTGAAGAGTGGTTTTCAATTTACTTTGTGCCTGCAGTTAAGGAATACCGTAGAGAAAAGAAAATTCTCTTCAAAAATTTTACTTCTTTTGGATAATGCACCTAGCCACCTTAAATCATTAGATAACCTCAACCCAAATGTTTAAGTAATTTTCCTCACTGCAAATACTACTTTAATTTCAGGGAGGAAAATTACTTCGACCAATGGACCAAAGTTTTTTTGCTGCATTTAAATCATATTATCTAAGGAGAACATTTGCTAAGGCTGTAGGCGAAAATAGACAGTGAATCTTCTGAAAGTATGCCTAGAGCAAATGTAGTAAAAGAATTCTGAAAGGCTTCACGATCTTGGATGGCACTAAGACTATTAGGGATGCATGGGATGAAGTGAAATAGTCAATGCTTACAGGCATTTGGAAGAAGTTATGTCCCCAGTTTACTACTGATGATTTTGAAGGATTTGAAAATTATGTTTGAAAAAAAGAGGCTACTACAAATATTGTAGATATGGCAAGGCAGTTAAAGCTAGAAGTGGAGCCTGAAGATCTTCTAGAACTTGAAGAGCTTAGGAGGAATGAAAAGGATTCTGGTCTCTACTGGAAAGTACATCCTCAGGATGTACTTTTCAGTACATCCTGAGGATGTACTGAAACCCATTCCTAAAGAAATAACTTGCAAGAAACTTTCAAAAGCATTCAGGCTTTTAGAAGGAGCTATGTCCATTTTTGAAAAGGCAGACCCAATTTTGAAAGAAGTTCCAAAGTAAATGCTGGTATTTTAGGTCAATATGCCTGTTATAGAGAAATCTACAGAGAAAAGAAAAGAAGGACCATTCATTGGATTCATAAAAGACCAGCATCTCAAATCTTCAATCAGTCTTCGACATTAACTGAAAGTCCTTCTCGAGCATCAACTAGGCCTACAAAAAGTCCATCCAAATCACCTGCAAAGAAGCGTTTAGTCATAGATGAAGAAGATCCAGATGACGTAGAATCTGTGACACCCCCCTAGATTTGCTTCCAATAAATTTATACTGTACACCCAAGTATGGTGTACAAATAAAATGAATGTATTCAGGTCATGGAGAAGCAGGTTTTTATTATTTTTTTGTCAAAGTAAGGTTTTAAAATGATCACTCCTCTCTAATCATATCTGCATCCTCCTACTTTTTAAATTTTCCTATCTTTTACTCTTACTAATTATTTTAGCCCCTTTAATGCTGTTTACGTTTTATGTAAATGCAGAATGGAGGGACTTTCTTCAACAATTTTGAAAGTTGTTGCATTAATATTTAATTGCAATGTTAATGGTAAGTGGTATGCTTAATTTTGTGCAACTTTTGGGCATCATGCATCTGTGAATGAAAAAAAGTAGTGTTCCGCTTGACAACAAAGGCCTGGAACCTAACCTGTTGTAATTGCGGGGTATGCCTGTAGCTACCATTTCATGATAAACAGTTATCCTTTCATCACGTAAAAAAGTTTCTCAGTTATAGAGAGAATTCCAATATTGGGGAAAAAAAAAAAAGTTTCATTTTTTAAAGTACAGGTTGTTACAATTAAAGCATACACTTTCAAGGTATGTAGACAGAACTAATAATTAGATGGAACTGAACAGAACTGTACTAAACTAGCAGTAACTGAAAAGCATTTAGCATGTGACAGAGACAATTACGGTTGGGCAGGCATAGTAGACTAGAAAAGTGCAGATGAATATGAGAGCCAATCAATTTGGCACTTAGCTGCTTAAAAGTTGTGTTGCTGGTAGATTTTTTTTTTTTTTTTTTTTTGTCAGAACAGAATAGCAATTCATGGATGCAATTGCCCGAAAGGGATAAGAAAGGGGGAGGGGGCCTCTTTTGCCATATGGTATGTGTGTTCATGTATGTAGCCCATGGTAGGACAACTACCAGTTATGGTGGATATTCAGTTATTCAAAAGAGAAATGTTGCTATGACTATGGATGCAGAAGGGCATCATTCTTTCATTGCAGATGCTAGAACAATTTGTAACAAATCAATACTCTGTAGTCAGAAATCCACAAAAATTGACCAAGTTTGTTCTTACATTACTTATCTGGTTTTGATAAGACTGGCACTGGATGAATCTGTAGTTAGAAAAGACTTGTACAGGCTGTTTAACCCTTTCAATATGTATGTACATGGGTCTAGGTTTTGAAGGTTACTTCAAACAATTAATGTATTAATTCTCTTAAAAAAATTTTCTCTCTGATTTGTGTTTTCAACTAACTATACGCACACAAGGTATAATAGACAAAAGCCTGAAAATCGTTTGAAAATCAGAGAAGACTGTAGCTATTGATCCCAGTGGCCTTCAATTCTCTTTCACAAACCCAAAATTCTTCAATTTTTTGCTTAAAAAAAAGCCAAAAGTGAAGAATTTCTGTTTTATCAAATTCAGATACTGAATTTGATAAAACCAAATCAAATAATAATACCTATATAGATGTACATGATATTCCTGCATCAAATGTAACAACAAACAAGTGTTATTTATAAATATTTTTATGAATTTTTCTTTAATTCTGGTGTGATTTTTGACAATTACTTTAGTTTGGCAATACAGTTGAAATAAGAACAATTAATACTGGGAGGCATTCGTGTAAAAAGCTTTCATTTTTACAAAATTTCAAATTTCCATGAAAACACACTCTAGAGAGCAACAATATTATTGAAAATTCACTTCAGGGGATCCATCCACATGACACTCAACTACTCTCTGCTGAAAGGGTTAATATAGTGCAATACAAAGTTTAATCCTTTTGCAAGTGAGTTTCTGGATATTGTGTAGATACTACAGACAAGTTTTTCCCATGGAATTTGAAATATTTGTAAAAAAACTAAATATGCACATAAGTGCATTTAAATATTAATTTGTTCTATTTTTATTCGAGAGTCCAATATCAAAGGGAGATATTATCAAAATTGAAAATAACATTTGAAATCAAGGTCCACTACCCCCCTCTTCGAAAGGACTTTCTCTTCCCCCTCCCCAATTGTTCATTGTCTTCAAACTCTATGCTACTTCTCTTTCCTTTTTGATGAAGCAATATCCTCTATACCTATTTATGTATCATTTGATTCTTGATTCAATTTTAGCATGTACATGCTAAAACCTGAAAATGCACACACAATAGACAGCAATAGCATATACTTGAGTTTCATGACAATTCAAACACAAAATACTCCTTTGAAACAAACTGAAAATGTATATTTGGACACCATAGAGTATCTACCCATGGAAAACATACATATATACACACAGACTTACCAGTGAGAGGGTTAACATCAAATTTGTGCAAATTCATCTACACATATTGTCGACAAAGTGCCAACTTCAATCTTTGTTTATTGTGGTATGCCATACGTTCATAGCTGATTTTATCTCTGAACTGTTTGTTCTTTTTTAGGAATTTCAACATCATAGTCCCATGACATTGTAATTAGGAATCACAATGTCATGGGACAAGCGCATGCTATTGTCAGTACTCACTAACCATGTTATTTCTGCCCTTCAAGAATAAGGCTACGACTTCTGCAACTGTCTATGCAAGATGGAACACTATCCCATATTGTTCATGATACATTCATCCCTCCATAACTGCAAAACATTTTGCAAATACTTAGCCATTTTTTTCATCTGACCGGAATTCAGTGGACTATCAGTAGCCCATGATTTCCATCCAGGTGGTCTGTGGAAAGTTGTAAAAAATCATTATTAGTACTTGCCTGACACCATAGGCACCATCACTAAAAGTAAATTTTTATTTGCATTTAATCTAGATTTAATCATTTAATCTTCGTCTTTCAGAATCAGGGGTTCCCCCTGATCCTGATATGGCTTGAGAGGCAGTGTTATAAGAGATGCACTTCTTCATGTCCAGCATAACACTGGTATTAATGGTCATCACACTGAGCTAATAATGTAGGATACATGTACTGGGTCCGGATAACAGGTGAATACCTTACCACAGCTTGTATTACCATGATATAAAAAGGATCACTGATGACAGAAACATAAATGCTTCACATTATTAGAAGACATAAGATAAAATTTGGAAGCCTTTATTCCTGTTATGCAATAGTTAATTTTCAACCTTTTCTTATATCGTTCAGTTGAGTAAAAGTATTAAAAACTAAGTATTATTTGTTATTACTATTTTGGTAATAAATGGATGTTTGCAATACTGTCAGTTTTTTATATAGCCTGATGATTCAGAGAATTAAAAAAAAAAAAAAAAAAAAGGAGAAAAAAAAAAAGGAAGATATGCATAATTAGAAAAGAGATCCTATGAATGGTTTCCATTTCAATAAAGCATATTATGACCAGTCAAGATATTAAAAAAAAAAAAAATAATAATAATAAATAACCAATGTTTCACCAGTGCAGTTTTGGAGAAATGTGTCTAGGGAATTAACTCAGACTTTGTAGGGAAAATACTTTTGAAAGTTATAAGAATATGATTTTGAATAAGTAAAACTAATGTATGATTTCCAACTCTTAAATTACTTCTCTTGATAAGAAAGGGAAATTTCAATCATATCTTAGAATGACAGCATTCTGTTTAATTCAGGGGAATTAACTATATATAAGAATATGATGCTTACTACATGATACACATTTTTAAATATGCTGCAGGTAGTGACGAAAAACACAATTAAGCTTCACAATGCTTCAAGAATAGGTATGTATTTTAAAAAAATATATATTTTTCCATTTGCAAACTAATTATTACAGTCATTACTAAACTAATTGTTACAATTATTACTGAATCCTTCCTCAAGAGTTTATCTTATTGTGGGAGAAAGAATACCCAGATATAGACTAAAATGAGCTATAATACAAAGAAAAGGTGGAATTTATTTTTTTTTATAACTCCATTAAATCCAATAATACTCCATTAAAGTATATCCTTAGGGTCAAGAGTCCGAGTGTCCTCAATCGAGTGAATTTTTCACCTTAAGTAGTCTGGCAGTCAGGATTTTAAATATCCAGGTTAATTCCAGATTTAATCTGGAATTTATTTATTTTCCAAAAAAATTCTCATATTACTTTTAATGTTTTTTTTTTATTTTTTATTTTCTTGAAGTGGGGGGTTTTTGGCAATACTAGATTCATTCTTTGGAATTTATTCTAGGGTAAGGTGCATAAAAACTTTCAGGAAGAAGTCACTTTGCACCGATTTTTGGGGTTTTGATCTAATTTTACTATTACCCCCCCCCTCCAGGATATAATTTATTTTAGTTTGTTTCTGGGTATTCTCTAGGAGCCACCATGGACTGAATAATAACTGCAATAATTATAATAATCAGTTTTGCATGTATAAGTGCATATCCGTATATATATTTTTTTTCTTTAAAGTTTAATATCTGTGTTTCATTATTATATTTGAAAATATTGCATGAAATTAGAAATTACCCTAGGAACTTGCTAAACTCTCATCAAATATTTCTAGCTGTTATATCTACGAAGTAATAACAGCTAGAAATATTTGTAAAAATGACAAACATGAAAATATAATTTTTTTTGTCCCTTCTGAATAATTACCTGGTGGCTGTTCTGGTGTTTTTTTTAATAATTCAATGTCGGAAGTTGGTGGTGTGGATGCCATTCCGCGAATACGGCGGCTAAATCTTGTTGGATATGACTGCGATAAAGTAGAATTATCATTTTTGTTACTTGCTGATGGGACATTTTCAGCTGATAGGGATAAATTTCTTTCGATGCTAATAAGAGATTCCCTCTTTGGCAAAACATGGTATGGTTTCGGAGCATATTCTGCAAGAGTTTCCCCTAAAAATGACAAATATAAAAAAACTTCTTCAATACTTCATTAAAAATAGAACTTTCTGGCTTATAAGAGAAGTAACTATGATCAAAAGTTGAGCTACCAAACTGACAGTATTTGGAAACTAGTCATGCTGAGATTTACTAACAATTGCAACTCAATTTTATTATGGTTAAATTTCCTCTATCTTTCACTTGGTCATCATGAATTCTTGACTCATATCATGATTATATCAATGATCATTATATCATGATTCTTGACTTTTATATACTGGCAGCTTCTCACCATTGTGGCAGGAAAGAGCATTCACTAACAATTTAAATGAGCAATATGAACTAAAATATAACCAGTGGATTGACACTAACAGAATCCATATATTTGTGAGCATTAATTAGCTGAAAGAAAGATAGTGTAGGAGTTTGTGGTAATGGATTTCCACATAACTTTAGGAAGGTTGCAAAGCACAGTAGGATGCTGATTGGAAAGAATAGAATTGGCAATAGGATGGTAATTGGAAGGTATGGATTCATACCCAACCAATTTCTAAAAGGAAATTGGTTGGGTTCGAGCATATTTCTATGCAGAAGGAAAAACACTAATGAAGTAAGATTTTAAAAAGGTGACACAAGATAGGGGCTAACCCTCTGCTAGAACTGGGATAATAAACAATTGTGTGTTTATTCCAGTTACATTTTTGAAATAAATTCATTTATGTGGGTGGTTCAGAAACCTACCAGAGTGGCATCACATCACTCAATAAATTCAAAGTAAACTTATCTTCAATCACAAACAAATTCTCTTAAAAAACAAACAGTAACACACTTAAACTGGTCTAATCTTGTTTTTTTTTTTTTTTTTTTTTTTTATGTGTAAACACCTTTTACGGCACCTACTAAATTTCGGACGGTAGTAAAATCTGTCATGATTTTGCGAAGTGTAAATGATGTTATTTCTGTTTCATAACGAAAATGGAGTTGGGCAGGAGATTGCACAAACGTTCATGGGATGTGATTTTGGATGTACTCAGAGCTGGCATAAACCAGCTGGTTGTGGAAAAACGTTTATGATTTGGGGCATACCACTTAGGTGGCTTTGGGTTAACCATTGCCACCCATGGCAGAGACCTTCTGGTAACCAGCAAAATGGATATCTTGCAAAACTTAAAGTAAAGTAAAGCATTTAAAGCAAAGGATCATGGGAGGTGGATCTTGGATGTGCTCAGCGATTGTATATTTCCATCAAGGCGAATTGTATATTTCCATCAAGGCGAATAATAAACGTTTTTCAGCAACCAGCTGGGCTGGTCAAGAATATTTGAATCGGTTTGCGAATGGGAGATAACAGACTCCAAATTACACATATAAGTAGAATCTTTTGCTTGTCATTGGCCATTATCATTAAGTTGCAGAAGTCCTATGTATAAATATAGTGCAAATGCATCAGGAATACATAGCTATATCTGAATAAATCAGATTATTAATAAAACGGCATCGTTTTAAGTTATATCTCATATTGTGAATATGAATATTGAGTTGCAGAAGTCCTCATTGATCAAGTTTTTGTGTTTCTTTGCAATTGCGCTGAGCCAGTTGAGTATGGCGGGCTTTAGATCCTCATTCATCTTGCTGTTTGGATGATTGTAAAAGTTTTGTTGTTGTTGTTGTTTTGGGTTTTTTGGCACAAGGGCCTCCTGGGCCATATTGTGCCTTTTCATTATTAACTTATGACTGAGTTATTAATATAACTGTTGTCAGAGGTCATTATATACATTTATGCTCTTCAAGTATCTAAACAGTGCTTCAAAATTAGCATTATTTCCAAGTATGTGTAGTAAATTTAAAGGTTCCAGCAGATTGGATGCAGAATAAAAACTAGATTTCCTGTTACTTGAATAATTAGGGCATTCTATTAGAATATGTTTGATTGTTAGCTGAATCTGACAGAATGGACATTGAGGTGGGTTTTCTCCCATAAGCAAGAACAAATGAGTTGTATATGAGTGTCCAATATGGAGTCTTGACAAAATCACTTCTTCATGTCTGCTTTTCCTGAAACTGGAAGTCCACAACTGAGGTTCTTTTTTAATCTGAAACAGTTTATTATTCACTTGTGTTTGCCACAGATTAGTCCATTGAAGCCTACATGCTGTTTTAACAGTGGATTTATAATCAATGTGTGGGACTTTCAGATGATAGAATGATCCACTGGTAGGATATTTAGCAGCACAATCTGCACTTTCATTACCTGGGATGCCGACATGCCCAGGGATCCAGCAGAAGGTAACCAACTGTTTGGATGTTTGATATTGGTATAATTGAGACCGTATCTGTTTCAGAATGGGATGTTGGGAAAAAGTAGTAGATTGAATGGCAGTGACGGCAATTAAGGAGTCGGTGTATATAAGAGCTTTTTTGATTTGCTGTTTGGTTATATTATCTAGAGCTAGTTTTATTGCATACAGTTCTGCGGTATAGATACTGCATTCTGTAGGAAGAGACACAGCTATTGAAAAAAGCAGAAGAAATTGCTGCAGCAATTTCTTCTGCAGCTTCATCTGTTTTGGAGCCATCTGTATATAAATGAAATTTCTCTGCGTTTTCTAAGGCGTGGGCTTTATGCAGCTGCTGGAAGTTGTTGTTTGGCAGGGAGCCTTTTCTCCATCTCAGAAAGAAATTATCACAGAGATGTGAGTAATGAGACCAGGGATGTTCAGGAGGAGCTACGTCTTCAAGGATATGCTGGAAGTTAATATTCCAACTGAGCATCAGTTCTTGCAATCTAATATCCGCAGGGTGGTTTTCATTAGGTTTATTACGATATAGCATTTCATACTGAGGGTCAAACAGGTATTCCCAGCAAGGATGAGATGGAATACTTTTTATTTTTGCAGCATAGCTACATAGTAAGGATTTTCGTCTAAGGTGTAATGGCGGTTCATTTGCGTCAATATACAGGCTGTGGACTGGAGACGTTCTGAAGGCTCCTGTGGCTATCCTTAGGGCACTATGTTGAACAGTCTTCAGACGTAACAAGGAATTGTTTCTTGCAGAATCATAGACAGGTGACCCGTAATCTAAGCGGAACCGGATAAAACTTTTATAAAGATGTGTGAGGGAGTGTCTATCAGCACCCCAGGAGTTAGATGACACAGCTCTTAAGATGTTTAATTTCTTCTGACAGGCCGTTCTAAGGTAGGCTATGTGATTGGAAAAATTAAGTTTACTGTCTAGATATAAACCCAATAAACGAAAATTGTTGGTAAGAGGAATCCGATTGTTCTTTAAATATATTTCAGGATCTGGATGTAATTTTCGTATTTTACAGAAATGAATTGCAGTCGATTTATTTTCTACTAATGAATAGCCATTCCGTTGAGTCCACAATTCTATTCTGGCTATGGACAGTTGAAGCTGCCTTTCAATGGAAATCATGGTTTGTGACTGACAAGAGATAATCAGGTCATCGGCAAACATGTATGATTCAACTGTTTTTGGTATGTCTTGTGTTATATTTGTAATTCTTATTGTGAATAGTGTTGCACTCAGGATGGAACCCTGCGGTACACCCTCCTCATGTTCAAATGATTTGGATATAGCGTTCCTATATCTGACCTGAAACGTTCTGTAGTGTAGGAAGTTTTGTATAAATTGGGGTAACTGCCCCCTCAGACTGAAGATCCTGAAGGACACCATATCGCCAAGTGGTATCAAACGCTTTCTCAATATCGAGATTGACCATAACCAGATGTTGTCTCCTGATGAAAGCATTGTGGATATTTGCTTCTGCTTTAATCATCACATCTAAGGTTGAGTGGTTTTTCCGAAAACCATACTGATTTCAGTTTAGCAGATTGTTTGTTTCCAGAAGCCACGTTAACCGCCTGTGCACCATTTTTTCTAAGACTTTGCCTAAACAGCTAGTCAGCGATATTGACCTGTAATTATTCGGTATGGTATGATCCTTACCTGGCTTCGGAAAGGCCAGTACAATTGAGTGACGCCATGAGTGCGGATAAGTATTTTCTAAATATATTTGATTGTAGAATCTCAATAGGGAACTTACTGCTTTATTATTTAACTTTTTTAACATTATGTAGCATACTCCATCCGGGCCGGCAGCAGTACTTGATGTTTTGTTTAGAGACTCAAAAAGTTCCTTTAACGTGAATGGCTGATTGTATGGTTGAGATTTTTTTTTTTTTGGTAGTTGTTGGCACATAGGCTTCTGTGGCCATAATGCACCTCCCAAGGTTTTTTGCAGTATTTTGACCCAAGCCCGAGGCGGGAATCGAACCCGCGACCTTTGGGTTGCCAGGCAGGCACTTTACCCACCCTGCTAGCCCGGTCGGCTATGGTTGAGATGCCTTAGTATAAAAATTAATTTTTTGTTCTGCAGATGCCTTAATTTTTTGGAAGGTTTCACTGTATGTGGACACTGCTGATATACTGGCGAAAGACTCAGCTATGCATTTGCTATTTCTTTTGGATCAGACAATTCTTTGCCCTTTCCAGTTCAGGATTGAGGCTGGGGACTGCACAAATTTACTGTTAATGCTTGAATTTTCTTCCAGATGAGTTTGCAGTCCGTGTCCTTGTTTATGGTGGAAGTAAAACTTATCCAGGCATCTTTCTTTGCTTTTCTTCTTATTTGGCGGAATTTGGCCTCGAGTCTTTTAAAGTTAATAAAATTAGCAGTTGTAGGAAATTTTCTAAACAGATTCCAAGCTCGATTTTTTGTCTGTTTAGCATGTGTGCATTCCTGATTCCACCAGTAACGACTCTGTCTGCGTTTCCCAGGTAAAGATTTTGGTATTGCAGAATTTGCAGCCTGTAATATTTGATTCGTTATATGATCGTTGACACTATCTATGGGCTGAGACTGGACTATCACATCATCAAACTGGATTAGGGAGGAAAATTTATGCCAGTTTGCCCTATAGAATTTCCACGTGGATTGCTGCAATGGAGACAAGTTTACTTGTGTTTGAATATTGCAAAGAATCGGTAAGTGATCACTGTTTAGCGGGTTATCGAGAACTGACCACCCCATATTGGCATAAATGGAGGGAGAGCAGATTGAAAGGTCTATTGCAGTCATGGATCCTGTAGTAAAATGGACATAGGTGGGTTCACCAGTGTTTAACAGAGTAAGGTTATGAGCATCAAGCAGCAATTCTATTATTTTACCCCTTTTGTCAATTTTTGGCGATCTCCATAGAGGATGATGAGCATTCAAGTCACCCAGTAAGCAGAAAGGAGATGTCAGCTGATCTACTAGCTTTTCTAAATCATCTGAGGAGAAAGCAAAATTAGGAGGGAGATATATATAGAGGCTATTGTAATGGTGATACCAATTTCAATGCGCACTGCCACTACTTCAAAAGGAGTCTGAAGGGAAACATACTTGGATGGAATGTTATTTCTGACAATGACAGCCACCGCTCCATGAGCTGGCGTGTCAATCCTCCTATCTCGTCTAAAGATGGTATAATTTTTGATGGAAGGACACACTCGTGAATTTAGAAGAACTTCCTGTAAGGCTATGCCAACTGGATCATACCGACCGATTAGATCTTGCAAATCATCTTTTGCATTCCGAAATCCTCCGCAATTCCACTGAAGGATTTTTTCCATTATGTGGTTTTTTGTGTTGTTTTCGACTCTGATTGTTTTTTAGTTGCAGCTTGCTTGTATCGATCAATTTTTGCTTTGTCTTTCCTAGGAAAGACGGGTCGGGTCACATCCATCTCATCACTTGCATGTAATTCTAAAAACGTATCTTCTGAATCGTGATGTTCGTCAATGTCCATTCCGGTGGTGGATGTTTGCAGTTTCTTGGTTTCTATTACTTTTGGTTTTATTGTTGAGGCGGCCTCCGTTGGTATGGTAATTGGGGTATTATTGGACCTTGTGTAGGACACTGTTTTGAAACAGAAAGCAACGAACGTGCCCAGTTCGCAATTGATATATTTGGATGAATCGATACTTCAGTTTGGATCCCTACAGACTGTGAAGATTGAGCTGCTGTGGCGTATGTTTGCTTTGTCTCTGTTTTGATTATCTGTCTCCTTGCCTCTGAGTATGTCACTTTGTTCTCTACTTTATATTTTTGAATTTTTTTTCCTTGCTTCCATAATTCACATGTTTTTGAGAAAGCTGTGTGGTTACCCTTACAATTTGGGCAATGCTGAGTGGTAGTGGCACAATCAGATGGATTGGTTATGGTCTTTTGACCCGCAGTTGGGACATACTGCCTCACCTCGACATGCAGTCTGGGAGTGTCCATATTTTTGGCATTTGTAGCACCTGATGGGATTCGGAATGTATAGTCGGACACGGCAATGCAGGTAGCCTGCTTTCACAGATGTTGGTAAGTTAGTGCTAAAGGTAAGAATTATGCTTCTTGTTGGAACGAGTGTACCGTCTTTTTGGGTCATGATTCTCCTTGCTTGGATGACTTTTTGATCGTGTAATTCTTGGACAATTTCCTCCTCTGGTACAAGTAATAAGTCCCATTCTGTTATTACTCCCTTTGAGGAGTTTAAGGTAGCGTGGGGAGTAAGTTTTATTTGGTGTCCTCCAAAAGTTGTGAGCTTTAATAGCTTTACAGAATGTTGAGGTTGAGTTGTTTCTATTAGAAGATCACCTGATTGAAGTCGCCTTACTGATTTGAACCAGCAGCAGACTCAATGCATTTCTGCACTAGAAAGGTGATAAAGGTGGATTTCCTTTCTTAAAACTTGCTTACAATTTGTAAGACTAAGTTATTAATTAAAGAGAATGTAAAAAAACTTTTTAAACTAAATAAGAACTTTGGCTCTGAGTAAACGCTCTATGAATCACTCTGAAATTCGCTTGATCACTATAACGCTTGGCACCCGGGGCTGTAAAAGTTTTGAAAGGGGGTCTTCTTCTAGTAGTTTCTTTACAAGGCTATGCAGGTCATTACCACGTGCTTTGTCAGAGTCACTGCCGTCCTCTTGACACATCATCTTACATATTTCCATCGTTTTGCGAATGTCCAAGTCCAATTCATACAATTTTTGATCTAGTATGAGCTCTTCGTTGTCGTCGTAGACCTTGACATATTTCATTTTTGACAGTATCTGTTTCCTCATTGCAAAATGGAATGTGCAGCATTATCATTTTGTGCTTGTACTCGTTGAGTTCCTGAGCCAAGTCATAGTTTCAATAGCGTATTATGCATGGATGCTGTCATTTCTTTCAGTTCTCATTAGCGATGCATGTGTCACTGGTGACAAAGCTTGACAGAGTAACATGATAGTATGATTGTAACAATACAAATACTTGTATTGTTGCAATCATACTATTCAACAAATGGCTACAATCAAATGGATAATTAGGCTATTGGCCTAACCTCTCCCAAACATTGATTCGGCTGAGTAAGCAGCAGGCGTGTGTATCTTATTTATCACTACCACTGATTCAGTAGAGTAAGTAGGGGGCATGAGCATAAATTACACCGTTCATGATTTCGGTTCTAGCTGTTCGAAATTCAGTAGGTGTCATCAAAGATATTTACACAAAAAACATCTTTTGTGTGTACAGGGTACAAAAGTGATTTTTTATTTTTTTAATGACAAACAGAAATACAATACATTATACGGAACAAACTATCCAATAACAAGTAACAATGATTGTAATCTAAACTCAATCCTCAGTTACATAAGTGCAACCTTGGTTACATGTGCTGGAGTGATTCTGTTACTATAGCACGAGAAACCAAGCACATGTAACCAATAATATGTTGTGGTGCATCCCAATAATATGCAAACAATAATAAACATGTAACCAATAATATGTGCTCCAGCATCATGGCTGCTAAGATGTAGTAACAAAAGAACTGGATGCAAAAAATAATTTTGATATCATATACTTAGATTTCAGAAAAGTTTTTGATACTGTTCCATATGAAAGACTAATGTATACAAATTGGAGCAGTGTGGCATTAGGGGCAAGTTACAGCTATGGATAAAAGGATGGTTGAGTGGATAAGACAGAGGATGATTATAAATGGGCATGGGTCTTCTTGGTCTAATGATATTAGTAGAGATCTTCAGGGTTCAGTGTGCTGAGCCCTTTACCATTTAATATATTTATTATGATAATGATGAAGGTATACCATGCTCAATAAGTTTGTAAAAGATACAAAGGCTGGGAGGGTTGGTTAATGACATCAGGTATACCACTCCAACAATACCCAGAAAAACTAAGCACGTGAGGTAAGTGAGGATTAGCATTGATAAACTAGATAGCATATGGAAAGCAGTAATCCAATGAATAACATAGCAACTGGGAGATGCTACACGGTAGTAAAAGGTAGTATAGAAAGATAAAGACAAGATTGGTAAATGTACAGCCTGACAAGACGTTTTCATCTCAGTCTGTTCATATTACAATGTCAAGCCTGAGATTAAACTGTAGATATATTCTAGGGAGCTAGGAAGAAATCTGCAAACCACCTATGCACTTAACTTTCCAATCAGTTGCAATTCCAGAACCAAATAAATCTTGTATGGAAAGTGCCAAAGGTTTTTTTGTCAGGATTTATAGCAGTGAGCTGTATGGAATTCCTACCCACCCCTGTGAGAGGCACTTCGTGTTGTTATTATTTATGTAGCATATTAGTATTTAAGGCCATATTGCATTTTGTATATTATGTCTATAGAAGTGCGTGTTTGAGAGCTGGTTTCCACACTGTGCATGCTGAAAACTCTGAATAACTTGGATGGCAAAATTCTATTCACTCTACCAATGTCAGCTAATTACCTGATCAAAGAAACTTTTAAAAATTGGTCCAGCCTCTGAGAGGATTCAAACCCAGACTTCTCCAAATGAATGACAAGTAGTGAAACTGCTATACCATTAAGATTCAATGATTACGTGGATTGTGTGTGTAATAGATATTACACACACACACACACACACACACACTCTAGACTATGTGGAACACTCTCCACAAATTTCTTGTAAATTGTTCTGTGATATTTTCCACCATTTGTCCTTCAAACCAGCGGCCAGTTCTGTTTTTTGGGCGGTTTCTCCTCATTTGCACCTGATGATCCAATTCATTCCAGAGGTACTCCATAGGATTGAGGCCAATCCAATTTTTTCGAAGATCAAGTCCTTAAACCAGTCTGTCACAATGCAAGCAGTATGACTGAATGAAGTGTTATGCTGATACAGGTATGGGCCTTCCCCCGATGTGCTGCCACAATGTAGGTAATACATTATTGTCCAGGACATCTAGGCAGACCTCATGCTCCATTACGCTGCCCCACCAAACTTCACTGTCAGGATAATACAATCCAGCAAGTAGATTTCTTTCGGTATCTGTCACACCCAGGCACAACCATCAGACTGGATGATGTACCATGACTCGCTCATCACTCCAAAACACTGCTTTCTATTGGTCTATGGCCCAAGAATAGAAGGCCTTACACCAAGATAGCTGGTATCTGACATTATTCAGAGTGATAAATGGCATGTGGGCAGCTGTGTGGTAGTGGTAACCGATATAGTGCAGTGCCCTGCTCATTGTACTGGTGCTGGCATGTGTTGTTGTTGTTTATTTGGTTTTTAGGAGCATTAGCAACTAAGGCCATATTGCTCCGGGATATGTGGTGGTCATTCCCTGACCTTTCTGCATCCTCCGTATTTGGTGGTGACGGGCTCGAACCCCAGTCTAATCAAGAAGCGTGTGCTACGCACGGCTGCTCCTTCCCACCTGGCTACGGAGGCGCCCTGACATGTGTCCCAATTACCTCACTGAAGGCCCATGTGTGATGTGATATGTTGACTTGTATTTTGAGTGGACAATTCTTTGCAGGGTTTTCCTGCCATGTTCTGTCAGGTTTGGGTTTTAAGGGTTGTTTTGATGGTTTCAGCACAAGTCTGTTTCCATTTGTAGATCACATCATCACTTTTTGACCTAGGTATCTTCAGTGCCATTGAAATGTCATGTACAGACTGACTGCTTATGCGGCAACTTATTATCATTCCGTGTTTGAAGTCTGTTTTCATTGATGGAGGCATTTTCCATTCATTTTGGAAGATGCATCAGTTCAAAGGCATGTGAACATATTTATAATTGTGCCTGACACATTTCAATTGGGTAGAATGTGATCAACTATCAATGATATATCAAGATATTAATGGAAAGACAGTGTATATCTGTTAAACGTTATAATAAAATATCAAAAAAGTTTATAATATATGAGACAAAGTTCATATAGTTCCAGGCATTCTATACAATGCCTGGCACTTTGCTGGTAACACATACAGTTCACCACTTAGGGTGAAATTAGTAATTTAGCTATATGCTAAGGATAAGAATTAAATTAAATCCTCTACTGAGAAAGTTTCTCTTATAAAGAAATTTGGGGGGGGGGGAGAGAAACTGGGAACTGGTATTATTGGGCCCAGTTAATTTTCTCTAATTTACCTAACATAAATAATAATTTTTTGAATAAAGAATACTACTGTAAATATAAATTGTATATTTGTAAAGATTATTGTTAGTGGATCACTAAGCTTAAATGTTCCAAATTATGTAGTGATATTAAGATAGTGGAGAGTATTATAAGTTCTTGACAATAACAGAAGGTTATTTGGTTTTTAGGAGCATTAGCAACTAAGGCCATATTGCTCCGAGGATATGCGGTGGTGATTCCGTGACTTGACAATAACAAACAACCAATTTATTGTTAATAATAAATGGCATGCGTGTGTGTGGGGGGGGGGATGGCAACATTTAGCATTGATGGTATTCAGTTTTTCAGGTTCAAGAACAATTTATCAAAAATTTACGCTTGATTGATTAAAGTGCCTCTTACAAGTAACTTACAACTTTGGAAGAATTAAGTATGCACATGGAAAGGAAAGTAAATGTGAGCTTTGCTTTTAATGATTGCTCCAGACTGGGAAAAGGAAACAAACGGCAATCATTAAATAATATGAAAATTACCTCTTAAGTTCCGTGCTTCATGAATTTCTTCACAAATTTTTTCAAATGCTTCATCAAGATCACTAGCAACTATAGCATGGGCACTGTCTCTCAAGGCACAAGCACGATGGCGAATCATTTTATCTATTAAAAAAAAAAAAAAAAGAGACCAAAACTTTAACATACATAATAAATTTAACAGAGCATTTTATGTGAAAATACAGGTAGTTCAAGACTTTACGAATTAATTCCTTCCTAGTGTGTGCTCGTAAAGAGGGAATTTATTTCCCATAGGCATAATGTTAAAAATAGGGGTTACATTCTTAAACAATGAAATTAGTTAGCTAATTAGCTTATGATTAAACAATGATTGATTTATCCAAAGAAATGAAAACGTAGCCTGTAAAATCAAGCAAATTATAATAATAAAGAAATTATTTATGACTTACAAATGTTAAAGAATGTTTATTCATCATCATCACAGAGTAGTAAGATCTTACTACTCTGTGATCGTCATCATCGACTAAATGCACACTTGTTGATCACTCATTATTGGCTCAGCACTCAGTTTCTTGCACAAGGAGTCATCTTCTTCAGAAATGCTTCAAGAGGCGTTTGTTTCCAAGATAATCTTCTCTTTTTGTTATAAATTTCAATAGCATGCATAAGCATTTTTTAATGGGATGCAAAAATTGCAACTAACATGATTTGCGTGGAGTAACAAGTTTACGAGGCTTAAAAAAACAAAAGGAATGAAGAGAAGATTCTGAAAATTTATGTTTTTTATATGATTCAAGATTTCAGTAAAGGGTAAACACATTTCACCATAGTAACATAAAAAACCACACAATTCCAACTATCGGTATTTTTGCAAATGCAATAACATAGTTTACCACCTGTTTATAATTGATTGCACTAACAGAAAAGCCAAATAAACTGGAAAGTGCAAATTGTTTTTATTGTTTTATGGTAGTGACCTCCAGAAACGTGCGTTAGAAAAATATCACAAAGCCGTTCAAAATTGGTTCTTATAACAGAACATATGATAACAATGAAAGTGTAGTGCATTTTAATGATTTGAATTGGTAACTAATACAATTTACACTATAAAAAACAACCTTTTAGAGAGTTATATAGCGAAAATTTCAACTTCCGAGGTTGTGGAACGAATTACCAAAAAACAATGTGTTATCGGGTTCACATTATGATATTTTCACAATACGATGGTGGCTCTGGAATGGATTAATATCTTAAAGCGGGGTACACTGTATTGTATAGCTACGTGCGTGGTTTGAAATGTGGTATTTATGGATGTTTAACATTCATTTTTTGCAATTAATATTCATATTTTCGATTTTGTTGATACTTGAAAAAAAAAAAAAAAAACTCGTAAACCGGGGAACTTGTAAAGCGGGAACTACCTGTATTAATAAATCTAATTAAATCTTGTCATATCACCAACAGCTATAAAAAAACAGCAATGTTTCTTCAGTCCGTGTATGCAGGTAAACTTTGCCACTCATAACTATTCAGGATGCATGAAAAGCTGCAACTAAAAAACAACATCACTCCCCAACCCAATATTTAATACTGCACAATTACCACTTGCTCTTTCACATCCGCTCGATGATATTCATGCTTTGCACACAATGTTGTGTTAAAACCAATTTAACACAATTTCTTACATAGTTTATCTTACACATATAACCTTTATTGTATCCCAAAATATTACTCAATTCAATATAATATTGGTCTAAAACCAATTTTTAGGTTCTCATGGGAGACAAAACATCTCCTTGAAGTCAAGAGTATGTGCTGTTACTATTAATGAACTCAATTACTGTGACACTTTACGAATAAATCTAACCATGGTGATATGTTCCAAAATTAATTTTTCTTATGTGGTTAACAGAAATGGGTATGTATGAGCTATTTATGATGAATATTTGGAGTTTTCAGTGGCTGTTCCCACGAGATGTAATAATATGCATTCAAGGTTATCAAAATCTTCAGTGAATGATTTTATACTTCTTAAACACATAGTGGCATCTAAATTATTGTGACATCTTTTGATCACGTTTTGTCACATTTTTTATCACATCTTGCATGCAAACTGAAAACTATGCATGAATATGCACAAAATATTACCCACAAATCTATTGGAATACTGCTTTTAGTGAACACTTGCTTTTTCCTCATTTGTTACATGCATGAAATGTCTGAACATTAGATTTGGTTGTGAACTTGAAAAGTCAGCCATGGAAAAGTAAAATGCTTGTTACACTTTATAGAGTTGATAATATGATGAAAAACCAGTTTTAAAGTAGTCTCAAAGGTACCATGAGGAGAAAATTTTCACTTTAAGATGAAGAAAGAGAACAGAATCTATTACCTGCTGGCAAACCCAAAATGATCAAAACATCAGTAAAGGCTGCATTTTCATTCACATGGATTGATGAACCACTGTTTGAGAACCGCTAAAGAGACACCTCTGGCATTTGGTTTGGTTCACATCATTTTGCCTGAGAATATGGGCATGAGGCACATGAATGCCTTCATCAATATCATTAATATATACAGAAAACAACATTGAACCCTGGAGGACTCCACTAATAACATTAGTCCAGGAAGAGCAGTGTTTGTTGATTACCACTCTTTTTGTCTTTTCCCACTTAACCATCCCTTTATCCATAGTAGCAACTTGCCTTTAATACCACAAGGTTCTAATTTGTACAGAAGTCTTCCAAGTGCGACAGTATCAAATGTCTTCCTAAGATCCAAGTAGAGCAATACCTCGCTTAGAATGGCTTCAAACAGCACGGGTTTCACTATAACACAGTTTTCAATTAAGTTTAAGTTGAAAATTTACTGTACACATTAAAACTCATTCAATTGCCTTAGACACGTATATACATGCTGCGGTGCCAACTATATTGTCTCACATGTGCATATATGCCAACAGCTCCCATCAGGCAGTCAGCAGCAACATGCAACAGTGTTCGGTATTCTTAATTCCATTATGACGAGACAACGTGATAGCTTTTCAAACTTTTCATTTCACAATTTATTTTTTAACCCCTTTAAATACGATCGAAAATATATCAGCATCTTGGCTAGAAATCACTGTCAACAACATGACTTTCCTTTGGCAACATGTTTTGACCCATTTGGCAAATGGTCCCACTGGTTTTGAATTTCAAGTTCAAACAACTGCCAAAGAATTTTCTACAGAAGAATTGGAGAAAGTTTTTCGGGAGATTTACATGGCCTGCGAGGTGATTATGAATGGAGATCGTAACGTTGAACATGGCATCAAGATACGGCAAATTTTACAAGGCGGGATTCGATGCTACAAAGACTTGTATGCCGAGAAAAAGAAGAGACGACTTCATTATTGAAATACCTAAATAAACAATAAAGTTTTATTCTCATCTCTCATGCTGTTACCTTTTCATTAATTAAATTTTTGCAATATATATTTTTTTCAAATCCTTTTAATTGGCTATCAAGTGCAAATTGTTTATAGGTTTATTATAATTTGTTTATGGACTGTTTCTCTGGTATGCATTCAATTAAAACCCATTATAATTTTACCTCAATCACAGCACGGTTTCACATAACACAGAATAGTTTCGGTACCAATTATCAGTGCTATGCGGGGTATTGCTGTATACGATATCAAAATTATTCTCTGCATCCAGTTTCTTTGTGACCACATCATAGTATCCAATCCTTCCCTTTAACAAACCCATGCTGTTTCCAAACTATAACTGAAGCCTTACCTATATGATCCTGAAGTGCTTCTTTAATAGTCATACCAACTGATGAGTTACCGTCAACAAATTCTAAATGGGAAGCATTCAAAGAATTAATAATAGAAGCACTAGACTTTCATACCAACTAAGAAATAGCTAATACAGTCCATTCCGGTTATTTGGGACACATCGGGACTAGTGCATTTTGGCCCGATTAAGCGGCTGCCCCAATTATCCGCAGTTTCATGTAAATAGTTAAAAATACAATGTAACCCCCCCTTATAATTGATTCACTGTACAATCAAATCACATTACGATGAACTCACCATAGTAAAGTACCGTTCACTATACAATGTGTAGTAAGCGCCGGTCATTGTGATCACGTTTGTGAATTGAATTTAAATTCTATTAAATAGCGATTCTAATTAGCAAAAATAGGAGGAATATTATCCACAGGCTATAAAAACAAAGATATATTAAGCACAAATTTACCCTTTATTACCTTACCAATTAAAAAATTAAATGATACGTGAAAATCGGAAGAACATATGTGAAAATCGGAAGAACATATGTGATAATCGGAATAATTAATACGTACTGCAATATGTACCTACGAACTAGTTGACATTTCTGTTCACTGACATTTGTGGGCGGGGGTTAAAATTTAAAACAGTAAAAATATAAGCAATCAATAACAAAGAACAAGGCACACACAAATTGCAAGTAATGCGATATGCGCAAGTGAGAACGGAGTAAAGAGTTACGAAGCTTTAAAAATAGGAATGAACAGAAGATTATGAAAATTAATTTTTTTATATGATTGAAGATTTCATGGAAGTGTAAACACATTTCACCATAATAACCCACAGAATTCCAGCTGTCAGTGTTATCGCAAATTCAGTAAGATCGAGCTTACTGTCTGTTTATGATAGATTTCACTAACAGAAAAGCCCAATAAACAGGTGAATGATAATTGTTTTTATTGTTTTATGGTTGTGACCTCCAGAATTTCGACCGAACCACGTGGTAATAGACAATCGTAGGGTAATCTCCAGTGCTGCGGTCTCCTGCCCCAATTAAACGGCATGCTGTCCCAATTAAGCGAAGTAAACCCTGGCTATTTTCTCGATTGGTTTCTGTTTTTTAAGATTTGCCCCAAATAAACGGCTGCCCCAATTAACCGGTGGCCCAAATAACCGGAATCCACCGTATACCTAAATGGATGTCAGATGAATTCATGACAAAGAAGAAAAATTGCACAGGATGCATATAAATTATCAGTGACACAGAAGCCTATGGTAGATATTTTTTTTTTTTTTTTTGATTTGGTAGTTGTTGGCGCATCGGCTTCTGTGGCCATATTGCACCTCCCAAGGTTTTTGCAGTACTTTTATCCAAGCCCGAGGCGGGAATCGAATGGTAGTCACATTATGCTAAGAAAAACAGCAAAAACTTCTTTATTTATGTAACCACTAGAAAGAAGGAGATGAATCAAATTGGTCCACTTGATATCAAAGGTTTGACTGTTGATGATCCTGCTCAGGTTGCTGACAAACTGAATGAGCATTTGGCATCTACATTCACACATGAGGAATTCTTTACAGCAGGGGATTCCAGAAGTTTATCAAACTCTAACAGCAAACTAAATGACTAACTGAAATTAAAGCGGAAGAGAAATTGTTGAAGTTAAACGTAAGAAAGGCACCTGGGGTGGATAGGATCTATCCAGTTATATTAAGGGAGGCAGTGAAGGAAATAAGCAAACCCTTAGCTATAAATAATAAAACATCCTTGAATTCAGGGAAGGTCCCCGTGGACAGGAGTTGTGCAAATGTATCCCCAGTTCAAAAAGTTAGTTCAGAGGGTGACATGAGTCACCCTTTGAACAAGAGTTAAATTAACAGACCTGTTAGTTTAACTTCTGTTCCCTGGAAAATAATAGAGTCACTGGTTAAAGGAACTAATCCAGGATCATCTACACAAGACTCCTCTTATATTTCAGCCACAGCATCGGTTTTTTTTTAAGGGAAAATCTTGTTTTACCAATTTGACTGGATAATCACATCTACAATGTGGTTACAAAAGAACTGGATGCAAAAAAAAATTCTGATATTGTATACTTGAATTTCAGGAAAGCTTCTGATACTGTTACACATAAAAGATTTCTGTAAGAACTGAGGCAGTGTGGCATTAAGGGCAAGTTGCTGCAATAGATAAACTGATGGGTGAATGAGAGAACAACTAAGAAATATTGTTCAAGGTTTAGGCCTAAATGGTTGTCAGATGAACTAATGAGACATGTGGCAGAGAAGAAAAATGCATGGGATACATACAAATTAATGGGTGACATGGAAGCCTATGATAGATATAAGTTGGTCTGTAAACGAGTCACAAAGGAGATTAGGCAGGCAAAGGCAGACTACGAAAAATCCTTGGCAAAGGATGCAAAGAAAAACAGAAAAGAGTTCTTTACATATTTAAACTCAAGAAGGAAAGGGATGAATCAGATTGGTCCACTGGATATTGATGGTTCAACAGTTGAGGATCCTGCTCAGGTGGCTAACAATCTAAACGAGTATTTTGCATCTACATTCACGCATGAGGAGTTATTCAGGAAGGAGAATGATGTAGGTAAAGTAAACATTGGCAGTGAGCTGGATGATTTTGTAATAACTGAGAGGAAAGTGGAGGAGAGATTGTTGAGGATAAACATAAAAAAAGCACCTGGGGTGGATGGGATCTATCCAGTTATATTAAAGGAGGCAGCAAAGGAAGTAAGCAAACCCCTAGCCATAATTATGAGAGCTTCTTTGGACTCAGGGGAGGTACCCATAGACTGGAGATGTGCAAATGTAACCCCAATTCACAAAGGAGGATCAAAGGCTGACACAAGTAATTATAGACCTGTAAGTTTAACTTCTGTTCCAGGTAAATTAATGGAGGCACTGGTTAAAGAAGCACTGCAGGATCATCTAGACAAGAATTCAGTTATAGCTCAGACGCAGCATGGTTTTGTTAAGGGCAGGTCTTGCCTGACCAATTTAATTGGATACTATGATGTAGTCACAAAAGAACTGGATGCAGGGAATAATTTTGATATTATATATTTGGATCTTAGAAAGGCTTTTGATACTGTTGTACATGGAAGACTGCTGCACAAATTGGAGCAGTGTGGCATTGGAGGCAAATTGCTGCTATGGATAAGGGGATGGTTGAGTGGCAGAAGACAGAGAGTGGTAATCAATGGACACTGCTCAACGTGGATTAATGTTATTAGTGGAGTTCCTCAGGGTTCAGTGTTGGGTCCATTATTGTTTTCAGTGTTTATGAATGATATTGATGATGGGATATCAAGTTTAATGTCCAAGTTTGCAGATGATACAAAGGTTGGCAGGGTTGTTAAGGACACTACTGACGCTATGCTGATGCAACAGGATCTGGAAAGGTTGAACAGATGGGCTGAGAGGTGGCAAATGAAGCTTAACATTGACAAATGTAAAGTACTACATATGGAACACAGTAACCCCAGGGCAACGTATCAACTCTGCGGTACTACACTGACAGTGGTGGAGAATGAAAAGGACCTGGGGGTAATTGTGCAGGCAGATATGAAGTTCTCTGAGCAGTGCAGACGAGCTGCAAGAGTAGCTCATGGTGTCTTGTCAATGATATACAGGAATTTTTCTAGCAGGGATAAGGAGGTGATTATTCCCTTGTATAAGGCAATGGTTAGGCCACATCTTGAGTACTGTATACAGGTCTGGAGGCCTCATTTCAAGAAGGATGTAGAGCTGCTGGAACGGGTACAGAGAAGGGCAACAAGATTAGTGAATGGAACAAAGGGTTGCTCTTACGAAGAAAGGCTTAAGTTTTGCAAATTACAGAGTCCGGAGACTAGGCACCGGCGAGGTGATCTGATAGAGGTGTATAAGGCTTTGAATGGTTTGAGCATGCTCAATGCCAATGGGATTCTTCATCTTGCTCAGAATAATCACCTCAGAGGGCATAAATTCAAATTGAGGAAGGACGGATGTCGGATAGATGTGCGGAAATTTGCCTTTGGCCAGCGGGTGGTTGGTTGGTGGAACCGACTTCCATCACTTGTTGTTGAAGTTGATAGCCTAAACAAATTTAAAGCTCAACTGGACAGGTATTTCGAACGAACGGAGGGATGAAATGGGAGTGGTGTGTGTTTTTTTTTTTTTTTTTTGGCTGATGCTGAATAAGCTTGCTTTCTTGCATCATATGCCTCTACTAATGCTAATGCAATGCTAATGCTAACACAGAGAGTGGTAATCAATGGATACTGCTCTTTGTGGACTAATGTTATTAGTGGAGTCCCCCAGGTTCAGTGTTCGGCCTATTGTTGTTTTCTATATTTATAATTGATACAGATGAAGGCATATCAAGCTTAATGTCCAAGTTTGCAGATGATAAAAATGCTGCCAGGGCGGTTAATGACAGCAATGACAATATGACAAGGACTAGATACTGCACCAGGATCTAGAAAAGTTAGGCAGATAGGTTGAGAAATGGCAATTGAAGTTTAACATTGATAAATGCAAAGTACAGCATATGGATAGCTGTAACCCCAGAGCAATGTACCAAACGTGTGGTACCACTCTGAAGTAGTGGAAAGTGAAAATAAAACCTGTGGGTAACTATCAGATATGAAGTTCTCTGAGCAACGGAGACAGGCTGCCAGGATTGCTCATGGGATTTTGTCAATGATATACAGGAATTTTGCTAGCAAGGATAAGGAGGTGATTATCCCATTGTATAAAGCAATGGTCAGGCCACATCTTGAGTACTGCATACAGGTGTGGAGGCCTCATTTTAGGAAGGATGTGGAGCTGGTGGTAGGAGAACAGAGAAGGGCAACGAGCTTACCAAGACAGGCTTCAGTTCTGAAAATTGCAGCAGCTGGAGACTAGAAACCTGTGAGGTGATTTGACTGATGTGTTTAAGACTCTGAACGGATTGAGCAAGCTCAATGCTAATGGGATTCTTTCTCTTGGTTTGAACGCTCACACATGAGACTGCTCAAATTTAAATTGGGAAAGACAGTTGCAGAATAGATGTGCAGAAGTTTGCCTTTAGTCAGCAGGTGGTTGACTGCTGGTACGAACTTCTATCTGTTGTGGAAGTTGATAGCTTAAATAAAGTCAAGGAAGAACTAAACAAACTATTGGAGGGAATGAATAAGCGAAATGGGAGCTGCCTTTTTCGTTTTGGTTGAAGCTGTATGAGCTTGCTTTCTTGCATGATCTTCTAAAGCTAATGTTATTCACATCCAACTCATTAGCCATCATTCTCAGGATCAAATGATAATGATGATCTCTGTTAACAATTTCCAAAACTTTTGCAACTCTGTCCTCATCCTCATTTCAAGAGGTTGACAGACGCACATGCCATGGTTGATAGACGCACATGCCAAACGACCATCTTTGAAACATTTATATCCCTGGCTTGTAGCCATGAAGGGTGTTGTGTTCAGCAATGTGTGTTCTTCTATTTATACCATTCAAACACACTGGTAAGACTTAACATTTCATCATCATAAACAGTTTTTAACAATTCCTATGTTTCTGTTGCAGATTTTTCCATTTTAAAGTAAAATTTGGTATTCATTGCTCCACTGCAAACTCATGGCATGGAATATTAAAACTACTAATGAAACTGGTTGCTATTTACAACCTGTCAGCCCATTGGACAATTTCCCACTTCTGTATAAGCCAGAATATCACCAGTGGATCGACACTGACGGAATCCATACTGCTGATCGTTGATCAGACAGAAGGTTTCTAGGTAGTTTAAGAGTTGGCGGTTAATTGATTTCTCCATTATTTCAGAAAGAGTAGAAGTAATTGCAATGGGACGATAATTGGATGGGAGGGATTTGTCACCATTTTTAGGAACTGGCTGGATATGAGCAAATTTCCAAGATCGGCATTTAAGAAATTGGTAACAGATTTTCGAGAACTTGAAGCTGATTGAGCAGGAAAAGGTTTCTCAAAATGGAAAGTGGAATGCAGTGTGCTATCATCAGCAAAACTATGGATAGGATTTCCAGTCAATGGAAGAAGGTCATTAATATACAAGAGGAAAAGAGTGGGAGAAAGAACTGAACCTTGGGGGACACCGGCATTAGTGGAGAAGTTAGAAGACAGGGAGCCATCTACCATCACCCTCAGCGAGTGATCAGAGAGAAAACTGAATAACCAATTATAAAAAACAGTTGGCAAACCATAAGATGGAAGCTTGTTTAGAAGACCTTTGTGCCAAACACGATCGAAAGCCTTTGAGATGTCAAGAGCAACTGATTGTGTTTCACCAAACTTTTCCATTGAATTAGTCCATAAATGGGTAACATAAGCCAGAATATCACCAGTGGATCGATACTGACTGAATCCATACTGGCGATCATTGATCAGATGGAAGGTTTCTTGGCGGTTAATTGATTTCTCCATTACTTTAGAAAGAGTAGAAGTAATTGCAATAGGACGATAATTGGACGGGAGGGACTTCTCACTCTTTTTAGAAACTGGCTGGATATGAGCAAATTTCCAAACAGAAGAAAAAACACCTTTGGAATAAGAAAGTGAAAAAAGCGGCAAAGAATAGGAGTAAGTTCAGGAGCACAGGTTTTGAGAACAAGTGGAGAAATACCATCAGGACCTGGAGCTTTCTTAGCATTGAGATTCATCAAAATCCTCCTGATATCCTTTTGACGGAAGACCACAGGAGGCATTGAATGGAGCATATTGGGAATGGTGGGAGGGGTTTTACCAAGATCATTAATACATGAGCTGGAAGAAAAATGGGATGCTAGCAGGTCAGCTTTATCCTTGGCTGAAGTGACAACTAACCATCTGGTTTTGACAGAGGTGGGAGCACAGACGGGCAAAAGTTGTGGCCAATAGCTTTGGCAAGAGACCAGAATGCTCGGCTATCATTAGGGCAAGAAGCAAGTTTTCTACTCTTAGCCTGTTCAAACTCTAGTTTGGACTGATTAATAACTGCTTTACAATTGTTGCGAGCTTTGGTGTAGGCAGAAAGAAAATGAAACTGAAGAATTAGAAACAATCCAATTACGATATGCAACATTCTTCTCTTGAACAACCTTAGCACATTTATTGGAAAACCAAGGTTTAGATAAAGAATGAGATTTTAAAGTGGAGTGTGGGATAAAGGATTCCATTCCTGCAAGAATAATTTCACTGACACAATCTGAGCAAACGTTGAGATCAGAAGTTTTGAAACTGTAATCCAACCATGGAAAAGAAGTCTTGCAGGTCATCCCATTTTGCATTCTTGTAATGCCAAAAAACAAGAGGTTGGGAATAGCCATGAGATAAAGGTTCCATTGGAGAAGAGACAATCACCAAGTTGTGATCTGAAGTGCCTAAAGGACCTCTCACTTCGACCGTGTACTTAGAAGGGTTTTTTTTTTTTTAGAAAAAGATCAAGCGTGTTGGCTATATGATTAGGATTGTCCGGTATTCTTGTAGGTAAATGAACAATCTGTGCTAGGCCATTAGTAATTGCAAAAGCCTCAGCATCTCGTCCAGCTGGGTCGGTGTGACTAGAAAACGGAAGCCAGCTGGAGTTGTGAACATGAAAATCACCAAGGAAAATTACCTCACTGTTATGAAAGTTGGACTGGAGAAAGTCAAGTTGCAAAGGGAGGAAGTCAAAGAGCTTCAAGTGATTAGTGGAATTGGGAGAACGGTAGAGACAACAGATGAATTTGACACAATGAGGTAGAGAGATTTTAAGCCAGAGAAGATCAAAGAGAGGAGATTCCAAATTGCCAAGTCTCTGACAGGGAATATCAAAACGGACATATGCACAAGTATCACCTTTGAGGCGAAAGGTGATACAGCGAATAATTTGGGCATCTGAGATGAGCAGTAGTTGAATCAACCGACAACTGAGATTCTGTCAGAAAAAGTACATGGGGTTTGGCAGACTGCAAGTGGAAATCGGAATTGAGACCACGTATATTTGTGAAATGAATTAGGAAGTGCTTGGGAGGTTTAGATCTTTTTGCAGATAAGCTTACTCTATTAGTTTGACAATTCATGGTGTATTCAATAGTGAGAAAAAGTGGGTGGGACATGCTGTATGAAGTAATGAAATTTTTTGATATGGCGTACACGTGGTAAGAATATACCCAGATCCTTGACATAACATGACCTCGACAATGCGCCCCGCATACACACTACTCGGACTCCCTCCATCACTATCTGGCAGAGTAGAGGTAGCAAGATTATACACTAGCTGATCTGGAAGCCTCCTAGAGAGTTACCAATAGGTTCGGTCTGGTGTACTAACTAGCGGCCGGCCTGCGAACACCGTTTTAGAGCTGTACCCTCGAAAAGTAAGGGATATTGGATCTCGCCACGACATTCATCATAACCTCAAAAGTCATAAATCATACTGCATGATGGAAGAGATAGGGAAGGGTTGACCGGAACTTAGCTCTAGAGACTAAACATGGGTTCCACCACTTCAAGCCTCCAATAAACAAAGTGGTGGTGGTATTGCACCGGTTGATGAGTCATGTACCATCTAGTACTGCCTGGTAACATAGAGCGGCAGCGTTCCTCCATGTGGTGTGGGCGCCACACCTCGGCCCCTGCTTACGTTGGTTCACACCTGGGTGGTCACCCACCATGTACTTGTACATGGAGGTTATACCTAGGATTATTAACAGTCCCACCATTGTGAAGGTGCAAGCAGAGGATTTGGCTGTCACAGACCGTCCGGACTTCGCCGAAATTAGGTCCACTTGACTTGAGTGTCACCCGAATATCAGTTCTATCAGCGTTTTAGACTCCCAGGTAGCAAGTACAGCTTGTCTGGCATATCTGAGAGAATGTCTGTGACAACCTCAAGGACCAAATATGTCACAACTTATCACATATGACTGCAACAGCACGAGTCTGGGAACTTTCTTGCCACACTCTCTAAGATACACATTTAGTGGGGTTGAATTAAAAATAGTAGGGGAAGAAAGAGATGGGGGAGTTATGTGGAGATGAAATTCTATGTGTAGTGTGAACAGGTAGCCAGAAAAGCCCATGGTATCCCATCTATAATTTAATGAACAATACCCTATAAAGACAGGGAGGTCATAATCACACTATATAAGACAATTATAAGACTACACATGGAATACTGTGTCCAAGTATGTAGATTTCATCTAAAATAAGACATTGAGCTTCTTGAAGGGGTCCAAAGACAGTCAACCCACATGGTGAGATCAAGAAAAGGGCAACTGTACAAAGTAAGACTGTTTATGTGGAGTGCAGAGCTTGGCTTGGCAACCAAGCACTCTCGTGTGTATAAGGCTCTGAGAGGAAAAAGTAAAATAAATAAAGGTGATTTCACTGCTTTAAAGGATTCCATAACTAGGTGCTATAAATTCAAATTATTGGGTAAGGCATTTAGACTGGATTACAGGAAGGTCTCTGTAGGTCAATGAGTTTTTGATTATGGGATCAAGTTAATTCCACAGGCAGATGAGGCTGACAGTTTAAAGAAATTCATAGGTCAACTGGCTAATTATCTACATGAGGAGGGAAGCACATAATTAGTCTATTTTCTTATCTACTTTTTATATATCTTTCTTCTTTTATATTTTCATTTATTTATTATTATTATTTTATTTTTTGCCTGATGCAGCAAAAGCTAGTAGCTTCATTGCACTATATGGCTTATGCTAAATACCATTAGATTTTTATAAATTTTTTTGATATATTTATTATTTTACTTTATTTTTTGGCTGGTACAGCAAAAGCCTGTGGCTTCATTGCACTATAAAGCTAATACTAATAGTAACAACTAATAAAATTTAGGCATGTTAGTTGCATAAAATAACAACTATATATCTAACACCCTTTGATAGTTAGTTAGCACAAACACCTGAAATGCAACTACACAATCCATTTGATCTCAGGATATATAACCATCTAAATTATAGTGTACTCCATATGCGTATAATGGCTAACTGGTTAACAATAGCATTAATGCAACACACTACTATATACTACAAATTAAATCTTATAAATTCTTAGTAAGAATATCAACAACAGGATTAACTTTGAGGGTTATTATCAAATAAAAGAGCACTTCAAATAAAAAATTTTATTTTGAGTAAGCTAAACAATATATAAAAATTATGTTTCTTGAAAGGATGATGAAAAACGTTTTTTACTAGCCTACGAATGCACAAAGTTCCTGAAGCTACCTTGAGGAGTGCATCAAACAAAAACACATAATGGAAATCCATTTGCTCTGATCGTGTCAGTGAAATTATTCTTGTAGGAATGGAATCCTTTATCCCACACTCCACTTTAAAATCTCATCCTTTATCTAAAACCTTGGTTTTCCAATAAAATGTGCTAAGGCTGTTCAAAAGAAGAATGTTGCATATCGTAATTGGCTTGTTTCCAATCCTTCAGTTTCATTTTCTGCATACCCCAAAGCTCGCAACAATTGTAAAGCAGTTATTAATCAGTCCAAACTAGATTTTGAACAGGCTAAGAGCAGAAAACTTGTTTTTGCCCTAATGGTAGCCGAGCATTATGGTCTCTTGCCAAAGGTATTGGCCGCAACTTTTGCCCATCTCTGCTCCCACATCTGTCAAAACCAGATGGTTCTGTTGTCACTTCAGCCAAAGATAAAGCTGACCTGCTAGCATCCCATTTTTCTTCCAACTCGTGTATTAATCATCTTGGTAAAACCCCTCCCACCATGCTCTATTCAATGCCTCCTGTGGTCTTCCGTCAAAAGGATATCAGAAGGATTTTGATGAATCTCGATGCTAAGAAAGCTCCAGGTCCTGATGGTATTTCTCCACTTGTTCTCAAAACCTGTGCTCCTGAAATTACTCCTATTCTTTGCCGCTTTTTTCACTTTCTTATTCCAAAGGTGTTTTTCCTTCTGCTTGGAAATTTGCTCATATCCAGTCAGTTTCTAAATAGAGTGACAAGTCCCTCCCATCCAATTATCGTCCTATTGCAATTACTTCTACTCTTTCTAAAGTAATGGAGAAATCAATTAACCGCCAAGAAACCTTCCATCTGATCAATGATCGCCAGTATGGATTCAGTCAGTATCGATCCACTGGTGATATTCTGATTTATGTTACCCATTTATGGACTAATTCAATGGAAAAGTTTGGTGAAACACAATCAGTTGCTCTTGACATCTCAAAGGCTTTCGATCGTGTTTGGCACAAAGGTCTTCTAAACAAGCTTCCATCTTATGGTTTGCCAACTGTTTTTTATAATTGGTTATTCAGTTTTCTCTCTGATCGCTTGCTGAGGGTGATGGTAGATGGCTCCCTGTCTTCTAACTTCTCCACTAATGCTGGTGTCCCCCAAGGTTCAGTTCTTTCTCCCACTCTTTTCCTCTTGTATATTAATGACCTTCTTCCATTGAGTGGAAATCCTATCCATAGTTTTGCTGATGATAGCACATTGCATTCCACTTTCCATTTTGAAAAACCTTGTGCTGCTCAATCAGATTCAACTTCTCAAATATCAGCTACCAATTCCGTAAATGCCAATCTCTAGGTAATTCTCCGTGGGGCAAAGACAACTTAGTTGATTTCAATCCTTCTAAAACTCAGTCTTGTCTTATATCTCGCAAAAAGGATTCTTCTGCTCCTATGCTTACCTTTAGTGACACTCCGATTTCAAGGCAAAATGATATATCTCTTTTGGGGATTACCCTGACTTCTAATCTCTCTTGGCACAAGCACATTACAAATATTGCTTCCTCCACATCAAAAAAACTTGGTTTTCTCTTTCACTCTCAGCATTACTTTTCCTCCAAACAGCTGTTCACTTTGTACAAATCACAAATCTGCCCTACCATGGAATATTGTTCCCACATCTGGGGCAGTGCCCCCAAAATCTCTCTCAGGCTTCTAGATTCCATTCAGAAGAGGGCAGTTAGGTTAATTAAAGACTCATCTCTAACAGACTGAACTCTGTGTCTCATAGACGTACTGTTTGTGCTGCATGCCTTTTCTACAGATACTTCCATGGTCACTGTTCTTCTGAATTGGCTTCTATAATTCCCGCTCTCTTTTCAAAACAGTCCAAACACGTTCTGCCACCAGTCAACATCCATTTACTGTCCAACTTCAAACTCACAGAACCAACTTTTCATCTTTCTCGTTTATTATTCATTCAACTGCCGTTTTCTGGAACAACCTTCCTTCATACGTATTTCCTAAAAAGGGTATGAAAATTACAGTCTACAGAAGTTCAAGTCTAATGTCAACAAATATCTTCTTTCGTCTTTTCAACCTCCAACCCAAGCACGGTACTAAGTACTATAGGTTCTAATACCTCTCGTGTTTGGGGTTTTCATAAAAAAAAAAAAAAAAATTTCCATTTTAAGTACTTCTCCGTAACATTACTAGAAAAAAGTGGAATGATTGGAATTTTAAGAAGCTGGTAGTCAATATTATAGTTTTGTTTGTGCAATTCAAGGCATATTAAATAATATTAGCTTAATTGCAAGCAGCAAAAATATGGACAGGATTATTTATAATAAAGTTTCTGCACATACAGAATTTTTTTATTGCTATTCATATCGATACTAACCTGATGGATCTCTATCTGGATTGTATTCCAGTGCATTCTGACAAATTAAATCAATGTCTTCAAGGAACTGTCCAACAGTTTCATAATGATGTCCATCTATCTTTGCCAACATTGTGTATAAATCAATTGGATTCTTAATCACTTCTCGATAATCTGGTACCTAGAAGATTAGTCAGAGTGATGAAGAAAGAAAACAAATGACATTTGGTAATTATGAGAAAAAAAAAAAAAAGAGCACATGAACCAAAGATACTTCAGAACAGCTAAGTAATATTTTGGCTCCAGTTTACAATGCAAGAGAATGCAAAACATTGTTCAATTATAACAAAATTATCAGATGGCTGTTAATTATTAAGAACAAAACAAAAACATGTCAGAAATTAACTTTATTTCCATCAAATTTAATTATAATGGCACAAGCTGCAAGCATGCCATCCAAAAAGACAATTGCAGCATGGGGATGCTGGTAATAACCTGCACATTTTGAGTGAAGGCAACTCTACTATGAATCAAGATCTTATTATATGCACAGCATGTGGTATACAGGAGGGCCTCGATTAACGCGATTAATTCGTCCTGCGAGTGCAGCGCGCAAAACGGAAATGTGTTAATCGAATATCATAACCAATAGGAAAAATTATAATTGGTCCTTGGCCTTCTGGAATGTCCATAAAGAATTTTAAAAATACCTTTTAAATAATTTTTTAACTGTATATATAATGCAAAAGATAATGAAAATAATTATGGAATTAAACGTTTTTTGCATAAAACAGCGGTTCTTAGACTGTGCGCCGCGGAATATTTTAAATTTTCGAGGGAAACACAGCGATACTCGACATCTGTCGGACACTGCGCGAACTACTAGCTCGAGGTAGTTCACAGTTTCAGCATTTCTTATTAAGTTGTTTGGACCTAACTACTAAACGAAACTGTTAGGTATTTCTTTTGGTCTGGGTGCGCCTTGAAAAAATTACTGAGACATTAAAGGCGCCATGAACAGAGAAACTTTGGGAACCTCTGACATAAAATACACAATGAAGAAATTACGGTTGCGGAAATATTTGAACAGTGTTGACTTTCTCTTTTCATCAATCAATTTCCGATAGCCGACAACAATCTTCTCTGGGCCCTGGCGAAATAAATATCGCAGAGAACATCAAACCTTTTGTTGTTTGAGGTTCTATGCGATACGAAAGATTTCATCAAATTCTTTTACCGTTATCTCCTTTGCGGTAACATTTTCATCTGGCTCATTTAAAAATTTGAATTTTTAAATGCAAGTCTGCATTGACTTTATTAGCAGGAGACAAACACGTCTTCTTCCGATGGTTGATGGAACACATCGAGGTGGGCAGCAGGCAAACGTTTGTTTATTGACCATACGACTCGCGGTAAGCTTAATGCGTGATTCAAATCTTTTTCAACTATCGCATAAAAAAAAAAAAAAAAAAAGATCGCGTTAACTGGAAATTTGCATCGTGTAAAGTGGTATCATTTTTCAAATAGCTTTAACTGAATATCGCGTTAATCGAACTCGTGTTATGCGAGGCCTAGCTGTGTATATATATAATCACAAGCAAAATATTTTGGTCTCAGAGGAAATACTTATTCTTGGTGATGCTACTGTCATAGAAATGGGAAATGCTTTACACATTACTTATGCTTCACTCTGATAAGAGAGCTTATCATGAGAGCCTTGTCAATCAATTCAGCAATGCAGAGATTGTGCAGGGCTGTTTTTATACTGATAGGATACACTTTAATAGAAGAGATGAATGAATATTTTATGATATCAATGCAGTGTATGCTGATAGGAAAACTGTTAAGGGTGGGGTAATTACACTGACTAATCATTTAATGACAGCCTTAAGTAGGGTGGAATTTTAATTCTTGCACTGCTTCTATTGTGACATTAAGAAAAAAAAAACCTGAAAAGCAGGAGGAGGGGGATTACAAGGCCTGGATGGGGGGGGGGTCAATGTGGGGCTAGAAATTACGTGCTGTGTAAAGAGTAACTAAAAACAAACAGGCAAACATTTACTTGCTGTTAACACTAACTAAATGTGATGATTTTGAAATACTGATTTAATAATCAAATTTAATTAATGTAATTGACATTGTAAGTATGATAGAAACACTGTTGCTCTGATGCTAAGAATGCAGAATTTCAATATAGCAATTATCATATGTACATAAAGGACACATAATAGGAGTGGTGGTGGTGGTGGGAGTTATTCTTTTAATTAAAAAGCATATAGATTCTAAAATGTTGTCAGTGTAATAACTCAGCCAGTATGGCACAACCACCTGGAAAACAAAGAGAGAGAGAGTAGAAGTCTGTTATAAGCCAAATGACTGTGATGATATTAATGAACAATGATACAGATACAGAAAAATAGAGTGAGCCAGCAAATTAAAATGTCTTATCACTGGGGACTAAAGCTTTCCAGATTAAGTCATCAAATGCTGACAGTGTAATTCAGAAGTTATCAGCTCACTCAATAGCAGAATAGTTCTCAATTTGCTGGTTGATTCCTTTGTATGCCAAATATTAGACAGGCAAAACGAGAGAAAGCAATATTCTTCATCTGGTCATCAGGTAATTCATCTGGTATTAAGAATCTTCTGGTGGCAGTGATCACAGTGTAGTAGTAGTAGTGGCATGTGATGCAAGAAAGCAAGCATATGAGCTTATGCAGCATCAGCCAAAAAAAAAAAAAAAAAAAAAATTTCAAAACAATCCCCTCTAAATATTTGTCCAGTTCCTCCTTAAATCTATTTAACCTATCAACTTCCACAATGACAGATGGAAGTTTGTTCCAGCAATTAACCATCCGCTGGCTAAATGCAAATTTCCACACATCTATTCTGCATCTGTCCTTCCTCAAATTCAATTTATGCCCCCTTAGGTTTGTAATCTGAACAAGTGGAAGAATCCTATCAGAATTCAGCGTGCTTAACCCGTTCAAGGCCTTATACACCTCAATCAGATCACCTTGCAGGTGCCTAGTCTCCAGCTGCTGCAATTTGCAGAACTTAATTGCTATATTGCCACTACTACTACCAGGAGAGGTAAGAGGATCCCTTCATTCCCCTCACCAATCTTGTTGCCCTTCTCTGTACATGCTCAAGCAAATCTACATCCTTCCTAAAATGAGGCCTCCAGACCTGCACACAGTACTCAAGGCATGACCTGACCATTGCCTTATATAGAGGGACAATCACTTTTTCCCTGCTAACAAAATTCCTGTATATCATTGACAACACCCCATGACCTGCCCTGGCAGCCTGTCTGCATTGCTCAGGAAACTTCATATCTGACTATATATGAAGTTTTCTGAGCAATGCAGAAATTGTAATTATAAAATATAACTATATATTTTACAATTACTCCTAGGTCTTTTTCATTTTCTACCACCCTAAGTGTAGTACCACACAGTTGGTACGTTTCTCTGGGGTTACTTCTACCCATATGGAGTACTTTGCATTTTTCAATGCTAAACTTCAGTTGCCACTTCTCAGCCCATCTGCCCACATCTATTCTACAGATATGGGCAGATGTGTACTGATATGAGACCTGTTGATTGTGTTTTTCAAATGGTAGTTATAATGGGTCAGACATTTTAAACTCTTTTCGAGTGGAATCAACTCTAAATGCCAAATGGGAAGTGTCCAGAGAGGTAATCATAGAGGACACTAAAGCTTTCCATACCAACAAGAGATTTAAACCAAAAATAGATGTCAGATGAAGTGATGAGCTTAGTAGAAGAGAAGAAAGATGCATGGGTTGATTATAAAAATTATACAATTTCAGGATACAGAGTCCTACAAAATACAAACTGGTCTGTAATCAAGTGGCTCAGGAGTTAGGCATGCTTAGGCAGATCATGAGAATTATAGATCCTTCAAGAGAAATCTTTGGCAAGGGGTGCAAATAAAAGGGGCAAGTAATACTTTGTGTGTGTGTCTTAACACTAGAAAGAAATGGATTAATTACATTGGCCTACTGGATATGAATGGCATAACTATTGAGAGCCTCATTTTATATTATTATATAAATATTTAATATTTATTATAATAATATTTATAATTCACATTCACTCAAAAAGAAAGTTTTATCCAATACTGATTGAGTTAAATTATTTTATAATAATGGAAAGTAATGGAATGGAAATAAAGAGAAACTGCAACATCTCTAATTTGCAAATGTATCTCCTATTCACAAGGGCAGTGCAAAGGGTCACCCACAGACCCGTAAGCTTGATCTCTACACAAAAATGGGTCAAAAATTAAAAGAAGTAATGCAAGATCATCTTAACAGGTGTTGCACCATAAGACAATCACAGCATGGATTTGTAAAAGATCTGATCACTTTCTTAAGTTGTCATAAAATAAGTGGATGAAATAGAATAATAATTTTGACCTCACATACTTAGATTTCAGGAAAGCCTTTAATTGGTGTATAAACTGGAGTAATGTGTCATCAGGGACAAGTTACTACTATAGATAAAAGAATGGTTAAGTGATAGGAGACAAAGAATGGTTATAAAGAGCTACTGGTCTTTGTGGACTAATGTGATTGGTTCCCCAGGGATCAGTAGTGGGCTCCATACTGCTTTTAATACTTATTATTAATATTTTAAATTTGATGGCTGTTTGCTGATGATACAAAAGGTAGGCATAGTGGTTAATTCATCTAGATCAGCGGTTCCCAACCGATGGTTCGCACCAAAAATTCTATAATGGCGTATGCTTGGATTTACATAAGTACACTAGTGTGCAAAACTTAAGGACCAGTCAGGTTTTCACCTGTAGCGTCTCATAGGAGTGGCCTGGATATGGGAAAAGCATACCAAAGGAACCTCGTGAGATACAGAAATGATGAAGGAAACAGCACTGACACAACAACAGAAACAAAATGGTACAGAGGGACTTTATTCAAAAAATGGCAACATTAGCAATGGCTGCCATGATACAGATGCATCACTGCCAAAGATGGATGGAACAAAGGGAAGAGGTGGTCCTCAGTAGGAGATATGGCCACCCCTAATGTCGATGCAGGCTTTGCACCACCTGTCCATACCTAGAACAATGCTGTTGATAAGTTCTTGCTGTAACATCATCCATTCCTCTGTCAGCACCATCTTGAGCTGGTGAACACTTTCTGGTGGGTGTGACATCTCTCCAGAGCATCCATTTTTGTGTTCGATGGGATTTAGATTGGTGGAACGGGCAGGCCACTTTTCAAAAGCATATCAACAGCTGCAGTGCGATGGGGTGTGGCATTATCATCCATAGACACGAACTCGGAACCAATGGCACCTCGGAACAGACGCACATGGGGAAGGATTACCTCAGTACAGTAGTGTGCACCGGTTACAGTACCGTATTCCAGTATCTGGAGTTGTGTACGTCTATTCAAGATAACGCCTCCCCAGACGAACACCTCGACCGTCATATTGAACCCTTTCAGTGATGTTTGCGGGGTGATAATACTGTTGTTGTTGTTATTTGGGTTTTAGAAGCATTAGCAACTAAGGCCATATTGCTCCAGGGATATGCGGTGGTCATTCCCTGACCTTTCCGCATCCTCCATATTTGGTGGTCACGGGCTCGAACCCCGGTCTAATCAAGAAGTGTGTGCGTTACGCACTGCCACTCCTGCCCACCTGGATATGGAGGCGCCGATAATACCTGTGTCAACCTCTCGACAGATTAGCTGATGTCCAGAATCTCTGCTGTCCAGTCCTTGTGTTCGATGTACCACTGTAAATGGTGTCTCCAATGGGCAGGTGTTAAAGGGACATAGCATACTCGCCGTTAGGCAAACAGTCCACCTTTGTGGAGTCACCTGTCTACAGTAAGCCGCAATATCCCGCGTCCTGTGCAGCTGGTTTGCAATGGATCCTGTTGTCTGGTGTCGGTCCCTTTTGGTCTGTAGGAGTACATAGCGGTCATCATTGGGCATTGGTTTTTCGTGGACGACCACCACTGGTCCTTCAAACAGCTATACCTGTTGTTCTGAAGGCCGCCCATGCATGTGAGATGATGCTATGGGCGATATCAAACTCTGCAGCCACATTCCTCGCACTTCCGATCTTCCCAATTATTCAACCCTGGGTAAAGTCATCCACATGTTGTTTAGTGGCCATTTCATTGTCTGTAGCACTGTATGAAACCAATCGAATGTCTGTAACAATCGTGCTCACCATTTGGTAATTTGCACATAATTACTGAACTGCTGCTTTTGTCTGTTTACATGATCACGATTCAAATTTTTGCATGCGCACCAGCTTTCTACTGAATGGCCACAGTTATGCAAATCATCCCAGGCTGTGTTTCACAGTTTTGTTTGATTTTGTGGTTGTAACCTTTAGAAATAGTGTTGGTCCTTAAGTTTTGCACACTAGTGTATATTATTGTAAACTACAAAAAATAACCAATAATAAACAATAAAATAAAATAAAATTAAATAAAAAGTAAAGAATTACCAAAGAAAGAAACCACATCTCCCGCAATTCCTTATAATCGCTTACTATCTTACAGTATATCATGCTAAATATATATCTAAAATTATTTCTTGACTAAATGTCTAAGAGTATGAAAAAGGCTGTTTATGCATGGGTAATGCGAGATATAATCATACGATGCATGCATACTATCATTTCTACTACCTGGGTAGTAGAAATGATGGAAGTGCATTACCCATGCATAAACAACCTTTTTCATACACTTAGACATTTAGTCAAGAAATATTTCTAGATTAAACCATGCAAACCATCAAGCATCTCTCATATTGTGGAGTTATACTTCATAACCGGGATGTGACTATTGTAACAACAGGGTATCTGCCCACCCATCGATGAGTAAGTCAACAAGCTTCGAAACGGTGCCATCTGGGTGGAGGTATCCGACGAGAATAAGTAACATTACTCTTGTCCACTGGTGAAGTTACTTATTCAAAGTAGTGCAATACCTCGGCAACTCATTGTGAAGGTATTCACAATATGAAATATAATTAAACAATGTATGCATACTAATGCATTACCCATGTTTAAACAACATTTTTTAAATAAATATGTTTTCCATGCTAATTTTTTTTCATTCTTAAGGACATTATGTATAGGTACTTTTTTTTTTAGAACCTATAGTACTTAGTACCATGCATAGGTTGAAAAGATGACTGTTGTTATGCTGGAGCATTAGCAACTAAGGCCATATTGCTCCGGGATGTGCGGTGGTCATTCCCTGACCTTTCCGCATCCTCCATATTTAGTGGTGATGGGCTCGAACCCGGTCTAATCAAGAAGCGTGTGCTATGCACTGCTGCTCCTTCCCTCCTGGCTACGGAGGCGCCTTGGTTGAAAAGATGAAAGAAGATACTTGTCGACACTAGACTTGAATTTCTGCAGAACTCGACCCATTTTTGAATTTTATTGAGGGACATTTGCAATTACTGTTCAACAGATCTCATGCTTTGAGAATGGCAAGAAATGGAGAGAGAGAGGGAGAGAGAGAGATCGTCAGCAAAAGGATAGGCTTCTACAGTATTTGGAAGTTGTTTTGAAATGGAATCAATTCTAAGGGCAAATAGGGTTGTGCTCAATACCGACCCCTGTGGTACTCCGTCTTCCTGCACGAATGTAGAAGAAAAGGAGTTTTGGTACCAAACCTGGAAAGAGCGGCTCTGGCGGAAGTTCCTAATAAATATAGGCAAGTTGCCTCGTAGACCAAGATTATGTAGGTCACTGAGAATGCCATACTGCCAGGTAGTATCAAATGAATTTTCTATATCAATGGAGACCATGACAAGGTGTTTGTTTTTCACAAAGGCATTGCGAATTTCAAATTCGGCCTTGCTCATCAGATCTAGAGAGGACCTATTTTTGCGAAAGCCATGTTGACAATTACTCAGTAGTTGTTGAATTTCAATGATCCAGGTGAGTCGACTGTTAATCAATTTTTCAAGAATTTTACCAAGGCAACTTGACAGAGAGATTGGCCTGTAACTATTAGGGCTGGAAGGATCTTTTCCAGGTTTAAAAAAGGCCAAAACTGTAGCATGGTGCCAAGAGGTTGGATAAATATTTTCCAGAAAGATCCGGTTAAAGAAGACTAGCAGCATGACATAATATATGCCATCTGTGCTGTTTCGTGTTCTTCTGATGGCTTGTAAAAGTTCACAATATTCAAGAGGCTGATTATACGGAAGTGATAGTGAGGTTCTAAAGTTGATGGGCTTCTGTTCAGTGGTGGTCTTAATTTTTTGGAATTTCGGAGTGTAGTTTGATGCAGCTGAGACTTGGCAAAGGTTTTACCCAAGGCATTCGCTATATCTAAAGGACCAGAGAGTTCTTGCCCATTGTATGAAAGAATTGGGGAAGGGATGATTGGAAACTTCCCAGAAAGCTGTCTAATTTTCTTCCATATTAATCTGGAGTTGGTATTTCTGTTGATAGTACATGCAAACCGAGTCCAAGAATCTTTCTTGGCTTGCCTCTGAATGAACTGCGCTTTTCCCTTAGCTTCTTGTAGCTAATTAAATTAGCTGTTGTTGAAAATTGATGGAATAAATTGAATGCTTTATTTTTTTTCCTTCTTTGCTTTCGTGCACTCTTCATTCCACCAGTAGTTGAAGTGCCGTCGAGTTGGGGGGTTTGATAATGGAAATGAGTATTTTGCTGCAACTAAAAGACGGGATGTGATATAATCAGTTACTTTATCTATAGGTTGTAGCTGAATAGTTTCTTTGTCCAGAATGATTGCTGATTGAAATTTTGCCCACTGGCTTTAGAAAATTTCCATTTTCTGCAGGGTTGGTCTGTTGTGAGCAGGTTACAGACAATTGGAAAATGGTCATCGCCCACTGGATCATCCATAGCGGACCACTGAATGACCGGAAACAGTATCGGAGAACAAATCGAAAGGTCAATTGCAGAAGTCTGTCCAGTAAGTAACTGTATGTGGGCGTGTGTACCACTATTAAGAATGGTAAGGTTTTGTTTATCTAGTAGAGTTTCAATCAGTCGGCCCTGTCTATTTAATTTAGAGGATCCCCATAAAGGGTGGTGGCCATTGAAATCTCCTAGCAAGCAGGAGGATAGTTGGGGAGGGTAGTTGTATTAAAAGTTCTTTGATATCTTTATAAGAGTATGTATTGTTTGGTGGGAGATAGACTGAGACTAGTGTGTAAATGCAATCTGGGTAATCAGATGCACAGCAATGGCTTCAATTTGGGTTTGAAGAATGATTTGGCTAGCAGGGATCTTTGAGTTAATCAAAATAGCTACACCACCACGAGCAGAATCGGATGTATTCCGATCTCTTCGATAGATTGTGTAGTTTTTTATAGAAACAGAAATTTGAGCAGTTAAATAGGTTTCCTGCAGACAGAAACCCACTGGAGAGTAGCGTCTAATTAAGTACTGAATGTCGTCGATGTTGCCTTGAAAGCCTCTACAATTTCACTGTAAAATATAAGGCATTATTTGAGTTTAGAAGAAGCTGTACCTGACATGGCTGTCTTGTGGTGTTCTGGCTTTGGTTTATTTCTTTTTGGAAAGGTGGGGCGACCTGTGTACATATCTTCTTCTTCTTCTTCTTCTTCAAATATTTCAAGAATCAGATCTTCCTGTTTAGATGAGTACTCTTGATCCATCGATGTGTCCTGAATAATCTGTTTTGAAGTTGAACTAAGATTATTTGGAGTAATAGCAATCACTGGCGAATGAGGAGATTTTGTTGGAATCGTAAGAGGCGTATTACTTGCTTGGTTTGAGTGCTTCAAGATATTGGACTGCTGCTGAGAAAGGACAGCTCGAGCCCAGTCGGAGATTGATATGTTGGATGGAACAGTAACATCAGTTGGCGTGGCTATTGTTTGATATTTTTTTGTAATACTGGCATAGGTACGGTTAGATATACTGAGTGCAATTAATTTTCTTGCTTCCTGATAACTAACTTTGTTTTCGACTTTATATTTTCTATACAGTGTTTTCTATACAACTTTATTTAAATTCTATACAGTGGGACCAACTGATGATGTTACCAACAGCAAATTCAAAATGGGAAGCATTCAAAGAACTTATCTTGGAAGCTACTAGGCTTTACATACCAACTAAGAAATACTGTTCAAGGTTTAAGCCAAAATGGATGTCAGATGAACTAATGAGGCATATGGCAGAGAAGAAAAATGCATGGGATACTTACAAATTAACACATGACACAGAAGCCTATGATAGATACAAGTTGATATGCAACCAAGTTACAAAGGAGGTTAGGCAGGCAAAGGCAGATTACGAGAAATCCTTGGCAAGGGATGCAAAGAAAAACAGTTCTTACTTATGTTAACTCTAGAAGGAAGGGGATGAATCAGATTGGTCCACTTGATATTGATGGGTCAACTGTTGATGATCCTGCTCAGGTAGCTAACAAACTAAATGAATATTTTGCATCGACATTCACACATGAGGAGTTATTCAGCAAGGGGAATGCCAGAGGTGTATTCAACTCTAGCAGTAAGCTACAGAATCTTGAAATAACTGGGAGTAAAGTGGAGGAGAAACTGTTGAAGATAAACACAAGAAAGGCACCCGGGGTGGATGGGATCTATCCAGTTATATTAAAGGAGGCAGCAAAGGAAGTAAGCAAACCCTTAGCCATAATTATGAGAGCTTCTTTGGACTCAGGGGAGGTACCCATAGACTGGAAATGTGCAAATGTGACCCCAATTCACAAAGGAGGATCAAAGGCTGACACAAGTAATTATAGACCTGTGAGCTTAACTTCTGTTCCAGGAAAATTAATGGAGGCACTGGTTAAAGAAGCACTGCAGGATCATTTAGACAAGACTTCAGTTATAGCTCAGACACAGCATGGTTTTGTTAAGGGGAAGTCTTGCCTGACCAACTTGATTGGATATTATGATGCAGTCACAAAAGAACTGGATGCAGGGAATAACTTTGATATTATATACTTGGATCTTAGAAAGGCTTTTGATACTGTTGCACATGGAAGACTGCTACACAAATTGGAGCAGTGTGACATTGGAGGCAAATTGCTGCTATGGATAAAGGGGTGGTTGAGGGGGAGAAGACAGAGAGTGGTAATCAATGGACACTGCTCATCGTGGACTAATGTTATTAGTGGAGTCCCTCAGGGCTCAGTGTTGGGTTCATTATTGTTTTCTGTATTTATAAATGATATTGATGATGTTATATCAAGTTTAATGTCCAAGTTTGCAGACGATACAAAGGTTGGCAGGGTTGTCAAGGACACTACTGACACTATGCTGCTGCAACAGGATCTGGAAAGGTTGAGCAGATGGGCTGAGAGGTGGCAAATGAAGTTTAACATTGACAAATGTAAAGTACTACACATGGGAAACAGCAACCCCAGAGCAACGTATCAACTCTGTGGTACTACACTGACAGTGGTAGAGAATGAAAGGGACTTGGGGGTGGTTGTGCAGGCAGATATGAAGTTCTCTGAGCAGTGCAGATGGGCTGCAAGAGTAGCTCATGGAGTATTGTCAATGATATACAGGAATTTTTCCAGCAGGGATTAGGAGGTGATTATTCCATTGTATAAGGCAATGGTCAGGCCACACCTAGAGTACTGTATACAGGTCTGGAGGCCTCATTTCAAGAAGGATGTAGAGCTGCTGGAACGAGTACAGAGAAGGGCAACAAGATTAGTGAATGGAACAAAGGGGTGCTCTTACGAAGAAAGGCTTAAGTTTTGCAAATTACAGTGTCTGGAGACTAGGCACCAGCGAGGTGATCTGATAGAGGTGTATAAAGCCTTGAATGGTTTAAGCATGCTCAATGCTGATGGGATTCTTCCTCTAGCTCAGAAAAATCACCTGAGAGGGCATAAATTCAAATTGAGGAAAGACAGATGTAGGATAGACGTGAGGAAATTTGCCTTTAGCTAGCGGGTGGTTGGTTGGTGGAACAGACTTCCATCCCTTGTGGTGGAGGTTGATAGCCTAAATAAGTTTAAGGCTCAGCTGGACAGGTATTTGGAACGAACAGAGGGGTGAAGTGGAAGTGGGTTTTTTTTTTTTGGCTGATGCTGCATAAGCTTGCTTTCTTGCATCAAATGCCTCTACTAATGCTAATGCTATTTTACAATTTTTTTTCTCCATTTTCCACTTCTCACATGTTTTAGAGTAAGCAGAATGGTTGTCCTTGCAATTAAGACAAGTCATTTCTTTCGCCAAACAGTCATTTTGACTGTGATCAGAAGATCCACAGTTGGGACAAGCTGGGTTCCCTCTGCATGCCGTCTGAGAGTGGCCATACTTTTGGCATTTATAGCATCTCAACAGATTAGGAATATAAGGACGAATGCGAAAAAGTAGATATCCTGCTTTTACTGATGAGGGTAGATTTGGACTGTTAAAGGTGAGAATGATATTTCTGGTGAGTGTGAGCATATTGTCCCTTTTAGTCAATTCTTTTGACAGCAATTACGTTTTGTTCATTTAGCTCTTCTTTAATTTCTTCTTCTGTCACATTCAAAAGGTCCCAACTAGATATAACACCCTTAGATGTATTTAGGGTTGCATGGGGGAGTTACCTTTACTGGAATTTTAGCAAAGTTTGTCACTTTTAAGAGTTTTTCAGAATGCCTGCAGTTGACAGTTTCTACTAGTAAGTCCCCTGATTGCAATCTCTTAACCATCTTGGGAAACCCTGCAATACTTTCCAAGTGTTTTTGGATTAGAAAGGAGGATAGCTTACTAAGAGGCTATTCTGATAATGAATGCATTATTAAAAATGCAGGAAACTCGGTCGCAGAGGAAATGGTTTTTAACCTCTTTGCTTGTGAAGAGTCACGTTCGTGTTCTGTGTCTAGCCGACTGATTGTCGGTTCTAAAGAAGGAAACATATTTTGTTCCATCTTGGCTCCTTTTAGCCCCTGGAAGATGAACTTTTCTGCCAAGGTTACCGGCCCCGCCACGAGGAGGCAGGAGCAGTGCCTGGAGTGACCAAGCGAAACTAGTAGGACAGTCTATTAGATATGAAAAATAAAGAAAGGTTACTTTCCTTCCTTGCTCTCTACCAATACTTTTGATACAAGAGCTACTAAATAAAAGGATTTCTCAACGAGAGGAACGTAAAAGAGAATGCAGAATTCACCTATTAAAAAGTCGCAGTGAAAGCACAAAGAGAAATCGCTCAGTCACAATCGCTTGGCACCCCGGGGCCAAGAGTAGAAGTAATCGCAATGGGAAGATAATTGGATGGAAGTGATTTGGCACCCTTTTTTTTTTTAGGAACTGGCTGGATATGAGCAAATTTCCAAGCAGAAGGAAAAACACTTTTGGAATAAGAAAGTGAAACAAGACAATACAAAACAGGAGTAAGTTCAGGGGCACAGGTTTTGAGAACAAGTGGAGAAATACCATCGGGACCTGGAGCTTTCATAGCATCAGATTCATTAAAATGATCAACATACTTTGACTTAAAAGCCACTTCCACTTGATTTTCTGCATTTATTATTGTTATAATAAATGCAGAAATTCCATTCATTGAATGGAATGTATTGGGAACGGTTTGAGGTGATTTACCAAGATTATGAATACACGAGTTGGAAGAAAAATAGGATGCTAGCAGATCAGCTTTATCTTTGGCTAATGTGGCAACAGAATCATCTGGTTTTGATAGAGGTGGGAGCAGAGATGGGCAAAAATTGCCTCCAATAGCTTTGGAAAGAGACCAGAATCTTTGGCTACCATTTGGAGAAGAAACAAGTTTTGTACTTTTAGCCTGTTCGAAATCTAGTTTGGACTGATTAATAACTGCTTTACAAAGTAAATAATACTTAATAATAATTTTTATTATTACACAATGTTGCTTATAAAAATGTAGTACTAGGAATATTTCATAATAAAAAATCAGTACTATTACAAGATTTCAGAGAATATAGGCTTAGGGGTTCGCGAGTCAAAAATAGTTGGGAACCGCTGATCTAGATCCTTCAAGAGAATCTAGATAAATTAAGCAGATGGCTTTATAAATGACAACTAAGGTTTAGAATGATAAATGCATAGTATGGCTTTTCAAAAGCAGTAATCTTAGAATATCACCAAATATTTGGATGGTTTAATACCATTTGGATGGTATTAAACTTAAGGCAGTGAGTGGAGTATGAAAAATATTTGGGGATAATTGTGTAGTCCGACATGAAATTCTGTGAGCAGTGCAACAAGATGCTAAAATAGTTCATGGGGTTCTGTCAATGATATACTGGAACTTTGCCAGCAGAGATAAAGATATGATTCTACCACTGTATAAAGCAATGGTTAGGCAACATCTAGAATACTGCATACAAGTTTGGAAACCTAATTTTAGGAAGGACATATATCTATTGGAAAGGATGCATATAAGAGCAACAAGTTTAGCTGGCAGTCTCTGGAAGTTTATAAGGCATTAAGAGTTAAATTTTTACTTAACCCTTGAAAACCTTATACACTTAAATGAGTTAAACTAAATGTTGATGGGCTCTTGACTCTTTTCAGACAACACACACACACACACACACACACACACACACACACACACACACACACACACACACACACACACACACACACACACACACACACACACACACACACACACAGGGTGGGGGGAAATAAATTTACCCACATAGTATGGTGGAAGTGGATAGTTTGAATAAATTTAAGGAAGGTTTAAACAAATTATTTTTGAGAAATGGGAAAGTGATACAACAGTTTTTAAATTTTTTTTTACTTATTATTATTACAGGTCAACCATCACTAATTCGGTTCCACCACTAATTCGGACATAATTTCAGCGAACGTAATTTCAAATTTCCCGTGTCGGCGTACCAAATTGCCGCTACTGTCTTGGTGATGTTGGTTGCAGCATCAGCTGTTGGCACGAACTCGTAAACACTGGCTCCCACTTGTTTTTCTGCATTTATTATTGTTATAATCTGCTCACAGTTAGCCCCAGCCATGGTTCCAATGCATAAAGAACGTGCCTCTCGTGGTGTAAAGTGCAAACACCATACATTCTCCATAACAGATAAAGTTGAACTTCTGAAAAAACTCAACAGCGGTGTTGTGAGAAGTTTAACTCTGCTTAATTGTAAATTCCAGCAATTTCTCTCAGTTATTCTTATTTTAGTAATTTTCTTTTAGCCATTTCATTCCTTTACTGATTTTTTTTTTTTTTTTTTTACAACACACTTGTACAAACTTGCGGAAAAAAAAACACAATATGATTGATAATACAACGCACTAACGAACTTGTTTTCACAAAATCTCTAACAAATTTTTCTCTTTCTTGGTGATTCCCCTTTTACTTATGACTCTTGTTCTCTCTCTCTTTTGTTTTGAAAGAGAGAGTGGGAATTATAGAAGCCAATTCAGAAGAACAGTGTCTGTGGAAGTATCTACAGAAAAGGCAAGCAGTAGAAACAGTACGTCTATGAGACAAAGAGTTCAGAGACTGTTAGAGATGAGCCATTAATTAACCAAACTGCCCTCTTCTGAATGGAATCTAGAAACCTCAGAGAGGTTTTGGGGGCACTGCCCCAGATGTGGGAACAATATTTCATGGCAAGGCGGATTTGCGATTTGTACAGAGTGATGTAGAGAGCGAAAGAGAAAACCATGTTTTTTAGATGCAGTGGAAGCAATATTTGTAATGTGCTTGTGCCAAGAGAGAGAGATTAGAAGTCAGGGTAATCACCAAATGAGATATATCATCTTGCCTAAAAATCAGAGTGTCACCAAAGATAAGCATAGGAGCAGAAGAATCCTTTTTGTGAGATATAAGACAAGACTGAGTTTTAGAAGGATTGAAATCAACTAAGTTGTCTTTGCCCCACTAGAGAATTATCTGGAGATCGGCATTTAAGGAATTGGTAGCAGATATTCGAGAAGTTGAAGCTGATTGAACAGGGCAAGGTTTCTCAAATTGAAATGAAATGTGCTATCATCGGCAAAACTATGGATAGTATTTCCAGTCAATGGAAGAATGTCATTAATATACAAGAGGTAAGGAGTGGGGGAAAGAATTGAGCATTGGGAGACACTAGCATTAGTGGAGAAGTTAGAAGATAGAGAGAGCCATCTACCATCACCCCCAGTGAGTGGTCAGAAAGAAAACTGAATAACCAATTATAAAAAACAGTTGGCAAACCATAAGATGGAAGCTTGTTTAGAAGACCTTTATGCCAAACACAATCGAAAGCCTTTGAGATGTCAAGAGCAACTACCTCTGTTTCATTTAACTTTTCCATTGAATTTGTCCATAAATGGATAACATAAGCCAGCATATCACCAGTGGATCAATACAGACGGAATCCATACTGGCGATCGTTGATCAGACAGAAGGTTTCTAGGCAGTTTAAGAGTTGGCAGTTAATTGATTTCTCCATTGATTTCTTGGATATGAGAAAATTTCCAAGCAGAAGGAAAAAACACCGTTGGAATAAGAAAGTGAAAAAAGGCGACACAGAACAGGATTAAGTTCGGGAGCACAGGTTTTGAGAACAAGTGGAGAAATACCATCAGGACTCAGGGTTTTTTTAGCATTAAGATTCGTCAAAATCCTTCTGACATCCTTTTGACGGAAGACCAGAGGAGGCATTGAACGGAACGTGTTGGGAATGGTGGGAAGTGCTTTACCAAGATCATTAATACAAGAGTTGGAAGAAAAAATGGGATCTAGCAGGTCAGCTTTATCCTTGGCCAAAGTGACAACAGAACCATCTGGGTTTGACAGAGGTAGGAGCAGAGATGGGTAAAAGTTGTGGCCAATCGCTTTGGTAAGAGACCAGAATGCTTGGCTACCATTAGGGCAAGAAGCAAGTTTTCTACTTTTAGCCTGTTTAAAATCTAGTTTGGACTGATTAATAACTGCTTTACAATTGTTGTGAGCTTTGATGTATGCAGAAAATGAAACTGAAGGATTGAAAACAAGCCAATTATGATATGCAACATTCTTCTTTTGAACAGCCTTAGCACATTTATTGGAAAACCAAGGTTTAGATAAAGGAAGAGATTTTAAAGTGGAGTGTGGGATAAAGGATTCCATTCCTACAAGAATAATTTCACTGACACAATCTGAGCAAGCGTTAACATCAGAAGTTTTGAAACAGTAATCAGACTATGGAAAAGAAGAAAATAAATCTCTTAGGTCATTCCATTTTGCATTCTTGTAATACCAAAAACACAAGGTTGGGAATCACCGTGAGATAAAGGCTCCATTGGAGAAGATAATCACCAAGTTGTGATCTGAGGTGTCTAAATGACCACTCACTTCGACCATGTACTTAGAAGGGTTGTTTGTGAGAAAAAGGTGAAGCGTGTTCACTGTATGGTTAGGATTGGCCGGTATTCTGGTAGGTAAATGAGGAATCTGTGCAATGTCATTAGTAATCACAAAAGAATCAGCATCTTGACCAGCTGAGTCTGTGCGACCAGAAAACTGAAGCCAGCTGGAGTTGTGAACGTCACCAAGGAAAATTACCTCACTGTTAGGAAAGTTGGACTGGAGAAAGTAAAGTTGCAAAGAGAGGAAGTCAAAGAGCTCCAAGTGATTAGTGGAGTTGGGAGAACGGTAGAGACAACCAGAGAAGATTGAAAAGAGGAGATTCCAAATTACCAAGTCTCTGATAGGGAATATTGCAATGGATATATGCGCAAGTACCTTTGAGGCAAAAGGAGTCATACAGAGAATAATTTTGAAAAAATGAGATGAGATGAGCAATTGTTGAATCAACCGATAACTGAGATTCTGTCAGAAAAAGTACACAGAGTTTGGCAGACTGTAAGTGGAAATGGACATCTTTTAGATTAGAACTGATACCAAGTATATTTGTGAAATGAAATAGGAAGTGTTTGGGAGGTTCAGATCTTCTCACAGATAAGCTTGCTCTATTACTTTGACAATTCATAGTGTATTCAACAGTAAGAAAAAGTGGGGGGGGGGGGACATGCTGTAAGAAATAATGAAATTTTTGGATATGGCATACACATGGGAAGAATATACCCAGATCCTTGACATATGAGGGCAGTTCAATAAAGAATCACCCTGAACTAGCTGCAGAGGTGCCAGCCTGTCGATTCTTGGCACAGGTTTTAGTCCTTCTCTACATAGCCACCCTGCAGATTTACACATTTTTCCCATCGATGGATGAGGCTACGGATACCATTTTTTGTAGAAGTGGTGAGGTTGGTCTTTGAACTACAACTATGTTGTAGAAATGAGTATCTCGTTTTCAGGGAAGTGAGTCCCCCGAAGAAATGATTTGAAGGATGGAAACAAGAAGTCTGATTGTGAAAGATCAGGTGAGTAGGCTGGATGGGGCAGTATTTCACATCCACAAGTGGCTGCTTGTGTTGTTGCAATTTCAGAGTGTGAACTGGAGCATTGTCTTGATGCATTCTCACACCTTTGGACAGCATACCATAGCTACATGTTTTGATTTTTTCCCATAATTTTGTGAGTAAGTTGGCATAATAGGCACCTGTAATTGTTCTACCTTTCGGCAGGTAATCAGTCATTATTATGCCTTTCTCATCCCAAAACACTGTCAGCAAGACCTTTCCTGCTGACGCTTGGACCCTTGCCTTCTTGGGGAGTGGGAAACCATGATGTTGCCATTCCATGGACTGCTTTTTACTTTTAGGGTCAAAATGGTGTATCCAACTTTCATCCTGAGTGATTAGATGAGAGAAAAAGTCTTCCTCATTTTTTTGGCACAGGGCTAACAACGCTTGTGATTTCTGTTTTCTAGAAACCAGTCAATAATCGAGGAATCCATATTGCACTCAAACAGTCCATCATGACCAACTCAAATTGGTCATGGACTGTTTCAACAGAGCCCACACTAATCTTCACCTCCTGAGACAATTCATGCACTGATATCTGGTGATCTTCCATGATTAATGACTCCACTTTTCTGATCATGCTGTCATCAATGGCTAAATGAGGACGACCCGGAATGGGCTCAGATTCTACCGATGTCCGACCACACCTAAATTGTCTATGCCAGTGCTTCACAATGCCTTAGGATGGGGCTTCATGCTTATATACAGCAGTCATCTTCTCATAGATTTCATCCTCAAGAACAGATACCGGATTACAGCTCTGGCTTTAACTTTGTCGATGACGCTATTTTGTCACAAGTTCAGCTCTGAAAGAGAAAAACAAATTAAGACAGGGCTGAAATTTTACACCTCTAGTACAGAGAAATATATATGATGCTACACACAAAATATCATGACTCTGAGATATATGGAAGTAGGTGAGCGATTCTTTATTGAACCATCCTTGTAACATGGCCTCGACAATGCCCCCTGCATGCACCCCCTACTTGAACTCCCTCCAGTCACTATCTGGCAGAGTAGATGTAGCAGGCTTATACACTGGCTGATCCGGAAGCCTCCTAAAGAGTTAACAATAGGTTCGGTCCGGTGTACTAACTAGCGGCCAGCCTGCAAACAGCGTTTTAGAGCTGTACCCTCAAAATATAAGGAAGTTTGGAACTCGCCATGATGTCCATCATACCCTTGAAAGACATCAGTCATAGTGCATGATAGAAGAGATGGGAAGGGTTGACCGGAACTTAGCTCTGGAGACTAAACATGGGTTCCTCCACTTCAAGCTTCCAATAAGCAAAGTGATGGTATTGCACCGGTTGATGAGAGTCACCTACCACCTAGTATTGCCTGGTAACACAGAGGGGGGGGGGCACACCTCGACCCCTGCTTACGTTGGTTCCCACCTGGGTGGTCACCCATAGTGTGCTTGCGCATGGGGGTTATACACAGGATTACTAACAGTCCCACCATCGTGAAGGTGCAAACAGAGGATTTGGCTGTCACAGACCGTCGGGACTTCACCGAAATTGGGTCCACTTGACTTGAGTGTCACCTGAATCTCAGTTCCATCAGTGTTTTAGACTCCCGGGTAGCAAGTACAGCTTGTCTGGAATATATCTGAGAGAATGTCTGCGACAATCTCAAGGACCAAAGGTGACTCACTTTCACCCCGGGGGACCAAGGGTGATACACTTTCACCACTGCTCTTTAATTTGGCTGTGGTAAAGGTGATAAGAAAAGTGGAAGAGACAGAGAAAGAAGTACACCTGAATAGATTACCAGGCTTTCGCATATGCAGATGACATATGCCTGGTCAGTGATGATATACAGAGAGTCATCTCTAATTTAGTAGTGTTGGATAAAGTTAATCTTATTGGTCTAAAAATAAACAATAATAAAACAAAATAAGATAAACTTAGCAGAAAAAAGAATATTGAGGATACCAATGTCAACACTGGAAATCAAACAGTCTAGAAAGTATTTGGTGGTCACGGGCTCGAACCCCGGTCTAATCAAGACGTGTGTGCTACGCACTGCTGCTCCTGCCCACTTGGCTACGGAGGAGCCAATTCAAATCATAAAGATTAGAAAACTGAGATGGGCTAGACATGCTATCCATACTGATGACACATTCATCAAATCCTCACAGGAATCCCAGTTGGGATTCCTGTGAGAGAAAAGTAAAGCTGGCAGACCACTCCTTGAGATGGAAGGATGGTATAAAGAGAGATATTAGGGTAATTTTCAGAGGAGAGGTGAAGTGGAGAGGCTTGCAGACCAAGCACCATGGAGCGAGTAGGTAAATATTATTTATTTGCTTTTTTGGATGATGCTGTGTAAGCTTTTCTTCCAATAATATTGCCAATACTACTATTAATATTAATGAAAATGGATAATTCTTAATCTTTTACGGAAAAGTGTGGAGAATTTTATTTCTAGGAAGATACTCTCTAATGATTATAAAGGATATTTTTACTACTTCATCCGGTGGATGAGAGGGGGGGGGGAGAAGACATTATCAAGAAGCAGTAATCTTGTTTTCAAACTATGTAGTTTATATAACTTTTTCAAAAAAGATTATCTGTTTTTTAATACTTTTTTTTTTAAACAGTTACTTACCTCCAATGGATCTACAGGCTTGGAAAAAACTGCAAATCTTCTTTCTCTCAGCAATTTGTTAATGACATCCCGCAAAAATATTCTTAATTCTCTCAGTGTTACTTCTTCACTTTCTCTCAATTTTTTAAGTTCTGAATCAGTTAATTTTCGTGGTTCAGGAGAAAGAGGAACAATTAGCAGTGGTTCTTCACATTTATCTAAGCCAAAGGAATATTACATGTACGTAAAAATTAATACAACCTAAGTATTATGTAATAAGAAAGTGATTAACCATCTTAAATATAAGGATCATTAAAAAATTTTGCCTCGATTTTTTCATATGATTTTTTACATGTACAATATTTCTACGTAATCTGTCTTTTACTACAGCTTTCTGCTATATAAACACAAGAGTAGTATTCCATGCTAGAAGTTCTCTTCAGTCTTGGAGACATTTTTTTCACTTCAACAACAATTCTGTCATCATTTCTACTTCTGTCCATGAATGGTACCCATCAATGGGCTTAAAAAAGCTGGCAGTTTCAAGGGGCAAGGTGGTGGGCAAAATGTGGGGGTGACCCCCAGAGGGGTCACGGGATAAATTAAAGAGGTCGTGGCAATTTTTAAATAAAATTATTTTTTGTGTACATAAAAGCTAAAAAAATTCTTGTTAAAATTACTTTTTTCAACACTGTAGCTGTAGAGACCTCACTACTCGAAGTCTGCCATACGAATGAACCATACTGCCACTTTTTTTTGGGTGATTTCCTTTAGTAATGTCCGCATCGTGAATACACCTTAATTTCCTCTCTGGCTATGAACACACAGAAAGCAGCTGACTAGTGTGACTTCTCAGTATATATTTAAAAAAAAAAAAAAAAGAGTAAACTGCAGTCATTATCAACCCACTGCAGGATGGAAGCCTCCTCAACAATTCACGTTGAGGGAAATAGACCATAATCTGCCACACTGATCCAGTGAGGGTTGGCAGATCGACCGTATTTAGCAGTCAGGGGCTTTAACCCCGGTCTACTCAAGGAGCGTGTGCTACTGCACTCCCGCTCCTGACCACTGGGCTACGGAAACCCTCAGTATGTATTAATACTTCTCAATACACTTGCTGAATGATAATCCCTTCAGGTCTTAATTCGTGTTTTCAACAGCACAAATTTTCAAATTGCCTAAAGGCCAGAGGTGTGAATATGCAGTGGCAGTAAATAGCAAATCTGTTGCACACATGCTTTATTCTGCTTCATAATTTGGTGCTTTCATGTGAACTTGGAAGTGTTTTTCATTCTTCTGCTACTTTCTACTTTTTATATTGCTCGTTTCATGTTATCGTCTTTGTTTTTAAGAAGAAAAAAAATATGTTTTTAAGAATAAAAAAAAAACAAAACGGCCAAAGAGTGACAACAATAATGTTGCTACAGGTACTTCTGAAGCTAATAAGGTAAGAAATATATCATGCGAAAATTTGGACATAACGTTATTTAAATTGAAGTGCAACCACCAATTTCTGGAAGAGAGCCATTATATGCCAAATAAAAAGGAATGAAAAAGACTAGATAATATCAAGAGGAATTTATGAAGTATAACTTCACTTACAGTGTTGATGATGAGCAATGTCCTGTGTGCATAATATGTTATGAAAAACCTATTAAATTAAAATAAACTTACATACGAAACATCCAGAGCTAATGGAAATAACTGAATCCTTTTTCAAAAGATGCACCAACGCTATATAAGGTGTGAAATCTTTCATGAAGAAACATACGGCAGTTCCTTGTAAAGTTTAAAGAGCATCGTTGGAAATTTCACATTTAATAGGAAAACATTTGTAATCGTACACTATTGCTGAATCTCTTGTTCTCCATGCAAAGTTTTGAAAGATGCAGTAAGTGTGATCAGCTTTATTAAAAGAAGAAGCTTAAATAGCAGACTTTTCTCTATACAGTACTTCACAACGAAATGGGATCCGCTTATGAAATGCTTCTTTTATATACGAGAGGTGGTTGCCCAGTGGTAAAGTGTTGAGACTTCTTTTTGATCTCAAACATGAAATTTTATTGTTTTTACCAGATAAAAATCAGAATCTTGCTCAATTGTTTATAAATCACATGGCTTGGAAAACTTAGTTACCCTGTTGATATATTTGAAAACTTAATGATTTAAAAATCTCCAAGAACAGGGAACAAATATATTAACACTCAGTGATAAAATAGAAGCTTTCAAAAAGAAGCTTAATCTTTGGAAAACTGAATTTGAGCGTAATAATACTGAAATGTTCCCATGCTTTTCTAATTTTCTAAAATTAATATTGACATTTTACAATTTAAGGGTATCGTTGCCACCTACCTAACAATGCTAATTAAGAATTTTTCCAAACTAATTTTAATGTATGTCCAGAAAAAAGTTTTGGATTTGTGATCCCTTTACTTTTGAAATTTCTTCATGTTGTGAAATTACTGTTCAGCAAAAGGAAGATCTCATCGACCTGTTGCTAACGAAGCATTAGGTGCTCGTTTCAAGACTACAACTTGTGAACAATTTTGGCTTTCTCTTCGAGACAAGTATCCACAAAAATGGCGATACAAACATTGCTACCTTTCAGATCTACGTATTTATGTGATGTTTGTTTCTCAAAATCAACAGCTATAAAAACACAACATCCTTGGTCATCCTTGAGGTTGTCACAGACATTCTCTCAGATATGCCAGACAAGTTGTACTTGCTACGTGGGAGTCTAAAACGCTGATGGAACTGATATTCATGTGACACTCAAGTCAACTGGACCCAATTTCGGCGAAGTCCAGAGGGTCTGTGACAGCCAAATCTCTCTTGTTCTCCATGCAAATTTTTTCACGATGGTGGGACTGTTAGTAATCCTGGGTTTAATCTCCATGCACAAGTACATGGTGGGTGACCACCCAGGTGTGAATCAACGTAAGCAGGGGTCGAGGTGTGGTGCCCACACCATATGGAGAAATGTGCCCCTCTATGTTACCAGGCAGTACTAGGTGGTAGATGACTCTCATCAACCGGTGCAATACCACCACCACTTTGCTTATTGGAGGCTTGAAGTGGTGGAACCCATGTTTAGTCTCTAGAGCTAAGTTCCGGTCAACCCTTCCCTATCTCTTAATCATGCAGTATGATTGATGACTTTTGGGGCTATGATGAATATCGTGGTGAGATCCAATATTCATTACATTTCGAGGATACAGCTCTAAAATGTTGTTCGCAGGCCGGCCGCTAGTTACTACACCAGACCGAACCTATTGGTTACTCTCTAGGAGGCTTCCGGACCAGCTAGTGTATAATCTTGCTACCTCTACTCTGCCAGATAGTGACTGGAGGGAGTCCGAATAGTGTGTATGTAGGGCACATTGTCGAGGTCACGTTATGTCAAGGATCTGGGTATATTCTTACCAAGTGTACGCCATATCCAAAAATTTCATTACTTCATACAGCAGGTCCCACCCACTTTTTCTTACTATTGAAGCACCATGAATTGTCAAACTAATAGAGTAAGCTTATCTGCGAAAAGATCTAAACCTCCCAAGCACTTCCTAATTCATTTCACAAATATACGTGGTCTCAATTCTAATCTCAACAATGTCCATTTCCACTTGCAGTCTGCCAAACCCCATATACTTTTTCTGACAGAATCTCAGTTATCGGTTGATTCAACTGCTGCTCATCTCAGATGCCCTAATTATTCGCTGTATGATTCTTTTTGCTTCAAAGGTGGTACTTGTGCATATGTCCATTCTGATATTCCCTATCAGAGACTTGGCAATTTGGAATCTCCTCTCTTTGATCTTCTCTGGCTTAAAATCTCTCTACCTCATTGTGTCAAATTCATCTGTTGTCTCTACCGTTCTACCAACTCCACTAATCACTTGAAGCTCTTTGACTTCTTATCTTTGAAACTTGACTTTCTCCAGCACAACTTTCCTAACAGTGAGGTAATTTTCCTTGGTGATTTTAATGTTCACAACTCCAGCTGGCTTACGTTTTCTAGTCACACCGACCCAGATGGTCGAGATGCTGTGGCTTTTGCAATTACTAATGACCTTGCACAGATTGTTCATTTTCCTACAAGAATACCGGACAATCCTAATCATACAGCCGCCAACAACACGCTTGATCTTTTTCTCACAAAAAAAACCCTTCTAAGTACACGGTCGAAGGAGAGGTCCTTTAGGCACTTCAGATCACAACTTGGTGATTGTCTCTTCTCCAATAGAGCCTTTATCTCATGGCTATTCCCAACTTCATGTTGTTTGGCATTACAAGAATGCAAAATGGGATGAACTGTGAGATTTCTTTTCTTCTTTTCCTTGGTCAGATTACTGTTTCAAAACTTCTGATGTCAATGTTTGCTCAGATAGTGTCGGTGAAATTATTCTTGCAGAAATGGAATCCTTTATCCCACACACCACTTTAAAATCTCATCCTTTATCTAAACCTTGGTTTTCCGATAAATGTGCTAAGGCTGTTCAAGAGAAGAATGTTGCATATTGTAATTGGCTTGTTTCTAATTCTTCAGCTTCAATTTCTACCTACACCAAAGCTCGCAACAATTGTAAAGCAGTTATTAATCAGTCCAAACTAGAGTTTGAACAGGCTAAGAGTAGAAAACTTGCTTCTTGCCCTAATGGTAGCCGAGCATTCTGGTCTCTTGCCAAAGCTATTGGCCGCAACTTTTGCCCATCTCTGCTCCCACATCTATCCAAACCAGATAATTCTGTTGTCACTTCAGCCAAGGATAAAGCTGACCTCCTATCATCCCATTTTTCTTCGAACTCATGTATTAATGATCTTGGTAAAACACCTGCCACCATTCCCAACACGCTCCATTCAATGCCTCCTGTGGTCTTTCGTCAAAAGGATGTCAGTAGGATTTTGATGAAACTTGATGCTAAGAAAGTTCCAGGTCCCGATGGTATTTCTCCACTTGTTCTCAAAACCTGTCCTGAACTTACTCCTATTCTTTGCTGCTTTTTTTCACTATCTTATTCCAAAGGTGTTTTTCCTTCTGCTTGGAAATTTGTTCGTATCCAGCCAGTTCCTAAAAAGGGTGACAAATCCTTCCCATCCAATTATTGTCCCATTGCAATTACTTCTACTTTTTCTAAAGTAATGGAGAAATCAATTAACCGCCAACTCTTTAAACTACTTAGAAACCTTATGTCTGATCAACAATTGCCAGTATGGATTCCGTCAGTGTCGATCCATTGGTGATATTCTGGCTTATGTTACCCATTTATGGACTAATTCAGTGGAAAGGCTCGGTGAAATACAAATAGTTGCTCTTGACATCTCAAAAGGCTTTTGATCGTGTTTGGCATAAAGGTCTTCTAAACAAGCTTCCATCTTATGGTTTGCCAACTGTTTTTAGTAATTGGTTATCCAGTTTTCTCTCTGATTGCTCACTGAGGGTGATGGTAGATGGCTCCCAATCTTCTAACTTCTCCACTAATGCCGGTGTCCCCCACTCTTTTCCTCTTGTATATTAAATGACCTTCCATTGACTGGAAATCATATCCATAGTTTTGCCAATGATAGCACATTGCATTCTACTTTCCATTTTGAGAAACCTTACCCTGCTCAATCAGCTTCAACTTCTCGAAAATCTTCTAGCAATCCTTAAATGCCAATCTTCAGGTAATTCTCCAGAGGAGAGGCGAAGACAACTTAGTTGATTTCAACCCTTCTAAAACTCAGTCTTGTCTTATTTCTTGCAAAAAGGATTCTTCTGCTCCTATGCTTATTTTTAGTGACACTCCAATTTCTAGGCAAAATGATATATCTCTTTTGGGGATTACCCTGACTTCTAATCTCTCTTGGCACAAGCACATTACAAATATTGCTTCCACTGCATCTAAAAAACTTGGTTTTCTCTTTTTCTCTTGGCATTACTTTTCTTCCAAACAGCTGCTCACTTGTATAAATTGCAAATCTGCCCTGCCACAGAATATTGTTCCTGCATATGGGGTGGTGCCCCAAAAACCTCTCTCAGGCTTCTTGATTTCATTCAAAAGAGGGTAGTCAGGTTAATTAATGATTCATCTCTCCACTCCCTGTCTCATAGACGTATTGTTTCTGCCGCATGCCTCTTCTACAGATACTTCCCTGGGCACTGTTCTTCTGAATTGGCTTCTATAATTCCCTCTCTCTCTCTCTCTCTTTCAAAACAGTCAGAACATGTGCCGCCACCAGCCAACATCCATTTACTGTCCAACTCCAAACTCACAGAACGAGTTTTTCATCTTCTTCGTTTATTCATTCAACTGCCATTTTCTGGAACAAACCTTCCTTCATACGTATTTCCTGAAAATTACAGTCTACAGAAGTTCAAGTCCAATGTCAACAAATATCTTCTTTCATCTTCTCAACCTACAACCCAAGCACGGTACTAAGTACTATAGGTTCTAATACCTCTCGTGTTTGGGGTTTACATTAAAAAAAAAAAAAAAAAACATCATTCCAGAATTGACACGAGATTATCCATTTCAAATATGGATCAAATATGATCGGTTATCCATCTCATTAACTGTTTTGTTTTGAAATCACTTATTTTTTTTTTATTGTTTTGTAATCTTAATTGAAGAATATGAATTTGATTTGTTTTTCCTGTATTCAATTAAAATATTAAACAATTATTTTAATGTGTAAATTAAAAATTACTGTAATGTGTAAATTAAAATTTAAACAATTTTTTTTATTCCTTTCCCAGTAGTTAAATAAAATTTTCTACCACAATTTATAAAATGCTATTTTTTCCCGGCTAAAAAAGTCTGGTCATCCTACCTTGGGTTTTACATTGAGGGGTCACGTAAATTTTTTTATTTAATAAAGGGAGTCGCGAGCGAAATAAGTTTGTGTGCCACTGGCCTAGACTATATGATGACTGAGCCAAAGCACTCCAATGCAGCATCTTCCCTATCTTTTTCTAGTAAGCTCTTTATCTGTACTGAAGGCGCCTCCGTAGCCAGGTGGGAAGGAGCAGCAGTGTGTAGCACACGCTTCTTGATTAGACCGGGGTTCGAGCCCGTCATCACCAAATATGGAGGATGCGGACAGGTCAGGGAATGACCACCGCATATCCCGGAGCAATATGGCCTTAGTTGCTAATGCTCCTAAAAATCCAAATAACAAACAAACGTCTGTACTGAATATATAGGTACCAGTAAGGATGGGGAGCGTATATCTCCATAATTTATATTGTTTTTTTTTTATATAATAAAGGGAGTCGCCAGCGAAATAAGTCTGTGCGCCACTGGCCTAGACTGTATAATAACTGAGCCAAAGCACTCCAATGCAGCATTTTCCATATCTTTTTCTAGTAAGCCCTTTATCTGTACTGAATATATAGGTACCAGTAAGGATGGGGAGTGTATATCTCAATAATTTATATTGTTTGCCCCCCTCCCCCCCAAAGTAACTGATTTTTTTTATATGTAGAAAACTTCTAGAAATCCTCTGAAGATTGGGGTTCTATGTCATTATGCTGCTGAGGTTCAAAGAATGCCCTTTCAATAACATTGGTCTGCAAGGAAAGTTCCAATTTTTACTGCTAATAAGTAATCTGAATTACATTTTTAATGGAAACTTTGAAAGTTATTTGAAACTTTCTGACAAAAATATACATATTATGGATTCGTAACCTAGTGGTCAAGTGCAAGGGTTCAAGCCTCTGACTGCTAAATACAGCCGATACGCCAAATTGTACTGGATCAGCAGGGCAGATTATCATCCCTTCCCTCAACATGACTTGTTGAGGCGGCCTCCATCCTGCTGTGGATTAATAATGGGTGCAGATTTGTGTTTTATTTATTTATTTATACGAGGGGTTTACCCTCGAACATGTTGCTGTAGGGGTATCAAAAGTTTTGTGCCCTGACCTAGATAAAACATCAGTAGGAAGATGTCATTTTTAATATAATTTTTACATATTCAATAACTAACACATGAAATTTCATTCCTGTAGATGATCTTACACCAGAAAGTGGAGCCTGGAATCTGAGGAAGGATGCTACGGTTGACAAAGTGGAACATCGAGCAGTGATCAAGTTCCTGCATTTGCAAGGCAAGAAAACTCAGGAAATTGACGAAGAAATGAAAACTGTGTATGGGCAGAATTGTCCATCCTATGACCCTGTAAAAAAGTGGAAACGGGAGTTTCAGTGTGGTCGTACAAGTGTCTTTGCTGAGCCAAGAGAGGAAGGCCATCAACATCCACAGACAGTGAGACGGTTGCAAAGACTGAGCAGCTGGTGCTTAGTAACAGACGTGTGACAATTCATTTCATTGCAAATGCAGTGGGAATTAGTTATGGAACTGCATACAGCATTTTTCATGACCATCTGCACATGTCTAAAGTCTCCGCACGATGGGTTCCAAGATTGCTGATGCTTTTTCAGAAGCCATTGCCGCCGCCACCACCAACTTTGTTGTCCAGTGCTGCACCCACCCTATTCTCCTGACCTAGCATTGTCAGACTTCTTGTTTCGAGAAATGAAGAAACCATTGTGTGGACGCCACTTTGATTCGTCGTAGGAAGTCATCAATGAAGTGGAATTGTGGTTTCAGGCAAAAAAGTGCAGACTTCTATGATCAAGACATTAAACAACTGATCCATAGATGGGAGAAATGTGTTACTATACATGAAGAATACACAGAAAGTTCCTGTGAAGTTTCACCTTTCTAGGGCTATTATTTCTAGGTAAGGATAAAAATTTTTTGATACCCCCTCGTATAAATATACAGCAGACTCGATTTACCGGAATACTTCAAGACTCCAAATTAAAAAAAAAAAAAAAAAAAAAACACCAGAAATCATAAAATTCAAGTAATAACTAGAATAGGTATAAACAGATATTTTGCAAGTCGTAAATAAGGGACAAGAAGCGGTGTTAAAAAAGAGACCAAATGTTTAGTTTATTTTAGTGCACCGCATCAATCGTGTTCCGTTGCACCAGCAAAAGGACAAATTTTGTTTCGTTATTTATGTCAGGAATGTTGGAATTTTTTTATAGTAACTTTTTTTTTTTGTTTAGAAATCGCAAAAATGATGAGCAAACGGAAGAGTTGTGCTTTCAAAACTTGAAATCTCTAAAGAACCATAATAATGTTGGTGACCAAACCATATGCGACATTGTAAAAAATAAAGGGAAGCTATTAGATTTAAAATCGACAGGACAGCATAAAAAATAAATGCATGTCCAATAAGCACTACTCACGTATTGGACACATGAGTAGTGCGTGGCAAGTTTTTTCATTTTTTATCTATTGCCATACTTTTTACGTAGGTTGCTGGACATTTTTCGATACAGTAAGTCCCTGACTTACTGTAACATTATTTTTATTATTTTTTTTTTATATGACTGAAGATTTCAGTGTAGGGGAAACACATTTCACCGCAATAACATAAAAATCCACAGAATTCCAGCAATTGGTATTATTGCAAATGCAATAAGATCGAGTTTACTACCCATTTATTATTATTTGACCATATGGTACAAGGAAGCCTGAGGCTTACGTTGTACCAGACAAAAAAAGTTTCTGAGTAACCCCCTCCCCCTGAGAGAGAGAGAGAGAGAGAGAGAGAGAGAGAGAGAGAGAGAGAGAGAGAAATGATGATATCCAGCTCAGGACCCTGGGTGTGCCAAGCGCATACTCACCAGATGTGAGTCCCTGGGAATATAACAAATTGTACTAAGCCTAATAAAACAGAAACTGCAAATTGTTTTATTATTTTATGGTAGTGACCTCCAGAAATGTGCTTTAGTAAAATACAAGCTATCATGGGGTTATAAGTGAGTTTTTGCACTGTGAAGTTCTTTTCTAGAAAATTTAATTTTGACTGTTATCATATCATGGTGCCGACCAAGAGAATAAGTGACAGCAGTACTAGTAAATCTAATAAGAAAAGGAAAGCATCGAGTTGGATCAGAAAATTAAAATAATAAGGATGTATGAAAATGGCCAAACATTAACAAAATATCGCACAGAATTCAGATTTGTCAGCGGAAAAGGGGAACACAATAAAAGAGAAAGACAGAATACAAGAAGCAGTGAAGTGATTTGCACCAATGTACTATAATAACCAAGGCTACGAAATACAAATCAGTTTTTACAGTACAATAACATGCGTTTTTTTCTTCCTTTTATGCCTTCATAGCTGAGTGGTCAGGAGCAGGAGTGCAGTAGCACACGCTCTTTGAGTAGACCAGGGTTCAGGCCCCTGATTGCTAAATATGGTCGATCTGCCAACCTGCACTGGACCAGCATGGCAGATTATGGTCCATTTCCCTCAGCATGAATTGTTGAGGAGGCTTCCATCCTGCAGTGGGTTGATAATGGCTGCACTTTACCTTTTTATATATTTTCTTTTCTTATGTGCCACTCTGGCTACTTCACCTTTGTCCCCAGATATATCAGGGATATAGTAGCAATATTTTATTAGTCATTCCCAAGTTATGTAAGAAGTCCTGGAACGTATCCCTTTACGTATGTTGGGGACTTACTGTATTTTTGGATTAACCGGGAAATCGATTAGCCAGGAATTTTTTTTTACCATCCATCACGAAAAATTGAGAGTCTACTACACACACACACACACACACACACGCACGCACGCACACAGTACTGCCATAAATACTGTCACCAAAGTAAGATTCCCGTAAAAATAGAAAACGATATCACAGAGCTGTGGGTTTTGCATCATGTGTGGTACTAATGTATGGTTTTCTTTAACAGGTATCATCAACTAGTAAAGGAAGCCAGTGAAAATGGAATGGGGAGATAAAGAAAACATTTGGCAGCCTACCACAGGAGAATAGGACAGTTCCTAACTCCAGCTCTAATGGAATGGAGGCACAAATGGTAAGCATCGACAGATACTCTTCACAGATGAAAAGATTTTTACTATTGAGGAGAGTTACAGACAAAGTGTAGGCTCATAGCTCTGCAGAGGCATGTCAGGCTGTTAAAAGGGTTGAAAGGGGTCAATCATCCAGTATTAGTGATGGTTTGGTGGGGAGTCTCCTAAGAACGTGTAACAAAGATGCATTTTTGTGTTCGGGGGGTGAAAATCAGTGCAAAGGTGAACCTAAATGATAACTGGGGGGGGGGGGAACTGTGCAGTTAGATATGAAGTTCTCTGACCAGTGGAGACAGGCTGCCAGGATGGCTCATGGAGTTTTTTCCAATGATATTCAGTAATTTTGCTAGCAGTGATAAAGCTGTGATTATTCTGTTGTATAAGAAAATGGTCAGGCCACGTCTTGAACACCATACAGGTTTGAAGGCCTCATTTTAGCAAAGATGTAAAGAAGAAAAGAAAAGAAAAGAAAATATCGACTGTCAGACTCACGGAGGTAGGCTGCCAAACCTACTTCCATGGACTCTGGTGGCTGGTTTTTTTCTTCTTTTCCTCTCCCCCTTTCTTCTTTCGCTGTCCATACTCAATGATACCATATGTGTACAGGTTACACTTCATAGTGGTATGCTGTCATGCATTTTATCTAGGTTGATAAAGAGACATCACCTTAAAGCTACCTTTGTGATTATTTATTAGTCTTTTTATTGCTTTATATTTGTTCTTATTGTTTTTGCTTTATTTTTATATATTTTAATAGGTTTCTGAATATTTTATTTTATATTTTAATAAAGTTTTATTTCACTATTTTGTCCATTGTGACAATGTTTATTCATAATAGGATTCTTCCTTCTGGCCAGCCTACACACATGAAGGGACAAATTCAAACTGAGGAAGAATGGCTGCAGAATAGATGAGAGTTTGCCTTAAGACTGCCTTAGGCGCCTCCGTAGCCAGGTGGGAAGGAGCAGCAGTGTGTAGCACACTGAGGAGCAGCAGTGCGTAGCATACGGAGGATGCAGAAAGGTCAGGGAATGACCACCGCATATCCTGGAGCAATATGGCCATAGTTGCTAATGCTCCTAAAAAAAAACCAACCAACCAACCAAGACTGCCTTAGTTTGTCTTAGGGCTGGTTGTTGTTGCATAGTTTGAATAAATTCATGGAAGACTAAACAAACTATTGGAGGGGATGGAGAGGTGACGTGGGATTTTTTTTATTTATTTTATTTTATTTTTTGGTTGATACCATATAAACTTGCTTTCTTGCATTATTTGGCACTACTAATACTAATTTTTATGAAAATTCTCTCTCTAAATAATCACTGCTACTCAAGTATGGTCTGATGATGGATTCTGACAAAGTTCTCGAAATGTTACCTAATTGTACAGTACATTTAGTCATTAAGGCTAAATAAACATTTTTTTTTCAAAAAATCTAATGTGATATAATAGTGGTTATTTAGAGAGAAAAACTTTATGAAAAATCAACATGTAACATAATTTCCTAATTATATTAGAACTAATGTTGTGGTAATCTACACAACATTCTTCTCAAATTTATTTTATCAGTCTTCTTTTCAAAACTTTGCACAGGATGATACTCTTACTGTACTTAAATGTCAAACAGTCACAAAAGCATAAAAGCAGCATCCTTTTATTAAGCCCAAAAATTATGTAATATGGAATTTAAGTATTTATTCAGTATTTTTTCATGATAAGTTAATAAATATATAATGCTGCTGTGCACTATGTTTTTCTGACTGTATTGCAGAGGAGACACGTCTCATACTGTCCCTTCAAGCAAGAGAACTTGGATGATCATACTGTCCCTTCAAGTGAGAGAACTTGGATGATCAAAAAAATTACTATTCTGCTCCGTGAAATTATTTACTTTTTCTAAAGTGGTTTTGTTTGAAAGGGGGAGGAGGACATCAACCTCTTACTGAAGTCTACTTACCCTTTGTTAGTGAACTGGTCTAGGAACTTTCAGCTTGCACCTCATATAATGATATCACCTTTTGTTCCCTTAAAAGATAACTGTTCTGAAAATCAATAACTCTGGCACCCCCCCCCCAAACAAACATACCCTGGTCCTATTTCACTTGTCTTTATTATACAAAGTGCTCCCAGTCTCTTTGGCAATAGTCACACAGAATTACTTCTTGCAGGACCAATGCCTTCTGCCATTGGTGTTCCTTTCCTGCAGTCAGATGTACAAGAGAAGATGTACTCAGTGAGTTGAATACTTCAGCACATGATGAGTCTTGTGATTTACTTTCTTCCAGTGAATTAACTTTTTTTTTAACCAACAAAATATTGAGTTAAAACTTAACTTAATTTCTTCACTAGTTTTGAACACAGGCTGCACAAAGGAATCAACCACCTGTGGCATTACCATGACCCTCTAGAGATAGCTCAGTCCAGCTATAGAGAGTTCTGCATACATGCCACACACAGTATGAGCAATATACTGTGTATAAGATGAACTGGTTGTACATTCCAGCTAATTAAAAAAAAAATTTTAATTAAATAAATAAAAATCGCTTGCAAAAAGCATAGGCAAAAAAAAAAAAAAAAAAACCCAATTAACCTCAAGTAAATTGATAAAAAAGGGAGGGGGGAGCTTAGAGGAACAGGCATTCTGTGTGTTATCAGACACTCAGTCTAAAACACCAATGGATCCAATATCTTTCTATTTCAGAAGATTTAGGAGAAGTTCAGTTGGCTTGCCTCCCTAAAATCCACTCATGCACACCTTCTCGATGGTAAGCCCTGTTACATTACTTAGGTGGCAACGAACTTGTAGAGTGGTTCTCTTCAAGATGCCTGGTCAGTGTGAAGAGGAAAAGACCAACTCCTCCAGCACATGACAGCACGATGAAACATATGGGTCTTCAGTCCCCAGCGGCTTTCACTCTCCCTCTTATGGCAGCTAGAGGATCAGAATGGAAGGAGAGGGTGCTCTCCCTCTTATGGCAGCTAGAGGATCAGAATGGAAGGAGAGGGTGCTAAGAATCTCTGGATACAACTAGGATTGCCATGCATAGAAACTGAACTTGGACTGTTACAATGTAAGATTGCTCATCAGTAAAGACAGGATATTGGAGCTGGAAAAGGAATTAGAAAATATGAATTATTCTAATTCATATTTTCTATGATATTCTATCATCGGTTTGGCTGAAACAAGAAGAAGAAATGAATCACTTGTAAGTTTAATCAAGTGGAAATCAACTGTACACCAATAGAAACAATGAAAGGAGCGAAGGTGGAGTTGGCTTTCTGGTCCATAAAGATAAAAAACAATATTTTGGAATTCAAAAGTACATCATCAAGGGTGTCAAGCCTACTACTACTCAGGATTTCTAAGAAGTACAAGCTAAAGGTTATAATGATTTTTGCACTAACATCAAGCCATGATGATAAAGTGGTTGAAGAAATGTACACCGAAATTGAGATTCTTCTAGATTAGCAGAAAACACGCTATACTATCATTATGGGAGACTTCAATGCTAAGGTTGGAAAGAGACAAAAACAGCACAGAAAGGGAAACTATGGGAAATTTTGGAATTGGTGAAAGAAATAAGAGGTGTAAGACTTGTGGAATTTGCAGAATCTTGAGGAATATGAGTAATGTACCCTTTTTTCAAGAAAATGGTGAACAGAAAGTGGACATGGAAGAGCTCAAATGGATTAGCAGCTAATGAAATAGACTTCATCCTCACTAACAGAAGATATCGTGAATGATGTTACCGTCCTGAACAAGGTAAACGTTGGAAGTGTTCAGAGAATGGTAAGCACACTTGATATAAATGTAAGAAAAGAAAGGAAAAAACTAACTCAAGTAAATAATATGAAGGTCTTTGAGATAACAGAAGAGGAGAAAAAGCAGTATGTACTGGAACTTAAGAACAAGTTTGAGCTTCTGCAGACTGTTCAGGACCAAGGTATCGATGAGGAACACTACAACTTTCTGAAAGTGAAAAAGCCCAAGAAATCTATAGATAGAAAGAAATCCAAAGAAGAAGAAATTAATCAAGAAACACTTGTCATGATGAACTGAAGATGACAAATGAAGAGCCAGATAAACACTGACAAGGATAAAACTGAGTATACTGAGTTTATGCAAAGCCATTAGAAAGAGACTCAGAGAAGACATAAGATTTAACACAAGGAACAAGGGAAAACAAAGGACTTAAATCAGCAGCCTTGAGCAGGAATACAGAAAGACAAATGATACTGAAACTGAAGAATAGCAATGGTGTACTTATAAATAGCAAAGAAGGCATAATTCAAATAGCAGAAGAGTACTATAGAGAATTATACAAGGAGCAAGGGAATGATGTCAGCAGTGGGGAAGATGGATCACAAATTAGTAACACATATGACATACCCAATATCCTTCCTGATGAGGTAGAACATGTATTGAAGAAAATGAAGAATCAGAAAGCTCTGGGGGAAGATGAAGTTACTGTAGAGTTGTTAAAATGGGAAGGAAGAGACATGACACAGAAACTGGCAAGGCTCCTCACAAAATGCATTAGAAAAGGCGTACCGTCCAAGGAGTGGAATAATGTAATCATAGTTTTGCTGCATAAGAAAGGAGATAAATCAGAAATTGGAAATTATAGACCAATTAGCTTGTTATCCCACATCTACAAGGTCATTACTAACAGATTAGCCTGGCATTTGTGGATTATGAAAAGGCATTTGACTCCATACATCATAAGGCAATGTTTAGGGGACTGTAAAGACAAGACATTGATACCTCATATATTATGATTTCGAAGAAAATATATGAGAATGCTACCTCCTTTATTAGACTAGACAAAAACAATAGCAAATTTAAAATTGAGAAGAAAAGAGTTCGACAAAGAGACAATATCTCCAAAGTTGTTTACTACTACCCTTGAGGAAGCTTTCAGAAGATTAGTCTTGTCGCAGAAAGGAGTCAATGTGAATAGAGAGTACCTAAAACATTTACGATTTGCAGATGACATTGTGATCATAAGCCATGATCCCTAAAGAATTACAGCAAAATCTTAATCAGTTATGCAGAGTTAGTAAGGATTTCAGACTAAAGATGAATATGGCTAAAACAAAAGTAATGATGAACAAGTATGCCACAGAAAGGGATATAGTCATTGAAGGAGCAGTAATTGAAAAGGTGGATTCATATACTTATCTGGGACAAGTCATTAGCTGTAATAATGATAAATGGATGGAAGTCAAGAGAAGAATAAATTTTGGATGTATAGCATTCAGGAAATATAGTCACATTCTGAGGAGCAATATCCCAATATGTCTGAAACGTAAAATAATGAACCAATGTATACTCCCCACCATGACTTATGGAAGTGAAACTTGGGCACTCACCAAAAGAATAGAAGAGAAGAGAAGAATGGAACGAATTATATTAAGGAATCAGACTGGTAGATAAAAGAGAAACACATAGATTAGACAGCAAACTCAAGTAAAGGACATTCTTATCAAAACTAAAGAACTAAAATGGTCTTGGGCAGGACACATAGCTCGAAGACATGATGACAGATGGACTAAGTAACAGAATAGTACCCAAGAGGAGCTAAATGGAAGACAATTATGGAGATGGACAGATGAAATTCACGAGTTCGTGAGTAGCTGTAGTAAATGGATGGTCATTGCACAAAACAGAAGGAACTGGAAAGTTGCCAGAGAGGCCTTCATCCTGTAATGGATTGAAAATGGCTGATGTTGATGAAACTGATAAAAAAAAAAAAAAACACACACACACACACACACACACACTCAGAAATACTATTATTGTTTAGAGGAAACTGGTGGTATATATATATTATAAAGGGATATAATATCCTCATATCCTCTTATAATATATATATATTATAAGAAGATATAATTTTATTCCCAAAAGAGGGAAAAAAAAGAAAAGAAAAAAAGTGAAATTCCAAGTAAGAGTTGAAGGAATTATTAGAAGAATAAGGAAACAGGTTTGTTCCTCCTTTAACCCATTATTAACAACGTTCTTTTCTTCCATGTAAAACTCATGTGGAAAAAAGGATGTTCCTTTGTTGCATTTTCTTCACTTGCTAAGACAACCAAATTTACCTCTGTGGAATCATTTTATTTTTCAGTGCATGCCACCACTCACTGCAAACTACATCCCTAACTGACAATAAAAACTGCATGACACCTGTATGTACTTTTCTAGGGATTCAAGCTATGCAGATAAGAAAATTTAAAATAAATCTGAAACAGCAAAGCATAATTTTTAATGGACAGAGATGAGGTGATTAAAAAAAAAAATTGGTTTATATTTACCTTTTTTCTTCTTTTTTTGGTTTGGTGGTTGCACTAACTCTTTCATAAGTAAAATGGAAAAAAAGTCACTCCTCTCAGTGGCTGTAGGATTATTCATTTCAAAAACTTGTTCTTGCTTTTCATTAAATAAATCTTTTACCTGAAATGGAAAAAGAAAAGACAACATATTAATGCATGTTAAACATGTTAAAGGGCAAACCATGAATTCTTCATTAACCATTCTGATGTGATGTTCACTGGAGATAAATGTAGTTTTTTCCTTCAGTGCAAGGTTTGACTTCAACCCACTGAATTGTGACAAATGTGCAACTTATTACAATAGCAACTGGTTTTCCCCTCAAGTGGTTTGTGATTTAAAAACATTACTAAATACACTAAAATATCTATTTTAGTAATTACAGTGTGGATTTTCACATTCTGTTGCTTTCATTTTGTATCAATGACTGTTTGAAAAATGGAGAAGTGCAGATATAGAACAGTCAGAAGTATTCTTATTATGCATACCTAACCGTTGCATACCCACTTTTAGAAATTTCTCAGTGTCTACTTGAATCAAGCAGACACCTGCCACATTTCACATGCTTTAGTTTCATCAAAATTGGATTTTCGAATCACAGAAACAGTTTATTAATTTTTTTTTAATGAAACCCCTAAACAAAAAACTATTCAAACCCATAGTAGTGTGCATGGGCTCAGGCTGAGAAGACACTCGTTAACATTAGCCTTACATTTCTGTAGACTGCAATTTTCAGGAAATACATCTGAAGGAGGGTTTATCCTAGAAAACAGAAGTGGAAAGATAAATGAGGAGAAAAAAAGTTCCTGTGAATTTGGAGTTCAACAGTGAATGGGTGATGATGGCATTATAGGATGCCATAGCCAAAGGTGCATAAGTACAGGTGTTTTAAGTGACTGTGATTCAAGCCAGTGTGAATACTAAATATGGTGCTGTGCCTTGCATTCTCCCATCTTGTGAACTCCTCTCACCATGTGGTCATCTCAGAGCATAAAAAGAAAATTTACATATTTATGTGTTTGAACTGGTTTGGAGGGAAAGGGGAATTATGGGTGCCAGTTTAGAAGAACCCATGGAAGTATCTATAGAAAATTTCTTTATCCCATGGAAGTATCTATAGAAAATTTCTTTATCCCATGGAAGTGTCTATAGAAAATGCATGGAACACAAACTGAAGATCCATGAAACAGAGTGGAAGACTTTGTAAGAGATGGATCATTAATTACCCTGACTGTCCTTTTTTCGAATGGTGACAATAAGTTTGAGAGAAGTTCTGGGGGTCCCTGCCCATATAAAGGGAATAATCCTCCACCTGAGGAGAGTTAAAATGAAAGAGAGATGGATATATTTTTGATGTCACCTGATTGCTTACTGCACTATTTAGATTGCATTACTTATGTCATGCAATCCAGAGATGAACCATGTAAGTGGCTCGTCCATTTTTATTTTATGTTGATTGAACTAGAATTTGTCTCTCCCCACTCCTTTATTGATACTGCATCAAAGATTTTTTGATCAAATTAGCAATCACTTATGTTGTCTGTTAACAATAATGACTATGAAGTTGAGATAAAAAAAAAATAATAAATAAAAAAAGTACAAATCATTCAGTAAGGCACGGGTCATTACAATAATGTAAACACAATATAATAGCATAGCTTAATTTAATTTATTATGATACTCACCTTTTTATAATCTGCATTGATGTTGGAATAAATTGGATGATAATTTTAAATTTAAGTTAGCATGAATAAGTTAGGATTTAAAAACAGAATTAAAATGTGCGCAAGGAAGTAGAAGTGCACGTCTTCGTCCTTGGTTGTCAATGTTGAAATTTGAAACGATTTTAGTTATATGGTTGGAAACAGAAGGCCAATAGCCATAACAAGTGGCTTTCATTTTACAGTTGGCAATGGTAAAATGAGTCTTCAGTTGGCAATGGTAAAATGAGAGTAAACGCGTGTATTTAAGAAGACTAGGTTCCCGTGATGCTCCTGGATACACGTGGGAATCTCAGGTGCATGAGATTCCAGACTGGTGCTATGTTATAGGGTAGTTTGGAATTTAATACTTGAAGAGTGGAATGGCAGTGAAACCATTCTATAACTAGGGCTTCATATTGGAAAATTTTAAAACTGGATTTTAATTTGATAATAAGAATGGCTGAATCTACTAAGGGGGTGTGGTTGTGGGATTGAACATGTGTTGCTAATTAGGTATTGGACTGTCCCGTCCTAAAGCTATTGTAGTGGTAGTACGCACGTGTATTTGATGTTTTGGTAGAATCGTATTTTATGGTGGTGGTGCTACCAATGTAGCAAGCGTTACAGTTATCTTGACATTTTATTAAGTAGATGATATTATTCATGTCACTAATGTGGTAATTTTGTGTATCTTTATATGAGTTGAATAATGACCCTAGTTTATTGTAAGATGAGAATTTAAGGGTGATATCAGTACTTTTGAATAAAAAAGCGGAATTGGTTGGCAAAATTACTATGGTAAGGGAGGATAATACGTGGATTATTATTGGACATGCGTTTGGGTGGGTTGTTAATATTATTTTGGACTGTGATAATAGTTTGTTTGATTAATTGAATAGGATATTTCCTAGATATGAATTTACTTGTAAGATATTGTAGTTCATTATTAAGGTCATAATGTGTGGAACTGTATTTTATAGCATTGTAAATTTGATTATAAAGGACTGCTTTTTTTGTGTTGAGGGGGTGATGTGATTCAAAGTGTAAGTATTTGCCCGTGTGAGTATTTTTTCTGAAAATTCTTGTTCCTAGTTTTGTATCGCTTCTGTATATAGTGAGGTTTAGGAAATTAATTTGTCCCTTTCTTCCAATTCCAGGGTATATTTTAATCTATTATGCATGGAATTAAATTTAATGAAAAGATCATTTATTGTGGATTTGTGCCCTATTAAGAGGATATCGTCAGCGTATCATATAAATAATTCAATATCTGGGGGGGGGGGGGTATGGTTGTAATATATGATTTTCTACGGAGGCTAGGTAAATTTCAGATAGGGGGTGAGATCCCTAATCCCATAGGTAGGCCGTAGGTTTGCTTTTATTATATTGTGTCAATTATAAATGGTACTTTAAGAGATCTACAATTTTCGAATTGTAATAATGTAAACGTGAATGGGGGGGGGGGGAGTCTTATATAGGGTGAATCAAATTTTTGTGAGATAAGCATATCAAAGCATTATGCTGAATCTCAAAAAAGTACTGAACAAACATGAACTAAGAAGGGTTTCAAATACACAGAAATGGGGTTCATTACAGAAGTGTGGCATCACTTCTGTAATGAATTCTAAAATTACAACTGACATGTCCACCAGATCATATTTATGAATGGCATTGTTTCTCAATGTCCCAACAATATGGTGGTGGTGATGCACATGTCAGTTGTAATTCTGCCAGCTTCCTGTTGTGCCACCCCACCTAAAACCATTCAATGTTTGAGGTTTATGAGTGCACACTTCTTTCAAGGTGCCCTGTGCAAAAAATGTAGGGGACATATTGGACACGCAACTTGTGTAATCGAGACCTGCTAATATCAATTACACAAGTTGTCTGTCCAACATGTCGTAGTATCAAGTTTCAAAACAATAGGATTCCCGTAATGTTTTTTTATGCAAAATGTAGGGAGTGTGGTCGGAAGGCCTTGGGAGTTGTTAGTTATCCAAAAAGTGCACAGATATCAGAATAAAAATGTGAAGGGTGCACATTTAATCTGCACACTAATGTATCCAGACACACAATTCTTATTGTGGGAATTGCATCATTTGTTAATGATTCAAGATATTGCTACCTAGTAATACCAATGAACCCGTAAGGTCTGATTATCCCATGAAAGGACAGTCCTAGCCACATAATGGATCTCTGGCAGGTTAACACCTTTCTATATCTTGAGGTGAAAAGTGCTGCTGGCCATCAATCAGTTGTGTTAATTCAAAGGTCACTTTGTCTGACCGTATGATCACATTCTGAAAATCAGATACTTTACTGTTCTTCTGACAGTACCACTGAAAAATTCGTGTTTCTCAATTATGAGCATCTTTATGAATCTCATGAAAAAAGTATGAACGTATTGAAGTATGAGGGGTTTGAACCTTATGTCCTTTAAGATTCTCAAATACTCAACTGACTCAAACAGTCTTGTTGACTCCTTTGGTGACCAGTCCTATGCACTTGTAATGGCTTGGCACTTTCTTGATTTTCTTTTCCTCCCACAGCTTTCTTTATTAATGCTGCGCACAGTTCCATGTTGTTCTAACCTATCACAGAGACAAGTTATTGTTAAGTGCATTGGCCTTTGTCCCATACTGACATTTCCATACACAATAAATCTAAGTTATGTGCATTTCAGAATGTACATAACTTCTTCAAATGTTAACTGATTATTCTCCATACTCAATGGGTTGCAACATAATATAAACATTAAAAACCAAACTTTATTTTGGGTTTAAAATGAACAACTATTTATTCAAATTTAGCCTCTCTCTCTCTCTCTCTCTCTCTCTCTCTCTCTCTCTCTCTCTCTCTCTCTCTCTCTCTCTCTCCCCTCCCTCCCTCCCTCCCTCCCCAAAATATGGCAATTTAAACCATTCATACATAATTCTGAAAATCCTGTATAAATAATCTCAACGATTTCCATTCATATATAATTCTGACAAACAATGTATAAATAATCTCAACAATTTCCATGTTAGATAAAGAATGATGGGGTGTGTGTGTGTGTGTGTGTGTGCGTGCGCACGCACACATTTTGTATGTTTGCCCTGCAATGTATTTTTAATGAGTTTTTCTTCCAAAAAGGGGAAAAAAAAAAAAAAAATGCATACTGAATTCTTGAAAAGAAAAAAAGAAATCTCACCGCCAACCAAAATATTACATTCTTCCTCACAAAAATTGTCTTTTTTTTTTTTTTTATATATCTTAGAGTCTCTCCCTCTCATATCCATTTTTTATCAAGCATATATATACTACAGCACACATTCTACAAATTGTTTACCAGTTCCTGGTACTCAAATGCATATGGATATCCTTGTATTTCCTGCTCAATGTCAATTAACAATAGCAGAGATTCAAGCATGTATTGTGACTGCATGTGTAACATGTACTGCTCCACAAATTCACACAACCATTCTATGAGATTGATGTTAGGTGATTACAAGCCATTAATCACAGCAACCTTTTGAGGTATAGCCTGGACACACTGGTGGTCACTCATAGAGAGAGAGAGAGAGAGAGAGAGAGAGAGAGAGAGAGAGAGAGAGAGAGAGAGAACAATTGTAGACTGGCAAAGGAATGGAGAGATGTGCGTGCGCGCGCGCACGCACACACACACCACAAACAAAAGTAATCATTACAGCCTCTACATGGCTGTCATATATGACAGCCATGTAGAGGCTGTAATGATCAAATCTATGATGTATGAGGCTGTAATGATTAAATTTATCCATCCAGTCTCCAATTGTAGACTGGAGGGATAGATTTAAATTGTAAACAAAGTAACGAAGTAAGCAATACTGCACACACACGCGCACGCACGCACGCACACACACACACACACACACACACCATAAACAAACAAAAGTAATCATTACAGCTCTAACCATATATGACAGCCCAGTGATATTAGACCTAATTTTATGATCTCTATATAAATGTTATTACTTCTAGAAACTTCCAAAATTAATTTAAACCAAACATTAGCATTTACATTAAATCTACAACTAAGCAATAATACGCATATAAAATTAATATATTCACAACTGCTTTACCTGATCCTGCTTGAACAATAAAAGAAAATTCACAAACAAAAAGAATAGTGTTTTTGGTGTACTATTACAACAAATAAAGGAAAATAAGTATAATAATTTTTTCCATAAACAAAGGTATAAAATATTAACAGTACTGAGGTATACAAGATTCCACTTTCAACAGTTACAATCCCCTACTTTTAGTTCAATAACATTATGTTACACTTCCTGAGAGTGCATGAATCATTTTATCATCGAGAATTGTCATTCTAATGAAAATTGCTGAAAATTATTTTAAGAGTTTATTCATTAAAATAAATTTTTCTCCATTTCTATTTTATATAAGCAGTAATTACACATCATTTTACTTAAATACAGGCTTCAATAATAAATAAAATGGCAACATACAAATAAAAAGGTAAAAAAATTTTATTCACAGATTACTGTTCTGAAAGTAAATTTTATTTACGTGGAAACTGTATTATTTAAAATTTTAATAAATTTGCAGTCACAAATGTGGCAAAGTAGATATAATTTATCGATACTTTTTCTATATTAATTCAATTCTGTGCAACTGAAAATGTGCAAGTTCAATATTAAGCTGAATTATATTACTAATTCTAATGCTTTATTTGTCAAATGAGTGAACGACTGTGAATGTTACTAGAGTGGAAAAGTTTAAATCATGAAAGTATGAGGCCTCTTTCATTATGGATCCATATCTAGTTTTTGTACATTTCTTTGATTACATTTTCTTTTAAAAAAGAGTAACTACCGATATGCAAATCTGTAATCAGATGATGTGGTCGTACATAGGACACACCAACCAGCGGACCACGTGACTTTGAAAAAGTGCTAGTATGATAAACTATTGTATACCTTAGGGAATAAAATTAAAAATAAAAGGTTAAATTAATAAATAAATAAATAAATAAATAAAATAGAAATTGGATTTTGGGCCAAATTATTCAAAAATGTGGAAATTTGTGATTACTGCATTTTTATTCTTTACCTGCAGTTTTTAAAACTTTCATTTTTTTCTTTCAAACAATTCTTCCCATAGCTGCAGTTATGTGAGGTTAATATAGTCATTCTAATTTTTTCAAAGTTTTTCTTTCACTGCAAATCAATACATTTTATGCATAGGTATTTTGAAAATAAATGCTGTCCTCATATATATATATATTTTTTTTTTTTTTGTACAATTATTTTATTCAACCAAGACTGACAAAATATGCTAGATTTTCATAGTGAAACTTTCATTTATACAGTACTGCTGTGATAGGATTTTAGGAATTTACTAATTTATTAGTAGAAGCTTAAAAACAAAACTTGTTTATACACCACATATTCACTCTTATCAGTTTTACAGATCCAGTTTTTCTTTCAAAAAGCTACAGTGCAAATTTTCAACTATTCATTTTTCTCTTTCTCTTAGTGCCTTATGCACTCCTATGATATTACCCTCCACCCACAGTGCCAGTTTTAAAGCTCTGTATCCTGAATGTTCATAGTGTTTTCTCACCTCAACCTTTTGCTATTCTCACCAGATGAATTTCTCAACTTTGAAACATTTCAAGAAGATCAATGTCTTCCTTTGGGTGCAGTCAATATTGTACCTAAACACAATATTCTAAGTGAAGTCTTGCCACTGGCTTGTATAACTACACTATGATTTCCTTCTCATTAGATGCAAAGGTACAGTAAACCACTGATAAGACACCGGCGCCTCCGTAGCCAGGTGGGAAGGAGCAGCAGCAGTGCATTGCACACACTTCTTGATTAGACCGGGGTTCAAGCCCGTCACCACCAAATACGGAGGATGCGGAAAGGTCAGGGAATGAACACCGCATATCCCGGAGCAATATGGCCTTAGTTGCTAATGCTCCTAAAAACCAAATAACAAAAAAAAAAAAAAAAACCTCATAAGACACTACACCTATTCCATGCCTGCTGTTTCAAACTGTATGGTTTGAAACAGCTGGCATGGTTTGAAAACCTTCGTGTTTCTGTTATAACAACTAGTGTATTATAGCACCTAAGTCTATCTGGAATAAGCTGAATGAAATGTTGATGGTGCATTACCTTTCCCAATTGCTTGTAACAATTCTCAAGCCAACTGATGGCTACTAGCTGTTCAATGATCATTAGCAAGAGAAGTTTTGGTATGATTTGACACTGACCCCTTTAAAGAAGTAGGTGAAGTAGTAACAAATTAATTTTAAATTAATCATCTAAATTAAAAAAGCTGAAAGAATGCTTCACACAGCATAAAGCATTGGATGCTTCATACTTTTACACTCTGTGCGTGCATGTGTGTGTGTTTGCTATAATAATAACTTACTTTAATAAAATGAAGAAAATCCAGATCTTTGGTGTCACATTCTGTACAAAAAGATTTACAAACTGAGATGCAAATAGAAGTTCACATACACTATTTTACTGCACATTATAAAATTATTATTGTAGGCTACCTGCAGAGAAATCAAGCAAATGGGCTGTTACAAACAAGCTACTGCTTTGGAAATGTTTCTATCAGAAAGCCTACCTACCTACTGGTCCCCCCCCCCACATACTACTCTGGGTAAGGTTTAAGACTTTCCAAATTTCATTGGTCAGAAATTTGTGAAGCATTGTTTAGAGATTCAAAACTTAAGGAAAACAAGGAAAAACAACTCACCTCAGATGGTAAATTTTCATAGGGAATGTCACTTGTAGCCAGCAACAACAGTGGTATCGATGGCTGAACATCTTGGAGAAGTGTAATAAAAGTAGCCCGAACAGTTTCACCTAAAGTATCCCACCACTGGCCAATATGAGGAAGATACAAAATACTTGGAAGGCTTCTCTGGGCTTCTCGAATTATCTGGAATAAAAGAAGCTAAGAGTTGAAAATTTCTGTTATCATTCTGGCCTACAAACATGCTCTCAATTTTCTAACAAAATGCAAAAAGTAACTTCACAAGAAAATTCTTTCATATGTACATAAAAATCAAACAAAACAATTAGAATATACTGAGTGAAAGAAATGACATGGGATTAAATAAATACCACTTAACTTTATCCTTTATTACACATCAGTTACTTCATTTAACCTGTAATGATGGAGAAAATTCTACATACTGAACATTCAAAATACTAAACTATGAGTGCACTGATCATTGGCATAAAATGTTTTACTGTGCCTTGCCATAGTCCCTTTAACAAAGTATGGAAAGTAAACAAATCGATATGTAACAAAATTTACATATCAGAAAGTAAGGTATCCAACAGTTTATTTTAAAAAGTTGGTGAGAAACAGAAAAGAAATTAGGTGAAGTTACAAAGAGATGTAGTCTATTTCCCAAAATAATCACCACGAACACACAAACATCTATCCCAACATTTAGTGATTTGTCAAACCCAACTGCAAGAATGTGTCACGAGATTAGGAGCAACACTGCTACTGCTGATGTAATCTCATTCTTGTTAAAAAAGTGTTTTCTATTAAGATGTCACTTAAGGTGAGGAAAAAAAGTCTGAAGCCACTAAATCAGGAACATACAAGAGATGCTGGAAGTGTTCTAACCAGCTTGTTCTAATCAATCTGTTATCAACTGTGCGTGTGTGTGTGTGTGTGTGTGTGTGCGTGTGCGCACGTACATACACAGTCATGCAAGATCATCAAATCACCTTTTCATCATACTTCCTAATGCCTGTATAGTTTGAATATATATATATATATTATAATAAAAGCACAATAAGTGCATTATATTTCATAAGTCTATAATCTAGTTATTATAGTAAAGGCATAATAAGTACATACAGGTGCTGAATAAGTATATGAACACAACAAACAGTATGCAGCTAGCAATAGACCACGAGGCCAGATTAACTTATAAAAATAATAATAAAATAGCCCAAGCAGGCATACATGGCCAAACCCTGGAAGTAAACATATAATTAGTAATAAAATATAAATATATAATACAATGATGATAATGTAGTTAATTATTAGTGTAGAGATACATTGAAAGGGACTTATTTAGAGATAGAATGTACTAATAAATATAATACAAAAAAAGCTACATATTTAGACATAGACATCCACATAGAAAGTATTATCTTCTAAAGTATATGACAAATGTAAAGAATTTGGATTTAAATCTATAAATCTTACTTACTGGCATTCCACAATTTCTAAACAAATTCATAAAACCATCATAGTTTCTCAATGCACCAGAATGATTAAAATATGTAACAATGACTATAACATTATAGATACCCTTATAGAATTTAGGCCTAAGTTGATTGACAACAGTTTCCCAGATTATTTTATAGATATAAACCTTCATAAAGCAATTTTGATAGCTATTAACAAATGGCATAATAAAATAAACCCATATTACATTATAGCAAAAGTTTTTGTTACATAAAGAACTTAAGCTACTTAATTTTAATACAGTGGTAATCAATCTGTTATCAACTGTACTGTGTGCGCGCGTGTGTGTGTGTGTGTGTGTGCGCGCGTGTATTTTATTAATATGGATTGCGAGTAACTTGGTCTGTGAGTGTTTTGCAAGACGAGCAAAATTTTTTAATAAATTTTAACTTGATAAACGAGAGAGGTCTTGCAATACGAGTACAGTTAGTCCTCGTATAACACGTGTTTACACTACACGAATTCAATCATACACGATTTATAAATACGGGAACGATATCTTATATAACACGAACCGAATTCGCTTTTGCACGATTCGCCTTTGTGTTTACAAGAAATGGCAGTCGAACGCAGAATCACCCCAACCGAATGCAACACGATAGGAATGAAGAGAAGATTCTGAAAATGTATTTATGTTTTTTATATCAGTGAAGGGCATTTCACCATAATAACGTAAAAACCAACACAATTCCAGCTATAAGTATAATTGCAAATGCAATTAGATCGAGTTTACTACCAGTTTATAACAGATTCCACTAGCAGGAACGCAACTGGAAATTGTTTTTATTGTTTTATGGTAGTAACCCCTAGAAATGTGCTTTAGTAAAATGTGAGGTGTTAAAAGTGTATCTCTGCCTTTACGGTGTTTATTCAGTTGCTAGACGCACGCAGCTTTGTTTATGTGTATCAAGCGTGCCTCCTCATTTTTATAATTGTTTTATAATCGCTCGCACTATTTGTAATAGTGCGAGCGATGAATCTGTTTAACGACAACGCAATGTCATATTTCCGTGAAATCCTCAAAAGGAGGCAAAAGCAAGTGTCATTGGATAGGTTCCTTGTTAAAGTCGAACAAAAAGAAAAAGTCAACAGATAGCAGTGATTCTGTTAGTGACAGTCGTCCTACCCAATAATTAATAAATTCGATTGCTTTATGTATATTAAATTTAAATATTAAAAATATAAAAAGGTATGTATGTATTTTGTATTAATCATTTTTACAGTATATGAATATTTTTGAGTTTTGGAACAAATCATCTGGGTTTCCATTATTTCTTATGGGGAAATTCGCTTTGATATACGAGTGCTTTGGATTACGAGCACGTTTCCGGAACGAATTATGCTCGCAAACCAAGGTACCACTGTATAAGCATTTCATTTTATTTACTATTATAAATATTTATTTGTCTTTTCTATGGGGCATATAATATATAGCTTACGTTCATTGAAAAAGTTGTACCTATATTTGTCCCTATGGTAGGAATTAATTTCATATTTTATAATATTTCTTCATTACTACATAGGTATATAATTATATCTTGTTTTATTTAATTGACTGCTATCTATTCTCTTTCATATTCACTTGATCTTCTCTAAACATATCAATGTAATTTCAGGTTATTTGTAAGATCTAATCTTTTCCAAAAAATCAGAGGGCACAACTGCCGTTTGTTTAATCATCATCATCAGCCATTTTCAATCCACAGCAGGATGAAGGCCTCTCCAGCAACTTTCCAGTTCCTTCTGTTTTGAGCACTGGCCATCCATTTACTACTCAAAAACTCATGAATTTCATTATTTGTTTAATACTATTCAGTTAATTAGTTGGTCCTTTAGACGTCAGAACTGCGAGGGCGCTGGTGTCACTATTTGTCGCATATATGCTAACATGTGCTCAATTTTTTTCATGCTTTCTAGTAGTACAGTTCATTGTGGTAAGCAGCTTACAACTACTGAATTATTTATTGGTTAATCAAATTTATTCTTCATTTAATTTTACTGTACTATCAGTTCTAAACAGAACCATTTTGAGTAATGGGTTAATTTATTTATGATATTTTGGATCTTAGGAATTAGCAATTCCTCTTTTTCTATAGCATTCTGTATTCTGTTACTATACTTATCCTTACTTCCTTTCTCCTTTTGTTAGCTATTGCGTTTGTTTAATCATCATCATCAGCCATTTTCAATCCACAGCAGGATGAAGGCCTCTCCAGCAACTTTCCAGTTCCTTCTGTTTTGAGCACTGGCCATCCATTTACTACTCAAAAACTCATGAATTTCATTATTTGTTTAATACTATTCAGTTAATTAGTTGGTCCTTTAGACGTCAGAACTGCGAGGGCGCTGGTGTCACTATTTGTCGCATATATGCTAACATGTGCTCAATTTTTTTCATGCTTTCTAGTAGTACAGTTCATTGTGGTAAGCAGCTTACAACTACTGAATTATTTATTGGTTAATCAAATTTATTCTTCATTTAATTTTACTGTACTATCAGTTCTAAACAGAACCATTTTGAGTAATGGGTTAATTTATTTATGATATTTTGGATCTTAGGAATTAGCAATTCCTCTTTTTCTATAGCATTCTGTATTCTGTTACTATACTTATCCTTACTTCCTTTCTCCTTTTGTTAGCTATTGCGTTTGTTTAATCATCATCATCAGCCATTTTCAATCCACAGCAGGATGAAGGCCTCTCCAGCAACTTTCCAGTTCCTTCTGTTTTGAGCACTGGCCATCCATTTACTACTCAAAAACTCATGAATTTCATTATTTGTTTAATACTATTCAGTTAATTAGTTGGTCCTTTAGACGTCAGAACTGCGAGGGCGCTGGTGTCACTATTTGTCGCATATATGCTAACATGTGCTCAATTTTTTTCATGCTTTCTAGTAGTACAGTTCATTGTGGTAAGCAGCTTACAACTACTGAATTATTTATTGGTTAATCAAATTTATTCTTCATTTAATTTTACTGTACTATCAGTTCTAAACAGAACCATTTTGAGTAATGGGTTAATTTATTTATGATATTTTGGATCTTAGGAATTAGCAATTCCTCTTTTTCTATAGCATTCTGTATTCTGTTACTATACTTATCCTTACTTCCTTTCTCCTTTTGTTAGCTATTGCATGCTTTTGTATAAACAATCAAAATAATAATATAATTATACCACAAATGAATTGTATTTTATGGTTGGCTTTCTTTTCCTATTCTACATTTTTGTTTCGAAAGGTATCTGTCAGGCTAAATGTTATCTTGCCTGTTTGCTACTAAATTATAACATTATCTAGTTAAAATTTTGGACTTTGTTAAAAAGGCAGATGGCAATCAGAAACAGATAGCTCTCTTAATTATAGTTGGGACACATTGAGAGGATTAGCCCTTGAATAAGTCCCTTTCAATGTATCTCTACACTAATAATTAACTACATTATCATCATTGTATTATATATTTATATTTTATTACTAATTATATATTTACTTCCAGGGTTTGGCCATGTATGCCTGCTTGGGCTATTTTATTATTATTTTTATAAGTTAATTTGGCCTCATGGTCTATTGCTAGCTGCATACTGTTGTGTTCATATACTTATTCAGCACCTGTATGTACTTATTATGCCTTTACTATAATAACTAGATTATAGACTTATGAAATATAATGCACTTATTGTGCTTTTATTACAATAAATATGTTACAGACTGATGTAGTGTACAATCTGATTTAGATGGCATTAATCTGATCTGGCTTATAACTTTTATATATCTATATAAATTTGTATATGCTTCCACATCATGTTTGCTTGCATAATTCAGTTGTACCAGTCACCACACCTTGTCCACATGCTATGCTGCTTAGTTCTTTTTTATAGGTTTTGGCCATTTTTATTGCTCTGTAACTTTCCCACACTATCTTTTTTTTAAACCACCTAGCTTGTTATTCATTCATCTCAACATCCTTCTCATGCTACATTTTTTTAATGGTATATATATCTTTAAAAATCTTTAAATTTATAAAATTATGCCTTGTGGCCCTTAACGTATTTCCTAAATTTCATGCACCCCCATCTCCCAGAACAAGTGCAAATAAACGGATTTGACATAATTTTATGAATTAATATGTACTTCAAAGATTTAATCTCAGATTGAAATAAAATACATTTTGTACCTAGATTAATGAGATAGTTTTGTCCACATTTCGCTAAAATAAAGTGCTTCATAAAAACAACTTCCCCCCCTCCAAAGCAGCGTGTGTACCCTGTAAGCACAAAAGATGTTTTATTTTATGTGAAAACATCCTTGGCTAGGGCGAGGTTAAAGGGGTTTAGTATGAAAAGAATCCGAACATGTTTAACATTTTAAAGTATTTATTTTTTTTCCGACAGTTTCATGAATTTGAGGTTGCAATACATATTCAATAGGTAACACTACCTGATAGAATTTTTTTTTGTCATACCTCTGGAACGAGAGTTGGTTATTCTGAACAAAATGTCCTGATTATGAAAATATCAATCTTTTACTTCTTTTACATCAAAAGATATATGCATTTTTTAAATTCCTCGTTTTTATACAATATCAGCATACACAGTTGTAATTATTGCACACAATATATGTTACTTAGACATGTTTCCCACTCAATGATTTCCTTTTATATTCCAGATTGCTTTCCCGTTTAAGGAACCAATAGTAATCTCCCATCATGGCAGAGTCCCAGCGACACTGGTATCGTTTTTCCATTGCAGATATGTTCTGGTGGAAGCGCTCTCCTTGTTCACCACTGACTTCTGCTAAGTTTTAAGGGGAAAAAAAAATCCAAATGGGAATGAATAAATGCATTTTCAATGACATTTTCTGTAACATTTCAGCAAGTTTGTCACCAGTTGCTCATAGTTCCCTTCTTTTCTCTTTCCAACAAATTTGTGTAACACAGCCTTGAAAGATCTCCATGTAGCCAGTTCAACATCATTCAAGTTTCTTTGAAATTTTTCATCTTTTAGGAGCTTTCTTATTTGAGGACATATGAAAATTCCATCCTTCAGCTTTGCATGAGATAAATTTAGAAACATTTTCAGTAAATATGCAAATCCCCTGTTTTCTTTATCCAGTGGCCTTAGTGAAATTCTTCATCAGTCTAAGCTCATAAGCTTGATGTGTAAAAAGCCTTTTGTGGATCAACCAATGGAACATATGTTACATTGCTTTTGCTGGGAATATATTCATCTCTCTTATCCCAGTGTTGTAATTATCCCACAAACCCAGGAAACAACAATATTTAGTGAAACCACCTTGCAACCCAACAAGCAGTCCAATCACAGTCATTGTAACGTATAGCAGCAAGAATCTAGGACTTACTATTGTAAGTTTTTTTCAGGCCAACAGCATGAACAAGAGGAATTGATGGTATTTCCATTATGAAGCAATCCCGCTTTCAAACTTAGCTTTGATGCATTAACGAACAAATGCCATTCAGAGGTATTGTGATCAATGTTCAGTTCGTGCATAACACCAATGACGTCTTTGCAGACATGTTTTTCATCGCAAAATATCTTGAAAACTCTTCATTTCGCTTACAGTATATTGTAATGTTTGTACCTTTGGCGAGTAAGTTCTATGTAGTCTGAATTTGAGTAATTCAGCTTTCTCTTCAGGTAAGCCCAAGTCTCTGATCAGTCGCTTAATTCTTCTTGTTCAATGTAGTGTGGGGGCTTTTCCTTTTCTGGCTCGTAGTCCAAATCATGTGAAGTACATGGTTCCACGACATCTGGTAAAAAGATTTCTTCTGAACCTTCATCACTACTTCCAATACCCCAAGATTTTGGTGGCACAGGTACTGGCAGTTGTTTACCGTGTGGCATTGGCCTAATTGCTGATGGCATATTTGGATATTTGATGCAGTGCTCGCTCTTTTTGAAAATACCTTTTATTTTTGTCATGCAGTCATCGAAATGATTCTTGGGCTTGCGCCACACCATACGGACAGCAAAAGGTAATGCTCTCAGCTTGCCATATGACCACAGCCTTAAGTTCATTGTACAAGTAATACAACAGGTATATGGAGCCCAATTTTTTTCTTGGTCACCGATCTTGCAGACAAAGTACAATGAATATGCAACTTTTGAGACATTGTATATTTTCTTCCTCTGAGTTTTTGGGGTTAAGTGTCCACAAACATAGCAGAAGTTGTCTGGGTGATTGACTCAAGTTTTGTGCTTTGTCTTCTCCATTTTAACAATGCACTAACCTAAAAACATAAAAGCAATTGGTAAATTTGAACAGAAGGTGAATTCTTGTAGCGTAGTTTATCATACGCTATATACTGAACAGTTGAATGGTGTAATAAAATTAATAAAAATACTGATTTGTCTGGAAAAGTGCATCAAAATCAAAATATACTATATTGCAAGAACAGTAATGACGTACTTACTTAACCTTTAGCCCAATAAACAAAACCAACCAAAAGTTAATAAGTTTAAAAATTGTATTTCAAACAGTAATGATCTCTGTACAGAATCCAGTTATCTATCCATATCTTAAAACTGAGATGTGATAGGTAATTTTTATGATTGATTTTAAATTCTATACATAAAACTTGACCAGAAACAACCATTGATTTGCTAGAGGTAAAAATCATGTTGGGGGTAGTGGCTTACAATGGTTTGTGATAGCTAAAATATGATATGTACTCTTGAGATTGTAAAGGGTGTAAATGTCTTTGAAACACAGCATTAATTATAGTTCCATGATTAGTAGTTGATATATCACAAAATCTTCAAGAAGTTCTTGCTTATAATTTTGTGATGTCAATGGTCCAGCTTCTTGATGAGAAGTCGATGTAGAAGGCTGATGTTGATCAAAATCTTTAGTAGCAGATTTTATTAAACTCTGCATTTTTTTTCATTCTCCATGTTGTTGAACTCATTCTTTTGTCAACATGGGATCCTTCTTCGGTGGATTTGAAGCTTTTATTCTTGCATACTTTTCTCAATTTTGCTCAGCTGGGGTTTTAGCCATCTTTGAAATACTCTTATATCTTGTCAACTGAAATTAGATTTGGTATTTTTACAATTCAATAGCTAGCGAAATCCATTTGCAGACTAGTGATGTCATAACCAAAAACTACTGCAAGAAGTGACTGTCGTTTGTTGAAGTGATTGCTGTGTTCTTGAATCAAAGCCATTTAAATTTTTGAACAGTTTGATCAAAACTGTTCAAAAATTTAAACTTACTTACTTACTTATGCATGCTACTTAGAAGGTTGATGTTGATCAAAATCTTGAGAAACAGATTTTATTAAAGTCTGCATTTTTTTCTGTTCCCTATGTTTTTGAACTCATTCCTTTTCAACATGAGAGGCTTCTTCGGTGGCTTTGAAACTTTTATTCTTGCATAATATTACGACTTGCTGCTTACTCTACTGAATCAATGTTAGTGACTGAGTTGGCATCATTTCCATATCTTAGTATGAACTTACTCTACTGAATCAACGTTGGTAATTGAGTTAGTGCCATTTAGGAAGTGATGTAATTTGTGTCATTTAGAATCTAACAACAACCTAACAGGAAGTGATGTCAATTGCACCATTTCCGTAAAAAAATTTCGTTACCAATAGGTTTTGCTCTAGTGCCACCAAAACCAAGTGCACCCAACGCTTTAAGAACCTTGGATATATATGCATTTGTAGCTTCTGTGACTATTGCTTTAAAGGTATTCCACAATTCTAATGTGTTTGCCAAATGTATGCTATCTCCTCCATATAGCACATTAGGCTTTTATAGTCTTCTTTCATGAAAAGAAAATCAAATCCACTCCCTTGCCTTTAACAACTGCTCTCTCTCTCTCTCCCTCCTTATCACTGAGTTTAGCACACCACAATTACTCCCTACTAATGATTCGTGTGCTGCAGGTTTATGATGTCACTGGTTCATGGCTGATGATATGTCTAGAATATACTTGCCCTTAGTACTTTCCCTAACATGCTAATACAAACAATAATCATCTAGTTCAGTTAGAAGTTGTGTGTCATGGTGATAATGCCTCCCACTTGTTCTAACCAATCAGGAACAAACTGAGATCACCACTGCACGACTCTTGCTTGCTCGTTCCATCTGCATGTAGAGCAGCTTTTCTCAAACTGTGTTCTGTGAGATGTGAACAAGTGCTCAGTGAAAAATGGTAATTAATAATTAAAAAATAATAATAAATTTTACATATTTGTAGCGGACACCACTTTTGTATCATTATAATTTTTAACTTTTTTTTCGATTATGAATATACTGGCATAGACTAATAATCAAAAAGACCACAGAACACTTTATTTTGGTGGGCTTTTGCATAGAGAAATATGTGTAGAGGTAATGACATCTATGAAAAAGTAGTAATGTAGTGTGCCATTCGTATGCAATTTAGCCTGGAGTACACAGGTTGAAGGAAAGGGGGAAGTGAACTGATATCACAACTAAACTCACTTCCTTGTATAATTTTTTTTTTTTTTTTGGTAATTATTAGTATTTCAAAATATTATTATTAAAATATGTGACCATGGATTTGTGATTGAAAAAAGGAACTTTAAAACGAGAAGCAAAGTACTTCTAGTAGTGCAACTGTGGTGGATGATACAATATTGTCACACTTCAAATTGAGGATGAACAATCGCAGTCTTTTGTTCCCCAAAAATCTGAAGTGAAAAAACAGAAACCAACTAATAAAAGACCAAAACGAAAGTATAATGACAGTTATTTGAATTTCGGCTTTACATGTGTTGGAACTAAAGATGCTCCTGATGCACAGTGCGTCATATGTAATAAAATATTAGCAACAGTTCTTTGGCTCCAGCTAAACTTGTGTTTCGTAAGTGTTCCGTGAATATGGAAGTGTTCTGTCAACATACTGCGAGATGAAAAGCATTCTGTGACTAAAAAAGTTTGGGAAACACAGATGTAAGGCTTTCATGATAATCATCACATCCTCTGGTAATTAATCCACTCTCATTACACCTGTGCTTACAACTAACTAAGGCGCCTCCGTAGCCAGGTGGGCAGGAGCAACAGTGTGTAGCACATGCTTCTTGATTAGACCGAGGTTCGAGCCCGTGACCACCAAATACGGAGGATGCGGACAAGTCAGGGAATGACCACTGCATATCCCTGGAGCAATATGGCCTTAGTTGCTAATGCTCCTAAAAACCAAATAACAAACAACTAACTGACACCACATAGATTCTATTCTAGCATGCATAATGTCTGAATGTGAAAAGCTTTTGTCCCAGGCTGCTTTTTTGGTAAGAAACATGACCCTACTACTCCTATCATCTCTCCCTTATCCTTTCTATATATATATATATATATATATATATATACAGGCAGTTCCCGCTTTACAAGTTCCTAGGTTTATGAGTTTTTTTGTTTTTTTTATTAAGTATCAACAAATTTGAAAATATGAAGATTAATTGCAAAAAATTAATGTTAAACATTCATAAATCCTCAATTTAAACCATGCGCATAGCTATACAATACAGTGTACCCTGCTATACGATATTAATCCATTCCAGAGACACCATCGTATCATGAAAATATTGTAATGTGAACCCAATAACACACTGTTTTTTGGTAATTTGTTCTACGACCTCGGAAGTTGAAATTTTCGCTATATAACTCTCTAAAAGATCGTTTTTATAGTCTAAATTGTATTACTTACCAATTCAAATCATTAAAATGCATATACTTTCATCGTTATCATATGTTCTGTTATAAGAATCAATTTTGAACGGCTTTGTGATATTTTTCTAAAGCACATTTCTGGAGGTCACTATGAAGGTCACTACAAAAATTTCATTAAAACAATAAAACAATTTGTATTTTCCGGTTTATTGGGATTTTCTGTTAGTACCAGCAATTATTAAAGAGTAGTAAACTCGATTTTATTGCATAGTGAACATACTGATAGCTGGAATTGTGCAGTTTTTTTATGTTATTATGGTGAAATGTGTTTCCCCTTTACTGAAATCTTCAATCAAATAAAAAACATAAATAAATTATCAGAATCTTCTCTTCATTTCTTTTTTTAAAGCTTCATAAACTTGTTACTCTGCGCAAATTGCGTTAGTTGCAATCTCGCTTGCGCGTATCGTGTTAGCTGCAATTTGTGCATGCCATAAAAAATGCTTATGCATGCTATCATGAAATTTATAAAGAAAAGAGAAGAGATTATCTTGAAAACAAATGCCTCTTAGAAGCATTTCTGAAGAAGACCACTCCTTGTGCAACAAACCAATGAGTGGCGAGCCAACAGCGAGTGATCAACGAGTGTGCATTTAGTCGATGATGATGATAAAGAATAAACATTTGTTAACATTTTTAATTTGTAAATAATTTCTTTATTATTATAATTTGCTTGATTTTACGGGCTACATTTTCATTCCTTTGGATAAATTGATCATTATTCAAACATAAACCAATTAGCTAACTAATTTCTTTGTTGAGAACGTAACCCCTATTTTTAACATTATGTCTATGAGAAATAAATTCCTGCTTTACAAGTTTTCGCTTTACGAGTGCGCGATAAGAACAAATTAACTTGTAAAGTTGGGAACTACCTGCATATATATATATATATTGTACATAGGATAGTTTAACTCAAAAATCCCCTATTTCTGGAAGGCACCATGTTTCCGCATTTTCCCTATCATTTCAGCATCAGTTAAGGAAAAGCCACCACAATGGGATATAGCATGAATCACTCTGATTACTGCCATTTGAAGCATTTGAATATGGCTTCTATTTTTGTTCTTCTACAACAATTTTTTTTCTTGCTTATTTCTCAAAAATGTGTCTTATGTCATTATGATAACTCAGAGGATGATTATAATCTATGATAAAAAATGCAAGTAAAAATGTATGATAGCTACATCATCATCACTAAGTGTTACATCTATTTTTACATTTCTAGGACTCTGGGCATATAGGGAAGATTTCTAGGACTCTGGGCTAATAGGGAAGAGTGTTTGCCTTGCTAGGAAAACACTCCTCGCTATTAGCTGCTATAAACACATTCAAAATGTCAAGCTTTTATATCTGTATGAGTTTGAAATTTTAAAGATTTCTGTGCCAATAAAATGTAAATACCCACAATCTGCAATAGGGCTGGTCAATGCTCAATGAAAGTAATATTTACATATACCAAGAACAAGTAACAGAGATTACCATTAAACAGAATATAACAAGCAACAGTTATACAGAGAAGAAAATTGTCATATCATGCTTATTTGACAACCCATTCTCTGATCTATATTGTTAGTTCCAAGTTGTAACTTCCATTCTCCGATCACCCTGCAATAATGCTTATGTAGTAATAATATGCACCCATTTTAATCTTACCTGCGCACATGCCTCCTCAGGTGCCCTACAAGTAACAGCATATAGAGAGGGAAGATCTAATGTGTGAACAGGTATATATTCTAAATAATGCAGAATTGCTGGTGCCAAATGAGTACTTTGTGCTTGATCCTTTCTTCCGGCTAACAGCAACCGTGGTCGATGACTAGGTGGCCATGTTTGACTGTGCCTATAATGATACATACACACACATATATATATATATTATTATTATTATTTAAGTTCTTTGTAATTCTTAAGAAATTTAATTAGAATTGTATAAAATTTCAACTACTCTGATTCTATGGTATTCTAATTACATATAAAATAAAAAATAATAGAATAATTTATTATTTTGAGAAGTAAAAATACTTCAAGTAATAAATACATTCTAATAAAAAAATGAAATTTATTTTCAAATCAGAAAACAATTTCATCATATTATTAATTAGCACATTCACTGCCACATAAATGTGAGAGAACTTGTTCAATGTGCCGAAATTTTTGGATGTTGAAAAAATCCAAATTCTAACATCCCAACCTTCTGAAAATTTGTACCTAATAGCTGAAAATTAAAAATTTGGAATTTACTGCCAAAAGTGAACACTTACTTTTGTGCTGAGCAGTAAATCAGAACAAATCTTAAAATTTTATAAAAATTTTAATCGTGTGCATAAATTAATATCAATACAAGCAAAAAAACAAAAGAAAACAACAAATTAAATCATGTGCCAAGTCTATAAACAAAAGCCAAAACATTCAATCAGTGTGCCAATAGTTGTTAATTTTATGCCCTTTTGCATTTATAGCACTTACTGATTGACTGCTCAATGTGTTATGGCACATCATTCTTAATGCTGTTTTAGGCATATATATATGTAGGAAGTGAACGTGTTAACATGAGGAGACATATAACAAATCATGGGCATTGTTTTTTTAAAAATTCAAATAGCCATAACCTATCAGTAGTCCTACCCTATGAAAGTGATATTTATGAAGTCACCATGAACCATAGATTAAACAGTGTAGTATTTCATCAGTTCAGCTGTCGAATTAAATTACAGCAGTATTTTGGCAGGTGACTGATTAGTATGGCAAATGATGCAAGAAAGCATCATTTGCCATACAGCCAAAAAAACAGCTACTTTTATGTTCCAACCCCTTTAATAATTTATCTAATCCTTCTCAAAATTTATTTAAATTATCCAGTATCACAAATATCAGAAGGAAGGTTTGTTCCAACAATCAATTATTCTCTCACACACATTTATTCAGCAACCATTCTTTTTTTCAACTTAAATGTGTGTCCCTTATGTGTGTTGTCCAATGAAAGAATAAGGATGAAAGTCAGCATTTAGTGTACTCAATCCATTTAAAGTATTAAACACTTCAGTTAAGTCTTCTTGCAGATGCCCAGTTTCTTTCTTAGCAAGAGCAGTTTTTTGTACTCCTGACTAGTCTTGCTCTTCTCTGCATCTCTTCCACAAATGCACAAAGGAGAGCAGCAGCTTGACAATAAACTTATTTATTCTAGAAATCAGATACAGCCAAGGAGGGTGTAGCAATAACTTTAGAACTAGTTTGGTAAAAAGTTTAATTGGCTGGAAATTTTATTTAATTATTATTATTTTTTTTTAAATTAAAACAATTTTTTTGCATGTATGATCCAATAAAAGGGATAAGTAAATGGGCAGAGATTTAAATAGCAGGAAAATATCTTTGGCATGCACAAGAATTCTGTGCAAGCCATGCAATCTTAACTTGTTACACCCTGAGCATGTTACACCCTGTGGTGGCACAGGGTGTAACATGCTCACTTGTAAAATATCTAATGTGTGTTAATTGCTGGATTGAAATTGTAGTTGTCACTCTGTCTACCTTACTAAATACAAGTACAACAGAATCCTGTTAATCCGGGACCCGATGATCCGGACTTTCTGTTAATTTGGACTGGATTTTCAGTCAGTGGAAAGATTGTAACTATCGAAAAAAAAAAAAAAAAATATATATATATATTTCTGTTCAGTGACATTTGGGAGGGAGTTTAAAATTTAAAACAATAAAAAAAGATAAGCAATCAATAACAAAGAACACTGCATGCACAAACTGCAACTAACACAATACATGCAAGTGAGAATGGAGTAACAAATCACAAAACTTAAAAAAATAGGAATGAAGACAACATTCTGAAAATTTATTTATGTTTCTGTTATGATTGATGATTTCATGAAAGGGGGAAACACATTTCACCATAATAATGTAAAAATCCAGAATTCCAGCTGTCAGTATTATCAAAAATTCAATAAAATCATGTTTACTATCCATTTATAATAATACTAACAGAAAAGCCTAATAAACAGGGGACTGCTAATTGTTTTTATTTCCACGCATACATGTGTTAATTTTGAAAGTGAGTTTCAAAATTAGTGAAAAAAAACATTGAGGACTATTTCAAGCAAACTTCTCTAAAACAGTTATTTGTTTTTGTGTTGTAATATTTTTTTTTTTGTGTTTAATTATGTATAATATAATGCTCTACATTAAAATTTATTGCTTTGTACAGTATTTTTTTCCCTCACCATGTTGTTTTACTTTTTATAATTTTTACTTTAAAATATTGTTTTATTAATTTAATGTAAAAACCAATTTAGTTAAAATTTTGTCATTTAGTAACTTTAAATAAAAAACTGGTACGTTAAAGATAGCTTCCGGTTAATCTGGACTTTCACTAATCCAGACCAAGTGTGGTCCTGTCAAGTCCGGATTAACAGAATTCTACTGTATACAGTCTTACACTGAAAGGACAGAATTCATGGGATACCTGGTTCCTGTGCAACGAGACGCTGTCACCTCTCTCACTAGTGGACCAACCCACCGCTTGGCAGGTATATAGGTACACTGCATTCACGTAGACAGTAATTCGATGTCAGTACGGGTAAACGCCATGAGTCAACCGACTTTGAAAGAGGGATGATAGTGGGTGCTGGACACATGGGTCACTATTACAGAGGCGGTACAGAAATTGTACTATCCCCGTTCGTCAGTATCGGGAATATGCCATTTCCGGAATAACATCTCGTCAACGTTTGTCTTACATTGTTTCAGCCAACTGGAGAGAGACAGTGGCACAAATCACTGCCGACTTCAACGAGGGAGGTGCCAGAAATGTCTCCACCAAGACCATCAGGCGATCATTAGCTGCAATAGGTTATGGGAGCTGCTGACCCACCAGAGTCCCACTGCTAACAACTTGACACAGAACTCTAAGCCTCAAATGGGCGAAAGAACATCGGCACTGGACCCTGGACGATTGTAGATGGGTCTCCTGGTCCGTTTAGCCCCATTTCCAGTTATTTTGAGTGGATGGGAGGGTGTGTATCTCACAGAAACCGCATGAAGCAATGTAGGCATTTTCAACTGGCACATGTTGGGACCTCTGATACATCTAGATGCATCTCTGAACGGTCCAGCTTACATGTCCATCCTTGCAGACCATTTGCATCCCTTCATAGTCATCATGCACCCACAGGGCAATGGACTCTTCCAGTAGAACAATATGCCTCCCTGTTCACCGGACATGAACAATGTCGAGCATTTTTGGGATGCTGTGGAAAGGTCCTTTTGAGCTTTGGATCCTCCACCCAGGAATGCAACAGAATCATGAACAGTGGTGCAGCAAGCATGAATGGAAATACCTATGGAACGCTTTCACGAACTAGTTGACTGCCTTGCTGTGCGACTGCCCTTATCTGGACAAAAGGTGGGCCTACCCATTACTCGGTAGGTATCCCATGATTTCTGTTCACTCAGTGTACTTTAGCAACTTTGGAAGTGACAACTGTTATTTATTCAGAGTTATTAAGTGAAATGTACTAATACCCAAGGCACTACTAGTATTGCAATTATGTTTGTTTGTCTCTACAAAGAATTATATTTGTTTATGTTAACATTAATGTAGCATAGTATCAGATTAGCATACTATCATCTGCATAACGAACAACCATCGTTTTTCAGATGATATTATGCAAATCTGTAATTCCACGGATCATCTGAAGGAAACTCTGAGGAGAGGTTGTGAAGCAAGTAAGAAAAAAAGGGTTGTTTCTGAATTTTTTTTTTTTTTTGGTTAGTTGGCGCATCGGCTTCTGTAGCCATATTGCACCTCCCAAGGTTTTTGAATTTTCTATTCTGATCCAAGCCCGAGGCAGGATTCGAACCCACGTCCCGCTAGGCATTTTACCCACCTGGCTAGCCCGGTCGGCTTTCTGAATGTGAGTAACACTAAAATTAGGTGATTGGTGATAATCTTGGTTCCAGCAATTAACCACCTGCTGGCTAAAGGCAAATTTCCGCACATCTATTCTACAACTGTCTTTCCTCAGTTTGAATCTATGCCCCCCCCCCAGGGTTCACAATCTGAGAAAGAGGAAGAATCCCATCAGAATTCAGCGTGTTCAACCCATTCAAGGCCTTATACACCTCAATCAGATTGCCTTGCAGGTGCCTAGTCTCCAGCCGCTACAATTTGCAGAACTTAAGCCTCTCTTGGTAATACGACCCCTTCGTTCCCCTCACCAATCTTGTCCTTCTCTGTACATGCTCAAGCAAATCTACATCCTTCCTAAAATGAGGTCTCCAGACTTATATGCAGTACCCAAGGCATGCCTTATAGAAAGGGATAATCATCTCCTTTTCCCTGCTAGTAAAATTCCTATATATCATTGACAAAACCCCATGAGCTGCTCTGGCAGCCTGTCTGCATTGCTCAGAAAACTTCATATCTTACTGCACAACTACTCTCAGGTCTTCCATTTCACTTTCTATCACCATAAGTGTAGTACCACACAGTTGGTACGTTCTTCTAGGGTTACTTCTACCCATATGCAGTACTTTGCATTTGTCAAGGTTAAACTTCAGTTGTCACCTCTCAGCCCATCTCAAATTTTCTAGATCCTGTTGCAGTAGCCCACTGTCATTAACAACCCTGCCAAACTTTGTATCATCTGCAAACTTCGACACTAAGCCTGATATACCTTCATCAATATCATTGATAAACATACAAAACAACAATGGACCCAAAACTGAACCCTGTGGGACTCCACTAATAACATTAGTCCACGAAGAGCAGTGGCCATTGATTACTGACTGATCTGACAAAATTATGGGGAGATCAAGATCTATCCTTAAAGATGAAGCTGAGAATCACTGATTCTCAGCTTCATCTTTAAGATAATTTTCCTGGTTGCCATTTATGGATGTAAACCATGGAATCTGAAAAGAGCTGACAGGAAAAAAATTGAGGCATTTAAGATGTGGTGTTATACGAGAATACTTCGTATTTCTTACCATGATCGAAGAACAAATCAGTGGGTATTGAATAAAAAATTAGCAGGCCTGAAATTCTTCTTCATAGCATTAACAGAAGAAAAGTCAAATATTTTGAATACAAAATATTAAGGAGGGATAACTTTCTGTTGAAGAATATAATGGAAGGAAAAAATGAGGGGAAGAGGAGGAGCAGAGGAAGACCTGCAACTAGATGGAAGGATGGGATCAGTGACCTTCTGAGCATTGATCCCATCCTTCCATCAGTTTTCTCCAACTGCATCAATCTTGTGCTCTATGAGCACAAGATTGATGCAGCTGGAGGAAACTGATGGTGGCCATAACAGCTCCTCAGGGAACTATGTGACTAGAAGAAGATGTTAACATTGGGTGGTTCCATTATTGCTATGATATAATGTTTGTTTATGTTTGAAATATTATATAAAATAGGCAGCAATAGATGTATATCTAATATAGTATTTATATTAGATAGTTTGTTTGTTTGTGTTTATATTATAGTTTGTTTTTTGTCTGACCTTAGTATTAGCCATATAGTGCAAGGAAGCCACAGGTTTTTGCTGCACTAGCCAAAAATAATAAACTAAACTAATAATAAACACAATAATAATAAACCAAAACTAAAAATATTTAAAAAAAAAAGATAAAAAGTAGAAGAGATTGTTGTTGTTGTTGTGTGATAGCTATTGGTGCAAGAGCAGTTTAGGAGAGTTTTGTGTTTAAACATTTTTTTTCACTACTCTTGATGTGGTTTAGAAGAAAGCCAAGGTTCTGCTTTATAATCATGTAGCTTCTCCATATATGGTACTATTAATTTTTAATTTTATATGGTTTGGGAGTATCCAATTAACTTAAGGAAAAAGAAAACGTAGTTAATATTAGGCCGGTCATCTAAAATTGTTTTAAGTATTAGGTTGTTTTGTACATTCATCAATGTTTGAAACACTCTTTGACGTTCTCTATTAAATCTTGGACAGTTGACCACGAAATGATGTACAGTAAGCAGAACTTGACAGTTTTGGCATTAAGGAGGATCTTCATCTCTGAGTAGGTATGCCCAATTTGCAATCGGGTAAGGGTCACCTCTTTGTGTCTGTTGGATCAGAAGCTAGTCGACAATGATTGAAGTGTTTGTTTCATTCCTAGAAGTTTGTTGTTTGTCTGATCTTGCCAGTGTTGTTGCCATTGTTTTGAACTGTTTTGGTGGATTATGGACTTGTAATCTGTATATGGTATTGAGCGAAAGGCATAATCAGAGGTGGCATCTTCTCTTGCTGCTTTATCTGCTCTTTCATTCCCAGTTATTCCTGTGTGGCCTGGTATCCAGCAGAATGTGATATTGTGATTTGTTTTGTAACAGTTTTGATATCGAATATTGGACCCATTGTAAAACTGGGTGTGTTGTGGTATTCACATTCTGCAGGGCAATAACAGAGCTAAGAAAGTTAGTGAAAATTATGCTGTTTGCTATCTGTTTACGTTTAAATTCGTTTACGGCCATCAAAATGGCTTGTAATTCGGCAGTAAAATACTGCATTCTTTTGGGAGTTGTTGAATGAGGGTGTTATCTTCAAAATGAATTCCGGTTCCTACACAAGTATCTGTTTTTGACCCATCAGTATAAGTATAACGTGCATGTTCGCCTTTGTATGTTGCATGTAGCTGCTGGTAGTTTCTTTGCAGTAGAGTTGTTTTTCTCCAGGAATGGACATACAGGTTGAACTATACTCTGTGGTGGAATGGTCTGTGCAATCATAGTAGCTATGTTGTCATAATTAAGCTCTCAGCTTAGCAGTAAATCTTTTAAATGGATGTTGGCAGGTTGATTCATTAGTGGATGGGCTTGGTATATGCTTTCTCAGTTATATGAAAATAGAAAGTATCTATTTGAATGATCACTGTTATATTTTATCTTGATGGCATAGTGTAATAACAAGTTCTGTAGTCTAAGCTGTAGTGAAGGTTCATGGGCTTCTGCATAAAGGCTTTGTATAGGTAAGTCCAGACAGCACCAAGTGCTGTAAGGAGAGCACTGTGGTGTATATGGTCTAACCATCTCAGTGCACTTGGTTTCACCAAGCCATAAACAGCTGCTCCATAGTCTAGCTTGGAACAAATTATTGCTCGATAAAGTTTAAGAAGTGTATGTCGATCTGCTCCCCAAGTTGTTGTGGAAAGAACTTTGAGTGGGTTTAATTTCTTGAGGCAAGTAAGTCTGAGTTGTTTAATGTGTTCAAGGAATGTTAGTTTCTTATCCAAGTGAAGTCCTAAGAATATGCTTGGTACCACTGGGATCATATTTCTGTCAAGTTTCAGTTCAGAGTGTAGGTTTCGTTTTCTATAGAAGTGTATACATGCAGTTTTTTGTGTGGAAATCCAAAAGCCACTTGTCTGAGCCCATTTGTTTATTGTTCCTTGTAGTTGCCGTTCTGTACTTTGCATATTCTGAGAGTAATAGGAAATACTGAAATCATCAACATATAAAGCTGCATCAACGGTTCTTGGAATATGTCCCATTATGGTAGTACAGGTCAACCATCACTAATCCGGATATAATTTCTGCGAACGTAATTTCAAATTTCCCGGGTCAGCGCACCGACCTGCTGCTACTGTTTTGGTTGTAGCATCAGCTGTTGATGCAAACTCGTAAACACTGGCAAGGCATTCCCACTTGTTTTTCTACATTTATTATTATAACCTGCTCACATTTAGCCCCAGCCATGGTTCCAATGCATAAAGGAAGTGCCTCTCGTGGTGTAAAGCACAAACACCATACATTGTCCATAACAGATAAAGTTGAACTTCTGAAAAAATTCAACAGCAGTGTGTCTGTGAGAAGTTTAACTCTGCTTAATTGTAAATTCCAGCAATTTCTCTCAGTTCCTCTTATCTTAGTAATTTTCTTTTAGCCATTTTGGATTTTTTTTTCCTTTTTTTACAACACACTTATACAAACTTGCAGAAAAACACAACACAATATGATGGATAATACAGCATGCTAACATTATTAGCATTAGCATTAGTAGAGGCATTTGATGCAAGAAAGCAAGCTTATGCAGCATCAGCCAAAAAAAAAAAAAAAACTCCCACTTCATCCCTCTGTTCGTTCAAAATACCTGTCCAGCTGAGCCTTAAACTTATTTAGGCTATCAACTTCCACGACAAGGGATGGAAGTCTGTTCCACCAACCAACCACTCGCTGGCTAAAGGCAAATTTCCGCACGTCTATCCTACATCTGTCTTTCCTCAGTTTGAATTTATGCCCTCTCAGGTGATTATTCTGAGCGAGAGGAAGAATCCCATCAGCATTGAGCATGCTCAAACCATTCAATGCTTTATACACCTCTATCAGATCACCTCGCTGGTGCCTAGTCTCCAGACACTGTAATTTGCAAATCTTAAGCCTTTCTTCGTAAGAGCACCCCTTTGTTCCAGCAGCTCTACATCCTTCTTGAAATGAGGCCTCCAGGCCTGTATACAGTACTCTAGGTGTGGCCTGACCATTGCCTTATACAAGGGAATAATCACCTCCTTATCCCTGCTAGAAAAATTCCTATATATCATTGACAATACACCATGAGCTACTCTTGCAGCCCGTCTGCACTGCTCAGAGAACTTCATATCTGCCTGCACAACCACCCCCAGGTCCCTTTCATTCTCTACCACTGTCAGTGCAATACCACAGAGTTGATACGCTGCTCTGGGGTTGCTGTTTCCCATGTGTAGTACTTTACATTTGTCAATGTTAAACTTCATTTGCCACCTCTCAGCCCATCTGCTCAACCTTTCCAGATCCTGTTGCAGCAGCATAGTGTCAGTAGTGTCCTTGACAACCCTGCCTACCTTTGTATCGTCTGCAAACTTCGACATTAAGCTTGATATACCATCATCAGTATCATTTATGAACTTGTTTTCACAAAATCTCTAACAATACTCCCCCCCCCCCACTTTGTTAGTTGTTGGCACATCAGCTTCTGTGGCCATAATGCACCTCCCAATGTTTTTTTTTTGCAGTACTCTGATCCAAGCCTGAGGCGGGATTTGAACCCCGCAGGCACTTTACCCATTCAGGTAGCCCGGTTGGCCTCTAACAATACTGACAAACTTATTGCGACATTTGAGAATTTATTTTTATTGTAATTAGTTTTATTGCAGCGTTCACCGCACATGCAATAAACTAATCACAAACGACCCTCATATGTATGTCATAATAGCGTCACACGTATGTGGCTGACACGGCTTCTCAAGAAATAAAGTAACCAACATACTTTAGTTACAAAAACATATATGCGGCATAAAAAAATACTTTTTTTTTTTAATATTTTAAGCAAAAAAACGACAACACTGACATTACAATATTTATTTTAGAATTACTAATCAAATTATTTCCTAAATATTTTTTGGCCCCTCGGGGAATTTTTTTCTTAAACTAGCTTGGCAACTAATGTGTTAAAGGTAGAAGGAGGTGGCTAGCTGTTGTATGTGCTAAAATAACCACCGGTGATCCAGCACCCCACAGGTCCCAACGCTGCTGGATTAGTGATGGTCAACCTGTATAAAGGAAAACAAATTAACTATGTGCTTCCCTTCCAGGTAACTAACCAGTTAATCTTTGAATTTCTCCAAGCTGTAAGCCTGCAGAGGTAACTCTCTTAAGGCCGACAGCGTGGAGATATATGCTTTTTAGCAAATCTCACCATGCAGGTTGCCCATCTTTGAACCCTTTCTTTTTTTCAGGTGAGGTTTCCATACTTGAATACTGCATTCCATGTGTGGTATTATAATTGTCTTGTATAGTGGGATTATTACCTCCCTATCTCTACAGGTTATGGTTCAATAAATTGAGAGGATATCATGGGCTTTCCTAGCTACCTATCTGTGCTGCTCTGAGAACTTCATATATGACAGAATAATAATTCCCAGATAATAATTCCTTTTCTTCCTCTAATGTTTTTAATTCGACTCCATTAGGTGCATGAGTTATTTTGGTATTTACTATTCTCCAAGGATAAGACCTTGCATTTTGCTGCATTAAAACACAGCTGCTAGTTTTCTGACCATCCTTGAAGTCTGCCCAAATCATTCTGAAGGAGTGTTGCTTGGAACTGACCATTAACCACTCTCTACATCAAATGCAAATTTTGACATCACACCCTCTACCTTGTCAATATCATTTATGAAAATCTGAAACAACAGTGGTCCAAGAAGTGATCCTTGAAGGGGGGCCCCCTCCTTACTTCTGATGTTACACCAATCTGATCCATTAATCATAACCCTCTGCCTTTGTGCTGCAGTCACCCTATAATCCATCTTAGAATGCCAACATGTTCCATTTTATACAGTACTCATGAGGGTCTGAGTCATCACTTGCCTTGCTAAAATCCAAATAAACTATGTTGAAATTGTTCCCAAAAAATCCAGCTCATGAGTAACTGTCAAAATATCTAACCAGGTTAGTTAAACATGATTTTCCCTTAACAAAACTGTGCTATGTCCTTCAGAATACTATTTCTATCACATGTTGCTGGACTGCACTCTTGTGACTCCAAGGATTTTCCAATTACTGAAGTCAGATTGACTGGTATGTAGTTAATCACTTCACTTTTAAAAAACCACTTTTATACTGGCTATATGTTGTTACATTTCCAGTCCAAAGGAATCTCTGATGCATAAATGATCCCATAATTAACCTTAATGATGATATTTTTATTGATTAATATGGAACAAAATATGAAGAGTATTAAAGTGCTGCACAACAGTGGCAAAAAAGGATATTAATTCCATTACTGTTTTATATCCTACCTTACATTCTTCTAGAAGATGAACTGACATAATAATGCAACAGAAGAAATAGTAATAGAAACAGAAAATAAGTTAAATTATACAAAGCCAGAAGTTTCCTCAATATACTTATCAGATTTGCCAACTCAAATGAGGAAATCAAAAAATATTTTATTCTTTAAGGAAAATAAAGAACAACAATATGAAACAATAACATAATAGAACTATGACTCAACAGAAATTTTCTATTTATCAAAAAAAAAACAAAACAAAAAAAAAACATACAACTAAGGAGGGGTTATCTACTTATAATTAAACTTGTAGTTATTAATTTTTAATGCATTAACTAAAATCTATTCCTTAAGAAAACAATAAATACTCATATCCTGTTTTATTGGATTTCTTTATATTCAATTTTGTTATGCATTTAAGCGTTTTCTCAAAAGTCCTTCCCCCCACCTGCTTTGTCTTATTTATATTTTAGCCTAGTGGTGGTGCCTAAATATAGAAAAATTATGGCAGGTCACATGATATGTGCTCAACTTTATTTTCCATTTGGAAATATTTTAGATTTTTTTCTTCTTTTTTATTCCAATTAAACAGTGCCAATATTTCATATTTTCTTAATGGATTACTGTAATTATTGTATGTACTTTAAGTTTTAATATAAAAATTAAAAACTTTAAAATGTGCTGTGTTTTTTACATTTATTTTCAAAAAAATCAAAAAATATTAAATTCTGGTGAAAACTGCAAAAAAATGTTTTAAAAATAAAACAGAAACATCAGTCCCTTATTCTCTTCCATTTTTCAGTATAAAAGACCATTAGGTACGTGAAATTTCAAATATATGCACATATATTTCTGCTAATTATATAAATATTATTAAAAAAAAAAAAAAAAAAAAAAAAATATATATATATATATATTATGCACACTGTCCATGCAAAACATTGTGACCTCCTGCCTAATAGTGGGTGCGTCCTCTCCACCAGTACTATCAATATATGCCAGGGCAAGGCCTCCAAATGCGCAGTTATGCTTATTACGTTGCCAGAACTGTGTCTCAACAATAGTTTGTGGTGGAGGATCCAAATGTGGGATCTATAGATTCATGTAATCACAGTGATCTTTTATGGGATTCATATCTGGTGAATTCAGTGGCCAAGAAAGTCACTTTCATGTTCGAACAACTCTCAAACAATATCGGCAATGTGGCAGATCATATTATTCAGATGAAACACACCTGCACCATTTGGGAAGAAAGTCGCCATGAAGGGGGTGTACCCTGATCAGCCACAATGGATAGATAGTTTTTTATCATTCGGAGTGCAGTCTAGAGGTATGGGGGTTACAAGAGATTCCTAGGAAAACACTGCCACCACCTGCCCATTTCTATTGGACCAGGACATCACAGCAACTCCTTTCCACAGTCACTGTACCATCCACACGGAAACATGATTCATTGGAAAAGGTAACTTTTTTCCAGTCCTCAGTGGTCTGTGATACTGTTCAGATACAAAGTTTGGGTGTGTCGTTGGGTGGCTCTAAGCAGCAGGGTACCTTGGCTAGGTGTCTACTCTGAAGGCCCATATGGAGGAGGGGGTTCACTAGATTGTGGTCTTGGAAACACTGCCGGTTGTCCCCAATTAAAGTCCATGGTCAGCTGTGGTTCCACTGTTTTTGGCATATCAGCTCACACGATGCAGAACAGCCTACATTCAGCATGACTATCAATGAAACACAGGCACCTGCCAGTGGCCTGGTGACTTCTGCCCTGTCTGATATCCATCTACTCTTGAACACCTTCACTACAGCACTTCATGAACAGCCTACAAGATTCACAGTTTTCATAATACTGCCACCATTCAACTGGTACCACACGATCATCCTTTTTTGAAGTCTGTCAGATCATATTCCTTGTCCATATTGATCACATGCTACGAAGATTTACCAGTTCTCACTGCAACAGGCAGATTGCTAAAACACAGGGGTTTTTACTGGACAGTGTATATTCAATACTATTAGTTACTTCCACATTTTCAGGTTTATTTCAAAATTTATTTCAAATTTGCCATGCTCCACAGCACACAAAACTTGAACTATGCAACTTTCTTCCTGCAGTGTAGTGACCATCTTGAGAGAATACTGAATTTCATGTCATGTTATGTGAAAACAATAATAAATCTTTCAAAAAAAAAAAAAAACCAACTAGGGTTTGGTTTGGTTTTTAATGGCGCATTGGCAGCTAAGGCCTCCAACTAGGGTCAGACGGTATATGTTTATTTGATTAGTCAGAGAAGGGAAACAAGTAACTTGAAAATAACAAATAGAGCATCAGCTTATCCAGTACTATGACACTCTTCAAGCAAAAAAGCCAAATAGTTGCAAAGATAGTGGCAGGCCGCCTGACAAGTTTTCGTGCACAATTTCCACAAAAATAGTAAAAAAAAATCACTTCAGAAACTATTGCAGTAAAAGTCTGAAAAAAATTATATTTAGGAAGGTAGAAACAATTTCAGATTTTTAATAATTGATTAATGGTTATTGTGGGTGTGTTTTTTTTCAAAGTCACCTCTCACGTGATCCATCACAGCCACTAGATTAATAGCATCTAAATTAACATATTGCTAGATTGTGAATAAATCGTGAAATTTATTCACACTTGTTTTTACGAAATATGACTTGGATTAAGGAAAGTCTATTATATTTGAATGGTTGAAGAGATTTTGCTGTATTTCAGCAAAATCTCGTCAACACAAGCACTAAAATAAATTAAATGCATCAAAGAAGATTACAGCTTAATTTTCTTCATATGAACTAAACTAATTTTTGATCGAAAATCATAAGGTGTATAACAAAATAACAAACAAGGATTATTTATGGTCTTGAAAAAAAAAAAAAAAATACCTTAAATCATCCTGTACTGTGTATTTTAAATCTTGTGATCTTGCCTTTACTGTCATAAATTCCCAATCAGAATCAGAAGTACTATTTTCATCATAAGCCAAATCGCTAGATTTAAAAGTGGACTGATCACTAATCCTGTTACACATTTCACCTGAAATTGTAATATATTCATATCAGAAACTGAACTTGCAATAAAATAATTTCAGCTATGATATGACCATTAAAGAACATATTTTAAATGCAAGCTAAATATAATTAAAAGAAGGATATTTCACTGCATTCTTATCTAATTAATTCTATAATAATTTAATTTAAGGTTTATAATAGTTATTTTTAAATTAAAAATCATATGTTTCGGCTCTGTAGAAAAATATATATTAAACTGATTAAATTTTAACATAAATACTGACTAACATGGCACAGATGCATCAAAACACTGCTTTTGTGCAGCCTCATACCTCATTCACCATAAATCCCATGATTGAAATTAGCTCCAAAGACCTACAATAAATAGCTGGCTAGATGGCATCCTGAAGCTAACATGAGAGTCCCACATGTCATTTGCTTCAGGTTTTGCTGACAATTAATAAAAAGCTGTATGAAGAGACCTTTTTCATTTTTTTTAATGCTCAGATAGCTATCTTGGAGGAGAGACTGTTGTGCTATGCATCTGTAAATTGAGATAATACTGGATCCTAAGCTCAGAAGTGTTCTAGTTGTCTGCTTGAAAAAGAGGATGGTCAAGTGGGAAATGGCTGGACTCATCCAGATTTCTGCAAGCTCTCTTCTTATACTAATGGATAGTTGTAAAGTACTGCTGCATCAATACTGGGATGATGCAACAGTACTAGTTATTTCTATGTGATGGTATGAAAGCAATATCACTTTCTGACTCATTCCTCAACCTTGTGATACATGGGACACCCTGTTGAACTTCAGTGCAGGACTGAGGTTTCCAATTAGTCACCCTTCCAATGAGAAAAGATAAAACTTAGAAACAAACAAGAGACTATCAGTTAGGATACCAAGCTCCATGTGGATATTACAGCTGGCCAGGCCTATTTCCAGTTCCAAAAGAAGGGAAACTGCAGCATTTGAGACTATGTGCCTGCGAGGTGATATTATCGAGGTGTTAAAGGCTTTGAATGACGATCAAACTCAATGCTGATGAGCTTCTTCCTCAGATTATGCATATGAGAGGCATAAATTCAAATTGAGGAAGAATAGATGTGCGGAAATTTGCTTTTACACAATTCTATCTGTTGTTGTGGAAGTGGATAGTTTGGATAAATCAAGGATATTATATTATATTATTATTTGGTTTTTAGGAGCATTAGCAACTAAGGCCATATTGCTCCGGGAATGTGCGGTGGTCATTCCCTGACCTTTCCGCATACTCCGTATTTGGTGGTGACGGGCTCGAACCCCGGTCTACTCAAGAAGCGTGTGCTACGCATTGCTGCTCCTTCCCACCTGGCTACGGAGGCGCATAAATCAAGGAATAACTAGACAAACTACTGGAGGGGATGGCTAGGTGAAATGGGATATTTTCCACCTTGCTGATGCTGTATAAGATTGCTTTCTTGCATCATTTCCCACTATTAATACTAATACTAACATTTGTTAGTTTTACTCTTTTTTTTTTTTTTTTTTCAACCACAGTGGAACATCCTGAAAAAAGAGATCATAATGCAAGGTTTCATCATAGTCAAAATTTTCTGATTTCTAATTTTTTTCTTCAAGTTTAGAACTTTAAATTTAATGAACATTGTTAACTCAAGCAGTCAGGTATTATTCCTACTCTATTTAGTTGACCAACATGAGAGTTAGTAATGTCTATCAATTCTTATATTATACACATTTTACTATATTTTTATTTAATGATATTTACTATTATTCATTTTTATGCCTTATGCTACATAAAGTTTTGCTCTCTTGCATCATCCAGCCATTTGAATAACAATACATTACTGTCTTGTTGATAATGTCTAGATGCAATTCATATCAATCAACAATTTTATGTATATTCTTATTCTTTGAGTGATTTTTTTTGGAAATGAGAGAATAGTATTGTAATTTCCTGGCCTTTGTGATTTATTTATAGGTAGTTTCCATTAAATGGCTCATAAAATGGAACTCAGAAAGACACAACATAATCTTTTGTGTCATTGGGAACTATTTATACTTTTTCAAGCTGTTTTATGATTTTCAGTCAGAGAGACTAAAAATTTTTGGTGCTTGAGAGTTGTTTCTTTTTTTTAAGAATATCAAAAGAGGGGACCACAATTTTCAAAAATAAAAATACAATTAGTTATATTAGGCGATGAAGATAAAATCAACTACAGCATACAATCATGTAGAATGCCTTCAACTCAAAGAACAAATCAATATTAAAGTTTTAAGTGCTAAATTATAAAGAATAAAAAGTATATTTAGGTTTATCTTTGCAAGAAAATAATATAAGGAATAGAATAAAGCATAAAAGTAAAAACTTTTTAATCATAAATAAAAATTGGAGATACTTTTAGTTTAAAGATATTAAAAAACCATTGGTCTGAAATACTCACTATTACATAATGAAGATTTTCTGAAGCCAGCAGGGTATATAGATTTCAGAATGCTCAGTGCTCTATTTAAAGAACGCTCCAAAAGAGGCACAAGAATAGTAGGCAGTGGATTAGCTGGGGAAGAAACTGAACGGTGTGCAGCAGGCACAATTTTTCGTATAGCTTTATCAAAATCTAATGCTTGAATCTAAAATATATACAGATACTTTAGCAAAATAACTATTAAATTATTAAACTTTGTTAATACAGCTAAAAAAATAAATCTAGCAAATATATTTGTGTATTTTCCCACCCATCACATATGTCATGCATTTTGAAATTCATCTACTTAATAACAATAATGGAAAAGTGAATTGGGTATTACAAATATGCATTCTACATATAATGATGCACCAGACCAGGAGTTCTTAACCTTTTGCTTTAAGCAGGCAAGATTTTGCAGCTTACAATACATGCAAGCACCATATATTCAAATATACATTTTTTTGCTTAAAGATTAAAAATGCATTTTTTTAAAATTAATTCTTTTAGCCATATTACGCATACAAGAATTATATTTCTCAATCAAAATTTTTGTGTGCTAATATTTATTACCTTATCAGTGTGAACCTTGACTTTGAAGAGATGATGCCAAACCTTTGAAATTAATTTCTCTATTATAAAGAGATAATTGCAAATTTTCCTCCAAATCTGATGTCAACAATCTTGTCTTTTTTTTTGTTTTTGATAATGTTCATTAATGAAAAAGCACTCTCACATGTGCATGTTGATCCAAACAAAGTATTTTGAACGCTTCTCTGAAACAAAAGGAAATTTTCTGCAGTCAGAACCCCAGAATTTTAAAATAGTTTTGTGTTGGAAACGACATTTCAGAGCGAAAGGCGACTGCATATCAACAAGTTCAAACTCAGCAGCTGCTACTTCATTTTGATTGAAAATTTGTTCTAAGTTACTGATTTCAAAATTTTTGTAATTTATTGTTAATTCAAATTTTGGGAGGTGCTCTTTCAAGTATTCAAATCTTTCTTGAAATTGGTCACTAAGGTCTTTGATTACATTCTTTACAAACAATGGGCACTCCCAAGCAGTTTCCTCCAGATTTTTGAAGAGTAGAAAAATGAAGCAAATTTCCTTTTAAAACTTGATTCTGAAACACAAAGTTTTTTCTCAAATGCAATAATCTCACTGTATAAAACAACCACAAATTTATCTTTTCCCTGTAGCCTCAAATTTAACTTATTTAAATGGCTGAAAATGTCAACCATTAATGAAAGTGTAATCTTGAAATCTTCGGTAAACATTTCATTAAAACATTGACTGCCAAATACGAGTTAACTCGTATTTGGTGATCTGACCCAGGACACTACCTACGAGTTATATCGGACTGGTATGACTTGTCTTTCAGGCGCAGCTACAAGTATATTTATAGCAAATACGTGCAACAGATGGATAGTGGGCTATTGGGATAAGAATGAAAAATCAACCATGGTGTCAGAAAACAGAAAATTTATTCACAAAAAAAAAAAAAAAAAAAAAAATATATATATATATATTTTATTTACAAATAATATTGTTAAGACACTACAAAAATAATATTGTTAAGACACTACAAAAATAATATTGTTTATTTGTGATATTTGTTGAAACATTCTTCTACACAAAGAGCAGGCTTTTCTTAGAACACTGAACAATAATAGTGTGTTTTGCAGTGTTTTTTTATTCCTTGTGCATATTCAACACGGCTTAGTTGGACATGGGTTTTTTTTTTTTTTTTTTTTTTCAGTTGGTGGTATAGCCTCTAAATAATGAATTTCATGTTCAGACCTAATCTTCTTTGGAATGTTTATATCTTTTTCTCTGATCAAAGACTCGATGAATGTTTCTCTGAATTTTAGAGATTTTATGGTGGAACCTGGAACTCGATGGAAAGGGATGCATACATTATGTACAGGTGACCTCCGCTTAACGCTGATAATTCGTTCCGGAAAAACAGAGCGCTAAGTGAATCCGTGCTAAGCGAGCTCCGCATTTCCATAAGATAACATATGTTTTGTACGTTGCGGTCAGTGCCATAGGATATTTCCTAATCAATAATAAACAGCAGTGAAAAGATGCACAAACGGTCAAAATATTTAATATTCAAATATTTGGACATATAAAATATTCTGCATTACATACGTATATAATTATGTGGTAACTGCTTATGTATAAAAATTAAACTTAAAATTCCAATTAAAATCATGAATTTAATTGATCTAAATTGATTTAATTTAAATGATGAATTTAATCATGAAAAATGTGTCAATTTTGGGTTGAACTTTGGCTCTCTTCTAAATAAAATAAAAGGGTATTAATTTGAAATCCCCTGCAGCGTTACCACCCAACAATAAAGTCACCCGATCCTTTGCCGCTTTGAAACCTGGCATGTTTTTTGTTTTCTTTCAATATGAAACTTCTTGAGAAGTATAACACACAATACCCCTCTTCAATAATTTTAACAAGTTCTTTTTTGAAATTTCGGCTCCTTGATCTGCAACTGCGGCTTCTCCCTAGATTTTAAATCTATTCAACCAGCCCTTACCAGTTTTAAATGGTTCTACATTTTTTTTTTTATTTTTTATTTTTTTTTTAGGTGAGTTTTCTTCAGATCATCATATTGGCTAATCTCTCTCTCTCTCTCTCTCTCTCTCTCTCTCTCTCTCTCTCTCTCTCTCTCTTTTTTTTATAATATTTAACTTAACTGAATTCTGCATTGGACATTATCTTCAATAAAATTAGTTAAAAAGTCTTTTCCATTTCAATCCCAATAGCCGGCCTAGCCCTAGTTGCTTGCAGTGGAACAGCTATCTTTCCCGCTGCTAAAATTAATTTATTTTTTTATAATTGTTCTTACAGTTAAACTTGCAAGTCCTAAATTATGGCACACATCCGCTTGTCGCTGACGGGAATCGATTCGCTTTAAAGCGTCTAATTTAATTTTCAAATTCAGTCTTTTTCATACATTTATAGTCTTCGTACTGCACTCAGACTTTGCTTTTTCATTCCTATTGGCCATTATTAACTCTTCGAAAATGTAACTGTATTGGTTGCATTAATTACGATACAATGTTCAAGTAAACTGTCCGTTACGCACAACATCTAATACTGTACTGAGTGATGACTAGACTTCTGATAAATGCATATAATGCAAATATTAGAAGCAATATACTTGATCATTTTTTAAAATGTTGATCTCGGAACTACGTAACAAGTCACTGTACTGCAATTAAATTAGTGTGCAAGAAAATTTCACTGAACGTGGGAAAATTTCTCAAGTCGGCGTGGGAAACGTTTTAATGCTGTTTTGCTATTCATTTTCAAGCTATCGACTCCATCAAATGAAACGATTTCATCAAATATGCCAAAAATGCAATCTGTATAAGAGCGTTATAGTGATCTTTGACAGCATTATAGTCAGATACGGGTTATAATATAAGAACAGCGTTATAGCGAATCAGCGTAAAGCGAACCGCGTTATAACAGGGGCCTGCTGTACATATATATTTCTAAAATATGTCATGCAATTTTTTTTGGCCATCTGATGGTTTTTCTTAGTGCTGAATAATATGAAACCATTTGATCTGATCGATCTATGCCGGACATTCCGCTATTGTAACCTCGAATTATGTTTGGTTTTATTGAAATTTTTCCATTCCGGTCACATACCTCGACCATTTCAACGTGTTTGTTAGAAATAGTGAGAATGTCTCTTTTATCCCACCACTTACATACTACAACAGGGCCATTTCATTGCCAGGCAACTTCCCCCTTCTTTAATTTTTGCATCACCAAATCTTTTGGATTTTCTTTTCTGTTGGTGGGTAATGTTCCTCATACATAAGTTTTTCAAGTAGACAACAATTTCGTCAGAGCAACAGAATTATAAAAATTGTCCACATATAATACATATCCCTTGTCTAAGAAGTCCTTAAGCAAGTATAGCACAACTTCAGCAGTATGATATATGTTTTGTTCAATTTCTGATTTATTGGAGTAAATTTTTATTTTCAGAACAAAAACTGTTGGACTCGCACAGTTCGTAAAGTTTGATTCCATATTTGTGTTTTTTATTTTTTATGTACTGGTGGAAATTCAGTCTCCCACACCACATCATCAACTCGTCAATACAGATGTTTTTATTCGGTATGTAATTATTGCACGTAACATTAGTAAAATTATTCAAAACAAGTCTTCCCCTATATAGCCTATCAGCAGATTATAATAAATTATATGCGAAGTGGAAATATTGTAATATCAACTGGAATCTATTTCGACTCATAAATGATCGCCAAAACATAATATTGTAGAATGCACTTGTACTCCAGTAATGTTCTATTGAAAGAAAAGAACAAGGACCCATTTATAACAAAATGTCCAAGAAACACTTATTTCTGAGATGTCAGTGTCCTTCCATCTTGACTGGCATATTTTTGCGATTGTCCACATTTTTCAATTACTTGCAAAGTGTATAAATTAGTCTGTTTGACTAATAATGTAGGAAATTCTTCCAAAAAATATAGGTCTACCAGTTTTTGTACACAAAGTTCTGTTGTGTCCATTTTCAAATCAACGTTCTCTTCAAAAATAAATTGTGGAGGATCTTGTGCTATTTCATTCCGCAAATTATTGCCATTATTTGACATACTTGTCTGTGTAGAATTAGGATTATCTTTAGGCTGGGAGCTGGCTTCACCTTCGCTATCCTCACTTGAATCATTAGAAGGTTCATGATTGTCACTGTTGTACCGTACGGTTCATCAAAAATCTCTTCAAATTCTGAGTCACTCATGTTAGCATAGAGCTCAAGCTCTTCTTCGGTCAGTGGTCTCTTCTTATCCATGTTTTAGGGGTTTTTTTTTGTTAAAAAAAAAAAAAAAAACCCACATTTACTATATTACTAAATACAAATATTACTAAATCACAAATTACTAAATACAATGTACATGGCACAGTCTGTATCACTACTACGGATTTACGCACGTGCTGACTTATATACAGCGAATTCTGCAGGTAACAATACAGCTGAGGTAATCGAGTTAACTTGTAGTTGGCTGCCACAAGGAATTTTCTATTACACACGCCATCTAAGAAAAGATTTTTTTTTTTACAACAATAAGCTTTTTTTATGAGTTTTGGTGATGAATATATATTATAATTTGGATTCTGGATAATTTAATATGCCTAACTCAGATTGGCATCGGACACCTGTTTACCAACATAAGTCATAGCAGTCAATGGGTTAAAAAGGTTTTATTTATTGCTTTCTATTAGAAAAGCTTTTACTTCTTCAAACACCTCCCAAATTCTGAAGAGTGCCTTTCCACGACTGAGCCAACAAACCTCTGTATGGGTAATAAGATCAGAATACCGTGCTTGAAGATCTTCCAAAAATATTTTTAGAAGTTGCTTATTTAGGGATTTAGCAATAAAATGGTTGATGACTTTAACAATGACTTCAAGATATCATATAATTTCTTTTTGATCTTTCATTCATGAACACAAGGCCTCAATATGAATCAAACAGTGATAATGCACAAAATTTGATATCCTTTCATTTTTTTAAGATAAGCAATAAGGTTTTTACCTATCATGGAAGGCACACCATCGGTAACAATTGATATAAGTTTACTCAGGTCAATTTTGTGTAATGTGAGGAATTTCATAAGTGCGTGATATACATCTTTTCCAGGTTGTATGACCAGTAAGCAGCAAAATAGCCAAAAAAAAAATCTTGTTTACAGCTGCCATCATGTTGAATCAAATGAATAAAGCACATGAGTTGCGATATGCCCGAAACATGTCGACTCATCAAGTGCTAGTGAAAAAAAATATACAACTTTTGATTCTACCTAATAATTCATTGAGTATTACATCTGCCATTTTATGAACTCAATTTTAAACTATCATTACTGAAAGGAATATTTTTGGAAGAGCTAGCCCAGGAACCAGGTATCCCATGAATTCTGTCCTTTAGTGTATAAAATCATCATCATCATCAGCCATTTTCAATCCACTGCAGGATGAAGGCCTCTTCAGCAACTTTCCAGTTCCTTCTGTTTTGAGCACTGACCATCCATTTACTACCCACAAACTCATGAATTTCATCTATCCATCTCCATTGTTGTCTTCCAGGTTTTCTTCTAGCTCCTCTTGGGTAAAATTCTGTTATTTTCTTAGTCCATCTGTCATCATGTCTTCGATCATTGTGTCCTGCTCAAGACCATTTTAGTTCTTTAGTTTTGATAAGAATGTCCTTTACTTGAGTTTGCTGCCTAATCCATGTGTTTCTCTTCTTATCTAACAGTCTGATTCCCAGTATAATTTGTTCCATTCTTCGCTGTGTAGTTCTCAGCTTCTCTTCCATTCTTTTGGTGAGTGCCCAAGTTTCACTTTAATTGGTGGGGAGTATACATTGGTTCATTATTTTACGTTTCAGACAAACTGGGATATTGCTCTTCAGTATGTGACTATATTTCCTGAAAGCTATCCATCCAAAATTTATTCTTCTCTTGACTTCCAGCCATTTATCATTATTACAGCTAATAACTTGTCCCAGATAAGTATGACTCCACCTTTTCAATTACTGCTCCTTCAATCATTATTTCCCTTTCTGTGGCACACTTGTTCATCAGTACTTTTGTTGTTTTAGCCATATTCATCTTTACTCCAAAATCCTTACTAATTGGGCATAACTAATTAAGATAACATAATCCACAAATTCCAGGCATAATGGTGTTTTATATTCATTTGCTTTCCCCATTAGCTGTGATATTATGTGAAGGTGATCCATAGTTGAGAATCCTGTCCTAAAGCCAGTTTGCTCTTTCGGTTGATTCTCATCAAGTATTCTTTCTAATCTGTTAGTAATGACCCTTGTGAACAATTTTTAGATGTGGGATAACAAGGTAATTTTCCTCTAATTCTTTGGGATCGTGGCTTATGACCAAAATGTCACCTGCAAATCGTAAATGGTTTAGGTACTCTCCGTTCACATCGACTCCTTTCTGCGACCAGTCTAATCTTCTGAAAGATTCCTCAAGGGCAACAGTAAACAGCTTCGGAGATAGTGTCTCCTTGTCAAACTCCTTTCTCGATTTTAAATTTCCTACTGTCTTTGTCTAGTCTAAATAAAGGAGGTAGCATTCTCATATAGCTGCTCAATCTGTATAAATCACAAATCCGCCCTACCATGGAATATTATTCCCACACTGGGGTGGTGCCCCCAAAACCTCTCTCAGGCTTCTTGATTCCATTCAGAAGAGGGCAGTTAGGTTAATTAATGATTCATCTTTAACAGAGTCTCTCCACTCGCTTTCTCATAGACGTACTGTTTCTGCTGCATGCCTCTTCTACAGATACTTCCATGGGCACTGTTCTTCTGAATTGGCTTCTATAATTCCCGCTCTCTCTTTCAAAACAGTCCGAACACGTGCCGCCACCAGCCAACATCCATTTAATGTCCAACTTCAAACCCACAGAAACAACTTTTCATCTTCCTCATTTATTCATTCAACTGCCGTTTTCTGGAACAACCTTCCTTCATACGTATTTCCTGAAAATCACAATCTTCAGAAGTTCAAGTCCAATGTCAACAAATATCTTCTTTTGTCTTCTCAACCACCAACTCAAGCACAGTACTAAGTACTATAGGTTCTAATACCTCTCGTGTTTGGGGTTTGCATAAAAAAAAAAATAATAAAAAAAAATATTTTCTTCAAAATCATAATATGTGGGGTATCTATGCCTTGTCTTTCCAGTGCCCGAAACATTGTCTTATACTGTATGAAGTCAAATGCCAGGCATAATGGTGTTTTATATTCATTTGCTTTCTCCATTAGCTGTGATATTACGTGAAGGTGATCCATAGTTGAGAATCCTGTCCTAAAGCCAGCTTGCTCTTTTGGTTGATTCTCATCAAGTATTCTTTCTAATCTGTTAGTAATGACCCTTGTGAACAACTTGTAGATGTGGAATAACAAGCTAATTGGTCTATAATTTCCAATTTCTGATTTATCTCCTTTCTTATGCAGCAAAACTATGATTGCATTATTCCGCTGCTTAGGCGTCACACCTTTTCTAATTCATTTTGTGAAGATTCTTGCCAGTTTTTGTGCCATGTCTTTTTCTCCCAATTTTAACAACTCTACAGTAACTTCATCTTCCCCCGGGGCTTTCCGATTCTTCATTTTCTTCAATGCATGTTCTACCTCATCAGGAAGAATATCGGGTATGTCGTATGTGTTGCTACTTTGCAATCCATCTTCCCCACTGCTGGCATCATTCCCTCGCTCCTTGTATAATTCTCTATAGTAGTCTTCTGCTATTTGAATTATGCCTTCTCTGCTGTTTATAAGTACACCATCGCTATTCTTCAGTTTCATTATCATTTGTCTTTCTGTATTACTGCTCATGGCTGCTGATTTAAATCCTTTGTTTTCCCTTAATGCTTGTTCTACTTTTCTTGTGTTAAATCTTCTTATGTCCTCTCTGACACTCTTTCTAATGGCTTTGCATAACTCAGTATACTCAATTTTTTCCTTGTAAGTGTTTATCTTGTTCTTCATTTTTCGCCTTTGGTTCATCATAACAAGTGTTTCTTGACTAATTTTTTCTTCTTTTGATTTCTTTTTCCCTATAGGTTTTTTGGGCTTTATCACTTTCAGAAAGTTGTAATATTCTTCGTTGATACCTTGGTCCTCAGCAGTCTGCAGAAGCTCAAACTTGTTCTTAAGTTCCAGTACATACTGCTTTTTCTCCTCTTCTGTTATCTCAAAGACCTTTGTATTATTTACTCGAGTCAGTTTTTTCCTTTCCTACGTCTATATCAAGTGTACATCTTACCATTCTGTGATCACTTCCAACATTTACCTTATTCAGGACGGTAACATCATCACAATATATCTTCTGTTAGTGAGTATGAAGTTGATTTCATTAGTTGGACTCTTCCATGTCCACTTTCTGTTCACCCTTTTCTTGAAAAAAGGGTACAATTACTCATATTCCTCAAGATTCTGCAAATTCCACAAGTCTTACACCTCTTATTTCTTTCACCAATTCCAAAATTTCCTATAGTTCCCCTTTCTGTGCTGTTTTGTCTCTTTCCAACTTAGCATTGAAGTCTCCCATAATGATAGTATAGCGTGTTTTCTGCTCATCTAGAAGAATCTCAATTTCGGTGTACATTTCTTCAACCACTTTATCATCATGGGTCAATGTTAGTGCAAAAATCATTATAACCTTTAGCTTGTACCTCTTAGAAATCTTGAGTATTAGTCCTGACACTCTTGGCGATGTACTTTTGAATTCCAAAATGTTGTTTTTTAAATCTTTATGGACCAGAAACCCAACTCCACCTTCACTCCTTTCACTGTTTCCATTGGTGTACAGCAGATTTCCACTTGATAAACTTATAAGTGATTCATTTCTTCTTCTTGTTTCAGCCAAACTGATGATATTCCAATTCACATTTTTCTAATTCCTTTTCTGGCTCTAATATCCTGTCTTCACCGATGAGTGATCTTACGTTGTAACAGGCCAAGTTCAGTTCCCGTGCATGGCAGCCTGGTTGTACTTAGATTCTTAGCACCCTCTGTTTCCACTCTGATCCTCTCGCTGCCATAAGAGGGGGAGTGAAAGCTGCTGGGGATTGAGGGCCATTTGTTTTGTTGTGCTGTCATATGCTGGAGGGTTTGGTCTTTTCCTCTTCACGCTGACCAGGCGTCTTGAAAAGAACCACTCTACACGTTCGATGCCATCTAAGTGATGTAATAGGGCTTACCATTGAGAAGGTGTGATGAGTGGATTTTAGGGAGGCAGGCCAACTGGACTTCTCCTAAACCTTCTGTAATAGAAAGATATTGGATCCATCAGTGTTTTAGACTGAGTGTCTGATAACACACAGGATACCTGTTCCCCCTCTAAGCTCCAATAAGGTGTATAAAACACTTTACCTGAAAAGGCTGCTGTAGCTTCATTGGCCTTGTTATAGACCTCAGAAGACTTTTATAAGAGGAAAATTCTTTATTTTGCACGATCCAGAAGAAGAAATGGTTATATAGCTCTTGTTAAGAATCAAAAGAACTTCAACAAATGGAAGACACTTTCATACAATTAAACAAGGAAAATAGAGGCTGTACACCTTGGTAAAACCAGCCCACAATTCTAAAATCAGTCATTTTGTATCAAAAGAGAGACTGCAAAAATAGTCTGAGCCACGTAACACAAGGCTCTCATATACTTGGGATCTGTAACACTTACCTACCAGAAAAAATCAAAAATTCTCAAAGCATGCAATTTAGGAATTACACTCATATATTTATAAATTTTTAGTTCTCTTTTGGACAACAGGAAAATCTATATTTGCCATAGGCTTCAGAAGTAATCATGTTTACACATTAATGTGATAAGCCACTAGGAACCTCTAGAGAATCGTGTGTGTGTGTGTGTGTGTGAGAGAGAGAGAGAGAGAGAGAGAGAGAGAGAGAGAGAGAGAGAGAGAGAGAGAGAGAGAAATGCCTGAAACTATTATAAATGAAAAATTCAGCCACAAATACCCATCAGTGTTCTCCCCAGAACCTATTGAATGGGTGGTGAATGTAACTGACCACCTGGCTAAAATTTAAGTGATTCTCATGGTACCGTATGATACTGCTCACTGATCTCGATCAATTTTAATACGAACATACTATGCAATCAAGGTCAGCGCAACAGGGGTGGATGCCAAGTCTGGATTAAATTGTGATTGGAGGCTAAAAGATCAGTAGAATTAAGCTTTCTGGTACATAACCTACCTATTCAGTTATAAGACCTCCCACATCCAAATTTAATCTCACTCTCATCAAACCATTTCAGCCAAATCTAACCTAGAGTGTTTACTCCAATTTTAAAAATTTTTTTTTAAAATTATTATTTTATTTTTAGGTCCTAGCCACTGAAATCTCAGGAAATTAGGTGGCAGGACCTGCCAGAGTAAAAAATTATAATACTGGTGTACCTGGTCTGCCTCCACAGGGCAGAGTGTGGACAACATTGGGTCCTAGCGACAAAATGACCAGAGGAACAACGGTACACAGGTACAAAATCCGCACACATTTAAACCTCTGACATTTACAGTGTTCTGTTTCACACACACAATGTATACTACGCAGAGTTTGGGGAACCCCTGGTGCCATTTGACACTAGCGGTTTGGAAGAGAAGACACTAGAGTGAACAGCTGTTTGGAAGAAAAGTAATGCCGAGAGTGAAAGAGAAAACCAAGTTTTTAGATGCAGAGGAAGCAATATTTGTTTGTGCCAAGAGAGATTAGAAGTCAGGATAATCTGCAAAAGAGATATATCATCTTGCCTAGAAATCAGAGTGTCACCAAAGGTAAGCACAGGAGCAGAAGAAGAATCCTTTTGCAATATAAGACAGGACTGAGTTTTAGAAGGATTGAAATCAACTAAGTTTTCTTTGCCTCACTGGAGAATTACCTGGATATTGGCATTTAAGGAATTGGTAGCGGATATTCAAGGGGTTGAAGCTGATTGAGCAGGGCAAGGTTTCTCAAACTGGAAAGTAGAATGCAATGTGCTATCATCAGCAAAACTATGGATAGAATTTCCAGTCAATGGAAGAAATTCATTAATATACAAGAGGAAAAGAGTGGGGGAAAGAACTGAACCTTGGGAGACACCAGCATTAGTGGAGAAGTCAGAAGACAGAGAGCCATCTACAATCATCCTTAGTGAGCGGTCAAAGAGAAAACTGGATAAACAATTACAAAAAAAAAAAAAGTAGTTCGCAAACCATAAGATGGAAGCTTGTTTAGAAGACCTTTATGCCAAACATGATCAAAAGCCTTTGAGATGTCAAGAGCAACTGCTTGTGTTTCACCAAACTTTTCCATTGAATTTGTCCAAAAATGGGTAACATAAGCCAGGGTATCAGCAGTGGATTGACACTGACGATCGTTGTTCAGATGGAAGGTTTCTAGGTAGTTTAAGAGTTGGCAGTTAATTGATTTTTCCATTACTTTAGAAAGAGTAGAAGTAATTGCAATGGGATGATAATTGGAAGGGAGGGATTTGTCACTCTTTTAGGAACTGGCTGGGTATGAGCAAATTTCCAAGCAGAAGGAAAAACATCTTTGGAATAAAAAAAGTGAAAAAAGGTGATACAACAGGAGCAGAAGTGAGGAAAAGCCATCAGGACCTGGAGCTTTCTTAGCATAAGATTCATCAAAATCCTTCTGATGGAAGACCACAGGAGGCATTGAATGTATGTGTACTGGGAATGGTGGGAGATGATTGACCAAGATCATCAATACACGAGTTGGAAGACAAATAAGATACTAACAGGTCAGCTTTATCTTTGATTTGAGTGACAATAGAACCATCAGTTTTGACTGAGGTGGGAACAGAGATGGGAAAAAGTCCTGGTCAATAGCTTTGGCAAGAGACCAGAATGCTCGGCTGCCATTTGGACAAGAAGCAAGATTTCTATTCTTAGCCTGTTCGAAATCTAGTTGGGACTGATTAATAACAGCTTTACTATTGTTTCGAGCTTTGGTGTAGGCAGAAAATGAACTTGGAGATTTGGAAACAAGCCAATTACGATATGCAAAGTTCTTCTCTTGAACAGCCTTAGCACATTTATTGGAAAACCAAGGTTTAGATAAAGGACGAGATTTTAAAGTGGAGTGTGGAATAAAGGATTCCATTCCTACAAGAATAATTTCACTGACACGATCTGAGCAAGCGTTAACATCAGAAGTTTTGAAACAGTAATCCAACCAAGGAAAAGAAGAAAAGAAATCTCGCAGGTCACCCCATTTTGCATTCTTGTAATGCCAAACAACAAGAGGTTGGAAATAGCCATGAGATAGAGGCTCCATTGGAGAAGAGACAATCACAATCACCAAGTTGTGATCTGAGGTGCCTAAAGGATCACTCACTACAACTGTCTACTTAGAGAGTTATTTGTGAGAAAAAGATCAAGCGTGTTGGCTGTATGGTTGTATTCTTGTAGGTAAATGAACAATCTGTGCAAGGTCATTAGTAATTCAGCATCTCGACCAGCTGGGTTGGTATGACTCGAAAACCGAAGACAGCTGGAATTGTAAACATTAAAATCACCAAGGAAAATTACCTCACTGTTAGGAAAGTTGGACTGGAGAAAGTCAAGTTGCAAAGAGAGGAAGTCAAAGAGCTCCAAGTAATTAGTGGAGTTGGGAGAATGGTAGAGACAACAGATGAATTTGACACAATGAGGTAGAGAGATTTTAAGCCAGAGAAGATTGAAGAGAGGAGATTCCAAATTACCAAGTCTCTGACAGGGAATATTGGAATGGACATACGCACAAATACAACCTTCGAGGAGAAAGGAATCATACAGCAAATAATTAGGGCATCTGAGATGAGCAGTAGTTGAATAAACCGATAACTGGGATTCTGTCAGAAAGAGAACATGGGGTTTGGCAGACTGAAGTGGAAATGGACATCGCTGAGATTAGAATTGAAATAACGTATATTTGTGAAATGAACTAGGAAGTATTTTGGATGTTTAGATCTTTTCGCAGATAAGTTTGTTCTATTAGTTTGACAATTCATGGTGTATTCGATAGTAAGAAAAAGTGGGGAGGGCGGAACATGCCGTATGAAGTAATGAAATTTTTGGATATGGCATGCATACACATGGTAAGGATATACCCAGATCCTCGACATACACACTATTCTCAATATCTGGCAGAGTAGAGGCAGCAAGATGATACACTAGTTGATCCGGAAGCCGCCTAGAGAGTTACCAATAGGTTCGGTTCAGTGTACTAACTAGTGGCTGACCTGTGAACAAAGTTTTAGAGCTGTACCCTCGAAATGTAAGGAAGTTTAGATCTCGCCCTGGTGTTCATCATAACCTCAAAAGACATCAATCATACTGCATGATGGAAGAGATGGGGGAGGGTTGACTGGAACTTAGCTCTGGAGACTAAACATGGGTTCCACCACTTCAAGCCTCCAATAAGCAAAGTGGTGGTATTTCACCGGTTGTTGAGAGTCATTTACCATATAGTATTGCCTGGCAACACAGAGGGATTGTATTCCTCCATGTGGTGTGGGTGCCACACCACAACCTCTGCTCACGTTGGTTATACCCAGGACATACAGACAACTATACAGACATTTGGAGGATAGACAGGTCTTAAAGTGCATTTTTATGACATACAATTGTAGCAAAAAGATATGAAATGGAAATATTTAATAAAGGTAATACTACTTACCTGAATGGAATTTATATCTAGTTGAAGCTTTTGTCGTGACTTGTATATCTGTGGATAATGTCTTCGTAAAGCTAGCAAAGCTGCTTCTGTACACATGGCTTTCAAATCAGCTCCACAGTAACCAACGCTTTTAATCGATAACTCTTTAATAAACTCATCACTCAGTGGTGGTTGCCACTCTCGAGTATGGATTTTTAATATTCGACATCGTGCCTGAATAAGAGAGAGAGAGAGAGAGAGAGAGAGAGAGAGAGAGAGAGAGAGAGAGAGAGAGAGAGAGAGAGAGAGAGATTCCATATTTATTTATCAGTGTTGAACTAACATGTATATAAAAATTTCCTATAATCTGCCATACATGATAGATTAAAATACATACAATTAACCCTCTAGCAGAAGCACCAAAGTCACACAAATAGGTGTGTCATTGCATTGCATTCAATACTCAAGGTGTAGGATGATATATGATATTCTGGGAGGGAGGGAGAGAGAAAGGAAAGAAAAGGTACACTTTAGAATTCTATTCTTTATTTTGGTATATATTGGATAATAAAGTGATATCTTTATCAACAGCAGTCTTGTTTATATTAAAAAAAAGCGCCTCACTTATGACACAATGTGATGGGTAGGTTTAAATTTCTCTCACGGTGTCACTTTTGTGATACAATTTTCAAATTCACAAAAGTGAATTTGAACATTAAAGGAAGCTCTGAAGAAAATTGACCGAGCACTTGAATATTTTTGTGAGAATGACCGCCTTCATAATTGTGCAGCAAAAGTTGTGTGAAGTTAAAGACATAGTCAAAGACCCCTGTACACCATGAGAGGAATCAAAATAGAAGCCAAAATTCTAATTCTATGGGAAAATAATGAGTGGTTTGCAACACAATTTTGTACACTACCGTTTTTTTTTGTAGTTATGCATATCAATTAAAAAAAAATCAATAATGCAAATCTTCAATTTACCTGGTCTTCAATTTTTGAAGACCAGGCCTATGACGCATTTTAAATATCACACTGACATAATTCTAATGAAGATTTATTTTTTTTTGTTCATAAGGTCAATCAGCATGCCTGCTAGGGGGAAAGCAGTACATGATTATTAACATGTACTGTTATCCCCCTATTGCTGGTTGGTTGGGTTTTATTGGCGCATTAGCAACTAAGGCTATAATGCGCCAAAACCTTGTCAGATAAAAAAGTAAAACTTTCAGTGACCTAATGAATTAGGTCACTAAGTCAGGGTATAAAAACAAGTATAAACTGTAAAAGACAAATATCAGTAAACAAGTAACAATAAGATAGATGTGAGTGAAAAGGTTTACTGATTTTAGAAAACTAAAAATAGCAGACACATGGTCACTGTCGGATAAAATATGACTGAGTGTATACGGCTCAGTCAGATGGTTAAAAGCGATAAAACGAGCATTTCTAAAACTGGTAGTCACATAAAATATATTGAACAGATAAAATGGTGTCGCATTGCTCGCACATAGGAGGGTCATTAGCCCTCAGCAAAAAGGAGTGTGTCAAATGACAGTGTCCTATGCGGAGCTGAGCAAGAACAACTTCCTTTTTGCGATCCCTGCGTAAGCTGGACCGCCAAGGATGGATCACAGGCTTAATTCAACATAGTTTGTGTGTAGTAACCAGGCGATGCCATGAATCTGAATCTTGCCACTGAGATTGTAGGTTACTAAGGATCACTTGCCTGTAGTCTGTATAGGGGACTAACAGATCAAGATTATCCGTCAGGGGTGCCGATTTGGCTGCAATGTCAGCCAAATCATTTCCTCTAATCCCGAGTGACTGGGGATCCAGCAGAAGCGGATATCGAATCCACTTACATAGAGGCTGTATATTATCTGCTGAATTCGGGATAGGGTTGGATGATTAGTACGTGACACCACTGATAAAGCCTGTAGTGCACTCACTGAATCGGCATATATAATACACCATTGGTAACGGTGTTTTCTAATGTGATCTAGAGCTAATGCTATAGCATGCAACTCTGCAGTGTAAATGCTGCAGTCAAGGGGTATCTGTTCTGATATGGTATCATTTGGAAAAACAGCAGCAGATCCCACATACGATTCTGACTTTGAGCTGTCTGTGTAAACTGGCAAGAAGTCAGAATGTTCTGTATGGTGTTGTGAATAGAGCTGAAGGTAGACAGAAGCTGGAGTATTAGACTTCGTCGCAATCTTGAGTGAGAAGTCACATGCTGGTGTTTGTGCATGCCAGGGTGGAAGGGGCTCCTTTGGTGATCGAGCAACCTTGTCTACCGAGATGTTAAGCTCATTGAGTAGCTCTTGAACACGAATGCCGAATGGGCGATTGGTGGTCCGTCGTGTGTTATAAAGATTTTCCCATCGTGGCTCGAAAACGGATGTCTACGTGGGATGGTCTGGCAGGGACTTCAGCTTGAAGGCATATTGTAGAGACAACTGCATCCGTTGAAGCGACAAGGATGGTTCATTTGCTTCGACATACAGACTTTGGACAGGTGATGTTCTGAATGCACCAGTAGCAATATGAATGGCTTGATCATGGACGGGGTCAAGCCAACGAACAGCGCTATTTCTGGCAGATGCATATACCTGAGACCCATAATCTAATTTTGAGTGTACAAGTGCACAGTATAGACATAATAGAGTGCATCGGTCAGCATCCCAAGAGGTAGAAGAGAGAGAGCGGGCGGAGAATGTTAAGCCCTCTCGTGCACTTTGTGCGTAGCTGACGAATGTGTTGGACAAATGTCAGCTTTTGTCAAAAATGAGTCCCAGGAATTTCGCCTCTGATACAACTGGAATGGTGCTTTGTCCAAGTCATAATTCAGGCTCAGGGTGGAGGTTACGTTTGCGACAAAAATGTACACAAATAGCCTTCTCCGGTGAGAACCTGAAACCATTGGCCGTGGCCCAGGAGTTAAGACGGTCAATAGCTTGTTGCAGTTGTCTCTCAACAATCCTCATATTGCATGATTGAGAGAATATGCTGAAGTCATCGACGTACAGTGCACTGTTTATAGCTGGATGAAGTTGTTCAGAAATAGAATTTATTTTAATGGCAAAAAGCGTGACACTTAAGACAGATCCTTGTGGTATCCCCTCCTCTTGGCAAAAGGGAGGATTCTACACGAACTTGAAAATAACGTCAGGATAAAAAAATTTTAATAAAAATGGGAAGGTGACCTCTTAAACCGAGATTGTAAAGGTCTTTTAAAATACCAAATCTCCAAGTTGTATCATACGCTTTTTCTATGTCAAAGAAGATGGACATCAAATGTTCGCATTTTAGGAAAGCATCTTGGATAGATGTTTCCAGTCTAATTAAGTGGTCCAATGTGGACCTGTTTCTTCGGAAGCCACACTGAAGGCGGGAGAGGTCATTCGATTCTAAATACCATAAGAGACGAGCACTGACCATTCTCTCCAATATTTTGCACAGACAGCTGGTCAGAGCAATAGGACGATAGTTTTTTGGACATTTAGGATCCTTTCCTGGCTTGGGAAATGCAAGTATAGTTGCTTTGCGCCAGGTATCTGGAAAATGCTGTTCAAGAAAGATTCTGTTGTACAGGAAGAGCAGGCGGTCCATGGATTCTGGTGAAAGATGTTTTATCATTTCATAATGGATGTTGTCTGGTCCAACAGCAGTAGCCTTTGTACGGGCAAGTGCTGTTTTCAGCTCGTGGTTAGTAAATGGCCCATTATACACGTGGGAACCCTTCGATGTGAACTTAAGGGTCTGTTTTTCACTGTTATGCTTTAAGACCAGAAACTCTGGGGAGTAAGATGATGATAGAAAAAGTTTCCCCAAGGGCATTGGCTATTGCAGTAGATTCTGCAATAGTACATCCATTATATTCCAGGACCGATGAGGGATGTACTGTGTATTTCCCTTTCATTTTCCGAATTTTATCCCAGACCAACTTAGTACTAGTAGACTGAGTAATTGATGAAGTAAAGCGGATCCACGATTCCTTTTGACTCTGATGGCGGATGTAGCGTGCTTTGGCTTGCGCACGTTTAAAGGCTATAAGGTTGGTTGTGGTAGGATATCGGCGAAATATCGCCCATGCTTTATTTTGGGCCTTTTTTGCTGCTGTGCATTGTGAATTCCACCATGGTTTTGGAAACAAAGGAAACTGGGTGGATGTTTTTGGAATTGTAGCTGCAGCTGCATGGACAATATTTTCTGTTATGTACGTGACTGCATCATTGATAGGCTCCTGACTGACTGCAGAGATGTCAAAATTTGCCAGGTGTTGAAAGGCACTCCAGTCAGCCTGATCAAACTTCCACCGTGGTAACCTGAAAGGAAGACACGGTCTCCCACTGTGTAACGAGGTTATCACAGGGAAGTGATCACTTCCGTATGGGTTCTCCTCCACTTCCCAAGTGAGCGAAGTCCCCCTATTGCATATGTATATTCAAATGCAAGATATAAAAAGTAGCATATAAGTAAATAGACCGCACGAAAAGGATATGAAATTTTGACATACAAAGGCAGATATCTCTGTAAAGATACCGCCATGGGTGATCCAGTAACAGACTTCAAACAAAGAGCACACTTTTCTTAAGAAAAAGACAGAGAGGATTCATTTAATGTTGAATAATGTAAACTTGTTTCAAGGTTACATTTACATTCATTCAAGAATTATACACAGACTGAACTATCACGACTGCTGCTTTGAAGGGTTTTTTTTTCTGTTGATATCAGAGGCCAATGTAAATTCCATGTGAATTCCAAGTATCCAAAGAAATAAACATTAATAAAGTGAAACCACTTTGATGTTTCTCTGGGTGGAAAAGATTTTCTAATACATAAAAATCAACATGAATAATCAGTTCGACAGTTTTACTTAAAATTACTACAGAAGAAAAGATGACAATAGAATAGCACTTTTTTCCACAATACTCTCAAATGGAATTTCAAACATCAACACTTTCACTACACCACAAGTAAAAATAGCATACAAAGGTAAAAAAAAAAAACAGCAAACAACTTATATAAGCATGTGTACCATGTTTCAATACTAATTTTTTTTCAGCACTTTTGAGCTCTTAAACAATTTCTCTTTCTTTATTTATTTTTTTTTTTCCCAAAAACAACTATTTCCTTACATACAGGTGAATATACACGGCCCTACCATTAATATATAGCCTCTGTTGACAGTTAACTTGTACCCAAGAACCACGTGTTAGGCAACTATAAATATGCTGCTAGGCCTTTGAGGAGATAGTAGTACGATTGTGAACACAAGTTGCCAACACTGACAGAGTTAAGAGATTTCCAAAATGGAATGATAAAAGGCCACATGTTGTTGATATGGCTATTTTTAACAGCACAAGGGCTGTTATGGCCAAGATGTGCCTATCCTGAGATTTTATATGAGGCAAGCCAGTCCACGAAGAAGCTATATTAAATCAGAATTTATGATATAATTGGATCTGCTTTAAATAATTGAAAAGGTCAGTCAGATTTGCACCGTCCTATAAAAATGTTTTAACGTCAATGGCTCCTATCAGTTCATTAGAGATTGCAAAGATTTGTTATGCAGGAATTGTGGCAGTAACTACAGTCAATAAGGATGTGTTTAACTGAAAGCTGCATAATGAAATGCATATGAGGATTCTCGCCCATTAGTAAATACAGATGAGTGAGATGTATATGGGCAATACGTGCCCTTGCTAAAACAACCTCTTCTTGCAGATTCCATAACTTCATTGCTATAGTTGTGGTTTACTGTTTGATTTGATAAAGTTTGTCAATGGTTTGTGCCTGCCAGATTTTAAGCTGTTTATCTTTACAAGTTCTTTGTATTATCATTCTATAAGCAATCAACCAGCGGGTGGTTGACTGCTGGAACAAACTTCCATCTGTTGTTGTAGAAGTTGATAGCTTAAATAGATTCAAGGCATAACTAGACAAACATTTGGAGCGAGTGGATGGGTCAAATTAGATTTTTTTTTTGGCTGATGCTATATAAGCTTGCTTTCTTGCATCATGTGCCTTTGCTAATGTTAATGCTAATAATCAGTGTAGGGACAAAAAATTGAGCTACATTTGACATAGTTGAATGTATGCAAGCTTTGTCTACTACCACATTCTCTGGTATCCCAGAATGTCCTAGAATCCAGCAGAATTTGCTGTATGTTTTTTTTAAAAATGTTCTAAAAATTTGTAAATAGTCTAAAATTTCTTGCATTATAGGATGTTTAATGTAAAAAGAGGAACTATTTTTTTTTTTAAGGCTGATACCACATTAGAGTCAATATATATATATAGGATCATTAAACTAGCTTTAAAACATATTAATACCAAGGTATTAACATGTTTTATAGTCCAGCAGTGTGTGTATGTGTGTCTACATTCTATTAATAGGGAGACAGCATTGTACAATGTATGAAGTACTGCTGAAGCACCCATAACAGTATCTGTTTTCGAGACAGTGTAAATTTTATAACAATGTCAGAATGATCAGTTGAATGAACTGTGTAGTGTTGTTGAAGGTAACTAATGAATTTTTGCCCTAAAGTTCAACGTAGTCATCATAAGAAGCCATTTCTAGGGATCATGGTGGATTTGATTTATTAATTTTTTGGTGAATGTTGTTCAGATGAATGTTCCAGTATTTATCAAAACTTAATTCCAGCAAGTTTGTTTTGTTTACTTTCATAAAATTGTACCAACAGCAGATAAAAAGGAATTTATAGGCAGGATATAATTGTAAACTGAATTGTAGCTGCACAGCTGAGCAGCAGTGTTTTCCTCCTGAGATGTAGTGAGGGTTCATTTGCATCTATATATATTCTATATAAAGGCTTTGTACTGGAAATGTACGAAAAACTCCCAAAGCAATCCTCAGGGCACTTTGTTGGATGATGTTCGATTTTATAAGAATGCTCTTTCTAGCAGAATCATAAACGGAGCTCCAAATGAAAGAAAAGGGACCCAAAAGGATGCACATCCTTTTACATACCTACATCCTTTTAGGTCCCTTTTAGGGACCTAAAAGGATGTAGGTATGTAAAAGGATGTGCAATGATCAGTACCCCACGTTGTTGTTGCAGAAATACTTTTAAGAATGTTTCATTTTTTTTTTAAACGCAAGGTACTAAATAGATGATGTGTGCTGCAAATTATGTTTTCTATCTAGTATCATGCCTAGATATCAGATATAGTTGGTTATTGGTTGACTTTTTAACTTAAATTCAAGTTCAGGATGCATGGCATGATTCTTACAGAAGTGGATAGTGGCTGATTTATGTTCTGAGAGGTGACAGCCATTACATGCCATCCAATATATTATTTTGTTTATTGAAGTGTGACGTTGTTTTTTCTATAATATGAATATTTAACAAGTACAGCTCAATATTGAAAAAAAAATTGAAAGTTAGGGTTATATTTGAAAGTGTCCTGCCTGGACACGATAGGAGGGAGTATATGATGAGAGACTTGTCAAATCAATTCGGCCCTGGAGAGATTGTGCAAGGCTCATTGGTGTAGAATTTTTCTCAGCTTGGTCTGTGCTTGTTAACAGGAGAGATTGCTTCTACAGGGATGGGATGCAATTAAATAGAAAGGGAGCAAAAATATTTGCTGATGCTATCGAGGCAATGTTATTTGGGTCGGAAAACTGATAGTTTGGTGGGGGGGGAATTCACAGGCTAATAGATTAACAGTAGCCGCAGGCAGAGGTAGAAGTGATCCATGAACTGCTTCTATTGGAATCAGCAGCAACCCGGAAAGCAAGTTGCTGGTGATTTCAGGAAGTGCTGGGTAACTGAAGTGTTAGAGTAAATAAGAGTAAGAACAGGTGCATATATACTTGCATGTACACCAATGCTAGGAGTATAGTAAATAAATTTGATGAATTTGAAGTGCTGGTCAAGACAACAAAGGCAGATATTGTTGAGACATGGTGTCACACAGATATAAGCAATGCAGAATTGGAATTTGGGGAGTACAATGTCTACAGAAAGAATAGGAAGGGAGGAGGGGTTATGCCGTTAGTTAAGAAACACATAAAATCTAAGGAAGTGTATCCAGTTGACATAAATGAACAGTGCAATGTTGAGTCAGTTTGGTGTGACAAAAGCAAAAATGAGGATGGAGTCTGTTATAGGCCTAATGACTCTGATGAGTACAATAAACAATTATACATATAAATAGAGTGGGTCAGTAAATCAGGGTGTCTTATAATGGGGGATTTTAACTTTCCAGATACAACACCGGAACTTGTGGAGGATTGGTCACTCGCAGCACACTAGCAAGGCTATTGAGGAAATATTGGATAATTGTTTTCTACAGTAACATGTTAGAGAGGCAACCATAGGAAGTAATACTCTTCAGCTGATTATCAGCGGTGTTCACAGTGTACTGATGTAGGATTTACTTAAAGATATAACTACAATCAGGGGTAAAGGGAAGGGTTTTAGCTTTTGCAAAGGTGACTACAGCGGTCTCGGAGATTTTTTAAATTCTATATAGTGGGACCAACTGATGATGTTACCAACAGCAAATTCTAAATGAAGGGAGAATTCAAGGAAGTAATCTTGGAATTTACTATGCTTTTTGTTCCAATTAAGAAATACTGTTCAAGGTTTAGGCTCAAATGGATGTCAGATGAACTAAACAGACTTGTGATTGAGAAGAAATATGCATGGGATGCGTATAAATTATCAGGAGACACAGAAGCCTATGGTAAGCTAGTCTGTAATCAAGCCACAGAGCAGATTAGGCAAGCAAAGGCAGATGAGAAATCTTTGGCAAAGGATGCAAAGAAAAACAGCAAAGACTTCTTTACTTATATAAAGTCTAAAAGGAAGGGGTGAATCAGATTGGTCCACTTGATATCAATGGTTTGACTGTAGATGATCATTCTCAGATAGTTGCCAAACTAAATGAGTATTTTGCATCTACATTCACAGATGAGGAGTTATTCAATGAGGGAAGTGCCAGAAGTGTATCAAACTCTAACAGGGAGCGAAGTGATTTTGTAATAAAGAGCAAAGTGGAGGAGAAATTGTTGAAGTTAAACGTAAAAAAGGCACCTGGGGTAGACGGGATCTATCAAGTTATATTAAGGGAAGCAGCTAAGGAAGTAAGCAAACCCTTAGCCATAATTATGAGAGCTTCCTTGGACTCAGGGGATGTCCCCATGGACTGGAGATGTGCAAATATATCTCCAGTTCATAAAGGGGGGGGGGGGTCAGAGGGTGACACTAGTAATTACAGACCTGTTAGTTTGACTTCTGTTCCAGGGTAAATAATGGAGTCACTGGTTAAAGAAGCATTTCAGGATCATCTAGACAAGACTGCAGTAATAATTCAGACACAGCATGGGTTTGTTAAGGGGAATTCTTGTCTGACCAATTTGATTGGTACTATGATTGGGATATACTATGAGTGGGATTCAAAAAATAATTTTTAATATCATATACTTAGGATTTTAAGAAAGCTTTTGATACTGTTGCACATGGAAGACTACTGTACAATTGGAGCAGTATGGCATTAAGAGCAAGTTGCTACAGTGGATAAAATGATGGTTGAGTGGGAGAAGACAGAGATTGGTAATCAATGCTGCTCTTCGTTGACTAATGTTATTAGTGGAGTCCCCCAGGGTTTGCTGTAGAGCCCATTGTTGTTTTGTGTATTTATCAATGATATTGATGAAGGTATATCAAGCTTAATGTCAGAGTTTGCAGATGATACAAAGGTTTGCAGGATTGTTAATAATAGTAATGACAGTATGCTGCTGCAACAGCATACTGTCATTACTCTGAGATGTCATTACTGAGATTCATCAATATCAATGATATTGATGAAGGTATATCAAGCTTAATGTCAGAGTTTGCAGATGATACAAAGGTTTGCAGGATTGTTAATAATAGTAATGACAGTATGCTGCTCCTGCAACAGGATCTGGAAAAAGTGGACAGATGGACTGAGATGAGGCAAATGAAGTTTAACATTGACAAATGCAAAGTACTGCATATGGGTAGCAGTAACCCCAGAGAAATGTATCAACTGGGTGGTGTTACACTCAGGGTAGTGGAGAATGAAAGAGTCCTGAGGGTAATTGTGCATTGAGATATGAAGTTTTCTGAGCAGTGCAGACAGGCTGCCAGAGTGGGTTACGGGGTCTTGTCAGTGATATACAGGAATTTTGTTAGCAGGGATAAGGAGGTGATTATCCCCTTGTGGCAATGTCAGACCACAACTTGAGTACTGCATACAGGTCCGGAAGCCTCATTTTAGGAAGGATGTAGAGTTGCTAGAATAAGTACAGAGAAGGGCAACTCTAAATCCTTCCTAAAATGAGGAAGGAAGGATGTAGAGTTGCTAGAATGAGTACAGAGAAGGGTAACAAGACTGGCGAGGGGAACAAAGTGGGTGCTCTTACGAAGAAAGGCTTAAGTTCTGCAAATTGCAGTGTCTGGAGACCAGGCACCTGCAAGGTGATATGATTGAGGTGTATAAGGTCTTGAATGGATTGAGCAGGCTCAATGCTGATGGGATTCTTCCTCTTGCGCAGATTACAAATCTGAAGGGGGCATAAACTGAAATTGAGGAAAAGACAGTTGTTGTATTCGACAACTGTTGATGTGCAGAAATTTGCCATTAGCCAGCAGGCAGTTGATTGCTGGAACAAACTTCCATCTGTCATTGTGGAAGTAGATAGCTTAAATAAATTCAATGAAGAATTGGACAAACTTTTGGAGTGAATGGATGGGTGAAATAGGAAGTTTTTTGAGTGATGCTGTATAAGCTTGCTTTCTTGCATCATATGCCCCGAGATTGTGAGATCATGTGCATACAAATAAGCTTCAATGGTTTGGGATATCTTATAGAAATAAGTATTTATCCAAGTATGGATCGTTCTTGAATGCATGCTTGAGACACTACATTTTTGTATTATACTTGGAAGGGTCTGAGAATCAAAACTTTGTATAAGGTGAGATAATTGCTCCCTTATTCCAAAGGAGTTAAGGACTTGTATAATGCCAAATATTCATGTTGCATCAAAGGAGTTTTTTGTCAAGGCTCACCATTTTTTTTTTTGGTAGTTGTTGACGCATCAGCTTCTGTGGCCATAATGCACCTCCCAAGGTTTTGCAGTACTTTGATCCAAGCCCGAGGTGGGATTCAAACCCATGACCTTTGGGTTGCTAGGCAGGCACTTTACCTACTCGGCTAGCCCGGTCGGCGGGCTCACCATAACTAAATGTTTCTTCTTTGATAAATGTATTATGGATGTTTGACTTTGCTTTGATCATTATATTGATTTTAGATCTAATTTCCCTAATTCCATACCGATTTCAATTCTTTAGATTTTTTACTCCGCAGAAACTGATGAGTGATATTGGTCGATAGTTCAGTAGAGTTCAATGATCTTTTCCTGTTTTGGGAAAAGCTAAGACAAAGGAATATTATGACTCTGAGTATGAATTTTACTATGGGAACCAATTATAAAAAATCAGCAACCAATTTTAGGCTATTTGATTTAAATGTTTTAAATGTTTTTACATAATGAGATATATATTTCATCTGGACCTGTAGCTCCATTGGATGTTCTGGTTAAAGCTTCAGAGTTCTTTATTGTGAAAGATTGATTATAACAAGAGATAACTTAGTGCTGAAGTTTATTTTATATATGACTTTTTTTTTTTTTTTTTTTTTTTTGTTTCAGAAATGGCATTTGCATCTCCAGAGGTGAAAGATAGCAGTCTTATATTTGCCATTCAACTGTTTTTGTTCCAAATTAAGTTGATATCCATGCCTTTAGTAACAGCAGATGCAAAATGTATCCAAGAATATTATTTTTTGTAGTTAGGCAAATTAGGTTGCTTAATATGCCTAGCTTTCACTTTTAATCTCTTATAATTATGACAGGAAAATGATCACTGCCAAGATGGCCATTTAGTACTGTCTTCTCTATGTTGGGAGTAGAATGGGACAGCACATAGACAGAGGTCATATCAGAGGTGGATCCTGTTGGAAAATGCATGAGTATGCGATCTAGTGTTAAGTAATGTTAGGTTTTGCTGATCCAGTATATTTCCTATGATCTGTCCTCTTCCGTTCATATGAGTAAAACCCCATAACCGGTGGTACCCATTGAAGTCACCCAAAAAACAGCAGGTATTTGTGATACAATCTCTTCTAGGTCATTGGTAGTGTGTGGATGATTATGATATGGTGAGAGGTATACAAAAATTAATTAAAGAAAATCCAAGCATAATATGGACAGCAACTGCTTCAATTAGGGTTTGAAGAAAGATATGTCTTGATGGTATTATTGAATCTATTAGAACAGCCACACCTACGTGGGAGGAGGAACTTAATTTTTTTTTCTTTCCAGTACAATTTATAACTTTTAATCTATAGAGTAACCAGTAAGTTTAAATTAGTCTCTTTAAATCAGATGACTACTGAGTTGTATTGGGAGATTAGATCATACAGAGCACTGATATTGCAGTTCCATTGAAGGATGTGCTGCATCATTTGTTTTTGTTATAAGAAGATGAGTATGTTTCTAACAACCTGTTTGCTTATGCCAATCACTTTTACCTTTTTTTTTCTCGTAGAAAAAGATGTCCAGACCTCCTTCTTTGAGGCATAGAGCATCCATCTTCTCATCTTGATCAATCATATCATTAGTGTCCATATGTTCTGATTTGTTTGTATATACTGAACAGAACAGTATCTAGCATTTGTGGTTTCTTTGCTGTTTGATCATGTGAAGTGCTTTTTGGTGGTCAGGAGTGAGAGTGCATAGCACGCCTTCCTTGAGTGGACCGGGGTTCAAGCATGACTGCTAAATACGATAAATATTCGGAGCAATATGGCCTTAGTTGCTAATGCTCCTAAAAACCAAATAACAACAACAGCTTTTTGGTGTAACTGTGGTTGGGGTGTTTGTTATTTTACTATATATTTTTTTTTTTTTGGTATATTAGATGTAGCCTTGAAGGTAGAGGATGGTTCAAAAGCACAGCTCTTCCTCGTTCCGCAAATAATTAGCCATAATTATGAGAGCTTCCTTGGACTCAGGGGAGGTACCCATGGACAGGAGATGTGCAAATGTAACCCCAATTCATAAAGGAGGATCAAAGGGTGACAAGTAATTACAGACCTGTTAGTTTAACTTCTGTTCCAGGGAAATTAATGGAGGCACTGGTTAAAGAAGCACTGCAGGATCATCTAGACAAGACTTCAGTTATAGATCAGCCACAGCATGGTTTTGTTAAGGGGAAGTCTTGTCTGACCAATTTGATTGGATACTATGATGTGGTCACAAAGGAACTGGATGCTTGGAATAACTTTGATATCATATACAGGTAGCCCTCGATTAATGTCGGGATTAGGTTCCTGGGGGGATAGGTGCAAATGGAACCCTTTATATAATGGAATCAATCGGAAATCACAGGGTTAGGTTCCGGACACCAAATATTTACCTACCACTTTGCATTGATTGTTTTATTTTATTAGCATTCTTCATGGGTGTAGTAATAGTTGATGGAGCTGCCCTAACACACATTAGGGCAGCTTTCACCAGATTCTATCCTCTGAATATTGTACTAGGATTCAATTAACTAATTTAACCAGACATGGCGCATCTTTATTCTATTAAATTGAAAACTTTATAATATGATTGGAAAAAAACTGCACACGGCTATCACTATTATTATTTAATTTATTAATAGCACAATTAATAAAAAAAATGTTGGCATAAAAAATTTCCAATAATAAACAACAACCAACTGAATGCTTCATCACATGGACCTTTACTACCAGCATCCAAGAGTGGTTACTTTGAGGGCAGGAATCTTTCTCGTCTCTGATACAAATGCGCTAATTGCTGATTGGTTCAGATTGTCCTAAATCACGTGAACAGTGCACAATACATAGCACAGTATGATGCCGATAAATTTTGTCTGACGATTTTAAACTTTCAATTTATAAAAAAATTGCAAAAATAAATAAATAAATAAAAATAGTGTTGTGGTTAGTGATTGTCACTATTGCAGATTGGCGCAAATCGGACCAGCACAAAATGAGGGCTACCTGTATTTGGATCTTAGAAAGGCATTTGATACTCTGCACATGGAAGACTGCTGCAAAAATTGGAGCAGTGTGGCATTGGCGGCAAATTGCTGCTATGGATAAAGGGATGGTTGAGTGGGAGAAGACAGAATGGTAATCAATGGACACTGCTCTTCGTGGACTAATGTTATTAGTAGAGTCCCTCAGGGTTCAGCATTGGGTCCATTGTTGTTTTCTCTATTTATTAATGATATTGATGATGGTATATCAGGCTTAATGTCCAAGTTTGCAGACAATACAAAAGTTGGCAGGGTTGTTAATGACACTAATGACAGTACGCTGCTGCAATAGGATCTAGAAAAGTTGAGCAGATGGGCTGAGAGGTGGCAACTGAATTTAACATTGACAAATATAAAGCACTGCATATGGGAAGCAGTAATCCCAGAGTAACGTATCAACTGTGTGGTACTACACTGACAGTGGTAGAGAATGAAAAGGACCTGGGGGAAATTGTGCAGGCAGATATGAAGTTTTCTGAGCAGTGCAGACGGTCTGCAAGAGTAGCTCATGGTGTCTTGTCAATGATATACAGGAATTTTTCTAGCAGGGATATCCTGCTACATTGCAAACAGTGATCAGAAGACTAAATAAGAAAGTGGTGAAGTGTGGAATTAAGATAAACATGATGAAAACAAAGGCAACGATGATTGGTAAAAGGTCAATTCACTTCTGAATTGAGATCGATGGAATAAGAATAGAACAGGTAGATCACTTTAGTTATCTGGAGCAGTTATTTGCACAGGACATTTCATGTCAAACTAAGATTCAAACCAGAATTTCAGTGGTAAAACAATTGTTCAAGAATAAGATGTCTTTGATTACACAGAAGATGTCACAGGAAATTAGGAAGAAGATAATGACATATACACCAATGAGACAAAACACAATGGCCAGTGAGTCATTATGCAAATCGAAGCAACTGCAGGTGAACTATGGTGCATGCGCAAGTCGGGACATGGTATAAAAAACACCCGATACTGAGCTCCATTAATCAGTGTTATTCTTGTTCTTCAGATGGGAAAGGCTGCAGATTTAAGCGAGCTTGACAAAGGCCAAATTGTAATAGCCAGACGACTGGGTCAGAGCATATCCAAAACAGCACAGCTGGTGGGATGCTCACAGTCAGCCGTAGTTAGTACCTGCCGAAAGTTTTCAGAGGAAGGAAAACCCATGAACAGCTGCCGAATGTTGGATGACCACGGCTGATCGATGCTCGAGGTGAGCAAAGGCTCTCCTGGATGGTACGTGGCAACAGACGAGCGACTGTGGCGCAACTCGTGAGTAATTGGAATGCTGGTGACGGGAGTAATGTGCCACAACACAGCACATCACATTGAACCCTGCTGAAAATGGGGCTGCGTAGCTGCAGGCCGCACTGAGGGCCCATGCTAACCACAGGTCACCGGTGACAGTGCCTACAATGGACATGCAAGAATCGAAACTGGACCTCGAGTGATTGGAAGAAGGTTGTCTGGTCTGATGAATCACATTTCCTGTTGCACTATGTGGACGGCTGGGTACGTGTGTGTGTCGTTTATCTGGGGAAGCGATGGCACCTGGATGCACCATGGGACGAAAACAAGCCGGTCGTGGCTGTGTCATGCTTTGGGCGATGTTCTGCTGGGATACCCTGGATCTAGTCATCCATGTGCCAGGCACTCTGACATCTACCACCTACCAAACATCATTGCTGACCAAGTACACCTTTTTGTGACAACAGTTTTCCCTTATGGCGGGGCAATCTTTCAGCAGGATAATATGTGCCACACTGCCTGGATTGTTCGAGACTGGTTCACGGAACATGAGGAAGACTTCCAGGTATTGCCCTGGCCTCCAAATTCGCTAGTCATGAATCCCATCGAGCATCTGGGGTTTGTGTAGGAACAGCAACTCCAATCTGCAGCATCTCAACCAAGGACCTTGCAGGAGTTAAAGGATCTGCTAGTTACATGTTGGTAGCAGATACCACAAGACTGGTACTAACATATCACAAGACATAAAATAATTTTATGGAGATTAGAAGAATTAATATAAATAGTAACAAGCATGTGGTATAGGGAGAGGTATTAAATTGAGGATGGAGAAGAGATAAAAGCATAGCTAAATAAAGACTAAAATAGCGATAAAATAAGGATAGTTGGAACGTTTGTATCACCCTTGTATTACATTAATAGTCCTACGAATGGGAAGAAAAGTAGAATTAGAAGATAGAAAGTATATAAAACATTATTAAAACATACAAAGCTAGCTGGGGTTGCAAAGACCAGCCTTTTAGTACGGGCTCTGCTTTGTAAGAGTTAGTATAAAAAGGAGATGAATAACAAACGATTGTACTGCAGGGAAAAAGCCGGCGAAAAAATATATAAGTTCAAAACAGGCCTAGAAACAAATCGAAAGTATAATAAGAAAGGGAACGATACCCGGAGTTTTTATGTAGTACATAGGGGAAGGAAGATGGCGGGAAAATAAAGCACATATATTTAGTATAGTAGATGATTGTATCTAAAGCAAAACTACATTAGTGATTTAGCTACAGGATAAAGCAATTTATAGCAGCATAACAGAGCTGTGAAGAAGTGGAAATAGATATGGAAATAATGACCTCTACAGTCGTATTCTGAACAAATAAGAGTGTAGAGATACATAAGAGTAGCGTAAGAAAAGAGAGAGAAAGTATATCTGTAACGTAGAAAAGTGGTTGAAATAAAAGGACTTTACCGATATAAAGTCTTTTTTTTTTTTTTTTTGTAGTTGTTGGCGCATCGGCTTCTGTGGCCATAATGCACCTCCCAAGGTTTTTGCAGTACTTTGAACCAAGCCCAAGGCGGGATTCGAACCCGCGACCTTTGGGTTGCTAGGTAGGTACTTTACTCACCCGGCTAGCCCGGTCGGCAATATAAAGTCAGAAGATATACAAAAATAAAACAGTTAGTAGATAAATAAAAAGTATTGGACATGGTCATAATAAAATGAATAGAAAGAAGACCAAGTGATATGGCTACTATATACTTAGCAAAAAAGGACAAAATTATCCTATAATCCTAGTATATAAATCAAAATTATACTAATTAGGGGAGGGGGGGGTATAGCTTATTCACATATTTTTTTTATAATGTCCAGGAAACGAGTAATTATATATGTAAGCATAAATAGCAGAATATATGTTAAAAAAAAAAAAAAAAAAAAAACTGAGATGGAGTGGCCAGATTAAGACTTGAGAGTTATAACCTGTAGTCCAAAACGGAGTGAAATAAAACTGAAGTAATATCAGTAATCATTTCTGTAAAAATAAATAAATCTATTGTTGATAGAGCAGCATCAATCCAAAGGTAGTTTCATTTGATGCCTAATTACCCCAATCATGGGGTAATTAGGCATCAAATCCTAAGGAGACTGCAGAAAATAAAAACTTTTTGTAATATAAATAATGAGTTCACAAAGATCCATGGAGTTGAATAATCCAAAAATAAACAAGTACTACATATAATTTCAGTAGTAATGAATATGCACAATAGTGAATGAAATTAGTATACATCTAGAGCACGGGTAGCCAACAAGTCAATCGCCATCTATCAGTTGATTGCGGCTTTAATTTCGGTTGATCATGTCATGACGAATTTTAAATATATATAAAAAATAGATTAGTCAAAATCTAAATGTTATTATTATTATGCACCCGACTCCATATGCTTATTACAAATCTGTTGAACCACATATGACTACTGTTATCGTAGCACAGAAGCAAGCTAGGCTTGTCTAGTGAAAATTCATGCAGTTACGTTGTGGAGAGCATAGTGTTATGTGTCATATTCTTAAACTGAACAGTACTTATACTGTTAATTTAACAACCTTCAATTTAAAATGAATACTATGAAAAAGAGTAAAACATCATTTTCACCAATAGTGGGGAACTTCTGGGGCTTAAAAGTGCTCTTCAAGATCTGCAATTCTTTCGAAATACTGCGATGCGATGCATTGCAAAAATAAGTAAAAATGTGAACGAACAGTTGTGCTCATATTGCTAATTGTTTGTCATTTTCTTTACAACTGGATGAATTTACAGACGTCAGTGATATAGCTCAATTGCTTGTTTTTATTCACATGGTTTTCGATGATTCTGCCACTAGAGAAGAACTGCTGGATATGGTTTCATTAAAAGAAAGAACTAGAGGTCTTGATATATTTAACATATTCAAAAATTTTATTGAAAAAATTAAATTACCACTACTTCAGCTCATATCAATAACAACAGATGGAGCTAAAGCAATGACGGGGCATCTTAATGGATTTATCACTTTGTGCCAAAAGGATTACGAATTCCCAGATTTTGAGTTACACTGTATCATCCACCAAGTGTTAGCCAGCAAAAGATTAAATATTAAAAGTGTTATGGACTAAAAGTGCTTTTGAAATCGCAAATTCCATCAGATGACAATCTCTTCAAAGGAGACATTTCAAAATGAAACTCGATAAAAATGAACCAGATTAGCATTAGTAGAGGCATATAATGCAAGAAAGTAAGCTTATGCACCATTGGCGAGGGGGGAAAAAACCCCTCCCCATTTCATCCCTCCATTGGTTCCAAATGCCTGTCCAGCTCAGCCTTAAATTTAATTAGGCTATCAACTTCCACAACAAAAGATGGAAGTCTGTTCCAAAAATCAACTACCTGCTGGCTAAAGGCATATTTCGGCACATCAATTCTACAACTGTCTTTTCTCAATTTGAATCTGTGCACCCCAAAGGGTCTTAATTTGAGCAAGAGGAAGAATCCCATCAGCATCCAGCTTGCTCAACCCATTCAAGGCTTTATACACCTCAATCAGATCACCTCACAGGTGCCTGCTCTCCAGGTGCTGCAATTTGCAGCGCTTAAGCCTTTTTTGGTAAGAGCACCCCCCCACACCAACCTTGCTGCCGTTCTCTGTACTCATTCTAGCAACTCTACATCCTTCTTAAAATGAGGCTTCCAGACCTGTATATGCTACTCAAGGTATGGCCCGACCATTGCCTTATACAAGGGGATAATTACTTCCTTATCCCTGCTAGAAAAATTCCTGTACATCATTGACAAGACACCATGAGCTAATCTTGCAGCCCATCTGCACTGCTCAGAAAACTTCATATCTGCCTGTACAATTACCCCCAGGTCCTTTTCACTCTCTACCACTGTCAGTGTGGTACCACACAGTTGATACATTACTCGGGGGTTACTGCTACCCATATGCAGTACTTTGCATTTATCAATGATAAACTTCAGTCGCCACCTCTCAAGCCCACCTGCTCAACTTTTCGAAATCCTGTTGCAGTGTGCTGTCATTAGTGTCATTAACATCACTGCCGACCTTCGTATCGTCTGCAAACAATGTTGCTAACATCATCAGTTGATCCCACTGTACAGAATTTAAAAACTGTCTGAGACCCCTGTAGTCACCTTTACGAAAGCAAAAGCCATTCCCTTTAGCCTTGATGGTAGTTACATCTTTAAATAATTCCCACATCAGTACATTGTAATCACTGTCAACCAGTGGTTCCTTTATCTGCAAATTCTGAATGCATGAATAATCACTGCTGATAATCAGATCAAGAGTATTACTCCCTCTGGTTGCCTTTCGAATATGTTGCTGTAGAAAACAGTCATCCAATAAATCCACAAAAGTCTTGCTAGTGTGTGAGTAATCAATCCACAAGTTCCAGTCAACATCTGGAAAGTTAAAATCCCCCATTATAAGACATTCTGATTTAAAGGCTCATTCTATTTCTCTGCACAACTGTTCATTATACTCATCAGATTCATTGGGTCTTTACGCACACCTACTCTCATTTTTCCTTTCTCAGTGCTTGTGTCACACCAAACAGACTCAACATTGCATTGTCCACCAATGTCAATTGGATGCACTTCCTTAGATTTTATGTGTTTCTTAACTAACAGCATAACCCTTCCTGTCCTGTATATCCTTTCTGTACACATCTTTCTGATAGAAACAGTGCAAGAATCACTTTTGCCCCTGCCTGCGGCCACTGTTAACCTTTTAGTCTGTGTATCCCCCCCCCCAAGCTAGCAGTTTTCTGACTGACCTAACACTGCCTCGATAGCATCAGCAAATATTCATTCTTGCGCTCTTTCTATTTAAGTGAACCCCATCCCTGTAGAAGCATGCTCTCCTGTCAACTAGCACAGACCAGGCTGAAAAAAATTCTACCCCTTGAGCCTTGCACAATCTCTCCAGGGCTGAATTGATCAACAAGGCTTTCATCATATATTCCCTCCTATCGTGTCTCGGCAGAATTTCAGATATTTTCACATTCAACCCAAACTTGCAACTTTTTTTTTAACATTGACCTGTATTTTTTGAGTAAATTTGCAGATCTCTTACTCTTAATGTTATTAGTTTCAACATGTACAACAATGTCATCAATTTTTGCCCCTAGCAGACACTCTGGTCACGTTCCACCTATCCTTCTTGCATAATATATTCCCCATGTCCGTGACAATATAGTCACCAACAATAACTAGTTCCATTGGGATCTGCGCATTCTGCCTTGGAGATTACCTCTGTGTTGCCTGATGCACAGGAGTCAGCTCTGCCATTGTGCTGGACAGCTGAGAGCTTGATGGGCCCCTCATATTAAAATCTTCAAGGGCATTTCCCTGCACCTCAAGCTCTCATAGACACCCATCAGAACACTGAGTTGGCGCCTAATTACTTGACACTCTAGACACCTAGCACACACACACACACACACACACACACACACACACACACACACACACACACACACACACACACACACACACACACACACACACACACACACAAAGGCATCCTCCTTGGCTAGATCATGTCCTGTTTTAGAAAGGTCAAATTCTGAATATAGTAGATGAAAATATGATACATAGCCAGGAAATTCATCAGGGGACTACTCTTGACCATGCACTGCGTTTCCAAACTTGTCTGTAGTATTAGGAAAAGGGGGGCAAATATGCGGACTTTTATTGTAATACTTGTAGGCAAGGTAGTCCCTAGGCAGTGTAAAAAATGTAAATTAAAATAAATACAAATTTACAAAAGTGTAATGTGCAATATAATACAAATGTATGTGAAGTGCGGAAGGGGTGAAAGGTAATGAAAAGTATAGACAAGCAAATGGTATAGGGAATGGTAAATTATAGGGTAGGGGAAGGGGAGAAAAGATGTTCAAAAGAAGGCGAAAATAGCAATAGGATTGAGGAGACAGATGGAGCGTTCGTATCATCTTCGTATTGCACTAATAGTTTTATGAATGGGGAAAAAATAGAAAAAGACAGTATAAAGAAAAAAAAAGTGTAGAAAAAGTTATTAAAAATACTGAACTTACTGGGTGTGTAAGGCCCAACCTTAAAGAAAGGTTCTGGTATAAGCAAGCATTAGTAAAATTGGGTGTTAATACCACAGGCTTGTAGAGAAGAAGGGAAATCGAAACCAAAAACTAAAAGTTACCTGGAGTCATTAAGTAGAGCAGAGAAGCAACGTACACAGCCAAGATGCAAAAGGGAGAAAATGACAAGTCACCAAGTTTTTATAGATTTAGAAAAACAGATAGGGATGATCTCTATCGTCGAAAAAAATTTGGGAAAGATGGCCTAAAAACATGAAACGTCAGACAGAAGGCCGCAGATATACCAAAATGTGAAGGAACATGCAAAACAGAAAATCGAACAGGAATAATTCTGAACTACAGGAGATAAAAATCTGGTAAGATTCAGATGATCAGATAACAGGGTTTCAGATGATCAGATAACATTCAGATGATCAGATTACGGCTCCAAACTTCCAAGATGACAAACCGTGGTAGAAAGAGAAAAGCACAGTTAGGCACATCCGTGGTTGATTACAGGTTTAGTGAATCCATTGAAGAGCATGACAAAAAACTTTTGAAGGAAACAGAATTAAAAACACTTGAAGAAGAAGAATTTTCGTATCCAACGATATCCAATAAAATTTTAATATAATCGTATATAATATAATTTAATATAATCGTATATTTTCATATAATCGTATGCAATCATGTTTTCATTGTTATGTTATTTGGTTAGATTAAGTTCTATTTCACTCTACTGGTAAGTTCTACTGGTTTGCCATGCTACTGCCAAATATCCTATTTTAATTTAGCTTATATATATATATATGTATATATATATATATATATATTCCAGTGCGAGTTGGTAGATCAACTAATTTAGCAATTAAGGGCTTGAACCTCAGCCAACTCAGAGCATGTGCTATTGCACTCCCTCCTGACCTTGGCTATGGACATAATAAATTAAAATAAGATAATGTATAATATAAAGGCAGTTATAAAACTGTAAGAACTGTAAATGAAAAATAAAATTATATAAATTAATAAGTCGTAAAAACTTGAATATATATGATGTCATTGTCCAATAAAATCTGACTGAGCATATAAGATTCAATTAGATGGGTAAAACAAAACAGATGCCCTTCATTAATAAAAGATGCACATCTAATTAAAATGTGCAACTGTTAAATGGTGCCATAATAACTACACATAGTATAATCTGCATTCAGCAGATAGGAATGCATTAGGTGTCATTGTTCTATGTATAGCCAAGTAAGGAATAATTCCTCCCAGTGAACCCCAAGTTAACTAGACTTCCAAACTGTAATTACAACTGATTCCATATAGTTTATTTGTAGTGTGCATGTGTTAAGATCCTTGACATTGTGAAAGCGATTTATTATGGATTGCACATGTGTAGTCTGTACAAGGGACTAACAAATGGTTGTCATTCATAGGCATTATTGATTTGACTGCTGCAATAGCTAAATCATTCCCTGTGATCCAGATGTGGCCAGCGATCCAGCAAAAGCAAATATCAGTCTGACTCTAAAAGAGAAGTAGCATTTGCTGTACTCTCTCTTTCAGAGTCCGACTGGATGAGGAGTGCCTATAATTTGCTTAGAGAGTCTGTACATACCACAAAAACCTTTGTTATTGGTGGGCTTTTGTTGCATGCAGCTGTGGTGTATATACTACATTCATGGTGAAATCTGAATATAGACAGTGTCCCTTGGAAAATACAAGCAGACCCCCACCTATATACACTATCAAAAAATCAGAATGTTCAGCTCTCTGTGCTGCAGAGCTGAACAGAGAGAAAGTAAAATCACAAGATGGAAGTTGCACATTCCAGTGAAGAAGGGCCTGCCTAAATGATGTGAATACACTATCTGAAATAAAATTTATAATCCTGATACTAGAATGGCAGTTGTGCACATTATAGATAATTTCATATTGTGGCATAAAAATATATGTCCATGTGGGATGGTCTGGCAGAGATTTTATTTTTATGGCATACAGGCTGACCTCAATTAATGTGATTAATTCGTTCTGCAAATGCATCGCACAAAACAGAAATGTGTTAATCGAATATAATAATCAATAGAAAAAATTATAATTGGTCCTTGACCTTCAGGAATGTCCATAAAGAATTTTAAAAATACCTTTTAAATAACTTTTTAACTGTATACCATGTAAAAGATAATGAAAATAATTATGGAATTAAATGTTTATTGTACAAAACAGCGGTTCCCAAACTCTGCACCGCGGAATATTTTAAATTTTCAAGGGAAATACAGCGATACTTGACATTGGTCGGACACCACGCAAACTATTAGCTCGAAGTAGTTCACAATTTCAACATTTCTTATTAAGTTGTTTGGACCTAACTACGAACTAAACGGAACTGTTAGGAACTTTTGGTCTAGGTGCGCCGTGAAAAAATTACTGAGACACTAAGGGCACTGTGAACCAAGAAAGTTTGGTAACCTCTGACATAAAATACACAATGAAGAAACAATTTGTTACGGAAATATTTGAACAGAGTCGTTTGAACGGTGTTGACTTTCTCATTTCATCAATCAATTTCCAATAGCTGACAACAATCTTCTCTGGGCCCTGGCGAAATAAATATCACAAAGAACCTCAAACCTTTTGTTTGAGGTTCTATGCGTTATGAAAGATTTCATCTAGTTCTTTTACCGTTATCTCCTTCGCGGTAACATTTTCATCTGGCTAATTTAAAAATTAAAATTTTTTAAATGAAAGTCTGCATTGACTTTATTAGCAGGAGACAAACAAGTAACACGTCTTCTTCCGATGGTCGACGGAACACACTGAGGTGGGCAGCAGGCAAACGTTTGTTTATTGCCCGTCCGACATGTGGTAAGCTTAACGCACCATTCAAATCTTTTTTATCACATAAAAAAAAAAAAAAAAAAAAAAAAAAAAAAGATCGTGCACATGAAGACTGGACAGTTGACATATGAAATGCTCCAATGCACTAACATAAGCCAATTGAGATGAAAGTCTCAACTGTATAATTGAGAATTCAACATTAATCAAATACATGGGATCCTAAAGGCACATTGTAAACCATGATATTGTTAATTAAAGACATTGTTAATCAAGGGAAGAATGTACATCAGTCGGGGAATGGTAGTGGCTTTGAAATATATTGCATTTCAAATATCTGATATCAAATTAATAAGGATATACCGTAATGAGTAATAAAAAGGTAAAAATATTACAGTTTAGCACTCAATAGCCTTCCCAATGACTTGCTCATTTATTTATATCTCTTGTTATAAATAAGATGTTATAAATTACAGTATGCCTGTAAAAAGTATATCACTTTCTCCAATTTTTCTCTCAAACAATTGGGGAGAACAGCCTAAGTCTGGATTTGATATTGTCTAACAGATTATCTCAGTTTTGATAATGTCTAACAGATTATCTCAGTTTTGATAATGTCTAACAGATTACCTCAAATGAAGGAAGAGGAAAAGGAAATTCCCTGTCAAAACGTCCTGGTCTTCTTAATGCTGGATCAATAGCATCAACTCGATTTGTGGCACCAATAATTACAATTTCTCCTCTATTATCTAAGCCATCCATTAAGGCAAGAAGAGTCGAAACAATTGAACTATGAATCTGATCTTGACGACTTGATCGCACAGGTGCTAAGCCATCAATTTCATCAAAAAAAATAATGGAAGGCCTCATGGTGTATGCCTGTAAAAACACAGTATGAAAGGAAATAAATAAATCAATATATAAAGTGAATGGCATTATGTATGTTTATAACAATAACGATAAAAAATAAACACTTAACTCCACATGTGGAAGTTGTGCAAGACTTCTACACAGAGAAAACGTGCACAGAGAGAGAGAGAGAGAGAGAGAGAGAGAGAGAGAGAGAGAGAGAGAGAGAGAGGGAGGGAGGGAGGGAGAGAGAGAGAGAGAGAGAAACTGATTCAGCAAATTTCACATTTTTTAAAAATGAATTGTAAGGACTGGCATCTAACCAGAGCCAATGCATGCTACAGTTAGACATAAGTCCTTGCTTCATCATGCAGTTCTGAAGAATATTCTCAGGATGGTGTACTGGAAATCGGCAGGTCTTTTTTGTGTGGTACCAGAGCAACAGTAGAAGGTATAATGGAATACACTACAGTTTTTCAAACTTTGATATATCTACTATACAAAAGCAGCAATCATCATGATACTTTTTGAGCTCTCTCTATATCCAAGGTATAGCAAAAGTGTACAACTACACACAAAACCATCCCTCTAATGTTTACCTGCAATATCTACACAGCTGAAATTCTCAAATACTTATGTTCAAATACTTTCAATGAAAGTTTCCTTAAATTTTGTCAGTGAAAATTCAAGAAATCTTTGTTACTTACTTCATAAAAAGTAAAAATGCAAGACCAAGTTAAGCCTAGTCTCAATAATTATAGGCATGTACTAAAAACATGAATTTAAAAATAATACAAGTTATGCTAAGTTTAATAAAGGAAATACATACATATATTAGATTAGATACATACAAAAGCTTTCGGCTGTTTTATCAACCTTCCTCAGTTTAACTGACAGTTAAGAATGGAACATGAGGGCATGTACTGCCAATCATGTACGTGAAGTGTGTGATTAATTGTTGGATGTTGAAGCCTGTGGCTGTGATGCATGCGGACGTTGCCAATAGTCAGAACTGTTGTTTCGATGATAGGGTGGACCCGACATTCACTGCTCCTGTTGACCGAGATATTGGAGCATATGATGTCCAACGACTCCAACCAGGCGCGTCGTCAATAGTGGCGGGACCTATCCACAATCACAAAAGGCGGTGTGGGTCAATGTCGTGGTGGGTTGCCCAAACGTGTTCAGCAATAGCTGAGTGCTCCACATCCGCTAAGCGGATTACTCTTTCGTGTTCGGAAAGGCGTTTTTTTGAGCCGTCTCCCAGTTTCCCCAATGTAGCAGCTAGTGCAGTCACAGCAAGAGATGCGGTAGACCAATCCGCTTTGTAGTAAGGTGAGGACCGGTGTTTTCACTTTAGAGATGAGGGATCGTAACTTTCTGCTTGGGAGCTGTACGCATTTTATCCCATGTGATTTTAAGACCCTATAAACCTGTTGTGATAGGTTTGTGTAGTATGGGATAAAGGCACTCACGGTTGAGTCATTACCTTGGATATTTCTGTTGCTCACTACGTGGCCACGTGTCTGTAGGTCACACCTGTTAAGGGTATTGCTGGGATAGCCACACCTCGTAAAATCCGCCTTGACTTTAGCTATTTTGGTGTGCCTTTCATCTACAGAACTAGAGTAGGTCCAGGCATGTTTGTTGTTTGGTTTTTAGGGGCATTAGCAACTAAGGCCATATTGCTCCGGGAACATGCAGTGGTCATTCCCTGACCTTTCCGCATCCTCCGTATTTGGTGGTGACAGGCTCGAGTTAGCAAGGTTCGTGCAGTTGCAAGAAGATGGCTAAGTGCGTGTGCTGACTGTAAGTTGGTAAATTGCCAGCACACATTGGTGCATGCCCTCGCGTATGCCAAGGATGTCTAAGTATGGTATGGTGTCCGATTCTAGCTCGATGGTGAAGTTTATGAAAGGGGACAGAGAATTGAGGTGGTCTAAGATTCAGTCACCCGAATTTCTGGGGATAACCACAAACACATCATCCACGTAGCAACATCAAAAGGTAATGGGATCTGGTACATTCGTAAATGCACGGCCCTCTAATTCCCCCATTGCGATGTTTGTCGTGACTGAACTAACCGGGGAACCCATGGCTGTGCCATGTACCTGTTGGTAAATGGAGTCGTTGAACATGATTGCACTGCGTGTTAAGCATAGTTTGAGGGTGGTGGAGATATCATCTGGTGTTAGTTTGGTTCTGCTGCCAAGGGTTTGGTCGTTATCCAAGAGTTGCTTTGCACATGTGATGGCAAGTTCTGCTCGGATGGAGGTGAAAAGTGACACTACATCAAATGATGCCATGATTTGATCTTGTGAGAGATCAAATCATGGCCCGTAGCGACCAACACAACATTGATCCACACCGCTTTTTGTGATTGTGGATAGGTCCCGCCACTATTGATGACGCACCTGGTTGGAGTCGTTGAACATCACATGCTCCAATACCTCAGTCAACAGGAGCAGTGGATGTCGGGTCCACGCTATAATCAAACACCAATTCTGACTATTGAAAACGCTGGCAACGTCTGCATGCATCACAGCCACAGGCTTCAACATCCAACAATTAATCATGCACTTCACGTACATGATTGGCAGTACACGCCCTCATGTTCCATTCTTAATTGTCAGTTTAACCGAGGAAGGTTGACAAAACAGCTGAAAGCTTTTGTATGTATCTAATCTAATATATGTATGTATTTCCTTTATTAAACTTATCATAACTTGTTCTGTCTCCCTTTCGATCAGTGCCACAGTAATTTGATATTAATAAGTCATATTCCTTCTCTCCATCTGGGCCTTCTCACCTTGCTGATCCCAAGGATTTCTGGGATGGGACTGTTGTGGACCCATTTTTAAAGGATAGGATATTAGTTGGCTTTTGACTTCCCATAAGTGGGAGTTGTTTCCATTTCCAGCTCTACACCCACCCACCCTCTTCACGCTGATATTAATAAAAGTAGGTAATGGGATAGTTGAAACACTATCAACGAAGTTATAATCTAAAATACTAAGAGATGAAAATCTCAATCTATCTCCCTTTTCTTAATTACAATAATAAATATGAGAGTTACCTCAATATCCAAATAGGAGATCTTTTTTCAATTTCCGGGATAAAATCAGATAAATTAAAATTACATTAAATTAAAAACACCGAATTTAAATAAATAAATAAATAAATAACCTAAACAATATGCTCATACTTCCCATATGTGAACTATCCAAGCACTGGAACACTGCGCACATTTCCGTCAAAAATAAACCTTATTTTGAAATGCGTAATCTTTTTATTATGAAAATCCAAATCTCCTTTGAAGGACCAAACTTTTCGTCTGCGAGACGTTTTCACCAGAAGGATAGTAATACTAGAACCTCAAGTGTTCCCCCCTAAATTTATACGTTGATATGAGAGATTATTGCCAATTGCACAAAGGCCCATGAGTCCGAGATTATGTAAGGATGACGAATGTTAATAGAATGTTCTTGAATCTTCATTTCTATGGTCTCTGCTATAAGTAGTTTAGTAAAATTTCGCTGTATACTAAGAACCTTCGTTTCACGAAATGAAAACAAATGGCCTTTGTGTATCGCGTGGAAAAAAGTTCCAAGGCTCCTGACCGTGAGCCCTAACTGTAGCCTCATGTTGTTTCAAGTCTTACAGAAAGCATATTTTTTGAAGAACCTATATATAGCGCATTACAATCACCACATGGAATACAATAAACGATATCATTCTCTTCAACACTATTATTTAATACTGAAGAATTTTAATTAAAGACTGAAGTTTATGGGTTGGCCTAGCCACTATCTTAAATTCTGTGTTCTTAAAAAAAAAAAAATTATATTTAATTTCTTATGCCACTGTTCAATATAAGGAAGCGAAATAAAATATTTTTTTAGAAATTGTATTATTATGTGTTGTATTTTTTATTTTATTAACAGCCTGTAATTTAATATTATTAAATAATATTAAATTACAGGCTGTTAATAAAATAAAAAATACACCACACAATAATACAATTTACGAAAAATACTTTATTTCACTTCCTTAAATCAAACAGCGGCATAAGAAATTAAATTGAATTTGAATTTGAAAGTGTCTGCAATTCTGCCCAGACACGATAGGAGGGAGTATATGATGAGAGCCTTGTCGATCAATTTGGCCCTGGAAAGATTGTGCAAGGCTCAAGGGGTAGAATTTTTTTCAGCCTGGAATGTACTTGTTAACAGGAGAGATTGCTTCTACAGGGATGGGATACACTTAAATAGAAAGGGTGCAAGAATATTTGCTGATGCTATCGAGGCAGTGTTAGGTGGGTCGGAAAACTGCTAGCTTGGGGGGAGACAAAGACCAATAGAATGACAGTAGCCACTAGCAGAGGTGAAAGAGATTCTTGCACTGCTTCTATTAGAATGAGCAGAAGCCTGAAAAACAAGATGCATGGTATTTCAGAGACTGCTGGGAGCCATTGCGGTACAAGTAAACACATGGGTTGTGTTAGGGTAGCTAAGAATAGAAACAGGTGCAGGTATACTTGCGTGTACACCAATGCTAGGAGTTTAGTAAATAAATTTGATGAATTTGAGGTATTGCTCAAAACATCAAAGGCAGATATTGTTGGGATATCAGAGACGTGGTGTCACACAGATATAAGGGATGCAGAAATGCAATTTGGGGAGTACAACGTCTACAGAAAGGATAGACAGGATAGGAAGGGGGGAGGGATTATGCTATTAGTTAAGAAACACATAAAAACCAAGGAAGTGAAGCCAGTCGACATCGCTGGACAGTGCAGTGTTGAGTCAGTTTGGTGTGACATAAGCATTGGGAGATCAAAATTGAGAGTAGGAGTGTGCTATAGGCCTAATGACTCTGATGAGTATAATAAGGAACTGTACAGGGAAATAGAGTGGGCCAGTAAATCAGAGAGTCTTATAATGGGAGATTTTAATTTCCCAGATATTGACTGGAATTTGGGGGCTGGTTACTCACACACTAGCAGGGCTTTTGTGGATTTATTGGATGATTGTTTTCTACATCAGCATGTTCGGGAGGCAACTAGAGGGAGTAATACTCTTGATTTGATTATCAGCAGTGATTCTTCATGCATTAAGAATCTGCAGATAAATGAACCACTAGGTGGCAGTGATCACAGTGTGCTGAAGTGGGATTTACTGAAAGAGGTAACTACCATTAGGGGTAAAGGGAAGGGTTATTGCTTCCGTAAAGGCGACTACGATGGACTGAGACAGTATTTAAATTCTATACAGTGGGACCAACTGATGATGTTACCAACAGCAAATTCAAAATGGGAAGCATTCAAAGAACTTATCTTGGAAGCTACTAGGCTTTACATACCAACTAAGAAATACTGTTCAAGGTTTAAGCCAAAATGGATGTCAGATGAACTAATGAGGCATATGGCAGAGAAGAAAAATGCATGGGATACTTACAAATTAACACATGACACAGAAGCCTATGATAGATACAAGTTGATATGCAACCAAGTTACAAAGGAGGTTAGGCAGGCGAAGGCAGATTACGAGAAATCCTTGGCAAGGGATGCAAAGAAAAACAGCAAAGAGTTCTTTACTTATGTAAATTCTAGAAGGAAGGGGATGAATCAGATTGGTCCACTTGATATTGATGGGTCAACTGTTGATGATCCTGCTCAGGTAGCTAACAAACTAAATGAATATTTTGCATCGACATTCACACATGAGGAGTTATTCAGCAAGGGGAATGCCAGAGGTGTATTCAACTCTAGCAGTAAGCTACAGAATCTTGAAATAACTGGGAGTAAAGTGGAGGAGAAACTGTTGAAGATAAACACAAGAAAGGCACCCGGGGTGGATGGGATCTATCCAGTTATATTAAAGGAGGCAGCAAAGGAAGTAAGCAAACCCTTAGCCATAATTATGAGAGCTTCCTTGGACTCAGGGGAGGTACCCATAGACTGGAAATGTGCAAATGTGACCCCAATTCACAAAGGAGGATCAAAGGCTGACACAAGTAATTATAGACCTGTGAGCTTAACTTCTGTTCCAGGAAAATTAATGGAGGCACTGGTTAAAGAAGCACTGCAGGATCATTTAGACAAGACTTCAGTTATAGCTCAGACACAGCATGGATTTGTTAAGGGGAAGTCTTGCCTGACCAACTTGATTGGATACTATGATGCAGTCACAAAAGAACTGGATGCAGGGAATAACTTTGATATTATATACTTGGATCTTAGAAAGGCTTTTGATACTGTTGCACATGGAAGACTGCTACACAAATTGGAGCAGTGTGACATTGGAGGCAAATTGCTGCTATGGATAAAGGGGTGGTTGAGGGGGAGAAGACAGAGAGTGGTAATCAATGGACACTGCTCATCGTGGACTAATGTTATTAGTGGAGTCCCTCAGGGCTCAGTGTTGGGTCCATTATTGTTTTCTGTATTTATAAATGATATTGATGATGGTATATCGGGCTTAATGTCCAAGTTTGCAGATGATACAAAGGTTGGCAGGGTTGTCAAGGACACTACTGACACTATGCTGCTGCAACAGGATCTGGAAAGGTTGAGCAGATGGGCTGAGAGGTGGCAAATGAAGTTTAACATTGACAAATGTAAAGTACTACACATGGGAAAAAGCAACCCCAGAGCAACGTATCAACTCTGTGGTACTACACTGACAGTGGTAGAGAATGAAAGGGACTTGCGGGTGATTGTGCAGGCAGATATGAAGTTCTCTGAGCAGTGCAGACGGGCTGCAAGAGTAGCTCACGGAGTATTGTCAATGATATACAGGAATTTTTCCAGCAGGGATAAGGAGGTGATTATTCCATTGTATAAGGCAATGGTCAGGCCACACCTAGAGTACTGTATACAGGTCTGGAGGCCTCATTTCAAGAAGGATGTAGAGCTGCTGGAACGAGTACAGAGAAGGGCAACAAGATTAGTGAATGGAACAAAGGGGTGCTCTTACGAAGAAAGGCTTAAGTTTTGCAAATTACAGTGTCTGGAGACTAGGCACCAGCGAGGTGATCTGATAGAGGTGTATAAAGCCTTGAATGGTTTAAGCATGCTCAATGCTGATGGGATTCTTCCTCTAGCTCAGAAAAATCACCTGAGAGGGCATAAATTCAAATTGAGGAAAGACAGATGTAGGATAGACGTGCGGAAATTTGCCTTTAGCCAGCGGGTGGTTGGTTGGTGGAACAGACTGCCATCCCTTGTGGTGGAGGTTGATAGCCTAAATAAGTTTAAGGCTCAGCTGGACAGGTATTTTGAACGAACAGAGGGGTGAAGTGGAAGGGGTTTTTTTTTTTTTTTTTTTTTGGCTGATGCTGCATAAGCTTGCTTTCTTGCATCAAATGCCTCTACTAATGCTAATGCTAAAATATACTTTTTAAGAACACAGAATTTAAGTTAGGGGCTAGGCCCACCCATAAACTTCAGTCTTTCATTAAAAATTCGTTGGTATTAAATAACAGTGTTGAAAAGAATGATATCATTTATTTTATTCCATGTGGTGATTGCAATGTGCTATACAGGGTGTTTCAAAAGTGATGGTCAATAATTTAAAGGTGAACTGTACGGATGACAATATACAAAAAAAAAAAGCCTGGTAAACATAAGTCCTTAAGCGAATCGTTTTTGAGATATTGCACATTTCTAGTTGGGATCAACCACTGACAATGTGAACTGTACAGAGTTGGGATCCACCACCGACTTGTTTGCTTAGGTTAGGTTATGCTCCTTCTTTCCCTTTCCCCTCTCTCAATGCTCTGAGACGTAGCAGGCATACTAGTACATGTCAAAGGATAGTCAACATGGAAAGAGGTTACAGCAACGAAGAGTATGCGGACATGCACTTCATGGTAAAGCCAACTCCAGTGCCCTTGAGGCTGCACGTTTGTACCACGAAGAATTTCCCAGGCGAAGGCAGCCCAATAGGTGCACATTCACCAGGGTACATCAATGCCTTAGAGAACATGGGTGCTTCACACATGGAGTACAAGCAGGTAGGCCCAGAAGCATAACACCTGATGTTGAGGAAAGGGTGTTATAAAGAACATCCTGTAACATCTGTAAAATCCTGGGTGTTGAAACCAAAAATTAAAAATGTATTATCTTATGTTTAATAAAATTACCCTTAGCAAAGGATTCACAGCTTTTTGCTAAACTAGTGTTCCCATAGTCAAGTGGCGGACCTTAACAGAAATTTGTGAATTATGTCAAAAACAGTTCATTTGAGGCCCGATGTTCACTGGGACTTTTTTGCTTATTTTAGTTTGTACTTTCCCCCTTTAAATTATTGACCATCATTTTTGAAACACCCTCTATATATGTTCTTCAAAAAATGTGCTTTCTGTAAGACTGAAACATGAGGCTACAGTTAGGGCTCACAGGTTTTGTATACTAAGAACCTTCATTTCATTTCATGAAATGAAGGTTCTTAGTATACAGCGAAATTTTACTAAACTACATATAGCAGATTCGAGAACATTCTATTAACATTCGTCGTCCCTACATAATCTCGGACTCGTGGGCCTTTGTGCACATGCACGATTGACAATAATTTCTCATACCAACGTATAAATTTAGGAGGCGGGATATTTGAGATTTCAGTATTACTATTCTTCTGGTGAAAATGTCTCGCAAACGTAAAGTTTGGTCCCTTTGAAGGAGATTTGGGTTTTAATAATAAAAATATTAAGCATTTTAAAATAAGGTTTATTTTTGATGGAAATGTGCGCAGTCTTTAGTGCATGGGTTATTTGATATTGCCGTGTTCCGGTGCTTGGAGGGTTCACGTACGGGAAGTATGAGCACATTGAAGTATTTTAGTTTATTATTTATTTAAATTTGGTGTTTTTAATTTAATGTAATTTTAATTTATCTGATTTTATCCTGGAAATTGAAAAAAGAAGATCTCCTATTTGGATATTGAGGCGACTCTCATATTTATTATTATAACTAAGTTATAATGTATACTAAGCAGTCAATATGAAATAACATTTATAGAAATTTTTCTAAAATTAATTAAATTCTTTTTTAAAATGATCATCACTATGCTAGAAGTGTAGTTAAATGTATATTCACCTGATCAAAAAGCAAGCGAAGCTGACGTTCAGATTCTCCAACCCATTTGCTAAGGCAGTCTGCACCTTTGCGCATAAAAAATGCTACCTTTCTATCACCCTGGCTGCATTCATTTGCCAATGCACGAGCAATCAATGTCTTTCCTGTGCCTGTTAAAATCAATCCTTATTAGAACACTTCATAATCAATATTCAAATATGAATCAAGAAGCACAATTAGTAACTGAAAACCTCTTGAGATGTCTATATAATTCTTAAAGGTAGGAAATGGAAATCATATGTAAAAGAAAAAAGAAACAGGATGGATGAAGAAGTAGTTAAGATGAAGTAGAAAACGTTATGACCAAATTAGAAACTGCACTAGTTTAGAAGAAAGGAATTTTTTTCTGATCTAGTTTCCATTGTATTGTTTAAATGTTCAACAATTCACTAAATGCTTGAGCTGAAAGCACTTTACCTATGTAAAGTTCTTAGAATCTATTTACAGTAATCTCCCAATTTATGAATGCCGTATTCTTGAAAAAGTAGCCCATAGAGTGAACATTCGAAAATCAGGAGCAGCTATGCTAAAAAGTAGTTCATAGAGTGAAATTTCATAAATCAGGAGAATTCACATAGATATAATAGGAAGATATGTTCACTCACAAAAATGCATGACACCTAGGATAACCATACAATTTACATGAGATCCTAATAACAAGATTTAAAACTAATAAAATAAAATAAAAATCATCACTATTTCAAGATATTATTATTTTTAAATATTCTGAAAAAGTATCTTGAAATAAAGATATTTTATTTAAAAAACAAAACATCTGCATATATTTATAAGTATGAAGGTATGTGAGTACAGTTACTTAGAAAAAATCATAATAGCACTGCATCACAATATTTGGAGTTGGTGCATAGAGAAGAGTTATTATTGTTTAATTTAAAAGAAAACAACAATTGCAAAAGTAACACTTTCCCAGCTCATGCTTACCATCTCATATATTTGGTTAATTCCACATTCCCTTCTACACGTCAAATTGCAGTTTGAGTAACTAATCAAATTTTTTTAGCAAAAGCTTGTTTTCCAGCGCAAGGTAGTTCTCAACTTTATGAGTTAATTCGCTTGTAAAGTAGGAATTTATTTCCCATAGACATAAGGTTAAAAATAGGGGTTACGTTCTCAACAATAAAATTAGTCAACTAATTAGTTTATGTTTAAAGAATGATTGATTTATCCAAAGAAATGAAAACGTAGCCTGTAAAATCAAGCAAATTATAATAATAGAGAAATTATTTACGACTTACAAATGTTAAAGAATGTCTATTCTTCATCATCATCGACTAAATGCACACTAGTTGATCACTCATTATTGGCTTGGCACTTGTTGGTTTGTTGCACAAGGAGTCGTCTTCTTCAGAAATGTTTCAAGAGGCGTTTGTTTCCAAGATAATCTTCTCTTTTCTTTATAAATGACACGATTGTATGCATAAGCATTTTTTAATGGCACACACAAATTGCAATTAACACAATTTGCGTGGAGTAACAAGTTTACAAAGCTTAAAAAAAAAAAAAGAATAAAGAGAAGATTCTGAAAATTTATTTGATTTTTATACGATTGAAGATTTCAATAAAGGGCAAACACATTTCACCATAATAACAAAAAAAAAAAAAAAAAAACACAATTTCAGCTATCAGTATTTTGGCAAATGCAAGAAGATTTTACTACCTGCTTGCAGTAACAGAAAAGACCAATAAACCGGAAAGTGCAAATTGTTTTTATTGTTTTATGGTTGTGACCTCCAGAAATGTGCTTTAGAAAAATATCATGAAGGCATTTAAAATTGATTCTTATCTTAAGGATTCTTATATATATCTTATAACTTATATTTTATAACATATGATAACAATGAAATGGTAGTGCATTTTAAGAGGTCACGCTCGTGACCTTAAAAATGACATTTTAGAGAGATAAACAGCTTAGTTATACAGCGAAAATTTCAACTTCCAAATCTTGAAACGAATTACCAAAAAAAAAACACTGTGTTATTGGGTTCACATTACGATATTTTAACGATACGATGGTGTCTCTGGAACTGATTAACATTGTAAAGCGGGGTACATTGTATTGTATAGCTATGCAATGTGGTTTGGAATGTGGTATTTATGAATGTTCAACATTAATTTTTTGCAATTAATGTTCATATTTTCGATTTTGTTGATACTTGGGAGGAAAAAACTCATAAACCCAGGAACTCTAAAAGCGAGAACTGCCTGTACTCGCCTCTTAAAATCCATAAAAAATAAAAGTGAAAGTGAAAAATTAATTATATAAATGAATAAGAAGTGCACTGCTGTTTCTCTGGCTGTCATTTATAAAACTGTGTAAAAAGAAACTACGATGTAATACCGATAACCAAGTCTAAACGTAGGGCTTTTGATGTGTTCATCATCAGTTGGTTATAAGATGCAAGGGAAGGGGATTCATTTATAGTTGCTCTAACTCTCATGATGCAAAAAACGTTACACACATGGAAATTTCAGGTGTGTCAGGTGCCATATTGATGAAAGATTAGTGGATAATTTTGCATTTAGGATTTCGTGTGAGAATTTTTTTCGGAAATTATCTTAACTTAACTGAAGTGATTGCAGGGTCTATTAGTGGATTATGATTAAAGGATTGTGAATGTTGTGCAAGTTCAGTGCCAGGCTGGTTTGGTTTTAACCTATTGTAATGATAATATGCCCTTGTGTTGGCCGTCTTAGACGATCTGTATTTTGTGGTGGTGCTACCTATGTAACAGGCATCGCATCCTGGTTGGCATTTAATAAGTTATATTATATTGTTTGTCTTGGATATTGTATTTATATGACTCTTTATAATTACTAAAGAAGGCACCTAGTTTATTATATGAGGAAGAGACTAGGGTAATGTTTATCTATAAAAACATTGCGAAGTTGTCGTGCTATTTGGCTGTGGTATGGGAGCATAACTTTGATGTGTTGTGTGTAACTATTAACAGTTCTATTATCTTGAGGGTTGCTAATTCTATTTCTTACTATTGATGGGTATCTGAGGAGTGGGATGGACCTCTCCCTGCTCCCTCAGATCCAACCTTCAGTTGGCTGTTCTGGTTGAGTGAGATGATTTTCCTCTCTAGGCTGTTTTACTGCTGGGGCTGCTGGCTGCTTCTCTTGCTGCTTGTGTTTTGATTTAATTTTGTTTTCCTGCGGGGCTGATTATTTGTTGTATTTTTCTTTTTCCTGCCTGATTGCAGCTGCAATCAGTTAGGTTTTTGCTAATACCATATAGTTTCTTGGTCTAGCATTCTTAGTTGTAAATGGGTTTTGGTTCTGAGGGGTGGGATGGACCTCTCCTCGCCCTCTCAGATCCAATTGCTTTGTTGGCTGACTGGTTGGCGGCGTCGTTCTCCTCCTCCAGTCTTGCCATTGTTTTCTTTTCTACTGCCAGTTGCAGTGGAAATGTATAGTTTTAGCTTTTGTTCAGCCCTGCAGGTTGAGTTTTTTTTTTTTTTTTTTAATGCTTACCTATGCATTATTGTTAATTCTATGTGTCTTGTTATTTGAAACAAGTTTTGTTTTCGCAGCTTGTGGTAGCAGCTTTGCACTTGCTGGTTATGTACATATGTTTATAGATTAGATTACTTGTGCAGAGACATTTCCTCTGCATATCCATTAATTATTGTTTAATACTTAACTTATTATTTTGATTTGTTATACTTAGATTTAAATTTAGAACTGCTTTTGATTTGGTTAATTTATTAACTAATTTATTGTACAGTATTTATTGGTTTTGCCTTTGGCATATCTTTGCCTTGAGTGAGTTCTGCTTGTCTCTGTGCTTTGTATATATGTTTCTGCATTTCTTCTGGTTGACTATTTCTGTTAATTTCTTGGTTGACTAGTTTTCAGCTAAGATTTTAATTACTTATTTTGTAAATATTGTATATTTTACTCTCTCCTTATGCAGTGTAATTCGTTAATATGTTTACTGCTATGTTTCATATCGGTGAAGTATTTATTATTTAACTTAATTTATTCTTTTAAGTGGCTATCTAATAGCCACTTTTTTTTTTTTTTTTTTATGAGAACCCCAAACACGAGAGGTATTATAACCTATAGTACTTAGTACCGTGCTTGGGTTGGAGGTTGAGAAGACGAAAGAAGATATTTGTTGATATTGGACTTGAACTTCTGCAGATTGTAATTTTCAGGAAATACGTATGAAGGAAGGTTGTTCCAGAAAACGGCAGTTGAATGAATAAATGAGGAAGATGAAAAGTTGGTTCTGTGGGTTTGAAGTTGGACAGTAAATGGATGTTGGCTGGTGGCGGCACATGTTCGGACTGTTTTGAAAGAGAGAGCGGGAATTATAGAAGCCAATTCAGAAGAACAGTGCCCATGGAAGTATCTGTAGAAGAGGCATGCAGCAGAAACAGTGCATCTATGAGAAAGCGAGTGGAGAGACTCTGTTAGAGATGAATCATTAATTAACCTAACTGCCCTCTTCTGAATGGAATCAAGAAGCCTGAGAGAGGTTTTGGGGGCACCACCCCAGATGTGGGAACAATATTCCATGGCAGGGCGGATTTGCGATTTATACAGAGTGAGCAGCTGTTTGGGAGAAAAGTAACGACGAGAGCGAAAGAGAAAACCAAGTTTTTTAGATGCAGAGGAAGCAATATTTGTAATGTGCTTGTGCCAAGAGAGATTAGATGTCAGGGTAATACCCAAAAGAGATATATCATTTTGCCTAGAAATCGGAGTGTCACTAAAGATAAGCATAGGAGCAGAAGAATCCTTTTTGCGAGATATAAGACAAGATTGAGTTTTAGAAGGGTTGAAATCAACTAAGTTGTCTTTGCCCCACTGGAGAATTACCTGAAGATCGGCATTTAAGGAACTGGCAGCAGATTTTCAAGAACTTGAAGCTGATTGAGCTGGACAAGGTTTCTCAAAATGGAAAGTTGAATGCAATGTGCTATCATCGGCAAAACTATGGATAGGATTTCCAGTCAATGGAAGAAGGTCATTGATATACAAGAGGAAAAGAGTGGGGGAAAGAACTGAACCTTGGGGGACACCGGCATTAGTGGAGAAGTTAGAAGACAGAGAGCCATCTACCATCACCCTCAGTGAGCGATCAGAGAGAAAACTGGATAACCAATTACTAAAAACAGTTGGCAAACCATAAGATGGAAGCTTGTTTAGAAGACCTTTATGCCAAACACGATCAAAAGCCTTTGAGATGTCAGGAGCAACTACTTGTGTTTCACCGAACCTTTCCATTGAATTAGTCCATAAATGGGTAACATAAGCCAGAATATCACCAGTGGATCGACACTGACGGAATCCATACTGGCGATCGTTGATCAGACGGAAGGTTTCTAGGTAGTTTAAGAGTTGGCGGTTAATTGATTTCTCCATTACTTTAGAAAGAGTAGAAGTAACTGCAATGGGATGATAATTGGATGGGAGGGATTTGTCACCCTTTTTAGGAACTGGCTGGATATGAGCAAATTTCCAAGCAGAAGGAAAAACACCTTTGGAATAAGAAAGTGAAAAAAGGCGGCAAAGAATAGGAGTAAGTTCAGGAGCACAGGTTTTGAGAACAAGTGGAGAAATACCATCAGGACCTGGAGCTTTCTTAGCATCAAGATTCATCAAAATCCTTTTGATATCCTTTTGACGGAAGACCACAGGAGGCATTGAATGGAGCGTGTTAGGAATGGTGGGAGGTGTTTTACCAAGATCATTAATACATGAGCTCAAAGAAAAATGGGATGCTAGCAGGTCAGCTTTATCCTTGGCTGAAGTGACAACAGAACCATCTGGTTTGGACAGAGGTGGGAGCAGAGATGGGCAAAAGTTGCGGCCAATAGCTTTGGCAAGAGACCAGAATGCTCGGCTACCATTAGGGCAAGAAGCAAGTTTTCTACTCTTAGCCTGTTCAAACTCTAGTTTGGACTGATTAATAACTGCTTTACAATTGTTGCGAGCTTTGGTGTAGGCAGAAAATGAAACTGAAGAATTAGAAACAAGCCAATTACGATATGCAAAGTTCTTCTCTTGGACAGCCTTAGCACATTTATTGGAAAACCAAGGTTTAGATAAAGGACGAGATTTTAAAGTGGAGTGTGGGATAAAGGATTCCATTCCTGCAAGAATAATTTCACTGACACGATCTGAGCAAACGTTGACATCAGAAGTTTTGAAACAGTAATCAGACCAAGGAAAAGAAGAAAAGAAGTCTCGCAGGTCGTCCCATTTTGCATTCTTGTAATGCCAAACAATACGAGGTTGGGAATAGCCATGAATGAGATAAAGGTTCCATTGGAGAAGAGACAATCACCAAGTTGTGATCTGAAGTGCCTAAAGGACCTCTCACTTCAACCTTGTACTTAGAAGGGTTGTTTGTGAGAAAAAGATCAAGCGTATTGGCTGTATGATTAGGATTGTCCGGTATTCTTGTAGGTAAATGAACAATCTGTGCTAGGTCATTAGTAATTGCAAAAGCCTCAGCATCTCGACCTGCTGGGTCGGTGTGACTAGAAAACGGAAGCCAGCTGGAGTTGTGAACGTTAAAATCACCAAGGAAAATTACCTCACTGTTAGGAAAGTTGGACTGGAGAAAGTCAAGTTGCAAAGAGAGGAAGTCTTGTACTTGTACATTACCTATGTTCTTTCCTTGAGACTTTTCTTTTCCCCCTTGTCGGTGCAGGTTGGGCTTTCTTCCCGGCTAGGAGAATCTTTCTTTCAAAATTACAAGCCTTCAAGGCTTCAAAATTTTACCTCTTCAAGCTCTCTCGCTTGTTAGATTTTCCAACTAGTGTTTTCCTCTTTCCTATTTCTTCTTTTCCTGAGAGAGTGTTTCGCTCACTTTTCTTCTTCTACTTTCTTTTCTCCTGCTTTATCCTCCCTATTCCTTATTTATTATAACCGGGATTCCACTTGTTGGAATCCCACTTAGTGTAATTTAGATAGTTCCTGGAGCGCCTCCACGTGGCTAGGGATGGGAGTCGGGACGCAGGTAGCTTGCTCCCTGCCTCCCGGCTGCTAAGACTCCAGGGCCGGCAAACAACAACCATCATAACACACATATATACTTACACACACACACACACTTACACACATTTGCCGGCTATAAATAACCTACAGATGCTACAGCGGTATATAGGGGTAACCCTGGAGGCCGCAATCAATACAAGAATACCTTGTCCCTTGTTGATGGGTATCGTTTGACTGTGTGCTAGTGTGCTTTACATGCTGCTGAGTTTCTGCCTTTTCTGGATAATTAAATCTGCAATTATCATCTTTACTCATTGCCAGGCAAACATAAAGGTATAAGGTATGTTCGTGTCAGACGGCACCTGGGATTTCTCCCATCTCCGCGTGTGTTTCACTGTATCGAGGACAGTACACTGTCAAGCCAGAGACTTGAAAGTGTGTGGGTCGTGTCTGTGCAGTGTGATATGTTGTGCCCATTGTTTATCCGGCTAATTGGCCGCCAGGCCCCTAGTGGGGCCCGACGTTGCCCATACCCTGCCACATGGAGGCTAGCCGGGTGTATCCAGTATCACAACAATTTGCTCTGGCAGGTCCTGCCACCTAGTTTCCTGGGATTTCAGTGGCTAGGGCCTATTTAAAAAAAAAAAAAAATTTTATGCATTTGACATTAATGCTTAATGGGATTGCTGTTAGGAAATCGCTGGTTAGGGTTGAACACTAAAGAGATATGTTAAAGGCCAAATAGGTCGGGCAAAATTTTGATGTTATTAAATTTAGACATGTAACGCTAGATAAAAGCTGATAGTGTTAGATATCTTAGAGATTTGCACAAAACCGGTAGAATTTAGACGTTGGTTATAATTTGGCGGCATTGTTAAGGGGTGTACTAGGTCGATTTAGTGAGAGAGAGAGAGAGAGGGGGGGAGATTGAAGACTGGGGAGGAAACAGATAGAAGAATAGGGACGGATAGAGTAGGCATCCCCAAAGAGGTCAGTGGAGACGAGCCCCACCAGGCGAAATATGGGGGGTAGGCAGGGAGGAGAGGAGACAGAGATCCGTCTCCTCCATTCCCTGCCTGGGGATGGGGTTTTAAAGGGAACCAGGTTAGAGTACCCAGTTCGGATCGCCAATGGCGTGTTGGCAGCAAAGCCGCAGAATGTCTTCGTCGGTGTCATGTCCAAGGAGTGTCGAATCCGGTATGAAGGTCCAGCTGCCCATCCCGCTCTGGGGGTGGGATATGTTAGCTGGCAGTGGGGAACCTACCAGGTGAAGGGGGGGGGGGACACACACATTTACTTCATACGTAATGTGCATTCTCACTCTACTTGCATTCTTTTTTTTTTTTTTTTTTATACTTTTTTCTTATTTTATTTTATTATTTTTTTTAATACTTTTTTCTTAAAATAAGATAAATATTTTTTAATTTTTTTAATTTTTAATTATAAAATATTTTATAATTTTTTTTTTTTATTTTTTATTTTATTTATTTATTATTTTTTTTATACTTTTTTCTTATTTTATAATTTTTTTTTTTTATATATATATATATATATTTTTTTTTTTTTTTTATTTATTTATTTATTTATTTATTTTTTTTTTTTTTTTTATTATTTCACTCAACTCATTCATCTTTTTCTCACACACCAGGAGGGGATGCAATGATGGGTAGCGTAAATTTAAATACTAATTAAAACCAGGGTTAGTGTGTACTTAACTTAGCATTTGTGGTTTGTGTTCTTTTCTCTCACGCTTGCACTTTTATTCATTCTTCTAGCTCTCATCTCATTTATTCGACTCTTTCTTTCTGCACTGCACTCTCTGGGCACCGCAACTTACTGTTATTCTTCAGTTGTGGTGCAGGCCTAGCTGCAAGGTGTTTTTTTTTTTTTTTTTTTTTTTTTTGCAGGCCAGGGGAGAATGCAGTGATAGTGTTTATGTGGTTTGTAAATGTTTGTTGGTACAATATATATAAAGTAATGTAAGTTATTTTTAACTTTGTATTCTTTTGGCCAATTACATTTGCTCTTCTGCTCATTCCCATTCACTTTCTCTGCATGCATTCCCATCCCCCTCCCCTACACTGGTTTGGGGCCCCTACACATGGCATGGTAGTCATGGGGAGTTTTGTTATGTCAAGTTTCTGTCAGGGTGCAGAATTCTGCTACCCTAACAGTTTCTAAGTCATCATCTGGGCGTGGTGGGAAACTTGGGCAATTTTACTATTGATTATTGTTTAATTGCTGGGGGGCTGAATTGCCATTCTTTGCATTGCTCTGCGCATTTCGAAAACTTTCTGTGTGAAAGATGTAAAAGCTTTATAATCTTGCTCTTCTATGATGAAGAGATGTTCTTCTCCCCTGGGAAGGGGACCAATCTGTGCTATTAGCTCTGTTCTGGGGATGTCATATATTATACATTCATAGAGAATGTGTGCCCAGTCTTCACTTTCGCCACAGGTGCAGTTTGGGTCATCGGTCAGGCCTAAGGAGGTTAGTTTCGCCTTTAGGGAGCCGTGCCCTGTCAATATAAATGATGTAAAAAGTCCAGGGGCATACCACTTAGGTGGCTTTGGGCTGACCATTGACACCAGTGGCAGAAACCGTTTGGTGACCAGACCTCTGGTTTCCTGCTCCCACTTTGTTTGCCATAGCTCGTGGAGCTTTGTGGCTATTCTTTTTCTTTCATCATTGAAGGTATTGGTTGTATCAAGGGCTATCCCCAGAAATTCTGTGGGTATGCCCTTTTTAAATCTATAATATAAGCCTCTTTTGGCTACTTCCAGGTAAAGTGGGAGAGTTCCGGCCAGCAACTGTAGTGCAGGTGTGCTTACTGTGCGACATGCTCTGGTAATAGTGAGTAGTATTGTCCTTTGTATCGATTCTAATTTATTCCTATTTCTTACTATGGCCGAGCGGATGAACCACGCACCGGCTCCATAGGTGATAACAGGTAGGAACATTGCACGGTATATGATTGCCAAGGTCTTTCTTTTGAGTCCCCAGTCTGCTCGACTGATCCTGGCAATCATACCTGCATAATTTCGCACTTTCTTCGCCAAGTAGATCAAATGGGGGTAAAAAGTTAATTTTGAATCAAAGACCACTCCAAGATATTTTAGTTCTGTTACCATTTTTATAGTGATTGTGTTAATTTTGATTTGTGGACGTCTTCTTATGTCCAAATTACCTTTTAGAAGTATTTGTTTGGTTTTTTCAGGCGATATTTTGAGCATGTGCATTTGTGCCCACTCCTGCAGCTGCAAGAGAGCGGCATTTGATCTTTGCTCTACAACCACTCGTGAGTTGCCTTTTACAAGGAAAATCATGTCATCTGCAAAGGCCAGGCTTTCCACGGGGCCCAGATCCAAGGCCAGAAATTCATCCAGAACAATGTTCCAAAAGAAAGGGCCAAGGATTGATCCCTGCGGGCAGCCTTTATTCACAGGGCGTGTCAATTCCTGGAACCTTGTGCGTACTGAGACACTTCTGTCTGTAAGGTAGCTGTTTATTACCTTATAGAGGTTTTGTGGGGCATTTGCCTGGCGAAGTCTCCTAAGGACACTAGGCCACCACAGTGAGTCAAATGCCCCAGCAAAGTCAATGGAGATTGCCAGCTTATATTTCTCCTCTGGGGCAAACATAAAGTGATATTTTACCTGCCTATGCTCATTACTTCAATGTATTCATCTGCACAGATAAGTATTTTTTTCTAAAGATAAGAACATCATGGCCGACACATGTACCTTTGTTCAGTGTTCAAGACGATTGCTGCCATTGGTTGCTAAATGAATAAACTTGTCACTTTCTGAAGTACTGGAACGTGCACTGTTTTGTGGTAACTCACTGCCCTCAGCTACGCAAGACCATTGTTCCTCTGATCTTTATTGTCCCACGAGACTATAATTAGTTACAGTTTGCTGCCCAATGAGCAACATCAGATGTTGCTCATTGGGCACCTTTGGTGAAGGAAAAACAGTAAAATCAAGTGAAAATGCTATTATATTACAAGCTTCAGAAAAGAATAATCTGAATACAAGTGTAAATGTAAAAAATTTAGTATCTAATACTTTAAAGACAGAGTTTAAGAATGTAAAAATAAAATCCTTGAGATTTGCACTTAATAAAGGTATAGTGCTAGAAACTGCTTTCAAGTCTGACCTAGTTAGCATATCTACTTCAGATTCCTTGTCCTCTGCGGACATTTCTATAGTGGTTCTCAAGAAAGATAATCCTACAGTCTTGACATACAACATACCAAAGGATTTAAGTAAAGAAGACATCGTTTAGGATTTATACAATAAAAATCTTAGTGACAATGGATTCTAACTAGAGGAAGTCAGAAAGGGTACTACTTTCAGATTTACAAGAAGATCAAGATCTTCATCGATGGGTAATCGATGAAGATCTTGATCAGTGGGTTCACTGGGTAATCAGTTTTACCCCTCGAATTTATAAATGCATCTCAACAATGGACAGGATTTTATTGGCTTGTGGTTTGCACATACAGCAGTCATTTACAATTGTTACAAAGTGTTTTTTATACTGGCATATGGCTCAGCACTGTACCCATACATCTCCATCTTGTGGGCATTATGCCTGGAGTGGTCAGGTCTATGCAGAATGCCTGAATCCTTGTTGTATAAATTGTAAAAGGTGTAAAAGAAAGTTCAGCATTCTATTAGAGATCCCAGCTGCTGCGAATATAAAAGAGCTTTAGAACTGGCACGACAAAAGATTTCTGATGACTGAGTCTGTACAGACTGAAATTGACAGAGATAATAATCAATCTACTATATTTCTACAACTAAAAATTTTACAGATTAATGGTCAACGTTCAAGAGTTGGAGCTAATGAGATAAGGGTGGCTGAGGAGAATTCTATTGATATTGCAGTTATACATGAACCTTATTCTGTTTAAGTAAATGATGGGGAATCTAAAATAACAGGTGTTCCTATAAAAGCAAGGGTAATTCAACCGGTATCGGTTAATCCAAAAACTTGTATTATTGTTTTTAACCAAAGAATTGATGTTACAGTGATCAATACACTTTGCTCTGCATGCGCTACCTGTGTTCTAATAACATACCATTCTATGACATTTTATTTAATATCTCTATATTATCCTCCTACCAAGGATTTTAATGACTCTAAATTACTTGGAATATGCAACTACACTTATAGGTCATAAAAAGATTCTTACAGCCTCAGATGTTAATGCCAAATCAATTGTTATTTGGTTTTTTTTTAGGAGCATTAGCAACTAAGGCCATATTGCTCCGGTGCAGTGGTCATTCCCTGACCTTTCCGCATCCTCTGTATTTGGTGGTGACGGGCTCGAACCCCGGTCTAATCAAGAAGCGTGTGCTACGCACTGCTGCTCCTTCCCACCTGGTTACGGAGGCGCCTTGCCAAATCGAGCTTATGGTATAATAACAACACAGATTTTCGAGGTTACCTTTTGGAAGACTTTTTAATCAGTCATAATTTAACTGTGGTTAACAGACCTAGCCAGTTTACAACCTATAGTAGCTCAACAGGTGAGGCAAATATAGATGTCACTGTGGCTACCTTTTCTTTTGCAAATCTTTTATATCAGAATGGTAAGTCATTACACATTGAACTATTAGCGATCATCGTGCAATAGTTTATTTTGTTAAGTTAACATATTGCTATGATTTTCATTCTCAATCAGTTCCAGGACTGATTAGATTTTCTCACAGAAAAATTAATTGGACATATTTTGAAGACTCCATTAATCTGGATTTTTCCCAATCAATCGGATTTATTTAAAAATAAAACTGCTGCTGAACTGGGAAATTACATTCAGGAATCTTTAATAAAAGCATCATACAAGTCAATAAACAAGAAGAGAACTGTAGATAGACCTTGTTCTTGGTGGTGTAATTAGCTGTCTAATTTGAGAAGACAAGTACATGCAGCTGGGTGAAGATACCAGTGCCATCGACATTGGCTGCTGAGGGTGAGCAGTTACATACTACATACATTGATATTAAGAATACTTATACAAAAGCACTCATAATTAGCAAGCACACTAATTGGATGTAATTAGTCCAATCATCTGATCATAATAATCCTTGGGACTTCTATATAAACTGAAGAGAGATCAGCTACATTCACTGGAAATTTTTGGGACAGTGCAGGCAAATAGTAATGAAACTCTGGATTGGTATGGAACAATTAATGTAATACTAGATGGGCTTTTTCCTATTGATGATGTAGGATTGGATACAGATTTTCATTTATCTATCCATTCAGATAATGATAACTACTTCACAATGAAAATTCAGTATTCACAAGATCAACTCAGTAATTAAGAAAATAAAATCTTCTAAATGTCCTGGTATGGATCTTTTAGAAAATACCTTTATATTAAGATTTTGCAAGATGAGAACAAGGATTTTGCTTGTACTATATAATAAGTGTTTGTGTGAGGGTTTATTTCCTACTAGTCGGAAAACAGCATTATAAAAACTTATTCCTAGGCCTGGAAAACTAAGAAATTATGTTGGGTCTTATAGGCCAATTGCTTTATTGGCTAATATGGGAAAGATTCTGAATGCCTTATGACTTCCAGAATAACTTCCCTCCTTCATGAGGCTAATGTAATTTTCCCTCAACAATATGGATTTTGTCCTGGATGGTCCAGTGAGGTAAGCACTAATGAATTTTATGAATCAAATAAAAAATTCTTCATATAAATATGTACTTGCTATTTTCATGAATTTTGAGGGGGCTTTCGACTCCCTTTGGTGGGAGAGCTCCCTTGCAAGGCTACGTCAGGCTTGCCCTCAGCAGTTATATAACTTAGTGTGAAGTTATTTTTCACAAAGAAAAATACTGGTGAAATCAAAATTTGTGTGTGTAGAGTGAAAGGTTACTTGAGGGCATCCTCAAGGCTCAATTTTGGGACCGTTAATGTGGAATATGGTACTACAGGAATGGTTAGCACAAACTTTTGACAAGGCTAGACATTGCATGTGCTGATGATTTAAATTTAACTATTTCAATTGAAGGTAATTCCCGAAGGGCTTTAGAGTCTTCTGCCAACCATGTATTAAAGGATCTATATACGTGGACACTCCAGAACAAGCTTACCATTAGTTCCTCTAAAACTAAAATGATTATTTTTAAGACTAAATTAGATCTAAACAAACCTCCTCAAATTAAAATTAATGGGACTCAACTTCCTCTTGTAACTGAAGTGAAATATTTAGGAGTGACAACTGATTACAAGCTAAATTTCTCTGCCCATCTTTCTTATTTATCTAGTAAAGTTAAGAAGTTCACTGCAGCTATTTTTAGGACATCAAAAACAGAGTGGGGATTGCCGAGAAAAACTTTGAAGTTATACTATTCTGCATTCTTCCTCCCTATGGTTACCTATGTTGCTGGTGCATAGTACCATAGGGCAGTAATTGTTAGATTTCGAATAAAATTCATGTCATTCCAACAATGGCTGCTTTGCAGGTATTAGCTAGAGTGTTACCATTTGACTTTTACTTAGTATTTCGAGGGATATGCTTTTACATCTGTAAACAGACTCCAACTGCATTTATGGGGATTGAGATTGACACACAACATGATAAGAGAGCGTAAGATGTTGGAATTAGTTGGTGAACAAATGGTAGGACAGATGGGATACATCCAAAGCTGGATTAGTGAGTAAAAAATTTATTCCTCGGGTTTCTTATTTAATGGATACAAGAACAACTATGTGGTTCTCTATGAGCATGTTCAGCTCTTATATTCTTATAGGACATGGTTTGTTAAATCATAAACTGTTTAAATTCGGCTGAGCAATACACCTCACTGTTTTGGTGGAGAGGCCAAAGTTGGAGCCATGTTTTGTATGACTGTCACAATATTTGGACATCAGGACAGAATTTTAAACTACGATGGGAACAATTTCTTCTGGCCAAGAGACTAAACTTATTGAAAGTTCCTTTAATCTAAATGCGCTTCTGTGTTTGCCAATCAGGTGTTTAAAAGGCAAAAATTTCTGCTGACATGAATGGCTTTGGATAGGTCTAGAGTTTATAAAGACAGTGCATAGGAGTTCAGTGAAGGAAAGTGTTAAGAATTTTAAGCTCTACTTTCTCCCTTTTTTTAATTATTTTATTTTTATTCCCATTTCTTATTACATGTGTTATTGTTTTTTAATTCTCCCCCCCTTTCCTTTTCCATTTCCTTTCTCCTCTGGAGTGGGCTCCCAGGGGGGGGGGGGTTTGTTTGTCGTCTCATAAATGAGAACCTACTTACTGGAACTGGTCCATCTTCCCATAGTGTGGACAAGTACTCAGAAGCACCTTTCGGGGGTGATTGCTGCTTCTGAGTAGCCAAGCAGCCAGCACAAACAAAACAACACACACACACACACACACACACTAACCTTACACTACACTTGTCTGGCCAATGATAGGAGTATAGTTAATAAATTTGATGTGCTTGAAGTGCTAGTCAACACATTAAAGGCAGATATAGTTGGGATACCAGAGACATGGTCTCACACAGACATAAGCAGTGCAGAAGCGGAATTTGGGGATTACAATGTGTAGAGAGGATAGGAAGGGAGAAGGGGTTATGCTATTAGTTAAGAAACAAAATCTAAGGAAGTGCATCCATTTGATGTTGGTGGACAATGCAATGTTGAGTCTGTTTGGTGTGACATAAGCACTGGGAAAGGAAAAAAGAGAGTAGGTGTATGTTATACGTCTAATGAATCTGATGAGTATAATGAGCAATTGTGCAGAGAAAGAGAGTGGGCCAGCATAATGGGGATTTTAATTTCCCAGAGATTGACTGGAATTTGTAGGTTGGTTACTCACACACTAGCAAGGCTTTTGTGGATTTATTGGATGATTGTTTTCTACAGCAGCATGTTGGGGAAGCAACTAGAGGGAGTACTACTCTTGATGTGATTATCGGTAGTGATTCTTCATGCATTAAGAATCTGCAGATAAAGGAACCATTAGGTGGCAGTGATCACAGTGTGCTGAAGTGGGATTTACTCAAAGAGGTAACTACCATCAGGTGTAAAGCAAAGGGTTTTTTCTTTCGTAAAGGTGACTACAGTGGTCTAAGACAGTATTTAAATTCTATACAGTGGGACCAACAGCAAATTCAAAATGGGAAGCATTAAAAGAATTAATCTTGGAAGCTACTAGGCTTTTCCTACCAACTAAGAAATATTGTTCAAGATTTAGGCCTAAATGGATGTCATGTGAACTAATTAGACTTGTGGCAGAGAAGAAAAATGCATGGGATACATATAAATTAACAGGTGACACAGAAGCCTATGATAGATATAAACTGGTCTGTAACCAGGTCAGGCAGATTACGAGAAATTTTTGGCAAAGGATGCAAAGAAAAACAGCAAAGAGTTCTTTACTTATGTAAACTCTAGAAGGAAGTGGATGAATCAGATTGGTCCAGTGGATATTGATGGTTCAACTGTTGATGATCCTGCTCAGGTAGCTAAAAAATTAAATGAATATTTTGCATCTACATTCACACATGAGGAGTTATTCAGGGAAGGGAATACCAGAGGTGTATTGAACTCTGGCAGTAAGCTAGATAATCTTGTAATAACTGACAGTAAAGAGCAGGAGAAATTGTTGAAGATAAACATAAGAAAGGCACCTGGAGTGGATGGGATCTATCCAGTTATATAAAGGCAGCAGCAAAGGAAGTAAGCAAACCCTTAGCCATAATTATGAGAGCTTCCTTGGACTCTGGGGAGATACCCATGGACTGGAGATGTGCAAATGTAACCCCAATCCATAAAGGAGGATCAAAGGAGACACAGGTAATTACAGACCTGTTAGTTTAATTTCTGTTCCAGGGAAATTAATGGAGGCACTGGTTAAAAAAGCATTGCAAGATCATCTAGACACAATACTTCAGTTATAGCTTGGACACAGCATGGGTTTGTTAAGGGGAAGTCTTGGCTGATGTATTTCATTGGGTATTATGATGTAGTCACAAAGGTACTAGGGTTTGTTAAGGAGAAGCCTTGGCTGACCTATTTGATTGGGTACTATGATGTAGTCAAAATGGTACTGAATGCCAAAAATAATTTTGATATCATACACTTGGATTTCAGGAAGCCTTTGATACTGTTGCACATGGAAGACTGCTGCACAAATTAGAGCAGTGTGGCATTGGAGGAAAATTGCTGCTATGGATAAAGGGATGGTCGAGTGGGAGAAGACAGAGTGGTAACCAATGGACACTGCTCTTCGTGGATTAATGTTATTAGTGGAGTCCCTGAGTGTTCATTGTTGTTTTCTGTATTCATTAATGACACTGATGATGGTATATCAGGCTTAATGTCCAAGTTTGCAGACGATACGAAGATTGGCAGGGTTGTTAATGACACTAATGACAGTACACTACTGCAACAGGATCCAGAAAAGTTGAGCAGATGGGCTGAGAGGTGACAACTGAAGTTTATCATTGATAAATGTAAAGTACTGCATATGAGTAACAGTAACCCCAGAGTAATGTATCAATTGTGAGGTACTACACTGAGGGTGGTAGAGAATGATAAAGATCTGGAGGTAATTGTGCAGTCAGATATGAAGTTCTCTGAGCAGTACAGACAGTCTGCAAGAGTAGCTCATGGTGTCTTGTCAATGATATACAGGAATTTTTCTAGTAGGGATAAGGAGGTGTTTATCCCCTTGTATAAGGCAATGGTCAGGCCACACCTTGAGTACCATATACAGGTCTGGAGGCCTCATTTTAAGAAAGATGTAGAGCTGTTGGAACGATTACAAAGAAGTGCAACAAGGGAATTAGTGAATTGAACAAAAGGGTTGCTCTTACGAAGAAAGGCTTAAGTTTTACAAATTACAGCATCTGGAGACTAGGCACCTGCGAGGTGATATGATTGAGGTGTATAAAGCCTTGAATGGTTTGAGCATGCTCAATACTGATGGAATTTTTCCTCTTGCTCAGAATAATCGCCCGAGAGGAGATAACTTCAAATTGAGGAAAACTGTTGTAGGATAGATGTGTGGAAGTTCGCCTTTAGCCAGCGGGTGGTTGATTGCTGGAACAAACTTCCATCTGTCATAGAAGTTGATAGATTAAACAGATTCAAGGCAGAACTAGACAAACATTTGGAGCGAGTGGATGGCTGAAATGAGAAGGGTGTGTGTGTGTGTGTGTGTGGTTTTTTTTTTTGGCTGATGCTATATAAGGTTGCTTTCTTGCATCATGTGCCCTTGCTAATGCTAATTACAATAAATATAGCTAAAGGATTGGGAACTTTAAAAGCATATTAGTATAATATGCTTTTAAAGATTAGCTTACGTTACATTTTTCTGTCTGTGGATATTCTATTAGACAAACTGATTTTGATTGCTTCAAAAAAGATACTGCTGAAGACTTTGTCCTCGACAAAAATGTTGAGCAAACATTTTGTTCATAACAACAACTTGCTGTCTAGACAACATTACAGTTACAAATGATGTAAGAAAGCAAGTTTATACAGAATCCGTCAAAAAAAAAAAAAAAAATTGCTCCAGCAATCAACTGCCCAGTGGATAAAGGCAAACTTCCATACATCTATTCTGCAACTTTCTTTCCTCAATCTGTACGTTTCCTCAATCCTCAATCATTTCCTCAATGTGTGTAGCCTATGTAAAAGGAAAAATCCCATCAACATTGAGCTGGCTCAATCTATTCAAAGCCTTAAATACCTAAATCATATCACCTCATGGGTGCCTAGTCTCCAGATGCTGCAATCTGCAGAACTGAAGCCTATCTCAGTAAGAACACCCTTTTGTTCCACTCATCAATCTCAGTGTGCTTCTCTGTTCTTGTTCCATCAGAACTATCTTTGTAAAATGAGGCCTGCAGACCTGTATGCAGTACTCAAGATGTGATGTGACCATTGCCTTATATACTGGGATAATAACTTCTTTATATACTTTACAAGCTAGAAAAATTGAGGTAACATATCAGGGGTAACTTCCATAACTGCAGTGGTGATTTTAGTTTTGAGCTCGGCAAGATTGGTAGATAAGGATGGACCAAACACTTGATATTTAATGAAATCCCACAGAAAAAAGTCTAGAGGTGCCAAATCTGGGGAACGAGGTGGCAATGCTAACGGCTCTGCTCGACCAATCCACCAACCTGGGAAACGGTTATTGAGGAATTCCCTTACCTTCGTCTTGCTGAAGTGAAAGCATCCTTCGTGGTCATCTTCGTCAAACTGTGGAATGAGAAAATTTTCCAGCATATCTAGATATACAATACTGTTGATGGTTGTCTCATGGAAAAAGAAGGGTCCGTAAACTTTTACTTTGCTGAGGGTGCAAAAGACATTCACCTTTGGACTGTCATGAACATGTTCCAGACATGCACACGGGTTTTTGCTAGCCCAAATCCTGCAGTTGTGGGTGTTAACCCTACCACTAACATGAAATGTTAACTCATTACTAAAGGTTATGTTGTCCAGTAATGTCTCGTCTTCCTCTATCAGATGTAACACCATGTCTGCACAGAATTCCTGATGAGCAGCCTTATCTGAGTGAGTAATTTGTTGCACCATGGTAAACCAGTATGGCTGCAAGTGTAAATGTCTTCGTAACACACGTCAAATTGTCGGTTGTGGAATGCCAGTCTCACGGGACGCGCATCACATTGATTTCACAGGACTCCGAACAAACCACTCCCTCACCTTTTCCACGACAGTATCAGAAACATGTGGGCATCCTAGAGATTTGTCATGGTGAACAGAACAACCTATCTCAACAAAATTCTTGTGCCATGAGTACGTGGTAGGTCAACCTATCTCAACAAAATTCTTGTGCCACGAGTACATTGTAGGTCTACTGGGAGCTCCTTTCCATATTTGGTGTGAAAATTTCATTGCACCATTTTCGCATATTTCGTTTCTTCAAACCAAAACACACACCGAGCACGCTCCGCTCCTGTGAAAGTAGCCATTTTTGAAATGCAAGCTGCTGGCATTCACAGTGATGGAATTTGGTACTACGTCAGTAAAATTTTATGTTTTTTGCTACAATATGACAGTTCAATAAATTGTCTCCTGAATAAATTTCTATACACTTACGATGTTGTAAAGTCCTTTTTGAATCACCCTATATAAAAAATAAAAAGCCAATACTTCCCATATTGCCTGATCTTGCTCCCCCCCCTCACAATTTTGTCTAGCCCTGCTTGAATTTCTTCAACCTACCCACTGGCTAATTTCCATACATCTATCCTGAAACCATCCTTCCTCAATTTAAATTATAGTAATATTAATAAACAGTGTAATATATGAATATCTAAATTATGTGTTTATATATGTGTATATATGTGTTACTATATTATTATAGTGCATGCAGTGCAAGAAAGTCACACTTTTGCTCCACTGGCCAAAAAAAAAAAAAAAAAGTAGATAAGAAAATACAAATTACGCACTTCTCTTGTCATGTAGGTAACTATCCTTTGAATTTCTTTTAACATTTGGAATACTGTGTCCAAATAAGGTCTCCATACTTGGACACAGTATTCCAAATGCGTTATTACAATTGCCTTATACAGTGGAATTATGACCTACCTCTCTCACAGGACAATGTTCGCTAAATCATCGATAGTACACCATGGGCTTTTCTGGACATCTGAGTTTACATTGCTCAGAAAACTTTATGTCAGCCCATATTGTAACTCCCCAGATCCCTTTCTTCCTCTAGAGTTTTTAATTCAACTCCGCCAAGTGTATAATTTATTTTGGGGTTGCTATTCCTCAAATGTAAGACCTTACATTTTGCTGCATTAAAACATAGCTGGCTGCCACTTTTCTGACCATCCTTAAGGCCTGTCAAGTCACCTTAAGGATCACTGCTTAGCATTCGTCTTTAACGACTCTCTCAATCTTCACATCATGCCCTTTTTCTCTTCGTCAATGTCATTAATGAAAATCAGAAAACAGTGGTCTAAGAACCAATGCTTGAGGGACTCCACCTTCTGACGTTACACCAATCTGAATATTCATTGATCACAACTGTTTGCTTCTGCCCTGCAGCCCATCTTAGAATCTTTTCAGTAATCCCAACATGTTCCAGTTTATACTGTAAGCTCTCACGAGGGACTGTCAAATACTTTGTTAAAATCTAAATAATCAATGTCAAAATTGTTCCCTACATCAAGCTCATGAATAACTGGTCAAAATAGCTTAATAAGCTAGTTAAACATGATTTTCCTCTTAAAAAATCATGTTGTGTGTCTTTTCAAATGCCATTTTTTCTAAACATCCCCAAATTGTACTGTTAATCAGAGCTTCTATGACTTTCCCTACCACATTAATCAGTCTCTAGTTACAGACTTCACTCTTAGACACACCTTTACAAATTTGCGATATTCCGGCACTTCTCCAATCCAAAGGAATCTCTCCTTAGTCTAATGATGCCCTTTTAATTAACCTCACTGGTTCAATAAACTCTCTGGCCATCTCCTTCAAAATTACTGGGTAAATGCTATCAATTCTGGGAGACTTACTTGCCTTTATGCTCGAAACTTTTCTAATAAAGGGTGATGAGCAATTTTGAAATCACTAATTTCATATAGCTCAAACTCACTTGCACAGTCCCGCCTCAGCACGGTCTTTCTTCAGTAAATACCAATGCAAAGTACCTATTCAATTCATTAGTTGGGTTTTTCTTCTTAGTATTCACATACATGAAAAATTTCTTGTTCCCATTCTTTGCTCTCCTAGTCAGTGCTTTCTCACGCTCGCCTTTGCCTTCCTAACCTTATGCGTGGTACTGTTACAGATCAACTTGTACTTGTAGGCTTCAGTACTTTTTATTGCTCTGTAACTTTTCCATACATTCAAGAAGAGGATGTCCCACAGGGTTTCATACTGAGTGCTACTCTAGTTGTGATTCGGGTTAACAACATATTGAAAGATCTTCCAAAAACCATTCAATTATACATCTATGCAAATGATCTCACCATATCCTGCCAGTCACAAAGTATGAATACTGTTGAAAGACAGTTACAGATTGCTCTTCAGAATAGAATCTTGGACCTTAAGTAATGGATACCATCTTGCTCAGCAAAAATCCACCACTACTAACTTCTGCAAATTACGGTAACTTCATCCTGATCCTGAGCTAAAGATCAATAACGTTTGAATTCCTCTTGCCCACACTGTCCGTGTTCTTGGTCTAGTACTGGATAGGAAACTGGACTTTCAAGCCCATGTGGCCAATCTTCGAACTATCTGTTTGAAGAAGTTAAATATCCTCTGGTGTGTGTCATCCATGTCATGGAGTGCTGATCAACATACCTTGATCCATCTTTATAGAGATATCATCAGGTCTCGCTTGGACTATGGCTCTCCAGTGTATGACTCTGCAAGGGGGGGGGAGACAGTTGTCCTCTGAATCACAGCCTTTTGAAATGCAATGCTAGTTTGATGTTTGCGGAGCAATCAGGAACGGGACATGATATTGCCAGGGGAAATGTCTTCGAGTGCACACAATGTAAGGAGTGTGAGGAAATCAGGCGACAACTCAGCATTGTTATGAGCCTATATGAGAGCTTTAAGGACAGGGTGGATGCCCTCAAAGGATTTAAATTGAGGGTCCATCAAGCTCTCAGCTGTCCACATCAATGCCAGAGCTTGCACTTGAACATCACACAACACAGCGGTACCCAAGGCAGAATGCGCTGGTTCCAAAGGAACTAGTTGTTGTCGGTGACTCTATTGTCAGGGAAACGGGGAACATATTATGCAAAAAGGATGAGTGGAACCGGACCAGGGTACATCTGCCAGGGGCAAAGGTTGATGATGTTGTAGAGCAGATATCATCTTTTAAGGGCACAAAGGTGATATTGTTGTACACATCGGCACTAATGATATTAAGAGTAGAAGACCAGCGGAATTACTTAACAAGTACAGGACAATGTTGAAAAAAAGCCACGAGTTAGAGTTGAATTTGAAAGTGTCTGAAATTCTGCCCAGACACAATAGGGGCGGACATATATGATGAGAACCTTGTCAATCAATTCGGCCCTGGAGAGACTGTGCAAGGCTCAAGGGGTAGAATTTTTCTCAGCCTGGTCTGTGCTTGTTAAGAAGAATGTTTCTACAGGGATACACTTAAATTGAAAGGGTGCAAGCATATTTGCTAATGCTATCGAGGCAGAATTAGGTGGGTCGGAAAACTGCTAGCCTGGGGGAATACGTGGACTAACAGATTAACAGTAGCCGCTAGCAGAGGTGAAAGTGATTGTTCCACTGCTTCTACTGAAATGCAATTGAGCAGCAGCCTGGAAAGCAAGGCAAGGGGGATTTCCAGGACTGGTGGGAGTCATAGTGGAACAAGTAAATACATGGGCTGTGTTAGGGTAACCAAGAGTAGAAACAAGTGCATGTATAACTGCATGAACACCAATGATAGGAGTATAGTTAATACATTTGATGGGCTTGAAGTGCTAGTCAAGACATCAAAGGCAGATATTGTTGGGATAATCTTGTAATAACTGAGAGTAAAGTGGAGGATAAATTGTTGAATATAAACATAAGAAAGGCACCTGGGGTGGATGGAATCTATCCAGTTATATTAAAGGAAGCAGCAAAGGAAGTAAGCAAACCCTTAGCCATAATTATGAGAGCTTTCTTGGACTCAGGGGATGTCCTTCCATGGACTGGAGATGTGCAAATGTGACCCCAATCCACAAAGGAGGATCAAAGGGAGACACAAGTAATTACAGACCTGTTAGTTTAATTTCCTGTTCCAGGGAAATTAATGGAGGCAATGGAAGACTAGACAAGACTTCAGTTATAGCTCGGACACAGCATGGGTTCGTTAAGGGGAAGTCTTGTCTGACCAATCTGATTGGATACTATGATGTAGTTACAAAGAATAATTTTGATATCATACACATGAACTCCCCAACTTACATAAGGGTTGCGTTCCAGGGAAAGCTACGCAAGTGGTATTTTATGCAAGTCGGAATTACTCTCGTGCTTGCGCAGCACTCGCAACTGTGCTCGCTGAATTGATTGAATCAAAAAATAAATGTTCGCCGAACATGTGAACAGAATTATTTATTGTATTTATTCAATTTTTTATCTCATGTACAGGAAAAATTTAAAAAGCGTGCAATTTAAAAATTTCAAAATTATAAAATTACAAAAAAAGAGAGGAGACAAGCATAAAGTCAGTTTTACCTCTCGGGCATCGTTGCCAGAATCGACATCTTCAGCTGATAAGTATGGCGCTGCAGAGGATGAGGGCTCTGTAGATTAAGAAGGGGTCAGCCGCTCAACCTTACGAAAAGAACATATTAATGGATGACTGGATGGTGGCTGTTTTCTTTTCATTGTAGATTTCTTTGTAGCAGGCAAGTAAGCAAGCATATCATTCACCCCTCTGTTAACTTTTAAGAATCGTTTGCTGTCAGGATCCATCTTCTCAAACCTCGCCATTGCAGATGCAATTTCACGAAATGCCATTGCCATCTCTCTCTCTCTGGATATGAAACCCACACAATTCCAGTTATTGGTATTATCACAAATGCAATAAGATCGAGTTTACTATCTGTTTATAATTAGATGCACTAAAAGAAAAGTCCAATAAACCGAAAAATGCAAATGCAAATTGTTTTTTTTTATTGTTATAGTGGCCGTGACCTCCAAAAAGTGCCTTAGAAAAATATCACAAAGGCATTCAAAATTGATTCTTTAATGGAAACATATCATAACGATAAAAGTGTAGTGCAATTTTCGTTATAAATATGACCTCTTAGAGAGATAAATAGCGTAGTAACATAGTGTAATTTGAAACTTCGAAGGACTTGGAACAAATTACAAAAAAAACAACCACCAATGTGTTATTGGGTTCACATTACGATATTTTCACGATACCTCCATTTATTCCAACAAAATATGTTTCCCCGATTTTTTTAAGTTTGCACCGGCCAGCAAAAACTTACATAAAGTCAAATTTCCATAACTCGAGTATTACCTAAGTTGGGGAGTTCCTGTATTTGGATCTTTGGCTTTTGATACTGTTGCACAAATTGGAGCAGTGTGGCATTGGAGGCAAATTGCTGCTATGGATAAAGGGATGGTTGAGTGGGAGAAGACAGAGAGTGGTAATCAATGGACACTACTCTTCATGAACTAATGTTATTAGTGGAGTCCCTCGGGGTTCAGCGTTGAGTCCATTGTAGCTTTCTGTATTCATTAATGATATTGATAATGGTATATTAGGCTTAATGTCCAAGTTTGCAGACGATACAAAGGTTGGCAGGGTTGTTAATGACACTAATGACAGTACACTATTGCAACAGTATCTAGAAAAGTTGAGCAGATGGGCTGAGAGGAGGCAACTGAAGTTTATCATTGACAAATGTAAAGTACTGCATATGGGAAGCAGTAACCCCAGAGTAATGTATCAACTCTGTGGTACTACATTGACAGTGGTAGAGAGTGAAAAGGACCTGGGGGGGGGGTAATTGGGCAGGCAGATATGAAGTTTTCTGAGCAGTGCAGAGAGTCTGCAAGAGTAGCTCATGGTGTCTTGTCAATGATATATACAGGAATTTTTCTAGCAAGGATAAGGAGGTGATTATCCCCTTGTATAAGGCAATGGTCAGGCCACAACTTGAGTACTGTATACAGGTCTGGAGCCTCATTTTAAGAAGGATGTAGAGCTGGCGGAACAAGTACAGAGAATGGCAACAAGATTAGTGAATGGAACAAAGGGTTGCTCTTAAGAAAAAAGGCTTAAGTTTTACAAATTACAGCATCTGGAGACTAGTCACCTGCAAGGTGATCTGATTGAGGTGCATAAGGCCTTGAATGGTTTGAGCATGCTCAATGCTGATGGGATTCTTCCTCTTGCTCAGAATAATCACTTGAGAGGGCATAAATTCAAATTGAGGTAAGACAGATTTGCAGAAGTTTGCTTTTAGCCAGTGGTGGTTGATTGCTGGAACAAACTTCCATCTGTCGTTGTAGAAGTTGATAGCTTAAACAGATTCAAGGCAGAACTAGACAAACATTTGGAGTGAGTGGATGGGTGAAATGAGAAGGGTGTGTGTGTGTGTGTGTGTGTGTGTGTGTTTTGGCTGATACTATATAAGCGTGCCTTCTTGCATCATGTGCCCTTGCTAATGTTAATTCTAATTCTGCTGGATCCAGGACATTGTGGAATAACAGGAAATGAAAGAGCAGATCTTGCAGCCAAAACAACCATTTACTACTCTTTTGCAGACTTTTCAAACTCCGTATACAGATTATAAGCATATTATCCGTAGCATGTTACAATAGCAATATATTAACAATAGATTAACAATATATTGCTATTGTAGCTTGTCACTAATCTGGAGAGGTTATCCAGGAAAAAAACTATACAGTCATCAATAAATTTATTGCAGATTCTGTCCTAATAAAAAAGAACTATTTACTTTCCTCTAACCACAAAATACACCAGGAATATACCATAAAATATAACAGGTATTACGGTGAAGTTACTATTTTATATTCACCATTAGAAAGACACAATACGGCCCTAACAACCTATGTGTCATTACACACAACAACTTTCCCATGCTATCTTTTTCTACTCTATTCAACTGGCCAGTTCTGTATGGATCCATCTTGGCATCCTCCTCGTGTGATATCTTTTTAATGGTGTACTAGGGGGCTTTGCCCCCTGCTCGCTTCTTTTAATAAAATAAAATACTTACAGAAGCTTTCGACTCTATGTGTGTCTCTTCCTCAGCTATGAATACATAAATACGTTACTATATATAATATCGGTGTCACCATAGACAACTCTTTTAAAGAAAAACTATGATCGTAGTGTGAAAGGCATCATTTCATCTGTATCTCATATTGTGCTCATCCTTTACAATAAGTCACCTTGTATTGCACTACCTTGAATAAGTAACGCTTCACTAATAGAGAAAACTACTGTCACTTATTCTCGATGGGCATCACCACCCAGACGGCACTGTTTCAAAGCTAGTTGGCTTTTCATCGGCGGGTGCCTTTCACACTGCGATCATAGCTTTTCTTTAAGAGTTGTCTATGATGTACCTATTATATTGATATTATATATTATATTAATAATATTATATTGATTATATTATATTAATAATATTATATTGATTAAATTATATTAAATATTATATTGATATAAATCTTAAGCACTTAAAATATTATGCCTTGTTGCATTTAGTTTATTTAAGTAAATATGTTACATGTGGAAATCAAGAATGGTACCGCATGGTCATGTTAGATAAACATAGCGCATGACCACGATAAACAGAAGTTTGTTTTATGCCTGTAAAACAAGCTTCTGTTACGTATTTTTGGATTTGTTATGTATTACCACGTAACCTGCATCTCTCTCTCTCTCTCTCTTCTCCCATTGGCTGAATAAATATCATTAGGAGAAAAATTATTTTAATGTATAGAAAGATATGCTTTCATGGCCTCTGTGATTATTGCTTTAAAGACATTCCATAATTGAATTGTATTTGCCCTCCCTCTGCAATCCAATCAAGTAAAAGATGGCATATATTGCCCTTAACTGTCATAGTCCCCTCTTCTGAAATTAAAATCCATGCCTTTACCTTAACTACTGCAACATCTTTCTTCATCTTGCAACTAACAATTGCATGATCACTACCTGCTAATGGTTCTTGTACTTTAAGCCCTGTGATATCATCTGATTCATGAGTAATGATGAGGTTAAGAATATTCTCACCCCTAGAATTTTCTCTAACATGCTGTTACAAATAGTAATAATTTAATTTATTTAAAAATTTTATTCCGAGTGGTGAGTTACCTAATAAGACATTCACACTTGTTTACCCATTTCATCTGCGTGTAGAGACTCTCATCATACTCTCGCAATCATCTGGTCTGTAGATTACTCCCACTCTCATTATACCTTTGTTTTCAAGTAACTCACACCACACAGGTTCTATGCTGGGAGGTGTAACTTCTGAACTTGTGAAATCTCTAATTTCACTTGGGCTGCTTTTGATAAGCATGACTCAACCACCTCTTCTATCTCCCCTATCCTTCCTAAAAACATTGTACATATCTCAGTATAACTCATTAGCCATCTCCTATTTCTGGATGACACTATTATGTCAGCATTAGTTGTTCTAATCAGAAATTCAAATTCACTCATTTTATTAACAATATTCCTAACATTACTGTAGACATAATTAAGGGTAAATATTCTTCTATAGTTTACTATCCCGACTGGCCACTTGAAGTTATTTAAGCTTGTTTCTACAGCATGAACCTCCCATTTCTTTGAAACATCACTATTCTTGGGACATCTTGCCAACATTGGCTATTGCAGCAACAAACAAAAATTCTTGAGACATGTGCAAGCATCCCTTTGATCCATATCATCAGACACTTGAGATTGGGCTGCATGTTTATATTACCCATGTCTTCCACCCCCACCAATTAGCAGTTTCCCCTGAACTTTTGTTCAAATGAATCCAGCCACTACAAAACAGATTCCTTTTACCAACACATGCAGTCCATGCCACATGTGTAGGTAAAAGGAACCCCCTCCCCCCACAAAGCATTGCATAGTCCCTCATGTCTAGAGTTAATCCATAAAGGTTAATCTACACATTTCAATTTATAGTTCCTCCTACTGTTCTTGAACAAAACTGCAAACACATATAGACTCTGGCCTAAATCGTGGCATTTTTTTTTCAGCATGGTCCTATATTTAACCAACAAATTGTCAGCTCATGTTCATTTAATATATCATTAGTTCTTACATGAATAAAAGTGATCTCTTTACCCCCCCCTCCTTTAAATCTGATAATCTGTTGGTAACATCAGCAATTGTCACTCCTCCTGAAAAACATCCCTGTTCTAGACCACCTATCCTTATTACAAAAAATATTTCCTGTTGCCCCAGTCTCCCAATAAAAATAGTCTCCCAAATAACAATAGTCTCCCAATAAAACTAAATCTTCTTGAACCAGAGCAGAATGCATTTATTCTATTCAGGGACCCTCAGGAGGAAGAGGAGAGATCACTTGGCAGGTCACTAGATACTTGATTTCATGGTGAATTCCAGGTTATATTTTTCTCTGGCAAGCACTTGTTTCTTCAGTAATTCAAATTCAACTAATAACAAAACAAGTTTTAATTTGAGGTTAGCACACTCCTTACATCAGTTCCAAAAAAAACTGAGCTTGGTTTGTTTAATAAAGCAACCTTAGAATATATGCCACGGGCTATACAAATAACAAACTCGTGACTCACACTGGAAATGCCCGTGGCCATTTCTGGGTCACGATATACTTGGATGAAGTACTGAAAGTGGATCTTGTAATAACTATTATTTAGGTAAGATTTGAACTTAGCAAATATTACAAAAAATATTAAATTAACAAAATATCACAGCAGTTAAAAATTATCTTACCAAAGTTACCAAAAAGAATGTAACTTAGCAGAAATATTTTAGAAAAGGAGGCTTAAATTTACAAAACACTGTAAAAATTAATTTCATAAAATTACAGGAATTAAATTTACAAGGTAGTTTACACAGCTTAAGGAAACATAAATTTGTCTACTTAGACACTGATTTAATCTCCTACAGTTAATCCATTGGAGCTAACGTAACTCCAATTACGTTATGTCTTCATTACTCACCCCCAACCTCTGTTTTCATTGCATAAAAAACAATGTAAAGCATATATAGTAAGTATCAGTTATAGTGATCACTGGTATTAGAATCAGCAGCTTTATAGAATCAAATTTCAGAGAACCAATTCAAATCAATAAAATGCACTACACTTTCTTCATTTATTAGAATCAATTTTGAACGCCACTGTGATATTTTTCTAGATCACATTTCTGGAGGTCACAACCATAAAACAATAAAAACAATTTGCAGTTTTTGGTTTATTGGGCTTCTTTGTTTGTACAATCTGTTATAAACAGGTAGCAAACTTGATCTTATTGCACTTGCAATACCGATACCTGGAATTCTGAATGTTTTTGCATTAATAGGGTGAAATTTGTTTCTCCTTCACTGAAATCTTCAAACATAGAAAAAACATAAATTTTCAGAATCTGCTCTTCATTCCTATATCTAAACTTCATAAACTTTTTAGTCCATATATCACTTGCGCATGTTGTGTTAGTTCCAATTTGTGTATGTGATGTGTGCTTTGTTATTGATTGATGCTTATCTTTTTTACTGTGTTTTAAATTTTACTACCCAAAAAACAAGTCAGTGAATAGAAAGAGTGAATTTGAGTGTAAAAGATAAGTTACGAATTATAGAAACATACATACGACAAATTACTTAAGCAATGTGTCTCAAAGGAAGCAGCAGTAAAATTAGGAGTGCCTCAGTCATCTTTATCAAAATTATTAAAATCACATTACACATTAAATACTAAGAATACTAATATGATTAGTGAAACCAGAAAAAGGAAGCAAAAAGAGAAATGCCAAACAGCAGATGAACCTCTGTTCGTTTGGTTCAAACAGGCCAGCTCATTTAATGCACTAATCAATCATAGCATTCTTCTTCAAAAAAACTAATGATTTTGTTGAAAACCTACAAGAAGAGTTTAAAGGGATGGATGGATGGCTGAAAAGATGGAAGGAGAGGCATATTGTTTGCAAAAAAAAAAAACTTCACGGAGAAAAAAGGATTCTGATGGTTCTACAGCTTACAACTGGTTCAAAACCTCTTGGCAAACTGTGTTAAGCACTTATAATCCTGAAGACATTTTTAATACTGATGAAACTGTTGCACTACAGCAGTGGTTTTTGACCTTTTTTTTAATAACGGCACCCCTATGTAATTTATTTTATTTTGCGGCACCCCTACTCAATTTTCTGCATGTTAGATCCGATTCTCTCTCTCTCTCTCTCTCTGTATACGGCTAATATTAAAAAAAAAAAAAAAAAAAAACGTTATATGCTAGTTATTACAATATTATAACTACAAACAAAATTACATTTCATAATACAAATTATAACTATATATATATAATAATTTTATTTTTTATATAGAGGTACTAAGTAAACATCAATTATAGGTCACCACAAAATTAAAAAGATACCGTACACCTTTTTATAATGAAATAAATATATAAATTTTAAAAAATAATAAGTTTAAGCAACTTAAATCCAAATGATGTGGCACCCCTGGAATGTTGTTGCGGCACCCCCGGTTGAAAATCACTGTGGTACAGAGCTACCTCAGACCCCTGAATGATTTTTATAAATTCCTCTGTGTCTACAGAAAAGGAGATCACAGACAGGATTACAGTTCTTTTAACATGCAACATGATGGGAATAATCAAGATGAGGCCGTCAATTATAGGCAGGAGTAAATTGCATAAATGTTTTAAAGGGTTAAAACAGTTGCTTGTTGAATATGCCAATAATGCCAATGCTTGGATGACAGCTTCTTTGTAAGATTTTGGAAGATTATCTTTGTAAATGGGATTTGATATCGAATAAGAAAAACAAAAAAAAAAAAAAAAAATTGTGTTGGGTTTGGACAACTGCCCAGCTCATCCAAAGTTGAGTTTCAAAAACATTGTATTAGTTTTTCTACATTCAAATACCACATCAGTGATTCAACCACTCGACCAGAGAATAATAAAAACCTTTAGGACCTTTTAAGATCGAATATGAGGCGAAGAATAATCCAGTCTACAGATGGTGGTTTGGGAACAACATCCAATATTGCAAAGCAGATAACTGTTCTAGATGAACTTCGTATGACAATGAGTGCCTGGAATAAAGTTTCTGAAACCTACATTAGCAGCTGTTTCAAAAAATGTGGATTAATTATTCATGATGGTCAACTAAGTCATGATACTGATCGTGCTGAAAAGCCTGAAGACATGGGTGAACAGGAGTTTAATAATTGGGTGGACACTGATGGTGATCTACAAGTTATTACAGCTTTAAGAGTTCAAGAAATTGTCCAGTCTGTTGCCGATAATATCACCAAGGAGTAGGAAAATGAAGATGAATCTGAACGAATTCCAGTTACAAAACGGCAAACTTGTGAAGCTATAGCCGTCCTCAGGAGAGTATTGGAAGAAACTGGTGCAAGTGATTGTGAATATAGACTGTTATACAATATTGAAAAATTTATAAGTAGACTTTGTAGTGATAATTTAAAGCAATCTAAAATAAATGACTACATATTTAAACTATAATCATATTACAAAGTGTTACACTTAAATATGCATACTAATTAAGCTATGCACATAAGTATAAATTTATTTTTATTTTGCTAACCTGTGGATAATATTCTTCTGATTTTCACGTATCATTAAATGGGTAATAAACTTTTGGCAATGAAGTGTAAATTTGTGCTTTATATCTTTATTTTTATAGCCTGTGGATAATTTTCATTGATTTTTGCTTATTAGAATTGCCATTAGAATCAAAATTCAATTTGAAAATGTGATTGCTATAACTGTCGCTTATTGTACTGCCTTCAGGAAATCATAATCCACATTAGCATTCTCAGATAACTTATGTTTTAGATTTTACTAACTCATGCCACCATGCCCAAAAATCTGGGAACAAACTGTGCCATTGTGACTAAATTTTTGGGTATGATAAAACAATTTTTTTGGTGTAAATGTGCATACATTTTTTTTTCATATCAAATCACTTATTCCCCAAAATATTTATTAAAAAATGTGCATTTTGAGTTTGAGATGTGGAATATTTTTATTAACATTTTTTAACCTTTTGATATCAATGTGTATGTGAACAAAGAATGCAACAAAAAATTTACCTGGAGGACCATGAAAAAGAACGCCGCGTGGAGGATTAATTTTAAATTTTTCAAACACTTCAGGATAAATTAATGGGAACAAAATCATCTCCTTTAAAGACTCAATATGGTTATCAAGTCCTCCAACACTGTCAAACATTACCTGCAAATAGAAAAATAATCAATATAGAAGAGGAAGCTGTACAAGGGAAAAATTAGAGAAATCACTTTTAAGCTAACAAAAATTGGCAAATGCCAACGTTGCTAAGTGTAGAAAATTTTCTATAGCTGCCACTGGCATTTAGTTGGATGCTCTGCACTGTCAATTCAACTAAATACAGGCATGCTGTGGAAAAATTTCCACAATTTTCATTACATAAATGAAACAATTTACATAAATAACATTAAATAAATTGAGATTTACAATTTCCTTGATTAATAAATTTCAGGTTGTTAATTTTAAAATGCATTATAATATTATAGTAAATTCATTCCAACTATAAAGTTTGGAAAAGTCACAATGAAAAGCATAATATCGCCATGAGGTAAATCATAATCAACATTAGCATTCTCAGATAACTAATGTTTTATATTTTACTAACTCATGCCACCATGACTAGATTTTTGGGTATGATATAACAATTTTTCAAAGTTGAAATTATGATGTTCAGGAAAACATGATAAAATATCAGTATTAATACAATGCAAGGAAGTCACAAGCTTTAGTTGTAGCAACCAAAAAATATATATAAATAATATATTAAAAATAAACAATAAAAGAAAAATAAAAACTACATATGAATTTCCTAAAGATGCCAACCTTAACTACCTATGGAAATAATTTTTTCCAGAAATTAAAAACTCTTTGATGAGAAAACTTATTACAATCCAGTTTAAATCTCTTCCCCAGTAATTTTAATTTATGGCTCCCCTAGTTCTGGAATCATTTATAACAGTCAAAATTTTACCCTCATTCATAACACCTGTTTGAGCAATATAATCAATAATCAGGTTTCATCTAAGGTGCCTGGTTGTCACAATCTGTAGCCCGTATATTCAAAGACTTTACTCAATAAATGTGCCCATCTGCAGATATTACCTTAAGGTAATATCTGCAGATGGGCACATTTATTGAGTGTGCAAGCAGAGGGGGGGGGTACAAAATAAAGGTAAAAAATAGAGGGTTGCCCCCTCTATTTTTTAGGTGGTCTCTACTCTATATTTGGACACAGTATTCCAAGTCCAGTCTTGCAATTGTCTTATACAGTGAGATCATGCCCACCCTATCTCTACAAGAAAATGTTTGATAAATCATCAATAGGACACCATGGGCTTTCTTGCTATCTCTGTACAATGCTCAGAGAACTTCATGCATGCCTGTATCATAACTCCCAAATGTACCTGTGTTCAAATGTATTCTTTATCACTGGCCAAGTTTATAAGTTATTTTGGGATTGCAATTTCCAAGACCTTGCATTTTGTTGCATTAAAACATAGCTGTCACTTTTCTGACCAACAAAGTCGATCCAAATCATCCTAAAGGAGCACTGCTTGGCACTGATCATTAACCCCCCCCCCCCGCCAAATCTTCACATATCTGCAAATTTTGACAAAATGCCTTCTATTTGTCTACCAAGTCATTTAAAAAATAAGAAGTATTAGCACAAAAAACAAAAGGCATTTTAGATGAATCAGTAAAAAGCCACAAAACCAGAGAAAAGAAGAAAGTAGGAAACTTACCCAAACATACAACATTTATTTTTCAACATAATCTCTAAAAACACTTGTCCCATCACTTTACCAAATATTATTTGTTAAATATTAAATTAACAAAATATCACAGCAGTTAAAAATTATCTAAAACCTAAAGTTACCAAAAAGAATGTAACTTAGAAAAATAATTTAGAAAAGGAGGTTTAAATTTACAAAACACTGTAAACATTAATTTCATGAAATTAAATTTTGGAAAACCACTGCATAAAAACTGTTAGCATTAACAGAGGCGTATGATACAAGAAACCAAACTTATATAGCACCAGCCAAAAAAAAAAAAACAACAAAAAAAAAACAGCCTTCCTATTTCACCCATCCATTCACTCCAAAAGTTTGTCTAGTTCCGTCTTGAATTTATTTATCTCAGCAAGAGAAAGAATCCCATTAGCATTGAGCTTGATTAAATCATTCAAGGTCTTATAGATCTCAATCAGATCACCTCGCAGGTACCTAAGATGCAATAATTTACAGAACTTAAGCCTTTCTTGGTAAGAGCAACCCTTTGTTACATTCACCAATCCCATTGCCCTTCTCTGTACTCATTCTAGAAACTCAACATCCTTCCTAAAATGAGACTTCCAGACCGGTATGCAGTACTCAAGGTCTTATAGATCTCAATCAGATCACCTCGCAGGTACCTAAGATGCAATAATTTACAGAACTTAAGCCTTTCTTGGTAAGAGCAACCCTTTGTTACATTCACCAATCCCATTGCCCTTCTCTGTACTCATTCTAGAAACTCAACATCCTTCCTAAAATGAGACTTCCAGACCGGTATGCAGTACTCAAGGTGTGGCCTGACCATTGCCTTATATAAGGGGATAATCGCCTCCTTTTCCCTGCTAGCAAAATTCCTGTATATCATTGACAAAACTCCATGACCTCTCTGGCAGACTGACTGCATTGCTCAGAAAACTTCATATGTGACTGCACAATTACTCCCAGATCTTTTTCATTTTCTACCACCCTAAGTGTAGTACCACACAATTGGTACGTTCCTCTGGGGTTACTTCTACCCATATGCAGTACTATGCATTTGTCAAGGTTAAACTTCAGTTACCACTTCTCAGCCCATCTGCCCAAATTTTCTAGATGCTGTTGAAGTAGCACACTGCCATTACTGTCATTAACAACCCTGCCAACCTTTGTATCATCTGCAAACTTCGACACTAAGCCTGATATACCTTGATCAATGATAAATATACAAAACAACATTGGGCCCAACACCGAACCCTGTGGAACTCTGCTAATAACATTAGTCCACAAAGAGAAGCACCCATCGATTACTACCCTGTCTTCTCCCACTCAACTACCCTTTTATCCATTGTAGCAACTTTCCCTTAATACCATTCTGCTCCAATTTGAACAGTAGTCTTTAGGGCTTGCAAACCGGTTTTATAAAACCGGTTAAATCGGTTTTCATATTGAGTTGTTAAAACCGAAACCGAGCTTCTAAAACCGGATTCGAATATTTTCTTAGTTAGCCCTCGAATATAGTTTTTTGTTACGCACATTTTCTTTTGTTTGTTCGTTTGTCTGGATCGTTCAACTGTTTTATGTTTTAAACATGTTTTTTTATTTTATTTTAAGGTACGAATCTCATGGGCAAGTGGGCAAAATCTAGGAGGGTTACCTTTTATCTTCCCACCTGTATCATGGCACGATGCAGGTGTACTCATTTACGACTGAGTGAGTTGGAGCGATAGCGTAAAAGAAAATGCTCAACACTTCTTCGTTCCATCTATCTTGTTCGCCAGGCAAGTTATGGAACGCGCCTTATTGATGGTTACCCACTAGAAACAGATTCGCTGAATATTGCATCAAATTCCAATCGTAGAAAGTTTCTTGCTTCTTTATTCCTATTAAATTTGCGATCAAATGTTCTCCAAAAAGCAGCTTTTCACCAAATTTAGCTTTTATGTAATTTTGAAAATACAACAGATTTAATTGGGGGGGAAAATATTGCAAGTAAATAAATTAAAAATTTCTTTCTTGAAAATTTTGAAACTTGCCTCGTTTAGACTCTTCATTCAGTGTTGTGGGAGTGACGCATAGTATTGTGCCTTTGTTATCATCAATATTTTTATTTAAAATTGTCGGTGATATAAATTCCTACTAATTAATATTTATTACTCTTAATATGTCTAAGATGCAATCAAATGTATGGAATTATTTTGCTAAAAAAAGCAAAGATGAAGCACAATGTTCGAAATGTCAGAAAATAATGAAGTCGTCTGGAGGATCTACATCATCTTTGATGTTGCATTTAAAGAAAATGCATCATATTGACATTAAACAAGATAACAGTGAACCTCCCGTAAAAATGGTAAGAACGTAAGAAAACTTTATCGTTAAAAAATCTATGGAAGAAGAGATTTCAAAATTAGCTGCTTTAGATGGATTTTCTTTTAATTAAGTTGCCAAGAGTGAGTTTATACAATCAAGCCTTCACCTTTAGAGAAATAAATATGATAAATTACCACCAGCCTCAGTGAATGGAATTGAAAATATGGTTCTGAATTATTATAAAACTAAGAAAGAAGAACTCATTCAGCATTTCAAAAATTCATTGGTTTTGGGTGCACGGTATTCATTGACTCTAGACGAATATACGTCTATACAAAATAAAAGGTATATGAATATAAATGTGCATTCAAAAGACAATCATTGGTCGTTAGGTCTTATTGAGATTAATGGTTCACTTGATAGCAGAAGAACTGAGCAAATTGTGAATGGACACTTGAAGGAATTTGGTTTGAACCTGGATGAGGATATTGTTGACTGCACCACCGATGGAGCAGCAATGATGATTAAGTTTGGAAAGCAAATTACACCTAATCATCAACAATGTATAGCCCATTGTATACATCTGTCAGTTACAGATGTACTTTATGAAAAAGCAATCAATTATGGTGCCACAGTCTCTGAGTCTCACAAAGACAATGAAGAAAATGAAAATAATGAAGAAAGTAGTGACGATGAACAAGTTAAAGAAAGACAGCAAGGCATGCTTTATCAAACCGACTTTACCGATGAGCTCATTTATTTCTTCAATCCAATGGCCAATATTGCACAAACTATTAACGAAGTCAGAAAAATTTGCAAGCTTTTTCGAAAATCGCCTACCAAAAATGACATGTTACAAAATTTTGTTAAAGGAAAATTTAATAGGAAAGAATATAAACTTATATTAGATTGAAAGACTAGATGGGATACCACATTCTATATGATTGAATAGAGAGATTTTTGAAATTGAAAAATTGCATTCCAAATGCTCTATGTGCAGTACTATCAACTGAAGCTGTCTGACTATGACTGGAAAACACTTGAATTGCTATGTGAAATTTTGCGACCAGTTGAAATTATTCTGAAGGCTATAACCTCAGAAGATACAGACTTACTTAAAGCAGAGTCTTCAATAGAATTTCTGCTTGCTAAGCTTGATACAGCAGAAAACCCATTTGCTTTAAAGTTTCGCCAAAGCCTTTTGCAGCGTTACAATGCAAGACGAAATTGCCAAACTGTGGCTTTGATGAGCTATCTACACAACCCCAAAAAGTTTAGGAAAGAAGATTCAGGTTTAAAAAGTTTTGATTTTCCAAGTAAGCAAGTTTTGAAAAAGCATGCTGAAGAGATTTATCAGAGATTATTTGCAAAACATTCCGAAGGAGTCTTAGCGTTGAATGAAGAAACTGAAAATAAATGAACTGTTCTTCTAGAAGAAAACAAAGACTCGTCTAGTTCTGATGTTGGAGATACACTCATGCGAGAGTATGATAGTGTAATAAAGAGATTAAATGAAGAGCCTTCAAAATATCCGAGTGAATTGGAAATCAGCTATGAATTTAAATTTTTGGAGTCAACTAGCAGTAGAAGTGAAAAGCTGGAGAAAGTTTATAGAGCACTGCTGACCATTAAACCAACAAGTGTCCAATCTGAGTGTTTTCGATCACTGGTCTCTTTAACACAAAAATAACGTCACGTCTATCAGTAAAAATGCTTAATATACTGTGTTTTTTAAAGGATCATTTTCAGAAAAAAGCTGAGCAATAAATAGGAAAGTAATTTCCCCAAGCTGGTTTTTTTCACATTATTTTTATTTATTTATTATTATTATTGTAGGGCTTATTATTTTTTTGTTTACTATATGAGAAGATAGTTTTTATTCAAAGGATTTGAATACAATTTGTAATTTTGTATAATCTCAAGCTGATTACTTTTATGGAGCATTTTAATTTTTTTATTTTTTTTACTATAAGAGGTGATAGATTTTGTTTAAAAGATTTGATTACGATTTGTACAATCTACCCAAGATAAAATAAATACCTCTGTTATAAGCTTTTAATTATTTTCCCTAAGTCTGAGAAAATCGGTTTTAAAACCGGTTTTAAGAGTAAACTTCGGTTAAACTCGGTTTTGAAATTTCTCGGTTTTATGCAAGCTCTAGTAGTCTTCCATGCACAACAGTGTCAAAAGCTTTCCTGAAATCCAAGGACAGCGAATCTCGTTAATACAAAGTTCAAGGGACTTAAATTTACAAGTTTTGTAATAACGAGGTCCCCCAAAAGTGCCAAAATTTTAGGGGTTTTTTTCCCCCCTTGGGTACATACTGTATATCTAAAAATAATAATAATGTAAATAATATCAAAAATTAATTAATTTAAATTAAAATAAAATAATAAAAATAAAATAAAAACAAAAGCCTTGTCTAACAATACAGTAATAGGAATAACATATTTTTTAAAGATTTTATTTGATTTGTAAGAAAAACTAAGAAAAAAGCAATTAATGGAAATGAAAATATTGTACAGTATATATTTTGATATATACAATATTTTAGTATCATAGTAAAAATAATTACAATCTTAATATAAAAGGAGATACAGAAACCATTAACTTTTTAATAAATTAATCTAATTTAAAGAAATAATCCAATGTTGTTTGCACAGTTTTTATCCTATATGCATTTTTAACTACAGCACAGACATTATCAAATGCAATAGTTGTTTCTTTATCAACGTTACTGCAGACCAACATATTCTCTATTACGTTCATTTTGGGAATCTTTTTTAAATGGCAGTGTGTGTGTGCTTCTTCACTTTCGCTGGTAACAAAAACATCGTTTTGTTTGGTGCTTGGCAGTTCTTCTGGTGTTGGCATTGCACTGGTCGACTTCATCATCAACCTTCACAAAGTCTTCAAATTCACCAACAAAATGCATATGCTCCTTCAAATTCCTCAATGTTGCTATCGCATTGTTTGCTGGGTCATGTTTTTCTATGATGTTCTCTTCAAAGCCACTCTTTCTGAAGCAGTTAATTATTACACTTGATGCAATACTGTCTCAATACTGTCTCCACCATGAAAAGACGCTCCTCGAACAGCAAATGTTTTGTTTGGCGACAAATTATAAAATAAACTTGTCTCGTCATGATTAAAAATATCCTTTGCCTCATATTTTTCAAGAATGGACAGTACAGAACACAACCAATCAGTAGCCTTTTCTTTGTCGACTAATCCAGACTCACTGCAAATATTTCAAGAAACCAAGTTATTCCTGTCTTTAAATTTTTGGAGCCAGCCACTGCTGCATTTGAAGTGGCTAATTCCATGTTATTGGGCTAGGTAATTTGCCTTTTCTTGCAAAATTGGATCTGATATTGGCAAATTGATGCACGCATTTGTTGGTACCACTCGAAAAATTTTGTTTCAAGCTCCTTGTGTTTTGCACCGTGAATTTGTTTCCTGTGTTTCATCACTGCTCCAGTGTCATGCACTTCTTCAAGTCTTTTTTGATTTTTCAGTATTGTAGATAAAGTAGATAAAGGGATGTTGTATTCGTTTGCAATGTCCGTTTTGCTTCTTTCCATCCTATCAGCCTCTTGTATAATTTTTAGTTTAATTTCAGCTTATTTCCATCCGTTTACGTTTTGTTGCCATAACACTACTAGATAAGATTTAATAAACAAATTTTAAATTAATTTAAAGACAAGTTCCAAAAAAGATATCAGCTCAGATTAAAATGGCACAAAAAATAGATTGCTGTATAAGATAGCAAAAGACTCTTTGAACTGGGTTAACAATTGCAACTGTCCTTATTCCTGAGGAGAGGGAGGAAGTGCAGGCAAACAATTTAGAAAAACTTTTTATTCTTTTGTTAATTTAACAACTCATCCTACAGAAAGATGTTTTTCAGAGTGCACTTGACGTTCTAGCTACCATAAACTGCTTTTGTTTACACAAAACTAATTTCTAACAAGTCAGTGCCATCCTTCAGGAAGTGGGGAGTCAGGTGGCCAGAGGCAATAATAGGGTCAATAATCGGACAGCTCTGCCAAGATTTGTATTAAACATACAAAATGACAATATTTATTTCTCACAGGATGAAAAAGAACTTTGTAATACATACAAAGGGTACTAGAAAAGTTTTGCAATACAGCTTTGTTTATTTAATTTTTTCAAAGTAATTTCCTCTACATTCAATACACCTCTCCATCCTCCGAAACCAATCTTTAAACCAGTTCTGCCAAGTTTCACTAGGGAGTAAAGCACACTCGTTGTCCCAAGTCTGTAGAAGGTCCTCATCACTGGACAACCGCCTCCCTTTTAGCTTCATTTTCAAATGCGGGAACAGTGCAAAGTCGCAGGGAGCAAGGTCTGGACTGTAGGGAGGGTGCTCGAGAAGTTTCAGTCCTGTCGTGGTCAAATATTCGGTGCAGGCTTTGGCGCGGTTAGCTGGAGCATTATCGTGATGGAGGTACCAGGTGTCCATTCTTGACTTTGGCCACAGGTTCTTCATAGATCCAATGACTTTAGGCAGGCATTGTTCAGTATACCACTTAGCTGTGACTGTCTTCTGCGTGTCCAAAACGACACGTTCCACAATTCCACTCGATTTGAAAAATACAGCTATCATTTTCTTCTTTACAGATCGGGATTTTCTGACAATTACGGGTGTGTCGTCATCATCAAAGACCCAAACTTTGTTTTGAGCCTTGGTCGGCAGATCGTAATAGTACAGCCAAGTCTCGCCACCTGTCACGATGTTGTTCACATACCGAGATTGTCCCTTATCAAACTTTTTTAACATCTCCCGGCACCAAGTCACACGTCGTGTCATCTGCTCTTCAGTCAGTTGATAAGGCACCCAGAGAGAACAAAGTTTCTTCACGTGCAAATGATCTTGCAGAATCGAACGAATTGCTGGTGCATTTAGGCCCAAAGTATCCTCTATCTGTTGGTAGGTCACTCGCCTGTTTTCGTCAAGTATTTTCCTCACAGCAGTAACGTTTTCCTCCGTAACTGACGTTCGTGGCCTTCCCGGCCTCTCAGAATCCTCCAGAGTGAAATTTCCCCTTTGGAATTCTCTATACCACCTGAATATCGTTGTACGATGTGGACAACCATCATCTAGTGCAAGAGTCATTTCTTCTAAGCACTGGTCTATGGTTAAACCACGCACGAAATTATACCGCAAAACTGTCCTTATCTCATTTCGTGACCATGATGCCATCGCAAGCACTTTACACTCTCACTACTAATGAATAACTGAGCCCATCGACTTGGCGCGGTGGCTACTATGCATGTATGAACATGTCTCAACATGCAGCAACAAGCAGCTTCCTGTGATTCATTGTTGCGTCATATTGCAAAACTTTCCTAGTACCCTTTGTTAACCGAATTTTGTAATAAACGAATATATTTACATAGAAAAGCCTATCTTTTCGCAGGGGAATGGCATGTGCTTCATATAAACAAGTACTTTGTATAAAATGAGTTTGTATTAACGAGATTTTACTGTATATGGTATCAAAATTATTTTTTGCATCCAGTTCCTTTGTTGTTGTTGTTGTTTGGTTTTTAGGAGCATTAGCAACTAAGGCCATATTGCTCAGGGGATATGTGGTGGTCATTCCCTGACCTTTCCGCTTCGTCCGTATTTGGTGGTCACGGGCTCGAACCCCGGTCTAATCAAGAAGCGTGTGCTATGCACTGCTGCTCCTGCCCACCTGGCTATGCCAGTTCCTTTGTAACCACATCATAGTATCAAATCAAATTTGTCAGACAAGACCAATTAAGTTGATATGGTGAAACAATTTGTTAAAGCACTTGATCTTCAAGGTAGCACCCTTTCAAGCATATACCAAATGTTTCCAAACTTGTATGTTGCAAAAGTGAAAGGTGGATATTTATTGGTTCACAATATTATGCCATATTTCATTTTTGCATCATACAATTTTGAATATTTATTTTTAAGTACATGGCTTCATAAGAACTGGCAGACAAAATAACTCATGTTAAGTGATATGCCTGGCAGTCATTTCACCTTGAAGAGAATAGCTTTTTTTATAACATTTAGAATGACACTTATAAAGAACTAGCTGACAAGTTAATTAAAAATTACAAAAAAATGGATGTAGAATGTTAATCAAAATCCATTACTTCTACCTAGATTTTTTCAGACTCAATCTGGGAGATGTTCAGTAAGATGGGGGCAGATTCCACTGGGACTTACAGTCAATGGAGAAGGGGTACCAAATAAGGTGGGAAGAAACTATGGGCAACTATCATTCTGAATCAGGTTCTTGATTCAGAATGATCCCACTTACAACAAAAGACAAAAACAATCAAACATATTTTTAACCAAACAGTGTTCTCACTACACCCAACTGGTGTGGGGGTGACCACTGTTAAAAAATTTTTGGTTCAAGCATAATGACCAAAACTTTTACTAACTACCCCTGTAATACAGACACTGCTTTACTAAAACATAAGTGAAATTTTACTGTTTCCCCAAAATTTTTATTTCTAGCGTAACTGAATGAGTACACCTGTCAGATACAATATGACCTCTTTTGCAACTCTTTTTTGTTAAGTGGTCATGCTATATCCGTATAGGTATATAGCTAGGCCTCACATAACACGAGTTCGATTAACACGATATTCAGTTAACGCTATTTGAAAAATGATACCACTTTTCACTTTACACGATGCAAATTTCCAGTTAACGGGATTTTTTTTTTTTTTATGCGATAGTTGAAAAAGATTTGAATCGCACGTTAAGCTTACTGCGAGTCAGTCATACGGTCAATAAACAAACGTTTGCCTGCTGCCCACCTCGGTGTGTTCCATCAACCATCAGAAGAAGACGTGTTTGTCTCCTGCTAATAAAGTCAATGCAGACTTGCATTTAAAAATTCAAATTTTTAAATGAGCCAGATGAAAATGTTACCGAGAAGGAGATAACGGTAAAAGAATTAGATGAAATCTTTTGTATCACATAGAACCTCAAACAAAAGGTTTGATGTTCTCTGTGATATGTATTTCGCCAGGGCCCAGAGAAGATTGTTGTTTGCTTTCAGAAATTGATTGATGAAAAGAGAAAGTCAACACTGTTCAAATATTTCCGCAACAGTAATTTCTTCATTGTGTATTTTATGTCAGAGGTTCCCAAAGTTTCTCTGTTCATGGCACCTTTAATGTCTCAGTAATTTTTTCAAGGCGCACCCAGACCAAAAGAAATACCTAACAGTTTCGTTTAGTAGTTAGGTCCAAACAACTTAATAAGAAATGCTGAAACTGTGAACTACCTCGAGCTAGTAGTTCGCACGGTGTCCGACAGATGTCGAGTATCGCTGTGTTTCCCTCGAAAATTTAAAATATTCCGCGGCGCACAGTTTAAAAACCGCAGTTTTATGCAATAAACATTTAATTACATAATTATTTTCATTATCTTTTACATTATATACAGTTAAAAAGTTATTTAAAAGGTATTTTTTAAATTATTTATGGACATTTCAGAAGGTCAAGGACCAATTATAATTTTTCCTATTGGTTATGATATCCGATTAACACGTTTCCGTTTTTCGCGATGCACTCGCAGGATGAATTAATCGTGTTAATCGAGGCCCGCCTGTATCATCCTTTTAAAAAAATAAAAATTAAATACAAAAATACACATCTGCTGTATAAATATATATATACAGAAATGTGCATATACATAATTTTGAATTTCATTCTCTTAATTGCATGCAATATTTGAAATGAACTTGAAACAAATATAAGATACTGTATAAAACACATGAAGAAAAATGTGCACATGTGCACGTTCCATAAATTTTTCACCCTTAACAAATTTATGAGCTAAAAAAACAGTACTAATTATTTCACGCTTTCATTTTATGTTTCTAGTATTTTTTTTTTGAACAGAATTAATAGAAGTTTTATTTAGTTAAATATTACATGTGTAAAAAAACACATTTTTAATTGTTCACGCTTTCCATTAAAAAAAAAAAATTGCGTAATAATTTTAATGAAATCCTGTGACCATGAGGTGCTGGACGATAAACTAAAATCGTTTTTGTGTAGAAAATACAGGCCTTTAGACTAAGAGGCCAGATGAATAGCACAACCAACACAATTCCACCCTAACACTCAGTAAGTAACCTACATAAATCTGGCCTTTACAGAGTTTTGTATTCCTCCCGTTGCTTGACTTGGAGTTGGGGGAAACCCACGGAGCCACATTACAATTAACACTATGTCCATCCCTGTTGGTGGGGGGGCAGGAAACAGAGTTCCACTAGGGCCGAGACAAAGTAGCCAGAAGAACAACACAACAACGCACTATACTACACAAACCACATACACACTTCTGGCATTGACAGAGTTCTGCTACCTCACAAGAGTACTGATGGCGCAGTTGTGGAAAACCACTTATGCCACCTTACCCTCAACACTATGCCACTATGTCTAACCCTGTTCTGTTTCAGTCCTGATGTCTCATGCTGTGGATCCATTATAACAACCCTTTCAGATAAAATTTTATAGAAAACACCTTTTACACAAAATTTCATTAGTAGACATACACTAAGGATGACGTTTGTTTTTCACAACCTAAAGAATTAAAATTCAGCAAGCACAGTCTTCAAAAAATTTTACCTTTTCTTTTTGTGGAAAATACTAAACTAGACAACATCAACATAAGCAAAGAACATGTGAAACCGTGAATCAAGTATATACAGCTTTTATAAGCGCCTTCTAGACTGCAATTGATGTTTTTTTTTTTTTTTTTTTTTTTTATATTAGTTGTTAGTGCATCAACTTCTGTGGCCATAGCGCACCTTCCTAAGTTTTTGCATTTACTTTGATCCAAGCCTGAGGCAGGATTCGAACCCGCGACCTTAGGATTGCCAGGCAGGCACTTTACCCACCCGGCTAGCCTGGTCGGCTGCAATTGATGCTAAGCAAAATCTCAGCTGTAATCTCAGCATGGTTCAATTAGTGCGCTGATATCAATCTGCTGTTTACTTCATGTGCCTTTCCTTTTACAGTATTCGTTCATTCAATGACTGCAAATGGATGTATATTTGCATTAAGGCAGTAAATTTGTTAATAAATAAAAATATTTTTAGGTTTAGGGTTGAAAGCCACTAATTTACTAGACGAATAAGCCAGTGAAAAAAAATCATTTTAGTTTGTAGTAAATCACCAAAGTGTGTGAAATGGCATCATTCTTGTTATCTTATATTGTGAGCGCCTTTCACAATGAGTTGCCCATTACTGCACTACATCAAATAAGCAATGCTTCCCCAGTAAAGAATACTAATGTTATTTATTCTCATGGTGGGTGGTGATGGTATCTGCCGAGAATAAGCAACATTAGCCTTCTCTACTGGAACAGCTTTGCTTATTTGAGGTAGTGCAATAGCGGGCATTCAAAATATGAACTGTAACAAAAATGATGCCCATTTCATCTACTTTGGTGATTTACTACAAACTAAATAGATGCTTTTTTAATAACTCATTTGCCTAAATAAAAATAATTAAATCAAGTCTGAAAAGATTATTATTCCATCATTATACTGGAGTTCCAAACAGAATAGCCCTTATATTAACTATAATTTTTCCAGATGTGTAATGTTACAAAAGTGATGGCACTTTTGTTTTCTCTAATTGAAAATCTTGTTATAGGCTATACTAGGAAAATATAAACAATTTATCCATTATTAATACGTGAATAGGATACCAACAGAAAGTACTAAACTCACAGAACGATCAATACTCATAGGATCGATATCAGCTAGGCTTGTGCCAATTTTAGCACGATCACGAAGAACCCCTTTTGATAACTCCTCTTCTCTAAAATTCATCGGCAGGCATCTGCAAAAAAATACATACGAGTAATTAAAATTTACAAATAAAAACAATATACAGTGGTGTTGAAATGAAACTGCATCAACTCAAAAAAACTGATTTATGCTCTATTCTGTAATAAAATTACTTGAGTTATAATAATGTGAACACTTCACATGAAACACTTCTCATGCATGTATATGATGCAGTACATTACTTATTGTAACATCTGCCACCTTGTAGTGATAAAATAAATACAAATGACCCTGCTGTAAATGAGCAAGATTTTGAAATGTCAATTTGTATTACAATGGAAAAGTACATGCAATTAACACCACATAAATAGTGTGGCCGTTGTCTTTCAGGAAAAAAAAGTTTTCTATGTGAAACAGCTGTTTGCCTGCAGTATAATCAATCTATTTTTGTGGCATTATGCCTTCTGAAACAGGATCTGTTTCAGAAGGCATAGCAAAGCCAGACAAAGATGAAGATATTATTATTATTTATATGGTACATGAAAAGGATGTGGAAGATTGAGAGATGTAGCGAAAGTCAGCTTCTCAACACAAGGTATTAAAAGTGTTTACACCTCAGAAGCCAATGAACTTCATCCATAGACCTAAAAACAGCCTGAGAAGAGCACACTGGAGAAAAGTAATGTCTATTTAAAGACTATTATTTCAGCAGGATTTTGTGGTCAATTTTTAGAAAGAAGCCATTGTTAACTAACAGGAAGGGAATTAAATGTTAAAATTGGCCTAAAGAGCATGTGAAGTGGAATTCTATTATTTTCTCTAATTAATTAAAATTTAATGGCTTTAACAGACAGCAGTTTGTATGCAGAAATGAAGAATTCTACTCAGATTAGAATGCATAATGAAGATTCCTATACACAAGTCACCTAGTTTGGGGCTATATTCAGAAAAATAACACTGTTCAAGGCTTAAACCTAAAAGAATGTAAGATGAACTAATGAGACTTGCTGCAGAGAAAGAAAATGCAAGTGACACATATAAATTATCATGTGATACAGAAGCCTAAAGTAGTCTGCAATTAAGTCACAAAGGATGTCAGGCAAGCCAAGGCAGAGTATAGGAAATCTTTGGCAATTGACGAAAAGAAAAATAACAGCCTTTTTTCTTATGTAAACACTAGAAGGAAGGGTATGAATCACACTGGTCTACTTGATACTGATGGTTCAACTATTATGATCATGCTCAGGTTGCTGACAAGCTGAATAAGTATTTTGCATCTACATTTATGCATGAGGAACTCTTTAAGGGAGTGGAAGTTTATCAAATTCTACCAGGGATCTAAATGATTTTGTAATAACTGAGAGGAAAGTAGAAGAGAAACTGCTGAAGTTAAATGTAAGAAAGGGATAGATGGAATTTTCCAATTATATAAAGATAGGCAGCAAAAGAGGTAAGCAAACCTTTAACAATAATGAGAGCATCCTTGGATTTAGGGAAAGTCTCCATAGACTGGAGATGTGCAAATTCACAAGGGGGAGATCAAAGAGTAACATGGGCAATTGTAAACCTGTTAACTTAATTTCAGTTCCAGGAAAAATAATGGAATCACTGGTTAAAGAAGTAATACAGGACCATCTACACAGAAGTGGAGTTATACCTCAGTCACAGCATGGGTTTGTTGAGGAGCGATCTTGTCTGACCAATCTGATTGAATACAAAGGAATCAGGCAAAAATTAATTTTGATATCATATACCTGGATTTCAAGAAAGCTTTTGGAACATCGTAGCATTAAGAACAAGTTACTGCTATGGATAAGTGAATGGTTGGGTGGAAGAAGACAGAGAGTTGTTATCAATGTACACTGTTCTTCGTGGACTAATATTATCAGTGGAGTTCTCCCCCACCACCAGGGTTCAGTGCTGGGCCCATTGTTGATTTCTGTATTTATTAATGATACTGATGAAGGTATATTAGGCTTAATGTGTAAGTATGCAGATGGAAGGAAGGTCTGCAGACGGTTAAAAACCAAATCATTGGTTTTTAACCAATGATTCCATTATTTTCCAGGGAAAATAATGGAATCATTGGTTAAAAAATGCAGGACCATTTGGACAGGCAAGCAATTATACTGCAATCACAGCACGGATTTGTCAAGGGGTTGTCTTGTCTAACCAATCTGATAGGTTACTATGATGCAGAGACCAAGGGAACTCGATGCAAAAAATAGTTTTTACATCATATATTTGGATTTCAGGAAGGCTTTCGATACTCTTGCTCATAAAGAGACTGCTGTACAAACTAGAGCAATATGGCATTCCGCCGGTTAAGTAGAAGAAGACAGAGAGTGGTTGTCAATGGGCACTGGGTTATCTCCGTGGACTAATGTTATTATTAGTGGAGTTCCTCGGGGGTTCAGTGGTGGGCCCACTGTTATTTTCAATATTTATTGATGATAATGATGAAGGTAAAAAAGTAAAAAGAGTAAAGTGCAGCCATTATCAACCCACTGCAGGATGGAAGCCTCCTCAACAATTCATGCTGAGGGAAATGGACCATAATCTGCCACGCTGGTCCAGTGCGGGTTGGCAGGTCGACCGTATTCAGCAGTCAGGGGGCTTGAACCCTGGTCTACTCAAAGAGCATGTGCTACTACATTCCCGCACCTGACCACTTGGCTACGGAGGCCGTCAGGCTTAATATCTAAGTTTGCAGATATGATACAAAGTTTGGCAGGGTGGTTAACAACAGTCATCAGGGTGAGCCACTGCAACAATAGCTAGGAAAATTGAGTTGATTGGCTGAGAAATGACAGTTGAAGTTTAACATTGACAAATGCAAAGTACTGTACGTGGGTAGCAGTAACTCCCATAGTAACTTATGAATTGTGTGGCACTACACTCAGGGTAGTGGAGAATGAAAAAGACCTGGGGATAATTGTGAGGTGAGACATGAAATTCTTTGAGCAGTGGAGACATGCGGCCAGGACTGTTCATGGGGTTTTGTCAATGATATACAAAAACTTTGCTAGCAGGGACAAGGAGGTGGTATCCGGTTGTATAAGACCATGGTTAGGCTGTATCTTGAGTACTGTATATAGATCTGGAGGCCTTACTTTAGGAAATGATATAGATCTGCTGGAACAGGTGCAGAGAAAGGTAACCAGATTGGTAAAGGGAACCAAAGGGTGCTCTTACATCGAAAGGCTTCAGTTCTGAATTGCAGCATCTTGAAAGTAGGTACCTACGGGGCAATGTGACTGAGGTGTTTAAAGCTTTGAATGGATTGAGTAAGCTGAATGTTAATGGTATTCTTTCACTTGCTGAGACTACACACAATGAGGGGGCATAAATTCAAGCTGAGGAAGGATTGTTGTACTGAAGTTTATCTTCAGCCAGTGGATGGTTGATTGTTACAACAAGTTTCCATCTGTTGTGGAAGTGGATGGGAGATAAACTCAAGGGAGAACTAGACAAATTCTTGGATGGTATTAATGGGAACTGTTTTTTTTTTTTTTTTTTTTTTGCCTGATGCTATATAAGCTTGCTTTCTTTTATCATCTGGCATTACTACTACTATTAATAGAAGCAACTCAGTTTTTAGGATGTCCCCACTGCTCAAAACTAAAGAGCTAAAACATAAAAGAACAATTGCAGTTAACTGTTATTATTTTCAAAAAATATTTTAATGGCTGATTTTTGTTTTGGGTAATTTTATTTCAGAAAGAAATCCCAGACATTCAAGACTTGATTAATGTGTGAGTGGCAATCTAATTTTATCAATGCTTTATCACTGTGCTGCAGTCTTTTTTTTTTTTTTTTTTTTTTTTTTGGTAGTTGTTGGCACATCGGCTTCTGTGGCCATGTTTTTTTTTATATTTTGGAAAAAAAAAAAAAAATTGCCACAGTTTTAGTTAAATTTGTAAAATAAATAAACAGAGAAATTTTGGTATTATTCAAATTATCACCCTTTTATTTATAAAAGGAGTATCATTTTCAACCAATTCTACAATGCATATAGATATAGTTCTATGCAGGAAACTCTTAATGACGAACTCAGAAAACTTGCTACAAGATTTTTGAACAGGTGATATTCATTAAATATAATGCGAGCATTCAACGATATGCGAAACAAAAATATGAATCAGTTTCACTTAGTAAGAACAGCACACAAATATTTTATTAAGGTTTCTTATGTACAGCGGTCATATAAGCAGTTTATTAATATTTTTAAAAACAAGAAATTTAAAATAGTGGCACAGCTTGTAAATAAACTCCAGGCAATATTGAAGATGAGGAAGACTACCTCAATCTCTAACATAGAACAAACCAATATAGTCTATAACATTGAATGTGGGGAATGTAACTCTTTTTACATCGGTTCTACCCAGAAATATCTTTCTATGCGAATTCATCAACACCAGGCATATGTGACGTCAAAAATGACAGGTGCAACTGAACTTTCCTTTCACGGCATCCAGGAGAACCATGTTTTTCTTTTTAACAAGGTGAGTGTAATTAATACACAAAATGAATACATAAAACTCTTAATAGCTGAAACACTAGAAATTAAATTCAAATTCGATAAACATATGCAGACCATTCTCCATTTCAGACTCGTGGACCTTTATGCGCATGTGTGAATAACTATTTGCATGGGTTAGCAAAAATAATCTCGTCATTTGTTCCTTATTTTAATCGAATTCAATTTTATAACAGAGTGAATTTTGTTAAGTGTGTTACTTTACTTCTTGTGAGCACAGATTGCAGCCGAAATAATCCGGTCACTTATAAAGAAGTTTAGTCAAAACGATTTTAATGTAGAATTTGACAATTGTCTTATGTTTCCATGTTTATTGCTGGTTGGTTTAGTTTTGGGTGGGTTGGTGTGCATCAGCTACGCTTTGCTCTTCCTTCTGGTGGTGAGTGGGTAATGGGAACTGAATACAGATTAGTTTTTAGAAAATTGGGTTAAATTAACAATATTTTAGTGGTTTATATCACGTTTTTAACTTGGGCCTTTTATATAATGTATTAACAAGATCAACTGGATGTGAGCGTTGGGTTGAAGAATTTTCATACAAAAAGGTATGAGATGTTCTCATATTTTGTAATGTAAAATATAATAAGAAAAAGAATATTTTATTTAAAGCCATAGCCTTACACATTAGATTTAAATACATGGTTTTCATAAAATACTGTGCTAGCGGGTAGATGGAACATCATCTGCTACTAGCATTTCATTATACTGGATCTTAGTTAACCCTCTGCCAGACATATTTGGTAGACATTCACCCTCAATATGAGGGTGAATGTCTACCAAAATCATTTAAATTTGAAAATAACTAAAATGATTTAAATCTGAAAATAACAATATCTATTAAAGTGACAGTGTGAATTTTAGCCAGAGCCTTCATTACTCGGTTTTACTTTTGATCTATATCATTAAATGCTTTGTTACTTTATGAAGTTTGGCCATAAAAAAATAAAAATTTGCTTTAAGGCTTGTCAAGCATCTTCTTGTATATAATTATCAAGTGTTCTAAAATGCTGGCTCCAGATCTGATCATAGTGTCTCACTATGTCACAATTTGCTTGCATCAGATGTTTATATGTATTCCCATTATCCAACTGCTGAAGCAAAAAAATTTTTTGATTCTAATTTATTTCAATTTTCACTCGGTGACAGTGCATGCCAATAACACCTACATGTCCCAATATTCTGACTGCTGTTATTGCACCCAGTAGGTCATCCCTCATCTAGGTGATAATGCAATTTAATTGAACTTTATTGCATTTTCCTATAAAATTACAAAAGGTGGTTAAAAATGCTTTAGCGGAAAAAAGACACAATGTACAGCCACTCCCCGGCTTACGTAATACTTGACTTACGGAAATTCGACTTTACGTAAGTTTTTGCCAGCCGGTGCAAACTTAAAAAAAATCATGGAAACATACTTTGTATCCCGTAGGAATAAATGAAGGTATCGTGAAAATATTGTAATGTGAACTCAATAACACATTGTTTTTTTTTGGTAATTTGTTCCAAGACCTTGGAATTTTCGCTATATAACTAAGCTATTTATATCTCTCTAAAAGGTCATTTTTATAATGGAAATTGCACTACACTTTCATCGTTATCATATGTTCGGTTATTAGGTTACCCCCTCCATTTCGGGACAGGGTTCAAGCTCCCATGGGATTCAAGTGGAGGTAACACAAGAATCAATTTTGGATGGCTTTGTGATATTTTTCTGAAACACATTTCTGGAGGTCACTACCATAAAACAATAAAAACAATTTGCACATTCCAGTTTATTGGGCTTTTCTGTTAGTGCAATCTATTATAAATGGGTAGTAAACTCGATCTTATTGCATTTGCGATAATACCCATAACTGGAATTCTGTGGGTTTTTACGTTACAGTAAAATGAATTCCCCTTCACTGAAATCTTTAATCATATAAAAAACATAATAAATTTTCAGAATCTTCTCTTCATTTCTATTTACTTATTACAATGGTGAAGGGAAAGGAACCAACAGAAAGTGCAAGTGCTGGCAGTGCTAGGAAACAAAAAATTGATAAAAAATTGACAAAAAAAACTTAGAAATGAAGATGAAAATGTTTAAGTAAGAAGCAGGACAAAGTTTGTCATCTATTGCATGGAATTAGGTTTTGCTGCTTCAACAGTGAATACTATTTTAAGGGACAGTGCACATATAAAAGAACATGTTAAAGGATCAACGCATTTAAGATCAACAGTGATCACAAAACAGCATTCAGGTGCTATATCGAAGATGGAAAAGCTATTAATAATATGAATGGAAAATCAGATTCAGAAGCAAAGTGCCCCTGAGTCCAATGGCCATTCAAGCAAAAGCAAGAAGTATTTATGAAGATATTAAGGATAAGTATGACAAACCCCAAGCCAAGTTCATGGCAAGCAATGGGTGGTTTAATAGGTTCAAGCATTGTGCTGGTTTCCAAAACATTAAAGTTTGTGGTTAAGTCGCCAGTGCCGATTCTGCAGCTGCAGAGATTGTGATGTGTTGGAAAAAACCCCTTCTAAATCTCCACAGCCCTCAACTTCTGCATCGGCGTGCTTATCAGCTGGATAGTTAATTCTGGCAATGATGCTTGAAAGCTAAAACTTGCTGACATTATGCCTGTCTCCTCTCTCTTTTTGTAATTTTATAATTTTTCATGCACGAGGTAAAAAAATTTAATAAATATTTCTATTCACATGTTCGTTGAACATTTCTTTTTGCTTCACTCAAATTTGCAAGTGCTGCATAAGCATTTAGGGAAATTTTGACTTACGTAAAATTCCGACTGACATAGTTCTGCGGAACGCAACCCTTACATAAGTCTGTAATGGGAGTGTCTGTAATTTAATGAAAATCAAAAATGACAACTAGTACAAAAAATAAGTCATAAAAATGTACTAAAATGACCAAAATCAAACATTTCTTAGATCTGCTAATAGATTTAGTAAAGATTATATACAGAAACTCTCTTACTTAAAAGTTAAATGATTTTCACAACTTTAAATGATGAATGACAAAATTTAAGAAAATATTAATAGAAACCACAAAAGATATACATGGAAATGTCTGTAAAGGCATGATTTTAGAATGACTTTGTAAAATACACAATCTGAGAAAATAAAAAAAAAAAAATTTTTGCACATAAAACTAATAAATCTTTAATGATATTAAGAAAAGTGTGAGAGGACTATTGATATGTGAAAAAGAGACCTATAAAATCACTGTAAAATATACTTTGTATACATCCAAAATAATTGCTCTGACCTGTTCCTTGCTCTTGCCATGCTTCTAGCTTTTCGTAGTTCAAATCTACGTTCATCATCACTAGAACTACTAGTTGAAGAACTATTGTGTGTGGCATGCCGCTTCCTATTGAAAACATAAATGTAAGATAATGAATATTTTCTCAATTTTTGTATTTAGATAATATCCACAAAAAAACACGGGTACTACTACTACGGATTTCCAAAAAGTAAGGTAACACATTTTGTTTCTTAATAATGGTGAAAGGGAATGAGATGAAACGGGGTGGACAGATAGACCTGTTAATAACGTTCAAATTTGAACATTAACAATATTCAAAATCTGCTGTGAGGTGACAGTACTGCAGCGTTGCAGTACTGTCCGTATCCTCCATATTTGGTGGTCACGGGCTCAAATTCCGGTCTAATCAAGAAGCGTGTGCTGTGCACTGCTGCTCCTGCCCACCTGGCTACGGAGGCACCACCACCACCACCACCAAAGTAGCAGGTGTGTTTTTGGTGCAATGAATTTAAAGTGGACCGTGTTGACATTGAAGATTGACATTGGGTGGGTAGGCCTTCATCGAACAAGACAGAAGACATTTCACACATTAAGGGCATCATTCTTGAAAACAGGTGAGTGAAACTGCGTGAAATTGCACAAATAGTGAACGTGAGTAAGTCGACTGTTCACGAAATTGTTCATGATGTCCTTGGCTTTCGAAAGGTGTGCTGCCGCTGGGTGCCCCAACAATTGTCAGAGGAGGACAAAGCAAAATATATGGGCATGTGTCTGGAGAACCTGTTTTGATACAGCGGCGAAGGAGAGGATTTTCTCACTCGCATAGTCACAGCAGATAAAACGTGGGTTCATCACTTTATCACAGAGAGCAAACAAGACTCCATGACTTGGAAACATCCACAATCTCCTATGCGCAAAAAATTTAAAACTGTTCCCAGTGTCCGAAAAGTCATGGCCACAGTGTTCTGGGATTGCCAAGGCGTTCTTGTTGGTGGGTTTCTTGCCGAAGGGAAGAACAATCGGTGCACAGCTTTACTGTGCAACGTTGGAAAAACTGAAAGCCAACATTCAACACAAATGACCAGGACTCCTGACAAGCGACATGATTTTGTTGCACGACAATGCAACTCCACATACTGCCCAACCACTCGTGAGTGGTTGTGCCATAATCATTGGGAAACTCTGTCACATCCCCCCTAAACAGTCCAGACTTAGCACCTTCAGACTTCCATTTGTTCGGCCCTCTGAAAAAATGCCTTTCGGGAAAGCATTTCACCACAGATGAGGAAGTTCATCAGGCGGTGCGATGTTGGTATGGACTTCTTCAGTACTGGTATTGATAAAATGATCCATCATTGGGACAAGTGCATTAATAAAACTGGACACTTTGTGGAGAAGTAGTGCATGTTCACTTATTTCTTAGTGTGTAATTTCAACTTTGTATTATTAAACTTCATCAAGAGAAAAGATGTGTTACCGTACGTTTCGGAAACCCCTCATAATTATCATCATTTTAAAATAACTGCGCATGCACGAAATTTTAAGCCAAGGTTTTGATGAATAAAAAGTTAAAATTCAAATTTCGGCTTAATCAATTTGCATCTGTTGGAATAAACATGAACTAATGGTCTAATATAAACTTTTTGTCTTGGCTAACAATCATTTTAACACAATAGTGAAAATTATCAGAATAGCATACAAATTTTATGAAATGATGCTCTTAGACCTTCTCTCACAGCATGTCTGTGGGGCAGCACAGTGGTTTGAATCCTGTGGTTCTAAACACCCAGGTTCGAATCCTGTGGTTCTAAACACCCAGGTTCGAATCCTGTCGATTATGTGAGGAACTTTAATGGGCCTTTTTCACTCCGTGGCTGAGTTAGTCTCAGGCATAGATAGCAAGGTCCCTTATCTCCCTGAACCCTGGGTTTTTCTTCCAGCAAAGAAGGCAAATCGACCAGAGAACACATGCAATTTACAGACCCAATACAGATGGGTAATTGAATTAACATTCTGGGTAACTGTAAATGCACACTTGTTGATCACAGCATACAATACAGACAATTTGCATGTTGTGTAGGTTGAGAAACCAGAAATAATTCCTCTGGAAGAATTCTACTCCCTCTGCCTGACACTGGCTAACTGCAGCTCCAATTAAAGAGATACCTTTAGGAATTCCTCCAGGCATGGACAGGATCTAAAAAATAAAATCTAAAAAACAGCTTAGATTTATCTCTTTCGTTCTCTGTTGGGTCAACAATGATCATTGTGCACCATGCACATACATTTTATAATTTTTTATTTTTTATATCTATTATTATACCATTTTATATAGCTTTAAACCCTATTAAAACTTGGTATTGCCATACTGCATATATTGATAATCACAGAAACAGTGAACCTCTTGTTGTTTTCTCCTTTCAATTTGGATGATTGAACCAGGAAGAAGTCACCCAAATTGTATGCATACAATGATGTTTTTTTTTTTTTTTAAATGTCTTATGTATGCTTTAATAATCTAACATTTTTTTGCCTACATGTTCTCCATAGATTTATCTAGGTGTCTTCCTTTTTTTTCACTACTCTTTGCCAAATGCTAATACATATATTCTAACAAATAACACTATATTGCATTATGGTAATGTATATTATCACAGCAATGGCATTAGTCCATAAATACTGTATGCTAATATTAATAATTAAAACCATACTGTGTGCTTCGTAAAGCGGGAATTTATTTCCTATACACATAATGCTAAAAATAGGGGTTAAGTTATCAACAATGAAATAAGTTAGCTAATTAGTTTATGTTTACACAATGATTGATTTAGCGAAAGAAATGAAAACATAGCCTGTAAAATCAAGCAAATTATAATAACAGAGAAATTATTTATGATTTACAATGTTAAAGAATGTTTATTCTTCACCATCATCAACTAAACGCACACTAGTTGATCACTCATTATTGGCTTGGCACTTGTTGATTTGTTGCACAAGGAGTCGTCCTGTTCAGAAATGCTTCAAGAGCCGTTTATTTCCAAGATAATCTTCTCTTTTCTTTTTAAATAGCATGCATAAGCATTTTTTAAACGGAAACCACAAATTGCAACTAACACGATTTGAGCTGAGTAACAAGTTTACAAAGCTTTAAAAAAAGGAATGAAGAGAAGATTCTGAAAATTTATTTTTGTTTTTTATACGATTGAAGATTTCAGTAAAGGGGAAACACATTTCACCATAATAACGTTAAAAAAAACCACACAATCCCGGCTATCGGTATTTCCGCAAATGCAGGAAGATCAAGTTTACTACCCTTTTATAATTGCTTGCAGTAACAGAAAAGCCCAATAAACCAGAAAGTGCAAATTGTTTTTATTGTTTTATAGTCGTGACCTCCAGAAATGTGCTTTAGAAAAATATCACAAAGCCGTTCAAAATTGGTTCTTATAACAGAACAGATGATAATGATGAAAGTGTAGTGCATTTAATGAATTGGTAACTAATAGACTCTTTTTATACTATAAAAATGACCTTTCAGAGAGTTATATAGCGAAAATATCAACTTCCGAGGTCGTGTAACGAATTACCAAAAAAACAATGTGTTATTGGGTTCACATTACGATATTTTCACAATATGATGATGTCTCTGGAACAGATTAATATCATAAAGCAGGGTACAGTGTATGATATAGCTACATCATAGTTTGAAATGCAATATTTATGGATGTTTAACATTCATTTTTTGCAATTAATGTTCATATTTTCGATTTTGTTGATACTTGATAAAAAAAAAAAAAAAAAAAAAAACTCATAAACCCGGGAACTACTTGTATATATCCACACACTGATCTTTTATATTATCATTCTCACTCATTTTTGAAACAATTGAAAATTTCTTATAATTTTTTATAAATGAAGTGTTGGAAGTGGTGGTGGCAATTTAATACTATTACTCTGATTTGATTTTGATTTTATTGGCGCAAAAACGACTGCAGTTAAATTTCCCCAAGAAAAGACTATTACTCACACATGTTCTTGTGCTAATAAGAACAAGAATAAGCTTATTATTCTTGTTCTTATAAGCTTATTGGAGAGATTATTGTAAGAGAAACAGGTAATGCTTTTTACTATAAAACAGTTGGACTTGAAACAGAGTATGGATGCCTGGAGCAAATCCATATCAGTATGATGTGAAAAAACAGCAACAAGGATTTTTTTTTTTTTTATATGGTAAGAGAGAGTATTATTATTATATTGTTATTATTACATGGGAAAATAACAATATTAATTGCACACAAACTGACAACTATATTGGATAAATATAGGGAAATGCTTAAAAATCCCATTAGGTTCATAGACTGAAAGGCTTATGGATAAACTCAAGACTTGAGAGAATTTGCAATGCTTTTGGGAAGTAATTTTTACCAGTATAGTCACCTAGTATGTAGAAATCTTTTTTTTTTTTTTTTGGGACTAATGCTTACTTCATATTTGGGTGTTTTGTTGACTGATGATATATGTGAAGCCAAATATGCTAGTGAGTCTTCTAATATTGGAAGGATGTGTCGAGGGCAGTGATGCTTCAAATAAAACAAGCTAAAGCCAAGAGAAAAAACAACCTTTAAGGAATGTATTTGTATTTGATAAACAATACAACAATATTTAGGTTGAACTGTGCTTATAGAAATATCAGTATTACTAATGAAATCAGTGAGGTTGAACTTTTAGTTAGGAACATAATAGGGCAAATGGAACACTAACACGATATGGCTAAAAGAAACTATGTCGCCCAGAAATAGGACATGATGAGTTTTACTTGTATAATGTACATTCAGAATGTATAATGCAGTGTTATTTTTGGGACAGTATGCAATGGTACGGTGTATCAGCATCTTTATTAACAGTGATGTGTGACATTTGGATGCAACGCACTTTGAAATTTGTAATATTCTAAATTATTTTCACATGTTTACCTACTATTCAAACAAGCTTAAAATTATTTAACTAAATTTGCATTTTTTACTGTCTATTGTTAAGATATTTACTATATAAAATTATATAACCATTTTTATAATTCAAAATTACTCAGTCGGACCTCTGTTTAACTAAGTCCTTTTATAGCGAATTATTTTGACTTCCCCTTGGAGGTTACATTTAAAATAGTTTCCACTGAGCGAAGAAAATTTTCATATAGCGAACGGATTAGGAGAGAATTAACTCGGTACACACTGTTCCCATTTCTGGCCTTCAGGCAATTATTGCTGCTGCATGAATTAAGAGAGCTAAAGGGAGCTAATTCTACAACTTAGTTTGGTACCTGGTAAAACTTTTCCGACCACCTGTCCCACATACAGAGAAGTCACGCTGGTCAAGAGTGAGCAGTTCAAGGTGTATTCCCAATGGGCTCTGGCCCACCTTCTACTGCAGTGGTGGCAAAAAAATTCAAGTTAGATTTCTTTAGTGTGTTACATTTTCCATATCTTGTTGCATGTAAAAGTAAAACTGAAAATATTCAAAACTTTTATTAAGTACAATACACGATTGCATTTACTGAATAAAACATTTAACGAGAAAATTTTTTTTGATAATTAACAAAATTTAAAATGTTATTTTAGTTCACTTTCCTCATGGGCCGTAAGTTGGACACCTTTGTAAAAACACTATAAAAGCCCCGTTCGAGAATTAGAAAAGTGATTTTCTTTTACCCCGACAAATAATCATGTGTTGTTTCACAGAAGTGCGTTATCCACATTTTTCCGTAAATTTTCCCTATCTTTGTTTACATGGTCACAGTACCTGAATACCAGTTTCAAAAAAAAAAAGAAAAGAAAAAATTCAATTTTAAAAACTAGTGACAATACTGATGACAAGAGGAGGACAACGAAAGTATTAATTCTTCTAAACATGAATTGTTGGCATTTGGTGAAAATGAAAATTGTCAATTAGGTTACAGTTAAATGCAATTCGGGGATACCTAATTGATAAGGTTTCAGAGGAATTGAAGCATTTGATGAATGCTCTGAGTACGATACAAATTTCATCGAGCGAATGCGAACGAGGATTTTCACAAATGAATCTGGTCGCCAGTGCTTCGTTGATGACAAAAACAGTTTCTTCACTAGTTTCTTTAAATTGTAGGACCACCGCTAACCCACTTCGATCCAACAAAATATGTTGATTCATGGCTGCTTCGGAAACGTCATTCAACAATCGACACACAAAGAGGAAGAAATCAAGTCGGCATAGGGTGTCCGATGAGAACTTAATGAAAATTTGGAATATTCTACAAAAACTTTATTATGAAATTATTTTTACTTATGTTATTATTTTTTACTTATTTACTCACATTTTACTTATTTACACGAATAATAAATTTATGCTTAACAAACTGTGTTAATATACTTAATTTGTTGTTCTTTTTCTAAAAACATTACTACTAAAGTAACAATATCAAGTAAAAAAAAATTTTAGAGTACTTTTCATATCCTTTTAATTTTCAATTTTTCCTGATAGTAAAGAATCAGTACTGGCACATATTTTTTTTTACAAAAAAAGCACTGGCATAACATATTTAGGAAATAAACAAAGAGAGGTGGGACAGATGACCATATTACTTGTCAGAAATAGCCTGTGCACTGCAAGAGCATTCCCAGATTCAGACCACAAAAACACAATGAGGATCCATGGTGTCCTGTTGGTGATTTACATGCTTTAGGAGATAGGGATCATAATCCCACAGTACAAGACAAATAGTGAGATCACAAATGAAATACTATTTCCGTGGCCACACCCAAAAAAAGACAAGGTTCAAGGACAGGCACTGCACCTAGTGAGATTGACTAAAGGGTGCCCATAATCAGATACCTTGGAAAGGACCTAACTGAGGTTTATAAGGTTCTGAGAAGGGATAGTAAAATAAACAAGGAGGAAATTTTCATATTATTAAATAATGCTAGAACTGTGGAGTAGACTGAATAAAGGATGCCCATTCATTCTAACAGGAAAAATTTATAAACTAGATCAGTGTTTCTGAACCTTTTCGTTACTGTGGCACACTTTTAAAGATGCTAAAATTTTACAACACACTATAATCACTACTATACTCATATATTCACAAATGGGAAGTTATTTCTGTTGGGTATATTTAATAAAACACTTATTATTTGTGTAGTATAGGTGAACAAATATAGGATTTGTGTAGTATAGTTCTAGGAATCAAAATGTGATGTCACATTCACTACCAGAAGGCACTTGGATTGGCACAGCATAAGTAAATGAATTTTTGGTTTGAATTAATTTTTATTATAAAACTTGGAATTATTAATTTTTTTTTTTAATTTGCATTTTCAACAGCACACTTGAAGCATACTCGTGGCACATTAATGTGCTGTGGCATACAGTTGAGAAACACTGAACTAGATTGTAAGAGGTTTCCTTTAGCCAGTGAATTGTTAATTACCGGAACAAGTTGCCTCTGTGGGCAGTTCAGGTTAACAGTTTGGAGAAATTCAAAGGCTTGTGGATTAGTACCCATTTCAGAGATAATTTTATATAATCCGCTACCTTTCAATATTTTATATTTTCCATGACCTTTTCTACATTAATAATAGAGATAATACACAAAAGTACCCTACCTCAGTATGTCTTCAGCTCCTTTGAGAAATCCTCAAAGTATTTAAGCTATACTTCTAAAAATTCCATCTGTTATATTTTAATATCACCCTTATCACTTTTAATTATGCTATTTATTATTTGTTACCTGTTATAAGATTTTTAAATAAATTCCAAAACATTTTTCCACCTTGATTTTTCTATATCTTTCCAAAAAAATCTTGCAAAGTATTTTCTTTCAATCATTTCATAATTAACCTCTTGAACTTTTCTATATATTCCAATATGGATTTATTAATTTTACTTGCAAAAAATTTTCATATATTCTTTTCTTTCCTGTAACTTCTTGGATTCACCATGATGAATCCAAAAAGTTAGACCTTTTCTTTTGGACCTTTCTGCCACAATTTTTTTGCAGCTTCCACTAAATTTCTCAAATTTTGTCATTCTTCATCTAAAGTCACCAGGTTAGCATCAGGAATACTATTTAACTTTTGAGCAAGGAGGTTTTGATATTTAATGTTGTTGGTAAATTTGATTTTTGTACATTTTTCCCACTTTTTTTTTAACTTATACTAAATACAACATATAAGTGACCATTAATCTTAAATCCCCCATATATCACCTTTGCATCTTTAACTAGTTGCTAGTATTAGTATTGGTGGTGGCAAATGATGCAAAAAAAACAGGCTTATAAAGCATCAGACCAAAAAAAAAAAATAATAAATAAATAAAAAAACACACTTGACCCATCCACACCCTCCAAGAATTTGTCTAGTTCTTCCTTGAATTTATTCAAAACACCCACTTCCACAACAACAGATGGAAGTTTGTTCCAACAACCAAACACCCACTGGCTGAAGGCAGACTTTCACGCATCTATCCTGCAAGCATCCTTCCTCAATTTGAATTTATGCCCCCTCATGTGTTCTCAGCAAGAGGAAGAATGCCATCAACATTTAGCTTACTCAATCCATTTAAGGCCTTAAACACCAAAATCAGATCCCCCAACATGTACCTAGTTTCCAAGCAGTGCAACTGCACAACTGAAGATTTTCTTGGTAAGAGCACCCTTCTGTTTCCTTCACCAATCTGGTTGCCCTTCTCTGTACTTGTTCCAGATCAACATCACTTCTTAAAGTGAGGCCTCCAGACCTGTATACAGATATGCCAAGTTGTGCTTGCTAACTGGAAATCGCTGATGGAACTGATATTCAGGTAACACTCAAGTCAAGTGGACCTGATTTTGGCAAAGTCCAGTTTGGTCTGTGACAACTCAATTCTCTGCTTGCACCTTCATGATGGTGGGATTGTTAGTAACAGTAACACCATTCCAGATATTGACTGGAACTTGTGGGTTGGTCACTCACACACTAGTCAGACTTTTGTGGATTTATTGGATGATTGTTTTCTGCAGCAGCATGCTCGAGAGGCAACCAGAGAAAGTAATACTCTTGATCTGGTTATCAGCAGTGATCATTCGTGTATTAAGAATTTGCAGATAAAGGAACCACTAGGAGGCAGTGATCACAGTGTGCTGAAGTGGGATTTACTCAAAGAGGTAACTACCGTCAGGGGTAAAGGAAAGGGTTTTTGCTTCCGTAAAGGGGAGTACAGTGGTCTCAGACAGTTTTTAAATTCTGTACAGTGGGATCGACTGACGATGTTACAAACAGTAAATTCTAAGTGGGAAGCATTCAAGGAATTAATCATGGAAGCTACTAGACTTTTCATACCGATGAAGAAATATTGTTCAAGGTTTAGGCCTAAATGGTTATCAAATGAACTAATGAGACTCGTGACAGAGAAGAAAAATGCATGGGATGCATATAAATTATCAGGCGACGCAGAAGCCTGTAGCAGATATAAGCTAGTCTGTAATCAGGTCACAAAGGAGGTTCGGCAGGCAAAGGCGGATTACGAGAAATCTTTGGCAAAAGATGCTAAGAAAAACAGCAAGGATTTCTTTACTTATATAAACTCTAAAAGGAAGGGGCTAAATATGATTGGTCCACTTGACATCGATGGTTCGACTGTTGATGATCCTGCTCAGATAGCAAACAAACTAAATGAGTATTTTGCATCTACATTCACACGTGAGGAATTATTACAGTTTGAAAATGGAAGAAGGTTATCAAATTGTAGCAGTGTGCTTAATGATTTTGTAATAACTGAGAGCAAAGTGGAGGAGAAATTGTTGAAGTTAAACATAAGAAAGGCACCTGGGGCGGATGGGATCTATCCAGTTATATTAAAGGAGGCGGCAAAGCAACTAAGCAAACCCTTAGCCATAATTATGAGAGCATCCTTGGATTCAGGGGAGGTTCCCACGGACTGGAGATGTGCAAATGTATCCCCAATTCACAAAGGAGGTTCGAAGGGTGACACGAATAATTACAGACCAGTTAGTTTAACTTCTGTTCCGGGTAAAATAATGGAGTCACTGGTTAAAGATGCAGTGCAGGATCATCTAGACAAGACTGCAGCAATAATTCAGACACAGCATGGGTTTGTTAAGGGAAAGTCTTGTCTGACAAATTTGATTGGTTATTATGATGTGGTCACAAAGGAACTGGATGCAAAAAATAATTTTGATATCATATACTTGGATTTCAGGAAAGCTTTTGACACTGTTGCGCATGGAAGACTACTGTACAAATTGGAGCAGAATGGTATTAAGGGTAAGTTGCTACAATGGATAAAAGGATGGTTAAGTGGGAGAAGACAGAGGGTGGTAATCAATGGGTGCTGCTCTTCGTGGACTAATGTTATTAGTGGAGTCCCACTGGGTTCGGTGTTGGGTCCACTGTTGTTTTGTATATTTATCAATGATATTGATGAAGGTATATCAGGCTTAATGTCGAAGTTTGCAGATGACACGAAGGTTGGCAGGGTTGTTAATGACAGTAATGGCAGTGTGCTACTGCAACAGGATCTAGATAATTTGGGCAGATGGGCTAAGAAGTGGCAACTGAAGTTTAACCTTGACAAATGCAAAGTACTGCATATGGGTAGAAGTAACCCCAGAGAAACGTACCAACTGTGTGGTACTACACTTAAGGTGGTAGAAAATGAAAAAGACCTGGGAGTAATTGTGCAGTCAGATATGAAGTTTTCTGAGCAATGTAGACAGGCTGCTAGGGCAGGTCATGGGGTTTTGTCAATGATTTATAGGAATTTTGCTAGCAGGGAAAAGGAGGTGATTGTCCCTCTGTATAAGGCAATGGTCAGGCCACGCCTTGAGTACTGCGTACAGGTCTGGAGGCCTCATTTTAGGAAGGATGTAGATTTGCTTGAGCGTGTACAGAGAAGAGCAACACGATTGGTGAGGGGAATGAAGGGATCCTCTTACCAAGAGAGGCTTAAGTTCTGCAAATTGCAGTGGCTGGAGACTAGGCACCTGCGCGGTGATCTGATTGAGGTCTATAAGGCCTTGAATGGGTTGAGCACGCTGAATTCTGATGGGATCCTCCCACTTGTTCAGAATACGAACCTACGGGGACATAAGTTCAAATTAAGAAAGGATAGATGTAGAATAGATGTGCGGAAATTTGCCTTTAGCCAGCGGGTGGTTAATTGCTGGAACAAACTTCCATCTGTCGTGGAAGTTGATAGGTTAAATAAATTTAAGGAGGAACTAGACAGGCAATTGGAGGGTATGGTGTGATTTTTTTTTTTTTTTTTTTTGGCTGATGCTGCATAAGCTCCTACACTTGCTTTCTTGCATCAAGTGCCACTACTACTACTACTACCATCATAATCCCCAAGTGCAGGTCCTGAAATACAGCACCCAGCACACTGTAGGTGACATCCAGGTGCAAACCAACATAAGTAGGGATGAAGGTGTGGTATCCACACCACACCACACCACACGGAAGGATACTGCTCCTCTGTGTTACCAGGCAATACTAGATGGTAGGCGACTCTCTTCAACTGGTGCAACCATCACTTTGCTTATTGGCGGCTTGCAGTGGTGGAACCCATGTTTAGTCTCCAGAGCAAAGCTCCAGCAAATCCTCCCCAATCTCTTTTATCATACAGTATGATTGATGGACATCATAGCGAGATCCAGTCTTCCTTACATTTCGAGGATACAGCTCTAAAATGCTATTCGCAGGCATGTCGCTAGATAGTCCACCAGACAGGATCTATTGGTAACTGTCTAAGAAGCTTCCAGATCAGCCAGTGTATAATCTCGCTGCCTTTACTCTGGCAGATAGTGATTGCAGGAATTCCAAGTACTGGATGTGTGAGGGGCATTATCGAGGCCATGTTATGTCAAGGAGCTGGGTATATTTTTACCATGTGTACATCATACCCAAAAATTTCATTACTTCATACAGCATGTCCTCACCATGTTTTCTTACTTCTGAATACACTACAAATTTTCAAACTCATAGAACAAACTGTGAAATTGTTAAATCTGTGAACAAACTGTGAAACTGTTAAATCTGTGAACAAACTGTGAAACTGTTAAATCTGTGAACAAACTGTGAAACTGTTAAAAGATTTAAACTTATATCTGTGAAAAGATTTAAACTTGTATCTGTGAAAAGATTTAAACTTGTATCTGTGAAAAGATTTAAACCTCCCAAGCACTTCCTCATTCATTTCACAAATACTTTGTATATGTGGTCTCAGCAGTGGCATAGCTACTATGTAGGTAGGCAAGGCAATTGCCTCCTGGCCTGGACCCTTTAGGGGTCTGCCGTCTTTGGCTGTCTCCTGTTTTTACAATTTTCATTAATTAAGTAGAGGCCTGAACATGTTCTTTGCCTCCAGGCCTGAAAAAGGGTAGCTACGCTAGTGTGTGGGGGGGGGGCGGCCTCCGTAGCCGAGTGGGCAGGAGCAGGAGTGCAGTAGCACACGCTCTTTGAGTAGACCGGGGTTCAAGCCCCTGACTGCTGAATACGGTCGATCTGCCAACACGCACTGGACCAGCGTGGCAGGTTATGGTCCATTTGCCTCAGCATGAATTGTTGAGGAGGCTTCCATCCTGCAGTGGGTTGATAATGGCTGCACTTTACTTTTACGCTAGTGGGTCTCAGTTCTAATCTCAATGACGTCCATTTCCAATTACAATTTTCCAAACCCTGTGTACTTTTTCTGACGGAAACCCAGTAATCAGTTGATTCAACCACTGCTCATCTCAGTTGTCCGAATTATTTGCTGTATGATTCCTTTCACTTCAAATGTGGTACATTGTGCATATGTCCATTCTGATATTCTCTGTACCAAGTCAAAACTCACAAATACTAAGTCAGATACTTAGCAATTTGGAATCTCCTCTGGCTTAAAATCTCTCTACCACATTCTGCCAAATTCATTGGTTGCCTCTATCATTCTCCAACTCCACTAATCACTTGGAACTCTGACTTACTCTTTTTGAAACTTGACTTTCTCCAGTCAAACTTTCCTAACAATGAGGTAATTTTCCTTGGTGATTTTAATTTTCACAACTCCAGCTGACTTCCATTTTCTGGTCACACGGACCCAATTGGTTGAGATGCAATAACTAATAACCTTGCACAGATTTACCTACCAGAATACTAAACAATCCTAAAATATAAAAAAATGTACCAAGCGATACAGTGGATACTGTAAAACTATAAAATAAAATAAAATTTATTACGAAAAATGTTAAAATACAATAAAATACAAAAATTAAAAGCGATAAAACAATGATTGTAGCTTTCGGGGCATCCACCTCCATTGTTGTTGAGAAAGGAGGCGGATGCCCCAAAAGCTACAATCATTGTTTTATCGCTTTTAATTTTTGTATTTTATTGTATTTTAACATTTTTCGTAATAAATTTTATTTTATTTTATAGTAAATCAGTTTTGTAAATATTATTTTACAGTATCCACTGTATCGCTTGGTAGATTTTATTATATTTATATTTTATATTTTTACAGTATTAAACTATTTTAATCAAAACTGTCAGTGTAAATTTGTGATATGAACTATTTAAATAGTTCATATCACAAATTTAGTTCATATAGTTCATATATGAACTAAATTTGAAATTTTTTAGTTCATATAGTTCATATATGAACTAAATTTGAAATTTTTTTTCATATCACAAATTTAAATTTGTGATATGAACTATTCTCCCAACCTCAGAGGCCTTTTTGAGGATAATGTTTTCTCAGATCGAGTAAGTAAAATTATTCTTGTAGGGATGAAATCTTTTTATCATGTTTGGCATAAAGGGCTTCTAAATAAGCTTCCGTCTTATGGTTTTCCAACTGTTTTTTTGTAATTGGGTATCCGGTTTTCTCTCTGACAACTCACTGTGGGTAATGGTGGATGGCTCTCTGTGTTCTAACTTGTCCACTAATGCTGGTGTTCCCAAGGTTCAGTTCTTTCTCCCATTCTTTTCCTCTTGAATATTAATGATCTTCTCCCATTGACTGGAAGTCCTATTTTGTTGAAGACAGCACATTGCATTCCACCTTCCAGTTTGAGTAACCTTGAACTGCACAAACAGCTTTAACTTCTTGAATATCCACTACCAATTCCATAAATGCAATATGTCCAGTTAATTCTCCAGTGAATTAACTCCAGTGGGGAAAAGCCAACTTAACTGATTTCAATACTTCTAAAACTCAGTCCTGTCTTAGATCTCACAAAAAGGATTCTTCTGTTCCTATGCTTATCTTTGATGACACTCCAATTTCTTGTATCTCTACTGGGGATTACCCTGACTTCCATTCTCTCTTGGCATAAGCAAATTACAAATACTACTTCCTCTGCATGTAAAAAACTAGTTTTCTCTTTTCTCTTGGTGTTACTTTTCTTTCAAAAGCTATTCATATTGTTCCCACAGGTTTCTAGATTCCATTCAAAAGAGGGCAGTTAGGTTAATTAATGACTCAACTCTAACAGTCTCACCACTCTCTGTCTCACAGAAGTTCTATTTCTGCTGTTCTATAGATACTTCCTTTTTATAGATACTTCCACGGGCCTGTTCCTCTGAATTGGCTTCTTTAATTCAAACTCACTCACTCTCTCACTCTCTCTCTCTCTTCTAAAGCATTCTGGACATGTGCTGCAACCAGTCAACATCCTTTTACTGTCCAACTTCAAACTCACAAAACCGACTTTTCTTCTTCCTTATTTATTCAATCAACTTCCATTTTCTGGAACAACCTTCCTTTATACGTATTTTATGAAAAATTACAATCTATAGAAGTTCAAGTCTAATGTCAACAAATATCTTCTTTCATCTTTCCAACCTTGAACCCATGCACCGTCTAAGTACTATAGGTTCTAATACCTCTCTAATAAAAAAAAAATTACAATATTCAAGGTGCGGCTTAACCATGCCCTCGTACAAAGGGATAATCACCTTCTTATCCCTGCCAGCAAAGTTCCTGTATATCAGTGCAGACAGAACCCTTCTGGCAGCCTGTCTGCACTACTCAGAAACTTAATATCTGACTGCACAATAACACCCAGGTCTTTTTCATTTTCCACAGAGCTGTGTGTAGTGCCAGAGTTGGTATGTTAATCTGGATTACTGCTACTCATACACAGTACCTTGCATTTGTCAATGTTAAACTTCAACTGCCCATATGCCTAATTTTTCTAAATCTCATTGCAGAAGTTTACCTTGATTATTGTCATTAACCATCCTACCAGCTTTTGTATCATTAGCAAACTTGGACATTAAGTCATATATGCTTCATCAATATCATTAATAAATATTAAAAACAATGGGCCCAGCACTGAACCCTGGAGGACTCCACTAATAACATTAGTCCAAGAATGGTAGTGCTAATTGATACCCATTCTCTGTCTTCTCCCACTCAACCACCCCTTTATCCACAGCAGTAACTTGCCCTTAAGGCCACATTGCTCCAGTTTGTAAAGCAGTCTTTTAAATGCAACAGTATCAAAAGCTTTCCTGAAATCCAAGTACAAGAACTCCCCGACTTATGTAAGGGTTCCTACGTAAGTCGGAATTTCCCCCGTGCTTATGCAGCACTGGCAACTGTGCTTGCTAAATTTACTGAATCAAAAAATAAATGTTCGAAGAACATGTGAATAGAATTATTTATTGTATTTATTCAATTTTTTATCTCACGCGCAGGAAAAATTACAAAACCGTGCAGTTAACTTTTACCTCTTGAGCATTGTTGCTAGAATTGAGGTCTTCAGCTGATCAGTAACCTGCTGCGGAGATTTAGAAGGGGTCAGCCGCTCAACCTTACAAAAGAACATGTTAATGGATGACTGGACGGTGGTTTTTTTTCTTTTCATCATAGATTTCTTTGGAGCAAGCAAGCATATCATTCACCCCTCTGTTAACTTTTAAGAACTGTTCACTGACAGGATCCATCTTCTCAAACCTCGCCATTTCTGATGCAATTTCATGAAATTGCCATCTCTCTGGTGGTGAAGGGTCTCAGCTTCTCGTTTGGTTCATCCTGTGCTTCGTCAGCATTTTCTTCTTTCACTATCGCTGCCTGCAAGTCAATAAGTTCTTCTTTAGATAATTCCTTCTCTTCTTCCTCTATTAACTCCTCCAAGTCTTTGGCATCAACTCGCAACTGAAGTAGCTCTGCAACCTTTACAAACCTATCTGTAACCTCTTTATATGATTCATCTTTTTCAGATCCTTCAAAGCCTTTTACGTGCTGTGGGCATATTTTCTTCTATGCGCCATTTTTCTCATCGTCTACTGCAGACAATGCTTGAGCAAATATTGTGCATAAATCGTATGGTGCAATTATTGTGTTTTTAAATTCGAAATAACACCCTGATCCATAGGTAAGATGAGTGAAATCGTGTTTGGCAGTAGAAATATGACTCTGGATAGCAGGATGTCTGGGAGCATTATCTAATAGAAGCAAAATCTTGAAAGGAATGTCGTTGTCTTTACAATATTTTAAAACCTCGGGAATGAAGCAGCATTTAAACCAATCCTCAAGAAAGATGTGCTTGAAAGAAACATATGGAGCAGTGTGTACAAGCCCAAGGCAATTATTTTGAAGGGAATAACTTGTATGGTTATGAAATATTTCTTTTTATTTATTTTATTGCAGCAGTCTTGTTACTTAATAGTTACATCTCATATCACTATCTTTATGCTGAAATAATGTGTTTGAATTACGAGTGCAGGGTTTGCACAGAATTCTAGTAGTCCACTACCACTATCATAGGTTTACTTTAACTTAGGTTTACTTTTCCTCTTCGTATTCTCTTAAAATATGTTGTTTTCTACTAATTAAATCTCGTAATTTAATTTCGTACTAATTAAATCTTTAAACAAAAATATTCTTTCTTTGTCATTAGACAAAGAAACAATAGTATCTTTATCAGATAAAGAAACTGTTTTATAAAGATATTGAAAAATTGTTGTATTTAATCTTTTCTTTTTTTTTAAAGGTCTTCACCAGAGCAACAAGCACAGACAATTTTACTATCCAACTTTCCATCTTAAAATATGCCCACATAACTAGTAGATAATGTTTTCTACTTCCAGTACCACAAACTTTCAAAGAAATGTTCTAAAAGTTATTTCTATGCCTTCCTTGCACTCTATCTTACTTCCAGAATAAATTAATTTATAATTATTGTTTAGCTGCAATTCTCCTATATTAATCTTCTTGGTTTCTGTGATATCTGCTATTCTGACACCATATATGAACCTAGTTCTGCTAATTTCATCTCTATGTCACTCAAGTTTCTAATATTCATGTTAATATTAAACATAAATGTACCCATTTTGATGGGTGTTCCAGTAACATAATGAACATTGTATCTCCAAGTTCCCACAAGCACAGCAGAGACCTTGCTGATTTGGGCATGTCCCAGACCACATGAGTCTCAAATGCTTTGTACTAAAATAGTGCATAGTGATGAGGTTTCAACCTATAATTTAACCAGTTTGATCAGTTTAGTTCGACTAAGATTCTTCATTAATCTTTAAAAAAGTAATGAAAAATAACAAATAAAGAAACCAACAGACATCAACTGAATTGAATTATGCCAATGGCAAATAGAATGTTAAACCAAGAATAGCAAATAGCACAAGCCTCAAGAGCAACTAGTGCTTTATAAAGCTCAATAAATCTTTCACAAACATTCTTAAAAATAAGAGTGTTAACTGATGAAATGATAGAAGCTTTTTATAGTTAAGTCTTAAAAGTATTGTCTATTTTCTCCTAATTAATTTATAGCAAAATTTAATTCGTCCAGTACAGTCCAGTAAACAACAACAACAACAACAATTCATCCAGACTCACCTTGTGAGTCTGGATGAATTGTTGTTGTTGTTGTTGTTTTGTTTTTAGGAGCATTAGCAACTAAGGCCATATTGCTCCGGGGATATGCGGTGGTCATTCCCTGACCTTTCCGCATCCTCCGTATTTGGTGGGCACAGGCTCGAACCCCGGTCTAATCAAGAAGCGTGTGCTATGCACTGCTGCTCCTGCCCACCTAGCTATGGAGGCGCCCTCGATGAATTAAGCTTTCGCTGATAAAATTATATAATAGAGCACATCCCAAGGGTCACAAATGCCAGTAAATTAGCCAATTAGCAATGCATACTTTTCTAAGTGCTTTTCAAATTACTAAGTGCTCTTAAAATTCAACACAGTATAGGGTAAAATATGTACAACTGTAACTGCTGTATAAATCATCCTTGTTTACATATTTATATAAATATCAGAACTCCCATTAAAAATTTTGTTTTTTACTTTTTTCACAACATACAAATTTACAAATTTTTTTTCACAACATAGTTAAGTGTAAAAAAAAAAAATTCAGAGTAAAATTTCTAGTAAAACATACTGCTTGAGAAAAGAGATGTTGGTATACTGAATATCAAATTTATAATTCATTTGTTTATAGCAAAGAAACAAATGAATCAGTTTTATTTTAGTAAACTTTTCAGTACATTTTAGAAAAGTACTAACCTTTTAAACAAGGGGCTCCTGTGGGCAGGTGATTTAAAACTATGACGTTCCCTAGGCCGACGATGATGAGAAGGTGGTGTGTGAAATAGACTTGTGGTTGTTGGTCTTTTTGGCCGTGAAGGCTCTAAAATTCAAGTTAATAAAACTGAAAGTCAATGAATCTGAAGTCCACAGTGCTCAAATTGCAAATGCTTTAATAAATAAAAATTTGTAAAAATAAGAAAATCACTATACCAAAAGTGATTTATAAAATAAAAGTATACCCAGCTGCTAACACAAAATACTAATGCTCAGGCTCTCCCTTAAAGCAATACAGAATGATAGAGTGATTCGAAAGTCAATACCTATTATTACAGTGTTGTTGAAGTAAAATGGAGCATAAAAAATTTAATGTAGCAGTGTTTTTTTAGAAAATTTTATACCACTTTACACATATAAAATCTCAATATAGGCACCAGCACATATATATATATATATATATATATAGCATCCATAAAATTACTGAGTTTAGGTTGTAAAGATGTAAAATTATAGTTAAAGTGTAATATATATATAGACCACCCAATTAATTCCATCAAACGATCGAACATTACATCGGACGTTATTTATATACTAAATAGATACCTACTAAATAGATACGTTATATTGTAAATTTACTAAATAGCTACGTTATCGTGTAAAGTTAATATCTTTACAGTTTGAAAATCCATATCGCCATAGTCCTGCCATTTCTCCAGTATACATGACACCACATGTACATTTATATACATGTATATATATATATATATATATATATATATACTAAATAGATACGTTATAGTGTAAAGTTAATATCTTTAAAGTTTGAAAATCCATATAGCCATAGTCCTGCCATATCTCCAGTATACATGAAAACCAAAATATAAATCATATTAAGTAAATTAATAAAATAATAAAATAATAAGCCCAACACAGGAAAATTATTTTGCAAGGAACTTTGTCGAGGGCTAAACCCTTACAAAATAACCAACCCATGCTAGACTGAGCCATCGGTTTCTGTTATCATCTGCCTGTATACTAACGCCAAAATAATATAATAGTGGAAATGTGGAATAATTTAGTATAACATTAACGTAAGATTTGAGACAAATGTAAGTCTAGAATGCCAAAACAACAAGTGTCGTACCGTAATACATAACAACAATTTATAAATGATACAGGCTGGATGATATTTAGCCCGACCGATCGCTACCACATTATAAGCACAACTGAGTAATTATTAAAATTTTTGCTGAACACAATTTAGCATAAAATTTTGCAGAAAATAGCTAATAAAGCTAACCGAAGGAGAACGGAAAAATGTATAGTAGAGCAATAGTACCTCACTCCCCCTCGAATTACTCTAATAGTTCGCGAGGTATGAAAAATAAGGCAAGAGGAAAGCTAAAAGCAAAAAGAAAGAAAAGGTCAATTTATCGATAGTACATCGGATATTAACCGGGAGCGTAACTTCCCGACCCTAAAAGTAGGGATCCTGGTTAGGTAGTAAAGGCCTGTAAAAATATATCAATCGAATAAAAAGAAAAAGAAGAAAAAGAAAAAGGAAAAAACGGAATGGCTAATTCCTAATAAAGTTTACTTTAAGTAGGACATAAATAATGTCAGATAAAGTCAAATTGTCAGTAATGCTAAGAGAACGAAAGACGGAACCTGTCAGATAATGAACTACATAGCAGTGCTACATATACTAAATCTAACTGTAACCTTGGTACTATTACCAAAAAGCTACTGGCTATACAAAAAAGGTTAAAAATTAGTAACTATAATACTAATTTTCCGTATTTGTATGGTATTCCCAAGTTTCACAAATCGCCTATTAGTTTCAGATTTATTACATCTTGTAGAAATAGCTACTCAAAAGTCCCACATAGTAAGCTAGTTGAATTGCTCAGCATGATTTTCAAGGCTATAGATTCCTCCAGAATTATTAATAACAATAGACCTATTTTAACCTTTATAAAGAACAATATGAATAGCATCAAACATATAAATACATATGATTTCAAAAATTTATTTACTAGCATCCCACATGATAGTCTAAAATTGGTGTTAAATAATTATTTTACAGAATATAGCCAAATTTTACCCTGCCAACGTAATTATTGGGATAACTTGATTAATCTTTGTATTTCCAACAGCTATATTTATAATGGTAGTAATATTTTCATACAGCATGCTGGCATTGCCATGGGGGCGAGTAGCTCGTGTCTCATCGCCAACTTATACCTGCATCATTTTGAAAACAACTTTGTTAAAGATATCCATATGTTCAGATATATTGATGACCTAATTGTGTTCAACAATACTAGCTTTCTTACAGAAGCGGTTAAACACTACCCGCAGGAGTTGGTTCTAGAAGTCACTAACAACGGTGACCCTTTTAAAGTAGCATATCTGGACATAGATATTCAGATTAATAATAATACACTATCTACCAAGCTATTTGACAAACGCAAAGAATTCAATTTCAAAACTATAGACTTAACCCGTTGGGGTACTAATATCTCTGTACGTATACTTAAAAACATTATAGTGACACAAACTATCAGAAGAGTATATATTTGTAATAATAAAAGTGATGTTATATATGCGCTTATCGATCTTAAGCATAAATTATTGGATAACGGTTTCCCATATAATTTCATTTTGAAACATATGAGTACTGCTTTATCCATAGCACTAAAAAAGTACCACGATAATTTAAACCAGTTGGAAATTATCGAAAATATTAGGCAGGCAGTTTATTAAACTGTTATATACATTTTGGATATTGCCGTGGTCTTAATGTAATCATTATTGTTTTTTAATATAGGGTATAGATATAGCGAGTGGTGTACTAATTAGCCTTTGTATATACATGTACATACTAGGGACTGCTGTTTTGAACTCGCTATATATAGCTTACGCCTTAGAAAAGTGGTACCTATATGGGTTCTTTACAGTAGGAATGAATTCTATATTATACTAGGATTTCTCTTCTACATCTGAGTATTATTGGTTTTGTTTTCTCTATTATAGAGGGCGCTATTATGCTTTTGTTCATCCAAAAAACACCGGCTAATTCTTGACAAATCTTAGGTGGCGCATGACGCTTTGTAGTTATATAAGTCTAGTGAGGTTGCTGCAGGCGTTTTGTTTTTCCCGCCTTGGGCTACGGTAAAGTATGCTTGGTAGATTCCTTACGGGGTTTTTACCATGTCCCCTCTTTTGTTCTCTAAGCATTACTGACAATCCGACCTTATCTGACAGGTTCCGTCTTTCGTTCTCTTAGCATTACTGACAATTTGACTTTATCTGACATTATTTATGTCCTACTTAAAGTAAACTTTATTAGGAATTAGCCATTCCGTTTTTTCCTTTTTCTTTTTCTTCTTTTTCTTTTTATTCGATTGATATATTTTTACAGGCCTTTACTACCTAACCAGGATCCCTACTTTTAGGGTCGGGAAGTTACGCTCCCGGTTAATATCCGATGTACTATCGATAAATTGACCTTTTCTTTCTTTTTGCTTTTAGCTTTCCTCTTGCCTTATTTTTCATACCTCGCGAACTATTAGAGTAATTCGAGGGGGAGTGAGGTACTATTGCTCTACTATACATTTTTCCGTTCTCCTTCGGTTAGCTTTATTAGCTATTTTCTGCAAAATTTTATGCTAAATTGTGTTCAGCAAAAATTTTAATAATTACTCAGTTGTGCTTATAATGTGGTAGCGATCGGTCGGGCTAAATATCATCCAGCCTGTATCATTTATAAATTGTTGTTATGTATTACGGTACGACACTTGTTGTTTTGGCATTCTAGACTTACATTTGTCTCAAATCTTACGTTAATGTTATACTAAATTATTCCACATTTCCACTATTATATTATTTTGGCGTTAGTATACAGGCAGATGATAACAGAAACCGATGGCTCAGTCTAGCATGGGTTGGTTATTTTGTAAGGGTTTAGCCCTCGACAAAGTTCCTTGCAAAATAATTTTCCTGTGTTGGGCTTATTATTTTATTATTTTATTAATTTACTTAATATGATTTATATTTTGGTTTTCATGTATACTGGAGATATGGCAGGACTATGGCTATATGGATTTTCAAACTTTAAAGATATTAACTTTACACTATAACGTATCTATTTAGTATATACATAACGTCCGATGTAATGTTCGATCGTTTGATGGCATTAATTGGGTGTTCTATATATTACACTTTAACTATAATTTTACATCTTTACAACCTAAACTCAGTAATTTTATGGATGCTTTATATATATATATATATACAGAGTGTCTCAAAAATATTGGTACAAACGTTTAGGGGAGGTAGGTAACATCTAAAGGAATGTGAATTGCATAGGAATCCATAACTGGAAATGTCACCGTAAGTCGGTACATGGCGCTGTTCATCAGTTCGCGAGAGGGAAAAATTTCTGGTTTACTCATTCAAGCAGTAGTCATCACACGAAGAGCATGAATCAATATACAAACTGTGAGCTGGTAGACATGCACCTAGTGTATGGATTAGCAGAGGACAACGGACGAGCCACTCAACGAATTTATGGAGAACGTTTCCGAGACAGACATGTACCGGACCACCATTTGTTTGTGCATGTGCATCAAAATTTGTGCGATTATGGGTCATTTAGAGGTAACAGGAGTAATGTGAGCAGACCACGTTCGACGCGAACTCCCGCCATGGAAGAAAGTGTGTTGAATGCCGTCAAGAATAATCCTACTACCAACACACGTGCTGTTGCTCCTGCCTTAGGAGTGTCTCTTTGCAGTGTACAGCATGTCTGGCACGACAATTCCTTACACCCTTTCATCTCCAAAGGGTTCAGTTACTGCTCCCCCCAAGCTCATCCTGCATGTGTGGCTTTTGCACAGTGGTTTCTCCAAGAAAGTGTTTAACACTTGAATTTTCCAGCCTATGTTTTGGTCATGGATGAGGCTTATTTCACTCGGGAAGGCTTATTCAATCAGCACAATGCTCATGTGTGGGCTCACAACAACCCACACAGTGTGCACCCCCTTGGGCACAACATCGCTTCTCAATAAATGTGTGGGCAAGTATGGTCGGTGACTGCTTAGTCGGCTCATACCTGTTACCATCCCGCATGAACTCCGCTAAATATCAGATCTTCCTTGAACAAGTTCTACCAGGGTTACTTGATGATGTTCTAGCAAATGCAAGATGCAACATTTGGTTTCAACATGACGGGGCGCCTGCCCATTATGGAAGGTGTGTTCGTGACCATTTGAACAGACATTTTGGGCATCGATGGATTGGCCGTGGTGAATACGTTGCCTGGCCCTCACACTTACCTATATATATATATATATATATATATATATATAGTGTTCTTATTGAAGATTATAATAATGATATCGGGTAAAGTTTACAGTATTAGGTATTTGTCAGTTGTGCAAGGTTAATGCTATTGTACATAGGGCAATTAGACATACGTGCATGAAATTATATTGGTCGATTTTATTTAATTAAATGGTATTTATCTGTATGGAATTAGGTGTATATGGACCAAGCTACCAAGTTAGTAAAAGTAAACTAGCTTTAGCCTGGGTGGCCTATATAACTTTATATTAATGAAATGGAAATGAAAATATCAATAAAAATGATAATAAACAATGAAAATTGTAAAAAGCAAATAACATTCCTTCACTTGGCCATCTGTCTGCTACTTCATCGGTTGCTTTGAGCAGATCGATAGCCAGACTAAAGAAATGTCTCATACTCCATGCCAGTTTTGCCAGTTATTAATTTTTAAGTGATAGTATTAAAATTAATAAATAGATAATGTTTAATTTAATTTTCGTAAAATTTTTAAATTTAAATTTTTAAATTTTGCAATCGTAGTGTCAGAAAAAACAAACTGGGATAGGCGACACAAAGTCCAACAGGTATGTATCAGTATAAATGAGAAAGGTTCTTACTTCCTTCTTGTTCTGTGGTGGTCAGACTGAAAAGGGGCCAATTCCCACCTTCTGGTTGTTTTATGTGTTGATTAGATTATACTGTGCAGACGCGCCTTTCATAGATTATGGTGCGATGGTGAAATTGATGTAGGCAATATATCCTGTGTCAATGCAAGTATTTTGAAAGCCATGAGAGGGTTTATGTTTGTGCTTGAGGGGGTTTTCTTCTGATGTCGGAAGAAACCTATATAAATGAAATGATGTGTTTATACCATTACAATATGTGTTGGTATGATTAAATACAAGAAGTATGTTAATAAAATGGGGGATGCTATCCCTTGACTAGAGGATAGCATCTCCCATAGCTTTTCTAAGGCATAACGACCCATGTATGACTGGGGGGGGATAGCTATGTACATATTTACAGCCTCCTTCAATGTGAAAATTTCACCCTGTGTCACTATGTTTTGTACTGTATTTAAATGGGGGGATATAAACTTTACGTATAAAGTATACCTTAGGCACAATTATTTTGTTGTTGGGAGTTTGTTGCAGGTGATAATTTCCCTTTATTTTGATTGTCTGATTTAGGAAGAGGGGAAAAAATTTGGTAGTCTGGGTTACAGTGCAGTCAGACGACGAGCCTCTTCTGAGCGAAAAAATACTATTCCGAAACTCTTCTGAGAGAAAAAATATTATAATTAACCATATTTTGCAGTTATTAAAAACAATAACTATATCAACTCTAAAAATACTATCAAGTTTTGTTCAATGTAGATGTGACCTGTTCAAAAATTTTCTTTTAAGTTGTCTAGAAACTGCCATCTTTTTCATATTGTCCATCTGTAGCTCAATAACTTTTAAATTAGCCATTGCTCAATGTTACAAGTACCTCAAACCAAAAGACTGGCAAGGATTAACACAGAAATTAGTCTTACAACTAACTTACCAATGGGACATTGAAATCGTTCAGTGATTGGCTTTTTAGGCCTCAAGGAATATTTAGAATGATGTGCAGCACCTTCTTCTTGTGATTCCTCCTCTTCTGCACTGGCTTAAAGCAGAAATATAAGTATTCAGTATTATATTTAGTATTTTTTTACAATTTTTTTATTTTATTTTATAACAAAAACTTGTTATTCATATAATATTAAGGTTATTCATAATCATAAAAATAACCTTATCACCCTCAAACAGATTGCAAGGTCAAATAAATCACATTTCCAACCATGTGAATGGACAGGTTCATCATTTCTCACCATGCACACCCAATTGTGGTGACTATCTTCCAGGACCAGTGGCATGCAAACTTATTTCACTCATGACCCCCTTTATTAAATATAAAATTGACGCGAACCCTCAATGTAAACCCCAAGGTATGATGATCATAATTTTAGAGAAGAAAAATGACATTTTATAAATTATGTAGTAGAAAATTTTATTCGAGTACTGAGAGAGGAATTAAAAAATTGTTTAATATTTTAATTGAATACAGCAAAAACATCCAATCAAATTCTATTCTTCAATTAAGATTACAAAACAATAAAAAAAGAACAATTACTGAGAAGGACGAGACTGGATAACCGATAATATTTGGTTCATATTTTGGTGCAATGTTTGAAATTACAAATCTCATATCTTCTGGATCAAGTCTGGAACGGTTTTTTGTTTATATAGCTGTTAATCAAGTCTATGTTAAATACATAGACGTGAAAAGTAGCAATGTTTGTATCACCATTTTCGATAATTCTGGATACTCATCTTGAAGAGAAAGCCAAATTTTTTCTCAAGTGAAAAATTCATCATCTTGAAACAAGCACTTATTGCTTCATTAGACGACATGTCGATAAGATCTTCCTTTTACTGGATGTTAATTTTGGGACAGGAAGAAATTTCAAAAGCAAAGGGATCATGAATCCAAGGTATTTTTCTGGAGATACATTAAATCATTTGGAAAAATTCTCAATTAGCATTGTTAGGTGGGTGGCAATGATAGAGCTAAATTGTAAAATGTAAATATTATTAACAAAATCAGAAAAGCATGGGAACATTTCAGTATTATTACGCTCAAATTCAGTTTTCTAAAGATTAAGCTTCCCTTTGAAAGTTTCTATTTTGTCACTGAGTATTAATATATTTGTTCCCTGTCCTTGAAGACTTACTTAAATTTAAATCGTTAAGTTTATCAAATAGTTTTATGGGCCCTTTTTGATTTGTAAACAACTGAACAAGGTTCTGATTTTTATCCGATAAAAACAGTAAAACTTCACGTTTGAGATCAAAAAGATGAAGAAACGCTTTATCACTGGATAACCACCTCACTTTCATATATAAAAGAAGTGCTTCATCCCATTTCATTACAAAGCATTGTGAAAAGTCTGCTACTTAGGCTTCTACTTTTTAATAAAGTTCATCACAATTATCGTTTCAAAACTTCATCCAAATCATTTTGTATTTCCTTTGCTACTTATGCTTCTCTATGTAAATGCAATGATTCAAGACTATATTTGGAGCAATTTCCTTTACTTTGCCTTTTAAACCTTTATTTTATCCTGTTAATGCAGCTGCACCATCAGTACAAATCGCAAAGCAGTTGTTCCACTTTAGACTGCTTGTTTGAAAGGATTTTTGATGATGTAAAAATATTTACATCACAAATATTCTCGTCCATTGTTCTTCCTTCGAAAGCTTCGCAAAATAGAAAATCCTCCAAACTATCTCCCTCATCTGACATATAAAATAAGTTGAGCAAGGTTTTAAATCTGTAAATTCATCTAACTGCATTGAAAAATTGGACTTTCTCTCAATCAATTTAATAAACTGAATTTTATGTTGTCCAAGATAACTGTAGTACGCTGCAGGACTGTGGTGTCTCTGGATAGAGGAACGGTGTTTAAATTGTTGCTGTACATGTTGCTCCATGCATAATTGAAATCATTTTTATAGCAGCAGGGAGAACAAGAGATTCAGCAATAGTATGTGATTTCAAATTTTTTCCTATTAAATGTGAAACTTGCAACAATTCTCTTAAAGCTTTACAAGGAACTGCAATATATTTCTTCATGAAAGATTTGAGATCTTGTATGGCGTCGACGTCTCTTTTGAAAATGATTCAGTATTTTTCATTATCTCTGGATGTTTTGTATGTAACTGTCTTTTTCATTTAATAGGTTTTATGCTTTCGTTAGCCAGTTTTTCTTAACATACTATACACTAAAGGACGTTGCTCATCATCAACACTGTAAATGAAGCCGGACTTCATAAATTCTTCTTGATATTTTCTATTCTTTTTCATTCTTTTTGATTCGGAATATGACTCTCTACCAGAAATTGGTGGTTACACTACACTTGAAATAACATTAGTGTTCCAATTTTCACATGATACATTTCTTACCCTTTCAGCTTCTGAAGTATCTATTGCAACGTTATTGTCATCACTCCTCGACCGTTTTGTTCTTATTACCTAAATGGCCATGGTAAAATATATAAAAATATATATTTTTTTTTTTTATTCTTAAAAACGACAATATAAAAAGTAGCAGAAGAATGAAAAACACATCCAAGCTGACGTGAAAACACCGAATTACGAGGCAGAATAAAGCGTGCAGGCAACAGACTTACTTACTGCCACCGAATATTCGCACCTCTGGCTTACAGGAAATTCCTGTAGGAAGCACGAATTAAAAGCTAAAGGGATTACAGCTCAGCAATTGAGGAGTTTTTTTTTTTTTTTTTTATGAGAACCCCAAACACGAGAGGTATTATAACCTATAGTACTTAGTATCGTGCTTGGGTTGGAGGTTGAGAAGACGAAAGAAGATATTTGTTGATATTGGACTTGAACTTCTGTAGATTGTAATTTTCAGGAAATACATATGAAGGAAGGTTGTTCCAGAAAACGGCAGTTGAATGAATAAATGAGGAAGATGAAAAGTTGGTTCTGTGGGTTTGAAGTTGGACAGTAAATGGATGTTGGCTGGTGACGGCACGTGTTCGGACTGTTTTGAAAGAGAGAGCGGGAATTATAGAAGCCAATTCAGAAGAACAGTGCCCATGGAAGTATCTGTAGAAGAGGCATGCAGCAGAAACAGTGCGTCTATGAGAAAGCGAGTAGAGAGACTCTGTTAGAGATGAATCATTAATTAACCTAACTGCCCTCTTCTGAATGGAATCAAGAAGCCTGAGAGAGGTTTTGGGGGCACCACCCCAGATGTGGGAACAATATTCCATGGCAGGGCGGATTTGCGATTTATACAGAGTGAGCAGCTGTTTGGGAGAAAAGTAACGACGAGAGCGAAAGAGAAAACCAAGTTTTTTAGATGCAGAGGAAGCAATATTTGTAATGTGCTTGTGCCAAGAGAGATTAGAAGTCAGGGTAATCCCCAAAAGAGATATATCATTTTGCCTAGAAATCGGAGTGTCACTAAAGATAAGCATAGGAGCAGAAGAATCCTTTTTGCGAGATATAAGACAAGATTGAGTTTTAGAAGGGTTGAAATCAATTAAGTTGTCTTTGAGTCACTGGAGAATTACCTGAAGATCGGCATTTAAGGAATTGGCAGCAGATTTTCGAGAACTTGAAGCTGATTGAGCTGGACAAGGTTTCTCAAAATGGAAAGTTGAATGCAATGTGCTATCATCGGCAAAACTATGGATAGGATTTCCAGTCAATGGAAGAAGGTCATTGATATACAAGAGGAAAAGAGTGGGGGAAAGAACTGAACCTTGGGGGACGCCGGCATTAGTGGAGAAGTTAGAAGACAGAGAGCCATCTACCATCACCCTCAGTGAGCGATCAGAGAGAAAACTGGATAACCAATTACTAAAAACAGTTGGCAAACCATAAGATGGAAGCTTGTTTAGAAGACCTTTATGCCAAACACGATCAAAAGCCTTTGAGATGTCAAGAGCAACTACTTGTGTTTCACCGAACCTTTCCATTGAATTAGTCCATAAATGGGTAACATAAGCCAGAATATCATCAGTGGATCGACACTGACGGAATCCATACTGGCGATCGTTGATCAGACGGAAGGTTTCTAGGTAGTTTAAGAGTTGGCGGTTAATTGATTTCTCCATTACTTTAGAAAGAGTAGAAGTAATTGCAATGGGACGATAATTGGATGGGAGGGATTTGTCACCCTTTTTAGGAACTGGCTGGATATGAGCAAATTTCCAAGCAGAAGGAAAAACACCTTTGGAATAAGAAAGTGAAAAAAGGCGGCAAAGAATAGGAGTAAGTTCAGGAGAACAGGTTTTGAGAACAAGTGGAGAAATACCATCAGGACCTGGAGCTTTGTTAGCATCAAGATTCATCAAAATCCTTCTGATATCCTTTTGACGGAAGACCACAGGAGGCATTGAATGGAGCATGTTAGGAATGGTGGGAGGTGTTTTACCAAGATCATTAATACATGAACTCGAAGAAAAATGGGATGCTAGCACGTCAGCTTTATCCTTGGCTGAAGTGACAACAGAACCATCTGGTTTGGACAGAGGTGGGAGCAGAGATGGGCAAAAGTTGCGGCCAATAGCTTTGGCAAGAGACCAGAATGCTCGGCTACCATTAGGGCAAGAAGCAAGTTTTCTACTCTTAGCCTGTTCAAACTCTAGTTTGGACTGATTAATAACTGCTTTACAATTGTTGCGAGCTTTGGTGTAGGCAGAAAATGAAACTGAAGAATTAGAAACAAGCCAATTACGATATGCAACGTTCTTCTCTTGGACAGCCTTAGCACATTTATTGGAAAACCAAGGTTTAGATAAAGGACGAGATTTTAAAGTGGAGTGTGGGATAAAGGACTCCATTCCTGCAAGAATAATTTCACTGACACGATCTGAGCAAACGTTGACATCAGAAGTTTTGAAACAGTAATCAGACCAAGGAAAAGAAGAAAAGAAGTCTCGCAGGTCATCCCATTTTGCATTCTTGTAATGCCAAACAATACGAGGTTGGGAATAGCCATGAGATAAAGGTTCCATTGGAGAAGAGACAATCACCAAGTTGTGATCTGAAGTGCCTAAAGGACCTCTCACTTCAACCTTGTACTTAGAAGGGTTGTTTGTGAGAAAAAGATCAAGCGTATTGGCTGTATGATTAGGATTGTCCGGTATTCTTGTAGGTAAATGAACAATCTGTGCTAGGTCATTAGTAATTGCAAAAGCCTCAGCATCTCGACCTGCTGGGTCGGTGTGACTAGAAAACGGAAGCCAGCTGGAGTTGTGAACATTAAAATCACCAAGGAAAATTACCTCATTGTTAGGAAAGTTGGACTGGAGAAAGTCAAGTTGCAAAAAGAGAGGAAGTCAAAGAGCTCCAAGTGATTAGTGGAGTTGGGAGAACGGTAGAGACAACAGATGAATTTGACACAATGAGGTAGAGAGATTTTAAGCCAGAGAAGATCAAAGAGAGGAGATTCCAAATTGCCAAGTCTCTGACACGGAATATTAGAACGGACATATGCACAAGTACCACCTTTGAGGTGAAAGGAATCATACAGCAAATAATTTGGACATCTGAGATGAACAGTAGTTGAATCAACTGATAACTGAGATTCAGTCAGAAAAAGTACATGGGGTTTGGAAGACTGCAAGTGGAAATGGATCGTTGAGATTAGAATTGAGACCACGTATATTTGTGAAATGAATTAGGAAGTCCTTGGGAGGTTTAGATCTTTTTGCAGATAAGCTTGCTCTATTATTTTGACAATTCACGGTGTATTCAATAGTAAGAAAAAGTGGGTGGGACATGCTGTATGAAGTAATGAAATTTTTGGATATGGCGTACATGTGGTAAGAATATACCCAGATCCTTGACATAACGTGGCCTCGACAATGCTCCCCGCATACACACTACTCGGACTCCCTCCAGTCACTATCTGGCAGAGTAGAGGTAGCAAGATTATACACTAGCTGATCCTGATCCGGAAGCTTTCTAGAGAGTTACCAATAGGTTCAGTCCCGTGTACTAACTAGCGGCCGGCCGGCCGGCCTGCGAACACTGTTTTAGAGCTGTACCCTCGAAATGTAAGGAATATTGGATCTCGCCACGACATTCATCATAACCTCAAAAATCATCTATCATACTGCATGATGGAAGAGATAGGGAAGGGTTGGCCGGAACTTAGCTCTAGAGACTAAACATGGGTTCCACCACTTCAAGCCTCCAATAAGCAAAGTGGTGGTATTTTACCGGTTGATGAGAGTCATCTACCACCTAGTACTGCATGGTAACATAGAGGGGCGGCGTTCCTCCATGTGGTGTGGGCGCCACACCTTGACCCCTGCTTACGTTGGTTCACACCTGGGTGGTCACCCACCATGTACTTGTGCATGAAGGTTATACCCAGGATTACTAACAGTCCCACCATCGTGAAGGTGCAAGCAGAGGATTTGGCTGTCATAGACCGTCCGGACTTTGCCGAAATTGGGTCCACTTTGACTTGAGTGTCACCCGAATATCAGTTCCATCAGCGTTTTAGACTCCCAGGTAGCAAGAACAGCTTGTCTGGCATATCTGAGAGAATGTCTGTGACAACCTCAAGGACCTAAGTACTGAGTAGTATTAATACATACTGAGTAGTATTAATCTGTGACAACCTCAAAGACCTAAGTACTGAGAAGTATTAATACATACTCAGAAGTCACACTAGTCAGCTGCTCTCTGTGTGTCCATAGCCAGTGAGCAAATTAAGGCGTATTACTCACAAGGCCAATAAGTAAGAAAGCAACCTGTATTGCATGCGAAACCACCCTAAAAATAAAGACTGGCAATAGGGTTCTTTCGTATCTCAGACTTCGTTTGAGTAGTAAGATCTCTACATGTACATATTGAAAAAATAATTTTAATTATGTACAGAATAACTAATAATTTTATTTAAAAATTGCCGCGACCCCTTTAATTTATCCCATGACCCCTTGGGGAGTCATGCCCCATAGTTTGCACACCACTGTCCTAAACCACTAAGGCATCTTTCAACAAGCCAACCACTTCACATGACTGAAGTGGTGTTGGACAGGTTCAAAAACTTGGCCTTCCCACGGCTGCCTAACTTGCCCAATCTCAGCCTATTTTAAACATATGCGAGATGCCTTGGAACAGGCTGTCTGACATCTAGATCTGATACCCTTCAATATCCAGCAAATTTGCGATGCAGCTGGTTAGCATGAGTTATCACACCTGTGTATACCCCTAGCACCTCACTATCCAGGCTGTGCCACAAGTTAAAGGTGGCACAACCAAATATTAGGTATGTGTTTCTAATACAGAGCTATCTCAGTGTATTTTTTCCCTTTTAATATATCAGATAAATAACTATTATTTATCTGATATTGTCAATAGGTGAGACATCAGGACCTTTTGCTGTATTGCATAGCATTCCACAAGATTCTCCTTTATACCATCTCTCTCTCTCTCTCTCTTTCTCTCTCTCTCTCTCTCTCTCTCTCTCTCTCTCTCTCTCACATGGATTCTGTCAGCAGCTGTAGAATGGTACCAACCAGACCATTTACTATTGATCAGTTTAGGCCATAGTTTTAGACAATAGAGCTAATATTAAAAGCAAACAGTGAAAAATCGTGTAGTAAATAAAAAAATAAAAAAATGCTGATTGTATGCACAAATGTACACGAAAACATAGATATATATATCCATGCGTAGTCTAAATTACATAGCACTCTATGACAATGACACTGCCATAGGAAACAACATTAGTGAACTTCCAGACAATGTCTTGATAATATGTAATATCACAACTTCTATAATGTTGAGGTCTCAGCTGAGTTTACTTATCTATGGTATGGACAGAAAAAACAGAGTTTACAGGTGGAAAAATCCTGCAACCTTTGTCTGAACTGGCATGGGGGGGGGGGGGTGATGGAACAAAAAAAAAAAAAAAAGTTATTCCCATCAGTAAAAAAATTCAAACCAAAATCTTTTTCTAAACCACTGGAATATGATACACTATGCTTTAGAAGTTAAAAAAAAAATGCAAAAATTGTATCCAAATAATTACCTTCCTCTAAGTCACTTCTTTCCTCTTCATCCTCTTCCTCCTCTGTAGTATCATTCTGGTCATCAGACTCAGAATCATCAATTTCACCAACATTTTCAGGAACTCTTCTAGAATAAAATGAGCGAACAGATTTCCGCCTTTTCCTCTTTACACGTGAGTACATATCCTCAAAGTCCTAATCATCAACCCAAAAGTCAATAACAGATGCAATTCCATCATTAAAAAAAGAAGCACTCTAATAATATTTCAAAACAATCTTTGCTAATTTCAATTAAACGTGTAAACTATAACCACCTATAGTGTAATTTTACTAAACAACCACCAGGCAGGGCCCAGTGATTACTATGCACAGCCACAAGTAAGGAATTTGCAGGTTCAAACTCATATACTGCCACAAAAAATGTACAGCCCATTGTGACTGTGGCACTAAAAATCCAGTTGCCCATAATTCAATTAGGTATGCAACCACGGTGAATTTGTAGTCTTATGGCCTAGGCTGTCTAGAGTAGGGATCGCCAACCATATGCCTGCAGGCACTAAGGTGCCCGCTGAAGGGTTTTCATATCCCGCGTGAAATATCAGAACGATCGCGCCATAGATCCACGGACCGTGTTGGATTGTCGGGTCATTGCAGGATCTTTCTTCAAAGAAGTTGAATCTGAGTATTCAGAATTGATATTGCACACTGAAATGATGGTTAAGTAGAGAAAGATTTTGCAAGTTGCTTCCCAAAGTTAGAGTATTTCTCGAATCCAGAAATGAGGAACATCAACAACTTAATGACCACACTTCGTTGCTAGATTTGGCATTTCTCACAGATGTGAATCTGAAACTTAATGTATTAAATCTTGAACTTCAGGAAAAAGACAAGAATATTGCTGAAATGAATAGTTTAATCGGTCCATTCATAGGTATACTAAACTTATGGGAATCTGACATAAGAAAAAAGCCATTGTCACACTTCTCTTATGTGAAAAAAGGTTATTATCAAAACTGCCACTGAAAAGAGTTTTCAGTATTCAGCCTTTTGTGGAACATCTGGAAGAGCTAAAGCAAGAATTCAGATGGCATTTCCAGGATTTCAAGAAAACTCTACCAGTTGTGAAATATGTTCTAAATCCCTTCAACAATGAAGATATTTCTGAGATTTCAGTATTAATTGAAAACTTATTTAAAACAGACATTGCAGAAACTGAACTAGAAATTGTTAACCTTCAAAGTAACATTGTTTTTCAATCATATAAAAAGATAAAGACTTCTGGAATCGGGTTTTTTTTTTTTTTTTTTTTGTTATTTTGGTTTTTTTTAGGAGCATTAGCAACAAAGGCCATATTGCTCTGGGAAATGCGGCGGTCATTCCCTGACCTTTGCGCATCCTCCGTATTTGGTGGTGACAGGCTCGAATCCCGGTCTAATCAAGAAGCGTGTGCTACGCACTGCAGCTCCTTCCCACCTGGCTACGGAGGCGCCCTGGAATCGGGTGGATAAGAATAAGTATCCTTTGTTAAAAATTGTACCGCTAATGGTGAACTCTTGCTTTGGTTCAATGTACCTCTGCGAGTCATTATTTTCTAGCATGAAGTTCATAAAGTCAAAGAATAGATCTAGATTTACAGATGCACATCTAATTGATTGTTTGCAAGCTGGGTGTTCATCTTATACTCTAGATTTTCGTTCAATAACTGAAGAAATGCAATCACAAGTTTCATATTTATTTTAATTAAATTTTATTTTATTCTTTAAAAAAGTAAAATCATAAAATAACATTATGTATGACAGAGTATGTAATGTATGTATTAATTTTCTAGTTTATATCTTTCAACGTAAAATCCTTAATAAATGCATTATTCTTTGGTGCCTGTGACCGTTTAAATTAATATCAAAAGTAGCCCACCACGATGAAAAGGTTGGCGAACCCTGGTCTACAGAATAAATGGAAAATTTATTTATTTAATCAACTGCTGATTTAACAACCTTAAATACAAAGGGGGGGTAGTGAGATTCAACAATGAGTCAATTATATATGTTTTGCTATAATAAGTGCTTAAACTAGCGATTTTTTCACACATTTTTGCAGATACAAATAACTCACTTATGCGTGCGCACACTCTCTCTCTCTCTCTCTCTCTCTCAAAGAATAAAATACAGGGCAATACAAATCTTTTGTTGCTTTCATGCAAGAAAATCATATGAATCGTTATGCTGCATGAAGTAAACCAACTCAAATTCAAGGCATGCTGTTTTATTTATTTTTTTTTTAAACTTTCATGAATAGTGTTTCACTCAGTACAACTTGAGCTTGACCTCTTGAGTATGCAGTTTTATTTATAGTGCTGCAGACCAACTGATAGAAGCTCCATGACACTATAAAACTTGTTAATTACCTCCAAAGTTTTTATTAATCCTTAATAAGGTTTGGGACGGGTTTTTTTTTTTTTCTCTCTCTCCTCATCTGCATCAGCAGAATTCACTTCTTCACTGTTGCTTATTATCTGCAGTTTGGCCACTACCCTGTGTTGCATCAACATCAATTACTCAATGTTGATGCATCCATTCTTTCTGTAATGTTTATGTTATAGTAAAAGAGTAATAAGCTCTCAATTCTTAGCTAATGAGCATTTATGCACTTTCTCAACATTAATTTGACTGTAACATCTTTATTTTATCTATTAAATATATATTTAATGTTATTTTAATATTTCATGTAATTTTTAACTTCTTTAATTTAGATACTTTTACACTGCCTAAAATAATAAAATAAAACAAAACGGTTTGAAACTTAACTAGCAGAAAATTTTCTTAACAAAACTAACTAGTTAAATTAAAAAAAAAAAAAAAATTTCATTTCATGAACAAATTCAGAAATTTTCTGAGAACACCAGCAAGTCTGAATTTCAAAAAACAATGTTATTTTAAATAAACAGAATTCCAGAATGTATAGACAAGTAATGGGCAAAACAGTCATAATTCAGCATAGTAGCAGTGAGCGAAGAATTTAACTTAATCACTGAATGTACAAGGGATTCAATACTCAATTGAATATTATAATTATAAATAGTGCACAATTTTTTATTATCCTTCACCCCCGCCCCCCACTCCACATATCAGCCCACCAGATTCCATGTACTGGTTCCACATTTTATTCTGATATTTTTTTAGATCTAACTGAAAAAAACAATCACTTTGTTAGCCTACAAATTTGTATATTTTTTTATAACTTTTTTTTATTAATCGTACAATACAGAAAAAATCTAAATGTTCTGCATTTTATCTCTGCATACATTTGAATTAAAAATGGAGAAATAAAAAATAAAACAATTTAATAAAATTATACATTAAATAACAAAGGTATCATAAAAAATACACTGCATAGATCACATGTACAGTACAATTAAGAGATCAAAGAACACAAACAATAAAAAAAAAACTACAAAAATTTTTGAAAGGTTTAAACATTTTTTATATTCAAATTAAGAACAATGACATGTTTATGAAGAGCACATCAAAAAACCACCTTAGTGGCTCCTTTTAGGTGGGTTGTTGTTGTTATTGTAGTAAGATTAGGGTTTTAGGAACATCGGAGACTAAGGCCATATTGCTCAGTGTACATTGTCAGCAAATATGCATGTGTTTTGAGGTTATTTTCTATTTGCTCAACAAAAAACTTGAGTTTCCAGGAGAAAAAACCATGCTACCTTTGCCTGAAACCGACTAACTCAGCCACATTGTGAAAAAGGCTCATAAAAATTACTCCCATCAAGGACAGGACTTGAACTCAGGTCTTTTCAACCTGGTGTGGGAGGGGGGCACAATCCTACCAACTGCTTCTCACAAGGGCTTTTGGGGTAGGAGGGGAGGCAGCTGATTTAACCAAATTAGTGATTGAGAAATGTGATTTTAGCGATAGGTCACATGTCAGAGCGCTTCCTAGCAGTTTAACAAGTAGCAAAGTAGATTTCTCACTGAGAACTGAAGTTGCACCTATGCAAAATTTACTTTGGACTAATTTGAAAAGCCTGGGTTAAATGATTTTTTTCTTTCCAATAATATACTAGATTTTCATGCCATGACAAAAAAGGGCTGATAATTAAATACAGCTCTTAAATACGCCTTAACAATGCTGAATGTTCTATGATTTTCTATTTCAGGGATGGCCAACAAGTTGATTGTGATCTACCAGTTGATTGCGGCTTTAATTTGGGTCGATCACGACGAATTTTAAATATACAGTCTGTTTGTTGTTGTTTGTTTGTTTGGTTTTTAGGAGCATTAGCAATTAAGGCCATATTGCTCCGGGGATATGCGGTGGTCATTCCCTGACCTTTCCGCATCCTCCGTATTTGGTGGTGACAGGCTCGAACCCCGGTCTAATCAAGAAGCGTGTGCTACGCACTGCTGCTCCTTCCCACCTGGCTACGGAGGCACCTAATATACAGCATCCCTCGATTTGTGTGGTCAGGTATACTACCAAAATTTTAGTAAAATAATAAGAGGAGTTTACCTCAATATAGTAACATAGAACACTTCTGTATGATACCCTCCAGAAATTAAAACAGAAAAAACGAAAAAAATCAACAACTTACTGGTACATTAAAGTAAAATATAAATAATTAAATAATCAATTTAACACAATTCAAAATCAATTTAAAACAATTGAAAATCAAATTAACGCAATTAAAAGAATCTAACGAAAATATTCAAAACGATTTTCCTTCCTGCAGCTCCTTTTTGAATATTTTCGTTAGATTCTTTTAATTGCGTTAATTTGATTTTCAATTGTTTTAAATTGATTTTGAATTGTGTTAAATTGATTATTTAATTATTTATATTTTACTTTAATGTACCGGTAAGTTGTCGATTTTTTCGTTTTTATTTCTGGAGGGTATCATACGGAAGTGTTCTACGTACTATATTGAGGTAAACTCCTCTTATTATTTTACTAATATTATTATCAACGTAGAACATATTGAGTATTACAGCTCTGATTCATACTAACTACCAAAATTTTATATTGCGCAGCGGGTTTTGCTACCTGCGCATTATTTTATTTTTTTTTTTTACGAAACTTCAAAAATAGGAATGAAGAGCAGATTTTGAAAATTTATTATTATTTTTTTTTGCATGATTGAAGATTTCATTGAAGGAGAAATGTCGGTATTATTGCAAATGCAATAAGACTGAGTTTACTACTCATTTATAATTAGATTGCACTTACAGAAAAGCCCAATAAACCGGAAAGTGCAAATTGTTTTTATTGTTTTATAGTTGTGACCTCCAGAAATAGCTTTAGAGAAATATCACAAAGGCATTCAAAACTGATTCTTATAATGATATAACCAAACAGAGCAATAAAAGGTGGTGCGTTTGTCCAGTTATTTTGGAAACAACTTCCTCATTCGGGAATCCTCTTCATCAATTATTCTACATTAGCTGTTCATACAGAATATTTTTCCGCTCCGCGCAACTTAAAGTGTTAAGTTAAGTCGATAAGCATTGCTTTTGCTGTTTTAATAACTGGACAGTACTTATATGTTCATTTAATACCTTTTGATTTAAAATGAATACTACAAAAAAGAGTAAAACGTATCATTTTCATCAAGAATGGGAACTAGAATACTTTTTTGTAATGGTGAAAGAAAAATGTTGCTGTTTGATTTGCAATGCTTCCGTGGCTATACCCAAAAAAAGAAATTTAGAAAGGCACTTCAACGCACTCCAAGGTAAATACCAATCGGATTTTCCGCTGAATAGTGAAAATAAATTAGAAGAACTTAAATCCAGATTATTCGCGCAGCAAAATTTCTTCATGACACCTAATTTACAATCTAAAGCAGTAATTGTAGTATCATTTAAAGTGAGTTATCTTCTTGCAAAAAAATGCAAATCATTTTCTGATGGTCAATTCATCAGATGCATTTTTAGAAATAACAGATTCTCTTTTTGAAAATTTTAAGAACAAAAATGAAATTAAGAGTGCCCTTCACGATCTGCAATTATCTCAAAATACTGTGATGCGACGCATCGAAAAAATGAGTAAAAATGTGAGCAAACAACTGCGTGCTCATATTGCTAATTGTGTGTCCTTTTCTTTACAACTGGATGAATCTATAGTAACACAGCTCAGTTGCTCATTTTTATTCAAATGGTTTTTGATGATTCTGCCACTAGAGAAGAACTGCTGTGTATGGTTTTGTTAAAAGAAAGAACTAGAGGTCTTGATATATTTAACACATTCAAAAATTTTATCGAAAAAATTAAATTACCCCTATTTAAGCTCGTATCAGTAACAACAGATGGAGCTATAGCAATGCCAGGGCATCTTAACGGATTCACCGCATTGTGCCAAAAGGATGATGAATTCCCAGATTTTTTGAGTTACCACTGTATCATCCACCAACAAGTGTTAGCCAGCAAAAGATTAAATACTAAAAGTGTTATGGACATCACTTTCAAAATCGTGAATTCCATCAAAGGACAATCTTTTCAAAGGAGACTTTTCAAAATGCAACTCGATGAAAAAGAAGCAGATCTGATATTACACACAGATACGGCAGATACGATTTCGAAATTCTGAATGAAATTAAAAAAATTTGTTGATCAAGGGGGGGAGATGATTATCAGCAGCTACAAGATACAGAGTGGTTGTGTGATCTGGCTTTTTTGGCAGATTTTACCAGTAAATTAAGTGATCTGAATTTGGAATTACAAGGAAAAAATAAAAATGTGGGTGACATGATTAGTAGTATTTCTGCATATAAATATCAATTTTTGGCAATGGCTAAGGATCTCAAAGGAAAAAAAAATTCAACCATTTTGTCAATATGCAAGATCATTTGCAAAAATATCCTGTTTTTGAATTTAACATTGAGAAATGTGTTTCTGAAATTGAGAATGTTGTAGACGATTTTGAAACTAGATTCAGTGATTTTAAAACAATTGAAGACATTGTTCAATATATTTCTTATCCATTTAATGTTGACTTAGATACGAAACAAATTGCAGAAAAAAAAAGGGGGGGGAAAAAAAAATCGCTGCGATTTTTCACATGGAGAAAATATTACCTTAAAATGAAATTATTACATTGCAAAACGATATCTTCCTAAAAGCCAGGTCATCAGAAAAAGAGTTTTGGAAATATGTTTGCCGAGAAAAGTACACAAATGTTAAAAAATGCAGCGAACTTTTAAATTCCTGTTTTGGTTCCACATATCTATGTGAATCGGCCTTTTTGTATTTGAAACAAACAAAGAATCGCTGTGCTCTTATGGACTTGCATACAGAAGATTCTTTACGGTTGGCCTTATCACAGTATATCCCCAATTTTGAAAGCTTGGCAGATGACATGAAGACACAAACTTCGCATAAATTAAAATTTTAAATATGTATGAATTTAAAATAAGAATTCTGAATTGTATTGAATTTTAAAATTTATAAACAACAATATGTGTTGATTAACTTTTTTAACTTTGTACAATGAAATGTTTGAGATGGTAGATCACAGCACATTTTGAAGGAAAAAAGTAGATCGCATCACAAATTAAGCTGCCCCCCCCCCTGTTCTATTTGAACAAGGTGTGCGCAGTAAAATCATATTTCTGCCAAATCTAGTTACTCATTTGCTGGCCATCAACTACCACAAACTATATTATGTCTAAAATAATATTTGCAATGTTCAAAACCAATCTGACAGTTGTTCTCAAAAATATCAGAAAATTTAGTTACATAATTAAGGCAATAATTTTTCGTTCATTCCTCTCTCTCTCTCTCTCTCTCTCTCTCTCTCTCTCTCTCTCTCTCTCTCTCTCTCTTAGTTTAAAGTTGAGCATTTAGATGACAGCTCATTTCACAAAAGCACTAGCCTAACCTTCAACTGTTTAATTAATCAAAAGTAATTTATAATTTTTTATACACAAGTGTTCATTAAGTCTGTTCACTTAGGAAAATACATACTGTTGCTATTGTCAGTTTTATGATGCATCAGCATCTTCTGTCAAAATGCATCACTGCTTTGTGCCTGTGAAAGTGTGTATGTCCACTGACCAATATGCATGTTGTGCAGTTAAAAACCAGTAATAACCTACAAGAGAAAAGTCCTACTCTCATTGCCTAAGGTCAGTTAAAAACAGCCTCAATTGAAGAAGCTTGAAGAATTGCTCCAAAACTGAAGAGGCCTTACTAGTCACAAGTAAAGAACATGGAGGATGGAATTCCCATCTTTAGCACTATTTTAACAAAGGCAGAATAACATTCAATGGCCTCAAAGAAAAATATATCTTTAACCATTTTTTTTGTTTCATGTAGAGTTCTATTACTGAAATATCTCAATGAATGACAGCAATATTTATTAAGTAAGTTTTTGGAAAAACTCTAAAAGACGTTTTTGATAAATGATCATATAAACTATTTTTACATTTTTCTAAATCACTTTTGTATGTACAGCGCACAAGCTCTTGCTCTCTCTCTCACACACACACACACACACACAAAGGGAAACTAACTTTGTTAATGTCAAAATTCAGTATTTTCAATTCCACAAGAAAACGAAAACCTGAGCATTTTATGTCTTCTTTAGCCTTGTAAATAGTCCCCATATTGAGCAATTAGACTTCACACCAGCCAGTATTCAAATAAATAAATTTCAATACTGCAACTAAAACACTTTATTTATAATAAAATAAGATAAAATTACAAGTATATAGAATAAAAATAAAAATGGAATTATAAGCTAAAACTGATGTGGTTTAATTTACAATAAAATATGAAAAGTAAAATAAAATATAATGATAAAAGCGATAAAAACAGTGAAATAATATACTAAAATACCATAACAACTGTAGCTTTTGGAGACAGCGGTCTCCTTTTTCAACAGCATACTTCTGCTGTGCAGCACATCCTTAAATAGTAGATCCACGGCACCCGTCACATGGTTCCTCAGGAATATGGTTGGAATTTCCCATTTGCACACCGGAACTGGAAATGGCTCGGGAGCAGGCTAGCTGAAACCATTCATCTCTTCTAAGAACAACGGTTATTATGTGTTACAGGGGATGTAAGCGTACACCCCTGCCTCTATTAATGGTATTGCTAGCTGCCCCAATACGTAAACTCTCAAGCCATTTACAGTCCCAGAACCCCTGTGCATGATCCATGATGACAGCATCCACCAGGGAAATTTGATGTTGCTTCTCCCAGAAGTGTTTTGCCACGGCAGACTTCCTGTAATTGCGTACTTTATTGCATTCATATGCTCCCCCACAATCCGGGCATTTAATTTTGTATACCACCCAACTGTTCGCTTATTTCGTTATGGGGTCTTTGACACGGGATATCACTGTGTGTGCAACCTCCGTCACGGGAGTTGCACACAGCATATCTGACACCCGCAAATTATTTGTGCAATGTGGTCTGAAAGGCCCGGATAGTAGGAAATGTATGCAGTGCTCACAGGGGTGAACAGCTCATTACGGGTGGACTTTGCTCCTCTAATAAATCTGTCCAACACCCTCTGGGGGTAGTCGCATTTCTTGAGGTCTGCCGTGACACGAATAATTTCATTATCTTTATCCTCTGAGGTGCTACAGTGGGACCACACCCTATCTATTAAAGCCTTGACAACACTATCCTTGTGTTGGCTGGCTTGTGTCGAGGTATAATGGGTATATTGACCCCAGCACATGGGCTTTCTAAACACCTTGGTCTTGAGCCTACAACCATCCCTAATTACCAACATGTCAAGGAATGGTAGAGTCCCCTCTGCTTCCACCTCTTCTATATACTTGTAATTTTATCTTATTTTATTGTAAATAAAGTGTTTTAGTTGCAGCATTGAAATTTATTTATTTGAATACTGGCTGGTGTGAAGTCTAATTGCTCGATGTGAATTGTCCCAGCCTTGTAGGCCTATTTGGAGATAATAGTCCCTATCACTGCAGAAGTGGTGAATGTGAGTGCCATAAATTGGTATTGGTGTTTAAGGGCGCAAAGGCAGCTAAGACCAAAATGTGCCAGTTCCTATATTATTATCCTAAAGTAATATAACTTTTTTTTCATTTTCCCATCAGAGGAATTCACCACTTTGAATTTGTTTCAGAAAGGTATACAGTTCAGCTAGGTTGACACTATTGAAGGCAAAACTAGACAAACATTTGGAGTGAATGGATGGATGAAATGGGAGGGCTTTTTTTTTGGCTGATGTCCCTTGAACTGTATAAACAAGTTTCTACTGCATAAGCATATTACTCATTTTTGGAACTAATTTACTTGGTGAAACTTAAGTAATTAGTCTTAACATTTCTAAATCATTGATCATGTTTGATATAAAAGTCTTCTAAAGAAACACATACCTTATAGCCTGCCAATTGTTTTTGCAATTGGTATCTAGTGTTTATCTCTGAAAGCTCACTGTGGATGATAATTGACAGTGCTCTGCTTTCCCCCAAGGTTCAATTCTTTCTCTCGCTCTCTTTCTATCTTGTATATTAATGACCATCTTCCAAATAATGTAAACCATCCACAGTTTTGCTGATGACAGCAGAACACCCCTTCCAGTTTGAGAATTTGAGAAACCTTCCCCTGCACAAAGAGCTCAATGAATATCTACCACCAATTCCTTAAGTGCTAATCTCTAGGTAATTCTCCAATGGGGAAAAGATAAACTTAGTTAACTTTAATCCCTCTTGCACTCAGTCCCGTCTTAATTTCTTGCAAAAAAGAGGGCGCTGCTGCAATGCTCATCTTAATGATGCTAACAATTCTAGACAAGATAGCATATCTTTATTAGGATTACCCTGACTTGGCATAAGCCAAGTCAGGGTAATCTCTCTTGGCATAAGCACATCACAAATACTACTTCCATACATACATTTTTTTTGCATTAAAAAAAAAAACCCTTTTTTTTATTATAAACAACTACTCACTCTATACAAATCGCAATCCATTTTACCATGGAATATTGTTCCCACATCTGGGGGTGTTGCACCCAAAACCTCTCTCTCAAGCTTCTTTATTTCATTCAAAGAGGGCCATCAAGTAAATTAATGATCCATCTCATAGAAAGTCTCTCCACTCTCTGTCTCATAGGCAAACAGTTTCTGCTACATGCCTTTTCTAGAGCTACTTACTCCTATGGGTACTGTTCTGAATTAGCATTTCTAATTTCCCCCAATTTTTTCCAAACACATGCTGCAACCAACCAGTCAGCATCCATTCTCTACTGAACTTCAAACCCACAGAACCAACTTTTCCCTCTTCCTCATTTATCCCTTCTTACTTCTGTTTTAAGAACAATGTTATCATATAACATTATAGTATCGTATAAAATCTCGTATTTCCTGAAAATTACAACAGAAGAGAGCACATTAACATGTTAAACTAATCAAAACTTACCACCTTGGTATTAGAAAGCCCAAGCCTCTGGAGCTCATAGCTATGTTGCCTTTCAGTACTTTTTGAGATTGTCTTCTCATCTTTTCTTCTTCGTTTATCAGAAGAAAATAATGAGTAATCAAGCCTGGTAAATTCAGGAATGGATGTTAATAACCACTGCTGATTCAAATTATCATATATCACTTTTCTTTGGCGGGTACTACGTCTCACACCTTGTCTTTCATCACTATTTGCATTACCATTTAAGAAAGCATGATTAGTGCTGGAATGTGAGGATGTGGAAGCTATACTTGTTCCTTTCAACCCTTTTTCAGGAGTATGATCTTCACTCTCTTCTTCAAGAATGTCTCTCCTAAGAGAGTAGTGAGACCTTGATGTTGAGGCTAAAAAGAAACAATTTTGAAATTGATAACATTTCTCATTTATTTATTTATTTATTTATTTGGAATAAAGCATACATTATAGTGATAAATACTCAGTTCACCTGTATACAGAAATACAAAATCAGAATTAACATGAATGTACAATAATCAATAATATGCAACTATTTAGCTTAGTTGCATATAATAACCTATGGATAATATAACATAAAACCTGACAGGCTAAATATCCTTGGTTAATCTTAATGTAATAAGTTAATAGAGAATTAAAAAAAAAAAAAGTTATTTTAGCAAACTAAGGGTCAGCTTCCTAAACAAATTTTTGGGAACAAAAATATTAATCTTATGTAGATTAATTAGTTTCATGTCATGAAATAGCAGACTCAAAGATGAATAGTTTTTGTTCTAAGAAGAGGAAAAGAGAATGTATATTTGAAGACTGAATTTGCTTGTGGAATGTGTCAAGGAACAAGAGAAGAACAGGAGTCAACAAAATTATGAACTAAATTATAAATAATACAGAAGAATGAAGAATATGTCATAAATTAAAAGAAATTAAATTAAATTTAGAGAGCTGTAAATTGTAAATCGATATTTCTTGAAACAAAGGAGATTAATAATTAATAATTTTATCCAAATACACTGAGCGAGTCTGAAAAATATTTCTGGGTGGAGACCAAATAATGGCACAACAATAGCCAAAATAATAATTATGACTTTATTCCTATTCAATAGCCAAAATAATAATTATGACTTTATTCCTATTCATATGTTTATGACTAGCCTATTAACTAGCCAAAAAAGTTTTCCAGTGTGACTAAATTTTTTTATTAGAAAAATTTATTGGAACACTGTTGGTTCAGTTCTTTGTCAAAACTGTGGCAATAGTATAATTTTTCTGTTTTTACTCTGGGATGATGACACAGTCAGTTCACAAGATAGAGAGAATACAAGAAACAGCATTGCATTTAGAACACATGAGCTTGAACCACAGTCACTCAAAGCATGTATGCTTACAAGGGGCATTTATAAAGTTTATGGTCTGAGTATGAAAGGTAGTGGTAGTGTTAAAAATTTTTCTACTTAATGCATAACATTTCAAACAGTAACCCACCAAGTTTCACGGAGTTTCAATAACATTTTTTTTTTTAATTACAGGTCCTGAAGTCAACAAGGATGGGTAAATGAGGAAAGATGGATAAAATCAGTCACCGTCCAGTATTTGGGAAAAAAGGGACTAACATTAAAGGCAATTCATGAGGATATGGTTACAACATATTGGCTGGTGCAGCATAAGCCATAGGCTTTCTTGCACCATGCGGCCGTTACTAATACTAACATTGGGGAAGGATGCCTCATGCTATTTCATGGTTAAGAAGTGGGCAATAGAATTTAAATGAGGGAGGAAGAGCCTGGAAGTTAAACCACCAGCAATGTCCATCACTCCAGAGGTTGTTGACAACGTGCATGATCTGGTGATGACTGATCAAAGAGTGACAGTTCAGTGCATTTTGGGTATCTCATCTGAATGTGTGTACCACATGATAATAGAGGTTCTTGTAATGAAAAAAGGTGTTAGTACAATGGGCCTCAAAGTTGTTGACAATATATCAAAAATGCACAAGAACTGTCATGTCAAGTGAACATCGTTTCAAGCAGATCCAGCAATTTCCTTACAAGGTTTGTGACCATGGATGAGAAGTGGATCCATCACTTTCGGCCAGACAAAGGAGCTGTCTGAACAGCAGAAACATAGCCCCTCTCCCTTCCAAAGAAATCCAAGTCAATTCCTTCTACTGACAGGGTGATGGCATTGGTTCTTTAGGATGCTGATGGAGTGTTGTGTTGCTAGTGGATTACCTTCAGAAAGGCCAGACAGTCACAAGGACATATTATGCAGACCTTGTGAAGCATTTGCATGAAAATATTAAAGACAAATGCCAGGGAAAACTTAGCAAAGGAGTCTTGTTCCACCAGGACAACAAACCTGCTCGCAAGTATAGATCATTTCCATGGCTGCAATGCAAGAGTACTGCTTTGAAATCTTGGACATTCCCTCAGATTTACCATATCTAGCACCATCGGACTTTTGTCTATTTTCCTAATTTAAAAAATACCTGGCTGGTATCTATTTTACCACTGCAGTGGGTGCATTTCTGGAAGCCCAAGAGAAAAGTTTCTTCGCTTTGGAATCAACGCATTGCAGCATTGGTGACAAAAGTGTATAGACTCCAAAGGGGATTATGTTGGAAAGTAATAAGTTACCAGACTCCATAAACTTTACATATGCCTCTTTACTTATGCACCCTTGTGCCTGATGACTCAGTTACTGCAGCCTCAAAAATGTTCTTGTTTATACTCCAGCACAACCACTACATCAGAGGAGGTTTACAATAATTATTTTGACAATGCATACAATCATTAACCATATCAGTCATGCAAGCTTGAACCCTGGTCCACTCAAAGTACAAATGCTTCTGCACCCTTGCACCTATTCCAATATGAATGATCATTGGTTTATATAGTGTTTGTTTTTAAAAGCATGACCTTGGAAACAAAAAAAAAATAAAAAGGTTTCTTTATAAATTAAAAAGTGTTTGAGGGGGGAAAAAATGAAATTTCGATTCTATTTGTAAAATGGAATCAAAAAGAACTTGCAGAATCTGTTTTTGCAATATTTTGGATTAATTTTTATTTAGGAAAGGAGTATTTAAAGCAAAGATGCAATATTTTGTATTCTGTCATTATTAACCTGCATGTTTCATCTTTCACTTTTTTTTTTTTTTTTTTTGTTTTTTTGTTTCCCAGCTGGGTTTCCTCAGCCTCCCAGGTAGCTACTTATTCGAAACCCAATGCTTATTTTTAGATTTAGGCTATTTGTCATTTGGACCTTTTTGTTATTTTGATCACTGGTCAAGAAACATCATTGGTGTAATTCTGAAATGAACGTAAACCGATTTTGTTTGAAGAAATAAACAAATAAACAAACATAATGGTTATATGTGGTGCTCGCTTTTTATAAGCTTGTTTAGCACTGGGTCAAATAGCTAGCTGTGCAATATGTGTGTCACATCTCTTCTTGCAAATAATGCCAAAGAATTATTTTTAAAAATAATTCTGGGATGGAAAGCAGCAATTTTATATGTGTAATAATAAATTAACAGGGAATAAAAAAAAGTGATAGATTAAATAGGAATGGATATTTCAGTGTTTAACTTTGTAATTTTGGCTGTTTGTTATTAAAGATCAATTATCAGTAATGTTCAACGTTTACAGCTGCTGCTATTATTTCCCAAATGATAGATAACAATGGATCTAATAACAATGGCAGATTCAAATAATTTTAACCTTATAACAAAACAGCAGATACACACCACACAAATACTTTACAACATTTTATATGTGAGATTGTAAGTGGCATAATGTCAATAGAAATATAATGTCAAATGTTATTTATAAACTTGACATGACCCTCTCTCTCTGCCACAAAAAAATACAAACCTGTAATGTATTAAATTAGAACGAACAATCTTTAGAATGACACTGTTAATTTCACTGCACGCATTACATAAACTCCTTATGCAATCATCTGAATGTTTACTTTACTTTAACAAAATTCCCAAAATAAAAAATCTAAAGAGGAGTTCAGGAGAATATGGTGGTCAGGGCATATCATCTCCATTTTCTATACCCTGGCCTTTAAATATGCATCATACCCGCTTTTGTACTGATACAATTTTGTGCAGTAGGGCACCATCATGCTGGAACCAAAGAATTCTTGCTTTGATATTTAATGAACTTTCTAACCAATCAAATACATTAATGCAAAGTAATTCATAATATTTTGCACCAGTCAGCATGCCATCAATAAAATCTGGGCTGACAACTTCATCTCCCCAAATGTCACACCACATACCTATAGTATTCCTAGAAAAGTATGGTTTTGACAGATAGGAGCCCAGCAGTGGAAACTGTCTTGGTGAAGCCATCTTGAGAGACAGTGGCCTCATCACTCCATAGGATATTGCTAAGGAAACTGCAATTTTTTCTACCTTGGTTAATAGAAAATTACAAAACTCCAAGTGTTTTGTGTCATCACCTTCATGCAAACCTTATTATAAAATCAAATGATAGGGATGCAGTTTGTTCTTTCAAACGATCCTCAAAATCTGTGTGTGCTTGATCCCATGTGCAGATGAAGCTTTTCGGACACTGCTAGTTGGACATGACAGGAAGGAGGCAACAATATCTTCTTTGTAAACATGTCCCAAATTCTGTACACATTTGAATCCTTGTTTTATGCATCATGCTTCCAGTTAACACAAAGCAATTCACAACACACATAATTGTGGTAGGTGATATTCACAGTCGCTAAGGATGTCCCCCAGAAAATAACATTGCTGTTGTTCTAGCACTTTGGCTGTACTCTCCATCTAGTAATACCACTTTGCAAAATCGTTTTTGGAAAACTTGCTTTCACACAATTTTACAAATGTGCATGAAAATAAATACCAAGTTGCACTTTAATAAATTTCACTGTGCTCTTCAATCACTATGTAGCTCGGCCAATGCTGCATGTAAATTTCATACTTCTGCCACACATCAATGCATATTCTAGATTTTGCTTACCAAGTGAAGGGTCAGTTTGTGTCAGTTTATTTGCATAAAATTCTGTACTTCGAAGTACCTGTCATTCCTAGTAGATAGCAAGACCGTGACAATTCATAGGACATTGAAACCAGCAATCTCCATATTTAAATCAGACATTGGCTCTTTACTTTGTAGCATGGTTTACACTTGCTTTTGATTATACTGCCCATATCATTGTTTACACTATGTTGCCCGTATCATTTAAATTATTACTTGTTGTGCAATTCTTTCTTATAAGCAATGCAGAATGTTGTAAATTATTTGTATAGTGAGTATCTGCTGTTATAAGATTAAAATTATTGGAACATTTTGTTATTGTTATTAGTTACATTGTTACCTTCATTTTGTGGAAATAACAGCAGCAGCAGCCATAGTGTTGTTAAACATTAAGCACCTAATATGCATTCCCATTTCATTTATCTCTCTCTTTTTTTATTTCCTGATAATGAATTTGTTATTGCGCATTTATTTATTTTTTTTCCCTTAAATTACTAATTCATAAAATTGCTTCTTTTCACCCCATTATTTTTTTAAAAATAATTCTTATGAATTATTTCTTTTGTAATTATTTGCAAGAGGAAATGCAATACATAATTGCCCTTGTAGAGCTAACTGTTTGACACAGTTAAATGTGCCTATCTAAAAGTGACTATCACATACAACTGTTGCATTTGTTTTTTTCTTCAAATAAAATCGGTTTATGTTCATGTCAGAAGCTATTTGCAAGAGGAAATGCAATATATAATTGGCATAACTGCCCTTGTAATTATGTACTGCATTTATAAATACAATATCGCCTCCGTAGCCAGGTGGGCAGGAGCAGCAGTGCGTAGCACATGCTTCTAGATTAGACCAGGGTTCGAGCCCGTGCCCACCAAATACGGAGGATGCGGAAAGGTCAGGGAATGACCACTGCATATCTCCGGAGCAATTTAGCCTTAGTTGCTAATGCTCCTAAAAACCAAATAACAAAACAAAACAAAAACGAAAAATACAATATCAACACTAAATTGCTATCTAGTGCTCTTTCAAGATTTGGAAAGAAAACTGAAACACCAGATAACAATTTAGTGTTGACCGTGCTTATGATATTGTTGTTGTTTTTATCCATTCAGTCATAGCTGACTTTCGGAGACTTTATGGGTGGGCTGCCTCCGTACTGTCTGGTCTTCAACAGCTTCTTTCAAGTCCTTCAAGCTGATGCCAGTTTTGATGGTGATGGTGATGGTATTGAGCCAGCATGTTCTTTACCGACACCTCCTTGTTCTATTGACCTTTCCTAGCATTATTGATTTTTCCAATGAATTGGATCGCATTATGTGACCAAAATGATACAAGTACCAATAAAAACCTACATTCATATATTTTTATCCTAATATACTCGCTCTACAAATTATTATATTCATAATGATGATGATGCCCTTTTTAAATATACAGGGTGTCTCAAAAATATTGGTACAAACGTTTAGGGGAGGTAGGTAACATCTAAAGGAATGTGAATTGCATAGGAACCCATAACTGGAAATGTCACGGGAAAGTAGTAGCAGAGGCACAAGAAGCAGAAATGACACAAGACAGTAATTAGTGGCAAACATTTATTTGACATAATATTAACAATGGAGTACGAGATGGATGCATTTCATGATGTTACAACAGATGCTCGAAGGTTCCACCATGAGATGCGATGCATGCATGACACCGACGCAGCATGGATTGGCGGACACAGTCGAACACACCTGGAGTTTCTTTGACAGTAGCAGCAGCACAGACGAGTCTCGCCACTAGATCCATTTCCGTCTCCACAGGTGATTCATACACAACAGATTTTAGGGGCCTCCCCACAGAAAGAAATCAAGGCTCGATAAATTAGGTGAGCGTGGGGGGTCCAGGCAACGGGTCCACCACAGCCAATGCATCAACACCCAAAACGCCTGTTCAAATGGTCACAAACACACCTTCCATAATGGGCAGGCGCCCCGTCATGTTGAAACCAAATGTTGTGTCTCACATTTGCTAGAACATCGTCAAGTAACCCTGGTAGAAATTGTTCCAGAAAGATCCGATATTTAACAGAGTTCATGCAGGATGGTAACAGGCATGGGCCAACTAAGCAGTCACCGACCATACCTGCCCACACATTTATTGCGAAGCGATGTTGTGCCGCATGGAGGCACAGACCGTGTGGGTTGTCATGAGCCCACACGAGCATTGTGCTGATCGATAAGCCTTCCCAAGTGAAATAAGCCTCATCCATGAACAAAACATAGGCTGGAAAATTCAAGTCTTGAACACTTTCTTGGAGAAACTACTGCGCAAAAGCCACACGTGCAGGATGATCTTGGGGGAGCAGTAACTGAACCCTTTGGAGATGAAAGGGGGTGTAAGGAATCGTTGTGCCAGACACGCTGTACACTGCAACGAGACACTGCTAAGGCAGAGGCAACGGCATGTGTAGTAGGATTATTCTGGACAGCATTCAACACATTTTCTTTCATGGCAGAAGTTCACGTCGAACATGGTCTGCCCTCACTACTCCTGTTACCTCTAAATGACAAATAATTGCACAAATTTTGATGCACACGAGCAAACAAATGGGTGGTCCTGTACATGTCTATCTGCGAAGCGTTCTCCATAAATTCGTTGAGCAGCTTGTCCATTGCCCTCTGCTAATCCATACACTAGGAGCATGTCTGCCAGCTCACAGTTCGTATATCGATGTATGCTCTTCGTGCAGCAATTACTGCTTGAATGAGTAAACCAGATTCTTTCCGTCTCGCGAACTGATGAACAGCGCCGTCTGCCAACTTATGGTGACGTTTCCAGTTATGGGTTCCTATGCGATTCACATTCCTTTAGATGTTACCTACCTCCCCTAAACGTTTGTACCAATATTTTTGAGACACCCTGTATATCTTAGGTGTTCCTGTTGGCTGATGTTCACACCTCAGCTTTTAGAAGTTTACAGCATGACTGAGTAGACAGATCAATGAAATTTGTTTTTAACAGACACAAACGTTTTTATGGTTACCGATCCTCTACAGAAAGTTTGCAGTGAAGAGAGTTTATGTACACTGACTCCCCTCTTTGTGATAATTTTTTTAAACAGCTGCCATGGCCAAAAGGTCAAAAAGTTTTAAATGCTGAGTGATTCAAGCCCATATGACCATTAAATACGGTGGTGTTCTTGTACTCTCTCTTTCCATAATGTAAATTTCTATATGTGGCCATCCCAGAATATAAATAGAAAATATTATAAGTACTGCAAAAATAAAAAATTCATAGCAAAAGTAGTCAAAAAAAAAAAAAAAAAAAAAAAAAAAAACCCTTGAATGTTCCTACTTTATAATGCTGATACAAGATTATGTGTAAATATTTCTTTCTTTTCTTTTTAATCAAGGATATTATTAAATTTCATGTTCATAATGACAGAATTTTTTTTTTAATTAACATCACTTTATCTCATCTTTAAATGTTTATAAAGTGACTGCCATATTCAAGTTAGAAACCAAGCAAGCACAGGAACAGTATCAAGACTTGAGGATAAATGCCATCATTTAAAAAAGAAAAAAAAAAAAAAAAAAAATTAACTCATGTACTACAGGGTTTATTTATTTACACACCAGCCTACTAACAAATAACTGAATTATGATTAGTACCAATAAATTTCAATTTAAGTTCAAAATTTACATTGAGTGAAGTCTCCATTACTTAAAATCATGATAAGTAATAAACCTGTATATTTGAATTTCCCAATCCAATGTCTTTCACAACATTTGGAATATATTTAATCCACTTTCAATAAGTAAATACTCAGCAGTCATGGGGTATGGGGGGGGGGGCTACATACTGGAAAAAGTCACAATATGAAATTCACAAGGAAAGATTGTTCTTGTATAAGGAAGAAACTAAGTTACATTTTGCCAGTATAGATTTTTTTGTTAAAAACAAAAAAATATCCTTTATTACAAAAAATTACAGTATTATAGTAAGTTACTGTAGTTTATAAAAGTACATAACAAAATAATAAACAGACTGTTACTGGCTAAATTTATTCACTATGTTATTAGTAAGGTATGAAACTAATAACTGTCAGCTGGCTTGAATAAGCATGTTGCTACCTGCTTCAAATTTTTCTGGACATCTTTATAAATATCTCTATAGCAGGGGGGTGGTCTTAAACCACAGTCTGAGAACTTACGCAAAGTGGTACTTGAATATATCAAAAACGAAAAATGAAAAGCTCAACTAACTGAATTTTTGTACAGTGAAGAATTTCAGAATGAATTCAAGAAAGAAAATGTGTAATTTTGGTTAAAAATGCAAAAAAAATTACATGCTTATCTAACAGATCTTTGAAATTTTATTATCTTTTAGCATGCAAATAGCACACTTGTCATTAGAAACAAATATTAATGTTTTCACAAATGAATGGTGGAGTTTTGGAAGCAAATTTATAAAAAAAGCATGTTTATTTGATCTGTCAACTCAAAAGTTTTTGTATATTTTACTTTTATTTAGATACTTATATAGTTTCATTTAGTTTCACTAAGCTGAAATTGGTGACTTTGGTCCAACAACAATTTAGAAAATATCACAATGATTCTATGCATGAAAACATTATGAAGGTAGTTAAATATCACAATGATTCTATGCATGAAAACATTATGAAGGTAGTTAAATATCACAATGATTCTATGCATGAAAACATTATGAAGGTAGTTCACAATAAATTTAGAACAGGCACTATCCAAAAAAAAAAAAAGAAACATAACAGGAAGAAATGAAGAATACGAAGAAATTGTAGAGGCTATCAAGTAGTTCTGTGTTGGAAGCCCCCAAAAATCAGTTCCTCGCTATAGTCAACAGTTAAACATTCCACCATCACTGTTCACAAAACAATTCAAAGGAGGCTAAAATTCCATATATACAAAATCACTTTCTACACGAAATAAAACCAAATGGCCAGCCACAAAGACTACATTTGCCAGTTATCTACTCCAAAAATTGGATGAGTTACTGAACTCATTCCAGAGTTACTGAACAGCATTTTGCAATATCCTGTACACTGAAATCAACTGTGCACTGCTTCCACAGCTTTATCCCTGCAGAATTTCAAGCTGACTACTTTAATTCTCTCAAAGATACCTTAATGCAACTATGCTGAAACTGTTCCAGAAATCATTATTCATAATATCTCAAATTCTAGTAAAGGTATTACCGAATAAAAAATAAAGGTTTGTGTTCACTCCTTGGTCCACAGATTATGGCTGGGGGGGAAGCAAAAGAAAGTTTTGATATTAGGAGGTGCCATTTACAATTCCTGCATTTGGCCAGGTGGCCAAATATAGGAATCAGAGGAATTATATAGTATTCCAATGACTAGAACTAATAATGTTTTGAAAGAAAGATGTTTGTTTTTTAAATATTTTCAGCTTTGTGTACAAAACAGTTATTACAGCATTTGGAGAGCTCTTTTCAACAAAACAGTTATTAGAGCATTCAGAGAGCTTGTTCCAACAAACCAGTTATTATAGCAATTACAATAACAACACAGCAAGATGATTTTAGGGGCTCATAGCTCAGGAATCTCTAAAGAATCCCACACTGGATTATTAGGATCAGTATTGGCAAAATGAAGCAAGGAAACAATGCTTATACAGCATTGGCCAAAAAAGAGAGATTGTTGAAATAAACTTCCATGAAGGTGGAAGTTTATTTCAACAGTCACTCAATGTCTGAATGTAAATTTCTGTACATCTATTCTGCAACCACCCTTTCTCAGTTTAAATTTATGTCCCTTATATGTGTCATATGAGAAAGATAAACTACAATTGCCATTTTCAGCCAACCTGCTTAGTTTATCTAGATCTCCCTAACATACCCTGATTACTGTCTTAAACATTGTTGTTATTTGGTTTTTTTTAGGAGCATTAGCAACCAAGGCCATATTGCTCCGGGAATATGCGGTGGTCATTCCCTGACCTTTCCGCATCCTCCGTATTTGGTGGTGACGGGCTCGAACCCCGGTCTAATCAAGAAGCGTGTGCTACGCACTGCTGCTCCTTCCCACCTGGCTACGGAGGCGCCTCGTCTTAAACACCCTGTCCAACTTTTGTACAGGGTGTTTAAGGCGATCAGCAATACTTAGACACTGAACTGTGAAATTTCTACACACTAGTAAAAGAGCAGTAACCATTTATAACCAATCTTTGATTGGTGTACAAAATGCTCAAATTCATACAACAATCATTCATGTGTCACAACATCAAAGGCTTTACTGAAATGTTAAGTATATGTCAAAATAATTCTTTGCATCCAGTTCCTTTGTGGCAACCTTATAGTACCTAATCAGACTGGTCAGGCATTATCAATTAAGATGATCTTGCATTTCTTCTTAAACTACTCCATTATTTTCCCATAGCACACAAGTCAAACTTCCAAATCTGTGTTTACCCATCTCACACTTGCAAATAGAAGATATATTTTCACATCTCCAATCTGTAAGGACTTCTCAAGAAAACAAAGATGCTCTCATTATTTCTCAAAAGATTTCACTACAACAGGTTTGACTACCTCTGCTGCTGCTTCTTTTAATGTAATTGGAGAGATTCTATCAGCCCCAAGTACTTTATTCACTTTTAGCTGCATAAGTTCTCCAGACCTTTCTTCTTTTGGTTAACAAAAAATCATTTAACTCCTAGTTAGCCCCAAGTACTTTATTCACTTTTAGCTGCATAAGTTCTCCAGACCTTTCTTCTTTTGGTTAACAAAAAATCATTTAACTCCTAGTTAGAATATAATATTTTATGGTATCCCCATCCCTAAAAACTTATTTGTAAGAATGCAGATAGGAAATATTTATTAAGTTTGTCAGCAACCTGTACAGGACCATAAACAGCTATGTCATTCATATCAAGTGGACTAATGTGATTCATCTCTTTTCTTCTAGTGTTAACATAAGCAAAGAATTCCTTGCTCGCTCGTGCTCTCGCTCTCTCAGACTAATAATCTGCCTAAGCATGCTTAACCACAGTGTAACTTGATTACCAATTACTTTATACTTACTGTAGGAAGTATGGAATGATAATTTATAACCGTCCCATGCCACTTACAGCTGACTGCTTTAATTCTCTCAAAGATACTTTAATGCAACTATGCTGAAACTGTTCCAGAAATCATTATTCATAATATCTAAAATTCTAGTAAAGGTATTACCGAATAGTAAGATCATCAGTTCATCTGCCATCCATGTTAGTCTAAACATTGGACAATATCTCTTAGTTAGCATAAAAAGTTTAGTAGCCTCTATTGTTTCATGAATTCACATTTGGCATTTGCATTTTCAAAAACATCAGCTGATCCCACTAAAAGTGTAAAAAATGTGTGAGCATTATAATTACCTTTGCAAAAACAAAATTCCTTCCCTTTACCCTTTAGAGCAGTTATTTCTTTCAATAAATCCCACTTTAATACACTATGGCTACTACTTAGTTTTTCTTCTACTTGGGGCCTTGAGTGCCAAGTGGATGACTAGGGCAATTTTAAAGTGATTTCAGAGTTTGCTCTTTGAAGTAAAGTTAGCTTATTAAAAGAAAGAAAGAAAAAACCCTTTCTTCTTATACAACTAAATTATTAACAACTAAACTCCCCTTACTGTTTGGTCACCGTTGGCATCACTCCTACTTCCAGATGGCAGGGCTCATAAACCAAGAGAAAGTCCTCATTCCTGTGACTAAAAGGAGAAACCATGGAAAACACAGTCAGGCCTATAGGCTTATTTATCAGATGACTAAAAATAGAATATTCAGAATTCCTTGACTGCCAAATGGCAAAGAAAAGACTATGGCTAACTTCCCAATCTTTCTTATCATGCATTCTCTGACAAATAAACAGGTCAGAAAGCTCTCCTTGCTTCTAAAACAAAAACGGTTTTCCTTTAGCCAAGAGAATCTTGACTAAATAAGATGGTTCACTCATAAAAACTAGAAATGTCATACTCGCTTTAAGTCCTCCTAACTGACCAGAATTATTAAAGGCAGGCTACTCAAATTGTAAAGTATGATCACATATATACCAAATCCTATTAAACATTACAAATACCCAATGTACAAGCATTCACAAACAATCTGCACATTTGCACTTTTGTGAATCTACAGAACATATTCTTAGCATGTTCTGAAAAATCCCCTACACACTCAAAGACTATAGCATCAGGAAACGACGAGAAAGGATCCAAAAGTACAAGCCAACCATAATGAAACCCAAATCTAAACCGAAAAGCAAGTTCCATTAAGTACTTAAGTATTACCTATCCGGCCACAATTTAATAACAGAAAACGATAACAGTTTAAACTGACATCTCATTCTTTCCAAATATGTCCATGGCAACTTGAGCTTGCTCCATACTGTATAGCAAACAGCATCCACTTGTTCCATCAATCTCCAATCAAGCCACCAACACTCCAACCAAAGCTTCGACATCTCAACTGATTCCAAAACCCAAATACCTTAGTGCAAGTAACAGGAAGCTGCCCCATGCTGAAAATATGGATACAGATGACAGTACAAACCAGGATGACACAATTCTGTAAATACACCCTGAGGGTGTATTTCCAGAATTTCCATCCCACTTTTCCGAAAAAGAAGGCAATATTCAAATGGCACAAACAGATCATCCATTGTTAACAGTTTGTAATAAATCCTAAAAGCAAATAATACATACAATAATATAATGGAATTGCCAAAGTTTCTGCAGCAATATGCAACCTTCTTGATCATCCTACAACTGTAGAATGAATGATCAAGAAGATGTCTACCTTCATGAAAAAAACCCTACTTCAAAGACAGATGTCAGTGTAAAAGATTACATCGTTTATAGAAAATGATTGCATCATCACCTCAAATAGTGCTCATGGAGGAGCCATCCTTATCAATTCCTCTACAAATCATAGCAGTACACATCATGATTTACATAACATTAGTCTTCTTATATCTTCCTCCAAACAGTTAACTGTAAAAAACTTTTGCCACATAGCTACAACTCTCCCCCTTCTGCATTATGGGGGATGCCAATGGATACCATTATCTAAGGAGAACCCATCATTTAAATAAATGAGGTCAAATGATTGAACACCTACCAGACAAACAAAACCTCACCCAGTTCACTCCCACTGCTCATATTATTGTGAAATGTATTATTATATAACTAGTATTATTAATATAACTAGTTATTATTGTGAAATGTATATACATTTCACAATAAAACTAGCTCAACAAATGATCTATGTTTTCCAGCTGTCACTGAAGTAGCAGAATAAAAATGATATCCCTCTACTTGAAACTTGAAGTGGGAGTTTCTGGGAGTTGACCGGGCACCTTGTATGCAAATATTGCCATTCTGGATGAAATGATTGTATCTGCTTAATCTATAGATGATATTTCTACATTACAAATTAGATGCCAGCAGCAGCCAAAGCAGCAATTTTTACAAACTGGCTTTAGACATCATAAGCACTCTGCTTTCTGGTGGAACAATTGCAGCAATATCTTTCCAAAATTCTTCAATTTTGAAAAGATATTGCTCTGGCCGAAAAATATAAACAATACAATTTACAATCAGTAAGCTAAAATCCCCACATAAATATAATCACTCAATAACTGCTTATTTCTGGATTCTGTGTTAAATCTTGTCATTAATAATCCAGAACTGATAGAAAATACACTGAGTGTACAGAAATCATGGGATACCAACCTAGTACCAGGTAGTCCCACCTTTTGCCTGGATAAGGGCAGGCACACAGTGAAGCAATGAGCCCATTAGTTCACGAAAGCGTTCCACAAGTATGTCCATCCATATGTGCTGCACAGCTGTTCATAATTCCATCGCATTTTTTGGGTGGAGGATCCAAAGCTCAAAAGGACCTTTCCACAGCATCACAAAGATGCTCCACAGGGTTCATGTCCGGTGAATGGGAGGCCATGGTGGCAAAATCTGCAAAATGCTCTCTGAACCATGTTCTAGTCACCACAGCTCTGTGGGGGGGGGGAACATTGTCCTGCTGAACGAGCCCATTAACCTGTGGGTACACGATGCAAATGGTCTGCAAGGATGGACACGTAGCCTGGACCATTCAGAGATGCATCTAGATGTATTAGAGAGGTCCCAATGTGTGCCAGTTGAACATGCTCCAAACCATTACCTACCGTCCACCTGCCTGAACAGTTCCTTGTTGACGACGGGATGGCACATAATAGCCCTAGATTCTGATGTGCCATAAAACTCCTAATAACCAACCTTGACGGGTGCATAGCTTCATGCAGTTTCTGCCAGATACTGCACCCTCCCACCTGCTCAAAACAACTGATCTCGTGGGACCAGGAGACCAATCTCCAATCATCCAAGGTCCAGTGCAATGTTCTTTCGCCCAGTTCAGGCAGAGAGTCCTGTGTTGTGGTGTTAGCAATGGGATTCTGGTGGGTCAGCAGCTCCCATAACCTATTGCGGCTAATGATCACCTGATGGTGTTTGGTGGAGACGTTTCTGGCACCTCCCTCATTGAAGTTGGCAGTGATTTGTGCCACTGTCACCCTTCGGTTTGAAACAATGCACTCTTGATACTGTCGAAGAGGAATAGTGCAATTTCTGTAGTACCAACTCCACGACAGAGTGACCCATTATTAACAGGAGAGACTGCTTCTACAGGGATGGAGTACACTAAAATAGAAAGGGTTGCAAGAATATTTGCCGATGCTATCGAAGCAGTGTTAGGTGGGTCGAAAAACTGCTAGCTTGGAGAGATTCACAGACTAAACGATTAACAGTGGCAACATGAAGAAATAAAAGTGATTCTTGCGGTGCTTCTATTAGAATGAGCAGCGGACTGGAAAGCAAAGTGTTAGGAATTTCCAGGACTGCTGGGAGTCATAGTGGAACGAGTAAACATATGGGCTGTGTTAGGGTAACTAAGAGTAGGAACAGGTGCATGTATACTTGCATGTACAGGAATAGAAGTATAGTTAATAAATTTGATGAATTTGAAGTACTGTTCAAGACATCAAACGTGGATATTGTTGGGATATCACAGACGTGGTGTCACACAGATGTAAGTAGTGCAGAATTGGAATTTGGAGAGTACAATGTGAACAGGAAGGATAGACAGGATGCAAAGGGAGGTGGGGTTATACTGTTAGTTAAGAAACACAAAATCTAAAGACGTGCATCCAATTGACATTGGACAACGCAATGTTGAGTCAGTGTGGTGTGACATAAGCACTGGGAAATGGAAAATGAGAGTAGGTGTGTATTAAAGGCCTAACGACTCTGACGAGTATAATGAACAATTGTGCAGAGAAATAGTGTGCTAGTACATCAGAATGTCTTATAATGGGGGATTTTAACTTTACAGATATTGACTGGACTTGTGGGTTGGTCACTCACACACTAGCAAGACTTATGGAGTTATTGGATGACCGTTTTCTACAGAATCATGTTCGAGAGGCAACCGGAGGGAATACAGTGAAACTTCTCCTAATGGACACCTCTCTACAACGGACATTTTCAAATTCCCCAACTCACCTCCATTGGTTTTAATGTGTTTGCAGCTTCTGTCTAGCGGACATTCTCTGTAACAGACGCGGACAGCCAATCTGCACTGTTTCATTTAGATTAACACTTAATTTGATCTCCCCATAATGGACAGCGGGCGAGCTCACGGCCCTTTTTCTAGGAACGTTTCTTCCACGTATTGCCTCAATTGTGTGTTTATTTTCTATTTCCGATTCTCTGAATTTTATCGAGGTTTATGTCGCGGTTCTAAACCCTTTTTCAAGAATTTTAAGGCACGTGTAAAACTTCTGATGAATTCGGTGTGTGCAGGGAGGGGGGGGAATATGGTCGGCCTTTCGTCTTTTCAGTTTCAGTTTTGTTCAGTGTCGTGTGAAGTGCACAATGTCTTCTCGTAAACATTTAACTTTAAAAGATAGTCGAACTCATTAATGCGTATGATCGGCAAAAAAATAGTGTTCGCAATCTCGCTGTAAAATGCAAAAATCGGGAAGACGCAGGTAAGCGACATCCTAAGGAAAAAAAAATAAACTGCTCAAACAATTTTGGCAACACGTAAATGATCAGGTTCAAAAATCATTCCCGAAAACTGTTGAACTTCAAATTTGTCGCGCACGTGCTAAAAAAATTCCCGTTAATGGGCCTATTATTAGGGAAAAGGCTTTGGAGGTTGCGAAATCTATGGGAGTAAATGAGTTCAAAGCTTCTGTGGGATGGCTAGACAAGTTCAAAACTCGGCATAAAATTTCTTGGAAAACCGTAAGTGGTGAAGGTGGATCTGTTGATACTGGGGTTGTAACAGAGTGGACTGTCAAATTGGAAGATTTATATCGTGATTTTGAAGCTAAGGATATTTACAACTGTGACGAAACAGGGTTGTTTTTTTAAAGCTCTTCCTGAAAACACAATGAGTCTAAAAAATGAAAAGTGCCAGGGCGGAAAAATTCCTAAGGAACGCTTGACTGTACTATTGTGTACAAATATGCTGGGAGGCTTTGAACAACCTATTGTTATAGGAAACCCACAAAATCCTCGTTGTTTCAAGGGCATAAAGTTGAATCTTTTGGATATTGACTGGAAGTCTAATAAAAAAGCGTGGATGACACGAGATATCATGAGCGAATGGAAAAGTCACTTTAACCAAAACATGATTCGTCAAAACAGAAAAATTATTCTTTTCATGGATAATGCTGCATCTCACCCGCACATTGAATTGTACAACATTCAAATCATTTTTCTGCCACCAAACACATCTCCAGAGTGTCAGCCCTTGGATCAAGGGATAATAAAAAATTTTAAACTTCACTACAGAAAACATGTTTTAAGACATCTCATTGCAAACATGAACGATGTAACATGTGCGAGTGACCTTGCAAAGAAAATCAGCATCCAAGATGCGATTCAATGGATTTCCTCTTCAGTAAATGGAATTAGAAAACAAACTGTCGTGAACTGTTTTGTAAAGGCTGGCTTCTCAAACGCAAAAATTGAAGTTGTGAACAGCAATGTGGAGCACCAAGAAGAACAAGAACTTCAACATCTATTGATAATGCACGATACTTCCGCTACAAGTGACCTTGGCTACAAAGATATAGACTCAAACTTCACTACAGAAGATGGTGCTCTAGATATCAACGACATTATCATCGATATTTTTCAAGAAGTTCCTCATGAGGATGAAGAAATGGAAGGAGGTCATTCTGTTGAAGAACATATTAACGACGAACCACCAATGAAAATAGAAGCGCTCATACAAATCAATCGTTTAAAAATGTTTTTCGCCGCTGAAGAAGATACTGAAGGACTTTCGATGGTTTCTTCACCCCAAACAAATGTTGAAAACAAAATTATCAGCCGGAAGAAGGTGCAGAAGAAAATAAGTGATTACTGTATGTATTTTACTTAAGATAAAGTCATAATATGCAAAGCACAATTGTATGTATATTATTTACAAAAATATTGTGCAAAATCTCTATATAATTTAATTTAATTTTACATTAAACGTATAACGATTTTTCTTTATCTCTTGTGTATGTAATTGTATATTATTTACAAAAATATTGTTCAAAATCTGTATATATTTTAATTTAATTTTACATTAAACGTTTAACGATTTTTCTTTCTTTCTTTTTTTTTTTCTCCCCCAGACTTCTTGTTTGCGGACACTTCTCTCTAACGGACACATTTTCGTTCCCCATGGCTGTCCGTTAAAGGGAAGTTTCACTGTAATACTCTTGTAATTTTGATTTGATTATCAGTAGTGATTATTCATGCATTAAAAATTTGCAGATAAAAGTGTGATCACTGTCACCACTAGGTGACAGTGATGACAGTGTAATGATGTGGAATAAACTTAAAGATATCGCTACCATCAAGGGAAAAGGGGAAGAGTTTTTGCGTTCGTAAAGGTGACTACAGTTGCGGTGGTAGTAGTAGTAGTAGTGGCATGTGATGCAAGAAAGCAAGTGTATGAGCTTATGCAGCATCAGCAAAAAAAAAAAAAAAAAAATCACACCATTCCCTCCAAATGCCTGTCCAGGTCCTCCTTAAATTTATTTAACTTATCAACTTCCACAATGACAGATGGAAGTTAGTTCCAGCAATTAACCACCCGCTGGCTAAAGGCAAATTTCCGCACGTCTATTCTACATCTGTCTTTTCTTAATTTGAATTTATGCCCCCTTAGGTTCGTAATCTGAACAGGTGGAAGGATCCCATCAGAATTCAGCATGCTCAATCCATTCAAGGCCTTATACATCAATCAGATCACCGCACAGGTGCCTAGTCTCCAGCCACTGCAATTTGCAGAACTTAAGCCTCTCTTGGTAAGAGAATCCCTTCATTCCCCTCACCAATCTTGTTGTCCTTCTCTGTACAAGCTCAAGCAAATCTACATCCTTCCTAAAATGAGGCCTCCAGACCTGTACGCAGTACTCAAGGCATGGCCTGACCATTGCCTTATACAGAGGGACAATCACCTCCTTTTCCCTGCTAGCAAAATTCCTATAAATCATTGACAAAACCCCATGACCTGCCCTGGCAGCCTGTCTGCATTGCTCAGAAACTTCATATCTGACTGCACAATTACTCCCAGGTCTTTTTCATTTTCTACCACCTTAAGTGTAGTACCACACAGTTGGTACGTTTCTCTGGGGTTACTTCTACCCATGTGCAGTATTTTGCATTTGTCAATGTTAAACTTCAGTAGCCACCTCTTAGCCCATCTGCCCAAATTTTCTAGATCCTGTTGGAGTAGCACACTGCCATTACTGTCATTAACAACCCTGCCAACCTTTGTATCATCTGCAAACATCAACACTAAGCTTGATATACCTTCATCAATATCATTGATAAATATACAAAACAACAATGGACCCAACACCGAACCCTGTGGGACTCCACCAATAATATTAGTCCACAAAGAGCAGCATCCATTGATTACCACCCTCTGTCTTCTCCCACTCAACCTCCTTTTATCCATTGTAGCAACTTACTCTTAATACTATTCTGCTCCAATTTGTACAATAGTCGTCCATGCGCAACAGTGTCAAAAGCTTTCCTGAAATCCAAATATATGATATCAAAATTATTTTTTGCATCCAGTTCCTTAGAATTTACTGTTGGTAACATCGTCAGTTGATCCCACTGTACAGAATTTAAAAACTGTCTGAGACCACTGTACTCACCTTTATGGAAGCAAAAACCCGTTTCTTTACCCCTGATGGTAATTATATCTTTAAGTAAATCCCACATCATAATATCCTATCAAATTTGTCAGACAAGGTTTTCCCTTAACAAATCCATGCTGTGTCTGAATTATTGCTGCAGTCTCGTCTAGATGATCCTGCAATGCAGCTTTAACGAGTGACTCCATTATTTTACCCGGAGCAGAAGTTAAACTAACTGGTCTGTAATTACTCGTGTCACCCTTCGATCCCCCTTTGTGATTTGGGGTTACATTTGCAAATCTCCAAGTCCGTGGGGACCTCCCCCACGTCCAAGGATGCTCTCATAATTATGGCTATGGGTTTGCTTAGTTGCTTTGCTGCCTCCTTTAATATAACTGGATAGATCCCATCCACCTCGGGTGCCTTTCTTATGTTTAACTTCAACAGTTACTCCTCCATGTTGCTCTCAGTTTTTACAAAATCATTAAGTACCTTGCTACAATTTGATAACCTTCTGCCATTTTCAAACCTTAACTCCTCATGTGTGAATGTAGATGCAAAATACTCATTCAGTTTGTTTGCTATCTGAGCAGGATCATGAACAGTCGACCAATCTGATACATCCCGTTCCTTCTAGAGTTTACATAAGAAAAGAACTCTTTGCTGTTTTTCTTTGCATCCTTTGCCAAAGATTTCTCATAATCTGCCTTCGCCTGCCTAACCTCCTTTGTGACCTGATTACAGATTAGCTTATATCTGCCATAGGCTTCTAAAGTCGCTTGATAATTTATATGCATCCTATGCATTTTTCTTCTCTATCACGAGTCTCATTAGTTCATTTGATAACCATTTACGCCTAAACCTTGAATAATATTTCTTAATAGGTATGAAACTTTTAGTAGCATCCACGATTAATTCCTTGAATGCTTCCCACTTAGAATTTACTGTTGGTAACATCGTCAGTTGATCCCACTGTACAGAATTTAAAAACTGTCTGAGACCACTGTACTCACCTTTACGGAAGCAAAAACCCGTTCCTTTACCCCTGATGGTAATTATATCTTTAAGTAAATCCCACATCATACACTGTGATCAATGCCACCTAGTGGTTCCTTTATCAGCAAATTCTAAATACACGAATGATCACTGCTGATAACCAGATCAAGAGTATTACCCTCTCTGGTTGCCTCTCGAACATTTAAAAACTGTCTCAGACAGTTTTTAAATTCTATACAGTGCGATCAACTGATGATGTTACCAATGGTGAATTCGAAATAGGAAGCCATCAGGGACTCAATCTTGGAGGTAACTAGGCTTTTCATACCAACTAAGAAATATTGTTCAAGGTTTAGATCTAAATGGATATCAGATGAATTAAAGAGGCTTAGGACATCTAAAGGAAAAGAAAAATGCATGGTATGCACATTAATTATCGGGCAACACAGAAGCCAATGGTAGATATAAGCTAGCCTGTAATCAAGTCATATAGGATGTTAGGCATTTGAAGGCAGATTACCAGAAATCTTTGGCAAAGGATGCAAAGAAAAACAGCAAAGAGTTCTTTACTTATGTAAACTCTAGAAGGAAAGGGATGAATCAGATTGGTCCACTTAATATAGATGGTTTGACTATTGATGATTGTTGGGCAAATGGGCTGAGAAGTGGCAACTGAAGTTTAACATTGACAAATACAAAGTACTGCATATAGGTAGCAGTAAACCAAGAGAAATGTACCAACTGTGTGGTACAACACTCAGGGAAGTAGAGAATGAAAAAACTTGGTGGTAATTGTGCAGTCAGATATCAAGTCTGCTGAGCAGTGCATAAGGGTTGTCAATGATATACAGGGTGTCTCAAAAATATTGGTACAAACGTTTAGGGGAGGTAGGTAACATCTAAAGGAATGTGAATCGCGTAGGAACCCATAACTGGAAATGTCATGGGAAAGTAGTAGCAGAGGCACAAGAAGCAGAACTGACACAAGAGAGTAATTAGTGGCAAACATTTATTTGACATAATATTAACAATGGAGTACAAGATGGATGCATTTCATGATGCTACAACAGATGCTCGAAGGTTCCACCATGAGATGCGATGCATGCATGACACCGACACAGCATGGATTGGCGGACACGGTTTAACACACCTGGAGTTTCTTTGACAGTAGCAGCAGCGCAGACAAGTCTCGCCATGAGATCCATTTCCGTCTCCACAGGTGATTCATACACAATAGATCTGAGGGCCCCCCCACAGGAAGAAATCAAGGCTCAATAAATCAGGTGAGCGTGGGGGCAGGCAACGGGTCCACCACAGCCAATCCATCGACGCCCAAAACACCTGTTCAAATGGTCACGAACACACCTTCCATAATGGGCAGGCGCCCTGTCATGTTGAAACGAAATGTTGTGTCTCACATTTGCTGGAACATCGTCAAGTAACACTGGTAGAACTTGTTCAAGAAAGATCCGGTATTTAGCAGAGTTCATGTGGGATGGCAACAGGTATGAGCCGACTAAGCAGTCACGACCATACCTGCCCACTCATTTATTGCGAAGCGATGTTGTGCCGCATGGGGGTACACACCGTGTGGGTTGTCGTGAGCACACACATGAGCATTGTGCTGATTGAATAAGTTTCCTGAGTAAAATAATCTTGGGGAGCAGTAACTGAACCCTTTGGAGATGAAGGGGGTGTAAGGAATCGTCGTGCCAGACATGCTGTACACTGCAAGGAGACATTCCTAAGGCAGAGGCAACGGCACGTGTGCTGGTAGTAGGATTATTCTGGACAGCATTCAACACACTTTCTTGCATGGCAGGAGTTTGCGTCAATCGTGGTCTGCCCTCACTACTCCTGTTACCTCTAAAGGACCTACAATCGCACAAATTTTGATGCACACTCGCAAACAAACAGTGGTCCGGAACATGTCTGTTTGTGACGCGTTCTCCATAAATTCGTTGAGCGGCTCGTCCATTGCCCTCTGCTAATCCATACACTAGGTGCATGTCTGCCAGCTCACAGTTTGTACATCGATGCATGCTCTTCATGCGGTGACTACTGCTTGAATGAGTAAACCAGAAACTTTCCCTCTCGCAAACTGATGAACGGCACCGTCTACCAACTTACGGTGACGTTTCCGGTTATGGGTTCCTATGCGATTTACATTCCTTTAGATGTTACCTACCTCCCCTAAACGTTTGTACCAATATTTTTGAGACGCCCTGTATAGGAATTTTGCTAGCAGGGACAAGGTGATTATTCCATCGTACAAGGCAATGGTCAGGTCACACCTTGAATACTGAATACTGGAGGTCTCATTTTAGGAAGGATGTAGAGTTGCTAGAGCAAGTACAAAGAAGGGCAACAAGATTGGTGAAGGGAACAAAGAGGTGCTTTTACCAAGAAAGCCTTAAGTTCTGCAAATTGCAGCACCTGCGAGGTGATCTGATTGGAGTGTATAAAGCCTTGAACGGGTTAATAGTAATAGTGGCATGTGATGCAAGAAAGCAAGCGTATGAGCTTATGTAGCATCAGCCAAAAAAAAAAAAAAAAAAAATTCACACAACCATTCCCTCTAAAAGTTTGTCCAGTTCCTCCTTGAATTTATTTAAGCTATCAACTTCCACAACAGCATATTGGAAGTTTGTTCCAGCAATTAACCACCTGCTGGCTAAATGCAAATTTCTGCACATCTATTCTACAGCTGCCTTCCCTCAATTTGAATTTATGCCCCCTTAAGTTCGTAATCTGAGCAAGCGGAAGAATTGCATTAAGCAAGCTTCAATGCTGATGGGATTCTTCTTCTTTCTCAGATTATGAACCCTGGGAGGAGGGCATAGATTCAAATCGAGGAAAGAGAGTTGTAGAATAGATGTGCAGAAATTTGCCTTTAGCCAGCTGGTAGTTGATTGCTGCAATAGACTTCCATGTCTTGTGGAAGTTGATAGCTTAAGTAAATTTAAGGCTGAGCTAGACAGCCATTTGGAGTGAATGGATGGGTGAAATGGGAAGGTTTTTTTTTTTGGCTGATGCTGCATAAGCTTGCATTCTTGCATCGTATTCCTCAACTAATACTAATGCATCTGGCACCCCTATCATCCCTCTTTCAAAGTTGGTTAACTTACGACATTTCCATACTGACATAGAATTACCGTCTACATGAATGCTGTGTACATGAATGCTGTGTTGCTAGTGGAAACCGCCAAGCGGCGGTTTCCACTAGCAACAGCTGTGACAGCATCACATTGCCCAGGAACCAGGTATTCCATGAAGTCTGTCTTTTCAGTAAATTGTGTGGGGAAGTTTAGCTTACATTTTCCATAATAAAATTAATACTATTAACAATGATGTGGCTACAACTCTAATTCTATAAAAGTTGTGATAGAACAACACCATGAAATTTCCTTCTATCACCTCTCATAACATGAGTTAAAATTTAGGTTACTAAACAACTACAATGATGGGACTATAAAATTTATTACAGAATGACATTACAAATTTGCAATAACATACTTCATACATGCACCATACTTAACAACTAAAAAAGAAAAAAAAAAAGTTGATAAATACTAACCATGCTCAGGCGGATTACGCTTTGAAAACCTTGTTCCTGTGTCATCAACTTTTAAAGATACTGCTTCCCTTCGAGGTCTTTTAACATGATAGGTACTTGCATCTGATTCTGTATCCTGAAAATAAAAATAACACTGATTTCGTTAAATTCACTGATTTTCTATGTAATGCCTTTCAAAAATCACAAAAAACATTAATTTCATTTTAATATGATTTTACAAATAAGCAAATCTGAAGGATTATGAAAGCCACAGGAAAACTGAATTTGTCATTTAAATTCATGACACCCTTTTCATTATTCCATCAAACTTAATTTTATCCTTACATTCTCATGCAACAGAAAAATACTAAAGTTAATCAGTTTTTCTTGATTTTTTTTTTTTTTCAGCTAATAAATAACTAGACACTTCCCAGTTTTAAGTTTATTCTTTGCAAATATACTAATTTATCCATACAGAAATGTTGAATTTAATAATCAATTTAAAAAATAATGAAATAATAAAATAACACAAAATAATGAAAAATAAAAATAAATTAACAATTTTAATAATAAAATTAAATTATTAAACTCATTATTTTAGTTAATTTTTTAATTCATTGGGAGAGTTATATATCATATTTAATTTTTAAAATGGTCCTATCAGATTTCAGAAATGTAGCAAAATAAAAACAGCAATGTAACAAAGATACATGAAGTTAAAACTTGCAAAATATTGAAACTTTAAAGAATAACTAAAAAAAATGTGCTTTTGGCTAATTTAAACTCTCTTCATTACAATAATTACATAGAACTAGCTAATCTTGCACTTCACTGCTAAAGATTAATTTGATATTTTATATAATAATTCTAATTAAACAAACAGTTATATAATCAAGTCAGTATGTGAACTTCTCTGATATAAATTAAGCAAAATTATAAAAATTATAATTTTTCAACAAAAAAATTTCATGTGAACTGGCATGATAAGAGCATATTTAAATAACTGCAAGTTACTAATTGCTCATTCCATTTATATAATTTAATATATAAAAAATTTTTCATGTTCTGGTCATATACAACTAAATTGGCATTTCATTACTCACAATTAACCTTAAGCCTCCAGTCAGCATACCTTATGCATTTTATCAAGTAAAAACAGAAAAATATATGTGAGAATTACAGCAGCGTGAATTTCAGTATTACTCGAGTATGATATTCAGTTTCAACCTGCTTTGTGAATTATTTTTTAATTGAAGAAATACAGTCCTACAAATTCTAATTACAGTTCCATGTTTGTGTACAAAATGTATTACACATGTACTCATGTTGATTTCCCATAGGAGCCTTAATTTTGCTTTGATTTTTTCTGGCTCCAGGTGTCACTTTGCATTGGAGCTGAGGTAGTCAGAAAACAATTTGTTTTTTCTCTCTCTCTTCTGATAACAACACTTATTACTAAATATTTCAATTCTTATTATCCAATACAGTGTCAGAATCTATCATACATTACCAAAACTGTTCTTGAATGTGTTTGGCTCACAATATTGGCCTTGAGGTTTTCATCTACAAAGATAAATCAATAACAGATGAATCTACAAAAATGACTAGGTAACACTAAATTAGGATATTATGAGCAAAACTAAAACAGTTGAACCAGTAATGCAATGGACGAAAGAAAAGAGTTTTGTGTATTCTCATTAGTTTGGGTATACATAATCAAATCCACACATTGGCTTTTTTGTTTGTTTGTTTTTTTAACTATTCCTTGATTTTTTGACAGAAAAAAAAAAAAATGAATGAAGTGATATAAATGAGAGCTATAAATGGAAAAAAGCATATCATCAGGAAGGAAATTTACTCATTTTTTATCTTTATAAGTAACCTCCACAGCAATCTGTGATGTGATCCACTTGGATTACAAATATTATAGGCAAGTCAATTGCAGAATACAGCATATCTCTGGGTAAAGTAAAATGACTGTTTTGAATGTGTTACAGAGGTATATTTTATGTGTAACCATAGTATTAACTCTAATAACATGCATTTTCAAATATCTTTGAATACAGTTGACTTTTCAAAAACTATGAAATTAAATCTTCATAAGATATTACTTCAAATCTTGCCTGGTAGTACATTAGGTTAGTTAACTTTTAAAGAATAATATAAAGTGCCCCATTTTTGATTATTTTGCCTTTTGTTCAAAACACCAAAATGGTGTACAGTAGACTTTCAGAATAATGTCACCATCGGGGATTCAAGGTACCGTTATTTTGATTTTTCCATTATCTAGAAAGTTTTACTTTTAGTATATTTAATACTAAATATACTAAAATGTGGCGCTGCGTGTAGTAGCTGTGTTAAAATTTGCTCTCAATTATATTAAAATTTGGTGGTTTAAGCATAAAAAAACTGAAAATACATCTTACCATACAGAAGAAGAGGTACAGAGGACACAGAAGAAGAGGTACAGAGGACACAATATGTGTACATTAGACACATATTTTATATCTGTGAGGAAAATATTTAGGCTCTAAGATTAAAATAACAGTTTAATGGTTAGCGTGCTCGAAGAATACAGAAGATTATGCAGCGGTTAATACTATATGAAAAGAGCATAAATTTGAAATACAGGAACGAATATTTCAAAATGTAAGAAACATATTCATTGGGGGTTAAGACTGTGCGAATCAGAACGAAAATATGTTTATGGTAAGGAAAAGTTGCATGCTTTATGGTTTGAGAGAAAATTATTTTAAAATATATTCGACATAATTAATTGGAAATACTGAACATTAATTAGACATCAAATAAGGAAGAAGAGGGATAATGAGTATGTGGTACAGGCGTTTAAAGGCACACAAGGTGCTGTGGCTATAGTGTGCCTATTCATAGAAATGTTGAAAAAAAATAAATAATTAATATGAAGCCAGTTCAATTTCATTTCATCTCAGAAACTAATCATAGTCGTTCAAACATTCCTATTTGTTTCAAATAACAGAAAAGTTCCGTTAATATTTGCGTCTTCACCAATGATATGATTTAATGTTATCCATTCTTAGAGATTAGCCAGAAAATGAAATATTGAAGTTCGATGTTGTTGATAGTGTCGAGAGTCAATCAAAATATGTTTGACTGTTAGATGTTCAGAGTAGTGTGGACACTGAGGAGGATCATTGCCTGTGAGTAGATGGAGGTAAGTCAGATGAGTATGCCCTATTCTAATCCGTGCGAGTACCACTCATTTTCACCGAACTGTCTGAATGCACGAGTGCCAAAATTTTGGGTCCTGTTTCAACTGGAAAAGTTTATTATTTGTTTGTTTATGCCATAGCTCTGTCCACTGTGCATGGTATGCTGTTTAAATTAAGATATTATAATGAGAAGCTGGAATGAAGACAGAGGTTAAGTCTAAGGTTGATGGATTTTTAGCAGAAATATCAGCCAGTTCATTCCCTTTAATGCCTGAATGGGCAAGAATCCAGAAAAAGTTCACTCATTGCTAACTATCTTCAATTTTCAACAGTAAATTCCTGATTTGATTTAAAACAGGAAGAGGGATAATAGCTTCACCTTATGAATAAATTCATTGACTGATGATATAATAATTACTTGTGCGAATCTAATGAATAATATATATCCATTTATATACATAGACAACTTCTGGAAACCATGCAAAAATCAGTTGTAATCAGCCTTCTACACTCACTAAGTGGGGCTCTGCTGTAGTTACCTTTCCTCTTCAAGAGCATCTCGTGGGATGCATGATGACTCTCCCTATGATTAAAGCTGGCCCCTTTCAAAATCAGCCATATGGTAGGCAATGACATACCACCACATTACCTGATGCCACAGAGACCATAACAAAACCAACTCCAAAAACTGCTGTTAAAGACCTGCAACTAGGTGGAAGAATGGAATCAGTGAACTTTTGGGAGTGACATTTTGCAATGCCGCTCAATATAGCACATGATCGATCCAGTTGCAGGAATTTGTTGGTGGCCACAACAGCTCCTCAAGGAACTATGTGACTGAAAGAAGAAGAATATTTAATGCAGAATTAATGAGGCTAAATAAGAAATAAAGTGATTAAGAATTCAATTTTATTAACTGCACATAAAAAAACAAACATGTTGACAATCAAATGTTATATTCTGCCATTAATACTTCTACTTATGCCCCATTTTTTTTTTCTTTATTACATCAAGTTTAGTCTGCGCATGTAGCACAGTGGTATCATACCATCCTCCCAAAGCCAGGTGGAAAAGGCCTGGGTTTGAATCTCGTCAATGATGCGAGGAATTTTTATGAGCTTTTTTCACTCTGTGGCTGAATTAGTTAGTCTTAGGCGTAGATAGCAAAGTTTTTTTTTTCTCCAGAAACTGGGGTTTTGACCAGCAAAATAGGCAAATCAACCAGAGAACACACACACACACAATTTAAAGACCATGCTGGGTATGAGAATTAACTTTCCGGGTGATCCTAATGTAATAGTTCGGATTAAATCAAGTTTGTCACTAAGCTTTAATGTTGTTCTTCATTTCTTCTCTATGAGTTTTATTAACTTCAGGAGCCATAATGAGGGGTTTTCAATTTCAAATATATGTAAAGCAGCGGTATAATCAAATATATCAGTACAGAATTCACTTTCAAAATGGCAAACATAAACAAATAGAGTAATTGTGTTACTTGTCGTTTTCTTTTTTTGGCACTGCAAGACATCTGCTCTGTATGTATACATTTGATCTCAATATGCCATTATTTCAAAATTCTGTTATTTGGAATGCCGTTATTTCAACAGTCTACTGTATTATGTAATGAGTTGGACATTGTGTGTTATTCTCTTCTGAAAATAGAAAATATGCTTCAAAGAGTTTCATCGCAATCCCTTTCATATCATATTTTTGATAACAAACTTGTTTTATTCATTACGGTATCAATAAAAGATCAACAGTAACTTGTGTGCAACCAAGCAAACACACCTGGCTTAGAATGCTGGTGTGACATGATTTTTTTGACATTGCCTCTGCCTTCAATTCTGTTTGTGTAGCCTCTTTAGTGGGAGGGGGTTGCAAGCAAGCTTAAACCCCCCCCCCTCCCACTAAAGGTAGTGAATATCTTATTTGAACATTACTGGCTTTTTCCGGTGACCATGCTGGATCTTTTCATGACATCTGTAGGTATTTCCCAAATGTGCATTTACTTTATTTTCTTCTCTGCTCTTTTCTTTTTTGTACATGTGAGGTTCGTTTCATATGCCGTTAATTTAGTTAAGTTGCTCTACTTCCTCATACTGATAATCTGCAGTTTACTCATTTTAATTCTGAAGTTCAGAGCTCAGTTCCTAATCTCTTGAATTATTAATTTGTTTTTGGCTCAATATTAATCCAAGAAAGTCAAAATATGTGATCTTGAACTTTTACTGAGGAGCAGTCTTCCTCAGTAAAGTTATTAGGTTAGTCTGAGTGCAGCCCTGATAAGATTTGTTTTCACATACAATCTAAAATAGATATTTTCATGTCAGCAAAGGGTAAGCCAACACTACAGTTACCAGATAGCAAATGAATTTTAGATCTCACTTTTCTAGTGGACAAAAGTTATTTTAATGGGATAAATGTGAAACTTCAAGGAAAAGATAATTACCATCTGGAAAGTTTTCTTACATTAAAGACTTTAAAGTGAAACTGAAATTGCTGCACAAATATATTAATGAACAAAACTTGTACCACTTTCTTTCTTGCAAAACTGCTATGGAATCTTTCGTCAAACCTGATGAATGGCTAATACTAAGATACAAGTTTACCATTTTTTTGGCACTCCAAATTGAATTTTTCTGAAAGTTTGCTGCTTTTCACACTAGATTAAAAGGATGTTTCAGAATCCTTTTGTTATTGAGTTTTGGGTGTATCAGCAGTTTAGACCATATTGTGCCTGTACATTTTGCTGTACAAGTGTGTTTGTAGGCCAATTTGCATGTTGAGGGCTGAAAAACCGGTAATAGTTCATGGTAGAGGATCTCTGCTCCCTCCACTTGAGATCAGTTAAACACAGCCTTGACTGAAGAGGACTCTAGAAATTCTTCCAGTCAATTGACAGAAATTGAACCCAGACCTCTCCAAGAGAGGTCTGCATCTTGGCAAGTAGCAAAATCACTATATTATCATGGAGGATGCTATTAAGATGGATGATGTCCCATCATAGATGCAAATGGAGGTAAATGAATTAAAAAATAATGACCCTTTGAAAGATGCTTTTACTGAAACTTATTAAAATTTTATGCCATGCTACCTACTTCAAACTTTCCACCATCAAAACAAAAAAAAATTGAAAAATGTTTTATGTGTAAACATCTTTGACGACACCTACTAAATTTTGAACAGCTAGAACTGAAATCATGAATGATGTAATTTATGCTCACACCCACTACTTACTCTACCAAATCAAAGTTTGGAAGAGGTTAGGCCATTAACCTAATTACCCATTTGATTGTGGCCATTTGTTGAATAGTATGATTGTAACAATACAATAACAATTTGTATTGTTACAATCATACTATCATGTTGGATCATGTTACTCTGTCAAGCGTTGTAGCAAATTACATATGCAGCACTACGAAATCTGCAAGAAACGACAGTATCCATGCATAACACACTATCGAAAGTATGACTTGGCTCAGGATCTCAACAAGTACAAGCACGAGATGGTAATGCTGCACATTCCATTTCACAATGAGGAAACAGAGATACTGTCAGAGATGAAATACGTCAAGATGGACGATGATAATGAAGAGCTCATGCTAGATCGCATAAACTGTATGAATTGGATTGAACATTCGCAAAACCATTGAAATATGTAAGATGATTTGTCAAGACAACGACGACGTTGACTCTGGAGAAGCATGCGGTAATAGCAGAAGTAATGGAAGCATGTGATGTAACAAAGCGCATGAGCTTAAGTAGCAACAACTAAAAAAAAATCAATTTCATACATCCATTTGCTCTAAAAGTTTGTCCAGTCCCTCCTTGAATTTATTTAAGCTATCAACTTCCACAACGACAGACAGAAGTTTGTTCCAGCAATTAACCACCCACTGGCTAAAGACAAATTTAGCACATCTATTCTACAACTGTCTTTCCTTGATTTGAATTTATGGCCCCCTCAGGTTCATAATCTGAGCAAGCAAAAGAATCCCATCAGAATTCAGCATGCTCAACCCATTCAAGGCCTTATGTAAACACCTCAAACAGATCATCTCGCAGGTGCCTAGTCTCCAGCCTAGGCACCTCTTTTACAATCAATTTGCAGAACTTAAGCCTCTCTTGGTAAAAGGATCCCTTCGTTCCCCTCACCAATCTTGTTGCCCTTCTCTGTACACGCTCAAGCAACTCTACATCCTTGCTGAAACGAGGCCTCTAGACCTGTGCACAGTACTCAAGACATAGCCTGACCATTGCTTTATACAAAAGGGATAATCACCTCCTTTTCCCTACTAGCAAAATTCCTGTATATCATTCACAATACCCCACTGACCTGCTCTGGCAGCACTGGTCAGAAAACTTCATATCTGACTACACAATTACTCCCAGATCTTGTTCATTTTCTACTGCCCTAAGTCTAGTACCACACAGTTGGTACGTTTCTCTGGAGTTACTTCTACCCATATGCAGTCTTTGCATTTGTCAATGTTAAACTTCAGTTGCCACTTCTCAGCCCATTTGCCCAAATTTTCTAGATCCTGTTGCAGTAGCACACTGCCATTAACAACTCTACAACCTTTGTATCATCTGCAAACTTCGACATTAAGCCTGATATACCTTCATCAATATCATCGATAAATATACAAAACAACAGTGGGTCCAACACCGAACCCTGGGGGACTCCTCTAATAATATTAGCCCACGAAGAGCAGCATCCATTGATTACTACTCTCTGTCTTCTCCCACTCAACCACCCTTTCATCCATTGTAGCAACTTACCCTTAATACCACACTGCTCCAATTTGTACAGTAGTCTTCCATGCGCAACAGTGTCAAAAGTCTTCCTGAAATCCAAGTATATGATATCAAAATTATTTTTGCATCCAATTCTTTGTAACCGCATCATAGTATCCAATCAAATTTATCAAACAAGACTTTCCCTTAACAAACCCATGCTGTGTCTGAATTATTACTACAGTCTTGTCTAGATGATCCTGCAACGCATCTTTAACAAGTGACTCTTACTTTCCTCGAAACAGAAGTTAAAGTAACTGGTAATGACCTGCATAGCCTTGTAACGCAACCGCGAGAAGAAGAAGACCCCTTTCAAAACTTTTACAATCATCCAAACAGTGAGATGAATGAGGATTTAAAGCTCACCGTTCTCAACTGACTCAGTGCAATTGCAAAGAAACACGAAAACCTGATGACCAATGACGAGTTCTGCAACTTAATGAGAATGACCAATGACAAGAAAAAGATTCTACTCATATATGTAATTTGGAGTCTTATCTCCCAATTGCAAACTGATTCAAATATTCTTGACCAGCCCAGCTGGTTGCAGAAAAATGTTTATGATTTGCCTCTTGATGGAAATATACAACGGCTTCAGTAATACAGATGGGTACTGTAATGCCTACCTTACATGTGCTTCAACTGGTAAGGCTGAAGTGCATGTAATGTAATGATCTCGGATGTGCTCAGAGTTGGTTTATGCCAGCTCTGAATATGAATTATCAATTTATTTTATCGATAATTCATAATTGAAAAGTCGTGCACTCAAAACAAATGCTGTGAACCTTGGTTTTGAAAGTTTTTCGATGTGTAAACATCTTTGGTGGCACCTACTAAATTTTAGATGGTAGTAAAATCAATTTGTCACGATTTTGCAACATGGAAATGACTTCATTTGACGTAATTTCCTTTTCATAACATAGAAAAAAGGAGTCGGAAGTGGAGGGGATTGCGCAAAGGATCATGTGCTCAGAGCTTGCAGCTCATGCCAGCTGAGTACATCCAAGATCAGTGCCCTCAAGATATCCATTTCTCTGGTTACCAAAAGGTTTCTGCCACGGGTGGGTGGCAATGGTTAACCCAAAGCAACCTAAGTGGTATGCCCCAAATCATAAACATTTTTCCACAACCAGCTGGTTTATATAAGCTCTGAGCATATCAAAGATCACCTCCCATGATCCTTTGTATGATCTCCTCTTCAGACTCCATTTTTCTGTTATGAAATGGAAACAATGTCAAATGAAGTCATTTCCATGTTGCAAAATCATGACAAATTGATTTTACTACTGTCTAAAATTTAGTAGGTGTCGCCAAAGATATTTACACATCAAAAAACTTCTCAAAACAAAGGTTCACAGCATTTGTTTTGAGTGCACAACTTTTCAATTATGAATTATCAATAAAATAAATTGTTGCACTTAGCAATAAGCACTTGCATGCTATGTTAAGAATTAACATAACAAATTAACCAGAGATATACCCAAACTCAATAATCCCATTAAAAGTTGATTTTAAAATACATTATGTTACAGATATCTAGTGACATACATTTGACACCTTGCTGATTTTACAGAAGTTATCAGTAAATATACAGAATGGAAGAAAAACCTCAATAAGTTAGAAAATAATCTAAATAAATTTAGGATATCCATACTTATGAGTCCTGACATTTTTCCATGGAATATTTTTTTAAAAGGAAAGACAGCTTCGAATTTTGTTTTTATGTATTTAAATTTCCATTAAATTTAAAAAATTAAAATAATGAAATATATGCTATGGTTTCAAAAGTATTCTCGTAGTTATAAAAATAGCCAAGTTTTAGAATTACCAAAATGACGCGCAACTTGGGATGAAAACTACTGCTGCACATCTTTTAATACACTGATGCACATATTGTGTGGTACTTTCTTTTTAATTGAAAAAATATGTTTAAACATTTTTTTTCAATTTTCAATTATTTTAAAATAAAGTTGGATTTTATTACTATTACACATTTCCTAATAGTATCTGCAGCAGTTAATATTTTCTTTTGACGTTTTTCTCTAAAAAATTCTATGCCCAAATGAAATTTTGTAACTAATTTTTTTTTTCCCAATAAATGGCGAGCACATTCTTTATTGCACCTGTTGTCCAAATTTCTCTTCAGTAAGAGCCTTAGCACTTGCTGCAGAGCCCTCTACATAGGGTACTTTAATTTTAAGAACCCTGTATATATATGTATATATACAGGGTGTCTCAAAAATATTGGTACAAACGTTTAGGGGAAGTAGGAACATCTCAAAGAATGTGAATTGCATAGGAACCCATAACCAGAAACGTCACCGTAAGTAGACGTGCTGTTCATCAGTTCGCAAGAGGGAAATTTCTGGTTTTTTACTCATTCAAGCAGTAATTGCCGCACAAAGAGCATGCATCGATATACGAACTGTGAGCTGGCAGACATGCACCTAGTGTATGGATTAGCAGAGGGCAATGGACAAGCCACTCAACGAATTTATGGAGAATGCTTCTCAGACAGACATGTACCGAACCGCCGTTTGTTTGCGCATGTGCATCAAAATTTGTGCGATTATGGGTCATTTAGAGGTAACAGGAGTAGTGCAAGCAGACCACGTTTGACGCAAACTCCCGCCATGGAAGAAAGTGTGTTGAATGCTGTCCAGAATAATCCTACTACCAGCACACGTGCCATTGCCTCACATCCTGCACGTGTGGCTTTTGCACAGTGGTTTCTCCAAGAAAGTGTTCAAGACTTGAATTTTCCAGCCTATGTTTTGTTCACGGATGAGGCTTGTTTCACTCGGGAAGGCTTATTCAATGAGCACAATGCTCTTGTGTGGGCTCACGACAACCCACTGTGTGCACCCCCATGCGGCACAACATCGCTTCACAATAAATGTGTGGGCAGTTATGGTCAGCGACTGCTTAGTCGGCCCATACCTGTTACCATCCCGCACGAACTCCGCTAAATATCAGATCTTTCTTGAACAAGTTCTACCAGGGTTACTTGATGATGTTCCAGCAAATGTGAGATGCAACATTTGGTTTCAACATGACAGGATGCCTGACCATTATGGAAGGTGTGTTCGTGACCATTTGAACAGGCGTTTTGGGCGTCGATGGATTGGCCGTGGTGGACCCATTGCCTGGCCCCTATGCTCACCTGATTTATCGAGCCTTGATTTCTTTCTGTGGGGGGCCTTAAATCTATCGTGTATGAATCGCCTGTGGAGATGGAAATGGATCTTGTGGCGAGACTTGTCTGCGCTGCTCCTACTCTCAAAGAAACTCCAGGTGTGTTCGACCATGTATATTGCATTCCACAAAAGCTAACATAGAATTAATTATTACAGCATGAATGCAAAAACTAGATTTATTTACAACCACAGAATATAACAAGAAACCAAGGGATTAAGATTCACAATGAAGGAGGCTGTATATATTTGTAAATAGTTATCCCCAAGGGCACATACAAGGCTGTCATTCCTTAGAAAAGCGTTGCCGGTCCACGCCCTATGGATAACATGATTAATTTTAGTATCTATCATTTCACTTTATTTCTATTATTTCTCATTTTTAGTTTAATAAAAATGTCACGCATGCATCGCGTCTCATGGTGGAACCTTCGAGCATCTGTTGTAACATCACAAAGTGCATCCATCTCGTACTCCATTGTTAATATTATGTCAAATAAATGTTTGCCACTAATTACTGTCTTGTGTCATTTCTGCTTCTTGTGCCTCTGCTACTACTTTCCCGTGACGTTTCTGGTTATGGGTTCCTATGCGATTCACATTCCTTTAGATGTTACCTACTTCCCCTAAACGTTTGTACCAATATTTTTGAGACACCCTGTATAGTATATATATATATATATATATAGGCATTATTTTTTTTTTCACCCTACATTTTATATGTGTGTGTGCGTGTGTGTGTGTGTGTGTGTGTGTGTGTATTTATTTATATATTATTACTGTTTTTTATAATTAATTTTGGTACTACTTGGGAACATCGGGTTTGTAGTGACCCCAACCAACCCACTAGTTATATATAAATCTAGCTCTGGTATGGATAGCCTAATATACCATAGATACATATAAATATAAAAACAACAAAATTAATGTAAAATTTAAAGAAGATTAGGGGCATTTAGAGAAAGTAAAGTTGGAGAATAATGGAGAAAATTGTAGAAAATTAGTGAAAGTTAACATTCTCCCTCATGGTCATACATCTGCTACTTCCTCAGGGGCTTTGAGTAGACATAGCCATGCTAGAAGAATGTATTATACATATCCGTTTTCCACGGAATATAATTAGAACTGAAAATTGGCCCCCCATTAGAACCCCAGGTTAATTGTGCATAGGTGAGGCTCGTCACCTATCTGCATGGTACCTAGATGTCCAAAATCAAATCCCCACTGGCAGAGTTATTAACACCATGAATGTAAATATACTGGTCATCATCACTATGCAGGTATATTGCATTGCACAAAAGCTAACATAGAATTAATTATTACAGCATCAATGCAAAAACTAGATTTATTTACAACCACAGAATATAACAAGAAACCAAGGGATTAAGATTCACAATGAAGGAGGCTGTATATATTTGTAAATAGTTATCCCCAAGGGCACATACAGGGCTGACATGCCTTAGAAAAGCATTGCCGGTCCACGCCCTACGGATAACGTGATTAATTTTAGTATCTATCATTTCAATTTATTTCTATTATTTCTCATTTTTAGTTTAATTTTAATATCTATCATTTCTAATATTTCTCATTTTTAGTTTAATTTAATGCATTAAACAAAAATATAAATATTAAAATCATATTGTATCTGCTTCCTACAATAAAACAAGCAAAAATATACAATTGTCACAAGCTTTAAATTATAATTTAACATTAAGTCCACTCTCAGGAATGCAGAGCATTAGATTATGCCTACGGCAAGTTAAACTATCATGCCACGGATTAAACCTGGTACATCTGTGCAATAAATAGTACTACATACATAAAACCTAAAGAAGGTGGGAAAATTGAACATTTTCAGTCTGGTCACCACAGGATATGGAGGTGCAGTACAATGATATTTTAATATGATACATACCCATAGGGCTTTGAATCAGAGTTTGCTGACATATACGCAAACCACCCTGTTTATTTAAAAAAATTACTCTCTTTATTCCAAATTATTCACCAAGTAATTACCTAAAGTTAACCTGGCAAAACTGGTATAAAGATTACAAAAACGGGTATGTATAATACGTTCTTATAGTATGGCTATATGTCTGCTCAAAGCCCCTGAGGAAGTAGCAGATGTATGATCATGAGGGAGAATGTTAATTTTCACTAACTTTCGCTAATTTTCTCCAGTATTTTCTAATTTTTTCCAGTTTTCTCTAAATGTCTCTAATCTTCTTTAAATTTTACATTAATTTTGTTGTTTTTATATTTATATGTATCTATGGTATATTAGGCTATCCATGCCAGAGCTAGATTTATATATAACTAGTGGGTTGGTCGGGGTCACTATAAACCTGATGTTCCCAAGTAGTACCAAAATTAATTGAAAAAGTAATAATATATAAATAAGTTAAGTACATATATAACCCATGCATGTATGTCTAATATTGTCACTGTACAATAGCATCAACGTAGCACCTAATACCCTCGTGTAAGCTTTTTAAAAAATTTAATATTTAAATCTAATTGTCTTCAGACATAATTCTAATATATATATAGACAAATGTTTATATTCAGTGTATATGGAAGGGATGTTGACTTGTCAATTGTAATTACCATGGAAAAATTGAAAAGGCCTGAAATAAAAACCTGAAATAAATTGATGAACATAAAAATAGAAATAATAATGAAGATAACAATGTTACCTAAAGTAGTGGGTCCTAGAGCCTTAACTAGGGTCAGCATCCAAAACCGTAGGAGCCACTACAATAAGCAGGGTTGCTGTTTCTGTTATGATGTATACATGCGAAATGTATAAATCAGTGCTTCTCAAACTTTTTTGGATCACTGCCCCCCCCCCAAAAAAAAGTCCTTGCCAGGGCCTTTTTTTAACCCACCAATATAAAGTGAAGCTAAATAACTGAAATGAATATTTGTCTGTTTGCCTCCAAAAACGTAAATGCAGCCGCACATGCAGCATTTACGCAAAAGCGTAAATGCTGCATGTATGTGTGTGAATTATAAAGAAAACTATTTACTGCACTTTATTCCTTCTTCGTAAAAAATTACAACTACATAAATAAAGTCAGTTATAGTCATCTTAAATTAAGTCAAAAATTAAAGTTAATTACATAAATAAGTCATGATATTAATGGGAATAGTTAATTATATTTTAATATTTAATGCAATGGATGAGCTTAGTGGAGATTTATTAGCTTATCAATATTAGGTTTAATATCTGTAAGTAGAAGTCGTAAATCGGCACGTTTAACAACATCCAGACAATTTCTTTGTTTTGTCAGCAATTGAGATACAGCACTGAAACCAGTTTCGACTAGATATGATGTTGGAAAGAAATAAGTAATTTTTTTACAATTCCCCACAATGCAGGATAATGGTCAGGGATTTTCTTTTGTAACCAAAATTCCTGATATGAATTTTGAAATTTTGGCTTCAGTTCAACTTCATTTTTTAACTCAATCAATTCTTCTACAAAACATTCACCATCGTCATTATTTAAAAAAGGATTTATAACCCAATCTGGAATTTTCAAATTAAGGAGATCTTCGAACCTTTCCAGCATATCTCTGTGCAACATTTCTAGACGATTACAAAAAGTTAGTCAAGTTTCATCAGCTATTTTTTCTTTTTTCTCTATTTCCAACAGATTTGGAAATTGATACAATTCACGTTGTCCTATGTTGCGCATAAAAAGCTTTAATTTTGAAATAAATGCTGAAATTTGAGTTTTCGCCTTAATAAGAGTTACATCTTGTCCTTGTAAATGTAAGTTCATTGAGTTGAATCTAGTAAATAAATCTGCAAGATAAGCAATATCAGTTTTCATTTTCTTGAGGTCATTACTAAGGTCGTTACTATCTTCAAAAAACTCGACAACAGTATCAAAGAGTTCATAAAATCTGTTGAGACAGTTGCCTTTTGACAGCCACCAACCTCGGAGTGAAGTAGCAATCGTTCAAAATCTTCACTGTTTTGATAACAAAGCTTTCAAAATATACGATCATTCAAAGAATGTGCTTTAATTTTGTTTATAGCAGCAATAACAGTTTGTAGAGAATTGTGCAGTTGATCACCAAGTTTTTTTGCAACTAAATGCTGACGGCAAATGACACAATGAACAGTAATAATATTTGACACAGCATTTTTTAAATAAGCTATAAAACCCTTGTAATGGCCAATCATTGATGTTGCTCTATCTGCCCCCTGTTGCCCCCTTTCATGCCTAATTACCCCATGGATAATTCAAACAGCCCGAGGGGGGCGATATCGCCCACTTTGAGAAGCACTGGTATAAATCATAACAATGTATAAATCATAACAGAAACAGAGACCCTGCTTATTGTAGTGGCTCCTACAGTTTTGGCTGCCAACCCTGTGAAGAAGTAGTTAAGGCTCTAGGATCCACTACTTTGTTTCTGTTATGATTTATACATTTCTATACATTTTATACATAGTGATTTTATACATTGTTATGATTTATACATTCGCATGTATACATCATAACAGAAACAGAGACCCTTGCTTATTGTAGTGGCTTCTACAGTTTTGGCTGCCGACCCTATGAAAAAGTAGTTAAGGCTCTAGGACCCACTACTTTAGGTAACATTGTTATCTTCATTATTGTTTCTATTTTTATGTTCATCAATTTATTTCAGGTTATCTCCTTCACCTTACAGGCCTTCTCAATTTTTCCATGGTAATTACAATTGACAGGTCAACATCCCTTCCATATACACTAAATATAAACATATCATTATGGTTGCCAGGTTTCTCTACTATAACTAGTAGTACCTGGATCCATAACACAGTTTAATAATTTTGATTTAATACTTTGTTTGCTTACTTTGTCATTCGGTAACTTAATTATTTTTATCAATATTATATATATATATACACATTATATATATTTCTCGTGAGCAATTAGGCTGGCTGAAAGCAATATCGAGATGCTATTTCTCTACTATCGTTACTTGTTTCTTCTATTACAAAGTTGTGTCTTTTCCACACTACTTTGTTAGTTTTTGTTTCTCCCTCTTCTGGCTTTTTGCCTCATCTGTTTAATTGCTCACTTCCCCGTCACAAGGGTACAAGTCTAGATTACAATTTTACACCTCCCCCACTACACGGGGCTACTTCAACTGACATATATATAAACCGCAAGTGAACACTTAGTCCTTCTTCAATCACCATTGACAGCATCTTCCAGTCCATACAGACAGTAAGTTCTCTTGTTTTTGACCCATCTCTTAGATATTTTTGAGTTTAAATTTTATACTTTTATTTCCACAGGTTTTTAATTATTTTATTCTTCCTTCTGGTCTCTGTCAGGTCGGCTGTGATGTATATGTATACTGTTTATGTGTACATCATAACAGAAACAGAGACCTGGACTACTGTTGTGGCTCCTAACTGCCGACCCTGTTGAAGAAGTAGTTAAAGTCCTAGGACCCACAGCTTTTGGTTCGTACAATTATTATGCCCTTATTAATTGCATTTTATATTTATTTCAGGTAAACTGATTTTTTATTTACAGGTTCTCCCTATTCTTCCATGGTTACTACACCTTATATCTCAACTCCCCTACCATATACACAAATATACCGATTTTTACCTTTTTGTCTATATATATATATATATATATATATATATATATCCAATATTTTAAATTAAATAAAATAAAACATAAGCCAGTAGTATGGAAAAAACTGTAGAGCAAAAATTAACATAAAAATAACCCAAATAAACAAACGAATGAAAAGAAAGAGTAAATATAAATAGTAGCCCAGAAACCCTTGTATAATTTCGAACTTTAAATCCAATTAACAAAACTATACAAAATTTAGGATAATGCCAATTACATATTAATTTAGCGATACCCCCCCCCCCCGAAAGACGTGAAATATCACCAAAAGAGGGTTAAAGGAACTAACAAACGATAACAAAATCAAAATAAATTAAAATAAAATAGACTGACCATCAATGCCCCATATCAACAGAGAACCACGAGGCCAATAATGGTCATGGAGTCGCTGCATTTCAATCGCTATACAAATCGTCGCCATGGTGAAAAGATCGTGCATAAGGACCACCGGCGTGCAAATCCTCTGCATTGGTGGATCGATCGGAGGAGGGAGGGTGAATTGGTACTTCGATCTTTTCACCATGGCGACGATTTGTATAGCGATTGAAATACAGCGACTCCATGACCATTATTGGCCTCGTGGTCCTCTGTCGATATGGGGCATGATGGTCAGTCTATTTTATTTTAATTTATTTTGATTTTGTTATCGTTTGGTAGTTCCTTTAACCCTCTTTTGGTGATATTTCACGTCTTTCGGAACTGGTGGGGTACCGCTAAATTAATATGTAATTGGCATTATCCTAAATTATGTATAGTTTTTGTTAATTGGATTTAAAGTTCGAAATTATACAAGGGTTTCTGGGCGACTATTTATATCTACTCTTTCTTTTCGTTCGTTTGTTTATTTGGGTTATTTTTATGTTAATTTTCGCTCTACAGTTTTTGCCATACTACTGGCTTATGTTTTATTTTATTTTATTTAATTTAAAATATTGGATGTATTTCAGCTTCATATGGGGGAATTGCATGTCGCTGCCTCTAATGAATGCTTAATTATTTATTTATTTATTTATTCATTCACTTTATTATAATTTAACTTTATTTAATATAATTCAATGATAGTATATATATATATATATATATACATATATCATCATCATCATCAGCCATTTTCAATCCACTGCAGGATGAAGGCCTCTCCAGCAACTTCCAGTTCCTTCTGTTTTGAGCACTGGCCTTCCATTTACTACCCAAAAACTCATGAATTTCATCTATCCATCTCCGCCTTTGTCTTCCAGGTTTTCTTCTAGCTCCTCTTGGGTACCATTCTGTTATTTTCTTAGTCCATCTGTCATCATATCTTCGAGCTATGTGTCCTGCCCAAGACCATTTTAGTCTTTAGTTTTGATAAGAATGTCCTTTACTTGAGTTTGCTGCCTAATCCATGTGTTTCTCTTCTTATCTAACAGTCTGATTCCAAATATAATTCGTTCCATTCTTCGCTGTGTAGTTCTCAGCTTCTCTTTCATTATTTTGGTGAGTGCCCAAGTTTCACTTCCATAAGTCATGGTGGGGAGTATACATTGATTCATTATTTTACGTTTCAGACAAACTGGGATATTGCTCTTCAGTATGTGACTATATTTCCTGAATGCTATCCATCCAAAATTTATTCTTCTCTTGACTTCCAGCCATTTATCATTATTACAGCTAATAACTTGTCCCAGATAAGTATATGACTCCACCTTTTCAATTACTGCTCCTTCAATCATTATTTCCCTTTCCGTGGCATACTTGTTCATCATTACTTTTGTTTTAGCCATATTCATCTTTAGTCCAAAATCCTTACTAACTGTGCATAACTGATTAAGATTTTCCTCTAATTCTTTGGGATCGTGGCTTATAACCACAATGTCATCTGCAAATCGTAAATGGTTTAGGTACTCTCCGCTCACATTGACTCCTTTCTGCGACCAGTCTAATCTTCTGAAAGCTTCCTCAAGGGCAGCAGTAAACAGCTTTGGAGATATTGTGTCTCCTTGTCGAACTCCTTTCTCGATTTTAAATTTGCTACTGTCTTTGTCTAGTCTAATAAAGGAGGTAGCACTCTCATATATTTTCTTCAAAATCATAATATATGGGGTATCTATGCCTTGTCTTTCCAGTGCCCGAAACATTGCCTTATGCTGTATGGAGTCAAATGCCTTTTCATAATCCACAAATGCCAGGCATAATGGTGTTTTATATTCATTTGCTTTCTCCATTAGCTGTGATATTACGTGAAGGTGATCCATAGTTGAGAATCCTGTCCTAAAGCCAGCTTGCTCTTTAGGTTGATTCTCATCAAGTATTCTTTCTACTCTGTTAGTAATGACCCTTGTAAACAACTTGTAGATGTGGGATAACAAGCTAATTGGTCTATAATTTCCAATTTCTGATTTATCTCCTTTCTTATGCAGCAAAACTAGGATTGCATTATTCCACTGCTTAGGCGTCACACCTTTTCTAATGCACTTTGTGAAGAGCCTTGCCAGTTTTTGTGTTATGTGTTTTGTGTTTTGTGTTATATATATATATATATATATATATATATATGTATATATATATATATATACACACACACACACACACACAAAGGATAATATATACAAACACACAAAGGATAATATACAAAACTTATCACTGTGTACCTACAATTTGGATGACTTCATCTGGGATCAAACACCCAAACTGAAAGGGAAAAAAACAACGATAAGGGGTTGTCTGTTTCTGTAATGATCAATATGCACTAAGGCAAAATCAATTTTGAGGTTGTATAATGTATAATAGAATTTTGAGGTTATACAGCAAATAATACTTAAATAAAATATAAATGCTCAAGGCATAATATATCATGAGTTTAAAATACACTATAAAATATCAGTGTAAATACACCATAGCAAACTCATAATGAAAAACTACATAAGTAGTGTAAAGGCATCGATTTAACTGTATCTCATATTGTGGCTACCTTCACAATGAGTTACCATGTATTGCACTACCTCGAATAAGTAACACTTCACTAATAGAGAAGATTATTGTTATTTATTCTCAGTGGACACCACCAACCAGACGGCACCGTTTCAAGGCTTATTGGCCTATCCTCAGTGGGTGGGTAGGTATCCTGGTGTTGCAATCATGCCAACCCAGTTGTGAAGTTATTTCCACAACATGAGAGATGCCAAAAAAGTGTGCAAGATAATACTTAAATAAAATATAAATGCTCAAGGCATAATATATTATAAGTTTAAAATACACTATACAATATCACTGTAAAGACACCATAACAAACTCATAATGAAAAACTACATAAGCAGTGTAAAGGCATCAATTTAATTGTATCTCATATTGTGACTACCTTCAAAAAGAGTTCCCATATATTGCACTACCTCGAATAAGTAACGCTTCCTAATACAGAAGACTTTTCTGTATTAGGAAGCATATTCTCAGTGGACACCACCACCCAGATGGCACCGTTTCAAAGCTTATAGCCCTATCCTTGGTGGGTGGGTAAATAAATATATTATTTGCTTTATTATAGCAAATAATATAATTTTGAATTATCTAAACTATAATAGAAATGAATAATTTTTTTTTAAATACTACATAGTGCACATTGATCATTACAATAACAAGAGAACCCCTTATCGTTGTTTTTTTTTTTTTTTTTTTTTTTCCTTCTTTTTTTCAATTTGGGTGGTTAATCCCAGACAAAACCACCCAGATTGTAGGTACAAAACAATAAGTTTTGTATATTATATTATCCTTTGTACACATATAACATACTTCACCTATGTTTTTTCCACAAATCTATCTAGATATGTCTCTTAATATAATTTTCTTACTATAATCTTCCCCATAAAATAAAAATATGATATATACCACATTATGGGCATAGTGTATATATTGCCACTGCAAATGGCACTAGCCCATAAATTCAATATATTAATTTCAGTATATTAATGATTACCTACCATACTACTCATTTAATATATATATATATATATATATATATACACACATAAATATATATATATGTATTAAAGTTATGTATTGATAAAATTGAGAAGAGGAGAAAGAAAAATAAATAAAAGGTGGGGTGAAGAAGACTAAAACTGAGCAGGTATTATAGTTATAGAAACTGAAAAAAGTAAAAAGCATAATAGTAAAAGATAAAAATAATTTATTTTAAACACAAGATAGAAATACATACACATATATAAGTATAGTGTTCCATGTCGAACAAGCCTGGCATCTATTCAAATGTCAACCATCAGAATTGCATTAAAAAAACACGACAATCAGTATGGCCTCTGTTTGTAACATAAAGTACATGCCATAGCAAAGTAAAATTAATAAGGAGAATTAAGAGAAATAAGAAGGGAATAAATTCAGAGTAGAACAAAGTAAAAATATAAGTAAAATGATGGGTATAAGGGAGGATATATAAAGCAGGTATGTAATTTATGGCTGACGCTTTCTGTCTATCAGATGACACAAGTCAATAAGTTTCCCATCTATCTTCCTTTTTCCTTTCCTAAAATTTTTATAGTTATACAGCCACTCCCCGACTTAAGTAAGGGTTGTGTTCCATGGAACTCTACATAACTCGGAATTTCCCTAAATGCTAATACAGCACTCACAAATTTGATTGAAGCAAAAAAAATGTTCCATGAACATGTAAATAGAATTACAGTATTTATTAAATTTTTTATCCCATGCACAGGAAAAATTACAAAAGTGTACAAAATTATAAAAAGAGAGAGGAGACAGGCATAATGTCAGCAAGTTTTACCTGTCGAGCATCATTGCCAGTATTAACTCTCTTATCAGCACGCAGCAGTGTGCTGATAAGCACACTGCTGTGTGCTTATCAGCACACTGAATTATCTTTTTTTTTTTTTTTCTTATCAGCACACTGCTGTGTGCTTATCAGCTGAATGGGTTTTGAGCTCTTCAGCTGAAGTTTGTGGAGATTTTGAGGGGAGTTTTTTCCAACACATCACAAAATTTCTCTGGATTGCAGAATGGGCACTGGCAACTTCACATACTTTAATGCAATGTTTCTCAACTTGTGTGCCACAAGAATGCCGCGGAAAACGCAAATTAATAAATCCAAGTTTTAAAATAAAAATTAATTAAAACAAAAAAATCATTTATTTATGCTGTGCCAATCTGAATGCCTTCCGGCGGTCAAAGTAAAGTCACATTTTGATTCCAAGTACTAGGTTTGTTCACCTATATTATACAAATAATAAGTGTACTATTAAATATACCCAACAGAAATAACTTTCCGTTTTTTAAAATATGAGAATAGTAGTGATTGTAGTGCGTTGCAAATTTTTGGCAGATTTAAAAGTTTGGAAATGAAAAGGTTAAACACTGCTTTAATTTTGGAAACCAGCACAATGCTTGAACCTATTAAATCCCCTGTTGCTTGCCACGAACTTGGCTTGGGGTTCACCATACTTATCTTTAATATCTTCATAAATACTTCTTGCTTTTGCTTGAATGGTCATTGGACTCAGGGGCACTTGCTTCTGAATCTGATTTTCCATCCATATTATTAATAGCTTTTCCATCTTCAATATAGCACCTGAATGCTGTTTTGTGATCACTGTTGATCTTAAATGCACTGATCTTTTAACATGTTATTTTTTACGTGCACTGTCCCTTAAAATAGTATTCACTGTTGAAGCAGCGAGACCTAATTCCGTGAAAGTGATGACAAACTTTGTCCTGCTTCTTACTTCTTAAACATTTTCATCTTCATTTCTAAATCAATTGTTTGTTTCCTAACACTGCCAGCACTTTCACTTTCCGTTGGTCACTTTCCCTTCACCATTGTAATAAGTAAATGGGAGAAAATTTATTTATGTCTTTTATATGATTGAAGAATTCAGTGAAGGGTAAAGTGACCAGATCTTTAGTATTCTAATGCGGGACATCTGGGGGTTACAACCCCCCCCCCCCCCCCCAGAAACAATATACACTAAATACATATACTTCTTTGAACAACACAAAAGTATATCACACTATAAAAAAAAAAAATAAATAAAAAAAAAATACAGCCTATATATATATATATAATATATCAGCTAAAATAAAATAGAATAATTGCCAGAAGCATAGCAAACAGTAGAGTGAAAATAAACTGAACCAAATAAAATAACAATAACATAAAAAAAAAAAGAAGAGGGTAGTGTTGAAGCAACGTTCCTAAAATAATTTAGAAAATTAAGACAATTAAAAGAAATTTGGTGGTGCCCCCTAGTACGCACCCGTTTCGGAATTATGTGAAATCTCACTAAGGTGGAAACGTCGCCAAATAATTAATAAAATGAAATAAAATAGACTGACCATTATGCCCCATCGGACAGAGGACCACGAGGCCAATAATAGTCAGGGAATCACTGCATTTTGAATGCTAAACAAATCAATGCAACGTAGTGTTTCATACGAGCAGAAAGATAAAGCTAGAGAAACAAGCCTATACAATTTAAAGGTGTGTTTTAGAGTAGTTGTTGTTGTTATTTGGTTTTTAGGAGCATTAGCAACTAAGGCCATATTGCTCCGGGATATGCGATGGTCATTCCCTGACCTTTCCGCATCCTCCATATTTGGTGGTGATGGGCTCGAACCCCGGTCTAATCAAGAAGCGTGTGCTACGCACTGCTGCTCCTTCCCACCTGGCTACGGAGGCGCCATTTTTAGAGTAGTAAACTACAGAAGAATATCTAGCCTTCACTGTGTTGGGAGTATTGTCAATAAAATGGGTAAAACATCCACCCAGAAACCTGGGGATGACTTTCCAATAAGGTGTGTATAGCATATCCAGGAAGGATAGGAAAGATAGGAGGGATGGCAGGGTCATGCTTCCTATCAAAAGCAGCCTGAGCATGAAAGGAGTTTCTACTGAGTCAGAAGTTACACCATCCAGCATAGAATCAGTGTGGTGTGAGTTCATTGGAAGCAAAAGAATAATGAGAGTAATCTACATACCATAAGATTGTGATGAGTACGACCTGAGCCTCTCTACATTCAGATGGAATGGACAAGCAAGTGTGAATGTCTTATTATGGGCGACTTCAATCTTCTCCTAATTGATTGGAATTAAGTTGGAGGGGAAACTCACTATGGGGAAAAAAAGGTTTAAATAAATTGGATTATTATTATTTCTACCAGCAAGTCAGAGAAAATTGTAGGGTAAGAATATTCTAGACCTCATCATTACTCAAGAATCAGATCAGATGACATTACAGGTCTGAAATAACAGGAACCATTCGCAGATAGTGATCACACAATCGTTACTTGGAAGATGAAGAAAGATGCTGCAGTAGTTAAGGGCATGGGTTTTAATTTCAGAAAAGGGGACTGTGACAGTTTAAGGCTCTACATGGCTTCTATTAATTGGGTGAATTGCAGAGGGAGGGAAAATACATTAGAATTATGGAATGCCTTGAAAGCAATAATCACAGAAGCCATGAATGAATATATATATCATTAAGAAGATATAGCACAAGGAGGATGCCAAGATGGATGAATATAAAGCTGGTCAGTCTAATAGAGCAGAAAAAAATAGCATGGGAAAGTTACAGAGAGCCAAAAAAGTACTGAAGCCTACAACAGCTACAAGTTGATCTGTAATGGTACCACATATAAGGATAGGGAGGCCAAGGAGTATGAGAAAGCACTGGCTAAGAGAGCAAAGAATGGGGACAAGGAGTTTTTCATGCATTTGAATACAAAGAAGAAAACAAACCAGATCGGACCCTTGAGTACTAAATAACCTAGATGACATTGGTTTATTACTGATGAAACAGGTACTTTGCACTGGTCTTTACCAACAAAAGACCCTTCTTGCTGAGCCATATGAAATTAGTGATTTCGAAATTACAGATGACTGTTAAAAATCTTTCACGCTTAAAGGCAAGTAAAGCTCCTGAACTTGATGACATTCACCCAGTAATTTTGAGGGAGGTGGCGAAAGGAGTGTTGAACCATTAATATTAATTATGAGTGTCAATGGATTCAGGAGAGATTCCTTTGAATTGGAGAAGTGCCAACGTATCGCCAATACATAAAGGTGGTTTTTTATCGCCAATACATAAAGAGTGAAATCGGTAATTACAGACTAGTTATTCTGACTTCAGTGGTAAGGAAAAATATTAGAGGCAGCGATAAAGAGTGCAATCCAGGGGGCATTTGGATAGAAATGGCATTCCAAAAGACAGACAACATAGTTTTGTTACGGGAAAATTATGTTTAACTAACCTGGTAAACTACTTTGACACAGTTACTCATGAGCTGGATGTTGGGGACAATTGACATAATTTATTTGGATTTTAGCAAGACATTTGACTCAGTTCCTCATGAGAGGTTTCTATATATAAACTAGACCATGTTGAGATTACTGGAAAGATTCTAAGATGGACTGCAGAATGCCTGCAGGGCAGAAGGTTGTGTTAATGGATATTCTTCAGATTGCTGTAACATCTGAAGTGGAGTCCCCCAAAGATCGGTTCTTGGACCACTGGTTTTTTTTTTCTGATTTTCATAAATAACACATCAACAAAGGGATAAAGGATGTGATGTCAAAATTTTAGGACAACCGTAAAAATTGGTAAAGTCATTAACAATCAGTGCCAAGCAGTGCTACTTCAGGTTGATATGAACAGGCTTCAAGATGGTCAAATAAGTGGCAGCTACGTTTCAATGCCGCAATATGTAAGGTCTTACACTTGGGGAATAGCAACCTCAAAATAACTTACTTGGTGGGTTTGAATTAAAAACAATAAAGGAAGAACGAAATCTGGGAGTTACAATAAGGACAGATATGAAGTTTTCTGAACAGTGTACACAGGCAGCTAGGAAAGCCCATGGTGTCCTATTGATGATTTATCAAAAAAACATCCTGTAGAGATGGGGAGAATATAATCCCACTGTATAAGGCAAATGTAAGACCGCATTTGGAATACTGTGTCCAAGTATGGACACACCTTAAAAAAGACATTGAGCTTTTTTGACTTGCAGGGTGAGATCAGCAAAAGGACCACCGTATGAGAAAAGACTGATTGTGAGCTACAGAGCTTGGCAACCAGGCACTTTAGAGGGGGGGAAACTGATTGAGGTTTATAAGGCTCTGAGAGGGGTTAGCAAATTGAATGAAGGTGGAATTTTCATTGTTATAAAGGAGTCCAGAACTAGGGGCCATAAATTCAAATTACAAGGGAAGATTAGATTATAGGTTTTCTTTTAATCAGCGAATCATTGATTATTGGAACAAAGGTGAACTGAATAGTTATTTATGTGAAGAGAGAAGTGCATAATTTGTTTTTGAAAACAAAATGCACAAGGCATAATCCTTATGGGTTTTGGTAATTAACTATATAATATCGGTGTAGATACACCATATTTAACCCATAAATTTGAACTACATATGTAGCGTAAAAGGCATCGTTTTAATACCAAAACCCATAAGGATTATGCCTTGTGCATTTCGTTTTCAAATACATTATTACCAACATCCTTTGGCATCTCTCATATTGTGGATATTACTTCGCAACTGTGATGGCATGTTGCACTACCAGGGTACCTGCCCGCCCACTGATGATGAAGCCCACTAAGCTTCGAAACGATCGTGAGGGTGGTGGTATCCTCTAAAAATAAATAACAGTAGTCTTCTCTACTAGAGAAGTGTTATTTATTTGAAGTAGTGCAATACCAGCTATCTCGTTGTGAAGGCACCCACAATATGAGATACTATTAAAACGATGCCTTTTACACTACATATGTAGTTCAAATTTATGGGTTAACTATGGTGTATCTACACCGATATTATATAGATAATTTGTTTTATATTTTCTTATCTATTTTTTATTATTTTATAATTTTGAATTAATTTATATATTTTTTTATTATTTTTTTTTTTGGCTGGTGTAGCAAAAGCCTATGGCTTCCTTGTACTATACGGCTGATACGAATACTAAACATACTATGTATTTTTATGTGTATACCATGTTTTTTTTTTATGCTACATATTATATCTGTTTCTTCTAGTTATAATTAACATATTGCATGTTTCAGATAGTAAACGTTACTATATTTTGTCACTGCTTTATATTTTAACCTATTTTATGTATCTTACTACTCCTTTCCTTGATACTAAGATGCTCAGAATCTTAATGTTGAGTCTTTGGTATCAGCAATCATGCAATCAGAATATATGCAGATCTCCTGGCCTTGGTCTACCATGAATGGAAATTGTTTTACTTATGTATATTTTGTTCTGCATACAATTCAACACAATAAAGATTATTATACATGAAAAGAAATATGATTCCAATTATGATGTTATTTGCAAAAAACTAAACAAATAACATCATGATTACATTTTGATGAAATTACATAACTCTGAAATTAAAGTAATAGTAATTAATAGTTAAAAGTAAGTTAGTTTGATAACTGACATTATTCACCAGCAGTTTTATGCATACCAAACTGCTTCCAAATGTTATCAAGCCTATAAACTTAACCATCAATAAAAGCTGTTATGAATGAGGGCCAATGCTTCCCTGTAAGTATCTATACCAGGACTTTTAAGTTTGTTTTTTTTAAACAAGGAATCCTTTTGCAGATCTAAACCATCTGCAAAACCCTTTCTAATCTTTAAATATTCTGAACTAAATATACCCTAATAACTTTAAAATATCATATTTAACAATAAATTTTAAAGAAAATAGTGTGTGTGTACGTACAAATAGAATAAAAAAAAAATCAATAATAAAAATTAATGGAACATTTAAACTATGTATAAGTATAGTGCAAAAGCATCAATAATAATACACAGCCAAATCTGAATTAACAGAATGTTAGCAAAACGGCATCATTTTAAGTTATACTCATATTGTGAACACCTTCACAACGAGTTGCCATGATATTGCACTACTTTGAATAAGTAACGCTTCACCTGAGGAGAAGACTAATGTTACTTATTCTCAGATGGATACTACTGAATAACTAACATTAGTCTTCTCCTCAGGTGAAGCGTTAGTTATTCGAAGTAGTGCAATATCATGGCAACTCGTTGTGAAGGTATTCACAATATGAGATATAACTTAAAACGATGCCGTTTTGCTAACATTCTGTTAATTCAGATTTGGCTATGTATTATTGATGCTTTTGCACTATACTTATACATAGTCTAGACTTTTCCATAGCTTGAGGCTTCAGCCCTAAACGCTTTATAATGGAACATTTAAAGAAACTCAGGCTTTCCAATGCAGTGCTGAGGTTCTACAATGAGATTCCAGATGGTCAACTCTGTGGAACACACTTTATTATTATTTTTTTTGTTGTTGATATGTGGAGTTTGATGGCACATAAGCTACTTTGGCTATAATGCGCCAACACACTTTATGGAAAACTACTGTTCTAAGACAATTTTGAAACTTGGATATCTCTAAATCTGTATAAAAGTACTACTTTTATTTTTTTTTCTAATTATTTGTCCCTCTTAAAAAAAAAAAAAAAAAATATATATATATATATATATAGGAAAATAAGAAAATAAATAAATATTTACACTCGCTCTATAGTTTTGCCAAAACTTTCGCTCTACAGTTTTGCCATGCTACTGGCTTAGATAATAAAATCTCACAGAACTTCAACAAGTTCTGTGAGATTTTAACAAGTTCTGTGACAAAAAGCTCTTATAGTACCCTGGAGTTGCACAGAACTCGATTTGAAAATCTATGGTTTGTACAGCCAAGAACAAAAAACTGCTGCAGATGCCTGAAGCTTCGTGATATATATATATATATATATATTTTTTTTTTTTTAAAATACTGGCTTTTTCAATCACGAACTGAATGTTACAGGTTACTTATATAATTAATTTTTAGACAACTGGCAGAATTTTGTACAATATAATAATAAGCATTATTATTTTATCTGAGTTATTTATTTTTATATTTTTTTCACGTTAAAATAACATCAGCATCTCATATAATAATGTTCCCAATCCATGGCCTTGACTTGTTTAGAAACATCTAGGACCAAATTCCATCGTAGACTGGAGGATTTCTGATGTCCCTCTCATTCAGGTTTGGGTTAGCTGGTCTCATTTTCAATGAGTTAATGATTTCTATATTCCCTCCCCATCGAAAAAAAAAGAAAAAGAAAATTACTACATACCTATATGCTTCAGCATGAAAGGCACCAAGTTGGCCTGTATAATTTCCTATTCATTCATTGCTAATGTACATCGAATGTGAGCCATCCATTATGAATAATCATAATGAATGGTCTTGAAAGGGCACCACCAGGTTTAAAGCCTTCATTCCAAATTCAGTCCAAGTCAAGTTTAGTAATTAACGCATTTTTGTCAGTTTCGGCGCAAATCACACACTGAAGCATATGGGGCATGGCCAATGAATATGATTTTATTACTTGTACTTTCTGAACAAGTAATAAAAATCTGACTACAATCAAAATACAGTCATTACCCATGCATTTTTCACATTTATAATCAGATTTTATTACTCATTCTCAAAGAACAAGTAATAAAATCAAGTGTTTCTCCCACTTTCACTGCCAACACCTTCATATGCTTCAGTGTGTGGTGGTGTGCCTTCAAGTGATGGGAATGTGTTAATTACCAAACTTGATCCAAACCAAAGTTTGAGCATGTGTGAGAGGGAGGGGGTGCTAAGAGTTAGGCGATGATTATGAGAAACAGACTGTATAATTACACATAAAACTAATGACAAATGACTACTAAAGGGGAAACTTCTGGTCAATGCAAGTTGCAGTATTACATGAAGCAAATTGAAGCTGCATACTGAGGAATGTGGCCTCATACATGCATGTACACACTTGATAACTCCACTTGACAGGATAATGAAAATGAATAAAAGAGGATCCAAGTTCTAGGTTTGGAATTCATGGGTTCAGAAGGGATTTTTTGCTAACATTGTTGCTTGATTACATAAGAGTAGCTATAGCCAAGATGCCATTCTAAAGTTTTTATTTCAATCCAAAATCCTAATTTAATACAAATAACCAAGTACAAAAATAATTCTGATTTCAAATGTATTGAAATTTTTTAAACATTTTTTTTAAAGTGAAGTGGGAAGATACAAAAACATATGAAAACCCCAATTTCGTTATAAACACAAAATACCCTATGATGGTTTCTTTGCATTGCAGAGAGTGAATAATGGGCATACCTATAAATGACTATACCTATATAGAGTGAAACAGGCAGTTTTTTTTAAAGGCAATTTTTTTTTGTTTCATAACTGGTAAACATTCAGCATAATAGGAGTAACTATGGACAAAAGAAAGAAAAAGCGGTGCTAAGCACAGCTTAACAACACATTGTGACTTGGTCGTGTTTTTCCTCCCCCCCCCCAAGATGCAAGACGTGAAGCACACCAATTGCGAATGCAAATACATATTTCCATTTTTTTTTTTTTTTTTTTTTGTGTTCTTTAAAATGTCGGAAGTGGGCATTCATTAGTTTAATGAATTCCCACTTATTCATTAGTGAGCATTCATTGGATTTCAGAGAGACGACAAATGCTCGGAGTTTGACTGTTGAGACTGTGTATGAAGGAAAAAATATCGGCAGCCGTAGCCAATTCACTGGCCAAGTTATTGAAAGCAGAGCTATATCCAATTTATAATTTTCATGATATGCGAAATGTTTATTTTTTGATGAGTGTTTATTTTTATTACACAAAGGTCAACGTGCTCTGGAACAGTGACTTATTTCGAAAGACGGCACTAAAAAAGATAACACTTAAAATGTACGTTTTTATATAAACAAGGGAATAAAAAGCCGCGTTCAAATACGTCAGTTGGCTTTAAGAATTTCTGATATAAGGTTACACGTGTGTACTACCCCCCACGAGTTAGGGCAATAAACACGTAACAAAAACACAACGAAAATGCGAGGCTCGACAAACGTGGTTATACTGCACAATACAAAGCTCCTTCATGACACTTTCGAATAACTACATAAAATGTAATCTTTATTAAGATTTACATTAAAAGGCAGAGTGAACGAAAGTAATGGCGAAACTAAGTCATTCTCTGCCAGTTAATTAACAAACTTCCCTTTTGTCAAAATCAAAAAGGACAATTTAAAAGCTCAATTGCCACAGCATAATTCGTCTGTAGTTCAAAAATACTGAAACCAAAAGTAGTTAACGCTAACAAATAATATAATTCGTATAGAATACAACGAAAACATACACAAACCGCATGCATTTGGCCTTCAATTGATTACTTACTCTGTCGTCCTCTACTTCTTCAACCACAAGACTTCTTCGTCTCGATCGTGTTTCTACAGAGTAGAGGTGAGAAGGCATTACATGTACACCTGTTTGGTGCCTTGTTTTCACCATTGCCCTTCTTTTTTCACTCTGGTAACGCTCCACACGCCGCCATCAGGCGTTTCAACCATATCACAAAGCTTTAACACACTAAACAGGTACGCAATTGAAACGATGACAATTCTATACTTCGTAAACCCACAAAGCTTACAAAGGCGGTATTTTTAAATATTTTACATTCAGTGATTTCAGAGAGTAGTGACCAAACAACAACAGAAATTGGTAAAAACATATATCCTCTTTGGTTATTGTAAATAATTTCTGGACCGCTTTCTTCCTATTGGCAGTGAAAGTAGCATAAACCAAAGATGTGTAAAGGCTGGAATAAACCAAGCTCAGAGTGCCATAGTTACCAAACAAATACTAGATGGCACTGCGAACACTACAGAATAAAAATACGTTTAGATTCCATTAGACTTAAATTTACATTCGATCAAGCACAGACAAAAGTTTTATACGTTTAGATTCCATTAGACTTAAATTTACATTCGATCAAACAGAGACAAAAGTTTTATATTCAGTCACGAATGATTAAGAGGAAATAATGAATACATCAAGATCCAATATGAATTAATAACAGTAAATTTAACAAAAAGCAACTCCTCATAAAAAAAAAAAAAGACATTGTACAAAATAAAATAAAGCTAACAAAACAAAAAAAAAAAAAAAAAATGTTCTGTACAATCCAGACCAGGATTGTACACATCCTTTCCAAAAATCTTCGAATTTTTATTTCTGTATACCACAATTCAACAGCAAACAAACACCTGCAATAATATAGAGTCGACAAATTGCACAAGAGAGCCAAATATACGCTAGACAAATCACACAACTGTCCAAAACCAGCAATTTGGCAGGACTTCGGGCATTATTATTTGAAAAATTTATTCAGGAAATCCTATGTAGGTGCATGAGTATGGATATGTATGTTGTCAAACAAAACTGACACTGACACCTAAGGGGGCATAAATTCAAATTAAGAAAAGGCAGATGTAGAATAGATGTGCGGAAATTTGCCTTTAGCCAGCGGGTGGTTAATTGCTGGAACAAACTTCCATCTGTCGTTGTGGAAGTTGATAGGTTGAATAAATTTAAGGAGGAACTGGACAGGCATTTGGAGGGAATGGTGTGATTTTTTTTTTTTTGGCTGATGCTGCATAAGCTAATAAACATGCTTTCTTGCATCACATGCCACTACTACTATTGACACACACTCTCTCTCTTACACACACACAGCCTAAACAAGTGTGCGATTTGCGAAATGTTTGTGTTAGTTTTAATAATTTTATTTTACATTAGGTTACACAGATAAAAGATGATGATCTAACAACGTCACATAAAAAATGGCTTCTTATCACGAACTAGTAAGAACTTCAACAGCTTTGCGGGCTCGTCGTTGCTTGGCAACGAACCTAGAAAATTGTCCGTAAGATGACGCCTCCATCAGGATGAACGATAAACATTGATAACAGTTTGCCAGACTCTCTGAAATAGGACATTATCTATCCAATGAGGAGGTCTTTGTGTGTGTGTGTGCTAAGTGCAGTGAGCGTCAAGAAATTAGCCCCCGACTCAGCGTTCTGATGGGCGCCTGTAAGAATTTGAAGAGTTGTGTAGATGTCATCGAAGGTATTAAAGTGGGAACCCATCAAGCTCACAGTTGCCCAACTCAACAGCAGGGCTCACTATGGTGCATTACGCAACAGAATGCATTTTCTAAGACAGAATGCGCTGGTCTCGAAGAAGATAGTTATGGTCAGTGACTCCAATGTCAGGAAGCCTGGTTATATAATGTGCAAAAAGAACACTAAGCAGGTAGCAAAGTGGTATCGTCAGGGTTCTCCTGACACTGAGTGGAAAAGGCCCGGTTTCGAATCCTGTCGGTGAATCTAGGAACTCTGATGGACTTTTTTCCCTCCGTGGCTGAGTTAGTTGGTCTCTCCGTCGCTGAGTTAGCTGGATGAAAAAACCCCAGAAACTGGATTTTTTTTTCATTCAGAAAGACAGACACATCGACCAGAGAACACATGCAATTTAGAGAGATCATATATATATATGGATATGTGTAAGAGATTACGGATGGCCTTAATATAATAATTGCATCTGAATAAAAAGAATAGCCTGCGCGGGTAGCAAAGTGGTATCATCACCGTTCTCCCCACACCAGGTGGAAATGGCCTAGGACAGAATCCTGTCGATGAGGTGAGGAACTTTAATGGGCTTTTTTCACTCCGTGGCTGAGTTAGTTGGTCTTACTCAAGGTTTTTTCTCCAGACACTAGGTTTTTTTTCGTCCAACAAAACAGGCAAATGGACCAGAGAACACACACAATTTACAGACACAAATACAGGTTTTTGTAATCAATTATATAACTTTACTTTTTGTGTAAAACGAAGAGGTGAAATAAGAAACCAAGGTATACCTGCCCGGGGCAAAAGTTGATGAGGGTGTAGAGCAGATATCATCTTTTAAGTGCACAAAGGATGATATTGTTGTACACCTTGCCAGCAATAACATTAAGGGGAGGATATCTGCAGATTTACTTAACAAGTACAGGTCAAAGTTGAAAAAAAGTCGTGAGTTAGAGTTAAAGTTGAAAGTGTCTGCAATTTTGCACAGACACGATAGGAAGGAGGACATGATGAGAGCTTTATCAATCAGTTCAGCCTTAGACATATTATTCAAGGCTCATGGGATAGAATTGTTCTCAACATGGTCTGTATTGTTAACAAGAGAGACTGCATCTACAGGGAGGGTCTAACTTAAATCGAAGGAATACAAGAACGTTTCCTGATGATATCAAGTCAGTGTTAGGTGTGTTGGAAAACTGCTAGCTTGGGGGTTTTCACGGAATAAAAGATTAACAATAGCTGCAGGAACAGGTGAAAGTGATTCTTGCACTGTTCTATTAACATGAGCAGCAACCTGGGGGGAGGGGTGCTGGGAGATTCAAGGGCTGGTGGGAGTCATCATGGAACAAATATATACAAAGGGTACTAGGAACGTTTTGCAATATGACGCAACAATGAATCAGAGGAAGCTGCTTGTTGCTGCACGTTGAGACATGTTCATACGTGCATAGTAGCCGCCGGGCCAAGTCGATGGGCTTAGTTATTCATTAGTAGACATATTATTCAAGGCTCATGGGATAGAATTGTTCTCAACATGGTCTGTATTGTTAACAAGAGAGACTGCATCTACAGGTAGGGTCTAACTTAAATCGAAGGAGTACAAGAACGCACTCACGATGCCATCGCAAGTGCTTGCGATGGCATCGTGGTCACGAAATGAGATAAGGACAGTTTTGCGGTATAATTTCGTGCGTGGTTTAACCATAGACCAGTGCTTAGAAGAAATGACTCTTGCACTAGATGATGATTGTCCACATCGTACAACGATATTCAGGTGGTATAGAGAATTCCAAAGGGGAAATTTCACTCTGGAGGATTCTGAGAGGCCGGGAAGGCCACGAACGTCAGTTACGGAGGAAAACGTTACTGCTGTGAGGACAATGCTTGACGAAAACAGGCGAGTGACCTACCAACAGATAGAGGATACTTTGGGCCTAAATGCACCAGCAATTCGTTCGATTCTGCAAGATCATTTGCACGTGAAGAAACTTTGTTCTCTCTGGGTGCCGCATCAACTGACTGAAGAGCAGATGACACGATGTGTGACTTGGTGCCGGGAGATGTTAAAAAAGTTTGATAAGGGACAATCTCGGTATGTAAACAACATCGTGACAGGTGACGAGACTTGGCTGTACTATTACGATCTGCCGACCAAGGCTCAAAACAAAGTTTGGGTTTTTGATGATGACGACACACCCGTAATTGTTAGAAAATCCCGATCTGTAAAGAAGAAAATGATAGCTGTATTTTTCAAATCGAGTGGAATTGTGGAACGTGCCGTTTTGGACACGCAGAAGACAGTCACAGCTAAGTGGTATACTGAACAATGCCTGCCTAAAGTCATTGGATCTATGAAGAACCTGCGGCCAAAGTCAAGAATGGACACCTGGTACCTCCATCACGATAATGCTCCAGCTAACCGCGCCAAAGCCTGCACCGAATATTTGACCACGACAGGACTGAAACTTCTCGAGCACCCTCCCTACAGTTCAGACCTTGCTCCCTGCAACTTTGCACTGTTCCCGCATGTGAAAATGAAGCTAAAAGGGAGGCGGTTTTCCAGTGATGAGGACCTTTTACGGGCTTGGGACAACGAGTGTGCTTTACGCCCTAGTGAAACTTGGCAGAACTGGTTTAAAGATTGGTTTCGGAGGATGGAGAGGTGTATTGAATGTAGAGGAAATTACTTTGAAAAAATTAAATAAACAAAGCTGTATTGCAAAACTTTCCTAATACCCTTTGTACAAGGGCTGTGTTAGAGTAAAGAAAAATAACAACTGGTGCATGATACTGAACTTGCAGAGGCACTAATGCTAGGAGTATAGATAATATATTTGATGAATTTGAAATGCTGATGAAGACATCAAAGGAGGATGTTGTTGCGATATCAGAGACATCATCTCAAACAGGTATAATTACTACAGAACTGTAATTTGGGGAATACAATTTATATACAAACAATAGACAGGAGAGGAAGGAAGGAGGAGGAGGTTAAGCTGGTAGTTAAGAAATACAAAATCTAATGGTGTTGTTGTTGTTGTTGTTGTTGTTATTTGAATTTAGGAGCAAGGCCAACTTAGACCATGTTGCTCAGTGTATATTGTATGTGCATTGCGTGTGTTCTCAGGTCTATTTTCTATTTTGTTAGATGAAAACCCTCTTCTGAGACTCACTAACCGAGCCACGTTATGAAAAGGTCTCATAAAAATTCCTCACGTCATCGAGGGGATTCGAATACAGATTTTTCTCACCTGATGTGGGGGAGGACGGGAATACTACAAACAGTGCTACCAATGAGGGCCTAAGCAAGTGCCTCCAGTTGTATAGGGACACTGCAATATTCAGTCAGTTTGGTGTAACCTAAGCACTGGGAAAAAGAAAATGAGAGTAGGAGGGTTTCATAGGCCTAATGACTGTAATGACATCAACGAACAATTGTACAGAGAAATGGAGTGGGCGAGAAAATCAGAATGTCTAATTTTCTGCAATTTTATTGTGGTGTATAAGGCCTTGAATCGGTTGAGCAAGCTCAATGCTGATGGGATTCTTTGTCTTGCTCAGATTACGAATTTGAGTGGGCATAAATTTAAATTACGGAAAGATAGTTATAGAATAGATGTGCAGAAATTTGCCTTTAGCCAGTGGGTAGTTGTTTGCTAGAACAAACTTCCCTCAGTCGTTGGGTAAGTTGATAGCTTTAATCAATTCAAGGAGGAACTGGACAAACATTTAGAGGGAATGGATGTGTGAAATGGTTTTTTTTTTGGTTGATGCTACATCAACTTCCTTTCTAGCATCACATGCCTATACTGCGGCTACTATTTCGTTACAGATGCATAATCAAAATTAAAATTAGAGTACTTGTGATGATCGTGGTGATGAATAAATACAAGGGATCCTCGTTATCCAAAAATAACTGGTTACAGAAATTTGCACTTAAAACGCGGACCGAATTTTCATAATGTTTATTTTTTATTTATACACAGTAAAAATTGGATTGAAAGAATTGAAACATGAGACAATTATTTTATTAGACATTTTTATAATGATATGTTGAATAATGTAAGGTTAAATAAAGTAGTAGTAGTAGTAGTAGTGGCACTTGATGCAAGAAAGCAAATGTAGGAGCTTATGCAGCATCAGCCAAAAAATAAATAAAAAAAAATAAAAAAATCACACCATACCCTCCAAATGCCTGTCCAGTTCCTCCTTAAATTTATTTAACCTATCAACTTCCACAAGTTTATTGAAGTGACGCTATTTTTTAATTTTACGAATAAAGAATGAAACCAGATTGGTTTGGTTTTTTGCCATATTTTTTCAAATAAAATTGTGCCGTAGCATTAGTTGTGGCAAGAGGGTCGTTGTCAGAAAAATATTCAGGTATTTCTTCAGTTTTCTGAAGGTCTTCCTTTACTTATTTAATTTTCAAATATTTATCTTATATTGATTCCATCGTGTCATCATTTTCAGCTTCCTCCTCTTTTGTGGGTAGTTAGTCGATTTCTGCTACCTCCTCATTTGTAAGTGGTTTTGCGCTTGACTAAAGCAATTGTGCAATATTCCCATCATTAATCTTTTGCAACACTTACAATTTAAATTTGTATCCCAGTCACACTGCATTCTTCACATTCACGAACAGCATCAGGATATAACCTTTTCCATGTGCTATTCATTAATCTGCAAGAAATGTTCTCCAATCTTCTCTAATAATTTGTATACTATGCAGAATATTAAAACTTACAAAAAATCCTGCACGCTACAGTAGATACTATCGTAATTTTAATGTTTTTGTATTTTTTTATGAATCATTTGCAACGTCGTAATTTCAGGGACTCAGATAATGAATACTGCTGTCAGGTTCAGGGTTTCGGGATGCTTATTTATTTATTTTCATCTTGTTAATCATTATGGTGAGGTGGCGTGATTAAAAAGAGGGACAATGAACCTGGGGCAGGGAGATAGTGGTTTTAACTTGCAAAGCAGTCTAGAACAGATTCGCTCTCTATCAAAAAGGGTGTGCTCTTTTCTTGCAAAGACAAATCTATAGGTCGCATTGTGTTTATTATCTTATTATGTCCATCAGGGGTTTGCCCTAACTTTCATTTGAATAAGGCTGGCATTAACCCAGATAATTCCAAGGTCTAGGAACATAGACCTTCCCGGTCAATTTAACTCTTACAAGTTATCAATTTTCTATGTGGTAGAGTGATATAACAGTTTATTTGGTTGGTCTTCAATCTTAAGGTTTAAATTAATAATGAAATTTGAGTTTTGTTCTAAGTAAGAAGACAGGAACAATAGCTGTAACTATAAACTTAATAAGTTTAATAGGTAAAGAAAGTAGATACACATGTGTGATAAGGCAATGCTTCGTAACTGATACAAAACTATCATTAAAAACAACATTACAGCAAAATATTTTATGTGTGGACCTCTAGACAACTAGTATAGAATTAGTTCTATTTACTTTCATTTCTTTGACTTTATTCCACTTTGAATCAATGAGGGTCGCTAATTGCCCTTTCAATCAAAGGAAGATAAGGGAGTTAATTCCCTATCCTTACTCTTAAGAATTCAAATACTAAGTCGCTTTTAAAATAACGGTAATATCGCCAAAAATGTTTGGAGAACTCAAGAAGAGAGTCAATGAACAAGCAAATACAGGTTTGTCTTTAAGTTTCATTCGTTAAGATTTTTGATGTACTTTTAGATGTAGAGTTTCATCTTTTAAGTTTCGTTTGTTAAGCTTTATAATATACTTTTAAATATAGTTTCATGTTTTAAGTTTCGTTTGTTAAGATGTTTAAACTTTTAAATATAGGCATGCGAAAGAAAGGTGGATCGTTATATAAGCTAGGGAGCAGTGATGAACTGTTATTAAACACTTGGGAAAAGAAACTTACCCTACAGATGAAATGTGAGATCTCAAGTCGTTATACTTTCTTCTTGTATTCATGGTTCGGTGATAACTTAGAAAACTTTATGCGCAAACTAGACGCATATTTAAAGTTTCACGTTTTACTATGTTAACGTTAGTTAATACTCTTTCCCGATAGTATACCATACATTAGAAAAGGGGAATTCGATCTGGGGCTCCTTACAGTGCCCGGCGACTTCTTCAGTCGAATCTCACTGAGAACAGAACAAAACTTTTACTGAGGAGAATGCTCAACAACTTCTACACAAAAGAGGGCACTCATATTTGCACAACATATGTTGTGCAAATCAAAATAAAATCGGAATTTTCCCATTCGTCGTAAAAAGCTTTTGACCACCCTGTCTAGACACTATAAGATGTGCCTAATGGCGACTCATCCAGTGCTTCAAAGTTCTCAAGGTTTTCAAGGCGTTTCTCCTTCCTACGCATTTCTAGTAAATCGTGTGTAAAAGAACTATTTCTCTCTCTGCTCTTTGACAAAATATCTGCTCATAACTTACGGGCAGTAGGCGTGACTACTTGAAGTCTATAGAAACTGTTTAAGTTTTTTTCGTTTTTATGTGAATTCAGCCTCCTGTTTATATAGATGAAAACTGATTATTAAACGAGTTATCTAATAAGCTTCCATTGTTTCAGAGTTTTCATAACGTTAGAATTAACGAGAACAATCAAGTTTTTTAGAAAGTTAACTACATAATTATTGATAAAATAAAAGGATTTCGTAAGCGAACTCACGATTATTACGTCCATTTAGGAATTCAAAATAGTATATGGCTAAGAAATAGTAGTACTAGTAGTAGTAGAACTAGTGGCATGTGAATCAAGGAAGCAAGTGTATGAGCTTATGCAGCATCAGCCTAAAACAAAATCACACCATTCCCTTCAAATGCCTGTCCAGTTCCTCCTTAAATTTATTTAACCTATCAACTTCCACAACGACAGATGGAAGTTTGTTCAGCAATTAACCACCTGCTGGCTAAAGGCAAATTTCCGCACATCTATTCTACATCTGTCTTTTCTTAATTTGAATTTATGCCCTCTTAGCTACGTAATCTGAACAAGTGGAAGGATCCCATCAGAATTCAGCATGCTCAATCCATTCAAGGCCTTATACACCTCAATCAGATCACCGCGCAGATGCCTAGTCTCCAGCCACTGCAATTTGCAGAACTTAAGCCTCTCTTGGTAAGAGGATCCCTTCATTCCCCTCACTAATCTTGTTGCCCTTCTCTGTACATGATCAAGAAAATCTACATCCTTCCTAAAATGATGCCTCCAGACCTGTACGCAGTACTTAAGGCGTGGCCTGACCCTTGCCTTATAGAGAGGGACAATCACCTCCTTTTCCCTGCTAGAAAAATTCCTATATATCATTGACAAAACCCCATGACCTTCCCTGGCAGCCTGTCTGCTTTGGTCAGAAAACTTGATATCTGACTGCACAATTACTCCCAGGTCTTTTTCATTTTCTACCATCTTAAGCGTAGTACCACACAGTTGGTACGTTTCTCTGGGGTTACTTCTACCCATATACAGTATTTTGCATTCGTAAAGGTTAAACTTCAGTTGCCACTTCTTAGCCCATCTGCCCAAATTATCTAGATCCTGTTGAAGTAGCACACTGCCGTTACTGTCATTAACAACCCTGCCAACCCTTGTATCATCTGCAAACTTCGACACTAAGCCTGATATACCTTCATCAATATCATTGATAAATATACAAAACAACAGAGGACCCAACACCGAACCCTGTGGGACTCGACTAATAACATTAGTCCACTAAGAGCAGCACCCATTGATTACCACTCTCTGTCTTCTCCCACTCAATAAGCTCCAATTTGTAATAGTCTTCCATGCGCAAGAGTGTCAAAAGCTTTCCTGAAATCAAAATATATGATATGAAAGTTATTTTTTTATGAAAGTTGATCGCTTAAATAGACTCAAGGAAGGAATGGAAACTTTTAGAGCGAATGGATTAGTGCAATGGGAAGTACTTTTTATTTTGTTTAAGTTGTATAAGCTTTCTTTCTTGCATCATATGCCGCTAATAATAATAATATTAATTCGAACTGCCCTCGTGGGTAGAACAGTTTGTAGGATTGCCATCCTCCCACAACTCATTGATAAAGACCTGAGTTCGAGTCCCGTCGATCGCGCCAAGAATTTTTATTGGCCTTTATCACAACGTGAATGAGTTATTCAGGCGAGGGTAGCATGGTTTTTTCCACAGGAAATTCGGAATTTTTTGTTCATCAAAACAGAAAATCGACTTCACTACACATGCAAATTTCAGCCACTGTACACTGAGCAACATGACTTTGTAACCTATATACACGGAGCAACATGTCATATGATGCTCCTAAAACCCTACAACAACAACAATAATAATGTAACTGTGTGGGAATAGATAACCGTTGCATGCTCATACACCTTACTTTCCGTTCTAAAAGCACATGAGTTTAATTCCATTAAAGTGAACCAGATTCAGAGGCCAACAAGATGGGTAATATCTTCTTCGCTGTGTTCCTCGAATCACTTGTGCAGAGTGGGGGCCGAAGAAAAGGCACATTATCATCTTGGAAAATCCCATTTCTGTCTTTAAAAATGCAACATGGTCTCATTAAGCCTCACCAGTCAAAAGTTGGTCCCTACACATCAGGGATTCTAATTTTGCCATCAAAACGCTCCCTACATTAAGTAACTATGAGGAACTTGCCTAGATAGTGGGCGCGATGTACGATGAGTCCTGGACTCGTGTTATTTGCGCCGTGTAGGAAGGTGATGGTTGGCGTGTGGTAAACAAAAAAAAAAAAAAAAAAACCCTATTATTTTTAGGCCTCCCGATTAATTGAATTTATCTGCTGTGCTGTGTGTTTTATGGCCAATACGTCTAATTTACTGAAAAATAAGCCATGCCATCTACGCCTGAGACCGACTAACTCGGCCACCTAGTGAAAAAAGCCCATTACAATTCCTTGATTCATCGACGGGATTCGAACCCGGACCTTTTCCACCCGGTGTGGAGAGGACATCGATTATACGACTGTGCTACGCGTGCAGACCAAAAACCCGGTACAGCTTGCCAACAGTCTGCTCAGTGGTATCGTCACCGTCCTAGCCACACCGAGTGGAAAGAGCCCGGGTTCGAATCCCGGCGATGAAGCGAGGAATTTTAATGGGCTTTTTTCATTAGTTGGCCGAGTTAGTCTGTCTCAGGCGTAGATGGAACATTTTCTTGTTCAGCAAATTACACAAATTGATTAAGAACACACGCAATTAACAGAAATAAGACACAGCATATGAATTTAATTATCCGCGTAGCCTAAAAATAACAATTGCACCGGATATTTGGATTCATCCAACCAGCACACTCGTTTTGCATTCATGTTTCCAACCAGTTAACACCACAACATTCACCATCGGCCATGATTAGCGGTGAGAGAGGGTGTCTCTCTTGGTTCGTCTGCTATTGAACCCAATACATCTGAGTATGCGTCTCATCTTCCTTTGAGACATTGTTCTTGAATTCCCCATATGGTATTGCGATGTCAACTGCAGCAGAGTGATTTGACTTTGAGTCCGTGCGACGCCCTGGAGCCTTCGTACACCCCGAACATCTAAATCGCGTAATCCTTTTCAGTGCTCTTGGTGAGTGGTGGTCTAACCGGATTAACACCATTCTTTATACACCTTTAATAGAGTGGTCGTGAGCAACCGAACAGACGTTCCGTTTCTGATATGGAAGCACCCGACCCATGTGTTCTCACGATCATGCCCTTTTGAAACTCCGTGATATCTTCACTAAGTCCATAACTGCAACTTTTTCGCTTTGACTTACACGAGTAGATGCAATCAGATAACCTCGCAGGTGTCTAGTCTGCAGATGCTGCAATTTGTAGAACTTAAGCCTTTCTTGGTAAGAAGACCGCTTTGTTCCCCTCATCAATTTTCTTGCCCTTCTCTGAACTTGTTCCAGCAACTCTACATTCTTTCTAATAATGAGACTTCCAGACCTGTACGCAGTACTCAAGGAGCGGCCTGACCATTGTCTAATACAAAGTGTAATCACCTCCTTATCCCTACTCAAATTATTATATTAGGGCCTCCCGTAATTTCTTACATATATCTATTTATTTATTATGTCTGTAAATTGCGTTGTTCTCTGGTCGATTTGCCTGTTTTGATGGACGAAAAAACATCAGTTTCTTGGGAAAAAATCTTGCTATCTATGCCTGAGACCTATTAACTCAGCGAAGGATTGAAAAAAGCCCATTAAAGTTCCTTGCGTTAGGGTGGGATTCGAACCCTGGGCTTTTCCACCCGGTCTGGGGAGGACGGTGACGATAGCACTGTGCTACCTATGCAGACTCCTTATTCTCCTCGACAAAAAGAAAAATTCCCTCCTATGGTTCTCTCCAAACCTCTACACATCATTTATCATAACTAGACATGGCTATTTCAACTCCAAACTCTTTCGGTTCGTATGCCTACTTCTACGAAATGAACTGTTATTGACTTGTTTCGTTTCTTTTCTCTCAGCAACAGTTCGCCCATCTCCAGTAGCAAGTAATGTTCTATTCTTCCCTATAATTGTGATTTTAGTCTGTAAAAAAAAAAAAAAAACCCTTACAAAGTATAAATGCAATTTAGAATTAGAAAACATTGTAATGTAATTTGTTTTTAACAGTAATTCTGTTGCACTCATTGGCGAAAAAAAAAATACATAGGTGGGCAAAACTTAAGGACCAACACTATTTCTAAAGGTTACAACCCCAAAATCTTTACTTAAGTAAAGTACTCTTGACTGATGAGAGCAGATTCAGTCTCAGCAGCGATCCTGGATGCCAGCTAATCTGGCGAGAGGTTTGCACACAGTATCACCCCACAAACATCACCGAAAGCGATCGATATGGCGGTCGAGGCGTTATGTTGGATGGACGTGCACAACTCCAGATACTGGAAGGCGGTACTATAACCAAGGCACGCTACTATACTGAGGTAGTCCTTCCCCGTGTGTGTCTGTTCCGAGATGCCATTGGCCCCTAGTTCGTGTTTATGGTTGATAATGCCACACCCCATCGCACTGCAGCTCTTTACATGCTTTTGGAAAGTGAGGATATTGTTCGTATGGATTGGCCTGCCCGTTGTACGATCTAAATCCCATTAAAACGCACATGGGACACTCTGGGAAGACGCCTAGCGGCACGTCAACACCCACCAGAAATGTTCACCAGCTGAAGGTGGCGCTGACAGAGGAACGGATGATGTTACTGCAAGAACTTATCAACAACGTTGTTCTAAGTATGGACAGGCGGTGCAAAGCCTGCATCGACATTAGGGGTGGCCATATCTCCTACTGAGTACCATCTCTTCCCTTTGTGGTATCTTGGGCAGTGGTGTATCTGTATCATGGCAGCCACTGCTATGTTGCCATTTTTGAATAAAGTTCCTCTGTACCGTTTTTTAGTTGTTTTGTCGGTGTTGTTTCCTTCATCATTTCTGTACCTCACGAGGTTCCTTTGGCATGCTTTTCACATGTCCAGGCCATTCCTATTTAGAAGCTACAGGTGAAAATCTTACCAGTCCTTAAATTTTGCTCACCAGTGTACGAAACCTTTATTTAAATATAGCAATGCCACCTTTTGCCGAATTACTATCCATATACAATGTGTTATGTTAATGCCTGGATTCTACTCGCTGCGGAGATGCATTTTTCTACAAATTCGACCATTCTTCCATTAATATATCGTAAGCTGTAGTATTATTGTGCGTAGGGAAATGCAATTCCACATGTGTCCCATAATTAGGGATTTTAATTAATAACGGCATTCTGAATTGGATTGTGATATCTGGAGAGTTACGCAGCCTGGATCGGTATTGGAAATCTTGGGAATGTTCATTGAACCATTCAGGTACAATTTTTGCACGGCATATAGTTGTGTTCTATTCATGAAAGAACCGATCTCAATCAGGGTAAAAATGAATTCATTGTAGGTAAAACGACCTTCTAAGTATATAAATGGTGTATTTCGTGTGAACAGATCATACCCAACACCATGATACTACCTCAGGTTGGAGTGGTGAATACGAGATAATCTGGATATATGGTTTCATGTCGCAAGTTTACTCTACAAATTGGTTTAAAAACGTGTAAAGCGAGAGTCGGAAGACTGTGATCTTTTCGCACTCTTTCATAGTGTAGTCCTGGCGTTGGCCGCACCGCTCCATTCAAATCTTTCGATGATTTACTGAAATAAGTAGCTATCGTATTGGAAAACTACTACCAAAAGCCAGATTCTTCACCCCGCATAATTTGTTTGTAGATGTGTTCTTTTTTGTATTTTTTTGCCTAAAGTGAATTTTTCAGTCATCTACTTCACACTAACCTTGTATTCTAACTCACACTTAGTTTAAATTCCCGCGATTTCGTTCTTGCAACAAACATCCACTTTCTGCAGTATTTCTTCTTTTTTGGAAGACGAAAGGAGATGCCTTCTCCTTTCATCTTTCACTCATTGTAGTCTTCGAGATGGCTGCTTTCAAGATAGCAGTGATATCCTTTGTTTTCTCTTTTGAGGCACCTCCTGCTCGTGCTCCACAGTAACACCGCGTTCTGAAAATCAGAAAAATCACTTATCTTTCCCGTGACCGGATTGACTTTGAAGCCCAAGGAATGAGTGCAGTAATTATCTGATACTAAGGAACTTGTGATAAATATTTGTATACCTTACATTTGCATACCGTACGTGATCTACAGATGCCAATTGCAAATGGTTTCTAATTTTTTGAGAAGTCCATGTTTAATGTTACTATAATTGTATGTTAGATACGAAAAAAATCTTTATAAAGGCTCTAGTAAAATTCCTCTAGAACGGATAAGGTGTGAATTTTTATTGTATTTTCTTTAAAGGCAATCTAAAATTTTATTTTATATCATGTAACTTAGATGCTGATCAGTAATTTAGGGAATGTGTAAATGAAATAATCTTTATTGTTATGTATAAATAAAACTGTGTAGAGGGACTTCTGATAACGGAGTAGGGAAAATCGTTATTTGGGTTTATTTTGTTGGGGTGATGTTGCAGAATAAATAGTAATTTCTGGTTACTGTGGCGTATTTATGTTTAAAGCTGTATAAATATATTTTAGAACCAAGGTAATTATTAAAGGTTTGTATCGAATATTCCTTCTAAGATATAAAGTGCTTTATATGTATATAAGTTGTTATGCTTTATAATTAAGAAGTTGGCTGTAACAATTGAAATCAAAGGGGCTTACTAGCGTCCGTAGTTCGTTGACATTCAGCGTTCATATGAGAAATTTGTAGAAACTGCTAAGTAGTATGGGTAGAAAATAATTTTAATTATAGGTTTTAATTAAGTAAAATTAATTTCTTTGTCTAGTAATTGCTGAGTCATTGCCATATTGTGTGTCATATTTTATCCATTAAATGTTTTGGGCCTTGTAATGTTGGATTGATAAAACTGAATGTTGATGTTATGTTATGCTAAATTTATCCCGCATCTTTCCACTTCCAAATTTGTATTTATACACAAACATCTTTCAACACATCTTTCCCGTCCGAAAGATGGGAAAGATCGTATACAACAACAAGGTATATTAGATAGACTATAAACACTAGTGAAAACTTATTCTTCGCTAGTAAAAAGTTTTCCGGATTCGTAGTTTCCATTAATCAAAATTGTCACTATTTTATATATATATATATAATTACACAAAGTTCCAAGGACTAGAAGGTTAAGGATAGTAGAAAAAAGAAGTAATGTAGATTTTAAAAAGGCAAAAGAATGTTAATATCCTAAAAGTTATGATGAATTGAGAAAATTATAGGCTGAATTGCAAAGCCAATTTGGAGGTGAAGGAACTGTAAAGTAAAAATATTAATACCAAATTATTAAACAAAATAAAGTAAAATAAAATAAAAGGTGGTAGAGCTGTCATCAGATATGGGTGGGAAAATTTAGTTCTAAGTTGCATACAGGGATGGCAAAAATGCAAAGTCTGATGTCAACTGAAGTAAATATTGATACATGGTGAGGTATCAGGAACTGCATAATATAAGTGATAATACATGGAACAATTATGTCAATCTCTCTTTACTTAATAATTATATCTTCGACGGCAAACTTATAAACAAACCATTGGTGTGCCCATGGGTTCCCAAATTTCTAGTTTAGTATCCAACCTATTTTACACTATTATGAAGAATTATACACCACAAACAACCCTAATAACTTTTTAGCATTCAGATATGTAGATGACATCCTGAATTTAAATACAAACTTTAGCCAAAGCAATTTACCCCAATGAACTTAAACTGAATAAAGAAAACTCTGCTAATCATACAGCCAACTTCCTTGACCTCTGTATTACTCCTAGCAATGCTTCCCTTCCGTATAATATTGACATATATGATAAAAGAAATAAATTCAACTTTGATGTCATCTACCGTATTAATTGGCACTCTAATATTTCCAACAAAATACATAAAAGTATAATTTGTACTCAAACTATTGGACTGGCTAACACATGCAGCAACCATTTACTGTTCACCAAAGCTCTTAAACTTCTTTACAATAAACTAATTAATAATAACATCCCTATTTATTTTATAAAATACTGTTTCAATATAGTTTCCCATTTGATCAAGAATAAATTCAGTTAGAATTTCCTATGAACTGGTCAGTTCTATTCATATTTGTACAGTTGTAATATTATTTGGTAGGATTTCCACTACTTGCTGAATAATAACCATACATGATTTCCAATGGAATTATTTTCATTGGAATGATTACTTTGTTTGTTTACTCACTATATTTTTACTTTTTAGGTATCCACTTCTTCTTTCATGTATTCATTTGATATATGTTGTAAGTCCTTTATGAAATTGCTGATAATTCACTTCCCTTGTTGAGACTTAATTGATATTTCATTTTTGTTTTCAGGCACAGATAATATATGTGGGTTAATTGCATTATTTGGATCTTGGATCTTTCAAGTATTAAAGCTACTTTAAGGTATCCAAAAAGATTTGATACCTTTCAGCTCTATCTTTGAATATGCACCTTTGGATTTATTTGCTCTAGATGTATACAGGCAACTCCATTATAACACAGTACTTCTACAACACTGTTTCGCTCTAACACTATTGATAAATTGCAGCAATCCTCGCACAACACGGAACTTATATAACATGGTTTCACTCTAACACGGTTAGAGAATTTTGGCAAATTTTGCATAACAGGGTATTTTTGAGCTTTTGTGCTGGAAAAACCCTGCTATTATGTTGGATGTAATTTTTCAACATTTCCACATTTTTTGAATCCCTGCTGTTGACTCGCTAGTCAAAGAAAATATTGAGAAATTCCTGTATTTTATTTTATGTTCTGTGTTATTGAACTTATGCTTGTTGAATATGTGGAAAAATTTTAGATTTCAAAGTTTTGTTACTATTGGATAGCACGCCAGGGCATCCAAAATATTTAAGTCATCCAAATGTTGGAAGTTTTGTTTCCACCACCACAGTTGTATTAGGTTAATACAACTTGTTTCTTTCAGCCATTAGATCAAGGCATTATATCCACCTTTAAAACTCATTACGTTAGAAAATCATTTCAATGGATTTTGGAAAAAAATGACTTCTGAATTTATTGAAGTAATGGAGACGTGGAAACATTTCTCAATTGTGGACTGTATCAAAATCATAGCTTTATTAGGCGCCTCCGTAGCCAGGTGGGAAGGAGCACCAGTGCGTAGCACATGCTCCTCGATTAGACCGGGGTTCGAGCCCGTCACCACCAAATACGGAGGATGCGGAAAGGTCAGAGAATGACCACCGCATATTCCGGAGCAATATGGCCTTAGTTGCTAATGCTCCTAAAAACCAAATAACAAACAAACAACAAACAATAACATAGCTTTATTGCTCAAAGAAGTAAAACCGTCAATGTTAAATGCGTGTGGAAAATTATATGGCCAGAGTCAGTTCATTCAGGAAATATGGTCGAACCGGCAGAAAATGGAATGGAAACTTGCTACGTCGGTAGGAGGGGAATGTTTTAATGATATGACTACTGAAGCCCTCGTGGGTAGCACCGTTGATAGAATCGCCCTCCTCCTCCCCACACCGGAAGGTAAAGACCTGAGCTTGAATCCCATCCATGATGGGAGGAATTTTTATGAGTCTTTTTCACAACGTGGCTGAGTTAGTTGGGCTCAGGCGAGGGTAGCATGGTTTTTTTTTCCCCCCGGAAACATCGGTTTTCCGTCCAGCGAAACAGAAAATCGATCTCGGGGTGCACACAATTTATAGACAATATACGCAAAGCAACATCGCCTTAGTCGCCAATGCTCCTAAAAAATAAGATATGATTACTGAAGAAATTCAAAAATTACTGGTAGAAAGAAGCTGGCTGACGAAGCCAATTTGGTGGAAATGGCATCGTAGAGAAACCAAATCAATTCAGAGGATAATAGTGCAGATGAAAATTCTAAACTTCCAAATTTTACACAAAAATGTGTACAGGAAGGCATAAAGTTAGCCGAGCAATTCGAATCTTATATTTTGAATGCAGATTCTTGAATGAAAGGAGCCCAAAGTTCAAAAGGGAGCTTCGTAAATGCTTAGTTCCATACGATGAAATGCACAAAGTTATCACGCAAAAGCAAACAAAACCAGATTACTGATTTTTTAGTGAGCAGAAGATACACGAAATCTACACTGGTGTATTTTTGTTAGTTTCATTAAATTTTGTTAACAAATAGTTCCAAAAGCTACAAATAGTGTAGCTTTTGGAACGTAATTCCCCCCCCCCCCTTTGTACTTTTTCTTAGTCCTGTACAACACGGTTTCACACAATACGACATTTTATAGGAACCTAACTACTGTGTTATATGAGGGTTACCTGTACTAATTCCATTCACTTTTATTCATTGCTGCTGAAATTTTATTCAGTACTGTTCACGTTTGGATTCTTCAACACCATAGATCTTTGTGGCTCTTTATTTATATTACAAGAATTTTTTTATTTTCTACAGTCTCCTTAGGATTTGATGCCTAATTACAACACCATCGTGTCTACAGTCATCTAGTTATATGCATCCTCAGATTTATTTCCTGTTCTTTTATCATTGGATTTAAACTAGATTTCCTCATCAAAAACCTCGTATGGATTCTTATTACACCCTTTTACATTTGTATTCACATCTGAAACTACCTTTGGATTTATGCTACTCTTTTCAAATAGATTTATTTATTTTTACAGATATGATTACTGACATTGTTTCGGGTTTGTTTCGCTCCATGTTGGACTACAGGTTATAATTCTTAAGTCTTAATTTGGCCTCTCCATCTCAGGATTTTGTTGTTCTTTGCATATTTCCTGCTACATATGTAATTATTCATTTCCTGGATATTAAAAAAAAAATTTATGTATAAGCTATACTCCCTAATTGGTATAATTTCGATTTATATACTAGGATTATACAACATCCTTTTTTGCCAAAATATAGTACCCACATCACATGGTCTACTTTCTATTCATTTTATCATGGCTATATTCGATACTTTTTAGCATTAGCATTAGTAAGGGGATATGATGCAAGAAAGCAAGTATATATATAGCATCAGCCAAAAAAAAAAAAAAAAAAAGTTCCCATTTCACCCATCCATTCACTCCAGATGTTTGTCTAATTCTGCCTTGAACTTATTTAAGTTGCTATCACTACAACAGATGGAAGTTTATTCCAACTATTAACCACCAGCTGGCTAATGGCGAATTTACACATATCTATTCTACAATTATCTTTCCTCAATTTGAATTTATGTCCCCTCAGGTGAGTAATCTGAACAAGAAGAAGAATCCCATTAGCATTGAGCTTGCTCAATCCATTCAAGGCCTTATACACCTCAATTAGATCACCTCACAGCTGCCTAGTCTCCAGAAGCTGCAATTTGCAGAACTTATGCCTTTCTTGGTAACACCCACCCTTCGTTCCCATCACCAATCTCATTGCCCTTCTCTGTACTCATTCCAGCAGCTCAACATCTTTCCTGAAATGAGGCCTCCAGATCTGTATACAGTACTACTCAAGGTGTGGCATGACCATTGCCTTATACAAGGGGACAATTACCTCCTTATCCCTTTTAGCAAAATTTCTGTATATCATTGACAAGACACCACGAGCTACCCTTGCAGCCTTTTTTTGCACTGCTCAGAAAACTTCATATCTGACTGCACAGTTACCCCTAGGTCCTTTTCATTCTCCACTAACCTGAGTGTAGTACCACCCAGTTTATACATTACTCTGGGGTTACTGTTTCCCATATGTAGTACTTTACATTTGTCAATGTTAAACTTCATTTGCCACCTCTCAGCTCATCTGCTAAATCTTTCCAGATCCTGTTGCAGCAGCATAGCATCAGTAGTGTCCTTAACAAACCTGCCAACCTTTGTATCGTCTGCAAACTTGGACATTAAGCTTGATATACTATCATCAATATCATTTATAAATACAGAAACAATAATGGACCCAACACTGAGGGACTCCACTAATAACATTAGTCCATGATGAGCAGTGTCCATTGATTATCACTCTTTCCCTCAACCACCCCTTTATCCATAGCAGCAATTTGCCTCTAATGCCACACTGCTCCAATTTGTGCAGCAGTCTTCCATGTGCAACAGTATCAAAAGCCTTTCTAAGATCCAAATATATAATATCAAAGTTATTCCCTGCATCCAGTTCTTTTGTGACTTCATCATAGTATCCAATGAAATTGGTCAGGCAAGACTTTTCCTTAACAAAACCATGCTGTGTCCGAGCCATAACTGAAGCCTTGTCTAGATGATCCTGCAGTGCTTCTTTAACCAGTGCCTCCATTAATTTTCCTGGAAGTTAAACTCACAGGTCTATAATTACTTTAACTCACAGAAGTTAAACTCACAGGTCTATAATTACTTGTGTCAATCTTTGATCCTCCTTTGTGAATTGGGGTCACATTTGCACATTTCCAGTCTTTGGGTACCTCCCCTGAGTCCAAAGAAGCTCTTATAATTATGGCTTAAGGGTTTGCTTACTTCCTTTGCTGCTTCCTTTAATATAACTGGATAGATCCCATCCACCCCGGGTGCCTTTTTTATGTTTATTCTCAACAATTTCTCCTCCACTTTCCTCTCAGTTATTACAAAATCATCTAGCTCACTGCCAGAGTTTACTTCACCTCTGACATTCCCCTTACTGAATAACTCATCATGTGGGAATGTAGATGCAAAATACTCATTTAGTTTGTTAGTCACCTGAGCAGGATCCTCAACTGTTGAATCATCAATATCCAGTGGACCAATCTGATTCATCCTTTTCCTTCTAGACATATCCTTTTCCTTCTTTACCTATGTTTACATAGGTAAAGAACTCTTTTCTGTTTTTCTTTGCATCATTTGCCAAGGATTTCTCATAATCTGCCTTTGCCTGCCTAATCTCCTTTGTAACTTGGTTACAGACCAGCCTATCATAGGCTTCCATGTGACCCATTAATTTATATGTATCCCGTGCATTTTTCTTCTCTGCCATATGTCTCATTAGTTCATCTGACATCCATTTAGGCCTAAACCCTGAACAATATTTCTTAGTTGGTATGTAAAGCCTAGTAGCTTCCAAGATAAGTTCTTTGAATGCTTCCCATTTTGAATTTGTTGTTGGTAACTAGGCACTGGTCTGGAGACTAGGCACCAGCGAGGTGATCTGATAGAGGTGTATAAAGCCTTGAATGGTTTAAGCATTCAAGCTGATGGTTCATGCTGATGGGATTCTTCCTCTAGCTCAGAAAAATCACCTGAGAGGGCATAAATTCAAATTGAGGAAAGACAGATGTAGGATAGACGTGTGGAAATTTGCCTTTAGCCAGCGGGTGGTTGGTTGGTGGAACAGACTTCCATCCCTTGTGGTGGAGGTTGATAGCCTAAATAAGTTTAAGGCTCAGCTGGACAGGTATTTTGAACGAACAGAGGGGTGAAGTGGAAGTGGTTTTTTTTTTTTTTGGCTGATGCTGCATAAGCTTGCTTTCTTGCATCAAATGCCTCTGCTAATGCTAATGTAACATCATCAGTTGGTCCCACTGTATAGAATTTAAATACTGTCTCAGACCATAGTAGTCGCCTTTACGAAAGCAAAAATCTTTCCCTTTACCTAATGGTAGTTACCTCTTTGAGTAAATCCCACTACAGCACACTGTGATCACTGCCACCTAATGGTTCCTTTATCTGCAGATTCTTAATGCATGAAGAATCACTACTGATAATCAGATCAAGAGTATTACTTCCTCTAGTTGCCTCCCGAACATGCTGATGTAGAAAACAATCATCCAATAAATCCACAAAAGCCTTGCTAATGTGTGAGTGACCAACTCACAAATTCCAGTCAGTATCTAGGAAATTAAAATCCCCCATTATAAGACTCTCTGATTTACTGGCCCACTCTATTTCCCTGTACAGTTTCTTATTATACTCATCAGTCATTAGGCCTATAGCATACTCCTACTCTCAATTTTGATCTCTCAGTGCTTATGTCACACCAAACTGACTCGACACTGCACTGTCCAGCGATGTCAACTGGCTTCACTTCCTTGGATTTTGTGTTTCTTAATTAATAGCATAACCCCTCCTCCCTTCCTATCCTGTCTATCCTTTCTGTACACATTGTACTCCCCAAATTCCAGTTCTGCATTCCTTATATCTGTGTGACGCCACATCTCTGATATCCCAACAATATCTGCCTTTGATGTTTGAATAATACCTCAAATTCATCCAATTTATTTACCAAACTCCTAGCATTATAGTATCCAATCAAATTTGTCAGGCAAGACTTCCCCTTAACAAACCCATGCTGTGTCTCAACTATAACTGCAGTCTTGTCTAAATGATCTTGCATCGCTTCCTTAACCAGTGACTCCATTATTTTCCCTGGAACAGAAGTTGGACCACAGGTCAGTAATTATGTGTCACCCTTTGATCCCCCTTTGTGAATTGTGGACACATTTGCAGATCTCCAGTCCGTGCAGACCTTCCCTGAGTCCACAGAAGCTTTCATAATTATGGCTAAGGGTTTGCTTACTTCCTTTGCTGCCTCTTTTAATATAACTTCAAAGTATAAGAGCAATGAAACCCAGTTCTTCCTACTTTTAATAATATTGTTTAAATTCAAAATAACTTCTCATACCTTTTTATAGGAAATTTCTACACTCACATCAAATTTCTCTGGTTAATACATAGTATAAAAGATCTAACTTTATAACACGATATTATCCATACTAAAATATAGTTAATTTATACAGGTTTCATAAAACTAATCTTGCATTCAATTCGCAATGTCTACTTGTTGCCACCAAGGAAGAGCAAAGCGTTGCTGATGCACATCAAACCACACAAAACTAAACCCACCAGCAATAACAGACCAGAAATCAATGGCAGTTGTGAAACTATGTTAAAATATTTAATAGTATGAATCAGAGCTGTAATACTCAATACGTTCTACATTGATATTAATATTTGTAAAATAATAAGAGGAGTTTACCTCACTATAGTACGTAGAACACTTCCGTCTGATACTCTCCAGAAATGAAAATCAATTTTCTTTTCTGTGATCACGACATACGGTCAAAAAGCGTTGTCAGCTTCAGGAAGGAAAATCGTTTTGAATATTTTCGTTAGATTCTTTTTAATTGCGTTAAATTGATTTTTAATTGATTTGAATTGTGTTAAATTGGTTTTTAATTATTTATATTTTACTCTAATGTAAGTTGTCAATTTTTTCATTTTAATTTCTGGAGAGTATCATACGGAAGTGTTCTACATACTATATTGAGGTAAACTCCTCTTATTATTTTACAAATAAAATATTTAATATAACTGGATAGATCCCATCCACCCCAGGTGCCTTTGTTATGTTTAACTTCGTATTCCCCCCCTTGAATAACTCCTTATCTGTGAATGTAGATGCAAAATACTCCATGTTGTGCGAGGATTGCCGCAATTTATCAATCATGTTAGAGAAAACTGTGTTGTGCTGTGTTATACGGGGGTTGCCTGTATATATATTATATAAGTATGTGTGTGTATCTGACATTTAATGTAAATGCAACATTTTATTATTATATTAACTTGGCCTTGGCCATGATTTGTATTTTGTCACCAGGTAATGGTCATGTAATTCTTAAATTGTAGTAAATAAATTTTAATGAATTTGTAGTGCTGGTCAAGACATCAAAGGCAGATAGCATTAGCATTAGTAGAGGCATATGATACAAGAAAGCAAGCTTATGCAGCATCAGCCAAAAAAAAAAAAAAAAAAACCCTTCCACTTCATCCCTCCGTTTGTTCGAAATACCTGTCCAGCTGAGCCTTAAATTTATTTAGGCTATCAACTTCCACAACAATGGATGGAAGTCTGTTCCACCAACCAACTACCCGCTTGCTAAAGGCAAATTTCCGCACATCTATCCTACATCTGTCTTTCCTCAATTTGAATTTATGCCCTCTCAGGTGATTATTCTGAGCAAGAGGCAGTATCCCATCAGTATTGAGCATGCTCAAACCATTCAAGGCGTTGTACACCTCACCAGTGCCTAGTCTCCAGACACTGTAATTAGCAAAACTTAAGCCTTTCTTCGTAAGAGCAACCCTTCGTTCCGTTCACTAACCTTGTTGCCCTTCTCTGTACTCGTTCCAGCAGCTCTACGTCCTTCTTGAAATGAGGCCTCCAGACCTGTATACAGTACTCAAGGTGCGGCCTGACCATTGCCTTACAAGGGAATAATCACCTCCCTATCCCTGCTAGAAAAATTCCTGTATATCATTGATAAGACACCATGAGCTACTCTTGCAGCGCTCACTGCTCAAGAACTTCATATCTGCCTGCACAATTACCCCAGGTCCTTTTCATTCTCTACCACTGTCAGTGTAGTACCACAGAGTTGATACGTTGCTCTGGGGTTGCTGTTTCCCATATGTAGTACTTTACATTTGTCAATGTTAAACTCCATTTGCCACCTCTCAGCCCATCTGCTCAACCTTTCCAGATCCTGTTGCAGCAGCGTAGTGTCCTTAACAACCCTGCCAAACTTTGTATCGTCTGCAAACTTGGACATTAAGCTTGATATACCATCATCAATATTATTTATAAATACAGAAAACAACAATGGACCCAACACTGAACCCTGAGGGACTCCACTAATAATATTAGTCCACGATGAGTAGTGCCATTAATTACCACTCTCTGTCTTCTGCCACTCAACCATCCCTTTATTTATAGCAACAATTTGCAATATCAATTGTTGGGATATCAGAGACATGTTGCCATACAGATACAGTATAAGGAATGCAAAATTGGAATTTGGAGAGTACAATGTGTACAGATAGGAAGGGAGGAGGAGGAGGAGCTATGCTGTGTTAGTTATGAAACAAAATCTAAGGAAGTGCATCCAGTTGACATGGGTGGACGGTACAATGTTGAGTCAGTTTGGTGTGACACTGAGAAAGCAAAAAGGAGTAGAGGAGTGTTATAGGCCTAATGACTCTGATTACAATGAACAACTGTACAGAGAAATAGTGGGCCAGTAAATTAGAATGTCTTATAATGGGGGATTTTAACTTCCCAGATATTGACTGGAACTTGTGGGTTGGTCACTTGCACACTAGCAAGACTTTTGTGGATTTATTTTACAATTGTTTTCTACAGCAGCATGTTTGAGAGGCAACTTGAGGGAGTAATACTCCTGATTTGATTATCAGCAGATTAAGGTGTCAGTGATCACTGATGTGGGATTTGCTCAAAGATGTAACTACCATCAGGGGATAAAGATAGGGTTTTTGCTTTGTAAAGGTGACTACAGTGGTCTCAGACAGTTTTAAATTCTATGCAGTGGGACCAACTGATGATGTTACCAATGGCAAATTCTAAATGTGAAGCATTCAAAGAATTAATCTTGGAAGCTACTAGGTTTTTTGTGCCAACTTAGAAATACTGTTCAAGGATGTCAGATGAACTAACTCATGGCAGAGAAAAAAAATGCATGGGATGCATATAAATTATCAGATCAGCTAGTGTATAATCTCCACTCTGTCAGATAGTGACTGGACGGAGTCAGAGTAGTGTGTATGCAGGGGCTATTGTCGAAGCCACATTATGTCAAGGATCTGGGTATATTCGTACCATGTGTATGCCATAATCAAAAATTTCATTACAAGTCACAAAGGAGGTTAGGCAAGCAAAGGCAGATTACAAGAAATCTTTGGCAGAAGATTTAAAGAAAAACAGCAAAGACTTGTTTACTTATGTAAACTCTAAAAAGAAGGGGATGAACCATCAATATCAAGTGGTCCACGAAATTGGTCCACCTGATATTGATGGTTCGACTGTTGATGATCCTGCTCTCGTAGCTCACAAACTGAATGTGTATTTTGCATCTACATTCACACATGAGGAATTCTGTAGGGAAGTGGAGGACAGAAGCCTATTAAACTGTAACAGGGAGCTAAATAGTTTTGTTATAACTGAGAGAAAAGTGGAGGAGAAATTAGTTAATTTGTATGTAAACTCTAAAAACCTGTTGTTAAAATTACTTTTTCAATATTGTAGGTATAGAGACCTTTCTACTCGAATGGAGTCTGAGATACGAATGAACCCTATTGTCACTCTTTATTTTTAGGGTGGTTTCACGTGTGATGGAGGTGACTTTCTTACTTATTGTCCTTGTGGGTAATACGCCTTAATTTGCTCACTAGCAATGGACACACAGAAAGCAGCTGCTAGTGTGACTTCTCAGTATGTATTAATACTTCTCAGTACAGATGAATCAGTTCTGAGAAGTACTACTCAATTGCCAAACTGTAATCCCTTTAGCTCTCAATTTGTGCTTCCTACAGCAAAAATTTCTGAAATTGCCTAAAGGCCAGAGCTGCGAATATGCTGTGGCAGTAAATAAGTCTGTTGCATGCATGCTTTATTCTGCTTTGCAATTTGGTGTTTTTGCATCAACTTGGATGTGTTTTTCATTCTTCTGCTACTTTTTATATTATCATTGTTTCTAAGAAGAAAAAAAAAAAATTTTACCCTGGATAATTGGGTAATCAGAACAAAATGGTCGAGGAGTGACGACAATAATATTGCTACAGATACTTCAGTAGCTAAAAGGGTAAGAAATGTATCATGTGAAAATATGGATACTAATGTTATTTCAAGTATAATGACCAATTTCTGGTAGAGAGCCATCATATTCCAAATCAAAAAAGAATGAAAAAAGAATAGATAATATCAAGAAGAATTTACGAAGTATAGCTTTACTTAGTGTTGTTGATGATGAGCAACATGCTTTATGCGTAATATGTTACGAAAAACTGGCTAACGAAAGGATGAAATCCTTTTCAAAAGACACACCGACACCATACAAGGTCTGAAATCTTTCATGAAGAAACATGTGGCAATTCTTTGTAAAGCTTTAAAAGCATTGTTGGTAGTTTTATATTTAATACGAAAAAATTTGAAATCACATACTATTGCCGAATCTCTTGTTCTCCCTGCTACTATAAAAATGATTTCAATTATGCATAGAGAAAAGCACAGCATCGATTTAAATACTATTCCTCTATCCAGAGACAGTAGATAGTATGAACCAGAGCTGTAATGCTCAATATGTTCTATGTTGATATCAATATTTTACAAATATTGATATCAACGTGTGATATTTTACATATATTTTATACGTTCTACGTTGATATCAATATTTTACAAATATTGATATCAACATAGAACGTATTGAGCATTACAGCTCTGGTTCATACTATCTAATTCATTTTTTAAACTCTTATTCCTCTTATTATCCAGAGACAGTGTATTACAGTTATCGCGGACAACATAAAATTCAGTTTATTAAATCGATTGAGAGATTTTTGCAATACAATTAGATGAATTCACAGATATTTAAAACCTTACTCAACTTATTGTATATGTGAGATACTACTATGAGGGAGATATTATAGAGAATTTTCTATTTTGCAAAGCTTTGGAAGGAAGAATGACGGGTGAGAAGATTTTATGTTATAAATATTTTCTTTCAAACAAATAATCTAAAGTGGAATAACGGCTTTGCAATTTGTGCAACTATATTAATGGGATACAATAAAAGTCTAAATGGCAGAGTCGAGGAAATTGCTCCAAATATAGTTTTGAATCATTGCATTACACATAGGGAAGCATTAGTAGCAAAGGAAATGCAAACTGACCAGCACTAAGTTTTGGAAGATGTGATAAGTGTGTCAACTTTACTAAAAAATTACTACTTAAATAGCAGACTTTTCACAATGCTTTGTAATGAAATGGGATGAAACACTTCTTTTATATACAGAAGTGAGGTGGTTGTCCAGTAGCAAAGTATTGCGATGTTTTTTTTTTTTTTTTTTTTTTATGAAAACCCCAAACACGAAAGGTATCAAAACCTATAGTACTTAGTACCGTGCATGGGTTGAAGGAGAAGGATGGGGGGAGGGGGGGATGCCGGAAACTTTGCTCTAGAGACTAAACATGGGTTTCACCACTTCAAGCCTCCAATAAGCAAAGTGGTGGTATTTCACCGGTTGAAGAAAGTCATCTACCACCTACATTTGACCTCAAACATGAAGTTTTATTGGATAAAAATGAGAACCTTGCTCAATTGTTTATAAATCAAAAATGACTTGGAAAACTTGGTTCCCTTGCTGACTTAATGATTTAAATTTAAGTAGTAGTGGCATGTGATGCATGAAAGCAAAAAAAAATTTACAAAACAAATCTCACTAAGTCTTCAAGGGAACAAGTATATTAATACTCAGTGATAACATTGAAACTATTAAAGGGAAGTGGTAATCTTTGGAAAACTGAATTTGAGCTAATAATACTGAAATGTTCCCATGCTTTTCTGATTTTGTTATAATGACATTTTACAATTTAAGGGATATCATTGCCACCCACCTAACAATGCTAATTAAGAATTTTTCCAAATAATTTAATGTATCTCCAGAAAAAAAGTTGTATTGGATTCATGATCCCTTTGTTTTTGATATTTCTTCACGTCCCGAAGTTACCATGCAATAAAATGAAGATTTTATCTACTTGTCGTCTGGCGAAGCATTACTTGGGAAGACTACTTGGGAAAAATTTTGGCTTTCTCTTTGAGACGAGTATCCAGAATTATCAAAAATGGTGATACAAACATTGCTACCTTTCGAGTCTACATATTTATGTGAGGTTGGTTTCTCAAAATTTAACAGCTATAAAAACAAAAAAGTGTTCCGGACTTGATCCAGAAGATGATATGAGATTAGTAATTTCAAACATTGCGCCACATATGGACCAAATATTACTGGTTATCCAGGCTCCTTCTCATTAATGGTTTTGTTTTGAGGGGTCGTGTCAATTTTATATTTAATAAAGGGGGTCATGAGTGAAATAAATTTGCGTGCCACTGATCTGGGCAAGACTGCAGTAATCATTCAGACACAGTTTGGGTTTCTTAAGGGGAAGTCTTGTCTAACCAATTTGATTGGATACTATGATGTAGTTGCAAGTGGACTGAATGCAAAAAATAATTTTGATATCAGATACTTATACTTTGATTTCAGGAAAGCTTTTGATACTGTTGCGGGGCGCCTCCGTATCCAGGTGGGAAGGAGCAGCAGTGCGTAGCACATGCTTCTTGATTAGACCGGGGTTCGAGCCCGTCACCACCAAATACGGAGGATGTGGAAAGGTCAGGGAATGACCACCGCATATTCCTGGAGCAATATGGCCTTAGTTGCTAATGCTCCTAAAAACCAAATAACAAACAAACAACGATACTGTTGCACACGAGACTACTGTACAAATTGGTGCAGTATGGCATTAAGAGCAAGTTGCTGCTATGGATAAAGGGATGGTTGAGTGGGAGAAGAGAGTGGTAATCAGGGGACACTTCATGGACTAATGTTATTAGTGGAGTCTCCCAGGGTTTGGTGTTGGGCCCATTGTTTCGTATATTTATCAAAGATGAAGGTATATCAGGCTTAATGTCCATGTTGTAGACGATATGAAGGTTGGCAGGGTTGTTAATGACAATATGCTACTGCAACAGGATCTAGAAAGGTTGGGCAGATGGGCTGAGAGCTAGAAGTTGAAGTTTAAAATTGACAAATGCAAACTACTGCATGTGGGTAGTAGTAACCCCATAGTAATGTACCAACTGTGTGGTACTGTATTCAGAGTAGCGGAAAATGAAAAAGTTCTAGTGGTAATTGTGCAGTCAGATATGAAGTTTTCAGGTTATGCCTTGAGTACTGCATACAGGTCTGGAGGCCTTGTTTCAGGAAGGATGTAGAACTGTTGGAATGAGTACAGAGAAGAGCAGTGAGATTGGTGAAGGGAACTAGGGTTGGTCTTACCAAGAAAAGCTTAAGTTCTGCAAATTGCAACATCTGGAGACTAGGCACCTGTGAGGTGATATGGTTGAGAAGTATAAGGCCTTGAAGGGTTTGAGCAAGCTTAATGCTGATTGGATTCTTTCTCTTGCTCAGATTACACACCTGAGGGGTATAAATTCAAAGTGAGGAAAGACAGTTGTAGAATAGATGTGCAGAAGTTTGCCTTTAGCCAGTGAATGTTGATTGCTGAAAGACTTCCATCAGTCATTATGGAAGTTGATAGCTGAAATTAAAAAAAAGCAAGAATCAAACAACTTTTGGAGCAAATGGATGTGTGAAATTTTTTTTTTTTTTTTTTTTTTTCTCTGATGCTGTATAAGCTTGCTTTCTTGCATCATTCAATGCCATCTTTCAGTGTTACTACTAATGCTATTTCTCTAGCACCTATAATTAGTTATAATATAGGTGGAATTGGACCACAGTATTTCTTCCAGGTGTAGAGATAAAATATTGTTATGTGCAAATACCACTGCTACAACTAATAAAATAATATCGAACAGAGAAGTCTTACTTCATAGTTATCGGGTGATGTTGAGATAAGCCATGAGAGCCCTGTGCAACTGTCTGAAAATTTGTTCATTTTATCCCTTCCATTTGCCCTTGACAGAAGTTACATCTGTAAGCTTTGCTTACAGATGTAACTTCTATCAATACAATATACACTGCCATCTAGTGGCTCTTATCTGCAGATTCTTAATGCACGAAGATTCACTGCTGATAATCAGATAAAGTGTATTGCTTTCTCTCATTGCATCTTTAGCCTGCTGGTGTAGAAAAGTCATCCAATAATTCCAGAAAAGTCTTTCTTGTGAGTGACTTGTGAGTGACTAATCCACTAGTTCTAGCCAATGCCCAGAAAGTTAAACTCCCACATTATAAAACATTCTGATTTATTAGCTCACTCAATTTATCTCTATAGTTGTCTGTTGTACTTATAACAATCATTAGGCCTATAACACATTCCTACTCTCCTTTTGTTTTCTCAGTGCTTATGTTGCATCAAACTGACTCAGCAGTACACTGGCACCTACGACAACTTGGTGCACTGCCTTAGATTTTATTTGCTTCTTAACTAAGAGTATAATCCTCCCATCCTGTCTGTCTTTTTTTCACACATTGTTCTTCCCACATTCAAATTCTACACCTGTTTTGTTTGAGACATGTTTCTAATATCCCTGCAATGTATGCATTTGATGACTTAACCAATATTTCATATTCATCAAATGCGACCTATGCTCCTAATACTAGTTTACATGCAAGTAGTATACATGCACTTGTTTTTGCTTTTAGTGTTCCTAACACACCCCATGTATGTGTTTGTTTCATGATGATCCCCAGCAGGTCTTGATCTCCAGTACCTGGATATCGGCAAATATTTTTACACCCTTTCTGTTTAAGTGTGTCCCATCCTTGTAAAAACAGGCTCTCCTTTTGAGTTAATCCTTGGATCTTTGAGGTTGTCACAGACATTCTCTCAGATATGCTAGACAAGCTGTACTTGCTACCTGGGAGTCTAAAATGCAGATAGAACTGAAATTCGGGTGACATTCAAGTCAAGTGGACTCAATTTCGGCGAAGTACGGATGGTCTGTGACAGCCAAATCCTCTTCTTGTACCCTCACAATGGTGGGACTGTTAGTAATCCTGGGTACAACTCCACTAATCACTTTGAGTTCTTTGACTTCCTCTCTCTTTTCAGCTTGGCTTTCTCCAATCCATCTTTCCTAACAGTGAGGTAATTTTCCTTGGCGATTTTAATGTTCACAATTCCAGCTGGCTTCTGTTTTCAAGCACACTGTGGGTGTGAACCAACATAAGCAGGGGTCGAGGTGTGGCACCCACAACACATGGAGGAATGCCGCCCCTTTGTTACCAGGCAATACTAGGTGGTAGATGACTGTCATCAACCGGTGCAATACCACCACTTTGCTTATTGAAGGTTTGAAGTGGTGGAACCCATGTTTAGTCTCCAGAGCTAAGTTCCAATCAACACTTCCTCATCTCTTCTACCATGCAGTATGACTGATAACCTTTGAGGTTATGATGAACATCATGGCCAGATCCAATCTCCAATCTTCCTTACATTTCGAGGGTACATCTCTAAAACGGTGTTCGCAGGCCTGCCGCCAGTTAGTACACTGGACCGAACCTATTGGTAACTTTCGGAGAAGACTTCTGGATCAGTTAGTGTACAATCTTGCTACCTCTACTCTGCCAGATAGTGACTGGAGGGAGTCCGAGTAGTGTGTATGTAGGAGGCATTGTCGAGGCCACGTTATGTCAAGGTTCTGGGTATGTTCTTACCATGCGTACGCCATATCCAAAAATTTAATTACTTCATACAGCATGATCCCCCACTTTTTCTTACTATTGAATACACCATGAACTGTCAAACTAATAGAGTAATCTTATTTGTGAAAAGATCTAAACCTCCCAAACACTTCCTAGTTCATTTTACAAATATATGTGGTCTCATTTCTATTCTCAATGACGTCCATTTCCACTTGCAGTCTGCCAAACCCCATGTACTTTTTCTTACAGAATCTTAGTTATCGGTTGGTTGATTCAACTACTGCTCATCTCAGTTGCCCAAATTATTCGCTGTATGATTCCTTTCGCCTCAAAGGTGGTACTTGTGCATATTTTCTTCCGATATTCCCTGTCAGAGACTTGGTAATTTGGATTCTCCTCTTTTCGATCTTCTTTGGCTTAAAATCTCTCTACCTCATTGTGTCAAATTCATCTGTTGTCTGTACTGTTCTCCCAACTCCACTAATCACTTGGAGCTCTTTGACTTCCTCTCGTTGCAACTTGACTTTCTCCAGTCCAACTCTCCTAACAGCGAGGTAATTTTCCTTGGTGATTTTAATGTTCACAACCCCAGCTGGCTTCCGTTTTCTAGTCACACCGACCCAGCAGGTCGAGATGCTGAGGCTTTTGCAATTACTAATGACCTTGCACAGACTGTTCATTTAACTACAAGAATACTGGACAACCCTAACCATACAGCCAACATGCTTGATCTTTTTCACACAAACAACCCTTCTAAGTACACGGTCAAAGTGAGTGGCCCTTTAGGCCCCTCAGATCACAACTTGCCAATTGTCTCATTTCCAGTGGAGCCTTTATCTCATGGCTATTCCCAACCTCATATTGTTTGGCATTACAAGAATGCAAAATGGGATGACCTGCAAGATTTCTTTTCCTTGGTCAAATGACTGTTTTAAAACTTCTGATGTCAATGTTTGCTCAGATCGTGTCAGTGAAATTATTCCTGGACGAATGGAATCCTTTATTCAACACTCCACATTAAAATCTTGTAATTTATCTAAACCTTGGTTTTCCAATAAATGTGCTAAGGCTGTTCAAGAGAAGAAGGTTGCATATCGTAATTGGCTTGTTTCCAATTATTGTTTCATTTTCTGCCTACACCAAAGCTCGCAACAATTGTACAACAGTTATTAATCAGTTCAATCTAGATTTTGTACAGGCTACGAGTAGAAAACTTGCTTCTTGCCCTAATGGTAGCCGAGCACTCTGGTTTCTTGCCAAAGTTTTGGCCGCAACTTTCGCTCATCTGTGCTCCCACCTCTGTCAAAACCAGATGGATTTCTGCTCGCACCTCTGTCAAAATGCACCATATGGTTCTGTTGTCACTTCAGCCAAGGATAAAGCTGACCTGCTAGCATCCCATTTTTCTTCCAACTCACATATTAATGATCATGTTAAACACCTCCCACCATTCATAGCACGCTCCATTTAATGCCTCCTGTGGTCTTCTGTCAAAAGGATGTCAGAAGGATTTTCACGATCTTGATGCTAAGAAAGCGCCAGGTCCTGATGTCATTTCTCCACTTGTTCTCCAAACCTGTGCTCTTGAACTTACTCCTGTTCTTTGTCACCTTTTTTTCACTTTCTTATTCAAAAGGTGTTTTTCCTTCTGCTTGGAAATTTGCTCATATCCAGCCAGTTCTTAAAAAGGGTGACAAATCCCTACCACCCAATTATCATTCCATTGCAATTACTTCTACCCTTTCTAAAGTAATGGAGAAATCAATTAACCGCCAACTCTTAAACTACCTAGAAACCTTCCGTCTGATCAATGATCGCCAGTATGGATTCCGTCAGTGTCGATCCACTGGTGATATTCTGGCTTGTGTTACCCATTTATGGACAAATTCAATAGAAAAGTTTGGTGAAACACAAGCAGTTGCTCTTGACATCTCAAATGCTTTCAATTGTGTTTGGCATAAAGGTCTTTTAAACAAGGTTCCATCGTATGGTTTGCCAACTGTTTTTTGTAATTGGTTATCCAGTTTTCTCTCTGATTAATCCCTGAGAGTGATGGTAGATGGCTCTCTATCTTCTGACTTCTTAAGACCTTCTTCCATTGACTGGAAATCCTATCCATAGCTTTGCCGATGATAGCACATTGCATTCCACTTTCCGTTTTGAGAAACCTTGCCCTGCTCAATCAGCTTAAACTTCTCGAATATCCACTACCAATTCCTTAAATGCCGATCTCCAGGTAATTCTCCAGTGGGGCAAAGACAACTTAGTTGATTTCAATGCTTCTAAAACTCAGTCTTGTCTTATGTCTCGCAAAAAAGGATTCTTCTGTTACTGTGCTTATCTTTGGTGACACTCTGATTTCTAGCCAAAATGATATATATCTCTTTTGGGGATTACCTTGACTTCTAATCTCTGGATTGGCTTCTATAATTCCCGCTCTCTCTCTCTCTTTCAAAACAGTCCAAACACATGCTGCCACCAGCCAACATCCATTTACTGTCCAACTTCAAACTCACAGAACCAACTTTTCATCTTCCTCGTTTATTCATTCAACTCCCGTTTTCTGGAACAATCTTCCTTTACACGTATTTCCTGAAAATTAGTCTACAGAAGTTCAAGTCTAATGTCAACAAATATCTTCTTTTGTCTTCTCAACCTCCAACCCAAGCATGGTACTAAGTACTATCGGTTCTAATACCTCTTATATATCGGAAAAAAAAAAAAAATCTCCTAATATTACCTTTTATGCCCTTAAAAGATGACATCTGGTCTAAAACATCAATAACTTTTGCCCAATCTGCTCTAAAACACAATGACTTTTGTTCCATGTAGGTGTACACTGGACCTGTACCACCTATCTTTTTTACAAAGCATATTTCCTGCTTCCCTCAAAAAGAGTCACTGCAATAGCTACCTCCAGTGGAACCGGTGCACTCTTCTGTGGAGGATTGCATTTATTTAGCATTAGCATTAGTAGAGGCATGTAATGAAAGAAACCAAGCTAATGCAGCAGCAGCCAAAAAAAAAAAAAAAAACACTTCCCACATCTTACTTGAATATTTAAGCTATCAGTTTCCAGAATGAGAGATAAAGGCAAGCCTCTGCATGTCTATTCTACAACTGTCTTTTCACAATTTGAGTTTATGCCCCATCAGGTTTGTAATCTGGGCAAAAAGGAGAATCCTTATCACCATTGAGCCTGCTCAAGCCGTTCAAGGCCTTACACACCTCAGTCAGATCACCTCACCGATGACTAGTCTCCAGATGCTGCAATTTGCAGAACTTAAGCCTTTCTCTGTATTCGCTCTAGCGGCACCTCCGTAGCCAGGCGGGCAGGAGCAGCAGTGCGTAGCACATGCTTCTTGATTAAACCGGGGTTCGAGCCCGTGAGCCACCAAATACGGAGGATGCGGAAAGGTCAGGGAATGACCACCGCATATCCCCGGAGCAATATGGCCTTAGTTGCCAGTGCTCCTAAAAACCAAATAATAACAACAACTCGCTCTAGCATCCTTCCTGAAAAGGCCTCCAGACCTGTATACAGTACTCAAGGTGTAGCCTGACCATTGCCTTATACAAAGGGATAATCGCCTCCTTATCCCTTCTAGCAAAATTCCCGTATATCATTGACAAGACCCCCATGACCTGCTCTGCCAGTCTGTACATTTTTCTGTGGCTTCTGCCAATGGGGAACTTCAGTTGCCACTTCTCAGCCCATCTCCCCAACTTTTCTAGATCCTGTTGCAGTAGCATACTGTCATTACTGTCGTTAATAATCCTACTAACCTTTGTAGCAAAACAACAGCGGGTCCAACACTGGGGGACTCCACTAATAACATTAGTCCACGAAGAGCAGTGTCCATTGATTACCACTCTGTCTTTTCCAACTCAACCATCCTTTTATCTATTGTAGCAACTTGCCCTTAATGCCATACTGTGCTAATTTGTACAGTAGTCTTTCATGTGCAACAGTATCAAGAGCTTTCCTGAAATCCAAGTATAGGATACCAAAATTATTATCTGCATCCATTTCCTTTGTGACCACATTATAGTATCCAATCAAATTGGTTAGACAAGACTTGCCTTTAACAAACCCATGCTGTGTCTGGATTATTACTGCAGTCTTGTCCCTGCAGTGCTTTAACCAGCAACTCCATTATTTGTAGTTTATGAACTGATTTGGACCATCCAATGAAATTTCTACTGGTTTTATCTGGTTTAGTTAATTCTGTATACAATAACAGTATTTCATCATTCAAATCATTAAAAAAATATATATTTTTAGGCTGGTCTAATTGTTTAATGAGGCTAATTGTTTTTAATCCAACACATTTTGAGCATATTGCATATTGACTGCGTTACTGACACATTGCAAAAAATATGATTTTTGAGTTAACACCACCTATGAACTTATAGTAATTTTATCTTTCAAATCTGTAATACTTTAATTAGATAATTAAGATGCTGGTTTACCCAATTTTGAAGTTTGCGCTTATCCCATTCAACCATAAAATAAACTGACAATTTTAGCTTGGACTGATTTTTGATGTTACCAAACATGACAAATTTTTGAGTTGTGCCAGTATTGCAGCCTATGTTATTTTCATTATAAATTATTTAACAGTATATTAGCTTCATTGTGGCAGTGGAGTATTAGTATGCAAAATTAAGTTTACCTTTTGACATTAATTTATTTATAGTTTGTCTCCTGCTATTTTGAATAATTGGGTGTTTGTGTAATAATAAAAAAGAAGCTGCCTGTAATTAGGCAGTTTTGATTTTAACCCTCCCACCCGCATTCTCTTCCCACCACTGCTTTGACATATGAAGAATCCCAGGAGCAACGAGTGTACTAAAACGAGTTGTCTAAATAAAATAGTTTTTCTGTTCTAAACTTGTTCTAATAACTCTTATATATATGTATTTACATACATTAATATAACATATTTTAAATTCCAATTTCTTTTTTTTCAAGAATCCATTTTTTATCTGATATCAGAATAATGCTGTGTAGTGGTGATGGCTTCTATTGATAACCAGCTTTCATATCTTCAAACTGAATTTAGAAAATTAAGAGTTGACTTTAACAGGTATGATATAAAAATTTTAATGAATTTTAAAATTATTTTTAAACAGTATGATAACATAGGAAATAACTGAAATTAAGCCAAAACTGGCTTATAAAATATATGCTTTAGCATTGTAATCCAGTAGAAATACTCAAGTTTTTTTTGGATAAAACAGATAATTTACAGCTATCTTCTAAAGACCTTAACTTTGGTTTGCCTGTATGTACACTAGCACTCTATTAAGTTAGTCTTCAACATGAGTGAACGCTGTTCCCGAGTCACAGTTTAACCCCATGCAGGTTGCATGAAGTCACACACAGGATTGTTCCATTTTTGGTCATTCTAACTCTTCAGTTTTGAATAGAGAAATGGCAAAAAAATTATAAGGGAGAACAGAATTACTCCTGAGTAAACAATGTTTTTTTGAGTGAAATAAATCATTAATCTTCCCTTCTGTATAATTGAATGAGTTGGTTACTATTGGTAGCATATTTGTTGGTTTTTAATTAAAGCAATGTTCACTGTTGGTTCAATTTCAACCCTTGTTTCAGTTTAGCATATGTGTATACACTTAAGTTGGCTTTGCATTAACAATACTGCCCTCACCTGGTGCACTATGGCCACAGATGTTGATGGGCCTAATAAATCCCTAAACAAACAAACTGCCCTCACCAGCATCACAGAGCATTCCTACACAAGGTGCAGAAATGGTCTGTGATTCTGGTGAAGGCAAAAGAAGCCCATTCTCCATAGGATTATAGGATTGTAGTTAATACACGAGGCAGTCAGGTTTTGAGTGTTTGTGAGGAATCTTTTCAACTTTGAATGTGGAATGCTTGTGGAGCAAGACACACACATGCCAGTATCTCAACCACAATTCATGTGGTTAAGTGTTCCCATTCTCTGGTGTCACAAGTCTGTCATGACTGGCTGGTTGAATGACCAGCCAAAGATTGCACATGAGAGAGCCACAAGTGATTAATGCCTGTGGTGAGCATTATATTATGTCTTGTCTTATATAACACAGCAGTGATGTAACACAGTGGTCCACTTAACCATCCAGTATCAAGACCAATATCCGCATGGACTACATGCTGTGACATCACTTTGTAAAGGCTATGGCAGTTGACACCCGTCACAGGTACCCATACTTATTTCTGAAACAAAAAAAACTGCACCTTGCATGGGCACATCAGCACTGGACCACCGACATGTGGAAATCTATTGCCTGGTCTGATGTGTCTGTTTCCATCTGTGATGTGCTGATGGGCATATCTCTGCATTTGGAGAAAGCAATATGAGGCCATCACACCTGGATGCACTGTTGGTGTTCAGCCTGCTGGAACCAGTGGTGTTATGGTTTGAGAATTGTTTTTGTGGCATGCCTTGGGTCCTCTGAACAGTGTTAATCAGCAGCTCGATGGGAATGCATACCTTTCTGTTGTTGCCGACCAAGTGTACCCTTCTTGCTGACATTATATACGGAGAAGTCTGGCATCCGTAAACGAGACAATGTGACATGCCACAAGGCCAGGCAGGTTGCCACTGGTTTCAGGAGCATGACAACGAATTTTCCATCTTCTTATCACTGCCTAACTTGCCCAATCTCAACCCAAATGAGCATTGTAGGGACCTACTAAAAAAAGGACATTCAAAGGTGTGACCATCCACCTGACAATTTGGGGCCATTACCAGACATATTGTTCAATGCATGGGTAGGCTACCACAGAGGACACTCTTCAACACCTTGTCAAGTCTGTGCAAAGACAAGACATACATCGGCTGTATTATGGGCAAAAGGTGGCCCCATGAAGTTCTTAGTAGGTATTGTTAATGCAATGCCAAGTCATTGTATATGTCCACAGCAGATTGATGGAGGATTTAGGTAAACTTTAGCTTGCAGCATTATTGTATAGGCATAAAATTCCTTTGTGGAAATCTTTTGAACTGGAATTCCTGTTGCAGGATTTATCTCTTTTAATTGAATATGGTAGTTTTTATTACCCTGCCAGAAAATAAGAGCATGATAAAATTCAAATGTTCTTTATGGTTCAGTAGTCCTCTGGAGGGAGTTTTCCTGAGTTGCAACAATGTTCAATGGGCCCAACAGTGTTGGGCCCATTGAACATTGTTGTTTTGTATATTTCTCAGTGATATTGAGGAAGGTATATCAGACTTAATGTTCAAGTTTGCAAATGATACAAAGGTTGACAGTGTTGTTAACGACAGTAAAGACAGTATTCTATGGCAACAGGATCTAGAAAAGTTGGGCAGGTGGTCTGAGAAGTGGCAACTGATGTTTAACACTGACAAGTGCAAAGTATTGCATATGGGTAGCAGTAACCCAAAGAAATGTACCAACTGTGTGGTACTACACTCAGGGTGGTAGAGAATGAAAAGGCCTGAGGGTAATTGCGCAGTCAGATATGAAATTTTCTGAGCAGTGCAGACAGGCTGCCAGAGCAGGTCACGAGGTCTTGTGGTGCCTCCGTAGCCAGGTGGGAAGGAGCAGCAGTGCGCAGCATACGCTTCTTGATTAGACCGGGGTTCGAGCCCGTCACCACCAAATACGGAGGATGCGGAAAGGTCAGGGAATGACCACTGCATATTCACGGAGCAATATGGCTTTAGTTGCTAATGCCCCTAAAAACCAAATAACAAACGAGATCTTGTCAATGATATACAGAAATTTTGCTAATAGCAACAAGGAGGTGATTATCCCTTTGTATAAGGAAATGGTCAGGTCACACCTTGAGTACTGTGTACAGGTCTGGAGACCTCATTTTAGGAAGGATGTAGAGTTGCTAGAATGGGTACAGAGAAGGGCAAGAAGATTGGTGACGGAACGAAGGGGTCCTCTTACCAAGAAAGGCTTAAGTTCTGCAAATTGCAGTGACTGGAGACTAGGCACCTGTGAGGTGATCTGTTTGAGGTGTTTACATAAGGCGTTTACATCTGTTTCAGGTGTTTACTTGAATGGTTTGAGCAGGCTCAATACTGATGGGATTCTTCTTCTTGCTCAGATTACAAACCTGAGGTGGGGCATAAATTCAAATTGAGGAAAGACAGTTGCAGAATAGGTGTGCGGAAGTTTTCCTTTAGCCAGCAGGTAGTTGATTGCTGGAACAAACTTCCATCTGTCGTGAAAGTTGAGAGCTTAAATTAATTGAAGGAAGAACTGGACACACTTTTAGAACGAATGGATGTGAGAAGTGGGGTTTTTTTTTTTTTTTTTTTTGGCTGATGCTGTATAGGCTTGCTTTCTTACATCAGCCAAAAAAAAAAAAAAAAAAGGAAAATCTCTACATATACAAGAAATCTGTATTCAACATTATTGAGATTTGAACAGTGCATCAAGCAACAAAGTGTGTAATTTATATTTATGATAAATGTATCAGCTGTACCCAAATTAATCTTAGTCTTAAAACAAAAGTTAAGTTTTAATTGGCAAAGTGTAACTTGAAGAAAAATTCTTGACGAGATGGGATTTTGTTGGGAGAAATCTCAAACCAGAAGAAAAGTTAATAGAATGAAATCATGTGATACTTAAGAATATCACTGTTGGCATTCATAGCGAGCGGTCTTGTTTTCATAGCACTCCTGGGACTAAAGTGCAATGAGAGCATAGTGATTAGAGAGGTTAGATAATTGCTTTTAATTAATTTCGTTAATATATTGTAAAGTTTATTTTGATATGTTTTTTTTTTCTGTAATAGTTTGTAAATTTAAATTTTTATAATATGATAAATATAATTTTTTTTAAAAGTTACTTTGTGATATTTAGTAAATTTAACAATGGTTGTGACAAGGTCCACCTTGAATGCTTTGTCAGAGGGTATCGTGATTCATACAGAAATAGCCAATGGTGTTTTCTGGGTGAATCATGATTTCATCATTTGCAGAACCTGTGGCATGTATTCCAAGGTCGACCTAGTGGATAATCATAGCTCACCTGGTGAGTCTTTTCTTTGTCATCGTTGTACAGGGTGTACTGATCTAAAGTTAAAATTTGGTGTACTGCTAGAAGAATTTGAGTCACTGAAAAGACAGGTGCTTGCCCCCGAGAATAATGTTACTGGGAGCTCATCAGGGACTCGAGACTCTAGTAACTTTCCAAGTTATACGCTCCCGATTCAGGCCCCAGAACAAAATAACCAAGTGCAAACTGCTCTGGTTCAAAAGGACTTAGTTCTATTAGGAGACTCCATTATCAGGGAAATGGGAAATATTTTTTGTAATATGGATAGGTTGACTAGAACCAGGGTATGTTTTCTGCAGTAATAATTAATGATGTCACCAACAGATTGTCAGATTTTAAGGGGAATAAAGAGAATATTATTATTCGTGATTAATGATATTAAGCACACATGATCTGACGATTTGTTACACAAATATAAGACCATGCTGAAGAAATTTCACGAGTTAGGTCAGAATGTCTGTGTCTGCAATTCTGCCTAGGCATGATAAGAGGGATTATTTGCTGAAAGCCATGTGGATTAACTCAAGACTAGAAGGACTCTGCAAGGCTTTGGGAAGTTTTTATCAGCTTGGCCCACACTTTTAGGTAGAAGGAATCTGTTTTGTAGAGAAAGGGATACATGTAAACAAATGTGGTGCAAGAGTTTTTGCCAGTATCATTGAGAATACCTTAAAGGTTCAGGGAAACTGCTAGTTTTTGGGGGGGGGGATAAAGGAAATATAGATACGCGTTTATCTAATGATATTGGTCACATTTGCATATACCTCGTTCTTGTTTGTTACTGCGACAGGTCACATTAGCAAGATGTTCTGAGGACAGAAACGTTTAAAATGAGCGGTAGCTAATGCCAGGGAAGCGAGTTTAAATAACTTTAAGGGGTGTGTCAGGGTAGTTAACTATACAAGAACACTAAATCTTAATTGTTTATACAGTACAGTAAACCCCCGTTATTTGCGGTTTCATGTATTCGCAGTCGCCGATTTAATATAAAATTAAACCTAAAAAAATGTGAATTTTAAAGTGCCGTGAACATTTTCCGCCATAAAAAAAAAACATAGGCATGGCTGAAATCATCTTTCCCGGTCAAAACAGCGCTCAGTGGGTGGGGGGGAAAGGAGTGACAAAATTGCGAGGTTGGATGTTTCTCGCTAATCTTTGTTCAGTACATGTTATGCACTTGTCATGGAAGGTTTCGTCTTTTGCTTTTAATTTATATGCTTATAAATTGAATAAATTTATATGCTTATAAATTGAATAAATTTATATGCTTATAAATTGAATAAATTTATATGCTTACAAAAGTGATAAATCTACCGTTTTGCAGTGTAGAACAGACTTTTTCGAGTGTGTTAACGGAAGAAAGTGACTTTATTGTGGACGTTCTTTCTAACCTGTACAAAAATATGGCTACGAATAACAAGGGAAATGTGAAAAGATCAAAGAAGGCGATGACATTAGCAAATAAAATTTAGTTATTAGACAATTTCTAATGGTGAAAGTGTCTCCTCAGTGGCAAAACATTATAAAATCAATGCGTCAACGGTACGATCAATCAAAAAATCGGAAGAAAAAATCCGCCATAGTGTCCGTGAAAACGCGCTAATTGCTTCAAAAATTTGCTCTGTAACTCGCGATGTTAAATTTAAAAAAAATGGAAGAGGCTTTAAATCTGTGGATAGAAGACCGAACTAAAAATAAAATTCTGTTAAGTTCACTCATCATTCGTGAAAAGGGAAAACTCCTTTATCAACACTTTTGCGAAATTGGTGATAACACTGGCCGGATAAGTTTTTTTTTTAGCTAGCAAAGGTGCTGGTTTGAAAGATTTGTTTGAAATTTCTAATAAATATTACATTTAATATTAAATTGTTTCTTATTTTCATTTCGATGCCATATGCTTGCATTTCACTATGTAATATTATGAAGGTACATATAATACATACATAGACAAAATTTTAGACTAGTTTTTCTTATATATTTCATACTTTGGAAAGGAACCCCTTTATTACTATGGGTGCCATAACTCAGTATTCGCGTTTTCGGTATTAGCGGCATTTCTCAGGAACGTAATCCCCGCGAATAGCGGTGGTTTACTGTAATGTCAGAAGCGTTATCAATAAAATGATTGAATTCGAACTGCTGTTTAGGACAAATAACGCTGACATAATAGGCTTACAGAAACATGGTGCCACCCGGAAATAGGGGCTGATGAGTTTCAGTATAGTATTTACAGTGTATTTAGGAAGGATAGGGCAGATAGAAGGAGTGATGGGGTCATGCTTCTTATCAAAAGCAGTCTGAGCACCACAAAAGCTTTCCCAGATTCAGACGTTTCGCATGCTGGGATAGAATCTGTGTGGTGTGAGATAGATGGAAGCAAAAGTATAAAGAGAGTGGGAGTAATCTATAGGCCAGGTGATTGTGAAGATTATGATGAGAGCCTCTACATGCAAATGGAATGGGCAAGTAAGCGTGAATGTCTTATTATGGGAGACTAATTTGTGTTTAATTGATTGGAGCAAATGGGAAGGAAACTCTACATGGGGGACAAAAATTTTAGATCAACTAGATGATTGTTATTTGTATCAACATGTCAGGGAAAGTATTAGGGAAACAATATTCTAGACCTGATCATCACACATGAACCAGATGACAGAATAGGGCTGACAGTACAGGAACCAATTGCTGTGTGATCATGGGGTTCTACAGTGGACGATGAAGAGAGCAGTAGTTGAAGGCAAAGGAAAGGGTCACGATTTTAGGAAAGGAAATTACAATGCCTTAAGGTGCTACATGGTCTCTATTAACTGGGTAGATAACTCACAGAGAGCGAATACAATTGAATTATGTTATACCTTTTACAGAAGCCTTGAATGTAGGTGGTAGATGACTTTCATCAACCGGTGAAATATCACCACTTTGCTTATTGGAGGCTTGAAGTGGTGAAACCCATGTTTAGTCTCTAGAGCAAAGTTTCCAGCATTCCCCCCCCCCCCCATGCTTCTCCTTCAACTCATGCACGGTACTAAGTACTATAGGTTTTGATACCTTTTGTGTTTGGGGTTTTCATAAAAAAAAAAAAAAATACTCCATGAGGAGGATTCCAAGTTGGATGAATAATGAAGTTGCCAGATTACTTGAGCAGAAAAAAGATGGCATGGAAAAGTTACAGAACAATAAAAAATCCTAGGGGCTCATATCTGATGAGTATGGGCTTGGCACACCCTGGGTCCTGAGCTGGATATCATCATTCTTCTCTTTCTTGGCGATTCCCTTCTACTTTTGACTCTTTCTCTCTCTCAGGGTAACTTAGGATATTTTTTTTTTTTTTTTTTTTTTTTTTGGCTTCCTTGCACCATATAGCTAATAATAATAATAAAAGTACAAAGCCTATAACAGCTACAAATTTATCTATAATAGTGCCACAGAAAAAGTTAGGCTGGTGGGGGAAGGGGCAGATTATGAGAAATTGCTGGCAAAGAGAGCAAAGAGTGGGGATAAGGAATTCTCATATATAAATTTGCATATATAAATGCTAAGAAGAGAAGGATAAATCAGATCAGACCCTTATGTAATGGACGTGGGATAGTATTAGATACCCCAGCTGATGTTGCAGATGAACTCAACAGTTACTTTGCATCAATATTTACAGAAGAAAACCCTTTATGTCAATGACAAATTATGGGAACGAAGTTGAAAAATATGTAATTAATGATATTGAAATTTCACATGATTATTTAATGAAAAAATTTTTGGACCTGCTGGCGAGTAAGGCTCCTGGGGTTGTGGCTTATATAGTAGACTCTCGATTTTCCGGGATAGATGATAAAATAAAAATCCCGGAAAATCGATTTCCCAGTTAATCCAAAAATGCAGTAAGTCCCCGACATACGTTCCAGGAATTCTTATGTAAATCGATTTTTACATAACTTGGAAATGACTAATAAAACATTGCTCCTATATCTGTGATATGCCAAAATTACATAAATGTCCTCAGAAGAATGAATAAAAAGTTATATATTTTTTATATTAGTTATATATATAGAAAATTAGTTATATTTTTAATTAGTTCAATTAAAAACTATTTGGGGACAGCAGTGAAGTGGTACATAAGAAAAGAAAACATTAAAGGAAGAAACTGTACAGTAAAAACTGTACAGTACAGTAATATGTATTTCGTAGCCCTGGTTATTATAGTTGACTTCATTGGTGCCGATCGCTTCACCGCTTCTCGTATTCTGTCTTTCTCCTTTATTATTGTGTTCACTGTTGACACTGACAAATCTAAATTCCATGCGATACTTGTTCATGTTTGACCATTTTCAAACATCCTTATTTTAATTTTCTGATCCAAATTGATCGCTTTCCTTTTTTTTTTTTTATGATAGATTTACTAGTAGTACCGCTGTCACTTATTCTCTTAGTCGGCACCATAATAATGGTCAAAATGAAATTTTCTGTAAAGAACTTCAGGGGGGTTAAGGCGAAAATTCACTATTATCACTCCACGCGAGCTCACATTTTACTAAAGCACATTTCTGGAGGTCACTGCCATAAAACAAAAACAATTTGCACTTTCCGGGTTATTAGGCTTTTCTGTTAGGGCATCTAATTATAAACGGATAGTAAACTCAATTGTATTGCATTTGCGATAATACCGATAGCTGGAATTCTGTGGGATTTTATGTTACGGTGAAATGTGTCTCCCTTCACTGAAATCTTCAGTCATATAAAAAAAAAAACCTTTAAGAATCTTCTCTTCATTTCTATTTTTAAGCTTATTACTCCATATTGTGGAATTTGTGTGTGCCATGATCGTCATTATTGATTGCTTATTATTATTCTGTTTTAAATTTTACAATCCTAAAAAAAAAGAAAAAAATTACCATAAATCAAGGACTTACTACTACCCAAAAATATAAATGGATTGTAAACTCGATTGTATTGCATTTGCGATAATGCCGATAGCTGGAATTCTGTGGGATTTTACGTTACGGTGAAAGGTGTCCCCCCCCCCCCCCCCTTCACTGAAATCTTCAGTTATATAAAAAAAAAAAAACCTTTAAGAATCTTCTCTTCATTCCTATTTTTAAGCTTATTACTCCATATCCCGCTTGTGGAATTTGTGCGTGCCGTGATCATCATTATTATTCTGTTTTTAAATTTTACAATCCTAAAAAAAAAAAGAGAAAAAATTTAACGTAAAGTCAAGGTCTTACTACCCAAAAATATTCAGCAACCTATGTAAAAATATGGCGATGGATAAAAAAGCTTACCATGCACTACTCGCGTGTCCAATACGATGCTTCCCTTTATTTTTTTCGATGTCGATTTTAAATCTAATAGCTTCCCTTTATTTTTTACAGTTTCGTGCATAGTTTGGTCACCACCAACGTCTAACAGTTCCTTAGAGATTTAACGGATGCATCATTTTCAAACTTGAATAATTTCAAGTTTTTATTTAATTGATTGTGTTTTACCCATCATTTTCACGATTTCTAAAGAAAAAATTTTTTTTCATTATCTCCAACATTTATTAAATAATGAAACAAAATTTCTCTCTTTGCGGTGCGACGAAACACAACAATCGAAATGACGCACTAAAACAAACTAAACATTTGGTTTTTTTTTTTAGCGTCGGGTGTGAAGACAGTGGGGGATTGCAAGATAATAATCTCCCGATGACGACTTTATAAAGCCCTGCTTGTCGCTTATTTATGACTTGCAAAGCATTTGTTTATACCTATTTTAGTTATTACTTGAATTTTATGATTTCTGGTTGTTTTTTTCTTTTGGAGTCTTGAAGTCTCCCGGTTAAACCGATCCCAGTAAATCGAGAGTCTGCTGAACCTTATAATTTTAAGGGAGGCGGCAAGTGAGTGCATTGAACCATTAAGGCTAATTATGAAAGCATCACTGAGCTCAGGAGAGATTCTTGGATTGGAAAAGTGCCAACGTATTATCAATACATAAAGGTGGTTCTAAGAGTGTAGTGGGAAATTACCAACCGGTTAGTCTAACTTCAGTAACAGGGGAAAAGCATGGAGGCAATGATCAAGGGTGGAATTCTGAAGGATACGCAGCATGGTTTTGTAAAGGGAAAATCATGTTTAACAAATCTTGTTAGCTATTTTGACAAGGTAACCCATGGGCTGCATTTAGGGAATAATTTCGACTTTGTTTAATTTAGATTTCAGCAAAGCATTTGACTCAGTCCCACACAACCGGTTACTTTATAAGCTGGAACAGGTTGGAATCACAGGTAAAATCCATAGGTGGATTGCAGGATGGCTTCAGAGAAGGAGGCAGAGGGTTGTGATAAATGGTTATTCCTCAGATTGGGTTGATGTAAGAAGTGGGGTTCCCCCAAGGATCAATATTAGGACCACTGTTATTTTTGATTTTCATAAATAACATCTGTGAAGGGATAGAGGGCATGATGTCTAAATTTGCAGATGATGTAAAGATTGATAGAGTAGTTAATGATCACCGCCAAGTAGAGCTTTTTCAGAGTGACATAGATAATTTCAGGAATGGTCAGAAAAGTGGCAGCTATGCTTTAATTGAGCAGAAAACAAGTTCTTACACCTGGGGAACAGCAATCCTAAAATAATTTATACACTTGGTGGAGTTGGAATAAAGTCAGTAGTGGAAGAAAGGGACTTGGGAGTTACGATGTGGTCAGACATTAAGTTCTCCGAGCATTGGAGACAGGTTGCAAAGAAGGCTCGTGGTGTCCTATCGATGATTCATCAAACATTTTCTAGTAGAGGTAAGGATGTCATAATTCCATTATATGAGGTTGTTGATAGACCACACTTGGAATACTGTGTTCAAGTGTGGAGACTGCACCTAAAAAAAGACATTGAGCTTCTTGAAAGGTCATTGTCCAAATTGTCCAAAGACGGGTAACTCGCCAGTGAGATCGGCAAAAGGGCACCATGTGAGGACAGACTTCAAATATGTGGGTTGCAAAACTTAGACACTAGGCACCTTAGAGGAGACTTGATTGAGATGTTTAAGGCTCTGAGAAGCAAAAGTAAAATGAACGAAGACGAAATTTTCATGGTTGAAATGATTCTAGAGCTAGGGGCCATAAATTCAAGTTACGGAGGGGGAGAAGTTTAGACTGGATTGCAGGAAGTTTTATTTTAACCAGCAAGTTATAAATTACAGTTTGTCCCCAACTTATGTACGCCCAAGTTATGTAACTTCGGACTTACATAAATTTTTTTGGTAAAATCATAAAGATACTTTCTGTATAATTTTTAAGAGTGAAGTCAAATGAAGGAACAATAAGTTTTTATTTTTGTTCCCATACAAATTATGTTGGATAGTAACCTGCGCCGTAACTAGAATCTAGGTAAATAACTAGAGTTAACATTTCATTTTCTGCTTTAAAAAGTCTGAATAAATATTCGACAACATGTGTTTAAGACAGGTGAACTACGTTGAAGCACTTCGGAGAAACCCCCACAACGTTTAAGCCACGTGGACTGTGTCCCTTCAGCTATTTCTTCGGAGAATTGTACTCAGATGAGCTGATGTCTTGTGTTACCAAAGAAATTGTAAACTTTGCCCAGGAGTTGCAGCTGGTCCTGGAGAACGAAGATGTAGACAAGCTTGTGGATGAAAGAGGTGAAGATTTAACAACAGAAAACCTAACCCAGTTGAATGTGCAAATAGTTGAGGAGCATGGGAGAGCCAAATCCATTGGAGCAACCCAAGAAGCAGTTCAAATTATAGGAAATGGCAGAAGCGTTTCATAAAATTCAGGAAGGTCTCTGTGTTTAATGGAATGGATGAAAACACCAATGTTTCATGAAAATAGAAATAAAAGTTCAAGATTGCTTATTGGCTTATTGCGAAATTTATGTAGAGGTTAAAAAAAAAACCATATGAAATAGATGAAGGTCGAAGAGTTCATATCACATTCTACCCTCCTGACCTAGACTCAGCCTACAACACCCTGTGATTAATGTCTTATCAATGCTTCAGGTTTGTTTTAAGTTACCTTCAGTTCATCACACCTGAAGTGTATAGACTAATTCATTGTGTGCTTTAGACCAATTTTCTTAAATATATACACTTTGGTTTTGATTCCTTTAGTAACCCTTATAAAGCCTACACAGTACAAAATACATATCAGTTTTTACAGTACAATAACATGTTTTTTCTTCCTTTTCTGTTTTTTTTTTTTTTTTTCCTTATGTGCCACTCCGGTTAATTCACTGCTGACCCCAGATAAAGTTTTTAATTGTTATGGTATATGACTATTTTTCTTCATTCTTTTGAGGATATTATGTGGTTTCTGTAATTTTGACATATCAGGGATATAGTAGCAATATTTTATTAGTCATTCCCGAGTTACGTAAAAATTGACTTACGTAAGAAGTTCTGGAATGTATCTCTTATGTATGTCAGGGACAGACTGTACTGGAGTAAGTTACCTGCATGGATGATTGAGGCTGACAGTTTGAGGAAATTTAAAGGTCAGCTGGATAGTTACCTATGGGAGGAAGGAAATGCATTGATTGTCTGTTTTGTGCTTTATTTATTTATTTTTATTATTATTTTATTTATTTATTTATTATTATTATTATTTTTTGGCTGGTGAAGCATAAGCCTTAGGCTTCCTTGCACTATATGACCATTACTAATATTTACAGGAAGGGAAACAGATAAGAATAAAATATTTTTAATACTTAAACCTTAAACCAATTAAGGTTTGTTTTATAAAGCTCATAATTAAAATGTTATCTGTTTTTTAATTCCAAACATTTTATTATCTTTATTTAAAGATAAGAAATAAAAGTTCAAGTACAGGCTTTTACCAAACCAACAAAAAAAATAAAATAAAATAATAAAGTGTATTGCATCCATTACTGTTTCCATTTGCTGATTCTCCAACCATTCCAATCAGAGTTGAAGTAATGCCTATGGCCAACATACATTTCCTTGCCAGAATTAAAACAATTCCCTTTAGCCTTGACTACAGTTATCACTTTAGTTATTATTTATCTCAAAAGTGTTGATATAAATCTACATTAACATCTGTATGCATCTCATACAAATTCAGATGTAAGTCATGACAGGAAGCACCTCATAGAAATATGAGGTATGCACAGTTCTCCATTTCATCAACTTTTTCAAAAACAGAATGGAATTCATCCATGTTTGTTTCACTTTGTGCCTTTAGAGCAATCATGATACTAAAGTGGATATATGCTTCACTAAGACCTCACTAATTACAAGGGCACGAGTGTCTATTTCTATCCTATATATATATATATATATATATAGGATAGAAATAGACACTCCTGCCCTTGTAATTACACTAATAGCCCAGAATGTGGAAAAATTTTAGTTGTAGGAAAGTACAGTATGTGATTGAAGAATATAAAGCTGGTGCTCGTGTTATGCGGGAGCACGAATTCCCATTTGTTAGTAACAGCCCTGAACATGGAAGACATATGTATCTGTAAGTAGTTTTACATAATGCCAATAGTATTATAATTATAATTAATCTTCTGCTTAACACTGTTGTCTTATTCTTAACTTTGTAGGTAACTGCTGATATATACAGCCATATCCATATATACAGCCTATAACGTTTCAATAATTCCTGTACATATACCATTGTGACCAAAAAACTTAATTCAGTTTAATTTTAAATTAAATGAATTTTTTGTGGGTTTATTTAGATATGTACAGGTAACTGTACATATCTACATAACTGTACCTATCTAGATACCATAGTTACCTGTACTTATCTAAATAAATCCAAATAATCACTTGTTGTGGAAAAGTTTCTTGGGAATTAAAAATTGTTCCCCCATAAATGAAATGAATGCTATTTCAGTTTATTCTGGTCAAATAACACATGGATTGAAAATCACAACAGGAATACTGATTCACTTGCAGATAACTTCAGGACAACTGATAAGCCAAACAATCAACAATTAACTTTAAGAACAGTTGCTTGCCCAGGAGTGGATGAATTTTTCCAAATTGTGCATCCATGTATAGTGATATTAGATATGTAAATGATTCAGATTTACCTGTCATCTTACTTATTGACAATTGTACTTGTCACTGTACAAAAAAAAAAAAAAAAAGCTATAACTCAGAAGAGAAGCATTTCTGAACCTATGTCTGTGTGGACTTTTTTTTCACACAGACGCTCCCAAAGTTTTGAGATCTTTCAAAAATGCCCTGTATGTGTATTTTATTGATGCAGAACAGCGAGCATTCCTAAATAAGAATTTAATGATAAAATTTGAAACTTCTTTCAGAATCATTTAGCCGTCACTTTGTAAGAGAAATAAAATTATTCAAAAGGGAAAATTAAATGCAACTGAAAATATTAAGGTATGAAGAACAAAGTGGCAATGCAATACAGGAACATTACTCAACAGAAAATTTCATTTTTGAAAAAACGGTAAAATTTTAAGGGGGGGGGATATTAGCATTAGTTGAGGCATATGATGCAAGAAAGCAAGCTTATACAGCATCAGCCAAAACAAAAAAAAAAAAAAAAAAAAAACTACAAACCACTCCTTCCCAATTCATCCATCCAGTCACTCCAAATATTTGTCTAGTAGAGCCTTTAATTTATTTAAGCTATCAAATTCCGCAACAAAGGAAGAAAGTCTGTTCCAGCAATCAACTACCTGCTTTCTAAAGACAAATTTCTGCACGTCTATTATACAACTGTCTTTCCTCAATTTGAATCTATGCCCCCTCAAGTTCGTAATCTGAGCAAGCGAAAGAATCCCATCAGCATTGAGCCTGCTCAAACCATTCAAGGCCTTATACACCTCAATCAGATCACCTTGCAGGTGCCTGGTCTCCAGATGCTGCAGTCTGCAGAACTTAAGCATTATTGGTAAGAGGACCCCTTTGTTCCCCTCACTAATCTTGTTGCCCTTTTCTATATTCGTTCTACCAACTCTACACTTTTCCTAAAATGAGGCCTCCTGACCTGTATGCAGTATTCAAGGTATGGCCTGACCATTGCCGTATGCAAAGGGATAATCGCCTCCTTGTTGCTATTAGCAAAATTCCTGTATATCATTGACAATACCCCATGACCTGCTCTGACAGCCTGTCTGCACTGCCCAGAAAACTTCATATCTGATTGCACAATTACCCCCAGGCCTTTTCATTCTACACCACCCTAAGTGTAGTAACACACAGTTGATATGTTACTCTGGGGTTACTCTACCCATATGCAGTACTTTACATTTGTCAGTATTAAACGTTGGTTGCCACTTCTCAGTCCATCTGCTCAACTTTTCTAGATCCTGTTGCAGTAGTGTACTGTCATTAGTGTCATTAACCCTGCCAACCTTTGTATTGTCTGCAAATTTGAACATTAAGCCTGATATACCTTCATCAGTATCATTGATAAATACAGAAAACAACAATGGATGACAGTGGTTCCATCTATTCCAATTCTTTGTGTCTTGATCTAATGGATTTTATTACGCTTTGAGTTATTCCTGCTATGAAAGTTGTTTTTATTTTCTCTGCATTCTTTCTAATTCTCGGCTTTGCCTCATTTAGGTCTGTAGCACGTGCAATATCACATGTTCTTTCATTTCGCTCAGTGTTTCACAATTTCATATTTTTTCCTCTAACAGAGGTGGACTGGCCATAAGCCTTACCAGGGAAACCCGGTGGGCCGGAGGCCAAAAGTGTGATTTTGGCCATAAACGGTAGTATGAGACCGCTACAAATTTTCCCGAGTAAGAATTTTTGACACAATTCACCTCTGTCTATCGGTATTGCTTTTCTTTTTCTCTCTGAATCTGTATTATCTTCACCAGAATGCTTCCTTTTCATACCTTTTAAGTATTTTACTCATTTTTAGGGAATAAAGCCAATTACAAAATGAGAAGGCACGCTTGATACACATAAACAAAGCTGCGCAACTGAATAAACAACACCGTAAAAGCAGAGGCACATTAACACCTCACTAGCTCACATTTTACTAAAGCACATTTCTGGAGATCACTACCATAAAACAATAAAAACAATTTCCAGTTGCGTTTCTGATAGTGGAATCTGTTATAAACTGGTAGTAAACTCAATCTGGAATTGTGTGGGTTTTTACGTTATTATGGTGAAATGTGTTTCCCCTTCACTGATATAAAAAACATAAATACATTTTCAGAATCTTCTCTTCATTGCTATCGTGTTGCATTCAGTTGGGGTGATTCCACGTTCAACTGCTATTTTTTGTAAACACAAAGGCGAATCGTGCATAAGCGAATTCGGTTCGTATTATATGCAATATCGTTCTACTATTTATAAATCGTGTATGATCGAATTCATGTAGTGTAAATGCGTGTTATATGAGGACTGACTGTATATGATATCAAAATTATTATTTTTTGCATCCAGTTCCTTTGTGACCTCATTGTAGTATCCAGTCAAATTGGTCAGACGAGACTTCCCCTTAATAAATCCATGCTGTCTGAACTATAACTGCAGGCTTGTCTAGATGATCCTGTAGTGCTGCTTTAACCAGTACCTCCATTAATTTCCTGATGTCCTGTCACATAATAGCCTTAGATGCTAATGTGTCAATATAATCAAATCAAACCATTAATATCCCCAGAAAATTAAACCAACAAGTCTATAATTACTTGTGTCGCCCTTTGATCCCCCTTTGTGAATTGGCAATACATTTGCACATCTCCAGTCCGTGGAGACTTCCCTAAGTACAAGGATGCTCTCATAATTATGGTTAAAGGTTTGCTTACTACCTTTTCCACCTCCTTTAATATAACTGGATAGATCCCATCCAACCCGGGTGCCTTTCTTATGTTTAACTTCAACAGTTTCTCCTCCACTCAGGTCCCAGTTATTACAAAATCATTTAGCTCCCCCAGAGTTTTATAAACTTTTGGCATTCCCCTCCCTGAATAACTCCTGATGTGTGAATGTAGATGCAAAATACTCATTCAGTTTGTCAGCTACCTGAGCAGGGTCCTCAGCAGTCGTACCATCAGCATCAATTGGACCAATCTGGTTCACCCCTTCCTTCTTACTTGATTACTCACCAGCTTATATCTACCATAGGCTTCTGTGTCACCTGATGATTTATATGCATCCCATGCATTTTTCTTCTCTGCCATGAGTCTCATTGGTTTATCTGACATCCATTTAGCCTTGAATGGGGATACATTTGCATATCTTCAGTCCATGGGGACCTCCCCTTAATCTAAGGATACTCTCATAATTATGGCTAAGGGTTTGCTTACTTCCATCACTGCCTCTTTCAATATAACTGGATAGATTCTGTCCACCCCAGGTGCCTTTTTTATGTTTAACTTCAACAGTTTCTCATCCACTTTGCCCGTTATTACAAAATCATTTAGCTCCCTCTTAGAGTTTAGTAAACTTCTGTCCTCCCTTTCCTTACAGAATTCCTCGTGTGAATCTAAATGCAAAATACTCATTCAGTTTGTCAGCTTTCTGAGCAGGATCATCAACAGGCAAACCATTCATATCAAGTGGACTAATCTGATTCATCTCCTTCCTTCTAGTGTTTACATAAGTAAAGAATTATGTTGTTTTTCTTTGCATCCGTTGCCAAAGGCCTTTCATAATCAGCCTTCGCTTGCATAACCTCCTTATAAATCTCATTAAATTTATAGTTATTAATGTTTAAGACATGAATTCAAGCTTGTTTAAAAAATTACATTATTTATATTCTGTTTTATTTGAACTTGGTAGTTAATTTTGTTTTGAATATAAATATTTTCATAAAATTATCTTTTTATTAATACCAAGTTTTAAGTTTTCTGGATTGTGACTAAATTTGCTTGTTTTTATGAACTATGACTTTAAAATTTAATATGTTATTCTATAATTAAATCCTATTTTTTATTTTGTGCAGTTTCACCAGAAATAATCTATTCACACCTAGAATCATGAAACGTTAATCCTTGTGTGATATTTGTCATCTTAGTTCGTGATTTTTTTTTTTTTTTTTTTTAATTTTAACTAGCAATCTGTGTCTATAGATGTAAACAGGTTTGTGCCCTACACATTTATACATGTGGTGTAATTTGTGCTGATACATGTATTAGATGTAGTGTGAGAAGTAGTCATTTGTAGATTCAGAATACTGTAGTGGAGGAAATTTTGATAAGTGGTTCAAGGTCATTTCCTAGCTATTCTGCAGCACATTCCCATTACAGTTTTATCCCCTTCTCATCAACAAACCATTGTTTCTGATAGACACATTGCTTATGTAAGCAGTCAGTATCACAAATTATGTGAGTGAAAGGTATGAGAGAGTGACAGAGACAGCTAACAAGTGAACTTCAGATGCCTATAAATTTCTCTTCACTGTAATTAGAAGTAGTGGTATATTTTTGAGCTCCTCGTACACACTCCCGGTATCTCTGGAAAATTAATGTGCCCATGATAATACATTCATATCAGTTTACCCACCTTTCTAGGATTAAGAATAAGAATACCATGAACAAAGTACTTAAGAATATTCAAATGAATGCCCCAATAAGGGGCAAATTGCAATCACCCATAAGAAGACATTCACACTGGTTTGTCATGTTCTGGTCTGTAGCACTTCCCCATTTTCATCCCCCCCCTCCACTGCCAACTATCTTTCATCACACTGATTCTGTGCTGGTATAGATAATTTTCCCTCTCTCCCTACCCCACTTGCTTATCTTTCCTAAATACATTATATGTACGATGGTGAAACAACAGTTGGTTGGATAGGTGCCTATGTGATAAGAGGGTCGCATAGGTTAGTTTATTTTGTATTTATTTGTTTATTTTTTTCCTGGTGCAATAAAAGTGCTGGGCTCCTTTTTACCATATGGCTAATATTGGTATATCATCTCCATTCAACTGAATCCAACTCAAGTAACTAAAGGAACCAAAAAAAAAAAAAAAAACAAATCCATTAAACAAGACAAACAACTGACTGCATTTCAAGAAGACAAAAATTAGAAATAATAACCACCAAACTCCATAAATTGTAATCCAAACATTATGTAAAAAAACCATAAAATTCATGGAACTCAAAAAAACCATTAGTACTGTAATTGTATTAGAGATGGTGCTATGTTAGTGACAGATTTTATGCCAAAAAATTGAATTCTTTAAAAACTAAGATGAAAACACACAAAGTTTTTCCTCAAACTTTATATCCAACTAAATATACATTGTACAAAGCCTGTTTTGAGATCCGCTAACAGATTCAAAGACAGGAATAGCAAATAAACCACACTATAAATTAAAAATTGCAGATAGTTTCTGATGTTTTAAATTCTAAGTTTTTTGAATTTCATGAATTTTATGATTTATTTATGTAATGTTTGGATTATAATTTATAGTTTTTCCGTTTTAATTAATGGAGTTTGGTTTGTTATTTAAAAAAAATACTGTCTCGTATTGTATATGTATGTACAGTATACATTAAATAGATAAATACAGTGGATTGCTTGTTGTGATCACTTCAGGACTTGGGTAAACCGATAACTGAAGAAATGATGCAAACTGTTCAGCGTTGTTTATTGATGCAGAGCAGAAATGTGGACATAAAAAGGTGTATGTGGAGAGAAAGAAAACATTTAAATCAAACAATATAAAGCACTACTTTAATTTGACAGTTCACTGTTTCTTTGAGAGTCAGTCAAAGAACCATGCTGTTATTTTCTTTGAGAAAGTCACTCAAAGAAATATTGACATTTTCATAAAAATGAAACTGCATGATATTTCTGGAACTGCATACTTCAGTTCTACTGTAGAATCATTTCTACTGTACATACATAAACTTCAATAAGGCAGAAAAGCAATAACAATATATACTATGAATATAAATGTGTGTGTATATATATGTGTGTGTATATATATATATATATATATATATATATATATATATATATATATATACATATATATACACACACACACACATTTATATTCAAAAAAATAAACATTTTTTGAATATAAATGTCCGATCAGATGTGTAACAATACATCTGATTGTGACTATATAAAAGTGATAGCATTACATGATTGATAATACTATGTTATTGCAATAAGCAGTGTGCACTGAATTGAAAGCATTTCATTCCCATTTGTTTTACTTTAAGATTGTGCTTTAAGTGCATTAATTGGAAGATTTTTGTATACCCGAAATTGGCTGCTTGCTCACTGTCATTGATGTTTAAAAATATCAGAATGCAAAATACTGACTACAAGAATATTTTTCAAAGCTTGAGTGGAATTGTATTCATATCTCATTAGTCATTGCATGAAATTTCTTGTACCGTAGTTGATTTTCTGTAAACCGAGCTGTTCTTTTGTAGAATATAAAATTGAAATAAGAGAACCCAATTGTAGAAGGGGAGGGCCCTTTGTACAGGGATCCTCCATTTATTCATCTAGCTATTTGCTAATTTCATTCACTATTAGTGTCTTATTCCAACAATTAAAAAAAATAGACTGCAGTAAATATATGGTATCTCTGTCTAAATAATCTCAGACTGAAAATGATAAAACGTATGAAAACAGAAAATACTGCATCATCATTTAGAGATTATTAACTCACTCACATTCAGAGAAATAACAAGAAATGGGTATGTCAGATGTCATTTTTTTTGTAAAAAATGAGTTTTAGAGAAAAAAAAAATTTTTTATGCAAGAATTCGAAAGATTTTTAAAGTACTGTATATTCATTTAGTTTTTCTAGGCACATGTTGTTGTTAATACATGTATTTTATTTATTATTCTGATATTACAGTAAAATTATTCTAATATGTAATCTCCATTTTTTTCCCCTCCCAGCCCTAAACATAGAAATAAATCTGTAGCAGCAAAACATCATTTGGTCCTTAAGTCACCATCTAGGATCCCCAGTAAAGATGTTCTCCTTCCTATAAGTCATCAAAATGTAGTCAAAATGCCACGGTTGGCACATGTATGGTCTTCTGCATCAGCTCCCTTTACTCCTAGCCCATGGCGTAATCGAAAAGATCACACATATTTGACACACAGTAACCATATATTTGGTGAACGTGCAGTAAATACGATGAATGATTTTAATACCTTATGCAAACAAGACAATTCTTTAGGACGGGAACTTTCTACAAATTGCCATTGGCTTGAGTCACAAAGGCATTTGCTTTGCACTACTAAAAGAAATTACCTACCTAAAAAAAATAAAGAAAAGTTTATTGGTTTACAAGAAAAAGAAGTAAACCTTAAGAATACACGAACTGCTTCTCAAATGGCTCCTCAGTTGAGCGAACGAACTTGTTCACAGCAAGCTAGAATGGATGATATAACTGTAGATGAATTGGCAGGTTACTTTGATAATTTAGTGTATATTCCCCGTAAAATGTCTCACATGGCAGAAATGATGTATACATAAGTTTGGTCTTACTAGCTGAATTATGTTCTGTCAGGAGAATGGGGAAACATTTATGAAACTTAGTTTGCTGTGAAATAACCTTGCTACATCCTGTTGGTTATTTAGGCTATTAATGAGTATCATGTGCTTCTAGTGCTATGGATTGAAATGTTTATTTTGTCTTTCCTAGTATGTGCCACATAGACGTGAGTGAAAAGGTTTGCATGAAAGAGAATGAGTAATTTTTTTATTGTAATATTAAATTTAAACTGGTTTGTTTTCACTGAAAACAGCATTGATTTGCACTCTTTTAAGAACAAATCTAAATTGATGGATTTAGAGTAATTAATATCCTTTCTATCATTACATACCTACAGATGATCATTGGACTAGCTTCTTATTCTTATGTATAACTTACAGTATTGTGCTGGAATCTTGTTCATAGTATTTAGATTTTTCTTTACTTTGTTGCCACAGCATATTTGTAAAAGTTTACAAATAAAATTACTAAAATACTTGTATTTGTGTAAAGTCATTAGCTGCTTGTTTAATAAATTATACAAAATAAATTATACAAATTTTTTGTGTTGTTATGAACTTATCTCAAAACTTTTTACATAAAAACATGAAAATGTTTCTCATTTTTCAAGACGCCAGGCATTTGATTAGATTGTGCACCTTTGTGTGTGTGGGGAGGGTACATAATAAATAAAAGAAAATAAGGATCCCTCATTCAATCTCATAGCACAATTTTCAGAAATTAGGCCAAATATGTTTTATTTAGAACAGTTCTCTAAATTTTACTTACTCTTCTCCCACGAACACCCAAAGCTGACAGTTATTGCAATATCTCTGGAAATTGAAATTTATATAAATTTTTTATTGTTTGTTATGAACTTACCTCATAAAAATTTTTACATAAAAAATGTCTACAGTTTAGGTTTTAACCATACCTGAACTTAGTTGATAGATATGCCATTATGGGGGAAAAAAACACGAGACCATATCTAACATCACTTTGCATTCAATCATTTGCAGAACTTAATCTCCTCCACCTCTTGCTATTTACAGATTTGCCAGTCGTGCATTTATTATTGGGATTTGTGTGTGCATGTGTTGTAAATTGCATTAGCATTATATCCTCCCATCTCTGATTGTAAAACACCTCCCACCATTTCCAACATGCTCCATTCAATGCCTCCTGTGGTCTTCCGTCAAAAGGAAGTCAGAAGGATTTTGACGAATCTTGATGCTAAGAAAGCTCCAGTCTTGATGGTATTTCTCCACTTGTTCTCACAACATGTGCTCCTGAACTCACTCCTGTTCTTTGCTGCCTTTTTTCACTATCTTATTCCAAAGGTGTTTTTCCTTCTGCTTAGAAATTTGCTCATATCCAGCCAGTTCCTAAAAAGGGTGACAAATCCCTCCCATCCAATTACCATCCCATTGCAATTACTTCTACTCTTTTTAAAGTAATGGAGAAATCAATTAACCACTAACTCTTAAACTACCTAGAAACCTTCTGTCTGATCAACGATTGCCAGTATGGATTCTGTCAGTGTCGATCCACTGGTGATATTCTGGCTTATGTTACCCATTTATGGCAAAAATCAATGGAAAAGTTCAGTGAAACACAAGCAGTTGCTCTTGACATATCAAAGGCTTTCGATCGTGTTTTGCATAAAGGTCTTCTAAACAAGCTTCCATCTTATGGTTTGCCAACTGTTTTTGTAATTGGTTATCCAGTTTTCTTTCTGATCTCTCACTGAGGGTGATGGTAGATGGCTCTCTATCTTCTAACTTCTCCATTAATGCTGGTGTCCCCCCCAAGGTTCAGTTCTTTCTCCCACTCTTTTCCTCTTGTATATTAATGACCTTCTTCCATTGACTGGAAATCTTATCCATAGTTTTGCCGATGATAACTCATTGCATTCCACTTTACATTTTGAGAAACCTTGCCCTGCTCAATCAACTTCTCAAATATATGCTACCAATTCCTTAAATGCTGATCTCCAGTGGGGCAAAGACAACTTAGTTGATTTCAATCCTTCTAAAACTCAGTCTTGTCTTATATCTTGCAAAAAGGATTCTTCTGCTCCTATGCTTATCTTTGGTGACACTGATTTCTAGGCAAAATGATATATCTCTTTTGGGGATTACCCTGACTTCTAATCTCTCTTGGCACAAGCACATTACAAATATTGCTTCCTCTGCATCTAAAAAACTTGGTTTTCTATTTTGCTCTCAGCGTTACTTTTCTTCCAAACAACTGTTCACTCTGTACAAATCGCAAATCTACCCTACCATGAAATATCGTTCCCACATATGGGGCGGTGCTCCCAAAACCTCTCTGAGGCTTCTAGATTCCATTCAGAAAAGGGCAGTTAGGTTAATTAATGACTCCTCTCTAACAGAGTCTCTCCACTCTGTCTCATAGACTTACTGTTTCTGCTGCATGCCTTTTCTACAGATACTTCCATGGGCACTGTTCTTCTTAATTGACTTCTAAAATTCCTGCTCTCTCTTTCAAAACAGTCCAAACACGTGCTGCCAACATCCATTTACTGTACAACTTCAAACTCACAGAACCAACTTTTCATCTTCCTCGTTTATTCATTCAACTGCCGTTTTCTGGAATAATCTTCCTTCATACGTATTTCCTGAAAATTACAGTTTACAGAAGTTCAAGTCCAATGTCAACAAATATCTCCTTTCATCTTCTCAACCTCCAACCCAAGCACAGTACTAAGTACTATAGGTTCCAATACCCCTTGTGTTTGGGATTTTCATAAAAAAAAAAAAAAAAAAAAAGCCACCCTACAGGATTCCTAATAATTAGACAAACAAGGCCAACTTGTGATGTGTTTACAGTCATATAATCATTGTAAACATATCACAAGTTGGCCTCTTCGTGGTTGTGGAGTGTTAGTAGCAAAACATTAATTGCGAGTAATTACAGACCTGTTAGTTTAACTTCTGTTACAGGGAAAATGCTGGAGTCACTGCTAAAAGAAGTAATGCAGGATCGTCTAGACAAGGCCGCAATTACACTTCAGGCACAGCATGGGTTTGTCAAGGGGAAATCTTGTCTTACTAATTTCATTGGATATGATATGGTCACAAAGTAAATGGTTGCAAAAAATAATTTTGATATCATTAACTTTGGATTTCAGGAAAGCTTTTGATACTGTTGCACATAAAACACTGCTGTACAAATTACAGCAGTGCGACAGTAAGGGCAAGTTACTACCATGGATAAAGGGATAGTTGAGTGGAAGAAGAGACAGAGAATGTTAATCAATGGATATTGCTTTTTGTTGACTCATGCTATTAGTGGAGTCCATCAGGTTTTGCTGTTAGGTCCATTGTTGTTTTCTATATTTATCAATGATATTGATTGAAGGCATATCAGGTTTAATATCCAAGTTTGGAGAAGATACAAAGATTGGTAGGTTAATGACAGTAATGCTACTGCAACAGGTTAGAAAAGTTAGGCAGATGAGCTGAGAAATAGCAATTGAAGTTGTTGTTTGGTTTTTAGGAGCTTTAGCAACTAAGGCCATATTGCTCTGGAGATATGCGGTGGTCATTTCCTGACCTTTTCGCATCCTAGGTATTTGGTGGTCATGGGTTCGAACCCCGGTCTGATCAAGAGGCATGTGCTATGCACTGCTGCTCCTGCCCACCTGGCTATGGAGGAGCCAGAAATTGAAGTTTAATTTTGATAAATGCAAAGTACTTCATATGGGTAGCAGTAACCCCCCAGGGTAATGTAGCAACTGTGCAGTACTACACTTAGTAATGGAGAATGAAAAAGATCTGGGGATAGTGCAGTCAGATATGAAGCTTTCTGAGCAGTGCAGACAGGCTGCCTGGGCAGCTCATGAGGTATTGTCAATGATATACATGGATTTTGCTGGCAGGTGATTATCCCTTTGTGTAAGACTGTGTGTAGTAGTAGTAGTAGTAGTGGCACATGATGCAAGAAAGCAAGTGTAGGAGCTCATGCAGCATCAGCCAAAAAAAAAAAAAAAAAATCACACCATTCCCTCCAAATGCCTGTCCAGTTCCTCCTTAAATTTATTTAACCTATCAACTTCTACAACGACAGATGGAAGTTTGTTCCAGCAAATAACCACCCGCTGGCTAAAGGCAAATTTCCGCACATCTATTCTACATCTATCCTTTCTTAATTTGAACTTATGTGTGAGCTTAGGCTTTTGTGACCTGATCTCATTAAGGTTGGTAATCTGAACAAGTGGAAGGATCCCATCAGAATTCAGCGTGCTCAACCCATTCAAGGCCTTATAGACCTCAATCAGATCACCGCGCAGGTGCCTAGTCTCCAGCCACTGCAATTTGCAGAACTTAAGCCTCTCTTGGTAAGAGAATCCCTTCATTCCCCTCACCAATCGTGTTGCTCTTCTCTGTACACGCTCAAGCAAATCTACATCCTTCCTAAAATGAGGCCTCCAGACCTGTACGCAGTACTCAAGGCGTGGCCTGACCATTGCCTTATACAGAGGGACAATCACCTCCTTTTCCCTGCTAGCAAAATTCCTATATATCATTGACAAAACCCCATGACCCGCCCTAGCAGCCTCTCTGCACTGCTCAGAAAACTTCATATCTGACTGCACAATTACTCCCAGGTCTTTTTCATTTTCTACCACCTTAAGTGTAGTACCACACAGTTGGTACGTTTCTCTGGGGTTACTTCTACCCATATGCAGTACTTTGCATTTGTCAAGGTTGAACTTCAGTTGCCACTTCTTAGCCCATCTGTCCAAATTATCTAGATCCTGTTGCAGTAGCACACTGCCATTACTGTCATTAACAACCCTGCCAACCTTTGTGTCATCTGCAAACTTCGACATTAAGCCTGATATACCTTCATCAATATCATTGATAAATACACAAAACAACAGTGGACCCAACACCGAACCCTGTGGGACTCCACTAATAACATTAGTCCACGAAGAGCAGCACCCATTGATTACCACCCTCTGTCTTCTCCCACTTAACCATCCTTTTATCCATTGTAGCAACTTACCCTTAATACCATTCTGCTCCAATTTGTACAGTAGTCTTCCATGCGCAACAGTGTCAAAAGCTTTCCTGAAATCCAAGTATATGATATCAAAATTATTTTTTGCATCCAGTTTCTTTGTGACCACATCATAATAACCAATCAAATTTGTCAGACAAGACTTTCCCTTAACAAACCCATGCTGTGTTTGAATTATTGCTGCAGTGTGTACTGTGTCGGGGTGGTTCCCAGGCATATGCCCATCTCCACCTAAATCATTCAAATAACAGAAAAACTGTAAAATGGGCCTGATATTTAGCTAAGAAATTGAAAATCCAAAACAAGAAAAATTTTGAGATGGTTACTAATTTTAAACAAAATGTCGAAAAATAATAATTGAAATTTTGTATGAAAAGATTAAAATGTATTATAGAAATGTTTGTGTGTGTGTAGTGTGTTGTTTATGTCAGGTCACTTTGCCATCAGGAAGCAGCTGACATCTACAGCTGCTAACTGATGCCCGTCTTCGGCACGTGGAGCCGGACCTGCTTCACCTAATATAAGCTGTAGTGACTAAGCACAAACCTGCACCCAAGAGAGGGAGTGCAAAACTCCTGGGTGCCAGCTTTCCTGGTCAGGCATACCTTAAGTACTGCATACAAATCTGGAGGCCTCATTTTAGGAAGGATGTAGAGCTGCTGGAACGAGTACAGAGAAGGGCAGCGAGATTGGTAAGGGAACAGAGGAGTGTTCTTACTAAGAAAGGCTTAAGTTCTGCAAAATGTAGTGTCTGGATACTAGGCTTTTGTGACCTGATCTCATTAAGGTGTCTAAGGATTTGAATGGTTTAAGCAAGCTCAGTGCTGTTGGGATTTTTACTCTTGGTCAGACCATACATATGAAAGGGCACAAATTCAAATCGGGAAAGGACGGCTGCAGAGTGGAAAGTTTAAGTTATTCTTTAGCCGGCGGCTGGTTGATTGTTGGAACAAGTTTCTATCTGTTGTTGTGGAGGTTGATAGCTTAAATAAATTCATGGATGAATTAGATAAACTACTGTAGGGAATGTATAGATGAAATGGGAGATGTCGGGTTTTTTTTTTTTTTGTGGCTGATGCTCTGTAAGTTTGTTTCTTTGCATCATTTGCCACTGCTAATATTCCCCACACCAATTAAAGGTATCACAGCTTTAATTGATGTCAGGAGTGTTTCTTTCAGCAGTTTAAATTGATAAGCAATTGTTGTATATTCAGCTGAGAATACATAGTTCTCTTGACAACAATTTACAGGTTCGCACTGTTCATTATTTTACGATGTCTAAACATCATAAAATAACTTAGCCAGAAGTGAGAAAAAAACTGGGGGATTTTGGTTGGTAACAATCAGGAAAACTTGAATAATGATCTTTTTTAGAACTAGTTTTAAAAGGTACACACTAGTAAATTGGGAACATTTTATCCTATGTATTTTTTGGCTGGCCAGCAGGATTTCATTTGCCACAAGTTGCATAGCACTAACAAATAATATAGCCAAAAGGCTTTTTTGTTAATTATTCAAAAGAAATGAAATAGTTTAAATTCTACTTCTGTTGTCAGAAATATTATGTATGACTTGGGTGTAGGACTTGCTATACCGAGATCCCGCTTGTTTTTTTCCCGTATTCAAATACCAGTATTGATGCAAAAATACCAGTTTTTCGGTACTAATTTAAAAAATACAAATTTTTGATTTATTTATATAAAGGTTATAAAATCGAAAACAGAAAATCATTAATATTACTGAATTTGCAACTGAGGGATTGCTATACATGATACAAATGTAATGGAAACCTGAAAACGTCATGAAACTCAGATCTGGTTTACAGCATTGCAACTCTGTATTTCAGAGAGGCGTACAAATTTATCACAGGTTCTTCAGTATTTGCGAAGCAGGGCACAAGATGATAGCAAATTATTTCTCAAATTCAGTAAACATTCTATAGTAAATATTATACCTCACTTAAGATGTCTTTCTCCTTCAGAAAATGATGATAAACAGAATTAAACCTTAGAAGACGAACATGGAACAGAACAATGTTTTACAAATTCTTTCCAAAATAAGAAATTGCCTGACTCTAATGAGATAGTCATTAAAAGGTAAACTTCAGTTGGCAATTAAAGACAACTGTTCCTGCTAAAAAAAAAGTTCAAAGCCTGGAAAATATGGTTAAAAAGGAACTTGTCTATGACTGTCTCAGTACGATAGCATCATCCAGCATAGAATCCGGAAGGGCATTTTTTGCCGCTAATAAAATATGTAACAAAATTAGATCCTGTTTAAATGGTAACACTGTTGATTGCTTATATTTCTTAAGAGCCCACTTTATTTGGACAGGTAAGGTGGATGCTTAAACATAACTAAAATTTGCAGTATCAATATGTATTTATTTATTTTTATTATTATTTTTTAGAATAACCATATTTTTAATGATTTTTTTTGCCAGAATATTTATTATTGTAATAAAAGTTTGATTTAAATCACAGAGCCTTTATAAATTGATCTTATTTGAAAGAATTTTAAAAACATTGTGTTATGAAGTGGTGGTAATTAAATAATGCAGTAATCTATCAGTCAGATAACTTATAGAAACAGTTGGAAAATGGATAATTATATCAAAATAATTCCAAAATTGAACACATCAAAGTGAACTTAATGAATTCAAGTAATTACTTGTTTTTTTTCCTTTATTGCACTTAATTGTCATCAAAATTTATCCAGAAAAATGTTTATTTTTGGAAACTGGTATCCCAGTTTCATAAATTAAAAATGCTGAAATACTGGTATTCTGAGCCCTACTTGAGTTTCAGTGTAACCAGAACCTGTGGTTCATAATTATTTTATAAGAGCAACTATATTAAGTTTATTTTATAAATGTTTAAATCTTTTTATTATTTTAAGTGCTTAAAATAAAATTCCTTTGTATAGTTAGCAAAAACATTAGGTGGCACCAGGCATGGATCACTTTTGCGGGGGGAGGGGTAATTTCTTTTAAGAGCCAGACCTTAAAGTTTTTCACAGGATGTTTTAGTTTTTATATTGACTAGTGGTAACTGTATTCTTAAAAGAAATCAATACCCCCCCCCCCCCCCAGTTCCATTTGCTTTGAGTGACTCTGGATCTGCTCTGAAGTGTCATAGACAAATTTCCAACACTGGTATGTTTTAGAAAAAGGTTGGCCATCATTGGTTTAAAATAGGAGATAACATTTATATATTTTAAACAAGTAACATTACAATTAATAACAGCGATATTAGGGATACTTGAGAGAAATTCATCCACCCACATGTTATGTATGTAAATTGAATGTGTTCTCTGGTTGGCCTGTCTGTTTTTCTGGATGAAAAAATCCAAAATACCAAGAAGAAAAAACCTTGGTATCCTCACCTGAAACTAACTCGGCCACGGTGTGGAAAAGGTCCATAAAAGTTCTTTGCATCATTGACAGGAATCAAACGAAGACACTTTTCTGAAAGTGTAGGGAGGATACTGATTATAATGACTGTTCTGCCTGTGAGGACTTTGACAGGGATGTTGACTTTGAGGTTTGGGACAACCACAAGTCCATATTTCAGCCTGACGAATCTGCTCCCAGAATTGGTAGTTTTACTACTAGCAAAGTGCTGTCTTGTAAACTAAATAGAATAAGTTTGTCCATTAAGTCTGAAGTACAATAATAACAAGAACCACTAAGTTTTAATGGGGACCTAGGTATGTGGGGGAAAAAATTAAATCCACAAGCCGAGTATTTTTATATATATATATTTACTAGGCAATACCATTACAAGTATTCAGAGGGAGGGAGAAATAAAACTCACTTAAAGGTGAAAGAATAGAGAAAAAAGGTACAGTGCACCTTGGTCGTTTCAGAGTGGACTGCTTCACTGCATTGTGAATTGGGTAATAATTGTTAGAAAAGTGGCAGCACTCTACTCCTTTTAAGCATTAATGGTTGAAAGCACAAAGCCCTCTTTGTTAGTGGAGAAATAATGTGGCCCCACAAACAGAGTGCAGCTTTGGCTTTATTCAAATTATGCATTATAGTTCATCTCATATGTGGCAAATGATGCAAGAAAGCAAGCTTATAAAGCATCAGCCCAAAAAAAAAAAAAATAAAAAAAAAAAACTTTCCACATCACCAGTCCATCCCCTTTAGGTTTTCCTTGAATTTATTCAAACTACCCACAGCAACAACACATGAAGTTTGTTCCAGAAATCGGCAACTTACTGGCTAAAAGCAAACTTCTACATATCTTTTTAGCAACCTACCTTCCTCAGTTTTAATTTATGCCTCCGCATGTGTAGTCTGAGCAAGAAGAAGATTCCCATTATCGTTGCACTTGCTCAGTCCATTCAAAGTGTTAACACCTCAATCAGATCGCTTTGAAGGTGCATAACCTTTAGATGCAATTTGCAGAACTGTAGCCTTTCTTGCCAAGAAAGGCTATAGTTCTGCATCCCTTAGTTCCCCTCACCAATCTCATTGCTCTTCTCTGTGCTTGCTCCAGCAGCTCTACATTACATCCTTCCTAAAGCTAAGTGGGCAGGAGCAGCAGTGCATAGCACACACTTCTTGATTAGACCGGGGTTCGAGCCCATGACCACCAAATACGGAGGATGCAGAAAGGTCAGGGAATGACAACGCATATCCCCGGAGCAATATGGCCTTAGTTGCTAATGCTCCTAAAAACCAAAACAACAACAACAACAACATCCTTTCCTAAAATGAGGCCTCCACTTTTTTTTTTTTTTTTTTTTGCAGTATGCAAGATGTGGACTGATCACTGCCTTACAATGGAATAATCACATTCCTGCTGCTAGCAAAATTCCTGTATATCATTGACAAAACCCCATGTGCTGTCCTGGCAGCCCATCTACACTACTCAGAGAACTTCATTATCTCACGGCACAATTACTCCCAGGTTTCATCATTTTCCACTACACTGAGTGTAGCAGTACAAGGATAGTATGTTAATCTGGAATGACTGCCACCCATATGCAGCTTTGCATTTGTCAATATTTAAATTCAACTGCCAATTCTTAGCCCATCTGCTTAATTTTCTAGATGTTGTTGCAGTAGCTTACCCTGATTACCGTTGATTATCTGGCCTGCAAACTTAGACATTAAGCCTGACATCTCTTCATCAATATCATTAATAAATATAGAAAAGAACAATGGGCCCAGCATTGAATCCTAAGGGACTCCACTAATAACATTAGTCCATGAAGAGCAGTGTCCATTAATGAGATGAAGAAGACTGTCTTCTCCATCTCAACTATCTATTTATCCAGAGCAGTCACTTGCCTTAATGTCACACTGCTCCCATTTTTAAAGCAATCTTTTGGGCACCACAGTAACAAATGCTTTCTTGAAATCCAAGTACGTGATATTAAAATTATTTTTTGATAAAGTTCCTTAGTTATTGCATCATAGTATCCACTCAGATTAGTCAGTATATGGTATCGCCTTAACAAATCCATGCTGTACACAGCAGTATAATTGCATTTCTGTCTAGATGGTCCTGTATTACTTCTTTAACCAGTGACTACATTATTTTTCCCAGAACAGAAGTTAAGCTAGCAGGTCTGTAATTAGTGGAATGGTTTAGTGGGAGAAGACAGAGTGGTAATCAATGGACACTGCACTTCATGGACTAATGGTATTAGTGGAGTCCCCCAGGGTTCCATGTTGGGCCGATTGTTGTTTTCTGTATTTATCAATGGCATTGATGAAGGTATATATGAGGCTTAATGTCCAAGTTTGCAGACGATACAAAGATTGGCAGGGTTGTTAATGACAGTACACTATGGCAACAGGATCTAGAAAAGTTAAACAGATGGGCTGAGAGGTGGCAGCTGAAGTTTAACATTGATAAATGCAAAGTACTGCAGTAATCCCAGAATAACTGTACCAACTGTACAGTACTGCACTCAGGGTAGTGGAGAATGAAAAAGACCTGGGGTCAGATATGTGCAGTGAGATATGAAGTTTTCTGAGCAGTGCAGAAAGAGTAGCTTATGAGATTTTGTCAATGATATACAAGAATTTTGCTAGCAGGGTATAAGGAGGTGATTATCCCCTTGTGTAAGGGGATATTCACCTCCTGTATGCAGTGCTCAAGGTGTGGTCAGGCCATACCTTGAGTACTGCATACAGATCTGGAGGCCTCATTTTATGAAGGATGTAGAGCTGCTGGAACAAGTACACAGAAGAGCAGTGAGATTGGTGAGTGGAACATAAGTTGGGCAAATGGGCTGAGAAGTGGCAACTGAAGTTTAACATTGACAAATGCAAAGTACTGCATATGGGTAGCAATAACTGAAGAGAAACGTACCGTGTGGTACTACACTCAGGGAAGTGGAAAGTGAAAAAGACCTGGGGGTAATTGTGCAGTCAAATATGAAGTTTGCTAAGCAGTGCAGACAGGCTGCCAGGGCTGGAGTCTTGTCAATGATATATATAGGAATGTTGCTAGCAGGGACAGGGTGGTGATTATCCCATTATACAAGGCAATGTATACAAGACACCTGTACAGGTCTGGAGGTTTCATTTTGGGAAGGATGTAGAGTTGCTAGAATGAGTACAAAGGGCAACAAGATTGGTGAGGGGAAACAGAGGGGCACGCTTACCAAGAAAGGCTTAATTTCTGCAAATTGCAGCATCTGGAGACTAGGCACCTGCAAGGTGATCACATTGAGATGTCTAAGGCCTCGAATGGTTTAAGCAAGCTCAATGCTGATGGAATTCTTCCTCTTGCTCAGATTGTGTACCTGAGGGCACATAAATTCAAACTGAGGAAAGACAGTTGTAGAATAGATGTGCAGAAATTTGCCTTTAGTAGGCAGGTAGTCTAGTTCTGCCCTAAATAAATTCAGGGCAGAACTAAACAAATGTTTGGAGTGAATGGATGGATGAAATGAGAAGTGGTTTTTTTTTTTTTTCTTTTGTGTATAAGCTTTCTTGCATCATATGCCTCTATTAGTGCTAATACTTCTGTTGCCTATTATATACAGAGGTATCCACCTCTGTGAATTGGGAATACATTCACATATCTCCAGTTCAAATAGACCTCCTGAATCTAAAGATGCTCTCATATTTATAGCTATGGGTTTGCTGTCACCATTAATATAATTGGCTCGATCCATCCTGCCGAGGTGCCTTTTTTTATGTTTAGCTTTAATGACTTCTCCAATTTCCTTTTAGTTATCACAATATCATTTAGCTACTTGTTGTAGTTTGATAAACTTTTGGCATCCCCTTCACAAGAATTCCTCATGTGTAAATGTAGATGCAAAATACCTATTGTTTTTCAGCAACCTCACCAGTATCATCGACAGTTAAACTATCAATGTGTTCAACCCCTTCCTTTTGCTGTTAATATAATTAAAAGTCTTTGCTGCTTTTTTTTGTTGGAGACGTCTCATAATTTAACTTAGCTTGCCTAACCTTCTTTGTGTTTTGATTACAGTTTATATTTGCCATAGGTTCTGTATCACCTGATAATTTATGCGCATTGCATGCATTTTATTTTCTGGCACTCAGTTCAGCTGACATTCACTTAAGCCTAGTAGCTTTTACAATTACATCCCTGAATGCTTACCATTTATGACCAACCCATAAGGTCCGGTCAATAACTGGAAAGTTAAAAATTCTCCATTATAAGACATTCTGATTTACTGGTCCACTCTTTCCCTGTATAGTTGTTTGTTATACTCATCACAGTCATTAGGCCTATACGTACACTCCTACCCTCATTTTGTTTTCCCAGTGCTTATGACTCAACATTGCACTGGCCACCCATATTGATTGGATGCAGTGCCTTAGATTTAATGTGGTTCCTAACTAACAACATAACCACAACCCCCATCTGTACTCTCTGTACATGTACTCCCCCACATTCAAATTCTACATCCGTTATGTGTGAGTGACACTGTCTCCACTATTCCTGCATTTGATGACTGATTTCAAATTTATTTATGCTCCTTGTATTAGTGTACATACAAGTATACCTGCACCTGTTCTTACTGTTAATTACCCAACACAGCTCATGTATTTGCTTGTTCTATGACCCACAGCAGGCCTTGAAATCCTATACACCTTGCTTCCATTCCAATAGAAGCAGTGCAAAAATCACTTTCACCTCTGCCTTGCAGCTCTAGTTAATCTTGGTAAGATTAACTAAGCTCCCTGCAGCTCTAATAAATCTATTAGTCTGTGTATCACTTTCAGTTTTCTGAAAGTGATACCCATCCAACACTGTCTTGATAGCACAGCAAATATTCTTGCATTCCTTCTATTTTATTGTATCCTATCTGTGTAAAGTCTTTCCTGTTAATAAAGACAGACCATTCTGGGAAAAATGAGACTTGCAGTCTCTCCAGGGCCAAACTAATTGATGAAGCTCTTAACATGTACTCCCTCCTATCACATCTGGGCAGGGAAGGTGCTAGAGGCCCATTGCCCCTCTAGCACCTCCCCCCCCCTCTTTTCATGCTGTAAGTCATGTCTTTTGGGGCTATGATGGGCATCATGGTGAGATATCTAGCAGCCGCCTCCAAAGTTTTGGAGTTTTTAGATAGTTCACTAGATCACACCTTTTGGTAACTTTCTAGGAGGCATCCAAATCAGCATGAGTATAATTTCACTATTTCCATTTTGCCATCTAGTGAATGGAGGGAGTTCTTGTGTCTATGTAGGCAGAATTGTTGAAGCCATGGAGCTGGGTATATTCTTGCAGTGTAAACTCTTTCCAAAAATTCCCTTAACTCATAGATGTTTCTGTGCTACTTTTACTTTATCTACATAATGCATCATGAATGGTCAGACTAGAATCTCAGTTTTCACCCTAGGTACTCACCCTGTGGTTCCTTTTGCTTCATAGATAGTGCACATGTTTGCTCTGATATTGCTTGTCAGAGGCTTAACAATCTGGAATCTTTTTTGATCTCTGGCTTAAAAGTTATTTTGTCAAATTCATCTCTTGACTCTATCGTTCTCCCAACTCTACTTTTGACTTCATTTGAAATAAGACTTTCTTCAGTCTAATTAGCCAACAGCAGTTTTCCTTGGTGGTTTTAATGCTCACATAGCCTTGTTTCCAATGACAGGATATTAGAATTCAGAACAACTTTGATGCCAATAAAGCTCTGATTCACCAGATTCTGACATTTATTCACTTGTTCTCAAAAATCTGTACTCTAAATATGCTCCTATTTTGTTATCACCTTTTTGCTTTCTTAGCATGCAACATTCCAACTTCCAGTCTGAAAGTTGTGCACACAATGAGGCATGCGTGGGCACGAGGTTGACCATTCAACCACTAGATTGGTGTTCATTGTTGCTGCATGGACATGTGTGGTTATGCTTCCACTGCTTATCTAGTCTCATTCCCTTGCTGCAGTTCATAGTTCTTGAATTACATGATACATTAAGTGACTAGCTAGAGGCGGTGGCGAAAAGTGTCAGGACAGGTCACTCACTTTGTAGTCGCGCTTGGGATTAAGGTCATGGTGGGTTGACCAGAAGTGTTCTGCGATTGCGCATTGGTCAATCTCAGCAAGGCGAATTGATCTGTCGTGTTCTGCAAGGTGGTTTTGAAGGCATCCCAAGGTCTCCCCTAGGTAGCAGCTGTTACAATCTTTGCAGGTTATGCGGTATACTACACCGCTGCACAAGAGAGGGGTGGACCGGAGTCTTCACGTTGCAAACCAGAGAACGCAAGTGGTGAAGGTAAAGAAAGTCAACACAAGAACGACGGGAAAATGCTGGATAACTTAACACAGAAAATTAGTTTCCCGATACGGCACTCTAGTGCTGCTCGCTTGGTAAACAGATATTAGGTGTTATGGGTCTGGAGCAAAGTCAAGAATGATATATTGATTGACAGGTAGGCGTGGCAAACAATGTGCTGATTGGTGTGCGAACACAACACAGAATAACATCGGTTTAGTAGCACTAATGGTAACTTGCCCTAATGAATGCTTTCCATAATGGTAAAAAAAGGTCAGGTTACCTCCACTTGAATTCCATGGGAGCTTGAACCCCTCCCAAAATGGAGGGGGTAACCTAACCTTTTTTTCTTTAGAATCATGGGTGGACTAGCGTAAAATTGTTTAACATTTACGTACAGTAATAAAAAATAAAATATTTTTTATTACTGTACAGGTGACCCCTGCTTAATGCTGATAATTCATTCTGAAAACACAGAGCACTAAGTGAATTCACTTAGTGCTCTGTGTTCACCATAGGATATTTCCTAATCAATAATAAACGGTAGTGAAAATATGCACAAATGTCAGTCAAAATATTTAATATTCAAATATTTGTACATATAAAATATTCTGCATTACATATGTACAGTATATAATTATGTGGTAACTATTTACGTATCAAAATTAAACTTAAAATTCCAATTAAAATCATGAAAAATGTATCGATTTTGGGTTGAACTTTGGCCCTCTTCCAAATAAACTAAAAGGGGTATTAATTTTAAATACCCCGCATTATTACCACCCAACAATAAAGTCAACCGATCCTTCGCCACTTTGAAACCTGGCATGTTTTTTTCTTCTTTCAATGTGAAACTTCTTTTAGGCATTCGTTCCCACAAAAGTCCTGCTTCATCTATGTTAAAATCTTGTTGAATACCCTTCTTCAATAATTTTAACAAGTTCTTTTTTGAAAGTTTCGGCTCCTCCCTGGATTTTAAATCTATTCAACCAGCCCTTACCAGTTTTAAATGGTTCCACATAATTTTTTTTTTTTTTTAGGTGAGTTTTATTCAGATAATCATATTGGCTAACCTCTTCCTCTCTCTTTTTTTTTTCATATTTAACTTAACTGAATTCTGCATTGGATATTATTATCTTCAATAAAATTAGTGTTTCCATTTCAATCCTAATAGCTGGCCTAACCCTAGTTGCTTGCAGTGGAACAGCTATCTTTCCCGCTGCTAAAATTCTTTATTTTTTAATAATTGTTCTTACAGTTAAACTTACAAGTCCTAAATTATGGCATACATCCGCTTGTCGTTGACCGGAATCAATTCACTTCAAAACATCTTTTATTTTCAAATTCAGTATTGTTCTTACGTTTATAGTCTTCGTACTGCGCCCAGACATTGTTGCTTTTTCATTCCTATCGGCCATTATTAAATCTTTGAAAATGTAACTGCGTTGGTTATGATACAATGTTCAAGTAAACTATCCGTTACACACTATGTCTAATACCTAATACCGTATTGAGTGATGACTAGACTTCGGATAAATGCATATAACACAAATATTACAAGCAATATACTTGATCATTTTTTAAGATGTTTATCTCAGAACTACGTAACAAGTCACTGTACTACAATTAAATTAGCATGCGAGAAAATTTCACTGAACGTGGGAAAATTTTTCAAGTCAGCGTGGGAAATGTTTTAATGCTGTTTTGCTATTCATTTTCAAGCTATCGACTCCATCAAATGAAACGATTTCGTTAAATATGCCAAAAATGCAATCTGTAAAAGAGCGTTATAGTGATCTGTGATAGCGTTATATAGATACGGGTTATAATATAAGAATAGCATAAAGTGAACCGCGTTATAACAGGGGCCTGCTGTACTTTTATTTTTAAGGTCAGGTTACAAAATATAATGAAAAATAAAGAAACCTTTTCCTTTTTTTTGTAATCAAACCTAAATCAACACTATAGTAAAAACACGCATGAACTCCAAAAATCTGCTTTTAATAATGAGAAAAAACAATGAACAGAATGAAACTTTTTAGTTTTCAAAGAAATCAACTGTTTTATTTTCCTTACAAATTTCTTCCATCTTTAAAAGATTCATCGCTACTATTACCTGTTTACTGTTCATCACAAAACTATTATGCACTGTTCTTTACTCATAAATACACATTATAATGCCAACCAATGACTACACAGTAGCTTGTCGTCTGTTGCACCCACCACCAATCATTTCATCATTTGCCACGCCTACCTGTCAACCAATATATCCTTCTCGATTTCGGCTTCAGACCAATAACACATACCGTCTGTTTACCGGCGAGCAGCGCTAGAGTCCGGCATCGGAAAACTAATTTTCCGCATAAGTTATCCGACGTTTCTCGTGTTGGCTTTCTTTACCTTAGCCATGCAGGTTTCTACCAGGTAGCTGCATGCATGCATTTTATGTTGTATTCTCGAAGGATTTTTGAAATCTGGCTTTGAAAATGCCAGGCCAGATTTCAAAAATCCTTCGAGAATACAATATAAAATACGTGCAGCTACCTGGCAGAAACTTGCGTTCTCTGGTTTCCAATGTGAAGACTCAGGTCGCGCCTCTCTTGCGCAGTGGTATAGTATACGGGTGTGTTTAAAATCTTGCTTAATGCCCAACTTAGGTAGTTTAGACTCCTGCAAAGATTATAACAGCTGCTACATAGGGGAGACCTCGAGATGCCTTCAAGACTCCCTTGCAGAGCACGACAGATCAATTCACCTTGCTGAGACTGACCAATCCGCAATCACAGAACACTTCTGGTCAACCCACCATGACCTTAATCCCAAGCGCAACTACAAAGTGATTGACCAGTCCAGACACTTTTGCCACCGCCTCTGGCTAGAGTCACTTAATATATCGTGTAATTCAAGAACTATGAACCGCAGCAAGGGAATGAGACTACACCCTATCTTGGAGGCTTGGAGTTTTGAGACTAGATAAGTGCTGGAAGCATAACCACACACGTCCATGCAACAATGAACACCAACCTAGTGGTTGAATGGTCAACCTCATGCCCACGCCAGCCTCATTGTGTGCACAACTGTATCCTTTAAAATTTTGTCTATAACATCTCCATTCTGTTAGTATTTGCTGACAAAGAGTTGAAAGTTGCAAACCATTTGTAATTAAATGTGTATTAAAATTTTTACTGGATATACGTATTTATATTTAAGCAATGGACCCCAGTACTACATGCCCATTTACTCTCTCTTAATCCTTAAATGTTCAGTGCAGTCACACAACCTCCTTCAAATTACTGGGTATATATCAACTCCATGAGCCTTAATTACTTTAAGCTTTTAAGTTTATTTGTAACTTCAGTATCACCAATTTCATATTGCTCAGCCTCTCACACAACTTGTCCTCACTATGGGCTTTCATTTGTAAAGATTAATGGAAAGTACTAGTTCAATTTATGAGCAACATCAACTGGGTTAGTTTCCACACCCATTATACAAGGGTCTTTTCGGATTAGCTCTTTTTTCTTTTTTTTTCTTTCTAATCACATACATGAAATTCCTTGCTTTTAGGTGGTGTTTTCTCATACTTGGCCTTTGTAGCCCAGTCCTTTCTGTGGTCCTTTTTTGAGATCAACTTGTAGTTGTTATAAGCTTTGGTACTTTTCATAACCCTGTAACTTTACAATGTCTTTCTGTTCAATTAGATGGTTCAGCTCTGCATTCATCCATGAATGGTATATATAGTATTGGCTTCCGTGACTATTGCTTTAAACATATTCCATAATTCTAATGTCACCCACCCTTTGCTAACTGCCTGGTTGAGAAGCCATGGGTTTTAATTCATTCCATTAACTGCCTCTTCCAACTTTGAACTACATGATCACTTCCTGCTAATGGTTTTTGTATAGTCTCCCCCCCCCATGTTGTCATCTGGTTTGCAGGTTGAATATTCTTACCCCTAGTATTTTCTTTAATATGCTGACACAAATAATCTACTTTAGTTAAAAAAAAATTCCCCCATGTTGTTCTCCCCCACTTGCCCATTCCACCTGTATGTAGAGGCTTCCATTATGCTCTTCACAATCTTTTGTCTGTAGCAATATCCTCAACTTATTTTCCTTTTGGTGAGACCTTATACCATACACATTCTATACTGGTGTACAAATTCAGAAACATGACACCCTACCTATCTTGCCAAATTACCAGTGCAACTCATCATCTCCTATTTCTGTGTGACACCACTTTTGTGTTAGCCCTATTATAAAAGTGTTAGTTATCCTAACCAGTTAAAATTCATTAACTGTAGACTCAGTTAAGACAGTGTTCTTGTATAGTTTAGTTTACTATCCTGAACACCTCTCCGTTTTTTAAGCTCGTTTCCCTAGCATTAGCTTCCTGTTCATTTTAAACCAGGCATTGGAATACCTTGTTACAAGGACTTTTCAGATATCTCTTACTTTGACCCATAAAAAAGATAATTCTGTTTGTTTCCTTTGAACTGATTGCACTTGAGTCACAGTTTTATGCTTTTCTGCATATTTCACACACCGTACAATTGTTGCAGTTTTATATATTTTTGCATAGACTGGTGCACATAGCTCAAACCTCCATGGTGCTAATAGTAAGCAGGTGGTATATATGGCATCTTTCTCCCTATTTATACATATATTTGTGTCATTAGTGGAAAATGTGCAACCTTCTTGCCTATTGTCACTGTACTAAAAATATGCTTATGCAGAATTAAAGGAAACAAATGATTAAGCAATTTTGAATTCGATTAAATTTTAATAAATAAAAAAAAAAAAAAAAATCAGGCAGGACACATTATTCAGTCATCTGTCCTCTCTTAATAGATCCAAAAAGCCATATGGGTCATTATTCTCTAGCATATGGATTCAAGGCCAAGCTTGTGCACAAAATACCTGTGTGAGAAAGAGTGGGGATATCTCACACATTCCTGGCGAAGGCAATTTTACACCAGTTTTCTTTTAGTCCACTTGCCATTTTGTAAAAGTGATGAATGGTAGACATACAAGATACACGAAGATAAAATATCTGTGAGGAAGAGTTCGGGCATGGATACCCCCATAAACCCAGTGAAGTCAGGCTAATGCCAGTTTTCCTTTAAACTCATTTCTCTTCATTTTGAATGACAAAGAAAGACATACAGGAAATAATACAGCACATGGAGATAACATTTTGGTAGATGATATATACTATTGACTGACCAGACTAAAGAAGTAAAGCTGGCATCATGGTATACAATTCTTAAGACTTAATAGAATAAAAACAATACAAGCAATCATAAGACTTATGGCAAGTTATATTCCTAGAAAACAGGAATGAATTGTCACTGAATGACACAAGCAGAAATGGATTTTTCCATAGAAACAATGATATAATAAGAAATTATATTCTTGATTAGGGTCTGATAAACAACCTTCAATAGACATGAACACAAATATATTTAATCAATCACCAAAGTATGTGTAGTTCTCTATTATAATTACTCTGACAATCCACTATAAGAATTATCACTTTTCTCTTCCCTTCTAACAATGCTTTTAAATGAAATCACTTCAGTACTAACTTTGCCTTTTAAGAGAAATTTTAGGAATGGGAAAAAAGTCAAAAATATTTAAAAATCACAAAAAATATACTATACTGGTGACATCGGAATTATATATTGTTGGAAAATGGGACATTAATTAAATAATTTTGTAAGAATTAAATGAAATAGCTACTAAGATACATTCTATCAAATATAAATCTTGACACCTAAAAAATATAATATATAAAAGAGTCTCTCAGTCTCTCATTTCTTCTTTAGATTACCACTAAAACACTAAATCTCTCTGGATGACTACTGAGTCAGTTTCTCTTCCTGAATGTACATCTTCCTATAGCATGCTACAGCATTGTTTGTGAAAACATTATTCCAAGAAAACATTAAACAATAAAGGTGATAAGCTGCATCCTTGCCTCAGCCCCCGTTCGATAGATTTTCCAACTTTAGGAAATGCCACATTATATAATTCCCTAATCAGTTCAAGTTCTGGATCAATTGCCATCAATTTTCGGTTTTCCATAATTCCTTTCTTGGAACAGTCATAAGCCTTTTCTAGATTGATGAAGGCAAAGTAGGTATTTTTATTCCTTACTCTTCTTTTCTCCACTAGTTGCTGCAGAATAAACAAATTGTCCACACACAAGCGACTAGACCCAAATCCACTTTGTTCTTCACTAATCTTATCTTTTACCGCCTGTCGTAATTTTAACTTCAGTTTAACGCGAGTCTTGTAATTTTTTTAGCCTTACTAAAAGAGCTAAATATAAAATTTTGTGAAAAATCCATTCAGGGGAGGATTCAAGAGAATTCAGTATTTTGTGAATACTGTAAAGTGTGAGTTAGACTGCCATTAATCAAATGGGTGAAAATTCACTAGTGATCAAAGTGTGGATTTATGCAAGTTGAGGACAATCCAGATAGAGGCCAGTTATGCAATACCATTCAGCATTTGGTAATAGAGAAGACATGAGCAAAGGTTAGAATTTGAGGTACATTACTGAAGTGGATGGCTGATGCACAAAATAAAGAACAGAATATCGATGGGGCTGGCTCTGGTTGTAGGACAGCTGCTAGAATAGAGGTTGAGATGATTTAGAAATTATAAAGCAAGCAGCAAAAAGTAAAAAAGAAGAATTTTGATAATGCAAATAGAAACAATAGAGAAGACACCTGTGCAGTGTGATGGGAGATGGTAAGAAAAGATATAGGGGAATGTGGGGTCATTGGAGGAAATGGTACTTAGGAGAAAGGAATAGGACTTGAAGAGGTGATCCCCCCCCCAAATAGCTAGGAAAGGACTTAATGATGATTTGCATTCAGTATAAGAATAATTATTTTATTCAGTTAAATGCTGAACTATAAATAAATATTAAATTTATTCATCTGAATAAAATTATAATTTATTTTTTAATTTTATGAATGGCACTTTTTTTTATGTCATTTCATGCCCTGGTCACTTCTGCAGAAGTAGTGTTGCATGGATTCAACAGTTAAGCATTACTTGATCACCATCAGTTATATAAAAAAAAAAAATTTAATTATATTTGTCAATGCATGTTGTTAATTGTTTTAAGTAGGCTACCTATTAACTAAGGCAAACAAAAAAAAAAAAAAATTAAACTTGATATATGCATATATGATTCCTGGAGATACTATCAAAGTACTGTCACATATTTACAGCAATTAAATGCTAGTTACAAGGCATTCTGTATTGAGAATAAAATTAATAACAAATGAAAGAATTTCATTATATTATATTCATCTTTTGATTTCTTTCAGAAAAATTATTTTAAAGTAGTAGTAGTATTTTTTTTATTTATTTATTTTTTTTAATTTTAGTATTGCTGCTTCATGCCCTCATGGTAAATCTCACAAGCTCCATTCAACCCTTATTATACCAATAACATAATAGTTGCATCTTCAATTCCGGTCAATTCCATCTACTATCACTTTGAAAGGTTAAAATCACAATGTATCTTGACTCAGAAAAAGAAATTTTTAAAAATGCATATGCACATTATCCTATCTAATTTTTTTAAAGTGGCATGTTTTTATTTTTAAAAGGAAAAACTAAATAGAATCAAGATGATTTTTTGGAAGCAGTATTAGGGGGACAGACTAATAAATACCATTATCCTTGCCACACAAAATGCAGTGAGAAATGTTGTTCTAGTTAGATATTTGGTATAACACAAGCATTCAATCTATGGCATATTCAACAAAATTTTAATGTTAAGTGTGAATTATGACTCATTATAGGTAGTGTTGTTCATCAATGGAAAATAAAATCTTATATAAATCATAATTTTCAACAACTCTATATCTGTTTTCCAATGCAAAGATTAGATGCACACCTTTTCAAAGTATTCAATATACTTATAATTTATTTCAAACTGGAATGTCTCTGCATCGCTTACCTGTTTTTTTTTTTTTTTTATTCTTGTTGTGATTTGTATTTAAAAAATATATTTGATATCAAAAGAACTCACAAATGACAAATTTCACTTTTGAATATTTCCATTTCAAGTATGAATACAAAACAGATGTGGAATGTAGGTTTTTTACAATGTTCTTTTAACTGTTAAAAAAGTCTGCAAAAAAGCCACAGGCCTTAAATTGTTATAATTATTCCAACACCATGCACTGCTTTTTAAAAACTTCCTATAAACACCCTCTGTACAGCCTAGTACACTAAGTGTTAATAACAATTGGTCTTCTATATCATTAATTTCTTTGCAGTAATTCTAGTATTTATTTAATAAAAAAATTTAAAAAAAGCCTTAATATAGTCCATGTACAACTCTGATTAAAATAAAATATTACATGTGCACTTTTAGATGAGATTGTGCACTAAAAAAAAAAAAAATGAAGCAGACTACAAAAATCAAAACCTAATCTCTCTCACACACACACACACGATTGCTATAAAGGTTATTAAATTTATAAAACAGAATGCTGTGCAAATTCAATTAGCTATTATCTGAGAAAGTCTGTGCTATACATCAAAATGTTTTCTAAACAAAAGTGATAATTTTTATGCAACAAAAGTATAAATACAGTGGTATCAAAGAATTAAAAAAGGACTTCACAAAACACTAATTTTATGTACTGATGCGGATAATTGGCGTCTTGAAAAGAGGCTATTAACACTGGCCATAGAAAAAGAAAAAAAAAAAATTTTTGAAGCATCTGTATATTACAGAACCTTCTGAAAAGGCAAAAACCTCAGTCACACCATGAAATTTCATCTCATTAGTAAAATAATGGCTCTAAGAAATTAATATTTCTCATTTCAATTTCAGAAGTAAATAGTGTATACTAAAAATACCTTTCAAGCTGATTTGTATACAAAGCACAAATCTACAACATTCATATTCCAATTAAACATAACACCCGTTCGATGTTATACATTTTTTACTTTGTGTGTGTGTGTGTAGTAGTAGTAGTGTACATGTGTGTGTAATGCATATGAAGTGTGCGGGTGTGTGTGTGTGCGCATACAAGCACACCATAAAGTTTCTCTTAAGTCCAGTCAACATGCATTAGTATATACAAAAAAGATCTATTACAAATACTGCGTCTTTAATATTTAAGCTAAGAATATACAACTCTGTTTTTTAGATCAGCAAAATTACCATTAAAAAACCAGAACACGGCACATTAGATCACAGAAGTTAATCCACACTTTAGAAGAACAGTCTTGCTTAAAAAATAGTTTTAAAAAGTATATGCTTTTCTGTGAAATGAATTACTCTTGGAAGCAGTGGTTGGTCCTCTGCCAAGCCCTCTGAAGTAATGCACATCAACACAGGGCTTAAATCTACCTACTGGCAGTGATACAAAATATTTTCTTCAAATATTATTCAGAGCATATAGTTTAATTTTCTGTATAAACTCACACCATTAAATCCATATATTTTCTTACAAAATATTAAAAAAAGTGAGCATTTTTTTAAACTCTAAAAGAAATAGCCAAAATGTATATATGAAATAACTAGACTGTATAACGATATGTTATCTTAAAGAAACATTTTAAACCAACAGATAACTATTATCTTCTACTACGTATTGTAAAACCTGCATATTAAAAACAGAAAAGGGGAAAAAAAAAGTCACAGGGATTTTCTATTTGTGTTTTAAAAATTGTTACACTGCCACCATTGGAAAGAGCATGTGAGAGAGGAGAAAGAGATGGGGAGGAAGAAGTGGCACCTTTTTTATTTTTATTGTTGATGTTGTAAACAGATGCAATACAGAATTTTTTTTTTAACCCCATTTTTCTCTCTCTTCTCTCACACACATATACAGATAACTTCCTCTTAATTTTTAGAGACAAATATAATTGCTGCTCAAAACTGGTTTGATCACAGTAAATATAGATTGATCATTTTCACTAGTTTTCACTACTTTCAATAAAAACAACAAGTCTTGAGTGGTATAACAATAGCACAGGAAGCAAGTACAGAAGAATTTAAAATTCTTCTGCATCCTTATAACTTGGCTCTGTAGAGACAAAGTAGTCATCAAAGAATCCAAACAGGAACTCAAATGTGGGCCTTTTATCTGGGTCAGCATCCCAGCATTGAAGCATCATGGTGTACACAGAATCAGGACATTCACAATTTGTAGGTTTGGGCATGCGATAGCCTCGTTCCACTTGTTCTATCACTTCACGATTATGCATTCCTGGAGTGAAAACAGATATGTATACTTATCAATTAAAGAGTTTTGCTATATGTTAGATGATTCTAGTAATGACATTACAAAAATCAGAAGTATTATTAAATATTTTTATTTTATGCTAAACATTAAAATTAATAACAAATGTATAATAATGACAATTCTGGATGTCCAGTTTAATATCAGTTGCTGTTCCAAAACAAACACAAACAAAACAAAAAATACAACTTAAAACCTTCTGTCTATGGCAAGATATACTATGCATATTTTTCTCAAAGTACTGTTCCAAAAATTTTTAGAGTATATCATAAAAACAGAATCTTTTAAAAAAAAATTTTAAATAAAATTATAAACAAAAATTGCTACGGTTACAAACCATGAAGTAACCAGGCATTCAAGCAGTTGATAGAAACTTCAAGTGTTTTGCAATAAAATGTAATGAAGTATTAAAATATATCATTTTCATTAGAACTTAAGTGAATACATAATTACATAAAGAAGGAAAGATTTTCAACAAACCTTAGATTCGTTTGTGAAAAACAAAAAAAAAACACACAATCAACCAACCCATTTTTAACAATACCTCAAAATATAGTAATTTTCATTATGTTTTAAATTTAAATTACTTTGTTTATTGTTATTTTATTCAACTTGGATTGATATTTTTTTTTTTTTTTTTTTACATATACCAATTTTGAGTAAACCTGGGGCCAATTTCTGTAATAGTGACCAATAATTTCCAGTCTTAAGGGTGATCACTATAGACAAGTTCTACTGTATACAACTCCTCATAACCTGAGAGTGCTTACCCACAAATCAGGCAAATTTCACATGAGCCAATGCTATGTGAATAAGTTAACTTTTTTGAACTATTATACCAATATGAAAACTAAACACAACCAAATGATTAATACAATACACATATCACTTGAATACAAATTAAGAACTGAAAGAAGAAAAAAAAAGTGCTTTATAGAGCTCCACATTATCAACTGTTTTATGTTTTTTCCAAGAATTACTAAATATGTTTAGTGTGTTTTTTTCCCAAGATATTATACAAATTCAACATGAGGATAATTCTTAATGATAAGATTTAATATTACCCAAATATTAAATCTTACATTTACCAATATTATGCCTCAACTGCCATTTTTCAGTATAGGTATATTTTAGCTATAATAGTTTGCATCTGAAAGCAGCATTTCTGAAAGGAAATGCATCATTCTGAGTGGAGACTTGCAAAATAAACAGGTAGGTGAATTGTGCCCTTAAGAAAGAATAGATGTGTTAAGTGGATATGTCTGATACAAGCCTCGGCAACAATGACCTCTTCACACTGATCTTTGATAAAAGCTGTTAAATGCTTCTGGCCTAGGCTTTATTTGTAGCAGCTTATTATTTGGTTAGTTCTGCTAGATTTCAGTCCATTTTAATACACTTGTTGTATTACAAGTTTAAAGTTGACTGGTCTGCAAGTTCACTCCCAGAAATTCCAGTATCCTGGGATTCAGCAGAAATTAACTGAAAAACTACTTGATTGCTTTACTTGAAGTGAGTCAGCTAATATTTTATTTGTTTCAAGATGGGGGTGAAACAGTAAGGATTTATTTTCTATAGCAGTTATTATAATTTATGAGTAGTAGTGGTGGTGGCAGCAAATGATATAATAATGCAAGCTTATATAGCATCAGCTAAAAAAAAAAAAAAAACTACCAACGTTTCCTATTGTGCCTGTCCTCTAACAGTTTATCTAGTTCTTCCTTGAATTTATTCAGACTATGCACCTCTACAACACCAGATAAGAGTTTGGTCCAACAATTGTCAACCACCCTCTGGCTGAAGGAAAATTTATGCACATCTGACCTTGCAACCATCCTTCCTTGATTTGAATTCATGCCCCCCTATGTGTAGTCTGAGCAAGAGGAAGGAATGTATCAGCAATCAACTAACTCAATCCATTCAAGGTCTTAAACACCTTAATCACATCTCCTCACAGGTGCCTAGCCTTCAGGCACTTCAATTTACAAAAAGTGAAGCCTTTCCTGGTAAGAGCACCCTTTTGTTCCCCCTCACCAATCTATTGCCCCTCTCTGCACCTGTTCCAACAGATACACATCCTAAAATTAGGAAGGATGTGGATGCACCAGGTATTTGGACTCATCCGAACAGCACACTCGTTTCCAGTCCTCCAGTGAGTGTGTTTGTTGACACCACAGCACTTGCCATCGACAATAATTAGTGGTGAGGAGAGAGTGTATCTTGGGTCATCTGCTATGGAACCTCATACATCTGAGTGTGTGGCGCATTGTCATTTGGGATATTGTTCTTGCCATTGAGCCTGTACAACACGCCACACTCTTTGCTCACCATGAACATCCACCTTGCATTATCCTATGCAGCATTATGGCTGCCTTACCGTTCGGATGTGCTGTATGCCGCTCCGCAAAAATGTGTTCGGAATATGTGTTTTAAATTAAGCTAGTTATCCAAATTGTGTACCCAAGGAGTAATATTCACCAGTGGATCACAGCAGTAAGATTTGTTTCTCCTTTTATTGGGTGTTTTAGTGCATTTCAACTCATTTTCGATTCAACGCTGGTAACAATGTGTCAGCTCACCATGGCGGCATTGTTCTAGTGCTGGAGAGGGTGGCAAACTACATATTTCTCTGTCACCGCAGTTGAAGTGCACTCTTGACTGGGGAGGGTGACCCTTGTGTGTTTCTAAACAGGGCACTGATCGTGTCCCAACAGTTCTGTGACTTTTGATTCACTATTCTGGTCATAATTATGCACAGAAGAACTAAAATGTCCACATTTCCCTCTTGAACGAGCAATGCCATTCATTTCCCGAGGACACTAAGTCGTGGGTAATCTCCCCACCTTCAACGCTTTCCTGGAAGTGCTCGCTCAGTCAAAAGTTCAGGCACTCTCCGAGTTAATCCCTGCCTGGAGCTTGACCTGTGGCAAAATAGGAAGTGACTCACCTTCCATCTGAAAAATAGAAAGTAAAATCCTCCAGGCGGCAAAGCTATAGAGCGGCTCCACTTATTCTGGTTGGCACATTAAAGAAATTAAGACTACCATTACATTTAGACTAAAAAAAAATGGATTCCATAAATCGTTCCAACCCCTTTTATTTGTCATTGCTACTCATTGCATCAGCAATCAAACATAACCTGAACATCGCCTTTGAACTTTAAAAGTGTGTCAAGATATCTCACCATTGTGAAAAATTGTAACATTCTCCTACTACACTCATATGAACCAAGAAACCCAGGGAAGTGTTGAAAGTCAACTGGACCTGACTCGTATCCTTAACACCAACATGCAGGAAGCGATCGATGAGATGAGGACTGTTCCAGCCCTGAAAAAGAAGTGGAAGCTGGACACGCCCAAACCTGACAGAGAAACGCGAAGCCAGAGTGCTCAGCTAAAGGACACCCAGGAGGATTCCATCCCACAAATTGATTTGACTGTGGAGAAAAAACAACCAGAGGCTTTTGGACCCCTCCTGGCCAGAGGGCACAGTGTTGGAAAAAACTCAAATCCTGCATACCGACCTTGAGGATCTCATGAAAGACTAACAACCGGATAACCGCTGGTGTTAGGGGACAGATTGTTTCTCCTCTGGACAAAGTTGGAGATAATTCTCTACCAGACAAACCTAAAATATGAAACAACTTCTGTGAAACTGGAGGCATACCTAGACGGTGGAGCAAACAAAATGCAACAGCACACCCCATCTTATGCACAAGTGCTGAGGATGTCAGCCGGTGAATCAACAATAAAAAGTAGTGTACCTGTTACAAAGAAAAAGACCTTGCCAAAACAACCACACCTGGTGGTACTGCAACCAACAACCATTGAGGAAAATCAAACAAGTGAACAAAGATGCAATCAAACAAAGTTGCAAATCATGACTAGCCTAAAAGAGGAATTGAAGACAACCAGAATAAAGTTGGTCAGGAAAACTAGAAATGTCGGAGTACTGATAGAGACAGAAACAAGGAGCAAGCGCAAAAAATTATCATTAATATGAAAATCACTGAGCTGGGGCTCACAGAGACTACCTCTAAAAGAAAAGGGCCCTCAATAGTTATATATGACCTGGATAAAGACCTGACCCCGGACCAACTAACAGAGGAAATCTACCAAAGAAACCTGATGTCCACTCTCCCTGAACACAGAAGGGATGACACAGAAGGGATGAACTACTGATACCCAAATATTCAACCAAGTCCAAGGATGGCACTCAACGAAACTGGATAATTGAACTTGTGCCTGCAGCATGGAAAGTATTAAACACCCAGAACAGAGTATATGTAAATTGGGGCAGCCACCATTTCCGTGAACATGTGGCTGTACCCAAATGCTTCAGGTGCTGTAAATACGGGCATACAACGCACATCTGCACCCAGACTGACCCCCCCCACATGCAGCCACTGCTCGGCACAAGTTCAATTATCCAGAAATAAGGCCACGCTTACAGGGATTGCCCAAACAGAGTACTTGCAGTTGGTGCAGATTGGGCAATCTGCACAGAGGGACAGAGGGCGCTGACCATGTACTGGCCACACGCATAGTTTTGGTGCTCCGTTATTTGTTGTGCCGTTTATTGGTTTCAAGTGTCACATTTTCATTTATTTTGTGTCCATTAAGTTCCTCTTCTCAAGATGTGTCCATGGACATCAACTTCGTGAAGATCGGCCAAGGTAATCGAAAGTTATGGTAATTTTGATTAGCGTTGATCTCACCAGGTCACAACGTGATTTTGCATTGTATATTGTTATATTGCCAATTTTGTTTTGAATAGTACCACAAATAACTCCTAAATATTGATCATAGTAATTATCGGGAACAACCACAACCACATGTAACTTTCATGATGAATTTTGGATATTTTGCTAGTTTTCCTTGTTTTGACTTTAGTATGCTGGTTAATAAACAAAGGCCTTTGTTCTCAGTGTACACCACGCGGTCAAGCCTGTTTGAGTGACTGTTAGAGTGAGTTGGTAGCTACATACCTCAAGACATCTATATCCAGAATATTTATTGGTACTAAATTTATTTGATTTAAAATATGATAAACAGAAGTTATTAATTTCATTACATTTAAGATATTGAGAACATATATAAATAAATAAAATAAATTTTCTGTTTATACTCCGGGACGACCAAACGGTCAGAGGAGTTCGCATGATAGATTGAATACAAGAAACAGCACCGTATTCAGTAGTCACGGGCTTGAACCCCGGTCACTCAAGGCACGTGTACTTAGGCACCTGACCACTAGGCTATATATATATATAATAATATGTGCAGAGCCGTGCTCCCAATGGCTCCCCAGGACAAACAATAAACCAAGCTCATCATCCAGTATTCTTCATATCTAGGGGTTAAGACTTCCCCCTCCCACTGGTAAAACTCCGAGATTCTGAACTAAACACTGCGCCCCAGCAGCAAAGCAACTCAGCAACTGCCCTTCAGAAGCTTTCATCCTGCTACAAAAAATTATCTTGGCACCATTATCCAATTCTGGATATGGGAACACAAGACCTGGAGGAGATGCCAGACGGTCAACAAGGCCAGCCAGAGGGTTCCCAGACATCTACCGACAAGCGAGCGGTGAAACCCACCCTGGACAAACCAGAAGAACAGGACGAAACCAGACAAGACACCACCTGCAAGAGGAGAAACAAGAGGTACAATATTGAAAAACCAGACTGGGAAATGAGGAGCAATAGTGAAGCAAGAGATCGACAGGAACCAAGCAAAAACACAGAAAAGCAAAAACAAGGGGAAAAAATCTCCCCCCCGGATCTCTCGTTGCCACAGGGAACAGTCCTTGTGCTCACCCTGCGAGCCACTCTAGAAAGCATAATGAAAGATAACAGTAGCAGAATTTCTTCAACCTTAAGAGCAGACATAGTCCTTCAATGGACTAAATTAGAAACACTCCTTCTGCAAACAAAAGTGGAGCAGCAGAGGGCGCTTGCAGCCCTAGAAGCATATAAAGGTGCTGATGGTGGCAAACAAATGCTACAGCGCACCCCATCATATGCCCAAGCGCTGAAGCAAACCCCAAGTGAGAGGGGAAAAACCAGCAAATTACAAGTTCAAAAAAAAAAAAAAATAAATAAAAACTACAAATATAGTGATACTGAGACCTACCGGGGACAGCAACCAATCAAGTGAGCAAATCAAATAAAAAGTCATAGCTAATATGAAGGAAGACTTTCAAAACACCAGGATAAAGTCTATCCGCAAAACCAGGAACCCAGGGATCGTGATTGAGACTGAGAACGAGAAGGAGATAGAAGAAATAAAAGCAAATGAGAAAATAACCACATTAGGGCTAAAGGCAGAATTGCCGAAAAAGAAAGGCCCAACTATACTAATGTTCGATGTAGAGTATGACATGGATCCGCAGCAATTAACCAACGAGATTTATAGAAAGAACTTACAGAGCCACTTCCCAGAGTTGGAACCCTCTGAGCTGAATTTTACAAAGTTCAAAATAAAAGCAAAGAACGAGATAGGAGTAAATTGGACGGTGGAACTGGCGCCATCTGCTTGGCAAATCTTAAGCACCCAAAACAGAATTTATATAGAATGGAGCAGCCTGAGATACAGGGAACATATATCCATTCCCAAGTGCTTTCGCTGCTGCAGATATGGCCACACCACCCATACTTGGACACAAAGAGAGCCGACCTGCGGCCACTGCTCTGGCAAAGGACATGAGTACAATACCTGCCCCAACAAAACCGACGCACCAACCTGCGCAAACTGTAAGAGTCTGAAACTGGAGCACTCACACTCCATCTGCGATACTGGGTGTCCGACATACCAAAAAATCAAGAGTTCCTACCAACAGAGAATAGATTATGGCCACACATCATAAACAATTCAACGCCAGTGTTCTCCCATTCCACCAGCTCAATGCACAGCATGCCAGAGCGGTGGCAGAGCAAGTCTGACTAAAAGCTGATGATGAAAACACTGACATCCTCATAATATTGGAACCCGTACATGGACCAAAAGCAAGTACGGGGATATCCTATTAAATACAAAATTGTGCAGTACACAGATGAAACTCCATGGGCAACTGTGATAATCAGGAACCCCCATATCACGGTCACAAAAATCCCACAATTCTGCACACCATGGGCACCTTGTCACCTCCCTGGGAAGTCTTTATGTGGTTGCTCTATACTGCAGGCCAGGGGCAGAAATCAACTATGCGATAACATACCTGGAGAATCTTCAAACTGCACTAAGCGGACACAAGATACTAGTGGGGGCAGACGTCAACTACAGGCCCCCCTGGCACAGTACCACGCCTAAAAGAAGAGGCTCAACGAATGGGCAAAGGCTCGAGGAGCACCTGGCCAACTCCATATTTGTTGTTAAAAACCAACCCTTCTGCAACACCTTATGGGAAGCAGAGATTGACATAATATTAGCCACAAGAAACATACACACCCACATCACAAATTGGACGGTTAGAAACACCTTGACGACCTCGGACCATCGTACAATAACCTTCACATTAGAAAGGAACCTGACAAGAACAGCTGCCGACAGGCACATGCTAAATAGATTTGCCCTCAGCAAGGCAAACTGGGACACCTTCTGAGAGAATCTACGCACAGCAGGCCAGCAATACCTGCACACACCAAGGGAGCAGGAATGTGGGAACGAAAACCCGGAACGACTCCAGAAGGATTTAACAAAAATAATAACAAAAGCAGCAGAGAAAGCCATGAAGAGAAGAATTCCCATTGCAGGGGCCACGCCCTGGTGGACTCCAGAGCTCTCACGAATGAGGAAATTAGTATAACACAGAAGAAAACAATTTCAGAGGGCTAGGAGGAATTGGTCGCAACAAGAAGTCACTGAACTCAGGAACCAATATAGAATGGCTAGAAATTGTTATACTGAACAGATAAAGAAAAGAGAATCGTGGGAGAGGTTGGTACAAGGGTCAGGAAACAGCAACCCCTGGGGGGTGGTATACAAAATTACCACTCACAAACTCCCCAGGGGGGAAGTTGTAACAGCCACCAAAACAGCACAAGGAAATTTAACCATAACCTGGGAGGAGTCAATTGGGAACATCCTGGACAACATCCTTCAGGAGCTGCCAACAACACTAACAGATGAGCAGCAGGCTATCTGCCAATTGCTATAATAATGACCAAATAGAACCCCCCCCCCTTCACCTTAGAAGAAATTCAGGATGCAGCAAGCCACGCAAAAAATAAGAAATGCCCTGGACTGGACCTAATTGAACCGGAGATGGCAAAAGAAGCAACAAAACATATATCGGAATTACTGTTAAAACTATTCAATTACTTCCTGGAAGCAGGTAAATTTCCACTACAGTGGAAAAAGGCAAATTTAAAACTGCTCCTAAAAAACCCAACAAAGCCACAAGAGACACCTAGTTCCTACAGACCCATAGCCCTGCTACCAATCCTCAGTAAAATATTCCAAAGGCTGCTACATACCAGAATCACAAGGCATTATAATGAAGTAAATCCTTCATGCAATAATAAAGATTCAGTGGAAGGTTGGCAGCTCTGAGTCTCTCCAAGACGCTCGGCCACCAGAGGGTGTCGAACGCCCCAGTGAAATCCACTCCGATGACGAGGAAGTATTTCCTTTGACAATGGGTGGCTCTAGAGAGGAGGTTCTGTATTGCTAATCACTAATGACTGCATGACAAAGCAATACGGATTTACCCCTGGCAAATCCACTATCGAAGCAATACAGAACCTCCTCTCTAGAGCCACCCATTGTCAAAGGAAATACTTCCTCGTCATCGGAGTGGATTTCACTGGGGCGTTCGACACCCTCTGGTGGCCGAGCGTCTTGGAGAGACTCAGAGCTGCCAACCTTCCACTGAATCTTTATTATTGCATGAAGGATTACCTGGCTGATAGAGCAGTGCAAGTTACCACACCATATAAATGCCTCAGTCGCCCAGTCTGCAGGGGCTGCCCCCAGGGTTCTGTCCTGGGCCGCTCCTGTGGAACTTTGTCCTAGACGAATTCCTCGACATGGATCTGGGTCGTGTGGAGGCCCAGGCCTATGCAGATGACTTGGTCTTGACCATCGAGGCTGACAGCAGATCCTCCTTAGAAATGCAAGCAAATGATGCCCTGCAAAAGCTGCTAAACTGGACGAAGCTACACTTTCTCAAACTAGCACCCGACAAGACAAAATCGGTGCTGCTAAAAGGTACGCTAGACTTAAGGAGACCACCACAAATTAAGATTGAGAACAAAACAGTTAAGCTGTGCGAACAGATTAAATACCTAGGAATAATCCTGGACAGAAAATTAAATTTCAAGCCACACCTAAAATATATTAAACAAAAGATAAGAAGATATGTGGCCCTCGTCACTAGAGTCACTCTCAGGGACTGGGGACTCAGACGTACTACCCTGTCTCTGTACTACAAAGCTCTCTTCATCCCTGCCATCACATATGGCTCCCCTGTCTGGTACGTGAAGGCGGCACTAGAAGTGAATAAACGGATCCTCAAAACCATTCAGAGGACCATCCTCCTTACTATGTTGAGAGCAACTAGAACGACTAGCACGGCTGCCCTCCATGTCCCGGTAGGAGTTCTGCCCCTGGATCTCGAAGCTATTCGCTGTGGTCTACTCTACCGCCTTGCCAGAAACATATCGGCTACAATGTATGACCTCACCACTGACATCACTAATGACTGCAACTGTAAGAAGAGAAGAATCACCGACCACCTCGTCCAGATTTGGCAAAGGAGATGGAGCAACACAGAAAAAGGTGCAGTGACCAGAAGATTCCTCCCCACTGTCACCCAGTTGTACCCTAAGGCGCCAGCGTGGTTTCACCCTTGTCGAAATACCACCTTCCTCCTTACAGGGCACGGCCCGTTTAAAGCTAAACTTCACCAACTTGGCATCATAAATAACGCGGACTGTCTCTGTGGCAACCCGGAGTCCTGGAGACAATGTTTGAGTGCGATTTGTATGATGACCTACGACTACGTCTAATAACGGCAATCCAATATATCCAAGACAACCAAGAACCCAGACTGTTAGACACTCAAGAGGACTACAAGGCACTCAGTCAATATGCCCAGGATCTATTTTTTAGAAGGAAAACAATGATAGAAATATACCAAAGGCAACCCGACTAGAAAGAATGCAGGAGGTCAAACAAGTAAAAAAAAAAAAAAAAAAAAACTCAGCATACCACAGAAAGACAAGACTTTAGGATGATTTGGATGGCATACTGTCGACCCAAAACTGCACTCCCTTGTGCGGTTTTTTTTTCGGGGAGGGGGTATTTGCTCTTCTCTCCTTCCCATATTTTTATTTTATTTATTTTTATTTATTTATTATTTTTTAAAATTTTATTTATTATTATTTTTTTTTCTCCTCTCCTCGCCTCCCCATGTTGTGGGGCATGGGCATGCCCAACTGAAAATGGGGGACCACCTTCCTATCCGACCCCCGCTTCTTACTATTTCATCCCCCCCACCCATCTACACCCTCCCTCCCATTACTTTCTCTTGTACAGCGATTTTGCCCCACATGTCCAAATTTAAATCACATCATATTTTGCCCGACCTTTTAGGCTCTCTAGAAATAGTTCTTTCAGTGTAAAACCCCAAGCAGTGCTTTCTAATTGCAATTTTACTTAAATCAACAGCGATAACTCCAACCTTTATTTTAGGTCCTAGTCACCGAAATCCCAGGAAAGTAAGTGGCAGGACCTGCCAGAGTATAATTAGTTTCTTGGTACACCCGGCCGGCGTCCTCGTCGCTAGGTATGGTAACACCGGATCCCACTGGGGACCCGGCGGCCAACAGGCCGGATGAACAATGGGCACAACAAACTACATACCACATGACCCATACATTATTTTTATACCTCTGGCATAGACAGGGTACTGTCACTCGATACATAGAACATACGCGGAGATGGGAGAAATCCCCGGAGCCGTCAGACCGTCAACATACCTATACCTATAGGGCAATCTGCACCAACTGCAAGAGTCTGAAGCTCGACTGCACCCACTCAATCAGGGATAACAAGTGCCCCACCTACATGAAGGTTAAGAGCTTGTTCCAATCCAGGCTGGATTATGGGGACACGCATTAGAGGATACAATACTACAGAGGTAAAATTTCTGCAGATAAACGCACAGAGAGCCAGAGCAGTAGTGGATCAGATCCGTCCGTATCAAGGCTGAAGAGGAGTACAATTCGAGGACGACACCCCTTGAGCCGCAGTCACGGTCAGAAATCCGGATATTACTGTGACCAAAATCACACAGCTTTGCACAGCCTGGGCTGCATGTGCCCACCTCACCACAGCTCTGAGGACATTTTATGTTATTGCCCTCTACTGTTGTCCAGACGAAGACATAACCTTCGCCACAAGATACCTCCAACTGGCTGCTGATACCCTTCCCAATGCTAAAATTATAGTCAGTGCAGATATGAACTGCCGGTCACCAATGTGGCATAGTCACATGCCAGACAGACATGGCACCAGAAACAGAACTATACTGGAAGAGTTCCTTGCAAATTCAACGTTGACAGTGTTAAACCAACCAAACAATTTGCTCACATTCAGTAATACACTGGTGGGAGGCCACCAATAGATGTCTTCTTGGCTTCCAGGAACATAGCTAATAATACTACTGACTGGTCTGTACAAGAGGCCTGGACAATGTCCGACCATTGAGCCATTACGTTCCAACTCAACAGATCACTGACTAGGATACCTGCAGCTAGACAAACCACTCACAGATACTCCATTTCCAAAGCAAACTGGGAACTCTTTCAAAGTACCTTAAAAACCAGCATACAACAGAGACAGATTGAGCACCTCAAAGATCCAGATCACCTCCAAAGCAAGATAACAGCGATTATAACGCAAACAAGCGACATTGCTATTAAAAAGAAAAATCCAATCCCTGGGGCTGTGCCCTGGTGGAACCTAGAACTGCAACGACTCCGGAAAGAAGCACAAACCCGAAGAAAGGCCTTTCGACGGACCAGGCACTCCTGGCTGATGGCGAAGTACTCCAACAATGCTACAAAGAAGCAAGGAACACTTACACAGCCCAAATCAGAAGCTGTAACCAGCAATCTTGGGAGAGCCTGGTCTCCACTACGGGAAACGAGAACCCCTGGGGAATCGTCTACAAACTGACCACAAACAAACTCCCCCCAAGGGGAAGTTATTGCCGCCACCATAGCATGTCCACAACCTGGAAGCAGACTATTTCCAATATCCTGGACACAGCCTTCCACCAGGCTATACAACCGGAGACAACAGAGCAGATCCAACTCTGCTTAGAAAATGAAAGCTATCAAACAGCAACGACAGAATCTCACTTCACTGTGGAGGAGCTCAACAGTGCTGCCACCCTCATTAGGGGAAATAAAAGCCCTGGACCGGACCTTTTGCAGCCCGAAATCATCAAAAAGACAGTAGTGTGCCCCGAACCTGTTTCTCAACCTCTTCACCTTCCCAACCTCGTGGAAGAAAGCAAACGTCAAACTTATCCTGAAAAATCCGACCAAACCACCACACCTCCCAGTTGTACAGACCGATCACACGTCTCACAGTTGCAAGTAAACTACTCGAATGCCTCCTCTATGGACGAATACAGCAATATTATGACAGGACTGGCCTGGCCTCACCCAACCAATTTGGCTTCAGGCGGGGTCACTCAGCCGTGGATGCCTTAACACACCTACAAGAACAAGTACGAAGATGCACCAAGATGTATTTCCTCTTGATTGCCATGGACTTTACTGGGGCTTTCGACTCACTTTGGTGGTCGAGCATCTTGGCAAGGCTTCGGGTTGCTGGGATCCCAGGCAACCTCTACAGTGTCATCAAGAGCTACCTCACAAACAGATCCATCAGGATTGTTGCTCCCTATGGGACCCTCTCCAAGAATACATTTTGCGGCTGTCCACAGGGTTCGGTTCTTGGACCATTACTGTGGAACATAGTAATGGACTCCTTCCTAGCCATAGACCTTGATGAGGTAAAATCACAGGCCTTTGCTGACGACCTCTTACTAACAGTGTCAGTGTACTCAAGGGCACAGCTGGAGACATTGGCAAACCGGGTTCTGTCCACCCTTCAGGAATGGGCAAAGCAAAATCAACTTAGAATATCCCCTGCAAAGACAAACTTCATTCTGCTCAAGGGGTGCCTCAACTTCAGGCGGCCTCCATAAATCAAGATTGACCAGAAAACAATTAAATTCTCAAAGCAGCTAAAGTACCTAGGCATGATTCTAGATCCGAATCATTTCAGGACCACCTAAAATACTTGCGCCCAAAAGTCAGACGGTACACTGCATTGGTTGCCAGAGTCACTCGCAGAGACTAGGGCCTAGACAGATGGGTGCTATGTCTTTTCTATAAAACCATCTTCACCCCAATAGTCATGTATGCATCTGGTGCATGGTATCATAAAGCCACAACTGTTGTCAATAAATGAATCATTGACTCGATTCACTGATCAATCCTTCTGACCATTACTCGAGCCTGCAGCACAGTGAGCACGCATGCCCTGCAAGTCCTTGCTCGTGTCCTTCCACTGGAATTAGAGATCATTGGACATGGCCTCATGCACCACTTGGACAAGGGTATCCCACAGACATGTTTGGGATTCACCACCGACTTCACCAATAGCAAGACTACGGAAAAGAAAAAGCTGCATGCTCACCTGCTGCAGGTGTGGCAGGATAGATGGGCCACCTCGCAAAAAGGCGAAATCACCAAAAAGTTTCTGCCCAACACTGGCCGGGTTTTTCCGAACTTCCCACCTGGTTTTCCCCAGGCCTACAAATAATATACTTACTGACAGGACAAGGAGCTCTGAATGCAAAGCTATCCCTACTCGGAATACAGGAAGATCCCATCTGCACCTGCAGGGGAGTGGGGTTCTGGCAGAACCTCATGCACGATTGCCAGCTCTATGACGACCTCCGCAGTGCATTCATCACCAAAATACAGTATCTACCGTACAGCCAGGAGAACCACATCTTGGACACCAGGGAAGAATATCAGGCTTTCTCCAGCTATACACTGGCCCTGTACACAAGACATTAGCTCTTATCGCAGCGAACCGCAACCAACCACTGACACAATAAGGAAATGAACAAACCTCGAAGGCAATCATCCTGCAGATGCCCAGAATCCAATGGCCTCCGATAATCAAGGCACTAAACCCTGAAGTGGACCTAAAGTCAAATCAATGAGAAATGACTCTATAAACAACACTGACACAAACACCACATGGATGGGAAATGCACAAGAAAGACCCCACAAACGCCGACAAGCAAACACGGACCTTTTGACCGTAAAGACTGCAGAATGGACGGGAACCACTCCATGAACGATCACGCTTCGGTCTGATCTCTCCTGGGAGCGGACTAGGACCACCACCAGCAGCTCCGTTGCAAAATGCTATATGGGAGATGAATGGGGTACCCTAACCCTATTCATCTTAAATTCCCTATCCCTGACAGGAGGGAGAGGAGACATGCTCTGTTTCCTCCCTCCAGTGCTGACCCATCTCTTTGCCTGGTGAGGCATGGGCCTGCCTCACTGACCACCTGGGGTCGCCTTCTCTATCGTCCCCAGTCTTCAGCCTCCACCCACTCTACCTATATACCTTATCTATGGCAGAGGGAGATAACTCTTCTTCATCTCTCCCACACCTGCCATCCAAACTTCCGTCTGGTATGGCATGGACATGCCACACTGCCTAGCAGGGGTCACGCCCATGCCACACCAGACAGAAGTTTGGATGGCAGGTGTGGGAGATGAAGAGTTATCTCCCCCTGCCATGAATAAGGTATAATAGGTAGCCCACAATAGGTCAGGCGGAATTTTGTTGTTATTAAATCTAGACGTGTGGACTATACATTTAATAACAACAAAATTCTGCCTGACCTATTAGGCCTTTTAACACATCCCTCTAGCGTGCAACCCCAACCAGCGATTTGCTAATAACAGCAATCTTATTAAGAATTAACGTCAAACGCGTATATATATATATATTTTTTTTTTAGGTCCTAGCCACTGAAATCCCAGGAAACTAGGTGGCAGGACCTGCCGGAGCAACTTGTCATGATTCTGGACACACCCGGCTAGCCTCCACATGGCGAGATATCGGCAACGTCGGGCCCCACTAGGGGCCTGGCAGCCAATAAGCCGGACAAACAATGGGTACAACACATCACACTGCACAGACATGGCCCACACACTTTCAAGTCTCTGGCTTGACAGTGTACTGTCCTCGATACAGCAAACACACGCGGAGATGGGAGAAATCCCAGGTGCCGTCTGACACGAACATACCTTATATTATATCCTATGCAGCTCTGTCAGCAGAAGGTGGTTTGGTTTGGTCCGTTCAACACCTTAACCCTAGTGAACCCACAATCATGCCCTTCTAAAAGTCCATGATATCTTTACTATGTCCCATAACTGCTACTTTATCACTTTAACTTGTATGATTGGATACAATCGCCACTGCTCTAGCATATGAAGCTGCTTAGCTTTTTATACTTTCATTACAGATGGAGGGTCATAATTCACTGATCACTGAGTGTGTATTGTAGTTTAACTTAATCTCAATGCCAGTTGGTTTGAGGGACAAAGTCTAAGGGAATATCTTTATAGTCTCGATATCTGGATATGGGGATCGTTAATGCTCATTTAAGAATAGGAGATAAAAAAATGTTTTAAATTAAAATAGAATAAGATACAATTAAATAATGTTGGAAAACTTTATCAGTTAAGGTCTGTTTCTAGGTAGTTGGTAGGGATTGACCTACATTTGGGAGGGGGAGGGGGGGTTTGAGTTGGAATTCTGGTTGAGATTAAAAAAGTTTAAGCTTATTTTAATTTAGGTTAGAACTCTATTCTTAAAGATGTGTATGTGGCTGTTTTCAAACTGAATTCCTTTGTTGCAGTTAATGTTATCCTATTAAACGGCTTCTCTACAGTTATGGTATCTGTCTATGGCCAGTACTGATGTTTCAGAAAATGCCCATTTGTGGTCCTCTGTCCACATTTGGAAAGCTGGGTCTAAATTTGTTACTCTGCCTTTTTCAATGCCCTTCTTCTTTTACTCTGACTATGAGTTTTCTCTTGCTTTGTCCTATGTAAGTTTTAGGACAATCTCTACATTGTAGCCAGTATATAGGGATTTTAGTGGTGGTCTTGGGGATGGGGGGGAGGTTGAGATGGGAGGGTTAATATCTTTTATTGTTATGATTTTTGTATATCTGATGTTACCTCAGGGTACAAACAAACCCTGGTATTGAGATTATAAAGATAATCCCTTAGACCAGGGAGTGGCCAACGAGTTGATTGCAGATTTAATTTCGGTCGATCACAACGAATTTTAAATATACAGTCATCCCTTGATTTGTGCACCTTGCGCAATGAAATTTTTGAGATGGTAGATTGCGGCACATTTTGAAGGAAAAAAGTAGATCGCATCACAAATTAAGTTGGCCACTCCTGCCTTAGACTCTTGTCCACCAGAAAACCACAGTGTGTGTGTTTCAACCATAAACAAATCAACAAGTTCTTGTGACCAAAGTGACCTTTTGTAATGGTAATATTGCAAAGATAGTTGGTAAGTATTTATGTATTACTGTTATTTACTTATATAAAATTAAACTTAAAACAAAATTCTTCAAATAAGTTTGAAGTTTGATCTAAGTTTGATTTACTAAAACTTTTAATTCTATTAAAAAATTAAGAATTCCACAATAATAATAATAATAATAATAATAATAATCCTTAGTTGTCTTTGTAGTCACTGATAAAGTGGTAAGAAAATACCATGTTTGATTCCATTATGTCCAAGTGTGCAGAAGACACGAAGGTCAGCAAGGTTGTTAATGACAGTATGCTGCTGCAACAGGATCTAGAAAAGTTGAGAAGATGGGCTGAGAGGTGGCAACTGAAGTTTAACACTGACAAATGTAAAGTACTGCATATGGGAAGCAGTAGCAGCCCCAGAGTAACGTATCAACTGTGTGGTACTACTCTGACAGTGGTAGAGAATGAAAAGGATCTGGGAGTAATTGTGCAGGTAGATATGAAGTTTTCTGAGCAGTGCAGACAGTCTGCAAGAGTAGCTCATGGTGTCTTGTCAATGATATACAGGAATTTTTCTAGCAGGGATAAGGAGGTGATTATCCCCTTGTATTAGGCAATGGTCAGGCCACACCTTGAGTATGTATATAGGTCTGGAGGCCTCATTTCAAGAAGGATGTAGAGCTGCTGGAATGAGTACAGAGAAGGGCAACAAGATTAGTGAATGAAACAAAGGCTTGCTTGCTCTTATGAAGAAAGGCTTAAGTTTTGCAAATTACAGTATCTGGAGACTAGGCAGCTGCAAGGTGATCTAATAGAGGTGTATAAGGCCTTGAATGGTTTGAGCATGCTCAATGCTGATGGGATTCTTCCTCTTGCACAGAATAATTGCATGGTGACTTGCCATTGAGGAAAGACAGTTGCAGTTTGTTCCAGCAATCAACCAGCCTGTGGGTGGTTGATTGCTGGAACAAACTTCCATCTGTTGTAGAAGTTGATAGCTTAAATAGATTCAAGGCGGAACTATACAAACATTTGGAGTGAGTGAATGGATGAAATGAGAAGGGTGTTTTATTTATTTATTCATTTATTTTTTTTTGGCTGATGATATATAAGCTTGCTTTCTTGCATCATGTGCCTTTACTAATGCTAATGTACATATCTCCAATATGGAAATAAGCATAATTATACCAAATGTAGGTTAGACTGCTTTGTCATCTTCACACAACACACAGTTTATCTATGCACCAGGCCTCTCAAGGAGTACTTTATATCACAAAATCATTCAGCTCCCTGCCAGAATTTGACTAACTTCAGGCATCCCCATACCTAAAAAAATTCCTCATGTGTGAACGTAGATGCAAAATACCCATTCAGTTTGTCTACAACCTGAATTCATATTTAGTGGGCCAATGTGATTCAACCCATTCCTTACTCTTTACATAAGTAAAGAAGTCTTTACTGCTTTTCTTTACATCTATGCTAGAGACCAGTCGTAATTTGCCTTAGCTTGCCTAACATCCTACGTGACTTGATTGCAGACTAGTTTGTACTAGTTACTATAAGCATCTGTCTCACCTCAATATTAATTGTGCTTTTATGGTATTCATAAAAACTTAATGTAATTTTTGATTAACTTAATGTCAATTTGCCATGAAAGTAGTAATAATATTTTAATGTTAGTAAATGATAAGAGTGCAAGCCAAGAAAATAAAATGAAAACAAGAAATTAGCTCTCCTCAATGTTTATTAATAAATTAAAATTTTTTTATAACTTTATTATCTATAATGCTACACCATTATAAGCTACTTTTTCAGTTTTCATGGCTAGGCCTATGTAATGCTGGTATGAGATGCACAGAAACAGATAGTGATTCCACTAATTACTTTTTATTTATGCATTCATAGGGGTTGAATGCATAAATAAAAAGTAATTAGTGGAATCCCCATGCATGCATTTATTTTATATATCTTTATATATAAATTTTAGTCTATATATTTTAGTCAATATGTGTGGCTATTAAATAACGAGACTGTTGCAATAAAATAAATATAATGAAATATTTCGTACCTTAAAAGTTATCCACTTCAAAATAATTGGGCCTTGGGCTTGCACACACTCTTCTATATGTTTCTTCCAAGAGCAGAAAAATTCTGGAATCATCTTCTATAAGCCCTTTTATCTATCACTTTGGTCATTTTTTCTGAATGTCTTCAATGGACTAAAAATTCCTAAGGTTCCCTTAAGTACACGTTTCAGTTTAGGGAGGAGAAAAAAGTCACAAGAGGCTAGGTCTGGTGAGTAAGCTGCATGTTCACACACACAGCGATTTGGTTTTTTTTGGCCAGAAACTGGTGAAGAGAGCACTTTGTGTGCTGAAACATTGTCTTGATAGAGCATCGAACCATCCTTCCACAATTCGGGCCTCTTCCTTTAAAATTTTTTCATGCAGCCGTGTCAGAACTTCAGTGTAGTATGTTTGACTAACGGTCTGAATTGGTGGGACATATTCAGCCATAATAATTCCTTTAATATCAAAGAAAACAAGAAGCATGGTTTACATTTTTTATTTTGATATTCTTGCTTTTTTTTTTTTTTTAGTCTGGGGGATTGTTTTGTCTTCCAATGCCTAACTGTCTTTTAGTTTCTGGGTTGTACTGGAACAGCCAACTTTCAATGCAAGTAATTAAAGTACTCAGAAAGGCTGGATCTTAATTTTTATCCAAAAAATCTTCACAAGCATGGAGTCTTCTCATTCTTTGATCTTCATTTGAAATTTCTGGCACCACCTTGGCACACACGCACACACTTTTCTCATGCCTAAATTTTCAGCTAAAATTTGTCCAACTGTTTCTTTGTCCATACACATTCTCTCTGCTAAAAATCTTTTGTGCTATTCAAACATGTGAGCTCTTGACCTAGTATCTTCTCCAAAAATTTGACATCACAACTCATAACTTTCAGCTGGTGTTTTCTTTAGTTTTGTTAAAAATTTGAGACTGATTCTTTGTTTGAATGGAATACCAGAAAAATTACACACAACTCTTTGTCTATCGTTTTTTCCAGCAAACTGAAAAACGAATGACCATGTTGGAATATGCTTAGCAGACAACTAGGGGAAAGGTTCAAAGTCAACTTCTGTGCCTTTGATTCACAGGTGATGCTTGGTGTTTAGTGGCTGGGCATGCAACCTTGTTATTTAATAGCCATACCATGTATATAAAATTGATTAATCCACTTTCAGCTTATTTAATATACAGAGATTCATGTTATTATCTATCAAGGTCCAACGTAGTAGTATCAATTATATCTTCATCACTAGCTGGTGTTATATACACATTTATGGAATATCAAATTTAGGAATTAACAGCTTTTATACATTAATCATGCAGTGACAAGTATATGACTAATTATAATGGCAGAAAAATCTTCTGTTGCAAATGTCAGAAAGTTGCTGTTTATGGAAAATTTAATCAACCCTGCATTTTTCCAACTATACTCACAATGGGCATTTTCTATCATTAGTTTTATAAGCATTGTCTTAAGGAATAATCATAATGAGGTATGAATGAATCTTCATGAATTTAGATAACATTTTGATTTCATTAATGTACCATGAAGGAATTTACTCCATTTCTTGCACATACTAAAAAAAAGATTGCTAAGTTTTGTTTTTTTGACACCATTATAACTACAGTACAAAAAACACATAAAACAAGAGGTGGATAAAGGTTACTCCCATCTTTTAAACAAATGTTTAAACGGTTCAAAATATGACATCAAACTAATCACTGGCCCACTCAAGTGCTGTATGCTCAGCCATACAGCCATAATAAGCAAGAGAAGTTCACACTAAATTACAAAGTTTACTAAATAAGAAGGCGCTTCCGTAGCCAGGGGGGAAGGAGCAGCAGTGCATAGCACACGCTTCTTGATTAGACTGGGGTTCAAGCCTGTCACCACCAAATACGGAGGATGCAGAAAGGTCAGGGAATGACCACCGCATATCCCGGAGCAATATGGCCTTAGTTGCTAATGCTCCTAAAATCCAAATAACAAACAAACAAACTAAATAAGAGATAGCACTAAAAGTGAGAAATTCATAGTTATAATACAGATAAAGCTATATGGCCTCAAAGAAATGATAAGATATTTGCAGGAATATCCTGTCCATTCATCTGTTTTTTTTGCTACCAACAGAATTTAAATTACACAGACAATGTAATGGTCTTAATTCACACAGGAGATGACCTGCAAACTTGCCTTTACAACTCATCACAAAGGCAAGTTTGTTGCCCTGGTATTGCATTTTTTACAAAAAATCCCATAATGCAATTGGCTATTGAGACACAGGCATGATACTCTGTCTCAGGAATACGTGGTCCCTCAGCAAATAGTATGTAGTCTGTAGTGACAACACTCAGACAAAACAGATAGCTTTTGGCTATATTACTTATTACTACCTTTGAAGCTTGAATTTTATATAGTGCATGGCAGCTGCACTATATAAAATTCAACAAGTTGTTCGATGTAGGCTGCTGTTGTCTGCATGTTTTATGGTGCAGCAGCACCACCACATGCAACACAGGATAACACACCACTGGATTTATCCATAAGTTTGGATAACCTAAAAGATTGCCATGACTGATCTGTTAGCATTTTTACCTGTTACAGACTGTTGGCATTCTGACCAGTTGGTGTATCAATCAGCTGGCATTTTTGACTCTTCTAGTATTTTAAGTGTTGGAATTTTGTACATTTTAGTGTTTGAGTTGTCAATGTTTTGACCCATTCAATGCGAGGGCATCCTATTTTGATTAATCTGGCATTTCGGTTGTCAGCATTTGACTGTCTTCCATGTGAAATATCTGATGTGTATCCTTCAAAATTTAAAAATTTTTCTCTTTATTAAAATTAATTATTGTTAAAAAGAATACTTATTAATAAAACTGTTACTGAAAAAATACAAAATCAATGAAAATCAAATATGAAAACTGTACCTGGATAAGGAACTTGACCATGTGTAAGAAGCTCATACAACAAAATTCCAAATGACCAAACATCAGATTTGATAGAAAATTTACCATAGAGGGCTGCTTCTGGAGCCGTCCATTTGATAGGAAATTTTGCACCTTAAATAATAGTAATAACAATAAAATGATTAAAATAAAAATTTACAGTATGCTCAAAAACAAAAAAATGTAACCTGCAATTTCTTTTTCCAAAGTTAAATAAAAATATAACTGATAGCAGAGTGAAAATTGCAATGTTTTCTTTTATGAAATTTCTAATTATACATAATATAAAACAGCATCTGTCATATTCTCTATTGTTCAGAATATGACAGATTGAAACTTGAAAGCAGAAAAATTCTGACTCATTTAAAACAAAACACAAAGAAAAAATTAGCAAGGCGTTTCAATGATAAATTCAAAGCATACAAAATTACTAATGCAAACAACAAACTTTTAACAAGAAAAAAGAAAAGATTTGTCTTTCAACACAGGGGAGGTTATGAGCAATAAAAGATGCACAGATTGTCATTGTGGAAGTTACAATAATGGTGTGAGATGAATATAGTTTAAACCTGCTGGTGTTTATGTAATCAAAATAATTTAATTATTTAAAAACATTATTCTTCAAAAACAGAGTACAGGCTGGCCTCCATTAATTCGTCCCATGAGCGCAACGCGCAAAACGCGTTAATCGAATATAATAATCAATAGGAAAAATTATAATTGGTCCTTGACCTTCTGGAATATCCATAAAGAATTTTAAAAATACCTTTTAAATAACCTTTTAACTGTATACAATGTAAAAGATAATGAAAATAATTATGGAATTAAATGTTATTGCATAAAACAGCGGTTTCCAAACTGTGCACTGCGAAATATTTTAAATTTTCGAGGGAAACACAGCGATACTCGACATCTGTCGGCCATTGCGCGAACTACTAGCTCGAGGTAGTTCACAGTTTCAGCATTTCTTATTAAGTTGTTTTTATTTTATTTTTTTTTTTTATGTGAACCCCAAACACGAGAGGTATTAGAACCTATAGTACTTAGTACCGTGCTTGGGTTGGAGGTTGAGAAGATGAAAGAAGATATTTGTTGACATTGGACATGAACTTCTGTAGATTGTAATTTTCAGGAAATACGTATGGAGGAAGGTTGTTCCAGAAAACGGCAGTTGAATGAATAAATGAGGAAGATGAAAAGTTGGTTCTGTGGGTTTGAAGTTGGACAGTAAATGGATGTTGGCTGGTGGCGGCACGAGTTTGGACTGTTTTGAAAGAGAGAGCGGGAATTATAGAAGCTAATTCAGAAGAACAGTGCCCATGGAAGTATCTGTAGAAGAGGCATGCAGCAGACACAGTGCGTCTATGAGACAGCGAGTGGAGAGACTCTGTTAGAGATGAATCATTAATTAACCAACTGCCCTCTTCTGAATGGAATCAAGAAGCCTGAGAGAGGTTTTGGGGGCACCGCCCCAGATGTGGGAACAATATTCCATGGCAGGGCGGATTTGCGATTTATACAGAGTGAGCAGCTGTTTGGAAGAAAAGTAACGCCGAGAGCGAAAGAGAAAACCAAGTTTTTTAGATGCAGAGGAAGCAATATTTTTAATGTGCTTGTGCCAAGAGAGATTAGAAGTCAGGGTAATCCCCAAAAGAGATATATCCTTTTGCCTAGAAATTGGAGTGTCACTAAAGATAAGCATAGGAGCAGAAGAATCCTTTTTGCGAGATATAAGACAAGACTGAGTTTTAGAAGGGTTGAAATCAACTAAGTTGTCTTTGCCCCACTGGAGAATTACCTCAAGATCGGCATTTAAGGAATTGGTAGCAGATTTTCGAGAAGTTGAAGCTGATTGAGCAGGACAAGGTTTCTCAAAATGGAAAGTTGAATGCAATGTGCTATCATCGGCAAAACTATGGATAGGATTTCCAGTCAATGGAAGAAGGTCATTGATATACAAGAGGAAAAGAGTGGGGGAAAGAACTGAACCTTGGGGACACCGGCATTAGTGGAGAAGTTAGAAGACAGAGAGCCATCAACCATCACCCTCAGTGAGCAATCAGAGAGAAAACTGGATAACCAATTACTAAAAACAGTTGGCAAACCATAAGATGGAAACTTGTTTAGAAGACCTTTACGGCAAACACGATCAAAAGCCTTTGAGATGTCAAGAGCAACTACTTGTGTTTCACCGAACCTTTCCATTGAATTAGTCCATAAATGGGTAACATAAGCCAGAATATCACCAGTGGATCGACACTGACGGAATCCATACTGGTGATCGTTGATCAGACGGAAGGTTTCAAGGTAGTTTAAGAGTTGGCGGTTAATTGATTTCTCCATTACTTTAGAAAGAGTAGAAGTAATTGCAATGGGACGATAATTGGATGGGAGGGATTTGTCACCCTTTTTAGGAACTGGCTGGATATGAGCAAATTTCCAGGCAGAAGGAAAAACACCTTTAGAATAAGCAAGTGAAAAAAGGCGGCAAAGAATAGGAGTAAGTTCAGGAGCACAGGTTTTGAGAACAAGTGGAGAAATACCATCAGGACCTGGAGCTTTCTTAGCATCGAGATTCATCAAAATCCTTCTGATATCCTTTTGACGGAAGACCACAGGAGGCATTGAATGGAGTGTGTTGGGAATGGTGGGAGATGTTTTACCAAGATCATTAATACATGAGCTGGAAGAAAAATGGGATGCTAGCAGGTCAGCTTTATCCTTGGCTGAAGTGACAACAGAACCATCTGGTTTGGACAGAGGTGGGAGCAGAGATGGGCAAAAGTTGCGGCCAATAGCTTTGGCAAGAGACCAGAATGCTCGGCTACCATTAGGGCAAGAAGCAAGTTTTCTACTCTTAGCCTGTTCAAACTCTAGTTTGGACTGATTAATAACTGCTTTACAATTGTTGCGAGCTTTGGTGTAGGAAGAAAATGAAACTGAAGAATTAGAAACAAGCCAATTACGATATGCAACATTCTTCTCTTGGACAGCCTTAGCACATTTATTGGAAAACCAAGGTTTAGATAAAGGATGAGATTTTAAAGTGGAGTGTGGGATAAAGGATTCCATTCCTGCAAGAATAATTTCACTGACACGATCTGAGCAAACGTTGACATCAGAACTTTTGAAACAGTAATCCGACCAAGGAAAAGATGAAAAGAAGTCTCGCAGGTCATCCCATTTTGCATTCTTGTAATGCCAAACAACACGAGGTTTGGAATAGCCATGAGATAAAGGTTCCATTGGAGAAGAGACAATCACCAAGTTGTGATCTGAAGTTCCTAAAGGAGCTCTCACTTCGACCGTGTACTTAGAAGGGTTGTTTGTGAGAAAAAGATCAAGCGTATTGGCTATATGATTAGGATTGTCCGGTATTCTTGTAGGTAAATGAACAATCTGTGCTAGGTCATTAGTAATTGCAAAAGCCTCAGCATCTCGACCTGCTGGGTCGGTGTGACTAGAAAACGGAAGCCAGCTGGGGTTGTGAACATTAAAATCACCAAGGAAAATTACCTCACTGTTAGGAGAGTTGGACTGGAGAAAGTCAAGTTGCAACGAGAGGAAGTCAAAGAGCTCCAAGTGATTAGTCGAGTTGGGAGAACGGCAGATGAATTTGACACAATGAGGTAGAGAGATTTTAAGCCAGAGAAGATCAAAGAGAGGAGATTCCAAATTGCCAAATCTCTGACAGGAAATATCAGAACGGACATATGCACAAGTACCACCTTTGAGGCGAAAGGAATCATACAGCGAATAATTTGGGCATCTGAGATGAGCAGTAGTTGAATCAACCGATAACTGAGATTCTGTCAGAAAAAGTACATGGGGAAATGGACATCGTTGAGATTAGAATTGAGACCACGTATATTTGTGAAATTAATTAGGAAGTCCTTGGGAGGTTTAGATCTTTTCGCAGATAAGCTTGCTCTATTAGTTTGACAATTCATGGTGTATTCAATAGTAAGAAAAAGTGGGTGGGACATTGTATGAAATAATGAAATTTTTGGATATGGCGTACATGTGGTAAGAATATACCCAGATCCTTGACATAACGTGGCCTCGACAATGCTCCCCGCATACACACTACTCGGACTCCCTCCAGTCACTATCTGGCAGAGTAGAGGTAGCAAGATTATACACTAGCTGATCCGGAAGCCTCCTAGAGAGTTACCAATAGGTCCGGTCCGGTGTACTAACTAGCGGCCGGCCTGCGAAAACCGTTTTAGAGCTGTACCCTCGAAATGTTAGGAATATTGGATCTCGCCACGACGTTCATCATAACCTCAAAAGTCACCAATCATACTGCATGATGGAAGAGAAGGGAAGGGTTGACCGGAACTTAGCTCTAGAGACTAAACATGGGTTCCACCACTTCAAGCCTCCAATAAGCAAAGTGGTGGTATTTCACCGGTTGATGAGAGTCATCTTCCACCTAGTACTGCCTGGTAACATAGAGGGGCGGCATTCCTTCATGTGGTGTGGGCGCCACACCTCGATCCCTGCTTACGTTGGTTTACGATGGTGGGTGACCACACCTGGGTGGTCACCCACCATGTACTTGTGCATGGAGGTTATACCCAGGATTACTAACAGTCGCACCATCATGAAGGTGCAAGCAGAGGATTTGGCTGTCACATACCATCCGGACTTCGCCGAAATTGGGTCCACTTGACTTGAGTGTCACCCGAATATCAGTTCCATCAGCGTTTTAGACTCCCAGGTAGCAAGTACAGCTTGTCTGGCATATCTGAGAGAATGTCTGTGACAACCTCAAGGACCAATGTTTGGACTTAACTACTAAACACAACCGTTAGGTATTTCTTTTGGTCTGGGTGCGCCTTGAAAAAATTACTGAGACACTAAGGGCGCCGTGAACCGAGAAAGTTTGGGAACCTCTGACATAAAATACACAATGAAGAAATGACTGTTTATTTGAACAGTGTTGACTTTCTCTTTTCATCAATCAATTTCCGATAGCCGACAACAATAGTAAATCTCGCAAATAAATATTGCAGAGAACATCAAACCTTTTGTTTGAGGTTCTATGCGATACGAAAGATTTCATCTAATTCTTTTACCGTTATCTCCTACGTGGTAACATTTTCATCTGGCTCATTTAAAAATATGAATTTTTATGCAAGTGTGCACTGACTTTATTAGCAGGAGACAAACAAGTAACACGTCTTCTTCCGATGGTTGATGGAACACACCGAGGCGGGTAGCAGGCAAACGTTTGTTTATTGACCGTACGACTCACGGTAAGCTTAATGCATGATTCAAATCTTTTGCAACTATTGCATAAAAAACAATAAGATCGCATTAACTGGAAATTTGCATCGTGTAAAGTGAAAAGTGGTATAATTTTTCAAATAGCATTAACTGAAAATCGCATTAATCGAACTCACATTGTGCGAGTCCTAGCTGTACTATTTTTCAATTTTATCTTACCTTTACCAGAATATGGAAAGTTCTCAGTAAGATATTAAGACTTCTATTAACCCTCTAGTGGGCAAAAAAAAAATCATCCAAAAGTGGACATGTGGTTTATTGTAAACACCAGGAGTCCACAACATTTTGTTCACTGTAAGCCACAAAGTATTGGTGCAATATTTATTAATGTAATTTTTAATAAACAATTTGAAAATTTTCAATGAACAAAAAAAAAATATATATATATATATATATATATATATATAAACACAACCCTACTAATCTCTTCCATTGTTAAGTTTATAGCCACAATAAAATTCAGCATTATTTATTTGCCTATATTTTCGCTTTTAATTCTGTTTGTGGTATACCCAGCAGAATTCTAAAGACTCCACTGAACAGACTTTAACAGACTCCAATGCTTATTAAACTGAATTTGTTTAATAACACTATACAACAAAAAAGTTTGAGTTCACATTTAACTGCCATATATCTATTTTGTGTGCTGAATCTGATGATGTCATTGGTTTTTCTCTAGTGTCAGCATTTGAGGTAACTGAAGGTTTTATGGTTATGTGACACATATATACACTGAGTTGGCTTTGCATTACAACCTCCTCCTCCCGTGTAGGAATGCACTGATCTGTGAAGGCTTAAAGTCAGGAATGGCTGATATAAGATTGTTTACACACATGGTGATCAGTTTTTGAGTGTCTTGCAAGGAAGAATGGGTCATGTCAAGACCTTTCCAACTTCAAATGTAAAATGATTATATTATAGCCAACATAGTGCTCCTGTTCTGTGTTATCATGAGTCTACCACGACTGGCTCAACAGCAGTTGAACAACCAAGCAAAAGTTACATGTGGGAGAGTCACATGTGGTCATTGCACATGGTGGGTGCTATGTGTCTTGTCTCAAAACACAGCAGTGATGCAGCATCGTGGCCCAGCTAACCACTCAGTACAATAAAGGAATAGCAAGATCAATATCTACATGGACTGTGCACCAGACATTAGCTTGTACAGGCTATGGCAGTTGATGCATGTCACAGGCACCCATGCTCAATGCGAGACACAAGAAACTGCACCTGTTATGGGTACTCATTGGACCACCGATGTGGAAATCTTTTGCTTGTTTTATGAATCCCATTTCCAACTCTATCATGCTGATGGGCGTATCCACATTTGGAGAAATGCAACATGAGGCCATTGCACCTGGATACACCTATTAGGGTTAGAAAGCTGGAGGCAGTGGCATCATGGTTTGGGGACGGGGACTGTTTTCTGGGCATGCCCTGGGTCTTCTGATCACTGTTGATCAACAGCTCAATGGGAATGCCTACCTTTCTATTGTTGAAGGCCAAGTACACTCCTTCGCGATGACAGTGTATCCAAACAACTCCAGTTTCTACCAACTTGCCATACCACAAGGCCTAACAGGTTGCTAACTGGTTTCAGGAACATGACAATGAATTCTTCATCCTCCCATGGTTGCCCAACTAACCTAATCTCAAACCAACTGAGCATGTTTGGAACCTGCTGTAAAAGGACATTTCATGATATGCCAATCCACCTGACAATGTTCAGACACTACTGGACATGTGCAGTGCATGGGTGGCACTACTATAAACACCCTGCAATGATGTGTTATGGGGAAAAAGGTGGCTCATGAGGTAGTAAATAGGTGTTTCTAATATAAAGTCAACTCAGTGTATTACATAAATGGATACTAGTACTGTGATATATTTCAATGTAAGTGCAGCCTTTGATGCTGTGTCAATTCAATTCCTGCCTTGCTCCTTCTATTTAAAGAAAATTTTCACATTCAAAGTGATAAGCTATGCTTTTTTGAATATCTGCTGTCACAGAACACTTATTCTCCATCAGGAACAACACACCCTATCCTGTGACTTTACTACTGAGTACTGCAGGGGAAAGGTCCTATCTGGTGTTCTGTTTACAGGTATTATCATGTCCATTACTGCCACCATGAATGGCCTCTTATACTATGCTGATGACCTCAAACTGCTGACACAAGTTAACCCTGGCAACATCTCTGCTCAGCTCAGCAACAGGATCGATTTGCAACTTAAGGATCTTTAATTGTACTTTGCAAGCTTCAATCTTCAAATCAATCCACAGAAGTCTGCTCAGGTTATGTTATGTTTGTTTTGTTATTTTGGTTTTTAGGAGCATTAGCAACTAAGGCCATATTGCTCCGGGGTTATGCGGTGGTCATTCCCTGACCTTTCCGCATCCTCCGTATTTGGTGGTCACGGGCTCGAACCCCGGTCTAATCGAGAAGTATGTGCTACGCACTGCTGCTCCTTCCCACCTGGCTACGGAGGCGCCAACTCAGGTTATATTTTCCCCAAAATTCCATGCCAACACTACTCAATGTTTCACTAGGAGGGGTACCAATATCAAATGTGCTCTCGCACACAGACCTTGGCATTCTATTTGATCAAAAGATGTCCTTTGCCAACCAGATCAACAATATCAATACCAAATTTTCTCATCTTAGATGGATCTCAAAGCAGCAGCTGCTACACGTTCGACATCCCCTCATTGTTAAAAAGATTCATCATCCCCACAATCTACCCCACCATTCTCTATAATGCAGAAATATGGGCCTCAGCCACACCTACAAACCTTAAGCGGGTGTACACCACTGAATACTGGCTACTGAAATGGGCCAATACCAAGCTCAGTCTGCCGCCCACCACAAATACCCCAAGATGGCACAAGCACTGGAAATCCCAAGGGTGAAGTCCCTGATCATGGCAAAGAGTTTAGTCTTTATGGCCAAACTCCTCACTGGCCAGATGTCATCTCCTAACATTTGGAACGCCTGCTCTTGGAGGATCCCACAGCCAAGCCAGCCTAAGATCATCACTTGTGGCTCACCACAATAGGCTTGCACTCACTGACAGGTTCCTCCCCCAAGCAGATGCTGGCTGCCCTGAACTGTGTAGATGCTGACTTTGATAGCTTGATAAAGAACAAGACAGATTCAACTTTATCAAGGCCTTCATCACCCTTGATCCCTGACCTTCTAAAAGAGGATTACGATACTCCCGTTTCCTATCCCCAGGCTCCATGAACATAAACAAACTGATATTTATTGCTCTTCTGTTACTCTTACTCCTTAATCCTCAATGTTTTCATTGCTAAACTGTATTTTGTTTTTGTATTCTCTATTTTGTAATCTGTTTTCTCAGGCTGAACCCCTGGTGCTGGTCACAGTGATGGGATATTGTGTTGTATGTAATTCTGTACTTCACAATAATGATTTGTTTATATATAAGAGCCTGCAATATCTGTATAATATTATAGCTTTTTTTTTTTTTTTGCAGTTTGTTATGGTTACCAAAAGAAAGTGCAATTTATCTCTGGACTCATTCTGCTATGTTTGTGGATATTATACAGGTTTCAAGCAGGTGAAGTATATCTTTAGTGGTAGCAAGTTTTGCAATGCATATAAAGTCTATTTTGGAATGCCCACAAGAGATTAAGACAAGTTGTAGTAGTTGCAGATCAAAATTAAGAGAGACAGTTTCATGGTAGTATTAAGCATATACTTTTTGCTATACCTTAAATATGGAGAGAGCCCACAAACCATCATGACTACTATTTTTGTATGGTGAATATATTAAAGTTTAAAAAGCCTGTGGATAGAAAAATTGTAGCGTATCCAAACATATCACCCTCTATTGCTCTGGTGCCACAATGAAAATGCCAACCCCCCATTCTACCTTTCACAGAAGTCTCCAGAAGTGAATGAAGGATCTGGATAACACACCTGTTCAAGTAAAGTGCACATTTCCTTATCAGCAAGTATTGGATGATTCAGTGAGGGACTTGGTCTAGCCAAATCCAATACAGAGCTTCTGATCTCATTTAAAAGAGTGGAATCTACTGATACCAGCTGCAAGGCATCCACATAAGAAAAAAAAAAAAAAAAAACGGACATGCATGTTTTTACACCATTACAGAATCCCTTTACTGCTGTTTTGATCTGACTGGTCTTTATGAAGAAATCCATATTGGTCACAATCCAGAAGACTGGCATCTTTTCATAGATAGTTCAAGTATAAGTTTGAAAGCTGTGCTGCTTCGCAATATACAGGGTACTCCAATTATAAGGCAGCAAGATCCATTACTTGCTTTTGGTTTAGACCAGTAGTTTTCGACCTTTTTTTTTTTTTTTTTTTTTTTAATAATGGCACCCTTAAGTAATTTATTTTATTTTGTGGCACTCCTACTCAATTTTCTGCCTGTTAGATCTGATTCTCTCTCTCTCTCTCTGTATATACATATACATACACACATATATATCTAATACTTTAAAAAAAAAAAAGTTATATAATATTATAATATAATTATAAGGATGTACATTTTTATAATGAAATAAATACTTAAAAATAAGTTTAAGTAATTTAAACTCAAATAATGTGGCACCCTTGGAATGTTGTTGCAGCACACCAGTTGAAAACCACTGATTTTGACTATTTGTCGACTGGATCATTATTGTCACATCTGATCTCAAATTTTTGAATTTGAAATCAGATATAACAAAAAATTGGACTAAGTATTACTATTTAGAATTTACAATTTCTAAATTTGAGTTTTGCCTAAATTGCTCAGCTGCTTTCCCCAATGGGAAAGTTGTTCTCTAGCTTTGTTTTTAATCTAAAAATGCCAGTGTATTTCTGAAATGAACATAACCAATTTACTATTTTTGTACAACTAAATGTATGTACGAAAGAGAAAACATATTGCATACAATTATTGCATTTTTTTACCAAATGAAAAAAAATATATTTTTTTCATTTTACTCCTCGACGTCTTCCTCCACCCTTTACCTTTGTTACAGTTTTAAAAATTTTTACCTTTTATTTTTACTCCAGCAAAACCTCTACCTCAAAGCTTTAATTTAATTTGTCACTAGTGAAATTATAGTAACCTTATAATACCATGATAAATCTGACTAAAAAATGAATTTTTTTTTCTAAGCATTTGCTATTCATTTTTTAGTTTAATTTGTCACTAATGGGAGTATAAATGAATTATATATATATACACACATATACACACACACACTACCATTAAATATTGACAAAAGTTAAATTATAATAAAATAAATAAATAATTAATTAAGCATTCATTAGAGGCAGCGACTCGCAATTCCTCCATATGAAGCCGAACTATATTTTAAATTAAATACAACATAAGCCAGTAGTATGGCAAAAACTGTAGAGCGAAAATTAACATAAAATTAACATTTTATGTTAATTTTATGTTAATTTTGCCATACTACTGGCTTATGTTTTATTTAATTTAAAAAAAAATATATATATATACTTTACTTAACTTTATGAGTGAAAGAGCAATGGAGATGTTCACACAATGATAAACATTCACAAATATATAAGATAAACAATTTACAATGATATATAGTAAACCCCCGCTATTCGCGGTCGCTGATTTAATATAAAATGAAACCTAAAAAAATGTGAATTTTAATGTGAATGTTTGTTATTTTGATTTTTAGGAGCATTAGCAACTAAGGCCATATTGCTCCGGGATATGCGGTGTCATTCCCTGATCCGCATCCTCCTTTCCGCATCCTCCGTATTTGGTGGTGACGGGCTTAAACCCCGGTCTAATCAAGAAGCGTGTGCTATGCACTGCTGCTCCTTCCCACCTGGCTACGGAGGCGCGAATTTTAAAGCGCCGTGAACATTTTCCGCCATAAAAAAACTTAAAAAAAAAATAATAAAAAATTTAGCGTGGCTAAAATTATCTTTCCTGGTCAAAACAGCGCTCAGTGGGTGGGGGGAAAGGGGTGACAAAATCATGAGCGTGGATGTTTCTCACTAATCCTTATTCAGTATGTGTTATGCGCTTGTCATTGAAGGTTTCATCGTTTGCTTTTAATTTATATGCTTATAAATTGAATAAATTTATCAATTTATAAATTGATATGCTTACAAAAGGGATAAATCTACTGTTTTGCAGTGTAAAACAGACTTTTTCAAGTGTGTTAATGGAAAAAAAGTGACTTTATTGTGGACTTTATTGTTTCTAACCCGTACAAAAATATGGCTACGAATAACAAGGGAAATGTGAAAAGATCAAAGAAGGTGATGACATTAGCGAATAAAATTGAGTTATTAGATAAAATTTCTAATGGTGAGGTGAAAGTGTCTCCTCAGTGGCAAAACATTATAAAATTAATGAGTCAACGGTACGATCAATCAAGAAATCGGAAGAAAAAATCCGCCATAGTGTCCATGAAAATGTGCTAATTGTTTCAAAAATTTGCTCTGCAACTCGTGATGTTAAATTAGAAAAAAATGGAAAAAGCTTTAAATCTGAGGATAGAAGACCGAACTCAAAATAAAATTCCGTTAAGTTCACTCATCATTCGTGAAAAGGCAAAACTCCTTTATCAACACTTTAGCGAAACTGGCGAGATATATTTTTTATCTAGCAAAGGCGCTAGTTTGAAATTTCTAATAAATATTACATTTAATATTAAATTGTTTCTTATTTTCATTTCGATGCCATATGCTTGCATTTCACTACGTACTGTCTATGTACATAGTCATATTATGAAGATACATATAATACATACATTATATGTATCTTCATATAATGCTTCATACACTTGCACAGTCTTTTCAGGGCCGAATTGATCGACAGGGCTCTCATCATATATTCCCTCCTATCGTGTCTGGGCAGAATTGCAGACACTTTCAAATTCAACCCTAATTCACGGCTTTTTTCAACAGTGACCTGTACTTGTTAAGCAATTCCGCCGGTCTCCTACTCTTGATATCATTAGTGCCAACGTGTACAACTATATCACCTTTTGTGCCCTTAAAAGATGATATCCACTCTACAACGTCATCAACCTTTGCCCCTGGCAGATATACCCTGGCCTGTTCCACCTATCCTTTTTACAAAGCATGTTTCCCGTTTCCCTGACAATAGAGTCACCAACAACTACCAGTTCCTTTGGGACCAGCGCATTCTGCCTTGGGGGCTGCCGCTGTATTGCGTGATGACCAAGTGCAAGCTCTGGCATTGGTGTGGGCAGCTGAGAGCTTGATGGGCCCCTCACTTTTAATCCTTCGAGGGCATCCACCCTGTCCTTCAAGCTCTCATATAGGCCCATAACACGCTGAGTTGTCACTGGTTACTTAAAGATGTAACTACCATTAGGGGTAAGGGGATTTTTTGATTTGATTTGATTTTTTATGGCGCATTGGCAGCTATGGGGTAAGGGGAAGGATTCTGTTTTTGTAAAGGCGACTACAGTGATCTCAGAGAGTTTTTAAATTCTATACCAGTGGTTTTCAACCTGGATGCAGTGACACACTAAGGTGCCGCAACAACATTCTTGGGATGTCGTGTAATTTAGGTTTAAGTTACTTAAATTTATTATTATTTTTCTTTTTTTTTGAAATTTATATATTTATTTCATTATAAAAAGGGTAAAATATAAAGGGTACGATACAATATCCATTGTACCGTATCTTTTTAATTTTGTGGAGATCTATAATTGATCTTTATTTAGCACCTCTATATAAAGAATAAAATTATTATATAGGTATATATTAAAAGGTCCAAAACCACTGTGTTAGGTACTTCTTTTGGCCTAGTGGTGCCGTGAAAAAATTACTGGGACACAAGGGCGCCGTGAACCGAGAAAGGTTGGAAACCTCTGTTCTATACAATGGATTAACTGATGATATTACCAAAGGTGAGAGGCGCCTCCATAGCCAGGTGGGCAGGAGCAGCAGTGCATAGCACACGCTTCTTGATTAGACCGGGGTTTGAGCCCGTGACCACCAAATACGGAGGATGCGGAAAGGTCAGGGAATGACCACCGCATATCCTCGGAGCAGTATGGCCTTAGTTGCTAATGCTCCTAAAAATCAAATAACAACAACCACCAAAGGTGAATTCTAAATGGGACTTAATCTTGGAGGGTACTAGGCTTTTCATGCCAACTAAGAAATACTGTTCAAGGTTTAGGCCAAAATGGATATCAGATGAATTAATGCAGCTCATGGCAAAGAAGCAAAATGCATGGGATGTATATAAATTATCAGGAGAGACAGAAGTCTATGGCAGATATAAGATAGTCTGTAATCAAATCACAAAGGAGGTTAGGCAGGTGAAGACAGATTATGAGAAATCTTTGGCAAAGGATGCAAAGAAAAACAGCAAAGACTTCTTTACTTATATAAACTCTAAAAGAAAGGGGATGAATCAGATTGGTCCACTTGATATCAGTGGTTTGACTGTAGATGATAATTTTCAGATAGCTGCCAAACTAAATGAGTATGTTGCATCTACATTCACACATGAGGAGCTATTCAAGGAGGAGAGGGCCAGATGTTTATCAAACTCTAACAGGGAGCTAAGTGATTTTGTAATAACTGAGAGCAAAGTGGAGGAGAAATTGTTGAAGTTAAACATAAGGAGGCACCGGGGGTGGATGGGATCTATCCAGTTATATTAAAGGAGGTAAAAATAAGCAAGCAAACCCTTAGCCATAATTATGAAAGCTTCCTTGGACTCAGGGGAAGTCCCCATGGACTGGAGATGTACAAATGTGTCCCCAATTCACAAAGGGGATCAAAGAGTAACACAGGTAATTACAGACCTGTTAGTCTAACTTCTGTTCCAGAGAAAATTATGGGGTTACTGGTTAAGTAAGCAATGCAGGATTATCTAGACAAGATTGCAGTTATAGTTCAGACACAGCATGGGTTTGTTAAGGGGAAGTCTTGTCTGACAAATTTAATCGGACACTGTGATGTGGTCAAAGGAATTGGAAGCAAAGAATAATTTTGATACCATATATTGGATTTTAGGAAAGCTTTTGATATTGTGGCACATGTAAGACTACTGTACAAATTGGAGTAGTATGGCATTAAGGGCAAGTTGCTACAATGGATAAAAGGATGGTTGAGTGGGAGAAGACAGAGAATGGTTATCAATGGATACTGCTCTTCGTGGACTAATGTTATTAGTGAAGTCCCACCAGAATTTGGTATTGGGCCCATTGTTGTTTTCGATATTTATCAGTGATATTGATGAAGGTATATCCGGGTGAATGTCTAAGTTTGCAGACAATACAAAGGTTGGTAGGGTTGTCAATGACAGTAATTATATAGTATATTCTACTGCAACAGGATCTGGAAAAGTTGAGCAGATGGGCTGAGAGGTGGCAACTGAAGTTTAAAATTGACAAATATAAAGTACTGCATATGGGTAGCAGTAACCCCAGAGTAATGTGTCAACTGTGTACTACACTCAGGGTAGTGGAGAATGAAAAGGACCTAGGGTTTAATTGTGCAGTCAGATATCAAGTTTTCTGAGCAGTACAAAAAAGGCTGCAAGAGTAGCTCATGGTATCTTGTCAATGATACACAGAAATTTCACTAGAAGGGATAAGAAGGTGAGTGGTCAGGCTACACCTTGAGTCTGAAGGCTACACCTTGATACAGGTCTGGAGGTCTCATTTTAGGAAAGATGTTGAGCTGCTGGAATTGGGAACAAAGGGTTGGTGTTACCAAGAAAGGCATAAGTTCTGCGAATTGCAGCTTTTGGAGACTAGGCACCTGTGAGGTGATCTAATTGAGGTGTATAAGGCCTTGAATGGCTTGAGCAAGCTCAATGCTAATGGGATTCTTCCTCTTGCTCAGATTACTTACCTGAGGGGGCATAAATTCAAATTGAGGAAAGACAATTGTAGAATAGATGTGTAGAAATTCATGTTTAGTCAGCGGGTGGTTGATGGTTGTAACAAACTTCCATCTTTTGTAGTGGAGGTCAGCAACTTAAGTTCAAGGCAGAACTAGACAAACATTTGGAGTGAATGAATTGGTGAAATGGAAAGGGTGGTTTTTTTTTTTTTTTTTTAATTGGTTTCTGCTATATTAGCTTGCTTTCTTGCATCATATGCCCTACTAATGCTAATGTGGACTTTATTTTTGTTTGTTTTTGACCAAGGGATAAGTCCTATTGTTTCATAATTACAAAATGCTTATATATACAGATAGCAGCAATAAAAAATCTGCTACACAAAAGAAATTTATATTTTTATATAAATTCATGTTTTTTCATAAAAAACTTCAAAACCATTTCATACCTTGCCTTGCAGTATATTCCGAATCCTCGATAATCCTTGCTAAGCCAAAATCTGCAACCTTTACAACATTGTTTTCCCCAACAAGTATATTCCTCGCAGCTAAATCTCGGTGAATGAGTTGTTTACTTTCTAAATAAGCCATGCCACTGGCAATCTACAGAAAGTTTTTATGTTACTTTTTATATACAATGTATACAAATCAAATAATTTTATGTTATTAAGTCATGAATATGTATAAACCCATCAAGGTAACACTTAATATACAAGGAATAATAAATTAAAGGTCAATGAATGCAACTTTAGTTCTTTATATAATAGAAGAGGACCTCTCTCAGATTTATTTTTTAAAATAATGTTGGTACAGTGCAATCATGATATTACAAGCACAGCACAGCACATAATAATACTTCAATCAAGCACAAAATAAACTCCATATATTTACAAAGGGTACTAGGAAAGTTTTGCAATATGACGCAAAATGAATCACAGGAAGCTGCTTGCTGCTGCATGTTGAGACATGTTCATACGTGCATAGTAGCCACCGTGCCAAGTCGATGGGCTGTTATTCATTAGTAGTGAGAGTGTAAAGTGCTTGCGATGGCATCGTGGTCACGAAATGAGATAAGGACAGTTTTGCAGTATAATTTCGTGCGTGGTTTAACCATAGACCAGTGCTTAGAAGAAATGACTCTTGCACTAGATGATGATTGTCCACATCGTACAACGATATTCAGGTGGTATAGAGAATTCCAAAGGGGAAATTTCACTCTGGAGGATTCTGAGAGGCCGGGAAGGCCACGAACGTCAGTTACGGAGGAAAACGTTACTGCTGTGAGGAAAATGCTTGACGAAAACAGGCGAGTGACCTACCAACAGATAGAGGATACTTTGGGCCTAAATGCACCAGCAATTCGTTCGATTCTGCAAGATCATTTGCACGTGAAGAAACTTTGTTCTCTCTGGGTGCCGCATCAACTGACTGAAGAGCAGATGACACGACGTGTGACTTGGTGCCGGGAGATGTTAAAAAAGTTTGATAAGGGGCAATCTCGGTATGTGAACAACATCGTGACAGGTGACGAGACTTGGCTGTACTATTACGATCTGCCGACCAAGGCTCAAAACAAAGTTTGGGTCTTTGATGATGACGACACACCCGTAATTGTCAGAAAATCCCGATCTGCAAAGAAGAAAATGATAGCTGTATTTTTCAAATCGAGTGGAATTGTGGAACGTGTCGTTTTGGACACGCAGAAGACAGTCACAGCTAAGTGGTATACTGAACACTGCCTGCCTAAAGTCATTGGATCTATGAAGAACCTGCGGCCAAAGTCAAGAATGGACACCTGGTACCTCCATCACGATAATGCTAAAGCTCACCGCGCCAAAGCCTGCACCGAATATTTGACCACGACAGGACTGAAACTTCTCGAGCACCCTCCCTACAGTCCAGACCTTGCTCCCTGCGACTTTGCACTGTTCCCGCATGTCAAAATGAAGCTAAAAGGGAGGCGGTTTTCCAGTGATGAGGACCTTCTGCGGGCTTGGGACAACGAGTGTGCTTTACTCCCTAGTGAAACTTGGCAGAACTAGTTTAAAGATTTGTTTCGGAGGATGGAGAGGTATTGAATGTAGAGGAAATTACTTTGAAAAAATTAAATAAACAAAGCTGTATTGCAAAACTTTCCTAGTACCCTTTGTATAATATTATAGACAGAAATTGTAAAATATTTTAATACAGACCCCTTTGTCATCCAACCAGGTTCTTTCCCTAAATGAAATTGCTCAATCTTTTATGGATAAGCTGTATATATACACACAATAATAATATGCATTATTATGATTATTATGCTGTCACTAGCAGGCTTAGAGGGAGGGAGGGAGGGACTGTATTTTGGATCAGCTGCTAGGATTAAGATAATTTCCAAAGAACTTAAGTAATCTTGAATTATTACTTTATAGTCTTCATTATAATTTTCAAATATGTGCTTTTTTCCTGTCTGAAACTATGAATTTTCAAAATAACTGTATGAAATGTAACCAACTATTTACCTATCCAAGACAATTTGGTATCAATCTTATCTAAAAAAAAATTACTAGATTTTTTTTCAGATGAGACCAGGGGTGATTGTACAGTCTGACATGAAGTTCTCTGAGTAGTACACTTGGGCTGCTTAGAACTGCTCATGGCGTTTTGTCAATGATATACAGGAATTTTACCAACAGGGAGAAGGAGATATTATCCTGTTATATAAGGTAATGGTAAGGCTGTGTTTTCAGTATCGCATAGAGGTCCAGAAGTCTTATATTTGGAAGGATGTGAATCTGTTGGAATGGGTGCAGAGAAGAGTATCAAGATTAGTCAAGGACAAGGAATAGTATCCTTACCATGAAAGACTTCAGTTCTGTAAACTGCAGCTTGTAAACTAGGCACCTGCAAGGAGACCTAATTTAGTGATAAAGGCTTTAAAGGGGTTGGGCAAACTAAATTTGGTGCACTGAGTGTGTTATTACAAGTGCAAAGGGGAACCGATCTGTTCGTAGAGAACCTTGTGTGCTGATTGGTTGTGAAAGTAAAGTCCGTTAAGAATATTAAATATCTTGGAGTCTTCACTCTTCATAGTTACAAAGATCTTAGATTTGACACCCATATCAATTTTCTATCTAAAAAGGTTGCAAAATCTGTTAACATGATAGCAAGAATTACTAGGAAGGATTGGGGTATTAGCTGTAGAGCACTATCTCTTCTTTACAACTGTGTTTTCCTTCCTATTGTTTCTTATGGTATCTCAGCTTGAATAGACTACATTCATTTTAAAAAACATATAAGAAAACTGTATTCCATTCAGAGGATGATGATCCTGAAGATGGCTCTAGTTTGCAGAAGTGTCTCCACTGATGGGCTACGGATTGTCACAAGGAAAATGCCAATTGGCCTCTTTCTGATTTACAGAGTAATGAAGTTCAAACACTTGGCGTGGAATTCCTTTCATTATTCGTGATCTTGAGTTGGATTTGGCTAATGATCCTAAGAATGTGACCAAGTGAATCTTAGATAACTTAATGACTCTTTGAAATCATAGATGGGCTAACTCAAATAAAGGTGAAATAACTCGTAGGTTCTTTTCTTCTGTTGTTGATGTTCTGCCAGAAAAATGGCAGAATAAAAAAAAAAAAAAAGTAATCAGCATATAGTTTAAGCTCTTCATAGTGACTCTCTTTTTTACATTCCAGCACATTATAACAAGCCCTGGCCAATTTCTCAGAAACCTAATCCTATTTTACATTCATTATAATGACCCTGAAAGTTGAGTAAATTCTCTATAATGAGCCATAGAGAATTTACGGCTCTATGGCTGGAGAATGAGCCATTAGTGTTCTTACAGAACATATTGATGTTCTGTAAGAACACTAATTTACTGAAGCTAATGATGAGATTTCATGAGAAATCACCTGTTGGTGTAATGAAATTAACTTACAGAAGTTAATCCCTGTAGACCAGTCGTGAAACATAACATAAAAACATTATACTGTGCAGAAGGGGACAAAGAGGAAGGAATTTTTACCCAGGAAGGAGTCATCTTTGTATATAAAGCTTTGATTGATGAAGAATTTTGTTAGGCTCTGGATAAAGAAGGGATGGATTCTGCTACCTAAGGGGAGGTTTCTCAATTTAACAGACAAAACTGAAAGAAGGAATTATCGATTAAAGCTTTGATTGATGAAGAATTTTGTTAGGCTCTGGATAAAGAAGGGATGGATTCTGCTACCTAAGGGGAGGTTTCTCAATTTAACAGACAAAACTGAAAGAAGGAATTATCGATGGACCTCGAATAAAGAAAACCCTCAAAAAATCCCTTTAGTTGATGATATTTGAAACAAAGCTATGAAATACCAAATGCATAGATTTCTTAGAAGAGGAAAGAGGATAATTATGAATGTCTGTTGTTAACTTTACCGCAACATTATAAAGATATGCCAAACATCTTTGATAATTTATTTTCTTTATTCCCATCTATATTTTTCTTCAAAATTTGGGAGATATAAGCGATGAGCAAGGGGAATGCTTCCATCAGAACATATCCACAATGAAAAAGTTATACCATGTCACTAGGATACTGCCATGATGGGAGATTACTGCCGGTTTCTTAAGAGAGAAAGTAAAATGGACTATAAGGATAACTCTGAGTGGCAATATCACAAAGGAAATAGAATGTATGTAGTACATTATACATTTGATTACAGTATTTTAAAACAAATGACACTCATTTTTAAGACAGCATATGTATTATTATATACAGTTGAACTTGGTTATAACGAACACAGCTGTAACGAACAAAAAGCCCAAAAATTTTAATTTATGCATATTCCCATACAATCACTCACTGTTATAACGAACGCACTACAAGAATATCCCGAACGAATTTTGGTAACTATGCAAACATTCTTAATTGCTCGGTAGTCAAGAAAATCCAATTCTTGGAACAGATAAAAATGAAAAGGGTGACTTAGCTTTTACGACAACTAAGAACTTTGTATGCATTTCAGGCCTTCTAAGAACTTTGTATGCAGATCAGTTTTGTCATTTAAAATAAAATCAGTTAGAAACAAACCCTTCCTTTGGAAACATGTCTACTAACAAAAGAAAGTGTTTCTCGATTCACAAAAAAAGTTGAAATTATTTGAGTTAGAACGTGGCGCAAAAAAGGTAGTGTGTAAAAAGTTTCTTTGTCCTCTTCAACAGTAATGCACTATGGAAGAATAAACATGTTTGGCTAAACTCCATTATTTGGGTACCACTTGTCTCCGTGCAGTGGGCATGGTCACAGAACCGAATGATTGTACAGTCGAGTTCTGTGATTGGGTTATTATTGTGAAAGCGTTTCCTGACTGTTTTGTGTCATCAAGGGGAGGTGCTTAGCTTAGGTAGGGTGTTTATCCCCCATCCAGCTGTTTTAAAATCTGAAAACGAGTTCACGATTTAAAAACAATGGCAAGTTGGGGGGGGGGGATAAACACACTAGGCATATCAACCTAGGAGGACAGTGGGCAGGAAAAATAGTAAGTGGTACCTGCCAATCACTGCTTTGTTTCTGTTTGTTTGTCGAAATATGGACTAGTACCCAAGATCTGGAGTTTTACCGTATGTTTACATATCAGTACTGGAATAGAACATAACCGAAAAAAAATAAATAATAAATAAAAATAAATTAGAAAGTGTGAGGTTACAAAAGCCGAAGAAGCATTGTTTCAATGTTCACTACACCTGAACTTAGAAGATCACGACAAAGACCTAGCATAGCCCTTCTGCCAGCCATATTGGCCCTCCAAATCACATTCACTTGCGTGTTGCTATCATCTCTTTCTTCCCTGGCAGGAGGGAGACAGTTTTCTGTCGCCCCTCTTTTTGCCTGGTAGACATGGGCCTGTCTCACTGACTATCTGGGGTCATCTTCTCTATCGTCCCCATACTTCTTGTCTCCCCCCCCACTCTGCCTAACACGCCAGTGTATACCCACCCAAGCTATCAAAATCTAATAACGTTCAAATCTAAATCATACTTGCATAAACCTCTTTTGGCCTTTTCTATTCCCAGCATTTAACTCCACCCTTTTTTTTTAGGCCCTAGCCACTGAAATCTCAGGAAACTAGGTGGCAGGGCCTGCCAGAGTAAATATAAATCTACTGAGTACCTGACCTGCCTCCAACGGGATAAAGTGTGAAAACGGTGGGTCACAACATGGGCCCAATGGCTAAATGGCCAGAAGAACAACAGTACGCAACACTACACATATACACAGCCCACACATTTTAAAAACCTCTGGCCTTGACAGCACTGTCTCACACTCACAATGAAAGTTACGCAGAGATGGGGGAAACCCCTAGTGCCATGAGACCCTAAACAAACTTTACACAAAGAAGTGCTGGATTTTCAATAGATGGTCCGATCTTGAAGGCTCAATTTGGATGCGACTATTTTGTATGTTGGCTGGATCAATTTAAAATCCAAACACAGTCAGTCCTCGTATAGCACGATAGTTGTGTTCCTAGAAACCCTCGTGCAATACAAAATCGTGCAATATAAACAACAGGCCCTATGGGAAAAATAGGGTTAGGTGCTGGCCACCCAAGATTGAACACACAAACCAAAACCAAAACATTACCAAACACAATAAATAATCGTAATAAAATACTTATGTATTTTATTACGACTATTAGTAATAAAATATTGCTAATGTTTTTGCTTCTATCGTAAGTAAACTTGTTTTTTGTTTGATTTTCTATCCAAAGAGATGACAGCCGTTCCGTCTCTTCCAATTCTTTGTTTCTTAATCTAATGGATTTTAATTACACTTTGAGTTGTTCCTGCTATCAAAGTTGTTTTTATTTTCTCTGCATTATTTGTAATTCTCAGCGTTGCCTCATTTAGGTCAGTAGCACATGCAATATCACATGGTCTTTCATTTCGCTCAAAGCGTTTTATAATTTCATATTTTTTCTCTATCGACAGAGGCGGACTGGCCATAAGCCTCACTGGGAAAACCCCAGTGGGCCGGAGGCCGGTGTAATTTTGGTCATAAACCATAGTATTAGGCCACTATAAATTTTCCCGGGTAAGAATTTTTGACCCAGTCCGCCTCTGTTTATCGATATCGCTTTTCTTTTTCTCTCCGAATCTGCAGTATCTTCACCAGGACACGTCCTTTTTACACCTTTTAGTATTTTACTCATTTTTAGGGAATAAAGCACAATTACAAAACGAGGAGGCACACTTGATGCACATAATGAAAGCTGCGAGCGTGTAGCAACTGAATAAATAACACCGTAAAGGCCGAGATACACTTTTAACACTTCACATTTTACTAAAGCACATTTCTAGGGGTTACTACCATAAAACAATAAAAACAATTTCCAGTTGCGTTTCTGCTAGTGGAATCTGTTATAAACTGGTAGTAAACTCGATCTAATTGTATTTGCGATTATACCGATAGCTGGAATTGTGTTGGTTTTTACGTTATTATGGTGAAATGTGTTTCCCCTTCACTGATATAAAACACATAAATACATTTTCAGAATCTTCTCTTCATTCCTATCGTGTTGCATTCGGTTCGGGTGATTCCGCGTTCAACTGCCATTTCTTGTAAACACAAAGGCGAATCGTGCATAAGCAAATTCGGTTCATGTTGTATAAGATATCATTCCCCTATTTATAAATTGTGTGTGATCGAATTTGTGTAGTGTAAACGTATTATACGAGGACTGACTGTACAAGCATATAAATACAAATAATATATAGGTACTGTATATACTAATGCTGTATTATTTTTTCTCTCTATTTCTTTTGTTTTCTGAATTTATCTTTTCATCAAGTTATTGAGAATTTAAAAAAAAATTAGGAAGTAGTTTAACTCATCACGGATATAGTGGGTAACGGTTATAACGAGGAAATTTTGTCGGTCCCTTGATGCTCGTTATAACCTAGTTTTGACTGTATTCAAAGTTGGTTGTTCATTAAGTTCTAAAATTTCAGTATATCTTTCAAAAGGAGACTGACAAATCATTAATTTTGGTAATTTTTGGAATCTGTGGATTGATTTCCTCTAGAATCTGCAACTTTTGCTCTGAAGGTACAAAAAAAAATTTTTTTTTTTTTGTTGGCCAGCAATACTTTATTGGAAATAATAATTAAAAAAAGCTCTTAAAATTACAAGTATTATTAAAAAAAACACGTGTTGCCTCAAAAGTTCCAAGTGATGGAGGCTATTGATGGAATAAAGAAACTTTATTCCATCAACTGGAATAAAGTTGGTATTACAGATGGCCATCTGTAATACCAACCTGATTTAGACTTTACTTTAAACAAACTACTGGGAGGGTCTCAAATGCCATACAGATAAATCTAACACCGAACAGCATTCAACTCATTCTATCAAACAGGGCTAAAAAATTTCATTTCCTATGGGTGAGTGACTTTTGGTTTCTTATAAATAGATTTTTGCCAAGCATGAATTTAAAAATTAATAAACAAATAATTTGGTGAGGCACTTCAGCCTTTGGTTGTGAAGGAAAACTACAGAGCCAAAGGAAAATGGCAATAATAATGTTTTAACCACTTCAAAAAATTGCATGATATTTGTTCAAAATTATTCTGTCATATTTTGTTCTCAAAGATAATTTCACAAACACTTTTTTGGTCATCGTCTAGTAGGACTTTGAATTTTATACATAAAACTCCTTGCACTACATTATACCATATATACTACATTTTAAAAGTTGACAGTTTGATGCATGTCAATGTTTCATCAAAACGAGGTCCATGTACATTTTTTTTTTTTTTTCCCCTTCCTTTACTTTACTGACAGAATAATTACTCTTACACATAAAACTATAATTATAACTTGTTAGCTCTTTGGGGCTTCCTTGGTACACAGACTACTCTAGTCATATTGTATTGGTTCATGTGGCATTAGATGATCTTTATTTTGCATTACGTTATACACCATGAAGTTAATATGATAATATTACAGCATTAATTAAGCATCAGGTGCACCCCAAATGGTAACAAAAAAAACAATGCACACAACCTGACAGGTCCCTAACTTTGTTTTTTATTTTTGCGGGAAGCATTCAAGGAATTAATCGTGGAAGCTACTAAAAGTTTCATACATATTAAGAAATATTGTTCAAGGTTTAGGCCTAAATGGTTATCAAATGAACTAATGAGACTCGTGACAGAGAAGAAAAATGCATGGGATGCATATAAATTTTCAAGCTACTCAGAAGCCTATGGCAGATATAAGCTAGTCTATAATCAGGTCACAAAGGAGGTTAGGCAGGCGAAAGCAGATTAAGAGAAATCTTTGGCAAAGGATGCTAAGAAAAACAGCAAGGATTTCTTTACTTATATAAACTCTAAAAAGAAGGGGATGAATCTGATTGGTCCACTTGATATGAATGATTCGACTGTTGATGATCCTGCTCAGATAGCAAACAAACTGAACGAGTATTTTGCATCTACATTCACACATGAGGAGTTATTAAGGTTTGAAAATGGCAGAAGGTTATCAAATTGTAGCAGGGTGCTTAATGATTTTGTAATAACTGAGAACAAATTTGAGAAGAATTTATTGAAGTTAAACGTAAGAAACGCATCTGGGGTGGATGGGAAAATCTATCCAGTTATATTATAGGAGGAAGCAAAGGAAGTAAGCAAACCCTTAGCCATAATTATGAGAGCATCCTTGGACTCAGGGGAGATTCCCACGGAGTGGAGATGTACAAATGTATCCCCAATTCACAAAGGGGGGATCGAAGGGTGACACGAGTAATTACAGACCAGTTAGTTTAACTTCTGTTCTGGGTAAATTAATGGAGTCACTGGTTAAAGATGCATTGCAGGATCATCTATATAAGACTGCAGAAAAAATTCAGACACAGCATGGGTTTGTTAAGGGAAAGTCTTGTCTGACAAATTTGATAGGATATTATGATGTGGTTACAAAGGAACTGGATGCAAAAAATAATTTTGATATATATTTGGATTTCAGGAAAGCTTTTGACACTGTTGCGCATGGAAGACTATTGTACAAATTGGAGCAGAATGGTATTAAGAATAAGTTGCTACAATGGATAAAAGGAGGTTGAGTGGGAGAAGACAGAGGGTGGTAATCAATGGATGCTGCTCTTTGTGGACTAATGTTATTAGTGGAGTCCCACAGGGTTCGGTGTTGGGTCCATTGTTGTTTTGTATATTTATCAATGATATTGATGAAGGTATATCAAGCTTAGTGTTGATGTTTGCAGATGATACAAAGGTTGGCAGGGTTGTTAATGACAGTAATGGCAGTGTGCTACTCCAACAGGATCTAGAAAATTTGGGCAGATGGGCTAAGAGGTGGCAACTAAAGTTTAACATTGACAAATGCAAAATACTGCATATGGGTAGAAGTAACCCCAGAGAAACGTACCAACTGTGTGGTACTACACTTAAGGTGGTAGAAAATGAAAAAGACCTGGGAGTAATTGTGCAGTCAGATATGAAGTTTCTGAGCAATGCAGACAGGCTGCCAGGGCAGGTCATGGGGTTTTGTCAATGATTTATAGGAATTTTGCTAGCAGGGAAAAGGAGGTGATTGTCCCTCTGTATAAGGCAATGGTCAGGCCATGCCTTGAGTACTACGTACAGGTCTGGAGGCCTCATTTTAGGAAGGATGTAGATTTGCTTGAGCTTGTACAGAGAAGGACAACAAGATTGGTGAGGGGAATGAAGGGATTCTCTTACCAAGAGAGTCTTAAGTTCTGCAAATTGCAGTGGCTGGAGACTAGGCACCTGTGCGGTGATCTGATTGAGGTGTATAAAGCCTTGAATGGGATGAGCACGCTGAATTCTGATGGGATCCTTCCACCTGTTCAGATTACAAACCTAAGGGGGCATAAATTCAAATTAAGAAAAGACAGATGTAGAATAGATGTGCGGAAATTTGCCTTTAGCCAGCAGGTGGTTAATTGTTGGAACAAACTTCCATCTGTTGTGAAAGTTGATAGTTTAAATAAATTTAAGGAGGAACTGGACAGGTATTTGGAGGGAATGGTGTGATTTTTTTTTTTTTTTTCTGGCTGATGCTGCATAAGCTCATACACTTGCTTTTTTTTTTTTTTTTTTTATGTAAACCCCAAACATGAGAGGTGTTAGAACCTCCTATAGTACTTAGTACCGTGCTTGGGTTGGAGGTTGAGAAGACGAAAGAAGATATTTGTTGACATTGGACTTGAACTTCTGTAGACTGTAATTTTCAGGAAATAAGTATGAAGGAAGGTTGTTCCAGAAAACAGCAGTTGAATGAGTAAACGAGGAAGATGAAAAGTTGGTTCTGTGAGTTTGAAGTTGGACAGTAAATGGATGTTGGCTGGTGGCGGCACGTGTTCGGACAGTTTTGAAAGAGAGAGCAGGAATTATAGGAGCTAATTCAGAAGAACAGTGCCCATGGAAGTATCTGTAGCAGAAACAGTACATCTATCGTCGAGTGCAGAGACTCTGTTAGAGATGAGTCATTAATTAACCTAATTGCCCTCTTCTGAATGGAATCAAGAAGCCTGAGAGAGGTTTTGGGGGCACCATCCCAGATGTGGGAACAATATTCCATGGCAGGGTGAATTTGTGATTTATACAGATGAGCAGCTGTTTGGAAGAAAAGTAATGCCGAGAGTGAAAGAGAAAACCAAGTTTTTTTAGATGCAGAAGAAGCAATATTTGTAATGTGCTTGTACCAAAAGAGATTAGAAGTCAGGGTAATCCCCAAAAGAGATATCATTTTGCCTAGAAATCGTAGTGTCACTAAAGATAAACATAGGAGCAGAAGAATCCTTTTTGTGAGATAAAAGACAAGACTGAGTTTTAGAAGGGTTGAAATCAACTAAGTTGTCTTTGCCCCACTGGAGAATTACCTGAAGATCAGCATTTAATGAATTGGTAGCAGATTTGAGAAGTTGAAGCTGATTGAGCAGGACAAGGTTTCTCAAAATGGAAAGTGGAATGCAATGTGCTATCATCGGCAAAACTATATGGAAGAAGGTCATTAATATACAATAGGAATTGAGTGGCGGAAAGAACTGAACCTTGGGGGACACCGCCATTAGTGGAGAAGCTAGAAGACAGAGAGCCATCAACCATCACCCTCAGTGAGCGATCAGATAGAAAACTGGATAACCAATTACTAAAAACAGTTGGCAAACCATAAGATGGAAGCTTGTTTAGAAGACCTTTATGCCAAACATGATCGAAAGCCTTTGAGATGTCAAGAGCAACTACTTGTGTTTCACCAAACCTTTCCATTGAATTAGTTCATAAATGGGTAACATAAGCCAGAATATCACCAGTGGATCGACACTGACGGAATCCATACTGGCGATCGTTGATCAGACGGAAGGTTTCTAGGTAGTTTAAAATTTGGCAGTTAATTGATTTCTCCATTACTTTAGAAAGAGTAGAAGTAATTGCAATGGGACGATAATTGGATGGGAGGGATTTGTCACCCGTTTTAGGAACTGGCTGGATATGAGCAAATTTCCAAGCAGAAGGAAAAACACCTTTGGAATAAAAAAGTGAGAAAAAAAAAAAAAAAAAAAAAGGTGGCAAAGAATAGGAGTAAGTTCAGGAGTACGGGTTCTGAGAACAAGTGGAGAAATACCATCGGGGCCTTCTTAGCATCAAGATTCGTCAAAATCCTTCTGACATCCTTTTGACGGAAGACCATAGGAGGCATTGAATGGAGCGCATTTGGAATAGTGGGAGGTGTTTTACCAAGATCGTTAATGCATGAGCTGAAAGAAAAATGGGATGCTAGCAAGTCAGCTTTATCCTTGGCTGAAGTGACAACAGAACCATCTGGTTTGGACAGAGGTGGGAGCAGAGATGGGCAAGAGTTGCGGCCAATAGCTTTGGCAAGAGACCAGAATGCTCGGCTACCATTAGGGCAAGAAGCAAGTTTTCTACTCTTAGCATATTCAAACTCTAGTTTGGACTGGTTAATAACTGCTTTACAATTGTTGCGAGCTTTGGTGTAGGCAGAAAATGAAACTGAAGAATTAGAAACAAGCCAATTATGATATGCAACATTCTTCTCTTGAACAGCCTTAGCACATTTATTGGAAAACCAAGGTTTAGATAAAGGACGAGATTTTAAAGTGGAGTGTGGGATAAAGGATTCCATTCCTGCAAGAATAATTTCACCGACACGATCTGAACAAACGCTGACATCAGAACTTTTGAAACAGTAATCCAACCAAGGAAAAGAAGAAAAAAAGTCTCGCAGGTCATCCCATTTTGCATTTCTGTAATGCCAAACAACATGAGGTTGGGAATAGCCACGAGATAAGGATTCCATTGGAGAAGACAATCACCAAGTTGTGATCTGAAGTGCCTAAAGGACCTCTCACTTCGATCGTGTACTTAGAAGGGTTGTTTGTGAGAAAAATATCAAGTGTATTGGCTGTATGATTAGGATTGTCCGGTATTCTTGTAGGTAAATGAACAATCTGTGCAAGATCATTAGTAATTGCAAAAGCCTCAGCATCTCGACCAGCTGGGCCGGTGTGACTAGAAAACGGAAGCCAGCTGGAGTTGTAAACATTAAAATCACCAAGGAAAATCACCTCACTGTTAGGAAAGTTGGACTGGAGAAAGCAAAGCTGAAAAGAGGAAGTCAAAGAGCTCAAAGTTATTAGTGGAGTTGGGAGAACAGTAGAATCTGACACAATGAGGTAGAGAGATTTTAAGCCAAAGAAGATCAAAGAAAGGAGATTCCAAATTGCCAAGTCTCTGATAGGGAATATCGGAATGGACATATGCACAAGTACCACCTTTGAAGCGAAAGGAATCATACAGTGAATAATTAGGGCATCTGAGATGAGCAGTAGTTGAATCAACTGATAACTGAGATTCTGTCAGAAAAAGTACATGGGGTTTGGCAGACTGCAAGTGGAAATGGACATTGTTGAGATTAGAATTGAGACCATGTATATTTGTGAAATTAATTAGGAAGTCCTTGGGAGGTTTAGATCTTTTCGCAGATAAGTTTGCTCTATTAGTTTGACAATTCATGGTGTATTCAATAGTAAGAAAAAGTGGGTGGGACATGCTGTATGAAGTAATGAAATTTTTGGATATGGCGTACACATGGTAAGAATATACCCAGATCCTTGACATAACATGGTCTCGACAATGCTCCCCGCATACACACTACTCGGACTCCCTCCAGTCACTATCTGGCAGAGTAGAGGTAGCAAGATTATATACTAGCTGATCCGGAAGCCTCCTAGAGAGTTACCAATAGGTTTGGTGGTGGTAGTAGTAGTAGTGGCGGCATCACATGCCGCCACTACTACTACTACTACATAGTTTGTTTACATACATACATAACATATAATATTATATTTTATGTTAAATTCTTGCATTACTATATTTTATTTGTTCTTACAATTCTCAATACATGATTTATTCTCAATAAATGATAATAATTGAGAAAACAATTTTTTTATATTTATAAATCACACATAAAATGAATAGCATCTCACTTAGCATATCAGAAGATCCGTAGGTTTAGATAAAGAAAAACACAAAAAAGTAGAATACTTATTCACTTTGCAAACTTTACAAAAATAATTACAAAGGAGTTGCAGGGAACAAACCCTATTGAGCATTCTCACATGTTTTTAGCTAATTACTCTTCAAAAACCCTCACAATGTTCATCCAAGCTGAGATGATGATGCTATATTTACAAAGCCAGAGAAGATAGCTGATGAATAAACTTGAACTAAAATGGCAATTGTTCTACACACAATCAAAACTTATGCTACTAGGCTGTGAAAACACAAATATTACTTAAAAACCAACTCACTTTTTTCCATCATTAATCTTGAACCAACAATTAACATGCAAATTTTTTCTCAAAAGGCACCTGAACAGGTCCTGTATGTCTGTTGCTATGTTAACTAATTGACAATGCAACACTCCTAGTACATTACATGTTCTTACATGTAATGCTCTCAAATTTACATAGGAAGCATATGAGGGCTGTTGAACACAGAATGATCATAATTTTTTATGAACAGCTGTACTACTTGCTATTTCTGGCTGAGATGTGGAATTTAAGACCACACCAAGATGCATCACATAGCAACTGCGCAGTGAACTTGTGCACTCAGTGTGACTTTGGCAGACAGTCAAGTTTATGCCTGTTCATTTTCAACTATATAACAAAAGGCATGACATGCAAGTAGTATGCTGCTCTCAAATTTTGTTTCTGCCTCAAGAAAATATCAGTTGAAACATAAAATGTTAAAAGAAGCTTATGGAATCTACACTTCCATACAGCACTCACAGATGGTTTAGAATGTTTAAAGATAGACAATCACAAAAATCAGTGGACCTGGAGCTCCAGCCGCTGTCTCCACAAAAAACGTAAACGCTGCTTCTGTAATCACGAGAGAAGATCATTGTATAACAGTAAGGCAACTGGCAGAGATGTTGAGAATATCAGTAGGAAGCATGCATGGTATTTTCCATGACGATTTGCATATAACATGTGTTTGTGCACACTGGGTTCCAAGACTACTCAAATCTGAGCAACAACAAGTTTGCATGGAAGTTTGTCAGGAGCTGCAATGGATGGTTACTGAAGATGGTGAGGGTTATGTACAAGGCGATAATGGTGGGTGAGATGTGGCTTCATTGTTTTAAACTATAGAGTTGGAAGTTTAAGTTATCGGCAACACTGAAAATAGCAAAAGTTGTGACTTCTGCAAAAAAAAAAAGGTTATGGTCAACTCTTTTTTTGATATTCGAGGAATGGCCACCAACATATTGCTGCACACTTTTTGGATCACATTCATCACAAACAACCACAACCACACACAGATGGGTAGATGCTGCATCACAACTAGAGCTCACAATACCAGTAAAAACCTTAATACTGGTATTTCGGTATTTTTAATTTATGAAACTGGGATACCGGTATCCTTGTTTCATAAATAAAAAATACCTTAAAAAACACCCCTACTCAATTTTGAAATACCAGTATTAATACTGGTATTCTAAAAAAAAAAAAAAAAAAAAAAAAAACTTTTCGCAATAAATTTTAATGAAATTAGGTGCAATAAAGTAAGGAAAAAACAAGTAATTACTTCAAGTCATGTTTTAAATCAAAGTTTTATTACAATAATAAATATTCTAGCAAAAATTATTAAACATACAGTTATTCTAAAAACAATAAAATAAGCATCCACACTACCTGTCCGAATAAAGTAAGCTCTTAAGAAACTCAATAGTGTTATCATTTAAACTGGATCTAATTTTGGTACATATTTAATTAGTGGCAGAAAACGTCCTTTTGGATTCTGTACTGGTTGGTGCTTTGTACTGAGATAGTCGTAGACAAGTTTCTTTTTGTGGCACTATACCCGTATTAACGAAAGAAAGGCACTGACGTTTAAGTTTGGTGTGGAAACCAAATCTAAGTTGTGTGTGTGGAGGATATTTATTTATTTATTAATTTTTATTTTCCTGTAACTTAGTAGTGCCATCAGTGGTCATTGTTATGATTTTTGAATAGCAGCTCCCCTCAAGCACTAAGCCCCACAACAGTGGTTTTCAACCTTTTTTTAATAATGGCACCCCCCAAGTAATTTATTTTATTTTGTGTCACCCCTACTCAATTTTCTACCTGTTAGATCCAATTCTCTCTCTGTGTGTATTAGATATCTATACATATATCTAATATTAAAAAATATATATGTTATATGATAGTTATTACAATAATATAACTATAAACAAAATTACAATTCATAATACAAATTATATATATATAATAATTTTATTCTTTATATAGATATTAAATAAACATCAATTATAGATCCTCACAAAATTAAAAGATACTGTACACCTTTTTATAATGAAATAAATATACACATTTAAAAAAAAATTAAGTTTAAGTAACTTAAACCCAAATTACGTGGCATCCCTGGAACTGCCCCACAAGCTACCTGACTGCGTTCAAAAATGAGAATTTCCAGGAGTTGAGGGATTTTCCCCCCTACACACACACACACACACACACACACACACACACACACACACACACACACACACACACACACACACACACACACACACACACACACACACACACGAGTATACATATTATATGTGAGCTGTCAGTTTCTCAAGAGCAATATAAAACAAAAGTAATTTTTCATAAAACTCTATTAACAATACATAACTGGTGTTCATTTACATCTAATCTATTCATTTTTCTCATTTAATCTGTTAATACATGCTATCATTTCCATAAAATTTCTCTCAATTAACAACTCTCTCTACAGCTGCAAACAGTAAACTAATTCAATCTTAATCACTTCCTCATATTTCTCTTAAACACCAATATCAATTCTCTTGACAACAGAAGGTGCCTCCGTAGCCGTGGGAAGGAGCAGCAGCAGCAGTGCGAAGCACACGCTTCTTGATTAGAGTGGGGTTCGAGCCCGTCACCACCAAATACAGAGGATGCGGAAAGGTCAAGGGAATGACCACCGCATATTCCCGGAGCAATATGGCCTTAGTTACTAATGCTCCTAAAAACCAAATAACAAACAAACAAATTTGACAACAGCAATCCATAAGTCGCTAACTTAATGCTAACAATTCCATGTGATCTCTCTTAATTTAGCAATATCAATTTTCTTTACAACTTCAACCAATAAACCAACTCAATACTAAACATTTCCTTATTTCTCGTGTTTCTTCAACTTCAACCTTACTCTAAAATAATCTCTCACTTTATCTATAGGTACTATTTGCAAAACAACACAGTCACAGGACTTACATTCCTTCTCTTTCATGGTGGGATTCCTTTGTGCAGGTTCCTTCCATGGAGTGCGGTGATGTCTCTCTCTCTCTCTCTCTCTCTTCTTAATTGAACTCTGAATCTCTGCTGTATAACTCTTCCAATATTGTCTTATTTTGGGATTTCGAGAACAGGTCTCTGTTAATACTGAAGGAAATTACCACAGCAGTAGTAGAAGCCAGGACACTATCTGACTGGCTTGTTATTCAACTTCTGGATTAACTTCTAGCACAGGAACATGCCCTGTGGAACCCTTCCCTATATAGCTGGACACTCCCACAACTGGACCCGAACTGAACTCAGAACTACCACTGGAAGTCTGCAATCCCTCCAAACAACAACCACAAACCCCTCTTTTGGTGCGAGCACCTTATTTATTTCCCTCCCATTTATTTATTTATTGAACTGATTGCAGATTGTAAATTACAATCGCCCCTTGTACTACTTTTTTTTATACGCAAGCTTATGTGAAAACCCCAGAGGGGTTTGCATGCATTTACGTATCTCCCCCTATCTAATTTAAACCTGACTCAATCACCGTGTTATTCTTTAAACTCACTCTTCTTCCTTTGGTGGGAAAAACAATATTTTTCCCACACAATGAAACGCTTTCATCTTTTACCTCAAGATCACCTGTTCACAATACCTTTGAACTGCTCCATACCAACACCCTTTCCCAAAATGCACTAATTGTTGCATCCTCAAGTAGCGGTGTAATAGAGGAATTAAACTACTGTTCAGAAGCTTTTAATTTTAACCTTCTGCACCTGTCATACCATTGCTCACAATATTTCTTAATTGCACTACCAGGCCTACTGTCACTAATGGAAATATTTCCGTAATGATGTTTTCTTTATTCCTTAAATGCTTTACTTCCACACACACACACACACACACACACACACACACACACACACACACACACACACACACACACACACACACACACACACACACTATGCACTAAGAGAAATATTTGTAAGATTTTGTCTTACAGTTTCATGAAGTTTTCAGGTTTCCGTTGCATTTGTACTGTGTATTACAATCCCTCATTTGAAAATTCAGCAGTATTAATGATTTATTGTTGTCTATTTTATAACTTTTATTTGAATAAATCATGGATAATTATTTTTTTAAAATTAGTACCGAAAAACCGTATTTTTGTACCGATACCGGAAAAAAATTACCAGGATCCTGGAATCTTAGTATTGTAAGCCCTAATCACAACAATGTGAGACCTCACATTGCTCAAGCCAGCATTAATGTCAAATTGTGTTTCTCATCTGCCCTACAGCCCTGACCTTACACCCCCTGCTTTATTTTTTTTTCAAAATTTAAAGAAGGAGCTATGAGGAGGATATTTCCAATCATCGGAAGAAGTTGTAAAGACACTGAAAGCGATTCTCAAATGCATATCAAAAAATGGCTTCCACATGTTTTTGAAGAATGACACAAATGGAATAAGTGCATTTCATCAAATGGGGACTATTTTGAAAAGGACCATCAAATGGCCGATTAATAAAGGAATGGTGTAAAAAAAAATTCTGATCATTCTTATTCTTTATTGAACAGCCCACGTACAAAGTATTGCGAGTTACTTTGTATGTTTCCTAAAATTCTTTGATAAACTCTTAATAACTCAAATTTCAATAACTTCCTTGTGAAAACCTCTACAGGAATAGTGCTTTAAAATTCAAGTTAACATTATTATTGTATTATATACTGTTCTTGATAACTTGTTTATGACCCAATTTTATGAGACTACCCTATTTTTGAGATCAAGAGAAAATGTCTCTGGGCTAAATCTAAGCAGAAGTGGGCAGGCAGTGCATCAGCAGCACATTCATTACTTCAATACCCATGACTTCCCCAAGTTTAAATGTAAGATTAGACACTCTTAATGCAGGCTGAATATATTTTATATTCAGCCTGCATATTTTACATTCAGCCTGTTTTGATTTCAATACATTTTTAGAGTGAAAATATACATTTTAGTGCCAGTTTCAGTAGTGTTCAGATGGTGGCAAGGATAAAACTAAAGGTGTCAGTTGTGGATAAAATTAAAATCATTAAGCTGTAGAAAAGGGTTTGTTGTTATTATTTATATAGTGCATTAGCATTTAAGGCCATACTGCACTGTATGTGTCATGTCAGTACAAGTGTGTGTGGCCTGAAAATACTTCCTGGAAATCCCCCCATGAGGGGGGGGGGGAATTCCCTACTCCCTCTATCCAAGATCAGCTAATATAGCTCTGATTAGTTGGCTAACTACAGCTGAGACCAGAAACTGTAAGAATGCAGTGGAGGATGTAGAAAAGAGAACAAGAAGTCTGTAATTGCTCCAAATTTGAAATTCCTCTTAATACGCTTTCAGCTTATCTAGCAAATACAAGCCAATTTTGAAGTAGGCATGATATCTACCTAATCCCTTAGCATCAAGAAATGAACGAGAAAAGCAGGTTATTCAGATACAGAAAAATGTGTTGATTTTTGGTGTGAAAAAAAAAAAAAAATTTTAAGGTGAGATGGTTATTCATTAAAAGGCTAAAAAATTTCCAAAAGAGACTTTTTTTAAAAAAAATTATTTTGCAGCAAGTTTTGAAAGTTGGCAATTAAATCTGTAATGAATGGCATTACAATTTCTGAAATCTAAAATATTACAGGCCTAGTGATATAAACAACACAGATAAGATAGATTTGTTTTGTATGTGTGTTTGTCTGATAAAGTAATGATTTATTATTATTTTTTTTATTTAAAAATTAAAAGATTCAAAAAAATTACCTGAGCTGCCATATCAATCAATGCAGGTAGCCTGAGGTTTTTCCCCTCCCGATTTCGGAGATATTCGAGTAAACTTCCATTTGCCATGTATTCTGTTATAATATATATAGGTTCCTCTTTAGAACAAACAGCATATAATGATACCAGTTTCTCATGCCTGAATTTCTTCATTATAGATGCTTCTTGAAGAAAAGCAGATGGGTCCATTGTACCCGGTTTCAATGTCTTTATGGCTACTTCTGTAGTTCCTTTCCACATTCCTTTAAGATGAAAAGAAACCATTATCACCGTACAATTCTTCCAAACAATAAATAATATTTTAATATTCTGTTAAAATTTTATGAAACAGTTCTTAAAATATATCATCTTACATAAATATCATCTCTTTTATAAATGTCTCTCTTTCTCTCTCTCTCTCTCTCTCTCTCACACACACACACACACACACACACACACACACACACACACACACACACACACACACACACAATAAATAAAATAACTACATCTCAAACCAACTGTTCATTTTGGCTCTGGATAATGTGTTTTAATTCTATTTCTCTTTATGCCAAATATGTTAGGTGGTTTGGCTTCTATAAAGTACCCAACCTAAACCTTATTTTAGTTTATGACTGGATAGTTATCTTCAGCATAGAGTATGTTACTTGGCCAACAACCTTTGTTTTAAAGGATACAGCTAAGTTTACCAACAGGACTATGAGCAGAGGATTTCACTGTCAACAGAGGAGCCACATTTACTGAAATTCTGCCAAAAAAATTTGAACAGTTGACTGTCTTATATATACACACCCCTCCCTCCAGTAGGAACTCCTCCAGATTGTCACCTTTTTTGAACCTTTGCTAACCTGGCTGGTGTTCTGTGGAAGAATATTCATGAATTCCTTAATGACCTCTATTACTGGAGTGCAAAATTTTAAAAATGGCAGAGACAATACCAGCACCAAGCAAGTAAGTAAGTAAATATGTTTTAGGATAGGGCGGCACCTAGAATGTTAGTTCAACTATGCCTCATTTCATTGTGAAAGTACAGAACGTCGTAAAAAGGCCAGATATGTGAATTATGTTTGTGTGAGTTATTGTGGGATGTGTTGTTCATGTTGTTCCTGGACATTTGGCTACCCAGAAGCAGCCATCACCTGGGGCACCTTCGTAGCCAGGTGGGCAGGAGCAGCAATGCGTAGCACACGCTTCTTGATTAGACCGGGGCTTGAGCCTGTGACCACCAAATACGGAGGATGCAGAAAGGTCAGGGAATGAACACCGCATATCCCGGAGCAATATGGCCTTAGTTGCTAATGCTCCTAAAAACCAAATAACAACAACAACCATCACCTGGACAACTGATTCCGAATACTCGTCCACACCATGGGAAGATAGACCAGGAGCTATTTCCCGAATAGTAGTAGCACAATAGAAAGGGACGGTGATGGTGGGCAGAACAAAGTTCTTGCCAAAAGCAATGGCCAAATTTCTTTAAAAAAATAAAATAAATAATAATAAAATAACTAAATAAACTCTATTTAACAATAACTAACTCAATCTCCACATTTAGCAGCAGCCAATAACTTAGACCCCAAAATTAGAGGACAAAATTACAATGTACTATTAACTGAATATTCTAAAGTTAACTTTTTAAACCTTAAAATAGAGTTGTAACAACTCTATTTTAACAACAACTTCATTAAATTTAACATTATTGACATTGTTATCAAAATTTACAAGTAGATACCAATAGATATATGACCACTCAGCATCCACTTACAAAATGAGTGTTGAAATCAAAACTAAATTTGATTTTAACACTGTACCTACCTAACCTTAATACAAAATCTGAATATGTAGCAGTCAATTGCACGACCATAAAAGCCTACATCTTTTATAACTTAACCCGGCAGCTGAATTGAGTGCACAGGCATAAATGGTAAAATTCACTTAAAGCTTAAGATACAAAGTGACTTTATTACACCTCGTTACTTATACCAGAGTAAGTTGTGTTAACCAGAAAAGCACGTCTACTCTGGAAATGTTCCTGGCAAAGGTTTGCAAAGACCGATAACAGCCAGCATCCTGAATGAGTAAATATTTGTTGCCCGGAGCAAAACCGTTCAGTGATGATCTGTTCATTGAGGATCTTAATTCCTCCCTAAAGTCATCATACAAAGGACAATGATACAAAACGTGTTTCCAGCACTCACTTTTCCCACAGCCACATAAGTCCGTTCTGGAAAGTCTGAAATGATTTTTTTTTTTTTTTTTTTTGATTTGGTAGTTGTTGGCGCATCGGCTTCTGTGGCCATATTGCACCTCCCAAGGTTTTTTCAGCACTTTGATCCAAGCCCGAGGCGGGAATCGAACCCGCGACCTTTGGGTTGCCAGGCAGGTACTTTACCCACTCAGCTAGCCCGGTCGGCGTCTGAAATGAAAGCTTCTGGTTCAAGGATCCATGCTCTGTCTGTGTTATGATGTAAGATGAGTCAATGTCAAGAGAAAACCAACAATTGTGCTTCTTATTAACAAGAAAGGAAACCTTGAGAATAAATGTTCACTGTCACCAGCAAGCACGACTGTAGCAGTATCCCAATGGTCTGCCAAATGTTCACAAATTCATTCCAGCAACAAGATCATTCTGTTTTAACATTCATCTGTAAATTTAAGGTTACATCCAAAAGGTCAGTAGGTATTCTCTTTTTGGTAACAAAAGCCCCTGTAAGCCACATAAAGATCTAGAGGCATTTGGCCAGCTATAACTTGCACAATACCAGTACCAAGTTTAAAGAAAAAAAAAATAAAATAATGATTACATGATAGAAAATAAATATTAAAATACCATAATGCAAAGTCTAATTACCTCGCCAAACTTCTCCAAAATTTCCACTACCCAATTTACATATAAAATGTAAGGAAGGCCGAGGAATTTCCCATTCATCTCTTGTTTCAGGAGACAGATCCCACATATGTGGTTTTGGTTTCGGACAAGGCATGGTTAACTTGTGACACAATCCATTAGCACCTTCTGCAATGATTTTAACAAAATAATCCTCATATCATGTATAGCTAACATATTTTCCATTATATAATCTTAAATTTTTTTCTTTTATATCAAATATTTGCTGAAACAATGCAATTCTAAACCCAAAGCATAAGATGTAATTTAATGTAAACCAGTAATTTAAGATATGTTGACATATCTTAAATTACATACAGTAAACCCTAGATTTAATGGATACTGATATAACGGATTTCATAGACCGGACAAATAATAATACAGTAATGCATATATTAAATCCCGACCACATTTTTTTTTAGGTTATACAAAACTTCAGTGTTATTATTAATAACATTACCTAATAATAATTACCTATTTCCATTATTACCTATTCCATTATTTCCATACACTTCAGTGTTATTATTAATAACATTACCAATAATAACTTATTTCCATTATTGCTTTGATAATTACCTACTTTTATTTTTATAATCAAATTCAGGAAATTGTATTCAGGAAACTGTTTTTTATTCTTTCTGAAACTTGTTCAAATAGCTGTTTTCCCAGATTACAGGTAACAGGGCAGGCGATGACTGCAAGCTGAACGTGACTCGGGACACTAAACTGCAGGTCTACTGACTTGCTTTGTTTCAGTCTCAGTCTGCCTCAATCTATGTGCAATCAGGTTGTATACAGAGTGTTCACACTCTGTATCTGTTCACAAGTAATCACAGAGTGTTTCTGTGATTTCTCAATTGTGACTTTATTTATTAAATAATTTTGCAATTCTTACAATTTAAAATGGCATCAAGTGATAAAGGAGTTAAAAGAAAGCGTGTGAACTTAAATGTGGCACAGAAATTAGAGCTGATTGAGGAATTAGAACAAGGCGTCTCAGTAGCATGTGTTTGTGAAATTTAAGGTGTAAAAAAATAAACTGTTTCTCATAACCGTAAATCAAAGGCCAAATTGCAACATAATTTTATATTGTACAGCAGTGGTGTCCAACCTTTTTTCCCGTACTGGGGCCGTATTCAAAATTAGATTTGTTTCGTGGGCCGCACATAGTGATTCAAGAAAAAAAATTGTGTGTCACGTTTTCTATATCTTGTTACTCGTAAAAGGAAGTTTCTATTTTCATGTTACCATTTTTTTTCTTTTCTAGATATATATATATATATATATATATAAAAAAATGCAAATTCCCAGCACTTTTATGTGCAACAAATCTATGTCAGTGATTTATCTTTTAGATTTTATTAAAATTATAAAAATGACTTACTTTTTTTTTTTAAATACTTTACTTTTGCTTTTAAATGCTCATTTTAGAAAATTTACGACTTGAAAAGGATCACAGCTTTTCGATATTAAGGTGAATAAATAAATATAATGATAAACCTAAAATTGAAATATTTGAAAATTTTATTAAGTACAATACAAAATAACATTTACTGGACAAAAACTTAACATTTAATGAGATTATTGAGGCTGGATATTTTTAAATAATTGTTCAAAATTTGGTTGCAAATTTGTGACACCAATCTCAATAACATAATGAAGATTATGTCCTGATGGTATTTCTCCACTTGTTCTCAAAACCTGTGCTGCTGAACTTACTCCTATTCTATGCCACCTTTATTCACTTTCATAACTTAGTGATGGTCAATTCACTAATGTAGCCTCTAATGCATGCCCATTCTTGGTCTTGTGTCACTTGACAATATGAATGCAAAATGGGATGAACTGTGTGATTTTAAGTCCTCCTTTTCCGGTATGACAGTTAGGTGCTACTCAAGAGTCTAAACTGTTGATAGAGTTTATATTCAGGTCCTACTCATGAGATAAGTAATGCTGAATTTTGAAAAAGTACAGTTTTTCTGTGATAACCCCTTTGCTTGTACCTTCAAAATGGTGGGAGTATTAGTAACCCTGGAATACCCCCACATGCAGGGTCAGAAAGATTGCACCTAGTATAGTGAAGGTGATTCCAATCCCAATATTTATTTAACTTGTATCAATAAAATTATTCTTCTAGGAATAGAATGCTTTATTCCTCATTCCATCCAAAACTCTCATCCTTCATCTAACCCATGGATTTTGAATAAATGTGAGGCTATTCATGATGAGAAAATGCATATCAATTTGGTTTTGACAAAAATCTTTGGCTTCACTTTCTGTCTATGATAATCTTGGAACAATTATAAGCAATTTTTTTTAAAAGGCTAAGAGTAGGAAACTTGCTTCGTGTCCTTACTAAAGCTATTTGGTGGGAGAGAGTGGGAGACAATGCAGACAGACTGCCAGGGCAGGTCATGGGGTTTTGTCAATGATATATAGGAATTTTGCTAGCAGGGAAAAGGAGGTGATTATCCCTCTGTATAAGGCAATGGTCAGGCCATGCCTTGAGTACTGCGTACAGGTCTGGAGGCCTCATTTTAGGAAGGATGTAGATTTACTTGAGCGTGTACAGAGAAGGGCAACAAGATTGGTGAGGGGAATGAAGGGATCCTCTTATCAAGAGAGGCTTAAGTTCTGCAAATTGCAGTGGCTGGAGACTTGGCACCTGCGCGGTGATCTGATTGAGGTGTATAAGGCCTTGAATGGGTTCAGCACGCTGAATTCTGATGGGATCCTTCCACTTGTTCAGATTACGAACCTAAGGGCGCATAAATTCAAATTAAGAAAGGACAGATGTAGAATAGATGTGCGGAAATTTGCCTTCAGCCAGCAGGTGGTTAATTGCTGGAACAAACTTCCATCTGTTGTTGTGGAAGTTGATAGGTTGAATAAATTTAAGGAGGAACTGGACAGGCATTTGGAGGGAATGGTGTGATTTTTTTTTTGGCTGATGCTGCATAAGCTCATACACTTGCTTTCTTGCATCACATGCCACTACTACTACTACTACTACAACAGAGAGTGGTAATCAATTGACACTGCTCTTTGTGGACATATGTTATTAGTGGAGTGTTCCCAGATTTCAGTGCTGGGCCCATTGTTGTTTTGTGTATTCATCAATGATACTGATGAAGGTATATCAGGATTAATGTCCAAGTTTGCAGATGATACAAAGGTTGGCAGGGTTGTTAATGACAGTAAACACAGTATGCTACTCCAACTGGATCTAGACAAGTTGGGGAAATGGGCTGAGAAGTGGCAACTGAAGTTTAACAATGACAAATGCAAAGTACTGCATATGGGTAGCAATAACCTAAGAGAAATGTACCAACTGTGTGGTACTACACTCAGGGAAGTAGAAAGTGAAAAAGACCTGGGAGGTATTGTGCAGTCAAATATGAAGTTTGCTGAGCAGTACAGATGGGCTGCCAGGGCAGATCATGGAGTCTTGTCAATGATATATAGGAATTTTGCTAGCAGGGACAGGGAGGTGATTATCCCATTGCACAAGGCAATGGTCAGGTCACACCTAGAGTAGTACAGGTCTGGAGGCCTCATTTTAGGAAGGCTGTAAAGTTGCTAGAAGGAGTACAAAGAAGGGCAACAAGATTGGTGAGGGGGAACAAAGGGGTGCTCTTACCAAGAAAGGCTTAAGTTCTGTAAATTGCAGCACCTGGAGAGTAAGCACACCTGCAAGGTGATCTGATTGAGGTGTATAGGGCCTTGAATGGGTTGAGCAAGCTGAATGTTGATGAGATTCTTCCTCTTGCTCAGATTAAGAATCTGAGGGGGGATAGATTCAAATTGAGGAAAGACAGTTCTAGAATGTTTGCCTTTAGCCAGCAGGTGGTTGATTGGTGGAACAGACTTCCATCTTTTGTTGTGGAAGTTGATAGCCTAAATAAATTTAACGCTGAGCTGGACAGGCATTTGGAAAGAATGGAGGGGTGAAATGGGAGGATTTTTCTTGCATCGTATGCTAATGTTAATGCTATTATCTACAACTACTTCTGTCCATTCATATCTTCAACTCTGTTACATCCTGATGGTTCTATTACTGCAATATCATCATCTAAAGACAAAGCTGCCTTACTAGCACTTTATATTTCCTCTAATCCTCACATTGTTAATTTTAGTAAATACCTCCTATCATACCAATTCAAAGCCTCACACAGTTTTCCAACAGAAAGGCATTAGAAGACTCTTAATCTTGAATCTTCTGCCAAGAAGTATCCAGGTTCTGATAGTATTTATCCATTTCTTCTTAAAACTTTTTTTTCAGAGTTAACTGTATTTGTTTTTCCTTTTAACACTTTTCTTATACCAGTGGTGTTTTTCCTTCTACTCTGAAATTTTCTCTTATTAAGCCAATTCCTAAAAAAGGGTGACAAATTCCTCCCTTCCAATTACAGTCTCAGTGCAATTACCTCAATTCTTTCCAAAGTAATGGAGAAATCCATCAGTCAATCAACAACCCTTGCACTATTGTTAAACTGTCGACATAATTAAAAATCACCAATTTGGATCTATCTCAGCATCTTTGGACAAATTCCATAGAAACGTTTGGAGAAACTAAAGACCAAAAAATATAGAGATAAAAATACACAGTGTAAAATGAGTTAAAATTACAAATCATAAGGGCAAATAAAATAAGTTAGAATCACAAATTTAAATGGGAAGCTTTCAATTTCTTTGTCAACTAAACTAGCACCTGGAACAATACAACATAAACAGTAGGTTTTTCATGTGATAGAGGGTAAACTCTATCACAGAAAAAAAAAACCCACAAAACTAATCAGGATCTGGCAGCGATAAACACAATGTGCACTGGCAACAATATTCTAAATATGCCAGAGCTCATCGAATTATAGAACAGAAGACTCCAACAATGGGGGTGGATGTGAGTACCCTCTTTTTTCAGTTAAAACTGGGACCTGTCATAAAAATGCTGAGTGCCTCGAGCCATGAGAGAAAACAGAAATTGTGAGGGCAATCCACAATCTCGACAAAACTGAAGAAGCTTATCATGCTGTTCAGTCCAGTATTGCTCAGCAACAGTGGTTCAAATAAAACTGAAAGTGCTGATAGCCTCCTGATGAGGTCTTCCAACTTTGTGCCAGATTCACCAATGTAACAGATCTCACAATCCAGGTGCCTTGTATGGTAAAACCCACTTTACATGAGCAAAGAAGGAGCTTTTCCATTAGTGATGAGATATTGAAACTTTTTACTAGGAAGTTGTACAAATCTAATATGGTAATTCTGTAACACACTCACCAGGGTCTTAGAAACATCCATCACACAAGAAAAAGTTCAACTCACTGAACTTTTTCTTGTTCCTCTTTTATCCCTTCTACTTCTGTTTTTTGGGACATCCTTAATTTCCAAGTAATTCCTGACAATTATAATCTACAGAAATTTAGTTCCAACATTAAAAACTATCTTCGCTTGACCCTCAACCTAGAATACTATAGGTTCTAATATCACTCATGTTTGCAGTTACCATTAAAAAAAAAAATGCTGTACAAGGAGTGTTCCATAAGTTCCTACTTGTAAGATCTTTTAACTTCACAAACAGCTGTGTATAATGTATAACAGCTGTGTAGAATGTTTTGCCAAGGTTTCTCAAATATCTATCCAAAGCATCCATAACCTCATTATTAATGATAAAATGGACATCAACGATTTTTTTGTTGAGATTATTAAACTGATGAAAGTCAGAAAAGGGGGGGGGGGCTGATCAGGAGGAGGAGGAGATACTGAAGTAACTGGAACCTGCTCTTCTCTGCAGTTATGGCAACATTAGATTTGTGATTTGGTACATTGTCCTGGTGAAATAATATCTCCTCTTGCCAGTTTGCTGTATTGTTTTCTCTCGAATTCACTTCTTGTTTGAATCAAAGAATTGGTATAATATGCTCTGGTAATAGTTTGATCCCTTTGGAGGAAACTGGCCAATCTCATCTCTCAGAATCCTAAAAGAACAATGCAATGACTTTCCCAGAAAGGATCAGACTTAACCTAACCTTTGGAGGCAAAAGATGTTTCCACTCTTTTTCACTCTTTCTCAAAAGATGTTTCTTTAGACCGCTCTTTAGTCTACAGCAACGTTTCCCAAACTTTTTTAGTCACGGAACACTTTTCATCGAACAATATATTTACAGAGCACTTACAAAACAAAAGATGCACAATGCGTCGTATTACATACGATGCACTGTGCATCAAGAGCATCTTTATTTCCAACATCTGTGAAGCCGAAATTGAAATAACTGTCATCATACTTTCATTTTGGTCTTTTATTAGTTGATTCCTGTTTTTTCACTTCGGATGTTTGGGGAACAAAAGGTTGCGATTGTTCATCCTTACTTTGAAGTGTGACAATATTGTGTTCGTTTTCATTAACCATAGTTGCAATTCTAGAAGTACTTGCTTCTCATTTTAAAAGTTCCCCTTTTTCAACCACAAATCCATGATCATTTATTTTAATAATAATATTTCAAAATACTGATAATTATCAAAAAAAAAAAAAAAAAATACAAGGAAGTGAGTTTAGTTATGATATTGGTTCGCTTCCCCCTCTCAATTCAACCCATGTACTCCAGGCTAAATCGCATACACTACCTTGCTCTTTTTCATAGGTGTCATTACCTCTATGCAAAAACCCGCCAAAATAAAGTGTTCCGCGGCCTATTTGATTATTAGTCCGTGCCAGTATATTAATAACTGAAAAAAAAATTATGTTAAAAATTATAATGATGCAAAAGTGGTGTACACTACAAATATGCAAAATTTATTTATTTTATTATTATTTTTTAAATTATTAATTACGTTTTTTCACAGAACACTTGTTCACATCTCAATAGTGTTCCATGGAACACAGTTTGGGAAACACTGGTCTACAATGTCTACAGCTGGAGGATGTGGATGCATGTTTTGACCACTGCTAAGAATGGCATAGGAATTTCGTTGGATTCGCCATGAAAAGGCCCTGATTTTGACTTATTGCATTGCATTTGACCAGCTATTTTCCAGGGCTCAAAAGTTTCTGAAACCTAGTGTGCAGAAACTCATTTTATCCCCTTTTTTTTTTCTGATAGGCCTACAGTCGCAGCAAACTGCTGGACAGCGACTTAGCTGTAACTCATGATGAATTTGTTGATGCTAATGTGATTTTTGGAGAGATGACATAGGAAGGACTCACTGACTGAGGATCATCCTCAACTGACCTCCCATTCTGCTTGAATTCAGCTGTCCACCATATTAACACGAATATCTTGTGAAGCTTGATAACTGTTCTAACCACTAATTTTTCTACTTCATTTTCTGTTTTCAGTACGTCACCTTTCAAATCATGTGCAAACAATTAAAAATTAATTAATCAAAAATTTCTGAACATAATGAATATAGTAGTAACCAAAGCTCTGTTGATCCTTTTACAGCACTACATTTTCATCTTTGGTCCAATTCTACACCTTTTTAAAATTCTGTTAAATAACAGGACACTCATTTTCAAATGACAATAGTTATTAGCTCTATTCTACCAGTCTTACTATGGAATACTGGGCCTTACCATGAATACCCTGTTAGTGATTTTTTTTAATTCATTCTGATCTGCTCTTCAGTCAAAATTTCAAGTTATGTATATGTCTTTTTTTGAAGTTAGCATTCTAATGAGTTGATGAGATACTGATCATATTTCTGGGTTAGCCTGCAGATCAAGAAAGAGTTTTATATTACAGTAAACCCCCCACTATTCGCGGTTTCATGTATTCGCAGTCGCTGATTTAATATAAAATGAAACCTAAAAAAAATATGAATTTTAAATCGCTGTGAACATTTTCTGCCATAAAAAAACATGGCGTAATCATCTTTCCTGGTCAAAACAGCACTCAGTGGGTGGGGGAAGAGGGGTGACAAAATCACGAGCGTGGATGTTTCTCGCTAATCCTTGTTCAGTATGTGCTATGCGCTTGTCATGGAAGGTTTCGTCATTTGCTTTTAATTTATATGCTTATAAATTGAATAAATTTATCAATTTATAAATTGATATGCTTACAGAAGTGAAAAATCTACCGTTTTGCAGTAGACTTTTTCGAGTGTATTAACGGTAGAAAGTGACTTTATTGTGGACAAATTCTTTTCTAACCCCTACAAAAATATGGCTATGAATAACAAGAGAATTGTGAAAAGATCAAAGAAGGTGATGACATTAGCGAGTAAAATTCAGTCATTAGACAAAATTTCTAATGGTGAAAGTGTCTCGTCAGTGGCAAAACATTATAAAATCAATAAGTCAACGGTATGATCAATCAAGAAATCGTAAGGAAAAATCCGCCATAGTGTCCATGAAAACACGCTAATTGCTTCAAAAATTTGCTCTGTAACTCGTGATGTTAAATTAGAAAAAATGGAAAAGGCTTTAAATCTGTGGATAGAAGACCAAACTCAAAATAAAATTCCTTTAAGTTCACTCATCATTCGTGAAAAGGCAAAACACCTTTATCAACACTTTAGCGAAACTGGTGATAGCACTGGTGGGATAAGTTTTTTAGCTATAGCAAAGGCGCTGGATTGAAGGATTTGTTTGAAATTTCTTATAAATATTACATTTAATATTAAATTGTTTCTTATTTTCATTTCAATGCCTTATGCTTGCACTTCACTATGTACTGTCTATGTACATAGTCATATTATGAAGGTACATATAATACATACATAAACAAAATTTTAGACTAGTTTTTCTTATATATTTCATACTTTGGAACGGAACCCCTTTATTACTATGAGAGTCATAACTCAATATTTGTGTTTTCGGTATTCGCGTCATTTTTCAGGAACGTAACTCCCGCGAATAGCGGGGTTTACTGTATATTGAACTGTTTTTATCACCTGTCAATCCTTCTAAAAACAAAATACATTATGTTTGCATTATTACAAATGCCTAAGAGAAACTATAAAGTTTTTGGGAGTTCAAATAGATGCCAACTTTAATTTCTCCTTACATCGCTCAAATTTAAGAGTTTATCTTTAAAGATTTCTAGTTAATGAAATGTGTTCTTTCATTGGTTTCCAATAGAAGAATTGTCATCAACTATTTTCAAATATACATTTTCAACATTCCTTCTCTATCTAGACATTTGTTCCTAAGTGTGTCAGTCACCCTACCACCTCTGTCAAATGTTTTGTTCTTCACTGACTTAATATGAAGAAGGGTTGTTCTCAAGTACACTCTTGCCAACTACCATGCAGCAGCTTCATACCATGTTTATTCAGGTGTGCTAGAATATGAAGGTATGGAAACTTTCCACAGCAAAGGACAGTTTCCTTGACATCTGGACTTTTCAATTGGGGAATTCCCTGTTAGATACACAAGATATGCACCAGCTCTAGGACCTAACCTTGCAGATTGAAAAGATAAGCTCCTTTATTGCCAACAAAGCTATGATTTGGTATAATGAATAAAAACTAGACCATTCCAGTTTTGCAATTTAGCCTATAAGAACCATATGATCAATATAATTTCTCACGACTTTTGAATTATTAGTTTAATTTTGACTTAGTTACATTCTGTCTAACTTTCCATGATTTTATGCCATATTTGTTCCTTTTACTGTGACTGTTCTGGTTAATCCTTTCCAGAGAATCTGAGTTGAGATAATAATAGTAATGTGGACATTACTATTATTATCTCAGGCAATAAAAGAATTTTTTTTATATCTGTTTACCTACGTAGGAGCACTTTTCAAGTAATGTACAAGGTAAGATCAAAAAGGTTAGCAAATGTTGTAAAAATTTTATTCAATGATAAATATTTAAATAAAGCAGTCAATCATGCCTGCCACCAATGAAAACATTTGTGGAAGTCATCTTTTGTGAATGTTTTTAGGCATTCAGTCATGTTATTGGACTTGAATCAACTCAAATCATTTTCCTTTCATGTACTGCTTTAAATTTGGGAATAGCCAAAGGCTGCATGTGCCAAATGAAGCAAATAAGGTGGATACAGCATAACAGGAATGTTTTTGCAATTGAAATTGCCAAATTACGAAATCCAACATTTTCAGTACAAAATACATTATGTTTGCACATAATGTATTTTGTGCAAACAGATAGAAACAAATAGAAAGAACAGGAGGGTATGGGCTCAAAAGGTGCCACTGTATGCCTTAGTCTTGCTCACAACCTTTTGGCTACTACAGTACACTGAGCCTCTCATCAAAACTTGCAAAACATTATTAGGCGAGTTGCAATTTTCCTTTCTTGTATCATCTAGCAAGTAGCTTTCGACTTACACCTGGTTCATGGAATCGGCCCATTTATCCCCCCACCCATTATGTCAAATTTTCCCCAGATTGAGAGCCACTGTCCTAAAAATTTGAAATCAGAAATATCACAAGAACACAAATGGAAACACTGTTCCATTTTACCCAATCAATTTCCATCCTACCCATTCAAGTTCTTTATTTTACCAATTTATTACGGCATGGTATATTCATCTTCCTTATTATAAAATTTACTGAATATTTTATCTATGCAAGCACACTAAATTTCTAATGGATAAAGACATTTAATAATTGTTTATTATTAATTGCTTCAAAAAGTATATTTTGCTGCACTCACCTGTGTAATATGAAACAAGTTCTTGTAAAGTAGAAAAGGTTTTACGAGTAGTTACAAAATATCCACCGTTATCCAATGCCTTGATCTTATAGTGCTTAACATGATCACCTTTCTGAGACTCCCAGTCCCGTATTGAAAGAGAATAAGCACCTGTGTAACAAAAAAATGACAATTACAAATAACTGCAGAAAACAATAATAATAATAAAAAAAAAAATTTAAATAATAAATAAAGTGCATGTATGTTTTTAAGGGCAGTCAGGAAGCAAGTTTACAAGATCCATAACTTTACAACCAAAGGACTTATCATTGTCGGTAATACTTCACATTGATTTGCTCACCATCTATCACATGCCATGCGTACCATCCAGCAAGAAAAAAGTCTGTATGGTAATTCAGTTTCTGAATGTGAGAAATTTGTTGGCACTAAAAACTGAATGCCAACTCATGAAACTGTAGTGGCACAGATTTGTAATGTAATGCCTATTCCTGTGTGGTAATGAAAATTCTTCAGAGAGAGTAAATCAGTACAGTCTGTCCTCGTATAACACGTGTTTGCATTACACGATTTATAAATAGGGGAACGATATCTTATATAACACGAACCGAATTCGCTTATGCACGATTCGCCTTTGTGTTTACAAGAAATGGTAGTCGAACGCGGTGGAATCACCACAACTGAACACAACACAGTAGGAATGAAGAGAAGATTCTGAAATTTTGTTTTTATGATTTCGTGGAAGGGGAAACACATTTAACATAATAACGTAAAAATCAACAGAATTTCAGCTACTGTATCGGTATTATCGCAAATGTAATTAGATCGACTTTTACTACCCGTTTATAACAGATTCCACTAGCAGGAACCACCAATAAACCAGAAACTGCAAATTGTTTTTATTGTTTTATGGTAGTGACCTCCAGTAAAACATAAGCATGTAATATGTGAGAATATTGTGTTTTCGCCTTTACTGCATTGTTTATTCAGTTTGTACACGGGCGTTGCATCGTTTATTCAGTTGCTACTTGTTCGCTGTGCGTTTATGTATATCAAGCTTGCCTCCTCATTTTTGTTCAGTTTATAATTGTGCTCTATTCTCAAAAAAATGAGTAAAATACTTGAAAAAAGTGTGAAAAGGAAGCGTTCTGGTGAAAATACTTCAGAGAGAAAAAGAAAAGCAATATCAATAGAAGAAAAATATGAAATTGTGAAACGCTTTGACCGGAATGAAAGAACATGCGATATTATGCGTGCTACAAGCCTAAATGAGGGAATGCTGAGAACAATTAGAAAGAATGCAGAAAAAATAAAAGCAACTTTCATAGCAGGAACAACACAAAGTGTAACAAAGTCAGTTAGATCACGACACAAAGAACTGGAAGAGATGGAACGTCTTTTATCTGTTTGGATAGAAGGTCAAACAAAGAAGAGATCAGGAACAAGTTTGCTTACGATAAAAGCAAAGGCATTGGCAATATTTGAAGACCTGAGAAATAAAGCTGAAAACCCTCAAGAAGTGCCTCCCTTTACTGCCAATAGTGGCTGGTTCAACAATTTCAGGAAACGTCACGCTTTCCATAATGTGAAATTATCAGGTGAAGCTGCGAGTGCAGATGAAGCAGCAGCAAAGACATTTCCGCCGATACTGAAAAAACTAATTGAGGAAGAGGGCTATAAAAAAAAAAAAAAAAAAGTAAAGTGCAGCCATTATCAACCCACTGCAGGATGGAAGCCTCCTCAACAATTCATGTTGAGAAGAGGGCTAATACACTGGACCAAATTTTCAACTTTGATGAAACCGGACTGTATTGGAAAAAAATGCCATCATGAACATATATCTCAAGAGAGGAAGCACGAGCTCCAGGCTACAAGGCTGCTAAGGATAGGTTTACCGTTATGTTAGGAGCAAATGCAAGTGGCGACTTGAAACTGAAGCCTGTTATAGTTTATCATGCAGCCAATCCACGAGCGTTAAAAGGGATCACAAGGACTACCCTGGGTGTTTACTTTAGGAACAGCAGAAGAGGGTGGATGACAGGGCAGATCTTCACTGAACTTCTACTACATTTGTTTGAGGATGTGTTTCGAAGCTACTGCAAAAAGATAAATTTGGATTTTAAGATTTTAATTAATTTGGACAATGCACCAAGTCACCCTCCAACCCTTGCTGAACTGTCACCAAACATCAAAATCCTGTTTTTACCGCCTAACACGACATCTCTTATCCAGCCACTTGACCAAGGAGTAATTGCTGTTTTTAAGCACTATTACACAAGACGGACATTTAAGATGCTGATAGCAGAAACAGAGGGCGAAAATGCACCAACAGTTAAAGACTTCTGGAAGCGATTCAACATTAAGAATGCAATTTACATAATTGTGGAGGCCTGGAACGAAGTGACAAAAGAATGCTTACATGGTGTTTGGCGGCCTCTTTTACCAGATTTTATTCGTGATTTTAAAGGCTTTGATCCTGTAAATGAGCTTCCTAAATTAAAAGCACATTGTGTTGCCCTCGCAAAGCACGTTGCCTTTGAGGAAGATGATTTAGAAGAGTTGCTTCAGTCTCATGAAGAAGAACTTTCAACTGAAGAACTGCAACAACTTGTTGCTGGAGGGCAGGTGGAAGATGAGAAAGACGAAGTTGAATGCCTGAACGCCACTATAAAACCGCTTTCTACTTCAGAGTTATCTTCAGTTTTAAATTCATTTGAGAAAAGTATGCAATGGCTATAAGATAACGATTATAATGCAGAAAGAAGCAGAAGAGCACTTCATACAATTCGATCTGCTTTGGAGCCATATAAGCAGCTGCTTTGTGAAAGGAGGAAGATTGCGAAACAACAGAAACTAGATGTCTTTTTTATGAAAACACCCAAGAAAGAGACAGAAAATGAGCCGCAGCCCTCTAGTTCTGGCCTGCCCACATTTCGTCCAAAGTCCTCATCGGCATCTCCTCCACCTCCCAGTTCCGATAATGATGACAACCTGCCGCCACTTTCCCCATAATTACGCTGCTTCAACCCCTTTCCCTCAAGCTTGTCTTCATTTACTTTTAAGGTAAGAATCTAAATTTAAATGATTAAATTATTAATTTTACATTTTTCAACTGTAAGTGTTTTATTACGATTATTTATTGTGTTTGGTAATGTTTTGGTTAAAAATGTGTGTCCAATCTTGGGTGGTCGGCCCCTAACCCTATTTTTTCCATAGGGCCTATTGTTCATATTACACGATTTTGCATTGCATGAGGTTTTCTAGGAACACAACTATCGTGTTATACATACGAGGACTGACTGTATTAATATAATGGTGCTGGTATAATTTTAATTGGTATATTAGAAAGACATGGCAGTGTTCATTATTTCTCCACTACGTATAACACAAAAGAAATTTTGAAAAGCAAAAGAAAAATACAAGGTAGAGTCAAATATTCTATATACCTGATGTCTGTTCACTATTCCTTATAAGAAAAGTACCACGGGGATTAGATGGCAAAAGAAGCATTTTTTCAGCTTCTTTTCTTGATATCTTTCCACAAAACCAACTGAAAAAAAAAATATATATATATATATATAGATATACCGAATAAATAATTTTGCACTTAAACATAAGAAAGTATAATTTTAAGGAAGAAAAAAAATTTTTATACTGCTCCATATTTCAAAAGAAAATAAAAACATTCCAGGAGTTCTGAAAAATCTACATAACTCATGCATCAGGCATCCACTATCATCTCACTTTCAAAGTCTGTTAACTCACAACATTTATCCATACCGACATCGAATTACCGTCTATATGAATGCAGTGATGCAGTGTACCTATACACCTGCCAAGCGGTGGGTTCATCCACTAGCAAGAGGGGTGACAGCGTTGCATTTCCCAGGAACCAGGTATCCCATGAATTATATCCTTTCAGTGTAAGTAGTGTTTAAAGAGAGGAGGGGGATTATGAAACTGCTGTTCTGTACTGTGTATGAATTTAGCACCATTTACTAAATGCTGTACTGTCAATGTCAACCAACTCAAACCAATGCTGCATCCATCTATTTTCAGAGAATTGTTATCTGGATTAGCTTTCCATCATAAGTAATAAGTTCAAACCTCTTTCTATAAATAAAATTCTTATACTGTTTTTCTACAATGTTCTTACCTTTCCATCATGAGAGAATTAAAACATCTAAAACTTCATTACTCATTTCCTATAGACACTGAACAACAGCTTATTGTTACTCAAGCTTCATATTTAACAAAATAACTAAACAGAACTTAACTGACTCCATCAGTTGGGTTTCTACTACTCTAATTCTTTTAAATATAAGTATGTTTCTATTGTTCCTGTCCAAGAATGTCCTCAATTCTCTATTTTTGATTTTTGTTTCCAAGCAGGTAGAGCTGGTGTAAAATATTAAACAGGCTGAGGATATAAACAAAACTACGTTACCCACGATATATAATTTCAATTATGTGCAAGCAAACGTTTCAGATTTACAAACTAAAGATAAGTTAATGCATAGCGTAGTTACCCTTTTTCGGGCCCAACTGCAAAGAACATGTTCGGGCCCCTACTTAATTAATGAAAATTGAAAAACAGGAGACAGCCAAAGATGCCAGGCACCTAAAGGACCCTTGCTTACCTACATAGTAGCTATGCCACTGAGTTAGTGCATGGATTAAAATTATTTATGACATTGTAATGATAGCAAAAAATTAAAGGTAAGCTATATGGAAGATATTATCACAACTATTGACCTCTCTCTCTCGTTACCAAGTTATAACAAAAAAAATTAGTTGACAGTTTGAGCTATTGTGTCTCCATAATACCACTGAAATGTTTGGAATAAAGGCACTCAATAATATATCAATCCCAGGGGCTCACATCTGGTGAGTATGGGCTTGGCACACCCAGGGCCCTGAGCTGCATATCATCATCCTTCTTCTTGGTGATTCTATAGAAGACTGAAGCCAAATTTTTTTTTCGCTGGTGCAGAATAAGCCTCAGGCTTCCATGCACCATATGGCTAATAATAATAAATTTGTGCACTTCTTAATGTATTCATTATCTTGACAATACAGTATATGTAAGAAGAAATAATAAGCAAATAAAGTTGTAAAGATAAGGGAAGTAAGAAAAAGTGTGAAACAAGAAAGAAAAGAAGGGAAAAAAATTAATAATACATTATAAAAAAATAAGTCAATACTATATTATACAAAATATATACATAATTATATTGTCATATATTGCATGATTTTGGTGTCATTTTCAAGTACCAACCACCAATTTTCAAGTGTCAACAACAGTAATAATTCAGACACAGCAAGGGTTTGTTAAGGGAGTCTTGTCTGACAAATTTGGTTGGATACTATGATGTGGTTACAAAGGAACTGGATGCAAAAAATAATTCTGATATCATATACTTGGATTTCAGGAAAGCTTTTGACACTGGCAGATGGAAGACTACTATATAAATTGGAGCAGTATGGTATTATGAGTAAGTTGCTACAATGGATAAAAGGGTGGTTGAGTGGGAGAAGACAGAGAGTAGTAATCAATGGACACTGCACTTTGTGGATTAATGTTACTAATGGAGTCCCACAGGGTGTGGTGTTGGGCCCACTACTGTTTTGTATATTTATAAATGATATTGATGAAGGTATATCAGGCTTAATGTTGAAGTTTGCGGATGATACAAAGGTTGGCAGGATTGTTAATGACAGTAATGGCAGTGTGCTACTGTAACAGGATCTAGAAAACTTGAGCAGATAGGCTGAGAAGTGGCAACTGAAGTTTAACATTGACAAATGCAAAGTACTGCATATGGGTAGAAGTAATCCCAGAGAAATGTATCAACTGTGTGGTACTATACTTACGATGGTAGAAAATGAAAAATTTCTGAGCAATGCAGACAGGCTGCCAGAGCAGGTCATGGGGTATTGCCAATGATATACAGGAATTTTGCTAGTAGGAAAGAGGAGATGATTGTCCCTCTGTATAAGGCAATGGTCAGGCCACGCCTTGAGTACTGCATACAGGTCTGGAGGGCTCATTTTAGGAAGGATGTGGAGTTGCTTGAGTGTGTACAGAGAAGGGCAACAAGATTGGTGAGGGGAACGAAGGGGTCCTCTTATTAAGAAAGGCTTAAGTTCTGAAAATTGCAGCGGCTGGAGACTAGGCACCTGTGAGGTGATCTGATTGAGGTGTATAAGGCCTTGAATGGGTTGCGCACGCTGAATTCTGATGGGAGTCTTCCGTTTGCTCAGATTACGAATTTGAATTTATGTCCCTGAGGGGACATAAATTCAAATTGAGGAAAGACAGAATAGATGTGCAGAAATTTGCCTTTAGCCAGCGGGTGGTTAATTGCTGGAACAAACTTCCATCTGTTGTTGTGGAAGTTGATAGGTTAAATAAATTTAAGGAGCAACTGGACAGGCATCTGGAGGGAATGGTGTGATTTTTTTTTTGGGCTGACGATACATAAGCTCATACGCTTGCTTTCTTGCATCACATGCCTCTACTACTACTACCAGAATTGCCTGACAAGACAACAATATAGTGTCCTCTATTTATAATATAAAGTTCATGCAATGGCAACATATAATTACATCAAAATATAGTATTGGGGGAAAGAAATCAAGTGTAATTAAAGCTATAAAGGAGGATACATAGACATTAATTACAGCTGGCATGTAATTTAAGGTTAACATGACAGAGGATCTGAAAATAATTATATGACCAATGAAACTTAAAGGTAAAACGAAAATGAACAAAGAAACTAAAACTACAACAAAGGCTAATGTTGGAGATGTATATAAACCTATTTACATTATAGTGTTTAGCTAACTGAAGGCAAAAATGGATAAGTAATTACGATCGCTATAGACACTTCTGTTCTCGTATTGCACTAAAAGCCGACAGTGTGGGAAAATTATAGTTTAAGGAAAGTGAATAGTATTTGACAAGAATATAAAGGTGGAACTCGGGTTATCTGGGAGTGTGATTCCTATCCATGCTAGTAACTGCCCTGGACATATATATATAAGAGTAATAAGCAGAAGGCAGTGGAAGCTAAAGAACATTAACTATAGAACACAACGGAAATGATGAACCGAATCTGAACTCAATTAATACGATGTGATCGGAACAATACAACACAACTGAATTAAGAAGCCCAGTGTAAGGAAAAAAGTAAACAACTAAACGTGGTGTATGCTAGTGTCCTCAGTACCAAGAATGTGTAAAAATTAATAAGAAACAATTTAGACTGGCACCCAGTAAGTGCTGAGGTTGTATTAGGCAAAATATTGCAAAAATATTGTATAATAATAATAAGGTAAATCAAAAAAAGAAAATAAAAAATAATAAATAGAAGATACCCAGTAGATAAAGTTGCAGTATAAATTATACATGTATTAGATAGTATGAACCAGAGCTCTAATTCTCAATATATTCTCCGTTTATATCAATATTTATAAAAGAATAAGAAGTTTACTCAATATGTATGTAATTGCAGAAATCATCGAAATTAAATTACATGAGAATTCTGTTAATGTTCGCCGGCCATATCTAATCTCCGATTCATGGTCTTTTAAGCGCATCCACGAAGACAAATAACCCCTATTTAAGTTTCACGCTCACCCCTATTAGGTAATTTTCATTCTTGTGATTGCGACATGCGGTCGAAAAGCATTGTCAGCTTCATGGAAGTGTTCTACGTATCATATTGACATCCTGCAACTAGCGATCATAGATACATGTTTTCCATCATAGAAAACAGTAGCAATAGGTGTCAATATGTACATACAGTCGGATCTCTCTTTAACGAACTTCCATATAGGGAAATTTTCTATGCAGCAAACTTTTTTTGATTTCCCCTTGGTCATTACATTGAAAATAGTTTCCCTGATAACAAAGAAAATTTCCATATAACAAACTGATTTTGAGATACCTTGGTATGCATTGTTCGCACCTCTTGCCTTTAGGCAAGAAAGCTGATGCTGTAGAAAGCACAAATTAAGAACTAAAAGGATTAAGCATTAATCCCTTTAACTTTTAATAGCCAAAGGATTTAATTCCATGAATTAGGAATAAAACATTTTACAATTTAATGATACATGCAAAACCCTGCAGGAGAAAACTGGCCAACCACGGCGCGGGATAGAAAAAGATGGAAGTTTGGGAGAGGCTTTTGCCCAGCAATGGATCAGCAATGGCTAAGAAGAAGTTTATTTTTGTTATTTGGTTTTTTTTAGGAGCATTAGCAACTAAGGCCATATTGCTCCGGAGATATGCAGTGGTCATTCCCTGACCTTTCCCCATCCTCTATATTTGGTGGTCATGGGATAGAACCCAGGTCTAATCAAGAAGCGTGTGCTATGCACTGCTGCTGCTCCTGCCCACCTGGCTATGAAAGCACCCTAAAAAGAAGTAAAACCTATACGACTTATACACTACTATGCTGAGAAGTCCCGCTGGTCAGCTGTTCACAGCCACCGGCAAAGGTTCAGGCATATTCCCGACGTGGGCACTGGCTGTGGTCAACCAATTTTCTACCGTAAGCATCCTATTAGAGAATTAGGACAGAGTGATTTTCCTTTATCTTGGAAATCATCTATTGTTTTGAAGAAATGAGTCATCCACACTTTCGCTAAAAAATGCAAGAATATTTGCTGATGCTATCGAGGCAGTGTTAGGTGGGTCGGAAAACTGCTAGCTTGGGGGGAGACAAAGACTGACAAATTGACAGTAGCCACTGGCAGAGGTGAAAGTGATTCTTGCACTGCTTCTATTGGAATGAGCAGAAGCCTGGAAAACAAGATGCAGGATATTTCAGAGACTGCTGGGAGTCACTGCGGTACAAATAAACACATGGGTTGTGTTAGGGTAGCAAAGAATAAGAACAGTTGCATGTGTACTTGCGTGTACACCAATGCTAGGAGTTTGGTAAATAAATTTGATGAATTTGAGATAATGCTCAAAACATCAAAGGCAGATATTGTTGGGATATCAAAGACGTGGTGTCACATGGATATAAGGAATGCAGAACTGGAATTTGGGGAGTACAATGTGTACAGAAAGGATACAAAGGGAGGAGGGGTTATGCTATTAGTTAAGAAACACACAAAATCCAAGGAAGTGAAGCCAGTCGACATCGCTGGACATTGCAGTGTCGAGTCATTTTGGTGTGACATAAGCATTGGGAGATCAAAATTGAGAGTAGGAGTGTGCTATAGGCTTAATGACTCTGATGAGTATAATAATGTCTGATGAGTATAATAATGTCTGATGACAAGTAATAATAAGACACTGTACAGAGAAATAGAGTGGGCCAGTAAATCAGAGAGTCTTATAATGGGGGATTTCAATTTCCCAGATATTGACTGGAATTTGTGGGTTGGTCACTGACACACACACTAGCAAGGCTTTTGTGGATTTATTGGATGATTGTTTTCTACATCAGCATGTTCGGGAGGCAACTAGAGGAAGTAATACTCTTGATTTCATTATCAGTAGTGATTCTTCATGCATTAAGAATCTGCAGATAAAGGAACCACTAGGTGGAAGATATCACAATGTGTTGAAGTGGGATTTAATCAAAGAGGTAACTACCATCAGGGGTAAAGGGAAGGGTTTTTGCTTTCGTAAAGGTGACTACAATGGTCTGAGACAGTATTTAAATTCTATACAGTGGGACCAACTGATGATGTTATCAACAGCAAATTCAAAATGGAAAGCATTCAAAGAACTTATCTTGGAAGCTACTAGGCTTTACATACCAAATAAGAAATATTGTTCAAGGTTTAGGCCTAAATGGATGTCCGATGAACTAATGAGACATATGGCAGAGAATAAAAATGCATGGGATGCATATAAATTAGCATGTGACACAGAACCCTATGATAGATATAAGTTGATGTGTAACCAAGTTATAAAGGAGGTTAGGCAGGCGAAGGCAGATTACGAGAAATCTTTGGCAAAGGATGCAAAGAAAAACAGCACAGAGATCTTTACTTATGCAAACTCTAGAAGGAAGGGGATGAATCAGATTGGTCCACTTGATATCCACGGTTCAACTGTTGATGATCCTGCTCAGGTAGCTAACAAACTAAATGAATATTTTGCATTGACATTCACACATGAGGAGTTATTCAGCGAGGGGTATGCCGGAGGTGTATTCAACTCTGGCAGTAAGCTAGATAATCTTGTAATAACTGAGAGTAAAGTGGAGGAGAAATTGTTGAAGATAAACAAAAGAAAGGCACTTGGGGTGGATGGGATCTATCCAGTTATATTAAAGGAGGCAGCAAAGGAAGTAAGCAAACCCTTAGCCATAATTATGAGATTATCTTCCATAATTATCTTCCTTGGACTCAGGGGAGGTACCCATAGACTGGAATGTGCAAATGTGACCCCAATTCACAAAGGAGGATCAAAGGCTGACACAAGTAGTAGAAGTAGTGGTATGTGATGCAAGAAAGCAAATGTATGAGCTTATGCAGCATCAGCCAAAAAAAAAAAATCACACCATTCCCTCCAAATGCCTGTCCAGTTCCTCCTTAAATTTATTCAACCTATCAACTTCCACAACGACAGATGGAAGTTTGTTCCAGCAATTAACCACCCGCTGGCTAAAGGCAAATTTCCGCACATCTATTCTACATCTGTCCTTTCGTAATTTGAATTTATGCCACCTTAGGTTCGTAATCTGAACAAGTGGAAGGATCCCATCAGAATTCGGCGTGCTGAACCCATTCAAGGCCTTATGCACCTCAATCAGATCACCGCGCAGGTGCCTAGTCTCCGGCCACTGCAATTTGCAGAATTTAAGCCTCTCTTGATAAGAGGATCCCTTCATTCCCCTCACCAATCTTGTTGCCCTTCTCTGTACACGCTCAAGTAAATCTACATCCTTCCTAAAATGAGGCCTCCAGACCTGTACGCAGTACTCAAGGCATGGCCTGACCATTGCCTTATACAGAGGGATAATCACCTCCTTTTCCCTGCTAGCAAAATTCCTATATATCATTGACAAAACCCCATGACCTGCCCTAGCAGCCTGTCTACATTGCTCAGAAAACTTCATATCTGCCTGCACAATTACTCCCAGGTCTTTTTCATTTTCTACCACCTTAAGTGTAGTACAACACAGTTGGTACGTTTCTTTGGGGTTACTTCTACCCATATGAAGTACTTTGCATTTGTCAAGGTTAAACTTCAGTTGCCACTTCTAGCCCATCTGCCCAAATTATCTAGATCCTGTTGCAGTAGCACACTGCCATTACTGTCATTAAAAACCCTGCCAACCTTTGTATCATCTGCCAACTTCGACATTAAGCCTGATATACCTTCATCAATATCATTGATAAATATACAAAACAACAGTGGACCTAACACCGAACCCTGTGGGACTCCACTAATAACATTAGTCCAAGAAGAGCATCACCCATTCATTACCACCCTCTATCTTCTCGCACTTAACCATCCTTTTATCCATTGTAGCAACTTACCCTTAATACCATTCTGCTCCAATTTGTACAATAGTCTTCCATGCGCAACAGTGTCAAAAGCTTTCCTGAAATCCAAATATATGATATCAAAATTATTTTTTGCATCCAGTTCCTTTGTAACCACATCATAATATCCTATCAAATTTGTCAGACAAGACTTTCCCTTAACAAACCCATGCTGTGGCTGAATTATTGCTGCAGTCCTGTCTAGATGATCCTGCAAAGCATCTTTAACCAGCGACTCCATTATTTTACCCGGAACAGAAGTTAAACTAACTGGTCTGTAATTACTCGTGTCACCTTTCGATCCCCCTTTGTGAATTGGGGATACATTTGCACATCTCCAGTCGGTGGGAACCTCCCCTGAGTCCAAGGATCCTCTCATAATTATGGCTAAGGGTTTGCTTAGTTGCTTTGCCGACTCCTTTAATATAACTGGATAGATCCCATCCACCCCAGGTGCTTTTCTTATCTTTAACTTCAACAATTTCTCCTCCACTTTGCTCTCAGTTATTACAAAATCATTAAGTATCCTGCTACAATTTGATAACCTTCTGCCATTTTCAAACCTTAATAATTCCTCACGTGCGAATGTAGATACAATAAACTCATTCAGTTTGTTTGTTATCTGAGCAGGATCATCAACAGTCGAACCATCGATGTCAAGCGGACCAATCAGATTCATCCCCTTCCTTTTAGAGTTTATATAAGTAAAGAAATCCTTGCTGTTTTTCTTAGCATCTTTTGCCAAGGATTTCTTGTAATCTGCCTTCGCCTGCCGAACCTCCTTTGTGACCTGATTACAGATTAACTTATATCTGCCATAGGCTTCTGAGTTGCTTTATAATTTATATGCATCCCATGCATTTTTCTTCTCTGTTACGAGTCTCATTAGTTCATTTGACAACCATTTAGGCCTAAACCTTGAACAATATTTCTTAATAGGTATGAAACTTTTAGTAGCTTCCACGATTAATTCCTTGAATGCTTCCCACTTAGAATTTACTGTTGGTAACATCGTCAGTTGATCCCACTGTACAGAATTTAAAAACTGTTGGAGACCACTGTACTCGCCTTTACGGAAGCAAAAACCCTTTCCTTTACCCCTGATGGTAATTAAATCTTTAAGTAAATCCCATGTCAATACACTATGATCACTGCCACCTAGTGGTTCTTTTATCTGCAAATTCCTAATACATGAATGATCACTGCTGATAACCAGATCAAGAGTATTACTTTCTCTGGTTGCCTCTCGAACACGCTGCTGCAGAAAACAATCATCCAATAAATCCACAAAAGTCTGACTAGTGTGTGAGTGGCCAACCCACAAGTTCCAATCAATATCTGGGAAGTTAAAATCCCCCATTATAAGACATTCCAATTTACTAGCCCACTCTATTTCTCTGTACAATTGTTCATTGTATTCATTCAAGTCATTAGGCCTATAACACACTCCTACTCTTATTTTTGCTTTCGCAGTGCTTATGTCACACCAAACTGACTCAACAGTGCACTGTTCATCTATATCAACTGGATGCACTTCTTCTGTTCCAGGAAAATTAATGGAGGCACTGGTTAAAGAAGCACTGCAGGATCATCTAGACAAGACTTCAGTTATATCTCAGACATAGCATGGTTTTGTTAAGGGAAAGTCTTGCCTGACCAATTTCATTGGATACTATGATGCAGTCACAAAAGAACTGGATGCAGGGAATAACTTTGATATTATATACTTGGATCTTAGAAAGGCTTTTGATACTGTTGCACATGGAAGAACTGCTGCACAAATTGGAGCAGTGTGGCATTGGAGGCAAATTGCTGCTTTGGATAAAGGGGTGGTGAGGGGGAGAAGACAGAGAGTGGTAATCACTGGACACTGCTCATTGTGGACTAATGTTATTAGTGGAGTCCCTCAAGGTTCAATGTTCGGTCCATTATTGTTTTCTGTATTTATAAATAATATTGATGATGGTATATCAAGCTTAATGTCCAAGTTTGCAGACGATACAAAGGTTGGCAGGGTTGTTAAGGACACTACTGATGCTATGCTGCTGCAACAGGATCTAGAAAAGTTGAGCAGATGGGCTGAGAGGTGGCAAATGAAGTTTAACATTGACAAATGTAATGTACTACATATGGGAAACAGCAACCCCAGAGCAACGTATCAACTCTGTGGTACTGACAGTGGTAGAGAATGAAAAGGATCTGGGCGTAATTGTGTAGGCAGATATGAAGTTTTCTGAGCAGTGCAGATGAGCTGCATGAATAGCTTATGTTGTCTTGTCAATGATATACAGGAATTTTTCTAGCAGGGATAAGGAGGTGATTATTCCCTTGTATAAGGCAATGGTCTGGCCACACCTTGAGTACTGTATACAGGTCTGGAGGCCTCATTTCAAGAAGGATGTAAAGCTGCTGGAACGAGTACAGAGAAGGGCAACAAGATTAGTGAATGGAACAAAGGGTTGCTCTTATGAAGGAAGGCTTAAATTCTGCAAATTACAGTGTCTGGAGACCAGGCACCGGTGAGGTGATCTGATAAAGGTGTATAAAGCCTTGAATGGTTTGAGCATGCTCAATGCTGATGGGATTCTTCCTCTTGCTCTGAATAATCACCTGAGATGTCATAAATTCAAATTGAGGAAAGACAGATGTAGGATAGATGTGTGAAAATTTGGCTTTAGCTAACGGGTAGTTGGTTGGAGGAACAGACTTCCATCCCTTGTTGTGGAAGTTGATAGCCTAAATAAATTTAAGGCTCAGCTGGACAGATATTTTGAACAAACAGAGGAGTGAAGTGGAAGTGTTTTCTTTTTTTTTTTTTTTTGGCTGATGCTGCATAAGCTTGCTTTCTTGCATCACATGCTACTAATGCTACTGCTAAATTTCAGCCTTTTTAAGTGCTGTGCATTCAACCTTACAGTGTCTAAGAGGAAATCCTTCAGTGTAATGTGAAAAGGTGGAAGTGCCTAATAGAGTAGATGAAGGCATTAAAAAAAAAGAAATCGCTTTAATATTTGATGTCCCTGTCAGTAATGTGTCAACCATTCCGAAAACCCCTGTTTCGATTCTCATACGGTTTGAGGAAATGGGACCCAGTTGGAAGCGTGAGAAATTATGCCTTTGGGAAGATATAGATGAAACAGTTTTTAAGTGGTGAAGTTGATTCGAGACCATAAAATGCTAATATCAGGGCCATTAATAAAAGAAAAAGCTATGGGGTACACATCTTTTTAGGGGCATAAAACATTTCAAACCAGTTCTGGTTGGCTGGACAAATTTAAAAAGCACCATGGCTTACTCAAAAAGGTTATTTCTGGTGAAAGTAGGGTTGTAACTGAAGAAAAATGTACCTATTGGAAAGAAACACTTTTTAAAAAAAATTATGGAGGTCTATGGAGTCTAAAGACATATTCAACATTGATGAAACGTCTATTTTTTAAATGTTTGCCGAACAAGTCACTGACGACTTTTAAAGGTGATAAATGTTTAAATGGTAAAAATAGTAAGGAGAGAATTACACTCTTGGTTGCAAATATGGCTGGTAATGAAAAACTGAAGCTTTTGGTAACAGGCAAAAGTAAATAACTCTGATGTTTCAAAGGAGTAAAGTTGTTAGAGTTGGACTACAACTACAACAAAAAAACTTGAATGACAAGCGAAATTTTTAAGCAGTGGATTTTAAATTTCAATAGAAACATGAAAGAAAACAGAAAAATCGTGTTGATTGTCGACAACTGCCCTGCCCACCTTTGCTCGGTAATTTCGAAACTTACAAGTGGGAAACTTGTTTTCTTCCTTCTGAATAATTAGTCTTAACTGCAGCCAATGGAACAAGGCATTATCAAGAATTTGAAAATGCACTACTGAAGGTGCATACTGAAAAAAATTATACTGAGAATAGAAACCAACCAACCTATAGATTCTGTTATAGATTTGGAGATGTGCATATCAGAGTTGGCGAAAGTGTGGAGTCATGATGTGACAGAAACAATGATTAAGAATTAATGCTAATTAACAGAGATGAGTGGGATGAACTACTAGAAGACATTGAGCAATCTTAGGAAGAGTTCCAAATGAGGTTTGATCAGTGGAGCAATTGTTTCTGATGAATTTTTAGGAGTTGATAATGATATCATAGTAGCTGAATATACGAGTGATATTCAGCTACTATGACATTTTGGAGTGTATTTAAAGAACTAGTGACAATATCGACAGAGTTGGCTGAAAATGAGGACAATATTAAACCTTCCAAACAAATGTTGGCAGCATTTGAAACTTTACATCAAGGTCTTCATTGGAAAGAAAATGTAACAGAAAATAAATCTGAGTGTTTAAAGTTTAAACAGATGCGAACATTTTTATGAACGCTGTACAGTAGAATCCAGCGTACAACAAAAAATAACCAAATATTTTATGACATAATTCTTAAGTGTACTAATTAATTGTGGGCATCATGTAAATAGTCATTTCTTAATATGTATGTATTAATAAATTGTTTAAAATGTTAGAAAATTTATTCATTTCCACTTCTTTCCCATCTTTTTACCATATTTCTGAATTTACAGTATTTTTCATTGTTGAAAAGTTCATATTTCTTTATAATGAAATTTCTGTATAACGAATTTTTTCAAGGGACTGATTGATTCCGTAATATAGAGGTACGACTGTATATACATACTGTAACAAAAGGGACAAGAATAGTAGTCAAGGCAACTGATGTGTTATTTCATTAAGAATAAGCTGATTTGCGAATAGTTTATGGTTGATAATACTGATGCCATTATTAAAATGAAAGTGCAGGTAAGTTAGAATAGATTTTCAATCAATTTGCGATAGAATTTTCTGAAGTTGTTAATCACTAGATTATAGTTATTGCAAATAGTGGCAATTCTAAGACACTGTGAGAAAATGTTGGAGTGGATATTTTTAGATATATTAGATTGCCAGTGGGTAAAATTAATACCAATGAAATTAAATGCATCCCGTTTATTATAAATGTAAATAACAGTAGACCTGTCATTCACATTTATATCCAAGTCCAAATAGTTGGCTGCAAGGTCACTTGAATTGTTTTTTTCTAACAACAGTCCTTGTGGGTACCAAAGACTACATTCATTGAGAAAAATTAGAATATCAAACACACATATATCATCAACATATCCGAAAAATATAACATCATTCAGAAAGGACCGTTCATACCAATAGAGGTAAAGATTGGCTATAATACAGGATGCAGGACTGCCCATAGGAGTTTGGTTTTTTTTTTTTTTTTTTTTTTTGGAGCATTAGCAACTAAGACCATATTGTTCCGAGAATATGTGGTGGTCATTCCCTGACCTTTCTGCATCCTCCGTATTTGGTGGTGACGGGCTCGAACCCCGGTCTAATCAAGAAGTGTGCATTACACACCGCTGCTCCTTCCCACCTGGCTGCAGAGGCGCCCGCCCATAGGAGTATCTTGGATTTTGTAGTATACAGTATTTCCATCAAAGACAAAGTTGTTAAGGATGCATAATTTGACCAAATTATTCCAGTACGAGATATTACATTTCTGTGCGTTTCTTTAGTATATTCCTGATAAATGTTTTGAAGAACCTTATAAAGATTATCTAAGTTAATAATAGCAAATAAGCTATGGAAGTTGAATGTTTGAATTACAGTAATATGACAGGTTTTAGCTTTTCTAAAACCAATAGATTATCAAAAATGATATTGCTATTAGGAATAATGTTTACAGTAGATTTTAGTAGTTGTTTTTACATGAGGTGATGAACCTGAAACTAACCAGTGTTTTATGGAATTTTGGTATGAAGTAAACACAGGGGAAGTTGAAATTACTGATATTTAGTTTCAGACTTTTATGAAACCTTGAACAACTTATTGTAAACATTATTCCTAATCATTAATGCTTCAGATTCTTGACATTCATAGTTCTCATAGTGGTATCGTGCTGGTTTGGGGGAATTTTGCTTGAATCTGATTGTTTTAAGCCTATAAATAATGCAGCGTGAAATATTTTGGAACAGTGTGGATATATAAAGAAGGAAAGAGAAGATGGAAAAACTGAAGAAGAAAAAAAAGATGAAACTTGCCTAAAATTGTATTACTTGTGTATATTTTTTAAAGATAATAAAAATATTTGTAAAAAGAGACTGCTTTTTTAATTCAGATCTGTTTCTTTTTTTACAGAGAATATGGACTGTTTAGATTGTGGATTCATTTTAACTAATGTTTTATTGATGAATTTATTTTGATAGTGTGATGTATATGAATTTGCTGTTAGCTAAGAATTGTTACTGTTATAAATTAAAAACCAAACCTTTTCTTTGTTTTAAAAGTAAGAATCTGTTATTAATGCATTAATAATATCATTAACGCTAGACATACATGTATATATGTATAGCATTAATTTATTACCTCTCTCTAGAGGTAATTTTTCTGACCCATCACATTCATTTTTATTACAAATTCACGGAATTCCCAAAAATGCACTACTGCTACATAGAGGCTCAGTGGTATATGCAGACTGCCTTACTCAGTTCTAAGTGGTTGATACCGATGGCTCAACTGTTGATGATCCTGCTCAGGTAGCTAACAAACTAAATACATATTTTGCATCTACATTCACACATGAGGAGTTATCCAGGGAGGGGAATGCCAGAGGCATATTAAACTCTGGCAGTAAGCTAGATAATCTTGTAATAACTGAGAGTAAAGTGGAAGAGAAATTGCTGAAGATAAACATAAGAAAGGCACTGGGGTGGATGGAAACTATCCAGTTATATTAAAGGAGGCAGCAAAGGAAGTAAGCAAACCCTTAGCCATAATTATGAGAACTTCCTTGGACTCAGGGAGGTACCCATGGACTGGAGATGTGCAAATGTGACCCCAATCCATAAAGGAGCAAAGGGAGACACAGGTAATTACAGACCTGTTAGTTTAACTTCTGTTCCAGGGAAATTAATGGAGGCACTGGTTAAAGAAGCATTACAGGATCATCTAGACAAGACTTCAGTTATAGCTCGGACACAGCATGGGTTTGTTAAGGAGAAGTCTTGTCTGACCAATCTGATTGGATACTATGATTTAGTCACAAAGGAACTGGATGCAAAGAATAATTTTGATATCATATATTTGGATCTTAGAAAAGCTTTTGATACTGTTGCACATGGAAGACTGCTGCACAAATTGGAGCAGTGTGGCATTGGAGGCAAATTGCTGCTATGAATAAAGGGATGGTTGAGTCTTTTTTTTTTTTTTTTTTTTTTATGTGAACCCCAAACACGAGAGGTATTAGAACCTATAGTACTTAGTACCGTGCTTGGGTTGGAGGTTGTGAAGACGAAGGGAGATATTTGTTGACATTGGACTTGAACTTCTGTAGACTGTAATTTTCAGGAAATACATATGAAGGAAGATTGTTCCAGAAAACGGCAGTTGAATGAATAAATGAGGAAGATGAAAAGTTGGTTCTGATTGAAGTTGGACAGTAAATGGATGTTGGCTGGTGGCAGCACATGTTCGGACTGTTTTGAAAGAGAGAGCGGGAAATTATAGAAGCCAATTCAGAAGAACAGTGCCCATGGAAGTATCTGTAGAAGAGGTATGCAGCAGAAACAGTACGTCTATGAGAAAGCGAGTGGAGAGACTCTGTTAAAGATGAATCATTAATTAACCTAACTGCCCTCTTCTGAATGGAATCAAGAAGCCTGAGAGAGGTTTTGGGGGCATCACCCCCAGTGGGATTGGGAGAAGACATAGAATGGTAATCAATGGACACTGCTCTTCATGGACTAGTGTTATTAGTGGAGTCCCCCAGGGTTCAGTGTTGGCTCCATTGTTGTTTTCTGTATTCATTAATAATATTGATGATGGTATATCAGGCTTAATATCCAAGTTTGAAGATGATAAGAAGGTCAACATGGTTGTTAATGACACTAATGACAGTACACTACTGCAACAGGATCTAGAAAAGTTGAGCAGATGGGCTGAGAGGTGGCAACTGAAGTTTAACATTGACAAATGTAAAGCTGCATATGGGAAGCAGTAACCCCAGCGTAACGTATCAACTGTGTGGTACTACACTGGCAGTGGTAGAGAGTGAAAAGGACCTGGGGGTAGGCAGATATGAAGTTTTCTGAGCAGTGCAGATGGTCTGCAAGAGTAGCTCATGGTGTCTTGTCAATGATATACCGGAATTTTTCTAGCAGGGATAAGAAGGTGATTATCCCCTTAAGTACTGGTCTGGAGGCCTCATTTTAAGAAGGATGTAGAGCTGTTGGAACGAATACAGACAAGGGTAACAAGATTAGTGAATGGAACAAAGGGTGTGTGTGGTTTTTTTTTTGGCTGATGCTATATAAGGTTGCTTTCTTGCATCATGTGCCCTTGCTAATGCTAATTATTTTTTATGGACATTCTTCTCAAGTTCCAAAAAAATACTAATCAAAAGTCAAAACTATACTGAAGGACCATTAAAATTCACACATATCACTTTGATAGCCATTTAATTTGAAAGTGCCCCCTGTTTTCTGCATACACCAACACAGCTGTCGCAGGGTTACAAGAGGCTTAAACCAAATACCAAAATTTCTCGATTATATATAAAAGTGAGACCAAACTGTATTTTGTATGCAGGTAGTGGGTAGGGGGGGTGTCCCTTTGGGCTCCATGGTGAGTGGGGGAGCACAGGCACCGAGACAAAACAAAAAAAAACTCATGAATCCTAATAAAATTATTTCTTTTGGGGCCCCAACCTGGTCTCAAGACCTGAAAACTTGACCACTGACACTGATAATACCACTTCAGCTAAGAGACAAAAAACTGAGGATGTATCAGGTCCGACACCCTGTTACTGATAATTCACCCAACTAGTGAGAAGCCCTTAAGAAAAAAAATGCCACCCTTCTTTATTCAGAAGGGTTTGAAAGGGTTGGCAGGATCTCCTAAATCTGTCAAATGGCTTTGATCAGGTGACGTACTGGTATAGACCAGAAGTGACAAACATTCAGAACAGCTCCTCCAAGCGGCATCTATAGAGGGTTGCCCATCTCCATTATCCTCCCACAAGACCTTGAACTCATCCCATGGTGTCATCACAGAATGGGATCTTACAGATGTGAATGAGGAGGAAATCTGTTCTGAATTAAAACCACAAGGAGTGATAGCTATGAAATGACTATCCATGCATGGGGATGGGAAAATCATCAAGAAAATCATCAACAAGAAACATCATTTTGATATTTAATTCACCATCTCCTAATGAAATTAAAGCTGGCTATATTAACTGTCCAGTGCATCCGTACATACCAAATCCTTTATGGTGCTTTAAGCGCCAGAAATACTGACACTCGCAAATGGCTTGTTGTGGAGCTCTTGCATGTGCTGCAAAGGACCACAAAACTACAGCATGTTCAGCCACAAAACCCACCTGTATTAACTGCCAAAGAGAACACCCTGCTTATTCCCGAGCATGCCATAGGTGGAAAGAAGAAAAAGAAATTCAACGGCTTAAGGCAGAGCTGAACATATCCCAGGAGGCAAAAAAGCAATTAAACTTATGCTCAGAAGGAAGCAGGGAGATGTTCCATTGGAACTCAGACAGAAATGACCATTCCACCAAGTCATTCACTCCCATCACACACTGCCTGTTAAGTTCAAGAAAACCCGCACAGAAGAACCAAGCAGCTGCGGTCCCCAAGAAAAAGTGGATGTCGAAGAGAAGGAGGTACCAGATGATCCAGTCTTTGGAACTCTTTGTGGAGGAGGAAATGGATACAGGACAGTGTCCATACTTCTCCAAAAGAGATAAATCCAAGACTGAGAAAATTAAGCCCTCAGCACCTCAGAAGCCGCCTGATGGACCCACCAAACCAAAATAATGGCTAAATTCCTACAATGGAATTGTCGTGGATTCTGGCAAAATACAGATGACATCAAGGCCATCCTGAAAAAGCACGAGCCAGTCTGCTTTTGCTTGCAGGAAACTTATCTAAAGGCAAATAATAACTGCACCATGTGTAACATCACAATTTTTGTAAGGATAGAATTTCAGATGGCCCTGCTCAGGAGGAGTGGCTATCCTTTGTGGGCAAACAGACCCCAGTTCAATCTTTGCTACTTACAACTAGCATAGAGGCTGTTGCAATTCACCTTACATAGTGGGATTTTTATTAACCGTCTGCTCTATTTATTTGCCTCCTGGGACTGACATCTTCCAGAAAGACCTTGATCTTGTAATGCAGTTGTCCCCCCTTTCTTACCACTTGGGATTTTAATGGACATAATAGCCTGTGGGGTAGTGCTAGCATCAATGGAAGAGGAGGCGCCTCAGTAGCCAGGTGGGCAGGAGCAGCAGTGCGCAGCACACGCTTCTTGATTAGACTATGGTTCGAGCCCGTGACCACCAAATACGGAGGACGTGGAAAGGTCAGGGAATGACCACTGCATATCCCCGGAGCAATATGGCCTTAGTTGCTAATGCTCCTAAAAACCAAACAACAAACAAACAAACAAACAAAGGAAGAGGATGAGTCATAGAGCATATGCTTAATGACAATGACCTTTCCCTTCTAAATATGGAAACTAACACCCTTCCACATGCCTACCCATATGTTTTCTGCCATTGATCTTTCTATCTGCTCTCCTTCTCTCCTCCCTTCACTCACCTGGGAGGTAGAAGAAAACCCATATGGAAGTGGTAACTTTCCTGTGATAACCTGCCTACATAGTGGAAGACCTTGTCTTCCTTTTAGGTTACCATGATGGAAGATCAATCAGGCTGACTGGAATGCATTCCAACAACTGGCAAATTTTGACATCAGGAAAGTTAGTCAGGAGACTATCAATGATGCAGTTATGTACATCACAGAAAGTATCGTCCATGGTGCTGCAATCGTCATTTCAAATCATCTAAATGGTTTCCACCATATCCCAAAACCATGGTGGAATGCAGAATGCACAGCAGCAAAAAAAAAAAATGGCACAAAACAAAGCCTGGGGGATATTGTCGTGATATCCCACCAGAGCTAATCTTATAACTTTTACAATGCACGACAATGCACGTCTTATCCGACATCAGAGCCAAAGGCAGTCCTGGAACTGTTTTACACCTTCTATTACTCAGGTGACCAGCTCTAAGGTAGTTTGGGACAAAATCCAAAAATTAAAGGAAAATACACAGCATACCCCTCTTCGGTCCTGGAATATAATGGATGCACTATTGCACACCCAACTGCAATGGCCAAATCATTTCTAAAATCTCAGCAGTGTCACCTTATTCCCCAGAGTTCCTGGTCCTTAAAAGTAAAGCTGAAAAAGAAGTGTTCAGTTTTATATCCAAGAGTCTTTACCCATATAATGGGTCATTCACTATCGAAGGGCTGAAAATAGTTCTTGCCCTTATGAAGGCTACTGCCGTTGGACCAGACGATGTCCATTATGAATGATGAAATATCTTTCATCAAAATCCATGGATCTTCTGCTCTTCCTGTATAACAGAATCTTCCTGGAAGAGCAGTTTCTGGACACCTGGCACAAGGCAACTACTCTTGCTTTCCCCAAGCCAGGCAAGGATACAAAATTTCCAAAAAATTATAGAACCAATTGCTCTGACTAGCTGTCTGTGCAAAATTTTGGAGAGAATGGTCAACGCTCGTTTTCTATGGTACTTGGAATCGAATAATTTTCTCTCTTAAGATGAATTGCAGTCAGTGTTCCGAAGAAACAGGTCCACTCTGGACCACTGAATTAGACTGGAAACATCTATTAAAGATGCCTTCCTAAAAAGAGAACACCTGGTGTCCATATTTTTTTGACATGTAGAAAGTGTATGACACACCTTGGAAATTTGGTATTTTAAGAGACGTAAAAACTCGGTCTAAAGGGTCATCTTCCCATTTTTATAAAAAAACTTTTTAACCCATTGCTTGTTCCAAGTTAGAGTAGGATCCACCTTCTCTCAGTACTTTTGCCAAGAAGAGGGTGTACCACAAGGATCTGTTTTAAGTGTTACGTTTTTTGCCATCAAAGTAAACTCCATTACTGAACAATTTCCTCCAACCATAAACAGTGCCTTCTATGTTGATGACTTCAGTATATTTTCCCAGTCATGCAACATGAGGGTTACCGAGAGACCCGCAGCAAGCCATTGATACAGGTTTGCGCCAGAGAAGATTGTTTGCGTCCATTTTTGCCACAAGTGTAACCTTCACCCCAAACCTGAATTAAGACTTGTACAGAGCACCATTCCAGTAGCAGCGGAGACAAAATCTTGGGACCAATGTTCGATAAAAAAAGTTGACAATCCTCTCTCTCTTCTACTTCTTGGGGGGGCAGACCAGTGCACTTTGCTCCATCTGTATTGTGTGCACTTGTTCAATCAAAATTAGATTATTGATCTCAAGTGTATGCATCTGCCAGAAATAGCATCCTTCGGTGGCTTGATGCCTTTCACCATCAGGCTATACATATTGCTACTGGAGCTTTCAGAACATCTGTTCATAGTCTTTATGTTGAAGCTAATGAACGTCTTTGTCCCTTCAAAACAGTTGTATCTGCTGTATTTCAAGCTTAAATCCCTGCCAGATCATCCCACGTGGACATCCATTTTTGAGCCACAGATGGAAAATCTGGAACAACACTTGTAAGACGGCCAATCGTCCATTCGGTATTCGTATCCAAAGTCTATTCAGAAATTTGGACATCACAGTAGACAACATTGCCCCCATCACCTAGGCAATCCCTTCCACCCTGGCATGCTCATGTTCCCACCTGTAACTTCTCTCTTAGCAACTGGGGGAAGGATAATACTCCACCTATGTCTACCTGCAGCTTTTCTCAGCCCACCGAGTTCAACATTCTGACTTCTTGCCAGTCTTCACAGATGGTTCGAAGTCAGAGGTGTCTGTTGGATCTGCAGCTGTCTTCCCAGATGCTATGATATCTGAGCAGATCCCTGCCAAATACAGCATATTCAACTGCAGAGCTGCACGCAATTGAACTAGCCTTGAATCACATACAAACATGCCACCACCAAAAATGCGTTACATATACTGATTCTCTTAGTTCATAACAGGCTTTGTCATTGATGAGGCACAATTCTCATCCAGTCCTGTCCCAGGTACAGCAGAGGAGACATTCCCTTTCTCAATTGGAATTTGATATTCACTTCTGCTGGATCCCCAGACACATTGGGATCCTGGGAAATGATTTGGCAGACTCTGCAGCCAAATCAGTAATCCGTTATAACTCTTGTCTGTTAGTCCCCTATGTAGACTGCATGCAAGAAATTGGTTTCCCAATGGCAATACTCTTGGCATGGGCAGGCTGAAAATAAGCTCTACGAGATTAAACCTGTAATCAAACATTGGCCGTCCAGTCTGTGCAGGGAACATAGAGAGAGGAAGTTGTTCTAGCTCATCTCCATATAGGACACAGCCATCTGACACAAGCTTTTCTGCTGAGGGCTGATGATTGTCCTATGTGCAGGCATTGTGACACCATTTTAACCATGAAACACGTCTTTACTGTGTCGTAGATTTTTAAATGAACGCCGTTTATGTTTTAGTGCTTTTAATCATCTGACCGCACTATAAACACTCAGATTTTAGCTGACAAAAATGACATGTCTGCAAATTTTAAAACACAAATCTTTACATTTGCATATAAATGTTTTTTGTATGCATCATATACATCTCTTTTTTACCTGAATTTATTATCTAAATTTACTTGTCTTTTAGTCATTTGTATATACTGATATATCAGATAGTATGAATCAGAGCTGTAATAATGAGGAAGGAAAATCGTTTTGAATATTTTCGTTGGATTCTTTTAATTGCGTTAATTTGAATTTTAATTATTTTGAATTGTGTTAAATTGATTATTTAATTATTTATATTTTACTTTAATTAGTTAATTATTTATATTTTACTTTAATGTACCGGTAAGTTGTCGATTTTTTCGTTTTTTTCCGGTTTAATTTCTGGAGGGTATCATACGGAAGTGTTCCACGTACTATATTGAGGTAAACTCCTCTTATTAATTTACTAATACTGATATATCATTTTTAAGTTACTTGTGTCCTATTCTTTTTAAAAACTGGATGGTGCATCATGGCCTTAGTCACCCTTGCACCATAAAAAACCAAAATCAAATCAAATCTCACATAATACTCTTCTATAATAATATTTTTCTAACAGTACAGTAGAAGGCTTAATAAGTTTATCTGTAGAGTGAAACCAAAGTTCATTTTTAAGAAGAAATATAAATGAAGATGGTATATATTTTTTTTTTTTCTTTTCTCTACAGTGGTACTATATATCACTTCAGAAGGTTGAATTTTAACTGGAAAGACATACAACATAATGAAAGTATACACATGTTCTCAAAACTAAAATAAATCAATTAAATTTTCTGTTTTACCTTGGAATATACATATAGCACCAAGGAATTTAAGTTAGCTACCAAAAAACATACTCATTGTTGGCAATGAACTACTAATTTCTAGCAGTTCATATGAAAAGAAAGCAAACAGAGAAAGTCTAATACTAGAAATTGATGAAACTGGTGAAAAACCAATCCTGCACAAACATACACCATCAACATATATTTATGCAAAGCTGAGGAAGCAAGATGAAACAGACAGGAGTTTGAGTGAACTGCGGCAGACTTATAGATAAAAATTATGTTTAAAAAAAAAAAAAAAAGAGAAAGAAAAACAAAACTAATGTGTCACATTTAAAAGGACTAATCTTTAAAGCATAAGGTTTAACATTACATGCTAACTCCCGGTTTTAACAGCAATAAAAAAACCGGTCAATAGAGAAATTAAAATAGTTTTTTTCCACAAGATTTAGAAGATATGAAAAGGTCTATATCTTTATTGTCCTTTCTTTGCAAGAAGCATGATATAAAAGAATATCTCAAAGGATATTCTTTTATAAATAAACTATATTCTTTCATAAAAAAAAATTTATAAAAGATTTTCTTTTATAAATAAACTATATATAGAAAAAGCCCACTTACTCTTCACTCTCTACAGTCTTTTCTGGGGCCACATAATTTCGTGGAATGTAACCAGTCTGTTGATTAACTAGATGTCTTGCATGCCACCAGTCTGGATCACTAAAAGGAGTACCATAAATCAACTTTAAAAATACTAATACGATTTAGCATATAAAAACTATAAAAATGTTTGATGCTATTCCTGGGGTGGGGGAGAAATGATACCACTGTCTAAAAAAGATTCAGTAATACTGTCTCAGCACTAAACAAAAACATCGTTATATATATGTATATATTCTTTAGACAGTGATATGGTAAGCAACCTATTTATTTCTATCTAATATTTTCAGTAATACAGCAAACTCTCGATTTACTGGGATCAAATTAACCGGGACACTTCAAGATTCCAAATTAAAAAAAAAAAAAAAAAAACCAACCAGAAATCATAAAATTCAAGTAATAAATAGAATAGATATAAACAGATGTTTTGCAAGTCATAAATAAGAGAGACAAGAAGCGGTGTTATAAGTCGTCATTAGGAGATTAGTGTGCTATTTGTTATTTTATTTGTTTTTTTTTTTTTAGGAGCATTAGCAACTAAGGCTATATTGCGGTGGTCATTCCCTGACCTTTCCGCATCCTCCGTATTTGGTGGTGATGGGCTCGAACCCCGGTCTAATCAAGAAGCGACTGCTGCTCCTTCCCACCTGGCTACGGAGGCGCCCAGATTAGTGTGCCTATTATCTTGCAACCCCCTGCTGTCTTCACACACGCTGCTCAACAAAAAAAAAAAAAAAGAAAAAAAGACCAATGTTTAGTTTGTTTTAGTGCATCGCGTCAATTGTTGTGTTCCATCACAAGGACAAATTTTGTTTCGTTATGCGTGTCAGGGATGTAGGAATTTTTTTATTTTTTTATAGTAACTTTTTATTTTTTTTTTTGTTTAGAAATTGTGAAAATGATGGGCAAACGCAAGAGTTGAGCTTTCATTTAAACAAAAACTTGAAATTATTCAAAAGTTTGAAAACGGTGCATCCATTAAATCTCTAAAGAACCATTATAATGTTGGTGACCAAACCATACATGACATTGTAAAAAATAAAGGGAAGCATCATATTGGACACACGAGTAGTGCACAGTAAGTTCTTTTTATCTTATCTACCACCATACTTTTTACGAATGTTGTTCGATACAGCAAGTCCCCGACTTATGTAGCTTCGGACTTACATTATGTTATTTATAATTTTTTTATATGACTGAAGACATTTCAAGATTTTACCATAATGTAACAACTTACAGAATTCCAGCTATTGGTATTATCGCAAATGCAATAAGATCGAGTTTACTACCCATTTATAATGAATTGCACTAACAGAAAAGCCCGATAAATCGGAAAGTGCAAATTGTTTTTATTGTTTTATGGCAGTGACCTCCAGAAATGTGGTTTAGTAAAATGTGAGCTTGCATGGAGTGATAATAGTGAGTTTTCGCCTTAATCCTGTGAAGTTCTTTTCAGAAAATTTCGTTTTGACTGTTATCACGGTCGACTAAGAGAATAATAAGTGACAGCGGTACTAGTAAGTCTATCACGAAAAGGAAAGCGATCGATTTGGATCAGAAAATTAAAATAATAAGGATGTATGAAAATGGCCGAACATTAACAAGTATTGCACGGAATTCATATTTGTCAGTGGCAACAGTGAACATAATAAAGGAGAAAGACAGAATACGAGAAGTGGTGAAGGGATCAGCACCAATGAAGTCAGCTATAACCTACATATCATTTTTTACACTAGAATAACATGCGTTTTTTCTTCCTTTTATGTTTTCTTTTCTTATGTGTCACTCTGACTACTTCAACACTGTCCCCAGATAAAGTTTTTATTTGAACTTATTAAAAATATATAACTATTATTCTTCTTTCTTCTGAGGATATTATGTGGTTTTTGTAATTTTGACATATCATGGATATAGCGGCAATATTTTATTAGTCATTCCCGAGTTACGAAAAAATCTCGACTTACGTAAGAAGTCCTGTAACGTATCTCTTACATATGTCGGGGACTTGCTGTATTTTTGGATTAACCAGGAAATCGATTATGTGGGAATATTTTTTTACCATCTATCCTGGAAAATCGAGAGTCTACTGTATTTCCAAAAAATAAAAAGTAATGTGGCAGACTGTAGCCAGGTGCATTAGAAAGATAAGTTTAATTATCTGGAGGAATTTTAATACTATAAAGGGATTATTACCTGTCATCGAGAACTACAAGTCTATCTCCTTTCCTGAAACTTAAGTTTCCTTTATCACGTGCATTATATAAATACAAGGCAACTACAACTTTTCCTATAAAGAAAATAAAGATGTACATCATTTAGCACTTCAATAAAATTATAAAAAATCATAAATGTACAATCTACAATACAGCAAAGGGGGGGAAACACAGAGAGAGAGAGAGAGAGAGAGAGAGAGAGAGAGAGAGAGAGAGAGAGAGAGAGAGAGAGGGAGGGAGGGAGGGAGAGAGAGAGAGAGAGAGAGAGAGAGAGAGAGAGAGAGAGAGAGAGAGAGAATGATCAAGCTGAATTTCAATATTAAATATGATGAAATTTGCCACGATTTTTTTTTATTAACCCAATACATGGAAATTCCAATACAATCATGGTCAATTAAATTTCTAAATTTGATTTTATTCTATTTTTCTTCTTCTTCTTTTTTTTTTTTTTTTTTTAGTACCTGTAAAATGTCTATATTTGAGCAGTGATGTAGCCTGAGACATTTTGTGTGGCCCAGGTACATCAACTATAAAATTATTCCTTTCTGGGATACTAGTTAACAAATATATCACTGCTTATAATTTAGATATAAAAAAAAATTACAAGAGATAATGGCTGCCAGATACATTTTCAAGTGTAAGCAGAGTAGTAGTAATAATTTCTGTGTTATATGAGGGTAATTCAAAAAATAAGTTACACTTGACCACTGTAGCCCAAGAGACATTTATTGAGGTATGCAACATTATGCAAGAGATAGCACATACTTTGCACTACTTTTCCACATTGTCACTGAGTTGGTGTAAACACTTCTCGGAACATATGACTAAACGTTCAATTCCCTGATGATAGAAATCCACTCCTTGGTCATTCAGCCACTGTCGAACTGCTGTTTATACCTGCTCATCGTTTGTAAATCGTTGTCCCCCTAGAAGTTCTTTCAGCTTGCTGAAGATGTGATAGTCACAAGAAGAAAGATCAGGGCTGTACGGTGGACATTGCCATACCTCCCATCCAAAACGTTGGAGCAAGTGTCATGTTGTGTGGTGTGGCATTGTCCTGAATAAGAACAACACCTCTGCTTAACTTTCCAGGCCACTTGTTGTTCATGGCTGTTCGCAAAGACCATAATGTTTGGCAGTATGAGGCAGCATTAATTGTTGTGCCCTTTTGCCATAAATTCTGTGCAAACAACTCCTTCACAGTCGAAAAACACAGTGGCCATGACCTTTCCTGCTGTTGGTGCAACTTCGAATTTCTTCCACACAGGCGACGTTGTGTGTCTCCATTCCATAGACGTTCTCTTTGTTTCTGGGGTGAAATGATGCACCCACATTTCATCGTCAGTGATGATGCGGCATAAGAAGTCATGGCCTTCCACAGAATAATGTTGAAGGAAGGCTAGAGAAGACAAAAAACGTTGACCTTGGTGTTCGTCTGTCAGTGAACAAGGAACCCATCGTGCACACAGTTTGCGATAGTCAAGATGTTCACGGACGATGGAATGAACACTGCCTATCAAAATATCCAACTCCTTTGCCATTTCTGCAACTGTCAGTCTTCGATTATTGCGAATCATTTCATCAAACTGAATCACATTGACTACGGTCGACGTTGATGACCTTCCTTCTTGATCAACATCTGTCAATTCTGTGTGACCACTTTCAAACTGCTGGTACCACTTCACTATGGCTGAATGCGACATTGCATTTTCTCCATACACCACCATTATTTCACGATGAATCTCGGAACAAATCAGACGTTTTCCCCCAAAAAATCATACTGTTACATGTACTTCAAACTTGGAGTAACATTCTAACTGTTGTGCCATTATGAATGCTTGCTCCCACACAACTGTTACTGCTATGTCAACAAAACTCACCTACCAGGGGCACACGATATGAACTCCATTCCACACAGCCGGCACATTTGTTGTGCAATTATATTAAGAGATGGCGGCAGGTGTAACTTATTTTTTGAATGCCCCTCGTATAATAAATACAGCATATTAACAATAGATTTACCAAAAACTGTTAGTGAATACACAGTTGGGCATGCATTTGCCTTAGTCATCCCATCTTCCACCTCATATTTGGCTGCCCTGTAGCCCTTTTGTTGTGTCCATTATTTTCATTATTATTATTGCTCTTATATTACTTCTCCCTGATTGGGGGATTCCACTCCACAACGTACACAGTGTGGTACATGGTAGCAGTACTCGTCACGGAGTAATGTCTGGTATTACTGTTGGTCGAGGAACTCTCTGACTATCCTATAGGTGTTCAAAGATTGTGACTTCTAGGTGTTCGCTGGGAGACCTATTGCTGCTAGGCTGTTATGTAGGATCTTTGGCACCATACCTGTGGTTGACACACCGATCAGGATGGTCGTTACTTGTTGCATATGCCACATCTGTTTGCCCTATCTTAGGTTCATGTACTTCCTGATTTTTTCCCCACGGGTTTTTTGCAGGTTACCAGTGTTGGGTACCGCTATGTCAATCAGATAGGTAGCCTTCTCCTTCTTGTCCACAAGGGCTATCTCCGGTCTGTTGCGCAGGATTGTCTTATCTGCTATTATGGTACAGTCCCAGTACAGCTTGTGGGTTCGAGTCTCTAGTACTGCTTGAGGTTTGTACTTGTAGTACAGTACACTTTCTTTGATCAACTGGTATTGTCTTGCTAGCTTCTGATGTATTATCCTGGCTACTTGGTTGTGTCTATGAGTATACTCAATCTGGGGATCACCTTGTGGTGGCATCGTCGACATGTGTCATCAGACACTCCAGACTTCTTGGCAATGTATTTTCTATAGTTCCTGGTGTTGATTACCTGGTCTTGGATGGTGAGCATGAATCCTTCAGTCTTGGGGAAGAGCATCCCACTCATGAGCCATGCATTGGAAGCAATTTTATCTATGTGATCTTGATGGAGATCATTGTAGTGTCTGCCATGGAGTGTCTTCTCTGCCCATCTTTCTAGCTTCGTTTGTGCTTCGGGTTAGGAGGGGACTCCCTGCTTAGGTTGAGTGGGGGTATACCGCTTGTCTATCTTCCTTATGGCCTGCTGGAGTGCTGCTGTGTGTTTCTGGAAGTAATCCTTCAGGTTAGCAATCGCTGTCTTCTGTTGCTCAATGAGGACTATCAGGCCCCTTCCTCCTCCTTTCCGGGCAACTGCCAGTCTCTCCACGGCTGATTTCGGGTGGTGTTGGTAGTTCTTGGTAGTGCATGACATCCTCTAGCTCAGTGTTAGTCCAATCTTCATAGGTGTTAATGGCTTTAACTGTGTTCCCTCCGTTCAGCTTTGCTTTCAGCAGGCTTCTGAATCTCTGATGGTATTTTTCGGTCAGGCAGGCCTTAATTTCCTTGTGCTGTAACTGCTGAGCCTGCATCATCCCCCAGTATTTGTAGGCCTCTCCCTCTGCCATGGCTTCGATCTCTTTACCAGTCTGCAGCTGGTAGTTTCGGTTAAATAATTTTCCCTGGTGCAATCCGTGGGTCTTGCATTTGTTTAGACCAAATTCTATCCTAATATCTGTACCAAATTCTTCAGTGATCTGGAGTAGTTGCTGGATGTGCTTCTCAGTTCCTGTGTAGAGCTTGATGTCATCCATGTACATCAGGTGTGTGAGGATGTACAGGTTATTCCTTCCTTCTTTGAGGTTATATCCATACCAGGGGCTCACATCTGGTGAGTATGGGCTTGGCACACCCAGGGTCCTGAGCTGGATATCATCATTCTTCTCTTCCTTGGTGATTCCCTTTTATCTCTCTCTCTCTCTCTCTCTCTCTCTCTCTCTCTCTCGAGGTAGTTCAGATTTTTTTTTTTTTTTTTGGCTGGTGCAGCATAAGCCTCAGGCTTCCTTGCACCATATGGCATAATAATAATAATACTTGCTGCTGTTGAGTATGGTGGATAGCGGGTTAAGTGGTAGACAGAACCACAATGGTCTCAGGGCATCTTCCTGAAAGATTCCTCTCCCGATGGGGATTAGCCTGGTTGTGATGTTTTTGACCTTAATAGTTGTACTCAATTTCGCCATCGTTTCTCCTAGGAAGTTTGTTATTATTATTGTTGCTCTTATATTATTTCTCCCTGATTGGGGGATTCCACTCCACCATGTACACAGTGTGGTACATGGTAGCAGTACCCGTCACGGAGTAATGTCTGGTGTTACTGTTGGTCGAGGAACTCTCTGACTATCCTACAGGTGTTCAGGATTGCGAACACCTTGTAGGTGTTCTCTGAGAGACCTAGGCGCCTCCGTAGCCAGGTGGGCAGGAGCAGCAGTGCGTAGCACACACTTCTTGATTAGACTGGGGTTCGAGCCCATGACCACCAAATATGGAGGATGCGGAAAGGTCATCAGAGCAATATGGCCTTAGTTGCTAATGCTCCTAAAAACCAAATAACAATCTGGGAGACCTATTTCTGCTAGGCTGCTATGTAGAGTCATTGGCACCATACCAGTGGTTGGCACAATGACTGGGATGGTCGTTACTTCTTGCATATGCCACATCTTGACCTCATGTATCAGGTTTGTATACTTCCTAATTTTTTCCTCATGGGTTTTCTGGACATTGCTAGTGTTGGGCACCGCTATGTCAATCAGGTAGGTAACATTTTTCCATCTTATCCACAAGGATTATGTCCGGTCCCAGTACAGCTTGGGTTGGGGTCTCTAGTTGTTATTTGATTTTAGGAGCATTAGCAAGTAAAGCCATATTGCTCCGGGGATATGCGGTGGTCATTCCCTGACCTTTCGGCATCCTCCGTATTTGGTGGTCATGGGCTCGAACCCCGGTCTAATCAAGGAGAGCGTGTGCTACGCACTGCCACTCCTGCCCACCTGGCTACGGAGGCACTAGGGGTCTCTAGTACTGCCTGGGGTTCGTACTTGTAGTATGGTACACTTTCTTTGGCCAACTGGTATTTCCTCGCTAGCTTCTGATGTATTATCCTGGTTACCTGGTTGTGTCTATGAGTGTACTCAGTCTGGGTAATCACCTTGCACCCTGCAGTGATGTGTTGAATTGTTTCTGAGGCAGGTGGCATTGTCAACATGTGTCATCCGACATTCCGGGCTCCTTTGCAATGTATTTTCTATAATTTCTGGTGTTGATTACTGGTCTTGGATGGCCAGCATGAATCTTTCAGACTCTGGGAAGAGCATCCCGCTTGTGAGCCATGCACTGGAAGCAATGTTATTGTTATCTGGTTTTTAGGAGCATTAGCAACTAAGGCCATATTGCTCCGGGGCTGACCTTTCTGCATCCTCTGTATTTGGTGGTTACGGGCTCAAACTCCAGTCTAATCAAGAAGCGTGTGCTACGCACTGCTGCTTCTGCCCACTTGGCTACGGAGGCGCCAAGCAATGCTATCGATATGATCTTATTATTATTATCAGTGGTAGTGGCGGTGGTGGCATAAGATGCAAGGAAGCAAGCTTATAAAGCATCAGCCAAAAAAAGAAAAATATTTCCCTAGTTGTTGTTTGTTGTTTGGTTTTTAGGAGCATTAGCAACTAAGGCCATATTGCTCCGGGATATGCGGTGGTCATTCCCAGACCTTTCCGCATCCTCCATATTTGGTGGTGATTGGCTCGAACCCCAGTCTAATCAAGAAGCGTGTGCTATGCACTGCTGCTCCTTCCCACCTGGCTAAGGAGGCGCCATTTCCCTAGTTATCCATCCGCTACAATAATTTGTCTAGTTCTTCCTTCAATTTATTCAAACTATCCTCTTCCATAGCAACAGATGAAAGTTTGTTAAAATAAACAACCTGATGGCAAACCTCAACAGATCTATCCTGCAACCATCCTTCTTTTGAATTTATTCCCCCTCATGTGTGTGTAATCTCAGAAAGATGAAGAATGTCATCAGCATTTAGCTTGCTCAGTCCATTTACAGCCTTAAACACCTCCTCAAATGCTGAAATTTGCATAGCTGAAGCTTTTCTTGGTAAGACCACCCTTTTGTTCCTTCCACCAATCTTGTTGCCCTTCTCTGCACCCACTCCAGCAGGACTACATCCTTCCCAAGATTTGGCCTAACCACCATTGCCTTCTACAATGGGATAACCACTTCCTTATACTTCTAACAAAGTTCCTGTATAGCATTCACAAAAACCCACATCATAATATACTGTCTGACAAATTTGATAGGATATTATGATGTGGTTACAAAGGAACTGGATGCAAAAAATAATTTTGATATCATATATTTGGATTTCAGGAAAGCTTTTGACACTGTTGTGCATGGAAGACTATTGTACAAATTGGAGCAGAATGGTATTAAGGGTAAGTTGCTACAATGGATAAAAGGATGGTTAAGTGGGAGAAGACAGAGGGTGGTAATCAATGGGTGCTGCTCTTCTTGGACTAATGTTATTAGTGGGGTCCCACAGGGTTCGGTATTAGGTCCACTGTTGTTTTGTATATTTATCAATGATATTGATGGAGGTATATCAGGCTTAATGTCGAAGTTTGCAGATGATACAAAGGTTGGCAGTAATGGCAGTGTGCTACTGCAACAGGATCTGGATAATTTGGGCAGATGGGCTAAGAAGTGGCAACTGAAGTTTAACCTTGACAAATGCAAATTACTGCATATGGGTAGAAGTAACCCCAGAGAAACGTACCAACTGTGTGGTACTACACTTAAGGTGGTAGAAAATGAAAAAGGCCTGGGAGTAATTGTGCAGGCAGATATGAAGTTTTCTGAGCAATGCAGACAGGCTGCCAGGGCAGGTCATGGGGTTTTGTCAATGATATATAGGAATTTTGCTAGCAGGGAAAAGGAGGTGATTATCCCTCTGTATAAGGCAATGGTCAGGCCACGCCTTGAGTACTGCGTACAGGTCTGGAGGCCTCATTTTAGGAAGGATGTAGATTTACTTGAGCGTATACAGAGAAGGGCAACAAGATTGGTGAGGGAATGAAGGGATCCTCTTATCAAGAGAGGCTTAAGTTCTGCAAATTGCAGTGGCTGGAGACTAGGCACCTGCGCGGTGATCTGATTGAGGTGTATAAGGCCTTGAATGGGTTCAGCACACTGAATTCTGATGGGATCCTTCCACTTGTTCAGATTACGAACCTAAGGGGGCATAAATTCAAATTAAGAAAGGACAGATGTAGAATAGATGTGCGGAAATTTGCCTTTAGCCAGCGGGTGGTTAGTTGCTGGAACAAACTTCCATCCGTCGTTGTGGAAGTTGATAGGTTGAATAAATTTAAGGAGGAACTGGACAGGCATTTGGAGGGAATGGTGTGATTTTTTTTTTGGCTGATGCTGCATAAGCTCATACACTTGCTTTCTTGCATCACATGCCACTACTACTACTACTACCCCATGAACTGCCTTGGCAGCCTGTCTGCACTGTTACCCTAAGTGTAATACCACACAGTCGGAACATTAATCTGGAATTACTGCAACCCATATGCAGTACTTTGCACTTATCAATGTTAAACCTCAACTGCTATTTCTCAGTCCACCTGCCTAATTTTTCTAAATCCCCCTGAAGTAGCATACTAAATCATTAACCACCCTGCCAATCTTTGTATCATCTGCAAACTTGGACATTAAGCCTGATATACCTTCATCAATAGCATTAATAAATACAGAAAACTACAATGGGCCCCAACAGTGAACCCTATGGGACTCCACTAATAACATTAGTCCACAAAGAGCAGTGCCCATTGATAACTACTCTCTATTTTCTCCCATTTAACCATCCCTTCATTTAGAGCAGTAACTTACTCATAATGTGACACTGCTCTCCAATCTGTACAATCTTTTATGTGAACAGTATCAAAAGCTTTCCTGAATCCAAGTATATGATATCAAAATTATTTTTTCCTTTGTTACTGTATCACAGTATCCAATCAGATCGGTCAGACAAGATCATCCCTTAACAAATCCTTGCTGTGACTACAGTATAAGTGCATTCCCGTACAGATGGTCCTATGTTACTTCTTTAGCCATACTCCATCATTTTCTCCAGAACTGAAGTTAAGCTAACAGGTCTGTAATTACTCATGCCACCTTTTCGATTCCCCTTTGTGAATTGAGGATACATTTGCACATCTCCAGTTCATAGAGACCTCTCCTGAATTCAAAAATAGTCTCATAATTATGGCCAAGGGATTGCTTATCTCCTTTGCTACCTTCCTTGATATAACTGGATAGATTCAATCCAAGGTGCCTTTTTTATGTTAAGTTTCAACATTTTCTCTTCAACTTTCTTCTCAATTATCACAAATCATTTAGCTCCCCTTTTAGATTTTTGATGAAGTTCTGGCATTCCCCTCCCTAAAGTATTTATCATGCAAGTAGATGCAATATATCTATTCAGGTTTTCAGCTACCTGAGCAGGATCATCAACAGTTAAACCAACAACCTTCCTTTTACTGTTAATATAAATAAAGAAGTTATTTGCTGCTTTTCTTTTCATTCTTTACGAGAGACTTCTCATAATCTACCTTAGCTTGCCTAACCTCCTGTGTGATGTGATTACAAATTTATATGCATCCCATGCATTTTTCTTCTCTGCCACAAATCTCATCAGTTCATCTGACATACATTTAGGTCTAAGCCTGGAACAGTATTTCTTAGATGGTATGAAAAGCTTAGTAGCTTCTATGATTACTTGCCTGAATGAATACATTCAGGCAAGTAATCATAGAATGAATACCTACAGATTCTTAATCCACTATTCTTAATCATAGAATGAATACCTACAGATTCTTAATCCACTATTCTTAATCACAGAATGAATACCTACAGATTCTTAATCCACTATTCTTAATCATAGAATGAATACCTACAGATTCTTGCCTGAATGAATATCTACAGATTCCTAATCCATGAAAAATCGCTGCTAATAATCAGATCAAGAGTATTGCTTCCTCTTGTTGTCACTCCAACATGCTGCTTTAGAAAACAGTCATGCAATACATCCACAAAAGTCTTGCTAGTGTCTGAGTGACCAACCAATAAGTTCCATTCAACATCTGGAAAGTTAAAATCCCCCATTATAAGATTCTGATTTATGGTCCAATCTATTTCTCTTCATAATTCTTTGTTTTACTCTTCACAGTCATTATGTCCAAAACACTTTTTCTCCCTCCCCCAGTGCTTATGTCACACTGACTCAACTTTGCACTGACCACCCACGTCGACTAGATGTACTGCCTTAAATTTAACATGCTTCTTAACTAAGGGCATAAACTCCTCCCCCCCATCCTATCTGTCCTCCTGCACACACTATATTCCCCATAATTAAATTGTACATTCCTTATGTCTGAGTGACACCATGTCTCTGGTATCCCTACAATGTCTGTATTTCATGACTTAATCAATACTTCAAATTTATCAAATGTATTTACTACACTCCTACCATTAGTATACACTAATGTACTTTACATGTACATTAGTGGACATGAAAGTATACATGCACCTGTTCTGATTCTTTGTTACCCTAACACATGTATTTACTTCTGTTAGGGTTATATTCATGTATTTACTTGTTCCATGATCACCCACAGCAGGACTTGAAAGTCCCTGACACCTCTCTTTCCAGGTGGCAGCATGTTCCAATAGCAGCAGTGCAAGATTTTAATGGTCTACAGCTCTAATTAATCTATTAGTCTGTGTATCCTCCTCCAAGCTATCAGTTTTCTGACCCACCTAACACTGCCTCAATAACATTAGTGAATATTCTTGCATCCCTTCTATTTAAGTGTGTCGCATCCCTGTAAAAACAGTCTTGCCTGTTAATAAGCACAGACCATGCTGAAAAAAATTCTACTCCATTAAGCCTTACACAGTCTCTCCAAGGCCAAACTGATTGATAGGACTCTTAAATCCTACTTGTGTTGACAATTGAATGTTTGTAGAATTTCTTAAAATACCGATTTAGATTGACTCGAGTTAATAGCATAGCTTAATTTTTATGGTACTCGCCTTTTGTATAATCTGCAATTGATGCTTGAGATAGGATGGATACTAATTTGAATTTAAAACTGGGATTAATATGGATAAATTTAATTTTGAAACAGAGTTAAAATATGCCCAAGGAAATAGAAGTGCACATCTTCGTCCTTGGTTGTCATAGAATTTAAGGTTAAAAATGATTGAAATCTATAAATCGAGGAGGCCAATAGCCATAACGAACTGGCTTTCAGTTAGCGATAATTGTCTTCAGTTGGTGATAGTGAGAAGGGAGTGAAATGTGTGTATTTAAAGGACTCTATGTTTCCCGTGATGCTCTGTAAGATTTGAAAATCTTACAAAAATAAAATATTTTTTTATTAAGACTTTGAAAGTTAGTTTTCCTTTGATTCTTGCCATTAATAGGATAAATGGGTAATATATGCAGTTTCAGAAATAAGAATTATTCTGGTAGGAGGTATAAAAATTAAAAGGTAGTAGGAACGAAAACAGAGCCATTAGCTTTACTTCCGTTAAGACAGGGAACTGACACTATGACAAACCCAGCAGGGGGTCCGGCACTACAAAAACAACTTAAGGTTTATGAGGGGTCACACACCGGAAACGTATTCTGAACAACACACACTAGTTTCTAAAAATAGACGCTATGTCTCCAGTGTCACAATTTGTGGTTTTTTTGAGTGCTATAGAGACAAGCTGTTATGAGACAGAAAGAGTTGTTTTGGAGAATTCGGCCGACATCAAAGAACACAACGGATGTCAACAGGTTGTAAAGAAAGTGGTATAGAGAATCACGTGCTAGTGCTACTGGGCAGGATGAACTAAGCCTTCCAACAAATGAAAAGAAAGAAAAATGAAAAAGAAAGAGTGATTGGAAGAAAACACTGTGGGAAGGCGTGGAAAACTCCTGGAGAAAATTTGTGGATGGATATGGACACAAAAAAAAAAGAGAGAGTGAAAAAAGGAAGAAAAGGAGAGGGGAAAAAGGAAGAGAAGGAGAGGGGAGAACTTTTTTGAGCGGTGCTAGTGATAGGGTGAGTTGGGTAGAGTTGCTTGAAAGATGATGAAGAAATGGCCGACGAAAAAAGTCGAAGTGGGGTTATCAGTAATGTAGTGAGTGAGAAATTAGGAGATGAACTGGAAAGGGGTAGTAAAAGGAAGTTCTGCAAACAGTGAGAATGCGAGAAGAAGATTCCCTTAGAACACCCAGTCCACCGAGGAAGGCGATAATATCCTGATATAGTCTTGAAAGGCAAAGGTAGCCGTCCTGACAGGAAAAGTAGCAGATCCTGAAAGCGGAGTAGAAGTTGCGAATGCCATATGATGATGCCCTGGAAGCTGTAAGATGTTGCCCTGGAGGCTGTAAGATGTTGCCCTGGAAGCTGTAAGATGTTGCCCTGGATAGCAGAAGATAACAGCTCTGGATAAGGATAGGATAGAAGGCCCTTATGAAGACACCGGATCACAGAAATTAAGTAAGTGAAAGTTAATTTGAGAATACTGTAAGTTAACTGCTAGAGAAAGGACTGTAGTGCGATATTTGGGGAATTCAATGATAAGAGAAAGTTATTTTGAAAATACTGTAAGTTAAATACTAGTGAAAGGACTGTAATACGATATTGGGAAATTTAATGATAAAGATAAGATTAGATGGGTGAACCAAAATAGGAGTAAAATCTACTCTAAGGCAATTATGGTTGGTTTAGGCAGTAATTTGGAATAAGGAGGATAGTAATGTAGATGAGAAAGTGAACGGAAGGAATTGTAGAAAAAATAGAAATATTAAATGTGTGGAGATAAAATTTATGTATATTGCCAACCCTTAAAGGTGTGTTTGAATGTAATATTGTATTTTGGTGATCAAGTTCTGTAACTGATAATGGTTAAAGAAATATATAAGAAAGAGGAATAGGGAATTAAAGAATAAATTGGTAGTTATGATGATACATAAAAGTAATATGATCAACGATATGTTTAACTTTAATGATAAAAAATGTTACTGACACCTATGAGGTATGATTTGATTGTGTTGTAATAGGAGCAGAAATAAGGTGAGCATATAAAGAGTGTAACTATTTAACCTGTGTATGTGTAATGAGAAAGATGAGGTAAAAAAAGGGGTCAAGTCTGTAAAGGAGCCTGTTAGATAGGAAGAGACTGGATATGTTGTAAGTACCTTGGTGTTGAAACAGTGAAATTCAATTCTCAATGAGATTTGTTATGATTTAACTGTAAATATGCATAATAAACTTGTTTTTTTTGTATAACATTTGTGTAATTATTTGTTGTACTGGACACAAGCCCATCCGAAGGGAATAATATACACCTTCAAGTTTCCCCCCCAAAACCTGAAGTCTTCTGTGAAGTTGAATAGTCAGATGTGCAAGTGGGAAGATATTATAAAGGGGAGCTGTTTATATAGGGGAATAAATTAAAATAATATAAATAATATATATACACTTTAACCCCCCCCCCCACAGCTCTTTGATACATGCGGGAATCTCGGGTGCATGAGATTCCAAATCGGAGAGAGGTTATAGGGTAATTTGGCATTTATTACGTTAAAATTAGAATGATGGCGAAACCATTCTATGATGAGGGCTTTGTACTGAAAAATTTTAAAACTAGATTTCAATTTAATGATGGGGATGGCTGAATCAACTAAAGGAGTGTGATTGTACATGTAGTGTGAGTTCTGTGTTTGATTGTCCTGTTCTAAAGCTATTATAATGATAATACGCTCTTGTATTAGATGTTGTTGTTGTGGAGCCGTATTTAGAGGTGGTGCTACCAATGCATGCTACAATATTGTTCATGTCACTGATTTGATATTTATGTATATCTTTATATGAATTAAACATTAATCCTAGTTTATTATATGCTGAAAATGTGAGAGTGATGTCAGTACCGGCAAATACTCGATGGAATTGTCTGGCAAGATTACTGTGGTAAGGAAGAACGATACGTATGTTACTGCATGTAATGTGTTTGTATGATTTGTTGATATTATTTTGGGCGGTAGAAATAGTTTGTTGAATCAGTTGAAAAGGGTATTTTCTGGATATGAATTTTTCTGTAAGGTATTGAAGTTCGTTAGATAGGTCATCTTGTGTGGAACTGTATTTGATGGCATTATAAATTTTAAATTAAATTTCATCTACCACCTATAAAAATTTATAATTTTTATAGGTGGTAGATGACTTCCATCAACTGGTGAAATACCACCACTTTGCTTATTGGAGGCTCGAAGTGGTGAAACCCATGTTTAGTCTCTACAGCAAAGTTTCCGGCATCCCCCCCCCCCATACTTCTCCTTCAACCCATGCATAGTGCTAAGTACTATAGGTTTTGATACCTTTCGTGTTTGGGGTTTTCATAAAAAAAAAAATAAAAAAAAAAAAATTTGGTTGTAGAAGACGGCTTTTTTTATACTAAGTGGATGGTATGACTTAAAATGCAAGTGTTTTCCAGTGTGAGTGTTTTTCCTGAAAATTCTAGTTCCAAGTTTGGTGTCCATTTTGTATATGGTAAGGTTAAGGAAATTAATTTGTCCGTTTTCTTCTATTTCAAAAGTATATTTTAATCTGTCATGTAGTGAATTAAATTTAATGAAAAGGTTATCAATTATGGTTTTGTTCCCTATTATAAGGATGTCATCTGCATATCGTGCATATAATTTGATCTCTGAAGGGGAAGGTTGTAATATTTGATTCTCTATGGAGGCTAGGTAAATTTCGGATAGGGGGGGCTGAAATTCCCAATCCCATGGGTAAACCGAATATCTGTTCGTATATCTGATTGTGGAACTGGAAATATCTGGCGTCTAATAGAAGTGATGTGAGTTCTAGTATACTATTGATTGAGAGAGAGGTGCGATTGGTTAAGGTGCTGTCTTCCATTAGGAAATTACGTAAGGCTTGCAGAATGGATGGCAGGTGTACGTTGGTGTATAAAGAGACTATATCGAAAGATGCTAAAATATCTTTGTTGGAGATTGTAATAGAACTTATTTTTTCAAATGTTTGGATAGTGTTATATTTTGAAAATCTTGTAAGGGGGAAAATGATCTTTACTGGAAAGGGGGATAAGTTGGCGAAAGCTCATTTATTGAAGGAGACTACTGGTCTTAATGGATGGTTGGATTTGTGTAGTTTGGTGATACCAAACATCATTTTTAACCTTAAATTCTATGACAAGGATGAAGATATGCACTTCTATTTCCTTGGGCATATTTTAACTGTTTCAAAATTAAATTTATCCATATTAATCCCAATTTTAAATTCAAATTAGTAACCATCCTATCTCAAGCATCAATTGCAGATTATACAAAAGGTGAGTACCGTAAAAATTAAGCTACACTATTAACTTGAGTCCTACTTGTGTCAATTGTTATAGGTGCATTCATTGCATTCTCACTGACTTAAATGCACCTGCTTTATTGAAATCATGGATTCAGATGATTTTAATAGGCGATGTAAACAATAAAATAAAAAATAATATAATGATAACCAATATGTACACTATTCTTTTATTCTATAATAAATTTTAAATTTCAAATCTAAGTCTTAACTGTCATTTGCAAATATTTATGGCTGATTCTTGTATATAGACCCATTGTAATTGCATTTTTAAACTAAATATTTATAACCGGTTCGGTGAAACACAAGTAGTTGCTCTTGACATCTCAAAGGCTTTCAATCATGTTTGGCATAAAAGTCTTCTAAACAAGCTTCCATCTTATGGTTTGCCAACTGTTTTTAGTAATTGGTTTTCTCTCTGAGGGTGATGGTAGATGGCTCTCTGTCTTCTAACTTCTTCATTAATGCCAGTGTCCCCCAAGGTTCAGTTCTTTCTCCCACTCTTTTCCGCTTGTACATTAATGACCTTCTTCCATTGACTGGAAATCCTATCCATAGTTTTGCAGATGATAGCACATTGCATTCCACTTTCCATTTTGAGAAACCTTGCCCTGTTCAATCAGCCTCAACTTCTCAAAAATCTGCTACCAATTCCTTAAATGCAGATCTTCAGGTAATTCTCCAGTGGGGCAAAGATAACTTAGTTGATTTCAACCCTTCTAAAACTCAGTCTTGTCTTATATCTCACAAAAAGGATTCTTCTGCTCCTATGCTTATCTTTAGTGACACTCCAATTTCTAGGCAAAATGATAAATCTCTTTTGGGGATTACCCTGACTTCTAATCTCTCTTGGTACAAGCGCATTACAAATATTGCTTCCTCTGCATCTAAAAAACTTGGTTTTCTCTTTCGCTCTTGGTGTTACTTTTCTTCCAAACAGCTGCTCACTCTGTATAAATCGCAAATCTGCCCTGCCATGGAATATTGTTCCCACATCTGGGGTGGTGCCCCCAAAACCTCTCTCAGGCTTCTTGATTCCATTCAGAAGAGGGCAGTTAGGTTAATTAATGATTCATCTCTAACAGAGTCTCTCCACTCACTGTCTCATAGATGTACTGTTTCTGCTGCATGCCCCTTCTACAGATACTTCCATGGGCATTGTTCTTCTGAATTGGCTTTTATAATTCCCGCTCTCTCTTTCAAAACAGTCCAAACACGTGGCGCCACCAGCCAACATCCATTTACTGTCCAACTTCAAACTCACAGGACCAACTTTTCATCTTCCTCGTTTATTCATTCAACTGCCGTTTTCTGGAACAACCTTCCTTCATACGTATTTCCAGAAAATTACAATCATCATCAAAATTTCCTGAAAATTACAATCTACAGAAGTTCAAGTCCAATGTCAACAAATATCTCTTTCGTCTTCTCAACCTCCAACCCGAGCACGTAAGTACCACAGGTTCTAATACTTCTCGTGTTTGGCGTTTACATAAAAAAAAAAACCTTAAATGTGTTACTCATTAATAATATTATTAATAATAAAGTGATTAATTAAATGAGTACACTTATTTAATTAATTCACTTAGATCAGCCTATTATTACAATACAAACTGGACCACTAGCTTCTAAAGCAATATTTTGTACACAGCAAAGATTATTTATTTTAAATAATAAAAATTAAAACGTTCACATTGGTACAACTCACTAGTGGGCAATGCTGGATTAGGTAGTCTGGAGCCTTGGTGTACATATTTTTATAAGCACAAAAAATAAGGTTAGGGACTTAACTGACAGTAGTTACACTGTTCCAGGGTCCCATGACTTTGGGGGACCCTGTAGCAGCTGCAAACATTTCTAAATCTGGCTTTGTTAAAGGTTCATTGAGTGCTATGAAGTATTCTTTACAAAATAAAAAGTTACAGGCAAGTTGTAGTTAATGTAAGAAGTACATTAATGAATTATGAAGGTGGAATTAATGAATAAAGAAAAACAGAAGGCAAGATCATTTAAAAGAGCTAAAATGTTCGGAGGAAAAAAAAAAAAGTAGCTAAATATTTTGTAAATGAGCCAAAGTCCAAACAGACTGGCATTAGGAAAACTGAATAAATGTGGAAAATTTCAAAAAATATCAGACATATTACTGCTAATTTTGAGTAATCTTCCTCAACATTATAATTTCTCTCCAAAAAGTATCCAGAATGATATCCCTGCTTTCATAGTCTACTGGACCTCCCTGCATAAACAAATGACTTTGAAAAACCCAGAAAAGAACAATAAACCTGACTTTCTATAAACCTGATGTCTTTATAAAAAGGTGGAATCATCTGTGTCCTTGATGGACACACCACTTGAAAAGTAGTGCATCATCAAAATTTCGGATCCTAGCAGTGACAAATGTGAGTAGCAACAGGTTTCTGGAATTTTAAGACAAGTAGATTAATTCTATATTATCCTCCAAAAGGTATAAGACACCCCTGTTTTCATAATCCACTGCACTATGAGAATCAAATGGCACTGTTGATCACAATATTGGGTTTACACGCAACAGCCTTACCACTTGAGCACAAAAAAAAAAAAAATAATAATAAAATAAAATGCAACTTCCTACAGATGACTAATGTATTGGCTAATGTTTCTGTGTCCTTTTGGAACATGATATTTTCCCACAAAACACAACATGCATGAGGCACCAAGTTTTTGAAGAGTTTTTGAGTTTTTGAAGGAATCCATACCTGGATGGCTTTCTATATTGAAAGGTTGGCTACTCTGTGACGAGGTTGATCCTTACAGATCTTCTACAGTTAAAGACAGTTGCTGCATAGATGACTTGCATCTCCTGGAGGGTTAAATGCTGTTCTTATAAGGGGTAATGGCTGGATGGGCTCTGATTGGCAGACTGTATGCGTGACAATCATATGCATTCTGGTAGATTGACTGAATAGGGTGAGCAAGGGAGGATGCACATTCTGCTTCTGTTCCTAATGAAGTTTTATGAAGGGCTAGACTGAGTTGTACACTGTCAACAAAATTGCTCCTCCTATAGGAGGAGCAATCTAACAGAATGTTAAGGTGGTGCAAATGGATCTGGTATTTTTCCACAATACTGAGGGACTATATCACTTCTAGCTACATTCCCAGTCAGACATCACAAGGAATGTTCCTTCAGTATTTTGGTTTCCGATACAATTGTCCCAAATAGCATTTGCAATGGCAGTCAACCTGGTAAACTATGTCCCTGACCTGAAGGAACACCAGGATGGGAAATGTAACCAGCAGCAATTTAATCCTTCACAGTATTATCTGAAAAGACCAGGTCCACTCAAATCAGCCAGTCATTCAAACAACAGCAGGCTATTTTTGTGACAACTTTCATTTGTTCTTGCACTGCAATAAATGAGACAAACTCAAACCAGTCAAGGACTCCATTTCATCCATGAAAAGAACACAATCAGAAGACACACGTTATAGCCACAAATATTAGACTACAGGTTAAACATCCTATTCTTTATTTAACTAGCCTTCAGTTCAGACACCAGATTACACCAACAGGTATTTGGGCACCTGTGCAATTTCCATACGTAAGTTTTTCATCTGAATGTATTTTTAATCTAGTTTACTTTCACTGGCATCATTGAGGAAGGATTAAAAGAATAGTGCTTCAAGAGTTGACTTTATTTAATTTACTGTATTTTATCTGTCATCCTGTAATAAATTTCTTCTTAACCTAGAATGCAATAATAAAGTGTTTTCTATTCAATTCATAGTTATATCAGCATTACTGTTAATCCCTTTAATGACCAATGAAAATTTTAATCCTTGTTTATTAAATGCTTTTCAGTAATATATGTAAATGGTATCAATATAATCAACAAACCTGCTATGCTTCCAGATCTTGTCAAGTCATGATTTGGATAATGCATATTGTTAATCTGACCTATACCCGTTGTTGGAGATTTTGTATATCTCATTTCAGGAGGATTTGACAAATTTTTGGGAATTCCACAGCCATTTCCTCTCGAGAATTCAAAGGGATCAGTAAAGCTTTCTTTACTTGAAGATCGAGGAATATCTTCTGAACCCGAAGAAAAGCAATTTCCCATGATTATTAATCTGAAAAAAAAAAAGAAAGAAAAAAAAAAGAAAAAAGCTAGCAAGATAAGATTTGAGTATGATTTACAAGGTGTAGCAATAAAGTTCCCAGACCGGTGCCATAAAAAGAACACAAAGTGAAAGAGCTTAAAAATGGTTTTATTTTTATTCAGAGTAATCATCACCTGATTGAATGCACTTATTACACTGTTCTATAAGTTTCTGAAACAAGAGACCACTATGGTAGCTTAACACAAATCTGATTGATATCATTCCTCTGAAGAAACAGGAACTATTCGCTGCATGGTTTTATTCTCCTGCAATTCTAAAAATCATACAGTATCAATTTATTCACATGAAATGGGCTTTAATATCTGCTGACCTATGCTAGAATCTGTCATTAGTATTATCAACAAGGGCACCCAAAAAGAGATGATGTTCAGTTTGTGGTTATGTTTTTCTTTGTCTTTAACATCCTGAAATCTCTTTCCTTTGAGGGCAGTTTTCACCTTGGGTAACAGGAATAAGTCCACTGGTGCTAGATTGGGAGAGTAGGGTGGAAGGTTGATACATACAATGCCATGTTTCATCAGAAACATTTTCGCAACAAGAGCAGAAAGGATGGTGGCATCGTCATGCAACAAGAATCAACTGCTTTTCTCTCGAAATTGCAGACTCATCTGGGAAATGCACTTCAATAATCTTTGAAGCACCTCTACGTAGAACGCAGTATTCAATTTCTCTCCTTCAGGTATAAATTCTCTGTGAATCTCACCCCATTTGCTGAAAAACATGATCAGTATTATTGTTATCTGGATCCTGTAAACAAAACTTTTGGGCCCTGGTGATGATTTTGAAGTCCACTTCATGCTCTGATGCTTCATCTTTAGACTGTACCAAAATACTCAACACTTATCTCCAGTGACAACACAGTTGAATAAATTAGGATTTTCTTGACAAATCTGGATGAAGTGTTTGCATGATAGCACTCTTCACTGACCATCTGCGAGGCTGTGCAGCTCAAATTTTGTATAGACCTTCCTTTTCCTTAAATCTTCATGCAGAATTTGACAATTTGTCTCCTTATTCATATCTAACTCGATTAGACATAATTCTGAGGGTCAAATGACAATCACTTCATATACCTTCATCAATGATATTGATGAAGGTATATCAGGCTTAGTGTCAAAGTCTGCAGATGATACAAAGGTTGGCAGGGTTGTTAATGACAGTAATGGCAGTGTGCTACTGCAACAGGATCTAGAAAATTTGGGCAGATGGGCTGAGAAGTGGCAACTGAAGTTTAACATTGACAAATGCAAGTACTGCATATGGGTAGAAGTAACCCCAGAGAAACGTACCAATGTGGTACTACACTTAAGGTGGCAGAAAATGAAAAAGACCTGGGAGTAATTATGCAGGCAGATATGAACTTTTCTGAGCAATGCAGACAGGCTGCCAGGGCAGGTCATGGGGTTTTGTCAATGATATACAGGAATTTTGCTAGCAGGGAAAAGGAAGTGATTGTCCCTCTGTATAAGGCAATGGTCAGGCCACACCTTGAGTACTGCGTACAGGTCTGGAGGCCTCATTTTAGGAAGGATGTAGATTTTCTTGAGCGTATACAGAGAAGGGCAACAAGATTGGTGAGGGGAATGAAGGGATCCTCTTGCCAAGAGAGGCTTAAGTTCTGCAAATTGCAGTGGCTGGAGACTAGGCGCCTGCGTGGTGATCTGATTGAGGTGTATAAGGCCTTGAATGGGTTGAGCATGCTGAATTCTGATGGGATCCTTCCACTTTTTCAGATTATGAATCTAAGGGGGCATAAATTCAAATTAAGAAAGAACAGATGTAGAATAGATGTGTGGAAATTTGCCTTTAGCCAGCGGGTGGTTAATTGCTGGAACAAACTTCCATCTGTCATTGTGGAAGTTGATAGGTTAAATAAATTTAAGGAGGAACCAGACAGGCATTTGGAGGGAATGGTGTGATTTTTTTTTTTTTTTTTTTTTTTGGCTGATGCTGCATAAGCTCATACACTTGCTTTCTTGCATCACATGCCACTACTACTTTCCACACAATTTCCCAAATTTTTTCAACTCTCTCCTCATTTCGAGAGGTTGCCAGGCACTCACTTCTAGGGTCATTGCAACTTAGTTTCATTGCCATAAACAGTTTTTTATATTTCATGTTTCTATTGCAGATTTTCCTAGTTTAAAACAAAATTTGATGTTCAATCATTGCTCCATAAGCAAAATCATGATAAGAAATGTTAACACGTACTAGGCTGATTGGTTGTTACTTGCAACCAGTCAGCCTATAAGACAATCTCTGTATTACTATCTGTTAGTAGAAGTTTGATTTGTAACATGCTGCTTCCATTTATTTTCAAACTCATCAAACATGACTACAACAGCACAGTCCAGGAATTTTATTGCCACACCTTGTATATATCAGCTTTCTTAATAATAATAATAATAATAATAATACAATAATTTACAAAAAAAAAGTAACTAAATTCAGAACAAGTTTCTTATATTGTTTATTAAATTTTTCATAATGGTCAGCTCTTTTTCTACAAATAGCAAAAATATGCTATTAGTGCCACTTTCATTGGAAAAAAAAAAAAAATTGATATCTTATGTACTGAAGATTTTAGTTTTTATAATTACGGCCCCAATCCAAATTGTCAACATAAGTTAACTAGGAAATTTATCATGCTACATACTGTTCTTAAAAATATTTTATAAAGAAAATATGAAAAGTTTGGGATATCTCAAATAAATTACACAGGATATAAAAGGAAATCATGGGAAATAACCCTTTTGACAAAATAATACTAGCTCAGTAAAATTACAGATTTTTAAGAGTTAGATTTACACAGAGATCTTTATTGATGTTCTGGGAGATCCAGAACAAAATCAAAGGGAAACATGAGGTGCAGAAATAAAATAAAGATAGGGCTAAGTTAAAAAAGCTACACAAGGATGTTAATTTTTACCAGAGTACATGTGGGATCCTGAAGAGTTCGTATATGTTTTTTCAGGTTGTTTGAAGTAAGTTTCAAATAATGTATCCATTTATGTATTAATTTTCTTGAAACCATCCAGTAAATGCTGCCATCTCTTATCAGACTCCATGAAAATATAGATACAAAAAATACTTTTAAAATCGGAAAAGGAGATGACACTTGTCATCTACTATTGTCCAACTCTGGCTTACAAAAATAGGAATTCAGATCCAAAAGCTGATGAAATTGAATCATGTGATATCTAAATGAGAAGACATAAATAGCAGATATTACTGCACCAAAAAAGAAGTAATAAAGAGTTGTTTTCTTCTGAAAAATTTTAAAGGATTTTTTTAAAAAAAATTCCAAGTTCTGAGGTCAACCAAGTCAATATAAGAAGAAATTAATACAGTCTCTCGTCGACCTGCAACTTACAACAATCCAGACTTAAGTTGGTCATTTCCTAAAAAAAAATTTTTATATTTTACACAGCTGTGATGCTGCCATACAACTACCTCAGCTACCTGTGCAATGGTATTAAAGGGAGCATCAGCACAGATAGCCCATAAAATTGCCCAAAATCATCAATTTCGAGTTAGATGCATTTGAAAACCCATCTACCTCTGTATGCAAATCATGCCTACAGAGACAACAAAAAAAACTTGGAGAAACTTCCTTCAGCTTTGAAGTTTAGCAACAGACTGAGACAAAATACGAATTCCAAGTGCATTAATTCTTATCAAGGAGACTTCTGGCAACATATTTAATGCGTATACAGGAGATCCCCAGTATCCGATTATTCATTATCTGAGTCCTGCAGTTACAGGGATGCTGAAATTGATACAAGCAATGAAAATTATGTGGCGGTTTTTTGGAAAAGTTTTAATATTCTGCACAGTATAAAAATTATTGGAGAAGCTTGGAAAGAAATTTTGTGAGAATTAATGAATAGCTCATAGAAGCAGTTATACCCTGATGCTGTTTGCGAATACGAAAAATGCAATGTGACTGGGTTAGAAAATGAAATTTAAGTCTTGCAAAAGAAGTGGGATTCCACGAAGTTGTTGAAGGGGATATTGCACATCTGCTTGAATCAAGCAGTTGTGCAAGCAGTTACATAACTGCTTGAATCAAGCTCAAAACCACTTACAAATGAGGGGCTAGAAGAATTAGGCCAGCTACCCATAGAAGAGAAAGCCAAAAATGATGACGCAATTGAATCGCCAAAGGATAAAGATTTAAAAATTAAAGGAAGCCCTTGAGAAAATTGACCAAGCACTTGAATATTTTTGTGAGAACGACCCTCTACATGATCATGCAGCAAAAGTTAAGCACGAAGTTAAAGGCATAACTAAAGGCTACGACACAATTTTATCTGAAAAAATACGGCAAAAAAAAAAAAAGACATTCTTTATCCGTAAAAAAACTCAAAAATAGTGTAACTTCAATAAACTTTACTTAACATCACATTGTTCAACATATTATAATCATTTGATCAGATATTTCATGTTGGGGGGAGGACCCCCCGACAACATGAAATATCTGATAAAATGACAACACTGACACTCCTAAACAATGGGCATTCGGAAATTATGTGTGTTGTTAAGAAACAGATTTTAGAGATTTGTAAAAACTAAACTAATAAAACTAAAATATAAAATAAAAAGAAAAATAATTTAATAAATAAATAAACAAACAATTAAATTAAAAATAGAAATATTAAATGCATTCTGTACATAAAAAATGGGCTTATTATTATTAATTATTATTATTATTATCATTAACCATATGGTGCAAGGAAGCCTGAGGCTTTTGCTGCACCAGCCAAAAAAAAAATTCTGAGTTACCCAGAGAGAGAGAGAGAGAGAACAAGAGTCAGAAGTAAAAGAGAATCACCAAGAATGATGATATCCAGCTCATGTCTGACTTACAACATGGTCGTCAGAACGGAACTCTGTCGTAAGTTGAGGAGCAACTGCATTTAAAAACATTTTATGTATAAAGTTTTCATATTTACAAATATTGAAAACTCCATGAAGAAAATCACTTCACCAAGCCAGCTGTAAGTAAAAACACTCACAGCCCAGGACCCACATGTATCTGGAGTAAAAACTCATGAAAGCATTAATTATCGATTTGCAACAACACAAAATTCACATACCAAAGAAAATGCCTAAAACAAGTAATCAGAAGACAGAAGAGAAGCAAATAACAGATTGTGACATGGCAATAATTAGAGTGAAGCACACTAAACAGTAAAACAAGTTTCAGTTACATTATAATTTCTACAATAATTGTGCGTGTCAGCAATAAGAATGTGAATTTCCTATAGTGGGTATTCTCATCATTGACACACCAAGCCCATTGTTGGAACGGGCTTCCATCTTTTGTTGTGGAAGTGGATGGGTCGAATAAATTCAAGAGAGAACTAGACAACTTCTTGGAGGATACGGATGGATGAACTGATCTTTTTTTTTTTTTTTTTGGCTGATACTATATAAACTTGCTTTCTTGCATCATTTACCATTACTATACTACTATTACTACACGTGGAAACACTTTTCACAGACCTTTCTATACTGCAATTAGTCACAGATTATGGTGTAGGTAGAGTCATGACAAACCTCCAGCTCCCAGACATATCATCAACTGTCGTATGCCAATCCACTCACACAGTTGTCACAAAAGAAAATGTGTACCACAGTATTTTCTTCTGTGTCAATAGTATGAGCTTGTAGTAAGCAAATGTCATCCTCTAGAGTTTTTCTTCCTTCAACAGTAAAGATTTTCCAATTTGTACACTCATGGACATGACAACTTTTCACTATCAAAGTGATGTGCCAATTAATAATGCATGGCTGGAAGCAACCATTAAAATACTTATCAGTTAATATTACCATGTTTTAGCCATATGCTTCTAGTTATCCGAGTGATAAATTACAAAATTACAAAATTGAAAACTTCTTTATAAAGATACTTTCCCTGCTATAGAATCTTCTGATTAGAATTCCATGGGAGAGGGAGAAGAGTAGCAGAAGGAAAACTAAAGGAATGGGAAATCATTAAGAAGTACAGCCTCCCTGAAGTACACTTCAACAGAGTGTAATAATCTTAATACTAACATTACTGGTCATAATAAAACCAAGAGTGAAGGGATTTTAAAAAAAAATGAAAGAATTTTAAGAAAAAACAATGAATTTATATATATATATATATAGTCAAGAAATGAAAGAAGGAAGAAAGAATAAACATAATGAAGGTATTGTATTTTAAGAAAGCACATTATATTCTTTTTGAAATTCCTTCACTTTTAGTTACATAAAGACCAGTAATAATGACAATAATTGGCACTAATGATATTAAGAGTAGGAGACCAACAGAATTACTTAACAAGTACAGGTCACTGATAAAAAAAGCCATGAATTAGGGTTGAATTTGAAAGTGTCTGCAATTCTGCCCAAACACGATAGGAGGGAGTATATGATGAGAGCCTTGTCGATCAATTCGGCCCTGGAAAGATTGTGCAAGGCTCTCAAGAAGTAGAATTTTTTTCAGCCTGGTCTGTACTTGTTAACAGGAGAGACTGCTTCTACAGGGATGAGATACACTTAAATAGAAAAGATGCAAGAATATTTGCTGATGCTATTGAGGCAGTGTTAGGTGGTCGGAAAACTGCTAGCTTGGAAGGATACAAGGACTAATAGATTAACAGTAGCCACTGGCAGAGGTGAAAGTTATTCTTGCACTGTTTCTATTGGAATGAGCAGCAGCCTGGAAAACAAGATGCAGGATATTTCAGGGACTACTGGAAGTCATTGCGGTACAAGTAAACACATGGATTGTGTTAGGGTAGCTAAGTATAGGAACAGTGCATGTATACTTGCGGGTACACCAATTCTAGGAGTTTGGTAAATAAATTTGATGATTTTGAGGTATGGCTCAAAACATCAAAGGCAGATATTGTAGGGATATCAGAGACGTGGTGCCTCACAGATATAAGGAATGCAGAACTGGAATTTGGGGAGTACAATGTGTACAGAAAGGATACAAAGGGAGGAGGGGTTATGCTATTAGTTAAGAAACACATAAAATCCAAGGAAGTGAAACCAGTCGACATCGCTGGGCAGTGAAGTGTCCAGTCAGTTTGGTGTGACATAAGCATTGGGAGATCAAAATTGAGTAGGAGTGTGCTATAGGCCTAATGACTCTGATAAGTATAATAAGAAACTGTACAGGGAAATAGAGTGGGCCAGTAAATCAGAGAGTCTTTTAATGGGGTATTTTAATTTCCCAAATATTGACTGGAATTTGTGGGTTGGTCACTCACACACTAGCAAGGCTTTTGTGGATTTATTGGATGATTGTTTTCTACATCAGCATGTTCGGGAGGCAACTAGAGGAAGTAATACTCTTAATCTGATTATCAGTAGATTCTTCATACATTACGAATCTGCAGATAAATACACCACTAGGTGGCAGTGATCACAGTGTGCTGAAGTGGGATTTACTCAAAGAGGTAACTACCATCAGGGGTAAAGGGAAGGGTTTTTGCTTTCATAAAAGCGACTACGATGGTCTGAGACAGTATTTAAATTCTATACAGTGGGACCAACTGATGATGTTACCAACAGCAAATTCAAAATGGGAAGCATTCAAAGAACTTATCTTGGAAGCTACTAGGCGTTACATACCAACTAAGAAACATCGTTCAAGGTTTAGGCCTAAATGGATGTCAGATGAACTAATGAGACACATGGCAGAGAAAAAAAATGCATGGGATACATATAAATTAATGGGTGACACAGAAGTCTATGATAGATATAAGCTGATCTGTAACCAAGTTGCAAAGGAGGTTAGGCAGGCGAAGGCAGATTACGAGAAATCTTTGGCAAAGGATGCAAAGAAAAACAGCAAACTCTAGAAGGAAGGGGATGAATCAGATTGGTCCATTTGATATCGATGATTCAACTGTTGATGATCTTGCTCAGGTAGCTAACAAACTAAATGAATATTTTGCATTGACATTCACACATGAGGAGTTATTCAGTGAGGGGAATGCCAGAGGTGTATTCAACTCTGGCAGTAAGCTAGATAATCTTGTAATAACTGAGAGTAAAGTGGAGGAGAAATTGTTGAAGATAAACACAAGAAAGGCACCTGGGTTGGATGGGATCTATCCAGTTATATTAAAGCAGGTAGCAAAGGAAGTAAGCAAACCCTTAGCCATAATTATGAGAGCTTCCTTGGACTCAGGGGAGGTACCAATAGACTGGAGATGTACAAATGTGACCCCAATTCACAAAGGAGGATCAAAGGCTGACACAAGTAATTATAGACATGTGAGTGCCTCCATTAATCTTCCTGTTCAAGGAAGATTAATGGAAGCACTGGTTAAAGAAGCACTGCAGGATCATCTAGACAAGACTTCAGTTATAGCTTGGACACAGCATGGTTTTTTTAAGGGAAAGTCATGCCTGACCAATTTCATTGAATACTATGATGAAGTCACAAAAGAACTGGATGCAGGGAATAACTTTGATATTATATATTTGGATCTTAGAAAGGCTTTTGATACTGTTGCACATGGAAGACTGCTGAACAAATTGGAGCAGTGTGGCACTGGAAGCAAATTGCTGCTGTGGATAAAGGGATGGTTGAGTGGAAGAAGACAGAGTGGTAATCGATGAATGGACACTGCTCATCGTGGACTAATGTTATTAGTGGAGTCCCTCAGGTTTCATTATTGTTTTCAGTATTTATAAATGATATTGATGATGGTATATCAAGCTTGATGTCCAAGTTTGCAGACGATACAAAGGTTGGTAGGGTTGTTAGGGACACTACTGATGCTATGCTGCTGGAACAGGATCTGGAAAGGTTGAGCATATGGGCTGAGAGGTGGCAAATGAAGTTTAACATTGACAAATGTAAAGTACCACATATGGGAAAGAGCAACCTCAGAGCAACATATCAACTCTGTGGTACTACACTGACAGTGGTAGAGAATGAAAAGGACCTGGGGGTAATTGTGCAGGCAGATATGAAGTTCTCTGAGCAGTGCAGAAGGGCTGCAAGAGTAGCTCATGTCTTGTCAAAGATATACAGGAATTTTTCTAGCAGTAATATGGAGGTGATTATTCCCTTGTATAAGGCAATGGTCAGGCCACACCTCTGTATACAGGTCTGGAGGCCTCATTTCAAGAAGGATGTAGAGCTGCTGGAACAAGTAAAGAGAAGAGCAACAAGATTAGTGAATGGAACAAAGGGTTGCTCTTATGAAGAAAGGCTTAAGCTTTGCAAATTACAGTGTCTGGAGACTAGGCACCAGCGAGGTGATCTGAAAGAGGTGTATAAAGCCTTGAATGGTTTGAGCATGCTCAATGCCGATGGGATTCTTCCTCTTGCTCAGAATAATCACCTGAGAGGGCATAAATTCAGATTGAGGTAAGACAGATGCAGGATAGATGTGCGGAAATTTGCCTTTAGCCAGCGGGTAGTTGGTTGGTGGAACAGACTTCCATCCCTTGTTGTGGAAGTTGATAGCCTAAATAAATTTAAGGCTCAGCTGGACAGGTATTTCGAATGAATGGAGGGGTGAAATGGGAGTGGTTTTTTATTTTTTATTTATTTTTTTGGCTGATGATGAATAAGCTTGCTTTCTTGTAAAATATGTCTCTACTAATGCTAAATAAGATTAGTAAACTCTACTGAAGTGCACTTCGGGGAGGCTGTACTATTTAATAATTTCCCATTCCTCTAGTTTTCTTCTTCCCTCAAGGAAATCTAATCAGTAGCTCTAGAGGGTAGTTATCTTAAAAAAAAAAAAAAAAAAGATAACTCACTAGGAAAAGAATTCTCTAACATTTTGTAATGCTTATTGGTATGAATCCTCACGATTCATACCAATGAATCGTGAGGATTCAATGAATTCATTCATACCAGTTTTAGATTTCAAATCTAAAACTGGTACTGATGTGAGATTTAATTAAAGATATAACTACTGGCAAGGATAAAGAGCAGAGATTTTGCTTTTGTAAAGGTAATTACAATGGTCTTAAACAGTTTTTAAATTCTATACAGTGGGGCCAACTGATAATGTTACCAACTGTGAATTCCAAGTGGGCAACATTCAGGGAAATAATCACAGAAGCTACTAAGCTTCCAATTAAGAGATACCATTTAAGGTTTAGACCTAAATGGATGTCACATGAACTGATGAGATTAGTGGGAGAGAAGCAAAATACATGGGATGATTACAAATTATTGGGGAGCAAAGAAACCTACCATAAATACAAACTAATCTAGAATCAAGTCACTAAGGGGGTTAAGGCAAGCTAAGGCAGATTATGAGAGGTCCTTGGCTAATGTAAAGAAAAGTAGTTGTTGTTGTTTAGTTTTTAGGAGCATTAGCAACTAAGGCCATATTGCTCAGTGATATGCGGTGGTCATTCCCTGACCTTTCCACATCCTCCGTATTTGGTGGTGACGGGCTCGAACCCCGGTCTAATCAAGAAGCGTGTGCTACGCACTGCTGCTCCTTCCCACCTGGCTACGGAGGCACCTAGAAAAGTAGCAAGCAAGTCTTTACCTACATTAGCAGTTGAAGGAAAGAGATGATGAACCACTTTTGCCTGCTAGATATGAATGGTATACCATTGATGATCCTATTCAAGTTTCATAAATCTATAACATCAACCTGTTGTGCCACCAAAATCATTAAGTCTCTTTGCTGCTGCATGAATTTTGCTTCAAAAATTATTGTTTTTATTGACACAGATATACCAAAATTCCTCTGTTCTATTATCCAGCTATTCAATTCTTTCTTTCAAGTCCTGCCCATTTACTTTGTTGTTGTTTTTTTTTTTTTTTTTTTTGTTTTTTTTTTATGAAAACTGCAAGCATGAACGGTATCTAAGTACTGTAGGTACTAAGAACCTACAGTACTTAGTACTGTGCATGGGTTAAAGGTTGAGAAGATGAAAGAGAATACTTGTTGACATTAGACTTGAATTTCTGTAGATTGCAATTTTCAGGAAATATTCATGAAGGGAGGTTGTTCCAGATAACGGAAGTTGAAGGAATAAATGAGGAAAAAGAAAAGTTGGTTCTGTGAGTTTGAAGTTCGACAATAAAAGGATGCTAACTGGTTGTGGCATGTTGGTTCAGATTGATTTGGAAGAGAGAGTGGGAATTAGAGGAGCCAATTCAGAAGAACAGTGCCCATGGAAATACCTCTAGAAAGGCAAGTAGCAGAAACAAAAAGTCTATGAGACAGAGTGGAGAGACATGAATGGAGTGTACTGGAAATGGTAGGAGATGGTTTACCAAGATCATCAATACATGAGTTAGAAGAAAAGTAGGATGCTACCAGATCAGCTTTATCTTCAGCTGAGGTGGCAATAGAACTATCCGATTTTGACATAGGTGGGAATAGAGATGGGCAAAAGTTGCTGCCAATAGCTTTGGCAGGAGACCAGAATGCTCAACTACCATGTGGAAAAAAAGCAAGTTTACTCTTTGTTCAAAATCTAGTTTGGACTGGTTAATAACTGGTTTACAATTGCTGTGAGCTTTGGTGTAAGCAGAAAACGAAGCTAGAGATTTGGATGCAAGCCAATTGCAATATTCAATATTCTTATCTTGAACAGCCTTAGCACATTTATTGGAAGACCAAGGTTTAGATAAAGGATGATATTTTAAGGTGGAGTGTGAAATGAAGGATTTTGCCCCTACCAGAATAATTTCACTGACACAATCTGAGCAAACGTTGACATCAGAAGATTTAAAACAGTAATCCAACTGAGGAAAAGAAATGTAGAAATTTGTTCCATTTTGCATTCCTGTAATGCCAAACAACACAAGGTTGAGAATGGCCAGAAGTGAAAGGCTCCACTGGAAAAGAGACTATCACCAAGTTGTGATACGAGGTGCCTAGAGTACCACTCACCTTGACAGTGTATTTGGAAGGGTTGTGAGAAAAAGACAAAGGTTGTTCGAGAAAGGTTGGTCAACAAAGGTTATGCTTGTTTTCGATGGTCATATTGAGTTTATCCTCCTGTTTCTGCTACTCCTGGATTATCTTCTCTGTTGGTAGTGATGTCTGCAACTCTGTTTCTGTGTTCTTCTGCATTCTTTTGATGACTTGTAATTTTTAGCCAACTGTGTAAGCAAGCCTTTTCTTTGTTGATGCCATAGTAATAGAGTACAAGTAATGTGAAATTTACAGTTAAAGTTGAATAAGTATGCAATGTGCACTGGCTATGGCTACACCATGAAAGCATTCATTACAGCTACACCATAAAAATATTCATTACAGTACTTTAAACAGTTGGTCACTCACACACTAGCAAGGGTTTTGTGGATTTATTGTATGATTGTTTTCTACAGCAGCATGTTCAGGAGGCAACTAGAGGGAGTAATACTCTTGATCTGATTCTTCACGCATTAAGAATCTGCAGATAAAGGACCCTCTAGGTGGCAGTGACCATAGTTTGCTGAAATGAGATTTACTCAGAGGTAACTACCATCAGGGATAAAGGGAAGGGTGTTTCCTTTCGTAAAGGTGACTACAGTGGTCTGAGACAGTACTTAAATTCTATACAGTGGGACCAACTGATGATGTTACCAACAGCAAATTCAAAATGGGAAGCATTCAAAGAATTAATCTTGGAAGCTACTAGGCATTTCATCCCAACTAAGAAATACTGTTCAAGGTTTAGGTCTAAACGGATGTCAGCTGAACTAATGAGACATGTGGCAGAGAAGAAAAATGCATGGTATACATATAAATTAATGGGGTGACACGGAAGCCTATGATAGATATAAGCTGGTCTGTAACCAGGACACAAAGGAGGTTAGGCAGGCAAAAGTAGATTAAGAGAAATCGTTGGTAATGGATGCAAAGAGTTATTTACGTATGTAAACTCTAGAACTAAAGGGATGAATCAAATTGGTCGACTTGATTTCGATGGTTCAACTGTTGATGATCCTTATCAGGTAGCTAACAAACTAAATGAGTATTTTGTATCTACATTCACACATGAGGAGTTATTCAGGGAGGGGAATGCCAGAGGTGAATTAAACTCTGGAAGTGAGTTCGATGATTTTGTAATAACTGAGAGCAAAGTGGAGGAGAAATTGTTGAAGTTAAACATAAGAAAGGCACCTGGGGTGGATGGGATCTATCCTTTTATATTAAAGGAGGCAGCGAAGGAAGTAAGCTATCCCTTAGACATAATTATGAGAGCATCTTTGGACTCAGGGGAGGAACCCATGGACTGGAGATGTGCAAATGTGACTTCAATTCACAAAGGAGGATCAAAGGGTGACAAGTAATTACAGACCTGTTAGTTTAACTTCTGTTCCAGGGAAATTAATGGAAGCACTGCATGATCATCTAGACAAGACTTCAGTTATAGCTCAGACAAACCATGGGTTTGTTAAGTGAAAGTCTTGTCTGACCAATTTGATTGGATACTATGATGTGGTCACAAAGGAACTGGATGCAAAGAATAATTTTGATATCATATATTTAGATCTTAGAAAGGCTTTTGATATTGCTGCACAAATTGGAGCAGTGTGGCATTGGAGGCAAATTGGTGCTATGGATAAAGGGATGGCTGTGTGGGAGAAGACAGAGTGGTAATCAATGGACACTGCTTTTCATGGACTAATGTTATTAGTGGAGTCCTCCATGGTTCAGTGTTGGGTCCATTGCTGTTTTCTGTATTTATTAATGATATTGATGATGGTATATCAGGCTTAATGTCCAAGTTTGCAGATGATATGAAGGTCGGCAGAGTTGTTAATGATAACTGTGGTTAACCGCTCTGTTGAGACATCTGACATGTGGCCTAACTGTTGCCTCATCAGTTAGGCCATGTGTTAGATGTCTCAACAGAGTGGTTAACTACAGTATCAAAAAACCTTCTAAAGAAGAGTTCTTGTGATTTTATAGAGAAAGCTCCACACTGCCAGAGCTGTGGATAAAATTTATCGAGGTCTCTCATTTTCGAGAAGATATAGCTTTTATGTATCTTTTTTTAAAAGATGTATATTATTATTATTATTATCTATATGGTGCAAGAAAGTCTGAAGCTTATGCTGCACCAGTCAAAAAAAATTCCCAAGTTACCCTGAGAGAGAGAGAAAGAGAGACAAAAGTAGAGGAAATCACCAAGAAAGAGAAGAATGATGATATCCAATGAGTATAAACGCTCTGCATCCACAGAAGGCCAATGCTGATGTTTTTGGACAGGCCTGATGAACAGATTTTCTAAGAGTTGTAAATTCATGGGACCACCACTAACAAGTTTTGATTTTTTCCCTTAAGACTTGTATGAAGCTTTAATTATTGCACTTTAGATTGCAGTAGCAATTGCATTAGCAGAGAAATCCTGAAAAATGTTTGTATCATTCTCAAGCTAATCCATGAAGACTGCAGTATCAGAAGATGGCCAGTTAATATTTTTTATTGAAAACCTAATTAGTTCTGGTTGAGGAGTATAATTTTTGCCAGAGCAAGTTACGTAAAAAACAATAACTCGATGATCGCTTGTTGCCCAATTACGAAAAACTGTCCAATCAGATATATTAGCACTGACATTAGAAGTAGTTGGGGTCACATTAATATTTGACTCCCCTGAATAACTTGAAAATGTAGTAAATTGTTGTGATCTGTTAACAATAGATAAGTTATGATTAATTATAAACTCTTACAGAAGTTGGCCTCTTGTATCAGAGCTAGTACTAAACCAGATACTAGATTTAGCATTTACATCAGATGTGATTATGATATTTTTAGGTCCCAAGAAGTTTAAGGCAGATTCAAGGTAATTCAGGGAATTATTGAAATCTCAGGAGGGCAATATATAGACAAAAGGTAAAAAGTTAGGGTTTGATAGGTAAGTAAAACAAATGTATCTAGATTTCCATTTAAAACTACTATGCAAGTTTTAGGGCCTTGTTGTACTGGCTGAATTACTCTGGTGGAGGGGAAAATCTCTTTATTTCTGAAGTTAGACCTAAGTGAACCTCTGCATAGTATGATTCCTGTACTGATATAATATCAATATGATTTTCCTCTGCAGACACACTAATCTCATTGGCAACAGCCCTGCAGTGGTGGCTGTTAATTTGTAATTTACAGGACACCAGAGAAAAGTTATTATTTACAATATAAACAGGATTGGAATTGGCAGTTCTCAAACGTGTCGTCTCCAACGCATGTAGATACTCTGCGTAGGTTGGGTCTCTAGAAGAGTGATGACACTCGCTTTTTATGTTTGCAGTTTCTTCTTTAAATGGACAACAAAAACATGACCACTACGTGCACATTGGCCTTGGCGCCTCCGTAGCCAGGTGGGAAGGAGCAGCAGTGCGTAGCACACGTTTCTTGATTAGACCGGGGTTCGAGCCCGTCACCACCAAATACGGAAGATGCGGAAAGGTCAGGGAATGACCACCGCATATCCCGGAGCAATATGGCCTTAGTTGCTAATGCTCCTAAAAACCAAATAACAAACAAACAAGCACATTGGCCAAAGAAGGAGGAATCGTTGGTACAATACTGTGTAGCGTGACCAAAACTAATACACAGCATTTGGTGACTACAGTAAACGGATGATGTTTGTGGCAGCTCCAGGCTAGGAAAATTCTTTCTAAAGATGAAATACAATTATATATCTTTGGGAAGAAACTTATCACCCAATGCACATATGAAGAGGATCTTGACTTTGTAGTGAATCTGAATGCAGAACCCTGCTTGATATCAGAAGGTAAAACCAAAATCAGCTAAGTTTTTATCGTACACATTTTCTATTATTTTCTCTTCTGAAAGATCTTTAGGGACATCATAAATTACCACGGAAGGATTACCTTTCCAATGAGCTCCTGTGGGGATACCAGCAGCAATAAAGGTTTCTAAAGCAGAAATACACTCAACGACTGACTTTGTCGCCATTTCCAGAACAATGCCTCAGTTTCGAACTAATCTAAGGGACTTGACCTTTACATTCTTAATATCAGTTTTTAAGGTTTTAGTGACTAAGTTTTTGACTGTGTTTGTCTTGCATGCACTTCTCAGGCTCTGATAATGATAACATTATTACTTTTTTTAGTTTTTCTCATTCATTTTCAACTCACTATGGGTGGCATCCGCAAGGTTTTGATGAGTGGGGCTCTAAGTTAACGACTCCAAATAAATAGCATCATGACAGGAATTTCCTGAGCTGACATTGGAGAAAGATTTGATTGAGTGAGAGTAGCAAGGGAAAACGTGTCTACTACTCTTTCAAGTAACTTTATTCTGATATTTACCTCATCATTGATAGCTTTGAACCTTTCATTTTCAATTAGTAAAGCAGTGGCAATAGTCTCTAAGTTAAACCACTTTTCCATGATAACATTTACAAAAATTATGGTGACTTTGTTAGCTTCACAGGCTAGAAAACTAATGATATCTTTTCTCAATCTCATTTAGATATATGATATAATGACGGGACATGTCCTGAATATAGTCTTGTCTTTGAGAGTCAGCTATAGTTACAGCCAAAGATGGGAAATCTTCTAACTGTGGAAGTTGTTTTCTATCCATTATAATAATGAAAAGAAATACACGATGGCTCTAAGATATCTAAGAGACAAAATAAGTGGGGTTAACAGTTTATAAAAGAATCCTCTTCCGAGTCTTCGGGGTATCTCAGCTCATGCCTGTAGAAAAGTGAAACCATTTAAGTGCGGTGACAGGTTTAATCATAAACAATACTGAAGGAATTGGGTACTTACTTTGAAACCAAGGTCAGTAGGGAGAATTATAGCCCTACTGACCTTGACAGCAGCAGCCTCGTGATGTATTGGAAAATGGCTATCACCAGACAAGACAACGATTGAACAGAACAGAATAAAGAAAACTATAAGCTGCAGAAGGTGCAAGAATGGAAGATATAAGCATCTAGAGATATGCAACCACATGCCTATGTGGCTGCATATAAGTAACACTGTAGCACATAAGTAAACACTGAATTACACTCCAAATATGATGGAAACATTCAAAAATTAAGAGCACTAAAACCCAACTATAGCCCAATTTGCACATGTGCGCGCGCGCGCACACACACACACACACACACACACACACACACACACACACACACACACACACACACACACACACACACACACACTTGTTCTGGCTGGCCTTATCTCCTCTCCCTCCTTCTGGGATAATTGTGTCTCATCTTTGAGCCAGTTTCACAGCGCTTTCCTCTTCATGCACACTTTCACCTGGCTGGCCAATTTCTTCCATAGCAGATGCATTCACGCACTCAGGATTTGGACATCAATCTGAAGAAATTTACTCAGGATTCCATATACAGATGTAGAAAATACTCCATGACCTTCAGCCAGTGGAGACCACCTCAGTCTTCCACTATAAACTGATAACCTATATCCTCAGCTGATTCGAACTTGACTGGAGAGTTCCTGTAAGCCTGATTAATACCAGACACATCTTAATGTTCTCCTCTAAATATCTGGATGTGTATATTTTGACAGTTGCACTCCTTTTATATGTTAATTTACATTATATTTTTACTTATAATTTAATTTATATAGCTTTCTTAGCATATGTTTTTTTTTTTTTTTTTAAGAATTTTCACATATTTATTATTAACCTATGATGGGTAATTGTAATGAGCAAAGTATGTTTATATCATTTCCTACATGTTACAGTAAAGATTCTTCTTCTTCAGTCAATAAAATGGGTGAATGTGAGCTAGTACCCTGATTCGGAAAATTTCAGGAAAGTATAGTCTGTGGTGTGAGATATTTGGCAGTAAAGTTGAGTGTGGAGGAGTGCTATAAACAGTGATGAGTCTATATATGCAACTGAATGGGTAAGTAAGTAAGTCTGAGTGCCTTGTTATGGAGGATTTCAACTCAGTGATTGGAAATCATGGATAGTAAGCAAAAAATGTGGGCAAATTATCTGCATCAACTTGATTACTGTTATATAAAAAAATTAGTCCAGATACCTGATCTAAAGTATTTCAGATCAGTGCTGACTAAAAATACCTTGGGCCAGCACTAATACAATTAATTTCCCCATCCTTCTGCTTTTCTTATATTTAGGATATCACTACTCCTTTCCTAACATTCGCTAAAGGTGAGGAGGGGGATTATTACAGGAGCACTGTATGTTTCAGACTAAATTGTGCATCTGTTTAAAAAAACAGATGCACAATTTTACTCACTTGTGCATCTGTTTGAAAACACAGATGCACAAGTGAGTAAAATCAAGGTTACATTATTTAGAAATTTAAGTAAAAATTAAATGCAACAAAGCATCATATCTTTAAGAGTATAATAATCTATATAATACTGGTGTAAACACACTACAGACAACTCTTAAATAAAAAACTACGTTAGTAGTGTGAAGGACATCATTTTATCTGTATCTCATATTGTGCTCCTCCTTCACAATGAGTTGCCATGCATTGCACTACCTCGAATAAGTAACCACTAAAAGAGAAGACTATTGTTACTTATTCTCAGTGGGCACCACCACAGAGTAGTAACATACAGAGTGGACACTCCCATAGATGACAATGTTAATTCCGGTTACAGGTTAAAATGCATAGACTGTGGAGGCCCTACTTTCAGGGCACAGAAACAGACCAGAACATTGAAAAGAAATTCACAATGTTCCTGGAGCATTTTCAAAAGTTCTGAAATTGTGCTGGACAATATATCAATTCACTGATTATTAGCATGAAATTTTCATAATTAATTTTTTTTTTTTTTTATGTGACCCCAAACACGAGAGGTATTAGAACCTACAGTACTTAGTACCGTGCTTGGGTTGGAGGTTGAGAAGACAAAAGAAGATATTTATTGATATTGGACTTGAACTTCTGTAGATTGTAATTTTCAGGAAATACGTATGAAGGAAGGTTGTTCCAGAAAACGGCAGTTGAATGAATAAATGAGGAAGATGAAAAGTTGGTTCTGTGGGTTTGAAGTTGGACAGTAAATGGATGTTGGCTGGTGGCGGCACGTGTTCAGACTGTTTTGAAAGAGAGAGCGGGAATTATAGAAGCCAATTCAGAAGAACAGTGCCCATGGAAGTATCTGTAGAAGAGGCATGCAGCAGAAACAGTACGTCTATGAGAAAGCGAGTGGAGCGACTCTGTTAGAGATGAATCATTAATTAACCTAACTGCCCTCTTCTGAATGGAATCAAGAAGCCTGAGAGAGGTTTTGGGGGCACCACCCCAGATGTGGGAACAATATTCCATGGCAGGGCGGATTTGCGATTTATACAGAGTGAGCAGCTGTTTGGAAGAAAAGTAACGCTGAGAGCGAAAGAGAAAACCAAGTTTTTTAAATGCAGAGGAAGCAATATTTGTAATGTGCTTGTACTAAGAGAGATTAGAAGTCAGGGTAATCCCCAAAAGAGATATATCATTTTGCCTAGAAATCGGAGTGTCACTAAAGATAAACATAGGAGCAGAATCCTTTTTGTGAGATATCCATACTGGACAGAATCCATACTGGCGATCGTTGATCAGGCGGAAGGTTTCTGGGTAGTTTAAGAGTTGGCGGTTAATTGATTTCTCCATTACTTTAGAAAGAGTAGAAGTAATTGCAATGGGGCGATAATTGGATGGGAGGGATTTGTCACCCTTTTTTTAGGAACTTGCTGGATATGAGCAAATTTCCAAGCAAAAGGAGAAACACCATTGGAATAAGAAAGTGAAAAATGATCGCAAAGAACAGGAGTAAGTTCAAGAGCACAGGTTTTGAGAACAAGTGGAGAAATACCATCCGGACCTGGAGCTTCCTTAGCATCAAGATTCATCAAAAGCCTTCTGATATCCTTTTGACGGAAGATCACAGGAGGCATTGAATGGAGCGTGTTGGGAAAGGTGGGAGGTGTTTTACCAAGATCATTAATACATGAGCTGGAAGAAAAATGGGATGCTAACAGGTCAGCTTTATCCTTGGTTGAAGTGACAACAGAACCATCTGGATTGGACAGATGGTTCTGCTGTCACTTCAGTTGTCAATTTTTTTTTTTTTTTTTTTGTATTGGAATAATAAAACACTAAGAACAGTGGAAGAATAGCAAAATATAACATAAGTAAAGGTTTCAGCAAGTATATATTAACAGTTATAATAGCCGTGTGGTAACATCAAATACTAGTGTTTTCTCTTTCCACGGTTCGAATCCCATGTTTTTACCCCCTGGTATTTTCTTTCCCAATTTTTTCACCCACTTATACTTTCAATTCATTTCTCTGGTAAAATATGGAAATTCACTTGTTTTCACATAAATAAAATTATTTAATTAGTAATAAATTTTAATATTTTTATAAGTCATGGCCAAACATCCACAAGGTAGCTTTGGAGGAGGTTAAGATACCAGTTACAATTAACATTAATAAATACTGATTTTTATATACACACTACTGGGTTCAGGTGGCTAATTATAGCAGGTTTCAGTACAATGAGGCCAGTACACCTGACTCACTGTATTGAAACCTTTTATTTTCACCCACCTCAATCCAGTAGTGTATACATAAAATTCTGTATTTATTAATTTTTATTGCAAATGCCACACATCATAATATCATCTTAATATCCTTGTAGGCTACATTTCGGGCAATGTCTGGCCATTATATTTTTAAATATTACTTTTTTTGACCTTAACTCCATAAATTTACATCTGTCATTATGACTGATCTCAACTGTTGTTTTAGGTTTCGATGTAATGAATGAATTGAACTGCTTTTGGTCGACTGGGCTAGCCAGGTGGATAAAGTGCCTGCCTGAAAACCCAAAGGTCGCGAGTACGAATCCTCCCCCTTGGGCTTGGATCAGAGTCTTCTCTGGATAGTTACTTGAAAAAAATTATAAAAATTTTTAGTTTTTTTTTTTTTTTTTTTTACTACTCATAATTATTGTAATTGATTTTTATCTTTTTTCTCATTGCATCCTTGTTATTATTTTAAAATCTTATTAAATCTTGATTAATAAATATTGTTTTACATTAAATGACAATTTTTATTCTTGATAGTTTTCCTACAATTCACATGATCATTCAATATGTATGTCTATCTTTTCATTTTTATTTGTGTAGTCAATATTTCATACCCTTAGGTCATTTTCCCTTCTAAGAAGTTTTCCATCATAAGAAGTTCTAAACCTCCAGGCCCTTGGAAAACTTCTTATCTGGGTTCTACTGTAATATTATAAATTAACAATGAATAAATAAATAATGAATCCTGCAAAATGTATGTTGCACTCACTCACTAATTTTTTTTTTTTGTACCCCAGTTTTGATGTGCTCATGGAAAATGCACGGTTATGCTCTGCATTATCTAACTGATAAAAATTGAGCTAAATTTAAAAAAAAAAAAGAAAAATAAGAAAGAAGTATATATACTTACAAAAATGTATTATTTTAAATACCATCAAAGTGGAGTCTCAATGCTACATTTTCTGCTACAGCAAAATGGCAAAATATTAAATGCCATTTGACTTCTACAGCATTCAAGCTATCACAGAACATAGTTGTTTGAAAACTGATAATTCAGTGATCTGCAAATAAATTAACAGAGATGATGCACACATTTTAAAAATAAATGTTCTCTACAGTAGTTGAGAAAGAGAAGAAAAGGAGAAAATAGTATTTAACCAAGTTTCTACTGGCCCAACATGCTTTTTCATACATGTAATTGACTCAGATCCTGAAACTTAACTGTCAAACCCTATATTATAATAATGCAAGTAGATCATAGATTCCAGATCACCTGGCATAATGCAAGGAGGGCTGGAATCTATGATATTAAAATACAAGAAATATTTTACGCTCAGTCTATATTTTTGCTTAAACTGTTCATATAATTTATTTCTTAAAAAAAAAAAAAAAGGTGCAATTTAATTTTCAGTGGTTAAAAATGTAAACCTGATTACAAGTTCTCATTTATATCCATTTTATAATCACTGCAATTTTGCAAGTCACATCAAGATATTCAAATGACTTATTCGTGAAGCACTAATTAACTGATTCCTCAAACTCTTTCAGATGGTATAGCATCAGCATTAGTACAGGCATATGATGCAAGAAAGCAAGCTTATGCAGCATCAGCCAAAAAAAAAAAAAAAAAAAAAAAAAAACATTTCCACTTCACCCCTCTGCTCGTTCGAAATACCTGTCCAGCTGAGCCTTAATCTTATTTAGGCTATCAACGTCCACGACAAGGGATGGAAGTCTGTTCCACCAACCAACCACCCGCTGGCTAAAAGCAAATTTCCGCACATCTATCCTACATCTGTCTTTCCTCAATTTGAATTTATGCCCTCTCGGGTGATTATTCTGAGCAAGAGGAAGAATCCCATCAGCATTGACCATGCTCAAACCATTCAAGGCTTTATACACCTCTATCAGATCACCTCGCTGCTGCCTAGTCTCCAGACACTGTAATTTGCAAAACTTAAGCCTTTCTTCATAAGAGCACCCCCTTTGTTCCATTCACTAATCTTGTTGCCCTTCTCTGTACTCATTCCACCAGCTCTACATCCTTCTTGAAATGAGGCCTCCAGACCTGTACACAGTACTCTAGGTGTGGCCTGACCATTGCCTTATACAAGGGAATAATCATCTCCTTATCCCTGCTAGAAAAATTCCTATATATCATTGACAATACACCATGAGCTACTCTTGCAGCCCGTCTGCACTGCTCAGAGAACTTCATATCTGCCTACACAATTACCCACAGGTCCCTTTCATTCTCTACTACTGTCAGTGTAGTACCAGTGATACGTTGCTCTGGGGTTGATGTTTCCCATATGTAGTACTTTACATTTGTCAATGTTAAACTTCATTTGCCACCTCTCAGCCCATCTGCTCAACCTTTCCAGATCCTGTTGCAGCAGCATAGTGTCAGTAGTGTCCTTGACAACCCTGCCAACCTTTGTATCGTCTGCAAACTTGGACATTAAGCTTGATATACCATCATCAATATCATTAATAAATACAGAAAACAATAATGGACCCAACACTGAACCCTGAGGGACTCCACTGATAACATTAGTCCACGATGAGCAGTGTCCATTGATTACCACTCTTTCCCTCAACCACCCCTTTATCCATAGCAGCAATTTGCCTCTAATGCCACACTGCTCCAATTTGTGCAGCAGTCTTCCATGTGCAACAGTATCAAAAGCCTTTCTAACATCCAAGCATATAATATCAAAGTTATTCCCTGCATCCAGTTCTTTTGTGACTGGATCATAGTATCCAATCAAATTGGTCAGCCAAGGCTTCCCCTTAACAAAACCATGCTGTGTCCGAGCTATAACAGAAAGTCTTGTCTACATGATCCTGCAGTGCTTCTTTAACCAGTGCCTCCATTAATTTTCCTGGAACAGAAGTTAAACTCACAGGTCTATAATTACTTGTGTCAGCCTTTGATCCTCCTTTGTAAATTGGGGTCACATTTGCATATCTCCAGTCTGTGGGTACCTCCCCTGAGTCCAAGGAAGCTCTCTTAATTATAGCTAAGGGTTTGCTTACTTCCTTTGCTGCCTCCTTTAATATAACTGAATAGATCCCATCCACCCCAGGTGCCTTTCTTGTCTTTATCTTCAACAATTTCTCCTCCACTTTTCTCTCAGTTATTACAAGACTCTCTCTCTCTCTAGCTTACTGCCAGAGTTGAATACACCTCTGGCATACCCCTCGCTGAATAACTCCTCATGTGTGAATGTTAATGCAAAATATTCATTTAGTTTGTTAGCTACCTGAGCAGGATCATCAACAGTTGATCCATCGATATCAAGTGGACCAATCTGATTCATCGCCTTCCTTCTAGAGTTTACATAAGTAAAGAACTCTTTACTGTTTTTCTTTGCATCCCTTGCCAAAGATTTCTTGTAATCTGGCTTCGCCTGCCTAACCTCCTTTGTAACTTGGTTACAGATCAACTTGTATCTATCGTAGGCTTCTGTGTCACGTGTTAATTTGTATGTATCCCATGCATTTTTCTTCTCTGCCATATATCTGACATCCATTTAGGCCTAAACCTTGAACAATATTTCAAGATAAGTTCTTTGAATGCTTCCCAGTTTGAATTTGCTGTTGGTAACATCATCAGTTGGTCCCGCTGTATAGAATTTAAATACTGTCTCAGTCCATTGTAGTCGCCTTTACAAAAGCAATAACCCTTCCCTTTACCCCTAATGTTAGTTACCTCTTTGAGTAAATCCCACTTCAGCACACTGTGATCACTGCCACCTAGTGGTTCATTTATCTGCAGATTTTTAATGCATGAAGAATCACTACTGATAATCAAATCAAGAGTATTACTCCCTCTAGTTGCCTCCTGAACATGCTGATGTAGAAAACAATCATCCAATAAATCCACAAAAGCCTTGCTAGTGTGTGAGTGACCAGCCCCAAATTCCAGTCAATATCTGGGAAAATATCTGTTAGGTGACTTGCCACTGTCTTTAAAACTATTTGACTTTTTTTTTTTTTTTTTTTGCTTGAAGAGAGATGTGGTATTAAATATAAATCGCAAATCCGCCCTGCCATGGAATATTGTTCCCACATCTGGGGTGGTGCCCCCAAAACCTCTCTCAGGCTTCTTGATTCCATTCAGAAGAGGGCAGTTAAGTTAATTAATGATTCATCTCTAACAGAGTCGCTCCACTCGCTTTCTCATAGACGTACTGTTTCTGCTGCATGCCTCTTCTACAGATACTTCCATGGGCACTGTTCTTCTGAATTGGCTTCTATAATTCCCGCTCTCTCTCTCTCTCTCTCTCTCTCTCTCTCTCTCTCTCTCTTTCAAAACAGTCCGAACACGTGCTGCCACCAACCAACATCCATTTACTGTCCAACTTCAAACCCACAGGACCAACTTTTCATCTTCCTCATTTATTCATTCAACTGCCGTTTTCTGGAACAAACTTCCTTCATACATATTTCCTGAAAATTACAATCTACAGAAGTTCAAGTCCAATGTCAACAAATATCTTCTTTCGTCTTCTCAACCTCCAACCCAAGCACAGTACTAAGTACTATAGGTTCTAATACCTCTCATATTTGGGGTTCACATAAAAAAATAAATAAATAAGTGTTCATGCAGTGTTTGTTTCTAGTTTCAGGTTACTTGTTCTCCCACTATTTCAATTCAATAAACATCTACAGTCTTACTCTAGTTGTTTATGAAAGATTTATTAGTTTTCATGTAGCAAAGACAGGAACACAAAACCTGATATTCCCTCAAGATGGCCAATATACAATATACTGTATATTGTATAAATTCCCTCAAGATAGCCAATACTGCGAGAAACAAGATACATAGTTTCTATTTCATGTGATGTGAAGCGAGCCAACTTTGAAATAAACCTGAAAAATGGAAGTAACTAATAGTATTGAATATGTATAATATATATATATATATATATTTTTTTTTAAAATAATATTTATATACATATAAAGAAATATATGCCATGTTTGAAAGCAGTATTTTTAACTGGAAAATGTAAGAGAATAAGAGAATCCCGTTTCCAATTTATATCTAAAGTGTTTTTTTGCAAGTTTCGGCAGAATTAATATATACTTCCGTGTGTGTGTGTGTGTGTGTGTGTGTGTAAAGTGCTTGCCTGGCAACCAAAAGGTCACAGGTTCGAATCCCGCCTTGGGCTTGGATTAGAGTAAAATGCAAAAACTTTGGGAGGTGCATTATGGCCATAGAAGCCGATGCGCTAACAAAAAAAAAAACATGTTATGTTATACATGTTATGTTTTACACCTTTTATTTAAAATATATATATATTTTTTTTTTAAAATAAAAGGTGTAAAACACATAACATGTTTAACAATTAATTTTTATATTAAAACTTAAATACAATCTGTTTAGAAAAGATGAAATATAGGCATTGTTTAAGTAAAATTCAAAAAGAACCCAAAACATTTTTCAGAAATTAAAAAGACAGTTGAGCACCTGTTAAAGTGACCAACCAACATTTTTGCTATGCTTTGGAGAACCACTACACAAATTAAAACTTTCTTCTTCTTTAATGCTGCCGAATGGTGTTTGCGACTTCATTTTGATAGTGTTCTCTGTCTAGCGCTGCGTGTAGAATTTGTGCTGTTGTCATGTGAAGCCAGGTGTTGATGTTATCCAGCCATGCCATTTTTGGTTTGCCTGGGCGTTTCTTGCCTTCAATCTTTCCCTCCAGGATGAGTGGTAGTAGGTGACATTTTTGTTGGTTCCTAGCGATGTGACCTAGGTATTTGCATTTCCTGCTGATGATGGTTTTGAGCAGGTCCCGTTCCGTGTGCATGTCCTGCAGGACCTTTACGTTGGTTATCTTGGCTGTCCACGGGATTTTCAGCATTCTTCGGTAGAGCCACATTTCGAAGGCCTGGAGCTTTTTTGTAGTGGCTGATGTTAGAGTCCAGGTTTCTACACCATAGTGCAGTATTGGCCAGATGTAGCACATTAAAACTTTAAAATGGTTAAATAAACTATTTACTCTTTCTCCAGTGATATACAAAAGGGGACATAAATCTAAATTTAAAATAAGGAATGGTTACAGGATAAATGTTGTGAAATTTGCTTTGCCTTCTGTCAGAGAATAATTGGAATAACTGATTGTTGTACTAAACTCTCTCCAAATGAATAAATTTAAAGAAGTGGACAAATTACACAGGTCACAAATATTTTTCATCAGAAAAAAAAAAAAAAAATAAAACAAAATTGAAGAATAGATGGATCTTTGGATGCCAATTTCAAATCTGGTTTTTTTTTTGGTTTTCTTCTAGCACATCTGGTTTTTGTGATGAGAGACTGATTAGATGAATATGATGAGACTAATTATACCACTGACATAGCTATTCAATTCAATCTACATAAATTATAATTATCATTTATTTGTGCACTAATTAATTGAATGAGACTACACTATTAGTGTAGTATTATTACTTAAATCTACTACCCTCACATAGTGGATTTAAGTAATTTATTATTGAAATGCTACAATTTGAATGACTGAAACACCTCAATGCCAAACACTTAAACAATTGTCACTACGTTTTGGGAACTCTCTCTCCTCTCTTCGGGCCTAAGGGGTTAGAACATTAATTTGAAGTGTGAATTCTACAGTTTTACAAAATTCTATTAATAATCTAATTATGTTAAACAATTAATTAAATTAAGTCAGAAGTTAGCAATGGAGTTACAGTTGCTTGGTTTTAACTTTGAATACTTAGGTTATAGACTGGTTTTTTATGGGCAATTTGAAACATTTAACACTGTTGAGTATTATCTCTAATATTTTACAATATACAATTTACAATATTTACAATAATTACAATAACTAATTAATTAATATAGTTGTAGTTGCAAATCCCTAGAGTTACTCTTCTAAATTAGCTTTGAAGGGCATACCTGTTTACGTGATTTCTGGAGTGAATTAGGCGAAGTGATTATATATAAGTTAAGAGTTGATTTTTGGCATAGCTAAAGGGAGCTTATTACGGGGCATATATTATTATTACGGCAGTTTTTGGATATCGGGATATATCAGAGGGTGTGCTGGCGATAAAGTTAAGGTAGGAGAGTAAATCTATGGATTTAGTTGTTTAGGGTAGCTGGAATCTTCTTTTTGCTGTGATCTGCTTCAGGATTTCTGTATGGAACAGACTATGGTAGGTGCTGTGGAAGGTAACTCCTTGTTTCTTGTTTACTGCTCAGCTTTTGAAACATTTTATGAAGTAGGCTTCATTAAATGTTCTTCTGGAATATGATGAATCCATCAAAAATACAAAGATGTTGGTGAAGTCTACTGAAAGTACTACACATTGGTACCAAAGAAGGTTGTGAAGGTATTCACAACATGTATCTTATTAATATTGTTTATACATTTGTATTTATGTAACTGTTTGAATATACACTGGTGTTCAAAGAAAGTGCATCATCCCTTAAAACTGTGATTGTCGTCCGAATAACATAAGTAGATGGCAATATTTCTTACAGATTGCATCAGATAAGATTGACATGTGTAGGTGATGACATAATATTGCATCAGCTGTTACTTGCAGCTATATAAGATGCACGCTCTGCAAGCGTTGCAGTCATTCCTCGCTTGTGTCAGAATGAAGTTACTTGCAGTTGATGCCACGAGGAAGTAGTGCTATTGTTGCTTTACGTGAGGAAGGATGTTCTTCCCATCATATTGCTTACAGTGTCTTGTAATCAGTTGACAGTGAGTAGATTTCTTTCCAAATTCAAAAATACTGGTTCTGCTGATAGGAAAAAAGGAATCGAATGCAAACTAGTCTCTACATCAAAACAGGACAGCATTTTGAAGTGCTTATGTCTTAAAAACTGTAAAGCTTCTTTGTCTGAGCTGAAAAGAGAATGGGAAGAACATAGAGGACTGGTAGCAAGTGCAGTAATAGTCAGAAGACGCCTCTTCAAAAATGGACTTGTAGCCCGTCGTCCTAAGAAGCCCTTCCTCACACAAAAAATGAAAACAGCCCGATTAATTTGGTGTAAGGAGCATATCAAATGGATCCCCGAGCAGTGGAAGTCAGTTATTTTCTTGGATGAGAAGAAATTCAACCTGCATGGCTCTGATGGGAGACAAATGATTCGCGTAGATGTGGTGAAGAATACCATCCAGACTGTATGGTGTCTATGGTGAAATTCTCTACCAGCCAAATGATATGAGGGTGCATTTCATATTGCAGAGTAAGTCACCTGCAGTTTATAAAAGGTTCCGTAAATGCCAATGGATACCTGGCTATATTGGAAGGCAAATTTCTGCCAACATTAGAGACCATTTCAACCTGCCAGGTAACTGCACCTTTCAGGACGATTCTGCTCCTTGTCATCGGGCAAAAAGTGTAAGCAGGCACTTCTGTAGTTACTTTAGCTTCATTTCTGCATTAGAGGTTCGAAATTAATGTGTTTACATTTGTTACAGGTGAAAAAAATGGTTGGAAGAACGGTTAAATTACAACTCTTAGCTAGCCAGGAAACAGCCCGGACCTGAATCCTATAGAGAACTGTTGGCATCGTGTGGAATCTGCAGTTGCCAGAAAGGAACCAAAGACCCTTCGTGAACTTCAGGAAGCCATAATTTCCATTTGGAACCACAAACTATCAGTTGATTATCTTCAGAAATTGATCTTGTCAATGCCTCAACGGTGTTCTGCTGTCATCAGGGCCAGAGGCAGTTCAACTAAATATTAGTTTGCACCTGGTGAACGTTTCATTTTGTTTTCCATTTAAAATGATAAATTGAAGCAAATTGAGGGCTTCTGATACATTTCAGCCATAATTGTCGTGTTTACCAAAACTGTTGTATAAAGGTTGTAAAAGCTCATTTTGGAATATTTTGAGAGCACCTAACAAATATTACCTAGCTTTGTCTTAACAAAAGATATTAATAAAATATAAACAAAAGATATTAATAAATATCTTTTGTTTATATTTCTATTTGTGATGCTAGTCATTAATGTAATGTACCATCGTGAAAAAGGGTTAGAAATGCAAAATTCCTAGGTGATGCACTTTCTTTGAACACCAGTATATCTATATCCTTGTTATTTCATAATTTAATTATTTTATTGTAAACTGTTTCAGTTAAAATCTTGTGAATTACTGAAACACATTCAAGAGTATGGTATTGACTTTTTTTTTCTTCTTTTGTTCAATCAGTCACATAATCCATTCGAACCAACAACGCAAATAACATGTGGTGCCCATGCTTTATTTTGAAAATTTCCAGTTGTTCTCTAGGTAATCATAATAAGGCACCATGTTATTTGCATTGCTTATTCAAATGGATAACAAAATGGGTGAACAAAAGAAAAAAGCCTATGCATTTGTCATACTCATGACATAGAGAGAGCCAAAAGACCATAATGGTGATTGTTTCTTTTTTGTGATGTGAATGTAACTGGGATTCTCAGCAAAGGATAAGTACAAGATTGTATATCCAAAATTGAATTCAGCAATGATTACTTTTTTTAACCACTGCCCACATTACTCGCTCTGGCACAGATCTATAATTATTCATTTTGGTCTTTGACCCTACAATCCAAGGATACTCTTGTAATTATGGGTAATAGTTTTCTTATTTCCTTTGCTAATTCTTTTAATATAACTGAATAGATTCCATTCAGCTGCATCCCTAAGCACATCATTCAGGAAGCTGTTTTTAGGAATGGAGGATATGAGAAGTGTACCTAATTCTAACTGGAAGTTAAATGCTTTTATGATAACTTAAAGGAAACTGGAAGAGAATTTGTTGAAGCTAAAAGTAAATAAGGCATAAGGATGCAGCTGGCAACCTGAACAAGATCATAAAAGCTAGGACAACCATATCTAGTGGACTAAAACAGTTAGTCTCTTTTTCTTCGGGTTTTAACATAAGCAAAGATTTCTTTGCAGCCTTAGGGAAACCTCATCATAATCTGCCTCAGCTTGATTAACCCCTGCAGTAACTTGATTGCAGACTAGTTTATACTTACTGTAGGTTTCTGTGACCCCTGATTAATTTATAATCATACCATTTATTTTTCTCCTCTGCCACCACTTTCAACAGCTCCTATGACATCCATTTATGTCTGATCCTTGAATAATACTGTTGATATAAAAAGCTTATTAGTTTCTACAACTACTTTCCTGAACACTTGCCATTTAACATTTGCGCATGTTACCATCAGGAAAATCCATTCATTTAACCCAGTGGTTCCGAAACTACTGAGACACCTTCAAAAATTAAAAAAAAAGTTTGCAGACCCCTATATACATATGAGGTAAAAGTAATAAATCTATTGAAAATTGGGATGATGGAGGTGCAAATATATATATATGCATTTATATATGTATTACAGGAAGTAACAGTTTAAGATGTTATTAATAAAAAGAATAATAATTATTATGGATTATGGACCTGGGACACTGCTATATGCAGAAGTACCCAACGACCATAATGACTACATACGTTAGTAGTCATTAAGGGCAAAGTGCTAACGTTACGTTACTGGTCACATTGTTCACCTGATAGCGATCACCGTTCCGCTCGCCCTTTGTTCACCATAATTAGCATTACCAGTAACGTAACGTTAGCACTTTGCCCTTAATGACTACTAATGTATGCATTTATATATATATTTCTCTCGTGCATGTGTGTGTGTGTGTGTGAAAAGAAAATTCAAAGTTTTAAGTTTTTAAAAAACTCAACTTCATCTTATTTTTACATAAATATATAATAATAACTTTATTTATCATCAATTTTCTATACATAGAACGAATAATTTGACCAGTTCCAGAGGGTCCATTTCGTGGAACCCCCTGAAACTGGTCTACGCACCCACAGGGGTCCACAGATCCCAGTTTGGGAAATGCGGCTTTAACCTAAATAGCTTTATCTTTAAATAAATCTCCTAAGTGAAGATTACTGGTTATAATTAGATCAATATCACCATTTTCTCGTATCTAAATTTACATGATGGTGTAGAAATGATTTAACATAACAAGAAATGGCCTAATCATGCTGGTATGGAAATACATGGTAAATGTATACAATAAAAGTACAGTATATGAAACCTTCGGAGGCTTATTTACTGATTCAATAAATTTGAATAATAAATTTCTGAAAGTTTTCAGTTGTATACATATCTTTTTATTTAGTGAAATGATAATGATATTTTAATTCAATAGATACAAAGTATCTCACTCTAATTATTCTGTGTAGCACATGACTGTTTTCACTTTTACTTATATTATGTGTAGTATGACAGACCAACGCCAAACTGCAGTAACTTTGTTTTTTCTTAGTCCTGTATCAGCACACTGCCAAATATAGTAAATGCCAAATGGTGAAAGGCTAATTTCCACTAATAATACATAGTCTGCAATCTCTTAATTCTTACCTATTTTGCTGTTTAATTAGTAAATATCTTTATTTCTATGACTGTCATTTATGTAAGGAATCATATCTTTTATATCTTTCTTCCTTACTGACATTTTAGTATACTTATTTCTTAAAATATAACTTGATGTTACTGAACTTGATGATATGAATTTTTCTGAGCAGTGCAGACAGGCTGCAAGAGTAGCTCTTGGTATTCTGCCAAAAACTGTGTCAATGATATACAGGAATTTATATTGTTCTGTCAATGATATACAGGAATTTTGCTAGCAGTGATAAGGAGGTAATTGTCCCCTTGTATAAGGCAATGGCCAGGTCACACTTTGAGTACTGTATACAGGTCTGGAGGCCTCATTTTAGGAAAGATGTAGAGCTGCCGGAAAGAGTACAAAGGGCAACAAGATTGGTGAGTGAGTGGAACAAAGGGTTGGTGTTACCAAGGAAGGCTTGGAAGGCAAGGAAGTGTGCAAATTGCAACTTCTGGAGACTAGGCAACTAACTGATCTAATTGAGGTGTATAAGGTCTTGAACGGTTTGAGCAAGCTCAATATACTAATGGGATTCTACCTCTTGCTCAGATTACTCACCTGACGGGACATAAATTCAAACTGAGGAAAGACAATTGTAGAATAGATGTGCGATAATTTGCCTTTAGCCAGTGAATGGTTGATAGTTGGAACAAATTTCTATCTGAGGTAGTGGAAGTCAACAACTTAAATAAGTTCAAGGCAAAACTAGACAAACATTTGGAGTGAATGGATGAGTGAAATGGGATGGGTTTTTTTTTTTTTTTTTTGGCTGATGCTATATAAGCTTGTTTTCTTGCATCATATGCCTCTATTAATGCTAACTGTGTTCTATTCATATTACTTTTGACTATTGATTTTTTTGTTACTCACATGGAATTTCCATGTGCTTGACTCAGATCATTTAACTAATGTCTTTCATTCACATTATTTGCAGATAGTGTATAGAGCAAGATTATCTATTTCAGTACATAAAATCCACTTTTCCTTCCTATGGTAATCCACTTTATTTATCTTTTCACAAAACGTTTTAATTCAAAATCAAGAAAGGTAAAGGACAGAATTTAAAAAAAAAAGCCTTCTTAATACAAATTAGCTTATTTAATATACATTACCAAAAACAAGATTATAATTATTATATAAAATATAAGGCAAGAAACAAATAATACTGAAACAATAAAAAATATAAAAGTTAAATAAAATATGTATGCAGAGGGTAATATATATATACAATTTTTTCTTTTATTCGGAAAAAAAGTTCAAATCTTGATGCAGTGTAGCGTAAAATAAATACATAAAAGTACATATTAAATAGAATATTATTCATTTTAGATTATTAATTTTGCAGATATCATGATAGACATGTATATCAGACACTTTTTCTTTTGTCAGTGATATAATTTTATTTTGAATTACTTTTTTTCTTTACTTGTTTAAAATTGCTACAATAAGTTTCTCAAACCACGAGAAATAATCTTGATAATCATTTCAAGACAGAGCACCTAAAATGGTACACTGACCACTGCCTAAAAAAATGCATTAATAACATTTATTTTTCTGTAAAAATTTTTAGGTTTAATATAGTAAAATTCTATTACAATGAACTTCTCAGGGAAAGGGGGGGAGAATCATTTCATGGTATCCTTTTAACAATTATTATCAGCAGTCGTGACACATGCATTAGGAATTTGTTGATAAAGGAACCACTAGGTGACAGTGATCACAGTCCACTTGATATGGGATTTAATTAAAGATGTAACTACCATCAAGGGAAAGGGAAGGGTTTTTGTTTTCATAAAGGTGACTACAGTGGTCTCAGACAGTTTTTAAATTCTATACAGTGGGATCAACTGAAGATAGAATTAATCTTGGGAATTAATCCTGGAAGCTACTAGGCTTTTCACACCAACTAAGAAATACTGTTCAAGATTTAGGCCTAAATGGATGTCAGATGAACTATGAGACTCATGGCAGAGAAGAAAAATGCATGGGATGCATATAAATTAGCAGGTGACACAGAAGGCTATGGCAGATATAAGATAGTCTGTAATCAAGTCACAAAGGAGTTTACGCAAGCAAAGGCTGATTGTGAGAAATCCTTCGCAAAGGATGCAAAGAAAAACAACAAATACTTCTTTACTTATGTAAACTCTAGAAGGAAGGAAGGGGATGAATCAGATTGGTCCACTTGATGTTGGTGGTTCGACTGTTCATGATACTGCTCAGATAGCTGACAAACAATAAGTATTTTGCATCTACATGAGGAATTCTGTAAGGAAGAGGAGGACAGAAGTTCACTAAACTCTAACAAGGAGCTAAACGATTTTGTAATAACGGAGAGCAAAGTGGAAGAGGATTTGTTGAAATTAAACATAAAAAAGGCACCTGGGGTAGATGGAATCTATCCAGTTCTATTGAAGGGGGCAGCGAGGGAAGTAAGTAAACCCTTGGCCATAATTATGAGAGCATCCTCCTTAGATACAGGGAAGGTCCCCATAGACTTGAGATATGCAAATGTATTCCCAATTCACAAAGAGGGGTTTTCAAAGGGTGATGCAAATAATTATAGACCTGTTAGTTTAACTTCTGTTCCAGGGAAAATAATGGAGTCACTGGTTATAGAAGTGATGCAGGATCACATAGAGAAGACTGCAGTAATAGTTCAGACACAGCATGGGTTTGTTAAGGGGAAGTCTTGTCTGACCAATTTGATTGGATACTACAATGTGGTCACAAAGGAACTGGATGCAAAAAATAATTTTGATATCATATACTTGGATTTCAGGAAAGCTTTTCATACTGTTGAACACGGAAGACAGCGGTACAAATTGGAGCAGTATGGCATTAAGGGCAAGTTGCTGCAATGGATAAAGGGATGGTTGAGTGGAACACAGCAGAGGGTGGTAATCAATGGACACTGCTCTACATGGACTAATGTTATTAGTGGAGTACCCCAGCATTCTGTGCTAGGCCCATTGTTGTTTTGTGTACTTATTAATGATATTGATAAAGATATATCAGGCTTAATGTCCAAGTTTGTAGATGATATAAAGGTTGGCATGGTTGTTAATGACAGTAATGATAGTACACTACTGGAACAGGATATAGAAAAGTTAGGTAGATGGGCGGAGAAGTGGCAGCTGAAGTTTAATACTGACAAATGCAAAGTACTGCATATGGGTAGCAGTAAGAGCACCCTTTCCTTCACCAAGGTAAGAGCACCCTTACCTTCTCTGCACTTATTCCAGCAGATCTACATCCTTACTAAAGTGAGGCCTCCAGACCTGTACACAGTACTCAAGATGGGGCCTAACCATGGCTTTAAAGAAAGGGACAATCACCTCCTTATCCTTGCTAGCAAAGTTTCTGTATATCATTGACAAAAGCCCATGAACTGTCCTAGCAGCATGTCTGCACTATTCAGAGAATTTCATGTCTGACTGCACAATTACCAAGAATCATTTTCATTCTCCACTATTCTGAGTGCAGTACTACACAGTTGGTACGTTCCTCTGGGGTTACTTATACAATGCAGTTTTGCCCTAACATGATTGATAAATTCCAGCAATCCTCGCACAACACAGTACTTCTAACTCTTTCACAGTTTGAGAATTGCTGGAAATCTCGGATAACATGGTATTTTTGAGCTTTTGTGCTGGGAAAACCCTGCTATTACTTTAGATGTAATTTTCAACGTTTTCATTCCTTTTTTGTGAATCCCTACTATTGACTCGCTAGTCGTTATCACCTTCATAGTATTTTTCTAAGGCACATTTCTGGAGGTCACTACAATAAAACAATAAAAACAATCTGCAGTTTCTGGTTTATTGGTCTTTTCTGTTAATGTAATCAATTATAAACAAGTAGTAAACTTGATCTTCTTGCATTTGCTATAGTACCGATAGCTGGAACTCTGTGGGTTTTCATGTTATTATGGTGAAATGTGTTTCCCCTTCCCTGAAATATTCAATCATATAAAAACATAAATAAATTTTCAGAAACTTATTATTCCATATCATGTTTGTTGCAACTTGTGCATGCCGTGTTCTTTGTTATTAATTGCTTATCGTTTTACTGTTTTAAATTTTACAACAAAAAAAAAAAAGTCAGTGAACAGAAACATCAATTAGTATGTACATATTACAATATGTATTAATTAAGCTATGTAAGCATAAATTTATTTTAATTTGCTAACTGGAAAATATTCTTAAGATTTTCACATATCATTTGAAGCAGGGGTCCACTGTATTTTGTTGGGAGATCCTCGGGTTAGGTTCTGTGCTATTGAACTTGTGCTTGTTTGAGAAAAATAATTGTGATTTCAAAGAGTGCAGTTCGTGACTTTTAAAGAGAGCAGAAGGTACACAAAATCTAGGTGCTGCAGAAGAGATTGTGCTTAGCAGCGATGAAGAGGAAGAAAAATAATTATAAAAATTAAGTTTCCGATGGTTATAAAATAATGGTGTATTTTTGTTTGCTTCTGGAACTTAATCCTCCTTTTTTTGTACTGGTTCTTAGTCCCATATAACACGGTTTCACATTACATGAGATTTTGTAGGAACCAAACTACCATGTTATACAAGGGTTACCTGTATTATTGTAACTATACAAATAGCCCATGTAAGCTATCCTTTTTATAACCCCTCTAGCTTGCAAGCTGTTAAGGTAGTGACTGTAAAAAGCAATATATTGTATAAACTGAACATTCTAAGGTCAGTGAAAACGGTACCGAAACAAAAATTATCCCATCCTAAGGTGAAAAAAACACCAAAAGCTGATGGAAATTATCCATTTATGCTAAAGGAAACAGCAAGCATGGTCATCAATCATTTAACTATAATAACAAGACAATCCTTGCTTGGACCCAGGTAAAGTTTCCATACAAATGGAGGTGAAGAAAAGTCTGCAACTGACAGATTATTCTACGGATGAAAATAAAATTAATAATCAAAAGAAAAGGCCAAGATTAATAAGGTTATATTACAGTCATCTCGAAAGAACAAAAGTGAAAATTTTCATCAAGTGCCTATACCTTTGAGAATCATTTTGAGTCTATTCAACATAAATTTCTTGAATTTTTAAAAAAGAAACTACAGAACACAAATTAAACTTAAAACGCATTGTAAAGTATCAATTATCTGACGGCACCAGGGGTTCCGCCCATCTCCACGTTGTATTCTTTGTATGTGTGACACAGAACTCTGTGAAGGCCCGAAAATAAGATGTATAGGGAGTGGAATGTTGTGTACCATTGTATCTCTGACCATTTAGCCACTGAGCCCCTAGTGGGACCCAACATTGTCCACACTTTGCCATGGGGAGGCAGATCAACCACCCAGTAATACTCTAGCAGACCCTGCCACCTAGTTTCCTAAAATTTCAGTGGCTAAGGCCTATATAATTTTTTTTTTTTTTTTAAATTTAAGCATGCTGGAAATTAGGTTAAGGCCAAATTGGGGTTTAAAATTAGGGTAGAGTTAAATTTAGACGATAAGTTGTTTCATTTAGATTAAGAGCAAGCTCGATGGTTGTATAAGTTAGAGTAGGGAAGAAGACTGAAGGCTGGGGAGAACAGACAGAAGTATGGAGACAATAGGGAAGGCAGCCCCAGAAATATCAGTGCAAGGAGGGAAGGAGACAGGAACCCATCTCCCTCCAAGGGAATGGGAATAAAGGTACCACACAAGGGAGCATGATACAGATCACCAGATGGCGCTGGCAGCAGAGCTGCATGAAGTCAGGTGGGGGTGAGAGAGAGAAACATTTACTTCATTCATAATCTTCATTCTCACTCTACTTGCATTATTTTTATACTTCCCCCCCCTACATTTTATAGTAATTTTTTTTAGGATTTATATATATATATTTCCCCCCACCCCCCCACTCACTGATTCATCTTTTTTTTCTGCATACACCAGGGAGGGGAATGAAATGGTGTGTAATGTAAATTTAAATACTAATGCTTAATAAGTAAGAATATAAAAGATTAAAACTATTAGGTATTTAAACTTTAAAAGCACTGTGAGTCACTGTTTAATGAGCAGAATAGCTTAAAGAGTGCAAAAGAACTAAAAAGAAAACCTTGAATCTAAGTGACCCTTGTATAGCCAATCAGTGGGTTAAGGAAAAACCATATCACCTCAATTTAATAAACTATTATAAGGCTGTAGCAAAAAACTTAGTACAAAAAATAATTCTACAATCTTTTATACTAAGTAGGCTTTTTATACAGTTTCACATAATTGTTATAAACCAGGGCAATAAATCATTAGTGCTAAGTACAATGACGAAAAGGATGGTTAAATTGCAGAAAAAAAGAGTAGCCATTAATCTTGTGATTCACATGGAATCTCAGGTGCACTGTTTTTCTTTCTTTTTTTATGTTAGCTTTTGAATTGGGAATATCCCCCCACTGATTTTCTCTAAATGATGTTGCAGTATTTTTTTGAACTCCAATTTAAAACAGAATATGATTGGCAAGGGGTTTTTTTTTTTTTCTGGAATCTAATAAATGGCACCCAAGTCAGTGGTCTAATTTTCAGCATGTATTTAGATGCTCAAAATTAAATACTTCCTGATGAAAGAATGTATGGATCCTTCTCTTATTCATCCAATAGACTCTCAAACCTGACTGTATTTTTCTAAAATTTTTCCAAAACCAGAGAACTCAAAGTGGGAGGGTGGTAGCAGATATAATAGACGAACAAATGGGGGGGGGGGGATTAAAGTGATGAGAAATGGAATAAATTATGCAAATCATTAAGGACATATTGCGATTGATATCAAAGTCATCTAATGATATGGGCAAGGTCCACCATCCAACAGCAAGGATATAATGCTCAACATGAACCACTAAATTATTCAGATTCTCAGAAAAATGGTGGATAACATTTTGCAAATTAAAATTATAAATGAAATAAAACCTTCTTTATATACATAAAGAACTCTATTTCATTTATCATTATTATCCAAATAACTAGAAATCCCTAGGCTGTATTCACGAAGCGTAAATTAAGATTAATAAATGGAGGTCTATGCATTAGTAAATACATAGCTTCTCAACTGAATAATTAATCCTAGGTTAGTTTATATCCAAGAAATAAGCTAACCTAGATCAATGAACTTAGAGGGAGAAAAAAAGTATTTATAAGTATTGTACAATCCAACAAAGTTCTTTCAGCAGTGTAGATGGACTGTCAGCAGAGCATATAGGGTTCAATCAATAACATATAAAAATTTTCCAGTACAGACAAAATGTAAACAGCAGTAGTAGTAGTAATGGAGGCATGTGATGCAAGAAAGCAAGCATATGAGCTTATGTAGTACCGGCCAAAAAAAAAAAAAAAAAACAATTTCGCATATCCATTCCCTTTAAAATTTTTTCCAGCTCCCCCTTGAATTTATTTAAACTATTAATTTCCACAACAACAGATGGAAGTTTGTTCCAGCAATTAACCACCTGCTAGCTAAAGTAAAATTTCCGCACATCTGTCTTTCCTCAATTTGAATTTATGCCCCCTCAGATTCGTAATATCAGAGAAAGTCGAAAAATCCCATCAGAATTCAGCGTAACCCATTCAAGGCCTTATACACCACAATCAGATCACCTCGCAAGTGCCTAGTTTCCAGCTGCTGCAATTTGAATAACTTCAGCCTTTCCTGGTAACAGGGCCACCAATCTTCTTGCCCTTCTGTACATGCTCAAGCAACTCAACATCCTAAAATGAAGTTCCCAGACCTCTATGCAATACCCAAGATGTGGCCTGACCATTGCCTTATACAAAGGAATAATCAGCTCCTTTTCCCTACTATAAAAATTCCTGTATATCATTGACAAGACCCCATGAAATGCTGTGGCAGCCTGTCTGCATTGCTCAGAAAACTTCTTATCTAACTGCACAAGTACTCCCAGATAACATCCTAATACCACACAGTTGGCATATTTCTCTGGGATTACTTCTACCTATAGGCAGTACTTTGCATTTGTTAATGTTGAACTTCAGTTGCCACTTCTGAGCCTATCTGCTCAAATTTTCTAGATCCTGTTGCAGCAGCACTCTGTCATTAATGCCTGCAAACTTCGACACTAAGCCTGATACACCTTCATTAATATCATTGATAAATATACAAAACAACAACAGTGAGCCCAACACCAAACCCTGTGGGACTCTACTAATAAAATTAGTCCACGAATAGCAGCATCCATCGATTATAACTCTCTGTCTTCTCCCACTCAACCACCGTTTTATCCATTGTAGCAACTTATCCATAATACCATTCTGCTCCAATTTGTACAGTAGTCTTCCATGTGCAACAGTGTCAAAAGCTTTCCTGATATCCAAGTATATATCAAATTCATTTTTTGCATCCAGTTCCCTTGTAACCACATTATAGTATCCGATCCAATTTGTCAGACAAGACTTTCACTTAACAAACCCATGCTGTGTCTGAATTATTAGTGCAGTCTTGTCTAGATCCTGAAATGCATCTTTAACCAGTGACTCCATTATTTCTCTGGGAACAGAAGTCTGTAATTGGTCTGTAATTACTTGTGTCACCTTTAGATCCCCCTTTGTGAATTGGGGATACATTTGCACATCTCCAATCCATGGGAACTTCCCCTGATTTCAAGAATGCTCTAATAATTATGGCTAAAGGTTTGCTTACTTCCTTTGCTGACTCCTTTAATATAACTGGATAGATCCCATCCACCCAGGTGCCTTTCTTATGTATAACTACAACAATTTCTCCTCAACTTTGCTCTCAGTTATTACAAAATCATTAAGCACCCTATTACAGTTTTATAAACTTCTGGCATTTTCCTCCCTTAATAACTCCTCATGTGTGAATGTAGATGCAAAATACTCATTCAGTTTGTTAACTATATGTGCAGGATCATCGACAGTCAAACCATTGATATCAAGTGAACCAATCTGATTCAACCCCTTCCTTCTAAAGTTTATATAAGTAAAGAACTCCTTGCTGTTTTTTTTTTTTTCAGCATCCTTTGCCAAAGATTTCTCTTAATCTGCCTTCGCTTGCCTAATCTCCTTTGTGACTATTACAGACTAGCTTATATCAGCCATATGCTTCTGTGTCACCTGATAATTTATATGCATCCCATGCATTTTTCTTCTCTGCCACGAGTCTCATGATATCAAGAGTAGGAGATCGGCAGAATTACTTAACAAGTACAGGTCACTGTTGAAAAAAAGCCATGAATTAGGGTTGAATTTGAAAGTGTCTGCAATTCTACCCAGACACGATAGGAGGGAGTATATGATGAGAGCCTTGTCGATCAATTTGACCCTGGAAAGATTGTGCAAGGCTCAAGAGGTAGAATATTTTTTTCAGCCTGGACTGTACTTGTCACCAGGAGAGACTGCTCCTACAGGGATGGGATACACTTAAATAGAAAAAGGGCAAGAACATTTGCTGATGCTATCGAGGCAGTGTTAGGTGGGTCGGAAAACTGCTAGAGTGGGGGGGGGGATACAAAAACTAATAAATTAACAGTAGCCACTGGCAGAGGTGAAAATGATTCTTGCACTGCTTCTATTGGAATGGACAGAAGCCTGAAAAACAAGATGCAGGATATTTCAGAGACTGCTGGGAGTCATTGCAGTACAAGTAAACACATCGGTTGTGTTAGGGTAGCCAAGAACAGAAACAGGTGCATGTATACTTGCGTGTACACAAATGCTAGGAGTTTGGTAAATAAATTTGATGAATTTGAGGTATTGCTTAAAGCATCAAAGGTGGATATTGTTGGGATATCAGAGACATGGTGTCACACAGATATAAGGAATGCAGAACTGGAATTTGGGGAGTACAATGTCTTCAGAAAGGATAGGAAGGGAGAAGGGGTTATGCTATTAGTTAAGAAACACATAAAAACCAAGGAAGTGAAGCCAGTCGACATCACTGGACAGTGCGGTGTCAAGTCAGTTTGGTGTGACATAAGCATTGGGAGATCAAAATTGAGAGTGGGAGTATGCAATAGGCCTAATGGCTCTGATGAGTATAATAAGAAACTGTACAGGGAAATAGAGTGGGCCAGTACATCATTGAGTCTTATAATGGGGGATTTTAATTTCCCAGATATTGACTGGAATTTGTGGGTTGGTCACTCACACACTAGCAAGGCTTTTGTGGATTTATTGGATGATTGTTTTCTACATCAGCATGTTCGGGAGGCAACTAGAGGGAGTAATATTCTTGATTTGATTATCAGTAGTGATTCTTCATACATTAAGAATCTGCAGATAAAGAAACCACTAGGTGGCAGTGATCACTGTGTGCTGAAGTGGGATTTACTCAAAGAGGTAACTACCATCAGGCATAAAGGGAAGGGTTATTGCTTTCGTAAAGGCGACTACGATGGTCTGAGACAGTATTTAAATTCTATACAGTGGGACCAACTGAAGATGTTACCAACAGCAAATTCAAAATGGGAAGCATTCAAAGAATCTATCTTGGAAGCTACTAGGCTTTACATACCAACTAAGAAATACTGTTCAAGGTTTAGGCCTAAATGGATGTCAGATGAACTAATGAGACATATGACAGAAGAAAAATGCATGAGATACATATAAATTAACATGTGACACAGAAGCCTATGATAGATACACGTTATACAAGTTACAAAGGAGGTTAGGCAGGCAAAGGCAGATTTCGAGAAATCTTTGGCAAGGGATGCAAAGAAAAACAGCAAAGAGTTCTTCAGTTATGTAAACTCTAGAAGGAAGGGGATCAATCAGATTGGTCCACTTGATATCCATGGTTCAACTGTTGATGATCCTGCTCAGGTAGCTAACAAACTAATTAAATATTTTGCATCGACATTCACACATGAGGAGTTATTCAGCGAGGTAAATGCCAGAGGTGTATTCAACTCTGGCAGTAAGCTAGATAATCTTGTAATAACTGAGAGTAAAGTGGAGATGAAATTGTGAAGATAACACAAGAAAGACAGCTGGGGTGCATGGGATCTATCCAGTTATATTAAAGGAGGCAGCAAAGAAAGTAAGCAAACCCTTAGCCATAATTATGAGAGCTTCCTTGGACTCAGGGGAGGTACCAACAGACTGGAGATGTGCAAATGTGACCCCAATTCACAAAGGAGGATCAAAGGCTGATACAAGTAATTATAGACCTGTGAGTTTAACTTCTGTTCCAGGAAAATTAATGGAGGCACTGGTTAAAGAAGCACTGCAGGATCATCTAGACAAGACCTCAGTTATAGCTCGGACACAGCATGGTTTTGTTAAAGGGAAGTCTTGCCTGATCAATTTGATTGGATACTATGATGCATGCAGTCACAAAAGAACTGGATGCAGGGAATAAATTTGATATTATATACTTGGTTCTTAGAAAGGCTTTTGCTACTGTTGCACATGGAAGACTGCTGCGCAAATTGGAGCAGTGTGGCACTGGAGACAAATTGCTGCTATGGATAAAGGGGTGGTTGAGGGGGAGAAGACAGAGAGTGGTACTCAATGGACACTGCTCATCGGGGACTAATATTATTAGTGGAGTCCCTCAGTGTTGGGTCCATTATTGTTTTCTGTATTTATAAGTGATATTGATGATGGTATATCAAGTTTAATGTCCAAGTTTGCAGACGATACAAAGGTTGGCAGGGCTGTCAAGGACACTACTAACACTATGCTGCTGCCACAGGATCTGGAAAGGTTGAGAATGAAAAGGACCTGGGGGTAATTGTGCAGGCAGATATGAAGTTCTCTGAGCAGTGCAGACGGGCTGCAAGAGTAGCTCATGGTGTCTTGTCAATGATATACAGGAACTTTTCTAGCAGGGATAAGGAGGTGATTATTCCCTTGTATAAGCAATGGTCAGGCCACACCTTGAGTACTGCATACAGGTCTGGAGGCCTCATTCAAGAAGGATGTAGAGCTGCTGGAATGAGTACAGACAAGGGCAACAAGATTAGTGAATGGAACAAAGGGGTACGCTAACAAAGAAAGGTTTAAGTGTTGCAAATTACAGTGTCTGGAGACTAGGCACCAGCGAGGTGATCTCATAGAGGTGTATAAAGCTTTGAATGGTTTGAGCATGCTCAATGCTGATGGGATTCTTCCTCTTGCTCAGAATAATCACCTGAGAGGGCATAAATTCAAATTGAAGAAAGACAGATGTAGGACAGACGTGCGGAAATTTGCCTTTAGCCAGTGGATATTTGGTTGGTGGAACAGAGTTCCATCCCTTGTCGTGGAAGTTGATAGCCTAAATAAATTTAAGGCTCGGCTGGACAGGTATTTTGAAGAAACGGAGGGGTGAAGTGGGTTTTTTTTTTTTTTTTTTTTGGCTGATGCTGCATAAGCTTGCTTTCTTGCATCATATGCCTCTACTAATGCTAATGCTAAATTATTTCATCTGACATCCATTTAGGCCTAAACTTTGAACAATATTTCTTAGTTGGTATGATAAGCCTAGTAGCTTCCACGATTAGTTCTTTGAATGCTTCCCATTTAGAATTTGTTGTTGGTAACATCATCAGTTGGTCCCACTGTATAGAATTTAAAACCTGCCTGAGACCACTGTAGTCACCTTTACCGAAGCAAAAACCCTTCCCTTTACCCCTAATGGTAATTATATCTTTAAGTATATCCCACATCAGTACATTGTGATGACTGCTACCTAGTGGTTCCTTTATGACTTTACTGCAAAGAAATAGGTATACCACATCCTTCTATTATACAGATATCCAGGGTATCTCAAAAATATTGGTACAAACATTTAGGGGAGGTAGGTAACATCTAAAGGAATGTGAATCGCATAGGAACCCATAACAGGAAACGTCACGGGAAAGCAGTAGTAGAGGCACAAGAAGCAGAAATGACACAAGATAGTAATTAGTGGCAAACATTTATTTGACATAATATTAACAATGGAGTACAAGATGGAGCATTTCATGATGTTACAACAGATGCTCGAAGGTTCCACCATGAGGCGCGATGCATGCGTGACACCGAAGCAGCATGGATTGGCGGACACGGTCGAACACAGCTGGAGTTTCTTTGACAGTAGCAGCAGCGCAGACGAGTCTCGCCACGAGATCCATTTCCATCTCCACAGGCGATTCGCACACAATAGATTTGAGGGCCCCACAGAAATAAATCAAGGCTCGATAAATCAGGTGAGCGGGGGAGGAGGGGAGAGGCAATGGGCCCACCACGGACAATCCATCGACACCCAGAACGCCTGTTCAAATGGTCACGAACACACCTTCCATAATGGGCAGGCGCCCCGTCACGTTGAAACCAAATGTTGCATCTCACATTTGCTGGAACATCATCAAGTAACCCTGGTAGAACTTGTTCAAGAAAGATCCGATATTTAGCAGAGTTCATGCGGGATGGTAACATGTATGGGCCGACCAAACAGTCACCGACCATACCTGCCCAACCATTTATTGCGAAGCGATGTTGTGCCGCATGGGGGGCACACACCGTGTGGGTTGTCTTGAGTCCACACATGAGCATTGTGCTGATTGAATAAGCCTTCCCGAGTGAAATCAGCCTCATCCATGACCAAAACATAGGCTGGAAAATTCAAGCGTTGAATACTTTCTTGGAGAAACCACTGTGGAAAAGCCACACGTGCAGGATGATCTTGGGGGAGCAGTAACTGAACCCTTTGGAGATGAAAGGCATGTAAGGAATCGTTGTCAGACACGCTGTTACACTGCAATGAGATACTCCTAAGGCAGAGGCAACGGTACGTGTGCTGGTAGTAGGATTATTCTGGACGGCACTCAACACACTTTCTTCCATGGCGGGAGTTCGCGTCGAACGTGGTCTGCCCGCACTACTCTTGTTACCTCTAAATGACCCATAATCGCACAAATTTTGATGCACATGTACAAATGGTGGTCTGGTACATGACTGTCTGGGAAGCGTTTTCCATAAATTCGTTGAACTCGTCCATTGCCCTCTGCTAATCCATACACTAGGTGCATGTCTGCCAGCTCACAGTTCATATATCGATGCATGCTCTTCGTGGGTGACTACTGCTTGGATGAGTAAACAAAATTTTCCGTCTTGCGAACTGATGAACAGCGCCGTGTACCGACTTACGGTGACGTTTCCGGTTATGGGTTCCTATGCGATTCACATTCCTTTAGATGTTACATACCTCTTCTAAACGTTTGTACCAATATTTTTGAGACACCCTGTAGAAACCACAATACAGTATATGTTTCTACTGAAAAGTGTAACTAGAAGAGTAATTTGATTGGTCATGTACAGATAAAGAGAGAGAGATTTTTACACAGAAAATCAGCATAAAAATTTGTCATCTACATGAACACAATGAAGCTACCCTTTAGCATCTCTCATGCTGTAGAAAATATCACTGGCTTCTTTATCAACTACCAGTGAGGAACAATAATCCCTAAAACAAGTTTAACATCAACGGAGCACTACTGTTTATTTTTAGTATGAGAATAAGGCAATGTAGTAGTAGTAGCATGTGTTGCAAGAAAGCAAGAGTATGAGCTTATGTAGCATCAGCCAAAAAAAAAAAATAAATAAAAAATTTACAAACCAATTCCCTTTAAATGTTTGTCCAGTTTTTCCTTAAATTTATTTAACCTATCAACTTCCACGACAGATGGAAGTTTGTTCCTTTGTTCCAGCAATTAACCACCTGCTGGCTAAAGGCAAATTTTCGCACATCTATTCTACATCTGTCTTTCTTCAATTTGAATTTATGCCCCCTTAGGTTTCTAATCTGAACAAGTGGAAGAATCCTATCAGAATTCAGCGTGCTCAAACCATTCAAGGCCTTATACACCTCAATCAGATCACCTCACAGGTGCCTAGTCTCCAGCTGCTGCAATTTGCAGAACTTAAGCCTCTCTTGTTAAGAGGGTCCCTTTATTCTGCTCACCAATCTTGTTGCCCTTCTCTGTACACTCTCAAGCAAATCTACATCCTTCCTAAAATGTGTTATGATATGCTTCATAATGAGATGTTTGATGTATTTTGTGGAAATTTGGTAGCTCTACTGCCTTGTATGCAGAGCTGGATTTTGGTGTTCGTAGGTCCTAGGCACTTTTATTCCGAAATGTGTAAAAAAAAGGGGAAAATGTTTCATCTATTTTAACGTGTTTTACTGCAAATCACGTCAATTCATGACTCGAGTTTTAACTATAGTAGTGGATTACTAGTTTCAATCCACCTCAATTGATGGAGTGACCATCACTTACTTCTAGTTTCGAGAACAGTCGCTAGATAGCGTATGCATATTGAATTGAAACTCCTAGAGTCGATTGCAAAGAAATATCACACGTAGAAAATTATTTTTGAAAACTGTTTTTTTTTTTCCTTTGTTCGTAGGCTCTAGGCCCTATGACTACAGTGCCTAATGGGAAATCTGGCCCTGCTTGTATGTAAAATAATGCTTTTGTACCATACATACATTTTAGGCTTTATAATTGTTAGATAAACTAATATTGAAGTAGCTTTACACCTTTTTCACATCAATTAAGGATTTTTAATTAAAATTAATAAAAAGTGACTAAATGTGGTCAAGAAATTATTACTCACTGAAAAACACTGAGTCTAAACTTATGGTAAATAATGTTTAAACAAGTTTGGGAAAGTAAAAAAAGGCAGTACTTAGATAAAATGAATGAAAATGGTTAATGAGGAATTACATGGTTTACATTTATACATAATAGGGTTATTTATTTTTTTAATTTTTTATTTTGCTATTAAATTACAGTAATAAACTTTCTGTAATTATGTATTACAGAAAGTTTTCATAATTTCCGTAAATTTATTTTAAAAAGTTGAGTATTTAAATTATCGTCACACCGAATATGTCTATTTAATCTGGCGAAATAGTAACAAAAGCGGGGAGGGGGGGTAAAAGTCGAAATGTTCCGCACTGTGACGAAGGAAGGAAATAATTTGTTTTATAATCGCGTCAAAAGTCGTTGAACTGCCCACTGTACCCATGTAATAAATCAGTTCGTACGCTTATACAAATTATCAGAAAATAAAAAGGGAAAAGTAGGGCTGCACTCGTCAATATTTTAATACGTTAAGATCAAAACATTTAAAGCCATAAACGTTCATCTTCAATGGGCTGTTTACATCTTCTTAAGCCTAATTGCTACACAATTCAGAACTGTTACATCTCACATAAAACTGGATAACGTATGAACCTTTAAAAGCAAACGAAGTGTAAATTTAAATTATTCTAACCAAAAGAATTTTCTTACTCTCAAGACTAACTTAAGAACACATATTCTTCATCCCGCTCCTCCTGCTCTGAATGCATACACATTCAGAACATGATCATATACTGAGTAATTATATATTAGTTGAAAGTTGACAGATAATCAACAGAATTTAACTTACCTTATTTACATAAATAAATATAAATGCATGGATCACATCCTCAAACAAGTATAAACGCCTGGCAGTTTTATTGAGTGCTGACAAAAGCAAAGCCAGCACAAGCTTAACTAACCCACAGCACTAACGATGTATCCATTTAACAAAGCCACACCATAACCAGCTTTCAGACAGGAAGAAAATATCCTACTAAACGGAGCACGATAAAATGATTACTCTGCGCAATTTCTTGGAAACAGTAGCAGGATATTGACTCATTAACAAAATCTGAATGCGATTGTAATTTTAACATCAATAATCCTACTGTAGTGAAACTACAGGGAACAATATTTACAACAATTCGAGAAGCGTGCAAAATTTTAATAGACCTCGAAAGTTATTCATAAAGGTACTTAAAATCCACATGTTTTCAAGCATTGCTATTATTTTTCCATTATGTGATTGAAAATGTTAATATTCAGACCAATTACTTTGAACGAAAAGTACATAACTCCAATCGAAATAAATAATTATTTTCGCTATCAAATGTTCATTAGGAAGAACACTTCTGTTTTTTCACGCCAAGTCAACTTAGGCCATGATCCTTATATATCGAATCGGTAGGAGGAAGAATCCCCTGCAACAATCGCCAGACAGCAAGTAAGTCTGCCAAGGTGTATTAAAACCCATAAAAGTTGCTACCACCTAAATGCGATCGAAACCCAAATACTCTCAGTGGAACACTTATGCATAGGCACACTAGAAGCATTTCTAGGCCCACAATATTTTTGAACCACCTCTGCCAAGGTGTATTAAAAGCCATAAAAGTTGCTACCACCTAAATGCGATCGAAACCCAAATATTCTCAGTGGATCACTTATGCATAGGCACACTAGAAGCATTTTTAGGCCCGCAATATTTTTGAACCACCACTGCGACAACAATTTAGATCAATTAGAAAGCAAGCGTTAAAATCCAACAAATGGCTATGGAATCACTATGTGCTAGCTGCTGTGGTGAGGGACAGAGGACTCCAACTTTTCGATTATATAGCACTTGTGGTTACGTTGTGTTAAAGATCAAAGCCAACACGGCAATGAGGCATCATATTCTATGGTCGATTCGATGTTTACAGGACGAAAAAAGAAGAGGTTGCTGGCAACTCTAATATAAGACCAAGAAACGGATGCACAGTCGCCAGACAGAAACATACTCTGACAAGGTATATAAAAACCGAAAATCCCTACCGCCTAGGTTTGATCGAGCCCCAGGATGTCAACTTGATATCTAGGGTTGACTGTTAATGATCATGCTCAGGTTACTGACAAAATTAATGAATATTTTGCATCTACATTCACACATGAGGAATGAAAGAGGAGGTCAGAAGTTGAACAAACTATAACAAGAAGCTAAATTATTTTGTATTAACTTTTCTTAATATCGAATACAACATGAATTGTCAAGCTAATAGAGTAAGCTTATCTGCGAAAAGATCTAAACCTCCCAAACACTTCCTAGTTCATTTCACAAATATACGTAGTCTCAATTCTAATCTCAACGATGCCCATTTCCATTCGCAGTCTGACAAACCCCATGTACTTTTTCTGACCGAATCTCAGTTATCGGTTGGTCGATTCAACTACTGCTCATCTCAGTTGCCAAAATTATTCGCTGTATGATTCAATTATATGTCCGTATTAAAGCCTATGTGCATAGGATTATGCACATATGGGTAGAAGTAACCCCAGAGAAACGTACCAACTATGTGGTTCTACACTTCAGGTGGTAGAAAATCAAAAAGAACTCGGAGTAATTGTGCAGTCACATATAAAATTTTCTGAGTAATACAGACAGGCTGCTAGGGCAGGTCATGGGGTTTTATCAATGATATATAGGAATTTTGCTAGCAGGAAAAAGGAGGTGATTGTCGGTCTGTATAAGGCAATAGTCAGGCCACGCCTTGAGTACTGCGTACAGATCTGGAGACGTCATTTTAGGAAGGATGTAGATTTACTTGAGCGTGTACAGAGAAAGGCAATAATATTGTGAGGGGAATGAAGGGATCCGCTTACCAAGAGAGGCTTAAGTTCTGCAAATTGCATTGGCAGGAGACTAGGCACTTGCGTGGTGATCTGATTGAGGAGTATATGGCCTTGAATGGGTTAAGCACACTGAATTCTGATGGGATCCTTCCACTTGTTCAGAATACGAACCTAAGGGGGAATAAATTGAAATTGAGGAAGGACAGTTGTACAATAGATGTGCGGAAATTTGCCTTTAGCCAGCGGGTGGTTAATTGCTGGAACAAACTTCCATCTGTCGTTGTGGAGGTTGATAGGTTGAATAAATATAAGGAAGAACTGGACAGGGATTTGGAGGGAATGGTGTGATTTTTTTTTTTTTTTTTTTGGCCGATGCTGCATAAGCTCATACACTTGTTTTCTTGCATCACATGCCACCACTACTACGTCCGTTCCAATATTCCCTGTCAGAGACTTGAAATTTGTAAACTCCTCTTTTCGATCTTCTCTGACTTAAAATCTCTCTCCCTCACTGTGTCAAATTCGTCTGTTTTCTCTGCCATTATTCCAACTCCACTAATTACTTGGAGCTCTATGACTTCATGTCTTAGCAACTTGACTTTCTTCAGTCCAACTTTCCTAACAGTGAGGTAATTTTCCTTGGTGACTTTAGTGTTCAAAACTCCATCTAGATTCCATTTTCTAATCACACCAACCCAGCTGGTCCAGATGCTGAGGCTTTTGCAAATACCAATGATCTTGCACAGATTGTTCATTTACCTACAAGAATACCGGATTATCCTAACCATACAGTCAAGACGCTTGATCTTTTTCTCAAAAACAAACCTTCTAAGTACATGGTCGAGTGGTCTAACTCGGTGCCTAAAGGACCACTCACTTCTAAGTGAGTGGTCCTTTAGGCACCTTGGATCACAACTTGGTGATTGTCTCTTCTCCAATGGTGCCTTTATCTCATGGCTATTCCCAACCTCATATTGTTTGGCATTACAAGAATGTAAAATGGGATGACCTGCGAGATTTCTTTTCTTCTTTTCCTTGGTCGGATTACTCTTTCAAAACTTCTGATGTCAACGTTTGCTCAGACAGTGTCAGTGAAATTATTCTTGTAGGAACGGATTCCTTTGTTCCACACTCCACTTTAAAATCTTGTCCTTTATCTAAACCGTGGTTTCCCAATAAATGTGCTAAGGCTGTCAAGAGAAGAACGTTGTTATCATAATTGGCTTGTTTCCAATTCTTCAGTTTGATTTTCGGCCTACACCAAAGCTCGCAACAATTGTAAAGCAGTCATTAATCAGTCCAAAATAGATTTTAAACAGGTTAAGAGTAGAAAAATTGATTCTTGCCCCAATGGTAGCTGAGCATTCTGGTCTCTTGCTACTTTTGCCCATCTCTATTGGGAAAAATTTGCTACTGGCTGCAACTTTTGCCCATCTGTACTCTAAACCTCTGAAAAAACCAGATGGTTCTCTTGTCACTTCGGCCAAGGATAAAGCTGAACTGCTAGCATCCCATTTTTCTTTCAACTCATGCATTAATGATCTTGGTAAAACACCTCCTACCATTTATACACGCTCCATTCAAGGCCTCCTGTTGTCTTCCGTCAAAAGGAGTTCAGAAGGATTTTGACGATATTGATGCTAAGAAAGCTCCAGGTCCTGATGGTATTTCTCCACTTGTTCTCAAAACCTGTGCTCTTGAACTTACTCCTGTTCTTTGCGATCATTTTTCACTTTCTTATTCCAATGGTGTTTCTCCTTTTGCTTGGAAATTTGCTCATATCCAGCAAGTTCCTAAAAAAAGGGTGACAAATCCCTCCCATCCAATTATCGCCCCATTGCAATTATTACTTCACTCTTTCAAAAGTAATAGAGAAATCGCCTATGCACCAACTGAGACTAGCCTGGACCCGACCAAGAATGACTTCTACAACCAACTCCAACATATGCTGGATTCAATTGCACAGACAGAAGTGATCATCCTCGCAGGAGACTTTAATGCCCACATTGGTGTGGACAGATCTGGTTGGGAAACAAAAATGGGCAAGTTTGGCCATGGGAAGATCAATGACAACGGACTACGTTTGTTGTCCTTTGCCCCATCTAACAACCTGATCATTGGAAACAGCCATTTCCAGCACCCTCAAAAACATCAACTTACATGGCGAAATCCATCTGGCAAGGACTCAGCAATCCTGGACTACATTCTGATCAACGCCCGATTTCGCTCATCACTCATGGACGTTCATGCCATGAGGGGACCTGATTGCGGATCTGATCACTACCTCATCCGGGCTAAGGTGCAGCTCAAATTACGGCATGCAAAAAGGTCATCTCGGTCAGCCAAGCTGGACTGGAGGCAGCTAATGAATGCTGCCAACAAAGGGGCTTATCAGATCGCCCTATCCAACCGCTTCAAGACGCTAGCCGTGCCCGAGGATATAAATGAAGAAGAAAAGCAGATCTCTGATGCCATCCTGGAATGTGCCAAGCCCTTATGTCCACCTGCCCGACGTCGAACGCAACCATGGATATTAGACGAGTGCCTCGACCTCGTGGACAAATGGAAACAGGCAAAGTTGGTCGACTTTGAACAGTACCGGCAGCTAAACCGAGAAGTCCGACAGAGGATGACAGCGGAAAGAGAAGCATACTGCAACCAAGTGGCAGACGATCTTGAAGTGGCCCATCCAAGAGCGAGTACCGCACTTTCTATCGCACCCTCAGATGTCTGAGTGGAAAGACCAAATTGACTAGTGACAACATCAAGAATGCTGATGGGACCTTCGTGCGATCACCGTCCGAACGCCTGCAACGGTGGAGTGAATTCTTCAAAGCATTGTATAATCACGACCCACCTCAGGGACCGCCAGAAGCCGCACTATCGATCGATCCCCCTGAAGTCTCCACGGTCGAAGTTGAGCCTACAGTAGAAGAAGTGAAAGCAGCCATACAATCCCTAAAGAATGGCAGGGCACCAGGAGTGGAACAAGTCACCACAGAAGCGATCAAAGCCGGGGGAGATGTACTGCTTCGCCGACTACACTCACTCCTCAAAACCATCTGGTGCACTGAACAAATTCCGCTAACATGGAGGAAAGCCATTATCGTACCGATCCACAAGAAAGGTGATAACCGGGATTGCAAGAACTACCGTGGCATCAGCCTCCTTTCCATCATCGGAAAGGTCTTTATGAAGATCATCCAGTCAAGGCTGCAAAAACATCGCGAGCAAACCAGTCGAGAAGAACAGGCGGGATTTAGACCCGGGCGAGGATGCTGTGATCAAATCTTTGCCATCCGTCAGCTGATGGAGGTGAGGATCCGGCAAACCGTCATTGTTTTCATTGACTTTAAGTCTGCTTCCGACTGTGTCCATCGGCCTGCCTTATGGGACCTACTAGAGGTCGAACATGTACCTCGAAAAGTCATCACACTCTTCCAAACTGCATACAACGGTTTAACCAGCCAGGTGCGCATCCAGAACGATTTATCTGAGGAATTTACCATCCAAACTGTAGTCCGCCAAGTGGATGTAGCCTTCCCGTTGCTTTTCAACATCGTGGTCGACGCCATTATGAGGCAAGCATTCAGAAACAGGCGGGGCATACAATATGACAAGGATCACTATGTGACTGACCTGATGTTTGCCGATGATAGTGCTATCTTTGCTGGTAACGACTCTGACGCCACGGATATCCTCTACGACATTGCCCGCATTGCCATGCCACACGGTTTGAAGATCAATGCTGATAAGACAAAGGCCCTGACAACAGCTGGGTCGCAAGCCACCATCTATCTCGAAGGGGTCCAGATCGAGCAAGTGCACGACTTTAAATACCTTGGGTCGCTGGTCCAGGGGAAGAAAGTTGCATCCACCATGGAAATCCACAGCAGAATTGAGGAGGCGGCCACTGCGTTCGCCTCGCTCAAATGGTGTCTGTGGAAGAGGACCAACATTTCCTCAAAGACTAAAATCCGACTCTTCCGGACTTTGATCCTGCCCATTCTCCTTTACGGATCAGAAACATGGATTTGTCTCAAGTAGATTTAAACAAATTTGAGGTATTCCAAATGCAATGCCTGCGGCAGATTTTGAGAATCTCACTTAGTGACCGCATCACTAATGATACCATCCGCACCAGATGCCAACAGCAACCAACCACTGACGACCAAATCCAGAAGCGAAGGCTTAGATGGTTTGGCCACGTATGTAGAATGGGCACGAACAGAATACCACAGGACGTTCCATTGGGTGGGGCGACAACGACCCACCCAATGGAGCATCCAACGGACCGCGCCTAGGAAAACGTGGGCCAAGCAAGTGGAAAATGACTTGAAGAGCCGACGTCTCAACCTTAACCAGGCCAGGACTGACGCCATGGATCATAAAGTATGGAAGAACATCACAGAGCAAGTCCGAAACCCTGCGGCACCTACAGCACCATACTGGTTACGTGGCCAACCGCCTCCCCCAGCTGCCAGCTAAGGACCAAGAAGAAGAAGAAGAAGAATAGAGAAATTAATTAACCGCCAACTCATAAACTACCTAGAAACCTTCCATTCGTCTGATCAATGATCGCCAGTATGGATTCCGTCAGTGTCGATCCACTGGTGATATTCTGTCTTATGTTACCCATTTAGGGACAAATTCAATGGAAAAGTTCGGTGAATCACAAGCAGTTGCTCTTGACATCTCAAAGGCTTTCGATCGTGTTTGACATAAAGGTCTAAACAAGCTTCCGTCTTATGGTTTGCCAACTTTGGTTTTAATTGGTTATCCAGTTTTCTCTCTAATCGCTCACTGAGGTTGATGGTAGATGGCTCTCTGTCTTCTAACTTCTCCATTAATGCTGGTGTTCTCAAAGGTTCAGTTCTTTCCCCAACTCTTTCCCTGCTGTATATTAATGACGTTCTTCCATTGACGGGAAATCCCATCATAGTTTTTGCCGATGATAGCATATTGCATTCCACTTTCCAGTTTGAGAAACCGTGCACGGCTCAATCAGCTTCAACTTCTCGAATATCCGCTATCGGTTCCTTAAATGCCGATGTCCAGGAGGGACAAAGACAACTTAGTTCATTACAAGTCTTCTAAAATTCAGTATTGTCTTAAATCTCGGAAAAAGGATTCTTCTGCTCCTGTGCTTATCTTTGGTAACACTCCGATTTCTAGGCAAAATAATATATCTCTTTTCGGGATTACCCTGACCTAATCTCTCTTGGCACAAGCATATTACAAATATTGCTTCCTCTGCATCTAAAAAACTTGGTTTTCTCTTTCGCTCTCGAGGTTACTTTTCTTCCAAACAGCTGTTCACTCTGTACAAATCGCAAATCTTCCCTACCGTGGAATATTGTTCCCACATCTGGAGTGGTGCCCCCAAAACCTCTCTCAGGCCTCTAAATTCCCTTCAGAACAGGGCAGTTATATTATTTAAGGACCAATCTAACAGTCTTTAAGCCTGTCTCATAACCGTACTGTTTCTGCTGCTTGCCTTTTCTACAGATACGTCCATGGGCACTGTTGAACATTCTTGTATTCAGAGAGGTTCGTATGAACTGGCGCAAACGTATTCCATATTCAGAAAGGGGGATCAAAAGGTGACACGAATGACTAAAGACTGTTAGTTTAAATGGTGTTCAAGGGAAATTAATGGAGTCGCTGGTAATAGTAATAGTTGCATGTGCTGCAAGAAAGCAAGCGTATAAAGTTATGTAGCATTAGCCAAAAAAAACAAAAAAAAAAATTCACACAACAATTCCCTCTAAATGTTTCTCCAGTTCCTCCTTGAATTTATTTAAGCTATCAACTTTCACAACGAAAGATCGAAGTGTGTTCCAGCAATTAACCCAGGCGCTGTACAAAGTACTATTCGTTCTGATACCACTCCAGTTTGGGGTTTTCATGAAAAAAATAAATAAATAAATACCCACCGGTTGGCTAAACGCAAATTTCCGTACATCTATTCTACAACTGTTTTTTCTCAATTTGAATTTATGCCACCTTAAGTTCGAAATCTGACCAAGTGGAAGAATCCCATCAGGATTCAGCATGCTCGACCCATTCAAGGCCTCATGTAACTCAAACAGATCACCTCGCAGGTGACTAGTCTCCAGCTGCTGCAATTTACAGAACTTAGGCCTCTCTTGGTAAGACGATCCCTTCATTCCCCTCACCAATCTTGATGCCCTTCTCTGTACACGCTCAAGCAAATCTACATCCTAAAATGAGGCCTCGAGACCTGTATGCAGCAAGGCGTGCCTTATACAAAAGGTTAATCACCTCTTTTTCTCTGCTAGCAAAATTCCCCTATATCATTGACAAAACCGCATGACCTGCTCTTGCCGCCTGTCTGCATTGCTCGGAAACTTCATATCTGAATGCATAATTACTACCTGGTCTTTTTCATTTTCTACCACCCTAACTATAGTACCACACAGTTGGTACGTTTCTCCGGGGTTACGCCTACCCATAGGCAGTACTTTGCATTTGTCAAGGTTCAACTTCAGTTGCCACTTCTCAACCCATCTGCCGAAATTTTCTAGATCCTGTTGCCGTAACACAGTGCCATTACTGTCATTAATAAACCTGCCAACCTTCGTATCTTCTGCAAACTTGGACATTAAGCCTGATGAATATCATTGATAAATATAGAAAACGACAGTGAACCCAGCACCAACCCTGTGGAACTCCACTAATAACATTAGTCCACGAAGACCATCGCCCATTGATTACCACCCTCTGTCTTCTCCCACTCAACCACCATTTTATCCATTGTAGCAACTTAACTTTACTACCATTTTTTTTTTTTTTTTTTTGTATTTGTTGGAACATCGGCTTCTGTGGCCATAGCGCACCTTCCAAGGTTTTTGCAGTACTTTGATCCAAGCCCGAGGCGGGATCCGAACACGCGATCCTTGGGTTGCCAGGCAGGCACTTTACCCACCTGGTTAGCCCGGTCGGCTTACTACCATTGTGCTCCAATTTGTGCAGTAGTCTTGCATGTGCAACAGTGTCAAAAGCTTTCCTGAAATCGAAGTATATGATATCAAAATTATTTTTTGCATCCAGTTCCTTTGTAACCACATCACAATATACAATCAAATTTGTCAGAAAAGGCTTTCCCTTAACAAACCCATGCTGTGTCTGAATTATTGCTACAGTTTTGTTTAGATGATCCTGCAATGCATCTTTAACCAGTGACTCCATTATTTTACCCGGAACAGAAGTTAAACGAGCTGGTCTGTAATTATTCGTGTCACCCTTCGGTCCCCCTGTTGTCAACTGGGGATACAATGGCTCAACTTCAGTCTGTGGGGACATCCACCGAGTCCAAGAATGCTGTCATAATTATGGCTATGGGTTTGCTTATTTCCTTTGCCGCCGCCTTTAGTATAACTGGATAGATACCATCCACCCCAGGTGCCTTTCTTATGTCTAACTTCAACAAGTTCTCCTCCACTTTGCTCTCAGTTATTACAAAATCATTAAGCACCCTGCTACAATTTGATAACCTTCTGGCATTTTCCTTCTTTAATAACTGCTCATGTGTGAATGTAGAGACAAAATATTCATTGTTTGTTTGCTATCTGAGCAGGATCATCAGCAGTCGAACCATCGATGTCAGGTGGCCCAATCCAGTGAAAGAAGTAATGCAGGATCATCTTTAATAGGTAAGGCTGATATTATTCACTGCTAGACAAACTTAACAAAACAGAATCTTTTTCATGAATATTTTATAGTGAATAATCACTGGCAAAAAGCGAATATTTCATATAATAGGCATCTTGGTATATAAATCCCGACAATCCAATAAAGGTCGACCTAAAACCTTGCAGAAATGCACTTTATACAAATTACTTGTGCCTAAAAATCACGCGTTCCGAATAGGTCACTTCATTACCGTTTTTGGCTTTTCAGTCGGACGGCCACATCACATCACATCTGGTGAGTTTGGAGTTTGGGCTGGGCACTCCCAGGGTCCTGAGCGTGAAATCATCATTCTTCTCTCTCTCTCTCTCTCTCTCTCTCTCTCTCCCCAGGGTAATTCAGAATTTTTTTTTCGGCTGGTGCAGTATAAGCCTCAGTCTTCCTTGGACCATATGGCAAAACAATAATAATAATCTGCAGTACTTAGGATGGAAGTCCTAATCATTTAGATAATTCTTTGAGATGGCGAGCATTTGGTCGACTTGAAGGCAGTCAATCGTAGATGGAGGTGAAATGTTGGCTCAATGTGTCAGGCAGTGTCGTTTTGGCGCTATAAATGAAGTTTGTCTGTGCGGAAGCACAGTGGTATCGTTACCGTCCTGGTGGAAAATGCCAGAGTTTGAATCCCGGCGATGACGGGAGGAACTTTAATGGACTGTTTTTTCCTCCGTGGTTGACTCAGGCGTAGATAGCAAGGTTTACATCAGGGAAAAAAATTCTGGTTTTCTTCCAGCAAATTAGGAAAATCGACTAAGGAACACACGCAGTTTAGAGACACAATACACATGGGTATTTGAAGTGACTTTCTAGAAAATGAAGTTTAACAGTGACCAATGTAAAGTACTACATATGGAAAAAGTAACCCCAGAGCAACGTATCAACTCTGTGGTACTACACTGACAGTGGTAGAGAATGAAAAGGACCTGGGGGTAATTGCGCAGGCAGATATGAAGTTCTCTGAGAAGTGCAGATGGGCTGCAAGAGTAGCTCATGGTGTCTTGTCAATGATATACAGGAATTTTTCTAGCAGGGATAAAGAGGTGATTATTCGCTTGTATAAGGCAATGGTCCGGCCACACCTTGATTACTATAAAGAGGTCGGGAGCCTCATTTCAAGAAGGATGTAGAGCTGCTGGTCGAGTACAGAGAAGGGCAACAAGATTAGTGAATGGAACAAAAGGCTCTTACGAAGAAACGCTTAAGTTTTGCAAATTACAGTGTCTGGAGACTAGGCACCGGCGAGGTGATCTGATAGAGATGTATAAAGCTCTGAATGGTTTGAGCATGCTCAATGCTGACGGGATTCTTCCTCTTGCTCTGAGTAATCACCTGAGAGGGCATAAATTTAAATTGATGAAAGACAGACGTAGAATAGATATGCGGAAATTTGCCTTTAGCCAGCGGATGGTTGGTTGGTGGAACAGACTTCCATCCCTTGTTGTGGAAGTTGATAGCCTAAATAAATTTAAGGCTCAGCAGGACAGGTATTTCTAACGAACGGAGGGGTGAAATGGGAGCGTTTTTTTTTTTTTTTCTGGCTGATGCTGCATCAGCATCTTGTATCATATGCCACTACTAATGCTATTGACCTTAATATAATAGTTTCTCTCTTTTTTTTTTTTTTACGGAAACAGTTTCAGGAGACAGGGACTATTAAAACAAAATGCAGGCCAAGCTAGCACAAGGACTACGTCAACCAAAATAGAGCACTATCTGGCACTTACAGCAAGACAGAACCCAACGATGTTCCTCAACTATCTCTTCAAATTTCTACTGCCAAAAGTAAAAACATATACAACAGGACTATTAATTAGCATTAGTAGAGGCATTTGATGCAAGAAAGCAAGATTATGCAGCATCAGCCAAAAAAAAATAAAATAAATAAAATAATAAAATAAATAAATAAAAAATAACACTTCCACTTAACCCCTCTGTTCGTTCGAAATACCTGTCCAGCTGAGCCTTAAACTTATTTAGGCTATCAACTTCCACGACAAGGGATGGAAGTCCGTTCCACCAACCAACCACCCGCTGGCTAAAGGCAAATTTCCTCACGTCTATCCTACATCTGGCCTTCCTCAATTTGAATTTATGCCCTCTCAAGAGGGAGAATCCCATCAGCATTGAGCATGCTCAAACCATTCAAGGCTTTATACACATCTATCAGATCACCTCGCTGGTATGTTGAGAAGGCTCAATTCAAATGTATATTTCGAGGAAGCCAATGGTTTGAACCCAATTAACTCAAAACAACAGCACAGCTCATCGTAACTAGTGTCAAGAACATGAGACTTGGAGCGCTGAAAAATGGGATACAGTTCTGTTTTCTGATGAGTCCCATTGTAGCCTACAAACAGTTTCTAGACCTTTTTTTTCATTTGGAGACAACCAGTATTGTTGTACAGTGCACAGCACGAGTTCGTTGAGTGGGCCGGGGTTCAAGCCCGTGACTACTAAATACGATAAATATTTGTAGTGACTATTTATTGTAAACTCTACTGACCTGGTTAACCTGCCGGAGTATAAAAACAGAAAAAATAAATTTATTTCCTCCAACTTCGCGTTGCACGCTGAGAACCGATGCCTTTGTCATTTGGTGAGATAATATCTCCGCTCGTGCAAGAATGGGATTTGTTGCTGTAGAATATTATATACACCCTTATATAGAGCGTGGTTCAGAGCTGTCAGACCTGTTTAGCCTTCTGGTCCGAACGCATCAAATTGAAAATATGATCACGTGACATGTGATCATATTTTCCGGTATGTATCGACTTCTCTAATGACAGCTTTTCCGTAATTCTTGTACAAACCGTATAAATGTCCCCTCTACCTGTCAGAAGTTTCTTACAGTCCCCTCGTTTCTTGATTATTCTATGGTACACAACCATACCATACCAATTGTCCCGCTTCATTGTAAGCTTCATGACTTACACCACTTAATGGAACACATTTCTACATGTTCTGTTAATTTTATCGAGCGGTGTACTTCAAACGCAGCATGGATCTGTTAAGAGAAAATCATGTCTGACCAATTGATTGGATACTACGAGGTGGTCACAAAGGAAGAGGAGGCAAAACATAATTTGGATATCATATACAGTACTTGGATTTCAGGAAAGCTTTCGACACTGTTGCGCATGAACGACTACTGTACATATTAGAGCAGAATGGTATTAAGGGTAAGCTGCTATAGTGGATGAAAGGGTGGTTGAGTGGGAGAAGACAGAAGGTGGTAAGCAATGGGCGATGCTCTTCATGGACTAATGTTATTAGTGGAGTTTCCTAGGGTTTGGTGTTGGGGGCCCATTGCTATTTTCTGTGTTTATTAATTATACTGATGAAGGGATATCAGGCTTACTGACAAGTTTGAAGATGATACAAAAAGTGACAGGGCGGTTAATTACAGGATCTGTAATTACTGTTGAAGTTGTAATTGGCTTCACATAGGTCACAATCATGTGACAATCTTTTCTGCTTATGGCGGATGAGCCATCTGTGTGTGCTAACTGTGAAACCATTTTAAACGTTATTCATATTTTTTTGGAGTGTCTCGTTTTAACCATTGCACGACGCTGGTGCTTGATGAATATTATACTAACGGCATCATTGTCATCTGAAATCTGTTAGTAACAGATTTTAGACGATAATGGAATCAATCGTCATATTAAAGGAGGCAGCAAAGGAGGTAAGCAAACCCATAGCCATATGACAGCATCCTTGAATTCATGAAGGTCCCTGTGGACAGCAGATGTGCGAAATGTATCCCCAGTTCATAAAGGAGGATCAAAATGTGACTTGAGTAATAACAGAAGTTTCAGATTATCATCATTCCTCGAAAAATAATAGAGTCACTGGTTAAAGAAGTGATGCAGGACCATCTGGACAGGAATAGAGCAATCGCAGCATGGATTTCTTAAATGGCGGTCTTGTCTAACCAATCTATGATGCAGTGAATAGGGAACTGGAACCAAAAGCATCAGAAGGCAGTATAGAAAAATCGAATAAAAAGAGTAGGGATATTTTGAAAATTCGATGTGAAATTGGGCATGTGCATGTAGGAAGCTGTTAAGTTTTAAACTCAGAGCATACATAACACGAAGTGTTATGTATGCTCATTGTGCACAATGAGCTTCACATTGTGCAGCCAGTGGCCGCGAAGGCAACTGTTAAACTGCCTTCGTGGCCACTGGCCGCACAATGTGAAGGAGTCAGCCACGGGTTGATATTCCTGGCTTTAATCATGATAGAGGCAGGTGTTCACATCACCGAAGTGGAGAGAATTTTATATAGTGTGCGGTAGCTAGGCACGGTGATACCCATAAAGTAACTTTCATTGGTTTTTTTCACTTTGTGGCTGAGTTCGTCGTTCAATTGTAGATAACACGGTATTCTCCCCAGAAACTCTGGTGTTGAGTCCTGCAAATCATCATATCGTCTGCAAATTTGGACAGTAAGCCTGATATACCTTCATCAATAATATTGATAAATGGTAATCGTAAACAAAAATAGAGCCAACATCAAAACCTGCGGGTCTCCATTAATAACATTAGTTTACGAACAGCAGTATCCATTGATTACCACTCTTATAAAAATCATTTCTTTATTTATTGCAGCAACTTGCCCTTAATGCCACATTGCTCCAATTTGTACATAAAACCAGGTATATGATTAAAAATTATTTTTTGCATCCTGTTCCTTTGTGATCACATTTCAGTATTCAATGAAATTGGTGAGAAAAGATTTTCCCATTAGCATTAGTAGAGGCATTTGATGAAAGAAAGCAAGCTTATGCAGCATCAGCCAAAAAAAAAAAATAAAATAAATAAATAAAAAATAACCACTTCCACTTCACCCCTCTTTTCGTTCGAAATACTTGTCCAGCTGAGCCTTAAACTTATTTAGGCTATCAACTTCCACGACAAGGGATGGAAGTCGATTCCACCAACCACCCACCCGCGGGCTAAAGGCAAATTTCCTCACGTCTATCTTACATCTGTCTTTTCTCAATTTGAATTTATGCCCTCTCAGGTGATTATTCTGAGCAAGAGGAAGAATCCCATCGGCATTGAGCATGCTCAAACCATTCAAGGCTTTATACACCTCTCTCAGATCACCTCGTTGCTGCCTAGTCTCCAGACACTGTAATTTGGAAAACTTAAGCCTTTCTTCGTAAGAGCACCCCTTTGTTCCATTCACTAATCTTGGTGACCTTCTCTGTACTCGTTCCAGCATCTCTACATCCTTCTTGAAATCAGGCCTCCAGACCTGTATACAGTACTCTAGGTGTGGCCTGACCATTGCCTTATACAAGGGTATAATCACCTCCTTATCCCTGCTAGAAAAATTCCTATATATCATCGACAATACACCATGAGCTACTCTTGCAGCCCGTCTGCGCTGCTCAGAAAACTTCATATCTGCCTGCACAATTACCCCCAAGTCCATTTCATTCTCTACCACTGTCAGTTTAGAACCACAGAGTTGATACGTTGCTCTGGGGTTGCTGTTTCCCATATGTAGTACTTTACATTTGTCAATGTTAAACTTCATTTGCCACCTCTCAGCCCATCTGCTCAACCTTTCCAGGTCCTGTTGCAGTAGCATAGTGTCAGTAGTGTCCTTGACAACCCTGCCAACCTTCGTATCGTCTGAAAACTTGAACATTAAGCTGGATATACGATCATCAATATAATTTATAAATACAAAAAACAATAATGGACCCAATACTGAACCCTGAGGGACTCCACTAATAACATTAGCCCACGATGAGCAGTGTCTATTGATTACCAATCTTTCACCCAAACCACCCCTTTATCCATAGCAGCAATTTGCCTCCAATGACACACTGCTCCAATTTGTGCAGCAGTCTTCCATGTGCAACAGTATCAAAAGCCTTTCGAAGATCCAACTATATAATATCAAAGTTATTCCCTGCATCCAGTTCTTTTGTGACTCCATCATAGTATCCAATGAAATTGGTCATGCAAGACTTCCCCTTAACAAAACCATGCTGTGTCTGAGCTATAATTGAAGTCTTGTCTAGATAATCCTGCAGTGCTTCTTTAACCAGTGCCTCTATTAATTTTCCAGGAACAGAACAGAAGTTAAACTAACAGGTCTATAATTACTTGTCGCCCTTTGATCCTTCTTTGTGAATTGGGGTCACATTTGCACATCTCCAGTCCATGGGTACTTCCCCTGAGTCCAAGGAAGCTCTCATAATTATGGCAAAGGGTTTGCTTACTCCCTTTGCTGCCTCCTTTAATATAACTGGATAGATCCCATCCACCCCAGGTGCCTTTCTTGTATTTATCTTCAACAATTTCTCCTCCACTTTACCCTCAGTTATTACAAGATTATCTAGCTTACTGACAGAGTTGAATACACCTCTGGCTTTCACCTCGCTGAATAACTGATCATGTGTGAATGTCGATGCAAAATATTAATTCAGTTTGTTAGCTACCTGAGCAGGATCATCAACAGTTGACCGATCGATATCAAGTGGACCAATTTGATTCATCCCCTTCCTTCTAGAGTTTACATAAGTAAAGAACTCTTTGCTGTTTTTCTTTGCATCCCTTGCCAAAGATTTCTCGTAATCTGCCTTCGCCTGCCTGACCTCCTTTGTAACTTGGTTACAGATCAACTTGTATCTATCATAGGCTTGTGTCACGTGTTAATTTGTATGTATCCCATGCATTTTTCTTCTCTGCCATATGTCTCATTTGTTCATCTGACATCCATTTAGCTGTTGGTAACATCATCAGTTGGTCCCACTGTATAGAATTTAAATACTGTCTCAGTCCATCGTAGTCGCCTTTACGAAAGCAATAACCCTTCCCTTTATGCCTGACGGTAGTTACCTCTTTGAGTAAATCCCACTTCAGCACACTGTGATAACTGCCACCTAGTTGTTCATTTACCTGCAGATTCTTAATGCATGAAGAATCACTACTGATAATCAAATCAAGAGTATTACTCCCTCTAGTTGCCTTCCGAAGATGCTGATGTAGAAAACAATCATCCAATAAATCCACAAAAGCCTTGCTAGTGTGCGTGTGTGACCCACCCCCAAATTCCAGTCAATATTTGGGAAATTAAAATCCCCCATTATAAGACTCTCTGATTTACTGGCCCACTCTATTTCCCCATACAGTTTCTTATTATACTCATCAGTCATTAGGCCTATAGCACACTCCTACTCTCAATTTTGATCTCCCAATGCTTATGTCACACCAAACTGACTCGACACTGCACTGTCCAGCAATGTCGACTGGCTTCACTTCCTTGGATTTTATGTATTTCTTAACTAATAGCATAACCCCTCCAACCTTCATATCCTGTCTATCCTTTCTGTAGACATTGTACTCACCAAATTCCAGTTCTGCATTCCTTATATCGGTGTGATACCACGTCTCTGAAATCCCCACAATATCTGCCTTTGATGTTTTGAGCAATACCTCAAATTCATCAAATTTATTTATTACCGAACTCCTAGCATTGGTGTACACGCAACTATACATGCACCTGTTCTTTTTCTTAGCTACCCTAACACAACCTATTTGTTTATTTGTACCCCAATGATTCCCAGCAGTCTCTGAAATATCCTGCATCTTATTTTCCAGGCTGCTGCTCATTCCAATAGAAGCAGTGCAAGAATCACTTTGACCTCTGCCAGTGGCTACTGTTAATCTATTGGTCCTTGTATCTCACCCCCCCCCCCCCAATCTAGCAGTTTTCCGACCCACCTAACACTGCCTCGATAGCATCAGCAAACTTTCTTGCACGCCTTCATTTAAGTGTATCCCATCCCTGTAGAAGCAGTCTCTCCTGTTAACAAGTACAGACCAGGCTGAAAAAAATTCTACCCCTTGAGCCTTGCACAATCATTCCAGGGCCAAATTGATCGACAGGGCTCTCATCATATACTCCCTCCTATCGTGTCTGGGCAGAATTGCACACACTCAAATTCAACCCTAATTCACGGCTTTTTTTCATCAGTGACCTGTACTTGTTAAGTAATTCCGCCGGTCTCCTACTCTTAATATCATTAGTGCCAACATGTACAACTATATCACCTGTTGTGCCCTTAAAAGATGATATCCGCTCTACAACGTCATCAACCTCAGCCCCTGGCAGACATACCCTGGTCCTGTTCCACCTTACTTCTTTTTACAAAGCAAGTTTCCCTGACAATAGTCACCAACAACTACTAGTTCCTTTGGGACCAGCGCATTCTGCCTTGGGGGGTTGCTGCTGTGTTGCGTGATGACCAAGTGCAAGCTCTGACATTGGTGTGGGCAGCTGAGAGCTTGATTGGCCCTCACTTTTAAACCTTCGAGGGCATCCACTCTGTCTTTCAAGCTCTCATATAGGGCCATAACAATGCTGAGTTGTCGCCTGATTTCCTTACACTTGCATCGCGCACACACAAAGACAACCCCCATGGCAGTGTCATGTCCCGTACCTGACGGCTCCACAAACATCAAGCAAGTAATGCATTTTAATAGGCAGTGATTCAGAGGTCAACTGCCCCCCCCTCAATTCTCCCCAGGCAGTGATTCAGAGGTCAACTGCCCCCCCCCCCCCCTCAATTCTCCCCTGAGCGACAGCACTCCCATTAGCTTGAGCCTTTTGCTTTGCTGCTCTGGTCTGAGTCATGATTTCGATTTAATTTCAAAAAAAATTTCAATTTCAGTACAAAATTAAAACCCTAAATTTATATCCCAACACAGTTATAACGCTATATTTATGTTTCAGTATCGAGTGTTATCTACGAAATCCCTTTATATAACTTCCGTATCTAGTTAAGTATTAATTATTTATTTTTTACTAATTATTTATATTATGTAACCCAAGTCGTTATATGTATAGTTAAAGGTACAATTTAATTGACAATGAAGTTCAACAAGATTAATTGACAATATTATGTACTAATATAATATACTATATTAAGCTTATGCTATCTATTTCGAGATATTATGTATCGCGTAACAATGGCGGCTATTTACGAACGGTAAACACGTAGATTTGATACCCTTTCCGATACTAAGTAATACCCACAATATCTCTATCTAAGTTACTTTAATCTAAGTATTGTAAATAGGGTATACCCCCCCCCCCCCGGAAGTTATTCCGAGTTTATTAGCACGCACATATTGTTGTAGTAAGGTTTTTTAGGAGCATCAGCGACTAAGGCCATATTGCTTGGTGTATGTTGTCTGTAATTTGCGTGTGTTCTGTTATTGATTGCATTTAAGTTTAGTTGACTATTAGTGATCAGTGCGTGCCCCAGTGCCAGGTAGGCATGACTTTAGTTGACTGTCCATCCACACTATGCGGAAAAGTCCGAGGTTCAAACTCGGTCAAAGACTCCAGGACTTTTTTTTTTTTTTCACGCCATTGTCGAGTTAGTCGTGATTGAGAGTTTAGCAAGGTTTTGTTCATATTTTTTCATCTAGCAAGCAGGCAAACCGCCCAGGGAACTCTCGCAATTTATGTGGATAATATATTAACGGTTAAGAGTGGATCAAGCTGTGGGTACATACCACCTCAATGACACTTTGTTAATGTTTAGGGAATTCACGCCTGGTGAAAGTTAGATGATGGTAACAGTGTCGTACTTTCTTCATTCTTGAGGACCTAAAAATAGAATTTGAAACATTAAGAATAGGATAATCAACATTTCTGAATGGATTACAGGGTAATCAATATTTCTCATTTTGTGCAACGTCGGCAGTGTTCGCGCTCTGCCCTTCCCAAATCCTAGAGTTGTATCTCATCTTGATATTTTAAGGTCGCATAGACTATGAAATCTCAAAAGTTACAGCGTCCCGTAAGTCATGTGAAATGAAAGACATGTGGTCGCTGTCAATTCTTGGTCAATTTAGTCTATTCCAGGGAAGACTGCTTTTTTGCTGTTAATTCTCGGCCAATTTAGCCTATCGCCTGGGAATTTTTCACTAAAGTTCGGGATATTTCGTGGCGGAAAAATATTTAAAATTTAAAAAACAAAACCTGAAAAATGTGGGTCTCTTCGTATCTCAAATGGTACTTTTATCAAAATAAACAAAAAATCCACGGAGTAATCTAAAAAGTCGACAGGCAAATTTTTTTAACACATAGCAGCGTTAAAAAAAACAGATAAATGTGATATATATATTTATTTTTTTGCATGTATCGTAAAAATAGCTCTTGTCCATAAATTACGCGTTCCCTAGTCAATTTTCTAGTTTTGCTGGGAAATAAAAACACCGAATTTCTGCAGGGACCTTGCTTTACTATTCTGATGTTTACTCAACTTTTGAGCGAACTTCAGGAAGATACCGTCTCTTTATTTATATGAGAAAAGAAATTCCTTATTCCTCACTACATTATTGACATTTTTATCAATGACATAATATGTCCTAATAGTGACAATGATATTTTTAAATTAATATACGTAGACAACACGAAAAATGTAATATCCATTCAATTGCTAACTACACTGTGATCTATAATTGGATTGATCAGAATCAGTGTTAAATTCAAGGGGTGTGTGAGTGGCACCCAAATTGTAATAAAATCCTCCCCCCCCAAGTGAAAAGTAGTAATTTATATATATATAACACGAATTCAATAAATTTATGTCAAATAAACACAACACGAAAAACCACATCAACTAAGTGTGGTACTTGTTAGGTGGTACACAATGAAAATAAATCACTAAAATTCAAAAGACAAGAAATTTTCAAAATAATTAAATGGACAATATTTCTGACTGCACAAATTGTAACTAAAAGCCACAATTTCAAGTGTCCGCATTTTTGTTTTGTTTTTCTGGTTCCCTTTATTTTCACACAACAAACGGTATACTTTCTAAGTGGGAAGCATTCAACATATTAATCGTGGAAGCTACTAAAAGTTTCATACCTATTAAGAAATATTGTTCAAGGTTTAGGCCTAAATGGTTATCAAATGAACTAATAAGACTCGTTAGTTCATTTGATAACCATTTAGGCCTAAACCTTGAACAATATTTCTTAATAGGTATGAAACTTTTAGTAGCTTCCACGATTAATTCCTTGAATGCTTCCCACTTAGAATTTACTGTTGGTAACATCGTCAGTTTATCTCAGGTATATCAGGCTTAATGTCGAAGTTTGCAGATGATACAAAGGTTGGCAGGGTTGTTAATGACAGTAATGGCAGTGTGCTACTGCAACAGGATCTAGATAATTTGGGCAGATGGGCTAAGAAGTGGCAACTGAAGTTCAACCTTGACAAATGCAAAGTACTGCATATGGGTAGAAGTAACCCCAGAGAAACGTACCAACTGTGTGGTACTTCGCGTAAGGTGGTAGAAAATGAAAAAGACCTGGGAGTAATTGTGCAGGCAGATATGAAGTTTTCTGAGCAATGCAGACAGGCTGCCAGGGCGGGTCATGGGGTTTTGTCAATGATATACAGGAATTTTGCTAGCAGAGAAAAGGAGATGATTATCCCTCTGTATAAGGCAATGGTCAGGCCATGCCTTGAGTACTGTGTACAGGTCTGGAGGCCTCATTTTAGGAAGGATGTAGATTTACTTGAGCGTGTGTAGAGAAGGGCAACAAGATTGGTGAGGGGAATGAAGGGATCCTCTTACCAAGAGAGGCTTAAGTTCTGCAAATTGCAGTGACTGGAGACTAGGCACCTGCGCAGTGATCTGATTGAGGTATATAAGGCCTTGAATGGGTTGAGCACGCTGAATTCTGATGGGATCCTACCATTTGTTCAGATTACGAACCTAAGGGTGCATAATTCAAATTAAGAAAGGCCAGATGTAGAATAGATATGCGGAAATTTGCCTTTAGCCAGCGGGTGGTTCATTGCTGGAACAAACTTCCATCTGACATTGTGGAAGTTGATATGTTGAATAAATTTAAGGAGGAACTGGACAGGCATTTGATGGAAATGGTGCGATTTTTTTTTTGGCTGATGCTGCATAAGCTCATACACCTGCTTTCTTGCATCACATGCCACTACTACTACTTGTGACTAATTTTTTGTTTGTATATCGCAAACCACAGAGTAGTAAGATATCTTACTACTCTGTGTCGCAAACAAGATCGCAGGCCACAAATAGGTTTGCCTGAATTGGTTCCTGACAGAGGCTATTGTAATTATGAAGTATCCCACAGCTTTCAGGGTGAGGCTAAATGTCTGGGCGGCAGATAGGAGTCTACTGCAGCCACTAATTCAATTGTCCACAGTTTCGCTTTATGGTTTTCACATTCCCTTTATTTTATTTTATTTTATTTATTTTTTTTTTTACACAGCAAGAGTATACTTGTGGCTATTTCTTCCTTTGTATACAGCAAACAAGCCGGTTTGGTCGCAGCCTATAAGCAATCCATTTTATAACCTTATTATATATGCATCTGTACTATAATAAAACAAGATTGCATGAAGATAAGCTTAGAGGGCCCGAATGAGTTATCGGAAAAATTAATAAATGAAGTGATTGACATACACACAAAGAAGAATAAGATTATTACAATACAGTACTTGCATTTTTGATTATAATTTGTATAATTTTTTTTTTGTTGCAAATTTTATTTTTTTCACATTATTAAACTGTGATTGTCAGTAATGTGATTTTTGTGAACTGACTGTTAGTATTTAGATGTTTAATAATAAATATTTCCTTTTGTTTCCCATTCTGTTTTCTCTTATTACTGTATAACATTCATCAATATGCATAAATTTATATACTGTATATGCATAGTGCATAAATATACAGATTTGTTTGTAATATATACATATGTTTTAAATATTAAATAAATCAAGAAAATGTCAAATGACTTTTCGAAAAACGTTTTAAAAAAAAAACCGTTTAAAAAACTTTTTTTTTAACTTAAGGACTCTTAATAAAACGTTTACTATAAAATGATTTTGTAGTTAACATTGTGACACTAAACCCTCGAATTAGAAGAGAGTATTCCTAAATGAATAACTATTACTGTTTACTGTTACCGACTGACATAAAAACTATCATATGGATGTCAGATGAACTAATGAGGCATATGGCAGAGAAGAAAAATGCATGGGATACTTACAAATTAACACATGACACAGAAGCCTATGATAGATACAAGTTGATATGCAACCAAGTTACAAAGGAGGTTAGGCAGGCGAAGGCAGATTACGAGAAATCCTTGGCAAGGGATGCAAAGAAAAACAGCAAAGAGTTCTTTACTTATGTAAACTCTAGAAGGAAGGGGATGAATCAGATTGGTCCACTTGATATTGATGGGTCAACTGTTGATGATCCTGCTCAGGTAGCTAACAAACTAAATTAATATTTTGCATCGACATTCACACATGAGGAGTTATTCAGCAAGGGGAATGCCAGAGGTGTATTCAACTCTAGCAGTAAGCTACAAAATCTTGAAATAACTGGGATTAAAGTGGAGGAGAAACTGTTGAAGATAAACACAAGAAAGGCACCCGGGGTGGATGGGATCTATCCAGTTATATTAAAGAAGGCAGCAAAGGAAGTAAGCAAACCCTTAGCCCTAATTATGAGAGCTTCCTTGGACTCAGGGGAGGTACCCATAGACTGGAAATGTGCAAATGTGACCCCAATTCACAAAGGAGGATCAAAGGCTGACACAAGTAATTATAGACCTGTGAGCTTAACTTCTGTTCCAGGAAAATTAATGGAGGCACTGGTTAAAGAAGCACTGCAGGATCATTTAGACAAGACTTCAGTTATAGCTGAGACACAGCATGGTTTTGTTAAGGGGAAGTCTTGCCTGACCAACTTGATTGGATACTATGATGCAGTCACAAAAGAACTGGATGCAGGGAATAACTTTGATATTATATACTTGGATCTTAGAAAGGCTTTTGATACTGTTGCACATGGAAGACTGCTACACAAATTGGAGCAGTGTGACATTGTAGGCAAATTGCTGCTATGGATAAAGGGGTGGTTGAGGGGGAGAAGACAGAGAGTGGTAATCAATGGACACTGCTCATCGTGGACTAATGTTATTAGTGGAGTCCCTCAGGGCTCAGCGTTGGGTCCATTATTGTTTTCTGTATTTATAAATGATATTGATGATGGTATATCAAGCTTAATGTCCAAGTTTGCAGACGATACAAAGGTTGGCAGGGTTGTCAAGGACACTACTGACACTATGCTGCTGCAACAGGATCTGGAAAGGTTGAGCAGATGGGCTGAGAGGTGGCAAATGAAGTTTAACATTGACAAATGTCAAGTACTACACATGGGAAACAGCAACCCCAGAGCAACGTATCAACTCTGTGGTACTACACTGACAGTGGTAGAGAATGAAAGGGACTTGGGGGTGGTTGTGCAGGCAGATATGAAGTTCTCTGAGCAGTGCAGACGGGCTGCAAGAGTAGCTCATGGAGTATTGTCAATGTTATACAGGAATTTTTCCAGCAGGGATAAGGAGGTGATTATTCCATTGTATAAGGCAATGGTCAGGCCACACCTAGAGTACTGTATACAGGTCTGGAGGCCTCATTTCAAGAAGGATGTAGAGCTGCTGGAACGAGTACAGAGAAGGGCAACAAGATTAGTGAATGGAACAAAGGGGTGCTCTTACGAAGAAAGGCTTAAGTTTTGCAAATTACAGTGTCTGGAGACTAGGCACCAGCGAGGTGATCTGATAGAGGTGTATAAAGCCTTGAATGGTTTAAGCATGCTCAATGCTGATGGGATTCTTCCTCTAGCTCAGAAAAATCACCTGAGAGGGCATAAATTCAAATTGAGGAAAGACAGATGTAGGATAGACGTGCGGAAATTTGCCTTTAGCCAGCGGGTGGTTGGTTGGTGGAACAGACTTCCATCCCTTGTGGTGGAGGTTGATAGCCTAAATAAGTTTAAGGCTCAGCTGGACAGATTTTTGAACGAACAGAGGGGTTAAGTGGAAGTGGGTTTTTTTTTTTTTTTTTTTGGCTGATGCTGCATAAGCTTGCTTTCTTGCATCAAATGCCTCTACTAATGCTAATGCTATATTAGAGCCACATGAAAATTGACTCATCTGCCATGTGTAATATGTCCATAAATTACATGTGTTCTATAGTTGGCTTGGCTGTTCCACTGGAAGAGAAACCCGAGTTTCCAGGAAGAATTTTAAAAAAAGCAAACAATCCACAGTTATCGAAAAAAACTGACCCCATGACACCATCGCTAAACAGTCCACCCCACACAGTGATGCCTGGCTGGTTCAGTTCAGTTGTGATAGTCACATGAGGATTTTCACCTGCCTGGTATACACAATTATGCCTGTTCACATGGCCTGACAACTTGAAACAGGCTTCATCTGACCAGATGATTTTATTAAGAAGGTCTGGTTGGTCAGAAATTTGGTTTCGCATTATCTCACAGAATTGCAACCGATGGTCTGAATTGTCCTCAAAAGGCCATGTAAGAGTCTTGGATGGTACGGCTTCAACTTATGCATTAAGCTTCGCAAGGACATTCTCGGTAAGGATAGCTCCTGAGACGCATATCGCATGGATTTTTTCGGACTATTCACGAATGTCAGGTGGCTCTTGTCTCATTCTCCTCTGTCAGATGTCCGAGTAGGTCCAGATTTCGGTGCATTAACCACTGAACCCGTTGCATCAAAATTATTTCTGATTCGATAAATTGTCAAACGTGTTGGTGGAGCAGTGCAAATGCCTTTTGCCACACTCTGTGCACCTTTTCTTTTTCCAATACTGCTTCAGAATCCACTTTCTTTGTTCTTCACCTAGACTCCCTGCCATTATTCTCAATATCTGTAAAATAAAAGAAATAAAAAATAAAATATCCTTCTTATTATCTGTAAACTAAAAAGAAATAATAATTAAGAATACCATGATCCGATCGGTACTGTATACTGTCCTCCAACATGAATTTATGAATAGGAAAAACGAACTAGCCAGAAAACAGAGAAGTTTATTATCAAGTATAACCCCATCACATCAGCAACCTTCCAGGAACAGACACTCAAGTTTTTAATATATGAGACTGGAATTGTGCTTCACTATTGCCTGTAAGGCTGCAAATAGTTCGCTGTTTTAAAATAGTACTCAGAGAATTTCATGTGGGACTAACAAATACCCAGAGATATTTTGCATTTTGTAATAATCTGATTTTGGTACCTCCCAACTGACATTATGGAATTCTGATTGCACAAATACCTTACATTTATCAATCTTAAACTTCAATTGACCCTTTTTTAAAAAAAGCCCATCTGCCTAATTTATCTGTTGTTTTTTTTTTTTTTTTTTTTTTTTTGGAGCAGCATACGCTTATCACTAATCACACAATCCAATTTTGTATTGTCAGTAAATTTTGAATTTAAACTTGATGTATCTTCCCTATCAATAAAAATACTGAAAATAGTAACGGCTAAAAACCGAATCTTAAAGGTTCTGCTAAATTTGTCCATGAAGTGTAGTAATCGTTAATAACCACTCTCTTGTCACTCAATTGTTCTTTAGTCTAAAGCAATAACTTGCCTCAGTATTATGTTGTTCCAATTTGAACATCAAACGTTCATGTGGAAAAGGCATTACTGAATTCAAAGTATATATGGTGTTAAAGTCATTTGTTACTAGTTTTATGGCTACCTCACATTAGGTGCCTTTTTATATTTTTAGCTACAATTTCTGTCAGCTTCCTTTTAAGTTATCATGAGAACATCATTAAGTCCCATTTAGGATTGTGTACTTTTGATTTTCCCATACCGAAAAACTTCTGCATGTATTGCAGAAGCAATATACAAAGGGTACAAGGAAAGTTTTGCAATACAGCTTTGTTTATTTAATTTTTTCAAAGTAATTTCCTCTACATTCAATACACCTCTCCATCCTCCGAAACCAATCTTTAAACCAGTTCTGCCAAGTTTCACTAGGGAGTAAAGCACACTCGTTGTCCCAAGCCCATAGAAGGTCCTCGTCACTGGAAAACCGCCTCCCTTTTAGCTTCATTTTCACATGCGGGAACAGTGCAAAGTCGCAGGAAGCAAGGTCTGGACTGTAGGGAGGGTGCTCGAGAAGTTTCAGTCCTGTCGTGGTCAAATATTCGGTGCAGACTTTGGCGCGGTGAGCTGGAGCATTTTCGTGATGGAGGTACCAGGTGTCCATTCTTGACTTTGGCCGCAGGTTCTTCATAGATCCAATGACTTTAGGCAGGCATTGTTCAGTATACCACTTAGCTGTGACTATCTTCTGCGTGTCCAAAACGACACGTTCCACAATTCCACTCGATTTGAAAAATACAGCTATCATTTTCTTCTTTACAGATCGGGATTTTCTGACAATTACGGGTGTGTCGTCATCATCAAAGACCCAAACTTTGTTTTGAGCCTTGGTCGACAGATCGTAATAGTACAGCCAAGTCTCGTCACCTGTCACGATGTTGTTCACATACCGAGATTGTCCCTTATCAAACTTTTTTAACATCTCCCGGCACCAAGTCACACGTCGTGTCATCTGCTCTTCAGTCAGTTGATGCGGCACCCAGAGAGAACAAAGTTTCTTCACGTGCAAATGATCTTGCAGAATCGAACGAGTTGCTGGTGTATTTAGGCCCAAAGTATCCTCTATCTGTTGGTAGGTCACTCGCCTGTTTTCGTCAAGTATTTTCCTCACAGCAGTAACGTTTTCCTCCGTAACTGACGTTCGTGGCCTTCCCGGCCTCTCAGAATCCTCCAGAGTGAAATTTCCTCTTTGGAATTCTCTATACCACCTGAATATCGTTGTACGATGTGGACAATCATCATCTAGTGCAAGAGTCATTTCTTCTAAGCACTGGTCTATGGTTAAACCACGCACGAAATTATACTGCAAAACTGTCCTTATCTCATTTCGTGACCACGATGCCATCGCAAGCACTTTACACTCTCACTACTAATGAATAACTGAGCCCATCGACTTGGCGCGGCGGCTACTATGCACGTATGAACATGTCTCAACATGCAGCTTCCTGTGATTCATTGTTGCGTCATATTGCAAAACTTTCCTAGTACCCTTTGTATTTATTCAGTTTATCAGCAACCTGTACAGGTTAATCAACAGTTAAGCCATTCACATCCAATGGATTAATATGGATTATCCCTTTCCATGTTAATATAAGATGATTATTTTCTAGCTTCCTTTGTGTTGTCAGCCAATTATTTCTTGTAGTCTCCTTCTGCCTAATCACCATACCTTGGCAATTCATTGAATTAATATAGTAAAAGATGGGAAATAAATCAGAAATAAGTGGGAATGAATAATTTTTCTAGCATTTTAAAACAACTAATTTATTACAAGATACATATAAGAAATGACTACTTACATGATTCACCCAATATATTAGTACACCTTTAAGAATTATTTCATAAAATTTTTGATTATTTTTTGTTGTACACTGGATTTTACTGCACATCATTCATAAAAATGTTCACATTAAAAACATATTTTCTGGCACATTTTCTTTACACTGAAGGACTCAATGCAAAGTTTAAAATGCCGCCAACATTTTATGTTTGGAAGGTTTAATATTGCCCTCAGTTCTTCCCCCGAGATTGTTCAATATCTTGTAGTAGTTCATCCCTCTCATTGCTATAAATTGGCGTTTTAGCAAAATGTGCTTTTGTGAAACAATTCTTAATTGTTGTTTCCATCACATCTTGACTCCACACTTTTACTAAATCTGATATGCACATCCGAAAATCTATAACAGAATCTATAGGTTGGTTGGTTTCTATTCTCAGCATAATTTTTTTTCAGTATGCACCTTTGGTAGTGCATTTTAAAATTCTTGATAATGCCTTGGTCCATTGGCTGCAGTTTAGATGAGGTATTCGGAGTGAAGAAACAAGCTTTACACTTGTAAGGTTGAAAATTACCAAGTGAAGGTGGGCAGGGAACTTGTCAACAATCAATGCATTTTTCTGTTTCCTTTTGCCATCTTTCTATCGAAATTTAAAATCTATTGTTCAGAAATTTCGCTTGTCACCCAAGGTTTTTTGTTGTAGTTGTAGTCCAACTCTAACGATTTACTCCTTTGAAACATCGGGGTTATTTACTTTTGCCTATAACCGAAAGCTTCAGTTTTTCATTGCCAGCCATATTTGCACCAGTTAAAACTGTAATTCTCTCCTATTTTTAACACCTACACATTTATCACCTTTAAAAGTCAGTGTCGTGTTCGGCAGACATTTAAAAAATAGATCTGTTTCATCAATGTTGAATATGCCTTTGGGCTTGTAGTCCTCCATAATTTTTTTTTCAGAACTGTTTCTTTCCAATGGGTACAGTCTTTTTCGATTACAACCCCACTATCACCAGAAATAACTTTTTCGAGTAAGCCGTAGTGCTTTTTAAATTTGTTCACCCAACCAGAACTGGCTTTATGCCCCAGAAAAGATGCATACTCCATAGCCTTTTCTTTTATTAATGGCCCTATTATCGGCACATTTTAGTCTTGAATCAACTTCGCCAACTTAAAAAGGGCCATAGCCTTTTCTTTTATTAATGGCCCTGATATCGGCATGTTTTAGTCTTGAATCAACTTCACCCACTTAAAAAAGGCATCGCCATCTTCGTATAGGCATAATTTTACACGCTTCCGAGTGGGTCTCGTTTCCTCAAACAGTTTGAGAATTGAAACACTACCTAAAGGTAGACACACTACTGGCAGGGATACCTAATTTTAAAGCCACCTATTAAGCATTTCCACTTTTTCCATTGCACTCAAGGATTTTCTCTTAAGACACTGTAAAGTTACTTAAACAAAACTGAAATTAGCGATCACTTGTACCAACCATGTAAATAGAAACAGGTGAAATTTAATGAAAGTGTGGATGACTCATTTCTGCAAAACAACTGATGAATTTCCAAGATAAAGGAAAATCACTCTCTCCCCTAAATCTAATGGGGTGCTTACAGTAGAAAACAGGTTGACCAGAGTCTTTGTATACGTTGGAAATACGTCTTAATCTTAGCCAATGGCTGTTGACACAGATAGCAGTTGCCCAGCGCAACTTCTTGGTAAGTAGAGGCGGTTGAATAAGTTTTATGGGAACACTAAATTGTGAAATGTTTCAGTTGGATTAGATGCATACTCTTCAGAATTAAAAGCTCTTAAAAGCTGAAGGGATTAATTCTTAATCCTTTTAGCTCTAATTTGTCTTTCTACAGCATCAGCTGTATTGCTCAAAAGCCAGAAGTGCAAACAACGCCTACACAGGTCTCCCGAAATCAGTTATATGGAAATTTTCTTTGTTATTCAAAAACTATTTTTTTTTACTTTTTTCACAAATGTTTATTATGTTATGAGAATATTTCTGTCTGTTTTTACATCCTATATCTAGTGAAATGTTGGATTAGGACTAACGGGTTTTCTCGGAAACCATGAGTGATATAGAGTTTAGTCATTCAATTCCACGAACCCAATTTTCCATGACATATTTTGCTTCATTTCATATTATGTTTAGTTTACCTCCAGATTCGGTAAGAATACAGTACTACTGCCCCGAAACTGTGTGATTTATTATTTTTCTCAGTTTATACGATAAAATGTCAACAAAACAAAAATGCTGTTTTAACATTGCAACAAAAAAAAAAAAAAAAAATGGAAATTATTAATAGAATTAGAAAAAGTGAAAATTTAGGAAATCTTGCCAAAGAGTTGAATGTGGGGACTTCAACAATTTACAACATCAAGAAAAATTCCAATACTACATCAGAAGTTGTGTTGACTATGGATAATGAAGGAGGATCTAGCAGAAAAAAGACAATGTCGAAACCTGAAAATGCCACTTTAAAGAGTGCACTTTATTTGTGATTTCTTCAGAGGCGATGTTTAGGTGAGTCAGTGTCTGGACCAATGTTGTGTGAAAAAGTATTAGATTTTAATTGAAAATTAAGAGGTAATGAATATTTTAAGGCAAGCACAGGTTGGCTGAAAAACTTTAAATTCAGACACAGTATATGTGAACTGGATATTCAAGGCGAGAAACTTTCTGCAGACGAATTGGCAGTGCCGTCATTTTAAAAGTCAGTTATAGCAAATTATGAGAAAGAAAACATTTATAATGTTGATGAGATGGGCTTATTATGGAAAGCATTAGTGAGAAAAACCATAGCCACTAAAAGAGAAATGTCTGCACCAGGTTTTAAGATGAGAAAAGAGCGAGTTACAATAGTTGTGTGCAAATGCTACTGGGATGCACAGATTGCCTGTGCTCATTATTGTTTAGTTGAAAAAACTGAGCATTTAAAAATCTTTCTAATTTTCCTATTTATATAAAAATCAGAAAATGCCTGGATAGATATTTGTTTTCTAAGACTGGTTTATAAACTTTTTTATTCCTGAAGTTAAAAAAAAGACAGAAAAACCAGAAAAAAAACTGGCAAAGTGTTACTTCTATTAGATGATGTACCTTCTCATCCATGTGAGAATCACATTAACATCATTGATCCAAATTTTCAAGTTTTATTTTTCCCATGTGATTTTCTCATTCAGCCTTTAGATCAAAGCATTACTGAGACTTTTAAAAGGCTTTACAGAAAAAGGTTATTACGATGTTTGCTTCTTTCCGACAAAGATTCGGAAGGTATCATTTTGTTTCATAAAAATTTGAACATTTTCAAATCAGTTTTTATGATTGGTAAAGGATAGCGAAAGCTTAAAAACAGGTGGTGTGGAAGGATGTTTCTGAACTAACACTTGCCTGTGGACGGCGAAAATTCTGACCAGAGGCTGATTTAGCAAAAATATTTGACCGAACTCACTCCCAAAGAAAGAATTTGTTAAAATTCTTTCCGTCATTCCTGGATGCAAGGATTGTGATGCAAAAGATATTGATGAATGGCTTTTATCGGATTCCTCCGATCAAGGGTTTCAAATGTTATCAGATAATGACATTGTCTCTGCTCATTTGAAAGAAGAAACTTCTGGGGATTATAGCGAAAGAAAGGAAAATCTAGGGACAACATGTAGCAGAGCTATTACGGCATTAGAAACGGCATTGAAATGGGCAGAAAACCAGGAAGAATGTGATATAACCAAATTGATATTGTGAAGGAACTTGAGAGATTTTGTAGCAAAAGAAAGGTCACAACAAACAAAACAAAAAATCTAACACTATTTTGAAAAATTACTTTAAATTTTTTTCCACATAAAATTCGCAGTGAAATACCTCTGAATATACATACATATGTAAATGTGCGAATTTTTACGTATAAGTTATTATAATTTTCTAATTAAATAACTTTTTTTTCCACGCTATTTGAAGTATTTTTCTTTTACCTTAATACATTATAACAGAATTTATTTAATCTTACCTTACATTCGATTATCCAGAAGAGGTTTGACATTAACTATTCCGGATAACTGACACTCTACTGTATTTGCTTATTATATTAATCACAGCAGACGAGTTAAACATGTGGTATATTTCTTTCAATTTTTATTAAAACCCAGGGATAGGAAGAAATAAGTACACTTCATTATGAGATCATTGGCAGCATACTATGACTGTTTAATTTATTAAATCATGGAGCCAAAATAATTTGTGGGATTTCATGTGCTGTTGATTCTTAAGTATTACTAAACTTGGAATCTAATGTCTCCAAAATATAAAGCACTGTATACAATAACTAACTTGTCTGTTCATTATAATCATTATGTTGGTGTAATGCAATATACATATATACTAACAATACATTAATACAAAAAGAATTTTTATTTAAAAAATTACATACATCCTTTATCAGTCTGGTTTTATGATTTTCTTAATAACTAAACAACCTACAAAATTCTAGTTGGAAGACAATTTTGAGGCATTATTACTTATATATATTTCAAAATATCTTACTACAGCTCTTTTCTCTGAGCATATTTAAATACTTTTTTTTACCATCAGAGCATATTTAAATACTTTTTTTTACCATCAGAGCATATTTAAATACTTTTTAAGTTATAGTTTCTATCTCATATTCTAGTAATAAATGCATTTTTTAAAATTCTTATAATGCAAACAAATTTGCATTTTTCAAATACATTTTTTAACAAGTTATTATTATCACTGCCATAAACAACTTCCACCATTTCAACAAAATGATATCTACACTGAGAACATTGAATATTGTCTTAAGAAAATGTTTTTTTTTTTGTATGTAAATGCAATCGAAACCAAACTGAGTTATACAGAAAAAAAGAAAACTAAAAGCTGTCACTCCTAGTACTACTACTACTAGACAGCACAATGCAGAACTAGACCAAGTTTCATGACTAGTATAAGTTTTTTTTAATATATCATGTAAAACCTATAGGGACTGACACGATACTAAACGAACTGTACACAGACATATATTCTTCCTTTATATAAGAGCCTAACTGCTCATATGCTTAATGCAGGTATCTTTGAGGTATTCATAAAGTATAAACCATGTTTTTTACTATAAATCTATAAAAAAACACCACCTTTGCATATCAAACATTAAGAGTACATTGCCGACCGGGCTAGCCAGGTGGGTAAAGTGCCTACCTGGTCACAGGTTTGAATCCCACCTTGAGCTTGGATCAGAGTAAAATGCAAAAACTTTCGGAGGTGCATTATGGCCACAGAAGTCGATGTGCCAACAACTAACAAAAAAAAAAAAAAAAAAAAAAAGAGTACATTAGAGGCAAATGGAAGGATCTGTGTCTGTGTACCATTTGTTCTTATCACTGTTGCATGCTGAAAAATCAAAAACACCCTATGGATTAAAAATATATTATCTCTAAAAAGAACATTTAAAAATCAGTCTTGAAAACTTGTCGAGTGCACTGATTAGCTGTTCAAAATCTTCCATAAACCAAAAAACAAACAATGGATGTACTTTACTAAACCAAAAAAAAAAAAAGTGTAAAGATTAAAAATAAATAAAAAAAGAAAGTAACACTAGAGGATTGAGGGATGGTTTTTATGAAGGAAGAAATCCAAAATATGCAAATTCACACATCTTGAGATATATTGGATAATGTATGTTTATATATTTTAACCATTATACTTAAATAATCATTTTACATTATCCAAGTGAATATTTAGTGAATAAATTACAAAAGTAACATAAATGACCAAAAATGGAGAATAAATACTTTTAATATTCAGTGGATTTAAACAAATAACAGAGGTAAAATAGGTCTCCACATCACAAAAATGACATTTTAATTTCCAAATACACCAGTACTGGAATTTTTTTTTTAACAAGTAAAACTTAGTTCAATCCACACAACTCAAGGAGAATCTGAAGTTATCACTAGCACAGAAAAAGATAAGTTAAAATGATTTTATACAGTTAAGTAAACTAAAAGAAATAGTAAATGTAACTGCAAAAGATGAACACTAAATATAATGATAAGTTCTGATCGATGAATAAGAAAAACAATTTTCTTTTCTCATGAATATAGTAACCACTGAAGGCCAAATGGCATTAAAAAATAAGAATTCAACAAAGAATACTGAGTCACATGGAAATTCAGCGTAAAAAAAAAAAGTACCTTTCTGAATACTCAATACTTACATTCATGCAAAGGTGTTACATAAAAAAAAGTTCAAAATGAAGGATGAGAGAAGACATCAAAACTACCAAGTATAATGAATATAGTAAGATTAAATGATATTAGAGAGTTCAACTTATGTGCAATAAATCAATGAAAATTCAATATAAGACTGATTGGGCATTTCCAATTGCTCAATATTTACATTCATTAAAGGATATTAAATAAAAAGATAAAGAGTTAAAAAATGAAAAACAAGGGAAACTTCCAATGGAGAATAAGTTAAAACATATAACTTACAGGATTCAATTTCATGATCTAAATGAAGCAATTGCAAGCATATCAGCTTGTTAAACTTGTCTACTGATTACTAGTATCTAGTATGAAGATATGAAACATGACATGGCACAATCTTAGAGTTATCCTCTTCTGATATAAAGTTATTTAGATTCATTATGTAATGTTATACAAGCTACTGAACATTTGGAACAAAAACTGAAAACCAAAAGAGAAAATCTTGATGTGATTTTTCATACTGGAAACATTAAATTATAGTTTAAATATTTTCAAACTGATTAAATAGAATAATAAAAAAAAAATTTGAAGTTAACTTTCAATGAATTCAAACAATGAAAGAAAAACATTTAAAAAATTGTATTTCCTATATTTACTTTTTTTAAAAATTAAATATAAAAACTGCTTCTTGATAAATTTTAAATTAAATAAATTTCCTATTTATACTTTAGAACAGCCATACAAAACATGAGGGTTTTAGATCCACAATTATTTTCATCAAGAGGACACAACATCGAATTGTAACCCTCAAATTTGAATGGAAGAAATTTAAATCAAATTGAATGGATGTATGAATATGAAATCCACTGACATATTTTTGTATGTATCACAGTCAATTTTATTGTCAAGGTCTAGTAGCCCTGGTAAAACTGTATACTACCTATTTCTTTCACCTCATTATGACTCATTCTATTTGTTTAATCTATAATCCTAGCAAGTTGACTTCCAGTTATTAATTTATCCAGCAGAAATTATATGAAGGAAGAGAACAAACCTGAATATCATTTCAAAGCATTTGCTTAATGAAAGAGATTTCTCTCTTTACTATTAAAGTAGGTCCCTGTGATATTTTTAATCCTGTTTCCAATTATTCTTCTATAAAATGTGTGTGTGTGTGTGTGTGTGTGTGAGAGAGAGAGAGAGAGAGAGAGAGAGAGAGAGAGAGAGAGAGAGAGAGAGAGAGAGAGAGAGAGAGAATCGTATCTATTTGTTTCTCAGTTGATATAATTTAGAAATTCTATGATCTAATACTTCTTCAAGCAGGACATGAAGAGCAAATTTTCCAAGAACAGCTATGCACCCACAGTTGAAAGCAGCCATTTGGAGGACCATGGATTGTAATACGGTACTCCACATTTTGTAACATAGATGACATGCTTTACATAATGTACTGTGTGTGTGTGTGTGTGTGTGTGTGTGTGTGTGTGTGTGTTATGGAGGTTTAGGGGCACATAAGCTTCTAGGGATATAGTGTGCCTACATACATTATTATTACTGTGTAATAATAATGTATAGTCATTTTGATACATATGAGTGGGGGAGGGGTTCTAGAAAGATTTGTATTCACCCAGTAGTTGTGATGAAATTTGAAATTTTTTTTGTTTCTTTTATACCTTAAAATCTCTACAGCAATCTTACAAATTTTGGTTTTGATCTGACAATTTTTTTTTTCTTGGTAGCACTCAATGAAGTGAAGTGTCACAAAGGATAAAGTGGAATACAGATCACCGATTAGGTTCTTCTTTTTGCAAGGGAAAACACTCAAGACAATCCATGAAAATTTATGGAGAAGACTACCCAGGTTACAGTGTTACTGCACATTGGTATAAACAATTCAAATGTGGAAGATGTTTGTTATTTGGTTTTCAGGAGCATTAGCAACTAAGGCCATATTGCTCCGGAGATATGCGGTGGTCATTCCCTAACCTTTCCGCATCCTCCGTATTTGGTGGTCACGGGCTCGAACCCCGGTCTAATCAAGAAGCGTGTGCTATGCACTGCTGCTCCTGCCCACCTGGAAATGTAGAAGAACCTCAGTGCATGACGAAGAAATCCCAAGATGCCCAGCAACTCTTTTAACAGAAGAGAGTTGCAAGAACTGACGCATTAATCTCGGAAGATTTCCATATTAGTGTAAAAGAACTAGCTGCAGAACTCCAAATTAGTGCAGAGAACGTCAATGATCAATAATTGCATATGAGTAAAGTGTCTGATAGACGAGTTCCCAGACTTCTAACCCCTTGCTAGAAAGAAAGGCACAATGTGCACACAAAATGTTGTTGTTATTTGGATTTTAGGAGCATTAGCAACTAAGACCATATTGCTCTGGGGATATGCGGTGGTCATTCCCTGACCTTTCTGTATCCTCCTTATTTGGTGGTCATGGGCTCGAACCCCAGTCTAATCAAGAAGCGTGTGCTACACACTGCTGTTCTTGCCCACCTGGCTACGGGGGCGCCCGAAATTTTGTTAATATGCCAGAGGAGTTTTTTTCATGGCTAGTCACAATGGATGAAACTTGGATCCATCACTATGATCCCACACTAAACAAGTGTCAAAACAATGGAAGCATGCAGAATCACCATCCAACAAAAAGGCAAAGGTGCAATCAAGTGCTGGCATGGTGATGCTGTCAGTTTTTTGGGATTGGCATAGTGTAATAACCAATAGATTACCTTCAAACGGCTTTACTGTGGCAGTGAAGTATTATTCCAATACTCTGCTCTCATAAAAAAAGACAGGTAAACCTGTCAAAAGATGTGTGCCAGCTCCATGATAATGCCCCTGCACATTCCTCACATGTTGCAGTGAGGTGTGCCTATGAATGTGGGTTTGAAATATTGCCGCATCCTGCTTATTCCTCCGATCTTGCATCCTCAGATTTCATCCTCTTTCCTACCCTGAAATTCTTTCTTTGTGGAAAAACACATTGCTGCTTATGATGAGGTGATTTCTGCTGATGAGTTGTGGTTTGAAGGACAGTGGCCTTCGGAAGTATATTGAAAGGCAGCAAAAATGTGTCATTTGGTCTGGTAACTATGTTGAAAATGTGTAATTCATGGTGTTTGTTTCAACTTTCTTTCACAACTACTTCTGGCTGAATACAAATCTTTTTTGAACTCCTTCATAAGTATTGTATCAGCACACATCATGAATAGAGGAAACTCCATTTTCAATTCATTGAACACATTTAATACATAAGTTCCGCATTTATCTTCTTGTAGCTATTATGAGTGCTTTCCCAGATTCCAACTTTCAAATTGCAATTATTCAGAAACTGCTGATTCTACAAGAAAACATGATTCAGACCAGAAAAATGGCTGGTATGAAAATCATTTTAATTCGCTGTCATTTTCCAAGTTAAGATTATAATTTTGTAAATGACATTTTTCTTCTATCTCTTATAGATCAGATTAAATTTAAAATCACATGAATTTCACCAAATGATATGCTCAATAAGAAAAGTGCACCCTTGACTTAATATCACTCAAATTATCATCATTTTAATGATCCATTTGGGGGGATAACTCCACAGAGATATTTAAAATTATTATGTATACAGTAAAGCCTGAATTATCTGAGGTATTCATTGCATCTGACAAATGTTCAGTTGATTGTGGAATGTTCTATTTTCAGTCTAAGTTCTAGCTGAAGTACACATAAAAAGTTAGCATAATTTTCATAGTCAAATAGGTTATAAAACATTGATTATAAAATCAAATAAGAAAATAATATCAAATAGGTTATAAAACATTAATTCAATATTATGTATGAATATGTATATACAGATTATAAAAAATCTTAAGATTGAAAATTTGTATATGTATATAAAAATAAAAATTAATAAACCAGTGAATAAAAAAATAATGTCTTTACATCCTCAAGTGGCAACAGTGATATATCTCAGATATATTGAATAAATTTTGATATGCTTTATTTTTCCATTTGGAGATTTTTTCTTCACTCAAGATAGCCTCAGATAACCAAGCCTGTACTGTATGTGTGTATATTTCTTTACATTTTTATTTAAGGATAAGCAAAATATTTTTAAGTAAAACATAATATGTATTAGTGGCATTCATATTAATATTTTTTAAATGAAATACAACTTTTACTTAATTCTTTTATTTTAAAATTTGTTGCATGCTTTAGCTTTTGTTTCTGGCTAAACAAGTTCTTTTTACATTCAATTAATGGAAAGAGAAACCAACTGTAAATCACAAAAATAAAATAGGGAAAAAAAACAGAAGAGGAAAACAAAAACCAAAAATAATTACTTGGCTAGCATAAATATTTTATGCTTTTGGCTGAAATTTTGGGAGATACAAAAATTATATATAGACAAATATAAGACAATCATATGAACAGAAAATTATGAAAATGGCAAAATATATGTTCTGATTACTCTGTATGATGAAACAAGCTAATTAATATCGTCGATGTTGCTTGGGCGGTAAAGGAGGTGGACCTTCGGGTACTAATGATGGTGGAGTGTCAGCTGAAGAACTTATGAAATGGTCCGAAATAATAGATGGATAGCTTGTGGTATCATCCTGTAAAAAATCAGAGAGCCTAGTTTGACATATACAACAATCTTATACAGCCAGTAATCAACGCCAATAATAAAAGCAGATTTTAATAAGAGAAGGAATACCCATATTGTTGGTTATTTAGGTTTAAGTTAAAACATTAAAATTTCACTAAAAATATTACCATTCTGATGCGCTTAAATTTTATATTTGGCAAATAGTTTTATGATATGTGTAAGTTAATAAAATGTAAAGCATGCAAATCTGTTAAATGTGTTTATTTTGATATAACTCTGATGACACACACACACACACACATAAAACAATAGAAATCTGTCATGAATTCTAATCTAGCCATTTGAGTGTACGAAACAATTTGGTGTATCACAACACAGAGATCAGAAATGAACAAAATCAATGAAGTAAAAAGTTTAGGAAACCTTTCGTTGAAATTTTGGTGACTTAGAAAGGGGGAATGCAGAAATAGCCTAAAAAATAAATAAAAAAAAAAAAGGCTTAGTTAATCTTAGTTTTTTTCCTTTCTTCTGGTTTGTGTTAATAAATTTCTTCTTCAAACTGCCACCAATCAATCCTATATACTTGAAATACATGGATTTCAAACGACCCCATGGGAGCTGGCGAAAATGCCTCACCGGGCCAAAGTGCTCATGTAAGGGGCTTGGACTTCAATTCTGACCCCTACACAATCTACAGAGAAGCATACCTTGCCTACCCTTAGCCACCCACAGTAACAGCCTACTAATAACTTCATTCAATAAAAACTAGTGTGGTTGCAACCAAATGTTAGATGCTCATAACCATCTGGCATACATTAATGATCTCTATTTTTGGTCCCCCCCACCATGTGTATTTCCTAAAAAAATGCAACTTGTAGAAGTGAAAGTAAAGTGCAAACAAGGTTCGCTTATAACCCCATCTTTAACCTGTCTGTGGCACTTTTTTAATAAGATCTCTTAAAAAAAACAGTAGAATGTGCATTAAAAAATAAAGGTGGATAGTATGCTCCATAAAAAATATAAAATATCAAGAATAATATTATGATCACTAAATCCACCATTTACAGGATGCATGCTTTGCCATAGACCGAATTGTAGCCTCCACCTATTTTTTTAACCAAATTATCATACAAAGGGTACTAGGAAAGTTTTGCAATACAGCTTTGTTTATTTAATTTTTTCAAGGTAATTTCCTCTACATTCAATACACCTCTCCATCCTCCGAAACCAATCTTTAAACCACTTCTGCCAAGTTTCACTAGGGAGTAAAGCACACTCGTTGTCCCAAGCCGGTAGAAGGTCCTCATCACTGGAAAACCGCCTCCCTTTTGGCTTCATTTTCACATGCAGGAACAGTGCAAAGTCGCAGGGAGCAAGGTCTGGACTGTAGGGAGGGTGCTCGAGAAGTTTCAGTCCTGTCGTGGTCAAATATTCGGTGCAGGCTTTGGCGCGGTGAGCTCTAGCATTATCGTGATGGAGGTACCAGGTGTCCATTCTTGACTTTGGCCGCAGGTTCTTCATAGATCCAATGACTTTAGGCAGGCATTGTTCAGTATACCACTTAGCTGTGACTATCTTCTGCGTGTCCAAAACGACACATTCCACAATTCCACTCGATTTGAAAAATACAGCTATCATTTTCTTCTTTACAGATCGGGATTTTCTGACAATTACGGGTGTGTCGTCATCATCAAAGACCCAAACTTTGTTTTGAGCCTTGGTCGGCAGATCGTAATAGTACAGCCAAGTCTCGTCACCTGTCACGATGTTGTTCACATACCGAGATTGTCCCTTATCAAAATTTTTTAACATCTCCCGGCACCAAGTCACACGTCGTGTCATCTGCTCTTCAGTCAGTTGATGCGGCACCCAGAGAGAACAAAGTTTCTTCACGTGCAAATGATCTTGCAGAATCGAACGAATTGCTGGTGCATTTAGGCCCAAAGTATCCTCTATCTGTTGGTAGGTCACTCGCCTGTTTTCGTCAAGCATTTTCCTCACAGCAGTAACGTTTTCCTCCGTAACTGACATTCGTGGCCTTCCCGGCCTCTCAGAATCCTCCAGAGTGAAATTTCCCCTTTGGAATTCTCTATACCACCTGAATATCGTTGTATGATGTGGACAATCATCATCTAGTGCAAGAGTCATTTCTTCTAAGCACTGGTCTATGGTTAAACCACGCATGAAATTATACCGCAAAACTGTCCTTATCTCATTTCGTGACCACGATGCCATCGCAAGCACTTTACACTCTCACTACTAATGAATAACTGAGCCCATCGACTTGGCGCGGCGGTATGTAGCAAAATGTAGCTACATACCGCGGCGGTATGTAGCTTTGTATGTAGCAAAATGTCTTTCACCAAATTTTCATATACAGTGAAATGTCATTCATCAAACTGTCATATACAGTGAAATGAAATTCATCAAACTGTCTGTTACACTGAACTGTCATGCAATAAATTTTTGTATACAGTGAATTGTCATGCACTAAATTTTTGCATACAGTGAATTGTTATGCACTGAACTGTCGCACAATGAATTGTCTTGCAACAAAATTACGTGATCCCTTTGGGAATAAGCATATCGCATACCACAAATAGCTCATATACAAATCATCAGAGATTTTTCTGCCTATGCTAATACATGAAATAGCTAGAAACAAGTTATTAATAAATTCAAACTCTATTCTGAAAAGGCTAAGAATAAGAAACTTGCTTCTTCTTCTTGCCCAAACAGTGTGTGGGTATGTATGAACACATAGTAAAAAAAAAAAAAAAAAAGCACAGAGAACATAGTTTGACATGTACAACAATCTTATAAAATATGCCAGAATATACATTTAAGGCAATACCTCAAACACTAGGGATTACAATAAGCAGGAGTAAAAAAATATATACTAAATGTACTAATTCTGATAATAATAATAACATACATAATGATAAATAAATGCTCAATAAGTATCAACTGTAGGAAGCAAGCAGTATCCAATTATATGACAGTGACGGATTTGTTGTAGGTATTTGTTGTTTTCCTTAATAGTCTAAAGGCAACCTTTTTGTTTGAAGAAGGCATCTATAAACCACATATTAGCATCAAGAGAATAGAGGTTGTAGAAATGAACAGTATTACTGATGACGAAATTGTGTTGTTTCTTATACATGACAGAGAGAGAGAGAGAGAGAGAGAGTGTAGATGTAAGAAAGAAAGCTACCCTCCAAGTGCCAATTTAATATTAGTAGTGGCAAATTATGCAAAAATGCAAGCTTATACAGCATTAAAAAAAAAAAAAAAAAAAATCACTTCCTGTATCACCTGTCCATCCCTTTTAAGTTTGTCTAGTCCTTCCTTGAATTTATTCAAACTACCCATATCTACAACACCAGATTGAAAAATGTTCCAACAATCAATTGAATGTTGCTAAAGACAAATTTCTTTATATTTATCCTGCACCTATCCTTCCTCAATTTGAATTTATGCCATCTTATATGTGTGTAATCTGAGGAAGGATTCCATCAGCATCCAGTTTATTCAACCCATTCAAAGCATTAAACACCTCAATCAGCTAGTCTCAGTCCACTGTTCAGACTGTGTTGCAAATTTGGCATCTTAAGAATTCCTCTGCTTAGAGATGGAAAGAATGCATGATATATGCATAACCTATCCTTGGTCTGGCTAGAACTACTACGTCTCTTCAATTTTTTTACACTTGAAGGCCATTTTAAAATTTTTAGTTTGATCTGATATAATTTGTTTGAAATTCTTTCCAGCTCTGCTGGCAATAAGTTGAATTATTGGTCTGCATTCTGTTTATGAAGTAAGGAATGCTCTTTGGGTAGCTGCTGTTTTTGCTGCTTGGAATAAATGGAAATTTCATTTCCATGTCCTGGATACCTCATTTGTTTTATAAGGTTTATTACTATCTGTCAATTTATCAGAGATCTAGAAGGGTATAAGAGTATGTGCCTAGTACGGTTTATTGCATCAATACACATTCAGTAATCACTGAATCGTGACCATCCCATCTTTATTGGACTATGCCACATAGTTTGCAGTAAAAAGCTGAATGGCTTCATATGCAAGAGAAGTGGTAATCTGCATCTTGTCATACAAGCTGAAAGGGCGCCTCCTTAGCCAGGTGGGCAGGAGCAGCAGTGCGTAGCACACACACTTCTTGATTAGACCGGGGTTTGAGCCCACGACCACCAAATACGGAGGATGCGGAAAGGTCAGGAAATGACCACCCGCATATCCCCGGAGCAATATGGCCTTAGTTGCTAATGCTCCTAAAAACCAAATAACAACAACAACAAGCTGCAAGCCGAAGTGATAAAGTAGGTGGTTATGGGATGTAGTAAAGATATTATGGCATTTCAAAAGGGCTAGATTGTGGGAACTTCCATATCAGGAATGGCACATCTTGTTGGTTGCTCACAGCCCATTGTGGTTAAGGTGTACAAAGAATGGTGTAAAATGGGTCAAACCACCTCCTGGCAATAGAACTGCAAAGGATTATGCAAGATAGATGTTTGTTGTGAGCAAGGGTGCACAGTGCATTGTACAGGCTCTACAGCTGGTCACTGTGCAACAGTTGACATTGAAATACAATATCGTGAAATGCAGGAACAATATCCCAAATGATGTGCCTGCACACTCAGATGTATGGGGTTTCTACAGCAGATGACCCAAAAGGTGGCCCTCTCCACACCACTGATCGTCATTGACAGAGAATGCTGTGGTGTCAACAACATGTTGGTTGAACACTAGAGGATTGGAAATGAGTGTGCTGGTCAGATGAATTCAAATACCTGGTGCAATATGCTGAAAGATTCCTTCATGTGTGGCACAAGCAACACGAGTCCATGGACCCATCATACATCATGCCAACTATCCAGGCAGGTGGCACTGGTTGCTTAAAATGGGATATGTTTAGGATCTTTGGTGCATGTAGACCAATGTTTCACTGGTGAGGTCTACTGGCAGCTTTGAGGAGCCTCATATGCACCTACAATGTTGCATTTTTTCCAGCACAGAAATAGCATCTTCCAAGATGATAATGTGCCACATTATCAGTCCACAGTTTTAGCTCAGAGGATGTAATTTCACTATGTTCCTCAAACCATTGTGCAAAGAGATTTGAGGAATACAGCAAAGATATCACTCATCTTGATTAGCATCAAATTCACCTAACCTCAGTTCAACTGAACACCTGTGGGATGTTTTAGAATGGGAAGTGAGGTCTATGGACATGCAACCATCATCTATTCTGACACAGTAGAAAGCTATGCAGGCATCCCTCTCTGAAGACATTCCTATGGATGTCTTCAGATAGGCATTGACTACACTAGATATCTAGTGTAGTCAATGCCTAGGTGAATAGCAGCTGTTATCTGTATAAATAGTGGCCAAACATAGTATAGGCAGATGGTCAAAATTCAGTGATCATTGAGTGTATATCATTATTTTTTGATGTCTCATGGTTTTAAGTGGTTCAGTGACATATGCACTGTTCCTAATTCTACAGTGTACTGCTGCATTCTTTCAGTAGTTTTCACGACACTATGATCACTGTAAATATTACTGCTGCTTCACTTTCACAAGCTTCTAAATTTGATCCATCTCTGTATACTGAAATACGACTATGAAATTGAGTATAAAGCACTGCATATATAATTGAACATGAAGCACTCTTGTTGGAAATTAATATACTGAGTAATATTATTTTAGCAGTTTTGTAAGTTTAAGGATTGTACATTCCATGGTGGAAATGTCTGTGTTGGGAAATGTGCACCATCATCCATTAGCATTAGTACAGGCATTTGATGCAAGAAAGCAAGCTTATGCAGCATCAGCCAAAAAAAAAAAAAAACCCACTTCCACTTCACCCCTCTGTTCGTTCAAAATACCTGTCCAGCTGAGCCTTAAACTTATTTAGGCTATCAACCTCCACGACAAGGGATGGAAGAGTGTTCCACCAACCAACCACCCGCTGGCTAAAGGCAAATTTCCGCACGTCTATCCTACATCTGTCTTTCCTCAATTTGAATTTATGCCCTCTCAGGTGATTATTCTGAGCTAGAGGAAGAATCCCATCAGCATTGAGCATGCTCAACCCATTCAAGGCTTTATACACCTCTATCAGATCACCTCGCTGGTGCCTAGTCTCCAGACACTGTAATTTGCAAAACTTAAGCCTTTCTTCGTAAGAGCACCCCTTTGTTCCATTCACTAATCTTGTTGCCCTTCTCTGTACTCGTTCCAGCAGCTCTACATCCTTCTTGAAATGAGGCCTCCAGACCTGTATACAGTACTCTAGGTGTGGCCTGACCATTGCCTTATACAATGGAATAATCACCTCCTTATCCCTGCTGGAAAAATTCCTGTATATCATTGACAAGACTCCATGAGCTACTCTTGCAGCCCGTCTGCACTGCTCAGAGAACTTCATATCCGCCTGCACAACCACCCCCAAGTCCCTTTCATTCTCTACCACTGTCAGTGTAGTACCACAGAGTTGATACGTTGCTCTGGGGTTGCTGTTTCCCATGTGTAGTACTTTACATTTGTCAATGTTAAACTTCATTTGCCACCTCTCAGCCCATTTGCTCAACCTTTCCAGATCCTGTTGCAGCAGCATAGTGTCAGTAGTGTCCTTAACAACCCTGCCAACCTTTGTATCGTCTGCAAACTTGGACATTAAGCTTGATATACCATCATATATATCATTTATAAATACAGAAAACAATAATGGACCCAACACTGAGCCCTGAGGGACTCCACTAATAACATTAGTCCACGATGAACAGTGTCCATTGATTACCACTCTCTGTCTTCTCCCCCTCAACCACCCCTTTATCCATAGCAGCAATTTGCCTCCAATGTCACACTGCTCCAATTTGTGTAGCAGTCTTCCATGTGCAACAGTATCAAAAGCCTTTCTAAGATCCAAGTATATAATATCAAAGCTATTCCCTACATCCAGTTCTTTTGTGACTGCATCATAGTATCCAATCAAATTGGTCAGGCAAGACTTCCCCTTAACAAAACCATGCTGTGTCCGAGCTATAACTAAAGTCTTGTCTAGATGATCCTGCAATGCTTCTTTAACCAGTGCCTCCATTAATTTCCCTGGAACAGAAGTTAAACTAACAGGTCTATAATTACTTGTGTCAGCCTTTGATCCTCCTTTGTGAATTGGGGTCACATTTGCACATTTCCAGTCTATGGGTACCTCCCCTGAGTCCAAGGAAGCTCTCATAATTATGGCTAAGGGTTTGCTTACTTCCTTTGCTGCCTCCTTTAATATAACTGGATAGATCCCATCCACCCCGGGTGCCTTTCTTGTGTTTATCTTCAACAGTTTCTCCTCCACTTTAATCCCAGTTATTTCAAGATTCTGTAGCTTACTGCTAGAGTTGAATACACCTCTGGCATTACCCTCGCTGAATAACTCCTCATGTGTGAATGTCGATGCAAAATATTTAATTAGTTTGTTAGCTACCTGAACAGGATCATCAACAGTTGAACCATGGATATCAAGTGGGCCAATCTGATTCATCCCCTTCCTTCTAGAGTTTACATAAGTAAAGAACTCTTTGCTGTTTTTCTTTGCATCCCTTGCCAAGGATTTCTCGTAATCTGCCTTCGCCTGCCTAACCTCCTTTGTAACTTGGTTGCATATCAACTTGTATCTATCATAGGCTTCTGTGTCACGTGTTAATTTGTACGTATCCCATGCATTTTTCTTTTCTGCCATATGCCTCATTAGTTCATCTGACATCCATTTAGGCCTAAACCTTGAACAATATTTCTTAGTTGGTATATAAAGCCTAGTAGCTTCCAAGATAAGTTCTTTGAATGCTTCCCATTTTGAATTTGCTGTTGGTAACATCATCAGTTGGTCCCACTGTATAGAATTTAAATACTGTCTCAGTCCATCGCAGTCGCCTTTACGGAAGCAATAACCCTTCCCTTTACCCCTAATGGTAGTTACCTCTTTGAGTAAATCCCACTTCAGCACACTGTGATCACTGCCACCTAGTGGTTCATTTATCTGCAGATTCTTAATGCATGAAGAATCACTGCTGATAATCAAATCAAGAGTATTACTCCCTCTAGTTGCCTCCCAAACATGCTGATGTAGAAAACAATCATCCAATAAATCCACAAAAGCCCTGCTAGTGTGTGAGTGACCAGCCCCCAAATTCCAGTCAATATCTGGGAAATTAAAATCTCCCATTATAAGACTCTCTGATTTACTGGCCCACTCTATTTCCCTGTACAGTTTCTTATTATACTCATCAGAGTCATTAGGCCTATAGCACACTCCTACTCTCAATTTTGATATCCCAATGCTTATGTCACACCAAACTGACTCAACACTGCACTGTCCAGCAATGTCGACTGGCTTCACTTCCTTGGTTTTTATGTGTTTCTTAACTAATAGCATAACCCCTCCCCCCTTCCTATCCTGTCTATCCTTTCTATAGACGTTGTACTCCCCAAATTCCAGTTCTGCATCCCTTATATCTGTGTGACACCACGTCTCTGAAATCCCAACAATATCTGCCTTTGATGTTTTGAGCAATACCTCAAATTCATCAAATTTGTTTACTAAACTCCTAGCATTGGTGTACACGCAAGTATACATGCACCTGTTTCTATTCTTAGCTACCCTAACACAACCCATGTGTTTACTTGTACTGCAATGGCTCCCAGCAGTCTCTGAAATATCAAGCATCTTGTTTTTCAGGCTTCTGCTCATTCTAATAGAAGCAGTGCAAGAATCTCTTTCACCTCTGCCAGTGGCTACTGTCAATCTGTCGGTCTTCGTCTCCCCAAGCTAGCAGTTTTCTGACCCACCTAACACTGCCTCGACAGCATCAAATATTCTTGCACCCTTTCTATTTAAGTGTATCCCATCCCTGTAGAAGCAATCTCTCCTGTTAACAAGTACAGTCCAGGCTGAAAAAAATTCTACCCCTTGACCCTTGCACAATCTTTCCAGGGCCGAATCCATATTAAAGCCTTTATGTTTCTTACAGTTCTTAAGAGCTTATTACCCAATGGTTGGTTGAACTTGCTGTGTTTTTTGATAGATGTTTTGCCATCTCAAGTTCAAAAGAATTGCCCAGGTGGAGTGCTCAGGTGGAGATCTTATTTTATATACACAATTTAGTTCCAGCTGTTGTCATCTAAGTGGTAGGTTTATTGGTTTCTGAATAAAGACTATATATATGGTGAGGTGTGAAATGCACTTGTTGTAATCTGTAATGCACCATGATGGACTGAATCCAGCTAACTCAGCATGTTCTTCTATGCTGATTCAGAAGATGTACTGGATTGGACTGGTACTCCATAATCTAGTTGGGATCTAACTAGTGCTATTATATAGGATGTGCAAGGTGTATTTGTTAGTGGTTAGTTATTATTAGTGGTTCTTGTGGTTTCCCACAAATCCAAGTTAATTGGATTTGTGGGAAACCACAAATTTCCCACAAATCCAAATTGTTTGTTTGTTATTTGTTTTTTAGGAGCATTAGCAACTAAGGCCATATTGCTCCTGGAATATGCGGTGGTCATTCCCTGACCTTTTCGCATCCTCTGTATTTGGTGGTGACGGGCTCGAACCCCGGTCTAATCAAGAAGCGTGTGTTACATGCTGCTGCTCCTTCCCACCTGGCTACAGAGGCGCTTAAGTACTCTGTGATGCTGCACAACATTGCAAAGCCATTCGATGTGAGTTGTGTGAGTAGTGTGTTGTTTGACTGGCCTCTTCACTACTGGGAAGCTCAATCACCAGGAAAGAATTTCCCAGAATCCATCCACTGGGACGAAGAGCTGGACCAGGACATAGAAAGATATCTGATGGGCTGTCCACACTCTTGCAGGAGCAAGAATGGAAAGGGGGAACAAGAAAAGAGCAGAGAAGAGACAGGAAAGTGGAAGGTAGGGAAGATAGTGGGGAATGGCAGAGTGTAAGGCATCCCCCCCCCAAGGCAAAAAGGAGCAAGAACAGTGCAAGGTGCAGTTGGGGGAGTCCTGAAGGAGGACTGTGGGTAGGGAGAAAGGTAAAGTTCAATTAGTGAGTCACAGATCGCCCTGCAGGGCTCCTAGTTGGGTGACCCCTGAGGATCATCCTGCCCAGGGGTGGGCCCTGAGCCAACAGTAAGATTGGGTTAGGAGTGCAATTTGCAGTTTCATGACTGGGAATTTCGAGTGCTGGGTATCAGTTGCTATGTGAAGGAGGATGTCCAGGAGTAGTATTAGGAGGTTGCAGGTGATGCTAGTGACAACGAAAGACCTCGTTGGTATGTCTGGTCAGTGCATGGAAGCAGAGGCAGACTGAGTCAAAAATTCTTACTGAGGAAAACTTGAAGCGGCCTCATACTAGTGTATTTCTAAAGTCACACTGGCCTCCGACCTTCAGCCTACCAGGGTTTCCATGGTAAGTCTTATGGCCAGTCCGCCTCAGTATAGAAGGCATTGTTAGACTCCAATAACTTGGTTTCTGGCCGAAGTGATATAGTGCGAAGGAGGTTGGCTTCTTAGGTCTAAGTATATGTTACACGAGTGCATCATGTGGTCCCAGTTTTCTGGTTCCCCGCAGGTACAGTATCAACTAGGCCGAAATCCAGAAGGGTGCCTCTTGAAGAACCCGGCCAGTTAATACAAAGAAAGCACAGACGTTAGGGTTGTTGTTGTTGTGATGAAATTTAAAACACATAGGCTGCTAGGGCCATATTGTGTCTTTCTAATGGATAATAGGAAATACTAACTTTATTGTAATACCTGTTATATTTTATGGTATATTCCTATGTTATTTAGAAAGGCAAAAAGTTCTGTTTTATTAGGATCATCTCCAAGAATCTGCAATAATGTCAGCTGTGTGTCAGCACAGCTAATAGTTTTAAAGCTATTTGAGCAGATATTGAGAAGGTGAGGACAGTCCACTAATAAATGATGAAGTCAGTTGTACATGACATGATGTGCATTGAGGAGTGCTGTCATTCGTTATTAGATAGAGGTGTGTGAGTCGAGTATCACCAATTCTTAGCCTTCCTAGAATTACTTCATCTCGTCTGCAGACGTTAGGGAAGAAGTTTGTTGACAGATGATACCTCAGGGAGGAAAAGTTTAGTAGTTGCACCAGTTGTGGAGTTATTCCAGCAGGTTTGCCATAAGTCTGTCAGTTCTAGCCACCCACGTTTGTGTTCCTGTTGGATATCTGTATCAGTATGGGTTTGAATAGCAAGGAATTCTACTTCTATATTCTTCTTAATGGCATGTGAGAGGCCAATTAATGTGACATGGGCCAAGGGGAGGCAGCCTGTTAGTATCTGTAGGGAGGCAGTTCTACATGTGCGAGTCATTTGTAGTAGCACAAGTTGTTGAATTTGCTAATTTTGATGTGCTTGTGCTAGAGTCATTCAATGGTACCATACTGCAGTTCCATAAGTGACAATTTGTATAAATACTGCTGAATATCGAAGGCTAAGAGCAGGTTCTCTTAGACCCCAGTCCTTGTGGGTAAAGCGTGCTAACATAGTTATGTAATTTTCTATCTTTGATGGGTTGGAGATGGGGGATGAAAGTTCTCTGGTTGTCCGAAATTACTTCTAGGTACTTCACCAACTGGTAATTTTTCAGTGGGCGGCCATGAAAACATATGGTGGGGGGGTCTGGACAAGTTCAGTTTCCCTTTCAATAGAAGGGTTCTGCTCTTCTCAGTGGAAACTAAGTTTATTTTCCATGGCCCATACAGACAGGGCAGAGAGAACAACTTGTTTCTACGGTGGCATGGGAGGAGCTCTCAATGATGATAACCATGTGATCAGCATAAGAAAGCTGAGTAGTGTGTGGGTGGTCCTCAGGAGCCAGTCATCAAGTATCATATTTGAAACAGCTGGTCCCAAGATGGAGCCCTGAGGACAGCCTCTGGTTAGATGTTGGATGATGCAGGGATATTTTGTTTTGATGCTGACCTTGCGGTTAGAAAAGTAGGTTTTGAGTCAGTGGTAGAAATTCCAGGTACAGTCAGTGGCTCTGGCCCTCTGGAGAATGCCCAGGCACCATATTGTGTTGAAGGCTCCTTTGAAGTCAATGAAAATTGGCAGTATATAGGTTACACTCCACAGTTCCAACTGTTCTGCAGTTTGAGGGTTTTAGATAGGGCATCAACTGTGGAGTGTCCTGGTCTGAATCCAAATTGAAAAGGGGATGCCAAACCTTTGGCTTCATATCAGGGTTGGAAGAGGGAGAGCAGCAGTCTCTCAAAAAGTCAGCTTCTTATCTAGGATTAATGCTAGAAGTCAGACAGTTGGTTTCACTGGGATAATTTGAATGTGTGGTGCATTATAGCCATCAAAGATGACGAGCCAGAAATAGTAGTAGTAGTGGCATGTGATGCAAGAAAGCAAATGTATGAGCTTATGCAGCATCAGCCAACAACAAAAAAAAAAAAAAAAAAAAAAAAAACACCATTCTCTCCAAATGCCTGTCCAGTTCCTCCTTAAATTTATTCAACCTATCAACTTCCACAACGACAGATGGAAGTTTGTTCCAGCAATTAACCACCCGCTGGCTAAAGGCAAATTTCCGCACATCTATTCTACATCTGTCTTTTCTTAATTTGAATTTATGCCCCCTTAGGTTCGTAATCTGAACAAGTGGAAGGATCCCATCAGAATTCAGCGTGCTCAACCCATTCAAGGCCTTATATACCACAATCAGATCACCGCGCAGGTGCCTAGTCTCCAGCCACTGCAATTTGCAGAACTTAAGCCTCTCTTGGTAAGAGGATCCCTTCATTCCCCTCACCAATCTTGTTGCCCTTCTCTGTACACGCTCAAGTAAATCTACATCCTTCCTAAAATGAGGCCTCCAGACCTGTACGCAGTACTCAAGGCGTGGCCTGACCATTGCCTTATACAGAGGGATAATCAACTCCTTTTCCCTGCTAGCAAAATTCCTATATATCATTGACAAAACCCCATGACCTGCCCTGGCAGCCTGTCTGCATTGCTCAGAAAACTTCATATTGGAATGCAAAATTACTCCCAGGTCTTTTTCATTTTCAACCACCTTAAGTGTAGTACCACACAGTTGGTACGTTATCCAAAACTTCATCCATAACCTCATGTAATATATGCTGATGACTTCAGTACATATTTAACCGATCACAAAACATGTGAACGAGAGAGAGAGAGAGAGAGAGAGAGAGAGAGAGAGAGAGAGAGAGAGAGAGAGAGAACGAGAGAGAGAGAGAGAGAGAGAGAGAGAGAGAGAGAGAGAGAGAGAGAGAGAGAGAGAGAGAGAATTGTTGGCACATCTGCTATTATGGCTATAATGAAGAGAGCTCATGGTTTAGTTATTAGTTTCAATTTTTTAATTAGACAAGGATATAACTTTTTTGGCTAAAGATTTTTAGCGATTTTTATGAAGATAAAAAAAAAAAAAAAAAAAAAAATCACTAGATTTTTATCTTCATAAATATTTAGAAAAAAAAAATTTTTTTTTTTTTTCATAAGTGCTTGTTCCATTTCATATTTGATTGTAGAGGTTTATTTGCCTAATAAAACCTTATATATACTATATCATCATTCAGAATTGTTAGTTACGTAAAGGTGCCACGAATATTGCAGTGTTTGAGAGCTGATTTGTGATAATATTTACCTTCATGGAAAAAATATAGCCTTCCAGACAATGTTTGGGGTACTGCATCATGTGAATAGTTATGGTGTTAATTCATAGATCGTTGATGTGGGAAATTTGTAGGTGATGTAATCACCATCTATTCCTGCTTTTCTGGCTGCAGAAACAGACCATCATATATCTCTACATGAAGTGCCTTCCCAGTGCACTAAGAAGACACTTCACATAGAGGTGGGAGATGTCGGTTTATAAACTCATTGTTCTGTATTTTGTCACTATTTGAGTTTGCTTAATGAGTGTGAATAGGTTATTTTCCTTACTTCCTGGTATGTTATATCACTGTCTTCTACTTTTTTTTTTTTTTTTTTTTTGTCATTCACTATATATTTTTAGGTCTTCTCCCCTTACAGTTTGGAGAGAGTGGAATGGACATTCCATCCCTAAAGTTTTTTTTGTTGGAACAGCCACTGTTCTCATGTTTTTTAGCTCCACACTCTGTGCAAATGGGTTCACTTTTCAGCTGCAAATAACCATCTCTGGCATTTGTAATATCTGAGTGGATTCAATATATGTACCCAATGAATCACTGCAAGAAGGAGAGGGGGGACTTTTACAAAATAATGAATTTCCTTACTACAGTGTGAACAATACATTGTTTATTTAACCACCCTCATAATATTACTGAGAAAATCCACAAAAATGAAGGAATCAGGACTCTGGTCTTGATTCCCTGCACAAAATTCTTTTTCCACTGTGCACGCGTGTGTGTGTGTGTGTGTGTGTGTGTGTGTGTGTGTGTGTGTGTGTGTGTGTGTGTGTGTGTGTGTGTGTGTGTGTGTTTCAACTGCAACTGCTAAAAGTTAACAGCACAAAATACAAAATTTTAGTATGCATCTCATATCATGGGCACTGAATGCTTTACCTTAATAATTGTTGGCACTGGTTGTTTCTCTGAGAATGGAGGCATATTCTCTTTCTTTTGAGTCTGGTTTTTTCCTGAGTCTTCTTGATTATCATTACTAAAGGACTAAAAATTAAAATGTTTAATTATATAATTAAAAAAAAAAAAACAATAACAAAAAGAAAGAAACTGAATAATTAGAACGTCACCTAATGAATTATGAATAATTCACTAGCTAACATTCTAGGACATAACATTTAAGAATAAAAATATATTAGTTTTGAATCCTCATTCAAAGTGTAAGATTTATAAATTTCATCTAAAGTGAGACATCAGAGCTGGTGAAAAAATTCTTTTAAAAACACCTGAATCTCATTTCTGTTCAGTAAGATGAAAGAAAATGCACCAAACTGCTTTCATATTGCCTAGAATGTTTTTTTTATTTTAAAATGAGATTTAAAAAAATTATCAAGATTTTTAAATATAACAGGAAACATAAATAAATCCTTAAATTCAGTAACACAAGAAAAGAATTTTAATAATAAAAGTCATGAAATTATATTTTAACAGAACTACTGAAATAATCTGAAACTTTACACAATTCTGGAAATGCTCATCTTTTTAGATGCACTGGTCTGTCCAATAATCTCAGCCTGGCCAAAAGTCAGCAGTCAAAACTAGAGTTTTTCTTTACATTAGGGAAGGCAGAATGATTCCACGGTGGTCTTATATTTTCATACATACAATGTTATTGTTTTTTTTAAAGAGGCCATCATAAAGAGGCCGCATCAGTCTATCTGTGTTCATGGGCCAATTTACATGCAGGTAGGCTGAAAAACTGGAATAACTTAGGGAGGAAACCCTATCCCTGCACCTGATATCAGCAAACTATAGCCAAACAGAAGAGGTCTATAAGAATTCCCCAGTTTCTAACAGGATTCAAACCTATACTTCTCCAAACAGAAGTCAGGGTTTGAACCTTGTAAAAACATACTGTTATAGAGGAAAACAGTAATCATCTTGAAAAAGTTAACACAATGATACTTCAGGCTTAAAAAATGGCAGATTAATTAGTTGGGCTATAGTTAGCTGATATCAGGTGCAGCCCATTGATAACAGTTGTCTCTAATGCGAGCATAAGTCTAAGCCATGAAGGCTTTCTGTCAGTATCACATTAGTGGTATCAAAGCCTCTACAAAGAAAAACTGAATGCAGAGATGCATATTGATTTTCAAATCATTTCAATGCCTGTGTTGACATATATCAGAGGGACCTTTATTACTGAGCTGTGTTGGGCACATGTTGTCAACTCTTAGAAGACAAAGATGCATATAATCTTTGCTATGTGTTTACTTTGGTGTCTGTTGCTATGTTGCAGATTATTCACTCAGATTCAATACATTATTCATGGTATTTGGTGCTACCTTTTTTGTTTAAAGATACCAGCAACATAGGTTTAACTATGGATAAGAGACCACCCCCACCTCTCTTGCTTTCTCTCCCCTCACCAAAGCCTTTTTGGTTGATTTTTATTTCCTACTGCAGGGCATCTAAAATACAAAAATTGAACACAGGGCTGTATAAAAATAACTAAAAAAAGCTGAACAAAAAAAAAAAAAAAAAGTTACCATAAGCAACAGTATCAAAGGCTTTTCTAAGATCCAAATATATGATATCAAAGTTATTCTTTGCCTTCAGTTCCTTTGTGACTACATAATAGTCTCCAATCAAATTAGTCAGAATAGACTTCCACTTAATAAACCCATGCTGTGTCCAAGCTATAACTGAAGTCTTGTCTAGATGATCCTGCAATGCTTCTTTAACCAGTGCCTCCATTAATTTCCCTGGAACAGAAGTTAAACTAACAGGTCTGTAATTACTTGTGTCTCCCTTTGATCCTCCTTTGTGGATTGGGGTCACATTTGCACATCTCCAGTCCATGGGTACCTCCCCTGAGTCCAGGGAAGCTCTCATAATTATAGCTAAGGGTTTGCGTACTTCCTTTGCCGCTTTCTTTAATATAACTGGATAGATTCCATCCACCCCAGGTGCCTTTCTTGAGTTTATCTTCAACAATTTCTCCTCCACTTTACTCTCAGTTATTACAAGATTATTTAGCTTACTGCCACAGCTGAACACACCTCTGGCATTCCCCTCTCTGAATTACTCCTCATGTGTGAATGCCGATGCAAAATATTCATTTAGTTTGTTAGCTACCTGAGCAGGATCATCAACAGTTGAACCATCGATATCAAGTGGACCAATCTGATTCATTCCCTTCCTTCTAGAGTTTACATAAGTAAAGAACTTTTGCTGTTTTTCTTTGCATCCTTTGCCAAAGATTTCTCGTAATCTGCCTTCACCTGCCTGACCTCCTTTGTAACATGGTTACAGACCAGCTTATATCTATCATAGGCTTCTGTGTTACCTGTTATTTTATATGTATCACATAGAAGTGCATCCAGTTGATATAGGTGAACAGTGCACTGTTGAATCAGTTTGGTGTGACATAAGCACTGCAAAAGCAAAAATAAGAGTAGGAGTGTGTTATAGGCCTAATGACTTGAATGAGTACAATGAACAATTGTACAGAGAAATAGAGTGGGCTAGTAAATCGGAATGTCTTATAATGGGGGATTTTAACTTTCCAGATATTGACTGGAACTTGTGGGTTGGTCACTCACACACTAGTCAGACTTTTGTGATTTTATTGGATGATTGTTTTCTGCAGCAGCATGTTCGAGAGGCAACCAGAGAAAGTAATACACTTGATATGGTTATCAGCAGTGATCATTCATGTATTAGGAATTTGCAGATAAAAGAACCACTAGGTGGCAGTGATCACAGTGTATTGACGCGGGATTTACTTAAAGATTTAATTACCATCAGGGGTAAAGGAAAGGGTGTTTGCTTCCGTTAAGGCGAGTACAGTGGTCTCCGACAGTTTTTAAATTCTGTACAGTGGGATCAACTCACGATGTTACCAACAGTAAATTCTAAGTGGGAAGCATTCAAAAAATTAATCGTGGAAGCTACTAAAAGGTTCATACCTATTAAGAAATATTGTTCAAGGTTTAGGCCTAAATGGTTGTCAAATGAACTAATGAGACTCGTAACAGAGAAGAAAAATGCATGGGATGCATATAAATTATCAAGCGACTCAGAAAACTATGGCAGATATAAGTTAATCTTTAATCAGGTCACAAAGGAGGTTTGGCAGGCGAAGGCAGATTACGAGAAATCCTTGGCAAAAGATGCTAAGAAAAACAGCAAGGATTTCTTTACTTATATAAACTCTAAAAGGAAAGGGAAGAATCTGATTGGACGACTCGACATCGATGGTTCGACTGTTGTTGATCCTGCTCAGATAGCAAACAAACTGAATGAGTATTTTGCATCTACATTCACACGTGAGGAATTATTAAGGATTGAAAATGACAGAAGGTTATCAAATTGTAGCAGGATACTTAATGATTTTGTAATAGCTGAAAGCAAAGTGGAGGAGAAATTGTTGCAGCTAAACATAAGAAAAGCACCTGGGATGGATGGGATCTATCCAGTTATATTAAAGGAGGCGGCAAAGCAATTAAGCAAACCCTTAGCCATAATTATGAGGGCATCCTTGGACTCAGGGGAGGTTCCCACGGACTGGAGATGTGCAAATGTATCCACAATTCACAAAGGGGGATCGAAGGGTGACACGAGTAATTACAGACCAGTTAGTTTAACTTCTGTTCCTGGTAAAATAATGGAGTCACTGGTTAAAGATGCATTGCAGGATCATCTAGACAAGACTTCAGCAACAATTCAGACACAGCACGGGTTTGTTAAGGGAAAGTCTTGTCTGACAAATTTGATAGGATATTATGATGTGGTTACAAAGGAACGGGATGCAAAAAATAATTTTGATATCATTTATTTGGATTTCAGGAAAGCTTTTGACACTGTTGCGCATGGAAGACTATTGTACAAATTGGAGCAGAATGGTATTAAGGGAAAGTTGCTACAATGGATAAAAGGATGGTTAAGTGGGAGAAGACAGAGGGTGGTAATCAATGGGTGCTGCTCTTCTTGGACTAATGTTATTAGTGGAGTCCCACAGGGTTCGGTGTTAGGTCCACTGTTGTTTTGTATATTTATCAATGATATTGATGAAGGTATATCAGGCTTAATGTCGAAGTTTGCAGATGACACAAAGGTTGGCAGGGTTGTTAATGACAGCAATGGCAGTGTGCTACTGCAACAGGATTTGGATAATTTGGCCAGATGGACTAAGAAGTGGCAATTGAAGTTTAACCTTGACAAATGCAAAGTACTGCATATGGGTAGAAGTAACCCCAGAGAAACGTACAAACTGTGTGGTACTACACTTAAGGTGGCAGTAAATGAAAAAGACCTGGGAGTAATTGTGCAGGCAGATATGAAGTTTTCTGAGCAATGCAGACAGGCTGCCAGGGCAGGTCATGGGGTTTTGTCAATGATATATAGGAATTTTGCTAGTAGGGAAAAGGAGGTGATTATCCCTCTGTATAAGGCAATGGTCAGGCCACGCCTTGAGTACTGCATACAGGTCTGGATGCCTCATTTTATGAAGGATCTAGATTTACTTCAGCATGTACAGAGAAGGGCAACAAGATTGGTGAGGGGAATGAAGGGATCCTCTTATCAAGAGAGGATTAAGTTCTGCAAATTGCAGTGGCTGGAGACTAGGCACCTGCGCGGTGATCTGATTGAGGTGTATAAGGCCTTGAATGGGTTCAGCACGCTGAATTCTGATGGGATCCTTCCACTTGTTCAGATTACGAACCTAAGGGGGCATAAATTCAAATTAAGAAAAGACAGATGTAGAATAGATGTGCGGAAATTTGCCTTTAGCCAGCGGGTGGTTAATTGCTGGAACAAACTACCATCTGTCGTTGTGGAAGTTGATAGGTTGAATAAATTTAAGGAGGAACTGGACAGGCATTTGGAGGGAATGGTGTGATTTTTTTCTTTTTTTTTGGCTGATGCTGCATAAGCTCATACACTTGCTTTCTTGCATCACATGCCACTACTACATGCATTTTTCTTCTCTGTCACATGTCTAATTAGTTAATTTGACATCCATTTAGGCCTAAACGTTGAACAATATTTCTTTAGTGGTATGAAAAGCCTAGTAGCTTCCAAGATAAGTTCTTTGAATGCTTCCCATTTTGAATTTGCTGTTGGTAACATCATCAGTTGGTCCCACTGTATAGAATTTAAATACTGTCTCAGTCCCTCGTAGTCGCCTTTACGAAAGCAATAACCCTTCCCTTTACCCCTATGGTAGTTACCTCTTTCAGTAAATCCCACTTCAGCACACTGTGATCACTGCCACCTAGTGGTTCCTTTATCTGCAGATTCTTGATGCATGAAGAATCACTACTGATAATCAAATCAAGAGTATTACTCCCTCTGGTTGCCTCCCGAACATGCTGCTGTAGAAAACAATCATCCAATAAATCCACAAAAGCCTTGCTAGTGTGTGAGTGACCAACCCACAAATTCCAGTCAATATCTAGGAAATTAAAATCCCCCATTATAAGACCCTCTAATTTACTGGCCCACTCTATTTCTCTGCACAATTGCTCAATATACTCATTAGATTCATTAGGCCTATAACAACATTGCATTGTTCACCCACATCTTTTTTTATTTTTTTTATTTTTTTATGCGAACCCCAAACACGAGAGGTATTCGAACCTATAGTACTTAGTACCGTGCTTGGGTTGAATGTTGGGAATATGAAAGAAGATATTTATTGACATTGGACTTGAACTTCTGTAGATTGTAATTTTCAGGAAATACGTATGAAGGAAGGTTGTTCCAGAAAACGGCAATTGAATAAATAAGCGAGGAAGATGAAAAGTTGGTTCTGTGGGTTTGAAGTTGGACAGTAAATGGATGTTAGCTGGTGGTGGCACGTGTTCGGACTGTTTTGAAAGAGAGAGAGGGAATTATAGAAGCCAATTCACAAGAACAGTGCCCATGGAAGTATCAGTAGAAGACGCATGCAGCAAAAACAGTGCATCTATGAGAAAGCGAGTGGAGAGACTCTGTTAGAGATGAATCATTAATTATCCTAACTGCCCTCTTCCGAATGGAATCAAGAAACCTGTGAGACGTTTTGGGGGCACCACCCCAGATGTGGGAACAATATTCCATGGCAGGGTGGATTTGCGATTTATACAGAGTGAGCAGCTGTTTGGAAGAAAAGTAACGCCGAGAGCGAAATAGAAAACCAAGTTTTTTAGATGCAGAGGAAGCATAATTTGTAATGTGCTTGTGCCAAGAGAGATTAGAAGTCAGGGTAATCCCCAAAAGAGATATATCATTTTGCCTAGAAATTGGAGTGTCACTAAAAATAAGCATAGGAGCAAAAGAATCCTTTTTGCGAGATATAAGACAAGACTGAGTTTTAGAAGGGTTGAAATCAACTAAGTTGTCTTTGCCCCACTGGAGAATTACCTGAAGATCGGCATTTAAGGAATTGGTAGCAGATTTTCGAGAAGTTGAAGCTGATTGAGTAGGACAAGGTTTCTCCTAATGGAAAGTTGAATGCAATGTGCTATCATCGCCAAAACTATGGATAGGATTTCCAGTCAATGGAAGAAGGTCATTGATATACAAGAGGAAAAGAGTGGGGGAAAGAACTGAACTTTGGGGGACACCAACATTAGAGGAGAAGTTAGAAGACAGAGAGCCAACTACAATCACCCTCAGCAAGCGATCAGAGGGAAAACTGGATAACCAATTACTAAAAACAGTTGGCAAACCATAAGATGGAAGCTTGTTTGGAAGACCTTTACGCCAAACACGATCAAAAGCCTTTGAGATGTCAAGAGCAACTACTTGTGTTTCACCGAACCTTTCCATTGAATTAGTCCATAAATGGGTAACATAAGCCAGAATATTACCAGTGGATCGACACTGATGGAATCCATACTGGCGATCATTGATCAGACGGAAGGTTTCTATGTAGTTTAAGAGTTGGCGGTTAATTGATTTCTCCATTACTTTAGAAAGAGTAGAAGTAATTGCAATGGGACGATAATTGGATGGGAGGGATTTGTCACCCTTTTTAGGAACTGGCTGGATATGAGCAAATTTCTAAGCAGAAGGCAAAACACCTTTGGAATAAGAAAGTGAAAAAAAGGCTGCAGTAAGTTCAGGAGCACCGGTTTTGAGAACAAGTGGAGAAATACCATCAGGACCTGGAGTTTTCTTAGCAACAAGATTCATCAAAATCCTTCTGATATCCTTTTGACGGAAGACCACAGGAGGCATTGAATGGAGCATGTTGGGAATGGTGGGAGGTGTTTTACCAAGATCATTAATACATGAGTTGGAAGGAAAATGGGATGCTAGCAGGTCAGCTTTATCCTTGGCTGAAGTGACAACAGAACCATCTGCTGTGGACAGATGTGGGAGCAGAGATGGGCAAAAGTTGCGGCTTTGGCAAGAGACCAGAATGCTCGGCTACCATTAGAGCAAGAAGCAAGTTTTCTACTCTTAGCCTGTTCAAACTCTAGTTTGGACTGATTAATAACTGCTTTACGATTGTTGCGAGCTTTGGTGCAGACCAGGCCTTCTTAAACTATGGGTCGCGACCCCATTTGGGGTCGCGTAGCAAAATTCTGGGGTCGCGAGAGATTTTAATGTCAAATATTTAAATACACGATTTTATAACATCTAGATGTGTATTTGTGCAGAGTCACACTCACACACCTGCACACAAACAAAGGGCCTGCGCATGTGGTTCCCTCGAGACCTGGGACCACTTGCTACACGAGTGTGAACTATACGAAGATCTGCGTGGACACCTCATCACACGAGTCCAGTTCAACCCCAAAAATCAGGAGCACTACCTACTGGAGGACGAGGGAACCTACAATGCCCTAACCAACTTTCCTGTTTGTAAGACGCCAGACTTCCTTTGCCGGAAAACCTAGGACAACTAGGATAAATACAACAACAATCACAACAAATGATGAACCAAGATAAAACTGGACTGTGCCTGAACTGCACTCTCCCAAATACTGACCGATGGAGGACACCGATTCCATTTGAGAACTGTTAACCAAACGCATTGACTACAATCGGACCTTCGGGAGTCCACCCTGACTGTGACTGAAGCCTATCCTACTGAATATCCACCAGTGGACGGACCTGGATCCCACGAGTAACTACTTAATAAAAGACCAAGCATGATCTGCACAAATGTCAGACAGACCTGGATTGAAAACCTGGACAGAGATATCTTCACTCCACTCCTGGGAATACCAAATGGGGCAGCCCTGACGCCTTGCCGCCCGACTGAGGCCACCCCACATGTATGCCCTGTTGGCGAATAGGCCAGCTCCCTTGCCTGGCCTACTTTCTACCCTTCCCTGGCGGGGAATGAGGGGACAGCCCTGCTGTCACCTCCCCTTCTCGCCACCCCTTCTTTTCCTTCTGGTGGGACATGGGCATGCCCCACTGTAAACTGGAGTTGTCTTCCCTATCGGCTCCATACTTCTATCTATCTCCCCCCCTCAGTCTTCAGTCTCCCTCCCCACTCTACCTGCACGCTAGTGAACGCCCCACACAATCTAAATTCCACAACTGAAAATCAATTTCGCCCACCATTTCTTTTGACCTCCTAGCGCTTCCTCCTCAACGTGATCACATTTTTATTTATTTATTTTTTATTTTATTATTATTTTTTTATTTTTTATTTTTTTATTATTTTTTTTATTTATTATTTATTTTTTTTATTTTTATTTTTATTTTTTTTTTAGGTTCTAGCCACTGAAATCTCAGGAAATTAGGTGGCAGGACCTGCCAGAGTGAACTATATTCAAGTGGATACCTGGTCTGCCTCCACGGGCGAAAGTGGGGCAACGTCGGGCCTCAGTAGAGGTCTGGCGGCTAAATGACCAGATGAACAACGGTACAAGGCATCACACATATACAAAGTCCATACACTTTTAAATCTCTGGCTTTTCCAGTAAACTGGTTCACCTACAATGTAAACTACGCGGAGATGGGGGGAACCCCTGGTGCCGCTTGACCCTAAACACACTTTACACTTTACACAAACAAAGGGAGGACTGCGCGCGCACACATGCAGCAAGACTATGATTCAATAACACTGACTGTAATGTGAACTAGTGTAGTATTGACGCTCTTCTAGTGTAGTCAATTGTCAGTGTTCCGCCGTAACGAGATTTTAGTTTTTTTTATTTATTCGGTAATTAATAAATCAATTATTATATGCAATATGTTATTTTTATATATTTATTGTATTTTAGGATCAAAATAATTTTTGGCCATGGATAAATGGCTGAACTTAAATAAGAATAGCAATGACGCAGATAATAATGCTACAAACTCTTCTCAGGCAGGACAAAATATTGAAAAACAGGCATCTTATGTGCGAAAAAGAAAATATGATGAGTCTTTTCTTCAATTTGGCTTTACATTTCAAAATTGTAAGGGTAATGAACAACCTCTTTGTTTGATCTGCAATGAATTATTGGCTCCGGAGAGTATGAAACCATCAAAATTAAAAAGACATCTTGAATCAAGGCATGTTTCGTATGTCAATAAACCAAAAGAATATTTTGAAAGACTGTATAAATCTTTAAATAAAGAAAAAAAGTCCTTTGAAAAATTTATAACTGTTAGTGAAAAATGTTTACTAGCGTCATATGAAGTTTCATACTGTATTGCTAAAAATAAAAAGCCGTTCACCATTGGAGAAGATCTTGTATTACCTGGTGCTATTAAAATGGTAGAAACAACTGATATTACTAAATTGGCTCAGTTGTTAGTATATGTCAGGTACATTTATAAAGAAAGCGTGGAGGAAGAATTGTTATTTTGTCGTCCTATGGAAGACCATACTACAGGGAAAGACATATATTGTAAAGTTGACGAATTTTTAAAAACTGAAGGTTTAGAATGGAAAAATTGCTGTGGAATATGCACAGATGGTGCAAGAGCGATGACCGGCAAAATTTTGGTTTTAAATCATTTTTATAAGCTGCTCATTAAGATCATATAACTTTTACTCACTGCCTTATTCACCGAGAGGCCCTTGCAGCAAAAAAATTAGCACCAGAATTGAACGATGTGCTTCAGGATGCTGTTAAGATTATAAATTTTATTAAGAGCCATGCCCTTAACAGCCGCTTATTTTCAAATCTCTGTAAGGATACGGATTCCAACTACACAACTTTATTATTACATGCAGAAGTAAGATGGTTGTGAAGAGGTCAAAGTTTAAGAAGATTATTGCTATTAAAGGACGAGATCGAAATATTTTTAACCGAACGAAAATGTAAACTTGCTGCTTTTTTTCAAAATGACTTATGGCTATCCAAGCTGTGTTATTTGTCAGATGTTTTTGCGAAATTAAACGATCTCAACTTGTCTCTCCAAGGAAAAAAATTGCGATATATTTACTTTGAATGATAAAATTGAAAGTTTTATCAAAAAGATCAACATTTGGAAAAGTAGGGTAGAAAAAAATTCATTCGAAATGTTTTCCAGTGTTGACAATTTTATAATCGAGAAAATTCATTGTAAAACTTTTATTGCAAAAATTATTGTAGATCACTTAAAAGCGCTAGAAACACAGTTCCGTACATATTTTATATTAAATATTGATTTCCAAAAAATAGTTTGGATTCAAAAGCCGTTTTGGATTGGCTTAAGTGAGATTGATCACCTGCCACTTAAAGCTCAAGAGGAATTTGCTGAGCTTTCGAGTGACTCAAACTTAAAACTACAATTTCAAAAAAAGTCCTTGACTGAATTCTGGATCGGAACTAGAACTGAATTTCCCACAATCGCTGATATGGCGTTAAATGTACTTCTGCCATTCAACACCACATATTTATGTGAAGTTACTTTCTCAGCTTTAACACATATTAAATCCCAGTATCGTTCAGCGCTAAAAAATGTTGAAGAGGTCTTACGTCCAGCAGTGTCAAACATTCCACCAAGATTTAATTTGTTATGCAATAAAAAACAGGCACATCCATCTCATTAAATTTTTTACTATAATTTTAATTTAATACTTACCACTCAACGACTGCGTTCGAATATATTCGAGTGAACTAAGACGGTCAGAATCCCCTTTTATTTATGTTATTGCAAAAAATGCAATTTTGATGAAAAATAGGGCATATAATTTTTGTAACTATAATAAATACAATTTTACAATTTTTTGTGCAATTTTTAATTTTAGATTTTTGTATGTTTCAAAACGAATTCTAAAACTATATATTTTCATATGTATATGTATATTGTTACCTAATAAATAAATCATCAAAAAATATTAATTTATCTTTCTTTTATATTTATATGGGGTCGCCAAGAAACTCGCAATCATAAATGGGGTCGTGAATGAAAAAAGTTTAAGAAGCCCTGGTGTAGACAGAAAGTGAAACTGAAGAATTAGAAACAAGCCAATTACGATATGCAACATTCTTCTCTTGGACAGCCTTAGCACATTTATTGGAAAACCAAGGTTTAGATAAAGGACGGGATTTTAAAGTGGAGTGTGGGATAAAGGATTCCATTCCTGCAAGAATAATTTCACTGACACGATCTGAGCAAACGTTGACATCAGAAGTTTTGAAACAGTAATCCGACCAAGGAAAAGAAGTCTCGCAGGTCATCCCATTTTGCATTCTTGTAATGCCAAACAACACGAGGTTGGGAATAGCCATGAGATAGAGGTTCCATTGGAGAAGAGACAATCACCAAGTTGTGATCTGAAGTGCCTAAAGGACCTTTCACTTCAACTGTTTACTTAGAAGGGTTGTTTGTGAGAAAAAGATCAAGCGTATTGGCTGTATGATTAGGATTGTCCGGTATTCTTGTAGGTAAATGAACAATCTGTGCTAGGTCATTAGTAATTGCAAAAGCCTCAGCATCTCGACCTGCTGGGTCTGTGTGACTAGAAAACGGAAGCCAGCTGGAGTTGTGAACATTAAAATCACCAAGGAAAATTACCTCACTGTTAGGAAAGTTGGACTGAAGAAAGTCAAGTTGCAAAGAGCGGAAGTCAAAGAGCTCTGAGTTATTAGTGGAGTTGGGAGAACGGTAGAGACAACAGATGAATTTGACACAATGAGGTAGAGAGATTTTAAGCCAGAGAAGATCAAAGAGAGGAGATTCCAAATTGCCAAGTCTCTGACAGGGAATATCAGAACGGACATATGCACAAGTACCACCTTTGAGCCGAAAGGAATCATACAGCGAATAATTTGGGCATCTGAGATGAGCAGTAGTTGAATCAACCGATAACTGAGATTCTGTCAGAAAAAGTACATGGGGTTTGGCAGACTGCAAGTGGAAATGGACATCGTTCAGATTAGAATTGAGACCACGTATATTTTTGAAATGAATTAGGAAGTGCTTGGGGGGCCTAGATCTTTTCGCAGATAAGCTTGCTCTATTAGTTTGACAATTCATGGTGTATTCAATAGTAAGAAAAAGTGGGTGGGACATTGTATGAAATAATGAAATTTTTGGATATGGCATACATGTGGTAAGAATATACCCAGATCCTTGACATAACGTGGCCTCAACAATGCGCCCCGCATACACACTACTCGGACTCCCTCCAGTCACTATCTGGCAGAGTAGAGGTAGCAAGATTATACACTAGCTGATCTGGAAGTCTCCTAGAGAGTTACCAATAGGTTCGGTCCAGTGTACTAACTAGCGGCCGGCATGCGAACACCGTTTTAGAGCTGTACCCTCGAAATGTAAGGAATACTGGATCTCGCCACGACGTTCATCATAACCTCAAAAGTCATCAATCATACTGCAAATTGGATGCACTTCCTTAGATTTTATGTGTTTCTTAACTAACAGCATAACCCTTTCTGTCCTGTCTATCCTTTCTGTACATATCGTACTCCCCAAATTCCAGTTCTGCACTGCTTATGTCTGTTTGACACCATGTCTCCGATATCCCAACAATATCTGCCTTTGATGTCTTGACTAGCACTTGAAGCTCATTGAATTTATTAGCTCCTAGCATTAGTGTACATGCAAGTATACATGCACCTGTGTCTACTCTTAGTTACCCTAACACAGCCCATGTAATTACTTGTTCCACTATAATTCCCAGCAGTGCTGGAAATTCCCATTGCCTTGCTTTCCAGGCTGCTGCTCAATTGCATTTCAATAGAAGTAGTGCAAGAATCACTTTTACCTCTCCAGCGGCTATTATTAATCTATTAGTCTGTGTATCTCCCCAAGCTAGTAGCTTTCCGACCCACCTAACTGTACCTCAATAGCATCAGCAAATATTCTTGAACCCTTTCTATTTAAGTGTATCCCATCCCTGTAGAAGCAGTCTCCTGTTAACAAGCACAGACCAGGCTGAAAAAAATTCTACCCCTTGAGCCTTGCACAATGTCTCCAGGGCCGAATTGATCGACAAGGCTCTCATCATATACTCCCTCCTATCTTGTCTGGGCAGAATTGCAGACACTTTCAAATTTAACCCCAACTCATGACTTTTTTGCAACATTGACCTGTACTTATTAATTAAATCTGCAGATCTCCTACTCTTAATGTCATTGGTGCCAACGTGTACAACAATATCACCTTTTGTGCCCTTAAAAGATGATATATGCTTTACAACGTCATCAACCTTTGTCCCTGGCAGACATACCCTGGTCCTGTTCCATCTATCCCTTCTGCACAGTATGTTCTCCGTTTCCTTGACAATAGAGTCACCCACAACAACTAGTTCCTTTGGGACCAGCACAGTCTGCCTTGGGGGTTGCCGCTGTTTTGCGTGATGTTCAAGTGCAAGCTCTGGCATTGATGTGGGCAGCTGAGAGCTTGATGGGCCCCTCAATTTAAATCCTTTGAGGGCATCCACCCTGTCCTTAAGCCCATAACAATGCTGAGTTGGTGCCTAATTTCCTCGCACTCCTTACATCACACACACACACACACACACACACACACACACACACACACACACACACACACACACACACACACACACACACACACACACACACACAAAGACATTCCTCTTGGCAATATCATGTCCCGTCCCTGATTGCTCCACAAACATCAAACAAGCAGTGCATTTCAATAGACTGTGATTCAGAGGACAACCCCCCCCCCAGTTCTCCTCTGAGCTACAGCACTTCCACTAGTTTGAGCCTTTTGCTTTGCTGCTCTGAGTCATGATTTCTATTCAAGTTCAATAAAATACCAATACAAAATATAACCCTAAACCTATATCCCAATGCAGTTATAACACTATATATATGTATTTCGGTATCAAATATTATCTCTGTGTTACGTTATATGACTTTCTTATCCCCTGTCAAGTTATATGTATTAATTTTTGATGTTATGTTTGTAATAACTAGGTCTCTATATTTATTTAGTTAAAAAAAGTACAATTCAATTGACAATGAAATTTAATAAGATTAATAAATTTTACTGATTAATTTATACTACTATACTTGCTATCTAGTTTTCCGTTAAACCTTATGCTAGCACACGTATCTTATAACAATGGCGGCAACGGTTAATCTACGCACACGAGGTATTATTTACTTTCCAAATCGCACTATCTAAATTCAATATAAACCATGGAGCTTGGCTAGGTCTATAAGCTACTTATAGAAAATAATTTAATCTAACAATAAAGTCAATAAAGTGGCTAAGTATAATTAAAAACTTTTCATTCGAGGGAGCTGCAAAACCTATCCACATGTGGATTTGATACCCTTACTGATATTAAGTAATAACCTACAAAATCTCTATCTAAATTCAATTTAAACTAAAGTATTATTACTAGTAATATAAAGCAACTCTAAAAAATAAATTAATATGTGCCAATTTAAGTCAATAAAAAAGCAAAAACTTTTCTATTTGCTGCAGCCATAAAAACTTCGCCTGTTTACATGTACTCTTGCACCCACTCTCCAATGTGCAATATCTCGAAAACAATTCACTTAAAGACCCATGTTTACTAGGCTTTTTTTGCATATTGTAGTCTGTACAGTTCATCTTTAAATTATTGATCATCACTTTTGAAACACGCTATATATATATATATATATATATATTTTTTTTTTTTTTCTTTTTTTCAGTTTTGAAATTTTACCGTATTATTTACTCATTGCACCAAAGTTCTTTGGAAAGCATTCAAGGTGGCCATGCAGAAAATGAACTTCCACACTCATTGCAACTCAGTTTTTTTTTAAAACTAGTAAGTACACTGTTAACAATCTTATTACAGTCATTTAACTTATAAATGCCTGGAAATGCACTTAAGTTTTTCACCATGGTCTTAAATGCTAGCCAAACCTCCACTCTTTGTTTTTAAGGCAAAGAAATTGTGAAATTATGATCATCTTGCAACAATCACCAATTTGACTCATTGAAAACACTTGCATGGAGATTAGCATCACTTATTTCTGAAAATTTTGAAATGATGTACCAAAAACAGCCTTAAGAAACTGTTTCATTAGTCCCAGTTCTATATATAACAGTGTTACAAGTCCCAGTTTATATATCACAGTGTTATACTTTGCTTGAAGAGCCAATTGCTCACTGATGACAATTTTTCTTCCAGGTCAGATTAGTCCTTTTTTGGTCAGTCTTTCTAAATTTTAAGGTGGTAGATGACTTTCATCAACCGGTGAAATACCACCACTTTGCTTATTGGAGGCTTAAAGTGGTGAAACCCATGTTTAGTCTCTAGAGCAAAGTTTCCAGCATCCCCCTCCCCCATACTTCTCCTTCAACCCATGCACGGTACTAAGTACTATAGGTTTTGATACCTTTCAAGTTTGGGGTTTTCATAAAAAAAAAAAAAAAAAAAAAAGCTAATGATCAACTTAGTCTGCTGTCCAATAGGTATCGTTAGCACCTTCAAATTAGAGAAAACTATATATGCTAGATCAAAATATTTCACTTTTTTCCTAAACGAATTTCAGACTGTTCTTTAAAAGTATGGAATAGATTGACTGTAATTATGGCTAACATGTAGCAACTTGGTAGCAGAGTGCCTCTTAAGTTCCTCCTCACCATGATGATGATGATGATGCTGTCAATGAAGATTCTCTATTCCAATGGATTGTACATAATGCCCAGTATATTAATCAAACCATTTATGTTAATACAGAACACAAGAGAGCTCTCCTTGGAGTAGAAGGAAATAAAGTACTTTTTCTTATATCTACATCAAGAAAATGAAGTGGCAGGTACCACATCCTTTTCAATCAGCTCAGAGTCTAGTAGCGGCATTATTTTCTATAGCAGTTTCAAGTCCCATAACAGATCATTCAAAACAGCTTGTGTAAGCTGTTATGTCTTCTATAAAGTAGCTTGAACTTAAACAAATTCACATTTCTTTTTAAATTCACAATGATAATTTGGAGAAAAATCAAAATCAGAGTAGGAGATCAGAATTCTGACGGTTTAGACAGAACTGGTATATCTACATTGTGGGGAATACAACAAACAGCTGATAGCAGATATTGTAATGAAACTTTTTTCTTGGTACTGTATCTATAATATTGCAAATGCAAAAACAGCAATCCAGTGGATTCATGAGGTCATGCTACACCATAAGTATATCAAATGTAAGGCTTGTGATTGGTCCTGCTACAAATTCTAACCTCATAACTTATTTTATTTATTTATTTTTAGTAAAAGTTGTCAGTGATGCTTTGTCTCCATTTCCATGGTGGAAAATTTTCACAAGTGTAGCAGCAGAAATCAGGTTAATGTTTTATTATCATCCATGTGTTAATACACTTATGATACATTATCTGAAAAATATGTCACATACACATTAATGATAAATTAATAATTATTATTAATTGATTGATATACGATTTAATTATTAATTAAATCATATTCATTTTGATTATAATCAAAGTGAATACAATTTTCCAGAATGGTTAATTAAAATACCATTTGCACACGAAGATAGCTGTAATGCCATTTTTTGAAAATGGCATTACAGCTATATGAAAACTTTGAAACATATTCAGCTGTGATTTTTTGAAAATGGCATTACAGCTATATGAAAACTTTGAAACATATTCAGCTGTGATTTTTCACTTTTTTAGTATTAGCATTAGCAGAGCCATATGATGCAAGAAAGCAAGCTTATGCAGCATCAGCCAAAAAAAAATAAAATAAATAAAATAAAACCCCTCCACTCATTCGAAATGCCAGTTCAACTCAGCCTTAAATTTATTTAGGTTATCAACTTCCACAATGAAAGATGGAAGTCTGTTCCACCAATCAACTACCCACCGGCTAAAGGCAAATTTCCACATATCTATTCTACAACTGTCTTTCCTCAACTTGAAACTGTGCCCCCCCCTCAGGTTCTTAATCTGAGCAAGAGGAAGAATCCCATCAGCATTCAGCTTGCTCAACCCATTCAAGGCCTTATACAACTCAATCAGATCACCTCGCAGGTGCCTACTCTCCAGGTGCTGCAATTTGCAGAACTTAAGCCTTTCTTGGTAAGAGCACCCCTTTGTTCCCCTTACCAATCTTGTTGCCCTTCTTTGTACTCATTCTAGCAACTCTACATCCTTCCTAAAATGAAGCCTCTGGACCTGTATAACGGGATAATCAGCTCCCTGTCCTTGTAAGCAAAATTCCTATATATTATTGACAAGACTCCATGACCTGCCCTGCCACCTGTCTGTCTGTCTGTCTGTCTGCACTTCTCAGCAAACTTCCTATTTGACTGCACAATTACCCCCAGGTCTTTTTTCACTTTCCACTTCCCTGTAGTACCACACAGTGGTACATTTCTTTTCGGTTATTGCTATCCATACGCAGTACTTTGCATTTGTCAAAGTTAAACTTCAGTTGCCACTTCTCAGGCCCATTTACTCAATTTATCTAGATCCAGTTGGAGTAGCATACTGTCTTTACTGTTGTTAACAACCCTGCCAACCTCTGTATCATCTTCAAACTTAGACATTAAACCTGATATACCTTCATCAATATCATTGATAAATATACAAAACAACAATGGGCCCAACACCGAACCCTGGGGAACCCACTAATAACATTTGTCCACGAAAAAGCAGTGTCCATTGATTACCACTCTCTCGTCTCCCACTCAATCATCCATTTCATCCATTGTAGCAACTTACCCTTAATGCCATACCTCTCCAATTTGTACAGCTGTCTTCCATGTGCAACAGTATCAAAAGCTTTCTTGAAATCCAAGTATGATATCAAAATTATTTTTGGCATTCAGTTCCTTTGTGAACACATCATAGTATCCAATCAATTTGGTCCGACAAGACCTCCCTTTAACAAACCCATGCTGTGTCTTAACTATTAATGCAGTCTTGTCTAGATGATGTGTTCACAAAGGAACAGGTCTGTAATTACCTGTGTCACCTTTTGAACCCCCTTTGTGAATTGATGATACATTTGCATACCTCCAGTCCACGAGGACCTCCCCTGAGTCCAAGGAAGCCAGTCTCTTCAGTAATTTTACTCTTTTTAGGTTTTTAATAATATTGGCAGGTTTAGCCAAGATTATTAAAATCTTGGCATAAAATATGTTTTCTATCCGCTATCAATCTAATTAGCATTAGCATTAGTAGAGGCATTTGATGCAAGAAAGCAAGCTTATGCAGCATCAGCCAAAAAAACATAAAGTAAAATAAATAAATAAAAAATAGCCACTTCCACTTCATCCCTCTGTTCGTTCAAAATACCTGTCCAGCTGAGCCTTCAACTTATTTAGGCTATCAACTTCCACGACAAGGGATGGAAGTCTGTTCCACCTACCAACCACCCGCTGGCTAAAGGCAAATTTCCGCACATCTATCCTACATCTGTCTTTCCTCAATTTGAATTTATGCCCTCTCAGGTGTTTATTCTGAGAAAGAGGAAGAATCCCATCAGCATTGAGCATGCTCAAACCATTCAAGGCTTTGTAAACCTCTATCAGATCACCTCGCTGGTGCCTAGTCTCCAGACACTGTAATTCGCAAAACTTAAGCTTTTCTTCGTAAGAGCACCCCTTTGTTCCATTCACTAGTCTTGTTGCCCTTCTCTGTACTCGTTCCAGCAGCTCTACATCCTTCTTGAAATGAGGCCTCCAGACCTGTATACAGTACTCTAGGTGCGGTCTGACCATTGCCTTATACAAGGGAATAATCACCTCCTTATCCCTGCTAGAAAAATTCCTATATATCATCGACAATACACCACGAGCTACTCTTGCAGCCCATCTGCACTGCTCAGAAAACTTCATATCTGCCTGCACAACCACCCACAGGTCCCTTTCATTCTCTACCACTATGAGTGTAGTACCACAGAGTTGATATGTTACTCTGGGGTTACTGCTTCCCATATGTAGTACTTTACATTTGTCAATGTTAAACTTCATTTGCCACCTCTCAGCCCATCTGCTCAACCTTTCCAGATCCTGTTGCAGCAGCACAGTGTCAGTAGTGTCCTTGACAGCCCTGCCAACCTTCGTATCATCCGCAAACTTGGACATTAAGCTTGATATACCATCATCAATATCATTTATAAATACAGAAAACAATAAAGGACCCAATACTGAACCCTGAGGGACTCCACTAATAACATTAGTCCACGATGAGCAGTGTCCATTGATTACCACTACCTGTCTTCTCCCCCTCAACCACCCTTTATCCACAGCAGCAATTTGCCTCCAATGTCACACTGCTCCAATTTGTGTAGCAGTCTTCCATGTGCAACAGTATCAAAAGCCTTTCTAAGATCCAAGTATATAATATCAAAGTTATTCCCTACATCCAGTTCTTTTGTGACTGCAACATAGTATCCAATTAAATTGGTCAGACAAGACTTCCCTTTAACAAAACCATGCTGTGTCCGAGCTATAACTGAAGTCTTGTCTAGATGATCCTGCAGTGCTTCTTTAACCAGTGCCTCCATTAATTTTCCGGGAACAGAAGTTAAACTCACATGTCTATAATTACTTGTGTCAGCCTTTGATCCTCCTTTGTGAATTGGGGTCACATTTGCACTCTCCAGTCTATGGGTACCTCCCCTGAGTCCAAGGAAGCTCTCATAATTATGGATAAGGGTTTGCTTACTTCCTTTGCTGCCTCCTTTAATATAACTGGATAGATCCCATCCATCCCAGGTGACTTTCTTGTGTTTATCTTCAACAATTTCTCCTCCACTTTACTCTCAGTTATTACAAGATTCTCTAGCTTACTGCCAGAATTGAATACACCTCTGGCAGTCCCCTCGCTGAGTAACTCCTCATGTGTGAATGTCGATGCAAAATATTCATTTAGTTTGTTATTACCTATCTGAGCAGGATCATCAACAGTTGACCCATCGATATCAAGTGGACCAATCTGATTCATCCCCTTCCTTCTAGAGTTTACATAAGTAAAGAACTCTTTGCTGTTTCTCTTCGCATCCCTTGCCAAGGATTTCTCGTAATCTGCCTTTGCCTGCCTAATCTCCTTTGTAACTTGGTTACAGATCAACTTGTATCTATCATAGGCTTCTGTGTCACGTGTTAATTTGTATGTATCCCATACATTTTTCTTCTCTGCCATATGCCTCATTAGTTCATCTGACATCCATTTAGGCCGAAACCTTGAACAATATTTCTTAGTTGGTATGAAACGCCTAGTAGCTTCCAAGATAAGTTCTTTAAATGCTTCCCATTTTGAATTTGCTGTTGGTAACATCATCAGTTGATCCCACTGTATAGAATTTAAATACTGTCTCAGTCCATCGTAGTCACCTTTACGAAAGCAATACCCCTTCCCTTTACCCCTAATGGTAGTTACCTCTTTGAGTAAATCCCACTTCAGAACACTGTGATCACTGCCACCTAGTGGTTCATTTATCTGCAGATTCCTGATGCATGAAGAATCACTACTGATAATCAAATCAAGAGTATTACTCCCTCTAGTTGCCTCCCTAACATGCTGATGTAGAAAACAATCATCCAATAAATCCACAAAAGCCTTGCCAGCCCCCAAATTCCAGTCAATATCTGGGAAATTAAAATCCCCCATTATAAGACTCTCTGATTTACTGGCCCACTCTATTTCTCTGTACAGTTTATTATTATACTCATCAGAGTCATTAGGCCTATAGCACACTCCTACTCTCAATTTTGATCTCTCAATGCTTATGTCACACCAAACTGACTCGACACTCCACTGTCCAGCGATGTCAACTGGCTTCACTTCCTTGGATTTTATGTGTTTCTTAACTAATAGCATAACCCCTCCTCCCTTCCTATCCTATCTATCCTTTCTGCAAACATTGTACTCCCCAAATTCCAGTTCTGCATTCCTTATATCTGTGTGACACCATGTCTCTGAAATCCCAACAATATCTGCCTTTGATGTTTTGAGCAATACCTCAAATTCATCAAATTTATTTACTACACTCCTAGCATTGGTGTACACGCAAGTATACATGCACCTGCACTTCCTCTTAGCCACCCTAACACAACCCATGTGTTTACTTGTACCCCCATGATTCCCAGCAGTCTTTGAAATAACCTGCATCTTATTTTCCAGGCTGCTGCTCATTCCAATAGAAGCAGTGCAAGAATCACTTTCTCCTCTGCCAGTAGCTACTGTTAATCTATTATTCCTTGTATTCCCCCAATCTAGCAGTTTTCCGACCCACCTAACACTGCCTCGATAGCATCAGCAAACATTCTTGCACCCTTTCTATTTAAGTGTATCCCATCCCTGTAGAAGCGGTCTCTCCTGTTAACAAATACAGACCAGGCTGAAAAAAATTCTATCCCTTGAGCCCTGCACAACCTTTCCAGGGCCGAATTGATCGACAGGGCTCTCATCACATACTCCCTCCTATCGTGTCTTTCAAATTCAAATTTTAAATTTATTTATAAAATTATATTCACACATAAATAGAATAAACTGAATATGCTGCTTTGCACTATCTTTGATACTGTATTTTTGATGGAGTCTTTCTAGTTTTAAATTCTACTATTTTTATTTACTGATTTTGCTTACTATGAGCATTGTATTCAAATATGGTCCCTTTATGTACAAATAAGAGATCTCTACAAATACAATGAATATTCACTATGGTATTTCTTTAAATCTGTTTTTGGAGAGTTCTTATTTTGCAGTATTTATCCTCTCTTCTGTAGTATAAAATTTACAGCTATTCAAATAAGTTGCCTTGTGGTTTCAAATATAGCTGTGGTTTCTGAAATACTATTTTATCAGCCATTAATCAATTAGCTTTCTGGAGAGGAATGATTTAATGGTAAACCTCTGTCTTATTTTTCCTTTTTAGTCTTATTCTTATTGACACAGCATATACTCTTAGATCTATATGTGTTATTCAGACTTCAGTTATTTCATCGTCATAGCTGGAAAACTGTATATATTTTGGCATTTTTATTTGTATTTTTTTGTGCTATTAAATTTTTAATTTTTAAAATTATTAATATCCATGGTTATGCCTATGTTTAGTGTCCAGTTCTGCTCATACCCTTCTTCTTTGTTCTTTCTCATGTTTCTACTGTTATTTCTGCAATATAATTAGCATTAGTAAAGGCATATGACGCAAGAAAGCAAGCTTATATAGCATCACCCTATGGTCTTTCCAAATGTTCTCTCCATTCACTCCAAATGTTTGTCTAGTTCTGCCTTGAACTTATTTAAGTTGTTGACCTCCACTACAACAGATGGAAGTTTGTTCCAACTATCAACCACCTGCTGGCTAAAGGCAAATTTCTGCACATCTATTCTACAATTGTCTTTCCTCAATTTGAATTCATGACCCCTCAGATGAGTAATCTGAGCAAGAGGAAGAATCCTATTAGTATTCAGATTGCTCAAACCATTCAAGGCCTTATACACCTCAATTAGATCACCTTGCAGGTGCTTATTTTCCAGAAGCTGCAATTTGCAGAACTTAAGCCTTTCCTGGTAGCAACAACACTTTGTTCCCCTCACCAATCTCATTGTCCTTCTCTGTACTCATTCCAGCAGCTCTACATCTTTCCTAAAATGAGGCCTTGAGACCGGTATGCAGTATCAAGGTGTGGCCTTATACAAGGGGACAATCACCCCTTATCCCTGCTAGCAAAATTCCTGAATATCATTGACAAAACACCATGAGCTACTCTTGCAGTCTGTCTGCACTGCTCAGAAAACTTCATATCTGACTGCACAATTATGTGTAGGTCCTTTTCATTCTTCAGTACCCTGAGTGTAGCACCACCCAGTTGATATGTTACTCTGGGGTTACTGTTACCCATATGGAATACTTTACATTTGTCAATGTTAAAATTCAGTGGCCACCTCTCAGCCCATCTGCTCAACTTTTCCAGATCTTGTTGCAGTAATGTATTACAATAGGACTAGCATTACCGTCATTAACAACCCTGCGAACCTTTGTATCATCTGCAAACTTAGACATTTAGCCTGATATACCTTCATCAATATAATTGATAAATACAGAAAACAACAATGGGCACAAAACTGAAACCTGGGGGACTCCACTAATAACATTAGTCCATGAGGAGCAGTGTCCATTAATTACCACTCTGTCTTCTTCCATTCAACCATCCTTTTATCCATTGTAGCAACTTGCCCTTAATGCCATACTGCTCCAATTTGTACAGTAGTATTCTGTGTGCCACAGTATCAAAATCTTTCCTAAAATCCAAGTATATGATATCAAAATTATTTGTTGCTTCCGGTTCCTTTGTGACCACATCATAGTATCTAATCAAATTTGTCAGACAAAAAACTTCCCCTTAAAAAACTCATGCTGTGTCTGAACTATAACTGCAGTCTTGTCCAGATTATCCTGCATCACTTCCTTAACAAGTGGCTCCATTGTTTTCCCTGGAACAAAAGTTAGACTAACAGGTCTGTAATTTCCTCTCTTCAAGGGATTCCTGCTCTTTTTATGCAGTCTGATTTATTGTTGAACCTTGTGCTCGTTTACTTTTTTGGTAATATAGCCAGTCTTTTTAGTTGCATCTAATTTTACTCGTTTTAGGTTTTTAATAATCTGTTTTATGTCTTGTGCAATTTTAAATTTACTATTCAAGTAAATTTATTATTTTTTATAATTTTTTATTTCCCATCATTATGAGATAGCTTATTTTACTACATTTATAATCTAGCAATCTGGTCTCAGCTGCTGCTTTGCACAAGTCCATATCAGCTATGTATACATTTTTTACTTTTTATATACAATTTCATACAATACAGGTATATTTTTATTTTATTTCTTATTGGAAGCACCTATAAGGTTCAGTTTTTTTTTTTTTTTTATTTAGTAGTTGTTGGCGCATCGGCTTCTGTGGCCATAACGCACCTCCCAAGGTTTTTGCAGTACTTTGATCCAAGCCTGAGGCGTGATTTGAACCTGCGACCTTTAGGTCGCTAGGCAGGCACTTTACCCACCCGGCTAGCCCGGTCGGCATAAGGTTCTGTGAGACTGCTAAAAAAATAGTTGCAAGAACAGGTGAGCAGCACCTGACAAGTGCTTCGGCGCCTCCGTAGCCAGGTGGGCAGGAGCAGCAGTGCGTAGCACACGCTTCTCGATTAGACTGTGGTTCGAGCCCGTCACCACCAAATATGGAGAATGCGGAAAGGTCAGGGAATGACCACCGCAAATCCCGGAGCAATATGGCCTTAGTTGCTAATGCTCCTAAAAACCAAATAACAACAACAACAACGACAAGTGCTTCCCACAGTTACCCTGCAAAATTTATAAACTTTCACTCCAAAAACTACTCCAGTGAAACTGTTTACTATTACGGAGGTAGAGAAGTTTCGGTCATTAACTCAGAGCGGTAGGGTGCCTCCGTAGCCAGGTGGGCAGGAGCAGCACACGCTTCTTGATTAGACCGGGGTTCGAGCCTGTGAGCCACCAAATATGGAGGATGTGGAAAGGTCAGGGAATGACCACCGCATATCTCTGGAGCAATATGGCCTTAGTTGCTAATGCTCCTAAAAACAAAACAACAACAACAACAACTGAGAGCAACAATTTTTGCACAAAGATTCTTTTTGTAAGGGACCAGTCAGGTCCCTTACAGCTGCTGCACGTTAAATTCAACTAAGACTATGGTTGTGGTGTTGCTAGTTAGAGCAGTATTATAGTGTCAAATCCACTGAAAATAATAGCACTGGCTACAGCCTAAATCCCTAACAGGATATTGGTTTAACCCTCGAGCAGGAAGGCAAACTCTGTGCATTTCATCAACAACAACAAAAAAAAAAACCCTTAAAAATGATTTTTTACAGAATTTTGGTTTTTAGTTTTTTGCTTTGTGATGTCTAGCAGTAGCAGTAATAGTAAAATATGCAAGCGAGCAAGCTTATATAGCATCAGCCAAAAGAAAAACCAGTTCACTCAACTGTACCCTCCAAGAATTTGTCTAGTTCATGGAAGTCTGTTCCAACGATAAACCACCTACTGGCTGAAGGCAAACCTCCATGCATCTATCCTGCAATGATCCTCAACTTGAATTTATATCCCTTCATATGTGATCTTAGAATAGCAGAAGGAATACCATTAACATTCACAGCTTACTCAATCCAGTCAAGGCTATAAACACCTCAATCAGATCTCCCCATAGGTGCCTGGTCTCGAGACGCTGCAATTTCCAGAACTGAAGCCTGTCTAGGTAAGAGAACCCTTTTGTTCCCTTCACCAATCTGGTTGCCCCTCTCTGCATTCATTCCAGCAGATCTATATCCTTCATAAAATGAGGCCTCCAGATCTGTATCCAGATCCAACATGCAGCATAACCATGGCCTTATACAAAGGGATAATCACCTCCTTATCCTTGTTAGCAAAGTTTCTGTATATCGTTAACAAAACCTAATGCTCTGCACTGCTCAGAGAATTTTATGTCTGACTGCACAATTACCACCAGGTCTTTTTCATTCTCTACTACACTGAATGTAGTACCACACAGTTGATAAGTTACTCTGGGTTACTGCTACCCATGTGCAGTAGCTCACATTTGTCAATTGTCAATGTTAAAATTCAACTGCCATTTCTCAGCCCATTAACCCAATTTTCCTAGATTTTGTTGTAGTAGCCCACCCTGATAACTGTCATTAACCATCCTGCCAACCTTTGTATCATCTGCAAACTTCAGCAATATCACTGATAAATATTGAAAACAACAATGGACCCAGCACCAAACTTTAGAGAACTCCACTAATATTAGTCCACGAAATACAGTGCCCATTGGTAAATCACTCTGTTTTCTTCCACTTAACCATCCCTGTATCCATAGCAGTAGCTTGCCCTTAATGCCACATTGCTCCAGTTTGTACAGCAGTCTTATGTGCAACAGTATCAAAAGCTTTCCTAAAATCGAAATATATGAAGTCAAAATTATTTTTTTGCATCCAGTTCTTTGGTCATTGCATCACAATAACCTATCAGATTGGGACAAGACCGATCCTTGAGAAATGGATGCGGTGATTGCAGTATAATTGCATGCCGTTCAAATGGTCCTGCATTACTTCTTTAATCAGTTCATTATTTTCCCTGGAACAGATGTTAATCTAACAGGTCTGTAATTACTCATGTTGCTTTTTGATCATCCTTTATGAATTGGGGATATATTTGCACTTCACCAGTCCATAGGGACCTCCCCTGAATTGAAGGATGCTCTCACAATTATGGCTAATGGTTTGCTTACTTCCTTTGCTGCCTCCCTTAATATAACTGGATAGATTCCATCACCTCAGGTGTCTTTTTTATGTCCATGTTCAATAATTTCTCCTCCACTTTCCTCTCAGTTATCGCAGTCATTTAGCTCCTCATTATAGTTTGATAAATGTCTGGCATCCCCTACCATAAAGAATTCCTCATGTGTGAATGTACATGCAAAATGCTTATTTAATGTGTTCGCAACCTGATCAGGGTTATCAACAGTTAACCCATAGACATCAAGTGGCCCAATATCTACCATAGGCTTGTGTATCACTTGATAATTTATATGCATCCCATGCACTTTTCTTCTCTGCCACATGTCTGAATAGTTCATCGGACATCCATTTAGGTCTAAGCCTTGAACAGTATTTCTTTGTTGGTACAAAAAGCCTAGTAGCTTCTTTGATTACTTTCCGTTTAGAATTTGCTGTTGGTATCATCATCAGTTTGTCCCACGGCATAAAATTTAAAAACTGTCTCAGACCTCTGTAGTTATAAAAGCAAGGCATTTCCCTTTTACCCTTGACAGTAGTTATGTCTTTAATTAAATTCCACATTAGTACACTGTGATTGCTGCCATCCACTGGGTCTTTTACCTGCAGATTCTTAGTGCATGAAGAATCACTGCTGATATTCAGATCAAGAGTATTACTCCCTCTGGTTGACTCTCGAACATGCTACTGTAGAAAACAGTCACCTAATAAATTCACAAAAGTGTTGCTAATGTGTGAGTGATGAACTCAGAAATTCCAGTTAATATTTGAAAAGTTAAAATTCCCCATTATGAGACATTCTGATTTGCTGGCTCACTCTATTTCCCAGTATATTCATAACAGCCATTTAAGCCTATAACATACTCTTACTCTCAATTTTGTTTTCCCAGTGCTTAGTGAGAAATTTTTGTGGATAACAAGACTGCTGTTACTGAAGATATTATTTGTTCCTAATAATCAATACAGGGTTACAATTAACAATAAAATTATAAAGTAAGCCATTTTACATCTGATATTGTTGTTTAGTTTTTGGTACTTACAGAGCTTCTGATAGTGTACTATAAGAAGACAGTTGTACAAATTGTGTACTATAAGAAGACAGCTGTACAAATTGGAACGAACACCAAAATACAGCCTTGTGCACATGCTTTTCATGAACTAATGTTCTGAGTGGATTCTCACAGAGTTAGATGTGTGCCCTTACTTTTTAAAACATTTATTAACAATATCGATGTACACACATTAATTTAATGTCAGCCAAGTGGCAGACTGGCTAATGACAGCAATTTGGGTATGCTACTGCTGCTACTACTACTGTTGTTGCTGTTGGTACTGGATTTAATGACACAAGGGCTATTAAGGCCAAATTGTGTCTGTTCATCGTTTATTCACAAGAAGCATATTTTAGAGATGCTAAATTATATGCTTCTGTACAAGCCAATATGTTTTAGATACATTAAAAGTTCTTCAATATTTGCTTCATTTGCTAAGAAATTAGATAAATCAGTTGATATATTCAATATGGTTGAATGGATGGTTGAATGTAAGGGACAATCAACCAGAAAATGATGGACCATTAAGTTGCATCTGATGCTACTGCAACAAGATCTCAAAAAATTAGGCAGATGGGCTGAGAAGTGGCAAATTAAGTTTAATACTGACAAATGCTTTTTACTGCATATAAAGAGTAATCCCAGAATAACATACCATCCATGTGGTATCACACTCATGTGATAGTGGAGAACAAAAAATACCTGGTGGTAATTGTGTAACAAATTCTGGAGAAATTAGGCAGATGGACTGAAATATTTCAGATGAGGTTTAACATTGACAAATGCAAGGTATTGACTGGGGTGGCAATAATCCCAGACTAATTGTTAGGGCAAACTCAAGGTAATCAAGAATGAAAATGACCTAATTGTACAGTCTGATATTCAGTGCTTTGAGCAGTGCAGACAGGCTGCTGGGTCAGCGCACCAGTTTCTGTCAATGATATACATGAATTTTGCAAGCAAGGGCAAAACCATGCTTACTGTTTTGCATAAATCAATGGTTATGATGCAGCTTGTACTTCATACAGATTTGGAAGCCAATTTTAGGAAAGATGTAGATCTGTTGGAATAGTTACAGAGAAGAACAATATTGGTTGTATGTACAAAAGGTTATTTTTATTAAGGAAGACATGGGTTCTGTATATTCCAGTGTCTGGAAACTGAGCATCTGCAATGAAATCTGACTGGGGTGTTTAAGGCTTTAAACAGGTTGAGTAAAACTGCCAATGGCATCCTTACTCTTCCTTGGATGGCACATACAAGATAATATATATTTAAAAAAAGTATGGTCACAGGAGAAATGTATGGAAATTTTTCTTCAGCCAAAGTAATCAATTGTTAGAATAAACTCCTACCTGCTGTTGTTGAAGTGGGTAGTTTGAATAATTATAAAGAAGAAGTGGACAAATTATTAGAAGGGATCCCCATCCCTTCTAATAATGGGAATGAACTGGATAATTTTACCAATAGTATATAATACTAATTTTCAACTATTTCTTGCCTTTTATCTGAAAACACTTAAAATGGTTATAATGTAAAATCATGTATACCATCATGTGCCTGTTCTTGGAAATTTTTTTAGCACATCTGGTAGAGAGTTAATTTAATTTTAATTAACAATATATACTTGAAATCTGCATAAATTCAACAATATTGACCCCTTTCTAGAAGTTAGCTTTCTTACAGATCACAAATTACTGTAGAATGCTATGCAATATTTGACGGAGCAGTGAAGAAATAATTTCTTTAGCAATTATTAGGAAAACACCAAATGAGAGAAATTTATCAAAGTATATGATTTTTCATTCAAACTTTGATGCAAATCATGCTTTGTTATAAATAAGCTACAAGTTTCCTATGGCTAATTAATTTATAACAGGGGCTTCAGAGTAATTTTTAGATAATTATTACTTTTTTTCTTTTAAGCAAAATTTTCAAAAATGGGAAGATTTATTATGGATGCCAGATTTATGTTGTTTTGTTGTGGTTAACATAATAGTTAACAGCTTAAGTAGTTTTAAAATTAGAATATTTTATTTTCTTATCAGATACCAATAAAAGATCTGTTAAAACTTACTGTGGTAGTTATCAGTTCAGTGTTATCTGCAGCAGGATCCCACTCAAGGTCATCAGAAGAGGAAGGCTGCCTCTTAAATGTGGACATTTCAAGAATATCAGATCCCTCTTCTATGGGAATAATATGTACATAAATCAATAATTAGAAGAGGCTGCATGCCAACTTTTCTTGATAAGATAAATAATAGATTGATAAGGACATTAGTTTTCATTCATTATTCTCTCCACATTTTGCCATAATATTATTACTAACTGTGAATCATATTGCAATCATAAACAAATGCTTATTTCAACAGATTATATATTTCATCATTGCTTTGACTTTTCTAGGCACAGTAATACATGCATTACTCTGCAGTCATTACAGTGCATTGAATAGAATGTGTTTTACGTGTTTCATTGCATTTTAAAATAAGTAATTTCACTGAGCACATTTGCATAAAACTTTGTTTCAAATTAGGAAACAATAGTGGCCTGGAATAGAAGCCCACAAAATGCTAAAAACAATTTTCAAAGAAGATAATATTATGCCATTCAAAACTTTTCTGTGGTTTTTAAAATTTAATGAGGGGCCACTTGTCCAATGAAGATGATCGCTCTGAATTCTTTTCAACAGTAATTCAATCACTCGTGTTAGTGATTGATGTTTAACAATCTATGAAGCTGTTAGTGAATTTTGGAATTTCTTATGGAACATATCAATCAATTTCAGCATAAGATTTGGGAAGAACGTGATATGTGTCAGCCAAGTTCGTACCTCTCATTTATACTGATGATTACATACAGCAGTGTGTTCTCGAACGCTAGGATCTTCATCAATGTACTGCTGACCCATATATTATTTCTCCCATCATTTTCGGTGATCTCCAATTTCTCTAAGCCCCAAAAAACACAAGACAATCTCAAGCAAATGTGAAGGTTATGCAACCCCCATACTCATTAGATTAACTCCCTGTGTTTGTTTTTCTTTTTCATACAGTATCAGCAAAAAAAAAAAACCCACTTCCCATTTCACCTATCCATTTGACTCAATAGTTAGTCTAGTTCCTCCTTGAATTTATTTAAGCTATCCACTTCCACAACAGATGGAAGTTTGTTACAGACATCAACCACCTGGCTAAAAACAAACTTCCACACATCAATTTTGCAACCATCCCTCCTCAATTTGAATTTTTGCCCCTCATGTGTGAAGTCTGAGCAGGAGGAAGAATTCCATCAACACAGAGTTTGCTTAATCCATTCAAAGCATTAAACACTTCAGTCAGATCACCTTGCAGGTGCCTAGCCTCCAGATGCATGAAACCTTTTTTGGTAACAGCATCCTTTTGTTCCCCTCACCAATGTTGCCCTTCTCTCTACCTGCTTCAGCTCTATATCCTTTCTAAAATTAGGCCTCCAGACCTGTATGCAGTACTTAAGATATGGCCTGACCATTGCCTTATACAATGGAATAATTGCCTCCTTATCCCTACCAGTAAAATTCCTGTATATCATTGACAAAACCCCATGTGCTGTCCTGGTAGCTGGCCTGCACTGCTCAGAGAACTTCATATATGATTGCACAATTATCCTCCTAGGTATTTTTCATTTTCCACTACCCTGAGTATAGTACCACACAGTTAGTATGTTACTCTGGGGTTACTGCTACCCATATGCAGTACTTTGCATTTATCAATGCTAAACTTCAACTACCACTTCTCAGCCCATCTGCCTAATTTTTCTAGATCCCCATTGCAGTAGCATACCATAAATATTGTAATTAACCACTCTGCTAACCTTTGTATCATCTACAAACTTGGACATTAAGCCTCATTTGCCTTCATCAATACCATTAATAAATACAGAAAACAAAAATGGGCCCAGCACCAAACCCAGAGGGATCCCACTAATAACATTAGTTTATGAAGTCCACTGATAACCACTCTCCATCTTCTACCACTCAACCATTCCTTTATCCATAGCAACAACTTGTCCTTAATGCCACACTGCTCCCATTTGTATAGTAGACTTTTATTTGCAACAGTACCAAAGGCTTTCCTGAAATCCAACTATATGATATCAAAATTATTTTTTGCATTCAGTTCTTTGTGACTGCATTATAATATCCAATCAAATTGGTTAGACAAGATTTCTTCCCCACAAACCCATGTTGTGTCTGAGATATAACTTCACTGGATGGAGGACCATCCTGTCTAGATGGTCCTGCATTACTTCTTTAAACAGTGACTCCATTATTTTCCCTGGAAAAGAAGTTAAGCTAACAGTCTGTAATTGCTCATATCACTCTTTGATCCCCACTTTGTGAATTGGGGATACATTCGCAAATCTCTAATCCTTGGGGACTTTTCTGATTCCAAAGATGATCTCATAATTATAGCTGAAGTTTATCTTACCTCCTTAACTGCCACCCTTAATATAACTGAATAGATCACCTCCACTCCAGGTGCTTTTTAAGTTGAACTTCAACAGGTCCCCTTCCACTTTCTGTCAGTTATTATAAAATCATTTAGCTCCCTGTTAGAGTTTGATAAACTTTTGGCATCTACTTCCCTAAAAAATTTCTCATGTGTAAATGTAGATGCAAAATATTTACAGGCACTCCCCAGCTTATGTAATACTTGACTTACGGAAATTCAACTCTACGTAAGTTTTTGCCGGTGAGTGCAAACTTAAAAAATTGTGGAAAAGTATTTTGCATTCTGTAGGAATAAATGGAGGTATCGTGAAATATACGTAATGTGAACCCAATAACACTGTTTTTTTTTTTTTTTTTTTTTTTTTTTGGTAATTCATTCCAAGACCTTGGAAGTTGAAATTTTCGCTATTTATCTCTCTAAAAGGTCATTTTTATAATGGAAATTGCACTACACTTTCATCATTATCATATGTTCCATTATAAGTATAAATTTTGAATGCCTTTGTGATATTTTTCTAAAACACATTTCTGGAGGTCATGACCATAAAACAATAAAAAGAATTTGCACTTTCCAGTTTATTGTGTTTTCTGTAAATGTTATAGTTTATTTAGCGCAATCTATTATAAACGGGTAGTAAACTCAATCTTATTGTATTTGTGATAATACCGATAACTGGAATTCTGTGGGTTTTTACATTATGGTATTATGGTAAAATGAGTTCCCTTTCACTGAAATCTTCCATCATATAAAGAATATAAATACATTTTCAGAATCTTCTCTTCATTGCTATTTGCTTATTACAGTGGTGAAGGGAAAGGGACCAACGGAAAGTGCAAGTGCTGGCAGTGCTAGGAAACAAAACAAAATTGATTTAGAAATGAAGATGATTAATTAAGAATTACAAAGCAGGACAAAGTTTGTCATCTATTGCAAGGGAATTAGGTCTCGCTGCTTCAACAGTGAATACTTAGGTTAGGTACTAAGTGAATACTTAGGTTATTCACAAAACAGCATTCAGGTGCTATATCAAAGATGGAAAAGCTATTAATAATATGGATGGAAAATCAGATTCAGAAGCAAGTGCCCCTGAGTCCAATGGCCATTCAAGCAAAAGCAAGAAGTATTTCCAAAGATATTAAGGATAAGTACGGCGAACCCCAAGCCAAGTTCATGGCAAGCAATAGATGGTTTAATAGGTTTAAGTATCGCGCTGGTTTCAAAAGATTAAAGTATGTGGTGAAGTTGCTAGTGCCGATTCTGCAGCTGCAGTGAAATTTTGTGATATGTTGGAAAAAACCCCTTCTAAATCTCCATAGCCCTTAAATTCTGCAGTGGCGTGCTTATCAGCTGGAGAGTTAATTCTAGCAACAATATTCGAAAGGTAAACCTTGCGGATGTTATGCCTGTCTCCTCTCTCTTTTTGTAATTTTATAATTTTGAAATTTTTGTCATTTTGTACTCTTCTGTAATTTTTTCTGCACATGAAATAAAAAAAAAAAATTGAATAAATAATTCTATTTAAATGTTCATCTAACATTTCTTTTTTGCTTCAATCAAATTTAACCAAATTTGCGAGTGTTGCATAAGCATTTAGGGAAATTCCGACTTAAGTAGAGTTCTGCGGAACGCAACCCTTACGTAAGTTGGGCAGTGGCTGTATTCAATTTGTTGGGAAACTGAGCAGATCATCAACAGTTGAACCATCAATATCATGTGGCCCAATGTGATTCATCTCTTTATTTCTGATGTTTACATAACTCTTTGAAGTTTTTCTTTGCACCTTTCCCAAAGCTTTCTCACAATCTGTATTAGCTTGCCTAACCTATTTTGTGACTTGATTACAGACTAGTTTATATCTATCATAAGGCTTCTGTGTCAACTGATAATTTATATGAATCCCATGCATTTTTATTCTCTAATTTGAGAAGAACAACAAGTCTCATTAGTTTTATCTGGCATCCATTTAGGTCTAAGCCTTGAACAATATTTATTAGTTGGTGTGAAAAGCATAGTAGTTTCTATTATTTCCTTGAATGATTCTCATTTACAATTTGCTGATCGTAACATCATCAGTTGGTCCTGCTGCATAGAATTTAAAAACTGTCTGAGACCACTGTAGTCACCTTTACAAAAGCAAAATCTCTTCCCTTTACTTTTGATGGTAGTTACATCCTTAAGTAACTCCCATATCAATACACTGTGATCACTGCCATCTATTGGGTCTTTTTTCTGCAGATTCTTAATACATGATAATTACTGCTGATAATGAGATCAAGAGTATTACTCTCTCTTGTTGCCTATCTAACCTGCTGCTGTTGAAAACAGTCATCCAATAAATCCACAAATGTCTTGCTAGTGTAAGTGACCAATTCACAAATTCCAGTCAACACCTGGAAAGTTAAAATCCACCATTATATTTCTGATTTACTGGCCACTATTTCTCTGTACAGCCGATCATTGTATTCATGAGAGTCATTAGGCCTATAACACACTTACTTTCATTTTTGCTTACCCACTGCTTATGTCACACCAAACTGACTCACTACTGCACTGACAACCCATGTCAAATGGATGCACTGCTTTAGATTTTGTGTTTCCTAAGAGCATAACCCCCTATCCTATCCTGTCTATACACATTGTACTTCCTATATTTGAAATTCTGCATTCCTTATATCTCAGTAACACCATGTCTCTGATATTCCTCTGATGTCTGCATTTGATGACTTGACCAGCACTTCAAATTCATCAAATTTATTTACTATGATTCTAGCATTGGCAGACATGAAAATATACATGCACCAGTTCTTACTCTTAGTTATCCTAACACATCCCACATACAGCAGACTTTCGATTTACTGGGAATGAATTAACCAGGACCCTTCAAGACTCCAAATTAAAAAAAAAAAAAAAAAAAAAATCAACCAGAAATCATAAAATTCAAGTAATAACTAGAATAGGTATAAACAGATATTTTGCAAGTCATAAATAAGCAACAAGAAGTGGCATTATAAGTCATCATTGGGAGATTAATGTACCTATTATCTTGCAACCCCCACTGTCTTCACACCTGCCGCTAAAAAAAAAAAAAAAAACAAACAAATGTTTAGTTTGCTTTAGTGCATCGTGTTTCGTCGCACCACAAAAAGACAAATTTTGTTTCATTATTTATGTCAAGGATGTCGAAATTTTTTTTTTTTTTTATTTAGAAATCATGAAAATGATGGGTAAACGCAAAATATTTGCGCTTTCAGTTAACACTGTGAAGTTCTTCACAGAAAATTTCATTTTGACCATTATCATGGACTAAGAGAATAAGTGACAGCAGTACTAGTACATCTACCAACAAAAGGAAAGTGATCGATTTGGATCAGAAAATTAAACTAATAAGAATGTATGAAAATGGTCAAACATTAACAAGTATCATGCTGAATATCCTGAAAGAGGCCTCTGAGGTCGGGACGGGAAAACTCATGTCTAAGAATATATAAATTCATACACCGACCATTGAATAAAATTTAAAATTTAATATGACTAAAATCTTTACAAAAAAAAAAAAAAAAAAATATTTACAATAAACTATTACGGAATGCTAAAAACTGTAATAAAAAAGATCATTTACAATAAAATTTGCTAAAATATAAAACATTAAAAGCGCTAAAAATCTGAAGCTTTCGGGAGTGTCAGCTCCCTTCTTCAACAGTGATATAACTTCCTGCAACATCTCCTTAAGTAGCAGGCTCACGGTACCTCCACACGTGGTATTTCTCCACGTGGTTCAATCGGCACATGGTCAGAACTGGAAGCGGAAATGTCTCGGGAATGTGGCAAAGAAAATCGTTCATCCGAACCTTAATATAATTGTTTCAAAGATAGGATTAATACGTATACCTCTATCTCTGTTTATTGTATTCCTACTGGATGAACTAATCCGTAAACCCTCGAGCCATTTACGCTCCCAGTATCCATGTGCACGATCCAAAATAATAGCGTCCTCCGGGGAGATTTGATGCTGCTTCTCCCAAAAATGTTCGGCCACAGCAGACTTGTTGTATTCAGCGGTTCTTATGGCATTTAAATGTTCCCCCAGACGATCCCTGAGCCGTCGTTTTTGTTTCCCCCACATAACACTCCCCACAATCCGGGCATTCTATTCTATAAACCACTCCACTACTAAGATCTTTTGGTATGCGGTCTTTGACCTGAGACACAGCTGTGCACAGCCTCCGCCCAGGAAGCTGTACACAGCGTGTCCCATAACCCCGTAAAATTCTTGCCAGATGTTCAGTAAGGCCCGGATAGTAGGGGATGTATGCGGTGGCTACCGGAACGAACGACTCCCTACGTTCGGACACTCCTCTACTATATCTATCCAGGATCCTCTGGGGGTATCCGCACTTTCTAAGTTCTGCTGTGACACGATTAATTTCTTTTTCTTTATCCTCAGAAGTGGTACAGTGTGATCTTACTCTGTCAAATAAAGCTTTTGCAACACTATTCTTATATTGTCCAGCTTGTGCTGAATTGAAATGGGTGTATTGATCTCTACACATGGGTTTTTTAAAAAGTGACGTCTTAAGTCTAAAACCCACCCTGGAGATCAATACATCCAAAAATGACAGGGTACCACGTTTCCACCTCTGAGGTAAATTGTATAAATTGGGAGAAGCTATTAAGCCAGCAAACGGCATCATCCTCCCTCCCCTTCTGGACCAGGGCAAAGGTATCATCAACATATCTTCTCCAATTCCTAATAGGAAACGAACACCCACTAAAAACCCTACTTTCCAACTCCTCCATGGCCAGATTGGCCACGGTGGCACTAATGGGTGAACCCATGGCAGTACCGCGAACCTGCTTATACATAGTTCCTTGAAACAACATGGTAGTACTAGCTAGACATAATTCTACCCCGGTGCAAATGTCTTCCACACCGAGAAGTGATCTATTACCAAGAGAGGCATCCCTGGTCAATGCCATTTTTACACAATATACTGCATGACTAATAGGAATACATGTAAATAAAGATATAACGTCAAAAGAGATCATGCTCTCATCATCATTTATAGTCAAATTCCCCACAAAATTCACAAACTCTCTACTGTCTTTAACAACATATTCGGACTGCCCCACTATGGGTGCAATTAATTTAGCCAAGTACCCTGATAGCGCATAGGAAGGACTCCCTATAAATTGGGAGAAGCAGCATCAAATCTCCCCGGAGGACGCTATTATTTTGGATCGTGCACATGGATACTGGGAGCGTAAATGGCTCGAGGGTTTACGGATTAGTTCATCCAGTAGGAATACAATAAACAGAGATAGAGGTATACGTATTAATCCTATCTTTGAAACAATTATATTAAGGTCGGATGAACGATTTTCTTTGCCACGTTCCCGAGACATTTCCGCTTCCAGTTCTGACCATGTGCCGATTGAACCACGTGGAGAAATATCACGTGTGGAGGTACCGTGAGCCTGCTACTTAAGGAGATGTTGCAGGAAGTTATATCACTGTTGAAGAAGGGAGCTGACGCTCCCGAAAGCTTCAGATTTTTAGCGCTTTTAATGTTTTATATTTTAGCAAATTTTATTGTAAATGATCTTTTTTATTACAGTTTTTAGCATTCCGTAATAGTTTATTTTAAATATTTTTTTTTTTTTTTTTTTTGTAAAGATTGTAGTCATATTAAATTTTAAATTTTATTCAATGGTCGGTGTATGAATTTATATATTCTTAGACATCATGCTGAATTCAGATTTGTCAATAATAATATAGTAGCAATATGTTACTAGTCATTCCCGAGTTACATAAAACTCGACGAAGTAAGAAGTCCTGGAACGAATCTCTTACGTATGTAGGGGACTTCTGTATTTTGGATTAACCGGGAAATCGAGAGTCTATTGTATTTACTTGTTCTATGATAACTCATAGCAGGTCTTCAAATCTCCAGCACTTTGCTTTCCAGGTTGCTATATGTTCCAATAGTTGTATAGTTATTATATCCTTTTTTTTATGTGGTCTGAGCAAAACTTTGAAATTTCCTATTTCAAAAGTTTTTCACAAAGTTTGTGAATCATGAATTTGTTAATCAGACTATTAAACATGAATTTAAATTTATAATTTTAATAGCAGCAGATATCAGTTGTAACTCTGCTAGAACAAGAAAAACACTGTTCTATGTTTGCACTACCGTGGGAGAGTGCGTCAGGTTTTCATAATCTTGGCTACTACTGAATGTTTTTGACTTTCAACTGAAGATTTTTTACTTCAATACTAATCAATTCTTTTATGCTTCATTTCAGTTTTACTGCCTAGTTAGTATTAACAAAATGACAAAGTGAAGTAAAGCTTATACAGAATTAAACAAAAAAAGTCAAAGAAGTTTTCACTTACCTTACAAATGAAATTCAATATTCACTGGTGAAGCAATAATTAATTTGAGATTTCTCCTAAAATTATATAGCTACACAATTTAGTGATTGTAAACAATGAACATATTTCAGCAAGTGATATCCTATTATTTTATTTCCAATAATATGACTGCTGTTCTGCAATGTAATGGCTGGGACTTAGGCATGTATTTTCAGTTTTTGGTGAATTTTAGTGTACTTTTTATTTATTTGTTCTAAATTTTATTTTGAGAATATGTGTGAATAGCATATGTGTTATGCAAGAATAGAAATGGTTTAAAAGAAAGTGTAAGACTGCATATAGGAGAATTTAGGAATTAACACTTTTAAATGAAATTATTTGGGGAGAAGGGTTATCATTACTCTGACATTTCATTAGCTGTCTTGCTCCCTTCTTCTAAGGCTATAAGAATCTAGGGGAAGGCCTACTAGCTGGGACTGATTGCTGAAGTGTGTGCTAAAGTTATGAGTGAATGTCTGAACCCCATTTCTTTAAAACAAAATTTTATTTCATCTTATTTTTTTAACACAGTAATCACATAGTTCTGTTCAAGCAAGCATTTCAGAAGTTATACTCGATTGAATAAATAGTAGCAGTAAATTTTAGTGCATTGTATGTAAGAATTTCTTTGTGAAATTATATATAGTTTATTTAACTGAATATAAATAGTATCAAAGATATAAGTGGAGTTATTTTATAGATTGGTAGTTTAGTAGTACTTTGAAAACAGCTACAGCAGAGCAGTTAGGTCAAAGTAATCAATAGCAGAAGTTTTCAAGTAAGACTGTGAAGCAAAATATTTTATTCTATTATAGAAGTGTTTTATTGGGTGTAATGCATCATAATGTGCTTTTTTAAAGTAACAATGTTGCGCCACTGGGAAAAAATAGATTAAACAAACAGGTTGTAGTTAAAATTTCTTTTAAATACAAAAGTAATAAACACAAAATCTTTCGGACTGGGGACACTCTTCTTCAGTTGTGACCGTTATTGTTAAAAATATTATCATGTGCGTGCCATGCGTGGTGAAAATCCCATGCTACAGGTGCTTGCAACAATTAGCTGGTTGAAGTGGAGGCTTGCAGTTGTAGCTGCAATACTTGGGAATGCTCTGAGCACCAACATTGGCTAGGAAGATGGCTGCCTCAGTGATGGGGTTAATGCGACATCCACTGTCTGGTTAAAGGAACCACCACAACATGAGATTTGTTGTTGTTTTTTTGGTTTTTAGGAGCATTAGCAACTAAGGCCATATTTCTCCAGGATATGCGGTGGTCATTCCTTAACCTTTCCGCATCCTCCGTATTTGGTGGTGACGGGCTCGAACCCCGGTCTAATCAAGAAGCGTGTGCTACGCACTGCTGCTCCTTCCCACCTGGCTACGGAGGCGCCACAACATGAGATGTGGAGCGAATCCATGTGAAGTGAAGAGAGACAAGTAGTCGTCTACCCAGCATGACATTGATCCATGCCGCGAGGTCAAGATTATTAACTGATCCTGCCAGTACCATCACCGTGCCTGGTTGGAATCGCTCTACATCTCGTGTTGTAGCAGTTCCTTTAACCGGAACAGAGGATGCTGCATCAATCCCATCACTAAGGCAACCATCCTCCTAGCTGACAAACGTTGGTGCTCAGAGCATTTCCAAGTATTGCAGCTACAACCGCAAGCCTCCATTTCAACCAGGAATTGTTGCAAGCATCTGTAGCACGCAATTTTCACCATGCATAACAACCACGGCACGCACATGATATTCTGTATTTTAGCATTAGCATTAGTAGAGGCATTTGATGCAAGAAAGCAAGCTTATGCAGCACAGCCAAAAAATAAATAAAATAAAATAAAATAAAAATAAAAAAAATAAAAAAAAAAAAATAAAAAAAAAATAAATAAATACATAAATAAAAAATAACCACTTCCACTTCACCCCTCTGTTTGTTCGAAATACCTGTCCAGCTGAGCCTTAAACTTATTTAGGCTATCAACTTCCACGACAAGGGATGGAAGTTTATTCCACCAACCAACCACCCGCTGGCTAAAGGCAAATTTCCTCACGTCTATCCTACATCTGTCTTTTCTCAATTTGAATTTATGCCCTCTCAGGTGATTATTCTGAGCAAGAGGAAGAATCCCATCAGCATTGAGCATGCTCAAACCATTCAAGGCTTTATACACCTCTATCAGATCACCTCGCCGGTGCCTAGTCTCCAGACACTGTAATTTTCAAAACTTAAGCCTTTCTTCATAAGAGCAACCCTTTGTTCCATTCACTAATCGTGTTGCCCTTCTCTGTACTCGTTCCAGCATCTCTACATCCTTCTTGAAGTGAGGCCTCCAGACCTGTATACAGTACTCTAGGTGTGGTCTGACCATTGCCTTATACAAGGGAATAATCACCTCCTTATCCCTGCTAGAAAATTCCTATATATCATTGACAATACACCATGAGCTACTCTTGCAGCCCATCTGCACTGCTCAGAAAACTTCATATCTGCCTGCACAACCACCCCCAGGTCCCTTTCATTCTCTACCACCGTCAGTGTAATACCACAGAGTTGATACGTTGCTCTGAGGTTGCTGTTTCCCATATGTAGTATTTTACATTTGTCAATGTTAAACTTCATTTGCCACCTCAAAGCCCATCTGCTCAACTTTTCCAGATCCTGTTGCAGTAGCATAGTGTCAGTAGTGTCCTTGACAACCCTGCCAACCTTCGTATCGTCGGCAAACGTGGACATTAAGCTTGATATACCATCATCAATATCATTTATAAATACAGAAAACAATAATGGACCCAATACTGAACCCTGAGGGACCCCACAAATTTTTGCAATAACGGTCACAAATGAAGAAGGGCGTTCCCCCGTCTGAAAGCTTTTGTGTTATTACTTTTGTTTTTTGTTCCTAACCTAATTTATTAAATGGAATTTTAACCACAACATGTTTGTTTAATCTGTTTTTCCCCAGTGGTGCAACATTGTTACTTTAAGCATGAAACCTGGGTATGTAGGCCTTTTTTTCACTTAATGTGCTTTTTATTATAGTATAATATAGGTATAGTATATTGCATTAAATATAAAAAGACACTCAAGATTCATGTGAATTAGAGCAAAATTATGAGTTAATCATATAATACATGAATTACATTAAAAATCACAAATAAATAATTTAGGCTTATGATGAGACACCCTACTCAACCTTCTGCCCACTCTGACAATGTCTAATTCTTTGGGAATCATTTTTTTTAAAGTCGGATGCAGGCAGTACTAAGAAGATATACTGGTACTTACCGTAACAATATATCCACTTGATTGATTGTATATTATGTATTTTTACATTCCTAAATAATATTGAAGCTTTGTTATTTTTATTCATCTTTACTATTTGTTGGACTAATAAAGCTGTGTGCATCTTTATAAGTCCTTACCAAATAAATCAAGTGGATATATTGTTACGATAAGTACCATTTTAATATGTATAATTATTTCAGATAATTCAACCTCTTTTATGAAAAATGTTAAATCGGAGCACTCCCATCTGCACAACTTTCTGTTTCAGTGTTACAGATGAAATGGAAAATATGAGCAACTCTGTATAAAAAGAGATTATTACAAACTTACCATCCTCTCTGTGATAACTTGGTGAATATTCAGGGTCTTGATAAGAGTTAGAAGGACTTGTAATATAAGACTTAGTTCTTAGGTCAGCTAGATCAGGTGCTTCATGCAAAGGATGACTGTCCTCTGAAGTTTCAAAGTTTACAACTGTGGAAATAAATAATGTGCTTATAGATATATAACAACATAAAATGTTATAAAGATAATTGTATTAAGTAATGTGCAAGGAATAGTGATATTGCCTCATTGCACCAGCATGTCAGGGCTAAAAAACATTCTTCACTTCATCACTACTCACAAATCAGATGACATCATGGGATTAAAATTCAAGAACCACTGGCAGGTAATGATCACACAGTCATTATTTGGAAGATGAAAAAAGATGTTGCTGTAGTTAAAGATACATGCATGAGTTTTGATTTCAGAAAAGGGGACTATGGCAGTTCAAGGCACTACACGGCATCTATCAATTGGGCGGATTGCAGAAGGAGGGGCAACTCCGTAGCCAGGTGGGCAGGAGCAGCAGTGCGTAGCACACACTTCTTGATTAGACCAGGGTTCGAGCCTGTGAACACCAAATATGGAAAGGTCAGGGAATGACCACCGCATATCCCAGGAGCAATATGGCCTTAGTTGCTAATGCTCCTAAAAACCAAATAACAACAACAGCAGCAACAGAAGTTATTGTTATTTTGGTTTTTTTAGGAGCATTAGCAACTAAGGCCATATTTCTCCGAGGATATGCGGTGGTCATTCCCTGACCTTTCCGCATCCTCTGTATTTGGTGGTCAAGGGTTCGAACCACGGTCTAATCAAGAAGCAAGTGCTACGCACTGCTGCTCCTGCCCACCTGGCTACAGAGGCACCAACAGCAGAAGGAGGGAGAATACACTTGAATTATGGAATACCTTTAAAGCAAAAATCACAGAAGCCATGAATGCATATATAAAATTAAGCAAATATAGCACAAGGAGAATGCTGGGATGGATATATACAGAGCTGGCCAGTCTATCAGAGAAGAAAAAAGAGAGAATGGGAAAGTTAGGGTGACTAAAAGTATTGAAGCCCACAACAGCTACAAGTTGATCTGTAATAGTACCACAGATAATATTACAGATGCCAAAGCTGAGAAGAGAAAGCACTGGCTACAAGGAATTTTTCATGTATGTGAATACAAGGAGGGAAAAAAGCAAAATCAGATTGGGACCTTGTGCACCGGGTGTGGAAAAGTCTTAGACAACCCAGCTGACATTGCGGATGAACCGAACAGTAACTTTGCATCTGTCTTTACTGAAAAAAGGGCAACACAGAATTACATTATTCAGCCTCTTCATGCTAGGAAGAGGCTGAACAATGTAAAATTAGCGATTTTGAGATTACAGATGACTGGTGGACAGATGGATGAAATTACAGATGATTGGTGAGAGGAACAAATCGGTGCTCTTACCAAGAGAGGCTTAAGTTCTGCAAGTTGCAGCATCTGGAGACTAGGCACCTGAGAGGTGATCTGATTGGGGTGTATAAGGCCTTGAATGGTTTAAGCAGGCTCAATGCAGATGGGATTCTTCCGCTTGCTCAGATTAAGAATCTGAGGGTAGCATAGATTAAAATTGAGGAAACACAGTTGTAGAATAGATGTGCAGAAGTTTGCTTTTAGTCAGCGGGCAGTTGATTGCTGGAACAGACTTCCATCTGTTGTTGTGGAAGTTGATAGCTTAAATAAATTTAAGGCTGAACTAGACAAACATTTGGAGTGACTGGATGGGTGAAATGGGAAGGTTTTTTTTATTTTCTGGTGATGCTGTATAAGCTTGCTTTCTTGCATCATATGCCTCAACTAATGCTAATGCTAATAAGCAGACAAATTTAAATTGAGGAAGGATAGTTGTAGGATAAATGTGTGAAAATCTGCTTTCATCTAGAGAGTAATTGATCGTTGGAACAAACTTCAATCTGGTGTTATGGAAGTGGTAATTTGAATAAATTTAAAACAAGGTTTAAGTAATTAATTAATTAATTTATTTTTTGGTTCGTGCACTGTAACCTTGCATTATATGCCAGTACTAATATTAAAGTATAACATAGAAAACTGAGTGTGTGATATATCAAGAGGTGAGTGAAATGGTTTCAAGTCAGAAAAGACTTCTACCCCCCCTCCCAAATGAGTCATTTTCTCCTTAGATATCACATATAAAAAATAATGAAAAGAAATTACTGCCCTCTGAGCCCTTGCTTTTAGAAGGAAACAGACACTATTTGATCTGAGAAACCTTTGTTGCTGACATCCATATTTTCCAAAGAAAGAAAAATCCAAAGCAGAAACCTAAGTCTGCCTTCTTTTGGAAACTACCTGATGGAATCACCAAATCCAAACAGTGAACCATTTCTTATTTCTGCAGGAATGAACGAGTTTCTGCAGAAATAGCAGTGACATCCAACTTCATCAATATCATCATGAACCACTCCACCTTTGCCTCCAAAAGACATACCTTCAGACACAACACAATCCAAATACAGGGTGATTGGAAAGTCACTGTGCACTTATATATTTATTAACAGATGTGTTTCAATATAGAATACAGGAGGTAAATATGAATGACAATTATAAACAATATTGAAAGTGACCCCCGCCCCCTTAGCATCAATACAGGCTTGGATCTTTCTTATTTTGTTTCTAAACACCGCTATCAGTTGCTCGCTTGAAATAGACTGTATGAATGCTGTTATCTTCGCCTTCAAGTCATCCAGCGTGTGCATACAAGCTTGATACACTGCAGATTTTGGTGTTCCCCATAGATAAAAGTCTGGTGGAATTAGATCTGGTGAGTGTGGGGGCCACACGTCTGTCGAAATAATGCGGTCTCCAACTGTTAGGTATTTCTTTTGGTCTGGGTGTGCCTTGAAAAAATTACTGAGACATTAAAGGCGCCGTGAACTGAGAAACTTTGGGAACCTCTGACATAAAATACACAATGAAGAAATTACTGTTGCGGAAATATTCGAGCAGTGTTGACTTTCTCTTTTCATCAAACAATTTCCGATAGCCGAAAACAATCTTCTCTGGGCCCTGGCGAAATAAATATCGCAGAGAACATCAAACCTTTCGTTTGAGGTTCTATGCGATACGAAAGATTTCATCTAATTCTTTTACCATTATCTCCTTCGCGGTAACATTTTCATCTGGCTCATTTAAAAATTTGAATTTTTAAATGCAAGTCTGCTGGACTTTATTAGCAGGAGACAAACACGTCTTCTTCCGATGGTTGATGGAACACACCAAGGCGGGTAGCAGGCAAACGTTTGTTTACTGACCGTACGACTTGCGTTAAGCTTAATGCGTGATTCAAATCTTTTCCAACTATCGCATAAAAAAAAAAAAGATTGCGTTAACTGGAAATTTGCATCGTGTAAAGTGAAAAGTGGTATCATTTTTCAAATAGCATTAACTGAATATCGCGTTAATCGAACTCGCGTAATGCGAGGCCTAGCTGTATTTTTGATTCCAAATCCCTCTGCACATTTTTTCCTCTAATCAAAGGGCCAGTTGAATAATGAATGCACCAAGACAAAGATATCAAAAAATAAACATGGATAGATTTTTCCTGTATTGCACAATCGAAAAAGTAATACTCTTCAAACCAATGCTTTCAAAAGCAAGATGCATAAAATGTCCAAGCTGAAAAGACACTTGACACCAATCAGCTGATATTAAAGCTGTCCAGAACAAAATCCATAAAATGCAAAGTAAATAGAGATTTTGAAGTTTACAGTATAATAGTTGTGTTATTGCTCAATCTATCAATCTAGCAAATAAGTTAGATTAGTCATTTGCCTTATGGTGAGCAAGAACCTCTAGCCTTCTCCAGTTTTTAATAAACAGAGACCATAAAAAATTAAAGCAAACATCTTTGAACTGTGTAAAGCACTGCCATTCTCAACAGTGAGTGCAGCTGGACTTGATGACATACATTAATGGTTTGCCAACTGTTTTTCGTAATTGGTTATCCAGTTTTCTCTCTGATCACTCACTGAAGGTGATGGTAGATGGCTCTCTGTCTTCTAACTTCTCCACTAATGCTGGTGTCCCCCAAGGTTCAGTTCTTTCCCCCACTCTTTTCCTCTTGTATATTAATGACTTTCTTCCATTGACTGAAAATCCTGTCCATAGTTTTGGCAATGACAGCACATTGCATTCCACTTTCCAGTTTGAGAAACCTTGTCCTGCTCAATCAGCTTCAATTTCTCGAATTTCCACTACCAATTCCTTAAATGCCAATCTCCAGGTAATTCTCCAGTGGGGCAAAGACAACTTAGTTGATTTCAATCCTTCTAAAACTCAGTCTTGTCTTATAGACCAGTTAGTTTAACTTCTGTTCCGGGTAAAATAATGGAGTCGCTGGTTAAAGATGCATTGCAGGATCATCTAGACAAGACTGCAGCAATAATTCAAACACAGAATGGGTTTGTTAAGGGAAAGTCTTGTCTGACAAATTTGATTGGTTATTATGATGTGGTCACAAAGGAACTGGATGCGAAAAATAATTTTGATATCATATATTTGGATTTCAGGAAAGCTTTTGACACTGTTGCGCATGGAAGACTATTGTACAAATTGGAGCAGAATGGTATTAAGGGTAAGTTGCTACAATGGATAAAAGGATGGTTAAGTGGGAGAAGACAGAGAGTGGTAATCAATGGGTGCTGCTCTTCGTGGACTAATGTTATTAGTGGAGTCCCACAGGGTTCGGTGTTGGGTCCTCTGTTGTTTTGTGTATTTATCAATGATATTGATGAAGGTATATCAGGCTTAATGTCGAAGTTTGCAGATGACACAAAGGTTGGCAGGGTTGTTAATGACAGTAATGGCAGTGTGCTACTGCAACAGGATCTAGATAATTTGGGCAGATGGGCTAAGAAGTGGCAACTGAAGTTCAACCTTGACAAATGCAAAGTACTGCATATGGGTAGAAGTAACCCCAGAGAAACGTACCAACTGTGTGGTACTACACTTAAGGTGGTAGAAAATGAAAAAGACCTGGGAGTAATTGTGCAGTCAGATATGAAGTTTTCTGAGCAGTGCAGACAGGCTGCTAGGGCGGGTCATGGGGTTTTGTCAATGATATATAGGAATTTTGCTAGCAGGGAAAAGGAGGTGATTGTCCTTGTGTATAAGGCAATGGTCCTTGAGTACTGCGTATAGGTCTGGAGGCCTCATTTTAGGAAGGATGTAGAGTTGCTTGAGCGTGTACAGAGAAGAGCAACACGATTGGTGAGGGGAATGAAGGGATTCTCTTACCAAGAGAGGCTTAAGTTCTGCAAATTGCAGTGGCTGGAGACTAGGCACCTGCGCGGTGATCTGATTGAGGTCTATAAGGCCTTGAATGGGTTGAGCACGCTGAATTCTGATGGGATCCTTCCACTTGTTCAGATTACCAACCTACGGGGACATAAGTTCAAATTAAGAAAGGACAGATGTAGAATAGATGTGCGGAAATTTGCCTTTAGCCAGCGGGTGGTTAATTGCTGGAACAAACTTCCATCTGTCGTTGTAGAAGTTGATAGGTTAAATAAATTTAAGGAGGAACTGGACAGGCATTTGGAGGGAATGGTGCGATTTTTTTTTTTTTTTTGGCTGATGCTGCATAAGCTCCTACACTTGCTTTCTTGCATCATGTGCCACTACTACTACTACTACTACTACTACTATCTCGCAAAAAAGGATTCTTCTGCTCCTATGCTTATCTTTGGTGACACTCCGATTTCTAGGCAAGATGATACATCTTATTTGGAGATTACCCTGACTCCTAATCTCTCTTGGCACAAGCACATGACAAATATTCCTTCCTCTGCATCTAGAAAATCGCATATCTACCCTACCATGGAATATTGTTCCCACATCAGTGGCGGTGCCCCCAAAACCTCTCTCAGGCTTCTAGATTCCATTCAGAAGAGGGCAGTTATGTTAATTAATGACTCCTCTCTAACAGTCTCTCCACTCGGGTCTCATAGACGTACTGTTTCTGCTGTATGCCTTTTCTACAGATACTTCTATGGGCACTGTTCTTCTGAATCGGCTTCTATAATTCCCGCTCTCTCTTTTAAAACAGCCTGAACACGTGCCTCCATCAGCTAACATCCATTTACTGTCCAACTTCAAACTCACAGAACCAACTTTTCACCTTCCTTGTTTATTCATTCAACTGCCGTTTTCTGGAACAAAACGTCTAAAGAACAAATATCTTCTTTCATCTTCTCAACCTCCAACCCAAGCACAGTGCTAAGTACTATAGGTTCTAATACCTCTTGTGTTTGGGGTTTTCATAAAAAAAAAAGGATAGATGTGCAAACGTTGGCTTCAGCTAGAGTGCAGTTTGAATAAATTCATGAAAAAACTACACATTCCATTAGCTTGTTTTCTTGCATCGTTTTTCCCTACTAATACTAATAATAAATTATTAGTAATAACACTCTCATGAACTTTTTATATCAATTGTATTTGATAAAATATAATGAATTATTACACAGGAATGATTGTTTTTTTTTCAGAAGAACTTTATAGTTTTCCTTATGGAGAACAATGATTGTTCTTCTATAAGGACATCTTCATTAATTGAACAAAACAGATAACAAAAGGGCTTTATTTTTTATTTATTATTTTTTTTTAATAAATAACCTTTCATATTTTCTTATTATGTAAAAAAGTGATACAAGACTTTTTGTTATTTTTAAATACTGACATCCTTCCCAAACATCGGATACACAAAAAATCATATTTTCTATTGTAACACATAAAAGTTAACTGGACACTGGGATGTTGTACTTTCTATCAGGTTGCTAAAATGTTTCTACCTGTTCTTTACTACTCATTACAAAGCATGTGAATTTCATAATGGGTGGCCTCTTACTTTCCTAACAGTATGAAAGAACTGATCAAGATTGGACCAACGTGAAATATGCACGAATACCAGTGAATAGCAGTGCCCATTATACTATAGCAATTTATCTGGCTGAATGACTTACCCGTCAGTTGCCTGGCTGTTAAATGAATTATTTACCAGTACAGTAAGACCCCCGTATCCGCGGGGGATATATTCCAAGGCCTGCCATGGAAGGCTGAAACCGCGGATAAGCGAATGATCATATATAACGTGATTTTCTTGTATATACATACGTATAATAAAGTTTAATTGATAAATTAAACGCACAGTAAGACATTAGCAACATTAAATACTGTAATAATAAAGTACAGCAGACTCAATTTACCCGGATTGGATTAACTGGGAAGTGGATTAACGGGGACACTTCAAGAATCCAAATAAAAAAATTATAATAAAAAAAATCAACCAGAAATCATAAAATTCAAGTAATAACTGGAATAGGTATAAACAGATATTTTGCAAGTCGTAAATTAGCAACAAGAACTGGCGTAATAAGTCGTCATTGAGAGATTAGTGTACCTATTATCTTGCAACCCCCGTTGTCTTCACACCTACTGCTAAAAACAAACAAACAAACAAACAAACAAAAAGGAAAAAGATACCAAAATGTTTAGTTTATTTCAGTGCATTGCATCGATTGTTGTGTTCTGTCGCAACACAAAAGGACAATTGTTTCGTTATTTATGTCAGGGATGTTGAATTTTTTTTTATTTTTTATATAGTAACTATTTTTTTTTTTTTTTTTAGAAATCACAAAAATGATGGGCAAATGCAAAGTTGTACTTTCAAATTAAATAAAAACTTGAAATTATTCAAAAGTTTTAAAATGGTGCATCCGTTAAATCTCTAAAGAACCATTATAATGTTGGTGACCAAATCATACGCGACAAAGGGAAGCTATTCGATTTAAAATCGACATTGTAAAAAATAAAGGGAAGCATCATATTGGACACGTGAGTAGTACGTGTTAAGTTTTTTCCCTGTGGTTAAATGCGGGTAACTGAATCAGCAGATACCGAATCAGCGGATAGTGTTTATATATAAACACTTTTATTTTTAAATTTTTTAAAATGTTTAGACAGTTTATCATTCCTGGCAAGAAACAAAGCACTGAATGACCCTATAGCCCCAACAGTGAGAATGGGTGGCAATCTTGCTTGTAAAGCTGATGTCTAGAGGTATACAGCAGAATTAGGCCCATCGTTGAATTTAGCCAGCACAGTAGGAAATTTTTGATGGGCATCACAGGCTGTAGGATGAAAGAAGCATAAAAACAAAGGAAGGTTATATTCAAAATGATCTGATAAATGCTAGATCACATTTTATATACCAGAAAGAATGCAAAATAAAGATGTATCTTGATGGAACACAACAATAGTTTAGAGTTTAGCAGTACTTCTAAAAACTTGACTTGATTGATTGCAGGAACAGACATTAAGAGAGAATACTGATATCAAAGTGAACATAAGATGCTGATAGGGAGAAAGGCAAATATTTAGTTTCACAGGTATTTAGTTAAAGACCAAAAGAATATGTGTAGAATCAAACACCTTCTATGAAGTCATTGAAATCAAAGAAGGGTGCCTTGGTTATTACTTAACACTGGGACGTGGAGCTAGGATGATATCAATGGAATAAGTTCTAAATTGTGATGACTATGCTTGAAGAGATATAAGAATGTATGCTCATGGAAAATGGACATCAAAATGACTCTGTTCTGTGAATATATGACTAATATTGCTCTCTGTGATTCAGGAACGAAAATAAATTTCAAACAGCTTTACATTTCACTATAAAGATGATTTCAAAAGATGCTCTTTAGATGCTTTCATTTGTTTTTCTTTTTTGAAAAATAAAACCAAAATGAAAAACAATTAACAAGGATATCTATGGAGAAATATTCACAAACATTCATTTAGGATAATTAAATTTACATTTATACTTCTCAAAAATGAAAGAGCAATAAAGCCCAATATGTCCTATTATTATTAATCTTAAATTATAAGAGAAAACCTCATACCTTTATCGTAGGACTGTAATTCTCTCAACACTCAATCGCATATAAATGATTCTTATGTAAATTAGAGTACCAGGGTATGTCTGCCAGGGGCAAAGGTTGATGACGTTGTAGAACGGATATCATCTTTTAAGGGCGCAAAAGGTGATATAGTTGTACACGTTGGCACTAATGATATTAAGAGTAGGAGACCTGCAGAATTACTTAACAAGTACAGGTCACTGTTGAAAAAAAGCCGTGAAGTAGGGTTGAATTTGAAAGTGTCTGCATTTCTGCCCAGACACGATAGGAGGGAGTATATGATGAGAGCCTTGTCGATCAATTCGGCCCTGGAAAGATTGTGCAAGGCTCAAGGGGTAGAATTTTTTTCAGCCTGGACTGCGCTTGTTAACAGGAGAGATTGCTTCTACAGGGATGGGATACACTTAAATAGAAAGGGTGCAAGAATATTTGCTGATGCTGTCGAGGCAGTGTTAGGTGGGTCGGAAAACTGATAGCTTGGGGGGGATACAAGGACTAATAGATTAACAGTAGCCACTGGCAGAGGCGAAAGAGATTCTTGCACTGCTTCTATTGGAATGAGCAGAAGCCTGAAAAACAAGATGCAGGATATTTCAGAGACTGCTGGAAGTCATTGCGGTACAAGTAAACACATGCGTTGTGTTAGGGTAGCTAAGAATAGAAACAGGTGCATGTATACTTGCGTGTACACCAATGCTAGGAGTTTAGTAAATAAATTTGATGAATTTGAGGTATTGCTCAAAACATCAAAGGCAGATATTGTTGGGATATCAGAGACGTGGTGTCACACAGATATAAGGAATGCAGAACTGGAATTTGGTGAATACAACGTCTACAGAAAGGATAGACAGGATAGGAAGGGAGGAGGGGTTATGCTATTAGCTAAGAAACACATAAAATCCAAGGAAGTGAAGCCAGTCGACATCGATGGACAGGGCAGTGTCGAGTCAGTTTGGTGTGACATAAGCATAGGTAAATCAAAATTGAGAGTAGGAGTGTGCTATAGGCCTAATGACTCTGATGAGTATAATAAGATACTGTACAGGGAAATAGAATGGGCCAGTAAATCAGAGTCTTATAATGGGGGATTTTAATTTCCCAGATATTGACTGGAATTTGTGGGTTGGTCACTCACACACTAGCAAGGCTTTTGTGGATTTATTGGATGATTGTTTTCTACACCAGCATGTTCGGGAGGCAACTAGAGGGAGTAATACTCTTGATCTGATTATCAGTAGTGATTTTTCATGCATTAAGAATCTGCAGATAAAGGAACCACTAGGTGGCAGTGATCACAGTGTGCTGAAGTGGGATTTACTCAAGGAGGTAACTACCATCAGAGGTAAAGGGAAGGGTTTTTGCTTTCGTAAAGGCGACTATGATGGTCTGAGACAGTATTTAAATTCTATACAGTGGGACCAACTGATGATGTTACCAACAGCAAATTCAAAATGGGAAGCATTCAAGGAACTAATCTTGGAAGCTACCAGGTTTTACATACCAACCAAGAAATATTGTTCAAGGTTCAGGCCTAAATGGTTGTCAGATGAACTAATGAGACATATGACAGAGAAGAAAAATGCATGGGATACATACAAATTAATAGGTGACATGGAAGCCTATGATAGATATAAGTTGGTCTGTAACCAAGTCACAAAGGAGATTAGGCAGGCAAAGGCAGATTATGAGAAATCCTTGGCAAAGAATGCAAAGAAAAACAGAAAAGAGTTCTTTACCTATTTAAACTCAAGAAAGGGATGAATCAGATTGGTCCACTGGATGTTGATGGTTCAACAGTTGAGGATCCTGCTCAGGTGGCTAACAATCTAAACAAGTATTTTGCATCTACATTCACACATGAGGAATTATTCAGGAAGGGGAATGTCGTAGGTGAAGTAAACATTGGCAGTGAGCTAGATGATTTTCTAATAACTGAGAGGAAAGTGTAGGAGAAATTGTTGAGGATAAACATAAAAAAGGCACCTGGGGTGGATGGGATCAATCCAGTTATATTAAAGGAGGCAGCAAAGGAAATAAGCAAACCCCTAGCCATAATTATGAGAGCTTCTTTGGACTCAGGGGAGGTACCCATAGACTGGAGATGTGCAATTGAGACCCCAATTCACAAAGGAGGATCAAAGGCTGACACAAGTAATTATAGACCTGTTAGTTTAACTTCAGTTCCAGGAAAATTAATGGAGGTACTGGTTAAAGAAGCACTGCAGGTTCATCTAGACAAGAATTCAGTTATAGCTCAGACACAGCATGGTTTTGTTAAGGGCAGGTCTTGTCTGACCAATTTGATTGGATACTATGATGTAGTCACAAAAGAACTGGATGCAGGGAATAACTTTGATATTATATATTTGGATCTTAGAAAGGCTTTTGATACTGTTGCGCATGGAAGACTGCTGCACAAATTGGAGCAGTGTGGCATTGCAGGCAAATTCCTGCTATGGATAAAGGGATGGTTGAGTGGCAGAAGACAGAGAGTGGTAATCAATGGACACTGCTCAACGTGGACTAATGTTATTAGTGGAGTTCCTCGGGGTTCAGTGTTGGGTCCATTGTTGTTTTCTGTATTTATAAATGATATTGATGATGGTATATCAAGCTTAATGTCCGATTTTGCATACGATACAAAGGTTGGCAGGGTTGTTAAGGACACTACTGATGTTATGCTGCTGCAACAGTATCTGGAAAGGTTGAGCAGATGGGCTGGAGAGGTGGCAAATGAAGTTTAACATTGAGAAATGTAAAGTACTACATATGGGAAACAGTAACCCCAGATCAATGTATCAACTCTGTGGTACTATGCTGACAGTGGTCGAGAATGAAAAGGACCTGGGGGTAATTGTGCAGGCAGATATGAAGTTCTGTGAGCAGTGCAGATGAGCTGCAACAGTAGCTCATGGTGTCTTGTCAATGATATACAGGAATTTTTCTAGCAAGGATAGGGAGGTGATTATTCCCTTGTATAAGGCATTGGTCAGGCCACACCTTGAGTACTGTATACAGGTCTGGAGACCTCATTTCAAGAAGGATGTAGAGCTGCTGGAACGAGTACAGAGATGGGCAACAAGATTAGTGAATGGAACAAAGGGTTGCTCTTACGAAGAAAGGCTTAAGTTTTGCAAATTACAGAGTCTGGAGACTAGGCATCGGCGAGGTGATCTGATAGAGGTGTATAAGGCTTTGAATGGCTTGAGCATGCTCGGTGCCGATGGGATTCTTCCTCTTGCTCAGAATAATCACCTGAGAGAGGCATAAATTCAAATTGAGGAAGGACGGATGTCGGATAGATGTGCGGAAATTTGCCTTTAGCCATCGGGCAGTTGGTTTGTGGAATAGACTTCCATCACTTGTTGTTGAAGTTGATAGCCTAAACAAATTTAAGGCTCAGCTGGACAGTTATTTTGATCGAACGGAGGGGTGAAATGGGAGTAGTGGTTGTGTTTTTTTTTTTTTTTTTTCGGCTGATGCTGAATAAGCTTGCTTTCTTGCATCATATGCCTCTACTGATGCTAATGCTAATTAGAGTACCTGTTAATTAAATCAATTTATGATTTTTTAAAAAAGCTGTGTATTAAAATCATCGTGTATTCAATACTCATATCCAACTTAGCGCATTGAGAAGATTCAGGGAAAGTCGACAGCCATCACCCCCCCACCCCAAACCAACCAATAACGTATATGCTAATATGAGGATTGAAACTGTCTTGATAATCTTGACAGCACGAAATAAATATACATCAATTTACAGATAATTTAAACTTTAAAATTGTCTAATACTTTCTGAAAATCTGGTTACCATGAGACACATCAATTTACAAATAATTTAAACTTTAAAATTGTCTAAAACTTCCTTTAAGGGACTAACTTATTGGGATCATTTCCATGTTCACAAGAAGTCAAAAGTGGATCACGAATCATATCCCTCCTTGTTTTATACAAACTTTTTCGTAACCTAGCATGAGATTATTTATGCTGACCAACATATGAACTACTGTTTATACATGCATGTTAAAGTCCACGAATCTGAGATATTGTAAGGTCTACATACATTAATAGTCTGGATTTAATCGCATTTCCAATATTTCTGCAATTAATAACTTAAATTATTCCTGCTGAGTATTCAGGACCTTCGATTCACAAAAAAGGAACACGTGCCCATCATTAATAGCATGAAACGCTAGTTCTAAGGCACCTGTCCTACCTAGGTAGGACAGGTGAATTGTAAATTGATGTATAAATATATAATATACATCAATATTATAATGAAATAAATATACATCTGCAAATTGATGTATATTTATTTCGTCGTGTCAAGATTATCAAGACGATTTCAATCCTCATATTAGCATATATTATTGGTTGGTTTGGGGGGTTGATGACTGTCAACTTTCCTTGAATCTTCTCGATGCGCTAGCTTGGATATCAGTATTGAATACATGATGATTTTAATATGTAGCTTTTTAAAAAAATCATAAATTGATTTTATTACCATGTTACACTAATTCACATAAGAATACATTTATACATGATTGAGTGTTGAGAGAATTACAGTCCTACAATAAAGGTATGAGGTTTTCTCTTATAATTTAAGATGCCAGAAAGCTGCATATATATGGTGTGGCTATTAAATAATGAGACTGTGTGCATAGCCACTACACCAAGCACTCCCTGTGAAACAAAGGACAGCAGATGATCTTGAACCTTTCCTTATTGTCTACCAAGTCGCATTCCAGCATGCTCATTTGCTTTGCAGTGGGACAGTCTCCTGGAAAAACTGATAGACAAAAGAATCAAACAATGAATCAACCTCAATTTTTAACAAAACTAAAGAATACACCAACCGAAAATTATAAGTTGTTATGCCAATTTTATGAGGAAGATACTATGTTAAAAGCTCACGTTTGAATGGAATAAAAGGTTTTTAGAAAAAGAGAATGTTGAAGACAATGAACAGGCAAGCCATCTGTTATCCATGAAAACCGATGAAAATGTGGACTGGGTGAGGACACTAATTAGAAGTGATCATCAATTAAGCATTATAATGGTCATATCAGAAATCAGTATGGACTAAGTAACAGTTAGACAAATTTTAACTGAAAATTCAGGCAAAAAAAAGTGTGTGTGCCAAGATAGTGTCAAAAATTTTGAATGAAGATAAAAGAATAAAAAGACTCCAAGTTTGTGAAGATGTTTTGAAAAAAAAATTTATGATCCAGACTTTCGGAGTACTGTAATTGCTTTCAATGAAAGTTGGCTGTTCCAGTATAACCCAGAAACTTAAAGACAGTCAATGCAATGAAAAACAATTATTATGGCTGAATACATCCCAGCAAATCACACTGTCAATTAAACAAGCACAACTCTAGTTCTGACACGGCCGTGTAAAAAAATTCAAAGGAAAAGATCTGAATTGTGAAAGTATAGCTGGATGCTCCATAAAGACAATGCTTCAGCACACAACGTGCTCTCTGTTCACTAGTTTCTAGCCATAAAAACAAATCCCTGTACGTATGTGTGAAGAGTACACAGAGAGCACGTTGTGTGCTCTCTGTGTAAAGGGTTCCCCTTCAAAATAACATTTTGCCAATACAAAATGTTTTATCAGATATGGGTAAGTAAAGAATACAAACTGTGTGAGAGCTAAGTTTTAAGATACATATGGAATGGAAAAGATATTGTGTTATTAGCAGCCAAATAAACTATTACAAAATATCACCATAAATTTCCACATCTCACAGGAAGAAATTTAAATTTGCTTATGTGAGACTGAATTTTTTTTTAGTTTATCTAAATAAACATTACTGCAGGAATTCTCTGGATAGCCGTGAGATGTGGAACTAAATGTCACAAAAATCTTATTTTTATATGAAATACTTGCGTACATAATTTATGTACGCAAGTAAATAGACTTTTCAAAGGTTACTGAAAGTTTTTGGCATACCATGGAAAGACAGAATAAAGGAAGTAATTTGAAAATGAATCTGCTTTTATTCAGCACCTTTAAGGACTACATTGATGCAACATTCTCCATCTTTTTTGAATTCATTCACATATGTTTTTGCCTTTGCTGTGTATTGTAACTCTGAACTGTGCAATGGTTTTGGAAGTGCCACACACTAAATATTTTGAACAGACACCTGGGTCCTAACCTGTCAGGGACTTCTTGTGAAGGATTCACATATTTCTGTTACTGGAATATAAATTATGCTTAGGAACCATATATGCAGGAAAACTAAGAAGAACCACAACACAGACAATTCAAAGAAATTTTTTTCAGGGAAAATGTACCTCCTCTCCAATAACAGATTGAATTGTCTTACTGTCAGTAAAGGATCTACTGGAGGCGTGCAAGGATTAATTTGCAAATGTTCACTGTGTAGTTTATAAAATTTTTTAAAACTTAAGAATGGTTTTCATAATGCTAATTTTATATTTGTAAAATCTAATCTACAACATTGAAACTATTAAATTATTAAATTTCATTATTAAATTATTTTTCCAGTTCACATGTAATTATTGTTATTAATAATTATAATCATTAATTATAATTATCCAACAGGATAAGGTAAGTGCACAAAGCAATATTCATTCTGCACACCAAAGGAAAAGAATCCGAGGGAACAGTATTCATACTAGGTTGTGGGTAGTAGTAGTAGTAGTGGCATGTGATGCAAGAAAGCAAGTGTATGAGCTTATGCAACATCAGCCAAAAAAAAAAAAAAAAAAATCACACCATTCCCTCCAAATGCCTGTCCAGTTCCTCCTTAAATTTATTTAACCTATCAACTTCCACGGCGACAGATGGAAGTTTGTCCCAGCAATTAACCACCTGCTGGCTAAAGGCAAATTTCCGCACATCTATTCTACATCTGTCTTTTTTTATTTTAATTCATGCCCCCTTAGGTTCGTAATCTGAACAAGTGGAAGGATCCCATCAGAATTTAATGTGCTCAACCCATTCAAGGCCTAATACACCTCAATCAGATCACCGTGCAGGTGCCTAGTCTCCAGTTAAGGATCCCATCAGAATTTAATGTGCTCAACCCATTCAAGGCCTAATACACCTCAATCAGATCACCGTGCAGGTGCCTAGTCTCCAGCCACCGCAATTTGCAGTACTCTCTTGGTAGAGGATCCTTTAATTCCCCTCACCAATCTTGTTACCCTTCTCTGTACACGCTCAAGTAAATCTACATCCTTCCTAAAATGAGACCTCCAGACCTGTACGCAGTACAAGTCTGGAGGTCTGTACGCAGTACTCAAAGCATGGCCTGACCATTGCCTTATACAGAGGGACAATCACCTCCTTTTCTCTGCTAGCAAAATTCCTATATATCATTGACAAAACCCCATGACCTGCCCTGGCAGCCTGTCTGCATTGCTCAGAAAACTTCATATCGGAATGCAAAATTACTCCCAGGTCTTTTTCATTTTCTACCACATTAAGTGTGGTACCACACAGTTGGTACATTTCTCTGGGGTTTCTTCTATCCATATGCAGAACTTTCCATTTGTCAAGGTTAAACTTCAGTTGTATCATTTGAAAACTTCGACACTAAGCCTGATATACCTTCATCAATATCATTGATAAATATACAAAAGAACAGCGGACCCAAAACCGAACCCTGTGGGACTCCACTAATAACATTAGTCCACGAAGAGCAGCACCCATTGATTAGCACCCTCTGTCTTCTCCCACTCAACCATCCTTTTATCCATTGTAGCAACTTACCCTTAATACCATTCTGCTCCAATTTGAACAACAGTCTTCCATGTGCAACAGTGTCAAAAACCTTCCTGAAATCCAAATATACGATATCAAAATTATTTTTTGCATCCAGTTCCTAACCACATCATAATATCCTATCAAATTTGTCAGACAAGACTTTCCCTTAACAAACCCATGCTGTGTCTGAATTATTGCTGCAGTCTTGTCTAGATGATCCTGCAATGCATCTTTAACCAGTGACTCCATTATTTTACCCGGAAGAGAAGTTAAACTAACTGGTCTATAATTACTTGTGTCACCCTTCGATCTCCCTTTGTGAATTAGGGATACATTTGCATACATCTCCAGTCCATGGGAATCTCCCCTGAGTCCAAGGATGCTCTCATAATTATGACTAAGGGTTTGCTTACTTCCTTTGCTGCCTCCTATAATATAACTGGATAGATTTTCCCATCCACCCCAGATGCCTTTCTTATGTTTAACTTCAATAAATTCTTCTCAAATTTGCTCTCAGTTATTACAAAATCATTAAGCACCCTGCTACAATTTGATAACCTTCTGCCATCTTCAAACCTTAATAACTCCTCATGTGTGAATGTAGATGCAAAATACTTATTCAGTTTGTTTGCTATCTGAGCAGGATCATCAACAGTCAAACCATCAATATCAAGTGGCCCAATCTGTTTCATCCCATTCCTTTTAGAGTTTATATAAGTAAAGAAATCCTTGCTGTTTTTCTTAGCATCCTTTGCCAAAGATTTCTCGTAATCTACCTTCACCTGCCTAACCTCCTTTGTGACCTGATTACAGACTAGCTTATATCTGCCATAGGCTTCTGAGTCGCTTGATAATTTATATGCATCCCATGCATTTTTCTTCTCTGTCACGAGTCTCATTAGTTCATTTGATAACCATTTAGGCCTAAACCTTGAACAATATTTCTTAATAGGTATGAAACTTTTAGTAGCTTCCACGATTAATTCCTTGAATGCTTCCCACTTAGAATTTACTGTTGGTAACATCGTCAGTTGATCCCACTGTACAGAATTTAAAAAAACTCTTTGAGACCACTGTACTCACCTTTATGGAAGCAAAAACCCTTTCCTTTACCCCTGATGGTAATTATATCTTTAAGTAAATCCCACATCAGTACACTGTTATCACTGCCACCTAGTGGTTCCTTTATCTGCAGATTCTTGATGCATGAAGAATCACTACTGATAATCAGATCAAGAGTGTTACTCCCTCTAGTTGCCTCCCGAACATTCTGCTGTAGAAAACAATTATCCAATAAATCCACAAAAGCCTTGCTAGTGTGTGAGTGACCAACCCACAAATTCCAATCAATATCCAGGAAATTAAAATCCCCCATTATAACACACTCTAATTTACTGGCCCACTCTATTTCTCTGTACAATTGTTTATTGTACTCATTCGAGTCATTAGCCCTATAATACACTCCTACTCTTATTTTTGCTTTCACAGTGCTTATGTCACACCAAACTGACTCAACAGTGCACTGTTCATCTATATCAAACTGGATGCACTTCTTTTGATTTTGTTTTTCTTAATTAACAGCGTGACACCTCCTCCTTTCCTATTCTGTCTATCCTTTCTATTTACATTGTACTCCCCAAATTCCAATTCTGCATTCCTAATATCAGTGTGACACCGAGTCTCTGATATCCGAACAATATCTGCCTTTGATGTCTTGGCCAACACTTCAAATTCATCAAATTTATTTACTATACTTCTAGCATTGGTATACATGCAAGCATACATGCACCTATTCCTATTCCTAGTTACCCTGACACATCCCATATACCCACCTGTTTCACGATGATTGCCATCAGTCCCTGAAACCCCCAGCACCCCTCACTCCAGGCCACTGCTTATTCTAATAGAAGTAGTGCAAGATTCACCTTCACCTCTGCCTGCAGCTACTTATAACCTTTTAGTCTGTGAATCCCCCCCCCCCAAGCTAGCAGTTTTCCGATTAACCTATCACTGCCTTGATAGCATCAGCAAATATTCTTGCACCCCTTCTATTTAAGTGTATCCCATCCCTGTAGAAGCAGTCTCTCCTGTTAACAAGCACAGACCACGCTGAAAAAAATTCTACCCTTTGAGCCTTGCACATTCCCTCCAGGGCTGAATTGATTGACAAGGCTCTGTTGTTGTTGTTGTTTGGTTTTTAGGAGCATTAGCAACTAAGGCCATATTGCTCCGGGAATATGCGGTGGTCATTCCCTTGATCTTTCCGCATCCTCCGTATTTGGTGGTGACAGGATTAAACCCTAGTCTAATCAAGAAGCGTGTGCTACGCACTGCTGCTCCTTCCCACCTGGCTACGGAGACGCCTCACAAGGCTCTCATCATGTACTCCCTCCTGTCATGTCTGGGCAGAATTGCAGACACTTTCAAATTTAACCCCAACTCACAACTTTTTTTTGCAACATTGACCTGTACTTGTTAAGTAAATCTGCAGATCTCCTACTCTTAATGTCATTGGTGCCAATGTGTACAACAATATCACCTTTTGTGCCCTTAAAAGATAATATATGCTTTACAACATCATCGACTTTTGCTCCTGGCAGACATACCCTGGTCCTATTCTTTCCTTTTTACACAATATATTTCCCGTCTCTCTCTCTCTCTCTGACAACAGAGTCACCAACAATAAATGGGTCCTTTGGGACCAGTGCTTTCTGCCTTGGAGATTGATGCTGTGTTGCCTGATGCCCAGGAGTGAGCTCTGCCATTGAGTTGGGCAGCTGAGAGCTTGACGGGCCCCCGCATATTAATTTCTTCGAGAGCATCTACCCTGCACCTCAAGCTCTAATAGACGCCCAGTACAATGCTGAGTAGATGCCTAATTTCTAGACACACTCTGCACTTGGCACACACAAAGACATCCTCCTTAGCTAGATCATGTTCTGTTCCAGAGAGTTCGGTAAACATTTCACAAGTTGCACATTTTTTTAGGCTGTGATGCATTGGAGAATTGGCCCCCCCCCTCAGTTCTCCCCCGAGTCACAGCACTCCTGTCACTTTGTGCCCGTTGCTTTGCTGCTCTAGTCTGGGGCATGATATTTTAAATTAATAAGATCAATAAATTTAATTAATTAATTGTCAATACTATGCTATCTAATAGAATCCTAAATGCAGTGATGCATATTACGCTATACAATTATATGTTAGAGCTACCTAGTTACCACAATTAAAAATTTGAATTCCTTACTACTCTATACAAAAACAATGGCTGCAAGATTCGAATGAAATAACGGTTTTACGTATATTAAGTAGTAATCTACAAAAACTCTATCTAAATTAAAAATAAAAATAACCAGTGTAATTACAAGTATAAGACTACGTATAAAGCACAATATAAAATAACAATTAGGTAAATAAAAAGGCAAACACATCACTTTTTCGGAGCCTGTAATTCACAGCTGTAATTTTTAAAGAGAGTAAGTACCCTCTCTTTAAAAAAAAAGACAAATACATTGGGTCTCACCAATGTGTTTTGTATTTGAGAGGCATGGATTAATCTTTGGTGACTAAGACCCCTTTTGAATTAATGCAGTTTTTGGTGCTGATCCAATGGAGTACTAGGCAAAGTTGGCCAGTAAATGGCTGCAATAGGTTAAATCCTTGATTTGCAAACTATAAGGAGCACAAGGAATAGAGTGAGCAGCTGGACTACCTTTCATAAACACCTTGAGTAAAAATGAAACCTTTTAAAGAGATCATTTTGATGATGATCACTATGCTTTTATTAGTTGGGTGATTGTGTAGATTCATGGCAATTCGAAAGTGGATTATACTCAACGAGATTGAGTTATTGTCCTTCAGCAGACAAGTTCCTTTTTTAATCTACACCGCTCAGTGAAATTACTCCAGCTCATTGAAATTGATGTTATTTTTAGCTGAATGCCTTCAGCTCAAAAATAACATCAATGTAGACAATAAGTGATTAAGATTATGTATCAGTTCATCAGCAGAAAAATTTGGTGGTTATATTTTTCTTTGTCTTTAATATCATGAAATATTTTTCCTTTAAGGGCAATTTTCACTTTGGGAAAGAGGAAGAAGTCTTGGTGCTAGATTGGAAGAGCAGGGTGGATGGCTGATCTGTACATTGCGATGTTTCACCAGAATTTTCACAAGTGCACAATGGGCACGGGCATTGTCATGCAACCAGAACCAGCTGCCTTTCTCTTGAAATTGAGGACTTGTGCATTTTTGGTTGTACTTACTGATACATCCAACATCATCACCTGACTATACAGTTGAAATTAGGAATGCCTTGACAGGTCTGGATGAAATCTTTGCATGGTGATACTGCTGCTTCTGCCCATCCATGAGTCTGCAGCATAAATTTTAGGCAGACCTTCTTTATATCCAACTCATCTGCCATCATTCTGAGGGTCAAACAATGATCTTTTGCCACAATTCCCAAACTTTTGGAACTCCTTATTTCGAGAGGCTTATGGAAGCCTACTTCTTAGGTCTTGAACACACTCTGGAACAGAACATGATCTAGCTAAGGAGGATGTCTTTGTGTGTGTGCCAAGTGCAGAGTGTGTCTAGAAACATCCTCACACATTCATCTTTGAACCACCTACATTGTTCAAACGCACCACTACGACAACGTTTTTATCACCATAAACAGTTTCAAATTTTCATGTTTCTGTTACAGATTTTCCCAGTTTAAGGCAAAATTTGATGTTTATTGCAGAATAAACTTGGAATGTTAATGCTACTAATGAAACTAACTTGCAATCTGTCAGCCTACTGGACAATCTGTACCACCATCTATTGGAGAAAGTTTGAACCACAACACAACTTCCATTTATTTTTAAATTTGAACATGATCACAACAGCACAAGTCTGGGAATGTCATTGCCACACCTTGTAGCAGTAGAAAAAGATAAAATGGCCTCTGAACAATTATACAAGCAGTATGCAGTCTGATGTAAAGATTTTGTCATGCTTTTTGCACCTACATTGAGAAATTGGTTGGCCATAGAGGTCAGTAATTGTATCATGGATGTTTTGTAGGCCAAGGAAGCAACATTGCATTGGTATTTTGGATATATGGGAATTGCACGTGGGCAGATGTTGCTGGAAAACAGCATTTAAGATGGAACAAAGTGTAAAAACACTGGTCAAATGATTTCACCATAATGTCTTACCATGAACATGCTATCAGTAATGAGCAACTATTGTGACAGATTGCTTTGTATACCATACATAACTCTGGGTGTGGGCTCAGTATCCTGATGCGGGATGGAGGTCTGACCCCAGGTATGCATATAGCTTTTGCTGGATCACAAACAAATATGACTGTCATCAAAGACACTACTATACCATTGTACCCTCTGACATAGTGGTTTTGGAACTTCGTTTGTAGAGGTCTGAGTAAGTCCTGACATAGGCTTACCACTATGTCAGAGGGTACCATTGTACCCTCTGACATAGTGGTAAGTTAATTAGAACTTGCCATGGAAAATTATTTGATACTGGGAAGTTTGCAACTTCAAGGGCAAGAAACCACTTGGGATGTTGCACCTGGTGAAAATAAAAATCATGCAGAGGTAGAAACTAATTTTATATTAATAGAATTATATTTTATAACTGGAAATGCACTTTTATAAACAGGCAATATATTTGTAGGAACGGTTTTCTGTAACATTACAGAAAATTGACTACTAGTTTTCTGTAATAATGTCGCAGGGTATGAAGAAAGAAATTATGTATTGGCTGGTTTATGTGGTAAGTAGCAATTAGCTTTATTGCTTCTATTGTAAATATTTTCCTTGATTGAATCGCTTAAAACGAGACAGGGTTTCTGATTTGGCCTAACATATCTCAAGCGCGCTTAAAGAATAATAAATCTGCTATACAGATAATGGACGATGTAATGTTGTAGTCTCTACCACAGCAAGGAATTTTTTCAGCTGGAGCAAAGCCAAAAAATACTACCACAGAATTCTATTATGAAAATAATTTTGATTGTGCCAAATAGCAGTAATGTTGCATTATACGCAACTGATATAATATACATTAGTTATATAAAATAAATGAAGGAATATTCACATACAACATGAGGTGGAGGTTACAAGGATGAAAAATTCCTTTTTAGTAAGTGAAATTCATTACAATTTTTGAATTTACATATTGATAATTTTATTTTACATGCAAATAATAAAATACAAACCATTTACAAAACATAATGAACTGATATTCAAAAATTATTTTCACAGTTTATAAGCATCTCTTGTGTTTGATGGCCTTGTCCTTCAGGCATATCCCCCCCACCCCAAGAGGCCCCACATGAGTTGCATTTTCAAATTAGCACTCTATGCCACTACACTATTCAAAATTAAATATCTATTATCAGTGACCAGGCTGTCACTGCTGAAAGGATATTTCCTGAGCTGGATATCATCATTCTCATTCTTGGTGATTCCTTTCTACTTTTGACTCTTGTTTTCTCTCTCTCTCTCTCTCTCTCTCTCTCTCTCTCTCTCTCTCTCTCTCTCTCTCTCTCTCGGGGTAATTCAGAAAATATTTTTTTTTTTTTGGCTGGTGCAGCATAAGCCTCAGGCTTCCTTGCACCATATGGCTAATAATAATAAATAATAATAAAAAAATAAATAATAAAAAGTATGAAATATTTTATTATATTTATTTCATTGCAAAAGTCTTGTTATTTAATAGCCACACCTTGTTAATCATATTTTTTTTGTTTTTATTAAGACCGATAAATTCACTGATTTAGTGATTAGAGCAAATAGGAATAAAGTTTCATTTTCTCACCTTTATTTGGCTTGTACCTTCTTTTGCCTTTGAAATAAATCATATCATCGTGTAATATTCGTCGCTGGTGTCTTTTTTGTAGTTTCCAGATATACAAAATAATAATGATCATCATAAATAACAATAGTAAACCTAATCCTACAGCAACACCTAAAAGAAAGTAACAAAGTTCGATTATATGACAGCCAATTCTCTATCCAATCTTTAATTAAACTTTTCAGTGGTGATAACTTTTAACAAAGTTACCACTTCTGGGATGAAGAGTATACAGTAACTTACATTAACAAATGTTTGTTATTGAATGAATGAATGAATGATTCCATCCATCCATCCATCCATCCAAAGACAGATTGGAGCCCATGAATACATGGTGGCCTAGATTTAAAAGTCAACTGAAATCATTCTCGCAAACCTACAGCCATCAGAAAAGTCAACAAAAGCATAATAACCTCTATCAACTGGAGCAAAGGCTGAAAAATCTCCCATTTGATAGTCAGACTCATCAGTCAACACTACAAGCCATACAAACCCACTTAGAAACTCTGCAAAAGGTGCCCTACTCAGATCGAGATACACCCACATAAATCTATCTGATGCCCTGACCAAACTTTTTCTCATTAGAATGCAGACATCACAAATCAACCACCATCACTGCCATTCAGCTGCAAGATGGAAACATCACTGAAGACCCAGAGGAAATCTTTTCTGAAGTAAAAAGATTTTATAGAGAAATTTACAGTTCTCAAGAAACCTCCACAAAGGCAACTGAGGAAATCCTTTCAGGACTTTAAAAAATCTCCCATATGGCCCAATGCAGTATGGAGAAACAAATCACCCTACAAGAACTAACAGCAGCATGCAAAGCCCTTTCCAAAAATAAATCACCAGGTCTGGACGGACTGACTTCTGAATTCTTCCAAACATTTTGGGATCAACTCTGAGTGCTACTCTTTCGAATGCTTGAAGAAGCTCAGTCCCATGGACTACCAGTTTCAGTCTCCACCTCTGTCGCTCGACTGATTCCCAAGAAAGGGGATGGCACCAATCTACAAAACTGGCGCCCGATTTGTTTTAATGAATGCGGACTGTAAAATCATCCAAAACCATCGCCAATAGATTAAAAGCCACTCTCCCTGATATAAGGGTGGCTCTAAAAGTGAAGTGGGAAATTATCGACCTGTCATTCTGACTTCAGTGGTAGGGAAAATCATGGAGGCAATGATCAAGGGTGAAATTCAGGATCATTTGGATCGAATTGAAATTTTCAAGGATACTCAGAATGGTTTTGTAAAGGGAAAATCATGTTTAACAAATCTGGTTCGCTATTTCGAAAGGGTCACTCACGAGCTGGATTTAGGGAATAATTTCGACATTGTTTATTTAGATTTCAGCAGTTGCTTTATAAGCTGGAACAGGTTGGAATCACTGGGAAAATCCTTAGATGGATAGCAGGATGGCTTCAGGGCAGGAGGCAGAGGGTTGTGATAAATGGCTATTCCTCAGATTGGGTTGATGTAAGAAGTGGGGTTCCCCAAGGATCAGTATTAGGACCACTGTTGTTTTTAATTTTCATAAACAACATTGATGAAGGGATAGAGGGCATGATGTCTAAATTTGCAGATGATGTAAAGATTGGTAGAGTAATTAATGATCACCAACAAGGAGAGTTTCTTCAGAGTGACCTAGGTAGATTTCAGGGATGGTCAGAAAAATGGCAGCTTTGCTTTAATCCAACAAAGTGTAAGGTATTACACCTGGGAAACAGCAATCCCAAAATAACTTATTCACTTGGTGGAGTTCAACTGAACCCAGTACTGGAGGAAAGGGATTTGAGTTTTACAATATGGTCAGACATGAAATTCTCTGAGCATTGTAAACAGGTTGCAAGGAAGGCCCATGGTGTCCTATCGATGATCTATCCAACTTTTGCAAGTAGAGATAGGGACGTGATAATCCCATTATATAAGGCTTTTGTTAGACCACACTTGGAATACTGTGTTCAAGTATGGAAACAGCACCTAAAGAAAGATATCAAACTTCTTGAAAGGGTGCAAAGACGGGTAACTCGCCTGGTGAGATTGGCAAAAGGGCATCCTTATGAAGAAAGACTTCAAATATGTGGGTTGCAGAGTTTGGAAACTAGAAACACCTTAGAGGAGATTTGATTGAGGTGCTTAAGGCTCTGAGAGGCATCAGTAAAATGAATGAGAATGAAATTTTCAAGATTATAAATGATGCTAGAACTAGGGGACATAAATTCAAGTTACGGGGGGGAAATGTTTAGATTGGACTGCAGGAAGTTTTATTTTAGCTAGCGAGTTATAAATTACTGGAATAAGTTGCCCACATGGGTGGTAGAGGCTGACAGTTTGGGGAAATTCAAAGGTCATCTGGATAGTACCTTCAGGTCAGGGAAGTGCATAGGATGATAGGTTTAATTTCCTTTTTTTTTATTAATTATTATTATTTATTTATTTATTTTTTATCATTGTTTTGTTCGTTTTTTTTTTTTTTTGGCTGGTGCAGCATAAGCCATACGCTTTCTTGCTCCATGCTGCCATTATTAATACTAATACTAATATCATTGATCACCAACAAACATACTCAGTACCTGGAAGATCGATTCACAACAATCTACATCTGATCCGAGATCACCTCTCCACTGAAAACAGCCAAAGAGAATTCCTAGCACTAATTAGCCTTGACTAGGAAAAGGCATTCGATAGCGTTGAACACAGCTACTTATTTTAAACCTTGAAAGCCTTTGGATATGGACCCTACATCATTGGAACAATCCATCTGCTATACAAGGAAGCCAAATTCTGCCCGAAACTGAACAACCAGCTCACCTGCCACTTTACGTATTCCAGAGGGATAGAACAAGGCTGCTCACTCTCTGGACAACTCTACGCAATTGCCATAGAACTGTTCCTTAATAAAATTGCTAAGGATACAATCCCGACGAATGCTGCTACCAGAACCCCACCTAAATATAACCTACTCAGCATACGCAGATGACGTCACAATTGCAATACGCCACGAGAGCGAATTTGAAGTCATTCAAAAGGCTCATGATCTCTATGCTCAAGCATCAGGCGCAAAACTCAATCACTGTAAGACCAGCGGTCTGTGGGCTGGCAACTGGATAACTAGAACCGACTCCCCCATCCAATGGACATGGTTCAGCGAGGGATAGAAATACCTAGGTGCTCGGCAATACCCTCCTTTTCTCCAAGAAGAACTGGCCCGAATTGCTGAGTCATTTCAACAAAGTACTCGGGAAATGGAGAAGCGTGTGCACCCCATCTTCGCTGGGCGGGAGAGTGCTCATGGTCAATCATATGGCAGCAAGCGTTCTCTGGCACACCTTCAAAATTCTCACGCCACCTGTTGACTTCCTCCACCAAATCCAGGCATCTGTCCGAAGCTTCCTTTGGAACAAAACCAACTGGATGTCCTGCTCCAAACTTAGCCAGCCGCTTACTCACAGGGATCAAGGGTTGGGCTCTCTTGACGACAAAATCACAGCATTCTGGATCACCTTTCTTCTTAAGACGCTGAAAACAAAATACCCACATTCCGACACTACGGATAAACTACTAGCAACAGCCACTAGAGGACTATCTCTTTCACCAGCACCACTCAAACTACCGCCATTTTATAAAGATGCACTGTACTGCTGGAAAGAGCTAAACCTTCACCATAATCTTGAGAGAACATCCCTTCCCAGAATACTTTCAGAACCGCTCTTCTACAATAAAAGAATAATAGACCCTGCAAATAATGATATTCTCTTCTTTCCTACATGGAACTGGGCAGGAATAAGAACCATAGGCGATCTCCTGACACCAAGCCTTGAATGGAAAGGATCAGATTTGCCCATTAAAACCATAAATGTAAAGCAGCAACACAGACATCTAAAATCAGTGATCACACAAGCTCTTCCAGACATCACTACAACCAAAGGGATTGGAAATGTCACTGGATCCTTGCCTACACCAATCTTCGTCATCATATCACCAGAAGACACGGTACCTCTGTCTCCTGCACCCTCCAAAAAAGTCTATCAGCTAATCATGTCTTGCCATACAACCACGATTTTCCCGTCATCCACCTGCCAAGCTGTCCCTACACCCCTCTCCACTCACCACAAGCCACCATCCAACTTTCAGTGGAACCTTCCATACAGGACGAAATGTTCCAAATCGGATGCAGACATCCAGTGGAGACTGTGGCACAACATCCTTTCCACCCCAGTCAAGCTACAAATCTTCGGGTTACGCTCCTCAAACTACTGCCTCTTCTGTGCCACTCCAGGTACCCTGGAACACACATACCTGGCACGCCCTGTGAACAAGGAACTCGTCAAATATGCTTTGGATGCAGCAAAGCTTGCGTGCAATCACGCCCATACTCCAGAGGACTACTGGTACTGCTTCACTCTGAGCAGACAGCACACATCACCTGCAACTTCCTATTCATTGTGGCCAAGGCTGTCATTTACAACTTCTATTTGAAGCACACAAGAAGCAGTGACGACGTGCCTCCTGTTGACACATCAGCACAACATCTGAAGTGGAGCCTACGGAGGAAGTTGCAGAGCAGACTTCTACTCGAATTCCACTGCAAAAGACCAGAAACTGTGGATCATCTTAACAGCGAATGGAACAGTGGCGATCACCTGTTCACCATCACTGAACAGTCCATCACCTTCAACGTGTGACACTTAATATGAGAATGATCCAATGCCAAGAAACTGTTTTCTTAATTCCTGAAATTGAAATGTTGAAACGTTTGTATTTCATTCTAAAAAGTTTTCTTTATCTTTCCTTTTGTACATAGAATGTAAATAGTTGTTGTTGAAAATGTATCTACTGTTCACGTTTTAATAAATAAAAAAAAAAAAAAAAATATATATCTATCTATTCATGAACTGTCTCCTAAAATAAAATTGCCAGTTGGAATAAGCAGGAAAGGTAAAATTAAGCACTTAATAAAAATAATTACATAATGCATGAAACTGGATACAGTAATATAAGAAAATTTAGAAAAAAATAGATAAAGCTATTTTGTAATTAACCTATCAACAGGTATCTGGCAATGATTTTCACTCCCAGTGCCTATAAAATGAAAATACTTTTTCCATGCAGAAACAAATTTTTAAATTTTTCTAAGGAATAACCCTTTTCAGAGAATATCAACTCATCTCTTCTATAATTTAATTGTTACCTCTAGCATAGGGGTCGGCAACTTGTAGCTCTTTAACTTTTAGCCCGCATGAAGCACAATTTAAAATGGAGTTAGAGGACTTAAAAAATTAAGGACAAGTGGAGTGCAAGACTAAAATGCCTTAAAACTGAAACTGAGGATTTGGAAAGGCAAAAGGCTGCCCTTGCAATTATACACAAATGGATGGTGATAGATGTGTTGAAAAAGCAAGACCAAGTTGTGTTCGATGCGTGGAGTAGCTTACCAGGCAAGTATATAAATTTGAAAATATTTGCGTTTGCATTTCCCTCAGTTTTTTGTTCAACGTATTTCTGCAGGCTAATATTTTCAAACATGAACTATATTAAAAATAAATCAAGAAACTGTCTGAACAATGCAAGTTTCTCGGCATGTTTAAAGATGAAAATTACGGCATACTTGCCTGATGTTGAGAGACTTGCTCAAGAAGTTCAGCAGCAAAAGTCACATTAATTCGTGTCTAATTGGATGTTTGTTACTTTTTTTCAGTATTAATAAATAATATTTCAAAAAAAAAATATATTTTTAATAAAACACCTTCCCACTCTATTCCACTTTTTAAAAAATTCCCCCTTCCCGCAGATTGAGCTGAGGTGTGGCTCTTCGGATTCTCTTTTTGTTATTAGATTAAAAATGGCTCTTCACTCAAAAAAAGGTTGCCGACCCCTGTTCTAGCAGATGGAAAAAAGACCTGAATAATGCTCTTAAAGCAGCAACTGATCTTTCTGTGTCCCGCTTGGACAAAATTCATTTCTGCCATCATATTCTAACAGATGTATGACCTAAAGAAAATGTTTATAGCAGGCAACATTGATTTTCTGAGGTATATATGCATTTTACACTACACCATGTTAAAAGTGAAAGAATATAATGATATAAAGTACAATAGCAAAAAAAAATAAATAAATAATATTGAAAGGAAATAAAGTAAACTAAAATAAATAAGGAATTCTATAAGAAATTAATAAAATGAACTAAGCAAAAGCCTATCTTACTAAAAACCACAAGGCCTCGGTGAACAAAAAAATCTGAAGGATGGAGATTTTATTGTAGTTCTCATGATATGAACAAATACTATATACTTTGTAGTTTAGTTTTTCTGTTCTACATTACGTATTGTTTTGGCATTGTAATTTTCAAAATTTCAACCATCAGAAAGTGCAGGCTGCAAAGGAGACAAGAATGTTCCAGCATACTTTTGAAGTGCCTGGCAATTATTCTTTCTGATTTCAGTTCAGTTAGTGTAAAATATGCATACTCATAATTTCTGTGTATATTCTCTCAGAACAATTCTGAAGTATACTGATCCTTTATAGCCATTAATTGCACATCTTTAAGGCATTCACTTACATTTTAAATAAGAACCATGCACTACCTTTTAAATTAGTCACTGATTTCATTTGATCTGAGATTTATGAAAAAACACGTTACACAATTCTCCTTCTATTTGTCTCTGGTCTTGAAAAATAAAAAAATGTCTATAACTTTTAAGTTCTTAATTATATTTAGCTGGTTTACTGACTTAATTGTTAGAATAAATTATTTTCTATAAGTAGCTTATAGACCTAGTCGAGCTCTGTAGTTTATTTTGAATTTAGATAGCACGATTTTGAAAGTAATTATTACTTTGTGTCCGTAGATTTACCGTTTGTAACTTGCCGCCATTGTTATACGATACAACGTATACCCGAACTAGACAGTATAAGGTTTAACAGAAAACTAGATAATGAGTATATAGTATCAATTAATCAGTAACATTTACTAATCTTATTAAATTTCATTGTCAATTAAATTGTACTTTTTTAACTAAATACACATAATGACCTATAAACAACCTAGTTTTTATAAACATAACATTATAAGTTAATACATATAACTTGACAGGAGATAAGAAAGTCATAACGTAACTCGGAGATAAAATTCGATACTGAAATACATATATATAGTTACAAATAATAATGCATATATCCAGTGAAATATTTGAATTGACTTTGGAGCTTTCGAGACTGAATGTGCCTCTTTATCAACAAATGGAAACTTTACAGATAAAATTATTTAACGGACACAGAGTTGTGCATGCAGTGAGCCGTGCAAGGGCACGAGGTAGGCCATTCAATCATTAAACTGGTGATCATTGTTGCTGAATGGATGTGCGTAGTTTTGCCTCCAGCGTTTATCTAGACTTAAAACAGTTGCCTCTAAGATGGGGTGTAGTCTCATGCCCTTATTGCGGTTCATGGTTCCCACATTATATAATATATTGAGTGACTCTAACCAGAGGCGGTGGCGAAAGTGTCAGGACTGGTCAATTGCTTTGTAGTCCTGCTTGGGATTGAGTTCGTGGTGGGTTGACCAGTAGTGCTCTGCGATTGTGGACTGGTCGGTCTTAGCAAGGTGAATCGATCTGTTGTGTTCTGCGAGGTGGTCTTGAAGACATCTCGAGGTCTCTCCTATGTAGCAGCTGTTACAATCTTTGCAGGCTATGCGGTATACCACACCACTGCGTAAGAGAGGGGGGGGTCACTGGAATCTTTATGTTGGAAACTAGAGAACATAAGTTTCTACCAGGCACCTTCACGCATTTTATGTAGTATTCACAAAGGATTTTTGAGATCCAGCCTGATAGGCCTGGATAGTAGGGAATGTAGGCGGTAGGCACATTGTCCTGAGTTGATGGTGTCGCGGGTGGACTGTGAGCTCCTGCGCTTGTAATAAGCACTTGTCCAATATGTGTGTTGGGTAGCCACAATTGATCAAGTCTATCCTCACTCTGGAAATCTTGTTGCGCCAGCTTCATCTTTGCTGGAGTGGCTCCAAGCCATGGAGAATAGAGTGCGAGCAGTGCAGTTGAGATGGCTAGGGGCATGGCCGGATCTGTAGTTTGTGAACAGTCTGCACCACACTGGCTTACGGTACACTGAGGTTTCTAGATGTGGGCCGACGGGTTTTACCAGGACATCCAAGAATGGGAGAGATCCGTCTACTTCTAACTCTAGAAGTAGACGGAAATCCAGTGTTCATCCAGTTCATCCAGAGTGAACTGGATGAACATTGACAAAGAATTGAGATATTCTAGCAATGTTGCTTCAGAGGCGAAGATGTCATTGACATATCTGCACCATTTTGTAATAGGTGGTGGGTTCAGGAATATCTGTTCTTCCAATTCTTCCATGGCGATGTTGGCCACGATGGAACTAGCAGGGGCACCCGTGGCAGTGCTATGTACCTGCTGGTATAAGGAATCCTCAGAGGTAAAGACGCTGCCTGACAAGCACAGGTTGAGGGTGGTACAGATGTCGTCAGTGGACAGTGATGTTCTGTTTGATAGGTTTGGGTCATTTTCTAGAAGCCTCTTGGTGCAGTTTACGTCCTGCTGGACTGGGATTGATAGGAACAGGGACACTATATCGAATGACGCCATAACCTTGTTGTCAGAAATCGAGAGCTCTTTAATAAGGTGAATGAACTCACCGCTGTTAGTGACAGTGTGGGTGGTATTTCCTACAAGATGTATAAGAAGCCATGCAATATATTTGGATAGTTCATATGTATGTACATTGCAGCAGGATACTATGGGCCGGAGAGGATCATCTGGTTTATGGATTTTAGGTAGGCCATAAAACTGGGGTAGTTGGCAGCCTGTAGCACGAAGACGCCACTGAGTCAGAGTGAAATTTTCTTAGCTTTAAACCATGCATAGATAAGTTTATTAACGTATGACTCCAGACATCCTAAGACTTTGATGGGCAGATGCCGTTACGGGCTCATAGACGTTGTGGTCTTGTAGGAGGACCAGGGCTTTCTCTAGGTAGGCCGACTCTTACATATAAATAGTGTTATAACTGCATTGAGATATAAGTTTAGGGTTATATTTTGTATTGGAATTATAGCATTAGCATTAGCATTAGTAGAGGCATATGATGCAAGAAAGCAAGCTTATTCAGCATCAGCCAAAAAAAAAAAAAAACCCACTCCCATTTCACCCATCTGTTCGTTCGAAATACCTGTCCAGTTGAGCTTTAAATTTGTTTAGGCTATCAACTTCTACAACAAGTGATGGAAGTCGGTTCCACCAACCACCCGCTGGCCAAAGGCAAATTTCCGCACATCTATCCGACATCCGTCCTTCCTCAATTTGAATTTATGCCCTCTGAGGTGAAATTATATTTGAAATTGAATAGAAATCATGACTCAGAGCAGCAAAGCAAAAGGCTCAAACTAATGAGAGAGCTGTGGCTCAGGGGAGAACTGAGGGGGGGGCAGTTGTCCTCTGAATCACAGCCTTTTGAAACACACTGCTTCTTTGATGTTTGTGGAGCAATCAGAAACGGGACATGATATTCCAAAAGGAATGACTTTGTGTAAGCGCCATGTAAGGAGTGTGAGGAAATCAGGTGCCAACTCAGCGTTGTTATGGGCCTATATGAGAGCTTGGAGGACAGGGTGAATGCCCTCGAAGGATTTAAATTGAGGGGGCCATCAAGCTCTCAGCTGCCCACATCAATGCCAGAACTTGCACTTGAACATCACACAACACAGTGGCAACCCCAAGGCAGACTGTGCTGGTCCCAAAGGAACTAGTTGTTGTTGTCGGTGACTCTATTGTTAGGGAAACGGAGAACACACTGTGCAAAAAGGATAGGTGGAACAGGACCAGGGGCAAAGGTTGATGACGTTGTAGAGTAGATATCTTTTAAGGACACAAAGGGTGATATTGTTGTACCCGTTGGCACTAATGATATTAAGAGTAGGAGACCGCAGAATTACTTAACAAGTACAGGTCAATGTTGAAAAATTCCGTGAGAATTTTTCAACAAAATTGCCGTGTGAAAAATTGCCCAGACTCCTATCATGTCTGGGCAATTCTGCCCAGACACGATAGGAGAGAGTATATTATGAGAGCCTTGTTGATCAATTCGGCCCTGGAGAGATTGTGCAAGGCTCAAGGGGTAGAATTTTTCTCAGCCTGGTCTGTGCTTGTGAAGAGGAGAGATTGCTTCTACAGGGATGGGATACACTTAAACAGAAAGAGTGCAAGATTATTTGTCGATGCTATCGAGGCAGAGTTAGGTGGGTTGGAAAACTGCTAGCTTGGGGGATACATAGACTAATCAGTAGCCGCTGGCAGAGGTGAAAGTGATTCTTGCACTGCTTCTATTGAAATGCAATTGAGCAGCAGCCTGGAAAGCAAGGCAATGGGGATTTCCAGAACTGCTGGGAGTCAGTGGAACAAGTAAATACATGGGCTGTGTTAGGGTAACTAAGAGTAGAAACAGGTGCATGTATACTTGCATATACACCAATGCTAGGAGTATAGTTAATAAATTTGATGAGCTTGAAGTGCTAGTCAAGACATGAAAGGCAGATATTATTGGGATATCAGAGATGTGGTGTCACACAGGCATAAGCAGTGTAGAATTGGAATTTGGGGAGTACAATATGTACAGAAAGGATAGACAGGACAGGAAGGGAGGAGGGGGGTGATCACAATGTGCTGAAGTAGGATTTACTCAAAGAGGTAACTACCATCAGGGGTAAAGTGAAGGGTTTTTGCTTTCGTAAGGTTGACTACGGCGGGACCAACTGATAATGTTACCAACAGCAAATTCAAAATGGGAAGCATTCAAAGAATCAATACTGGAAGCTACTAGGCTTTTCATACCAACTAAGAAATACTGTTTAAAATTTAGGCCTAAATGGATGTCAGATGAACTTAGATATGTGGCAAAGAAGAAAAATGCATGGGATACATATAAATTAACATATTTGAAAACAAAATGCACAAGGCATAATCCTTATGGGTTTTGGTAATTAACTATATAATATCGGTGTAGACACACCATAGTTAACCCATAAATTTGAAATACGTATGTAGTGTAAAAGGCATCGTTTTAATAGTATCTCATATTGTGGGTGCCTTCACAACAAGATAGCTTGTATTGCACTACTTCAAATGAATAACGCTTCTTTAGTAGAGAAGACTACTGTTATTTATTTTCAGAGGATACCACCACCCAGACGATCGTTTCGAAGCTAGTGGACTTCATCATTAGTGGGCAGGCAGGTACCCTGGTAGTGCAACATGCCATCACAGTTGTGAAGTTATATCCACAATATGAGAGATGCCAAAGGGTGTTGGTTGGGAGAGAAGCATTATTTATTTGAAGTAGTGCAATACCAGCTATCTTGTTGTGAAGGCACCCACAATATGAGATACTATTAAAATGATGCCTTTTACACTACATACGTAGTTCAAATTTATGGTTAACTATGGCGTATCTATACCGATATTATATAATATATAAATTAACATGTGACACAGAAGCCTATGATAGATATAAATTGGTCTGTAACCAAGTCAAAAAGGAGGTTAGGCAGGCAAAGGCAGATTATGAGAAATCTTTGGTAAAGGATGCAAAGAAAAACAGCAAAGGATTCTTTACTTACGTAAACTCTAGAAGGAAGGAAGGGGATGAATCAGATTGGTCCATTTGATATCGATGGTTCAACTGTTAATGATCCTGCTCAGGTGGCTAACAAACTAAATGAATATTTTGTTTGTTAGCCACCGGCATTCCCCTCCCTAACGAGTTATTCAGGGAGGGGAATGCCATTAGAAAGGTGTATTAAACTCTGGCAGTAAGCTAGATAATCTTTTAATAACTGAGAGTAAACTAAAGGAGAAATTGTTAAAGATAAACATAAGAAAGATACCGGGGGGGTGGATGGGATCTATCTATCCTCCTATTATATGTCATATAATAGGAGGCAGCAAAGGAAGTAAGCAAACCCTTAGCCATAATTATGAGAGTTCCCTTGAACTCAGGGTGGCACCCATGGATTGGCGATGTGCAAATGTGACCCCAATCCACAAAGGAGGACAGTGCCTCCGTAGCCAGGTGGGCAGCAGCAGCGCATACGCCTCTTGATTAGACCAGGGTTCGAGCTTATGACCACCAAATACGGAGGATGCAGAAAGGTTAGGGAATGACGACCGCATATCCCCAGAGCAATATGGCCTTAATTGCTAATGCTCCTAAAAACCAAATAACAACAACAACACAAAGCAGGATCAAAGGAAGACACAGTAATTACAGACCTGTTAGTTTAACTTCTGTTCCAGGGAAATTAATGGAGGCACTGGTTAAAGAAGCATTACAGGATTGTCTAGACAAGACTTCAGTTATAGCTCGGACACAGGATGGGTTTTTTAGGGGGGAAGTCTTGTCTGACCAATCCGACTGGATACTATGATGTATTCCCAAAGGAACTGGATGCAAAGAATAATTTTGATATCATATATTTAGATCTTAGAAAGGATTTTGATACTCTTGCACATGGAAGACTACTGCACAAATTGGAGCAGTGTAGCATTGGAGGCAAAGTGCTGCTATGGATAAAGGGATGGTTGAGTGGGAGAAGACAGAGTGGTAATCAATGGACACTGCTTTTGTGGACTAACGTTATTAGTGGAGTCCCCCAGGGTTCAGTGTTGGGTCCATTGTTGTTTTCTGTATTCATCAATGATATTGATGATAGCATATCAGGCTTAATATCCAAGTTTGCAGACAATATGAAGGTCGGCAGGGTTGTTAATGACACTAATAACAGCACACTTCTGCAACAGGATCTAGAAAAGTTGAGCAGATGGGCTGAGAGGTGGCAACTGACAAATGTAAAGTACTGCATATGGGAAGCAGTAACCCCAGAGTAACGTATGAACTGTGTGGTACTACACTGACAGTGGTAGAGAGTGAAAAGGATCTGGGGGAATTGTGCAGGCAGATATGAAGTTTTCTGACCAGTGCAGACGGTCTGCAAGAGTAGCTCATGGTGTCTTGTCAGTGATATACAGGAATTTTTTCTAACAGGGATAAGTAGGTGATTATCCCCTTGTATAAGGCAATGGTCAGGCCACACCTTGAGTACTGTATACAGGTCTGGAGGCCTCATTTTAAGAAGGAGGTAGAGCTGTTGGAATGAGTACAGAGAAGGGCAACAAGATTAGTGAATGGAACAAAGGGGTGCTCTTACGAAGAAAGGCTTAAGTTTTGCGGATTACAGTGTCTGGAGACTAAGCATCTGCGAGGTGATCTGACTGAGGTGTTTAAAGCATTGAATGGTTTGAGCATGCTCAATGCTGATAGGATTCTTCCTCTTGCTCAGAATAATCACTTGAGAGGGCATAAATTCAAACTGAGGAAAGATAGTTGTAGGATAGATGTGAGGAAGTTTGCCTTTAGCCAGCGGGTGGTTGATTGCTGGAACAAACTTCCATCTGTCGTTGTAGAAATTGATAGCTTAAACAGATTCAAAGCAGAACTAAAGAAACATTTGGAGCAAGTGGATGGGTGAAATGAAAAGAGTATGTGTGTGTGTGTTTTTTTTTTTTTTTTGGCTGATGCTATATATAAGCTTGCTTTCTTGCATCATATGCCCTTGCTAATGCTAACTTCTTTGTAACTTTGGTATTATGAGTTCTGAAATGGAGCTGTGCTTATCTAAAATGATGCTGTGATCAAGAAGTGACACATTTATGAGATGGTGAATCGTAATATATTAATATAAATATCAATATGAAAATTTAAAATTAATGTTAGATTATCTGTTATGATCTGATTTTCAAGCAGCTTTGAAAGTCCTAACCTCATACTGGGTTACTTAAAAACTGGCTTGACAATCAGTTCATAACTATGACAATCAGATCATTTTTATTTTAGAAACTTAGGTAATGAGCAGCACAATTTTTTAACTTTGGAAAAAAAAAAATGTAATGCAAAATGTACTAATTGTGCTAAACTAGAAATGATCTTTTCTTTTCCCGCTTGTAGGGGACAAAAGAGAAAAGTACAAAAATTAAAAATTTTTAAGGCATACCTATATAGTGGATAGGACAAACTACCTGTAGACAAGCCACACTTTTATAAGCAGATATCAAACAATTGCCTGGAGTTCAGTTGTCCAGAAAACTTTAAAAATGACATCAGAACTTGTAGGATACACCACGCACTCAACAAGTATCTCATCATCAAGGGAATCAAAAGCAACTTTATTTGTAGTTAATATAATATAGAAGAAGAAATAACCTTTTTTATAGGTTTCCTCTTATACGTTGCCAGTGTGCAACATAAAAGAGCTCAAGGAATCATTACTTAGGAATGATGTGTTTTAGTCCTAAAAACTTTTGTTGAGTTACAGTAAGTAGATTACTAAAGTTTACTACAGTCTCATTAAATAGATTCACTCAACTCATGCTCTTCTTGTTGGTAGGTAGATGAGCATACACACACCCTTTGTTCATTCACATGGGTTCCACTGCATCATGGGATAACTGAAGTAAGGAAGTTGTCCATAAGGAATACAAACTTCACTAGATTATATAAGCACACAGAATTATCATTCTTTTTATATTATTGTCAATAGCCTTTCTATGATAAAAACTGCACATAATTTGATTGCATTCACTGACTATTTACAGCAGTAATTTTTTAAGATGAAGTTATCTTTATTGCAATATATAAAAAATAAATGAAAAGTGCAAGTGTGAGGAAATTTATAACAAAAGAAATTAAAATAAATGTAAGTGCAAATACATTATAGTAACGTGAAAATGACTATAACAAAGAGTATTAAATTATGCCCAATGTAACTGAGTGATTAATTGTGAGTGTGCCATAATGCACACACCTTTGAGTGAATCGTGACTCAAGCTTGTGAGACTGTAAATTTGGTTAAGGATTATATTTGTTATAAAAATAATTAGTTGTAAACCCTTCTGACCTAATACCGGAGTATAAACAAGAACATGCTGGTTGAAGTAGCTAGGGTGGTCATGTGTGAAGGTGCATAAATACAAGTGCTTTGAATGACTGTGGTTCAAGCCTGAGTGAATACTAAATATGGTACTGTTTCTTGTATTCTCTCTCTCTGTTACGTGAACTCCTCTGAATGCATGGTCATCCTGGAGTGTGAACAGAAAATTTTTAGGCCAATGAAACTGAGTGGTCAGGTTTTTTCTGAAAGTAGATAGAGCGCTAAAACTAGATTTCTGGATGCTTGACTGTTGAGGACATTCAATTAGGATATGCTTGATTGTTAGCTGGAATTGGCAGAATGCACTGAGGAGGGTTCTCTCCTATAAGAAAATACAGATGAGCTGGATGGGAATAACTGACGGGGAGTCTTGCCAAAATAACTTCTTCTGAAACTAGATGTCCACAGTTGCAGTTTTTTTTTTTTTTATCTGCAAGAGTTTATTATTGATTTGAGTTCACCGCAGTTGAGAGCAGTGATTCCTATATGCTGTTTTAATAACAGATTTATAGTCAGTGCAGGGCACTTTCAGCTAACAAGAAGATCAAGCTCTATGAAATTTCCTATTGTGCACTATGAAATTTCCAAGTAGGACGAAGCAGAGGAGGAGGAGGAGAGTTTGTCCGTGTTTGGAGCTTGAAAGAATCAGCAAATGATTGCTATTCAGTGGGTTATCCAAAACTGACCACTCTGTATTAGCATATATGGTAGGAGAACAGAAAGCAACCAAGTAGTAAAGTTAGTCTGTTAGTTAAAGAAGTCAAAAAAAGAAAGTGGTCTTGCTTACAGTTCCTAAAGAAAAACCTACTTATTTGATGAAAAAGGAAAAAAACAACAAGAACTAAATAGGAACTGTCGGTTTGAAATAGATTGCATTATAAGTTGCAAAAAAGATTTGCTTCGCTACAAGAACACTTGGCATTTAGGACCAAATGGTCAGGTGTGAGGGTGCATAAGTTGACGCACTTTGAGTGGCTATGGTTCAAGCCTGTGCAACTACTAAATAAGAGATGTTTGTATTTATTCTCTGTCTTGTGAACTTCTCTGACCATGTGCTTGTCCTGAGTATAAGCAAAGTTTATTTAATGGTGCAAGAGTCTACTTTAACTATATTGTGCCATCTATCATAAGCAAGCAAAGAGATTTTCATTCAGATTTTTTCTTATGTTTCAATTTATTCTATTATTGCTTTTCATTAGTAAGTTAATGTGATCTATTCAGTATCCATTCGAAAAATCCCTTTTTCAGACCCGGAGGCAAAGAACATGTTTGGGCCCATACTTAATTAATGAAAATTGAAAAAAGAGGAGACAGCCAAAGATGCCAGGCCCCTACATGGTAGCTATGCCACTGAGTCTATTTAAGTTTAATTTATTTATTATGAATTTTTAATTGTATATTGCACACTGTTTCAATTTGTTGACTGGAAGAGTTGATATTTAAATTGCATTTTGTCTGTTATGTTTCCTTATTTATTCTGTAGAGAGTAATGGCCATAATTTATTTTGGATTTAGTTCATTATTTCTTTGGGTTCAGGCATATCGGGGTACTCACTACTATTTGGGCTGTGATAATGACCAGTAAAACAGAACATACAACCCTTTTGAAGTTCACAAGTGTCCCTTTGAAGAGGCATTTTGTGGTATTTTATGTTATTATATTTAAGTGGGGCTTATTCTTTGGTGGTGTGTGTGTGTATGTCTCTTTGGGCAAGGAGCTGTACATTCACTCTTCCATACATGGGTGAGTGTTGCTTTGGTTCTTTCTATCTTATTTTTATTTATTCTTATATTTTTATTTTTAGTTTATTTTTATTTTGATATTAAGAGTGGTTAGTTCATAGGAGCAGAACAGTACCTTGCCTTACCTATAATCCTATTAACAACATTAATTTGCTGTCTATTTTGTGGTTCAACTATCTCTAAAACATTTAAAGCATAGACCAAAACAAACATTAAAAGGGCCGATGACTAACAAGCTGATGAAAAGAAATTGGACCATAATAAAGTTAATTACATAATGAGAGAACCATGGATTCAGGCATAGTTTCAATAGACAGATGTGCAAACATCCCTGCTATTCACAAGGTGAAATAGATAACTACAAATGTGCAAGTCTACTTCTGTGCCATTATGAAGTCTATAGCTAATGATATAACATAGGATCATCTGGACAGGAGTGAAATTATAAGGGAAATCACACCATTGCTTTATTATGGGGAGATCACGTCTGAGTAATCAGATTAGTGACACAAAAGTTAAGCACGTTAAGGAAGATGATGAGAAATCACTGGCAGAGAGTGCAAAAAAAACAATAGCAGAGAATTGTTTGCTTATTGAACAATAGAAAAGCAATCAACAGATGTAAGATATATAATGTAGTTTTTTAACATCTGTCATACCAGCAGTGCAGTTAGTGTTTAATTGAGAGGAAAATGAGATTTTTTGATAACTAAAAAGGTACTGGAAGAGAAGGCCTCATGATTTAAAGTGAGAAAAAAAAAAACAAAAAAAAAAAAAACAGAAGCTGATGAAATAAACACAATTTCATTAAAGGCAGTAGCAAAAGACAATATAAAATCTTTAATTACAATAAGAGAACTGTGGATTGATGCAAATTTTCGATAGACAGATGTACAAAGATCTCTACTATTCACAAGGTGAAATGAATAACTACAAACATGCAAGTCTGACTTCTGTGCCATTATGAAGTCTCTAGCTAATAATATAACACAGGATCATCTGGATATGAATGAAATTATAAGGGAAATTACACCATGACTTTATAAACGAAGATCATGTCTTGGTAATCAGATTAGTGACAAAAAAAATTGGGTTTATTCTATAAATTAATCATCTCTATTTCTACTTGTAACTGCAGATAATGGCATGATTAAAGTAGTAAAAGGCATTTTATTTGGGGGGGGGTGCATCTACTAATTTGGATGTACCAGTTCTTGTGATATACTAATTCATATGGTATTTTGCTATGTATTATGTCTATATAAGGGAATGCATATGTATGCACTAAAGGGCCAATTTACACCTTATTGAGGATGAAAAATCCAGAATAACTCAATGGGTGCGGATGATGCAACTTCTCCCACGTGAAGTGGCTAACTGCAGCTTAGAATGAAAGTTCAACAGTTCTTCCAGTCTCTGATGAGATCTGAATGCAGCTCTATCCAAACAAACAACAAATGGAGAATCTATTTGTCATATACTAGAGAAAATGTACAAGACAGACAATGGTTATAAAAGCTCATTGCTTTTAATTAACCTTGTCATATACAAGGTCCCACAAGATTCAGTGCTGCTGAGTACTGAATTTTTGATGTGTATTAATGACATTTATGAAGGTATTTCAAGTTGTAATATAAACTTACTCCATTGAATAATTTTGTGTAAAGACAATTTGTCATAGTGAACTTTTTTTTTTTTTTTTTAGGAGCATTAGCAACTAAGGCCATATTGCTCCGAGGATATGCGGTGGTCATTCCCTGACCTTTCCGCATCCTCTGTATTTGGTGGTCACAGGCTCGAATCCTGGTCTAATCAAGAAGTGTGTGCTATGCACAGCTGCTCCTGCCCACCTGGCTATGGAGGCACCCTTTCTCAGCTGTAGAGGCCTTCACTGTATTAATTATAGGGACCTTTACTATTTATTATAGAAACTTTTAAATATATATTTTATTATGGGTTTATTATATAAACAAAAGTCATTATGATATTGTGTGACATATCTGAGAAAAAGAGAGAATTAATAATTACTTACGCCCACTGGCACTTTTCACATATTGAAGATGGTGTCCCAGCCAAGGAGCTGTGTTTCCATTGTATGGAATTAATACTGGCGGTTCTGGTAACCATGCTGGGCCTTGAATCTAGAGAATATATCAGGTAGAGCACCCAAAATAAAAATTTAATACCATTGCATTTGACAATGTTGAACAATCCATTTTTTTTTTTTTTAAATATTTAATGTCAGTTATACAAGAGTACTATGTTTACTTTTAAAATGGTCTATTTTAAAGATAAACCAAAAAATTATCAAAGGAAAATACAATTTATTATTACAATAATTAACAAATAATAGTTTATAAACAATGCTGGAAGTGTCTTCCATTGTTAGAAATACCCAAATTCGCTCTTTTGATGAAGTTGCAACAAATGCTCACTTTGAGCTTCTGGATACTTTGTAGATTGCTCTTGTAAGCTTTCTACTTTAATCACCCCATAGAAGGAAATCCAGGGATGTTAAATCGGGGAACCAAGTTAGCCAAAGTCCTTGTATGATTCAATGCCAAAAAAAAAAAAAAAAAAACTCTTGCAACATTTCAGCAGTAGAGCATGCAGTATAGCAACTTCCTCCATCTTGTTGGAGCCAGATATCTTTTTCCCCTAGCAATGCAATGCAATGAACTGCATAATGATGTTCCAGTAAACATCAGAGATGACAGCTTGTTCAAAAATATATGGACCCACCTATCTTTCTTCAAGGCATTCCATAATAAACACCAATTTTTTGTGCATGTAAGGGGATTTCACAAAAAATGTGTGGATTTTCAGTACTTCATATTGAGTTTTGACAGTTGACATAGCCATTAGAGTGAAAGCATGCTTTGTCAGTGAAATGAATTTTATTCCAAATTTCAATACCTTCACAGTGAAGTAAACTTTTAAGCTAACACAGTACTATATCCTTCAACTTCAGGAAAATATTTGGTTATCCTGTAACTTAAGCACATGCATACTGTAGTAATACTACTAGTAGCAGTAGTAATGGCAAATGATGCAAGGAAAGCAAAAAAAAAAAAAAAAAACACATTTCACCCATCTGCACCATCAAAGAATTTGTTCAGTTCTTCCTTGAATTTATTGAACAAATCCACTTCCACAACAACAAATGGAAGCCTGTTCCAATGATCAACCACTTGCTGGCTGAAGGAAAACTTCTTATATCTATCCTGCAACCATCCTTCCTCAACTTCAAATTTATGTCACCTCAGCAAGTGGAAGAATACCATTAACATTCATATTACTCAATCCAGTCAAGGCTTTAAATACCTCAATCAGATCTCCCCACAGGTGAATGTAAGAGCACTCTTTTGTTCCCTTCACTAATCTGGTTAACTTTCTCTGCACCCATTCCAGCAGATCTATACCCTTCCTAAAGTGAGGCCTCTAGACCTGTATACAGTACTCAAGGTGTGGCCTGACCATTGCCTTATACAAGGGGATAATCACTCTCTTATCCCTGCTTGCAAAATTCCTGTATATCATTGACAAGACCCCATGACCTACTCTGGCAACCTGTCTGCACTACTCAGAAAGCTTCATATCTGACTGCACAATTATCCCAGGTCACTTTCACTCTCCCCTTCCCTGAGTGTAATACCACACAGTTGATAAGTTACCCAGTACCATTAACATTTGTCAGTTAAACTTCAACTGCCATTTCTCAACCCATCAATACAATTTTCATATCTCTTGTTGCAGTAGCTCACCCTGATGACTGTCATTAACCACCCTGCCAACCTTTGTATCATCTGCAAACTTTGCCATTAAGCCTGATATACCTTTATCAATATCACTGATAAACATGAAAACAACAATGGACCCAACACCGAACCTTGGTAACTCTACTAATAAAATTAGTCCACAAAGAGCAGTGCTCACTGATAACTACTCTCTGTCTTCTTCCACTTATCCATCACTTTATCTATAGCAGTAACTTTCCTTAATGCCACATTGCTTCAGTTTGTACAGCAGTCTTTTACGTGCAACAGTATCAAAAATCTTATAAATATGGTTAAGAGTTTGCTTAACTATTTTGCTGCCTTCCTTAATATAATTAGATAGATTCCATCCACCCCAAGGTGCCTTTTTTATGCTCATCTTTAACAATATCTTCTCCACTTTCCTTTCAGTTATCACAAAGTAATTTAACTCCTTGTTAGTTTTATAAAATTCTGACATCCCCTACTCTTAAAGAATTCTTCATTTAATTGAACTGTGGGAATGTAGATGCAATGAACTGAATTGTGTGAATGTAGATGCAATGAACTGAATTGTGTGAATGTACTTAGAAAATATCTATTCAATTTGTTTGCAACCTGAGCAGAGTCAGCAGTTAAACCATAGACATCAAGTGGCCCAATGTGATTCAACCCCTTCCTTCTACTATTGATATTAGCATAGTAGTCTTTGATGTTTTTCTTTGCACTCATTGCCAGACTTCTCACGTTGCCTTAGCTTACCTAACTGCCTTTGTGACTCGATTACAGACTAATTTATATCTACCATAGGCTTCTGTATCACCTTATAATTTATATGCAGCATCCCACACACTTTTCTTCTCTGCTGTGTTTCAATAGTTCATTGGATATCCATTTAGTCTAAGCTTTGAACAGTATTTCTTTGTTGGTATGAAAAACCTCTTTGATTACTTCCCTGAATACTTCCCATTTAGAATTTACTGTTGGCAACATTATCAGTAATCCTACTGCACATAATTTAAAAACTATCTGAGACCACTGTAGTCGCCCTTACGAAAGCAAAAGCTTTTCCCTTTACCCTTGACAGTAGTTTGTCTTTAATAGTCTTTAATTAAATTCACATTAGTACATTGTGATTGATGTCATCCAGTGTGTCTTTTACCTGTAGATTCTTAATGTGTGAAAAATATTGCTGCTTCTTGTTGCCACTCTAACATGCTGCTGTAGAAAACAGTCATCCAAGAAATCCACAAAGTCTCGCTAGTGTACAGCAGCATAGCTCCAGTCTTTTGCACCTGGGGTGGATCCTTCTGGTGTCACCCCCTAAATAATGTTATCAACTTGAAAAAAAAAATAAAAGTCTAAAAACTAATTGATTTTAAGAAATCACAGAAAACTAAGGAACATTAAAAATTCAGTGAATAAAGTGTAGTGTATTTACTGTATGTGATATTTAATAGAACAACAAAAAGAGAAAAAGAGATACAAAATGTGAAAATCAATAACAGAAGAGATTTATAGTTTCCATTTTCATGTCTTCATTTTGGCAAATATATCGATAACCTCATCAAAATTAATTTTACTGGCATATTCATTTTCAATAGATGATAGATTTGATAATCTCGTCTGACCAATTGATGAGTGGAAGTAATTTTTAATTAATTTTAATTTGAAAAAGTGTCTTTCGCAAAGAGCTATGGATAAACATACTGTTAACAAAAACCTTAAACATAATAATAGCTCTACTTCTAGCAATTTTAGTCAACTAGTGCAAGCACTCTTGGAGTGATGATAATGTGGGTAACTAGACATTAAGATGGCGGTAGGTTCATTGATAGATATGCAGAAAAGATGTAGATGATATTATTACTTAGACCATCTAAGCACGTGGCCCTGATCGACAGAACCAGTTGAACATGCTTGTGGCTAGCCCCGTGCTTCCTCAACGGTTATTTTTGCAGCTTGTAAGTGACTTCTTAGTCGGCCAATTTCTAATAATATTTCTTCATGATGAAATTCATCGAAAATTTCAATCAGCTTTGAAATATGCATTTCATATTCTTTCTTTGCAACAATCAAATTATACGGTTGAATATATCCAACATCATTTTCTTGCAGGGATGTCTCTCCTAACATATGCATTTCTTTGTCTTTATTATCTGCTGGTCAATCAAACAGAACTTCTACTAACGTTCCTGCTAATATTTTCATGAAACAGCGAGAGTTGGGATGGCCATGAATAGAAGACTGTCCTTCAAACCATGCTAAGATGATCACATTAAACTTTCCATTTCCTTTATCCACAAGGTTCCATGTCTATCTTTTTTTTATAAAAATTGGCATATTTAAGCCAGTCTTCTGTTTTGCTTTGATAATCAGATAAAACACCAAATATCACCTTAGGATTTGGCCCCCCTTCAAAAATTTGATGTAATTTTTTACATCATAATGCATATGTTAGGAGAGATATCCCTGCAAATAATGTTGACTATATAGATGGTTCACAGGAACTTCATCTTAATTTGCACGTATATTCGCCTCCATTTGAACAAGTTCATCTCTTCAACAGACACACCGGGCACCAAACTGAGAAATTATCATCATTCTGGAGCATGTTTGGAAAGGTTATATAGTGATATATGGTTGAATAATGACAAAGGTTTAAAGATTTTCATCCACCAAACTTTTGAACAAACCTCTAATTCTCAACGAAACCTATCCAAGCATTCATACATTGCTCTTTTTAATTCTTCTTGAAGTGACAGTCCAGCAATCCTTCGTCATTTCTCCTGGTATTTGTTTTTTTTATCCTTATTCTTCCTCTTCTTTCTATTGAAATGCCTATTTCCTCACACGTTGTATTTGCGAATTGAAGAGCCCGTTCTACAACTTCTTTCTTCATTAATAAATAATTTTAAGGTCTGTAACTTTACTACACATTTTTCCAGGCTTTTTGTAAATATTTTTATGTAAGGTTAACTTCTTGTAGAATTTCGTGCCAGAAAGAAAGATTACTTAGAAAAGAAAAATCACATACGGATGATAATAAAATTTCAGCGTTCCCTCTGGTATTTATATTCTCTTGAGGTTCGCACAATGTTTGTAGAGCGGAAGTTATTTTTTCGAAATTCATTTTGACCATATTTACAGATTCATAATGCGCATTCCACCTTGTCTGGGCAAGTCTTTTGACTGTCGTTCCTGTATGTTTTTTCATTATGTCCCAAAGGTGTGGAGAGACTGAAAAGAAAGAATAAAGGTTTTTCAAAGTTCCAAAGAAGGTTATGCATGATGCAACGTTTGCAAATGAATGCACTCTGCATAAATTTAATGAGTGTTTGCACAGGGCATAAACAATGCTTTGGGATTAATTTCCTTGATTTTAGATTGGACCCCACCATAAATTCCTGCCATGGTGCAACATTGTCGTAGCCTCGACCACAGCACAGATTTATATAAACTCCATCCTTTTCTAAATTATTCAAAATTTCTTCTGTGAGTTCAGCAGCAGTCTTTCCAACAATGGGAAGAAGCCTTAAAAGACTCCTTCACTTCAACCTTGTCACCTACAATGTGAACATATCCAATTACTTTACACATTTGGTCAATGTGACAGTACACCAGATGTGGGACACATCTGGTGGAATGTCAAATAGAATTTCAAAATATTTAGCTTGTTTTATATTATCAGCTACTATTTTTTCTCTCACATAATATCCTAAAATGTTAATAAACTCACTTTAAATCTTGGGCGATAAATATGGTTCTTTCCTATCAGATGAATGTTCAATTCTTAAAATATGTTCTTTCAAAATGGGGTCAAAATTTGATAGCAACTCTACCTTTTCTCTAAAATTTCCTTTATTTGTACAAAATATGGATTCATCATGTCCACGAAAAGGAAGACTCCGACGAGCCAGAAATAAGATTAATCTAAAAGCCGATGTAAAACATCTCTCCATTTCTTTCTTTCATTATCCAGTACTGTCTGATGAATGTGGTCAATAGTTTGTTGAAACTTCAACTGTGTACTTAAGGTTTTCCACTTCTCCAAGCACAAGAAATGCTGTTCATTACTTTCACAGTCAGAAATCTTTGGGTTTAATTTCCAGCAAGTTTTAAATCCTGTGATAAAGTTGGATGTTTCAATTTCATTTTTTTCTAATGAAAATAGTTTGCATGGGGAGTAATTATAAGTAAGAAGGGAGATGATGTCCTGAAGCCTGATGGGGGCATTTCGTTAATGCCATCTTCAAAGGAGGGTGAACACATGTCATAGGCCATCTTTTGTAGCCCGGGCATGTTCCATTGCCGTATATCAAAAGTGTGGTGGGTATGTTTGAGTAGGTTAAAGGAGGAGAAGTAGGATAGAAGGAAAATTTTCCTGCCTTATCATATTACGCTAATAGTTTGGGAATTTGAAAATTGTAGATTTAGAGCAGCTTAAAGGTTTAAAAAAAAAAAAAAAAAAAGAAAAGAAAAGGAAGAAAGAAAGAAGAAAAAGAAAGGTTTCACTTGGAAATTTGGGTGCGTGACTACTTGTCCCCACGGGGGGGGGGGGGGTATGTTCTGTTATTAAATTTGAACTTATAGGATATTTGTTTTAGGTTCCATTCTTCAGAGATTATTATTGGTCTATGTATGTTTATTGATCTGTTTGTTGATGTCATTGCTAGTCTCACTGGTTTCTAACTTAAATTTTGTGTCTTGTTTTCTATTATTACCATGTTTTCAAAGGACAGGTAACGTGGTGTGTTCTAAGTGGTGAGCTATCAATTCGGAACTATTATTTTTTTTTTTGTCTAGTCTATTTTTTCTTTATTATTTGCGGCTACTTTTAAACTGCTTTTGGATTCTTGTATGTAACAATGTTCTCATGCTGCCTATATATATGCAATTGTAGTCTGGTGTGCAAGGAATTGCATAAACTACATTTGTTTGTTGTTTGAAACCTATTGTTTTTTTGTTGTTAGTTGGGCTTTTTTAGGTATGTGCATAGTTTCTTGGAACTGCCAAAGGCTAGCTTTACTCTGGAATCGTTGAAGCTTTTTTTTTTTCCAAAGGTTGTTGGTACGTTTCAATATATTGGAGTCCTATCTGTTGTTTTTTTAGTGCTTCTCATTTTGGTTTTTCTTTACTGTTTTTTTTTTTTTTTGGCAGTATTTAAGACACCATTTATGAGTCATTTTGGGTAACCTCGGTTGGAAAATCTGTCCTTAAGCGTTTCGATTTCCTGTTTGCGTTCATCCTATGTAGATGAACACCTGAATGCATTGTTGAACTGGGCTAGGATTGATTTTTTGTGAGGGGGGGGCATAGCTGATAAGGTTTGTGGTATATTTTAGTGTTGATTTTGGTGGCATCTCTTGTTAATGATAAATTTAGGAAGTTTATCCTGTTGTTTTCTTCATTTTCAATTATTCAACATCTACATTATCATCTACAATATTCAACTCATGGAAGATGGTATTTATGGTGTCTAGTTTGCCTATAAGCAGACAATCATCTATGTACCTTCCATAAAATTTAAGAGATGGGGAAGGGTACTTGGATATGATGTGGTTTTCTATTTCCAGGAGGTAAAATTCAGAGATATGTCCACTTTTGGAACTGCTCATTGGTACCCCATATACTTGTTGGTAAAAATCTCCTTCATGGGTGAAATAATTAGCTGATAATAGTATATTTAGTAAGTTTGTTATATCAGAAATATTTAATTTTTTCTTTTTTTAAGTGTGGGATCATTGCATAACATGTCCCAAATAGCCTTCACAGCTTTTTGAGGGTGTACATTTGTGTATAGTGATTTTATATCGAAGGAATATAATTTGTCATTGGGTTCTAATTTTATATTTTTGATTGACGAAAATAGGTGTTCCATGTTTTTAATGCAATATTTGGAATAATTCATTAGAGGTTTTAGTATATCAATCATAAATTTTGCTAAGTTTGCTGTATATTTGAAGCTTACTATGGGCCTCAATGGTTTGTCAGGTTTATGTAACTTGGTGACACCAAATATGTATGGTGAACGTGTTGTATGGGCTATGAGATCTGTGTGCAAATTTCTTGTAATCTTTTTAGTTCTTTTTTGATTTTTGATCTGATGGTGGGGATAAGATTTTTTCCTAGTTGCTGGTACATGTTTGTAGGATCTTGTAGGAGGTTTGTAAATTTGTTGTCATAATCGGATTTGTTTATTAAGACTATTGAGAATTGCCTTTATCGGCGTTTTGAATGATGATGTTTTTATTTGTGGCTAATTTTTTGATGCACTGAAATTCCTCTTTTGAAAGGTTGGGAGTAAGATTTGGTTTTTTGTTTATCACATTATTTATTTGTTTAATTAGTTTTTTTCTATTGCTGTGGCTATATAAGCCTGTTTGGGCTTTTATTACATATTTGTTGTATGGGGTCTTTTTTGGGGGTCACGCTGTAATTGAGACCTTTATAGAGGAGATTGTGTTTGTCTTTGGTTAAGTTATAGTTGGATAGGTTGGTGACGAATTCACTGTTCGCAGAATCTGTTCTGTTCATACCCACAGATTGTGGTCGCTGTTATTTTAAAAGGGGGGTTCCATTTTTCTCATGTCTTATAGTAAGTATTTCAGTATGAAATTTGATTCTATCCTGTAGGTGCAGGAAGAAGTGATTTTAGTCGATTTTTTACTCTGTGGATATAGTGTAGAAGGTTTTTCTTTGCATGGGTACTTTGTTTTAGTGCACGTTTTACTATGGATATAGCAGCTCTTTTGAACTCTCTTCTAAAATTTCTATAACTTGCTTGTATTTTTATTTGCACGAATTTTGGAATAATTTGTGAACATATGCATTTTTGTAAGAAATCAATGTGCGTTTTTTGTTGGAAATATCTTAAGGTTACTTCATATAAATTGAAATGTTCAGGAAATGAGGGTTGCACACTTTTGAAATAGAGCAATGGATTATTCACTGAAGCATTTGTCCGACACATTTTAGCGGCTATGAAACATCAAATAGCTAGATTATGATATACGACATAGTGTCAAAAAATATTATGGAAGTCCTAAAGTCTCAAAACTTTATTAGACATGTTGGACAACTTGTGTAGTCGAGACCCACTAATTTTCATAAAACCAGACAAATGCTAATAATTTATTGTGATTTTTCCTTGTAGTGGATCTGTGTTCTCATTTCAAATTTAAAATCAACTTTGTACATTTTTTACCAAATAGGATGGTATAGGCTATTTTTGGAATATTAAATTTTAGAAATATTATATTTTAAGGCATAAAAAATTTTTACCTGAGATTTTTTTCAGGAATGGCTGCATCTGGGTGAGATGTAAATTTGAATGATATTGAAATTGCATATATCTAGTAGGAGGACAAAGGAATAAAAGCAAGCTTTTGTCCTAAATCCATGCATGGGGAGTAATTATAAGTAAGAAGGGAGATGATGTCCTGAAGCCTGATGGGGCTTCAGGACATCATCTGGGGCTTCATTAATGCCATCTTCAAAGGAGAGTGAACATGCGTCGTAGGCCGTGTTTTGTTTGAAATACGGGCATGTCCATTGCTGTATTTCAAAAGCGTAGTGGGGAGGGGGTGTTTGAGTAGGTGAAAGGACGAGAAGTAGGTTAGAAGGAAAATTTTCCCGCCCCATCGTATTACACTAATAGTTTGGGAATTTGAAAGGTTTCACTTGGAAATCCAGGTGCATGACTACCTGTCCCCATTAGTAGAGGTCCGATTGAGGGTGGGGTATTATGTTCTGTTATTAATTTAAGCTGCTCTAAATCTACAATTTTCAAATGAACAATAGAGAATTGATGACAGGCCCCGGTCCGGCCCCCCAAGAACTGTGGGGACCCCTGCAGCTATCAAGGCGGTGGAGAACAGAATTTGTAGGAATCCCCTACGAAAACAAATCATGTCCAGAGAAATGGGAATATCGCCAAGATCGATGTCACGCATAACCAAAAGTGATCTAGGGATGAATGCCTACCGCAGGAGAATAGGACAGTTTCTAACTCCAGCTCTGATGGAACAGAGGCAAAAAAAGGTCAGAGGCACTGCTTGTTTGTTTGTTTTAGGATTTTATGGCACATTAGCATCTAATGCTATAATTGCTATAATGCGTCAAGTCAAAAAGGTGTAAAATATAAAAATATAATATTATAATTGTTTATATATTATTGTAAAGGAGTATATGATATAAAAAGTTTATAATGCATAAAATGATAAAAACATTCTAGATAAAATTATTTAGATTAATAAGTTGTAAAAATTTAAATATAACTGACATGTTGTCGTTGTCTGATAAAATCTGTCTGAGTGTATAAGGCTCGGACAGATAGCAGAGGCACTGAAGTGTCAGTATGTGAATGGTAAGCATTGACAGATACTCTTCACAGATGAAAAGATTTTTACTATTGAGGAGAGTTACAACTGTCAAAATGACAAAGTGTATACCCATAGCTTTGCAGAAGCATGTCAGGCCATTAAAAGGGGTCATTATCCAGCATCAGTAATGGTTTGGTGGGGAGTTTCCTACGAAGGCGTAACAAAGATGCATTTTTGTGTTCAGGGGTGAAAACCAGTGCAAGGGTGTACCTGAATGATATTCTCAATCAGACTCTTTTCAATGGTCAGCACTGGATCTTCCAACAGGACTCAGAGCCTGCCTGCAATGCAAAGATCACCCAAACACGGCTGACAGAGAATGTGCCTGACTTCATCAAGCATGACGAATGGCCGCCTGCCAGCCTAGATCTTAATCCACTTGATTACCATTTGTGAGCTATTTTGGAAGGGATGGTCTGTGGCATGCCACATTGGAGGGCCTGACAAGATCACTGGAGCATGCTGTGGCCAATTTCTCACTGGATGTTGTGCATACTTCTATTGATGAATGGCTGGAACATTTCAGGTCTTGTGTAAAAAAAAACAGGGGGGAGGCATTTTGAATGAGTGTCGTGTTGCTTCATTTGTTGGGTGTTCAAGAATAAACCTTCAGAGTTTTGTGTTCCTGTGTCTTTTTATTTTGTGGCTACATGTAGTAACACATGTGACAGTATTTATGGCAGTTCTGTGTATACAAGTTTGCTTTTTTGCATCATTTTCCATTATTATTATTATTATTATTACTACAATTCCCTGGCAGTGCTTCCACAATACTGCTATACAAAATGAGCGTGGGAGTTCATTCATAAAATGTGTTGCACAATGGAATGAATGGGCTTCAAGCAACAGGATGGCATCCATTGCAGACACTTGTTCCTATGCCATCTCACCAACTTCACTCCATTTAAGGGAAGTGAGATTGCTTTTGTTTTCACCAGGGCAATTTCACAACTCAACATTTTACAGTCAACTGTTTATTAAATATGCTTCACTGGTACCTGCACAGTACCACTGAAGCATGTATTGTAACCAGCATTTTGCACATCATGTGTTAGCTGCATCATCATTATGATGCAACAGCTAACATCATCAGATACTAAAAACAAACACTATTCTTAAGTTCCTAGCTAGGATAGAAGTGGATAGTATTTGGTCTTGACATTCTGTGGAATGGCAAGGCACATTTCCACAAAAAATCTAACCATCATAACTGCCTCATAATGTGATTAATACTTCCAGAATACTGTTGGCATCAAAAAAACAGGTGAATTTGTACCGTAACATATAAAAAAAAAACATGACATATAAAGTTGTAGCAAACAGATAACAGAGCCAGTTTCATCGTTATTTAATTTTTCAGTCAATTTATTTTTTTCCCAGCCTGTCATTTCCATGTGGTCTGAAAGCTTAATATTCAGAAGGCCTTTCTTATCGATATTTTGGCGGGAACTTCGTAACTTCTGTTTGGTAGCTTAAATTTAACTTCACTAGTGGTTTAAGTTTTGTTAACAGTTCAATTTCTGTAATAGTTTGTTAATTTAAATCCTGTAATATATTGTAAATTCATTTTTGCCCTCCCTGTCATTTCCATGTAGTCTGAACTGCACAGAAATTAAATGCTTTCCATCTATAAGTTTACAAAGCAATGTAATTTATAAGCATTTTATATCATATATATATATATATATATATATATATATATATATATATATATAGCAGTAATATATAACAGTTAAGAAGCAAAATAACAAAAGTTATAATATGTCTAATGCTCCAAAACGTGCAGTGCAGCAGTAGAGGAAGCAAAAGGATATAAATAATGTGTTTTTTGTAGAATAAAAAGTGTCTGTGAAAATGGAAATGAAAAGTACACAAGGTGCCAGAACTAAGAGACATTTAAGGGATAGTAGAAAGTGGAAGTGAAGTAGTGGTTAAACAGATGAAAGAATTTGAAAAACCTAGAGAAAAAATGAACTGGGACTGAGGGGGGGGAAAGGAATATACAAGTAAATAAATAAATAAATAACACTGTATTCAGATATGGGAGGGCAATTTTAGCAAAAGGTCAAATCAGGGGAGGGCAAATATGCAAAATCTGAATAGAGTAGATGAAAATAGAGGAGTAGTCCCCTGATGAATTTCCTGGCTATGTATCATATTTTCATCTACTATATTCAGATTTTGCATATCTGCCATCCCCTGATTCGACCTCTTGCTAAAGTTGCCATCCCATATCTGAATATAGTGTTATTTATTTACTTGTATATTCCTTTCCCACCCCCCTCAGCCCAGTTCATTTTTCAAATTCTTTCACCTGTTTAACCACTACTGCACTTCCACTTTCTACTATTCCTTAAACTTCTCTTAGTTCTGGCACCTTGTGTACTTTTTCATTTCCATTTTCACAGACACTTTATTTATTCTACAAACCACACATTATATATATTATTCCCCCCCCCCCCCCATACTGGTAGTATACACTATTTAATCTGCAGTACTAAACAATACAATTTTTTGTGGTAATTCTAAATTCTACATTTTTTTTTTCCAAAGATTAAAAATACTAAATACTAGTGATCAGCATTATATGACAAATAATGCCTATGTTCTGTATCTTATTAAACTTTTTTTAAAAAAAATTTCTCGATTGGAAGGTGCTTCTGACACTCATGTGCTATGACTGCTTTTGTCCTCTGCTGCATGATGTATGAGGTGAGCAATAAAGTTCCCAGACCGGTGCAATAAAAGGAACACAAAGTGAGTGAAGAAGCTCAAAAATGGTTTTATTTTTATTCAAAGCAATCACCACCTGATTGAATGCACTTATTACACCATTCTAATAGTTTCTCAAAAGTGTCAGTGAAGGCACATGATGTTCAGTTCAGCATTTGCATTTTTCTTTATGTTCTCAACATCCTGAAATCTCTTTCCTTTGATTATAATACCATATAATTCTATTGTTTCATTACCCCCCTCTCTCTAAGCTTGTGAATTAGTTATTTATATTCTCTCGTCATGCTGTAGCTTTACGTTCAGCATTTTCTAGATAACTTGTTTGGTTATGCATCCTATTTTAAAAGTTAAAAAAAAAAAAAAGTATAAAATTATTGCCGATCCTTCATCACATGCATAATTGCACTATATTTTTTAACTTATTTCAAAAAAGGAAATATGTATCCTATCATTCATTGATAAGTGATTGTAATTTTAATGCAAAGAAGACAGCATTAGCATTAGTTGAGGCATATGATGCAAAGAAAGCAAGCTTATATAGCATCAGCTCAAAAAAACCTTCCATTTCACCCATCCGGTCACTCCAAATGTTTGTCTAGATCAGCCTTAAATTTATTTAAGCTAATCAAACTTCCACAACAAAAGATGGAGGTCTGTTTCAGCAACTGTCTTTCCTCAAGCTTTCTTCACTTCAGGACAAAACATCTAGTCTTCAGGACTGCTGTGCATGCATGCATGCATGTGTGTTGTAAAAAGTGGTCAAATGTATGCCATGACTCTACAGCCTAAAGAAACAGCTTTAATTTTTTTCAATTACTATCATAAATAATAGCATTTTCTTTTAATGTCTGCTAGTTATTATTATTATTTTATTATTATTATTATTAGCCATATGGTTCAAGGAAGCCTGTAGCTTATGCTGAACCAGCAAAAAAAAAAAAATTCAGAGAGAGAGAGAGAGAAAAAAGGAATCATCAAGAAAGAGAAGAATGATGATATCCAGCTCAGGACCCTGGGTGTGCCAAGCCCATACTCACCAGATGTGAGGCCCCGGGGTTAGTTACCAAGTTTTGTCTCACATTTCAGTGTTTTCATACTTGAACATTCCTATTAGTTTACTATTAAACAATTGTATGCTTTAGCATTTTAACATTTGCTTTGTTATTATAAATTAATGTATTTTTATTTCACTTTTGCTTTTTAACTTTTTATGATATCTGCCTCTTTAAACCTCTATTGATGTATCAGGGCTTGCTTACTTCAAGATAATAAATGGATACTGTTTGACTTTTTTATATCATATTACAAAAATATGATATGACTTGATAACAATTAACATTAACTTAACTATTATACACATTAACATAGAATGTTGTCAAGTGTCCATGATCTAAACTTTTTTCCAAGATTTGTAAACATCTCTCAATGGTCTTGTAGAACAAATTTCTGCAGAGCTTGCAGAATATTTTGAATGGGATCATTTAAATTTCTCCCTGACAGTCCCCATATGTGACTATTGTCTATATGGTACAGTTAGATCAGTTGAGTGTGCAGGCTGTGGGCAATTAGTTCCTCTCAAAATGAAACACTTAGTATGAGTATCATAATGACTAAATGATGCAAAAAAGAGAGCTTTTTCTGCATCTGCCAAAAATAAAAATTCTATCATTGATATCTTCCCTACAGCCAAAATGTGTCTATCCAATTATGCTTTGAACTTGACCAAACTAACAACCTTGACTAATGGTGCAGACAATTCATTCCAATGGTCTACATCACACTGCCAAGTTTATGCTCAAGTAAACTTCATTAGATCCAGCCCTGTACTTCTCCCTAAAGTTTTGTGTAGCCTGGTTCTTTTCTCTTTTGCAAGTGAAAATATACCTGTCATTCATTTTAATGATTTCCTCCAGGGCCTTATATACATCTATCATGTCCCCCCTCCTTCCCCAAGATAGTTTAAAAGCATTGCAGTCCACACTTTCTAAGCCATTCTTCATATGAATATCGATTAGTACCCTTGCCAATCTGTCTGCCCTTCTCTGACCTCTTTCTAGAATACAATTGTTTAAGTCTTTTTTCAATTTTGGCCTCCAGACCTGAGCACAATATTTTAAATGTGGTCTCACCAGCTGTCTTACACAAAGAGATAAGGAAATCCTTTTCTCTACTTAAAAATGTCCTATATAACACAGACAAGATGTCTTGTTGCCAAACACTTTCTAAGCCATTCATAAGAACATCGACTAGCACTCCTTGCCAATTTGTTGTTGTTGTTGTTGTTATTTGGTTTTTAGGAGCATTAGCAATTAAGGCCATATTGCTCCGGGGATATGCGGTGGTCATTCCCTGACCTTTCCGCATCCTCCGCATTTGGTGGTCACGGGCTCGAACCCCGGTCTAATCAAGAAGCGTGTGCCACGCACTGCTGCTCCTGCCCACCTGGCTGCCAATTTGTCTGGCCTTCTCTGAAACCTCTGTAGAAGTTCTTGGTTTTTCTTCACGTGTGGGCTTCAGACCTGAGCATAATATTCTAATGCAGTCTCACCAATTGTGTTATACAAAGGGATAATGGTATCCTTTCCCCTACTTGTGAAGGTTCTATATAACACAGGCAAGACATGTACCTTGCTAGCCCATGTTTACAGTGAGTGAAAATTTATGTTTGACTAAATAGTGGTAAATGATGCAAGAAAGCAAGCTTATATAGAACCAGGAGAAAAAAAAAAAAGAAAGAAAAATGCCAATACCTCCAATTTCATATGTCCATCCCATCTAATAGTTTATTTAGTTCTTCCTTGAATTTATTCGACCTACCTAACTCCTCAACACTAGATGGGAGTTTTGTTCCAACAATCAACCACTCTGGCTGAAGGCAAATATCCACACATCCAACCTACAACTATCTTTCCTCAATTTGGATTTATAACCCCTCATGTGTAGTATGAGCATGAAGAAGTAGTAGTAGTGGCATGTGATGCAAGAAAGCAAGTGTATAAGCTTATGCAGCATCAGAAAAAAAAAAAAAAAAAATTTACAAAACAATTCTCTCTAAATGTTTGTCCAGTTCCTCCTTAAATTTATTTAACCTATCAACTTCCACAATGACAGAGATGGAAGTTTGTTCCAGCAATTAACCACCCACTGGCTAAAGGCAAATTTCCGCACATCTATTCTACATCTGTCTTTCCTTAATTTGAATTAATGCCCCCTTAGGTTCGTAATCCGAACAAGTGAAGAATCCCATCAGAATTCAGCATGCTCAACCCATTCAAGGCCTTATACACCTCAATCAGATCACCTTGTAGGTGCCTAGTCTACAGCCACTGCAATTTGCAGAACTTAAGCCTCTCTTGGTAAGAGGATCCCTTCATTCCCCTCACCAATCTTGTTGCCCTTCTCCGTACACGTTCAAGCAAATCAACATCCTTTCTAAAATGAGGTATCCAGACCTGTATGCAGTACTCAAGGCATGGCCTGACCATTGCCTTATACAGAGGGACAATCACCTCCTTTTCCCTGCTAGCAAAATTCCTATATATCATTGACAAAACCCCATGACCTGCCCTGGCAGCATGTCTGCATTGCTCAGAAAATTTCATATCTGATTGCATAATTACTCCCAGATCTTTTTCATTTTCTAACGCCTTAAGTGTAGTACCACACAGTTGGTATGTTTCTCTGGGATTACTTCTACCCATATGCAGTACTTTGCATTTGTCAATGTTAAACTTCAGTTGCCATTTCTTAGCCCATCTGCCAAAATTTTCTAGATCCTGTTACAGTAGCACACTACCATTACTGTCATTAACAACCCTGCCAACCTTTGTATCATCTGCAAACTTCGACACTAAGCCTGATGTACCTTCATCAATATCATTGATAAATATACAAAACAACAGTATTCCATTAGCATTGAGCTTATTCAATCCATTCAAGATCTCAGTCAGATCTCCTTGCAAGTGCCTAGTCTCCAGATCAATTTTCAAAACTGAAGAATTTCCTGGTAAGAACACCCTTTTGCTCCCCTCACCAATCTTCTTGCTCTTCTCTACACTTGTTCCAACCGATCCACAATGTTCTTAAAATTAGGCTTCCAGAGGCTTCATATTGTGGTAGCATACTACAACCAGATCTAGATAAATACCTGATTACTGTGATTAATCACTGTGCCAACCTTTATATCATGAGCAAATTCAGACATTAAGCGTGATATGCCTTCACCAATATCATTATTAAATAGATAAAACAATAAATGGTCCCAGCACTGAACTCTGGAGGGACTACACTAATAAAATTAATCCAAGAAGAGACGTGCTTATTGATAAATGCGCGCTCTCTCTCTCTCTCTCTCTCTCTCCTCCCACTCAATCACCCTTTATACATAGTGATAATTTGCCTTTAATGCCACACTGCTCCAATTTGTATAGCAGTTTTTTTATGTCAAAGCTTTTTTTGAAATCCAAGTGTATGATGCCAAAATTTATTTTTTTGCATCCTGTTCCTTTGTTACCATCATAGTATCCAACCAGATTGGTCAGACAAGATAACCCCTTAACAAATCCATGCTCTGACTGCAGCATAACTACATTCCTGTCTAAATGATCCTGCACTACTTCCTTATCTGATGACTTCATTATTTTCCTTGGAACAGATGTTAAGCTAACGGGTATGTAATTACTCATGTCTCCCTTTAAAACTTTGTGAATTGGGGACACATTTGTCCATCTCCAGGTCATATGGACCTCTCCCGAATCCAGAAATGCTCTCATAATCATGGCTAAAGGTTTGCTTACCTCGTTTTCTGCTTCCTTTAATATAACTGGATAGATCCCTTCCACCCCAGGTGCCTTTTTTTACATTTAGCTTCAACAATTTCTCCTCTACTTTCCTCTTGGTTAACACAACCAGAATTTTATTCACACAATGATTTTTCTTTTTTCTCACTACCTCTAACTTTTTGGCTCCACCATGGCACTCCAAATTTCCTGTTGTTACAGACTTTCATCCCCACATATCTCTTTTGCAACTTCCACTGATGTTCTCTTAAATTTTTTTTATCTTCATCCAAAGTCATGTTAACATCTGGAATATCACCAAATTTTTGAACAATGAGGTCCTCTATATTTAACAGTTCTTGAAAAATTTGAGAGTTTTTTGTTCATTTCAACACTTCTTTTAACCTCTCTTATTACATCTTATTTTTGGCACTAAAATAACTATTTTTAATTTTCTCAATGAAAGATGATGGTCACTTATAATCTCAAATCCTCCATCTACTCTTTTATCTCCAGTTATTGAAGATCCTGTTCTATGATGACATAATAATTTATCTGTTCTTGCTTCTATTATGGTATCTTTAACAAATGTTTCCAGTTATCTTTATGTTGAAATATTGTGTTTGTAATTAAGAGTGCATAGGTTGCACAAAATCTTAGTAGCCTTTTACCATTATTGTTAGGTTTACCTTTCTCTTCAAATGTTTGTAAAATACCTTTGTAAATGTAATTGTCATTTCCTATCTTTCAATTTAAATCCTCAAGTAGTTTAATCCTTTTGTTATCTGTCATTGCCTATTAAAGATATTACACTGTGAATTGTTTAAAAAACATTATATACGTACACCAGCAAAAACTGATATAAATTGCTGTAAGAATATTGCAAGCAGTACTGGTGATCGTTCTGCTACCGAACTTGAAAACTGACAGTGTGATTACGGGGAAAAAAAGGCCAGTGACAAAGGCATTTTTGGTTTAGCTTCCAGAGAGTTTAGTTTAATTTCACTGATTTTGTTGGTTTAGGGATTTATTAGGCGCATCGGCAAAAATTATAGATATAACAGAAACATAAGGCTGACTACCCTATTTTGTGATTGTTCAGCATGTAAGAATAATAATAATAATAATTACATAAATAATAAATCAACTAATACAAAAACTTAAAGAAAATAAAAAATATATTGAAGAAACAAAGATCAAGGCAAGAACAACTAGTACCACAGATATCTGAAACATAAATTGAACTCAGCACCTCAAATGAAACAGATACATCATACAGATAAATGCAGAAAGAGGTAGATTACTGCACTGACTAACATGATATATTTTTCCAAAAGAATAATTAAGTTTCATGAAAGTCCACCTTACATCTTAATCTGGAGCAATCTTATGAGGTTGTTGTTTGAAATTTTAAACCTGTTCAAGCTTTTGCAATCATCCTATTTGATTGTAGATAGTTGGTTGTCTTGGTGTTTTATTATCTATTTATTTTGATAATTGACTATTTTGGCTACAGTGTGAAATTTAGTTCGTATATTAACAAGTATAAGTAAAAGTAAGGCCAGCTGTGGTCCAAGAGTAGCAGATATGTGCAAAAAAAATAACAAAAAAATGGTTGAGTGAAGTTGAAACTTACTTCTGCAGGAATAAGAGGGGCTTCAGTAGCATCAAACATAGTTGCAAAGGCAGCACATTTCTGTTCACTAACAGGTCCTTCTACTTTAACATTTAATACTCCTTTCTGATAACCAAAAGCAACTTCTAAGGGTTGAATATATTTTCCTTCTAGTTCTATGGCTACACCTAATACAAATCAGTTTAAGTATAATTAACATATAAAAATTTAGAAATATAAAAAATAGTTCTTATTCAAAGCTTCAAATAACTGAGTGGTCAAGTATTCTGACCAAAAAATCCACAAATAATGTGTTTGATTCTACATAATGCCATTAATGTGTTTGTTAATAGTAACTTTTATAGCTGTGGACTTATCTGGCACTATATGACTCCAAGAACAGAAACAGAAAATTTACTTTTTAAAGGCTGGATGTGGGAATGTGTGGTATTCAAACACATTACATGTCAAATCCACACAGAATCACAAGTGTTCACTGACCACTGTGTGAATGGCTTCCATAACAATCAATATACTAAAATCAATTGGTGTATAGCCATTCACAGATTTGTTCAATCCTCTATATAACTTCAAAGAGACATCGCAGGTACAAGAATAACCAAACGAAACAAAACAACATTTGCTACAAATTATTTCAAAAGGGGACGATATGTGGTATTCCGCAGCAAATGATAGTAGATAAAAGAAAGACACTATAAATCATGTGTGAATGGACTCGAATGGACCCATTCCCATTTCCATCAGGTACACCATCAATACCTTACCTTAGACTCAGTTTGTTTTATTTCATTGTGCTTCCAGTTTTGTTTTAGCATTTAAAGAATTCATTTTTGTTTATTATTATTGATTAAATTTTTAATTTGTAGTATATATTGTTACTTATCTTTGTAAATTAATATTTTTTTCTGACTCTGTCATACCCCAATGCTGATAAGATTCTTCCCTTTGCTCAGATTATGCACATGAGGGGGCTTAAATTCAAACTGAGGAAAGACAGTTAGCATTAGCATTAGTAGAGGCATTTGATGCAAGAAAGCAAGCATCAGTCAAAAAAATTAAAGTAAAATAAATAAATAAAAAATAACCACTTCCACTTCACCCCTCTGTTCGTTTGAAATACCTGTCCAGCCGAGCCTTAAACTTATTTAGGCTATCAACTTCCATGACAAGGGATGGAAGTCTGTTCCACCTACCAACCACCCGCTGGCTAAAGGCAAATTTCCGCACATCTATCCTACATCTGTCTTTCCTCAATTTGAATTTATGCCCTCTCAGGTGATTATTCTGAGCAAGAGGAAGAATCCCATCAGCATTGAGCATGCTCAAACCATTCAAGGCTTTGTACACCTCTATCAGATCACCTCGCTGCTGCCTAGTCTCCAGACACTGTAATTCGCGAATCTTAAGCCTTTCTTCGTAAGAGCACCCCTTTGTTCCATTCACTAATCTTGTTGCCCTTCTCTGTACTCGTTCCAGCAGCTCTACATCCTTCTTGAAATGAGGTCTCCAGGCCTGTATACAGTACTCTAGGTGTGGTCTAACCATTGCCTTATACAAGGGAATAATCACCTCCTCATCCCTGCTAGAAAAATTCCTATATATCATTGACAATACACCTTGAGCTACTCTTGCAGCCCGTCTGCACTGCTCAGAGAACTTCATATCTGCCTGCACAACCACCCCCAGGTCGCTTTCATTCTCTACCACTGTCAGTGTAGTACCACAGAATTGATACGTTGCTCTGGGGTTGCTGTTTCCCATATGTAGTACTTTACATTTGTCAATGTTAAACTTCATTTGCCACCTCTCAGCCCATCTGCTCAACAATAGCAGCAATTTGCCTCCAATGCCACACTGCTCCAATTTCTGCAGCAGTCTTCCATGTGCAACAGTATCAAAAGCCTTTCTAAGATCCAAGTATATAATATCAAAGTTATTCCCTGCATCCAGTTCTTTTGTGACTGCATCATAGTATCCAATCAAATTGGTCAGGCAAGACTTCCCCTTAACAAAACCATGCTGTTTCTGAGCTATAACTGAAGTCTTGTCTAGATGATCCTGCAGTGCTTCTTTAACCAGTGCCTCCATTAATTTTCCGGAAACAGAAGGTAAAATCACAGGTCTATAATTACTTGTGTCAGCCTTTGATCCTCCTTTGTGAATTGGGGTCACATTTGCACATCTCCAGTCCATGGGTACCTCCCCTGAGTCCAAGGAAGCTCTCATAATTATGGCTAAGGGTTTGCTTACTTCCATTGCTGCCTCCTTTAATATAACTGGATAGATTCCATCCACCCCAGGTGCCTTTCTTGTGTTTATCTTCAACAATTTCTCCCCCACTTTACTCTCAGTTATTACAAGATTCTCTAGCTTACTGCCAGTGTTAAATACACCTCTGGCATTCCCCTCGCTGAATAACTCCTCATGTGTGAATGTCGATGCAAAATATTCATTTAGTTTGTTAGCTACCTGAGCAGGATCATCAACAGTTGACCCATCGATATCAAGTGGACCAATCTGATTCATCCCCTTCCTTCTAGAGTTTACATAAGTAAAGAACTCTTTGCTGTTTTTCTTTGCATCCTTTGCCAAGGATTTCTCATAATCTGCCTTTGCCTGCCTAACCTCCTTTGTAACTTGGTTACAAAGGAGGTTCTTCTCTGCCATATGCCTCATTAGTTCATCTGACATCCATTTAGGCCTAAACCTTGAACAATATTTCTTAGTTGGTATGTAAAGCCTAGTAGCTTCCAAGATAAGTTCTTTGAATGCTTCCCATTTTGAATTTGCTGTTGGTAACATCATCAGTTGATCCCACTGTATAGAATTTAAATACTGTCTCAGTCCACCGTAGTCGCCTTTACGAAAGCAATAACCCTTCCCTTTACCCCTAATAGTAGTTACCTCTTTGAGTAAATCCCACTTCAGAACACTGTGATCACTGCCACCTAGTGGTTCATTTATCTGCAGATTCTTAATGCATGAAGAATCACTACTGATAATCAAATCAAGAGTATTACTCCCTCTAGTTGCCTCCCGAACATGCTGATGTAGAAAACATCATCCAATAAATCCACAAAAGCCTTGCTAGTGTGTGAGTGACCAGCCCCAAATTCCAGTCAATATCTGGGAAATTAAAATCCCCCATTATAAGACTCTCTGATTTACTGGCCCACTCTATTTCCCTGTACAGTTTCTTATTATACTCATCAGAGCCATTAGGCCTATAGCACACTCCTACTCTCAATTTTGATCTCCCAATGCTTATGTCACACCAAACTGACTCAACACTGCACTGTCCAGCGATGTCAACTGGCTTCACTTCCTTGGATTTTATGTGTTTCTTAACTAATAGCATAACCCCTCCTCCCTTCCTATCATGTCTATCCTTTCTGTAGACATTGTACTCCCCAAATTCCAGTTCTGCATTCCTTATATCTGTGTGACACCACGTCTCTGAAATCCCAACAATATCTGCCTTTGATGTTTTGAGCAATACCTCAAATTCATCAAATTTATTTACTAGACTCCTAGAATTGGTGTACACGCAAGTATACATGCACCTGCTCTTCATCTTAGCCACCCTAACACAACCCATGTGTGTACTTGTACCCCAATGATTACCAGCAGTCTCTGAAACAGTTGCAGAATATATGTGTGGAAATTTGCCTTTAGCCAGCGGGTGGTTAATTGCTGGAACAAACTTACATCTGTCATTGTGGAAGTTGATAGCTTAAATAAATTCAAGGAGAAACTGGACAAACATTTAGAGGAAATGGTTGTATGAATTTTTATTTATTTTTTTTTTTTTGCCTGATGCTGTATAAGCTTGCTTTCTTGAATCATATTATGCCACTACTAATACTAATGCCTCCCCCAGGCCTGATGAGTTATTCAGTTGAGTAATGAAATGTCACTTGGTTGTCAGGCATCAACACTGTGATCGTCATATTGTTATTCATTTTTGTAACCAAATAACCATTTTAATAAAAGAAAAACTGGTTTTGGGTGTCTAAGTATTGGCAAACAAGAAAGCAAGCATATACAGCATCAGCAAAAAAAAAAAAAAAAAAAATTCCCATATCATCACTTCAATCTTTAATAATTTGTTCAGTTATCCATTAAATTTATTCAAACTACTAATTTCCACAATGCTCGATATGAAGTTTGGTCCAATAATCTACCCACTGGATGAAAGCAAATTTTTGCATATCTATCTGCAACTACCCTTCCCCAATTTAAATTTATACCTCCTCGTGCAATATGTGAGCAAGAGGTGAGAAGCCACCAGCATTTAGCTTACTCAACTCGTTCAAGTCCTTAAACATCTTAATCAGATCTCCTTACAGACATATTTTGCAGACATAGCAATTTATAGAAGTGAAGCCTCACTTGATAAGTATACCCTTTTATTCTGCTCACTAATCTCATTGCTTGTCTTTGTATCCATTCCAACTGATCCATATCCTTCTTAATATGAGGCTCAAGACCTGTATGTAGTCCTCAACATGTGGCTTAACCATTGCCTTAACATCAGGATAATCACTACATTACTCCTGCTGGCAAAATTCCTGTATATCATTAACAGATCCAACCCCATGAGCTGTCCTAGCAGCCTGGCTGCACTGTCCAGAGAAGTTAATGTTTTCTATTATCCTCAGGATTACTCCTGTATGCAGTACCTTGTATTTGTCAATGTTAAATTTCAATTGCCACTTCTCAGCTCATCTGTCTAAATTTTCTAGATCTTGTTGTAGTAGCATATCCTCATTTACCACTCCAACTTCTGTATCATTTGCACACATGGACATTAAGACCAATATGCCTTTAACTATATCATTAATAAATATTTAAAATAACAATGGGTCCAGCACTGAACTTTAGGGACTCCATTAATAACATTAGTCCAAGAAAGATTGTTTTTTTTTTTTTGGTAGTTGTTGGCGCATCGGCTTCTGTGGCCATAATGCACCTCCCAAGGTTTTTGCAGTACTTTGATCCAAGCCCGGGGCGGGATTCAAACCCATGACCTTTGGGTTGCCAGGCAGGAACTTTACCCACCCGGCTAGCTCGGTCGGCAAGAAAGATTGTGACTGATAACCACTCTGTCTTCTTCCACTCAGCTATCCCTTTAACCATAGCAGTAACATGTCTCTAATGCTACACTGCTCCAATCTGTATAGCAGTCTTTTCTGTGGAACAATATCAAAAGCTTTCCTTAAATTTTGATGGATCTTGATGAATTTTGATGAATCTTGATGCTAAGAAAGCTCCAGGTCCTGATGGTATTTCTCCACTTGTTCTCAAAATCTGTGCTCCTGAACTTACTCCTATTCTTTGCCGCCTTTTTTCACTTTCTTATTCCAAAGGTGTTTTTCCTTCTGCTTGGAAATTTGCTCATATCCAGCCAGTTCCTAAAAAGGGTGACATATCCCTCCCATCCAATTATCGTCCCATTGCAATTACTTCTACTCTTCCTAAAGTAATGGAGAAATCAATTAACCGCCAACTCAAACTACCTAGAAACCTTCCGTCTGATCAACGATCGCCAGTATGGATTCCGTCAGTGTCGATCCACTGGTGATATTCTGGCTTATGTTACCCATTTATGGACTAATTCAATGGAAAGGTTCGGTGAAACACAAGTAGTTGCTCTTGACATCTCAAAGGCTTTCGATCGTGTTTGGCATAAAGGTCTTCTAAACAAGCTTCCATCTTATGGTTTGCCAACTGTTTTTAGTAATTGGTTATCCAGTTTTCTCTCTGATCGCTCACTGAGGGTGATGGTAGATGGCTCTCTGTCTTCTAACTTCTCCACTAATGCCGGTGTCCCCCAAGGTTCAGTTCTTTCCCCCACTCTTTTCCTGTTGTATATCAATGACCTTCTTCCATTGACTGGAAATCCTATCCATAGTTTTGCCGATGATCGCACATTGCATTCAACTTTCCATTTTGAGAAACCTTGCCCTGCTCAATCAGCTTCAACTTCTCGAAAATCTGCTACCAATTCCTTAAATGCCGATCTTCAAGTAATTCTCCAGTGGGGCAAAGACAACTTAGTTGATTTCAACCCTTCTAAAACTCAGTCTTGTCTTATATCTCGCAAAAAGGATTCTTCTGCTCCTATGCTTATCTTTAGTGACACTCCAATTTCTAGGGAAAAGGATATATCTCTTTTGGGGATTACCCTGACTTCTAATCTCTCTTGGCACAAGCACATTACAAATATTGCTTCCTCTGCATCTAAAAAACTTGGTTTTCTCTTTCGCTCTCGGCGTTACTTTTCTTCCAAACAGCTGCTCACTCTGTATAAATCGCAAATCCGCCCTGCCATGGAATATTGTTCCCACATTTGGGGTGGTGCCCCCAAAACCTCTCTCAGGCTTCTTGATTCCATTCAGAAGAGGGCAGTTAGGTTAATTAATGATTCATCTCTAACAGAGTCTCTCCACTCGCTTTCTCATAGATGTACTGTTTCTGCTGCATGCCTCTTCTACAGATATTTCCATGGGCACTGTTCTTCTGAATTGGCTTCTATAATTCCCGCTCTCTCTTTGAAAACAGTCCGAACACGTGCCTCCACCAGCCAACATCCATTTACTGTCCAACTTCAAACCCACAGAACCAACTTTTCATCTTCCTCATTTATTCATTCAACTGCCGTTTTCTGGAACAACCTTCCTTCATACGTATTTCCTGAAAATTACAATCTACAGAAGTTCAAGTCCAATGTCAACAAATATCTTCTTTCATCTTCTCAACCTCCAACCCAAGCACGGTACTAAGTACTATAGGTTCTAATACCTCTCGTGTTTGGGGTTCACATAAAAAAAAAAAAAAAAAAAAATCTAAGCATCCCCTTACTATTAATATCAGGACATATGCATAACCTTTATTTACAAGAAAACTAACATCTGCTGAAACCTAATATAATATAATCTGATTTGTAAAACTCCCCTTGGCAGTTCTCTCCAGAACCAAAGAAGTCACCTCCTCACATACTCAATGCTTTGAGTTTTTTTTTTTGAATTTGCTACTCTAGTCTGAGGAATTATTTCAGTCAAAATTTAATTTAAAAATAACACAAAATTAAGAATTATGAAAATAATACTGTTACACTAATCCCAGCTTATTTAGCAGAGTACATGCTTACACTATGTACTATGTGATACAGTTATTTTATAAAATCACATTTTTATATTGAAAATGGGTCAATAAAAAATATGGGCTTAATAAAAAAAACTTAATATTAATTATATTCCTACAGAATTACACAGAAAACCACTAAGTAGCATTTATACATTTTCATACTGATACAATAACAATGGTGGCAGAAGTTGACTTTGGATTTTTTAAGCAATTTCAAATAATAAACAAATTCAACTTTATCAGATAAACACAAATAACAACTGCACTAATAATTTTAAATGAAAGATAACAAAAACAAATAATTTTTAAATAGCAGAGAAAATTTCACTTAGCAGCTCTCAAAAAGCAATCCTTGAAATATACTATGTTTCAAAGTGGTTAATTAATACCACTTACATTTCAAAGATGGATGACATCCTAATAATTATTACATAATGAACTTGAAATGTGTTGTTTGTTTGTTATTTGGTTTTTAGGAGCATTAGCAACTAAGGCCATATTGCTCCGGGAATATGCGGTGGTCATTCCCTTGACCTTTCCGTATCCTCCGTATTTGGTGGTGACGGGATCGAACCCCGGTCTAATCAAGAAGCGTGTGCTACGCACTGCTGCTCCTTCCCACCTGGCTACGGAGGCGCCTTGAAATGTGTATGATGAAGGGAGAATATATACAGGACTCACGATTGTACATAATATACATTATGTACTTTGTTAGTTTAGTCTGTATTAATTCTATACTGAAATAAAGAACTACCTGCAATTTATTCTGCTTCTTCAAGCTTAGGAACTGAAATCAATACTACAATTTACTAAAATGAATCCCCGACCTTTCTTTATTTTATTAGAATAATGCTGGATAATATTCTAATAGTGAGAATAACAGCTATTATTAAATGTTAATTAACTAATATTAACTGAACACACTACAGTAGACTTCTTAATTCATTATCATTAATAACACAATGAATTTCTTGAGGAATTAATATTAGTAAAGCCAAATGAGCAAGGAAGCAAATTTATCTGCATCAACCAAAAATAACTAAAATATAAAATAATAATAATCAAAATAAAACTGAATTTTCTTACCATTCCCATTCTCACAAGGTAATCATCTCTTTCTACTTCACATACACCATACTGCAGCCATAATAAATTGCCTCCCTGCAACACTGGGAGGCAATTTATTTCAATGTTTGACAACTTGCTGCCCATAACTGAACTACATAAGATCTGATCTTCTGTTATTTGAGAATATAAATTATCAAATAAGAGAGGGAAAACAGACCTCATTCATTTTACTTAATCCTCACAGTGTTTTATATGCCTCAATTAGATCTCACCTTAGAGGTCTAGTTGTCAAACTTTATGGTCCACACCTCATATGCCATTTTTTATATATGCATTGCTTTGCATACACTTAATACTAAACACTAATCTGGTCACCTTCTCTGAACTCTATCCAGACCTGAATGCAATATTCGAAATTCCATCTAACCATAATCGTCCTGTAAAAAGGGATAATGAATAATGATGACCTTCTCCCTACTTCTACCTAAACGGCCCTATAAATCATTGACACCATGTGCCTAGCCACTCTTTGCAATGCATGGAAAATTTCATGTTAGTTTAAATTATAACATCTATGTTTTTTTTTTTGTCTTGAACCACTTTTAGTTCTTCTCCTCCTAGCTTATACATGACTCCAGGATTTCTGTTCCCCAAATGTATAACCTCAAATTTAAAAGCATTAAACTTTGGCTGCCATTTTTCTGAACATATATACACATATATGTTCAGAAAAATGATACATAGGTCTAAGATAAGACACAAATACATGATCTAAGACTCTGAAATAACATGACCTGGCTTGGATTGTCAAGTACCCTTTCCACCTTCAACCCATCAGCAAACATTGACAGCTTATCACGGATACCCTGGTAAATATCATATACAAAAATTAGAAATAGGAGGAGATCCAACACTGATCCATGACAGACCTCATTTGTGCTAATCCACCCAGAAGCCTGACAATTTATGGCAATTCTCTGTTTCCTCTCTTTTAGCTAGCCTGCAAGCTTCATTGGATACCGGCACCGGCGAGGTGATCTTATAGAGGTGTACAAAGCCTTGAATGATTTGAGCATGTTCAATGCTGATGGGATTCTTCCTCTTGCTCAGAATAATCACCTGAGAGGGCATAAATTCAAATTGAGAAAAGACAGATGTAGGATAGATGTGAGGAAATTTGCCTTTAGCCAGCGGGTGGTTGGTTGGTGGAATAAACTTCCATCCCTTGTCGTGGAAGTTGATAGCCTAAATAAGTTTAAGGCTCAGCTGGACAGGTATTTCGAACGAACAGAGGGGTGAAGTGGAAGTGGTTATTTTTTATTTATTTATTTTTATTTATTTATTATTTTATTTTTTATTTATTTATTTATTTTTTTTTTTTTTGGCTGATGCTGCATAAGCTTGCTTTCTTGCATCAAATGCCTCTACTAATGCTAAATGCTAATGCTGTAACTCCAACATCATCTAGTTTATATAGCAGCTTTACATGAGGGACAGTATCAAAAATTTTATTAAATCCTAGATACATAATGTCAAAACTGTTACCTGCATCTACTTCTTTATTGATTACACAATAGTAATTTACCAGATTGGTCAGGCATGACCTCTCTTAATGTACCCATGCTGGGATCTATTCATCAAGATACCATTCTTGTCGAGATGGTCCTGAATGGCATCCTTAACCACAGACTCCATGATCTTCCCTAACACAGAAGTCAAACTCACTGGCCTATAGTTACTTACCTCCTCTTTAGCACCTCCTCCCACTGGCCTTTGTGAATTGGTGAGACATTAGCACTTCTCCAATCCAAGGGAATCTTCCCAGGGTCCAATGAAGCTATCATTATCATTCTCAACAGCTTGATATATTCATATGTGGCCTTTTTAATTACAACCATCTTCCCCAGGAGTATCGAACAAACACTCTCTAAATATCAATAAGTACCTTCCCAAATTATCTGCCTTTTTCTGCTGGGCTACACAGGGTGATTCACTACCAGTGCAACAAACTTGCAGGAGGTGTAGGGGGCACAAAGACGAATCGGAATCACATAGCATTGCAGGGTCCAAAATGCCTTCGTCATGTGGTAGAGGACGTTGAATGGGAGGTCGTGTGAACAGCGATCCTGCTGGAAGTCAGCATTTGCGAACCGGTTCCCGAGGCAGTAGGATGGACGAGTATTCAAACGTTGAACTGGCTGACATGCACCTCGCGTATGGAGCTCCGGACTGTAACGGGTGCACCGCTCTGCGCTTGTACCAGGAACGTTTCCTGCACAGGTGTGCTCCTCATCATACGATTTTCGCACGTGTGCACAGAAGGTTACGTGAGACTGGTTGTTTCACGAGAGCTACCATGAATCGAGAGCGAATGACGAGGACGCCAGACAATGAGGAGAATGTTCTACATCTTACAGAAGGCAATCTGAGTACGAGTACTCGAGCGATAGGCCAACAATTGGGTATTTCCCAATCCACTGTATGGAGGATACTGTCAACAAACCAAATGAGTTCATACCATCTGCAACGCGTCCAATCATTGGAGCCTGCGGATTATCCACTCCGGAGGACTTTTGCTACTTAGTTTCTTCAACAGAAACGGTTTGCAAATGCTGACTTCCAGCGGGATCGCTGTTCATGCGACCTTCCATTCAACGTCTTCTACTGCATGTTGAAGGCATTTTGGACCCTGCAATGCTATGTGATTCCGTCTTTGTGCCCCCTACACCTCCTGCAAGTTTGTCACACTGGTAGTGAATCACCCTGTATATGGACCTTCCACTGCAACCAGTTAAGGGACCTGGTTGATAACTTAATAATAGCTGATACTCCAGATCTAGAATATCACTTAGCATACTTCTAATAAAAAGGAAAAGGAGGAAGGTAATTTTATCAAACTGTAGTATGGATGTTAGCTCCTGAGACTGAAGTAGTACCACAAAATAAATTGCAGGTAATACTATACTTCGATATATAGCTTAATGTGTTTCTCAATTGTCAGGGAAATGGGAAATATATTGTGCAAAAAGGATAAGTGGAAGACATACCTGTCAGGCATACCAGGGTATGTCTGCCATGGCCAAACATACCCTGATCATGAGTTAGGGTTAAATTTGAAAGTGTGTGTAATCCTGCTCAGACACGATAGGAGGGGGAATATGATGAGAGCCTTGTCAATCAATTCAGCCCTGGAGAGATTGTGCAGGGCTCATGGTGTAGAAGTCTTCTCGGCATGGTCTGTGCTTGTTAACTGCTTTTCAGGGATGCAATATGCTTAAAAAGAAAGGGTGAAAGAATATTTTCTGATGCTATCAAGGCAATGTTAGGCGGGTCGAAAAACTGCTAGTTTGGGGGTAGATTCACAGACTAATAGATTAACAGTAGCAGGCAGAGGTGGAAATGATTCTTGCACTGCTTCTATTGGAATGAGCAGCAGCCTGGAAAACCAGTTGCTGGGGATTTCAGGAACTACTGGGGGTCATGAAACAAGTAAATAGACAGGCTGTGCTAAGAGAAACTAAGAGTTTGTTTGTTTGTTGTTTGGTTTTTAGAAGCATTAGCAACTAAGGCCATATTGCTCCAAGGATATGCAGTAGTCATTCCCTGACCTTTCCATATCCTCCGTATTTGGTGGTCATGGGCTCGAATCCCGGTCTAATCAAGAAGCGTGTGCTGCTCCTGCCCACCTGGCTATGGAGGTGCTGTAACTAAGAGTAAGAACAGGTGCATGTATACTTGCATGTAAACCAATGCTAGGAATATAGTAAATAAATTTGATGAATTTGAAGTGCTGGTTAAAGCATCCAAGTGGATATTGTTAGGATATCAGAGACATGGTGCCGCTCAGATATAAGGGATGGAATTTGGGGAGTACAATGTATACAGAAAGGAGAGACAGGATAGGAAGGGAGGAGGGGTTATGCTGTTAGTTAAGAAATACACAAAATCTAAGGAAGTGCATCCAGTTGACATAGATGGACAGTGCAATGTTGAATCAGTTTGGAGTGACATAATCACTGGAATGCATCCAGTTGACATAGATGGACAGTGCAATGTTGAATCAGTTTGGTGACATAATCACTGGAATGCATCCAGTTGACATAGATGGACAGTGCAATGTTGAATCAGTTTGGTGACATAATCACTGGAAAAGCAAAAATGAGGGTAGGAGTTTGTTATAGGCCTAATGACTCTGATGAGTATAATGAACAATTATACAGAGAAATAGAGTGGGCCAGTAAATCAGAGTGTCTTATAATGGGGGATTTAACTTCCCAGATATAAACTGGAACTTGTGGATTGGTCACTCACACACTAGCAAGACTTTTGTGGATTTATTAAATGATTGTTTTCTGCAGCAACATGTTAGAGAGGCAACAAGAGGGAGTAACACTCTTGATCTGATTATTAGCAGTGATTATTCATGAATTAAGAATTTAGAGATAAATGAACCACTAAGTGGCAGTGATCACAGTGTACTGATGTCAGATTTACTTAAAGATGTAATTACCATCAGGAGTAAAGGGAAGGGTTGTTGTATTTGTAAAAGCAACTACAGTGGTCTCAGAGGTTTTTTTCGGTTCTATACAGTGGGACCAACTGATGATGTTACCAACAACAAATTCTAAATGGGAAGCATTCAAGGGAGTAATTTTGGAAGCTAATAGGATTTTTGTTCCAATTAAGAAATACTGCTCTAGGTTTAGGCCCAAATGGATGTCAGATGAACTAATGAGACGTGTGGAAGATAAGAAAAATGCATGGGATGCACAAAAATCATCAGGCGACACAGAAGCCTATGGTAGATACAAGCTAGTCTGTAATCAAGTCACAAAGCAGGTTAGGCAAGCGAAGGCAGATTATGAAAAATCTTTGGCAGAGGATGCAAAGAAAAACAGCGAAGATTACTTTACTTATATAAACTCTAAAAGGAAGGGGATGAATCAAATTGGTCCACTTGATATCAGTGGTTTGACTGTATATGATTATTCTCAGATAGCTGCTGAACTAAATGAGTATTTTGCATCTACATTCACACATGAGGAGTTATTCAAGGAGGAGAGGGCCAGATGTTTATCAAACTCTAACAGGGAGTTAATGATTTTGTAATAACTGAACAAAGTGAAGGAGAAATTGTTGTTGAAGTTAAACATAAGAAAGGCACCTGGGGTGTATGGGATCTATCTAGTTATATTAAAGGAGTGGAAAAGGAAGTAAGTAAACCCTTAGCCATAATTATAGTGCATCCTTGGACTCGGGGGAAGTCCCCACGGACTGTAGATGTGCAAATGTATCTCCAATTCACATAGGGGGATCAAATAGTGCATGGGTAATTACAGACCTGTTAGTTTGACTTCTGTTCCAGGGAAAATAATGGAGTCACTGGTTAAAGTAGCATTGTAGGATCATCTAGACAAGACAGCAGTAATAATTCAGACACAACATGGGTTTGAAAGGGGAAGTCTTGTCTGACCAATTTGATTGGATACTATAACACAGTCACAAAGGAACTGGATGCAAAAAATAATTTTGATATCTATACTTAGATTCAGGAAAGCTTTTGATACTGTTGCACTTGGAAGACTACTGTACAAATTGGAGCAGTATGGCATTAAGGGCAAGCTGCTACAATGGATAAAAGGATGGTTGAGTGGGAGAACACAGAGAGTGGTAATCAATGGGTACTGCTCTATGTGGACTAATGTTATTAGTGGTGTCCCTCAGGGTTCAGTGTTGGGCCCATTGCTGTTTTGTATATTTATCAATTATATAGATGAATGTATATCAAGTTTAATGTCAAAGTTTGCAGATGATACAAAGGTTTACAGGGTTGTTAATAACAGTAATGACAGTATGCTGCTGCAACAGGATCTGAAAATAAATAAATAAATAAATTTTCTGTTTATACTCCGGCATGCCAACCAAGTCAGTAGAGTTTACAATAAATCGTCAATACAAATATTTATCATATTTAGTAGTCACAGGCTTGAACCCCCGGTCCACTCAAGGAACGCGTGCAATGCACTCTCGCACCTGACCACTGGGCTACATGAGGCCTGGGTAGATGAAAAGTGGCAACTGAACTTTAACATTGATAAATGCAAAGTACTGCATATTGGAGCAGTAATCGCTGAGAAATGCACCATGTGGTGTTACACTCAGGGTAGTGGATAATGAAAGAGACCTGGGGGTAACTGTGCACTCAGATATGAAGTTTTCTGAGCAGTGCAGACAGGCTGCCAGAGTAGGTCAAGGGGTCTTGTCGATGATACACAGGAATTTTGCGAGCAGGGATAAGGAGGTTGTTGTTTGTTTGTTATTTGGTTTTTAGGAGCATTAGCAACTAAGGCCATATTGCTCCGGGGATATGAAGTGGTCATTCCCTGACCTTTCCGCATCCTCCGTATTTGGTGGTGACGGGCTCGAACCCCGGTCTAAATCAAGAAGCGTGTGCTACGCACTGCTGCTCCTTCCCACCTGGCTACGGAGGCGCCGATAAGGAGGTGATTATCCCCTTGTATAAGGCAATGGTCAGGCTTTATACTAGAGTACTGTGTACAGGTCTGGCAGCCTCATTTCAGGAAGGATGTAGAGTTGCTAGAACGCGTACAGAGGAAATGAAGGGAACAAAGGGGTGCTCTTATGAAGAAAGGTTTAAGTTCTGAAAATTGCAGCTTCTGGAGACTAGGCACCTGCAAGGTAATCTGACTGAGGCGTATAAGGCCTTCAATAGTTTAAGCAAGCTCAATGTTGAGGGACTGTTCCTCTTGCTCAGATTACAAACCTGAGGGGGCAAAGATTCAAATTGAGGAAAGACAGTTGTAGAATAGATGTGCGGAAGTTTGCCTTTAGCCATTGGGTAGCTGATTGCTGGAACAAACTTCCACCTGTTGTTGTCGAAGTTGATACCCCAAATAAATTCAAGGCAGAAACTAGACAAACATTTGGAATGAATGGATCAGTGAAATGAGAAGGTGTTTTTTTTTTTTTTTGCCTCTACTAATGCTAATGTATACTTTAACAATATTAAGAAAATCTTGGGAAATGAATTAATTAGTAAATTTGAATTAGGTATTAATTTTACTGGCCATTTTTTTTTTTTCTCTTATTCCAGATTGGCATCCAGTTGTACTTCTTGGAGTTAGCAATGTTATATAGGACATAGGATTCAAATCTTCCCACATGTCATTTCTATTTCCAGAGAGCAGCATTTATTGCAAATTTGCACTTTTTGGTATTGCTAAATACAGGAAGAATGAAAAAAACAGTGAACCATGCGAAGCAATTTTTTGCTGCTTTCACAAATATTGGACATGCAACTAGTCATACCATAGTAAAAGTAAAACTGACTCACCAGCATTTGTGACCTGCAGCTTATGCTCTCGTATTTAGTGATGATAGTTAATATCATTAATATCATATTAACAATTGTCTTAGTTAATATCATTAATATGATATTAACTATTAAAAGTTAATGATTTCAATTGCGTACTTTATTATTTTGAAAAATCGCTTAGAATACTCATTCAGCTTTATGATGCAAAATACTGGTAGGTGGTGAGGCCTGAGCATTAAAACTTTTATTATTATTTTTTCCCAATTCAAAGCTTTATTTTTCATTAAATAAGTAATTAGTTAATTTTATTTATCTGGTTTAATTATTTTTAGATGTTTAGGTTATTTATTCTTCACAGTTAGTTCACCCTCTGAGGCCTCAGTGAGGCCTTGTAGTTCTTCCTGATGAGATGAGGTACAAGCAGACAAATTCTTTATATTTTAGTTTATTTTATTTCTATCCTATATTATTTGATTTTTTAAAATTTGCTGACACTAAAAAGTTGTGTACTGTTGTAAGTGCCTCCAGAATATTCTTTCTGATTTCAACAGTGTAATTTAAAATATGAGGGGTGGTCAAAAAGTTCTGAGAAAAGGTTATATAAAGTGAATTAATATAACCATTAATACATTGTCTTATAAAATAATTTAAAAAAATTGTATGTCAGTGTGGTATCCGGTTTACAAAATTTAATATTTTAGTAAGTGGAAGAGGAATGTTGTTGTTGTATGTTTTACGGCGCAATGGCAGCTATAGGCCATTATGCGCCAAACAATGGTAGGAGGCAAAAGGCTTTATTAAAAGTGAGATATGTGCACTATGTGAGATTTAAGCATTATATTCTGCCATAGCATTTTATCCTTTTTAGGAAAGTGAAAACTGCATTAATATCATATCTGTCGCCTAATATTTGTTTCAAAATAGGTGTGATTTGGGCTGCATAGTTTGATAAGAAGGTGGTCTGCCATACGCCATTATAGAGAGGGCAGTCAACAATGATGTGCTGGACTGTGATTTGAGCATGGCAGTTTGGGCAAGAAGAAAGAAGATAAAGGTGAGTAAGGTGTGTATGTCCTATTCGTAATCTTGCAAGTGTGACTTCTTCCTTTCGGTTCGAGCGGAAACTAGATGGCCAAGACTGGAGTTTCGGTTTAATCCGAAGGAGTTTGTTGCCTTCTTGGTTTTGCCAGATGGTTTGCCAGTGAATCATACTTCGCTTTGTTATAAGACTTTTATAATCGGTGAAAGGAATTTTGAAAGAGTCATCAATTGGTTGCACAGTCGGCACTCTCATTGCCAGGTATGCCAACATGGCTAGCGACCCAACAAAATTTTATTACTTTCGTGTTCTTAGCTAGATAAGCCAGCAAATTTTGAATATTACCAAGTAGGTAGTTATGATGCTTTCTTGGTTGCTGTAAAGCGAGAAGGGCACTCAGAGAGTCGGTAAAAATAATACTATGGGTAAACTGCTTCAACTTTATACTTTCTAGCGCCATCTGAATGGCATGAAGTTCAGCAGTAAAGATACTGCATTCTAAAGGTAACTGATTAGAGATTGTAGATGATGGAAGAACGACAGCAGCACCGACTTGGTGATCAGTTTTGGAACCGTCTGTGTATATCATGGTATAAGATTCATATTTCTCAAGTAGAGATTTATGAAGCTGGTTTACATTCTGTGAAGAAAGAGTACTTTTCCCCATTCTTTAAGGGACAGATCACAGGTGGCAGGGCAAAATGCCCATGGAGGAGTCGTGAAATTAGAGATGGCTATTTTAGAAAGGTCAAGCTGCCAATTGTCAAGTAGTGAGCAAAGATGTATGCCAGCGGGTCGATTTATTGATGGATAAACGGCATACAAGTTCTCCCAATCTGGTGTAAATAGATGTTTCCACGATGGATGCAGGGGTTGGCTTTTTATTTTGACGGCATAATTTAGCAGTAAAATTTGTCTTCGTAGAGAGAGTGGGGGATCGTGAGCTTCAGCGTACAGGCTCTGCACAGTAGATGTGCGGTAGGCTCCAAGAGCAATGCGAAGGCCACTATGGTGAATAGGGTCCAAAGCCCTCAAAATGCTAGGTCTAGCAGAGTTGTAAACTGGTGACGCATAGTCTAACCTTGATCTTACAATAGCATGATATAAATGAAGGAGTGTTTGACGGTCAGCACCCCATGTTGTAGCTGATAATACTCTCAAAATGTTTAATTTCTTGAAACAGGTGGTTCTAAGTTGTTTAATATGGTCAAGAAAGGTCAATTTTTTATCTAAAGTTAACCCAAGGAAACGAATGGTAGGCACAACAGGTATATCATGGTTCCCCAGCTTTAGAAGTGGGTTAGGATGGAGATTACGTCTTCTACAGAAATGAACTGCAACAGTTTTTTCAGGTGATATGCGAAACCCGTTATCTGTGGCCCACATTGTAATCTTATTAAGAGCTCCTTGCAGCTGTCTCTCAATCATTCTCATGTTCTGTGAGTGACAAGATATACTAACATCATCTGCATATAAAGTAGTAAATACAGTGGCCGGAATGATCTTGGTAATTGAGTTGATTTTTATAATGAATAGAGTGGCACTTAAAACTGAGCCCTGTGGAACACCTTCTTCTTGGATGAATTTTCGGGAAAGAGTGGATTGAATACGGACCTGGAAGGATCGCTGCTTCAAAAAGTTCTGTATAAATCTTGGCATATTACCCCTGAAGCCTAATGCATGTAGATCACGGGGAATTCCGTATCGCCAAGCTGTGTCAAAAGCTTTCTCAACGTCTAAATAAACTGTAGTCAAATGCTCCTTCCTTAAGAAGGCATTGCGAATCTGGTTTTCCATTTGTATCAATAGGTCTAAAGTTGATCTACCTGTATGAAATCCACACTGCGATGAATTGATGAGGTTGTATTTGCTCAGCACCCAGGTGAGTCGAGAGTTTACCATTTTTTCCATACAGCTGGTGAGGGCAATAGGTCGATAGTGACTGGACGCGGGTTGACTGGATCCTTGCCAGGTTTTAATAATGCTATGACATACGAGTGTCGCTAGTTATCAGGGAAAGTATTTTCTGTGAAAACCCGATTATATAGCTGGAGTAAGACACAAAGCGACTTTTCGCTCAGCTCTTTCAACACGACATAGTGTATTCCGTCAGGTCCAGCAGCACTGTGTTTCGAGCTGTTAAGAGCAAGCCGTAGTTCAATTATGGTAAAGGGACAGTTGTACATTTGATATTGGTCTGTGTTAAAATTTAGGGTCTGCTTTTCAGCAAGGGACTTTAATTTCTGAAAGTTTGGCGAGTATGAGGATACAGCAGAGGTTTCAGCAAAGGATTCTCCGAGAGTGTTGGCTATGTCTTGAGGTAGTGAAACATCATTGCCGTTTATATTCAGTATTGATAGATGCAAAGGAGGATATTTATTATACATTTTTCTAATATTTTTCCAGATGGTTTGTGTTTTAGTGGACCGCGTAATAGTTGAGGCAAAACGTTTCCCTGACTCTCTTTTACTTGCACGCTGAATGTGTCTAGCATTGGCTCTGGCTTTCTTAAAGTGTACTAGATTAGCAGCGGTAGGGTTTTTGCGAAATTTATTCCAGGCTTTAATTTTCTCTCGTTTAGCTTGATTGCATTCATTGTTCCACCAGGGTTTTGGTCTTATTCTATGACCTGTGGACACTCTTGATATTGCTGCTTCTGTGGCCAGCAATATTTGATTTGTTACATAATCAACCGCATTATTTATTGACATATTTGAAACAGCTGTTTTCTGCAGGATGGCTAGTTGCCTATATTTTACCCAATCAGCTTTGGTAAAGTTCCATTTGGCAGTTTGATTATGAGAAGGTGGTGAATTTGATTCTACACAGCAGACGATTGGATAATGGTCACTACCCAGTAGGCTGTCATGAACAGACCAATCAAACAGCGGAAAAAGGCCTGGTGAGCATATGGAGAGATCAATTGCTGAGCTCGACCCAGAAGGTAGATGAAAATAAGTGGGTAAACCAGTATTCAGTAGTGTCAGATTAAATTTATCTAAAAGCTTTTCTAGTATTTTTCCTCGTTTATTGTGTATTCTATCACCTAGAGGATTATGAGCATTAAAATCTCCCATGATGCAAAAGGGAGGAGGGAGCTGAGATATAACAGTTTCAAGATCAGTGGAAGAAATGTCTTGGTTAGGGGAAAGATATAAGGAGACAATGGTAAAAGAAAAACAAAAGGATATTCGAGCAGCTACTGCTTCTAGATTTGTTTTTAACATTAATGGTCTGGAAGGGATATTGGAGTTGACTACAAGTGCAACCCCTCCATGCGCCGAATTGCTTAAATGAGAAACTCGATCTTTTCTGTAGATAACATGATGTTTAAGTGAGGTAGTGACAGAAGCTGTTAAGTTAGTTTCTTGGAGGCAAAAGGTAACTGGGTTATACTGGAGAAGGAGATCCCGAATGTCATCAAGGTTGGTGCGATACCCTCTACAATTCCATTGAAGAAAACTGGGCATTATTTGGGTAAAGTGTGGTCCTCGGTTTCTGTCCGAGGTACTGTTAGCTTATGGTGACCAGATTTTCTTTTTGGGAAGTACGGTCTTCCTATTTCCATCTCTTCTTCTGGGAAGAGATCGAGAACGGGGTCTTCGCGGTCAGTGTTTCCTTCCATTTCAGTCGAATCAGTATTAGTAATATCAACACTTTTTGAGTACACTGGGTTATCGGTAGAATGCGGAACAGTGATTGGTGTGTTAACAGCCTTGTTTGATTTATATGGTTTACCAGAAAGGGGCACAGCTTCCAATATTGACCGAGCCCAATCTGACATTGATCTGTCTGGGGGAAACGTTACCTCAGTTTGAGTACCAGTCATTATTTTTCTTTGCAGAGTACTGGTTACTGCAGTTGGCTTTTGTATGACTTCAGCGAAGCTAGGTCGAGTGTTAAATTGAGCCTGTACAGATTTTTTAGCTTCTTGATACGAGATGTTTTTTTCGGCTTTGACCCGTTGAATGTTTTTTTCCTTTTTCCAAAGGGGACAATCTCTGGAATAGGTAGTATGTGGACCATTACAATTTGAGCATTTGTGCTGCTCTGCTTTGCAGTCTGAGTGATTGTGCTCGCGTGAACCACAATTGGCACAAGTGGCTGAACCTCTACACACGTTTTGGGAATGCCCAAATTTTTGGCATTTAAAACAGCGTGTAGGGTTAGGAATGTACAATTTTATTTGACAATTCAGATATCCTGCTTTGATGGATGCTGGAGGTTTGGGACTATCAAATGTTAGTATTATATTCCGAGTTGGAACTAGAGCATTGTCTCGTTTTGTGTATATGCACTTTACATGCACAATTCCCTGGTCTTGCAATTCATTTTTCAACTCTTCTTCTGAGAGATTTATGAGATCCCACTCAGCTATCACACCCCTGGAGGTGTTTAGACTAGCATGAGGGGAGACAGTAATTGATAATCCTCCAAAGGATGTTAGTTTTTGGAGCCGTTGTGATTGCCGTTCATCTGAGACCTCAATGAGCAAGTCGCCCGATCTCAGACGCTTAGTTGTTTTCGGAGATCCTATTAGATTTTCTAGATATTTCTGAATTTTAAAAGGTAAGAGACTACCAAGAGACTGTTCTTGAGTCAAATGCAATACAAGGTGCATTGGATGTCTTCTTTGTACATTGTCAGTTTTTTGACGTTTAGCACTGCATGAGGTAGAGTCTTCTATCTCATGAGCAGCCATATTAGGATCCCTGTGTCCTGTAGGAGAAATCATTTTGCTCCTTTTAGCCCCGGAAAGATAGCTTTTCTTTCCGGGTTACCGGCCCCGCCACGGGGAGGCAGGAGCAGTGCCACAAGGGTAACCAAGTGGCTGAGTTAGTTTGGTTAGTAAGATTAACAAGAAACAGAAATGTGAATTTCCTTCCTGGAACTCTGCCTACTTTTTGTAGTGCAAAAGTTTCTCAATACAAATAAATAAGAAAATTGTGTTTAAAACCTAAAGAAAACTATTTGTTTTGCACACACAATATATAGATCGCTTGACTACACTAATAATCACTTGGCACCCGGGGCCGGAAGAGGAATGAATATTCAGCAAATAGAGCATCATTCAGTAATCAAATTTTTGACCAAAGAGGGCAAAAATTCTAAAAAAAATCATGAAAGAATGACTGGAGTGTTTAGGAAAATATAACTCAGTTACAATATTGTTGCAAGATGGTTGGTAGAGGTTCAAAAGTGGATAGGAGTTAGTTTAGGATGATCTAGATGGCCACCTAAAGCAACCAATTTTGAAACTAGGCCATCAATAAAGAAAGAAATTTTAAAAATTAGGAATATTAGTCGAATCTTGAAAAGTACTTAACATTTCCCATGGAAACATTTTACAATAATACATGAGCATTTGGGAATGCCCAAAGTTTTGCAAGATGGGTTCTCAGAAATCTTTCTGTTCATGAAAAACAGCAGCATGGAGAGACATTAAAAGAGAATCCTTGCTAATCCAGATATATTTTTATCTTGTCTATAGATTGGTGATGAAATTTGACTATATTTTATGATCTTGAATCCAAATTAGAAAGCATGCAGGGGAAGGGATCAGCAACTCCAAAAAAAAGTTTTGAACCCAACTGTCAACCAGAAAATTGTTGGCCTCAATTTTATGGGGCACAAAAGGATTGTTGTTAACTGATTACCTTGTATAATGCCACAATAACAGGGGAATAATATTATAATAGCCTTATGCTAGAGTTACAAGCTGCAATTTGGGAAAATAGACTAGGAAAGTTGGGTTGTTGGGTTTTGCTTCTCTGTAACAATGCACCTGTGCACCAAGCCGGGGCGGCACAGGCTAAAATTCATGAATGTGGATTTAAATGATTAAATCATCCCAGATCTGGCCCCCCAGTGACTATTATTTATTCAGAAACCTAGCGTTTCATTTTAATGGAAATCATTTTAAAGATAGTGACGATCTAAAATCAGCTGTGAAAGATGTTTTGATGCCCAACCTGAAGAATTTTTTTTGAAGGATTAAACTCTTTGCAGATTAAATACAATAAGTGTATGTATTAACTTCATGGTGAATAGTGTAAAAAAATTAAAAAAAAACATAGAATTTTGTACATATGTCCTTTATACTCTGTTCCCCAGAACTTTTTGATGACCCCTTGTACATACATTTTTAATGAATGGACTTGCACTGATAATGTACTGCTATGGTGCATATATTTATTTGAAGCAGCTATGCACCCTATTCAAAGTGCAGAAAATGAACTTCTCAGATTCAGGTTGAAAAATATCTTTAGAGAAATAAGCTGTTGTTATTCTCAGTGTTTTACAGTAAAAGGGCTGCTATGGCTAAAATGCATAACATATAACACATTGAGTAAGAAAAAAAAATTATATAGTTGCATTTTTAAAAAAAAAAATTGAGCAGAATTTTGCAACTCTAGCTGCCTGATAGCATGAATAGTAAAGGAGAATGAATTTCACTGTCAATGCAAGGTGAAGGTGGAACCAAGCGGAGGATTATGTCCCATTAGTAGATACGGATGCATTAGATGGATTAAAATAATAATAATTAGATTAGAAGAAGAATAATTTCTTCAAATCTGCTTGTTTTAAATTTTCACTATTGAGATATTCATTTAATTTTTAGTAGTTTATTGTCCCGTAATTCCATTAAATGAATCACAATTCCAACTTTTATACAAAGGCATATTGCGGGAATACTATTCCTCATATCTCCCTGTTAAAATGAATATATACCTGTTATAAGTACTAAATATAATATAAAAAAAAAATGTTTATAACATGAAAACTTTGGGTACTTTCCATCCTCTTTACATTTATTAAATGTATTTATCACTACTATGTTCCTAGCATATAGAATTTTTGAAACTTTTTCATTTTATCTTTTTGTATATTTATATTGTATATTAATTTTTGAAACTTTTTCATTTTATCTTTTTGTATATTTATATTGTATATTAATTTTTGAAACTTTTTCATTTTATCTTTTTGTATATTTATATTGTATATTAATTTTGCACCTTACTTATTATATTTTGTATGAAAATATTAAAATAAATTTTTACATCCACAATATCCCTATTTTATTGTTTAATTTTTTTTACATAAATACAGTTCTATTACCCATAATATGGTCATCTTTTGAATTTTGTAGACAAAGATTTTTACCATATTGTACTATATCCTTAATTGCATTGAGTGGATTTCTTGGTTGTTTGTTTCAGAAACCGCACTATCCGTTTTGAGATTTTCAAGAATAATTTGAACTTTTCAAAATTCAAGAAATAATTTCTTAAATATATCATTAATGATCTAATACTCATTCTCTTAAATGTATTTTCATATAACATAGACTTCATGATGCTTAATCCTATTTCAGGACTCAAATTTTAAAAATCAAATAAAAATTTAAAAAAAAATAATAAATAATAATAATAAATAAATAAAAAATTAACAGTATAAAATAAATCCCTAATTAAATACCATTAACACCAATCTTGTGCAATCTTCGACTTGATCTGATCTTCAGATGACTGCCTGTTATGATCCTGTTCCACAAATAACAGGCTGGGATTTATCGGTAAGCGATACATTAGAAACACTTCTACCCATCCAGTGGTTTCCATATGGCCCTACTCCATGGGCCAAGGGGCAGAAACTGGTGGGTTGTATACTCTGCTACCCACCAGGATAAGAAACTAATCCAAACACATCCCAAGATTACACTGCACAAACATATTCATACCTTCACACACACATACATGCATGCATACACAGTTCCTGGATAAGAACTGAAAATCAGCAATTTATTTATTGTATTTTAATTATTTATTTATTTTCTTTTTTGCTGTCAACACTCTGAGGTGGGATCAAGTTGGACCAGTACAGTTATTAATACTGTATTTAATCCAAAAGGTCTTGTTGGGCCAGAAATGTGCATTGAAGAAATTATTTTTACTAAATGATCTCTGTCTACAAAATTCAAAGACCATATGGGTAAAAATAGAACTTTGTTTACGTAAAAAAAATTGAGAAATAAAAGAGGAATATTGTGGATGTAAAAATTTATTTTAATATTTTTACACAAAAAGACAGCCCCAGGGGCTCACATCTGGCGAGTATGGGCTTGGCACACCCAGGTCCTCAGCTATAGTGCTGTAAGCGTGTAGTTTAAAAAAAATTTAAGAAAGAATTAGACAAAATTATATATTAGAATTTTTTTTTTTCTGATGCTGTGTAAGTTTCCTTGTATTATTTGCCACTACTAATACTAAAATAAAAAATTAATATTTAAAAGTATTTATGCAGAAAATTTTCATATTTACATATTTTCAAAACTCAATGGAAAAACTCAACTACTAGCAGAAAACTCACAGTCTATGCACATTTGCAGAACCTACACCTGAAAGGGTTAACCTCTAGTTACCAATGAAATCTTCAAGACCATGAATTTTATCCAATGATTCAAAAAAGTTCAAAATACACAGCACTACTGCTCACAAAGTTTTGAAGCTACTTTTAAATTGACACATTTAATAAAGTAAAGAGGAAAAGAATTTTTATTTCATAAATGTACTTAACAAGCTTACCACTACAGAAATATCAATTAGGTAATATGGCATTATACAGTACTACAGTCGTACCCACGTATCCACTGATTCGGTATCTGCCGATTCAGTTATCTGCGGTTAACAACGGAAAAAAATTGAAAAAAACTTAACGTACTACTCGTGTGTCCAATATGATGCTTCCCTTTATATTTTTACAATGTCGTGTATGGTTTTGGTCACCAACATTATAATGGTTCCTTAGAGATTTAACGGATGCACCGTTTTCAAACTTTTGAATAATTTCAAGTTTTTGTTTAATTTGAAAGCACAACTCTTGCATCTGTCCATCATTTTTGCAATTTCTAAACAAACAAATAAAAAAAAAAAAAAAACCTTCCGACATCCCTAGCATAAATAACAAAACAAAATTTGTCCTTTTGCGGTGCAGCGGAACACAACAATCGACGTGAAGCACTAAATCAAACTAAACATTTGGTCTGCCTTTTTTTTTTTTTTTTTTTTTGAGAAGCAGGTGTGAAGACAGCGGGGGCGGCAAGATAATAGGTACACTAATCTCCCAATAATGACTTATAACACCGTTTCTCGTCGCTTAATTATGACTTGCAAAATATCTGTTTATACCTATTTTAGTTATTACTTGAATTTTATGATTTCTGCTTGATTTTTTTTTTTTTTTTTTAGTTTGGCATCTTGAAGTGCCGTGCCCCAGTTAATCCAATCCTGATAAATCGAGAGTCTGCTGTACTTTATTATTACCGTATTTAATGTTGATAAGGTCTTACTGTGTATTTAATTTATCAATTAAACTTTATTATACGTATGTATGTACAAGAAAATCACATTATATATGGGGTCAGCAGGTGTTCACTTATATCCACGGTTTCAGCCATCCATGGCAGGTCTTGGAACGTGTCCCCCGTGGATGTGGGGGGTCTTACTGTATTTTGTTTTGAAAATTATTCCTAAGATAAGCACAACTTAAAAATACAATTTTCCTAAATCACAACTTCAAATGAGTTGTTACCTTGCAGGTTATTTCCATTAAGAGATAACTACAATTTAAACCCTTTTACCCTGCAATGATTATCTTTATAAAGCAAATCACATTCTAAAACCTACACCAGTCTTTTGATCATCACATGCACAACTCCTCTCAGTGGTCAAGAACTCAAGGCAAGTAAGAGAAGGGAGATGACATCATAAGATGGTGATTGATCTTTGATTAGCCAATTTAGAATGATACCTTAATGATGTCACCTCCCCCTTCTCTTAACTGCCTGACTATAAAGAGGAGTTGTGTATGTGATCAATGGAACAGTATAGGTTCCAGAATATGATACTCTTTATAAAGGTAATTATCATGGAGTAACAATGGTTTAAACCATAGTTAGCTCTTGATTAAAAAAATATATATACACATGAAATTCTTACTTGATATGCAACCCTGAAAATGACCATATTCTTCAAAATGGGGATCTTTAGTTCTTGAACCACCAACTATAATTATATTGTCCTGTGTCTGAACAGGAGTTGTGGATTTAGGTGGATTAACTTCAAGTGTATATTCATTATCATCAACCTGCAAAAAGTCAAGTTATTTATTCATTGCAAAATTTAAAAAGTTACAGGATTAATAATGTAGTGTAAAAAATTTTAATTTTATTATTTATTTATTTGAATATTTTGGACAGTAAAATATAATTACTGAAATGTATAAAACAACAATAACAGCAACAAATAAATCTCCTTTTACTTACTAGTAATAGCATGATTAATGGTGAATAAATGCTGCAGTATTTATGATTACTTTCAATGTCAATCAGCCATTAAATTTTATTTTTCACAACTCATATAGTTTCCAAATGTTATTTCAGTTTAAAAAATGAATGATTTTTTTTTTTATAAATTAAGTTTAAGAATTACTTTTGTAAAACATTTAAAATGATGACATTTCAAAGGAATGGTCATTGTTTTGAAATTGTATTTACCTGAATTAAAGTAATATATTCTAATGCACCTGTTTCAGCATGCAGTCCAACATTTTGTAAGGACCTTACTTTAAACCTTGTAATGGCACCTATTGAAACATGTCAGAAGGACAAGTATATTAATATACTTGTCCATCGGCAACAATGCACCCTATCCTGCGACATTACTGCTGGAGTACATCAGGGGGGTGTCCTATCCGGTGTCCTGTTCACAGATATCATCGTGCCCATTATTGCCTCAACGAATGGTCTCCTATGCTATGACGATGACTTCAAACTGCTAACTCAAATTAACCCTGGCGACAATCCCGTTCAGCTCAGCAACAGGATCAATTCCCAAATTAAGGATCTAGAATTGTACCTGGCAAACTTCAATCTAAAAATCAACCCAGTGAAGTCTGCTCAGGTTATATTCTCCCTTAAATCGATGCCGACAGTACTCAGCGTTTCACTCGCAGGGGTATGAATACCAAACGTACCCTCGCACACAGACCTTGGCTTTCTGTTTGACCAAAAGATGTCGTTTGTCAACCAGATCGACAAAATCAGTACCAAATTCTCTCGTCTACGGTGGATCTCGCAGCAGCTGCTACACGTCCGACATCCTGTCACTGTTAAAAGGTTCATCACCTCCACCGTCTACCACGCCATTCTCTATGATGCAGAAATATGGGCCTCTGCTGCACCTACCAACCTCAAGCGGGTGTACACCGCTGAATACTGGTTACTGAAATGGCAATAACAAGCTTCGGCTACCTCCCGCTACCACAACCACCATGATGGCACAAGCACTCGACATCCCGAGGATGAAATTCCTGATCGTGGAAAAGAGGCTGGTCTTCACAGCCAAACTCATCACAGGCCAGATATCATCTCCAAATATTTGGAACGCTTGCTCTTGGAGGATTCCACATCCAAGCCTAAGATCGGTACCAGCACTCGTGGCTCACCACAACAGGCTTGTACTCACTGAGAGATTTCTTCCCAAGCAGATGCTCGCTGCCCTCAACCGTGTGGATGCCGACATCGACAGCATAATAAGTAACAAGTAACAAGAAGGATAGACACAACTTTATCAAAGCCCTTGAACCCTGATATATGGTCAACTTGTATTTATTTCTGTATTTATGTCTAGCTCTGCATTTTTATGCTGTATTTGTATTTCTTTTGCATTTGTGATTGGCATTTTGTAGCCTTTTGTATGTGTTCGCTGTATTTTTGTAGTCTTTTGTATGTGTTCGCTGTATTTTTGTAGCCTTTTGTATTTGTACGCCGTACTTATCTTTTTCCTAACTGCTATATGTGAACCCCTGGTGCTCGTCGCCGTGATGGGATATTGTGCTGTAACTCTACTTCACAATAAAGATTTATTTATAATAATAGCAGGACTTACATCCTTTGTTATATTAGGCTAAAGTCAATTCAAAGTTTGCATTTGGAAAACCACGTTTTTTCCTTCATGGCATTAATATTTTGTGTGCAGTATCACTGCTAAAAATTTGCTTGCATTTAAATCAACCCTGTTTTAAGAGTATGCACTACGATGTCTGGATGTTCTGTGATCAAGTGGCTATTTCAATGGTATTGAAACAGTGCCAATGAATTATTAGCACATAAAAGGTGAAAAAAGTGTGAATGCTGGTTGTCATCCCCCAAGCACTTAATCTGACTGTGAAATATTAAGATGGTACAGATTATTTTCAAAATGTCAGCAAAGGGAATTGTTAAAAAGGGATTGGAAAATATGATGTGGGTTTATACTCTGGGTTGTATATACATAAAGGTTTTAAAACTGTTGCTGTGTTTTTCAAATCTAGGTATTAATACATTAGGCAAACTTTTAATTTTCCTTGGAAAATTAGAGCAGAATTTTATATATCTTAGCTTAAACTGTCTATACAGTGGAACCTCACAGTCTGTAAAGGTTACATTCATGGAGATATTATCAAACTGCAAATGATGATGATGATAGGACCTATGAGAAAAGAGGAGATAGGTTCTTGTTCACAGGATATTTCTGTGCAAATACATTTTAGAGCCATACCATATCAGTATATTTTATTCATATTGACTGATCTGATCAACTGATTCCAAGTATACACTGCAGAGAAATCTAGGAGTTATCTCATTATAAAGTATATGGTATAGATTAACTTAATACATTTGAAGATTCCACTGGTAACGAAAGTTAGACAATGCACTCACCCAGCAGCCGAAAGCATTCCACATATAGGAGTAAAAGTTAAATACATAAAAAAAATTTAAAACCTTTTCATCATATATGTGGGATAACGTGGATCATTGTCATAATTTTCCAGGATGTGAATTTGCATTTTCTATTGTGGGAAATGTAGTACAGATATCTGCACATTTTTATTTTAGGTGTAAAATGAAAAGGTGACATTTATTAATGGTATCCTTTTGGACCTAGATTGTCAAATCTAACATCAGACATTGTAACAATAAAGATTATACAATGATCTGACAGGTGGGCTTACTACAAAATAAAACCACTGGGAGAAAGTGATTGACTGACAGGTGCATAGATTTACTGAATGAATGAGTGCCTGACAATGTGTAACGAGCAACATATGATCATAGCACACATCATGAAGAGTCAAAGCAGTCACCTCTGATCTGGAAAAAAAGGTAGCACAAATAAGAAAAGCAGAGAACAGCAAAGCCAGGACTGCAAGATTCTCCTTATTTATGTAGGTAGGTTACATTTCACGAAAAAAAGATGTCCACTAAGGGTTACGTTCAAAAACGTTCTCAACCCTAGAGGCTCACATCTGGTGAGTATGGGTTTGGTATACCCAGAGTCCTGAGCTGGATATCATCATTCTTCTCTTTCTTGGTGATTTCCTTTTACTTCTCTCTCTCTCTCTCTCTCTCTCTCTCTCTCTCTCTCTCTCTCTCTCTCTCTCTCTCTCTCTCAGGGTAACTGCGGAATTTTTTTTTTGGCTGGTGCAGCACAAGGGGTAAAGGGAAGATTTATTGCTTTCGTAAAGGTGACTACGATGGTCTGAGAGAGAATTTAAATTCTATACAGTGGGACCAACAGCAAATTAAAATGGGAAGCATTCAAAGAACTTATCATGCAAACTAGTAGGCTTTACATACCAACTAAGAAATATTGTTCAAGGTTTAGGCCTAAATGGATGTATGGCATATGGCAGAGAAGAAAAATGCATGGGATACATATTAATTAACACGCAACACAGAAGCCTATGATAGATATAAGTTGATCTGTAACCAAGTTACAAAGGAGGTTAGGCAGGGGAAGGCAGATTATGAGAAATCTTTGGCAAGGGATGCAAAGAAAAACAGCAAAGAGTTCTTTACTTATGTAAACTCTAGAAGGAAGGGAATGAATCAGATTGGTCCACTTAATATTGATGGTTCTACTGTTGATGATTCTGCTCAGGTAGCTAACAAACTAAATGAATATTTTGCATTGACATTCACACATTAGGAGTTATTCAGCGAGGGGAATGCCAGAGGTGTATTCAACTCTGGCAGTAAGCTAGATAATCTTGTAATAACTGAGAGTAAAGTGGAGGAGAAATTGTTGAAGATAAACACAAGAAAGGCACCTGGGATGGATGGGATCTATCCAGTTATATTAAAGGAGGCAGCAAAGGAAGTAAGCAAACCCTTAGCCATAATTATGAGAGCTTCCTTGGACTCAGGGGAGGTACCCATAGACTGGAGATGTGCAAATGTGACCCCAATTCACAAAGGAGGATCAAAGGCCGACACAAGTAATTATAGACCTGTGAGTTTAACTTCTATTCCAGGAAAATTAATGGAGGCACTGGTTAAAGAAGCACTGCAGGATCATCTAGACAAGACTTTAGTTATAGCTCGGACACAGCATGGTTTTGTTAAGGGGAAGTCTTGCCTGACCAATTTGATTGGATACTATGATGCAGTCACAAAAGAACTGGATGCAGGGAATAACTTTGATATTAATAAATTAATAAATTTTCTATTTATACTCCGGGATGACCAAACGGTCAGAAGAGTTCACAAGATAGATAGAATACAAGAAACACAAGAGTTCACAAGATAGATAGAATACAAGAAACACAAGAGTTCACAAGATAGATAGAATACATCGTATTCAGTAGTCACAGGCTTGAACACCGGTCACTCAAGGCACGTATACTTATGCACCCGTGCACCTGACCACTAGGCTACGGTGGCCTCTAATTTTATATACTTGGATTTTAGAAAGGCTTTTGATACTGTTGCACATGGAAGACTGCTGCACAAATTGGAGCAGTGTGGCATTGGAGGCAAATTGCTGCTATGGATAAAGGGGTGGTTGAGGGGGAGAAGACAGAGCATGATAATCAATGGACACTGCTCATCGTGGACTAATGTTATTAGTGGAGTCCCTCAGGGTTCAGTGTTGGGTCCATTATTGTTTTCTGTATTTATAAATAATATTGATGATGGTATATCAAGCTTAATGTCCAAATTTGCAGACGATACAAAGGTTGGCAGGATTGTTAAGGATACTATTGATGCTATGCAACAGGATCTGGAAAGGTTGAGCAGATGGTCTGAGAGGTGGCAAATGAAGTTTAACATTGAGAAATGTAAAGTACTACATATGGGAAACAGCAACCCCAGAGCAACGTATCAACTCTGTGTTACTACACTGACAGTGGTAGAGAATGAAAAGGACCTGGGGGTAATTGTGCAGGCAGATATGAAGTTCTCTGACAGTGCAGATGGGCTGCAAGAGTAGCTGATGGTGTCTTGTCAATGATATATAGGAATTTTTCTAGCAGGGATAAGGAGGTGATTATTCCCTTGTATAAGGCAATGGTCAGGCCACATCTTGAGTACTGTATACAGGTCTGGAAGCCTCATTTCAAGAAGGATGTAGAGCTGCTGGAATGAGTACAGAGAAAGGCAATAAGATTAGTGAATGGAACAAAGGGTTGGTCTTATGAAGAAAGGCTTAAGTTTTGCAAATTACTGTGTCTGGAGACTAGGCACCGGCGAGGTGATCTGATAGTGCATGCTCAAGCCTTGAATGGCATGAGTATGCTCAATGCTGATGGGATTCTTCCTCTTGCTCAGAATAATCACCTGAGAGGGCATAAATTCAAATTGAGGAAAGACAGATGTAGGATGGATGTGCGGAAATTTGCCTTTAGCCAGTGGAGTGGTTGGTTGGTGGAACAGACTTCGATCCCTTGTTTTGGACATTGATAGCCTAAATAAATTTAAGGCTCAGGTATTTCGAACGAACGGAGGGGTGAAGTGGAAGTTTTTTTTTTTTTTTTGACTGATGCTGCATAAGCTTGCTTTCTTGCATCATATGCCTGTACTAATGTTAATGCTAAGCCTCAGGCTTCCTTGCACCATATAACTAATAATAATAATAAAATGCAAATCTGCACATAGTGAGTTAAAGGCAAATCTGCAAACAGTGAAGTTAAGGTTTATAAAAAAAAAAAAAAAAAAAAAAACAAGAAAGAAAGAAAGAAAACACCCATTGCCACCACATACATTCCCTACTATCAGGGCTTAGCAGTTTTAAGTATTAAGTGCTTGGTAGACATGCTGTGTGCAACTGCCAAGGCGAAGATTGCACACAGTTGTGTCAAGATTAAAGATCCTGTACCCATGGAAGGTACAAGTAGGGTCATAAAAAAAAAAAAAAGAAGTAGGGTCATATGAGATTAAATGCCTAGTGGGGAGTGTTATGTTGCTGGGGCAAAATGGCATTTCAAAGATCGTGTGGAGGAGCATAATAACGGAATAAAGGCTGCAGATTATGAGAAATCTGCTATGGTTGGAACATTTTTGGGAGGAGAACCACCAAATTTGACCTTCCGATGCTGTCATAGTCAATTGTTCACATGGATATTAGAACCAAAAATGGCTTGAGAGTTTGCAGATTTGCTCTTCTGAGCAAAACACCATTAATAGAGACAGTGGAATCTGTATTCGTCCCTTCTTTGAAACTATAATTCTTGGATGGGATGAATGGTTCTGCCTGGCATGCTCCCAAGCCATTTTTGGTTTCCTTGCACATACTGCTCATATTCCTATGATAACATGTGCTGCGAGCCATGATCCTGCAGGTGTTTAAGGATGTACCATGAGAAGTTAAGTCTTACTGTTGATAAAGGAGGCAGTCGCCTCTGAAAGCTGTGGTTGTTTTATCGCTTTTATTCTGTAATGTAATTGCTATTCTTTATATTTTATTATTTTACTGTTTTTATTTACAATCAGTGTATTTTATTTTATCATTTTAATTTGATCCAGTCTAACATTATTTCTATTTTAATAAAGTTTCAGTTATACGGTTGGTGTGTTACACTGCAGTTATTATGAATTATGCTTACTTTATTATAGATTTGCTCCAGCAAATCAAACAAACAATTTTCCAGCCTCCAGTCATGGAAAGCACATTGTTGTTATGTCTCTGACACACTTTTCTGTTAACAGAATATTGTTGAATACTTGACATATGAAGTCGCATGGATCTGCAGTAAACAGAGTGAAGCAGGTTCATCCCTATGTTTTTTTTTAAACACAAGATGAAAGATTTTAAATTAAGTAGTTTTGTCCCTGTGTTTTTGGAACACTGATCTGAAAGTAATTAAATAATTAATGTATGAAAAAAGGTAATAACAGTTCTTGAACAAGATATGCTTTATTTATTTATTGTGCAATATAAGGCAGCAATACTGCATTTCAAAGACTAATGCTTTTACAGGAAAACTTTATTCCTACTGCAGAATTTGGTCCTTTAGGCCAGTATAGAAAACAAATTAAGTCCATCCATTATTAATGCTAAAATGTTTTATATGCTTGAAACTTATTAAGCATTATTTAGTATTTTAGAAAATAATATCCAGAAAAATTAGGTAAAATACAGTTAAATCCACACCTAACTGTGTAGTGGCAGGAAAAAAAAATTAATCAACTGGTTAATGAAATAAAAAGAAAAGCAGGTAATATCAATGAATATTACTTTACAGCTGATGAATGGAGAAATAAAAGTAATATTACAATATGTTACTTTGAGAAAAGCACTAAGTAACATTTTTAACATATAACTATATATAACTACAATAAAACATATTTAATTAGAATTAATTTAATTAATTATAAATTTGAATTACATAGAAAAGTACAATGGCAAAAAGAATAAACCAGATGTTTCTATTGACAGCCCAGTCAACCTCATTAGTGAAAAGTTAAAAGAAATATGGAATGTAAAGACTATCATTAAGAATATGCAACAAAAGTTCAATAATAAATATTCAATACTGTTAAAGTATCATTAGATGACAATAAAAAGAGTGAAAACAAACTTAAAATAATGGAACTTACATCTGGAGAGGTAAGATTCAGTATTTTAGGTTTCCAATCTTTTTATTGTCATTTTAACCTTGGAACTTAAGGTTATCCATAACATTGTCTGGAGTTTGAAGGAAACAATATGTAAAATAGAGAATTCTATAGAGACAGAGGGGAGTTGGCTAATTCTGTCTCCCTGTATCTTTTTTTTTTTTTATACAAGGCTTAGTGATAGTACAAATAATCGTTGTACTATGAATAAAATATCTCTCGAATGAGAAAACCTCTGTTTATTGTAGTATAGAGAACTACTCTACAATTGCCATTATTATGAAAGCTTGAGGGGAACAACTAGGAAAACTAATTTAAGTCTTCTCAGTTAGCCCACAAGAATGCTGATTGATGTGGTGTTCTCGTCGTTCTCGTGTTGGCCCACAATATACCTTAGCCCACAATATACCTATTATGCACAGAAAATAATAATTTTTTATTAATCTAAAATACTATTAGTTCACATTTATTATAAGACACTTCCTCTGCTAATACTGAGTACTTTGCCTCAAGCATGGATGTCAACTCAGACATACAAATGTATATTTCAATGGTCTGCCTGTGCAAAAGTACATTACAAGTCTGTAACCTAATATTGCAGCCACCAGTACAAAGCAGCATTTGGAGTGAAGTTTTTTTAACATCTGTACTCTAGAGCAGTGTAGAAGGTGCAATGGAGTAGCAAATCCTGCTACATAATGTTTTGTTCCAATGAATATCTGGGTGAGACTACCTGGACAGCACATTTTATCTGAGTGTGCCTATCAACCATGGAGTTTGGTTCCAGCAGTCAGATGGTATGGTTATCTTTCAGAATGGTCTGGACTTTACCTGTTGATGGCAATGCCTAGAACCACAAAGTCCATGACCTACTCAATGTTTTAGAACAGTACCCAGGGCCTACATTAACAGTACTATAGAAATAAGCCTTGTCAGTATCAACATAGCAAGTCATACAGTGAGTGACATATAAAGCTGGCGGAAAAAACTGAGTCCAACTTATAAATATCACTCTCAAAGTTGGACTGACCCGTGCAACTGCTTTCGAACAGAGGTGATTCTGGCCAACACCAACTAGAAGTTCGTAGAAAATATACTTAGAACGGTTCAAGTGGTCACTCAGGCTAAAGGTAGCCATACAATCATTAATAGTTTGAATTAAAACACAATTCTGCAAATACCTATGTTTGTCTGAATATTTTTGGTTATAGTATACATACAATCAATTATTAAGTATGGAAAAAAAAAAAAAAAAAAACAATCCATGCACATCCACATACAAGAACTTGCTGTAAGTTATATAAGTACACATTATTCTAATTTTAATCCATCCAAGTTTTCATCCTCCTTAAATATATTTAAATTTTTATCAGATAAAAAGTTCACTTCTGTATCAGTACTCTATGGTCCTTGAGGTTGTCACAGACATTCTCTCAGATATGCCAGACAAGCTGTTCTTGCTACCTGGGAGTCTAAAACGCTGATGTAACTGATATTCGGGTGACACTCAAGTCAAAGTGGACCCAATTTCGGCGAAGTCCGGACGGTCTATGACAGCCAAATCCTCTGCTTGCACCTTCACGATGGTGGGACTGTTAGTAATCCTGGGTATAACCTTCATGCACAAGTACATGGTGGGTGACAACCCAGGTGTGAACCAACGTAAGCAGGGGTCGAGGTGTGGCGCCCACACCACATGGAGGAATGCCGCCCCTCTATGTTACCAGGCAGTACTAGGTGGTAGATGACTCTCATCAACCGGTGAAATACCACCACTTTGCTTATTGGAGGCTTGAAGTGGTGGAACCCATGTTTAGTCTCTAGAGCTAAGTTCCGGGCAACCCTTCCCTATCTCTTCCATCATGCAGTATGATTGATGATTTTTGAGGTTATGATGAATGTCGTGGCGAGATCCAATATTCCTTACATTTCGAGGGTACAGCTCTAAAAAACGGTGTTCGCAGGCCGGCCGCTAGTTAGTTCACCGGACTGAACCTATTGGTAACTCTCTAGGAAGCTTCCGGATCAGCTAGTGTATAATCTTGCTACCTCTACTCTGCCAGATAGTGACTGGAGGGAGTCCGAGTAGTGTGTATGCGGGGAGCATTGTCGAGGCTACGTTATGTCAAGGATCTGGGTATATTCTTACCACATGTACGCCATATCCAAAAATTTCATTACTTCATACAGCATGTCCCACCCACTTTTTCTTACTATTGAATACACCATGAATTGTCAAAATAATAGAGCAAGCTTATCTGCGAAAAGATCTAAACCTCCCAAGGACTTCCTAATTCATTTCACAAATATACGTGGTCTCAATTCTAATCTCAACGATGTCCATTTCCACTTGCAGTCTTCCAAACCCCATGTACTTTTTCTGACTGAATCTCAGTTATCAGTTGATTCAACTACTGCTCATCTCAGATGTCCAAATTATTTGCTGTATGATTCCTTTCGCCTCAAAGGAGGTATTTGTGCATATGTCCATTCTGATATTCCCTGTCAGAGACTTGGCAATTTGGAATCTCCTCTCTTTGATCTTCTCTGGCTTAAAATCTCTCTACCTCATTGTGTAAAATTCATCTGTTGTCTCTACCGTTCTCCCAACTCCACTAATCACTTGGAGCTCTTTGACTTCCTCTCTTTGCAACTTGACTTTCTCCAGTCCAACTTTCCTAACAGTGAGGTAATTTTCCTTGGTGATTTTAACGTTCACAACTCCAGCTGGCTTCAGTTTTCTAGTCACACTGACCCAGCAGGTCGAGATGCTGAGGCTTTTGCAATTACTAATGACCTAGCACAGATTGTTCATTTACCTACAAGAATACCAGACAATCCTAATCATACAGCCAATACGCTTGATCTTTTTCTCACAAACAACCCTTCTAAGTACAAGGTTGAAGTGAGAGGCCCTTTAGGCACTTCAGATCACAACTTGGTGATTGCCTCTTCTCCAATGGAACCTTTATCTCATGGCTATTCCCAACCTCGTATTGTTTGGCATTACAAGAATGCAAAATGGGATGACCTGCGAGACTTCTTTTCTTCTTTTCCTTGGTCTGATTACTGTTTCAAAACTTCTGATGTCAACGTTTGCTCAGATCGTGTCAGTGAAATTATTCTTGCAGGAATGGAATCCTTTATCCCACACTCCACTTTAAAATCTCGTCCTTTATCTAAACCTTGGTTTTCCAATAAATGTGCTAAGGCTGTCCAAGAGAAGAACGTTGCATATCGTAATTGGCTTGTTTCTAATTCTTCAGTTTCATTTTCTGCCTACACCAAAGCTCGTAACAATTGTAAAGCAGTTATTAATCAGTCCAAACTACAGTTTGAACAGGCTAAGAGTAGAAAACTTGCTTCTTGCCCTAATGGTAGCCGAGCATTCTGGTCTCTTGCCAAAGCTATTGGCCGCAACTTTTGCCCATCTCTGCTCCCACCTCTGTCCAAACCAGATGGTTCTGTTGTCACTTCAGCCAAGGATAAAGCTGACCTGCTAGCATCCCATTTTTCTTTGAGCTCATGTATTAATGATCTTGGTAAAACACCTCCCACCATTCCTAACACGCTCCATTCAATGCCTCCTGTGGTCTTCCGTCAAAAGGATATCAGAAGGATTTTGATGAATCTTGATGCTAAGAAAGCTCCAGGTCCTGATGGTATTTCTCCACTTGTTCTCAAAACCTGTGCTCCTGAACTTACTCCTATTCTTTGCCGCCTTTTTTCACTTTCTTATTCCAAAGGTGTTTTTCCTTCTGCTTGGAAATTTGCTCATATCCAGCCAGTTCCTAAAAAGGGTGACAAATCCCTCCCATCCAATTATCGTCCCATTGCAATTACTTCTACTCTTTCTAAAGTAATGGAGAAATCAATTAACCGCCAACTCTTAAACTACCTAGAAACCTTCCGTCTGATCAACGATCGCCAGTATGGATTCCGTCAGTGTCGATCCACTGGTGATATTCTGGCTTATGTTACCCATTTATGGACTAATTCAATGGAAAGGTTCGGTGAAACACAAGTAGTTGCTCTTGACATCTCAAAGGCTTTTGATCGTGTTTGGCATAAAGGTCTTCTAAACAAGCTTCCATCTTATGGTTTGCCAACTGTTTTTAGTAATTGGTTATCCAGTTTTCTCTCTGATCGCTCACTGAGGGTGATGGTAGATGGCTCTCTGTCTTCTAACTTCTCCACTAATGCCGGTGTCCCCCAAGGTTCAGTTCTTTCCCCCACTCTTTTCCTCTTGTATATCAATGACCTTCTTCCATTGACTGGAAATCCTATCCATAGTTTTGCCGATGATAGCACATTGCATTCAACTTTCCATTTTGAGAAACCTTGTCCAGCTCAATCAGCTTCAAGTTCTCGAAAATCTGCTGCCAATTCCTTAAATGCCGATCTTCAGGTAATTCTCCAGTGGGGCAAAGACAACTTAGTTGATTTCAACCCTTCTAAAACTCAATCTTGTCTTATATCTCGCAAAAAGGATTCTTCTGCTCCTATGCTTATCTTTAGTGACATTCCGATTTCTAGGCAAAATGATATATCTCTTTTGGGGATTACCCTGACTTCTAATCTCTCTTGGCACAAGCACATTACAAATATTGCTTCCTCTGCATCTAAAAAACTTGGTTTTCTCTTTCGCTCTCGGCGTTACTTTTCTCCCAAACAGCTGCTCACTCTGTATAAATCGCAAATCCGCCCTGCCATGGAATATTGTTCCCACATCTGGGGTGGTGCCCCCAAAACCTCTCTCAGGCTTCTTGATTCCATTCAGAAGAGGGCAGTTAGGTTAATTAATGATTCATCTCTAACAGAGTCTCTCCACTCGCTGTCTCATAGACGCACTGTTTCTGCTGCATGCCTCTTCTACAGATACTTCCATGGGCACTGTTCTTCTGAATTGGCTTCTATAATTCCCGCTCTCTCTCTTTCAAAACAGTCCGAACACGTGCCGCCACCAGCCAACATCCATTTACTGTCCATCTTCAAACCCACAGAACCAACTTTTCATCTTCCTCATTTATTCATTCAACTGCCGTTTTCTGGAACAACCTTCCTTCATACATATTTCCTGAAAATTACAATCTACAGAAGTTCAAGTCCAATATCAACAAATATCTTCTTTCGTCTTCTCAACCTCCAACCCAAGCACGGTACTAAGTACTATAGGTTATAATACCTCTCGTGCTTGGGGTTCTCATAAAAAAAAAAAAAAAAAAAAAACCAGCACTCAAAATTCCTTGAGTGCTTGATTAGAGTATTGCATGTTGCCATGTGAGAGGGGCAATGTTAGATGGGTCAAAAAATTGCTGGCTTGGAGGAGAGTTCACAGACTAATAGATTAATAGCAGCTGCAGGCAGATGTGTAAGTAATTCTTGCACTATTAATGTCTAAGAGTAAAAACAGGTGCATATGCACAAATGCAAAAAATTTTAAAATGCAGACACTGTTGGGATATTTAGACATGGAACTACCCAGATATAATGAATGTTGAATTTGAATATGGGGGTATAATGTGACAGACAGGACAGGACAGAAGGGGAGAGGAGTCATCTTCTTAGTTAGGAAGCACAGAATCTAAGGCAGTACACACAAACAGCATTGGTGACAATTGCAAAACTGAATCAGTTTTGTGTGACATAAGCACTGGGAAAACAAAAAAGGTGATAGGAGAGTTATAGGCCTAATGATTGTGGTGACTATAATGAACAATCGTATAGATAGGTTGAGCAGGCCAGTGAATCAAAATGTACTGAAATGGAGGATTTTAAATTCCTAAATGCCAACTGAAAGTTATGGTTTGGTCGCTCACATGGCAGCAGTTTAGCTGTTTCCTAAACCAGCAATCTAGAGAGGCAATGTTGTTGTCGTTGTATCTAGGAAATAAACTCATACACCGACCATTGAACAAAATTTACTGTAACTAAAATTTTTACAAATAGTATAAAAACAAATTATTTACAATAAACTAATAATTGTATATTGCGGAATACTAAAAACTGTAATAAAAGATCGTTTACCATAAAATAAGCTAAAATATAAAATTAAAAGCGCTAAAAAACCTGGAGCTTTCGAGAGCATCAGCTCTCTTCTTCAACAGTAATATGACTTTCTACAACATCTCCTTAAATAGCAGGTTCACGGTACCTCCACAAGTGGTATTTCTCCACGTGGTTCAATCAGCACATGGTCAAAACCGGAAGCGGAAATGTCTCGGGTACGTGGCAAATAAAATCGTTCATCCGAACTTAATACAATTGTTTCAAAAATAGGATGAATACGCATGCCTCTATCTCTATTCATGGTATTCTTACTGGATGAACCAATCCATAAACCCTCAAGCCATTTACGCTCCCAGTATCCGTGTGCACGATCCAAAATAATAGCGTCCTCCGGGGAGATTTGATGCTGCTTCTCCCAAAAATGTTCGGCCACGGCAGACTTACTGTAATCAGCGGTTCTTATGGCATTTAAATGTTCCCCCAGATGATCTCTAAGCCGTCATTTTGTTTCCCCCCACATAACACTCCCCACAATCTGGGCAATCTATTCTATAAATAACTCCGCTACTGAGATCTTTTGGTATACGGTCTTTGACCGTATACGAAATCTCTAGCAGCATCAAATCTCCCCAGAGGATGCTATTATTTTGGATCGTGCACACGGATACTGGGAGCGTAAATGGCTTGAGGGTTTATGGATTGGTTCATCCAGTAAGAATACCATGAATAGAGATAGAGGCATGCGTATTCATCCTATTTTTGAAACAATTGTATTAAGTTCGGATGAACGATTTTATTTGCCACGTACCCGAGACATTTCCGCTTCCGGTTTTGACCGTGTGCCGATTGAACCACGTGGAGAAATACCATGTGTGGAGGTACCGTGAACCTGCTATTTAAGGAGATGTTGCAGAAAGTCATATTACTGTTGAAGAAGAGAGCTGACGCTCTCGAAAGCTCCAGGTTTTTTAGCGCTTTTAATTTTATATTTTAGCTTATTTTATGGTAAACGATCTTTTATTAGTTTTTAGTATTCCGCAATATACAATTATTAGTTTATTGTAAATAATTTGTTTTTATACTATTTGTAAAAATTTTAGTCACAGTAAATTTTGTTCAATGGTCGGTGTATGAGTTTATTTCCTAGATATGAGTTTTCCCGACCTCAGAGGCCTCTTTCAGGATATTGTTGTCGTTGGTTTGATTTATTGGGGCAAGGGCTACTAAGGCCATAATGCACCTATTACAATATTATTTGGTACAGGCTTGATAAACAGGTGGATTTAGATTAGATGGAATTTGTTTATTGTTCTCAGGAAGGTAAAGAGATAATTTATATCTGGTCGGTCTCCGAGAATTTTCTGTAAAGTAAGTTGATTAGAGGAACATAGAGGTGAAGAGAAAGCTGTTTGTCATTCTCTTAAGTATAACGGGAAATCAAGAATAAGATGTTTTATTGTGAGTTGAGTTTGGCAGTTGCTGCATAGTGAAGGATCGTTCCGTGTAAGTAGGTAACAGTGAGTTAGGTGGGTATACCCAATCCGCAATCTAGAAAGTACAACTTCTCCCTTCCTATTTCCTCTGAGGCTTGATGGCCACAGCTTGTGATCATTTTTAATTTGGAACAATTTATTGGTTTTGTAATGAGGAAGAATCCCATCAGCATTGTGCCTGCTCAATCCATTCAGGGCCTTATACACCTCAATCAGATCACTTCGCAGGTTCCTAGTCTTCAGATGCTGCAATTTGCAGAACTTAAGCCTTTCTTCATAAGAACACCTCTTTGTTCCCCTCAACAGTCTTGTTGCCCTTCTTTGTACTCGTTCTAGCAACTCTACATCCTTCTTAAAATGAGGCTTCCAGACAGGTATACAGTACTCAAGGTGTGGCCTGACCATTGCCTTATACAAGGGGATAATCACATCCTTATCCCTGTTAGCAAAATTCCTGTCTATCATTGACAAGACCCCCTGGCCTGTCTGCACTGCTCAGAAAAACTTCATATCTGTCTGAACAATTACGCCCAGGACTCGTTCATTCTCCACTACCCTGAGTGTAACACCACCCAGTTGATACATTTCTCTGGGGTAACTGCAACCCATATGCAGTAATTTGCATTTGTCAATGTTAAACTTCAGTTGCTACTTCTCAGACCATTTGCCCAACTTTTCCAGATCCTGTTGCAGCAGCATACTGTCATTACTGTTATTAATGCCGACCGGGCTAGCCAGGTGGGTAAAGTGCCTGCCTGGCAACCCAAAGGTTGCGGGTTCGATTCCCGCCTCGGGCTTGGATGAAAGTACTGCAAAAACCTTGGGAGGTGCATTATGGCCACAGAAGCCTGTGTGTCAACAACTACAAAAAAAAAAAAAAACTGTTATTAACAACCCTGCCAACTTTTGTATCAGCTGCAAATTTGACATTAAGCTTGATATACCTTCATGAATATCACTGATAAATATACAAAACAACAATGGGCCCAACATCCTACCCCGGGGGGATACCACTAATTACATTAGTCCACAAAGAGCAGTGTCCATTGATTACCACTCTGTCTTCTCCCACTCAACCTCCTTTTATCCATTGTAGAAACTTGCCCTTAATGCCATACTGCTCCAATTTGTACAGTAGTCTTCCAGAAGTTCATGTCTAATGTCAACAAATATCTTTTTTAATCATCTCAACTTTTTTTTTTTTTTTTTTTTTTTTTCTGGTAGTTGTTGGCGCATTGACTTCTGTGGCCATAATGCACCTCCAAAGGTTTTTGCAGTACTTTGATCCAAGCCCTAGGCGGGATTCGAACCCGCGACCTTTGGGTTGCCAGGCAGGCACTTTACCCACCTGGCTAGCCCGGTCGGCAATCATCTCAACCTCCAACCCGTGCATGGTACTAAGTACTATAGGTTCTAATACCTTTGTGTTTGGGATTTCCATAAAAAAAAAAAAAATTAACTCTATACTAATTTACTGTTTACTAACCCTATTAACACCTGACGGTGAGAATACTGGATAACTTTATGTAAGCTTCCTCCTTTCCAGTTATTTCTTCACTCTGTAAATCCCCTAGTCATGAATAGAACTTTGCCTTTGTATATATACTTAGCTGTTTGTATGTATATACTTGGCAAAAAGATTTATTTAATTATTTAATGTAGGACCATCTAAACAGAAATATTATGGTTATATGGCAGGCATAGCATGGATTTTTTATGCAGTTAACTTGTCTGACAAATTTGATTGGATGCTAAGACGCAGTAACAAAGGACGCAGATGCAAGAAATGGATGGGATGAAAAGTGGGATTTGAGGTTTAGCAACTAAGGCCTTATGGGTAACAGTAATCTCAGAATAACATATCAGCTGTTTGGTATTACATTCAAGGAGAATGAAAAAAACCTGGGGGGGAGGGGATTGTGCAGTGAGATATGAAGAGAATTTTCTGAAAAGTGCACACAGGCTGCTGTGACAGGTCATGGGATTTTGTCAATGATATATAGAAATTTTGAAAGCAGCAATAAGGAAATGATTATCCCATTGTATATAGCAATGGTTACGCTGCATATACCTCAAGATGCAGGTCTCGAAGCCCCATTTTAGGAAGGATATGGATCTGCTGGATTGTTGTTATTTGGTTTTTAGGAGCATTAGCAACTAAGGCCATATTGCTCCGGGGATATGCGGTGCTCATTCTCTGACCTTTCCGCATCCTCCATATTTGGTGGTCACGGGCTCGAACCTTGGTCTAATCAAGAAGCGTGTGCTACGCACTGCTGCTCCTGCCCACCATATGCTGGAATGAGGTTAATGAGAGGAAAAAAATGGTCTCTCTCAAGGGAGCCTTTAGTTCTGAAAATTGCAGTGTTTGGAAACTAGATAACTTACTCTTGCTCGGACAAAAACACGAGAGCATAAATTTGAATTGAGGAAGGACAGACAGTTGCACAAAAGAAAAGATATTGTGAAATTTGCTTTCATTAAGCATAAAAACAGATTTCATGCTCAATTAAATTTAATATTTTATGAGACTAGATGATTGTTGAAACAAACTTTCATCTGGTAATGAAAGTAGTGGTTTGAATATATTTAAGGAAGAGTTTGAGAAATTATTAGGGTGGATGAAAAGGTGATGCAGTAAGGTTTTTTTTTTTGGCTAATGATATATAGGTCTGCTTCCTTGCATTGCTTATCATTATTAATAGCCATTATAACTAGATATAATGATGATGCATTTACTCTACTTAGTATTAGCAAATGATGTAAGAAAGCAAGCTTACATAGCATTAAGCAAAAAAAAAAAAAAATCCCACAACTATCTATCCCTCTAACCAACAGTAAGTTGTCTAGTTTTTCTTTAATTTATTCAAAGTACCCACCTCTACAACAACAAATGGAAATTTGAAGTAGTTTACTTATGCATGGGTAATACACACACATCATTTCTACTACCAAGGTAGTTTTAATGCATTGATTTAATTATATCTCATATTGTGAATATCTTCACAACAAGTTGCCATGAACAATTCATTAAAAAGGCCTCCAGAGTCAGGAACTCAATAATTAATTTTTAATGCCACTAAACACTGACTAAAGACTGCATATATAACTTTATTTACAATAAAATAAACTATAAAAATATAAAAGTATATTCAAATACTGCAATTAAAATAAAGTAAAATAAAAATGTATGTTGCAATAATAAAATCACTAAAAATCACTTAAAACCACTATACAAGAGCTTTCAGCATCAACAGTTACCTTCATCAGCTGAAATGGTTACGGGCTATCCAACAATATATATAAATACCTAATTCTATCCCAGCAGGTCTGCGACGCCACTATGGCACATGAGCATTACTAACTTCCCATACACTGGAACTGGAAACGGCTCAGGAACAAACCATTCTAAACCGCTCATCCCTCCCTAAAATGAGGGACTCGAAAAGTGGATGAATGTGGCAACCCTTATCCCTATTAATGCTATATCATTTGGATGAACATATTCATAAGCTCTCTAGCCACTTCCGGTTCTAGAAACCCCTAGCCCTGTCGACAACCAATGCTCCTTTGGCTGATATACCGACCAGGTTCTGGCGCATTATAGCCTTAGTTGCTAATGCGGCAATAAAACCCAACAACAAACAAACAAACAAACAAGCTGATATACCATGCCCCATTTCCCAAGCGTGTTCAGTTATGGCTGAGCTCGCATAATCCGTACACACACTTTAAATCAGCTCAGGCTAGTGGCCACAAGAAGAGTGTGGTCAAGGCTTTGATGGGAAGGGTGGGGTCACATTGTTCCTCCTCTGAGGAGAGGGGCTCACAAGATTAGAAGGGTTACGGCTGACCTCAAGATGTGTGGCTTTCCCCAGGATGTTATTGAGGGTTGTTTAAAGGACATGAGTAGGGGTCATAGGGATGTTTTTACGCATACATTCCCTACTATCTGGGTATTTCAGAACCCATTTCATGCTCGTGTCAGATACGCTGTGTGCAGCTTCCTGGTCAGAGACTTCATAAGGTGGTATCCAGGTGCCCTGTCGACATCAGGGTTAAAGATTCTATTGATACCGGTGACACCAACAGGGTCATATACGAGATTGAATGCTCGGAGTGTGGTGAGTGTTATGTGGGAGAAACAAAGTGTAGATTACGCGATTGCCCGGGTGAACATGATAGAGACATCAAGATGGTGGATTATGGGAGCTCAGCCGTAGCTGAACACGCTTGGGAAACACGGCATGGTATTTTAGCCAAAGGAGCGTTGGTTGTCGAAAGAGCTAGAAGTTTCTGGAACCAGAAGTGGCTAGAGAGCTTACGAATATGTTTGTCCGGAAGATATAGCATTAATAGGGATAAGAGTTGCTGCATTCATCCACTTTTTGAGTCCCTCATTTTAGGGAGGGAGGAATAGTTTACGATGGTTTGTTCCTGAGCCGTTTCCGGTTTCAGTGTACAGGAAGTTAGTAATGTGCCGTAGTGGCATCGCGGACCTGCTTGGATAGAATTAGATATATATATATTGTTGGATAGCCCGTTACCATTTCAGCTGATGAAGCAGCTGTTGCTGCCAAAAGCTCTTGTATAGTGGTTTTAACTGATTTTAATCTTTTTAGATATTTTTAGTGATTATATTATTGTAACATACATTTTTATTTTATTTTAATTGCAGTCTTTGAATATATTTTTATAATACCATATTTCTTCATTTCTAAGACACCATCGATTGTGAGATGTACCTTAATTTCAGAAAAAAAGCTTTGATTCTAAGAAAAAATAAATAAATAAAATAAAACACTAAAATAAATCTAACAAATATTTTTATTATAACTGAATTCAATTTACTAACAACAATAGTACCGGTATTTATCAATAGGTATGTTATTCATCACTTCCTTCTGAATCTTCTGAGCCATCAATATCTGCATCTGAATCAATATCAGAGTCTACTTCACATTCAGGGTCAGATTCTTCTGAGCAGTCATTATCTTCATTATCCAATAATATATCATCTTCTGAGCCATCAAGAGCATTGGTGATGCAACATTTTTAAATGAGTGCTTGACTATTCTTTCTGGGATCAGCTTCCAAGCTGTTAATACCCATTCTGCCAATTTTGATGCTGGCGCTTTCTTAATTTTTCCGGAAGGTGTCAGCGGAAGGTTGTCGGTCAACAGCCAGAATTCATATTCCTTTCTCAAGTAATCTTTAAATAGTTTATTGACTGAAACATCGAGTGGCCGCAGTTAGTTAGTCAAGTCATGCCACCAGGGATCGCAACCAGGTCACCACGTTTTTTCACGATTTTATTATTGACCTGTTCAGACAAATGTCCACGAAATGCATCAAGTACTAGCATGCTGGGTGGGTTACGAAGACTTCCAAGACATCTATTCCACACAACATTTAGCCAGTCTTCCATAAGCTCTGCCGACATCCATCCATTTTTTTGTGCATGCACAATAATATCTTTGGGGAAATTTTCATTGTTCAGTATGGTTTTTCGATTTAAAATTAAATATGGTGGCAACTTTCGACCATCAGCGGTGATGCACAGCATCACAGTGATACGCTGCTTTTCGTAGCCCATGCTTATAATCTTGATTTCTTTAGCACCTTTAGCATCGACGGTGTAATTTCGAGGCATATCGAAGAAGACCAGGGTTTCATCAGCATTTCCAATTTGACTAAACTCATAGTTTCTTTTTTTCCTTAATTTCATCACCTGTCACTGAAAGTTAATCAGCTTCTGTTGAAATTCTGCAGGAATTTTTTGACAGATAGATGTTCGGCACCTTAACGATAATCCACTACGACACATGATTCTGTTGCACCAGCCACGACTGTCTTTAAATATTATTTTCTCTATGTCGAGGGACTTGGCAATTTCCCCGGCTTTCAATTGCATGGATTGTCGAGTGATGGGTAATCCTTTTGCGTGTATTTCCATTACAAAACGTATCACAGCTTCATTGACTTGTGGAAATCTTCCTTTCTTAGGCCCTGTAAAGCACTTGGTTGTTGCTTTGCACGAAAATATGGAATTGCGATCATTTCTCCAATGACGAACATTTACTTCACTAATGTCAAAATGTCAACACACAGCTCTATTTCCATGTTCTTTTGCATACACAATAACTTTTCATTCAGTGTGGCTTCATAGTGCAATCTTTTTGACATTTTAATGTGCAATAAGGGATCAAAATTAATGAAATACAGTAACTCCACTTATTATTATTTTATTATTATTACTAGCCATATAATGCAAGGAAGCCTGAGGCTTATGCTGCACCAGCTAAAAAAAAAAATTTCCAAGTTACCCTGAGAGCGAGAGTGAGAGAGAGAGAGAAGCACAACAAGGGAATCACCAAGAAAGAGAAGAATGATGATATCTAGTTCAGGACCCTAGGTGTGCAAAGCCCATACTCACCAGATGTGAGAACCCGGGGTTACCAGATGTGAGCCCCTGGGGTTAATTACGTACTTTCGAAGATACAAACAAAACTTCCTAGTTTTCACTGAGTGAGTTCCACTATAATGAAATAACGGTGGCTTCACATTTCAAAAGCACGTGAAATCACCCACGCCACTTTATTCTCCATTGGAATTGGAGAATGTGATAATGGTCAAACTTAGAGATGGGGTTTCCACGTAAAAACAAAACGTGTGGTGCTGTACAAAGTGCGAGAAAATTAAAAAAAAAAAAAAAAAAAACTGCGATTGTAAGATGCCATCGATTCTAAGACACACCCCATTTTTAGAGATGTTCATTGGGGAAAAAAGTATCTTAGAATAGAAGAAATACAGTATATTTTATTTTATTTTATTGTAAATAAAGTTATATATGCAGTCTTGAGTCAGTGTTTAGTGGCATTAAAAATGAATTAAGTTGCCATGGTATTGCACCACCTCAAATAAGTAACGCTTCACCTATGGAGAAGACTAATGTTACTTATTCTTTGCAGATACCACCAGATGGCACTGTTTCAATACTTATTGGCTTCTCATCGGTCGGTGTGCATGGTACCCTATTGTTGCAATAGTTAGGCAGGCGAAGGCAGATTATGAGAAATTTTTGGCAAAGGATGGCATTATGCAAAGAGTTCTTTTTATTTATGTAAACTCTAGAAGGAAGGGGATGAATCAGATTGGTCCACTTGATATCGATGGTTCAACTGTTGATAATCCTGCTCAGGTAGCTAACAATCTAAATGAATATTTTGCATCGACATTCACACATGAGGAGTTATTCGGGGAGGGGAATGCCAAAGGTGTATTCAACTCTGGCAGTAAGCTAGATAATCTTGTTATAACTGAGAGTAAAGTGGAGGAAACTGAGAGTAAAGTGGAGGAGAAATTGTTGAAGATAAACATAAGAAAGGCACCTGGGGTGAATCGAATCTATCCAGTTATATTAAATGAGGCAGCAAAGGAAGTAAGCAAACCCTTAGCCATAATTATGAGAGCACTTCTGGAATCAGGGTAGGTACCCATGGACTGGAGATGTGAAAATGTGACCCCAATCCACAAAGGAGGATCAAAGGGGGATCAAAGGGAAATTAATGGAGGCACTGGTTAAAGAAGCACTGCAGGATCATCTAGACAAGACTTCAGTTATAGCTCGGACACAGCATGGGTTTGTCTGACAAATTTGATTGGATACTATGATGTAGTCACAAAAGAACTGGATGCAAAGAATAACTTTGGTATCATATATTTGGACCTTAGAAAGGAGGCTTTTGATACTGTTGCACATGGAAGGCACAAATTGGAACTGTTGTTATTGTTGTTATTTGGTTTTTAGGAACATTAGCAACTAAGGCCATATTGCTCCGGGGATATGCGGTGGTCATTCCCTGATCATTATACATCCTCAGTATTTGGTGGTCACAGGCTCGAACCCCGGTCTAATCAAGAAGCGTGTGCTATGCACTACTGCTAGGGAGGTGCCACAAATTGGAGCAGTGTGGCATTGAAGGCAAATTGCTACTATGGATAAAGGGATGGTTGAGTGGGAAAAGACAGAGAGTGGTAATCAATGGACACTGCTCTTCATGGACTAATGTTTTTAGTGGAGTCCCTCAGGGTTCAGTGTTGGGTCCATTGTTGTTTTCTGTATTTATAAATAATATTGATGATGGTATATCAGGCTTAATGTCCAAGTTTGCAGATGATACGAAGGTTGGCAGGGTTGTTAATGACACTAATGACAGTACACTGCTGCAACAGGATCTAGAAAAGTTGAGCAGATGGGCTGAGAGGTGGCAAATGAAGTTTAACATTGACAAATGTAAAGAACTGCATATGGGAAGCAGTAATCACAGAGTAACATATCAACTCTGTGATACCACACCGACAGTGGTAGAGAATGAAAAGGACCTGGGGGTAATTGTGCAGGCAGATATGAAGTTTTCTGAGTAGTGCAGACAGTCTGCAAAAGTAGCTCATGGTGTCTTGTCAATGATATACAGGAATTTTTCTAGCAGGGATAAGGAGGTGATTATCCCCTTATATAAGGCAATGGTCAGGCCACACCTTGAGTACTGTATACAGGTCTGGAAGCCTCATTTTAAGAAGGATGTAGAGTTGTTGGAATGAGTACAGAGAAGGGCAACAAGATTAGTGAACAGAACAAAGGGTTGCTCTTACAAAGAAAGGCTTAAGTTTTGCAAATTACAGTGTCTGGAGACTAGGCTCCTGCGAGGTGATCTGATTGAAGCGTATAAAGCCTTGAATCGTTTGAGCATGCTCAATAATGATGGGATTCTTCCTCTTGCTCAGAATAATCACCTGAGAGGGCATAAATTCAAATTGAGGAAAGACGGTTGTAGGATAGATGTGTGGAAGTTTGCCTTTAGCCAACAGGTAGTTGATTGCTGGAACAAACTGCCATCTGTCATTGTAGAAGTTGATAGCTTAAATAGATTCAAGGCAGAACTTGACAAACATTTGGAGCGAGGGGAGGGGTGAAATAAGGGTTTTTTTTTTTTTTTTTTGACTGATGCTATAGAAGCTTGCTTTCTTGCATCATGTGCCCTTGCTAATGCTAATGCTAGTGACAATCCAGTTATGAAGTACAACTCCATAATATGAGGGTTGCCTGATGGTGTGCCTGGTTTAATCTAAAAGATATTTCTTGGCTAAATGCATAAGAGTACGAAGGAGTTTACTTATGCATGGGTGATGTGCACACACAACATTTCTACTATCAAGGTAGTTTTAATGCATTGTTTTAATTATATCTCATATTGTGAATATCTTCACAATAAGTTGCCATGGTATTGCACTACCTTGAATAAGTAATGCTTCACGTATGGAGAAGACTTTTAGATAAACCACACAATCCATCAGACATTTTGCATATTGTGAATAGTAACAACCCAGTTATACTTCATAACTGGGTTGTTACTATTGCAAAAGCAGGGTACCTGCCCACCAACCAATGAGGAGCCAATAAGCTTTGAAATGATGCTGTCTGGGTGGTGATATCCGCTGACAAAAAGTAACATTAGTCTTCTCCATAGTGAAGCATTATTTATTCAAGATGGTGCAATACCAGGCAACTCGTTGAAGGTATTCACAATATGAAATATAATTAAAACAATGCACTAAAACTACCTTGGTAGTAGCAATGAAGTGCGTGCATAAGTAAACTCCTTCATACTCTTAGGCATTTAGTCAAGAAATATCTTTTAAATGGAAATTTGTTCCAATAATTGACCACCTACTGGCTGAGGACAAACTTCCGCACATCTGCCAAGAAACCCTCTTTCCTCAATTTAAATTTATACCCCCTCATGTATGTACATTCCGAGCAAGAGGAAGAATACCACTGAGCTTGCACAATCCACTCAAAGCCTTAATCAGCTCACCTTGTAGGTGCCTATTCTCCAGATGCTGCAATCTGCAGAACTGAAGCCTTCCTTGGTAAGAGAACCCCTTTGTTCCCCCTTCTCTGTACCTGTCCAGCCCTCTTCAGGGAGGGGAATGCCAGAGGTGAATTAAACTATGTCAGTGAGCTAGATGATTTTGTAATAACTGAGAGGAAAGTGGAGGAGAAATTGCTGAAGATAAACATAAAAAAGGCACCTGGGGTGGATGGGATCTATCCAGTTATATTAAAGGAGGCAGCAAAGGAAGTAAGCAAACCCTTAGCCATAATTATGAGAGCTTCCTTGGACTCAGGAGAGGTATCCATGGACTGGAGATGTGCAAATGTGACCCCAATTCACAAAGGAGGATCAAAGGGCACAACAAGTAATCATAGACCTGTTAGTTTAACTTCTGTTCCAGGAAAATTAATGGAGGCACTGGTGAAAGAAGCATTACAGGATCATCTAGACAAGATTTCAGTTATAGCTCGGACACAGCATGGGTTTGTTAAGGGGAAGTCTTGTCTGACAAATTTAATTGGATACTATGATGTAGTCACAAAGGAACTGGATATAAAGAATAATTTTGATATTAGTATTAGTAATGGCCGCATGGTGCAAGAAAGACTATGGCTTATGCTGCATCAGCCAAAAAAAAAAAAAAAAAAAATCCGAATAAAAAAAAAAAATTTAACAATTAATAAAAGAAAAGAAAATTAAACCTATCATCCTATGCGTTTCCCTCACCTGCAGGTACTATCCAGATGACCTTTGAATTTCTCCAAACTGTCAGCCTCTACCACCCATGTAGACAACTTATTCCAGTAATTTATAACTCGCTAGCTAAAATAAAACTTCTTGTAGTCCAATCTAAACATCTCCACCCGTAACTTGAATTTATGTCCCCTAGTTCTAGCATCATTTATAATCTTGAAAATTTCGTCCTCATTCATTTTACTGGTGCCTCTCAGAGCCTTAAACACCACAATCAAATCTCCTCTAAGGTGTCTAGTTTCCAAACTCTGCAACCCACATATTCAAGGTCTTTCTTCATAAGGATGCACTTTTGCCGATCTCACCAGGCAAGTTACCCGTCTTTGTACCCTTTCAAGAAGCTTGATTTCTTTCTTTAGGTGCGGTCTCCATACTTGAACACAGTATTTCAAGTGTGGTCTAACAAAAGCCTTATATAATGGGATTATCATATCCCTATCTCTACTTGCAAAAGTTCGATAGATCATCGATAGGACACCATGGGCCTTCCTTGCAGCCTGTTTACAATGCTCAGAGAATTTCATGTCTGACCGTATCGTAACACCCAAGTCCCTTTCCTCCAGTACTGGGTTTAGTTAAACTCCACCAAGTGAATAAGTTATTTTGGGATTACTGTTTCCCAGGTGTAATACCTTACACTTTGTTGGATTAAAGCAAAGCTGCCATTTTTCTGACCATTCCTGAAGTCTATCTAGATTTCTCTGAAGAAGCTCAGCTTGACAGTGATCATTAACTGCTCTACCAATTTTAACATCATCTGCAAATTTAGACATCATGCCCTCTATCCCTTCATCAATGTCGTCTATGAAAATTAAAAACAACAGTGGTCCTAATACTGATCCTTGGGGAACCCCACTTCTTACATCAACCCAATCTGAGGAATAGCCATTTATCACAATCCTCTGCTTCCTGCCCTGAAGCCATCCTGCTATCCATCTAAGGATTTTCTCAATGATTCCAACCTGTTCCAGATTATAAAGCAACCACTCATGTGGGACTGAGTCAAAAGCTTTGATGAAATCTAAATAAACAATGTCAAAATTATTCCCTAAATCCAGCTCGTGAGTGACCCTTTCAAAATAGCAAACCAAATTTGTTAAATATGATTTTCCCTTTACAAAACCATGCTGCGTATCCTTGAGAATTTCAATTCTATCCAAATGATCCTGAATTCCACCCTTGATCATTGCCTCCATGATTTTCCCTACCACTGAAGTCAGCATGACAGGTCGATAATTTCCAACTCTTAGAACCACCCTTATGTATGGAAGATACATTGGCCCTTTTTCAATCCAACGGAATCTTCCCAGAGTCTAGTGATGCTTGCATAATTAGCCTGAGTGGTTCAATGCACTCACTTGCTCCTCCCTTAAGATTATAAGGTATATTCCATCAACTCCAGGAGCCTTACTGGCTTGTAGGCTCGAAGGTTTTTCATTAAATAATCTTGCAAAATTTCAATATCATTAATTACATATTTTTCAACTTCACTCCCACAATTTCCCATTGCCACAAAAGGTTTTTCATCTGTAAATATCAATGCAAAATAACTGTTGAGTTCATCTGCAACAGCAGCTGGTGTATTTAATACTATCCCCTTTCCTTTACGTAAAGGTCCGATCTGGTTTGTCCCACCCTTCTTAGCATTTATATATGTGAAGAATTCCTTATTCCCCCCCCCCCTCTTTTCTCTGTTTACTAGCGATTTCTCATAATCTGCCTTTGCCTGTCGAACCTTTTCTGTGGCTCTATTACAGTTCATCTTGTAGCTGTTATAGACTTTAGTACTTTTTATTGCTCTGTAAATTTTCCGTGCCACCTTTTTCTGCTCAAGTAATGAGGCAACTTCACTATTCATCCAACTTGGAACCCTCTTCGTAGAGTATTTTTTAATGATAAATACGCATTCAAGGCATCTGTGATTAATGTTTTAAAAGCATACTACAGTTCAATTCTATTCGTTCTCTGTGTGATATATACCCAATTAATAGAGACCATGTAGCACCTTAAGGCATCGTAATTTCCTTTTCTGAAATTATAACCCATTCCTTTGCCTTTTACTACTGCTACTTTTCTCTCTTCATCATCCACCATAGAACTCCGTGATCACTTCCTGCTACTGGTTCCTCTACTGTCAGCCCTGTTATGTAATCTGATTCATGGGTGATGATGAGGTCTAGGATATTCTTTTCTCTAGTACTTTCCCTAACATATTGATAAAAATAACATTCATCTAGTTGATTTAAAAGTTTTGTTACCCATGTCGAGTTTCTTTCCCATTTACTCCAATCAATTAGAGGCAAATTGAAATAACCCATAATAAGACATTGACGCTTACTTGCCCATTCCATTTGCATGTAAAGGCTTTCGTCATAATCTTCACAATCACCTGGTCTGTAGATTACTCCTACTTGCAGTATACCTTTGTTTCAACTATCTCACACCATACAGATTCTATACTAGCACATGAAACATCTGAATCCGGGAAAGCTATCGTCGCATTCCGGCTGCTTCTGATAAGAAGCATTGCCCCACCACCCTTTCTATCTACCCTATCCTTCCTAAATACATTATACATATATTTGGATCTTAGAAAGGCTTTTGATACTGTTGCACATGGAAGCCTGCTACACAAATTGGAGCAGTGTGGCATTGGAGGCAAATTGCTGCTAGGGATAAAGGGATGGTTGAGTGGGAGAAGACAGAGTGGTAATCAATGGACACTGCGTTTTGTGGACTAATGTTATTAGTGGAGTCCCTCAGGGTTCAGTGTTGGGTCCATTGTTGTTTTCTGTATTTATAAATGATATTGATGATGGTATATCAGGCTTAATGTCCAAGTTTACAGATGATACGAAGGTTGGCAGGGTTGTTAATGACACTAATGACAGTACACTGCCTGCTGCAACAGGATCTAGAAAAGTTGAGCAGATGGGCTGAGAGGTGGCAAATGAAGTTTAACATTGACAAATGTAAAGTACTACATATGGGAAGCAGTAACCCCAGAGTAACATATCAACTCTGTGGTACTACACTCATAGTGGTAGAGAATGAAAAAGACCTGGGAGTAATCGTGCAGGCAGATATGAAGTTTTCTGAGTAGTGCAGACGGTCTGCAAGAGTAGCTCATGGTATCTTGTCAATGACATACAAGAATTTTTCTAGTAGGGATAAGGAGGTGATTATCCCCTTGTATAAGGCAATGGTCAGGCCACACTTTGAGTACTGTATACAGATCTGGAGGCCTCATTTTAAGAAGGATGTAGAGCTGTTGGAACAAGTACAGAGAAGGACAACAAGATTAGTGAATGGAACGAAGGGTTGCTCTTACGAAGAAAGGCTCAAATTTTGCAGATTACAGTGTGTAGAGACTAGGCACCTGCAAGGTGATCTGATTGAGGTGTATAAAGCCTTGAATGGTTTGAGCATGCTTAATGCTGATGAATAATCACCTGAGAGGGCATAAATTCAAATTGAGGAAAAACAGTTGTAGGAAAAATGTGCAGAAATTTGTCTTTAGCCAGTGGGTAGTTGATTGGTGGAACAGACTTCTATCTTTTGTTGTGGAAGTTGATAGTCTAAATAAATTTAAGGCTGAGCTGGACAGGTATTTGGAACAAACGGAGGGGTAGAATGGGAGCAGTTTTTTTTTTTTTTTTTTTTTTTTGTGGCTGATGCTGCATAAGCTTGCTTCTTGCATCATATGCCTCTACTAGTGCTATATCCTCCTTAAAGTGAGGCCTCCGGACCTGTATACAATACTCAAGATGTGGCCTAACTATAGTCTTGTACAAAGGGATAATCATCTCCTTATCCTTGCTAACAAAGTTTCTGTATATCATTGACAAAACCCCCATGAGCTGTCCTTGGAAAATGTCTATCCTGCTCAGATAATTTCATATCTAACTGCACAATTACCCCAAGTTTTTTTAATTTTCCACTACTCATGAGTGGAGTACCATACAGTTGATAAGTACTCTGGGATTACAGCTACCCATATGCTGTACCTTGCAGTCGTTAATGCCAAAATTCATCTGCCATTTCTCAGCCTATTGACCTATTTTCTTTTATTTTCTATTTTATTTCTGTCTCTCATGTGATTATTGTTGTTAACCACGCTGAAAACCTTTCTATCATCTGAAAACTTTGACATTAAGCCTCATATACCTTCATTAATATTATTAATAAATATTGAAAACAGCAATGGTCCCAGCACTGAGTCCTGGGGTACTCCACTGATAACATTCCGTGAAGGGCAGTTCCCACTGATAACTGCTCTCTGCCTTCTTCCACTTACCCATCCCTTTATTCATAACAACAACTTGCTCTTAATGCCACATTGTTCCAGTTTATATAGTCTTATGTGTAACAGTATCAAAAGCCTTCCTAAATCCAAGTATATGATATAAACATTATTTTCTGCATCCAGTTCCTTGGTCACTGCATTATAGTAACTTATCAGATTGGTTAGACGACTGCCCATTAACATATCCATGCTGTGACTGCAGTATAATTGCATTTCTGTCCAGATGGTCTGCATTATTTCTAATTAGTGACCCTATTATTTTTTCTAACCTACGATTATTTCCCTGAATGCTTCTTATTTAGAATTTTCTTTTGGTAACATCAACAGACTGTATCTGTTGATGGTTAAACAAGACTGTACAGAATTTAAAAACTGTTTGAGACCACTGTAGTCACCCTTATGAGAGCAAAAGCCCTTTCCTCTACCCTTGACAGTAGTTATGTCTTTAAGTAAATCTCATATCAATACACTGCAATCACAGCCATTCAGTGGTTCTTTCGGCTACAAATTCTTAATGAATGAATGAATGAAGAATCACTGCTGATAATCATATCAAGAGTATTGCTTTCTCTAACATGCTGCTGTAGAAAACAGTCATGCCCCTCTAACATGCTGCTGTAGAAAACAGTCATCCAATAAATCCACAAAAGTCTTGCTAGTGTGTGAGTGACTGACCCACAAGTGACAGTCAATATCTGGAAAGTTAAAATCCCACATTATAAGACTTAGTTTGGTATAAGATTTTTCTGGCGCATTAGCAACAATGGCTATTATGTGCCAGGGCCTATTATAAGAAATTCTGATTTATTGGCTAATCTATATTTCTCTGTAATATGTTTTTTATGCTCATTACAGTCTTTAGGCCTATAACACACTCCTACTCTCATTTCTGTTTTCCCAGTACTTATGACACTGCAAACTAACTCAATACTGAACTGGTCATCCATGACTGGATGCAATGCCTTTGATTTAATATACTTCTCAACTGAGAGCATAACTTCCACCCCTCCTGTCTTGTGTCCTTTCTGTATACACTGTACTCCCCATATTCAAATTTAGCATCAGGTATGTCTGAGTGACACCATGTCTACAATATATTTACAATGTCTGCATTTGATGACTTAATCAATACTTCTAATCCATCAAATTTATTTACTATGCTACTAGTATTAGTGTACATGTCAGTATACATGCACCTGTTCTTACTCTTGGTTACCCAAACACAGCCCATACTTGTTCCGTGATGACCCACAACAGGGCTTGAAACCCTGACACCTTGCATTCCAAGCTGCTATATATTCTAATATAAGCAGTGCAAGAATCACTTTCACCTTCTTGTCTGCAGCGCTAGTTAATCTAATTATGTGTACCCCCCCCCCCCCGGCAAGCTTATCAGTTTTACAATCCACCTAACCGTGTCTTAATAGCATTCAGCAAATATTCTTACGCTTCCTCTATTTAAGGGCATCCCATCCCTTTAAAAACAGTCTCTCCTGTTAACAAGCACAGACCATGCTGAGAAAAATTCTATTGCATGAACCTTGCACAGTCTCTTCCAAGCTGATTTGATTGACAAAACTCTCAACAAGTACTCCCTCCTATTGAGACTGGCAGAATTGTAGACACTTTCACATTTAAATCTTATATGATAGTAATAAACAGTTGATTAAAATAATCAGCATTATTGAATAATTATTAAGTTTTATTAATCAATTGAATTCCAGATATCTGATTTCTTCATTCCATGCATTTACTAAAACATTCAATACATTTAAATGAAATGAATTTTTTAATAACTCCGAAATTACTATATCATACTTAGAATAAACACTGAAATTTTACTACTTCAATAACAAGAAGTAATTAACTTACCATGACTGTTGCTTCATCCCCAATACGTGTGTAATAAACCCAATGTCTATATCCATCCACAAAGCTGCTTTCTTTCATGATTATCTTTCGAATCACTGAAATGATGTAGAAATTAGAAAAAAAAAGTATTTTTTTATGAATACTATAGCAATGTAGTAAAGTTAACTCAGTAAAAATATATGTATTTATAAATTAAGACAGTTATTCTAATGTCACGTACTGAATGCATATTTACTCATATATAAAGAGGTATGAATAAACTAATAGAGAATACATAGTGATTTCTTGCTTGCACCGGTCAAGTGAAAAGAACTTGATTAGTAAGTGTGAAGGTAAACACAATAACACATAAAAAACTGACAAACAATTTGTAAACTTGTTTGTAAAGCAGCTTTGTGGATGGATATAGAACTTGTTTACAAACTGTTTGTCAGTTTTTTATGTGTTACTGTGTTTATTCCCTTGTATAAGGCAATGGTCAGGCCACACCTAGAGTACTGTATACAAGTCTGGAGGCCTCATTTCAAGAAGGATGTAGAGCTGCTGGAACGAGTACAGAGAAGGGCAACAAGATCAGTGAATGGAACAAAGGGGTGCTCTTACGAAGAAAGGCTTAAGTTTTGCAAATTACGGTGTCTGGAGACTAGGCACCAGCGAGGTGATCTGATAGAGGTGTATAAAGCCTTGAATGGTTTGAGCATGCTCAGAATAATCTCGCTCAGAATAATCACCTGAGAGGGCATAAATTCAAATTGAAGAAAGACAGATGTAGGATAGATGTGCGGAAATTTGCCTTTAGCCAGCGGGTGGTTGGTTGGTGGAACAGACTTCCATCCCTTGTCGTGGAAGTTGATAGCCTAAATAAGTTTAAGGCTCAGCTGGACAGGTATTTTGAACGAACAGAGGGGTGAAGTGGAAGTGGTTTTTTTTTTTTTTTTTTGGCTGATGCTGCATAAGCTTGCTTTCTTGCATCAAATGCCTCTACTAATGCTAATCTCACACTTACTAATTAAGTTCTTTTCACTTGTTCAGTGCAAGCAAGAAATCACTATGCATCCAAATCCCAACCTCATAGGGTTCTTCAATCATAATAGAGAATAGATCGAAGCTCAGATTTCAGCTATAAAAATAATGTTTAATAAAATATAAAGAAGCCAATTCTTCTGGGGAGCTTATAACTAGACATTAAAAGTTGGAATTTGGAAAGTAAAATTAAAAAAGTAAAATAATTTTTAGAAGATTAATTTTCACATTTCAGACTATCCATTTTGAATAGTCTTCTTCTAATGGCTAAAAACAAAGAGGTCTCAATAGAAGCTTATATAGTCTGTTCCAGAGTTGGTGCAAAAACAGCAAAAATATAATTTACAATACTAACTCAATATTATTCTTGCACACAATAATAATCAAGCATCAAACTTCATTTTATAATAAACATTTAGCAATGATCTCCCAGCTGTTCCAGTACACTACAGTTAATGTTCGCCACCTCATTTTCTTTTGTTTTTTTTGTAACATTCTATTACACCACCATGTGAATGAACCATGATAGCAAAAATTATGCTCTCTCGCTCTCTGAAAGCATCATTAACAGCATCAAACTAACATTTCCTTTATCCTTATAATGTAATTTGTGTTATATTAATAGTTTTTACTTAGTTTTTATAACAAAGCTTAAAAATATAACATCAGTCAATGATTTACTGCCATTTTCCAAGAGCAGATATTCCAAATGATGGGCTTGAAGATTTAATGGTGAATATTTTTGCTGTGAAGATCCTTTACACTTTTCTGAGTGGCACAGTGAGGTTGTAGCTCACATATCAAGGTCTAACCATCCAGACATGTGATTTGCAGTTTAAGAAGGAGTTACCATATGGCCTAGTTCAGGAACCAGTTTCAGTGACATTCTTTTGACCGATGACACTTGAATTTCAGCATCATATAAAATTAGAAAAGTTGGCATGATAACATTTCAAAACAGAGTGGTATAAGTGGATATCATGCCATCCTATATGATAAAAAGTAGATTGGAGTCCTAGTAATTCCTTAGAATTACTAGGTGAATTACTGCAAATTTAAAATGATTCATCAATAAATGTATGCCAAATCATTCAGTACCTGTTGCATCAACTTTTAAACTTGACTTCGGAAAATGACTTACACATTTGGAACTCTGTGTCCAAATACAGAGACACCTTAAAATAAAATAAAAATAATAAAATAAAATAAAAATTTTTAAAAAATGTCAAGTTTCTTGAAAAGGTCCAAAGTGATTTGGAATTGGCCAAAGGCAAAAGGCATGTAAGGAGAGAGAGAGAGAGAGAGAGAGAGAGAGAGAGAGAGAGAGAGAGAGAGATCTGACTGAGGTTTATAAGCTCTAAAGGAGAAAGCAAAATGAATGAAAGCCAAATTTTTAAAGTATTAAGTGATTCTAATCCCAGCAAGCATAAATTCAAACTAAGAGGATGATATATAGACTACATAGTAGAGCATTTTCATTGAGCTAGACAGTTGTCGATCACTGGGACAATTATTTTCTTACATGGGTAGTTGAGGCAACAGCTTAAGAAAATTAAAAGGCCTGCTAGAAAGGCACCCTGGGTACCTTTCTAGCAGGCCTTTTAAGAGAAGCAACAGGATAAGGGTGGTTTGTTTTTTTTTTTCTTTTTTTTGCAACAGCCTCTGGCTTCCTTGACATCATCTTCTGAACATTTAATCAGTTATATTTCATGTTTATTTTTGTTCTTTGACTCTTGTTTCTAGAATCACTGCTTGTGAAATCAGCAAAGACTCCATAAAGTCATACTCAAAGTAAATCATGATTTATAATCATGGTTTAATTGCGTGGCTAATCAATTTTTATTTGAATTTTCTGTTTATGCTTCAAGATAGTCAAATGAAGGTCAGAGGAGTTTATAAGCAAGACTACAAGTATACCCCACTAATCTTTTCCTTTATCTTATCACATCTTCTCTCATACCCTTATCTTAATGCAGAGAATGCATTCCTGTCAACTCTGGGTGAAAATCGCTGGGGATTGGGGATACTAATTTTTTTTCTTTTGTATTTTTGTGTGAAATTTAAAAAAATAAATAAATAATCACCACATTTTATTTTATTTTTTGATAATTTACTATTAAAGAAATAATAAAAAGAAAAAAAAAAGGAAGTTTTATACAATATTTTTTTATACATATTTTTTTTAAATGTACAAATATACCTTAAACTGTATAAAATGTATGGGGCTCATTTAAAAAAGGAATACAGAGGGGATGACAGCTTTTTTGCTTATTATGAAAAAAATGTCTATACTCAAATAATCAGTAGCAGCCTCACTTCACAGCACTCACTAATGAAAAGTCATTCATACTATTCAAACAACTTCGTGCACTGATTGTGTAGTGAAAGTACCTGTACCTCTTCAGTGACTTCACTGAGAGCCAAACCTTCTCAGGAAGGTTTTGACTATATCTGAGATGGGTTTTGATGTTCTCTCATGAATAATGAATATTTATCTGAAGTTTTCTGATCAGTGCAGACAGGCTGCAAGAGTAGCTCATGGTGTCTTGTCAAATATATACAGGAATTTTGATAGCAGGGACAAGGAGGTGATTGTCCCCTTGGTTAAAGCAATGGTCAGGCCACACCTTGAGTACTGCATACAGATCTGGAGGCCTCACTTTAGGAAGGATGCAGAGTTGCTGGAACGAGTACAAAGAAGGACAACCCTGAGTGGAACAAAGGGTTGCTGTTACCAAGAAAGGCTTATTAAGTTCTGCAAATTGCAGCATCTGGAGACTAGGCAAATTGCAGCATCTGGAGACTTATACACCTCAATTAGACTCCTGTGAGGAGTCTAATTGAGGTGTATAAGGCCTTGAATGGTTTGAGCAAGCTCAATGCTGATGGGATTCTTCCTCTTGATCAGATTACTCACCTGAGGGGGCATAAATTCAAATTGAGGAAAGACAATTGTAGAATAGATGTGCAGAAATTTGCCTTTAGCCAGGAGGTGTTGGTGGTTGGAACAAACTTCCATCTGTTGCAGTGGTGGTGGTCAACAACTTAAATAAGTTCAAGGCAGAACTAGACTAACATCTGGAGTGAATGGATGGGTGAAATGGAAAGGGTTTTTTTTTTTTTTTTGGCTGATGCTATATGACCTGGAGCAAGGGGTGCTGGGGGTTTCAGGGACTGATGGCAGTCATCGTGAAACAGGTGGGTATATGGGATGTGTTAGGGTAACTAATAATAAGGATAGGTAAATGAATACTTGCATGTATACCAATGCTAGAAGTATAGAAAATAAATTTGAAGAATATGAAGTGTTGGTCAAGACATCAAAGGCGGATATTGTTGGGATAGCAGAGACGTGGTGTCACCCAGATATAAGGAATGCAGAACTGGAATTTGGGGAGTACAATGTGTATAGAAAGGATAGACAGGATAGGAAGGGAGGAGGTGTTATGCTGTTAATTAAGAAAAACATAAAATCAAAAGAAGTGCATCCAGTTGATATAGATGAAATGCACTGCTGAGTCAGTTTGGTGTGACATAAGCACTGCGAAAGCAAAAATAAGAGTAGGAGTGTGTTATAGGCTCAACGACTCGAATGAGTACAATGAACAATTGTACAGAGAAATAGTGAGCTAATAAATCAGAATGTCTTATAATGGGGGATTTTAACTTCCCAGATATTGACTGGAACTTGTGGGTTGGTCACTCACACACTAGTAAGACTTTTATGGATTTATTGGATGACTGTTTTCTGCAGCAGCAGCAGCATGTTCGAGAGGCAACCAGAGAGAGTAATACTCTTGATCTGGTTATCAACAGTGATCATTCGTGTATTAAGAATTTGCAGATAAAGGAACCATTAGGTGGCAGTGATCACAGTGTACTGATGTGGGATTTACTTAAAGATATAATTACCATCAGGGGTAAAGGAAAGGTTTTTTGCTTCCGTAAAGGTGAATACAGTGGTCTCAGACAGTTTTTAAATTCTGTACAGTGGGATCAACTGACGATGTTACCAACAGTAAATTCTAAGTGGGAAGAATTCAAGGAATTAATTGTAGAAGCTACTAAACGTTTCATACCTATTCTTTCTCATCTTACAGATCTCCACAACTAATGAATACGGAGTATAGTATTAACTCTGTGATCATCGAAAGGTGTGACCAAGTTAACGACTTAGGGATTATCTTTTCCAGCAGTGCTAAATTCGATGCCCATGTCCTTAAAATCACCAGCAAAGCATTCAAAACACTGGGATTCATCAAACGGAACACATACAAGTTCAAAAACTACAGATATGCGGTTATCCTTTATAAAACTATTGTTCTGCCAATCCTTGAATTCAGTTCACCCATCTGGAATCCTCACACAAAGACTTTAACTAACAAAATTGAAGCAGTCCAAAAAAACTTTATCCGTTACCTTACGTACAGCAATCCTCTATTCTATCACTCAGTGTATTATGAATCGCTGTGTGATTACTTTCATCTGAGGCCTCTGTACGCTAGAAGAGTTACTGCTGACATCGCCCTTCTAGCCAAAGTAATCACTGGAATTTACAAAGCATCTGATATCCTGAGTAAAATAAACTTCAATGCTCCTTGTAGACAAGTCAGGAACCTTACACCGATTAGCCTTGACTCTGCCAACACGGACTTAATGAAGTTCAGTCCACTGAACAGAATCAGCAAATGGCTCTCGCATTGACTTCTTTGACAACTCCCAATCACTGATGAACTCCATCCACAAGTTTGCCTCTTCACTTAAACTGCAAAGTGACTAGCTCACATCTAATTATTGTAGCTTTTTATTTGTTATATTATTTTTCTATTCTCTAACGGATTAATTATTACTTGTTTTACCGGTAACTTAACTTAATACAATCCTCGTTTTACATATGCTTTTATTGTTTGAATCTATATCAATGTTTATCGTCCTGTAGGATTTCACATTATTGTTATTATGTTTATTGATCTGATCTCAGATACACTGTTAATGGTTACCTGTTGTGTATCTTGTTATTAATAAAATAAAAAAAAAATAAATAAAATAAAAAAATAAGAAATATTGTTCAAGGTTTAGGCCTAAATGGTTATCAAATGAACTAATGAGACCCATGACAGAGAAGAAAAATGCATGGGATGCATATAAATTACCAAGCGACACAGAAGCCTATGGCAGATATAAGCTAGTCTGTAATCAGGTCACAAAGGAGGTTAGGCAGGCGAAGGCAGATTACAAGAAATCTTTCGCAAAAGATGCTAAGAAAAACAGCATGGATTTCTTTACTTGTATAAACTCTAAAAGGAAGGGGATGAATCTGATTGGTCCACTTGATATCGACGGTTCGACTGTTGATGATCCTGCTCAGATAGCAAACAAACTGAATGAGTGTTTTGAAATCTATATTCACACATGAGGAGTTATTAAGGTTTGAAAATGGCAGAAGGTTATCAAATTATAGTAGGGTGCTTAATGATTTTGCAATAACTGACAGCAAAGTGGAGGAGAAATTGAAGTTAAACATAAGAAAGGCACCTGGGGTGGATGGGATCTATCCACAAGCAACTAAGCAAACCCTTAGCCATAATTATGAGAGCATCCTTGGACTCGGGGGGGGGAGGTCCCCACAGACTGGAGATGTGAAAATGTATCCCCAATTCACAAGGGGGGATCGAAGGGTGACACGAGTAATTACAGACCAGTTAGTTTAACTTCAGTTCCGGCTAAAATAATGGAGTCACTGGTTAAAGATGCATTGCAGGATCATCTAGACAAGACTGCAGCAATAATTCAGACACAGCATGGGTTTGTTAAGGGAAAGTCTTTTCTGACAAATTTGATAGGATATTATGATGTGGTTACAAAGGAACTGGATGCAGAAAATAATTTTGATATCATATACAGGCATACCTCGAATAACGAATAGGATGCGTTCCACGAAATTACTTCGTTAAGCGAAACTTCGTTTTCAGAGGTAAAAATACTATGGCCAGAATAGGGATACGTTCCTACGTAAAGAAAATGAAAAGCTTTTTTTTTCGGACAAAGAAAAGTTTTATTAAATAAACAGTCAACTTACATACAAAGTGAAATCACATTTTAAAATACGAGTCTAAAGTTGATTGTTTATGCTCTTTTTCTCTTTCATTTAACAATTGCCTATACGGAGTTATTGCATTTCACTGATCGCTTAACAATAATACATCTTCCTAAATCAGGATCATTTTCACTAAAAAAATTTAAAACGTTTTCAATGTCATTTTAGGACCTTTTTAAATCTTTGGTTTTTTAACACTTTTTCGGCTGGAACTTCTTTAACTTCGTCTTCATTGCTAACAAGGTTTTCTAAATCTTCCACTGAAAAACCATCATCTTCTGCATTCAATAAATTTCTAACATCCTCTTCATCGACATTTTCGAAACCTATTGATCGAACCATCTGGATAACTTCATTTCTAATTTCTTGGATGTTATTTTCTTCTTCTAGTACAACTTCTGGCCATATTTTGCGCCAAACTCCATTTAAGCATTTCTTAGTGACTTCTTTTCAAGAACTATCAATGTTTTCAATTGCGTTTTTAATGGTGTAGTTTTTCCAAAAAGTTTTAACTGTCATTTCCTCTTTATCCTCTAGTTCAGTTAAACTGCTTAATGTTCGACGCAGATAATAAGCTTTAAATGATGCTATTACTCCCTGATCCAATGGTTGAATCAGGGAAGTTGTGTTTGCTGGAAGAAACACAACTTTGACAGGAATGCATGTGTCCAACGTGTTAAGATCAGTAGGATGTCCCGGAGCATTGTCTAACAACAAAAGAGCTTTTTCTTCAAAGTTGTTTTTTTGACAATACCGTTTTACTTCAGGACAAAAGTGGTTAACAAACCAATCAGTAAATAACTCCTTGGTAACCCATGCTTTTCTATTTGCTTTCCATATTACAGGTAAATTCATTTTTATGTTACCTTTTAACGCCCTCGGATTTTCTGAATGGTAAACTAATAATAATTTTAATTTATAATCGCCAGAGGCATTTGATCCAAAGAGTAACGTTAAACGGTCTTTGGCTGCTTTGAACCCAGCAGCTGATTTTTCTTCAATAGAAATGAAGCTTTTTGTTGGTAGCCGTTTCCAGAACAAACTGCTTTCATCAACATTGAACACCAAATTTGGAAAATTTTCACGTTCAATTATTTCCTTTAGTTTTTCTGGAAACTTATTTGCAGCTTCTCCTGTTAATTTTACACTATGAATCCTGACCCGTTTTTTAAATTTCTCGAACCAACCACGAGAAGCCCCAAAGGTTTCCATAATTTCTTCAGTTTGTTTAGATTTCAGGTGATTAAACTGGAATATTTTTTTTTTAATGTTAAATGGGGCTTGAAATTGCCGACTTCGTTATATCGAAGCTTCGTTATCAGAGGTAACGTTAACCGAGGTATGCCTGTATTTGGATTTCAGGAAAGCTTTTGACACTGTTGCGCATGGAAGACTATTGTACAAACTGGAGCAGAATAGTATTAAGGGTAAGTTGTTACAATGGATAAAAGGAGGGTTGAGTGGGAGGAGACAGAGGGCGGTAATTAATGGGTGTTGCTCTTCGTGGACTAATGTTATTAGTGGAGTCCCACAGGGTTCGGTGTTGGGTCCTCTGTTGTTTTATATATTTATCAATGATATTGATGAAGATATATCAGGTTTAGTGTCGAAGTTTGCAGATGATACAAAGGTTGGCAGGGTTGTTAATGACAGTAATGGCAGTGTGCTACTGCAACAGGATCTAGATAATTTCAGCAGATGGGCTCAGATGGGCTAAGAAGTGGCAACTGAAGTTTAACATTGACAAATGCAAAGTACTGCATATGGGTAGAAGTAACCCCAGAGAAATGTACCAACTGTGTGGTACTACACTTAAGGTGGTAGAAAATGAAAAAGACTTGGGAGTAATTGAACAATCAGATATGAAGTTTTCTGAGCAATGCAGACAAGCTGCTAGGGTAGGTCATGGGATTTTGTCAATGATTTATAGGAATTTTGCTAGCAGGAAAAAGGAGGTGATTGTCCCTCTGTATAAGGCAATGGTCAGGCCACGCCTTGAGCGTGTACAGAGAAGGGCAACAAGATTGGTGAGGTGAATGAAGGGATCCTCTTACCAAGAGAGGCTTAAGTTCTGCAAATTGTAGTGGCTGGAGACTATGCACCTGCATGGTGATCTGATTGAGGTGTGTAAGGCCTTGAATGGATTAAGCACGCTGAATTCTGATGGGATCCTTCCACTTGTTCAGATTATGAACCTAAGGGGGCATAAATTCAAATTAAGAAAAGACAGATGTAGACTAGATGTGCGGAAATTTGCCTTTAGTTAGTGGGTGGTTAATTGCTGGAACAAACTTCCATCTGTCGTTGAGGAAGTTGATAGATTAAATAAATTTAAGGAGGAACTGGACAGGCATTTGGAGGGAATGGTGTGATTTTTTTTTTTTTTTTGGCTGATGCTGCATAAGCTCAAAGACTTGCTTTCTTGCATCAGATTCCACTACTACTACTACTACTACTAAGCTTGCTTTCTTGCATCGTATGCCTCTACTAATGCTAATGCTAATTCCTGCAATTCATCATCAGTAGGGGGAAGTTAGCACCTCCTCTCTGTCATATGGGGAGACTCCGTAGCCAAGTGGGAAGGAGCAGCAGTGCGTAACACACACTTCTTGATTAGACCGGGGTTCGAGCCCATCATCACCAAATATGGAGGATACGGAAATGACCACCGCATATCACAGAGCAATATGGCCTTAGTTGCTAATGCTCCTAAAAACCAAATAACAAACAAACTCTGTCATATGCCTCACTAATGCTAATATCTAATTCCTGCAATTCATCATCAGTAGGGGGCTCACTGTGGGATGTTAGTACCTCCTCTCTGTCATCTGCACTGCTCCCTCTTTCTGTCCCTGCTACAGTTGCCATACAGTTAACATATTTAGTTGAATTGGATAGTTCACCTTCAGAACATGGGAGTCCTGTACGTCTTGGTAAATTTGCTACTGGACACCCTTGATATGAGATAGTGCGATTTCATTCAAGTCTTCACAGATGTTACAAGTTGCCTTCATATGTGGAAAAGTTTCCACATATGAAGGCATGTGAACTCAACAACGACCAAAAAGTAGTTTTTTTTTTTTTGTTTGTTGTTGGTGCATCGGCTTCTGTGGCCATAATGCACCTCCCAAAGTTTTTGCATTTTGCTCTGATCCAAGCCCAAGGTGGGATTTGAACCCACGACCTTTGGGTTGCCAGGCAGGCACTTTACTCACCTGGCTAGGCCGGTCGGCCCAAAAAGTAGTGATGGTGAATGTGCACAAGTATACAATTAACCTTTATATTTAATCTAAGAGAACAGAGATAACAAGTACAGATGACTAGTTCAATGGGATCACCCCCCACCTATCTGATACTACTTGTTTACGGGTCCTACCAGATACTTTTACACAAGAAAAGTTTTGAATTTTAATTTTTTGAAATATATATCACATTGTAATAAATTTGTATTGATCATGGGTGCACTGAATGAAGTGTTACCTGAACAAAAATATTATTGCACTTTGCAGTATTATGTGGATTGAAACACACAACATCAGAAACTCTGTACTTGTGTCCTTGATATTCAGCAATGGTCATCGGGCTAGTGAAGAAAGTTACATAAGGATTGAAACTTTTATGCTGGTAGTGCAAACTAGAAGTTTGCTTGGAAAAATACAGAAAATAAATTGATAGCTTCAATATCAAACCTAGAGGCTTATTATAATCTAAAATGACTGACATTTCCAGGTCAACTGTTGAAATTTTTTATGCAATTGCTTTGTATTAGTCAGCAGCTTGGTTTGCATTTTTTTGAGAAACTCATCAACATTTTGAACTGATAGCAATGACTATTCAACTGTTAGAATAGTTCAACCCTCTTATGAAAGAATACAAAAGTTTCCTTTTGAAAAATGCGTACATGACCTTTCACAGTGAAAACCCATCACTTGAAAAACACAAACTTCATTTAGTGAATAAAACACCTGGTGCCTGGCAAAATAAATTTAATGAAATTAAAAGTTTGGAAATTAGGCATGGGATTTTCATACTGCCTAACCACATCAGACTCTGAAAGTTGTCATACAGAACTGAAGATGCTAATATATTTATTAACATTTTGATCCACAGTACTCAGTAATTAGTATTTTTTCTAAAACATAAATACTAAATACTAATTGTAGAATAGATATGTGGAAATTTGCCTTTAGCCAGAGGGTTGTTGATTGTTGGAACAAACTTCCATCTGTCATAGTGGTGGTTGACAACTTAAATAAGTTCAAAGCAAACGTTTGGAGTGAATGGATGGATGGAATAAGTTCTAGACATACGTTTGGAGTGAATGGATGGGAGGAATGGGAAGGTTTTTTTTTTTTTTTTTTTTTGCTGATGCTATATAAGCTTGCTTTCTTGCATTAAATGCCTCTACTAATGCTAACACTGGTTAACAAAAAAGTACATTACAGAGGATGGCAACAATCTACAGCATTGGTGCTAAAATGGGAACCAAAAACTAACCCCCCCCCCTCCAACCAAATGGCGCAGTAAAATGACTGTTTAATTGCTCCAAATCTGGTAAAATTTAATTTCAAGGTGAATGTCCTCTCCTATTTCAAAAATCCAACTTAACCTGGTGCAACTATTTTGGAAATTAGTGGGAGGTGGTTTCCTTACATGCAGACCACCTGATTTCAAAAATTTATCAACATTACTAAAAACCAAGAAAACCTATCCACCCTATCACACCAAAGAAACCTGTACACAACTCCAAAAAGGCTTCTGAGCCCTACATTGAAAACTACATTCATTAAAAATAATGCATTATTTTTAAATATACAGACATTTCAAAGCCTTTATTATTATTATTATTATTATTATTATTATTTATTTATTTTTTTAATATATATATATATATATATATATATATTTTTTTTTTTTTTTTTTTTTACTTTTTGACACACCTTTCTCATTCACTCTGAGGATATTAGCTTCTTTATGCATAAAAACGTATTGTCTTTTCGGTTAACATATTGCTGTTATCTTTGTACTAATGTTGCATCATTCAAGGTTCATGTGAAGCAAAAGCACATCGAAATGACCCCTTTCATTACCTGTACAGCTACTCCTCCCTTAAGTCTGTTTCTTACTTGCTAGTAAAACTTTTACACAAAATTAGTAGAAAAAAACTGGGTTTTGCAATTGTCTTATTCCCCCCCCCCCATTTTTTCCCTCAAAAATGCCAAAGAATATGTAATAAATTTTATAGCCTGTGGAATAACAGCTACAGCTTAAAGCTGTAATTCCACAGGACCAACCACACTTCTCTTTTATAACTTTTGTTTTAGCTATTTATACTGATCTTGAGAATCCAAACAAAAGCACTTGCTATTCCTACTGCTTATCTGAAATGGCAATAGGAAATTTGCAGAAATAATATTCTTGACCTAAAACCTAATATGAATGTCTACTGATTCTTAATATGGTCGGATAAATTTGTCAAATAATTGATAAAGAATAAATTATGTAAGGTACGAATATGTGTCTAACTGTATTTTTTCTTTGTTATTAACAAAGCAAAGACAGAATATGCATAGGAGGTTAAATTTTTAATGGCTCAAGAACAAGAAAATAGTTCCTACTCTATCTGCACTTTGTAATACCAAAATGGGGCCCCGGTAGCCATGTTAGCAAGAGTGCAAGGCTGTACTGAGTGGAGTGTGTGGGGTTTGAAACCAGCTGTCGGTAGTCATGGATTTCCTCCTCAGTATCTTGAGCTAGTCAGGCCAGGTGCTATTAGCAAGTCAAATCCAAGGATCCTGACTATAAATGCATTCGAAATAAATAAATAAAATATCAAAATTAAGATGATCCATTTGATGATCTCCCATTAGCAACTGAATTTCAAGAAAAATACTTAACCTTAATTTTTTTTGTGGAATGTATATCCTTAGGCAGAAATGCTATTAACCAGATTATGCCATATCCATAACAGCCCATGTGCCAAAAACCAAACCGAACCGAACCTAACCAACCAATTTCCATAGGGCAAATACTGTTTTTGCCACAATGGGAAAGCTGGAAATAAAGAAAATAATTCCCATTTCTGAAATGGCTACTTTTGAAAATCCACTAACTACTATGAGTGGCTATAGAATCATACTAATGTTAATAACTAATCAAATTATTCTACCATAATCCCACTATTAGAAAACTCTGTTTCCTTGCTTTAGTTCTCAAGCTGCATTTATTACAAAAAATAGTGCAATTCTGAGAAGAGAACTCTTTATGATTTCCTACAGGGGCCACTGACCATGTGAAACAAGAGTGGGATATATATGCAATCTTTTATTACTTAGAGAAAATATAGGATATAATTTTAAAATCCATGAAAATTGTGAACTTGGTCTGAATAATCTCATGATACCTTCTTTGAACCATGCATCCCATTTACTGCATTTATTTAATAACTTATATTTAACTTATTAACTTCATCACTCGGCTCTAAATTAAAACCAACATAACCAATGAGGTCAGAATTTATCACACACTTTTGTTATCAGTAATATGTATCAATCAACTGTATGAAAGCACCATGTTTTGTTTACTTAGTCAGCATTAAAAAATTCCATGATTTTCAAGTTCCCATGGTGAAATTTAATTGTGGAACTGATTTTATTTCTCTAATGCATCAATATGTTACTATTACTGCTGATGTTAGTATTAACGTGTGGTGTAGCTTTAAGCAACTTAGAATTATCATATGTATCTTAACACAAAGTACTTTGATGTATCTTAAATGATGGTGTTTACATACTTGAATTCGATCTGTCAGTTTCTGAAAGGTAGATGACTTTGTATGTTTGTAACCCTCTGGCCAACTACAGCTGTCTCAGGGAACTGTACTGACTACAAGTACAATAAAGGAATTTTATTATTATTGTTACTATTGTTATTATTTTATAAGATGCAAGTCATTATTTTCTTGAAAAAAAAAAATAAATAAATAAAATAAAATGGGGGAAATAATTTTTGACCCAAATAAACAAAAATACCCGACTCCCTTTTCATGGTTGTTTTGTAACCTGCTACATGGGAAGGAAAAGGGTAATTTTAAAGGGAAAAACTGCAGTTGTATGAAATAACAAGCAAAATACTTTTATCATCAGTTTACAGAAAGCATAGATAAACATTTACTAAAATGTTAATTGTTGAAATAATGATGACACATGGTTAATGAATTATGAAGAAATGAGTTAGCTATTACAGATTACTCTTACTATCTTAAAGCAAATTATTTCATTCTCTCATTTCATTTTAGGTCATAGCAGAATTAATCTTAGCTTTACTGAACTGCACTTAGAACTACGTGCAAACAAATAAACTAGAGCAAGAACCTCATAATAATAGTAATAGTAATAGAGGCATGTGATGCAAGAAAGCAAGCATATGAGCTTATGTAGCATCAGCCAAAAAAAAAGAATTCACACAACCATTCCCTCTAAATGTTTGTCCAGTTCCTCCTTGAATTTATTTAAGCTATCAACTTCCACAACGACAGATGGAAGTTTGTTCCAGCAATTAATGACCCGCTGGCTGAAGGCAAATTTCCGCACATCTATTCTACATCTGTCCTTTCTTAATTTGAATTTAAGCCCCCTTAGGTTCATAATCTGAACAAGTGGAAGGATCCCATCAGAATTCAGCGTGCTCATCCCATTCAAGGCTTTATAGACCTCAATCAGATCACCGCGCAGGTGCCTAGTCTCCAGCCACTGCAATTTGCAGAACTTAAGCCTCTCTTGGTAAGAGGATCCTTTCATTCCCCTCACCAATCTTGTTGCCCTTCTCTGTACATGCTCAAGCAAATCAGTTTCTCGTGGGCCCCCTTGTTCATAGTTCTTTACCTTGCTGAAAATTCTGACAATATTTTCATGATTCTACTAACTCGGACAACACAATTTGATAGTACAAATGAAATGAAGCATTACAGTTATTTAAATGAAATTATTACTGTAATAAATATTATGCTCTGTATTAACTATCACATACTTTCAATAACTTTTAATGTTGTTATCCCAAATAGATGATTCACAACAGGATTCAGGTGAATCTTGCCATTCAAGTTGTGACTGTAATATAATCTTAGTGTAACCATTTCAATAAAGTAACATACGCTACAAATGTGTCTTTTATTCAGAATTCACTTACCAAAACAGTTTCCATCTAAAAAACTTTACCAAGAGCAAAGGTTAAGCTGGTACAATTATGCATTAGCATATGCTTTTAAGAAATATAAAAAAATATTTAAAAAAAGTCAAAAACTGCATGACCATTAACAGTATCATATCCAATATCAAACTGAAAAACAAAAAGAAACGTTGTTTTTATGTTTAGTTACAAACAGAATTTTATACCTTATTTATTTTATTAACACAGTGAAAATTTAAAGAGCTTATTTAGCTTTAACCTTAAAAGTTAAATAAATAAGTAAATCCAACACCTGATTTCATTTAGCAATCTGCACTTTCTTCCAAAAATTTTCATAAGCTTTACAGTTCTAAAACATTAGGTAGAAAGCTGTTTCAACAGATAAGACTTTTGGCTAAAAGAAATTTTTTTTATTTTTAGTTTATAAACATGTCCTCTATTTTATGTTATCTATGAAGAAATTGATATTTCTATGCAGACATTTTGTCTTCTGACTTAAAATTAATAAGGATGGCTGCAGGATAAATGTATGGAAGTTTGCTTGTTGGAAAAGACTTCCATCTGGTGTTGTGGAATAGGACATTTTGAACAAACTGAAGGAAGAATTATACAATTAGGGAGGATGGACATGAAGTAGGTAGTTTTTATTTTTCTCCTTCCTGGCTAATGCTATATAAGGTTGCTTCCTTCAATCATTTGTTACTACTAATACTAAACCATAACTGAAATCTCTCTCTCTCTCTCTCTCTCTCTCTCTCTCTCTCTCTCTCTCTCTCTCTCTCTCTCTCTCTCTCTCTCTCTCTCTCTTCCCCTCTCTCTCCCTCCCTCAATCTCTGCAGAAATACGTCTTTATACTGCTAACTACCTATCTTCCTCTTTGCATAACATGTGCCTATCATCTCCATAATGTCTGTTCATTCATCCACATATATCAGTGACAAACGATATTGCAATATTCAATATTGTGTCTGTACAAGTTCGTGTTCACAGGGCAATTTGCATGTCATGTTGACTAACAAACCTGAAATAACTCAGAGTAAACCCCAACTCCTGCCCTAAAATTGGCTAACTACATTCTCAATTGAAGAAGCCTTTAGAAATTTCTAGTCATTGAGAGGACTAAAATCCAAAACCCCTATGAAGCAGTAATATATAGCAAAAACACTACAGAGTCAAAGAGGACCACAGTATATGCAGATTTTAATGAAATTTTATATTTGGATATTTTTGGAAGATCTGTTAAGCAATTCTATATTTCACTGAAACTGAACAGATCGTACATTTTTTTATATATATATATATATATATATATATATATATATATATATATAGAATTAAAGTGAAGTAGGAAAGAGGAAGAAACAGTGGAGGAGGAAAGGGATCTGGGAGTTACAATATGAGCAGATATGAAGTTTTCTGAACAGTAAACAGGCAGCCAGGAAAGCCTATATGCCTGTTTACACTGTTCAGAAAACTCCATATCTGCCCATATTGTAACTCCCAGATTTCTTTCCTCCTCCACTGTTTTAAATTCAACCCTACCAAAGCGTATAATTAATTTTGGGTTGCTATTCTCCTTACACCACTGTGTCCTATTGATGATTTATCGAACGTTATCTTGTAGAGATAGAAGATCATAATCCCACTGCATAAGAGAATTGTAGGAATACATTTGGAATATTGTGTTCAAGTATGGAGACCTCATCTGTCAATTTGTGTCCAAAGACAGGCAAATGACTGTACGAGGAAAGACTCCGATTATGTGGGCTACAGAGCTTGGCAACAAGGCACCTCAGAGGTGACCTGATTGAGGTATATAATGCTCTGAGAGGGATTAGTAAAATGAATGAAGGTGGAATTCTCACTATTATAAAGAATTCCAGAAGTGGGGGGGTCATAAATTCAAATTACAGGGGTAGAGGTTTAGATTACATTGTAAGAAGTTTTCTTTTAGCCAGCAAGTTAGTGATTGGTGGAAAAAGTTGCCCTTGCAGGTAGTTGAGGCTGAAAGTTTGAATAAATTCAAAGGACAGTTACAGACAAGAAGCATACAATTTGTGTTTTCTTATCTACTTGTTTTTTTTTTTTTTCCGGCGCAGCAAAAGCCTGCAGTTCCTTGTACTTTATCACAAACGCTACTACTATTATCTACATAAACAAATGAAATTGCTTTGTATGGTTTGTTGGTCACTCACTGTGGTTTCAGGTACAATTGCAAGTTTTAAGTCCCCCCCCCTATTGTTGTCAGTATTGGGTTTAATGATACAAGGGCAACTGGGGCCAAATTGTGTCTGTTCACAGTTTATTTATTATGCAGCATAAATTGACAAATACAGAGTCCTGCATAGGGGTTGCAGTAATCCCAGAGTTATGTACTAACTGCGTGATACACTCAGTGGAGAATGCAGCCAAGTTTTGGTTACTTAAATGGGCCACATGGAAGTCTAAGTTACACCTCCACAGCAGAGAACTACAGTGATGGCTATGGCTCTCGGACTGGAATGATTGCCAGTAAAGATGGAACAGAGACACTTAACTTTCACTGTGAAGATGCTCATGGAAAGACCTCTGCCCCCAACATCTGGAACGTGATTTGCTGCAGAGTGCCTCCTCCTGTGCTCAGAGCAAAATCACAGTTGTGCTCGACCCATGGGAGACTGCACATGTCTGAAAGGTTCCTTCCAACACAAATGTTAATGATAGTACAATCACTGGACATTGATCCACACTGGTTTGCCTGTGACAAGCAGTACAGGAGAAGAATTCAAACAAAAGCATGTGATTTTCTCCCTACCCAGTAGCATGACAAATCTGAACTGTAAAAATCTATCTGTGAACTCTGAAAATACTCAATCTGTGCCACTGAATTCTGTAAACAACGAATCCAATAATCTAGATATATGGAGAACTGGTTCACATGACTTCTGCTCATGGATTTTATTTTATTTATTAACTTTGTTATTTTTCATTATCGGTATTTATCTTATTATCTTATTTTAGTATCTTACTATCCATGTGAAATCTCTGGCAGCATACCATGATGATTGCATTGTATCATGTACTTAAGTACAATAAAGATTAATTAATTAATTTAAAAAAACCTGGGGGTAATTGTGCAGTCAAGATATGAAGATTTCTGAGCAGTGCAGACAGGTGCCAGAGCAGCTCATGGGATCTTGTCAATGATATACAGGAATTTTGCTAGCAGTGATAAGGAGGTGATTATCCCTTTGTATAAGGCAATGGTCAGGCCACACTTTGAATACTGCATACAAATCTGAAAGCCTCATTTTAGCAAGGATGTAGTAAGTTTAATAAGGCTGGCACGAGTACAGAGAATGGCAACGAGATTTGTGAGGGGAACAAAGCATTGCTCTTATTATGTCACTTGGGGGACATAAATTTAAACTAAGAGGGGGATAACTGCAGATTAGGTGTCTGAAAATTTTCCTGTAGTTAAAGATGGACTGATTGTTGGAAAATCTCTCATATACTCTTGGAGAATTTGTGAGTTTATCTAAATTTAAAGATAGACTAAATAAATACATGAAAGAAACAGTTAAAAGAAATGAAAGAAGGTGACATTAGCTTTATTTTTCTTTTTTCATCTGTTCTGCCAATTTCAACGAGATTTGTGAGGGGAATGAAGCATTGCTCTTACCAAGAAAGGCTTAAATTCTGCAAATTACAGCATCTGGAGACTAGGCACCTGCGAGGTGATCTGATTGAGGTAATTATCTTTTTTTTTTTTTTTTTTTTTTAAATTTAATTTTAATTTTCCTCTTTAATGCATTAAACAGTTCAAACAGGTCAACAGGCAGGTGCTCAATCTGCAAAATTTCAACTTGTAGCACTGGAGTCTTTCTCTCCCTCTAAAAACAATCTTTTGGACCTATGACTAATTTCATTGCTCATCTGTATTGTTTTTGCATCCTTTTTATATGCAGTTGTCAATGTAGGCAAATCATGCTTTATACAAATTGAAATGATTGTTTAGTGGCATTCTTCATATCACCAGACCTGCTATAGGTGTTTTGTGCATACAGAGGTATGTGTTTGAGGACTGATCTGTATGGGCTGAAAATCACAGACTAACTTGTAGAGAAAATCACTACTCCCTCAGCCAGAGATTAGCTAACCCCAGCCAAAAGCAAAGAGTATTTCAGAAATTCCTCATTCAGTGAAGTAAATTGAATAGATCTCCACAAACAAGTAGCTGAAGGCACTGTATCATGCTAACTAATCTGCCTTGGAGGATTCATTTCTTTAAACAATGGAATAATTACCTAATTGTCTCTATTGGCAAAAATGGAATAATTACCTCTTTGTCTCTACTGACATATATAGCAGTGGTGTAGTAGTAGTAGTAGTAGTAGTGGCACATGATGCAAGAAAGCAAGTGTAGGAGCTTATGCAGCATCAGCCAAAAAAAAAAAAAATCACACCATACCCTCCAAATGCCTGTCCAGTTCCTCCTTAAATTTATTTAACCTATCAACTTCCACAACGACAGATGGAAGTTTGTTCCAGCAATTAACCACCCGCTGGCTAAAGGCAAATTTCCGCACATCTATTCTACATCTGTCCTTTCTTAATTTGAACTTATGTCCCCGTAGGTTGGTAATCTGAACAAGTGGAAGGATCCCATCAGAATTCACCGTGCTCAACCCATTCAAGGACTTATAGACCTCAATCAGATCACCGCGTAGGTGCCTAGTCTCCAGCCACTGCAATTTGCAGAACTTAAGCCTCTCTTGGTAAGAGAATCCCTTCATTCCCCTCACCAATCGTGTTGCTCTTCTCTGTACACGCTCAAGCAAATCTACATCCTTCCTAAAATGAGGCCTCCAGACCTGTACGCAGTACTCAAGGCATGGCCTGACCATTGCCTTATACAGAGGGACAATCACCTCCTTTTCCCTGCTAGCAAAATTCCTATATATCATTGACAAAACCCCATGACCTGCCCTAGCAGCCTGTCTGCACTGCTCAGAAAACTTCATATCTGACTGCACAATTACTCCCAGGTCTTTTTCATTTTCTACCACCTTAAGTGTAGTACCACACAGTTGGTACGTTTCTCTGGGGTTACTTCTACCCATATGCAGTACTTTGCATTTGTCAAGGTTGAACTTCAGTTGCCACTTCTTAGCCCATCTGCCCAAATTATCTAGATCCTGTTGCAGTAGCACACTGCCATTACTGTCATTAACAACCCTGCCAACCTTTGTGTCATCTGCAAACTTCGACATTAAGCCTGATATTCCTTCATCAATATCATTGATAAATACACAAAACAACAGTGGACCCAACACCGAACCCTGTGGGACTCCTCTAATAACATTAGTCCACGAAGAGCAGCACCCATTGATTACCACCCTCTGTCTTCTCCCACTTAACCATCCTTTTATCCATTGTAGAAAATTACCCTTAATACCATTCTGCTCCAATTTGTACAGTAGTCTTCCATGCGCAACAGTGTCAAAAGCTTTCCTGAAATCCAAGTATATGATATCAAAATTATTTTTTGCATCCAGTTCCTTTGTGACCACATCATAATAACCAATCAAATTTGTCAGACAAGACTTTCCCTTAACAAACTCATGCTGTGTTTGAATTATTGCTGCAGTCTTGTCTAGATGATCCTGCAATGCATCTTTAACCAGCGACTCCATTATTTTACCCGGAACGGAAGTTAAACTAACTGGTCTGTAATTACTCGTGTCACCCTTCGATCCACCTTTGTGAATTGGGGACACATTTGCACATCTCCAGTCCGTGGGAACCTCCCCTGAGTCCAAGGATGCTCTCATAATTATGGCTAAGGGTTTGCTTAGTTGCTTTGCCGCCTCCTTTAAAATAACTGGATAGATCCCATCCACCCCAGGTGCCTTTCTTATGTTTAACTTCAACAATTTCTCCTCCACTTTGCTCTCAGTTATTACAAAATCATTAAGCACACTGCTACAATTTGATAACCTTCTTCCATTTTCAAATGGTAATAATTCCTCACGTGTGAATGTAGATGCAAAATACTCATTCAGTTTGTTTGCTATCTGAGCAGGATCATCAACAGTCGAACCATTGATGTCAAGTGGACCAATCATATTCATCCCCTTCCTTTTAGAGTTTATATAAGTAAAGAAATCCTTGCTGTTTTTCTTAGCATCTTTTGCCAAAGATGTCTCGTAATCCGCCTTCGCCTGCCGAACCTCCTTTGTGACCTGATTACAGACTAGCTTATATCTGCCACAGGCTTCTGCGTCACCTGATAATTTATATGCATCCCATGCATTTTTCTTCTCTGTCACGAGTCTCATTAGTTCATTTGATAACCATTTAGGCCTAAACCTTGAACGATATTTCTTAATCGGTATATAAAGTCCAGTAGCTTCCACGATTAATTCTTTGAATGCTTCCCACTTAGAATTTACTGTTTGTAACATCGTCAGTTGATCCCACTGTACAGAATTTAAAAACTGTCTGAGACCACTGTACTCCCCTTTACGGAAGCAAAAACCCTTTCCTTTACCCCTGACGGTAGTTACCTCTTTGAGTAAATCCCACTTCAGCACACTGTGATCACTGCCACCTAGTGGTTCCTTTATCTGCAAATTCTTAATACACGAATGATCACTGCTGATAACCAGATCAAGAGTGTTACTTTCTCTGGTTGCCTCTCGAACATGCTGCTGTAGAAAACAATCATCCAATAAATCCACAAAAGTCTGACTAGTGTGTATGTAATTATGTAATTGCAAATTACATAATTACAAAATGTAATTATGTTTCAGTAAAATATTTTTGGTTCAATTACTGAAAAGTGTCATATAAAAATTATTTTTAACTAGAAAATAATCTTACAATTGCAATAATTTTCATGATAAAACAAAATTGTATTATAAGAAATGTAAACTAACTTAGGCCTTACTTCCTGCTGTTCCAAGGCTTTCTTCCAAAAATACTGATCCTTCAGATGTTAAGGCAATGACCAGATAGTTTGAACTAGGTGGGGAGAGGAAAAAAGTTCAAATGTTTAAAAATGATTGATATTTGTTAAAATTTTCTTACCGATACTGTGTTAAACATCAATTTTGTTCGCAATATTTTTTTTCACTGAAAGAATTACTAGCTGTAACAGTAATAAGCAGGAAATCTTGTTTTCAGACTATTATAATTCTCTTTAGCCGAAAGGTACTTGGCATTAGAAACCCTTCATCTCAGAAGCAGAGAAAAATATTAGTATGAAAAATAATGTTTCCCTTATTTCAAAAGCAAAGCATTCTTTAAATATGAAATTTATTAGGTTGCTGGAAGCAATAAAACAATATACAAGATATTGCCACTTTGAAGGTTATTTTGATCTTATTCCAATGAAGATTTCTCAACGTTTTAAAAGAGATGTGGTCAAAAATTATCTTAGAAAGCAGGGATTTAATTCTAAATAAAAAGTATAAAAAGAATGAAAAACAAAATAATTTTCAAATGTCAAAAAAAAAAAAAAAAGAAGAAAGTGGAGGGACAAAACACAGCTATAACAATGCGATAATATTATAACTGTATTACAAGGTAGGTGTACTTTACATACATATGTTACAGAATGCATCACATTTTCATATGCAAAACAAGAACAAATGGATAATATCACATAGTATGATATTATCAGAGTATTTGGTAAAATAAGGTGCATGGACCACAAATACATACAGTTTGAAGAGAATAACTGCATGTGGTTGAGTTCAATAGCTTCAAATAACAGAATATGTCTTGGTTTTATAAAACAAACAAAACAGAACAACTCGAAGAACAGCAGTTATTTATTTTGCTAAAATAAACTGGTAACGGGTTTAATAAATTTGCTAGCACTGCATATATTTTTATCATTCTAAAAATCAAAGTGACATCAAAGTATGTGGTAAAAATTCAATCTTCAACTTTCAGGATTCTATGAACAGGGACCACGAGTTGTGTACTTTCATCAACCAAATAAACTCATCCCACAGCTTTCTAGAACAAAAAATATTTTTAATCAACCGGGTTTTCTTACCAGAACTACTACTACTTTTTTTTTTTTTTAATGAAACCCCAACCCCAATGCATGAGAGGTCTTAGAACCTATAGTACCGTGCATTGGTTGATGGTTGAGAAGATGAAAGAAAATACTTGTTGATATTAGACTCAAATTTCTGTGCATTGTAATTTTCAGGAAATAGGTATGCAGGGAGTTGTTCCAGATAATGGAAGTTGAAGGAATAAATGAGGAAGAAGAAAAGTTGGTTCTGTGAGTTTAAGTTGGACAGGAAAAGGAAGTTGACTAGCTGTGGCACATGGCTGGACTAGTTTGGAAGAGGGAGTGGAAATTATAGAAGCTAACTTGGAAGAACAGTGCCAATGGAAGTAAGTATCTATAGAAAAGGCATGCAGCAGAAACAGAACATTTATGAGAAAGAGTGGAGAAACTTTCTTAGAAATGGGTCATTAATTAATATAACTGACCTCTTCTAAATTTAACCTAGAAGCCTAAGAGAGGTTTTCAGAGCACTGCCCTAGATGCAAGGGAAAAATATTCAATGGTATGATGGATTTGACCAGAGTGAGCAACTCTTTGGAAGAAAAGTAATGTGCAGTGAGCAAAAAAGAAAACCAAGTTTTCCTAAATGCAGAGGAAGCAATATTTGTGATGTGCTTATGCCAAGAGAGAGATTAGAAGTTAGGGTTATCCCTAAATGAGATATGTAACTTTTAGAAATCTGAGTGTCACTGAAGATAAGAGTAGAAGAATCCTTGTCGTGAGATATAAGACAGGAATGATTTAGAAGAATTGAAATCAAGTAAGTTATCTTAGCCCCATTGGAGAATTATCTGGAGATCAGCATTTAACAAATTGGTACTTTACATTTGAGAAGTTGAAGCTGTTTCTGCAGGGCAAGGTCTCTCAAAGTGGAAGGTGGAATGCAATGTGCTATCATCGGAAAAAACTATGGATAGGATTTCTGGTCAGTGGAAGGTCATTAACATTTGACACAAAAAGAGTGAGAGAAAGAACTGAACTTTGAGGAATACATACATTAGCAGAGCAATTAGAAGACAGAGAGCTAGCTACCATCACCCACAGAGACTGGTCAGAGAGAAAATTGGATACCCAATTACAAAAAACAGTTGGCAAGCCATAAGATGGAAGCTTATTTAGAAAATTTTTATGCCAAACACTATCAAAAGCCTTTTAAATGTCAAGAGCAACTATGTGGGTTTCACCAAACTTCTCCAATGAATTTGTTCATAGATGGATTGCTAGTGTGAATTCACTGAGGGAATCGATACTGGCAAACATTCATCAAATGGAAAGTTCGTACATAGTTTAGGAGTTGGGCTTAATGAATTTCTCTATTACTACTGGTTAAAACTTCCAGCTGTGAATTACAGGCTCCAAAAAAGCGATAAGTGTTTGCCATTTTATTTACTTAATTGTTATATTATATTATATTGTACTTTATAAGTAGCGTTATAGTTCTAGTTACACTGGTTATTTTTAATTTAGACAAAGTTTTTGTAGGTTACAACTTAATATACGTAAAACCATTGTTTCATTCGAATCTTGCAGCCATTGTTTTCATATAGAGTGTGGGAGGGAATTCAAATTTTTAATTGTGGTAAATAAGTAGCTCTAACATAAAACTGGAGAGCATAATACATATCACTGCATTTAGGATTTTATTAGATAGTGTAGTATTGATAATTAATTAAATTTATTGATCTTATTAATTTTCAATATCATGCCCCAGAATAGAGCAGCGAGCACAAAGTGACAGGAGTGCTGTGACTCGAGGGAGAACTGAGGAGGGTAATTCTCCAATGCAGCACAGCCTAAAAAAATGTGCAACTTATGAAATGTTTTCTGAACTCTCTGGAACAGAACATGATCTAGCCAAGGCTAGGTGCAGAGAGTGTTCATAAATTAAGCACCAACTCGGCGTTCTGATGGGCATCTATGAGAGCTTGAGGTGTAGCGTAGATGCCCTTGAAGAAATTAATATGAGGGGCCCATCAAGCTCTCAGCTGCCCACATCAATGCTTTTTTTTTTTTTTTTTTTTTTGATTTGGTAGTTGTTGGCGCATCGGCTTCTGTGGCCATATTGCACCTCCCAAGGTTTTTGCAGTACTTTGATCCTTTGATCCAAGCCCGAGGCGGGAATCGAACCCACATCAATGCCAGAGCTCACTCTTGTGCATCGGACAACACAGCAGCAATCTCCAAGGCAGAATGCGCTGGTACCACAGGAGTTAGTTATTGTCAGTGACTCTACTGTCAGGGCGATGGATAATATATTGTGTAAAAAGGATAGATGGAATAAGCCCAGGGTATGCCTACCAGGGACAAAAGTTGATGATGTATAGCAGATATCATCTTTTAAGGGCACAAAGATGATATTGGTGTACAAGTTTGCACTAATAATATCGAGTAAGTGATCTGCAGATTTACTTAACAAGTAGAGGTCAATGAAAAAAAGTTGTGAGTTAGGGTTAAATTTGAAAATGTCTGCAATTCTGCCCAGATGCGATAGGAGAGAGTATATGATGAGAGCCTTGTCAATCAATTCGGCCCTGGAAGGATTGTGAAAGGCTCATGGGGAAGAATTTTTCTCAGCGTGGTCTGTGCTTGTTAACAGCAGAGACTGCTTCTACAGGGATGGGATAAATTTAAATAGAAGGGGTGCAAGAGTGTTTGCTGATGCTATCGAGGCTATGGAACTTTACTCTGCGTAACTGATTAAGGTTTTCCTCTAATTCTTCGGGATTGTAACTTACGATCACAATGTTATCTACAAATCATAAATGGTTTAGGTACTCTCCATTCACATTGACTCCTTTCTGCAACCAGTCCAATCTTCTGAAAGCTTCTCAAGGGCAGCAGTAAATAATTTCGGAGATACTGTCTCCTTGCCAAGCTCCTTTCTCAATTTTAAATTTACTACTGTTTGTCTAATCTAATAAAGGAGGTAGCATTCTCATTTATCTTCTTCAAGGTCATAATGTACGGTGGTGTCTATACCTTGTCTTTCTAGTGCCTGAAACATTGCCTTATGCTGTATGAAATCAAATGCCTTTTCATAATCCACAAATGCCAGGCATAATGGTGTTTTATAATCATTTGCTTTCTCCATTAGCTGTGATATTGTATGAAAGTGATCCATATTTGAGAATCCTGCCCTAAAGCCAGCTTGATCTTTCGGCTGAATCTCACTAAGTATTCTTTCTAACCTGTTTGTGATGACCCTTGTGAACAACTTGTAGATGTGGGATAACAAGATAATTGGTCTATAATTTCCAATTTCTGATCAGTCACCTTTCTTATGCAGCAAAATTATGATTGCATTATTCGACTTCTTGTCGAATTAACGTTGAATGTCTGTCTTAATTGTATTTTGTGAAGAGTCTTGCTAGTTTCTGTGTCAGGTCTCTTCCTCCCAATTTTAACAACCTTACAGTAACTTCATCTTCACCCGGGCCTTTTTGATTCTTCATTTTCTTAAATGCATGTTCTATCTCATCAGGAAAGATATCGGGTATGTCATATGTGTTGAAAATTTGCAATCCATCTTCTCCACTGCTGGCATCATTCCCTTTCTCCTTACATAATACTTTATAGTAGTCTCTTGCAATTTTAATTATTCCTTCTCTGCTATTTATAAGTACACCATCACTATTCTTTAGATTCAGTATCAAATCCTCCAACATTTCATAGTACACAGTTAATGTTATCTTCACAGTACCTCGGATCAAAACAAATGATGGTCTATTCTCTAATGGTAGTTCTGTCCTATGGCTAATCCCATTCTCAGGTTGGCATTAAAAGAGTGCAAAATGGAGTAACCTCAGTGATTTCTTTCCCATTTTCCTTTATTGAATTACTGATTTAAATTTTGTGATCCTAATATTTTCTTAGATCAGTAGAAAATTCTTTATTTCTAATTCTATCCTAACTTTCAACAAATCCTTTATTCTTCATCCCATCCTAAATGTCCATTTTTTTTATCTAAACCATATTTTATTTTTACAACAAACCTGTTAAGGTTTGTTATTTGTTATTTGGTTTTTAGGAGCATTAGCAACTAAGGCCATATTGCTCCGGGATATACGGTGGTCATTCCATGACCTTTCCGCATTCTCCATATTTGGTGGTGACGGGCTCGAACCCCGGTCTAATCAAGAAGCGTGTGCTACGCACTGCTGCTCCTTCCCACCTGGCTATGGAGGCGCCTACCTGTTAAGGATGTTTAATATAAGATTGGTTTATATCCAAATGTGTTGCTTCATTTTTCATGTACAGTAATGTTTGCCAAAGTGGTAAACAAGTTATTAATAAAAACAAACTTGATTCTTATATAAGACCAAGAGTAGAAAACTTTCTTCTTCTCCAAGAGGTAATCAAGGCTTCTTGTGCTTGTTAAAGCTACTGACCACAAATTCTGTCTGTTTATACCTCCACCTGTCAATCCTGATAGTTCTACTGCAACCGCATCTAAAAATAAAGCTGACTTATTAACATTTTACTTTTCCTCTAACTTTTTCATTGATGACCGTGATAAATCCGAATGTATCATACCAAACACATTTCATTCAATACTCCCTTGGTTTTTTTGAGAGAAAGATTTTACAAGAACCCTGCACAATCTTGATACCAAGAAGTTCTTCAGGTCCTGATGGTGTTTTTTCCTGGCTTGTGCTTCAGACTTAATTCCTATTTTATGCCAATTTTTTACACAGCATTATTCCACTGGTTTTTTTAATTCTACATGGAAATTTACTCATATCCAACCAATTCATAGAAATGGTGACAAATCTTTCCTTCCAATTAACACCTCCTCCACCCACTGTGGTTACCTCTTTTTAAAGTAACAGAGAAATCTATCAGTCATACCATATACCATTGAACTTTATATGAGGATATTAATAGTTAATTGGAAAAATTATTTTAAATGTAGATTTTGAAAATCTAGTTGAGATTCTGTCATTTCCAAAGTTGGTAAATGAATTACAAATAGAAACAGGCAGATTGAAAGTTTAATAGTTCAAGTCTGGATATTGATGTGACTTACCTAATTGACCTCCTAAATGGACAGCCACAGTTATCTGTGAGCTTTATAGGCAATCTCTGTTTAAAATTTATTAACTCATTTTAGTCTCTTCCTTTATACTGAGATAAAAAACAGTTTAACTTTAAAATAAAGAGCTAAATTAAATTGAAAATGAAAACCTGGAATAATTCAATTCTGTTGCTTAGGAATATGAATAATTCTCATTCCTACGCAAAAGGAAGTTTGAATATTAGCATTAGTAGAGGCATTTGATGCAAGAAAGCAAGCTTATGCAGCATCAGCAAAAAAAAAAAAAAAAATAAAGTAAAATAAATAAAGTAAAATAAAATAAAAAATAACCACTTCCACTTCATCCCTCTGTTCGTTCGAAATACCTGTCCAGCTGAGCCTTAAACTTATTTAGGCTATCAACTTCCACAACAAGGGATGGAAGTTTATTCCACCAACCAACCACACCCGCTGGCTAAAGGCAAATTTCCTCACGTCTATCCTACATCTGTCTTTTCTCAATTTGAATTTATGCCATCTCAGGTGATTATTTTGAGCAAGAGGAAGAATCCCATCAGCACTGAGCATGCTCAAACCATTCAAGGCTTTGTACACCTCTATCAGATCACCTCGCTGGTGCCTAGTCTCCAGACACTGTAATTTGCAAAACTTAAGCCTTTTTTTGTAAGTGCACCCCTTTGTTCCATTCACTAATCTTGTTGCCCTTCTCTGTACTCGTTCCAGCAGCTCTACATCCTTCTTGAAATGAGGCCTCCAGGCCTGTATACAGTACTCTAGGTGTGGCCTGACCATTGCCTTATACAAGGGAATAATCACCTCCTTATCCCTGCTAGAAAAATTCCTATATATCATTGACAATACACCATGAGCTACTCTTGCAGCCCGTCTGCACTGCTCAGAGAACTTCATATCTGCCTGCACAACCGCCGTCAGTGTAGTACCACAGAGTTGATACATTGCTCTGGTGTTGCTGTTTCCCATATGTAGTACTTTACATTTGTCAATGTTAAACTTCATTTGCCACCTCGCAGCCCATCTGCTCAAACTTTCCAGATCCTGTTGCAGCAGCATAGTGTCAGTAGTGTCCTTGACAACCCTGCCAACCTTCGTATCGTCTGCAAACTTGGACATTAAGCTTGATATACCATCATCAATATCATTTATAAATACAGAAAACAATAAAGGACCCAATACTGAACCCTGAGGGACTCCACTAATAACATTAGTCCATGATGAGCAGTGTCCATTAATTACCACTCTCTGTCTTCTCCCCCTCAACCACCCCTTTATCCATAGCAGCAATTTGCCTCCAATGCCACACTGCTCCAATTTGTGTAGCAGTCTTCCATGTGCAACAGTATCAAAAGCCTTTCTAAGATCCAAGTATATAATATCAAAGTTATTCCCTGATCCAGTTCCTTTGTGACCACATCATAGTATCCAATCAAATTGGTCAGGCAAGACTTCCCCTTAACAAAACCATGCTGTGTCCGAGCTATAACTGAAGTCTTGTCTAGATGATCCTGCAGTGCTTCTTTAACCAGTGCCTCCATTAATTTTCCAGGAACAGAAGTTAAACTCACAGGTCTATAATTACTTGTGTCAGCCTTTGATCCTCCCTTGTGAATTGGGGTCACATTTGCACATCTCCAGTCCATGGGTACCTCCCCTGAGTCCAAGGAAGCTCTCATAATTATGGCTAAGGGTTTGCTTACTTCCTTTGCTGCCTCCTTTAATATAACTGGATAGATCCCGTCCACCCCAGGTGCCTTTCTTGTGTTTATCTTCAACAATTTCTCCTCCACTTTACTCTCAGTTATTACAAGATTCTTTAGCTTACTGCTAGAGTTGAATACCCTCTGGCATTCCCCTCACTGAATAACTCCTCATGTGTGAATGTCGATGCAAAATATTCATTTAGTTTGTTAGTTACCTGAGCAGGGTCATCAACAGTTGACCCATCGATATCAAGTGGACCAATCTGATTCATCCCCTTCCTTCTAGAGTTTACATAAGTAAAGAACTCTTTGCTGTTTTTCTTCGCATCCCTTGCCAAGGATCTCTTGTAATCTGCCTTCGCCTGCCTAACCTCCTTTGTAACTTGGTTACAGATCAGCTTGTATCTATCATAGGCTTCTGTGTCATGTGTTAATTTGTATGTATCCCATGCATTTTTCTTCTCTGCCATATGCCTCATTAGTTCATCTGACATCCATTTAGGCCTAAACGTTGAACAATATTTCTTAGTTGGTATGTAAAGCCTAGTAGCTTCCAAGATAAGTTCTTTGAATGCTTCCCATTTTGAATTTGCTGTTGGTAACATCATCAGTTGATCCCACTGTATAGAATTTAAATACTGTCTCAGTCCATCGTAGTCGCCTTTACGAAAGCAATACCCCTTCCCTTTACCCCTAATGGTAGTTACCTCTTTGAGTAACTCCCACTTCAGAACTCTGTGATCACTGCCACCTAGTGGTTCATTTATCTGTAGATTCTTAATGCATGAAGAATCACTACTGATAATCAAATCAAGAGTATTACTCCCTCTAGTTGCCTCCCGAACATGCTGATGTAGAAAACAATCATCCAATAAATCCACAAAAGCCTTGCTAGTATGTGAGTGACCAGCCCCAAATTCCAGTCAAAAGGAAGTTTGAATATGAAATGTTTCTATCCAGTTAGCATGGAGACATTTCACTTTCAGACTCACTTTTTCAAAGCATAGCCAGTCTAAAGCTAGCTATGGTCTTGAGGGTGGGGGATAACATACATGCACATTGCAAGATCAAGCCTGTACAACACTGTAAAAATTGAGAGCCCACCATTAATCACTATGCTGTTTAATCTGCTGCTATACAACAGCTACAAGGAAGTTGCAAAGTCCCTTGGTTGTGGCAAATGCAATAGACTATGAAGGGAAATTTATCTATATTTCTAGAAACATTTTGAATAAACATTGTATAACTGTTATAAGTTGTTATAATAGTGAAAAATACCTAAATTTCAGGTAGTATACCAGGTGTGGCAATAAATTTCCTGGACTGGTGCTGTTGTGGCCATGTTTGATGAGTTTGAAAATAAACGGAAGTAGTTCAAACATCCTCCAACAGATGGTGGTATAGAGATTGTTTCAGTAGGTTGACTGGTTGCAAGTAACAACCAGTTTCATTAGTGGTATTAGTGTTCCATGTCATGATTTTACAATGGAGCAACAAACGAATATCAAATTTTGCTAAAATTTGATATTTGTTTGTTTTGTTTTGGGAAAGGAAGGTCTGTGCAAAATTTGTTCCAAACAGCCTCACAGATGAATAGAAGCAACAAAGCGTGTCATCATGCAAAGTTTTCATCCAGACCGAGACTCAGTCTCATCAGTTTTCATCAGTCTCAGTCTGATGGTGTTTCAGTGCAACTCAGTGATGAAGTATCAGAGCATGAGAGAATTCAAAATCATCACCAAGGCCAAAAAGTTTAATTTACAGAAGCCCAGGACCAAGACAATGCTGATCATGTTTTTAGACAATCAAGGAATTTTTACTTGAAGAGGAGAGAATGAATGCTGTGTTCTATGTAGAGGTGCTTCAAAGACTACTGAAGAGCACATCCTGGGTGAAGCTGCAATTTCAATAGAAAGGCAGCTGGTTTTTGTTGCATGACAATGCTACCACCCATTCTGCACTTGTAAAGACATTTCTGGCAAAACACAGAACTACAGATCAATCAACTCTACTCTCTCGATCCAGCACCAGTGGACTTTCCCAAGGGGAAAACTGTTCTCAAAGGAAAGAAATTTCAGGATGTTGAGGACATAACGAAAAATGTAACTGCCAGACTAAACAATCTCTTTGAACACCTTCACTAACTCTTTTCAGAAACTTTTAGAATGGTGTAATAAACGCATTCGATCAGGGCAGGTGTGGATTACTTTTAATAAAAATAAAACCATTTTTGAGCTCTTTCACACTTTGTGTTCTTTTTACTAACACCAGTCCAAGAACTTTATTGCCATATCTCATATATGAAATTTACTTATTATGGCTTATGTATGACCCTTACCTCTGGGCTTGCTGCAACAGAACAAGAATCCTTTTTCCTGCACTTGTAACATCTGTTGAAAATGCGACTTTTGCACTAATGAAGTCAGATTTACTAGTATTTGATGCAAAGGCATATGTGATCATACTTCCTCCATCAAAACTTCCTCCAATATCTAGAATAATAATAATAATAAAAAAAAAAAGGAAATAAAACTAGAGAGAGATGAAAGTAATTACAGAATTAAATGTGATCACTGGTAATCAGAATCAACTACTTTACCATAATCAAATTCCTCAGAATGTACTGCATTCATCAAAATGCATAATATTTTCGCTGCTCATCAGAAATCAGGTTTTTAGCATTAGTAGAGGCACGAAATGTTAAAGAAAAAACTGCCAAGATTATAAATATACTCAACAATTCACACTATATACACCACTGAAAATAACAGAAATTATTTTAGTGGCATTTACAAAAGTATATCACAAAGTACTTCTTTAAGGAAAGTTGTTTATTCATTCATTTAAATTATTATTATAATTTGTATATATTTTTTATCATAAATTGCTTTGTCTGCCAAGATATGGTTGTTCAACACTCTAATTTTCCACCTAGGGTTACTTTGGTTCTTAAGTATCCACTGGATAAGTATTGTAGTTCATCTAGTATAGAGACAACCTTTAAACCCAATAATAATGGGTTTAAAGGTTACTAAACATGGTCATCTGACAACAACAGCTCTGGGGCTGTCTTCTCTATCGTCCCCCATACTTCTATCCATTCCCCCCCCAACCCTCAGTTTTCTTCCCTACTCTAACTGACCCAACCATCGCGCTTGCTCTAAATCTAAATTAAACTTAACTTAGCATCTAAATTTAACTCTACCCTAACTTAAAACTCCAATTCGGCCTTAACCTAATATGAAGCACTTAATTTATATATATATATATAGGCCCTAGCAACTGAAATCTTACGAAAATAGGTGGCAGCGCCTGCCAGAGTACTATTAAAAATCTACTGGGTGCCTGACTTGCCTAGCCAGGGCAAAGTCTGGAAAATGTTGGGTTCCACTAGGGCCCCAACAGCTAAATGGTCAGGTCAGAGATACAACACTACACAACATTTCACTCCCCATACACCTTTAAATCTCTGGCCTTCACAGAGTTGTGTGTCACACGTATAAATAATACAACGAGGAGATGGGGGGAAACCCCTGATGACATAAGAAAACTAACACATTTTACACTGTAGTATAGTATAGTACTGACATAAATTACAGTCAAATGGCTGTTAGTTACTGTGTCTTACTAAGCTAATATTAAAAATATCAAAAGCTTCATTTTAATCCTTTATTCTTTTGCTTTGTTTTAATCTTTTTAATCATTTATTTCACACTCCAACTTAAAATCTCATCCTTTATCTAAATCTTGGTTTTTCCAATAAATGTGCCAAGAAAGGATGTTGCATATCACAATTGGCTTGCACCCAAATCTCCAGGTTCATTTTCTGCCTACATCAAAGTTCATAACAATTGTAAAGCAGTTACTAATCAGTCCAAACTAGATTTTGAACAGGTAAAGAGTAGAAAACTTGCTACTTGTCCAAATGATAGTTGAGTATTCTGGTCTCTTGCCAAAGCAAAAGTTGCAGTCTGGTCTCTTGCCAAAGCAAGAGACCAGACTGCAACTTTTGCCCATCTCTATTCCCACGTCTGTTAAAACCACATGGTTCTATTGCCACCTCAGCTAATGACAAAGCTGACCTGCTAGCATCCTATTTTTCTTCTAACTCATGTATTGATGATCTTAATAAACCGCCTCCTACCATTCCCAGTACATTCCATTCCATGTATTCTGTCGCCTTCTGTCAAAAAGATGTCAGAAGAATTTTGAACAGTCTTTATACTAAGAAAGCACCGGATTGTAATGGTATTCCTCCCCTTGTTCTCAATACCTATGCTCTCAAGCTTACTCCTGTTCTTTGTCACCTTTTTACACTTTCTTATTCCACTGGAGTTTTCCTCCTGCTTGGAAATTTGTTCATATCCAGCCAGTTCCTAAAAATGGTGACAAATCCAATTAACGACTCATTGCACGTCACCCAAGTCAACTGGGTGCACTACATAAGATTTAATATTCTTCTTAACTAAGAGCATAGCCCCTCCACTTCTTCTTTCCTTTCTGTTCTTCATATATGCATGTACTCCCTATATTCAAATTCAGGATCCCACATGTCTGAGTGACACTACATCTCCGCTATTCCTACAATGTCTGCATTCAACGACTTAATCAGTACTTCAAATTCATCAAATTTATTTACAATGCTACTATCATTAATGTATATGCAAGTATAGTAGTAGTAGTAGTAGTAGTAGTAGTAGTAGTAGTAGTGGCATGTGATGCAAGAAAGCAAGTGTATGAGCTTATACAGTATCAGCCAGAAAAAAAAAAAAAAAAAACACACCATTCCCTCCAGATGCCTGTCCAGTTCCTCCTTAAATTTATTCAAACCTATCAACTTCCACAACGATAGATGGAAGTTTGTTCCAGTAATTAACTACACGTTGGCTAAAGGCAAATTTCCGCACATCTATTCTATATTTGTCCTTTCTTAATTTGAATTTATGCCCCCTTAGGTTCGTAATCTGAACAAGTGGAAGGATCCCATCAGAATTCAGCGTGCTCAACCCATTCAAGGCCTTATACACCTCAATCAGATCACCATGCAGGTGCCTAGTCTCCAGCCACTGCAATTTGCAGAACTTAAGCCTCTCTTGGTAAGAGGATCCCTTCATTCCCCTCACCAATCTTGTTGCCCTTCTCTGTACACGCTCAAGTAAATCTACATCCTTCCTAAAATGAGGCCTCCAGACCTGTATGCAATACTCAAGGCATGGCCTAACCATTGCCTTATACAGAGAGAGACAATCACCTCCTTCTCCCTGCTAGCAAAATTCCTATATATCATTGACAAACCCCATGACCTGCCCTGGCAGCCTGTCTGCATTGCTCAGAAAACTTCATATCTGACTGCACAATTACTCCCAGGTCTTTTTCATTTTCTACCACCTTAAGTGTAGTACCACACAGTTGGTACGTTTCTCTGGGGTTACTTCTACCCATATGCAGTACTTTGCATTTGTCAAGGTTAAACTTCAGTTGCCACTTCTTAGCCCATCTGCCCAAATTATCTAGATCCTGTTGCAGTAGCACACTGCCGTTGGCAGGATTGTCATTAACAATCCTACCAGGTGCTTTTCTAATGTTTAATTTCAACAATTTCTCCTCCACTTTGTTCTCAGTTATTACAAAATCATTAAGTATCCTGCTACAATTTGATAACCTTCTGCCATTTTCAAATCTTAATAATTCCTCATGTGTGAATGTAGATGCAAAATACTTATTCAGTCTGTCTGCTATCTGAGAAGAATCATCAACAGTCGAACCATCGATGTCAAGTGGACCAATCAGATTCATCCCCTTCCTTTTAGAGTTTATATAAGTAAAAAAATCCTTGCTGTTTTTCTTAGCATCTTTTGCCAAGGATTTCTCGTAATCTGCCTTCACCTGCCTAACCTCCTTTGTCACCTGATTACAGACTAGCTTAGGCTTCTGCGTCGCTTGATAATTTATATGCATCCCATGCATTTTTCTTCTCTGTTACGAGTCTCATTAGTTCATTAGATAACCATTTAGGCCTAAACCTTGAACCATATTTCTTAATAGGTATGAAACTTTTAGTAGCATCCACGATTAATTCCTTGAATGCTTCCCACTTAGAATTTACTGTTGGTAACATCGTCAGTTGATCCCACTGTACAGAATTTAAAAAATGTCGGAGACCACTGTACTCACCTTTACGGAAGCAAAAACCCTTTCCTTTACCCCTGATGGTAATTAAATCTTTAAGTAAATCCCACATCAGTACACTGTGATCACTGCCACCTAGTGGTTCCTTTATCTGCAAATTCTTAATACATGAATGATCACTGCTGATAACCAGATCAAGAGTATTACTTTCTCTGGTTGCTTCTCGAACATGCTGCTGCAGAAAACAATCATCCAATAAATCCAGAAAAGTCTGAGTGACCAACCCACAAATTCCAGTCAATATCTGGGAAGTTAAAATCCCCCATTATAAGACATTCCGATTTACTAGCCCACTCTATTTCTCTGTTCATTGTACTCATTCAAGTGATCAGGCCTATAACACACTCCTACTCTTATTTTTGCTTTCGCAGTGCTTATGTCACACCAAACTGACTCAACAGTGCACTGTTCATCTATATCAACTGGATGCACTTCTTTTGATTTTATGTTTTTCTTAATTAACCGCATAACACCTCCTCCCTTTCTATCCTGTCTATCCTTTCTGTACATTGTACTCTTCAAATTCCAGTTCAGCATTCCTTATATCTGTGTGACACCATGTCTCTGCTATCCCAACAATATCCGCCTTTGATGTCTTGACCAACACTTCAAATTCATCAAATTTATTTACTATACTTCTAGCATTGGTATACATGCAAGCATACATGCTCCATGCACATGTTCTTACTCTCAGTTACCCTAACAAATCCCATGTATTCATTTGTTCAATGAACCCACAGCAGGGCCTGAAATCCCAGATACCTTGCTTTCTAGGCTGCAGTATGTACCAATAGTAGCAATGCAAGAATCAGTTTCACATCTGCCTGCAGCTCTAATTAAACTATTATTCTGTGTACTTTCCCCAGGCCAGCAGTTTTCCAATCCACCTATCACAGCCTTGATAGCATTAGCAAATATTCAGTGCTCTTCTTATCAAAGAGCTCTGGAATATGTTAAGAGACAACAACTGAGGGTTGTTGAGAAATGAGTGTTTAATGGTAAATACATATCTTCTAGATGATAAGATCAGACTAACATTTTTTTTTTATTAGGTCTTATAAGTTATATCCATAACGTATTGTGTCTCTCTTCCCATATGGGAAGGGAGAGTCTGAACACACTTATAGGAATGTACATTTCATAGGAACACTAGATCAGCAGCTTTCTAGGGATAGTAACCAGTTGGTGGGCAGTCTCTACTACAATCTGGGCTAAGTGGCTAGTCATTTGAAAACAAGAAACATAATACAACATTACATCATGATGCAATAATATTTCATTGATTTGCCTTAATCAGTACTATCACAAAATACACAACAAAGTTTGGTCAAGGCCACAAAAACACAACAAATTAACAAAACAAAAATCCATTTGTACAGGCAGAACTTACCTTCCAGGTGTTGCCACATATAAGACACACATGTCCATCCTTCCTGTGCACACGATACTTCCCTTATTCAAAGTCTGCAAACATTATGCCAGATTGGTATCATGTTTTCGATATCCCTATGATGCCAACATTTGGTATCTTAATACCAATACTTCAAATTTGCTTAATATACTCCTAGCATAAGTGTACTGTGCACACATGCACCTGTTTTTACTCTTAGTAACCCTGATCCAGCCCATGCATTTGCTTGTTCCACAAGGAACTCCAGAAGGCTTTGTAATCCTTGACACCTTCAAGGCTCCAGCAAGTCCTACCAGAAGCAGCATAAGCAGCATCACTTACACCTCTGTTTTGCTGTTATTAATCTATTAGACTCTATATTACGTCCCAGCTTAGAAGTTTTTCGACCTGCCTAACTGCCTATATAACATCAGCAGATATTCTCGTACCCTTATTACCAATGGGCACAATAATATCACTTTTTGTGCCCTTAAAGGTATATTATGACCCATCTCCTAAAAATTCACTCCACTATCTATTACACAAATTTTCAATTTCTGTTGAATGCCTTTTCCATAGATATTTCCATGAGCACCTGATAGGCATCATCACTTCCTCTTCACTTCCAAGCCAGTCCACATACTTCAACTAGTCAACAACAATTCACCACCTGACTTCAAACTCAACGAACAAACATTTCCTCATTTATCTCTCCTACTTCTGCTCTTTGGAACAACCTTCCTTCACATTTAATTTCTGAAAATTACAGTCTACAAAAAGTCTAATGTCAACAAGAATATTCTGCATTCTCAACCTTCTTTGAAATTTTTGTTAAAAAAAAAGGGGTGGGGGAAAAAGAATTACCTTTCTGACATGTGTCTCCAGTATATGACGTAAATGAACAATCACAGGCTGTCTGATTAGTCTCCCAGTTTTCTATACACATACCCCCATTATCACAAGGCTGTGAATCACAGAGCATGCTACAGCCAGCTCTTAAATCACCTGAAAAAAAAAAAAAAAAACAGTATAAAATAAAATAAAACAAAACATAACATGGGCATCAATCATGTGTAAACTTAAAAGCACTACCTGAGCTATAAGCATAACAATGCAATACACTAAAAACTACATGACCACTTTGCCCTCACTACTGCCCCTGATAACTAGGAGGTGGGTCTCTATTACCTAGGTCACATCTCTAAAAATACCAGATTATTGTCTTAAGCCTCAATCATTCAAATATACACCATCTATAATACTTGTATTTACACTATTTACAAACAGATATATTATTTACACTACATACAACAGAATGTATAAATAAAACTTCAATTCTGTAAACAAATGATAAAAATTCTTCTGATAAAATTTAAACACTCAATATAAATCTCTAATGAGTGTAGTGCACATATTAGGCACTTCTTCATACTTACTAAATCCACCACAGGCTCTCAATCCATGGTCACCTGTAAAAACTGTTGGAAATTGTCTGACAGGCTCAAGTCACACTCAGAAAGGCAGATCTCTGTGTAGCTAATATACGTTTATTCAAAATATCCAGGGTAAGTCCCACCCTGCTCTTACTAATCTGAATTTTCCTGATACCATTTTCGCCTTTTCTCATATATATTCGGCATGGGGCAAGAAGCTCAGCTTATCATCCAACAATAGCCCAAGAAATTTAACCATCTTGATGGCTGGTTATGTATTCAAGCTCAAAGAACCCTTCAGCAACATACATTTTGTTTCTGTAAGAAAGATATCAAGCTTATGCATTACAGCTCTTCTGCTTTTTTTTCTAAAATCAATCTTGAATTCCCATAAAATACCAATAATACATCATCTGCATAGGCTGCTAAGTCACCACACCATTCCAATTCAGATTTAATATTTCTTCTAAGACATAATTCTACATAAGGGGCCCCCAAAAAAAAGCCTTGTGGAACTCCCCCTTGTTATATTCTTTTCTACTTGAACAAATTTATTTCGTAGTATAGGTAGTCGTCGACTTATGACCTATGCGCTTTACGACTGATCAACTTATGACTGCTACTGCATCTCGCACCGCGTTTCAGTCTGAACTGAGCATACATACAAGATTGTTGCTAGGAAGAATGCTATACACAATTCAACCCCCTCTCTTAATTAATGCAGTGCTCTCAGATTTTTCTACTACACTCACACGCCCTATCCTTGTGGTCCCCATAGCCCCAAAGCCTAATGGAAACAATTGTACGTGTAGCATCAGCCCACTGCCCAGTAACATGTGCTTGACGCAAATAAGCTAGTCTTAATCAATTTAGTCAGCTTTGCCAAACAAAACATCTTACCGATGTATGTCGTGATTCATGTGTCTCGATCTCTGTTTGGATACATATTACATTCACTATTTTTGGTTCAGTTATATTTGTGTTACAATTAGCATTTTTTTAAAATCCCTAAAAACATGTCAACCAAGAGGAAAGTGCCTTTGTCCACTCCTAGACCTGTCAAGAAAAAAAAAAAAAAAGGCCATTGATTTAGACACAAAACTGAAAGTGATCAAGCAGCATGAAGAAGGAAAGAAGGTAAACGCGATTGCACGTGATTTTAAGTTATCTCATTCTACAGTGTCAACGATTTTGAAAGACAAAAAGGGTTCGTGAAGTTGTTAAAGGTTCAGCACCCATGCGATCAACAGTGATAACGAAACAACGTACAGGGCCCATCCATGAAATGGAAAAATTGTTTCTTTGGATGGAAGATCAGATACAGAAGCGAACACCCTTAAGCCTTACAGTGCAGTCGAAGACGTCTAGCCTTCGACTGCACTGTAAGAAGTCTCCTTTGTATAAGGCAATGGTCAGGCCACACCTTGAGCACTGTATACAGGTCTGGAGGCCTCATTTCAAGAAGGATGTAGAGCTGCTGGAATGAGTACAGAGAAGGGCAACAAGATTAGTGAATGGAACAAAGGGTTGCTTTTATGAAGAAAGGCTTAAGTTTTGCAAATTACAGTGTCTGGAGACTAGGCACCGGCGAGGTGACCTGATAGAGGTGTATAAGGCCTTGAATGGTTTGAGCATGCTCAATGCCGATGGGATTGCTCAGAATAATCAACTGAGAGGGCATAAATTCAAATTGAGGAAAGACAGATGTAGGATAGATGTGCAGAAATTTGCCTTTAGCCAGTGGGTAGTTGGTTGGTGGAACAGACTTCCATCACTTGTTATGGAAGTCGATAGCCTAAACAAATTTAAGGCTCAGCTGGACAGGTATTTCGAACGAACAGAGGGGTGAAATGGGAGTGGTGTTTTTTTTTTTTTTTTGGCTGATGCTGAATAAAGCTTGCTTTCTTGCATCATATGCTTCTACTACTACTACTACTACTACTAATAATAATAATAATGTCTCTTTCAGATGCTGAAGAAGCATGCCAGAAAAAGATTACACTCAGACATTTATAGCAAGTACAGGATGGTTCAAAAGATTCAAAAGAACAATCAACCTTCATAGGGGTCTTTGTCACTGGAGAATCAGCAAGTGCGGATGTGGAATCAGCTCAAGAGATTGTTAAAAGTCTGGCTGAAATAATTACGGAAGGAGGGTATTACTTTTACATCTGGATGGCCATCCACCTCCATCCAGATGTAAAAGTTGTTTATTTGCCGCCAAATACAACTCCACTCATTCAGCCTATGGACCAAGGGGCAATTGCCACATTTAAGGCGCACTATCTTCGAACCACTTTCGCCCAAGCTATAGCCGCAAGAGATGCCAACCCAGAACTATCTTTGCGAGAGTTTTGGAAACAGTACGATATTTATAAATGCATCAAAAATATTGCGGCTGCGTGGGAGGCTGTGACAAAGAAATGCATGAATGGAATCTGGAAAAACTGTCCAGCATTAATACTATCGATGAATTTGATAGTGAACATGAACTTGAAATGGTTACAGAAAATATTGTAACACTGGCAAATGGACTTTCTTTAGAGATTGAAGTGGCAGATGTTGAGAAGCTGGTAGAGCAAGAATCTGGAGAATTTACGAATGAAGAACTTATCGCTTTAGAAGAAGAAAGAATGGCTGAAGAAGAAAGGATGGAAGAAGAGAAAAATGAAGATGAGGAAGAACCAGAAAGAAAATTCACCACTAGAGGGTTATTTGAAGGTTTTTCTCTACTAAATAAACTTCTTACACAATTTGAGGAAATGCATCCAAACATCAAACGATTTGCAGGGATTGAATGAATGGTACAAGATGCTTTTCTGCCATACCGTGAAATTTACGAGCAGAAAAGGAAACAAACAATTCAGACAAAAATCAACATGTTTACGAGAAAAACAACTCCCACTACATCAAGTGGTGGCACTGATGACCCGCAGCCAAGCACGAGTGGTCAGTAAATATTTCTTATCTATTTTCTACATATTTTTTGTTTAGTTCTTTAAGATAAAATATTTTTTAGGTTTTATTCAGTATTTGATATCTTTTTCATAATATTTTTTATTTTTGTAAATAGTAAACCAATTGTGTTGTACACAGTGTCTGATTTACCTAAACTGGTCCGACTTACGTCCAGATCGCTTTACGACCGGTCGGTCGGAACCTAACATGGTCGTAAGTCAACGACTACCTGTATAACTTTCCTATTTAAAAAGTAGTCTTGCATCAGTCTATACAAAATTATAGCCGTCAATTTGGTGTAATCTTCTCATAATAAGCTCCCACCATTAATAATCGTTCAAAGCCTTATACACCTCAATCAGGTCACCTCGCAGGTGCCTTGTCTCCAGATGCTGCCAAGCAAGCTCAATGCTGATGGGATTCTTCCTCATGCTGAGATTACGCACTTGAGGGACATAAATTCAAATTGAGGAAAGACAGTTGCGGAATAGATTGTGTGGAAATCTGCCTTTAGCCAGAAAGTGGTTGATTACTGGAACAAACTTCCATCTGTCATTGTGGAAGTTAACAGCTTAAATAAATTCAAGGAAGAATTGGACAAAGTTTTGGAGCAAATGAATAGGTGAAATGGGAAGGTGTTTTATGTTTTTTTTTTTTTTTTTCTGGCTGTGGTTGCTTTCTTCATATAAGCTTGCTTTCTTGCATCACATGCCATTACTAATGCTTACTCACCACAACTTTGTGCAATTGGTGTTTAAACATGTCTTGCAATTTTTGTAGACAAGTACGATGTCAAACGCTAAGGAACAGTGAATTTGCATCAAAACAGATTCTGAGACTTATGAAATCCTTAAACAAGTGTTTGGTGATGATGGTATGAGTCAATAAGACTTCTGAGGTATGCCAGCTGCATACTTCTCCATTGAGTGCTTAACCTTGTTAAGCACATTGAAAACACCATCTTCAGCTAATCTGCACCTCAATACATACTGTTTCTTCGAAGCCTAATGTCTTTAATTATACCTTTTCTCTAAACTATTAATCAGTATTCTTTCTAATACCTTCCCTAGAATTGACAATAGTGCCATGGGGTGGTAAGACCTTGGACATTGTACATCTTTGTCTTTATTTTTCAACAAAATTTTTATGACATTATCACGGGCAAATTAGCAGTGAAGGCCTTTTAACTTAAATCAATATTAGGTCTAGGAGTTTTCTTGCTCCTTTCTTTCCTTTCAGCTCCAAGGAAAACCTCATCTTCATTCATATCATAACTATAATTTAAACTTTGAATTTTTCTCTGTTCCACAGTCCCATCTCCTTCACTATCATTTGGAAATAACTCTTCAAGGATATCAGAAATAGAATCAAGGTATCCAAAGAACCAGAACGAACTGCATACTGAATTCTTTCCAACTTCACTTTTTCCATAATGATTTTGTAAAGAAGTCTTCACGGATCTTTATTTCTTTCATATTGTACAAAATCTTGCTGTGACTTCCTTTTGCACTTTCTAATTTTTCCCAGATGCCTTCTCTTTAATTCCCCACATTTTCTCTTATAATTCTCTGCTATATCCATTTTCCATCTTCTGGATCCCCAAAAATCTCCATGTACTATTCACCCTTTTCTTAATCTAATTAGATCCCTATTCCACCATGGCACCATTAATATCTTTCTCCTCCTTCGCCTCCTTGATATGCATGAGGTTTTGAATACAGAAGTGAAGAATTTAGCGCTGCTGTTCCACTTCTGTTTAGTTTCCAAAAACTCAATTCATTTCTAATTATTTGTTTTAAAATTATGGTATTAACCACAAACCTAACTGCATCACCATTTCTAATGCTTCTTTCAAACTCTTCAATCTCATACATAATAACGTCAATCTCATACTTAAATGGTCACTAATACACATCTATCCACAAAAATCCAATTCTTTATCTTAGTTATCATAGAATTAATACATTAGCATTATCAGAGGCATATGATGCAAGAAAGCAAGCTTATCCATCACCCAAAAAAAAATAAATAAATAAAAAATAAATTCTCATTTCACACATCCATTTGCTCTATATGTTTGTCAAGTTCTTACTTGAATTTATTTAAGCAATCCACTTCCTAAACGACAAATGGAAGTTTGTTACAGCAATCAACTACCTGCTGGCTAAAGGGAAAATTTTGCACATCTATTCTACAACTGTCTTTCCTTAATTTGGATTTATGCCCCCTCAGGCTTGTAATCTGAGCAAGAGGAATAATCCCACCAGCACTAAGCCTACTCAACCCATTCAAGGCGTTATACACCTCAATCAGATCACCTCGCAGGTGCGTAGTCTCCAAATGCTGTAGTTTGCAGAATTTAAGCCTTTCTTGGTAAGAGGACCCTATGTTCCCTTCACCAATCTTGTTGCCCTTCTCTGTACTCCTTATAGCAACTCTATATCCTTCCTAAAATGAGGCCTCCAGACCCATATGCAGTACTCAATGTGCAGCCTGACTATTGCCTTATACAATGGGACAATCGCCTCCTTATCCCTACTAGCAAAATTCCAGTATATCATTGACCAGACCCCATCACCTCTCTGGCAGCCTGTCCGCACTGCTCAGAAAACTTCATATCTGATTGCACAATTACCCCAGGTCTTTTTCACTCCCCACACCACCCTGAGTGTAGTACCACAAAGTTGATATGTTACTCTGGGGTTCCTCTTACCCATATGCAGTACTTTGCATTTGTCAATGTTAAACTTCAGTTGCTACTTCTCAGCCAACCTGCCCAGCTTTTCCAGATCCTGTTGCAGTAGCATACTGTCATTATTGTCATTAACAACCCAGTTAACCTATGTATCATCTGCAAACTTGAACATTACTCCTGATATACCTTCATCATTAACACTGATAAATATACAAAACAACAATGGGCCAAATGGTGAACCCCGGGAAGGACTCCAATAATAACATTATCCCTCATTTGAATGGAATCTAGAAGCCTGAGAGAGGTTTTGGGTGCACTGCCCCACATGTGGGAACATTATTCCATGGTAGGGCAATGCAATTTGTACAGAGTTAACAGTGGTTTGGAAGAAAAGTGATGCCAAGAGCAAAAGAGAAAACCCAGTTTTTTTAAGATGCAAAGGAAGCAATATTTATAATGTGCTTATGCCAAGAGAGATTAGAAGTCAGAGTGATCCCAATAGATATAATCTTGCCTAGAAATCAGAGTGTCATCGAAGATAAGCATATGAGCAGAAGAATGCTTTTTTTTTTTTACAAGATATAAAACGTTTCAGAAGTTTTAGAAGAAATGAAGTCAACTAAGTTATCTTTGCCTCACTGGAGAATTACCTAGACATCAGCATTTAAGGAATTGGTAGTGGATATTCGAGAAGTTTAATCTGTTTGTGCAGAGAATGTGCATTGATCTGATACCAAAAAGTTATACATATCTGCCAATTTTTAGAAATCAAAAAATGGAAGACTTTCAACAGAGATCCAGCGTAAGCTGAAATGCTCAAGTAAATATGGCTTCTCAAAGCTTTTCTTCCAATTAATAAATAAGTAATTAATACATGTCATATGCTGTTGCAGGTAAATTACACATGCTGTCATGAAATGCAATAACAGATAATGCAAAATCTTTATATTTCATGGCTTGGTTGAAGTCAACTATAGTTTACCATGCCAACTTAAGTAACTTTAGCATTAGCATTAGTAGAGGCATATGATGCAAGAAAACAAGCTTATATGGCATCAGCCAAAAAAAAAAAAAAAAACCCTTCCCATTTCACCAATCCTTTCATACCAAATGTTTGTCAAGCTAGCCTTGAATTTATTTAAGCTATCAACTTCTATGATGAGAGATGGAAGTTTGTTCCAGCAATCAACTACCTGCTGGCTAAAGGCAAAATTTCTATACATCTATTCTATAACTGTCTTTACTCAATTTGAATTTATGCCCCCTCAGGTTCATCTGAGCAAGAGGAAGAATCCCACAGCATTGGGCCTGCTCAAACCATTCAAGGCCTTAACCCACAATCAGATTACCTCACTGTGTGCCTAGTCTCCAGATGCTGCAATTTTCAGAAAGCCTTTCTTGGTAAGAGGACCCCATCATTCCCCTCACCAATCTTGTTACTCCTACTCTGTTGGAATAAATACATCTATTTTCTATACTCTAAATCCTTCCTAAACTGAGGCCTCCAGACCTGTATACAGTACTCAAGGCTTGGCCTGACCATTGCCTTATACAAGGGGATAATCACCTCCTTATCCCTGTTCACAAAATTCCTGTATATCAATGACTAGACCCCCTTAACTTACTCTGGCAGCTGCACTGCTCAGAAACTTCATATTTGACTGCACAATTATCCCCAATTCTCTTTCAATATTCACTTCCCTGAATTCAACACAACCCAGTAGGTACATTTCTCTCGGGTTACTGCTACCCATATGCAGAAGTTTTGCATTTGTCAATGTTAAACTTCAGTTGCCACTTCTCAGCCCATCTGCCCAACTTTTCCAACTTTGCAGCAACATACTGTTATTAAGATCCCTCCCAACCTTTGTATCATCTGCAAACTTTAACATTAAGCTTGATATACCTTCATCAATATCACTGATAAATATACAAAACAACAATGGGCCAAACCCCAAAATCTCGGGGGGGCACCACTAATAACATTATCCCCGAAGAGCAGTATCCGTTGATTACCACTCTGTCTTCTCCCACTCAACTATCCTTTTATCCATTGTAGCAACTTGTCCTTAATGTCATCCTGCTCCAATTAGTACAGTAGTCTTTCATGTGCAAAGTATCAAAAGCTTTTCTGAAATCAAAGTATATGATATCAAAATTATTTTTTGAATCCAGTTCTCCAGTTGAATCTGTGTTATAGTATCCAATCAAATTGGTCAGACAAGACTTCCCCTAAACGAACCCATGCTGTGTCTGAATTATTACTGCTATCTTGTCTAGATGATCCTGCAATGCTTCTTTAACCAGTGACTTCATTATTTTCCCTGGAACAGAAATCAAACTAACAGGTCTGTAATTATTCTTAATTCCCCTTTGTGAATCTCCAGTCCGTGAGGATTTCCCTCGAGTCCAAGGATGCTCTCATAATTATGGCTTAGAGTTTGGTTACTTCCTTTGCCACCTCCTTTAATATAACTGGATAGATCCCATACACCTCAGGTGCTTTATTATGTTTAACTTCAACACAATTTCTCCTTCACTTTGCTCTCAGTTATTACAAAATCATTTAACTCTCTGTTAGAGTTTGATAAACATCTGGCCCTCTCCTCCTTGAATAACTTCTCATATGTCAATGTAGATGCAAAATATTCATTTAAGTTTGGCAGCTATCTGAGAATTATCTTCTACAGTCAAACCACTGATATTCAAGTGGTCCAATCTGATTCATTGCCTTCCTTTTAGAGTTTATATAAGTAAAAAACTCTTTGCATCCATTGCCAGCGATATCTCATAATCTGCCATTTGCCTAACCTCCTTTGTGACTTGATTACAGACTAGCTTGTATATACCATAGGTTTCTGTCGCCTGATAATATATATGCATCCAGTGCATTTTTCTTCTCTCCCAAGTGTCTCATTAATTCATCTGACATCCATTTGGGCCTAAACCTAGAACAGTATTTCTTAGTTGGAACAAAAAGCCTAGTAGCTTCCAAGATTAAGTCCCTGAAGGCTTTCCATTTAGTTTAGAATTCACTGTTGGTCCCACTGCATAGAATTTAAAAACTGTCTGAGACCACTGTAGTCACCTTTAAGAAAGCAAAATCTCTTACATCTTTAAGTAAATCCCACATCAGTACACTGTGATTGCAGTCATCTACTGGTTTCTTTATCTGTAATTCTTAACGTATGAATAATCACTGCTGATAGTCAGATCAAGAGTGTTACTCCCTCTGGTTGCCTCTCTAACATGCTGCTGTAGAAAACAATCATCCAATAAATCCACAAAAGCCTTGCTAGTGTGTGAGTGGCCAACCCATAAGTTCCAGTCAATATCTGGGAAGTTAAAATTCTCTATTATAAGACACTGATTTACTGGCGCATTCTATTTCTCTGTATAACTGTTTATTGTACTCATCAGAGGCATTAGGCCTATAACAAAATCCTACCCTCATTTTTGCTTTCCCAGTGCTTATGTCACACCAAACTGACTCAGCATTGCACTATCCATCTATGTCAACTCGATGCACTCCTTAGATTTTGTGTTTCTTAACTAACAGCATAATCCCTAATTCCTTCCTATCCAGTCTCTCTCCTTTCTGTACACATTGTACTCCCTAAATCCCAATGCTGCATTCCTTATATCTTGTGTGATGCCATGTCTCTGATATTCCAACAATATCTGCCTTTGATGTCTTGACCAGCACTTCAAATTCATTAAATTTATTTACTATACTCCTAGCATTGGTTTACATCCAAATATATATGCACCTGTTTTTATCTTAGTTACTCTAAGAAAAGAACAGGTGCATACACAGTACACCTGTTACACAAAGTTACACAGCCCACGTATTTACTTGTTTCATGACTCCCAGCAGTTCCTGAAATCACCAGCAACTTGCTTTCTGGGCTGCTGCTCATTCCAACACAGGTAGTGCAAGAATCATTTCCACCTTTGCCTGTGGCTACTGTTAATCTATTAGTCTGTGAATCTCTCCCCCCACAAGCTAGCAGTTTTCCGACTCACCTAACATTGCTTCGATAGCATCAGCAAATATTCTTACATCCTTTCTATTTAAGTGTATCCCATCCCTGTAGGAGCAATCTCTCCTGTTAACAAGCACAGATCATTCTGAAAAAAATTTTACTCCATGAGCCTTGCACAATCTCTCCAGGGCAGAATTGATTGACAAGGCTCTCATTACTCTAGAGGCTCACATCTGGTGAGTATGGGCTTGGCAAACCCAGGATCCTGAGCTGGATATCATCATTCTACCCTTTCTTGCTTTCTTGGTGATTCCCTTCTAATTCTCTCTCTCTCTCTCTCTCTCAAGGTAAGGTGGGAATTTTTTTTTTTTTTGGCTGGTGCAGAATAAGCCTCAGGCTTCCTTGCACCATATGGCTAATAATATCCTAATAATCTTTTACACTTAATGTCATTAGTGTGAATGTGTACAATGATATCATCTTTTGTGCACTTAAACTTGTTTACAAGTATAGTTACACTACTCAGCAAATACTAAGTAATGTGATATTCTTTCATAAACAAATTCTGTCAATGAAAACAAAACACTTACATATTTAAATAGTCCCCTAGCTTCTTTTAACAAAAAAAATGTAATTACAATACACAAAACAGAGCAAACCACCCAATAACCAATTTCAATAGCACACTAAAACTCCCTGAGATTAGTGGCATTTACAAAAAAACAAGCACTGAAATAAGGTAAGATTTTCTTTATTAGAAAAATCATATGTGTAAAAAAAAGCTATCAAAGCATATGATAAACAAAAGTCCAGATATATTTTTTTCACCTACTGTTGTAAATACACACTGCAACACGGTTGCTACACTCAAATTAAACATTTATAAAGCTATATAACTTTTGATTTCAAGTACATGTCAATAAATTTGCTAGATTCATAATTAAAAAAATAATATATCCATATATGAAAAATAACAAAGCAAAAGATAATTGGAAAAATAAATATCAGAAGAAAACTAAACTTGTCATAAACAAAGAGTTGGCTGATATGGTTATATATACAGGGGATCCTCATTATCCGAGAATAATTTGTTCCTGAAAATTCGACTTAAAATGGGGACCAAATTTTCATAATGTTTATTATTTAAATAAAACTAAATGCAACTAGACATAATATTTTAAGATACTATATAATATCAGTGTAGATACACCATAGATAACTCTTAAAGAAAAACTACAATCATAGTGTGAAAGGCATAATTTCATCTGTATCTCATATTGTGCTCGTCCTTCACGAGTTGCCCATGTATTGCACTACCTCAAATAAGTAATGCTTCAATAGAGAAGACTATTGTTACTTATTCTCAGGCACCACCACTCAGACAGCACCGTTTCAAAGTTAGTTGGCTTTTCATCGATAGGTCAAAAGATGCAGCCAATGAAAAGCCACCGACACTGTTTCAAAGCTTTCAAAGCCGATGAAAAGTCAACTAGCTTTGAAATGGTGCCGACTGGGTGGTGGTGGTGGTGCCCACTGAGAATAAGTAACGATAGTCTTCTCTATTAGTGAAGCATTACTTATTCAATGTAGTGCAATACGTGGTAACTTGCTGTGAGGAATGGGGAAGTGTGAGTGGGAGTAACTGTCCCTTTCTTTTTTGACGGCATTTCTTTCTCTTCTTTTCCTACTATCACTTTTCTATATTTTTTTGCTTTCCTAAGTCTAATAGGGATAGTATGCAGATAACACAGTTTCTTATCCCATACCATTTTGCAAGCAGTGCAGTCTGGGTGCCCACTGAGAAAAAGTAACAATAGTTGTCTCTATTAGTAAAGAGTTACATATTCGAAGTAGTGCAATACAGGGGAAACTTGTTGTGAAGGATGAGGACAATATGAGATACAGATGAATTTCATCGGTATAAGATACAAATGAAATAAAAGTTGTCTATGGTGTATCTACACCAATATTATATATGTAGTAATATTTATTATGTACTTGTACATAGTATGAAATGAATGGAGGAACTGAAAAATGAGAAAATTATTTTATTAGACATTTTTTAATATAATATGTTGCACAATGTAAAGTTAAGTAAAGCTTATTGAAGTTGCACTATTTTTCAGTTGTATGAATAAAAAATTAATCCTGAGCACTATTTTTCAGTTGTATGAATAAAAAATTAATCCTGAGTTGTTCATGTTTTTTTTTTTTTTTTTTCCATGATAAAATTTTGTCGTGGCATTTAGTTATGTCTTTAATTTTGCGCTTAACTTTTGTTGCACGATCATGAAGAAGATCATTCTCACAAAAAATATTCAAGTGCTTCATCAATTTTCTCAAGGGAAAAAGTTTTAGTTTTTAATTTTCAAATTCTCGTAACTGCGGGGACTCGGATACTGGGGAGCCCCTGTAGTACTGATCTTCAGTCTGTACACTTTCAGTTACATAATTTAACAAGTCAGTTTCAAGTTTTGTATATATGTGGTTTTCCTTTTAAAAGTAAACCACAATTTATTATTAGAATAGTTAACAAATAATAATTTATAAACGATGCTGGAAGTGCCCTCCATTGTTAGTAATACATAAATTCACTCCTTTGTTGCAAGTGAATCTCTCTTCATCACCTGAAACTCTCAAGTGACGACAGAATTTGTGTAGATACACTCCGTCCTGTATTTTCAATGCTCACTTTGAGCTGCTGAATGTTTCATCAATTGAAAATTGATAGAGATTTTGAAAAATACTAATTATTACGTATTACTAATTAACATGGCCCATTATCAAGGGAGACCGTGCTTTTCTGAAAGAGAGAAAGATGGGGGGGGGCATAAATCCAATATTTACTTACACCCATAGGAAAATTACCAAAAAAGTTTTAAATAAAATAAAAAGAAATAAAAAAAATTCAAACTTCAAACCAAAGGTTACTAGGTTTAAAGGTCTGAATTCTGACCTATAGTATTTGCATAAAACAACTTAATGAATATACCCATTCATATCCTAATTATATGTTTGGATATATTTTCACACATAAATAAACTAGGTATTCATCAAATATCTGAAATGGAAGAATGATATAAACTAAACAAATTTGCATCACTTCACAATTTACATCAATAATAACTTTTGGCTAATTTTCCCATATTACTGACTAATTTTCCTATAAACTTCATTTGTGCAAAAATGTTTGCATTAGGCAGCCATCTTAATGACAAGATTTGACTCAAACAACTATCACTGCTAAGCATATCATATTAATATGATCTCACCATAGATGTTGTCCTTTTTCTTAAGAGCTCCTTCTAGGTCAAAAAGTTCTTGGCCAATTCTAAGACCACGAAGACATCCAACAAAATAGGGAATATTTGTAGAGATGGTTGCATTATTTACACCACCAAGAAACAACTGACTATGTGGAACACTCTGATATTGTCCACGTACAGGCTTTACAGTTTCTATATAAGAAAAGTGAACCTGAATGTAATAAAAGCAATATCATAATAGTAGATCTGAACATATTTATTAAGATAAGCTATGATGTTAAAATATGTGCATAGATACAGTTGTTTACACTATAATCTTAAATTGACAAGACTTATTTAAATATAATGGTAATGGTGCTTTTAAAAAAAGTTTTTAACATAAAAATATGAATAACTTATGTGTTATTCATATAACTGCTGATAACTTATGTGTCTTTTTCTCATACTCTTTCCACACAACGTTCCAAAGTTTATGCATATAAACTTTGGAATGTTGTGTGGACATAACACAACATTCCAAAGTTGTGTGGACAGATCATACAAAATAGCCCTTAAGGAGAGTGCAAGTGTAACCTTAACACTAACTGTTCATGTTATTCTGATTTCCTTTCCCATCAATCATTAGTTCTGAATCCTAAAAACAATTCAGTGAGATTAGAAAAGACCCATTAAAATTTCTCTGTTCAAGTAGATTCAATCCTCTACCAGCTAATTCAGGCTTTGCTGATAAAATTTTCCCTTCCCATCAATGAATCTTCCACTGCCTCTCAAAATTAGAGTTAATCAAAAATTCTGTCTTCACACATCCTTTCTTGTAGTAGTTTGGTAGGATTGCAGCCAATTGCAATTACACTAAAACCTAGCTTGCAGCATATTTTCTCAGCAAAGCCTTCAGTTTGTGCTTAAAGATGTTAGTACCAACATTACGAATATATACATCCTTTAAATCCTCTAAAAACTGATATCTGGTCAACAGCATAATCTATTTTTGCATCATGCATACCCTAGTTTTGTTCTATCTAAAAATGATGCAAGGAAGCAAACTTAGCTTATACAATATCAGCAAAAAAAAAAAAAGTAAATAAAAAAGGTTCATAACCAAGTTCTTTGGAATCAGGGCATTCTGCATCAGATTATCCAACCCCGAGATCAGATTCAGAAGAGGACTTCAAAATAAGTAAAATTATTCATTTACACTTGAAAATAGCAGAAATTAATTAATGCATTTGAATAACACAAATAAATTTAAGAGTATGAAGCTTCAAGCTATAGAAATGTTTACAACATACAGTAGTGCAATGGACCACTACATCATTACATCGACTGTTTAAATAAAGCGATCAGAGTCTGCATAAAAGGTACCATTATACACTATCTCATATTGTGAATTCTTTCAAAACCAGTTTGACATATTTCATGAACCTTGAATAAGTAGCACTTTCCCAGAAGGAAAAGTATACTGCTATTTATTTTCAACTGAGTGCCACCACTCATGTGTTACTTATTTGAGGCATGACTGTGGGTACTCCTTCACAGTGGCAGATCCAGAAAAAACAAGACAGGAGGGGCACCATTTTGTGCATTAGAATGGCGGTCACATTAGCATCAGTGTTTCCAACAGTAGTCAGTTGAAAATAGCTGAGCCACAATGCAAAAATATATAATGATAACACTGTTTATGCAGAGTTTCTTCTCTCTACTTAAACAGCTAAATAATGCAAATAATGTTACTGCATTACCTATATACAACAGTTGTAAACATTTCGGTAGCTTGAAGTTTCATGCTCTAAATTTATCCTGGAATTTAACACCTTACATCTTTTTGGTATCTTTCAAATTGTAGAGTCAGGTCACACCTGAGTTGTCAGCTTCTAGACCTAGTGCATCCACTGCCCACTCTTGAATAGACAACAATCTCTGTTCATCAGTTGGCAGGTAGGTACTCTAATGAACAGACAACAATCTCTGAAATTTGCCATCTGGGTGATGACTCTCAAATGAGAATAGGCAGCAGTTACTTCTCCTTATGAGAGTGTAGTTATTTGAGGTGCTGAATATTGCACCTTATGAAGGGATTTTCAATATGATGTCATATAATGATATCTTTTATACAAACTCTGTTTGCTTTCTTTATGTAGGCTACATACTAAATGATGATACTGGATCACCTGTATGATAACTGCATTTGAATAATTATTATGTTGTTGTTGTTGTGGGGGTTTTATGGCGCATAAGCTGCTTTGGCTATAATGCGCCTAATAATTATTATAATTTATCTTAGTGTTATCAAAGACATTCTGCTAGCAATATAAACAGAACAAAAAATTTCCAATTTTAAAAACACCATTATCTCTTTCTAGATCAATTATAGCAATAAAAGTTTTTGATTACTGATAATGGGCAAACTCAGATTCTTTTCCAGCAGCAGAACGCACTTCATTGAACTGCCAGAAACAGCTAGCAGAAAAGCTGGCTGAAGGAAATGTTGGAAAAACATAAGTTAAATTTTGTGTTTTAAAATTTGATACAAAGTTTTGCTAATAATTTTTTTTTTTCAAGTTTCCTACCTTAAGTTCAGGGCTTCTGTTAAAGTCATAACTCATTGTATATAAATAAAAAAAGCAAGAGTCTGCTGTCAAATAGAGATTATGCATGTGAAATAATATCATAAAAATTACAAACTATTAACCACTTACCCAGTTCTTTCCCTTCTGTCCATGGATTGAAAGTGTAGTTTGTTAATAATTTGAATTCCTTATTGATGACTGTAGTCCGATTATTTACAGTTAGCAAAGTTTGAGTTTTACTACGTTTTACGTGGACTTGTATTTTTTGTCCTTTGGCAATTCCTTCAAAAAAACAAAATAAAATAAATAATAATTAAAAATTTAATTAACATTCCAGATTTATATATATAGATATGCTTAAATCCTCACATGTTACAAGATAGACAATCATAGACAAAAGTTAAGGTACAGTCATTAAAGTATCAAACTGAATTTATGCACACAGATCAAACAGATGATGCAAATTCAAATCTGCACATTATTTTTTATGCAAATAGGAGTAGTTTTAAAACAGGGCAGTCCGACCATGCATTACTCAGTTCAACTAAGCCCAGATGCCAAGAATTGTAACATTTTGTGGCCAGTGGCATATAGACCCTATATGAGTATTATGCAAATATGCAGTGGAAAGCAGTCAGTAAGACAGAAATGAGTAATCAAAGCTAGTAGTTGCAGGGTGCAAAACATCTACTGAAATGTAGTATTTTGATTACGGATGAAGTTCTAAGAGACGCGAGAAGTAACCCAAGCTCTACAATATCCCCCCCCCCAACAACCATCATCATCAGCCATTTTCAATCCATTGCAGGATGAAGGCCTCTCCAGCAATTTTCCAATAAATGGCCCTCCATTTACTACCAACAAAGAATCACAATTCCATGAGATGACTGATATCTGATCTTAATTGCCAATTAATATAGGGACATGAGAATGCACTTCACAAAAAATCTCTTTTGATCTGCACAGCCCTCACGGAACGAATATTCCCATCAAAGTGTGTCCCTTTACACTGTAGATGAGAGGGAGAGATCTGTATGCAAGTTATATTATTATATCTTGCATATATGTTGTTATATAATATATAATATATAGCAACATATATTCAAAAAGGTTTACCTTCATGATTAGTAATTATGCCTGGCACATCCCACTTCCTATAACATCATTCATAACTGTTTTTAGCATTAGCATTAGTTGAGGCATACGATGCAAGAAAGCAAGCTTATGCAGCATCGATAAAAAAAAAAAAAAAAAAAATCCCATTTCATCCATCAATTCATTCCAAATGCTTGTCCAGAACAACCTTATATTTATTTAAGCTATCAACTTCCACAAGAAGAGATGGAAGTCTGTTCTAGCAATCAACTACCTGCTGGCTAAAGGCAAATTTCCGCACATTATTCAACAACTGTCTTTCCTAAATTTGAATCTATACCCCCTCAGATTCTTAATCTGAGCAAGAGGAAGTATCTCATCAGCACTGAGCTTGCTCAACAGTTCAAGACCTTAATCAGATCACCTAGCATGTGCCTGGTCTCCAGGTGCTGCAATTTGCAGAACTTAAGCCTATCTTCGTAAAAGCACCCTGTGCATTACATTAGTAGAGGCATTTGATGCAAGAAAGCAAGCTTACGCAGCATCAGCCAAAAAAAAAAAAAAAAAACCACTTCCACTTCACCCCCTTTGTTCGTTCAAAATACCTGTCCAGCTGAGCCTTAAACTTATTTAGGCTATCAACTTCCACGACAAGGGATGGAAGTCTGTTCCACCAACCAACCAACCACTCGCTGGCTAAAGGCAAATTTCCGCACATCTATCCTACATCTGTCTTTCCTCAATTTGAATTTATGCCCTCTAAGGTGATTATTCTGAGCGAGAGGAAGAATCCCATCAGCATTGAGCATGCTCAAACCATTCAATGCTTTATACACCTCTATCAGATCACCTCGCTGGTGCCTAGTCTCCAGAAACTGTAATTTGCAAAACTTAAGCCTTTCTTCGTAAGAGCACCCCTTTGTTCCATTCACTAATCATGTTGCCCTTCTCTGTACTCATTCCAGCAGCTCTACATCCTTCTTGAAATGAGGCCTCCAGACCTGTATACAGTACTCTAGATGTGGCTTGACTATTGCCTTATACAAGGGAATAATCACCTCCTTTACCCCTGCTAGAAAAATTCCTATATATCATTGACAATACACCATGAGCTACTATTGCAGCCTGTCTGCACTGCTCAGAGAACTTCATATCTGCCTGCACAACCACCCACAGGTCCCTTTCATTCTCTACCACTGTCAGTGTAGCACCACAGAGTTGATACGTTGCTCTGGGGTTGCAGTTTCCCATGTGTAGTACTTTACATTTGTCAATGTTAAACTTCATTTGCCACCTCTCAGCCCATTTGCTCAACCTTTCCAGATCTTGTTGCAGCAGAATAGTGTCAGTAGTGTCCTTGACAACCCTGCCTACCTTTGTATCGTCTGCACACGTTGTATCTATACCATCATCAATATCATTTATGAATACAGAAAACAATAATGGACCCAACACTGAGCCCTGAGGGACTCCACTAATAACATTAGTCCACGATGAGCAGTGTCCATTGATTACCACTACCTGTCTTCTCCCCCTCAGCCACCCTTTTATCCACAGCAGCAATTTGCCTCCAATGTCACACTGCTCCAAAGCCGACCGGGCTAGCCGAGTGGGTAAAGTACCTGCCCGGCAACCCAAAGGTCGCGGGTTCGATTCCCGCCTCGGGCTTGGATCAAAGTACTGCAAAAACCTTGGGAGGTGCAATATGGCCACAGAAGCCGATGCGCCAATAACTACCAAATCAAAAAAAAAAAAAAAAAAAATCACTGCTCCAATTTGTGCAGCAGTCTTCCATGTGCAACAGTATCAAAAGCCTTTCTAAGATCCAAGTATATAATATCAAAGTTATTCCCTGCATCCAGTTCCTTTGTGACTGCGTCATAGTATCCAATCAAATTGGTCAGGCAAGACTTCCTCTTAACAAAACCATGCTGTGTCCAAGCTATAACTGAAGTCTTGTCTAAATGATCCTGCAGTGCTTCTTTAACTAGTGCCTCCATTAACTTTCCTGGAACAGAAGATAAACTCACAGGTCTATAATTGCTTGTGTCAGCCTTTGATCCTCCTTTGTGAATTGGGGTCACATTTGCACATCTCCAGTCTGTGGGTACCTCCCCTGAGTCCAAGGAAGCTCTCATAATTATGGCTAAGGGTTTGCTTACTTCCTCTGCTGCCTACTTTAATATAACTGGATAGATCCCATCCACCCCAGGTGCTTTTCTTATGTTTATCTTCAACAGTTTCTCCTCCACTTTACTCTCAGTTATTACAAGATTCTCTAGCTTACTGCTAGAGTTGAATACACCCCTGGCTTTCCCCTCGCTAAATAACTCCTCATGTGTGAATGTCAATGCAAAATATTCATTTAGTTTGTTAGCTACCTGAGCAGGATCATCAACAGTTGACACATCGATATCAAGTGGACCAATCTGATTCATCCCCTTCCTTCTAGAGTTTACATATTTAAAGAACTCTTTGCTGTTTTTCTTTGTATCCCTTGCCAAAGATTTCTCGTACTCTGCCTTCACCTGCCTAACCTCCTTTGTAACTTGGTTACAGATCAACTTGTATCTATCATAGGCTTCTGTGTCATGTGTTAATTTATTTGTATGTATCCCATGCATGTTTCTTCTCTGCCATATGCCTCATCAGTTCATCTGACATCCATTTAGGCCTAAATCTTAAACAATATTTCTTAGTTGGTATGTAAAGCCTAGTAGCTTCCAAGATAAGTTCTTTGAATGCTTCCCATTTTGCATTTGCTGTTGGTAACATCATCAGTTGGTCCCACTGTATAGAATTTAAATACTGTCTCATTCCATCATAGTCACCTTTACGAAAGCAATAACCCTTCCCTTTACCCCTAATGGTAATTACCTCTTTGAGTAAATCCCACTTCAGCACACTGTGATCACTGCCACCTAGTGGTTCATTTATCTGCAAATTCTTAATGCACGAAGAATCACTGCTGATAATCAAATCAAGAGTATTCCTCCCTCTAGTTGCCTCCCGAACATGTTGATGTAGAAAACAATCATCCAATAAATCCACAAAAGCCTTGCTAGTGTGTGAGTGACCAGCCCCCAAACTCCAGTCAATATCTGGGAAATTAAAATCTCCCATTATAAGACTCTCTGATTTACTGGCCCACTCTATTTCCCTGTACAGTTTCTTATTATACTCATCAGAGTCATTAGGCCTATAGCACACTCCTACTCTCAATTTTGATCTCCCAATGCTTATGTCACACCAAACTGACTCGACACTGCACTGTCCAGCAATGTCGACTGGCTTCACTTCCTTGGTTTTTATGTGTTTCTTAACTAATAGCATAACCCCTCCCCCCTTCCTATCCTGTCTATCCTTTCTGTAGACGTTGTACTCCCCAAATTACAGTTCTGCATTCCTTATATGTGTGACACCAAGTCTCTGATATCCCAACAATATCTGCCTTTGATGTTTTGAGCAATACCTCAAATTTATTTACTAAACTCCTAGCATTGGTGTACACGCAAGTATATATGCACCTATTTCTTTTCTTAGCTACCCTAACACAACCCATGTGTTTACTTGTACCGCAATGACTCCCAGCAGTCTCTGAAATATCCTGAATCTTGTTTTTCATGCTTCTGCTCATTCCAATAGAAGCAGTGCAAGAATCTCTTTCACCTCTGCCAGTGGCTACTGTTAATCTATTCATCTTTGTATTCCCCCCAAGCTAGCAGTTTTCCGACCCACCTAACACTGCCCCGATAGCATCAGCAAATATTCTTGCACCCTTTCTATTTAAGTGTATCCCATCCCTGTAGAAGCAATCTCTCCGGTTAACAAGTACAGTCTAGGTTGAAAAATATTCTACCCCTTGAGCCTTGCACAATCTTTCCAGGGCCGAATCCTAGCAACTGTCCTCATTTTAGGATGGATGTACAGTTGCTAGGATGTACATTCTAGCAACTGTACATCCTTCCTAAAATGAGGTCCCCAGACCTGTACACAGTAGTCAAGGGGGTGGCCTGACCATTGCCTTGTACAATGGGATAATCACCTTCTTTGTCCCTGCTAGCAAAATACCTATATATCATTGACAAGAGTCCATGACCTGCTTTGGCAGCCTATCTACACTGCTCAGCGAACTTCATATCTGACTGCACAATTTCCCCCAGATCTTTTTCACTCTCCACTTCCTTGAGCATAGCATCACACAGTTGGTATGTTTCTCTTGTGTTTCTGCTACCCATATGAAGTATTTTGCATTTTTCAATGTTAATCTTCAGTTGACACTTCTCAGCACATTTGCCCAACTTATCGAAATCCAGTTACAGTAGCATACTGTCTTTACTGTTGTTAACAACCCTGCCAACCTCATATTATCTGCAAACTTGGACAAAAAGCCTGATATACCTTCCTCAAAATCATTGATGAATACACAGAACAACAATTGGCCCAGCACTTAAATCTGAGGAACACCACTAATAACATTAGTTCACGAAGAGCAGTGTCCATTGATTACCACTCTCTGTCATCTCTCACTCAACCATCCCCTTATTCATTAAGGGGATGGTTGAGTATGGCATTAAGGGCAAGTAACTTGCCCTTAATGCCATACTACTCAATTTGTACAGCAGTCTTTCTTGTGCAAAAGTATCAAAAGCTTTCCTGAAATCCAAGTATATGATATCAAAATTATTTTTTGCATCCAGTTCTTTTGTGACCACATCATAGCATCCAATCAAATTGGTCAGACAAGACCTCCATTTAACAAACCCATGCTGTGTCTTAACTATTACTGCACTCTTGGCTATAGGATCCTGCAATGGTTTTTTTAAACAGTGACTCCATTATTTTTCCTGGAACACAAGTTAAACTAACAGGTCTATAGTTACTTGTGTCACCTTTTGAACATCCTTGGTGAATTGGGGATAAATTTGCACCGCCAGTCCATGGGGACCTTCCCTGAGTCCAAGGAAGGACTCATAATTATGGCTAAGGGTGTGTTTACTTCCTTTACTGCCTCCTTTAATATAACTAGATAGATCCCATTCACCCCAGTTGCCTTCCTTATGTTTAACTTCAGCAATTTCTCCTCCACTTTGCTCTCAGTTATTACAAAATCACTTAGCTCCCTATTAGATTTTGATAAACTTCTGGCATTCCCCTCCTTGAATAACTCCTCATGTGTGAATGTAGATACAAAATACTCATTCAGTTTATCAACTACCTTAGCATGATCATCAATAGTCAACCCATCTATGTTAAATAGTCCAATCTGATTCATCCCTTTCCTTCTAGAGTTTACGTAAGTAAACAACTCTTTGCTGTTTTTCTTTGCATCCTTTTCCAAAGATTTCTAGTAATCTGCCTTTGCCTGCCTAACGATCTTTGGAATTTAATTACACACTAGCTTATAACTGCCATAGGTTTCTGTGTTGCCTGATAATTTATACATATCCCATGCATTTTTATTCTATGCCATGAGTCTCATTAGTTCATCTGACATCCATTCAGGCCTAAACCTTGAACAGCATTTCTTAGTTGGTATGAAAAGCCTAGTAGCCTCCAAGATTAAGTCTCTGAAGGCTTCCCATTTCAAATTCACTGTTGGTAATATCATCAGTTGATTCCACTGTGTAGAATTTAAGAACTATCTGAGATCACTGCAGTTATCTTTATGAAAGTAGAAACCTTTCCCTTTACCACTTGATAGTAGTTACATCTTTGAGTACATCCCACATCAGCACATTGTGATCAGTGCCACCTATGGTTCCTTTATCTGCAGATTCTTAATGCAGGAATAATCACTGCTGATAATCAGATCAAGAGTACGAGTGACCAAGCCACACGTTCCAGTATCTGGAAAGTTAAAATACCCCATCAATATCCCACTGATGTTGCATTGTCCACCAACATCAATGGGATGCCCTTCTTTAGATTTTATGTGTTTCTTAACTAACAGCATAACTCCTCCTCCCTTCCTGTCCTATCTATCCTTTCTGTACACACTGTACTCTATAAAATTCCAATTCTGCACAGCTTATATCTGTGTCACACCATGTCTCTGATATCACAAAAATATCCGCCTTTGAGGTTTTGACCAGCACTTCAAACTCTTCAAATTTATTAACTATACGTCTAGCATTGGCGTACATGATAGTATACATGCACCTGTTTCTACTCTTAGTTACCCTAACACAGCCTATGTATTTATTTGTTCCACTATGCAGTCCTGGAAATCCCCAGCACCTTGCTTTCCAGGCTGCTGTTCATTCTAATAGAAGCAGTGTAAGAATCACATTTTTCTTCTGCCTGTGGCCACTGTTAATCTTTTAGTCTGTGTATCCACCCCCCCAGGTAGCAGTTTTCCGACCCAACTAACACTGACTCGATAGCATCATAAGTAAATATTCTTGCACCCTTTCTATTTAAGTGTACCCAGTCCCTGTAGAAGCATTCTCTCCTGTTCACAATTGTTATTTTCTCTTCTGTTTCATGCACACCTTATATGCATGAGAAGTATTCAGTTAGAAATAGCAGAAATTTGCTATGAATAAATTAGCCGGATCATTGGATAAAATATACCAGAGAGAGAGAGAGAGAGAGGGAGAGCGAGAGAGAGAGAGAGAGCGAGAGAGAGCGAGCAATCTGTTTTCCATATGTTATTTTTTTTAAATAGCACAGAACACGAATTGTGTAATTTTTTAAATTAATTCATCAAAGTTATTATTATTATTTTTTTAACTTCTAAAGAAATCCAAGTAACTCATTATAAATATGTCAATGGCCAAAGGTTGGAACACAATAAATTAGTTGGGAATCAGTGTATAAGTTTCAATGGACAAGGAAAAGAAAAAAATTAATGAGTAATATCCATAATGATATTATGGATATTGATCATACTGCTCATCATATAAGCATTTCAACTTGGAGTAAAAATATAAATGCTTATATTAATATTTATGAATATTACTAATTAATTTTCCTTGTCCAGTGTAGGGATTCATTTTGGGATTCCTTATTTTCTGACCAGAGAGAAATTTTTTCTTTCTTACCCAGCAAGTGATTATGATTATTTTGTCTAACTTAATTTTCAATTTTAAATATTCTTATTGACTAGCTGTCTCAGAAGATAACAGAAATAAAATTGAAAATCAAACTCAACCTAAAACAGCCAAATTCAAATATCCAGAAATTGTTCAACATTTCATCTTTCTTTTCAGGGGTAAATACTCTAATCAAAATAATATCTTTATTCATTTTCCTTTCCATACTCTTCTGACCATCAGTTTCAGTTTCTAATTATCAAGCTGATTAAGATATTTAGTTCCCTTTTCCTTGCTTCAGCCCAATTTCAACATTATAGTTTCTGCATATCAGAAACTAATGTATATTATATACCAAAAATAGTTTAGTAAACGATAAGCAACATATATTTAATCATGTTACTTATGTCATAAAACCATAGATATTTTAGATAAATATTTGTCATAAATATTTTAGATAACCAATTAACACATTAACTGCATGTATTGATGCATATGGGTATGAAAAAGCTTTTAATCCATGTGTGTGAAAATGCAGATTTCACCCATATGGATTAAAAACTAATTTAACTTTAATATCCATTTTCTGATTTGATGGAAGAAACACCGAATGTTAAGCAACCTTCACCAGTAACTCACTAATTTCAGCCATACTCAAAAGGAAGCCCAAAAATTTCTCTGCCCCCCCTCTCCAATCCAGATTGACTCAATCCCATAATTGTTGAGTTTGGTTCATAAATGTTGTAAGACAAGCCAGCAGTGAAAGTGTTAAAGGTATAATTTATATGAAGTCGCTCTCTCTCTCAAACTACCTTGATTTAAATAACACAGGATTTATACTCCATAGAAACACAGAAACAATGGCATCCATATAATAAGGTTACCATTTCCCCCCCCCCCCCTTTCAAATCGAAGAAAAAATAACCTAGCATAAAAAAATAATAATAAAAATAAGTAATAAATAAATAAAAATATTCCATTTACATTTCCAGGACCCAAGAATCATTTGTTTCGACCATCTGTAATTTCTATTTTCTGAAGAATTTCAAATGCTATTTACTTTTTTTTACTAATTTCATTAATTTGAAATATTTATTAAATTAAAATTAAATTTTATTAAATTCATTAAATTGAAATGAAATTTTATTAATTTCATTAAATTGATATACATCTAAGATGAAATATTTCTCAGATGAGTAATTTTTTTCTAAAATGCCTTGTTTGAATCATGTGTTGCATGCATTTTCTGACAAGCAACTGGGAAATTTAACAGTACCATCAGAACTGCTTTAACAGTTTTCATGATGGAGAGAGAATATTCTCTGATGAGAATATACTCTCTCTACTGATGTAGTACTTCATTAGCTATATGCTATATACATATATATATATATGCTATATATATAAGCTATATATTTACTATATGCTAGAGATTTTTAAGAGATTGTATTAATTTTTTCTCCCCTGAAAATAAGATTGCCCATTATTAGTTTAACTGGTTTTAAAAGTTTATACAATATAGTTACAATAGGAGGGGAAAACTGGGCAGTTTCATTTATATCAAACGGTTTTCCCTGCATGCATCATAAAAATTTCAACTGAAACCAAAAAATAAAATGGTTAACAATAAAACATACAAGAATGAGGCATATTTGCACAATTTTATTGTGCTTTTATACACATTTATTAGAAACACAAATATTACCTGGAATGCTAACTAAACCTTGGGCAATAGTAGCATCAGAGTTGAATGTGAGCACTATCAATTCTCCCTTGTCAACATGTATCTGAATAAAGTTATTAAGGTAGTCAGAAGCATATAGCAAAAGTGCTTCTTTAGTAAAAGTACGGAAATTAAGGAGAACATTTTCTTGAAGAATAGGATTAATGGTTTCACCTTCAGAAGCATTGTAATAATAAGATCCAGCAGTAACAAAAGTCATGGCATTTTTGTTAATATCTGGAATGAAAAATATTAAAATTTTTTAAAAAAGTATTTAAAAAAATTAGGAGTTATGATCAAAAAATTATACTTTTATATCGTGCAAGAAAAAAATTTTTTAATCAATACTTTTTTGCCTACAATAGCAAAAAATTATATACTCACCTTCAATTAAGCATTATACTCAAATGTAAAATAAAAGTTTTAGGAATAGCATCATAAAAATATCAGTTGTTTGAAGTTTTATTTGTTTACTATATTATTTATAATGTGTGTTTTACTGTAAGTATCTAACACCTAATACTCTGTGATAAGAACTAAACCTCCAAAAATCCTTCTAATTCATTTTCACAAATATATATGGCCCCTGCTAAGTCCCACTTACTTTTTCTATACAGAACGTCAATTATAAATTTTTTCAATATCACTATTCATCTCATCTGTTGTAATTAGTTGTTCTGATTTCTTTGGTTTTAAAGGTAGTATATATTTTTATATTCATTGTTGGAGGTTTCCTAGTCTGGAATCTCTTTTTTATCTTTGGCTCAAAATTTCTTTTTCTCATTCTGTCAAATTAATTTCTTGCTTCTACCATCCCCACCTCAACTCAACATATCATTCAGAACTTACAACTCACTTTCTTGGAAATTCAACTTTCTACAATCTAACTTTTCTAACATTGAAGGAATTTTTCTTGGTGAAGAAAAATTCCTTCTAACATTGAAGGAATTTTTCAATTTTCTAGTTGTATAGACCAGTTAATGTTAGCTATCCTTAAGGTACCAGGGATCATATGGTGAAATGATTACCATTGTCATATGATTGTATGACAAAGGTTACCAACTGTGTGGTACTACACTCAGGAAGGTGGAGAATGAAAAAGACCTGGGGGTAATTGTGCAGTCAGATATGAAGTTCTCTGAACAATGATGGGCTGCCAGAGCAGGTCATGGAGTTTTAGCATTAGCATTAGCATTAGTAGAGGCATACGATGCAAGAAAGCAAGCTTATTCAGCATCAGCCCAAAAAAAAAAAAAAAACCCTCTCCCATTTCACCCCTCCGTTCGTTCGAAATACCTGTCCAGTTGAGCTTTAAATTTGTTTAGGCTATCAACTTCAACAACAAGTGATGGAAGTCGGTTCCACCAACCAACCACCCGCTGGCCAAAGGCAAATTTCCGCACATCTATCCGACATCCGTCCTTCCTCAATTTGAATTTATGCCCTCTGAGGTGATTATTCTGAGAAAGATGAAGAATCCCATTGGCATTGAGCATGCTCAAACCATTCAAGGCCTTATACACCTCTATCAGATCACCTCGCCGGTGCCTAGTCTCCAGACTCTGTAATTTGCAAAACTTAAGCCTTTCTTCGTAAGAGCAACCCTTTGTTCCATTTACTAATCTTGTTGCCCTTCTCTGTACCCGTTCCAGCAGCTCTACATCCTTCTTGAAATGAGGCCTCCAGACCTGTATACAGTACTCAAGATGTGGCCTAACCATTGCCTTATACAAGGGAATAATCACCTCCTTATCCCTGCTAGAAAAATTCCTGTATATCATTGACAAGACACCATGAGCTACTCTTGCAGCTCGTCTGCACTGCTCAGAGAACTTCATATCTCCCTGCACAATTACCCCCAGGTCCTTTTCATTCTCCACCACTGTCAGTGTGGTACCGCAGAGTTGATACGTTGCTCTGGGGTTACTGTTTCCCATATGCAGTACTTTACATTTGTCAATGTTAAACTTCATTTGCCACCTCTCAGTCCATCTGTTCAACCTTTCCAGATCCTGTTGCAGCAGCATAGCGTCAGTAGTGTCCTTGACGACCCTGCCAACCTTTGTATCATCTGCAAACTTGGACATTAAACTTGATATCCCATCATCAATATCATTCATAAACACCGAAAACAACAACGGACCCAACACTGAACCTTGAGGAACTCCACTAATAACATTAGTCCACGTTGAGCAGTGTCCATTGATTACCACTCTCTGTCTTCTGCCACTCAACCATCCCCTTATCCATAGCAGCAATTTGCCTCCAATGCCACACTGCTCCAATTTGTGCAGCAGTCTTCCATGTGCAACAGTATCAAAAGCCTTTCTAAGATCCAAATATATAATATCAAAGTTATTCCCTGCATCCAGTTCTTTTGTGACTACATCATAGTATCCAATCAAATTGGTCAGGCAAGACCTGCCCTTAACAAAACCATGCTGCGTCTGAGCTATAACTGAATTCTTGTCTAGATGATCCTGCAGTGCTTCTTTAACCAGTGCCTCCATTAATTTTCCTGGAACTGAAGTTAAACTAACAGGTCTATAATTACTTGTGTCAGCCTTTGATCCTCCTTTGTGAATTGAGGTTACATTTGCACATCTCCAGTCTATGGGTACCTCCCCTGAGTCCAAAGAAGCTCTCATAATTATGGCTAGGGGTTTGCATACTTCCTTTGCTGCCTCCTTTAATATAACTGGATAGATCCCATCCACCCCAGGTGCCTTTTTTATGTTTATCCTCAACAATCTCTCCTCCACTTTCCTCTCAGTTATTACAAAATCATCCAGCTCACTGCCAATGTTTACTTTACCTACATCATTCTCCTTCCTGAATAACTCCTCATGCGTGAATGTAGATGCAAAATACTCGTTTAGATTGTTAGCCGCCTGAGCAGGATCCTCAACTGTTGAACCATCAATATCCAGTGGACCAATCTGATTCATCCCTTTCCTTCTCGAGTTCAAGTATGTAAAGAACTCTTTTCTGTTTTTCTTTGCATCCTTTGCCAAGGATTTTTCGTAGTCTGCCTTTGCCTGCCTAATCTCCTTTGTGACTTGGTTACAGACCAACTTATATCTATCATAGGCTTCCATGTCACCCATTAATTTATATGTATCCCATGCATTTTTCTTCTCTGCCACATGTCTCATTAGTTCATCTGACAACCATTTAGGCCTAAACCTTGAACAATATTTCTTAGTTGGTATGTAAAGCCTGGTAGCCTCCAAGATTAGTTCCTTGAATGCTTCCCATTTTGAGTTTGCTGTTGGTAACATCATCAGTTGGTCCCACTGTATAGAATTTAAATACTGTCTCAGACCATCATAGTCGCCTTTACGAAAACAAAAACCCTTCCCTTTACCTCTGATGGTAGTTACCTCCTTGAGTAAATCCCACTTCAACACACTGTGATCACTGCCACCTAGTGGTTCATTTATCTGCAGGTTCTTAATGCATGAAGAGTCACTACTGATAATCAGATCAAGAGTATTGCTCCCTCTTGTTGCCTCACGAACATGCTGGTGTAGAAAACAATCATCCAATAAATCCACAAAAGCCTTGCTAGTGTGCGAGTGACCAACCCACAAATTCCAGTCAATATCTGGGAAATTAAAATCCCCCATTATAAGACTCTCTGATTTACTGGCCCACTCTATTTCCCTGTACAATATCTTATTATACTCATCAGAGTCATTAGGCCTATAGCACACTCCTACTCTCAATTTTGATTTCCCTATGCTTATGTCACACCAAACTGATTCGGCACTGCCCTGTCCATCGATGTCGACTGGCTTCACTTCCTTGGACTTTATGTGTTTCTTAATTAATAGCATAACCCCTCCTCCCCTCCTGTCCTGTCTATCCTTTCTATACACATTGTATTCCCCAAATTCCAGTTCCGCATTACTTATATCTGTGTGACACCACGTCTCTGATATCCCAACAATATCTGCCTTTGATGTTTTGAGCAATACCTCAAATTCATCAAATTTATTTACCAAATTCCTAGCATTGGTGTACACGCAGGTATATATGCACCTGTTTCTATTCTTAGCTACCCTAACACAACCCATGTGTTTACTTGTAACGCAATGACTACCAGCAGTCTCTGAAATATCCTGCATCTTGTTTTTCAGACTTCTGCTCATTTCAATAGAAGCAGTGCAAGAATCACTTCCACCTCTGCCAGTGGCTACTGTTAATCTATTAGTCCTTGTATCCCCCCCAACTAGCAGTTTTCCGACCCACCTAACACTGCCTCGACAGCATCAGCAAAAATTCTTGCACCCTTTCTATTTAAGTGTATCCCATCCCTGTAGAAGCAATCTCTCCTGTTAACAAGTACAGTCCAGGCTGAAAAAAATTCTACCCCTTGAGCCTTGCACAATCCCTCCAGGGCCGAATTGATCGACAAGGCTCTCATCATATACTCCCTCCTATCGTGTCTGGGCAGAATTGCAGACACTTTCAAGTTCAACCCTAATTCACGGCTTTTTTTCAGCAGTGACCTGTACTTGCTAAGTAATTCCGCGGGTCTCCTACTCTTAATATCATTCGTGCCAACGTGTACAATCAAAAGCCTTTCATCTTGTCTTGTTTTGTCAATGATATATAGGAATTTTGCTAGCAGAGACAAGGAGGTGATTATCCCTTTGTATAAGGCAATGGTCAGGCCACACCTTAAAATACATCACCATGGATACAGGTCTGGAGGCCTCATTTTAGGAAGGATGTAGAGTTGCTAGAACGAGTACAGAGAAGGGTAACAAGATTGGTGAGAGGAACAAAGGGGTGCACTTACAAAGAAAGCCTTAAGTTCTGCAAGTTGCAGCATCTGGAGACTAGGCACCTGTGAGGTGATCTGATCGAGGTGTATAAGGCCTTGAATGGTTTGAGCAGGCTCAATGCTGACAGGATACTTCCGCTTGCTCAGATTAAGAACCTGGGGGGGGGGGGCATAGATCAAAATTGAGGAAAGAAAGTTGTAGAATAGATGTGTGGAAGTTTGTCTTTAGCCAGCAGGTAGTTGATTGCTGGAAGAGACTTCTATCTGTTGTTGTGGAAGTTGATAGCTTAAATAAATTTAAGGTTGAACTAGACAAACGTTTGGAGTGACCAGATGGGTGAAATGGGAAGGGTTTTTTTTTTTTTTTTTGGCTGAAGCTGTATAAAGCTTGCTTTCTTGCATCATATACCTCAACTAATGCTAATGCTATTTCTCTAGGAGAGCCTCTGTCCGAATGTTATTCTCAGCCTAGGGCCATTAGGACCTGGGTGGAAATGGTCCCACTTACACATTCAGAGAAATGGCAGAAAAACAAAATGTGCAAAATGCTTGTCAGTTTTCACAAGACTCACAGAAGGTTTAAATTTTTTCACAAATCGCCATGGATCATAGGTTACCCATCCTAGGATTTATATAAAGGATGAGAGTTACAGATGAAATTAATTATAAGGCATTCTCTCCTATAAGAATAATTTCAGTGACATAATGAAGGATCAGATGAAGAGATTTAAAATAGTAGTTCAACTAAAGAAAAGTGGAATACAAATCATGTGATGCATCTTTTTTTGTGTAACTGTAATGCTAAATGACGCTACGTGAGGGCTGTAATGAGGCAGGTTATTAAGTGAGGGCTGTAATGGTAACATAGCAGAGATGCTTGTCTCATACCCATAGCCATTAAACTAAATTTTTTGACGTGAATAACGTCTCTATACTAGGGTATCCTAGGGCACTCAGGATGTTATGAAAAGTGAAAAGCCTAACCGCTGTTATATCTCTGAAACTAATAGACAAAAGTATAAACAATTTATACTTATTTTGTCGGATATATAACGCCGTCGGCGAATATGCAAGAAAAAATTAGAAATTTTCATATTTAATATCATTTTTTTTTTTGAAAAAACTAAAAAGTTCACATTTTGATCATCTGCCACTGTGCCTTGGTTACTTTCACTCTTAATAGCAGTGACATACAAGTGAAGTGCTACAACAAGTACAACGCATGCACACCCAAGAAAACTCAATTGCATGCAACAAGTTGCATACAACTGAGCAACCAAATTGTTGCCTTTTGAGAGCTCTACAAGGATATATAACTAGATTTATTTCAAATCAGGTTTTTAGGTTTTGAGAGTTGAACAACTCGTTAAAGTAGCTACTTTGTTCAGTTACTTTGAACTTGTCGAGCAGTGCGGTTGTGTTGTTGGCCTATCCACCTGTAACCTGTTTGAATTGGTTTCAAGCAGTATGAAGCAGAGTTATTGAGTATCAGTGGGATGATGTCATTTGTTCTGAAGATCCTTTGCTCAGTTACTTTGCATTTGTCGAGCAGTGTTTCATTTAGTTAAGTTGTGTCTCATTTAGTTAAGTTGTGTCTCATTTAGTTAAGTTGTGACGATGCTGAAAGTTACATAAACTAAACGTGTTCAAAGATTTGACAAAATCACAAATCTAATGTTGAAAAGCAAGCACATTCCTTGACTTCAAGCAATCAACATTCGATCTTAAACTTGCATCAGTTCCTACAAATTCTACTACGTGTGGTCAATTGTGTATCAATTTGGTCTTCAATCGCAATATTAATAGTTTGAATTGTTTCAAATCCTACTTTAGTTACCACAAACCTTTATTGTTGATTGTAAATGAAAATACCGAATAAAATAAAACTGATTTTATTAAGCTTAAATTGTATTTTTTCATTTCACATGACGTTATTCACAGATCCACCTTCAGCTCTGTGGTGTTAATGTCGATTTTTTTTTATAATTTATATGCAAATTTTAATACCCATTCCTGTTTCTGCATTTACTAATAATAGCATTATTAAATGCTATTAATAGTATTTACCATAAATACTATTAATAGCATTTCAACATGCAATTATAACCAAAAAGTACATAGATAAAGAGGAGGAGGAGACAGTGTGACATTTTGAGGATTTAATATTGCCATAATTCAGGAACTACCTGTTAATTCTTAAAGTAATTAATAATTAATGTTTTAGCAGAGGTTCCCCCCGCTCAACAGATCCATCTCTGTTACTATGTTACAATATTTCACCATTTACTATTTATATCCTTCACAGTAAATCCACCTACCTATGAACTTTCACAAATACCATCAATTATATACTGGCGAACTCCCATTATATTACTTTCAAGCTGTAAAGAACAGCTTAAAATATAAGCAGGACCACCCTTTTTTGGGAGCTCTAAGCATGTCTCTATGTTCAGTCATTTCAACTAATAATTCTCCAGATCTTAATTGCCAAACCATTTTTGGAGGGCCAGCCACATTTTCAAGACATTTTTGTATCAAAGATGGGGAGAGCTTACTCAATGGTTCGTCTGTGGGGGTTATTATTATTTTTTTTTTTTTTTTTTTTTTTTTTTTGGTTTTTAGGAGCATTAGCAACTAAGGCCATATTGCTCTGGGAATATGCGATGGTCATTCCCTGACCTTTCCACATCCTCCATATTTGGTGGTCACGGGCTCGAACCCCGATCTAATCAAGAAGTGTGTGCTACGCACTGCTGCTCCTGCCCACCTGGCTACGGAGGTGCCAGTCTGTGGGGGAGTGTAGTAATAAAAAGAGAGAAGCAGTGTTATCCAGTTTTTTTTTTGTATCTTAGGATGGGATTTTTTTGTCATCATGATCTGGATCAAAAGATCCATAAGAGGACTGTTTAATTTTGTCCATTGCTGCTCCTTTTAGCCCTGGGAGGGGTGGTTTTCTTCTCCCAGGTTTATAGTCCCTTCACGCGGAGGCAAGAGTGGCCAAGTGATAAAGAAAGATTAGGTGTTAGCGCGTTAGTCCTAGGTACAAGAAGAAGAAAGGTATCTTTCCTTTCTGTTAGGTTAGCTTACTTCGTTACTTTAGATGGGTAAAATTAAATAACTCTGGAAATTAGAAGAATAACACTACAATAATTAGCCGCTCTTTAAGAAAATCACTCAGAAATTGCTATAGTCACTCGCTTGGCACTCGGGGCCAGGCAAGGATACAATAGTATCTATTGTATCCTTGTATAGTAATTATATATTGTATAGTATAGTATAGTATAGTAATTATATTTAAAAATAATTTCTCCTCCATCATTGATAAATCTAATAATTTTGGAGAAATAAAAATGAATGGAACAGCATAATTACAAACAGCAGCAAAAATATAAGACAATGCTCAAGTAAGCCTGGGATTGCTTGCCCATTTCTACAGAAGGACCTGGGGATGAAGTTGCAAGTTATTATGTATGAACTTGGTTGTTGTTATTTGGTTTTTAGGAGCATTAGCAACTAAGACCATATTGCTCCAGGGATATGCAGTGGTTATTCCCTGACCTTTCCACCTCCTCCGTATTTGGTGGTCACGGGCTCGAACCCCGGTCTAATCAAGAAGCGTGCGCTACACACTGCTGCTCCTGCCCACCTGGCTACGGAGGCGCCATATATATGAACTTGGGTGAAGCAATGTATTATCAGAGATAATGAAAGAAAGAAATATATGAATATACACAAAAAAGAAGTTAATAAAACATAAACCAAACATGTACAAAATAAAAGTTAACACTATATATATATATATATATATATATATCCTTTGTTGATCCACTGCAGGATGAAGGCCTCCTCAAGATTCCAGCAACTGCAGTCCTGTGCTTTCTGTTGCCATTGTACACTAGTAAATTTTACAATTTCATTGATCCATGTCACCTTTGGTCTTTTTCTTGGGCATTTGGAGTCAAGCGGTACCCATTCTAAAATTAATTTGGTCCATCTATCATCAGTTCTTCTTGACCTGTGACTTACCCATTTTCATTTTATGAGCATATTCTTTCAACGATGTCACAGCCCTTGGTTTGCTGGCAAAGCCATGCACATGTTTATTGGTCTCTTTGGTTACGTTCAAAATTTGGCACTATATACTTCTCTGTGTGACCCTCAGTCTTTGTAAAGCTTTGACATTCAATATCCATGTTTCACAACCACACGTTAGGACAGGGAGGATTCACTGATCAAAAACTTTTCATTTGAGACAAGTTTACTATATTAAGCTTTCCAAATGCTTGCCTTCCCAATTTCATGTGCTGTTCAGTTTTCATCATGATGTTTCCATCTGCTAAAATTTAATTTCGAAGGTAAACATACCTTTCCACTTCTGTTCTTGTCAGCCATGATTTTCTTAGGTCTGTTAAATTCATTGAACATAACTTGTGTTTTCTTTATGTTCATCTTCAAACCGAACTTCTTGCTTTCATGCTGCAGTTCAATGTTTTGCTGCAATTTTTCCAGATCATTGGCAAAGATAATAATATCTGCAAATCGTAAGTGATTCAGGTAATCTCCATTCCATTTATCTTGAATCCTTCAATAGCCCAATTTAGCTTGCAAAAAAAATTTCTCCTACACAGGCAGAAAATAGTTTTGGGGAGATTGTCTCCCCTTATCAAGCGCCTTTTTTTTTCCTATGTTGATCCAAAAATTATCATTGTTGACCTATACTAATACTTTTATTGTTGAATCTATTAGTCTTTTGTTGATCAGGAACCCAATTCCACCACAGCGTCCATTATTTGTTCCTTTGTAGTACAGCCAATGTCCACCTTCTAGTTTGACCAAATCTACACCTTTTCTTTGAATCTCACAATATATTGATGATGTCCCAATTGATGAAAGGCTTTTGATACTGTTGCACATGGAAGACTGCTACACAAATTGGAGCAGTGACATTGGAGGCAAATTGCTGCTATGGATAAAGGGGTGGTTGAGGGGGAGAAGACAGAGAGTGGTAATCAATGGACACTGCTCATCGTGGACTGATGTTATTAGTGGAGTCCCTCAGGGCTCAGTGTTGGGTCCATTATTGTTTTCTGTATTTATAAATGATATTGATGATGGTATATCGGGCTTAATGTCCAAGTTTGCAGATGATACAAAGGTTGGCAGGGTTGTCAAGGACACTACTGACACTATGCTGCTGCAACAGGATCTGGAAAGGTTGAGCAGATGGGCTGAGAGGTGGCAAATGAAGTTTAACATTGACAAATGTAAAGTACTACACATGGGAAACAGCAACCCCAGAGCAACGTATCAACTCTGTGGTACTACACTGACAGTGGTAGAGAATGAAAGGGACTTGGGGGTGGTTGTGCAGGCAGATATGAAGTTCTCTGAGCAGTGCAGACAGGCTGCAAGAGTAGCTCATGGAGTATTGTCAATGATATACAGGAATTTTTCCAGCAGGGATAAGGAGGTGATTATTCCATTGTATAAGGCGATGGTCAGGCCACACCTAGAGTACTGTATACAGGTCTGGAGGCCTCATTTCAAGAAGGATATAGAGCTGCTGGAACGAGTACAGAGAAGGGCAACAAGATTAGTGAATGGAACAAAGGGGTGCTCTTACGAAGAAAGGCTTAAGTTTTGCAAATTACAGTGTCTGGAGACTAGGCACCAGCGAGGTGATCTGATAGAGGTGTATAAAGCCTTGAATGGTTTAAGCATGCTCAATGCTGATGGGATTCTTCCTCTAGCTCAGAAAAATCACCTGAGAGGGCATAAATTCAAATTGAGGAAAGACAGATGTAGGATAGACGTGCGGAAATTTGCCTTTAGCCAGCGGGTGGTTGGTTGGTGGAACAGACTTCCATCCCTTGTGGTGGAGGTTGACAGCCTAAATAAGTTTAAGGCTCAGCTGGACAGGTATTTTGAACGAACAGAGGGGTGAAGTGGAAGTGGGTTTTTTTTTTTTTTTTGGCTGATGCTGCATAAGCTTGCTTTCTTGCATCACTTGCCTCTACTAATGCTAATGCTAATGTTTTTCAGCTCTCATAATAGTTTTGCAAGCCTCTGGGGAATGAGAGACCTGTTTATTTTGTTGTGAAGCCAAGTTGATGGAATGGACCATAATCCGACATGCTGGTCCAGTATGGGTTGACAGATTTTGGATTGATTTAGTCTGGTGTCTTAGCCTTGATCTGTTCATCATGGGTGACCCTGCTAGGAATATATGATGCAGATGGCATAGTTCCAAGCTTCACTGACACACACAAATGCTCCCGCTATTGTATGTTGTTGTTATTTGGTGTTTTAGGAGCATTAGCAACTAAGGCCATATTGCTCTGGGATATGCAGTGGTCATTCCCTGACCTTTCCGTATCTTCCGTATTTGGTGGTGACGGGCTCGAACCCCGGTCTAATCAAGAAGCGTGTGCTACACACTGCTGCTCCTTCCCACCTGGCTACGGAGGCGCCGCTATTGTAGGGCATTGATCAATGGCAGTGATATATCTTTTAACAATTAACATAAATTAACCTACATGTACTCCATAAATTTACTCCAAAAATTTACTCCAACATGTACTCCAAAAAGTGGTGAATAACTGATAGCCATGGCTATCAGTTATTCACCACTTTTTGCAAATACAGTCAGTCCTCTTATAGCACGATAGTTGTGTTCCTAGAAACCCTCGTGCAATGCAAAATCGTGTAATATAAACAACAGGCCCTATGGGAAAAATAGGGTTAGGTGCCGACCACCCAAGATTGAACACATTTGTAACCAAAACATTACCAAACACAATAAATAATCGTAATAAAATACTTATATTACGATTATTTATTATTATACGTAATAAAATAGGTAATACGTAAGCATTTTAATTACTTAAGTATTTTAAGTAATACATAAGTATTTTATTACGACTATTATGTAATAAAATATTGCTAATGCTTTTGCTTCTATCGTAAGCAAATTTGTTTTTTGTTTGATTTTCTATCCAGATGACAGCCATTCCATCTTTTCCAATTCTTGGTGTCTTAATCTAATGGATTTTAATTACACTTTGAGTTGTTCCTGCTATGAAAGTTTTTATTTTCTCCGCATTCTTTGTAATTCTTGGTGTTGCCTCATTTAGGTCTGTAGCACGTGCAATATCACATGGTCTTTCATTTCGCTCAAAGCGTTTCATAATTTCATATTTTTTCTCTATCGACAGAGGCGGACTGGCCATAAACCTTACCGGGGAAACCCGGTGGGCTGGAGGCCGGTGTGATTTTGGCCATAAACCTTAGTATGAGGCCACTATAAATTTTCCCGGGTAGCAATTTTTGACCCAGTCTGCCTCTGTTTATCAATATTGCTGTTCTTTTTCTCTCTGAATCTGCAGTGTCTTCACCAGGACGCTTCCTTTTCACACCTTTTAAGTATTTTACTCATTTTTAGGGAATAAAGCACAATTACAAAACGAGGAGGCACGCTTGATACACATAAACAAAGCTGCGCGTGTGTAGCAACTGAATAAACAACACCGTAAAAGCAGAGATACACTATTAACACCTCACATTTTACTAAAGCACATTTCTAGGGGTTACTATCATAAAACAATAAAAACAATTTCCAGTTGCGTTCCTGCTAGTGGAATCTGTTATAAACTGGTAGTAAACTCGATCTAATTGCATTTGCGATTATACCAATAGCTGGAATTTTGTTGCTTTTTACGTTATTATGGTGAAATGTGTTTCCCCTTCACTGATATAAAACACACAAATACATTTTCAGAATCTCCTCTTCATTCCTATAATGTTGCGTTCAGTTGGGGTGATTCCGCGTTCGAAGGCCATTTCTTGTTAACACAAAGGTGAACGTGCATAAGCGAATTCGGTTTGTGTTATATAAGATTTCGTTCCCCTATTTATAAATCGTGTATGATCGAATTCATGTAGTGTAAACACGTGTTATACGAGGACTGACTGTAGTAATGTATGCAATCTAATGTAATATTTAAGACATGGAAAAAGAGGCAAAAATGAATAATTAACTCTATATATATAAACAAACATTGACTTTTTTTTAATGGTAACTCCAAACACAAAAGGTTATTAGCAGCTATAATACTGTTGCTGTTAATAGGTTAAGAAGACAGCAACTATCATAATATATATCGGAAGCTAGGTTGTTTCAAAGAAGAGATAAATGGAGCATTCTATTTAGTGAATTTGGAGCTGAATTGTGAATGGATGTTGATTAGATGATATATCTACAGGATATGCAACAGAAAGAGAATATCTTGTGATAAAAAGTAGAAAGATGATTAAAGGAGGAATTCATTTCGACCATAACTGGGAGGCACCAGCCCACACACACAGGAATAACATTCCATGGAAGGGGAGATTTCATATTTGAATGAAGTTGTTGGTTGTTTTAGAAGAAAAGTAATGCCAAGGATGAAAAAGAGAAAGTAATATTTCTGATAGATTTCTCATGCCAGAAAAGTTAGAATTGAGGGTAATCCCCAGTAAAGAAATGAGTTAAAGTTAGGAATCTGAATGTTGTTCAAGAATTAGGTTTCAGGAACGACAATAACTAAGATTTTTTCTTCTCACAGGAGAAGTTAAGAGAAGATCAGAATTTATGGTAATGATATTCAAGAGGATATAGCTGTTTGTTAAACAGGTTTTGTCAAAATGGAAAGTGTAATGCAGTATTATTTGCAATATAAAAACACTACTGCACTGAAAGAACGTAATTTAGAACAACTTTAATTAAAAATTTATATAAATAAAGCCAGACATTTCAGAATTCTTTGGTTCTCTTCAGTGTCACTACATAAAAATCTGTAAAATTTAAGCATATCAGCAAACACTTATACATTACTCTGCCACAAAGAAAAGTAGCAATTATGACTCACAGGTTTCTAAAATCATGTAACACAGGAAATAGAATATTTTTGGTTCTGAACCCTGGGTGAATTAGTGGATAACAACAGGTGCCGAGGTTTTGCCTCAAATTCTGGAGCACTATGAAGCTCTTTTGGCTGCAAATCACACTAAATATATTAGGAGGGAATTGACCTTAGGTGACATCTATCTTGCTTTTTAGGTGGAGACGAGGCTGTTTTTGCAGGTAGAAGACTGCTTTCTATGGAACACAGTTAGCCAAGCTGGACAGATGGAAATTTTGCTTATGTTCCTGTTAACTATTTTATTGAAATCCTTATGTACCAGGCATGGCAATAAAGTTCCCAGACTGGTGCAATAAAAAGAACACAAAGTGAAGAGCTCAAAAACTGGTTTTATTTTTACTCAAAGTAATCACCACCTGCCTGATTGAATGTACTTATTACACCATTCTAAAAGTTTCTGAAAAGATTCAGCAAAGGCATCCAAAGAGTTGATGTCCAGTAATTATGCTTTTCTATATGTCCTCAAAGTCCTGAAATCTCTTTCCTTTGAGATAATTTTTCACCTTGGGAAAGAGGAAATCTACCAGTACTAGATCAGGAGAGAAGGTTGGATGGGTGATCTGTACAATGTTGTATTTCATCAGAAATGGCTTCAAGTGCAGAATGGGCAGGAAATTGTTGTGCAACAAGAACTCTACGGCTTTTCTCTTGAAATTGCAGCCTTCATCTGGAAAATGTGCTTCAATAGTCTTTGAAGCATCTGTACATAGAACTCAGTATTGATTCTCTCCCCTTCAGGTATGAATTCCTGAAGGGGAGGGGAGGGAATCACACCAGATGATGCTGATCATGCTTTGTCAAAAAACATGATCAGCATCATCTTGATCCTGGACTTCTGTAAACAAAACGTTTTGGGACCTGGTCATGATTTTGAAGTCCACTGCATGCTTGGACATTGTCTCTGCATCATACTGAAACACCCAACAATCAACTCCAATTCATTCATTCAAGGAAATTAGGATTGACAGGTCTGGATGAAGTCTTCGCATAATAACTCTCTTCACTGCTTCTGCTCATCTGTGTGGCTGTGAAGCACAAATTTTGCAGATCTTTCTTTTCCCCAAATCTTTAAGCAGAATTTGATGAATCATCTCCTTATTTATATCCAACTCATCAGCCATCATTCTGAGGAACAAATGACAATTTCCTTAACATATTAAATTCTGTCCTCATTTTGAGAGGCTAACAGATGCCCAATTCTTGAATCATCCTCACAGCTGTCTTTGAACTGCTTATACCATTTGAACACGAATAATATAATCAGTCTGACTTAACATTTTTAACATTTTGATAAATTTTAAAGTTTTTTACCACTTTAAAAATTAACAGTTTTTAACATTTCATATGTTTCTGTTGCAGATTTCCCAGAATGTTTAGCTTTACATACGTGATTTTTTAAATCAAATTTCTCTAAATAATGTTCTTCTAATGCAGTGTAATGTGTCCAAAGAAGTTTAATTAAATTAAATAAATGACGAATAATTTACATCTTATTCATCCCTTTGTTATTAATGATATCCTTCTCCTTTTTCATGCTGAAGAAGTAGCATAGTATCATCAGCAAGACTACTATGGATAGCATTTCATTCAACAGAAAAAGTCATTAGCACATAGAAGTAAAAAAAAAAAAAAAAAAAAACCAGTAAACTGCAGCCATTATCAATCCACTGCAGGATGGAAGCCTCCTCAATGATTCATATTGAGGAAAATGGACCATAATCTGCCATGCTGATCCAGTTTGGGTAGATTGGATTGAATGTATTTAGCAGTCAGGGGTTGAACCCCGATTTACTCAAAGAGCATGTGCTACTCCACTCCATCTCCTGACCACTCAGCTATGGAGGCTTAGAACAAAGTATCATCTGATTATCTAGAATATATGAGGGATATCATAAAAGTAATGCATAAAAGCAGTTAATTTAAAATGAATTTCTTTTATAACATAATTTTCATTAAACACCTTCACAGCTTATGACTGCTTCTCAACATCTGTGTTATTTCTAAGTGCTGTTTTAACTGTCTGAAGCATTGGACCATGGTTGAACTCAGTGATTCTAAAGACAGAAATCCTTGTCCATGCAGCTGTTCCTTGAGCTCAGGGAATGGACTGTAACTGCAAGAACTCATATCAGGACTATAAGGCGTATAGTCCTGATAATAGTGCTTCCCATTTTGTAACTGGTGAAAACAAGCTAACATGAGGCACTGCATCATCATGGAATACAAGCACACCAGCTTCCAACGTCTGTGGCTGCTTCTGATGAATTTTCCAGCCATAATTTCTGAATTCAAAGAAGAAATGTTGCACAGCAGTATCAAGTTATTGATCTGTCATGTGGCATATGATTAGCAGCAATAATGCCTAGTGACTTTTTTTTTCACTTTTGATTGTTGTCGGCAATATTTAGAGGAGTGTGGATGCTTCCACTGCGCTGACAATGATTTCAGTTTAGGTTAGGTCAAAGCCACGTTTCCATGTCTCATAAATGCAACAAAGCATTTTAAAAAACTCTCATCTTCTTGTTGGTAACACAAAAATAAGTGCTTTGCAATTTATTTATGCTTTCTTTGTTGTTCCTCTGACAGCAAATGTGGGATCCATGTGGCAACCTCTCATTTTTGTAATACCTCAGTTAAAATTTGGTAAACAGATGATTTTGGTATTCCAGATTCCTTGGCTATTTTTTCATGTCCTATATTCTAAAATGGTGGTCATAAAATAATGACTGCAATGTGTGTTGTCCACAGATGTTCTCAGTCTACCTGAGCATTGCTCATCTTCAACAATGGTCTGAACTTTGGAGATTAACGTCAATTTGTGGTACAATCTTCTGTTGACCCACCACACACTTTCTGCAAAAATTCACAATCTGTGTCCTTGTTTGACCAGAAAGTTTAAATTTTTATAAAATATCTTTGATCTGAAATGGAGGAATATTCTCCAAACCATTTTTAAAAACTTCTCACAAACAATTCAATGCAGGAACTTTGTTTTGAGCACACTAATACTGAGGTTAAACTTCAAATTATTGTCCTGATGTCAGTTGTGCAGGCATATGGAATGGTGTGTGTGCGCGCACGTGTGTGTGTGTGTGTGTGAGAGATGTGCATTACTTTTTTGGATAGCCCTTGTCTCTTAATGGAAGATCATTAATATTCAATCTAGGCATATGAAGGATAGGATACAGCACTCATATTCATTTTAGTTCAAGATGAATTGATAGACAAAGACTGTTTTGAAGGAACTGGAGGACACTTGTATTCAAACACATGTACTGAACCAAAAGTAGATATACTGTTGGCAAATTTTATTAGGGTTTCAATTTCTTTATATTAAATTTACAATTTTTATTTAAATTTAAATTTACAGCATCAGCCAAAAAAAAATCACACCATTCCCTCCAAATGCCTGTCCTGATGGTATTTCTCCACTTGTTCTCAAAACCGGTGCTCCTGAACTTACTGCAGCCTTTTTTCACTTTCTTATTCCAAAGGTGTTTTGCCTTCTGCTTGGAAATTTGCTCATATCCAGCCAGTTCCTAAAAAGGGTGACAAATCCCTCCCCCATCCAATTATCGTCCCATTGCAATTACTTCTACTCTTTCTAAAGTAATGGAGAAATCAATTAACCGCCAACTCTTAAACTACATAGAAACCTTCCGTCTGATCAACGATCGCCAGTATGGATTCCATCAGTGTCGATCCACTGGTAATATTCTGGCTTATGTTACCCATTTATGGACTAATTCAATGGAAAGGTTCGGTGAAACACAAGTAGTTGCTCTTGACATCTCAAAGGCTTTTGATCGTGTTTGGCGTAAAGGTCTTCCAAACAAGCTTCCATCTTATGGTTTGCCAACTGTTTTTAGTAATTGGTTATCCAGTTTTCCCTCTGATCGCTTGCTGAGGGTGATTGTAGTTGGCTCTCTGTCTTCTAACTTCTCCTCTAATGCCGGTGTCCCCCAAAGTTCAGTTCTTTCCCCCACTCTTTTCCTCTTGTATATCAATGACCTTCTTCCATTGACTGGAAATCCTATCCATAGTTTTGGCGATGATAGCACATTGCATTCAACTTTCCATTAGGAGAAACCTTGTCCTACTCAATCAGCTTCAACTTCTCGAAAATCTGCTACCAATTCCTTAAATGCCGATCTTCAGGTAATTCTCCAGTGGGGCAAAGACAACTTAGTTGATTTCAACCCTTCTAAAACTCAGTCTTGTCTTATATCTCGCAAAAAGGATTCTTTTGCTCCTATGCTTATTTTTAGTGACACTCCGATTTCTAGGCAAAATGATATCTCTCTTTTGGAAATTACCCTGACTTCTAATCTCTCTTGGTACAAGCACATTACAAATATTGCTTCTTCTGCATCTAAAAAACTTGGTTTTCTATTTCGCTCTCGGCGTTACTTTTCTTCCAAACAGCTGCTCACTCTGTATAAATCACAAATCCACCCTGCCATGGAATATTGTTCCCACATCTGGGGTGGTGCCCCCAAAACGTCTCACAGGTTTCTTGATTCCATTCGGAAGAGGGCAGTTAGGTTAATTAATGATTCATCTCTAACAGAGTCTCTCCACTCGCTTTCTCATAGACGCACTGTTTTTGCTGCATGCCTCTTCTACAGATATTTCCATGGGCACTGTTCTTGTGAATTTGCTTCTATAATTCCCTCTCTCTCTTTCAAAACAGTCCGAACACGTGCCACCACCAGCTAACATCCATTTACTGTCCAACTTCAAACCCACAGAACCAACTTTTCATCTTCCTCGCTTATTCATTCAATTGCCGTTTTCTGGAACAACCTTCCTTCATACGTATTTCCTGAAAATTACAATCTACAGAAGTTCAAGTCCAATGTCAACAAATATCTTCTTTCATTTTCCCAACCTTCAACCCAAGCACGGTACTAAGTACTATAGGTTCAAATACCTCTCGTGTTTGGGGTTCGCATAAAAAAAAAAAAAAAAAAAAAAAAGATGTGGGTGAACAATGCAATGTTGAGTCTGTTTGGTGTGACATAAGCACTGGGAAAGGAAAAATGAGAGTTGGTGTGTGTTATAGGCCTAATGAATCTAATGAGTATATTGAGCAATTGTGCAGAGAAATAGAGTGGGCCAGTAAATTAGAGGGTCTTATAATGGGGGATTTTAATTTCCTAGATATTGACTGGAATTTGTGGGTTGGTCACTCACACACTAGCAAGGCTTTTGTGGATTTATTGGATGATAGTTTTCTACAGCAGCATGTTCAGGAGGCAACCAGAGGGAGTAATACTCTTGATTTGATTATCAGTAGTGATTCTTCATGCATCAAGAATCTGCAGATAAAGGAACCACTAGGTGGCAGTGATCACAGTGTGCTGAAGTGGGATTTACTGAAAGAGGTAACTACCATAGGGGTAAAGGGAAGGGTTATTGCTTTCGTAAAGGCGACTACGAGGGACTGAGACAGTATTTAAATTCTATACAGTGGGACCAACTGATGATGTTACCAACAGCAAATTCAAAATGGGAAGCATTCAAAGAACTAATTTGGAAGCTACTAAGCTTTTCATACCAACAAAGAAATATTGTTCAACGTTTAGGCCTAAATGGATGTCAGATGAACTAATTAGACATGTGACAGCGAAGAAAAATGCATGTAGTAGTAGTAGTGGCATGTGATGCAAGAAAGCAAGTGTATGAGCTTATGCAGCATCAGCCAAAAAAAAAGAAAAAAAATCACACCATTCCCTCCAAATGCCTGTCCAGTTCCTCCTTAAATTTATTTAACCTATCAACTTCCAGAAGGCAAATTTCTGCACATCCAATCTACATCTGTCTTTTCTTAATTTGAATTTATGCCCCCTTAGGTTCGTAATCTGAACAAGTGGAAGAATCCCATCAGAATTCAGCGTGTTGAACCCCCATTCAAGGCCTTATACACCTCAATCAGATCACCGCACAGGTGCCTAGTCTCCAGCCACTGCAATTTGCGGAACTTAAGCCTCTCTTGATAAGAGGATCCCTTCATTCCCCTCACTAATCTTGTTGCCCTTCTCTGTACACGCTCAAGTAAATCTACATCCTTCCTAAAATGAGGCCTCCAGACCTGTATGCAGTACTCAAGGCATGGCTTGACCATTGCCTTATAAAGAGGGATAATCACCTCCTTTTCCCTACTAGCAAAATTCCTATATATCATTGACAAAACCCCATGACCTGCCCTGGCAGCCTGTCTGCATTGCTCAGAAAACTTCATATCTGCCTGCACAATTACTCCCAGGTCTTTTTCATTTACTACCACCTTAAGTGTAGTACCACACAGTTGGTACGTTTCTCTGGGGTTACTTCTACCCATATGCAGTACTTTGCATTTGTCAAGGTTAAACTTCAGTTGCCACTTCTTAGCCCATCTGCCCAAATTATCTAGATCCTGTTGCAGTAGCACACTGCCATTACTGTCATTAACAACCCTGCCAACCTTTGTATAATCTGCACACTCCGGCACTAAACCTGATATATGCCTTCATCAATATCATTGATAAATATACAAAACAACAGAGGACTCAACACCGAACTCTGTGGGATTCCACTAATAACATTAGTCCACAAAGAGCAGCACCCATTAATTACCACCCTCTGTCTTCTGATTCTGTGACTGCCTTAGCTTTTAAATTGAATAATTAAACACAAGTTACATTACATTACATCTGTCATGTAGCATTAAACTTGTGATATCAGTGAAGGAAACTAATAGTTTAGGTGAGCTTAAATTAGCATGCAATTCTATATTAAAAAATTGTAATGTAGGTAAATTATCATTTTAGATCATATATCATAATATCGAATATCGTAATATCATTCGAATACTAATCGAAAATTGAATATCGTAAAATTATCATTTTACGATATTCTCTAATTTTTACTTTAACAATGGTTCATACCAGAACAACTATGCACATTCTGACACTGCAGATTTAGATGGGAATGGCTGCAGGTAACTTCCCCTTTTAGTTGTATAGCACGTTAATGCTTGTTTTTAACAAGTTTGCTGCCTGTATGTTGTATGGGCAGAGCATTCAGGGGTGTATCAGTAAGGCAATGATGGCGAGTTTATTTTAATAAAGTTGTCAGTGCATGTGATATAGTTCTTCATCTATCATTAATAGCAGTAAATAATAACTGTTGTGTATTTTTCATGTATCTTACAATATTAAATTAAATTAAATTAAAGAGTTTTTGCTTCAAAAATACATACCTAAAAAATTTATGAACAGTGCACAAACCTGAAATTTCTGATCAAATGAGGGAAATTCTTATAAAAAGTTACAAATTATTACGAGAAGTTTATCAGGAGGGAAGGGGGGTCTAATTTTATACGGAAGTATGCGAAAAGGTCAGGGAATGACCACAGCATATCCCGGAGCAATATGGCCTTAGTTGCTAACACTCCTAAAAACCAAACAACAAACAAACAACACCCAACCATCCCTTTATCCATCCACAGCAACAACTTGTCCTTAATGCTCCAATTTGTACAGCAGTCTTTAATGTACACTAGTATGAAAAACTTTTGTGAAATCCATGTATATGATATCAAAATTATTTTTTGCACCCAGTTCCTTTGTGACCACTTTGTAGTATTCAATCAAATGTCTCAAACATGATTTTCCCTTAACAAACCCATGCCATGCTGTGTCTGAAACTATAACTGCAGTCGAGTCTAGATCAGTGTTTCTCAAAGGGTGTGCCGCAAAACTTAAAAAAAACTAGCGTCGTTTTTATTTTAACATCATTGTCCGAATATACGTACAATACCATTAATAAGAATAAAGTACAAGAAGGATCTTTTTATGACGAATTGAAATTGACATATCCGAATACAGGGGCGTCTTCATTCAGGTGCCAACACTATTTGAATAAAGACCAATTATCTGTCGTCCACAGACCACGTGAAATGGACCGACCTGATACTGTATAAGCGCGCAGCACCCCTGAATTACCTCAGAAAGTCAAAATACGGGATCCCATCTCTAGTCCTCTGGGAGTTGTTATTTGGTTTTTAGGAGCATTAGCAACTAAGGCCATATTGCTCCGGGATATGTGGTGGTCATTCCCTGACCTTTCCGCATCCTCCATATTTGGTGGCGATGGGCTCCAACCCGGTCTAATCAAGAAGCGTGTGCTACGCACTGCTGCTCCTTCCCACCTGGCTACGGAGGCGCCATCTGTGGGTTGTATGCATAGGCATGCGGCGTATTATGTGTTTATATATATCGTGTTAATATTGTCATATTAAACTGTTTGTGTTGTAAAGTAAATAATTTAGGGTTATGCGATTTCTTAAGGCAATTTAAATGTATATAAAAATTAAAAATTCTACAAAACCGTTTTTTGTTTATTAGAAAAAACTGAAAATGGATATACAAAAATTTTTAAATAAAAACAAAACTATTGATGTCGGCGACAGTAGTTCTGCAGCAGATACAAATATATCCATTGAAAGTAGTGATATGAACAATACCAGTGGCGATGAATCTCAGCCAAAATGATCGAAAATTAGTACAGGAAAATATAATGAAGATTACTTAAATTTTTTTGGTTTTACGTGGAGAGGGGACATAAATTTCCCCTTACCTTTATGTGTTGTATGTGGATATAAAAAAGCAAACAGTGCAATCATTCCTAGCAAGCTAAAATGCCATATGGAAAAGTTCATCAAAATTTTATGTCTAAAGACAAAAGGTATTGGAAAACACAATAAAAGTGTCTGACAAAGCACAAATTGCCTCCTATGAAGTAGCACAACTTATTGCACAAAAAGGGAAACCTCACTCGATTGGAGAAACGTTGATTGGTCCTGCTTGTCGTATAATTGTGAAATGTATGTTCGACAACGATGCAGCAGCTGAAATAAATAAAATTCCTCTTTCCAATGATACTATAAGTCGAAGAATAATTGATATGTCGGAAAATATAGTAGAAAATGTTCAACAAAAACTTGATGGTCAAATTTTTGCTCTGCAAATAGATGAGTCAACAGATATCAGTGGGAAAGCACAATTAATGGGATTTGTTCAATTCATTAATGAAGATTTAATTATGAACCAATTTTTATTTTGTCAAGAATTGCCAGGAAGGGAAATATTTAATTGTGCAAATAACTTTTTCGAAAAGAAAAAGTTATCATGGAATTTTTGTACAGGCATTTGTACAGATGGTGCTGCATCAATGATCGGACTTGAAAAAGGTTTTTTGGCATTTGCAAAACAAAAAAATTCAAATCTTATTTTTACACATTGCATTATTCATTGAGAAGCTTTAGTAAGCAAAACTCTCCCGACAGAATTAAGCATTGTACTAGATGACGTAATAAAAATTGTTAACTATATTAAAAGCAGACCTTTAAAATCACGAATTTTCAATGAATTATGCAACAGCATGGAATCTAACTACAATTGTTTATTACTACATAATGATATTCGTTGGCTTTCTAGAGGAAAAGTTTTAGGCCATGTATTTGAATTGCGAGCAGAACTTTGCACATTTTTTAAAAATGAAATAAGTACAGCAGGAAAACAAAAGAATCGTGGTGTGCAAAGCTGGCTTACATAGAACATATATTTGCACATCTTAATATTTTAAATACTAGTTTACAAGGGCAAAACGAAAATATCTTAACATCAACAGATAAGTTAATTGCTTTTGATAAAAATTATGCTTGTGGATGAATAAACTTGATGAAAATAATTTAGCTATGTTTCCTAAGATTCCTGAACGGATGAGAAATTTTCTTGCACCAGTGGTGAAAAACCATTTGGATTTGCTTCAAAAGGCAATGACAACATATTTTCCATCTATTAAATCGGAAAAATATGACTGCATTCAAAATCCTTTTATTAATGATACATCAAACTGGAATCTTTGTCTTGAAGAAGAGGAAGAACTGATTTCCCTTTCATCCGATCGAACATTAAAAATCAAACATTCAGAATTTCATTTGGATCCTTTTTGGATTTCAGTCAGAGATGAATATCCAAAGTTATCTAAAAGAGCAATAAATATTTTACTCCAATTTTCTACGTCGTATTTACGTGAATTAGGATTTTAAACTCTCACTAACATGAAAAATAAAAAACGATCAAGATTGGAAAATGTCGAAGATGACCTGCGAGTTGCTCTGTCTGAAATAAGACCTGATATAGCAGAAATAACAAAATATCGTCAATCACATATTTCACATTGACTATAATTTTTTAAATAAAAATTCATTTGATCTCTTTCAAATATTTGAATAATTTAAAGTTTTGTTGAAGGCATACATATTTTCTTTTTGTTGTAAGAATTGTTTGCATAACACAGATATAAGTATAAATAAAAAAATTGTTAATATTATTTTTCGTTCTACTTATTTAATTTAGAAATTTCTTCTTCTATGACTACACAGGTGTGCCGCGAAATTTGTTTTCTTTGGAAAATGTGCCACGAGAGTAAAAAAGATTGAGAAACACTGGTCTAGATGATACTACATTACTTCTGTTCTCCTGGAACAGAAGTTAAACTAACAGGTCATTAATCACTCATGTCGCCTTCTGATCCTGTTTGTGAATTGAAGATACATTCGAACATCTCCAGTCCATGAGGATCTCCCCCTGAATTTAAGGATGCTCACATAATTATGGCTAAGGGTTTGCTTACTTCCTTTGCTACCTCCCTTAATATAATTTGTTAGATCTCATCCACCCCAGGTGCCTTTCTTATGTTTAAATTCAACAATTTCTCTTCTGTTTTACTTTCAGTTATTACAAAATCATTTAGCTTCCTGTTAGAGTTTTAATAACTTCTGGCCTTCCGTTCTCAAAAGAATTCCTCATGTGTGAATGTAGATGCAAAATACTCATTTAGTTTGCCAGCTACCTGAGCAGGATCATCAACAGTCAAACTATCGATATCAAGTTTTCCAATTTGATTCATTCTGTTACTTCTACAGTTTACATAAGTAAAGAAGTCTTTGTTGTTTTTCTTTGCCAAAGATTTCTCACAATCTGCCTTTGCTTGTCTCCTCTGTGACTTGATTACAGACTAGTTTATATCTACCATAGGCTTCTGGGTTGCCTGATAATTTATATGCATCCCATGCATTTTTTTTCTCTGGCACTAGCCTTTTAAGTTCATCTGACATCAATTTAGGTCTAAACTTTGAACAGTATTTCTTACTTGGTATGAAAAACTTAGTAACGTCCATGATTAATTCCTTGAATGATTTCCACTTAGAATTTGCTGTTGGTTCCACTGCACACAATTTAAAAAGTGTCTCAGACCACTGTAGTCATCTTTACGAAAGGAAAACCTTCCCTTTATCCCTGGTAATAGTTACATCTTTAAATAAATGATATGTCAATACACTGTGATTATTACCACCTAGCAGTTCCTTTATCTGCAGAGATTCTTAATGCATGAATAATCACTGCTAATAATCATATCAAGAGTATTGCTGTCTTTTGTTGCCTCTATAACATGCTACTTTATAAAACAGTCATCCTATAAATCCAGAAAAGTCATGATAATGTTTGATATACCAATCCACAAGTTCCAGTTAATATCTGAAAAGTTAAAATCTCCCATAATAAGACATTCTGATTTTCTGGCCCATTCTATTTCTCTGTACAGTTATTCACTGTACTCATTAGGGCGATGGTTCCCACAAGAGTGCCGTGAGATATTTTAAATTTTCGAGGGAAACACAGTGATACTCGACATCTGTTGGACACCATGCGAACTACTAGCTCGAAGTAGTTCACAGTTTCAACATTAATTATTAAGTTGTTTGGACCTAACTACTTAATAAATGGAACTGTTAGGTATTTCTTTTGTCCTAGAGGCACCATGAAAAAATTACTGAGACACTAAGGGTGCTGTGAATTGAGAAAGTTTGGGAACATCTACATTAGAGTCATTAGGCCCATAATACTATATCAACCATATCAACTGTCTTAGATTTTATGTACTTCTTAACCCCTCCTTTGTGTACTCCTTAACACCTCTAAGGATAGGAAGGAGGAGATCATAATCCCTTCCCGCTTCCTATTCTCTGCCTTTCTATACACCACCCTACATACCCACACTTACCACACTGCCAGCACTGGCACATGCCTCACACAAATGCTACAGCGGCTAATGGAGGGAACCCCAGAAACTGCCATGAAATATAAACACATTTTGACATTTTGTCCATTCTGTACATATTGTACTCCCCATATTCGAATTCTGCATTCTTTATATCTGTGTGACACCAATCTCTCATATCCCAACAACATCTGCATTTAATGTCTTGACCAGCACTTCAAATTTATTTACTATGTTCCTAGCATTGGTGTACATCAAGTATATGTGCATCTGTTCTTACTCTTAGTTACCCTAACACAGCCAATGTATTTACTTCCAGCAGTCCTTTAAATCCCTGGCAACCAGGGATTTCTAGGGCTTTCCAGGCTGCCGCTCGTTACAATAGAAGCAGTGCAAGAATCACTTTCGCCTCTGCCTGCGGCTATTGTTGATTTATTAGTCTGGTATTCCCTCAAGCTAGCAGTTTTCCAACCCATCTAATACTGCCTTGATAGCATCAGCAAATATCCTTGCACTCTTTCTATTTAAGTGTATCCCATCACTGTACAAGCAGTTTCTCCTGTTAACAAGCACAGACCAAGCTGAGAAAAATTCTACCCCATAAGCCTTGCACAATCTGGGACTGAACTGATTGACAAGGCTCTCATCATATATGCCCTCCTATCATGTCTGGGTAGGTGTTGACACTCGATTTTAATCCGACCTCGTAACTTTTTTTCAACATTGTCCTGCACTTGTTAAGTAAGTAAGTCCACAGATCTCCTACTCTTAAAGTCATTAGTGCAACAATATCACCGCAAAAGATGATATCTGCTCTACGTCATCAACTTTTGCCCCTGGTAGATATACCCTGATCCTATTCCACCTATCCATTTTGCAATATATTTCCCGTTTCCCTGAGAATAGTCACTGACAACTCCTCTGGGATCAGTGCATTCTGCTTTGCAGTTGCCGCTCTGTTGTCTGATGATCAAGTACAAACACTGGCATTGATGCGAGCAGCTGAAAGCTTGATGACTCCCCATTTAAATCCTTTGAGGACAGTCACCCTGTTCTTCAAGCTCTCATAAAGGCCCATACCTAATATCTCCACTCTCTTTACATTGAATATCCCCCTTGGCAATATTATGTCCAATTACTGATCGCTCTGCAAACATCAAACAAGCAGAACATTTCATAATGCTGGTTCAAAGGACAACCATCCCCCCCTCACTTCTCTGAGCCATGGTCCTCCCACTACCCTGAGCCTTTTGCTTTTCTGCTCTAGTCTGAGGAACAATTTGGGTTCAAATTCAATATAATTAAAAATATTACCTAAACTTATATCCTAAAACATATATATTTGTTATTCAAAATGAATCAACAGCATTCCACAAGTTAACAAGTAAAATCCTGTGCAAGCCCTTAATTTGTACTATTCAGCAAAGTGTTTAGTTTTTAGCCAACAAAATACCATCAGCCATCAGAATGAACATTATCTGCCATCTGAGTTCTTTTCTGTTTTGCATCAAACAGTTTCAATAAGAAATGAAAATTCAGAACTACTTTCTAAATTTGACCAGTGGCACAAAGGGATACATCACATATAGGAAGAGAAGTTAATCATAAAATGAAATCTATATACCTTTGACAAGATATTATCTCTAACTGTAGAATGTATCAGCATGGCAATATGCCAGTGATCACTTGAAGCAGTTTAAACCTTCTATGCATTACAGTTCCCTTAATCTTTTCACAAATACAGCATAAATCAACATTTTTCATATTTGGGATCTGGGGAGTATATATACGGATCTATATTTTTTAAGATCATTTCAAGTATATTTCAAATAATGTGCCTGTTTATCTGCAAAGTGTCTTGAATTTTTTTTTTTTTTATCTTATCTATATTTTTTATTTTATCTTTATTTTATATCTGTGTTTCCAACTAACAATAGGCAACTGGAGAAGGGGGAGGATGCTGTACCTGTAAGCCATTAATGCTTGTTCTTTTTGTTAAAAAAGCCAAATTTAAAAAATTCTCTGTTAAAATAAGAAATTAGTACAGCATTTAGGTACAGAGTTTTCATTTTAAGAAAACTTCAAAATTTCATGAAAAATCTCATTCCACAAAACCAAATCCTATTGTAAATAATACAGACTACAGTGATTCCAAATGTGCTTAGGGAACTCACTGGTTGAAGAGTTGATAAGCAATGTGCACAATGACTGGCAGAAAGTAGTATAAATTTTTCTTATTTCCCAATCCATTAGAATTTCCAACAATTGCTGGAAATTCTAATACTGGGGAAAGTTAGGGTTTTAATTTCATGGTGTATTTACAAGGGGAAGTTGTGTAGTTAATTCTTAATAGACAAGAAAAGTAGTCTTGTATTTTAGTCTAACATATAATTTAAAAACTTACTGTGTTCACAATTATTTCCAGAATGAGCTAATGGATTTGCACATTCACATTTATAATATCCCCAGAATTCGTGACATGTTGCTCCATTCTGACAAGGATTTGGAGAACAAGATGGTTCACAACCAACATCAACATGGGGTGTACTACAAATTAAGAAATCAAAATAAATTGATTTTATAATAATTTAATTTTTTTGAATATTATGAAAAATGCAGAAATTCAAAATTAAATGTTTTAAAGGTAGATTTAAAGGGAAAAAAAATGTTTTAATTGCATGCAGATACTAATATATAATAGGTCAACACTAATACAGCAAACAATGGTCACTAACAAAATAAAATGCTAAAATTAATGATGTCATTAATATATATATATATAATATACTGTATAGAAAGAATAAATAAATAAATATATATATATATAAAATATAGAGAATAAATATATATAAGTAACATAAGTAACTCAATTTTAATATAAGCCACCACTGGTTCATATAATTTTCTATTCATTTAAGAACATTCCTTTTCACATTAGTCATTTTGAGTACTTGTACATATGTATACAGGGTGATTCACTACCAGTGTGACAAACTTGCAGGAGGTGTAGGGGGCACAAAGACGAATCAGAATCACATAGCATTGCAGGGTCCGAAATGCCTTCATCATGCGGTAGAGGCCGTTGAACGAGAGGTCGCGTGAACAGCGATCCCGCCGGAAGTCAGCATTTGCGAACCATTTCTGTTGAAGAAACCAAGTAACAAAAGTCCTCCAGAGTGGATAATCCGCAGGCTCCAATGATTGGACTCAAATGAGTTCATACCATTGCAGATGGTATGAATTCATTTGGTTTGTTGACAGTATCCTCCATACAGTGGATTGGGAAATACCCAATTGTTGGCCTATCACTCGAGTACTCGTACTCGGATTGCCTTCTGCAAGACATAGGACATTCTCCTCATTGCCTGGTGTCCTCGTCATTCGCTCTCGATTCATGGTACCTCTCGTGAAACAACCAGTCTCACGTGACCTTCTGTGCACACGTGCGAAAATCGTATGATGAGGAGTACTCCTTAACATCTCTAAGGATAGAAAGGAGGAGATCATAATCCCTTCGAAACGTTCCTGGTACAAGCACAGAGCGGTGTGCCCATTACAGTCCGCAGCTCCATACACAAGGTGCATGTTGGCTGGTTGGTTGGTTTTGATTTTATTGGCGCATTAGCTACTAAGGCTATAATTCGCCAAATCGGCCAGTTCAATGTTTGAATACTTGTCCATCCTACTGCCTCGGGAACCGGTTCGCAAATGCTGACTTCCAGCGGGATCGCTGTTCACGCAACCTCCCGTTCAACATCCTCTACCGCATGACGAAGGCATTTCGGATCCTGCAATGCTATATGATTCCGATTCGTCTTTGTGTCATCTACACCTCCTCCAAGTTTGTTGCACTGGTAGTGAATCACCCTGTATAGTAGGCACTACCTTTAGTGCATGTAACATATAGCTTACACTCATTTAAAAAGTTGTACCTATATTTATATTTTTACCTATGTACTTACATTGTATATAAATTTGTGGAGCAATCGGTTACGGGACATGATATTGCCACGGGGGATGTCTTTGTGAGTGCACAATGTAAGGAAATCAGACAACAACTCAGCGTTCTTATGGAACTATATGAGAGCTTGAAGGATAGGGTGGATGCCCTCGAAGGATCTAAATTGGGGGCCCATCAAGCTCTCAGCTGCCCACATCAATGCCAGAGCTTGCGCTTGATATCATCACGTAACACAGCAGCAACCCTGAAGGCAGAATGCGCTAGTCACACAGGAACTAGTAGTTGTTGGTGACTCTATTGTCAGGAAAATGGGGTACATGGTATGTAAAAAAGGATAGGTGGAATAGGACCAGGGTATGTCTGCCAGAGGCAAAGGTTGATGATGTTGTAGAGTGGATATCATCTTTTAAGGGCACAAAATGTGATATTGTTGTACACATTGGCACTAATGATATTAAGAGTAGGAGACCGGCGGAATTACTGAAAAAATACAGGTCACTGTTGAAAAAAAGCCGTGAATTAGGGTTGAATTTGAAAGTGTCTGCAATTCTGCCCAGACACGATACGAGGGAGTATATGATGAGAGCCTTGTCGTTCAATACGGCCCTGGAAAGATTGTGCAAGGCTCAAGGGGTACAATTTTTTTCAGCCTGGACTGTATTTTTTAACAGGAGAGACTGCTTCTAGAGGGATGGGATACACCTGAATAGAAAAGGTGCAAGAATATTTGCTGATGCTATCGAGGCAGTGTTAGGTGTGTTGGAAAACTGCTAGCTTGGGAGGGAATACACAGACTAATAGATTAACAGTAGCCACTGGCAGAGGTGAAAGTGATTCTTGCACTTCTATCGGAATGAGCAGCAGCCTGGAAAACAATATGCAGGGTATTTCAGAGACTGCTGGGAGTCATTGCAGTACAAGTAAACACATGGGTTGTGTTAGGGTAGCTAAGAATAGGAACAGGGTAGGGTAGCTAAGAACAGGTGCATGTATACTTGCGTGTACATCAATGCTAGGAGTTTGGTAAATAAATTTGATGAATTTGAAGTGTTGGTTAAAACATCAAAGGCATATATTGTTGGGATACCAGAGACGTGGTGTCACACATATATAAGGAATGCAGAACTGGAATTTGGGGAGTACAATGTGTACAGAAAGGATAGACAGGATAGGAAGCGAGGAGGGGTTATGATACACATAAAAACCAAGGAAGTGAAGCCAGTCTACATCGCTGGACAGTGCAGTGTCGAGTCAGTTTGGTGTGACATAAGCATTGGGAGATCAAAATTGAGAGTAGGAGTGTGCTATAGGCCTAATGACTGATGAGTATAATAAGAAACTGTATGGGGAAATAGAGTGGGCCAGTAAATCAGAGAGTCTTATAATGGGGAATTTTAATTTACCAGATATTGACTGGAATTTGTGTTGGTCACACACACACACTAGCAAGGCTTTTGTGGATTTATTGGATGATTGTTTTCTACATCAGCATGTTCGGGAGGCAACTAGAGGGAGTAACACTCTTGATTTGATTATCAGTAGTGATTCTTCATGCATTAAGAATCTGCATGCAAATGAACCACTAGGTGGCAGTGATCACAGTGTGCTGAAGTGGGATTTACTCAAAGAGGTAATTACCATTAGGGGTAAAGGGAAGGGTTATTGCTTTTGTAAAAGCGACTACGATGGACTGAGACAGTATTTAAATTCTATACAGTAGGACCAACTGATGATGTTACCAACAGCAAATTCAAAATGGGAAGCATTCAAAGAACTTATCTTGGAAGCTACTAGGCTTTACATACCAACTAAGAAATATTGTTCAAGGTTTAGGTTTAAGTGGATGTCAGATGAACTAATGAGACATATGGCAGAGAAGAAAAATGCATGGGATACATAGAAATTAACACATGACTCAGAAGCCTATGATAGATACAAGTTGATCTGTAACCAAGTTACAAAGGAGGTTAGGCAGGCGAAGGCAGATTACGAGAAATCTTTGGCAAGGGATGCAAAGAAAAACAGCAAAGTGTTCTTTATTTATGTAAACTCTAGAAGGAAGGAGATGAATCAGATTGGTCCACTTGATATTGATATTGATGGGTCAACTGTTGATGATCCTGCTCAGGTAGCTAACAAACTGAATGAATATTTTGCATCGACATTCACACATGAGGAGTTATTCAGCGAGGGGAATGTCAGAGGTGTATTCAACTCTGCAGTAAGCTAGAGAATCTTGTAATAACTGAGAGTAAAGTGGAGGAGAAATTGTTGAAGATAAATACAAGAAAGGCACCTGGGGTGGATGGGATGTATCCAGTTATATTAAAGGAGGCAGCAAAGGAAGTAAGCAAACCCTTAGCCATAATTATGAAAGCTCCCTTGGACTCAGGGGAAGTACCCATGGACTGGAGATGTGCAAATGTGACCCCAATTCACAAAGGAGGAGCAAAGGGCGACACAAGTAATTATAGACCTGTCAGTTTAACTTCTGTTCCTGGAAAATTAATGGAGGCACTGGTTAAAGAAGCACTGCAGGATCATCTAGATAAGACTTCAGTTATAGCTCAGACACAGCATGGTTTTGTTAAGGGGAAGTCTTGCCTGACCAATTTGATTGGATACTATGATGTAGTCACAAAAGAACTGGATGCGGGGAATAACTTTGATATTATATATTTGGATCTTAGAAAGGCTTTTGATACTGTTGCACATGGAAGACTGCTGCAGAAATTGGAGCAGTGTGGCATTGGAGGCAAATTGCTGCTATGAATAAAGGGGTGGTTGAGGGGGAGAAGACAGAGAGTGGTAATCAATGGACACTGCTCATCGTGGACTAATGTTATTAGTGGAGTCCCTCAGGGTTCAGTATTGGGTCCTTTATTGTTTTCTGTATTTATAAATGATATTGATGATGGTATATCAAGCTTAATGTCCAAGTTTGCAGACGATATGAAGGTTGGCAGGGTTGTCAAGGACGCTATTGACACTATGCTACTGCAACAGGATCTGGAAAGGTTGAGCAGATGGGCTGAGATGTGGCACATGAAGTTTAACATTGACAAATGTAAAGTACTACATATGGGAAACAGCAACCCCAGAGCAACGTATCAACTCTATGGTACTAAACTGACAGTGATAGAGAATGAAAGGGACCTGGGGGTGGTTGTGCAGGCAGATATGAAGTTTTCTGAGCAGTGCAGATGGGCTGCAAGAGTAGCTCATAGTGTATCGTCGATGATATATAGGAATTTTTCTAGCAGGGATAAGGAGGTGATTATTCCCTTGTATAAGGCAATAGTCAGGCTATACAGTACTCTAGGTGTGGCCTCATTTCAAGAAGGATGTAGAGATGCTGGAACGAGTACAGAGAAGGGCAACAAGATTAGTGAATGGAACAAAGGGATGCTCTTACGAAGAAAGACTTAAGTTTTGCAAATTACAGTGTCTGGGGTCTAGGCACCAGCGAGGTGATCTGATAGAAGTGTATAAAGCCTTGAATGGTTTGAGCATGTTCAATGCTGATGGGATTCTTCCTCTTGCTCAGAATAATCACCTGAGAGGGCATAAATTCAGATTGAGAAAAGACAAACGTAGGATAGACGTGAGGAAATTTGCCTTTAGCCAGCAGGTGGTTTGTTGGTGGAATAGACTTCCATCCCTTGTTGTGGAAGTTGATAGCCTAAATAAATTTAAGGCTCAGCTGGACAGGTATTTCGAACGAACAGAGGGGTGAAGTGGAAGTGGTTATTTTTTATCCATTTATTTATTTTTTTTATTATTATTTTTTTTTGGCTGATACTGCATAAGCTTGCTTTCTTGCATCAAATGCCTCTACTACTGCTAATGCTAAGTCGCAACTGAGATTTAACACTGACAAAATGCAAGGTGCTGCATATGGACAGCAGTGATCTCAGAATAACACACCAAATATGTGGTAGTAGAAGACAGTGGAGAACTGAAGGCAGTAGAGAACAAAAAGAGCCGAGGGGTAATTGAGCAGTCCAAAGTGAACAATTAAGACAGGCTGCAAGGAGAGTTCATGGGGTTTTATCAATGATATACAGGAATTTTGTCAGCAGGGATATGTAGGTGATTATTTTATTGTACAGAGCAATGATTAGTCCATGTCTTGGGTACTGGCTAAATACAGATGGGCAGATGGGCTAAGAAGTGGCAACTGAAGTTTAACCTTGACAAACGCAAAGTACTGCATATGGGTAGAAGTAACCCCAGAGAAATGTACCGTGTGGTACTACACTTAAGGTGGTAGAAAATGAAAAAGACCTGGGAGTAATTGTGCAGTCAGATATGAAGTTTTCTGAGCAATGCAAACAGGCTGCCAGGGCAGGTCATGGGGTTTTGTCAATGATATATAGGAATTTTGTTAGCAGGGAAAAGGAAGTGATTGTCCCTCTTTATAAGGCAATGGTCAAGCCACGCCTTGAGTACTGCATACAGGTCTGGAGGCCTCATTTTAGGAAGGATGTAGATTTGCTTGTGCATGTAAAGAGAAGGGCAACAAGATTGGTGAGGTGAATGAAGGGATCCTCTTACCAAGAGAGGCTTAAGTTCTGCAAATTGCAGTGGCTGGAGACTAGGCACCTGCGCGGTGATCTGATTGAGGTGTATAAAGCCTTGAATGGAATGGGATGAGCACGCTGAATTCTGATGGGATCCTTCCACTTGTTCAGATTATGAACCTAAGGGGGCTTAAATTCAAATTAAGAAAAGACAGATGTAGAATAGATGTGCGGAAATTTGCCTTCAGCCAGCGGGTGATTAATTGCTGGAACAAACTTCCATCTGTCGTTGTAGAAGTTGATAGGTTGAATAAATTTAAGGAGGAACTGGACAGGTATTTGGAGGGAACGGTGTGGTTTTTTTTTTTTTTTTGGCTGATGCTGCATAAGCTCATACACTTGTTTCTTGCATCACATGCCACTACTACTACAGCAGAAAAAAATGACATGGAAAAATTACAGAGTGATGAAAAAGAGAAGCATTTGACAGCTACATGGTAATTTGTAATAAGAGTGCCACACAAAAGGTAAGATTGGCAAAGGCTGAGTATGAGAAATCACTGTTTGTTTCTTGCCACAACAGCAGATGATGATAAGATGCTCTGAGGGTAACAGGATTTCAAATGAGAGGGAAGATAAAGCTTGAGAAACAAATCTCAATAACTTCAAGGAGTGTGTCAGAGTAGTAAACTATACAAGAATACTTAGTTTTAACTGTCTACAGTAATGTCAATGAAATTACAGAATTTGAATAGAATTTGTATCAGAATTTGTATTGCCCTATCGTATCAGAATTTGTATTCTGATACAGTAGGGCTAACAGAAACCTGGTGCCACCTGGAAATTGGGGAAGAGGAGTTTCACTATGGTACATATAATGTATTTAGGAAAGAAAGGGAAGATAGAAGGGGTGGAGGGGTCATGCTTCTTATCAAAAGCAGCCTGAGCTTGAAAAGAGCTTTTGCTAAATTTAAAGTTATGACTGCCGGCATAGAATCTGCGTGGTGTGAGTTAGTTAGAAGCAGAGGTATAATGAGAGTGGAAGTAATCCACAGACTGGAAGATTGTGATGAGTCTCTACATGCAGATGGAATGGGTAAACAAGTGTGAATATCACATTATGGGTGATTTTAATCATCCCCAAATTGATTTTTTTATGTTTGGAAACTCACTAGAGGGAAAACTTGTTTTTTAAACAGATTAGATGGTTATTATTTGTACCAGCATCTTACAGAAAGTACTAGGGATGAGAATACAGTCGGTCCTCGTATAACACGTTTTTACATTACACGAATTCGATCATACACGATTTATAAATAGGAGAACGTTATCTTATATAACACGAACCGAATTCGCTTATGCACGATTCGCCTTTGTGTTTACAAGAAATGGCAGTCGAATGCGGAATCACCCCCAACCGAACGCAACACAATAGGAATGAAGAAGATTCTGAAAATGTATTTATGTGTTTTATATCAGTGAAGGGGAAACACATTTCACCATAATTACGTAAAAACCAACACAATTCCAGCTATCGATATAATCACAAATGCAATTAGATGGAGTTTACTACCAGTTTATAACAGATTCCTCTAGCAGAAACGAAACTGGAAATTGTTTTTATTGTTTTATGGTAGTAACCTCCAGAAATGTGCTTTAGTAAAATGTGGGGTGTTAATAGTGTATCTCAGCCTTTACGGTGTTGTTTATTCAGTTGCTATACGCGCGCAGCTTTGTTTATGTGTATTAAGCTTGCCTCCTCGTTTTGTAATTGCGCTTTATTCCTTAAAAATTAGTAAAATACTTAAAAGGTGTGAAAAGAAAGCGTCCTGGCAAAGACACTGCAGATTCAGAGAGAGAGAGAAAAAAAGCAATATCGATAAACAGAGGCGGACTAGATCAAAAATTCTTACCCAGGAAAATTTATAGTGGCCTCATACTACGGTTTATGGCCAAAATCACACCGGCCTCCGGCCCACCGGGATTTCCCAGGTAAGGCTTATGGCCAGTCCGCCTCTGTCGATAGAGAAAAAAATATGAAATTGTGAAACGCTTTGAGCGAAATGAAAGACCATGTGATATTGCACGTGCTACAGACCTAAATGAGGCAATGCCGAGAATTACAAAGAATGCGGAGAAAATAAAAATAACTTTCATAGCGGGAACAACTCAAAGTGTAATTAAAATCCATTAGATTAAGACACAAAGAATTGGAAGAGATGGAACGGCTATCATCTGTTTGGATAGAAAATCAAACAAAAAACAAGTTTGCTTACGATAGAAGCAAAAGCATTAGCAATATTTTATTATGTAATAGTCGTAATAAAATACGTAAGCATTTTATTACGACTTACGTATTATAATTTATACTTACGTATTATAAAATACGTAACTATTTTATTACTATTTTATTTAATATAATAATTTTTTTACGAATAAAATACGTACAGTATTTTATTCATAAAAATTACTTTTTTAGTATTAAAAAATACTAAAAATACTTTATTATAATATATTATATTTTTTATTACGTATTTTAATCGTTATAAAATACGTAAGTATTTTATAACAATTAAAATTACCCGATTATTTATTGTGTTTGGTAATGTTTTGGTTCCAAATGTGTGTTCAATCTTGGGTGGTCAGCACCTAACCCCACTTTTCCCATAGGGCCTGTTGTTTATATTGCACGATTTTGCATTGCACGACGGTTTCTAGGAACACAACTATCGTGCTATACAAGGACAGACTGTATCCTTGCCCTCATCATTACTATCAAATCAGATGACATCACAGGAACCATCAGGAAGTGATCATGTAATCATTGGTTGGAAGATGAAAAAAGATGCTGCAGTAGTTAAAGGTAAAGGCACGGATTTTAACTTCAGAAGAGGAAACTTTCACAGTTTAAGTCACTATATGGCATCTATGAATTGGGTGAATTGCTGAAGGAGGGCAAATACATTTGAATTATGGAATATTTTTGAAGCAAAAATCACAGAAGCCATGAATGCAAACATATCATTAAGAAAATAGTGCAAGAGGAGCATGCTGAAATGGATAAATGGAGAGCTGGCCAGTCAAATAGAGGATCAAAAAAGTAGTATGCGACAGTTAGAGAGCAAGTGGAGCTCTCTAACTTGAAAAGAACTGGAGCTAAAAACAGTTACAAATTGGGTAGTAACACACCACATAACACATAGCATCATCTCTGTAGGACACAGATAAGGGAGAGACTAAAGCTGTTTATGAGAAAGCACTGCCTAAGAGAGCGAAGATAGGGGATGAGGAATTTTTCATATACGTGAATACAAAGAACTAAAAAATGAATCAGCTCAGACTGTGGGGATTGGGTGTGTGTCCCCTTTTCTTTTATTTTTTGTTTGTTTGGGTTGATTGATTCGATTTGACCTCACCCTACTGAAGTCTCAAACAGCCCACAAACTGCAAATCTTTACTGCAATTCACAGGAAATTCTAGATTGTAGGGTGGGTGTGTAAAGCAGGTGTTAGTAGAGCATTAAAGACACATTTTTTTAAACAATTTCAAACCTTTAATTAAATTATATACAACATTTACAAAAAACAAACTACATACACGCATCCCAATTTCCATATATATATATGATTCACACTAGTACAATACACTATCTCTCCCTCATCAACTATTCTCAAGGCCGTTCTCTTTCCATTACTTCGGAGTACTACCCCTACGCATATATTTTCATCACCTACATCAGTAGTACTTATTACAAATCACTTATTTCTATCAAACACTAGATATCCCCAGAAGGAGCAGTCATTGTGGACTGTGCACATGGGTTCTGGGACTGCAAGTGGCTCAAGAGCTTGCAAATCAGTGCATCTAACAACATTATTAATAGAGATAGGAGTGTTCATTTGCATCCCCATTTTGAGGCTGTTGTCCTCGGACGGAACGATCGGTTCCGTATAACACACTCCCGAGCCATTTCTGGTCCCAGGGCGCAGGTGGGGAATTCCGATCATGTTCCTGTGGAACCACGTGTGTGAGTGCTGTGGGCCTGCTACTTAAGGATGTGCTGTACAATAGTAATACACTGTTGAGAAAGGAGGCTGTCGCTTCCAAAAGCTACGGTTACCAGTATTTTAATGATTTTAGTTACATCATTTTAATTTTTAGTGCTTTTATTATAACTATTGTAAATAGATCAGTTTTTATTTATTTTATATGTATATATTTTAATTTTATAGCAAAATTAAATACTATTTAATTGCATGGTTGGTGTTGAGTGTAGTTATTTGTGAATATGAACTTTCCCAACCTCGTAGGCCTTTTTGAAGATATATTTCTATCCAATCACCTATCTTTCAACACATATCAAATCAATTACTATTTTGCATCACCTTACATCAGTAGTACTTCTATAGCCTCACTTATTTCTATCAAAACACGTATCTGTCAACATCTATCAATTCAGTTTCTGTTTTCATCACTTCTTATTTCTATTTTAGTTACTCCCTTAGCATCTTAGTTACCCCCTTTATAATACAGGGCAGGGTTCCCCTTTTGTTACAAATTATTAACATCACTTTGTATCAGTTGTATCTTACTTATTATGAACCATCACTGATTACCTAATCATTCCTTTCCATTATCAATTTTTATCATTTACATCAGTAAACTCATTTTTTTCTCTTATTACACTTATTATTTTTTTTTCTAACCTTTAACACATGGAATGTATTACTACAGGTATACACTTACATCAATAATATTCACTATAGATCATCCATTCTGCCTTAGTTACTCTCTAGTTATCATCTTAGTCATCCCCTTTACTCAAGAGGTTTCTCAATAATAAAATTTCTTTCTCTCCACATCTCATCTGTTATGTTATCATGTGTTGGCACCTGGTTTAAATTACTGATATAGGTTAATATATCTTCAGAGTACTACCCCTATGCATATATTTTCTTACTAATTCCTTTATACTATTTCTCTCTTTTTATTATCCCTGTACCACCCTTACATTATTTCCTAATCATTAACATTTATTACAATTTATCTCAACCTCAGTAACTTACTTGCCTATTACAAATGGAATTTTCTTTAGAAAGAACGTAGGGTTTAGATTTCGTAGGGTTTAGATTATGAGTCAATAAGTTCGGGATTCAATAAAAAAAAAAACAGGAACAGACTTATGTTCCGAAATGGCCGCTACTTCCAATTTTCTTGCGTTCAGGCTTCCTTCGTGGCAGACAGACTTTTTTCCATTTCTTGGGCACTCTGCTTTCCTTAGTGGCAGACAGGCTTTCTTCCTTTTCTTGGCTCACATATCTGCACAACTGGCTATTTCTCAACAGGCTGGACCCTACACACGTGTAGTCTCTAACACGATATAACTTCGGAGGTACAACTTGCGAGGTTGCTGGGCATGCCGATCACCCGATGACTGCCTTCCATTGCGGACAGGCTTTCTTTCTTTTCTTGCATGTTTACCGTAACCTTAAACTTTAAATGCACGTTTCGTGCTCTTCCCTACTTCCAAAAAACATCATCACTTTCAGTCCATACGTACTTGCATCCTCTATGCCTCACTACCCATTTCTCTCACCTCGACTCTTTTTTTTTTTTCTTTATCTTCTTCACCTTGCTACCACGATTTGTGAACTCCGATCACCAAAAATTTTACTTCCACTTCAACCTGCAAACTCACGACCTTCTCCCCCAGACAAAAATGCTCCCCTTGAACATTTCCTTTTCCCTCAAGTTTGGAACGCCTTCCCCAGGACTCGCAACCAATCCCCATACTCTGTTCAATTTTTCATTCCTTTCTATTTGCTAAAATATCTGACCACAACTTCTCCCTTGTGCACAAACCAAACCCTTCTCCTGTATTTTCTTATTTTTTTTTTCTCACGTCAGTATGACCTCTTCATTTTGCCTCACCTCCAAAAACTTAGTTTCTTGTTTACACTTTCTCTGCTAAATATTGCAAACTTACCCAAATATCAGTCACCCTGATGCTGTTTTCTTTTTACACGAACACTAGTTTGAGTTTGATTTGGATTTTACTGGCGCAAAAACGACTCCGGTTATACTGCGCCAAGAAAACACAAACACTGGACTTCCCTGTTTACTTCCTAACAGTAGCTTAGATCAATAGAGACGCTTCATAGCCAGTTTCACGGTCCTTTTGTCACCCATTCGCAAATGGCACCCCCTTTCCTAGTGCTGATCGCTGCTCTCTTATATTATTTGTATTTAGCTGCTATTTTAACACATACATCTATAACTATCCCATCCCCAAATCCAGTGTTTCTTGAAACTTTAACCTTATTTACATTAAAACTAAATATCCAATCTTAATACTTACTACTCCCTTTCTATCGCCTTTCCTGGATTTATTCTAGCTAAAATAAATATTTCTATTATATTTGTAAGATCTAGGTCTTACAAGACCTTTGAGCAATGGGTGTGGGAAAGTCTTAGACAATCCAGCTGATGTTGTGAATTTTGAGGGAGGCCGCCAGGAAGTTTATTGAACCATTAACCATTGAAGTTAATTATGAAGGCACATTTAGACTCTGGAGAGATTCCTTTGGATTGGAGAAGAGCCAACTTGTCACCAATACATAAAGGCAGTTCTAGGAGTGAAGTAGTAGTAGTAGTGGCATTTGATGCAAGAAAGCAAGTGTATGAGCTTATGCAGCATCAGCCAAAAAAAAAAAAAAAAAAAAAAAAAAATCACACCATTCCCTCCAAATGCCTGTCCAGTTCCTCCTTAAATTTCTTCAACCTATCAACTTCCACAACGACAGATGGAAGTTTGTTCCACCAATTAACCACCCGCTGGCTAAAGGCAAATTTCCGCACATCTAATCTACATCTGTCTTTTCTTAATTTGAATTTGTGCCCCCTTAGGTTCGTAATCTGAACAAGTGGAAGGATCCCATCAGAATTCAGCATGCTCAACCCATTCAAGGCCTTATAGACCTCAATCAGATCACCGTGCAGGTGCCTAGTCTCCAGCCACTGCAATTTGCAGAACTTAAGCCTCTCTTGGTAAGAGGATCCCTTCATTCACCTCACCAATCTTGTTGCCCTTCTCTTTACATGCACAAGCAAATCTACATCCTTCCTAAAATGAGGCCTCCAGACCTGTACGCAGTACTCAAGGCGTGGACTGACCATTGCCTTATACAGAGGGATAATCACCTCCTTTTCCCTGCTAGAAAAATTCCTATATATCATTGACAAAACCCCACGACCTGCCCTGGCAGCCTGTCTGCATTGCTCAGAAAACTTCATATCTGACTGCACAATTACACCCAGGTCTTTTTCATTTTCTACCACCTTAAGTGTAGTACCACACAGTTGATACGTTTCTCTGGGGTTACTTCTGCCCATATGCAGTACTTTGCATTTGTCAAGGTTGAACTTCAGTTGCCACTTCTTAGCCCATCTTCCCAAATTATCTAGATCCTGTTGCAGTAGCATACTGCCATTACTGTCATTAACAACTCTGCCAACCTTTGTATCATCTGCAAACTTCGACATTAAGCCTGATATACCTTCATCAATATCATTGTATTGATGAAGGTAACTACAGAACAGTTAGTCTGACTGCAGTTATGTTTCCCTTAACAAAACATAACATAGTTTTGTCAAGGGAAAATCATGTTTAACCAATTATTCACTTTTGGATAATTGTCACCTCTTTTGTCACTTTTGTCACCTCTTTCAAAATTTAGGGGTATGTGCATCACCGGTTGCTTTTAGGTTTGAAAGTTTTTCTAATAAAGTATAGTACAATAAGAGGGTAACTTATGAAGGCAAAGTTCATTCTGCTGAGAGCATTGGGACCATCTTATTACAGTGCTTTATAAGCTGGAACAGGATGGAATCACAGGGAAAATCCTTCGATAGATAGCTGGATAGCTTCACGCCAGGAGGCAGAGGGTTGTGATAAATGGTTATTCTTCAGATCGGGTTGATGTAAGAAGTGGGGTTCCCCAAGGATTAGTATTAGTATTAGGACAACTGTTGTTTTTAATTTTCACAAATGACATCAATGAAGGGATAGAGGCTGTGAAGATGATGTAAAGATTGGTAGAGTAGTTAATGATCACCAACAAGGAGAGCTTCTTCAGAGTGACCTAGGTAGATTTCAGGGATGGTCAAAAAAAAAAAGGCAGTTATGCTTTAATCCAGCAAAGTGTAAGGTATTAACACCTGGTGAACAGTAACCCCAAAATAACTTATACACTTGGTGGAGTTGAACTAAAGACAGTAGTAAAGGAAAGGGATTGGGTGTTACGACAGGGTCAGATGTGAAGTTCTCTGAGCATTGTACACAGGTTGCAAGGAAGGCCCATGGTGTCCTATCAATGATTTATCGAACAATTGTTAATAGAGATAAGGACATCATAATCCCATTATATGAGGCTATTGTCAGACCACACTTGGAATACTGTGTTCAAGTATGAAGACCGTACCTAAAGAAAGACATTGAGCTTCTTGAAAGTGTCCAAAGATGAGTAACTTGCCTGGTGAGATTGGTAAAAGGGTGTTGAATATGTGGGTTGCAGAGCTTAGAAACTAGGCACCTTAGAGGAGACTTGACTGAGGTGATTAAGGGTCTGAGAGACATAAGTAAAATGAATGAGGATTAAATTTTCAGTTATAAATGATTCTAGAACTAGGGGCCATAATTTCAAGTTGGGGGCGGTATTTTAACCAGCGAGTTATAAATTACTGGAATAAGTTACCTACATGGGTGTTAGAGGCTGACAGTTTGGGGAAATTCAAAGGTCAGCTGGATATTTCCTTTTCTCTTATTATATATACACTGTGCTGCCACTTTATTAGGTACACCCCTGCTGTGCACACAAATGGTTTGTCCCACAACGTTGCAAGTCACACGATCACAGTTGTGGATATAAATGCAGCAGAACAACCTTTCTAATATCAGTTAAGTGTACAAATCGTAGCAAGAATGGGGAAAAGGAGTGGTCTAACGGACTTTGAACGTGGCATGGTAATAGGTGCAAGATGTGAGGAGAAAACATCTCTGAAATGGCAGTTCTCCTGAACTTCTTAGGCTTTGGTTTGGTTTGGTTTGGTTTTTATTGGCGCATTAGCTACAAAGGCTATAATGCGCCAAGACCAGAACTTCTTAGGCACCACAGTTTCAAGGGTGTATCGAGAATGGTGCAACGAACAGAAATCATCCTCTCAATGGAATTCCTGTGGAAGAAAATCGCTTGTTGATGAGAGAGAGGTCAGAGGAGGATGGCTAGAATTGTGCAAGGAAACAGACAGGCCACAATGTCGCACATCACATCAGAATACAATCTTGGTGTGCAGAACAAAATATCGCAATGGACCACTAGTCACATTTTGTCGTGAATGGGCGACACTGACGGCCACACAGTGTACCTTTGTTATCAATGAAGAACAAGAGAGCACGCCTCCTGTGACAACAACACCAGCACTGGACAACAGTTGCTTGGTTTGACGAGTCGAAGTTCCTAGTGCATCAGATTGATGGAAGGCTCAGAATTTGGCGAAAACAACATGAATCCATGAACCCGTTGTGTCTGACGATTACTGTGTAAGGTGGTGGGGGCAGTATTGTGGTATGGGGAATGTTTTCTTGGCACACATTGGGTCCATTGACACCTATAGATTCATGTCTGAATGCCACATCGTACCTAAACATCATTGCTGACCAAGTGCATCCATTCGGGTTGACAGTTTATCCTCAATCAGATGGTTACTTCCAGCAGGATAATGCACCGCCGCACAAAGCCTGAATCAAAATGAAATGGTTCCAGGAACATGACAATGACTTATCTTTGCTGCAGTGGCCCACTCAGTCCGTGGATCTCAATCCTATTAAACATCTTTTCGATGAGGAAATGGCTATTCGCTGCAGGCCTACACCTCCGTCGAATCTCAGGTAACTGCATGACAAACTCATGTCTGCATGGTACTCCATTCCTGCACAACATTTTCAGCATCTTGTTCAATCCATGCCTTGATGATTCCAGGCTGTTTTGAAGGATATAGGAGGCTCAACGCTCTACTGTGTAGGTGTACCTAATAAAGTTGCAGCACAGTGTATATATATATATTTTTTATTATTTTTTTATTTATTTATTTTTTTTTTTGGCTGGTCCTGCATAAGCCATATGCTTCCTTGGACCATGTGGCCATTACTAATACTATGATATGATTCTAAGATGGAGAGCAGAGGGTTGTGATTAATGGTTACTCTTCAGATTGGTGTTATATTAGAAGTGGAATTCCCCATGGACCAGTTCTAGGACAAGAGTTGTTTCTGATTTTCATAAATGACAATGATGAAAGATTACAGTGCATGATGTTAAAATATGCAGATCATACAAAGACTGGAAGAATGGTTAATGATCAGTCAAGCAGGATGACTTGGATAGGCATCAAGGATGTCCAGTGAAGGATGACTTGGATAGGCGTCAAGGATGTCCAGTGAAGCAGCAGCTATATTTTCAAGAAGCAAAATGCAAGGTCTTACACCTAGAAAATAGCAACCCCAAAATAACTTATACAATTGGCAGAGCTGAATTAAAAATATAGAGAAAGAAAGGAATTTCGGAGTTATGATATGAATGGACATGAAGTTCTCTGATCTGTGAAGAATAAGAAAGAAAGACCCATGGTGTCCTTTCGATGATTTATTTAACATTTGCTTGTACAGACAGGGAGGTCACAATTCCACTGTATAAAGCAATTGTAAGCACTCTGTTGAATTATGGAGGCCACACCTGAAAAAAGGACACTGAGCTTCTTGAGAGGGTCCAAAGATGATCAATCTGCTTGGTGACGGCTCTCATTGGAAATTAAGCATGTACCACTAATCTGGGCCATATGTCAAAGAAAAATGACAATTTCCCCATTATGTGAGCTCACTCTAAACTTTCAAAGCCATAAACAACCATATGAGGAAAGACTTTGAATATGTGGACTACAGAGTTTTACAACCAAGAAATTTAAAGGGAACCCGACTGAGGTGTACAAGGCTCTTAGAGAGGATAGAAAAATAAATGAAGGTGAAATTTTCACTCTTATAAATGATTCCAGAACTAAGGCCATAAATTAAAATTATGGAGGAGGAGATGTAGACTGGATTGCAGGAAGTTTTCTATAAGTTTAGCAGGTGAGTTGTTAATTACTAGAATAAATTACCTCAGTGAGGAGGGAAACACAACTCTCTAATCTCGTTTCACATTTTTTTCATATATTCAATTTTTATTTGTATTATTAATTATTATTATTTTTTTTTTTGCAATATTTATTTTTTTAGTTAATTTTATTTTAGTTATTTTATATTTTTGACTAGTGGCTTCCTTAAACTAAATGGCTAATATTGATATACTTCTCTAAATAAAAAGTAATCAATTATTCAGATTAAAATAAAGACTATGGACATTAAAATTCATATTTACATAACCATAACTGATATTTTAATATTTCAATATATTTTTGTTTTCTTGCACAGGGTCAACAAATGCACTTTATCAGATCCCTAACCTTCTTGCCATGATGAATAAAACTGAAGCAATCAGAAGGGTATTACTTAAAAAAATAATTAAAAATATACAATTTTAATATAAAAAACGGATTTTTCACAGTTTTCATAAAAGATTGAAAATCATGATACCATCATAAAAGTGAACAATTCTGAATTATTCATGCCTTTATTACAAACATGACAATGATGGAAAAAGACTACCCATTGCTTGCTAATGTTATACTTTTCACATGCCCTGTAAAGGGTTAAATCAATGAAAGGTATGATGTCAAAATTGGTAGACTAATTAATATGATCTGTGCTTCTTCAGTATGGGGTAGACTTTAGGGATAGTCAGAAAAGTGACAGCTATGTTTTAATGCAGCAAAATTATACTTTGGGAACAGCAAACTCACTAATACACTTGAACCTGGATTGAAAACTGAAGAAGAAAGGAATTCAGTAGTCACAATATGGTTGAACATGAAGTTTTCTAAGCAGTTTACAGGATGCCAACACAAATATCAGAAAATGAGACGGCTTTGCGAATAAATCAGAGCAAACAGAGGATTGCAGAGCAGAAAAATGGAGAGCTGATCTGGGAAAGTTTCGATGTTTTTGCTTTTTAAATTACTGTATTGAGCATACCACAAGCGTGATTTGTTAATCAATGTTAAGCATTTCAGGTTTTTCACAACAGAGTTCATGAAAAATTCAATGACATGTACTTTTACAAATTATCAAACAAGAGTAGAATGATTCAAAAGAGCCCTGCCATATTTTCTTACAGCAAATTTGGCAGGGCTCTGTTGATTTTGTGACATTTCATCCACATGAATAAAATCAGTAAAAGTAGCCGAGAGCTTAATGGAGCAAGTAAAATCAACAATTACTTACAGACAGTAGAGATCTGCCCCCCCCTTTTCCTCCTCATTCTTAAGAGCTTTCATAGAATGTCAAATTGCAGGACATATTGAAAGAACTGCCATATCCTGAACCCATTCTACAAATCATGTAAATATTTAAAGAAAACAAAAATTTAAAGTGCAACATTGAGAGACTAACAAAACCATAACAATGCAGAATTTCAATAGATTTTCAAGAATATAAACTCCTCCTGACACTCATGATTAGCATACAAGTATAGAGTATATAATTAGATCTTTTCTTTCTTTATTTACTGCATTTATATTGATTACTAAGAAATTATATATGTATTAAAATTTCTGTGCATTTTTATCAGGTGAATTTAAAGTTTTTCTAAATTTATAAGTAACAGAAGGTAACTTACTTGCCATACATATACTGATATAAATCTACAAGTGCACCATTCACAACAAGACCACGAAAGCATCCAATGAAACCCTCTGTTATTTTGATTTCTTCACCATGATATCTGTAGAAAAATATTTTATATATATGCTTTCTAAATATAAACTATAAGCACAATATAATGGCAACAGCATCAGAAACATCAGTGTGTGTGTGTGTGTGTGTGTGTGTGTGTGTGTGTGTGTGTGTGTGTGTGTGTGTGTGTGTGTGTGTGTATCGTACACATAATTATATGAAGATGATTTTTAGCAAGAGTCAGTATTTAGAGAGCATTATATTGTGAAACTATGTAAAAGGACTAGTGAAAAAAAGGTATACTATATCAATAAAAGTATTTGGACTCCCTCCAAAAATATCTGCTGTGGCAGAGGGCCCCCATGCATACTCATCAGGTCAGACATATGATATATGAAGTTTAACCAAAAGGTTGAGTGAATGCTCAAAAAATTTTATTTTATTCAATGATAAATGTTTACATTGATAATAATTTTCAGCATAATCTCCTTCTGCAACCAGACACTTGAACCATTACATTTGTCACTGATCAAACCATTTTTGGAATTCTTTTGTGAATGCATTTAGCCTGTCCATCATGTTTTACTGGATTTCTTGAATAAACTCAGATCATTTTCCTTTCAATTCCTGCTTTAATTCTGGGAATAAACAAAAGTCACATAGTGTCAAATCAGACAAATAAGATGGGCTGGCATTTTGAGAATGTTTTTCTGGATCAAAAATAACCCGGATGGTAAGTAACAAGTGAGAGGGCACAATACTATAGTGAAAGATCCAATCATTTCACCATTTTTTGGGTCATTTATAGCAGACTGCATTTCTCGGCCATTTTAAAACTTCTTGGTATTAGGCAGCATTAACATAACACCATTCAGAACAAGTTCTGCTAACATCATTCCTTGCTGTCAAAACAGGCAATCAACATGATCCTCCCATGTCATTTTGACTACTATGGTGGCCTTGGTGATGATATTGCTTTCCATTGGGAGCTTTGGACCTTGGTCTCTGGGTAATATTCATACACCTAAGACTCATCACCTGCTATACTTTTTATTAAAAATGCAGAATTTGACATGGCTTCTCAAACAAATCAGATGAAATGAAGACAAAATGCTGTCTTTGATCATGAGTAAGAATGTATGGAATACACTCTCTTGGCACAAGCATATTACAAATATTGCTTCCTCTGCATCTAAAAAACTTGAGTTTTCTTTTTCGCTCTCAGCATTACTTTTCTTCCAAACAACTGTTCACTCTGTACAAATCGCAAATTCACCCTACCATGGAATATTGTTCCCACATCTGGGGTGGTGCCCCAAAACCTCTCTCAGGCTTCTTAATTCCATTCAGAAGAGGGCAGTTAGGTTAATTAATGATTCATCTCTAACAGAGTCTCTCCACTTGCTGTCTCATAGACATACTGTTTCTGCTGCATGCCTCTTCTACAGATATTTTCATGGGCACTGTTCTTCTGAATTGGCTTCTATAATGCCCGCTCTCTCTTTCAAAACAGTCCAAACATGTGCCGCCACCAGCCAACATCCATTTACTGTCCAACTTTAAACTCACAGAACCAATTTTTCATCTTCCTCGTTTATTCATTCAACTGCCATTTTCTGGAACAACCTTCCTTCATACGTATTTCCTGAAAATTACAGTCTACAGAAGTTCAAGTCCAATGTCAACAAATATCTTCTTTCGTCTTTTCAACCTCCAACCCAAGCATGGTACCAAGTACTATAGGTTTTAATACCTCTCGTGTTTGGGGTTTACATAAAAAAAAAAAAAAAAAAACCTTAGCGTTCACTTGCTCATCTCATGCCCAAATCCTCAGTCAAAATGGCTTGAACTAAACTAAACAAAAAGGACATCTCCGCACTGAGTTCTCAAATGGGCAGTTGTTAATCCGACCATATGATGGTGCAGACTTCATTCATGTTTTTATCGTTTTGAGAAGTTGGTGGAGGACTGCTTTTTCTTCATCTTCAGAGAAAATTTTCTTTCATAAAATCTTTTAAATCTCTTGAAAATAGATTTTTTATTTATTTATTTTTTTTTTCCCCATCACAGCATCATCTCTGTAGACTGCAACAACATTTCACGTCTTTCAGTGACTGACAATCCAAGTTTGCAACATAATTCACACCCCATCTACATTTTGTCACTTTCAGAATACGTACGAAATGAGAAAAAGAAGTGTTCACTCAAAAACCAGCATGGGAACAAGTTAAAACCTGGAATGTGCATGCTCAAAATGTGCTGTTATAAGCCCTGCTCACAATCTTTTAGCAATGCATTCAAGAAATATAAGATTATCAAACTTTTGGATCAAACCTTGTAAATCTTATCTAGCTTTTAATGACTCTACATAGTGCTAAGAATATTAAATATGTGAATAATTAAATATGTGAATAATTAAATATGTGAATATTTAATCTAAGTACGTGAATATTTTAACTTATTCTAATGACTGCCAGAAGATTAAATATGTGAATAAAATCGTATTGTGAAGAAGTGATAAATACATATGTAAAATCTTATCTGCTTGTGCAGCAGCAGTACATTAGAAACCAGTATAGGTAATAGATCAGAACTCACAAACTTTCTACACAGGATGATTGGATGGTACAGTAATCTCTCATGTACCATGTCCATTAAGGACGCTGGTGATCATGGTCTTCCACATATCTCGATCTTTTGCTGTTCTCAGCAGGTCTAAACTCCATACATTCATCCAGTTGGTCAGACTACTAATATAGTTTATTCTTTGTCTTCCTCTGCTTCACTTTCCATTCACCTGGCCTGTCATGACGATCTCCTCCAAACCTTCCTTCCTCATGATGTGCCCAAAAAATTTCAGCTGCTTTTCTCTTATGTTCCTCAGTAATGATCTTTGCATTCCTGCTCTTTGTAGTACCTCTACATTCGTGATGTGTTCAGTCCAGGATATTCTAAGCATCCGTCTATAAAACCATATTTCTGTCACCTCCAAATGCTTTGCCATTTCTCGGGAGATTGTCCAGCATTCACTACTGTACGTATGAACAAGTATAATATAACAGTTCAAAATTCTGTTTTTTGTTTTCATTGACAATTTCCTATCTTTTAGTATGTTGCCCAGTTTCTGAAACAACGGATTCAGAAACTGGGCAACTATGGCCAAGGTCATACCAATCCGTCTTTTGATTTCATTATCTGATCGTTCACCTTGTGTAACACAACTCCCTAGATAATTATATTTCTCTACTTGTCTTATGATGTTGTTCCCTATTTTCAGTATGCATTTGGGCACAATTTTCTTTTTGCTGAAAACTATGCACTCTGTTTTTTTTTTATGTTTATTGTTAAGCCTTTTCTTCTACTTTGTTCCACTACTTTGTCTAGAAGTTCCTGTAGTTCTTTTTCTGTCTTGGCAATGAGAGCGATGTCGTCTGCATATCTGATGTTGTTTACATTCTGTCTGGCAAATGCGAATCCTCCAATTCCATGTGTTCCTCTCATAATTTCCTCGCTGTACAGGTTGAATAGGTCGGGAGAGCAAACACAGCCCTGTCTTACACTCCTCAGAATTCTTATGTTCTCACCCATCTTCTCCAATTCTCAGGCTGGCTGTTTGTTCCCAGTATAAGTTCCTGAGCATTCTTATGTCTTTCCCGTCTATGTCTACACAATCTAGAATGTTGAAGAGTTCTTTATGTTTCACCCTTTTGAATGCCTTTGTAAGATTAATGAAACACATAAACAGGTCTCTTTGCTTTTCAATAGCTCTCTCCGACATTATCCTTATCATGAAGATAGCATTTCTTGTTTCCGTATTTTGCATAAATCCACATTGTTCTTCTCCTATCTCCAGCCTTATTTTATTCCTTATCCTCATCAATATTATTCTTAGAAGAATTTTAGTAATATTACTCATTAAGCTAATGATGCGATGTAGTTCACAATCAACAGCCCCTGGTTTCTTTGGCAGAGCTATGAATATGGATTTACTAAGATCCTCTGGTATCACTCCACACTCATATATCTCATTTAACACCTCAGCTATTATTGCAATACCAAAATCATCCAAAGCCCTTATCATTTCTGTCAATAAGGTCTGGCCGCCTTATTACTTTTCAATCGGGATACAGTTGCCCTGACTGCCGATTTCAGTATTTCCGGACCATTCAGGGTCCTATGGCTTGTTGGTTTTTCCACATGTTCATCCTGAAAGAGGTCTTCGACATATTCTGTCCATCTGTTCATAACTTTGCCTTTTTCCATGATTACTGTTCCATCCTTCGCTTTTATACAGCCCGATGCTGGACAGATCTTATGTCCCACCAACTCCTTAATCTTCCTGTACACTGTAGCTGGCTGTGAGCATTCATATTTTTCAATCTCTTGGCACTGCTCATTTAACCATGCTTCTTTTGTCTCTTTACATTATGTCTCTTAATTTCCTTGTCCATCTTCTGATATTCTTTGCTGTGTCTTGGAAAAATCTGTTGCCTTTGCCTTATCAAGCTCAGGATTTTGCTCGTCATCCACTGATTTTTACTTTTCCTTTCTTTCTTTCTTTGGAATGGTCTCACATGCGGTGTTGGTCAAGGCTTCCTTCAGTACATGACATTTGCTGTTTCCTTCATTTGCAAGTATCACATACTTGCCTCTCACTGCCTCAGCATATGCATTCCTAATGCCATCATCTTTCTGCAATAGATCAAATTGAAAACATTACGTTCTTGTGCTTTGTTTCAGTTTTTTCAGCTTAACTAGGAGTTTGGCTACTACTGGTACATGGTCACTTCTGCAATCCGCTCCTGGATATGTGTTTGCCTGAAGGATGGCATTCCTAAAGCATTTATTTATAGTGATATAATCTATTTGATTTCTTACATTGTCACCTGGACTTTTCCATGTCTAGGTGCACCTTGGATGTTCTTTAAACCAAGTGTTGGTAATCACTTGTTGATTTATCTTGCACCACTGTGCCCAGGTTTCGCCTCTTTCATTTTGATTTCCCAATCCATATCTTCCTATCACATCTCAATCTGGCTCACTTCCTATTTTTGCATTTAAGTCTCCCATTATGATTATAATTTCCTGAGATTTGCATTGTTTCCTCGCTGTTTCCAGCTGCTCATAAAACTTTTCTAGTTCCGCTTCACTACTCTCTGCTGTTGGAGCATACACCTGAATGATGGCCATATCAAAAGGTTTTCCTTTGATTTTGACCAGCAGTATTCTGTCCGATAAAGCCCACCAACCTAACATGCTCTCAGATGTTGCCCTATCCAACAAAACCCCAACTCCTCTTTCGTGTCCGTCTCACCCCAAATAAATCAATCTTTGTTGCCCTGTCTTGGAGACTTCGCTCTCTTTCCACCTGATCTCACATAACCCGAGTATGTTAATTTGTAATCGTTCCATTTCCTGTTTTAAATTATCCAGTTTGCCGCATTGGAAAAGAGTCCTCACATTCCAAGTAGCCAATTTCAAGGCACGTCTGTTTTTCTTTCTGTTTCTGCTGCTGCTAGTTCTGCTTACAGTTTCTTGTTGATGATCCGGCACCACCTGCAGTCCATAGTTATCCGTACCGAGCAAGGCATCTGCATCTGACGATACTGAGATTCCCTTCACACTGTTGTCTTCCTTTCTTAAATTGTGCATGACCATGACATTCTTGGCATTTTACAGCATTGCCATTGCCTTCTGCTGGATGAGTATACTGCTACCTGGGCAGAGTATACTGCTACCGGGTGCAGACAAGTTTCAATTGCATGCATAGAAAGATTACTATCTTTCTAAGCAGTTGAAACTTGTCTGAACCTCACAAATTTCACTGTGGCAGGGGGTTATTCAAAGATGAAAACCCATAGGTAATACAGACTTTTCATATCCAGCAATTTTGAGACCTGAACTTTGGAAGTGTCTGGATTTTGAGCAGTCATATAATTGTCATAAAAAAAAAAAAAAAAAATACTGAATTTCTCTACTGCAGCTTATTGAACATGGTACTGTCAGGTACAGCCTATTTTTTTTAAAGAGAAATGAAACATATGATACATGAAAATCTATAGCAAATATTGAACAGTAAAATAAATATAGTACAATAAAAATAAAATTATTTTCCTTCCAAAATATACCACACTTTGCATATTTTGAAGTGATAAAGTTAAATGTTTAATATAATCATTTCGGCAACCTTCCAAAGTTAAGAGTTGTGAACAAAATGATTTTCTCCACAATATATAAGGATCTGTGTATGCATTTTGAACCAACACTATTGTTGAGCTGAGTGCTTCTCAAACTTTCTGATTCTGCAATCCCCAAACCTGGTTAGAAAGTCTCAAGACTCAAACCCAACAATAATAACTGAAGCATAGAGGAACATTTCTCATCTGATGATTTTTTTACTTCAATGTTTTCCAAAAACCAGAAATATAAAATGAATATTTTAAATATTCATAAGAATGTCTTAAAATTTAATCTAATTTTGCGTTTTCTTTAATCAATACAGCAATATGTAATTAAATTAAATGTATATTTCTTGGTTCAACTGTGCAATAACAATCAGCAAACAGAATTTCATTTTTTGTTACAAGCTCTGTTTAATTTTTTTCGGAGGATGAATATTTTTCAAATACTTAAATATCTTGTAGCCCCATGACCTAAGCTTCATGGCTTCCTAGAGAACTGCAGCCCCCCAAGTCTTAGAAACACTGTTCTAGGCAACTTAATTTTCTTTTAGGCAGACTATAGCAAATACAAATAGATGAAACCTGGTATGACAATATTTCTTACAAACAACAGTCTAAAAGTTCTAAAAACATTTACTAAGCAGTAAATGTTTTCAATGAATTACCTCAGATTAATGTCTCACATAACAATCAAGAAACTCAAAAACTGAGTTATCTGTTGCTTATTACCAATGAGTCACTAGCATTCACAAATAGCAAGTGGCCACTTCCACAAACTAACAAATTTCTCAATGTCGCTGGAGAGCAGTAAAAATTTAAGCTTTGAGGTGAAATCTTGAAGCTGCACAATCAGTTCTAACATGCTGCTATGGCAAACAGCCACAGTTTAGCTATTGTCTTCTGCTGCAGTTATTTTCAGATCTGAACCTCCCCTCGATGCTGCAGGTTAGCTCCTGCAGCATAGACAGTAACTTCGTATAAAAATAGGCTGTTTATGGGAGTCAACGGTATTTCTATATTCCACTGTCAAGTCTATATACCTTAGTATCCTTGTTGATAGGGTATCATGACTTCATAGAACAGGATATCCCATGCTATCATTTGTGTAAATATGTCTTTACTGGTGGTGTCTGGGTAGCACACCTTGCCACAACAAATGAAGATCTCCCCTACCAGAGCTTAATGAAATGACTGGCCTCCCTCCTTTTCCTCTTGGCAAAGGATAGGTACCACGAAGCTCTTCCATGTGATATTAGCTTCCTGGTAGCCAAAAGGCCAGTCATACAATGCAAACAACGTACTCCAACCTAATTCATAATACCCATATATGACTGGCTTTGCTAAGTTAAGCATCAATGCAAGAGGGAGACTGCAGAGTTCGGGGAAGCCTCCAGAGTTGCAAAGACAATGACACGATACACAATTTTCTGGTCGTGTAATACACTATGAATTTTAAGTTCCTTTAGGCTTAATTGTGGTGTTCCTGTTGACTGAATACATGGAACGTGTTCTCTCCTTCTTGGTGTGATGGATTACTTTGTGGGTCCTTTCATCAATGTTCAGAGCAACTTGCTACACGCACACACATGAACGCACGCACATGCACACACAGTCAAGATGATACACAGTTCCAAGATCTGTAATGGGCAAAGTACATCAAAATTTTTCCTATAAATGTTACACCAAAGCATGAAACAAGTTTTAGGCATATTGTAAGATTTCAAAAACAAAATTTCTAAATTCTCCAACACGACAGGCTCCAAATAGTCTCTCTTTCTGAAGCTATGGATAAAATATTATCAAACAATACAGTTTAAAATATATTTAATGCAAAAGAAACTTATATTTGATAATATACAGCAATACCTCGCAGAGTGCGGTTTCAATCAGTTTCAATATGGGATTCGTTGTAGTGCGGTTTATAATCTGCTACTGCTGATTCGGTTTGCAATCTACGAATGTGATCGATAATGCGATCATATAGGGCTAACATTTTTCTAAAATTTTCTAGAATAATCTCCACAAATTTACATCACTCGCATAATTAACATTTTTCTAAAATTTTCTAGAATAATCTCCACAAATTTACATTACTCGCATAATTATTCTAGATCTTATACAATGTGTATACGTACCATATATAAGTATTGACATCACTTACTTCCAAAGGTAGTCTAAATTCTTAAGCATGGGTGAATCCATTTTGTGATTTTTTTCCCTCAGTGATCCCTTTATTATGAGTGAAAAAAGAAAGTGGGACGATAACAAGCAAAGCAACATAAATGGTTGAAATTAGAAGAGAAACTTGAAATCATGAAATGCCATGAAGAAGGCACTTCGTTTGCCAAACTCACATGAGACAAAGGAATAAAGGAATCATCTACAAGAAGAATCGTAAAAGAAAAGAATCAGTTCAACGAGTATGGAATAACTACCAACTCTTTTGCCTCAAAAACAATCGTAAAGAAAAGGAGCTCTCTAATGGTAAATATGGAACATCTGCTATCGATACGGATAGAAGATTGCTATCAGAAACAAATCCCATTAAGTCAAATGGAAATTCAAACGAAAGCTATGAGTCTTTTCAATTCACTTAGGGGATGTAATGGAAAAAAATTATGGAGAAGCGGCAACTGATGAAACATTTTTGGCAAGTCATGGTTGGTTCTTTCATTTTAAAAAACACTCGGGGATTCATAATGTCCGTATTGTAGGAAAAAGTGCAGACAAAGATGCTGCCAAAAAATTTCCTAAAGAATTTATAGAAATTATTGAAAAAGTTGGGTACAAAGATAACCAAATTTTTAATGTTGATGAAATGGGTTTGTTTTGGAAGAAAATGCCTTCTAGAACTTTTCTATCAGAAAAGGAAAAAAACTCAACCAGGTTACAAGGCATCAAAAGATTGTCTGACACTTTTGTTTGGTGGAAATGCATCTGGAGATTTTAAATTAAAAGCCATGCTTGTGTATCGTGCAAAAAACCCCTGAGCACTTAGCGGTAATTCAAAGAAGGCTCTCCCAGTTGTTTGGCATTCAAATAAAAAAGCTTGGGTAAAGAAAATATTGTTTGAAGACTGCTTTAAAACTTAGCTTTGTCCTGCAATCAAACGTTACTGCAAAGAAAACAACATGGATTTTAAAGCTTTGTTGTTATTGGATAAAGCACCAGGGCATCCAACCAGACTTTGTGACTTTAATGAAAATGTCAAAATTCATTTCCTTTCACCCAACATAACATATCTACCGTAACCAATGGATCAAGGTGTCATTGAAACGTTAAAAGCATATTATCTGAGAAGAACTTTTTCTCAAGCAATAAAGACTACAACTGGAGAAGCTGCGCCATCTTTAGCTGAATTCTGGAAAAATTACATCAGAAATGTTATCGAAAACATAAACGAAGAGTGGCTCGAGGTTAGCAAGAGTAACATAAGAGCAGTGTAAAAAAAAGTTTTGCCTCATTGCACAAATGATTCCTGCAGCTTTAAGTCTGAAATTCAGGATGTTTCCAAAGACGTTGTCAAAATTGGACACAATCTTGAATCTGAGTCTTCGGAAATGGCTAATGTTCGAGAGTGCATTGACGCATATTCTTAAACTCTCGATAATGATACTCTCCTTAACTTAGACCAAGGACAGGCATATGAGGAAGTAGAAAAAGTTCAGAGTGTAACGAAGGAGCTAGTAAAGTGTGAGAAAAAGAATTTCCCTTACAAGAACTTGAAAAAATGTTTAGGGCAGTGGAAACTGCTTCAGACTTAATTATGAATCACGATCGAGACGTAGAGCATAGCATTAATGCCCAATGAGTGTTAGAAAATTTGAGGCAAAGAAAAGAAGAAAAACAAAATGGTGCAACTTAGATTAGATAGATTTTTCTTTAATTAGTAAAATTTTCTAGCTTTCATTTATTCAAAATAAAATTGTCATTGTTTTCCTTTATCAAAATAAAGTTTATCAATTAATTTTGTTCTTATTCTATTTGATTTATTATTTTTCTAACTAATCATGCATAATTATTTCTACTATAAAAAAATCCTTATGATACCCACGTATCATTATTTTCACCATTGAAACTATTCCCCATTAATGCTAATTCAATCAGTGCGGTAGTTTTTTCCAACACATTTTACACTACCCCCTGTGTGAGTGTATTGCTGTACATCTTAAAACATTTTAATATTTTACTATAAAATGAAATTAAGAGTTTTTATCCATTTTTGATATTAATATAATCACAATTTGTTAAATAACCACAAACTAATGTTTATTGAAAAACTTTCATTAATCATTCTCTTACTTTGGAACACCTCCTATATACAAAGGACCTTCAAATATCCCAACTTCTTCTTCTTCGCTTAAATCAAATATTTCAGAATCTAAATTAACAGTGAAACGCATATGATGAATGTCATAATCTACCCATACTTGCTGCCATTCTCCAGAATTGAGTTGTCGGCGAGAAACTACTTTGACCACATGGGGTTTCCTATTTACAGTGAATTCAAATGACAACTCACGTTCTGAAAACACAAATAAATAAATAACATCATGTATTTGTTTAATTAATTAAGATAAGACAACTGAATAAATATACTTTAAATGAAATTTAGTATTAGCCATATGGTGGGAATAAGCGTCAGGCTTTAACTGCATAAACCAAAAAAAATTACCTATATGACTCCTTACTTATGCCGGTACCTATCTAGTTGACCTTTGAATTTCCCCAAGGTGGAAGCCTCAACTACCCACAGAGGCAACTTATTCCCATAATTAACAAAACTTACTGACTGAAAGAAACTTTCATTAGAAAACAGGCCTTGAGCATCAGGCTGCATCACTATATAATTTCTAGTAACTGACAAACTGGTTTAAGTTAAATTTTATTAAAATAAGTATATAGATATATACATAAAATACTAAAACAGATATAAAAATAAAAGTGTAAAGCATTAAAATAAGAGCGTTAAAAAAATATATACATATAAATAAAATAGAAGCTTTTGGGATGAGGTGTCCCTTCATCAGCTGCTCAGTATATATACATATATATACTCAGTGTATATATACAGGGGATTCACTACCAGTGCGACAAACTTGCAGGAGGTGTAGGGGCACAAAGACGAATCGGAATCACATAGCATAGCAGGGTCTGAAATGCCTTTGTCACGCGGTAGAGGACGTTGAACGGGAGGTCACGTGAACAGTGATCCCGATGGAAGTCAGCATTTGCGAACCGTTTCTGTTGAAGAAACCAAGTAGCGAAAGTCCTCCGGAGTGGATAATCCGCAGGCTCCAATGATTGGACGCATTGCAGATGGTATGAAATCATTTGGTTTGTTGACAGTATCCTCCATACAGTGGATTGGGAAATACCCAATTGTTGGCCTATTGCTCGAGTACTCGTACTCGGATTGCCTTCTGCAAGACGTAGGACATTCTCCTCATTGTCTGGAGTCCTCGTTGTTCGCTCTCGATTCATGGTACCTCTCGTGAAACAACCAGTCTCACGTTACCTTCTGTGTACACGTGCGAAAATCGTATGATGAGGAGAGCACGCCTCTGCGGGAAACGTTCCCGTTACAGTTCACAGCTCCATACGCGAGGTGCATGTCGGCCAGTTCAACGTTTGAATTCTCGTCCATCCTACTACCTCGGGACCCGGTTCACAAATGCTGACTTCCAGCAGGATCGCTGTTCACGTGACCTCCCGTTCAACGTCCTCTACCGCATGACGAAGGCATTTCGGACCCTGCAATGCTATGTGATTCCAATTCGTCTTTGTGCCCCCTACACCTCCTGCAAGTTTGTCGCACTGGTAGTGAATCACCCTATATGTGTATATGTAGGGAAAAACAACAGAAGACAACTAGGCATAACTATTACAGCTGACTATTTGGAGTGCCTCAAGCCATGAATGCTGGTGGTAATCATGTGAATAGTCGATGGTTTCAATGTCGTGTCAGGAATCAAGTTTATGCTGCTTGACCAGATAATGTTCAACAACAGGAGAGCATTCAAAGTTGCCAGGATGTTAAAAGGTCATCATGTTTCAGAGCACGAGGTGGCTCTCCCCACTAACTTTGAACACTGTCCTGAAATTCCTAAAACAGGCTGTCTGGGTGGTAGAATAAGAAACAGTAATCCTCTCTATTTGGGAGGATTACCATTGCTTATTTGAAAACATAAGGCTAAGCAACTCACTTCGAAGGATTTCACAATATGATATTGCTAAAGTAGAATTATGCCATTTTGCAAAACATGCTGCTTCTTTTAGTTTACTGCTGTAATATTTTACTGCATTTAGGCACCTATAAGGCTTGAGTGCAGTAAATTCGATGGTGACAATAAATTCTCACGTTAGTAAATTCTTGCAGTCAGAAGCTATAAAGCCTGCGAATTGCATTATATTTACAAGATATTAAATAAATTGAGCAAAAACAAAATTTATCTACTGAATTCTTTACTCAACTTTTTATATTTTAGAGGATTACTTATAATCCTCTAAAATATAATCTACCAGGTGGCTGTCTGAGATGTGTCTGTTCTCTGTGACACCCAACTGGTTTAGATATTAAAAAAAAAAAAAAAAAAAACCTTTGAAATCTGAAATGCATTTAGAGCTATATGCTAGGATCACCTATTAAAAAAACAGTCTACAATATTGGTTGACATGCTTAGAAGGCATGCATTAATGGCTTACTTTCAAAATATCAATGAAATCTTTGGACATTACCATAATTTTATTTACCTTTTTCAATCGGTAAGCAAAAGTTCAGAAAAACACTGGTGTTTATTTTAAACAACAAAAAATAATCCTTAAGAAATGAAAATAAGTGTTGATTCTCACTCACACACTTCTGTATGTTTCTTTTCTTCCAAGCAAAGAAACATTTCTGAAAATCCTCTTCTTTAAGCCCTTTTAACACTTTGGTCATTTTTTCTGAATGTCTTCAAATGAACTAAAAATGGCTTCCCTTAAGTAATTAGAGAGAGAAAACGGACACAAGGGGCTAGGTCTGGTGAGTAGGGTGAATTTTCACACACACACACACACACACACACACACACACACACACACACACACACACACACACACACACACACACACACACACACACACACACACACACACACACAGAGAGAGAGAGAGAGAGAGAGAGAGAGAGAGATGTTGTTGTTTGTTGTTTGGTTTTTTTTTAGGAGCATTAGCAACTAAGGCCATATTGCTCCAGGATATGCGGCGGTCATTCCTTAACCTTTCCGCATCCTCCGTATTTGGTGGTGACGGGCTCGAACCCCGGTCTAATCAAGAAGCGTGTGCTACGCACTGCTGCTCCTTCCCACCTGGCTACGGAGGCGCCGAGAGAGAGAGAGAGAGAGAGAGAGAGAGAGAGAGGGAGGGAGGGATTTTGTTTGGCAAACAGAGAGAGAGAACATTGTCTTGATGGAGCATTCAATTGCCCTTCAGCGATTCTGGTCACTTCCTTCGAATTTCTCAATGTATTACATTTGATTAGAAGTTACATTTGGTGGGATGTATTCAGCAATTAAGTATGATTTTCATTTTGGATACCGACATTCTTACTATTTTAGTTTGGGGGAGCATTTTGTTTTCCACAGCATTCACTGTCTTTTTTGCTTCTTGGTCATACTGTAACAGCCAACTTTCACTGGAAGTAATTACATTACTTAGGAAGTCTGAATCCTCATCAATTATTTTAAAATCATCTTCACAAACTTGGAGCCTTCTCATTCTTTGATCTTAGTTAAAAATTTCTGGTACTACACATACTTTACTCATGCCTAAAATTTCAGTTAAAATTTGTCTGTCTCTGAACATAATCAGTTAGCCTTAGAATTAGTAAAGGCATGATATACAAGAAAGCAAGCTTATACTGCATCAGCCGAAAAAAAAAAAAAAAAAAAAAAAAAAAGACTCCTTCCGATTTCACCAATCAATCTGCTCCAAATGTTTATTTAGTTCTGCTTTGACAAATTTCTGCACATCTATTCTACAACTGTCTTATCTCAATTTGAATTTATGTCCCCTCGGATGATTAATCTGGGCAAGAGGAAGAATCCCATCAGCATTGAGCATGCTAAAACCATTCAAGGTCCTATATACCTCAATCAGATCACCTCACAGGTGCCTAGTTTCCAGACACTGTAATTTTCAGAACTTAAGCTTTTCCTTGTAAAAGCAAACCAAATAATTTTGTTACCCTTCTCTGCACTTGTTTCAGCAGCTCCACATCCTTCCTAAAATGAGACCTCCAGACCTGTATACAGTATTCAAGATGTGCCCTGACCTTTGCTTTCTACAAGGGGATAATCACCTCCTTAGCCCTGCTAGAAAAATTCCTGTATATCATTAACAAGACACCATGAGCTACTCTTGCAGACCGTCTGCACTGCTCAGAAAACTTGATATCTGGCTGCACAATTACCCCCAGGTCCTTTTCACTCTCTACCACTGCCAGTGTAGTACCACACAGCTGACACGTTACTCTGGGGTTACTGCTTCCCATATGCAGTACTTTACATTTGTCAATGTTAAACTTCAGTTGCCACCGCTAAACTCATCTGTTCAACTTTTCTAGATCCTGTTGCATTAGCGTACAGTCAATAGCGTCATTAACACCTGACAACCTTCATAATCATCTACAAAATTAGACATTAAGCCGGATATACGTCCATCAATATCATTAATAAATACAGAAAACAACAATGTACCCAACATCGAACCCTGGGGAACTCCTCTAATGTCATTAGTCCATGAAGAGCAGTGTCCATTGATTACAACTCTCTGTCTTCTCCCACTCAACCATCCCTTTATCCAAAACAGCAATTTACCTTAATGCCATGCTACTCCAATTTGTACAGTAGTCTTCCATGTGCAACAGTATCAAAAGCTTACATAAAATCCAAGTATATGATATCAAAATTATTTTTTGCATCCAGTTCCTTTGTGACCACATCAGAGTATCCAATCAACTTGGTCAGACAAGACTTCCCCTTAACAAACCCATGCTGTGTCTGAGCTATAACTGATGTCTTGTCTAGATGATCCTGTAATGCTTCTTTAACCAGTGCCTCCATTAATTTCACTGAAACAGAAGTTAAACTAACAGGTCTGTAATTACCTGTTTCCCTTTGATCCTCCTTTGTGGATTGGGGTCACATTTGCACATCTCCAGTCCAAGGGTGCTTCCCCTGAGTTCAAGGAAGCTCTCATAATTATGGCTAAGGGTTTGCTTACTTCATTTGCTGCCTCCTATAATATGACTGGATAGATCCCATCACCCCAGGTGCCTTTCATATGTTTATTTTCAACAATTTATCCTCCACTTTACTCTCAGTTATTACAAGATTATCTAGCTTTTTGCCAGAGTTTAATACACCTCTGGCATTCCTCTACCTGAATAACTCCTCGTGTGTTAATGTAGATGCAAAATATTCATTTAGTTTGTTAGCCACCTGAGCAGGATCATCAACAGTTGAACCATCGATATCAAGTGGACCAATCTGATTCATCCCCTTCCTTCTAGAATTTACATAAGTAAAGAATTCTTTGCTGTTTTTCTTTGCATCCATTGTGAAATATTTCTCGTAATCTGCCTTTGCCTACCTAAGGTGAAGGCAGATTACGAGAAATCTTTCGTGACTTGATTGCAGACCATTTATATCTACCATAGGCTTCTGTGTAACCTGATAATTTATATATATCCCATGCATATTTCTTCTCTACCTCGTGTCTCATTAGTCCATTTTACATCCATTTAGGCCTAAACCATGAACAGTATTTCTTAGTTAATATGAAAAGCCTAGTAGCGTCCAAGATTAATTCCTTGAATGTTTCCCATTTAGAATTTGCTGTTGGTAACATCATCAGTTGGTCCAACTATATAAAATTTAAAAACTGTATCAGACCACCACAGTCACCTTTATGAAAGCAAAAACCTTTCCCTTTACCCCTGATGGCAGTTACCTCTTTGAGTAAATCCCACATCAGCACACTGTGATCAGTGCCACCTAACAGTTCCTTTATCTGCAGATTCTTAATGCATAACGATAATCAGATATCATTAATCTTGATCTGATTAATGATAATCAGATCAAGAGTATTACTCCTTCTGGAGTAATACTCTTGATCTGATGATCTTGCCTCTTGAATATGCTGCTCCAGAAAACAATTATCCAATAAATCCACAAAAACCGTGTGTGTGTGTGTGTGTGTGTGTGTGTGTGTGTGACCAACCCACAAGTTCCAGTCAGTATCTGGGAAGTAATAATCCTCCATTATAAGACAATGTGATTTACTGCCCACTCTATTTCTCATTACACTCATCAGAGTCATTAGGCCTATAACACACTCCTACTCTCAATTTTGCTTTCCCAGTGCTTATGTCACACCAAACTGACTCAATATTGTCCACCCATGTCAACAGGATGCACTTCCTTAGATTTTATGTGTTTCTTAACTAATAGCATAACCCCTCCTCCCTTCCTATCATTTCTGTAGACATTGTACTCCTCATATTCCAAACCTGCATTCCTTTTATCTGTGTGACACCACATCTCCAATATCCCAATAATATCCGCATTTGATGTTTTGATCAGCACCTCAAATGCATCAAATTTATTTACTAAACTCCTAGCATTGGTATACATGCACCTGTTCCTATTCTTAGCTACCCTAACACAACCCATGTATTTACTTGTTCTGCAATGACTCCCAGCAGTCTTTGAAATCTCCAGTATCTTGTTTTCCAGGCTGCTGCTCATTCCAATAGAAGCAGTGCAAGAATCCCTTTCACCTCTGCCAACAACTTCTGTTAATCTATTAGTCCGTTTATTCCCCCCCCACAAGCTAGCAGTTTTCCCATCCATCTAACACTGCCTCAATAGCATCACCAAATATTCTTGCACCCTTTCTACTCAAGTGTATCCTATCCATGTAGAAGCAGTCTCTCCTATTAACAAGCACAGACCATGCTGGGAAAAATTCTACCGCTTAGGCATTGCACAATCTCTCAGGGATAAGTGATTGACAAGGCTCTCATCATATATTCCCTGCTACCATGATTGGGCAGAATTGAAGACACTTTCAAATTCAATCCTAACTTGTGCTTTTTTTCAACATTTACCTGTACTTGTTAAGTAATTCTGCCATCTTCCTATTCTTAATATCATTAGTGCCAACGTGTACAACAATATCATCTTTTGTGCCCTTAAAATCTGCTCTTCAATGTCATCAACTTTCGCCCCTGGTAGACATACCTTGGCCCTGTTCCACCTATCCTTTTTGCACAATATATTTTCCATTTCCCTGACAATGAGTCATCTACAACAACTAGTTCCTGTGGGACCAGCACATTCTTTCTTGGGGATTGCTGCTGTGTTGCCTGATGTTCAAGTACAAGCTCTGGCATTGATGTGGGCAGCGAGAGCTTGATGGGCCCCTCAATTTAAATCCTTCAAGGGCATCTACCCTGTTATTCAAGCTCTCATAAAGGCCCATAACAATGCTGAGTTGGCACCTCATTTCTTCACGCTCCTTACATCAAGCACAAACAAAGACATTCCCCTTGGCAATATCATCTCCAACTTCTGATAGCTCCATAAACATCAAACAAGCAGTACATTTCAAAAGGCTGTGATTCTGAGCACAACCTCCCTCTTCAGTTCTCCCCTAAGCCACAGCACTCCCACTACCTTGAGCCTTTTGCTTTGCTGCTCGGGTCTGAGGCATCATTTCAATTCAATTTCAATACTATTAAAATTAAAACACTAAACTTATATTGCAATGCAGTAATAACACTATATATATATATATTTCAGTATCTAGTTTTATCTCCTACCGAGTTACATTATATTAATTTTGCATCTCCTATCAAGTTTAAGCTATATGTATTAAGTTTATAAAATCTAAATGGTTATATGTTTGAGTTAAAACGTTACTTTTTTAAAATCTAAGTAGTTATAATAGATAATAAGTTTAACTTTCTCTTGCCACCCTTGTGGTTTGACTCTTGCACTAGCTATCTATGTCAAATCACCGATTCTGAAAACTCTATGAATATTAATGTTGTACTTGACGATCTACGTGTCAAGTTAAATTATCAAAACATGTAAATAGTGCTATACTTGTAGTTAATAATCCTCTGCTGATACTGATTGCACTGCTACAAATTATGTAGAAACTTCCATTATCTGGTATATTGATAAGAAAAGAATGGTGGCAGATTCGAATGCTACTGTTGATACAATGCTGCAGTAGTCGACTGGTTTTCTATGCAATTACAAGGTCAAGTAAAGAATAAATACACCAAATTAATCAGAAAATCACAATAAAATAGTATACTATTAAATTTAAATCAAAAGTTATATAAAAACAATTTCAAATCAATAAAAAAAAAAATAAAATCCACTTGGCAGCTTTGAAAACATCTGGCTACAACTTGCCTTGTCAGCAGACTCAAGTTCTGAAGCAACTATTCTAATGCTTAATCGACAACACTTTTAAATAATGTCCTAACCCAGTCCACATTTTCATCAGTTTTCACGGATACCAGATGGTTGCTCATCATCTTCCACATTCTCTCTTCCTTCTAAAATTCTTTTATGCCATTCAAACATATGAGCTCTTGAAAACCATATAACAATCTTTCCCATAAAATTGATGTAACAACTCTTAACTCTCATTTGGTGTTTTCTTTAGTTTTGTTTAAATTTGGGGTTGAGTCTTTGTTCAGTTCTTTTGTCTGGTAATTTTTCTAGCAAACTACAAAAACACAAGTTAACAAAAACCTGTCTCACTGCAAATCAAATGAGCATGTTGGAATGAAACTTGGCAGACCAGTAGGAAAAGTTTCAAGGTCAACTGCTGTATCAGAGCTAATGCTAAATTTAAAAAAAAAAAAAAAAAGTCAGAAGAATCCTGTCAGTTTTTAACTCGAACCAGGGTCAATTCAAATGTGTGTGTGTGCACGCATATTACCACACTCCTGCAAAATGTCTTCATTCTTTGTATGTTATCTTTCATTTCTGCACATAAGTGGATCTGCCTTCTGAGCAAATCAATGAAAGAACAAATTTCACTGCCTCCTTTCCCACACTTCACACTTTCCACTGCACAACAGAACAAAAATATTTCCAAGCACTGCTAACATCAAATGCACTGTTACATCCATTAAGGATCTCCATTTGTTACTCTTCTTTTTTCATTGTCAACATGAAAATTAAATACACTTCCATATACTGTAAACCTTCATTTTAATGAACCACAGTTTAAAAGACCTTAGAAATAATTGACAGCATTCAGTGAACCAGGATTTTCATCTGTACTGGGTCTGGTGACATAACTGTCTGTCTGACAGTTATGTTATTTACTTCATTGTGACAGCAGTTTTGTCACAACAAAGTAAATGTAACAGCCAGCTAATGAGAAGGCTTTGCTCCAATGGTAAAGGCAGTAAAATATGGTATTAGAACATTTAATGTTTTTTATTCATAGTACAGAAGATTCTAGCAACTTTGCTGATTATATGTATTTATTTTGAGTTTAATGGGCATTTGACTTTAGCAGATGGGTTTTATCTCCATATAGTCCATTAAAGCAGTCTTTCCAGTGATTATAAGTGTAGTATAGCATGTTGAGCAAAGACGTATTTTAAAATAAAAACTACAAAAATTTAAACGAATCCAACACTCATATAGAAGAATAACATGCGAGTATAAATTTAAATTTGTAACTCCAATAAATTACATGCTTCCATTAGTTTTCAATGTAATGTTATTGATATGTAAAGCAAACATGTCATTAAACCTACACTGCTAACAAAAATCACCACTTGTAACAAAAGAAACCAATTTATTTATTTCTTTCTTATAGTTCAGCTCAGTTCTAAAAATGTTTTTATACATGACAATAAACAAAAAAGTTCCTGTCAGTTCCACTGACTTCTACACTAGTAATGATTCAACCAGACAATAGAAATTCGTAACTGACCTAACCCATTGGGTTAGGTTGGTTACAGATTTGTAACAACAACATATTTTCTCCTGTCTGAGTCAGATATAAGGCAGGCAGAAAAGAACTCCCATGCTTACAACCTAGGGAAAAGAATTTTCAAGAAATCAGGTTTCCCTCAATAAATCACACTGGGGGGGGGAGGAGGGTGCTTCTCTCTTCCTCTCTACAATTCTTTTAGAAGAGTACAAAGTGGATAAAGGTTGTTTCTTTCACCTTCCTCAATTCTCCTGTCTCTGCTGTAAAATGAGAATGTTCTTGTAACTAAATACTACAGTGGAACACATTAAACTAAGAGCTCAATACTTACCACTCATTAATAAAACCCTGAAATACCCATGTTCAGCATGAACACCTGCCTGGTGAATTAGTACAGCTCGAGTGTTTGATGTGCGAAAGCTAAATGCCAAGTCTCCACTCCTCCAACCTGGAACTTCTAAATAGGAGTATGGTGTTCTGAAGGTGATCACATACTGTTGAGTATCTGATATAAAACATTAACATTTCAAAATTTAAAATTATACTTAAAAACAAAATTTATTACTATATCAAAATGAATAACAATTAATTTTTTAAATTATAAATTAAATCAGTTACAGTTACAGTATTAAAGTTTTATATATAATATAATATATTATTATATAAGAATGTTATGTAATAAGAAATCTAAATAAAATCTTAGATTTCTTATAAGCCTAAGGCACTTTGCGTGGAGTCCAAGGCACCCCCAAGGGGTTTTGGGGGGGGGGATGAGAAAAATTATTAGAAGCAAAGTTCAAAACCCAAATAAACAGTGTCAAAATTATTCCCTCAGTCCAGCTCTTGAGGGACCCTGTAAAACTACTAACTAGATTAGTTAAACATGATTTTCCCTTTACAAAACCATGCTAAGTACCCTTCAGAATTCCAATTCTATCTAAATGATCCTGAATTCCATTTCTATCTAAATGATCCTGAATTCCACCCTTGATCATTGTTTCAATGATTTTCCCTCCTACTGAAGTTAGACTGACCAGCTGATAATTTCCCACTTCACTCTTAGACCCGCTCTTACGTAATGGAGATACATTGGCACTTTTCCAATCCAACGGAATCACTCTTGAGTCCAGTGATGCTCCCATAATTAGCCTCAATGGTTCAATGCACTCACTTGCTGCCTCCCTTAAGATTATAGTACGCCATCAACCCCAGAAGCCTTATTAGCCTGTAGGCTTGAATGTTTTTCATTAAATAAAGTTAATTACAAATAGTGGCAACTCAGTTATACTTCATAACTGGGTTGTCACTATTGAAAAAACAGGACACCTGCCCACCCACCAATGAGTAAGCCAACAAGCTTTAAAATGGTGCTATCTTTTTTTTTTTTTTTTTTTTAATGTAAACCCCAAACACGAGAGGTATTAGAACCGATAGTACTTAGTACCGTGCTTGGGTTGGAGATTGAGAAGACGAAAGAAGATATTTGTTGACATTGGACTTGAACTTCTGTAGACTGTAATTTTCAGGAAATACGTATGAAGGAAAGTTGTTCCAGAAAACGGCAGTTGAATGAATAAACGAGGAAGATGAAAGGTTGGTTCTGTGAGTTTGAAGTTGGACAGTAAATGGATGTTGGCTGGTGACGGCAAGTGTCTGGACTGTTTTGAAAGAGAGAATGGGAATTATAGAAGCTAATTCAGAAGAACAGTGCCCATGGAAGTATCTGTAGAAGAGGCATGCAGCAGAAACAGTACGTCTAAGAGAGAGCGAGTGAAGAGACTCTGTTAGAGATAAATCATTAATTAACCTAACTGCCCTCTTCTGAATGGAATCAAGAAGCCTGAGCGAGGTTTTGGGGGAACCACCCCAGATGTGGAAACAATATTCCATGGCTGGGTGTATTTGCAATTTTTACAGAGCGAGCAGCTGTTTGGAAGAAAATTAACACTTCAAGTAACACCGAGAGCAAAAGAGAAAAACAAGTTTTTTAGATGCAGAGGAAGCAATATTTGTAATGTGCTTGTGCCAAGAGAGAGAGAGATTAGAAGTCAGGGTAATCCCCAAAAGAGATATATAATTTTGCCTAGAAATCGGAGTGTCACTAAAGATAAGCATAGGAGCAGAAGAATTCTTTTTGCGAGATATAAGATAAGACTGAGTTTTAGAAGGGTTGAAATCAACTAAGTTGTCTTTGCCCCACTGGAGAATTACCTGAAGATCGGCATTTAAGGAATTGGTAGCAGATTTTTGAGAAGTTGAAGCTGATTGAGCAGGACAAGGTTTCTCAAAATGGAAAGTGGAATGCAATGTGCTATCATCGGCAAAACTATGGATAGGATTTCTAGTCAATGGAAGAGGGTCATTAATATACAAGAGGAAAAGAGTGGGGGAAAGAACTGAACCTTGGGGGACACCAGCATTACTGGAGAAGTTAGAAGACAGAGAGCCATCTACCATCACCCTCAGTGAGTGATCAGAGAGAAAACTGGATAACCAATTACTAAAAACAGTTGGCAAACCATAAGATGGAAGCTTGTTTAGAAGGCTTTTATGCCAAACACGATCAAAAGCTTTTGAGATGTCAAGAGTAACTACTTGTGTTTCACTGAACCTTTCCATTGAATTAGAAGGGTAACATAATCCAGAATATCACCAGTGGATCGACACTGATGGAATCCATACTGGTGATCGTTGATCTGATGGAAGGTTTCTAGGTAATTTAAGAGTTGGCGGTTAATTGATTTCTCCATTACTCTAGAAAGAGCAGAAGTAATTGCAATGGGACGATAATTGGATGGGAGGGATTTGTCACCCTTTTTAGGAACTGGCTGGATATGAGCAAATTTCCAAGTAGAAGGAAAAACACCTTTGGAATAAGAAAGTGAAAAAAGGCGGCAAATAAAAGGAGTAAGTTCAGGAGCACAGGTTTTGAGAACAAGTGGAGAAACACCACCTGGAGCTTCCTTAGCATCAAGATTCATCAAAATCCTTTTGACATCCTTTTGATGGAAGACCACAGGAGGCATTGAATGGAGCGTGTTTTACCAAGATCATTAATACATCAGTTGGAAGAAAAATGAGATGCTAGCAGCTCAGCTTTATCCTTGGCTGAAGTGACAAAAGAACCATCTGGTTTGGACAGAGGTGGGAGCACAGATGGGCAAAAGTTGCGGGAAAATAGCTCTGGGCTATTTTCCCGCAACTTTTACCCATCTGTGCTCCCACAAGAGACCAGAATGCTCGGCTGTTTGTTTATTTGTTTGTTATTTGGTTTTTAGGAGCTTTAGCAACTAGAACCATATTGCTCCGGGGATATGCAGTGGTCATTCCCTGACCTTTCCGCATCCTCCATATTTGGTGGTCACGGGCTCGAACCCCAGTTTAATCAAGAAACGTGTGCTACGCACTGCTGCTCCTGCCCACCTGGCTACGGAGGCGGCAATGCTCGGCTACCATTAGGGCAAGAAGCAAGTTTTCTACTCTTAGCCTGTTCAAACTCTAGTTTGGACTGATTAATAACTGCTTTACAATTGTTGCGAGCTTTGGTGTAGGCAGAAAATGAAACTGGAGAATTAGAAACAAGCCAATTACGATATGCAACATTCTTCTCTTGAACAGCCTTAGCACATTTATTGGAAAACCAAGGTTTAGATAAAGGACGAGATTTTAAAGTGGAATGTGGGATAAAGGATTGGATTCCTGCAAGAATAATTTCACTGACACGATCTGAGCAAACGTTGACATCAGAAGTTTTGAAACAGTAATCTGACCAAGGAAAAGAAGAAAAGAAGTCTCGCAGGTCATCCCATTTTGCATTCTTGTAATGCCAAACAACACGAGGTTGGGAATAGCCATGAGATACAGGTTCCATTGGAGAAGAGACAATCACCAAGTTGTGATCTAAAGTGCATAAAGGACCTCTCACTTCGGCCGTGTACTTAGAAGGGTTGTTTGTGAGAAAAAGATCAAGTTTATTGGCTGTATGATTAGGATTGTCCAGTATTCTTGTAGGTAAAAGGAACAATCTGTGCAAGGTGATTAGTAATTGCAAAAGCCTCAGCATCTCGACCTGCTGGGTCGGTGTGCCTAGAATATGGAAGCCAGCTAGAGTTGTGAACATTAAAATCACCAAGCAAAATTACCTCACTGTTAAGAAAGTTGGACTGGAGAAAGTCAAGTTGCAAAGAGAGGAAGTCAAAGAGCTCCAAGTGATTAGTGGAGTTGGGAGAACGGGAGACACAACAGATGAATTTGACACAATGAGGTAGAGAGAGATTTTAAGCCAGAGAAGATCATACATATAAATTATCAGGTGACACAGAAGACTGTGGGAGATATAGGCTAGTCTGTAATCAAGTCAGAAAGGAGGTCAGCAAGCGAAGGCAGATTACGAGAAATCTTTGGCAAAGGATGCAAAGAAAAACAACAAAGATTTCTTTACTTACTTACTAATTGGTCCACTTGATATCAACAGTTTCGCTGTTGATGATCCTGCTCAGATAGCTGACAAACTGAATGAGTATTTTGCATCTACATTCATACATGAGGAATTCTGTAGGAAAGTTTATAACAGAAGCTTATTAAACTCTAACAGGGAGCTAAATGACACTGTGAGCAAAGTGGAGGAGAAATCGTTGAAGTTAAACATAAGAAGGGCACCTGGGGATGGGATCTATCCAGTTATATTAAAGGAGGTGGCAAAGGAAGTAAGCAAACCCTTAGCCATAATTATAAGAGGATCGTTGGATTTAGGGGGGGGGGTTCCCCACGTACTGGAGATGTGCAATTGTACCGCCAATTCACAAAGGGTGACACGCGTAATTACAGACCTGTTAGTTTAACTTCTGTTCCGAATGGACTGGTTAAGGAGAATGGGTTTGTTTGTCTTGTTTGAATAATTTGATACTACAAAGTGGTCACAAAGGAACTGGATGTAAAAAATAATATTGATATCATATACTTGGATTTCAGGAAAGCTTTTCTTCTGTTGTACTGTACAAATTGGAGCAGTATAGCATTAAGGGCAAGTGGCAATCAATGGACACTGCTCTTTGTGGACTAATGTTATTAGTGGAGTCCCCCAGGGTTTGGTGTTGGGCTCATTGTTTTGCATATTTATCAATGATATTGATGAAGGTATAGCAGGCTTAATGTCCAAGTTTGCAGATGATACAAAGGTTGGCAGGGTTGTTAATGACAGTAATGACAGTATGCTATTGCAACGGGATCTAGAAAAGTTGGACAGATGGGCTGAGAAGTGGCAACTGAAGTTTAACATTGACAAATACAAAGCACTGCATATGGGTAGCAGTAACCCCAGAGAAATGTTCCAACTGTGTGGTACTAAGCTCAGGATAGTGGAGAATGAAAAATACCTAGGGGTAATTGTGCAGTCAGATATGAAATTTTCAGTGCAGACAGGCTGCCAGAGCAGGTCATTGTGTCGTGTCAATGATATAGGAATTTTGCTAGCAGACCTAAGGGGGTGATTATACCCTTCTATAAGGCAATAATTAGGCCACACTTTTAGTACTGCATACAGGTCTGGAGGAAGGATGTTGTAACATTGTTCCTGGTGATGGAATGATGAATACTACAAAATATTTGCAAATTTTGGAAACAGGTGTATTACTGCATGGAGCGACTCATGTGTCTTCCAACAGGATCTCGTACATTGCCATTCTTCAAGGGTTGTTAAAGCTTTCATGTAGGAAAATGGCATTTGTATATTGATTAAGCAGGTAATTCATCTGACAATAATAATATCGAAAATTATTGGGTAATTTGTAAAGGAAAACTGAGAAACATGGACTGTCCAACAAAAGTAAAAATGATTCAAGTTTGGTTTCATGACCAAGAAATGTCAAAAATTTATCAAAAACTGGTGGAATTTATGCCAAATAGAGTGAAACAACTTATTTCAGCCAAAGAAGGCCATTCTAATAAATGCTTTTATTTGTAAATAACTGACTTGTTTCCATTAACTTGTTCATTACTGTATATGCTGAATGTGATTTTCTTGAAATGCTGCCATATTTTATAATTGAACACAAGGAACTGCTTATTTAAAAAAATAACAATTTCAGTAAACATCAAAAACATTAGAATAAATATAAATATTATATATATGTATTTAAGATTAAATACAGTGTTCTATTTACAAACCTTCTACAATTCCGACCTTGACTTTAACCTTAAATTCAGACATAATGCTAAAAGTTTCTCTTGTATTTTGCACTTAGTAGCAGCGATCTAACTTCCTTTTGTTATACAATACTTGTTATTTCTGTATAGCAGATCACTCATGATGTATTTTTTACAAATATGATTAATTCTTTGGGGCAATAAAATGCTTCTTCTTAACATAGCCTAAATTTTGCTGATTCCTCCCTTAATGCTCAATGTCTACTTTTCAGAACACTAAACATGTGTGCAAGAATCTATTTCCAAACATTATTACTAAATAAATATCACCATTGTAAAATATTAAGATGCAACCATACTGGTCTGTTGCTGTGTCCTCTGCTCTACTTATTTATTCTATTACTATGATCAGATATTTCCACATTCCCTAAATACTAACTGACCATACTGTGTAGACTGCATGTTCTCCACATATGTGTTATTTGAAATCAGAAGTAGGCAGATTTTAGTGATAAACTGCACAGCTTTTGAGATTAGATTGGTGTTTAAACATGGGAATAATTAAATGAATAATATTATTAACTAAATTTGATTCTATTTGAACTTAATCATGAATTAACATTTTTATTTTTACACGGAATAGCTTCATGTGGCATGCTAACAGCTGCCATTACTAGATAGAGATAGTAATGAGTAGAGACAGAGACTGCCATTTAAAGAAAGAGATGGAGAGAAAATTCCAAATTTTATCATAATTATTTTATTTTAACCTTTTTCTTAATGAATATAAAGAATTTCTATAACTAAAAATATGAATGTGAACTCAGCAGAATTCCATGCCACTTTTTTTAACCGCAATGTACAAAGACAGAAAGAGAGCAATACTAATTTTGATCTTGCACATAAATAATCAAGACTTATTTGAATTAAATGTTTATTCATTTATAAACTGCATAATGATTTACACTGTATACTAAAATCAAGGTTAAATAGGCTAGAGCAGTGCTTCTCAAACTATCTGTGGTGAAGGACCAGTTTCTTTTATTTCCAATATGTAGCAGAATGACACTTTTTTTAAACAGAAATCATCGCAGATCAGTAATGAACTATTCGTCGCAGACCGGTAATGTCCAGGACGAATTTACAATTCGTCGTGGACTAGCACAGAAAAAAAAATTAGAAAACATTATAAAAAAATATTAATTAAAATAAAAGCTGAATTAATGCCAAATGTCTACTCTGCAGAGCAAGGATATAAGTATGCACACAATCAATTTCCAGAAACTATTATCAAACAAGAATCACCATTGTAAAATATTAAGATGCATCCATACTAGTCTGTTGCTAGTATGGCTGCATCTTAATGAATCATAAATGGAATGCCTAACATTGATGTACAAACCTGTTTCAACACATTCAACAGGACCTAAAGATAGACGAGCCTCTGCACCTAGAGTTGAGGTTGGTGGTTGCAGAACATAAATTTGGGTAATACCCAAATCTAATGGATCAGTATAAGTTCCTTCATCTACTCTCCAACGGTCATCAACACTGTCACAGTTACACAGTAATGAAGTGTTGGCACAGGTACGAGTATCACCACAATCACAATGACCTGACACTTTACTTCCAATACTAGTGAGATAGACATCTTTTGCAGATTTCATCCATGTGTACGATCTCAATCTGAAATAGTAACGTTAAAAAAATATATCAAAAATATAATTAGTATACACAGTAAAGCATGAATGTAGATTACAAAAAAAAAACTGAATTTATGTAGGGTTGATAATCATTATAAAATGAAAGCTTATAAAAAATTTTAGAAGAAAAAACATGATAAATGTATACAAATATGTTTTATAAAGTAATCAAATGATTGCCACAAAGAGGATCAAGCTAGATTTACATTAACAGATTCCAATAAAAATAAAGTTTACAATGCAAAAAAAAAAAAAAAAAACTAAATAAAAGATATACACTGTACGGATAGGTGGATAAGTCTTAAAATAGTAAGGCCTGATATCAACAAAACAATTTCAATTTTTCCAGCACAGAAACAGTTTGTCTCAAATTGTCCTGCACCATAGGTGAAACATAACAAAACAATTTCAATTTTTCCAGCATAGAAACAGTTTGTCTCAAATTGTCATGCACCATAGGTGAAACGTAATAATAACTTGACGAATAATTTTTATGTACCACTTTAGATCATGTTTATATACTAATTATAGTTCATTTTCAAATATTCCAATGCTGAAATATCTCAAGGTTCTAATCTTTTACCTACCTCTTGGCCCCTTGTATCAAACTTCAACTGATTACAATTGATTCCTAGCTATGTATATTAAGATGGCCATTTCTTAGCTATGTATTAAGATAAGTGATATGGCAAAGTACTGTAACATAAATCTGCCTAACTGTGGAATATTATTCACAGATCCGGAAAGGCAAACCAAAAATTCTGTTTTGTTCTGAAATAAAGAATACTAGGAAGCACTAAATTCTAATAATCTGTTTGAGAATATCTGAAATTTCTGAAAACAACCACACCTATTCCAACATCACCACCAGTTCATAAAATGTTGATTTCAGGCTGTTTTGTCTTATCTACCTTAACATAACCTGTTCTCTTCACAGTACATACACTCTCTGACCACTTTATTAGGACCATGAACTAACAATATGTTGGACAGCACCAGTCCAAATCACCACACAGACATGACATAAACATAGAGTTAACAAGGTGTTGAAAAGTGACATGAGGAATACTGGGCCATTCAGTTAACAAAACTGTTCTCAATTCCTGCAATTGTGGGCAGAGGACTGTACTCATGAACACTACAATTTCAGTTGACACCAGATGCTTAAGGAATGATTATGACACAGGAAGGATTTAAAGTCTTTCTTGTGTTCCTCAAACCACTTTTTCATATGTTTGATGCAATGGATGGTTGCATTGTTACTTTGAAAGTACCTATCCATAGGTATAAACAAGAGCTGCAAGGTATCTGATCCAAACAATGTTCTGATATGCTCTAGCATTCACACTACCCTTCAGTGGGATCTGAGAACAAAATGGAGGAAGCCATGAAAACATGTACTGCACCATTAAACTATCTACACAGCCTGTACTATTGTTATAGTAGTAATGGCAAATGATGCAAGAAAGTAAACTTTTATAGCATCAGCCAAAAAAAGTTCACCCATTTGTACACTGCAAAAATTTGTCTATTTCTCCCTAGAATTTATTCCATCCATCCACTTTCACAACAAGATGGAAGCCTGTTCCAACAATCAACCACTAGCTGGCTGAAGGCAAACCCCCACACACATCTATCTTGCACCCATTCTTCCTCAACTTGAATTTATGGCCCCTCATGTATGTATGTATGTGTAGTCTCAGCAAGTGTAAAAATACCATTAGCATTCACCTTACTTAATCCATTCAAGGCTTTAAACAACTCAATCAGATCTCCCAGAAAGTGCCTTGTCTCAAGATGCTGAATTTTCAGAACTGTACCTTTATAGGTAAGAGCACTCTTTTGTTCTTCCGCTCACCAAAACAATTCAATCAGATCTCCCAGCAAGTGTCTTGTCTCGAGATGCTGAATTTTCAGAACTATAGCCTTTATAGGTAAGAGCACTCTTTTGTTCTTCAGCTCACCAATCTCGTTGCCCCTCTCTGTACTCATTCCAGCAGATCTATATCCTTCCTAAAGTGAAGCCTCCAGACCTGTGTATAGTTCAGACATGGTCTTATACAAAGAGATAACCACATCCTTATCCCTGCTAGAAAAGTTTCTGAATATCATTGACAAAACACCATGACCTGTCTTGGCAGCATGTCTGCACTACTCAGAGAACTTCATGTCTGACTACACAATTACCCTCAGGTCTTTTTCACTTTCCATTACCCTGGGTGTGAGTGTTATACAACAATACATACAAGTACAGGAGTTGTACATCCAAACATTGGACACTGTTTGCTACAATGGTTACAGTAAGCAGGAAGATATTCTGACACATTGCTGGAGCTCTGGTAGTATCAGAACATCAGAATGGGAGGATCAATGGATCTGCCAACTTTGGGACTGAGCACAGAAAGGCCAGAACCACTGGTCTTATATTATCTTATGATTTCAACATAATGTTTTGCTATCAATTTGCCATCAATAACTTTAAATGATGGCTACCCCCCTCATGTTGAACACCAGATGTTGGCCTAGTATGCTGCTTGCCGTAGGCTGGATTACCTCCGTCCTCAAGTGTTTCCAGATGCATATACAGCCATTACCAGATTCCAAACAGAAAAATTATTCATCGTTAAAGACAATGTGTTACCATTCTTATCACCTAACAGCTCTTTTTGCAGAACTGAAAATGTCAGAATGGCATCAGAGGCAATGGACAGGGATGGCATTACAACTCGTAAATCTGATGGATTGTGACATCTGTCACTAGTCAGCAGATCCATCAATTCTCCTGTCTTGATATTCTTCTACCAGGGCCTGGAGCTGTTTATAGTGATGGATATACGATTACATATATCCATCACTGTAAACAGCATCCAATCATTCAAGCATCATGGACCTCACAAACAGTGATTTGCCATGTTGATCATCCAGCTTTAACAATTCAATAGTCCAATCCTTTTAGTCCATCAGCTGTAAATAATTTTGCTCTATTTGTGTAAAAGGTACTGCCCACCTCTTAGATAGTCATTTTCTCACTAACGATTACTTCCATTTTTTAAATGAAACTCAAAAAAAAATAAATAAATAAATAATAAATAATAATGAAAATAAAAATATTAAATTGAATTAAAAGGGCATCTTAATATATATACAGTAGAGCCCAGATAAGAAGTTTTTCAAGGCACTGTAGGTTTAGAACTTCTTACGTAGGAAAATTTCTTAGAGGAGAAAATGACCTAAGGGTATAAAATATTAACTATACAAATAAAACTGAAAACATACACATACATAAGTTAAAGATGATTTTTAAGTACTATTTTAGAATTTATAAATATTTTACCAGATTCCAGGTGCCTACGGGAAACATTTTAAACTGAGCATTCCAATTGCTTAATATTCTGTTCATTCAATTCATTACAAGTTGGAAGAATGAGCTTCTTTGGGGTTTCAATATATACCTTAAAAGGTCACAATTACAATAAGACAGAGCAACAATCCACTAAGTAATTCAGCAGAACTAAGTTAAGTTCTGCTGTTCAAAACCAGCAGAACTTAACACTTACATGGTCTATGTATCCAATTATGGATATCAATGAAAACAATTGCAATATGTCACTTCCATTATATCAAAATGTTTCGACTAAAAATGTTTTAGAGCTGAAAGCCTCAGATTACAGAAAATTCACCAATCGAACAAGTTAGTGCCAAGCATCATTTTAGTTCATAGTAAACAACCAAAGTAGGTGAAATGGCATCGTTTCTGTTATATCTCATATTGTGAATGCCATCACAATGCATATTGCACTACCTCCAATAAGCAAAGCTCCAATAATGGATTCTTGAATAGGCAACACTTTCAATGGATTCTCGGCAGATACCATCACCCCAGAACCCCTGGGTGGTATCTGCCGAGAATAAGTAAAATTTATTCATTGGCAAGGAGTTGCTTATTGAAGTTAGTGCAATATTTAGGCAACTCGTTGTGAAGGCATTCACAATATGAGATACATGTATATCAAAATCAATGCCATTTCACCTACTTCAGTGGTTTACTACCACTAAAATGATGCTTAGCACTAACTTGTTTGATTACCAAATGTTTATATTGTTTAATATTTTTTAATATAAAAATAAATAATTTCTATATTTAAAAAACATGCATATTAAGTGGAAAAACGTCATTAAAATAATACACTGCATATTCTTTATCAAGAACTTTTTATGCGCGAAAACTTTTTACCTGGGAAACTTCTTACGTGGGAAAATAATACATTACAACATATAGAGTTGAAATTGGGACTTAAGAAACCAAAACTAGTACATGGGAAAACTTCTTATGTGGGAATTTCTTATCCAGGTTCTACTGTATATACAGGAATTTTGCTAGCAGGGATAAGGAGGTGAGGTGATTATTCCTTTGTATAAGACAATGATCAGGCCACACCTTCAGTACTGCATACATATCTGGAAGTGTGTGTGTGTGTGATGTTTGCACTTACCCAAGAGGCATAATATGGCACTCATACTTAATGTGTTGTGCACACTGCTTAGAATGCTGTATGAGAGATTGAATCATTATAGGAGTAAATTCTCGGTACGTAATGTCAATATAAAATCCTTCCATTCCCATTTTTCTTATAACCTGTAAAGCATAAATAAACAATAAGAATAATCACATTAGTAGAATACATAATCATAAAAATATTTTTATATTAATATCTCGTAATTATAATTTCAAAATATTAAAGACACTTTTCTAAAAAAGAATAAAGAATGCTGATGACTGACAATCTGAATCCAGTTTTTGACAAATTTTTAAAAAGTGGCTGATTAAGATAAAAAATATACAGAGAATTCAGGTTATTTGGGCCCCCGGTTAATCGGGGCAGCCATTTATTCAGGAAAAATCATTAAGAACAGAACCCAATCGAGAAAATAGCCAGGGTTTACTTCGCTTAATTGGGACATGTCATTTAATCGGGACAGGAGGCTGCAGCACTTGAGATTACCCTATGATTGTCTCCAACCACATTACGTGGTTTGGTCTGATTTCTGGAGGTCACAACCATAAAACAATAAAAAGAATTAGAAGTCCCCTGTTTACTGGGTTTTTCTGTTATTGCAATCTATTATAAAAGGATAGTAAACTCGATCTTATTGAATTTGCGATAATACCAATAGCTGGAATTCTGTGGGTTATTATGGTGAAATGTGTTTACACTTCCATGAAATCTTCAATCATATAAAAAAATAAATTTTCAGAATCTTCTCTTCATTCCCATTTTTTAAGCTTCGTAACTTGTTACTCCGTTCTCACTTGCGCTTATCGTGTTTCTTGCAATTTATGTGTGGCATGCTTTGTTATTGATTGCTTATCTTTTTTACTGTTTTAAATTTTAAACCCTACCCACAAATGTTAGAGAACAGAAATATCAACTAGTTAGTATGTACATATTACAGTACGTATTAATTAAGTTATGCACATAAGAGTAAATTTATTTTTATTTTGCTAATCTATGGAAAATATTCTTCCAATTTTCACATATAATTTAATTTTTTAATTGGTAAGGTAATAAAGTAAATCTGTGCTTTATATCTTTACTTTTATAGCCTGTGGATAATATTCCTCCCATTTTCACTTATCAGAATTGCTGTTTAATAGAATTAAAATTCAATTCACAAATGTGATCACAATGACCAGCACATACTGCGTATTCTATAGTGCACAGAGTAATAATATCTGACTGCTCTCTGGTATAGTGAACGATACTTTATTATGGTGAGTCCATCATAACATGATTTTATCATATAGAAAATCAATTGTAAAGCTGTATTTTTAACTATTTAAGTGAAATTTCACATGACTGTGACAGCCAATTAATTGGGCCAAAATGCACCAGTCCTGATGTATCTCAAATAACTGGAATTGACTGTATATACATAAACACTTTCATACATGTGGATTAGAAAAAACAAAATAGGTTTTTACTGATATATCTCATTTACAAGCACAATTTAAACACTACATTATTATCTGGTGACACTTTGGAATTCTTTCTAAATCCTATCATCACAGCTAAATGGGGTTAAAAAAAAAATTAAAATAATAAATAAAAATAAATAAATAATAATGAAAATAAAAGTCTTAAATCGCATTAAAAGGGCATGTCAAAATGCATTATATATTTTTTATACATCTAAAGCATATATATATATATATACACTGGTGTTCAAAGAAAGTGTATCACCCCTTAAAATAGTAATTGTCATCAAAATAAAATAAGTATATGGAAATATTTGTTACAGATTGCATCAGATAAGATTTACATGCGTAGGTGATGATGTAATATTGCATCAGCTGTTACTTTCAGCTATATAAGCATGTTCTGAAATAACTGCAGTCATTCCTTACTTGTGTCAATGATGGTGAGTTACATGCAGTTGACGCCAAGAAGAAAGAGTGCTATTGTTGCTTTACGTGAGGGAGGATGTTCTTCCCGTCATATTGCTTAGACTGTCTATTATCAGCCAATAGTGAGTAGATTTCTTTCCAAACTCGAGAATACTGGTTCTGCTGATAGGGGAAAAAAGGAACCAGATGCAAACGAGTCTCTACGACAAAACAGAACCGCGTTTTGAAGCACTTATATGTATTAACTGTAAAACTGTAAAAAACTGTAAACCTTCTTTGTGTGAGTTGAAAAGAAAATGGGAAGAACATACAGGAGTGGTAGCAAGTGCAGTAACAGTCAGAAGATGCCTCTTCAAAAATGGACTTGTAGCCCATTGTCCTAAGAAGAAGAAGCCCCTCCTCACACAAAAAATGAAAAAGGCCCAATTAATTTGGTGTAAGGAGCATGTAAAATGGACCCCCCGAGCAGTGGAAGTCAGTTATTTTCTTGGATGGGAAGAAATTCAACCTGCATGGCTTTGATGGGAGACAAACAATTCACCATAGACGTGGTTAAGAATACCATCCAGATTGTATGATGTCTACGGTGAAATTCCCTACCAGCCAAATGATAAGGGGGTGCATTTCATATCGTGCATTAGGTCACCTGCAGTTTATAAAAGGTTCCGTAAATGCCAATGGATACCTGGCTATATTGGAAGGCAAATTGCTGCCAACCATTAGAGACCATTTCAACCTGCCAAGTAACTGCATCTTTCAAGAAGACTCTTCTTGTCATCGGGAAAAAAGTGTAAGTAGGCACTTCTGTAGTTACTTTAGCTTCATTTCTGCATTAGAGGTTCGACAGTAATGTATTTACATTTGTTACAGGTGAAAAAATGGTTGGAAGAACGGTCCATTACAACTCTTAGCTGGCCAGGAAACAGCCCGGACCTGAATCCTATAGAGAACTGTTGGCATCGTGTGGAATTTGCAGTTGCCAGAATGACTTATGAATTATGATTTCAGGAAGCCATAATTCATGTTTGGAACCATGAACTACCAGTTGATTATCTTCAGAAATTGATCTCATCAATGCCTCGACTGTGTGCTGCTGTCATCAGGGCCAGAGGCAGTTCAACTAAATATTAGATAATAAAACACGCCTGTGTGCTCTGGATTCATAATTTATTTATCTTATTTTTGTTACACAGAGCATTAAAATTATGATAAATGAATTAGCTTTCGGCTGGGTGGCAGCCTTCATCAGATTAAAATACTTTGAATGGCAGTTAGAATAGAGATGCACTGCCAGGATGGTGCGTGAGACACGTGGTTAATTGTTTGTTGATGTTTGTGGCTGTGACGTATGGTGGTGACGTGGCCAGCGTTTGTCTATGGACAGAATTACTGCTTCTGTGATGGGGTTAAGTTGACAACCACTGTTCCTGTTCAACGAGGTATCCGAGCATTTTATACTTAACGATTCCAACCAGGTGCGCCTTAAGTAATGGTGGGACTTGTCTACAACCACGACATCGCGGTGTGGGTCGATGTCGTGGTGGGTTGTCCAGACATTCTCGGCAATAGCTGAGTGTTCTACATCCGCCAAACGGATCGCCCTTTTATGTTCTGAGAGGCGTTTCTCGAGACGACGACCAGTCTCTCCAAAGTAGCAGCTCGTGCAGTCACGGCAAGAGATGCGATAGACCACACCACTCTGTAGAAGGGTGGGGACAGGTGTTTTTATGTTGGAAAGGAGAGAACGCAGTTTCTTGCTGGGAGTTGGATGCACTTCACCCCATGCGATCTTAGGATTCTACCGATCTGCTGTGACAGGTTGGGGTAGTATGGGATGAATGCCCTCGTGGAAGACTCGTCACTGTTGGTGTTGCTGTTGGTCGTCACGTTGTCGCGTGCTTGTAGATCACATCTGTTAAGGACATCGATGGGGTAGCCACACCTCGTAAGGTCTACTTTGACTCTGGTGATCTCTTTGCGCCTTTCATCTGCAGAGCTGGAGTGTGTCCAGGCGCGAGTTAGCAAGGTTCGGGCGGTTGAGAGGAGGTGGCCCCGTGTGTGTGTGCTGACTGGAAGTTGGTAAATTGGCCAGCACACATAGGCTTACGATAAACCGTTGTCTTCGCGCCGGACAAGTGTATCTAGGTATGGTATAGAGTTGTTCGACTCCAGCTCAACCGTGAATTTTATGAAGGGTGACAGTGAGTTGAGGTGGGTTAGGAGTCGCTGACTTGAGTCTCTAGGGATCACTACGAACACATCGTCTACGTAGCGACACCAAAAGGCGATGTGATCCGGTGCGTGTGTAAACGCACGTCCCTCTAACTCCTCCATCACGATGTTTGCTGTGACCGAGCTGACAGGGGAACCCATGGCTGTGCCATGTATCTGCTGGTAGATTGAACCATTAAACATGATTGCACCCCCTGTTAAGCACAGTTTGAGGGCGGCGGAAATGTCATCAGGCGTCAGCTTAGTTCTGTCGCTGAGGGTTCCATCATTGTCCAAGAGTTGTTTTGCGCAAGAGATGGCAAGTTCCACAGGGATGGAGGTAAAGAGTGATACGACATCGAACGATGCCATGACTTGATCTTGCGAGATGGATATAGTGCGGATCCTTTCTATGAACTCAACACTGTTGGAGACGGTGTAGGTGGTCTTGCCAACTAGAGGAGAAAGAAGTCTCGAGACAAATTTAGACAGCTCGTAAGTCGGTGATCCACAGCAGGATACAATAGGTCTTAGTGGCGTGCCTTCTTTGTGCACTTTCGGCAGGCCGTAAAACCGTGGGATCTGACACCCGGAGGCACGGAGGTGATTACGGGTTGACTGTGTGATTTTTCCCTTGCTTCAGCCAAGTGTTGGTGAGGATATTCACCTCTGACTCCCATCGTTCCAAAGCCTTGTTGGGGTCGATGGTTAGGGGTTTGTAGACGGTAGTGTCTCGTAAGAGCAGTAAGGCTTTCGCCATGTAATCAGTGTGGTTCATTACAACTGTCGTACAGTTGTCAACTTAACCCCATCACAGAAGCAGTAATTCTGTCCATAGACAAACGCTGGCCACGTCACCACCATACGTCACAGCCACAAACATCAACAAACAATTAACCACGTGTCTCACGCACCATCCTGGCAGTGCATCTCTATTCTAACTGCCATTCAAAGTATTTTAATCTGATGAAGGCTGCCACCCAGCCGAAAGCTAATTCATTTATCATAATTTTAATGCTCTGTGTAACAAAAATAAGATAAATAAACTAAATATTAGTTTGCACCTGGTGAACTTTTCATTTTGTTTTCCATTTAAAATGATAAACTGAAGCAAACTGAGGGCTTCTGATAACATTTCAGCCATAATTGTCGAATTTACCAAAACTGTTTTATAAAGGTTGTAAAAGCTCATTTTGGAATATTTTGAGAGCACCTGTCAAATATTACTTAGCTTTGCCTTAACTATTAATAAATATCTTTTGTTTATATTTCTATTTGTGATGCCAGTCATTAATGTAACGTATCATCCCAAAAAAAGGGTTAAAAATGTGAAATTCCTAGATAATGCACTTTGTTTGAACAGCAGTGTATATATACATATAAAGCATATATATATATATATATATATATATAATCATCAAGAATAATGCAATAGAGAAGTTATATGCTATAGGGGGAAGAAAATTAAGAATTAGATTAGACAAGACTGAATTATAATAACATGAATTATGGATCAGGGTCATTGCTATCGCAAAAGTACCCTACAGCCATAATGTATATATAAAATATTTTTAGTATAAAATACAGTAAATAGATGTTTATGCATAGAAATAAACTAATGAAAATACGGTGTACCCTGGGAGCGATATACGTTGTGAACGAAGGGGGGAAGAAAAGAACCGGAAAAAAATAATTGTAACGATAGAAAAGTAAACCAAATGAATTTTTTGAAGAAATAACCGAGGTGGAGATAGCATTGCAGAGTCTTTCATAATTTTTGTGTCTTCATCAGAGGTCATCCACCAAAATCATGAAAAAGACAGCAATGCTCTTACTTCTGTTTCCGACATGCTCTATATGTCAAAGTACACGTGCGAAAGTCCACGTGGTAATATCAATTTTAAATTTTGAATAAAATTTGAATAAAATTATACCAAATTTGCAATTACATAATGTGTTAATAAGGTATTGGAATTAAGTTCTTGTCATTCGGATATTCCTTGCTTTGTCATTGTCTTCACTTTTTCTACTTTCATAGCGTTCCACTTACTTCTGTAAGGTCATCCATGTTCTGTATGCAATACCTTATTAACACATTATGTAATTGCAAATTTGGTATAATTTTATTCAAATTTTATTCAAAATTTAAAATTGATATTACCAAGTGGACTTTCGCACGTGTACTTTGACATACAGAGCATATCGGAAACAGAAGTAAGAGCATTGCTGTCTTTTTCATGATTTTGTGGATGACCTCTGATGAAGACACAAAAATTATGAAAGACTCTGCAATGCTATCTCCACCTTGGTCATTTCTTAAAAAATTCATTTGGTTTACTTTTCTATCGTTACAATTATTTTTTTCTGGTTCCTTTCTTCCCCCCTTCGTTCACAACGTATATCGCTCCCAGGGTACACCGTATTTTCATTAGTTTATTTCTATGCATAAACATCTACTTACTGTATTTTATACTAATAATATTTTATATATATATATATATATATAAATATATTTGTGTGTGTGTGTGTGTGTGTGTGTGTGTGTGTGTGTGTGTGTGTGTGTGTGTGTGTGTGTGTGTGTGTGTGTGTGTGTGTGTGTGTGTGTGTATTTGAATTATGTTTAAAATAGTTGAAACTCAATCTTTCGTAATAAAAAATTATTTTATTATCGTTGCATTTAGATTTTCTAAATTATCTTGGAGTTTCTGCTACAATATTTTAACTCTTGTTACCCTTCTCTTCCCTCCCTGTTAGTTTGATTCATTATGTTTCATTTTGACAATTTTCACTCTTCTGTCTTGCCATGCTGCTGGCATTATTTTTATTTTTATTTAATTATCATTCTAATTTATATATTTTAAGCATCATGTAGAGCAGTGGTATCCAACCTTTTCGTGCATGGGGGCAGTATTCAAAGTTGTTTCGCGGCCACACAGAGTGATTGTGTCACATTTTCTATATTTTGTTACTCGTAAAAGGAAGTGTCTATTTTCATGTTACCTTTTTTTCTTTTCAAGCTATATATTAAAATAAATGCAAATTCACAGCACTTTTATGTGCAACAAAACTATGTCAGTGATTTATTTTTCAGATTTTATTAAAATTATAAAAATATTACTTACTTTTGTTTGTTTGTTTTTTTAAATACTTTTGTTTCTGTTTGAAATACTTCACTTTTGTTTTAAAAAAAAAATACTTTACTTTTGCTTTTAAATGCTCACTTTAGAAAATTTACAACCTAAAAAGGATCACTGCTTTTCAATATTAAGATGAATAAATATAATGATAAACCTAAAATTGAAATATTCGAAAATTTTATTAAGTACAATACGCAATAACATTTATTGGACAAAACTTAACATTTTAATGGGATGTTTCAGGCTGGATATTTTTAAATAATTGTTCAAAATTTGTTTGCAAATTTGTGACACCAATCTCAATACATAATGAGGATTATGTCCTGATGGAATTTCTCAATGGAACTCCAGGTCCTGATGGTATTTCTCCACTTGTTCTCAAAACCTGTGCTCCCAAACTTACTCTTGTTCTATGCCACCTTTATTCACTTTCTTATTTCAAAGTTATTTTTCCTTCAACTTGGAAATTTGCTCATATCCAGCCAGTTCCTAAAAAGGGTGACAAATCCCTCCAATTGCAATTACTTCTACTCTTTCTAAAGTAATGGAGAAATTGATTAACCCCAACTCTTAAACTACCTAGAAACCTTCCGTCTGATCAACGATCGTCAGTATGGATTACATCAGTGTCGATTCACTGGTGATATTCCAGCTTATGTTACCCATTGATGGACAAATTCAATGGAAAAGTTCAGTGAAACACAAGCAGTTGCTCTTTACATCTCAAAGGTTTTCGATCGTATTTGGCATAAAGGTCTTCTAAACAAGCTTCCATTTTATGGTTTGGCAACTGTTTTTTTTTTTTTTTTTTTGTAATTGGTTATCCAGTTTTCTCTCTGATCGCTCACTGAGGGTGATGGTAGATGGCTCTCTATCTTCTAACTTCTCCACTAATGCTGGTGTCCCCCAAGGTTCAGTTCTTTCCCCCACTCTTCTTCTATATTAATGACCTTCTTCTTCCATTGACTGGAAACCTATCCATAGTTTTGCCAATAATAGCACATTGCCTTCCATTTTCCAGTTGGAAAAAACCTTGCCCTTCTCAATCAGCTTCAACTTCTCAAATATCTGCAATCAATTCCTTAAATGCCGATATCCAGGTAATTCTCCAGTGGGGTAGAGACAGCTTAGTTGATTTCAATCCTTCTAAAACTCAGTTTTGTCTTATATCTTGCAAAAAAGGATTCTTCTGCTACTAGGCTTATCTTTGGTGACATTCTGATTTCTAGGCAAGATGATATATCTCTTTTGGGGATTACCCTGATTTCTAATCCCTCTTGGCACAAGCACATTACAAATATTGCTTCCTCTGCAGCTAAAAAACTTGGTTTTCTCTTTTGCTCTAAGCGTTACTTTTCTTTCAAACAGCTGTTCACTCTGTACAAATCGCAAATCCACCCTACCATGGAATATTGTTCCCACATCTGGGGTGATGCCCCCAAAACCTCTCTCAGGCTTCTAGATTCCATTCAGAAGAGGGCAGTTAGGTTAGGTTAATTAATGACTCATCGCTAACAGAGTCTCTCCACTCTCTGTCTCATAGACGTACTGTTTCTGTTGCATGCCTTTTCTAGAGATAATTCCATGGGCACTGTTCTGAATTTGTTTCTATAATTCCCGCTCTCTCTTTCAAAACAGTCCAAACATGTGCCACCGCCAGCCAACATCCATTTACTATCCAACTTCAGACTCACACAACCAACTTTTCATCTTCCTCTTATTCATTCAACTGCCATTTTCTGGAACAACCTTCCTTTATGCGTATTTCCTGAAAATTACAGTGTATTGTACAGAAGTTGAAGTCTAATGTCGAAAGAAGACGAAATATCTTCTTTCGTCTTCTCAACCTACAACCCATGCATGATAACTATAGGTTCTAATACCTCTCGTGTTTCATAAAAAAAAAAAAAAAAAAAAAAAAAAAAAAAAAAAAAAGCTAATCTGTTATTCCGTTTCTTTTTAAATATCTATTTGATTTTACGAGTGAAAAAAAAAAAAATCTGCTTGCAAACATATGTTGATCCAAACAAAGTAACCATTTTCATTTCATTTTCTTTTATTAGCGAAAAATCTTCAAATGGAAAAGCCTTGTAGAATTCAAATAGTTTATTTTTTCAGTCTATATACTTATTTTTGATTAATATTTTGGCTTGAAGATCAATAATTTCAAGTTGCAATCTGGGATTGTAATTTTCAGCCAAAGAAGTGAAGGGTTCTCATGGGATTTTATATCAGAAAATCAACTTTCAAACTTGGCAAAAAGTAATTGTAATAACAAAAGGCAACGATTCTTTGGAAATATGTTTCTCCTTTAGCTCAGTACAACATTCAAAGTGAACTAAATTGTCTTGCTCAACTGGGATTTAAATAATAACAACTTATTCTAAAATGATTTGATGTCACCAAACAAATCATACCAATTTTCCTTTCCCATGTAGTTTTAAATTAAGAGCATTTAAATGACTAGAAATGTATTATGAATTGCAAGATCAAACAGCCACTTCATATTTGATAGTTGTTTTATTGGTTTCCCTTTTTCTGTGTTGAAACATTCAGTGATGTTTCAACAGCCACATTAAAGCCATGTGATCTTGTAAAATTACAGTTGAAATAACCACATTCATAACGTGTTGGAAATCCAATATTTTCCCATAAAGAGCTTGATGCACAATGTAGTGAATTCCAATCGAAGTTTCAGCTCCAATATCTATAATTTTCTTGGTTACTCTACTCATAATCCAATGTTTTTACCAATCATATGTTTTGCACCGCCAGTTGTGACTCCTACCAGGTTTTTAATATTTAATCGTAACTTTTCAATAGATTGGCAAAAATTTTCAAAAAGATTTTCACCTGTAGTTGTTCCGTGCATACTCTGCAGATCAGCTAATTCTTCAACAGGTACAAAATTATCATTAATTCCACATATGAAGATGAGGGAGTTGGGCGTGTCATTTACATCAGTATTGTCATCCAGTGCCACACTAAAATATTTCATTTGTTTTATGCTTTCCAAAAGTTGTTCGAACAAATTCTTTCCAATATCTTCTACTCTTCACATAATTGTTTGTCGAGACAAACTAATGTCTTGTATCATTCCTTTCTCTGCACAAATTTCTTCCCCAACTTTTAACAAACAACACAACAAATTCACCATCATTGAATGGTTTACTTTCAAAACCGATCAAATGTGCAACAAGATCTGGAAAATTTTGATAACTGGCACGTACAGGAGATAAATTTCTTGACTGATACGTTTTCAGTATGTTTTGTTGTTTTCTTAATTCATTTTGTAACTTTGAATACTTTTCTTTTCACAGCACTCCTTTATGTTGTTCATAAGATTTATGATTGGAATCAGTGTCATTTTAAATTATATTCTTTAAAAACTCACACAGTCTCCTAACACACCAAACACACTTCAATGAAGAAATAGTCTTCAATTCACCTTGGATCAAAAACACAACACTCCTAATCGATTTTTCCCTTTTGGAACATTTTTAAGAATGATTTTTTTAAATTCAATACATATTAATAATTAATTTAATGCAATGAACAAGCTATATCAAAATACATAACTGTATTTAGCATACATATGACTGCACTAATTCAAATCAAAAGGAACTATGAAGCCCAATAAGTCCTATTATTATTATAATTTTCTTAAATTATAGGTGAAAACCTCATACCTTTGAGTAGGACTGTTAATCTCTCAACACTCAATCGCTAATGATTATAATATGAACTTACCCCCTGTGTATAGTCATAAATAAATCAAGATAAAATAGCTATTAATTAAAATAAGCATGCCTTCAACTCATATCACTTCAAGGGAATCGGAAAGAATCACAAAAAGACGGCAGCCACCAACCTCCAAAAACCTACCAACACCACAAGCCATCATGAGAATTGAAAAACAATTGTCGTAAAATTCTAAAAATGACGAAACAAATAAATTAATTCACAAATAAGTTAAACTTTAAAATCGTTATTTAACTTCTTTTAAGAGACCACCTTATTCGGTTTGTTATCGTGTTCACAAGAAGTACAAAAGTGATTCACGAACGATATCCCCCCCCTTTATATCAAATTAATGACACCTGAAATGAGATTATTTATATAAACCAATGTATGAATTACTATTCATGCATGAATTACTATTCATGCATGTGCGTAAGCGTCCACGAGTCCAAAATATTATAAGGTCTGCGTATATTAATAGAATTAGTGCCGACCGGGCTAGCCAGGTGGGTTAAGTGCCTGCCTGGCAACCCAAAGGTCGCGGGTTCAAATCCCGCCTCGGGCTTGGATATCACGATGGTGCCGCACCTCCGATTACGGTTGGATTTCACGGCCACGATACATGAAGGAAGCAGGAAAAAACTGGTTCCTTCGTGTATTGCTCACATCATACGAAATAAATAAATAAATAAATAGAATTAATTACTCAAATTAGAATTACTCAAAGGTATGAGGTTTTCACCTATAATTTAAGATTATATGACTGCACTGAATCACATGTAAATGTTTGATACAGTCGAGTTAGACACCTGCATGCCTGTACACGCAGTGGCGATCGATGCTGTTTTAGTTCACTTTCCATGCAGGCCTTATAAAAATTATTCGCAAGATTCGCCCTGGGAGGCGTAGGTTGGACACCACTGATGTAGAGGAATATGCATTTTGCTGCTTCTGATGTTTGCTTTAGTTTTTTTATTTTTTATTATGAAATATTCAGTTTCAACTATTTTAAATATAATTCAAATATATTGAATATATTGAAAATATATATTCAAAAAAATATATTTTTTTTTTGGCTGGTGCAGCATAAGCCATAGGCTTTCTTGCACCATGCGGCCGTTACTAATACTAAATACTAATACTAAAATATATGTATATCACATGACGATAGTGGACTGATTTGCTAATGCTGTACCATGCTGCCATCTATAGTTTATTATTCAACTATATAATCTGGTTAAGATTACTTTTTGTCAGTGGTGTGGCTTTGCATTGGAGTTCTTGTATCTGTCCTACTTTTAATTTTTGCTGCATCAGGACTACTGCTATTTAGGCCTTCTGCATTGGTGGTTCGATCTGGGGATCAGATGGTGGACTGATCTTTCGGTCGACTCGCCTTTGCGGAAATTTGTCTAGCAATTGAAATGCAGCAATTCCCTGACCATTATAGGCGTTGTGGTCCAAATTTAATTGATTATTATTTTATTATCTTTGCATTTCAATTTTCTAAATTATCTTGGAGATTTTCTGTTACAATATTTTTACTCTTATTATCCTTCTCTTCCCTCCCTGTTGGTTTGATCGTTATGTTTAATTTTGACTATTTTCGCTCTTCTGTTTTGCCATGCTGCTGGCATTGTTTTTATTTTTATTTTAATTATCATTCTAATTTTTATATATATATTAGGTCAAGATCCCGATAGATTTTGGTTTGCGAGTGGTGGTGAAATATTTTTTTGCAGGAAGTATTAAGGCCTAACTAACTGGCTGGCTGTAGTTGTACTAGCAGTTGTTGGATCGCCTATAGTTCCATGTTAACTATTAACATGGGATCAAATTAATAAAAATATAAAATAGGAAGGTGACTTTTCTTTCACATGGCCATCTTTCTCTCTCTGCTACTTCCTCGGGGGCTTTGTGCAGATAGATAGCCATACTAAAAGAATGCCAAGGGCATACCCGTTTCTGTGGTCTCAATAACAGTTTTGGTTTGTAAGTACCCATGTTAAATTACGGATGTCCTATGTTAATAATTCAAGTAAATCAAATAAATTTTATAAACTGTAACTGTTAATTTTTAGTTAACTTTAGTTTTAAATTTTGGATTATTAATAGCTGCAAACTGGAATTGAGACATATATCAACTTGAGTTAAGTATATCCAAAGCATACTGTATTACCACTTGATTTTAACAACTTTTTCAAGGGTCAACATTTAAAATCAAGAGGAAAGACATAACTATGCAGGCCCTCTATGCAGTAAATGATACCCAAGCAACAATTAAAATATAGATTAGGATTTTGATTGTGAAGGTTAGGTCAAACATTTGTCAAATAGGTTTATGATTATTGCAAGAATACAGCTTACTGTTGACCCCACACAGAACCACATTAAAAACTTTTACTTTTTTTTTTTTTTTTTTTTATGTAAACCCCAAAAACGAGGGGTATTAGAACCTATAGTACTTAGTACCGTGCTTGGGTTGGAGGTTGAGAAGACGAAAGAAGATATTTGTTGACATTGGACTTGAACTTCTGTAGACTGTAATTTTCAGGAAATACATATGAAGGAAGGTTGTTCCAAAAAACAGCAGTTAAATGAATAAACGAGGAAGATGAAAAGTTGGTTCTGTGAGCTTGAAGTTGAACAGTAAATGGATGTTGGCGGCACGTGTTTAGACTGTTTTGAAAGAGAGAGTGGGAATTATAGAAGCCAATTCAGAAGAACAGTGGCCATGGAAATATCTGTAGAAGAGGCATGCAACAGAAACAGTATGTCTATGAGACAGCAAGTGGATAGAGTCTTAGCGATGAATCATTAATTAACCTAACTGCCCTCTTCTGAATGGAATCAAGAAGCCTGAGAGAGGTTATGGGAGAACCACCCCAGATGTGGGAACAATATTTCATGGTAGGGTGGATTTGCGATTTGTAAAGAGTGAACAGCTGTTTGGAAGAAAAGTAACGCCAAGAGCGAAAGAGAAAATCAAGTTTCTTAGATGCAGAGGAAGCAATATTTGTAATATGCTTGTGCCAAGAGAGATTAGAAGTCAGGGTAATCCCCAAAAGAGATGTATCATTTTGCCTAGAAATCGGAGTGTCACCAAAGATAAGCATAGGAGCAGAAGAATCCTTTTTGTGAGATATAAGACAAGACTGAGTTTTAGAAGGATTGAAATCAACTAAGTTGTCTTTGCCCCACTGGAGAATTACCTAGAGATTGGCATTTAAGGAATTGGTAGCAGATTTTCGAGAAGTTAAAACAGATTGAGCAGGATAAGGCTTCTCAAAATGGAAAGTGGAATGCAATGTGCTATCATCGGCAAAACTATGGATAGGATTTCCAGTCAATGGAAGAAGGTCATTAATATAGAAGAGGAAAAGAGTGGGGGAAAGAACTGAACCTTGGGGGACACCGCCATTAATGGAGAAGTTAGAAGACAGAGCCATCTACCATCACCCTCATTGAGCGATCAGAGAGAAAACTGGATAACCAATTTCAAAAAACAGTTGGCAAACAATAAGATGGAAGCTTGTTTAGAAGACCTTTATGCCAAACATGATCGAAAGCCTTTGAGATGTGAAGAGCAACTGCTTGTGTTTCACCAAACTTTTCCATTGAATTAGTCCATAAATGGGTAACATAAGTGAGAATATCACCAGTGGATTGACACTGACGGAAACCATATTGGCGATCATTGATCAGACGGAAGGTTTCTAGGTAGTTTAAGAGTTGGCGGCTAATTGATTTCTCAATTACTTAAAATGATTACTACACCTACTACTTCCTTCTCATCAAAAAAAACAGTTCCATGCAGTTACAAAAGCACTGGACTGGTATGATTTTTATCATTTAATTTTAACTTGCTGTTATGTAAACAGGAAGTTAAAATTAAATGAGAAGTTTATCTGAAAAATCACTTCTGACAAAAATTTAATTAATGCTATACTATCGAAAGTTCAACTATTCCCCTGCCAGTCATTTTCTTATATGGTAGCACATTTTCAGCAATGGAAAAGTAATCCTTGTACACATTAGTCACATTTTATCTGCTATAAAATTCTGCTCCTCAGCTTCCTACATTATTTTTTCACATCAAAAACAGCTCCGAAGAACAAAACACAAGAACATATGCCAAGTTTCAAGAGCAAGTTAATATTAAATGACAACTGTATCTGCAAATCATGTGATAATGCAAAAATCCCGAAATTTTAATAAAAAAAAATACAGTTGGAGGGTGGGCAAACAACAGTAGCCACAGTATGCTGTCTGACAACAAGACCTAGAAAAATCATTGTTGGTCAAAAAAATTGGCATTCAAAATATTAGAAAATGTAAGGTTCTACACTTTGATGATAATAATAATAATCCAGTTACCTTATTACCTGGGAAGCAATAAACTTAAGTTATTGCTTCCCATTTATGTGATAATGAAAAAAAAACAGAGAAATTATGCAATCTGACAAAGTTCTCTCAACAGTATATATGTTGATAGAACAGCATGTGAAGTTTTATAAATAATGTAAAGGAAAGTTGCCAGTAGGGAAAAGAAACAATTATTTGATCATATAAAATCTTGGTTAAGCCACATCCTGAGCACTACATACAGTTTGGAATCCCATTTCAGAAAGGATACAGATCAGATAGAAAAGACACATCAAAGAGTAAACATTAGTTATTGTTCAAAAAAATGTATTACACGTCATTTTAAATTTTTGGCTTCAGCCCAGATTTTTATTATGAGAGGGAAATGTTTGTTTTGGGTTGCAACTTTTGACTTGCACTTCTTAGAAAGCAAACAAGTGAAAAAGTCACAACTCTAGTCATAAAGGAGGTTAAGCAAGCTAAGGCAGATTACGAGACGTCTCTAACAAAGGATGCAAAGAAAAACCCTAGACTTCTATGATTATATTAACAGTAAAAGGAAAGGGTTGAATCACATTGGGCCACTTGCTGTCTATCGATGATTTGTCTGCTCAGGTTGCGGGCAAATTGAGTACGTATTTTGCATCTATATGCACACATGACGAATTCTTTAGGGAAGGGAATGCCAGAAGTTTATCAAATGCTAACGAGGAACTAAATGACTGCGATAACTGAAAGGGAAGTGGGGGAGAAATTGTTAAGAATGGATTTAAAAGGCACTTGGGGTGGATGGCATCTATCCAATTATATTAAAGGAGACAGCAAAGGAGGTAAGAAAACCCTTAGCCATAATTATGAGAGCATCCTTGATTCAGGGGATGTCCCTATGGACTAGAGAAGTGCAATATATCCCCAGTTCATAAGGGGGGGATCAAAGGGCAACATGAGTAATTACAGACCTGTTAGCCTAATGTCTGTTTCAGGGAAAATAATGGAATCACTAACTAAAGAAATAATGCAGGATCATTTGGACAAGCATGCAATTATACTACAATCATAGCATGGATCTATTAAGGGGCAGTTTTGTTTACCCAATCTGATAGGTTACTATGATGCAGTGACCAAGGAAATGGATGCAAAAAATAATTTTGACATCATATACAGGCAGTTCTTGCTTTACGAGTTTTTTTCCCCAAGTATCAAGTATCAACAAAATCGAAAATATGAACATTAATTGCAAAAAATGAATGTTAAACATTCATAAATACCGCATTCCAAACCACATGCATGGCTAAATAATAATACAGTGTACCCCACTTTATGATATTAATCAGTTCCAGAGACACCATCGTATTGTTAAAACATCATAATGTGAACCCAATAACACATTTTTTTTGGTAATTCGTTTCAAGATCTCGGAAGTTGAAATTTTCGCTGTATAACTAAGTTATTTATCTCTCTAAAATGTCATTTTTAAGGTCACGAGCGTGACCTCTGAACATATAAAAGGTCGTGAGCGTGGTTTGGAAATTGTATTAGTTACCAATTCTAATCATTAAAATGCACTACACTTTCATCATTATCATATGTTCCGTTATAAGAATCAATTTTAAATCCATTTGTGATATTTTTCTAAAGCACATTTCTGGAGGTCATGACCATAAAACAATAAAAATAAATTGCACTTTCCGGTTTATTAGGCTTTTCTGTTACTGCAAGCAATTATAAATGGGTAGTAAATTCGATCTTCTTGCATTTGCGAAAAAACCGATATCTGGAATTGTGTAGTTTTTTTATGTTATTATGGTGAAATGTGTTTCCCCTTTACTGAAATCTTCAATCATATAAAAAACATAAATAAATTTTCAGAATCATGTTAGTTGCAATTTGTGTGTGCCATTAAAAAATGCTTATGCATGCAATTGTGAAATTTATAATTAAAAGAGATGATTATCTTGGAAACAAACACCTCTTGAAACATTTCTGAAGAAGACGACTCCTTGTGCAACAAACCAATGAGTGCCGAGCCAATAATGAGTTATCAATGAGTGTGCATTTAGTCGATGATGACGAAGAATAAAGATTCTTTAACATTTGCAAGTCGTAAATAATTTCTCTATTATTAAAATTTGCTTGATTTTACACGCTACATTTTCGTTTCTTTCAATAAATCAATCATTGTTTAAACAAACTAATTAGCTAACTAATTTCACTGTTGAGAATGTAACCTCTATTTTTAACCTTATGTCTATGGGATATAAATTCTTGCTTTACGAGTTTTCGCTTTAAGACTGTGCGCTAGAAACGAATTAACTCATAAAGTCGAGAACTACCTGTACTTGGATTTCAGGAAGGCTTCTGATACCGTTGCACACAAAAGACTGCTATACAAACCAGAGCAATGTGATAATAAGAGCAAGTTACTTCTATAGATAAAGGGATGGTTAAGTAGAAGAAGATAGAGAGTGGTTATCAATGACCACTGCTCTACGTAGACTAATGTTATTGGTGGAGTTTCCATTCTCAATGTTGGCCCATTGAGAATGGAATTAAAAATTAAATGAAGTCTGACATACTTTCATCAATACCATTGACATATATTGCTTTCAATATTTATCAATGATATTGATGAAAGTATATCAGGTTTAATGTCTAAGTTTGCAGATGATACAAAGGTTGACAAGGTGGTTAATGGTTAACAACAGTCATCAGGGCAAGCTACTGCAACAAGATCTAGGAAAATTGGATTGATGGGCTGAAAAACAGATGTTGAAGTTTAACATTGACAAATGCAAAGTACAGCATATGGGTAGCAATAAACTCAGAGTAACTTATCAACTGTGCACTACTACCCTCAGGGTAGTGGAAAATGAAAAAAATCTAGTCCATTCAAGGTAATTGTGCAGTTACATATGAAATTCTCTGAACAGTGCAGACATACTGCAAGGAAAACTCATGGGGTTTTGTCAATGATATTTTTCAAAGACACACTGACTGAGGTGTTTAAAGCCTTGAATGGATTGAGTAAGGTGAATGTTAATGGCATTCTTCAATTTTCTGAATCTACATAAGAGGGAACATAAATTCAAGTTGAGGAAGGATGCATGTGTGGATGTTTGCCTTCAGCCAGAGGGTCTTTAATTGTTGGAACAGGCTTCCATCTGTTGTGAAGTGGATGGGTTGAATAAATTCAAGGAAGAACTAGGCAAATTCTTAGAGGGTATGGATGGATAAACTGTGGTTTTTTTTTTTTTTTTTTGCTGATGCTATATAAGCTTTCTTTCCTGCATTATCTGCCATTACTTCTACAACAACAATAAGCAGTTTTATTATTATATTTAAATTTAATTTGGTGATATAGCTCTATTTCATGAAAAGGATTAACATATAGACTCTTTTGTTACTAAGAACAGATCATGCTTGTGTATGCATCATAATTTATAATGATAATCCACAGAATATGGTAATGAGTTTTGCAAATTACAGTGTTTGGAGACTAGGCACCTGCGAGGTGATCTGATTGAGGTGTATAAAGCCTTGAATGGTTTGAGCATGCTCAATGCTGACGGGATTCTTCCTCTTGCTCAGAATAATTGCCTGAGAGGGCATAAATTCAAATTGAGGAAAGACAGTTGTAGGATAGATGTGAGGAAGTTTGCCTTAAGCCAGAGGGTGGTTGATGGCTGGAACAAACTTCCATCTGTCATTGTAGAAGTTGATAGCTTAAATAGATTCAAGGCAGAACTAGACAAACATTTGGAGTGGATGGGTGAAACGAGAAAATTGTTTTTTTTTGTGGTTTTTTTTTTTTTTTTTTTTGGCTGATGCTATATAAGCTTGCTTTCTTGCATCATGTGCCTTTACTAATGCTAATTCTTTTACAAAATTATAGTTCTCTTGATTAACTAACTCTCATTTATTCATTTAAGTTTTTTAATTTTTATTTATTATTTAATTTTGTTTTTAAGTGTAGGCTCTCTCACAAGAAGGAAAGCGTGTAAAATATATGCATCATATTTGAGAAATTTTTGAAAAAGAACGATTCTACCAATAAAAAGGGCTACCACTATTAAGAGAAAAATTCATTAAAATTAATTTTAATAACAGTTAATTTACATACCTTACATTTTCCAATATTGTACTATAACTGCAACTTTTCTGGTTTACAAGAAAACACAGAACATTCTTTTACAGGAAAAAAACACACCTCATTTAGTATTTAGTTACTAAACTCATCTTTTAGTTAGGAAATTTTAAAGTGATGCTGTGTTTTGTCCATAATGTGAAAAAAATTGCTCGTGTAATTTTTCTACAAAACATAGCAAACAGTCCTTTTCATGAAAATGTAAAAGGTCATAGATATAACTTACACAGTTATAAGTACCAAGTAAGAGATACTGTTCAAGGCTTAGATGTCACTTGAACTGATGAGGCTTAGCAGAAGAAATAATAGAAATAAAAAAATTCATAGGATGCATATAAATTATCAGATGACACAGATGTTGAGTTCATATAAACTACTCTGCAATCAAATCACAAAGGAGGTTAAGAAAGCTAAGGCAAATTATAAGAAGTCTCTGGCAAAGAAAAGCAGCAAACACTTATTTACCTATGCTAACAATAGAAGGAAGGAGATGAACCATATTGATCCCCTAGATATGAGTGGTTTACTCGTTGATGATCCTGCTCACATTACTAAATAACTGAATAGGTATTTTGTATCTACATTCATATGAGGAATTTTTTTTGGGAAAGGATTGCCAGAAGTTTTAAAATTTTAACAGGGAGCCAAATGATTTTGCAATAATGACAAGAGAGTGGAGGAGAAATTGTTGAAACTTAACATAAAAAACGCCAATTGGGTTGATGGGATCTATCCAATTATATTAAGTGAGCAGCAAACAAAGTAAGCAAGCCTTTATCCATGATCATGAGAGCATCCATGGATTTAGGGAAAGTCCTGTGGACTGGATATGTTCAAGTATATACACAATACATAAGGGGGGGGGAATCAAAGAGTAACATGAGTAATTATAGACCTGTTAAGCTTGACTTCTGTTCCAGGAAAATAATGGAGTCACTGGTAAAAAGTAATACACAGAATGCAGTCACAGCATGGATTTATTAAGGGGTGACCTTGTTTGACCAGTCAGATTCAATTCTATGACATAGTAATGGAACTGGATGCAAAAAAATTATTTTGATATCATATACTTAGATTTCAGAAAAGGTTTCGACATTGTTGCACATAAAGTACTCCTAAACAAATTGGTGCAATGCGGCATGATATTAAGTGCTGGGCCCCATTTTGTTTTCTATATTCATTAATGATATTGATGAAGGCACATCAGGCTTAATGTCTAAGTGTTCAGATATTATGAAGGCTAAGGATGGCAGGGTAGTTAATCACAATAATTAGAATATACTACAGAAAAATATCAAGACAAATTAAGTAGATGGGGTGAGAAGTGTCAACCTAAGTTTAATATTGATGCAAGTAATGTCTAAGTGTTCAGATATTATGAAGGCTAAGGATGGCAGGGTAGTTAATCACAATAATTAGAATATACTACAGAAAAATATCAAGACAAATTAAGTAGATGGGGTGAGAATTGTCAACCTAAGTTTAATATTAATGCAAGGTACTTCCATATGGGTAGCAATAATCCTAGATTAATGTACCAATCCAATTGTGTGGTACCACATTCAAGGCAGTTGAGAATGAAAAAGACCTACTCTTAATTGTATATTCTAACATGAACCAATTCTAAACAGTGCTAGAAAAGCCATGGGGGTTCTGTCACTGATGCATAGAAATTTTTTCAGTAAGGATAAGGAGACTATTATCCCATTGTATAATGGCAATGGACAGGCCATATCTTGGGTACTGCATTCAGATTTGAACTAATTTTACAAAGGACATGGGTCTGTTGGAACAGATGCAGAGAAGAGCAAACGAGATTATAGAGAGGACGAAACAGTACTTTTACAAATTGGTACTCTTAGCAGGAAAGGCTTCAGTTCTGCAAACAATAGCACCTGAAGGCTATGCACTTGCAAAAAGATCTGATTGATGTATTTAAGGTATTGAACAGCTTGAGTATGCTCAATGCTAAGCATGTTAAGAGAATCCATACACTTTTTTTTTTTTTTTTTTTTTATGAAACCCCAAACACGAGAGGTATTAGAACCTACAGTACTTAGTACCATGCATGGGTTGGAGGTTGAAAAGATGAAAGAAGATATTTGTTGACATTAGACTTGAGGAAGAAGTCTAATAAATGAGTCGGAATAAATGAGGAAGAAGAAAAGTTGGTTCTGTGAGTTTGAAGTTTGACAGTAAAAGGACGTTGACTGGTTGCGCCACATTTTTCATAAATATTATCCTTACCATTTCTGGAGGCATATTATTTTCTACTCGTGTTGTTATAGCCATATTTTTTCCACCCATTTCACAGTACACATGTGCAGGAGGCAATGGACCATTTCTATCTATATCAATCTTGTAAACTCCAGATTCTCTGTAGCCCACTAAGTAAAGCTCTTCACAGGTACGCTTGTAGATGGCTATAAAGTAAAGTAATATTTTTCTGAAAAACAGCAGAAGTAAAAAGAAAGCAATTCTAAAAATTATAATAAAAATTAGTTTATTATAACAAATGCAAACAAAAATACAGCATGCGCTCCTTGGCACTAACTGATGTGGTAAAAAAACATAGCAACAGGTGAACCTGCATTAAGTGGGGGCGATTTATCCATAAAAAATAACATAAATAATTTTAACCGGTTTACATGACCAGTATTTCTAGCTGATTTTATGCACAATTTCTCTATATAACAAAATTAAATGCAGCAGAAACATTTAAGCCTTTAAATACATTGAAAGGACAGAATTCATAGGATACCTAGTTCCTGGGCAACATGATGCTGTCACCCCCTCTTCCTAGTGGACAAACCTACCACTTGGCAGGTATATAGGTACACTGCATTCACATAGATGGTAATTCGATGTCAGTATGTAGTTGTGAATTAACCGACTTTGAAAGTGGGATGATAAAGGATGCCTGATACATGGGTCACTCTATCACGGAATTGGTACAGAAATTGCATTATCCTTTTGAAAGTATCAAGAGTGTATCAGGAATATGCAATTTCCAGAATAATATCTCATTGTGAACAGCACCGTGGGAAGAGAAAGGTGGTGGAAGAATGTGGCCGTCGACATCAGTCTCGCATTGTTTCGGCCAACCAGAGAGTGACAGTGGCACAAATCACCGCCAACTTCAACAAGGGAGATGCCAGAAACGTCTCCACCAAGACCATTAGGCAATTATTAGCTGCAATAGGTTATGGGAGCTGCTGACCCACCAGAGTCCCATTACTAACACCATGATACAGGACTCTATGCCTCAACTGGGTGAAAGAACATTGGCACTGGAACTTGGATGATTGGACCTGGAGATCCGATGAGTCCCATTTCCAGTTATTTTGGGCAAACGAGAGGGTGCGTATCTAGCGGAAAGCACACAAAGCTATGCACCCGTCATTTCAACAAGGAACTGTTCAGATAGGTGGATGGTTGGTAATGGGTCCGAGGAGTGTTCAACTGGCACACATTGGGACCTCTGGTACATCTAGACACATCTCTGAACGGTCCAGGTTATATGTCCATCCTTGTAGACCATCTGCATCCCTTCATGGTCATCGTGCACCCACAGGGCAACGGACTCTTCCAGCAGGACAATGCGCCTCCTCACAGAGCTGTGATAACTAGAACATGGTTCGAAGAGCATTCCACAGATTTTAACACTATGGAATGGCCTCCCCGTTCACTGGACATGAACCCTGTGGAGCATCTTTGTGATGCTGTGGAAAGGTCCATCTGAGCTTTGGATCTTCCATCCATAAATGCGACGGAATTATGGACAGCGGTACAGCAAGCATGGATGAAAATACTTGTGGAATGCTTTTGTGAACTAGTGGATTCAACGCCTTGCCATGTGACTGCTCTTATGCGGGCAAAAGGTGGGCCTACATATTAATAGGTAGGTATCTCATGGTTTCTGTCCACTCAGTGTATATTTATGCAAAAAAAAATATAAATACAGGTAACCCTCATATAACACGGTAATCTGGTTCCTACAAAATCTCGTATAATGCGAAACCATGTTATACCCAGTATAAAAATGGGGGGGGGGGGTTTACATACCAAAAGCTAACAAAAATACGTCACTTTTTTATAACTATCGCAAACTTAATTTTTATAGTAGTAGTAATTTAAATAGCAATAACTGAACAAACGTCTTACCTTATAAACTGATACTTACATGTGAGATAATGTACGTTCATTTAATTTTCTTCCTCTTCATCGCTGCTAAGCATAATCTCTTCTGCAGCATCTAGATTTCATACCTTCTACTCTCTTTAAAAGTCACGAACTGCACTCTTCGAAGTCACAATTATTTTTTATGGTCTCAAACAAGCACAAGTTCAATAGCACAGAGCCGAGGGATTTCCCAACAAAATACAGTGAACCCCACTTTAAATGATACGTGAAAATCTGAAGAATATTTTCCACTTAGCAAAATAAAAATAAATTTATGCTTACATACATAGCTTAATTAATATGTACTGTAATATGTACATACTAATTGATATCTCTGTTCACTGACTTTTTTTTTTTTTTTGGTTGTAAAATTTAAAACAGTAAAAATGATAAGCAATTAATAACAAAGAACACGGCATGCACAAGTTGCAACAAACATGATACGGGGTAATGAGTTTATGAAATTTATTTATGTTTTTTATGATTGAATATTTCATAGAAGGGGAAACACATTTCATCATAATAAAGTGAAAACCCACAGAATTCCATCTATCGATATTATAGCAAATGCAAGGAGATCGAGTTTACTACCCAGTTATAATTGATTACACTAACAGAAAAGACCAATAAACCAGAAACTGCAAATTGTTTTTATTGTTTTATGGAAGTGACCTCCAGAAATGTACTTTGGAAAAATATCACAAAGGCGAAAACAACTATCGAGTCAACAGCAGGGATTCACAAAAAGAATGGAAATATTGGAAATTACATCTAACATAATAGCAGGGTTCCCCCAGCACAAAAGCTCAAATGTTATAGATTTCCAGCAATTCTCAAACCGTGTTAGAGTGAAACCTTGTTATATAAGTACCGCGTTGTGCGAGGATTGCTGCAATTTATCAATCATGTTAGAGCAAAACTGTGTTGTAGACGTATCGTTTTATACAGGGGTAGCCTGTATATTATATGTTCAATGAAATGTAAGAAAAGTTACCTTAAAATTACAAAACCTTATTACAATATTTAAAATAACAGCTTGAAATACTGTAAATTTTCAGATTGCTTAAAACGTTAAATGTATTGTAAATGTAGTGCTCCCTGAATCTAGCCATAGTTTCTGATAAGCTTTTCATCATCTTTGCATTATTATCACTAGCTGACTCACTTGAACTCCTTGAGGCCATTTTCAAAAAAAACTTGAAACTACGAACATGGTTAGACTAAAATAAATCACTCAGGCACAAGATCAATATAAACTATATAAAAACAGAACTGACAAAAAATCCAAAATATCATTGCTGAGTGGTGCTATGAGCTGTATGCAGCTAAAACAACTCCCTATCAGGAAACAGCAGTTTATTCCTAAAGAAAAGCTTAATAAGCAACACCTCAATAAACTTCAGCTAATTAGAACCTCAGGGAGGATTCTCCCTTTCCCATTGGATAGTAGGATGTGTAACATGGGATAGTAGGATGTGTAACTTTGGAAAGTAGGATGTGTAAGGTTGTTATTATTTGGTTTTTTAGGAGCATTAGCAACTAAGGCCATACTGCTCCAAGGATATGCGGTGGTCATTCCCTGACCTTCCACATCCTCCGTAGTTGGTGGTCACGGGCTCAAACCCCGGGCTAATCAAGAAGTGTGTGCTATGCACTGCCGCTCCTGCCCACCTGGCTATGGAGGCACCATGTGTATATTTTTGTAATGTGCATGAAATGCCACATGGCTGTAGCAATTTACAGGTGTAGACACAGGAAACTCGTTTCAGTAGAAACAGCTCCAGAAAATTAACACAGAGATATAAATTACTCATGAAAAATAAGTTTTGGAACAATTAATAGAGCTTTCAGAGTTTTTCCATGACATAAATGGAGACCTCTTTGCAGCAATTCCAATTTGGTTGTCTTCCCATTAATTACAGTATAGGTTAAATATCGATTTTTAATTATGAAATCAAAACATGCACTAATGAATTACACTTAGTTGGAAAATAAGACTGAAAGGCATTGAAGATTTTTTGACAGGACCTCATAAGCACCCAAAAAATGCTAATGGATAATTACTCCAAAGGTGTTTGGAGTGAACAGCACTATTCTAGGAGATCCAAGTACAACTCTGTAGGGAGTGTATCAAAATATAAAGATCACTATAGCATACAAATGCCGAGTGAAACAAGCTATAGTAGGAAACACTGTATCGATTTTGCATACAAAATGTACCATTGGCTATCTTAATATCTTCATGATAAAACTAGTGCAATATAATTAGATAATTTCATATTAAAACATGAAATTGTTTTAATATGAAAACCTTGCAAAACAGTTTTGAGCTTTTGTGTGGGGAAAACCCACTTATTATGTTGGATGTAATTTTTCAACATTTCCACTCTTTTTGAATCCTCACTGTTGACTTGCTAGTCAAAAAAATTACTGAGAAATCCCTGTATTTTGTTTTGTTGGAAAATTCCTGTGTTATGTTCTGTGCTATTGAACTTGTGGAAAAATCTAGATTTCAAAGTTTTATTACTATTGGATAGCATACCGGGCCATCCAAAAGATTTAAGTCATTAAGCCATCCAAACATTGAAGTTACGTTCCTACCACCACAGTTGTACTAGGTTAATAACAACTTCTTTCATTCAGCCATCAGATCAAGGCATTATATCCTCCTTTAAAACTCATTGCATGGATTTTGAAAAAAATTGATTTCAAATCTATTGAAGTAATGGAGGCATGGAAACATTCCTAAATTGTGGACTGTATGAGAATCATAGCTTTATTGCTGAAAGAAGTAAAACCATGGCCAGAGTTAGTTCATTCAGGAAATATGGTCGAGCCAGCAGAAAACGGAATCTGTGCGATGGAAGAACTTGGTACATTGGTAGAAGGGGAAGGTTTTGATACAATCGCTCTCCCTACACTGAGTGGAAAAGACTTAAGTTCAAATCCCGTTGATGACGGGAGGAATTTTTACGGGTCTTTTTCACAACGTGGCTGAAGTTAGTCGGGTTCAGGCAAGGGTGGCATGGTTTTTTCCCGCAAACACATGTCCAGCAAAACAGAAAATCAACCTCGGGACAAGCAATTTATAGACAATATACACAGAGTAACATGCCCTTATTTGCCTATGCTCCTGAAAAAATTTTAAAAAAAGATATGATTACTGAAGACATTCAAAAGTTACTGGTAGAAAAAGAGGCTGTCTGGCAAAGCAGATTTGGTGGAAATGGCATCACAGATAAACCAAATCAATTCAGAGGATGACAGCGCAGATGAAAATTCAAAATTTCCAAATTTTACACTAAAAAGCATACGGGAAGGCACAAAGTTAGCCGAGCAAATTAGAATCTTATTTTTTGAATGCAGATTCTTGAATAAAAGGGAGTTTCAAAACATCGTATGGAACTGCTTAGTTCCATACAATGAAATTCACAAAGATTTATCAAGCAAAAGCAAACAAACCAAGATTACTGATTTTTTTAAAGACCAAAAGATACACAAAATCTAGAATGGCATATTTTTGTTAGCTTTTTTAACATTTTGTTAATGAAATAGTGTATTTTTATTAGCTTTTGGAACATAACCCCCCCCTTTGTACTTTTTCTTAGTCCCATATAACATGGTTTCGCACAACTCGGCATTTTACAGGAACCTATCTAAAGGGCATTATATGAGGGTTACCTGTAATATACAAAACTCCACTTTGTGTAATATTTGTGGAAACCTATAATTCAGATCATAAGAAATTTTGCTATCTACTTTATCATACCAATTTTAATTCATGTGTGCTATGCTGTTCCCTTAAAAATTAACATAAATAAATAAAACTGGAACACTGCACTGCTTGTCCTTGAGGAAGCTTTCAGAAGATAGACTGGTCACAGAAAGAAGTCAATGTGAATGGACAGTACTTAAACCAGTGGTTCTCAAACTTTGTGATGTGAAGGCACCCTAAATCCATTAAGAAAAATACCCAGCACCCCCAGCACCAGGTGCGATGGGCACTGGCAGAATATTTTGTAAGGTGGTGCTTTCAAATACAGTGTACGCAACAGACAGTGTGGCTCGGCTGTTCCATATATGTAGGTGTGTGTACATAAACACTATGATGTGGCCAGCAATTATTTCATGACGACTTCTAATTTACACAGTTGCATGAAATTCAACGACCTTTTGTAGTGACGGCCACAATGTAAGTGGATGCTAAATTTGACGTCACGGCACCCCTATAAAGAGTAAGTGGCACCCACTTTGAGAACCACTGATTTAAACCATTTACGCTTTGCAGATGATATTGTGATTATAAGCCATGATCCCAAAAAATTAGGGGAAAATCTTAATCAGTTTTGCAGAGTTAGTAAGGATTTTGGACTAAAGATGAATATGGCTAAAACAAAAGTAATGATCAACAAGTATGCCACGGAAAGGGATATAATCATTGAAGGAGCAGTAATTGAAAAGGTGGATTTGTACACTTATCTGGGACAAGTCATTAGCTGTAATAATGATAAATGGCTAGAAGTCAAGAGAAGAATAAATTTCGGATAGATAGCATTCAGGAAATATAGTCACATACTGAGGAGCAATATAACAATTTGTCTGAAACGTAAACTAATGAACCAATTTGTCTCCCCACCATGACTTATGGAACTGAAACTTGGGCACTCACCAAAAGAATAGAAAAGAAGCTGAAAACTACATAGCGAAGAATGGAATGAATTATGTTAGGAATGAGACAGCTAGATAAGAAGAGAAACACATTTTTAGCCATATTAGGCAGCAAACACAAGTAAAGGGCATTATCAAAACTAAAGAACTGAAATAGACTTGGGCAGGATGCATAGCCTGAAGACATGAGAAATGGACTAAGAAAATAACAGAATGGTACCTGAGAGGAGCTAAAAGAAAACCTGGAAGACACCAACAGAGATGAACATATGAAATGCATGAGTTCATGGGTAATAAATGGATGGCCATTGCACAAAACAGAAGGAACTGGAAAGTTGCTGGAGAGGCCTTCAACCTGCTGTGGATTGAAAATGGCTGATAGTGATGATGTCAATCAGATAGGTAGCTTTTTCCTTATGGTGAAAGAGGCCTATGCGCTCCGGATTCATATTATTGAAATGTGTGGCTATCCCATCGACATCCTTGACAGGTGTGACCTACAGGCACGCGACAACGTAGCGACCAACAGTAACGTCAACAGTGGCGAGTCATCCACGAGGGCATTTATCACATACTACCCCAATCTGTCACAACAGATCGGTAGAATCCTAAAATCACACGGGATAAAGTGCATCCAACTCCCAGGAAAGAAACTGCGTTCTCTCATTTCCAACGTGAAAACACCTGTCCCCACCCTTCTGCAGAGCGGTTTTGTCTATCGCATCTCTTGCCGTGACTGCACTAGCTGCTACTTTGGAGAGACTGGACGTTGGCTCGAGAAACGTCTCTCAGAACAAACGGGTGATCCGTTTGGCAGATGTGGAACACTCAGCTATTGCCGAGCATGTCTGGACAACCCACCACGACACTGACCCACACCGCTATGTCGTGGTTGTGGACAGGTCCCACCATTACCTACGGTGCACCTGGTTGGAATCGTTAAACATAAAATGCTCGGATACCTCTTTGAACAGGAACAGTGGTTGTCAAGTTAACCCCATCACAGAAGCAATAATTCTGTCCATAGACAAACGCTGGCCGCATCACCACCATACGTCACAGCCACAAACTTCAACCTCAAACAATTAGCCACGCGCCTCATGCACCAACTTGGCAGTGCACATCTCCATTCTAACTGCCATTTAATATGTTTAACTGAAGAAGGCTGTCTACTCAGCCGAAAGCTCTTTTGTATACTAACCGTTCTCTATATGTATATTCTAGTATTAACCGCTCTGAGGAATTATAATTTTTTCATTTCAATAGCTTTTTCCTTCTTGTCAACAAGGATTATGTCCTGTCTGTTGTGTAGAATTATCTTGTCCTTTATTACAGCATGATCCCAGTACCTTATGGGCTGGGGTCTCTAGTACTGCCTCGTATTGTACTTGTAATACAGTACACTTTCTTTGGTCAACTAGTATTTCCTTGCTAGATTCTAATGTATTATCCTGGCTACCTGGTCATGTCTATAAGTGTACTCAGTCTGGGTGATCACCTTGCATTCCATGGTGATGTGTTGGATCGTTTCTGAGGTCAGATGGTATCGTTGACATGGGTCATCTGACACTCCAGGCTCCTTGGCAATGTATTTTCTAGTGTTGATTACATGGTCTTGGATGGTGTGCATGAATCCTTCAGTCTTGGGAAAATGCATCCCGCTTGTGCACCATGCATTAGAAGCCATTTTATTTATGATCTTGGTGGAGGTCATTGTAGTGTCTACAATGGAGTGTCTTCCTTGCCCATCTTTCTAGCTTCATTTGTGCCATCTGGGCAGGAGGGGATTCCTAGCTTAGTGGGGTATGCTGCTTGTCTATCTTCCTTCCCTAGCTATTCTGTTTTCTCTTCCTCAGTGAAATCTATCAGGCCCTTCCTTCATCTTTCTGAGCTATTAACAGTCTCTCCACAGCTGACTTCAGGTAGTGTTGGTGGCTCTTGGTCATCATTGTTCTTGTCTTTCTCCTTTCCCATGATATCCTCCAGCTCAGTGTTGGCCCAATCTATGATCCCGTAGGAGTATGTTAGCACTGGGACTGCATAGGTGTTTATGGCTTTAACTGTTTTCCCTCAGTTCAGCTTTGCTTTCAACAGGCTTCTGAATCTCTGATGGTATTTTTCAGTCAGGCACATCTTGATTTCCTTGTGCTGTAAATCCTGAACATGCATCAGGATTTGTAGGTCTCTCTCTCTCTCTCTCTCTCTCTCTATCTCTCTCTCTCTCTCTCTCTCTGTCATAGCTTCAATCTCTTTACCAGTCTGTAGCTGGTAGTTTCAGCTGACTGTTTCTCCTGATGCAATTATGGGTCTTGAATTTGTCTAGACCATCCTGATATCATTGCTGAATTCTTCAGTATCCAGAATAGTTGTTGGAGTTGCTTCTCGGTTGAGTGTAGAACTTGAATGTCATCCATGCACATTAGGTGGGTGAGGGTGTACAGGTTTTTCCTTCCTTCTTTGGGGTTATATCCATACTTGCTGCTATTGAGCATAATGAGTTGAGTGCTAGACAGAACCACAGTGGGCTCAGGGCATCTCCCTGAAATATTTCTCTCCTGTGGATCAGTCTGGTTGTGAATCTGTGAATCTTCTCGACCTTGACAGTGGTACTTCATTTTGCCATTGTTGCTTCTAGGAAGTTTGTCACTGTCGGATTGACTTTGTAAATGTTCAGTGTCTCTATTAGCCAGCTATGAAGCTCAGAGTCGAAGGACTTGCAGTAATTGATGTAGGAAGAGTACAGATTACGGCGCTTCTTGTAGGCTTGCTCTATAACTGCGACATCTATGGTTAATTGCTCCTTGCATGCTTTCTGCTATTTGGCCATTCTGGCTCTTCAAGTGGTCTGATATCTTCTTGGTTATGCAGCTGGTCAGGATCTTGTTCATCATTGAGAGACAGGTGATTGGCCTGTATTTTGCCAGGTTTCTTAACTTGGTCTTTAGGCTTCAGATATGTGATTTCTTGAGTGAGAAACTTCGAGATTGTCTCTGGGTGTCTTATCATTCAGGTGAACTGCTTGGCTAGGTGTTTGTGTGTGCAAGTGAGCTTCTTATACCAATAGTTGTGGACATTATCTATTCTGGGGTTTGCCAGTTATGGGAGTTCCTGATCGACTGTTTTACTTCTTCCTCCTAAATCCCACTCACTCTCTCTCTCTCTCTCTCTCTCTCTCTCTCTCTCTCTCTCTCTCTCTCTCTCTCATCTCTTATATGTCCTTGATTTTCTTCCATTCTAGTTCTATCCAGGGGAGTTGGCTGTTATGTCTTACTTCACTGCTCGATATGCTGCCCCAGAACTCTTCATTTGTCTTCTGCTCGAGTGATTCATTTCCATCTTTCCCGTCTTCTCCGAGACTCTCATAGAAGGCTTTATGGTCCTCAATGGAGTTTTGGTTGTTTATTTTACTCTGGGAGCTCTCTTTATATTGGCATAGTCTCTTGCTGAGTGTAAGGGGAGGAGGTTCTGCTTCAGTGCGTCCAAGTATTCTCCTATTCTCTGATTTTTGGTCTTGTGTTTGCTGTGGATGCTGTCTCTCTTGAGGAAGCTCTTCACTTTTCCAATCAATTTTTTACTCCTATTATCCCATTGGTACTAGGTCAATTGGCATATCTTGACTCTTGATTCTTCTATCTTCTGCTGAAGTCTTCTTTCCCATGCTGGCGGTTCCTTCTTTTTTCGTTTTTTTTTCTGCTGCTGGTCTCTCATTTCTCATCCATTAATCCTAGTGGCTTCTAAGGCAGGACAGTATACAGCTGTGTGGATGGCCTCCAGTGTTGCACCATTGTTGAAGAGGTAATGTGAAATTATTTGCCGATTGAGGTGGTCAGTGACTTTACACAGGATTCTATTGGGTCTCTGCTTCAGTAATGGGTCTTTGTGGGGTCCATTCCTTCAAATTCTGTTAGTGCCCTCTTCCATTTATCTTCTATTCTGGATATCATGACCATGTCTCTTTCCACTTCAGCTACTCTGGGTTTTATTTCTTCTTGCTCTTCCTCTTCTGGTTCCACGTTGTCCATACTTTGTTCTTTGTAGTTGATCGCTCATGTCCTGCTTGATTTTTTTCCAAGACTGCAGGAGCTATCTTGCTCTTCGTGAAAACGGTCCTTCTCTGGTCCGCTGTTCACTGACCTGAATATCCTGGAATCGATCCAACCACTTGGTATGTAATCTTGACCTGTATATTGTCATATCAGCCTACAGCTTGGTTATTTCGCATGATGCATGCATTCATTTCAATGCTCCACTTCATGCATTGCTGTTTCAGTGGTCACTAGTGCAGTTGTGCAGAAAGCACTTCCAGTTGAAGCTGGATGGTCTTGCCCTTTTCTTGTGGTAGCCATACAGGGGACAGCACCACTTGCTCCACTGTCACTATGAGATCACTGAGGTATTACAGTCAATGTGCTATAAGAACAATGACATATTATAGTAAATATAAGATCAGTGCATTTAATTTCACTCAGTGTTGATATATTTCATTAAGTTGCAAATACATGATGTTTTTTAACGGTGGGACAAAGTCATTGTCCAGATTTATAAAGATGTAAATGAATTTTGAATTAACCTGTAGTGTATTGGCATTGACCTAGTCTTTTTTCAATGCAGAATTTTCAAAACATTTTTCTGTAATGTGTGATACCTAAATGATAATAGAAGTGCATTTCTCAAAGGAATGTTAGTAAATACTCTTTAAAGCTTGTTAAAAATAGCAGTGTCTTGCTTCATATTACTCTTGTATAACTTCAGTAAGTGTAAAACTTCATGGTGATTTTGTTTGTGGTATCAAACTAAAACTGAGTTTCCACAAAAGCATTGAGTAAAGTAAACAGTAATCAGAATTTTCGTTATTCGGGTTTTCCACTGCATGATATAAGTCATGATATAAGCATGTCATGACTACTCTGTACAACACTATCGTAAAAATATTTACTAATCAAAAGTGATATTTTTATTATAACTATTTTTATATGATAAAAAAGAATAAAATATTAATTAAAATTTATAATAAAAAAACAAATACAAACGACAATATACAACAATATACATAAATATATGAGGTGCTACCCAAAAGTTCCCGAAATGTATTTATAAAATAAATCAGACTCACCCTGGGTCTTATTTGTCACCTTCAAAGTAGTCCCTTGAGAGTGTACACACCGATCCCAGTGTTCTCCCATGATCTGAATGAAACTTGAATGTCCTTCTTCGTCACAGTGTTAGCACAACCTGTGATTTGGTTTGGATATCCTCTACGCTGTCAAATCTTCGACCCTTCATTTTGATTTTCATTCTTGGGAAGAGGAAGAAGTCGCAGGGGACTAAGTGTGGTGAATAAGGGGGGTGGGGATGATTGTCACATTGTTGGATGCCAAAAAGCGTGCCACAGCAAGAGATGTGTGAGCCGGCATGTTGTCATGATGAAGGACCCAATTCTTTGCGCGCCACTTCTCTGGACATTTTGTCCAGCCAGCTTCCCTTAACCACCTCAGAATGTCACAGTAGAACTTTGTGTTGATGGTCTGACCAGGAGGGACAGATTCCTTATGGATAATCCTGTCAGTGTCCAAAAAACAGATCGGCATGGACTTCACATTGCTCCTCACTTGTCGAGCTTTCTTCGGTCGGGGCGAAGATGGGCTCTTCCACTAGGATGATTGTTGCTTGGTTTCTGGGTCATATCCATAAACCCAATTCTCGTCACCAGTGACGATCGCAGAAAAGAAGTTTTGATCACTCCTGGCCTGTTCATGAAGATCTCTGCTAACTTCCATGCGATGCTGCTTTTGGTATTCACTCTGTAACCGTGGCACGAACTTGGCTGCAATCCTTCTCACATTCAACTTGTCTGACAAAATTCGCCGACACTTGCCATACAATAGTCCTACAATGCCACAAATGTCATGGATGGTCTGCCTGTGATCTTCATGGATCGCCGCCTGAACTTTTATGATATTTTCTGGGGTGGTGCTTGATGATGGATGCCCAGAGCGATCGTGATCATCAACCAACATATGACCATTTTTAAAACGGTTAAACCAGTAGTAGGTCAACGCCTAGCCTAAAGCATTGTCACCAAAAGCTTGTTTCAACTTCTTATGGGTTTCTGCTGCTGTATCATTAAGAAGGAAACAAAACTTGATGCAAGCACGTTGCTCTCTCTCACATCAGCCATCGCAACAATCGCAAACTATGCAAAACACACTGCCAAAGAACTGTGCATACATATTCAATGACTGTATCCAGCTCAACACCACGTGGCACAATGATTCACAAAGGATGCATGCAGTGTTACCTAGCGCCACAAGTTAGTACTAGACGTAGTTCCTGTGTAACATTCAAATTTCAGGACCATTTGGGTAGCACCTCATATAAAAATTATTTAATTTACATATTTATAATCATTTAAATAACAGTTATATATATAAATATTATTTAAATGAATATTTAGTTATTACTCATAAAGCATTATTGTAACTTACCAAAATGACAAGTTTTCCCAGTGTATCCTGTACTAGTACAATCACATTTTGTTTCTCCATGATCCATACTACAACGGCCTCCATGTTCACATGCCATAGGATTCTGACATGGATCTACAAGCTGACAGTTATCCATTGATATTTTTTCTGCTAGTGGTGATTCTACCACATCACGAGGGTCAACCCACGCATCATTGAGGAAAATATCTCTTAAGCACCCAACAAAACCTTAAAATAAATTCCAAATGTAGGTTAAATGAAATTTAACTCCTCAGTTCAATTCCCTTTAAAACAAAAGGAAAGTATAAAAACTAAATTATGTGAGGTATTTAAAATTTCACTTTAATAATTCACAGAATTCAAAAACAATAGAGGCTGTGATGACATCTATCTATTTATCATGAGGGATACATGAAAACTTTAAAAAATTAGCCCACTTGGAATGAAATTTTTGTAATGATCTCTAGCTGATCATCCACTTATGGGGTTAACCTTCATTCCTGAAATAAATTTATGTTCAATAGGCCAGATTTATAAACAATGATGCATATTTTTTTTTTACTTCAATTAGTCCTCACTACTAACCTCTTATGGCAAAAGCATCATTGCCTATGCATCAAAAAACACAACTGGCAATCTCTTTCACTCTCAGTATAATTTTTCCCATGAGAAACAACTGCTCTGCTCTACATAAATTACTATGCATTACTCTAAAATTCCTTGACTCTATCCAAAAGACAATGGTCAAGTTAATTAAAGATCCTTCACTCCCCTGCCCACACAGAGAGAGAGAGAGAGAGAGAGAGAGAGAGAGGAGAGAGAGAGAGAGAGAGAGAGAGAGAGAGAGAGAGAGAGAGAGAGAGAGAGAGAGAGAGAGAGAGAGAGAGAGAAATTCATGATTTTCACAGATAACTTAATGGGCACTGTTCTTCTGAACTAAAATCTACAATTCCATCTCTTCCAATCCCCTTTCACAAACACATCTGGGCTCCTTGTAGTCAGTTTTTTCGACAGAGGTGAGCACTGTGGAGTTAGTTTCTTCATGAAATTTTGAAGTTATGTAAAAATGAAAACTCTTTATATAAATGCTTTTAAATATTAATTTCTTCTATTGTAACTTGTAATTTAAATTGATTGCTTGGCATCACAGTCAAATTAATATCAAAAATCAAACCAATTTTTTTTTAATATAAAAAGAATTTATAAAAAGCATATAATTTATAAAAAATAAATCCATCATTACGTTTTTTGGGCATGTCTGCATATATACATGCTAACAGCCTATTATCTTCCATTCATCTGTCCATCCAGATGTAATAGAAGGCTCCCTATGGATGGATTTTCATGAAATTTGTACAGTAAGACCCCCGTATTCACGGGGCATACATTGAAAAGCCTACCGTGGATGGCAGAAACCACGGATATAAGCGAACACCTGCTGACCCCATATATAACGTGATTTTCTTGTACATAACACTGTGCTGCCACTTTATTAGGTACACCCCTGCTGTGCACACAAATGGTTTATCCCACAATGTTGCAAGTCAAATGACCACAGTTGTGGATATAAATGCAGCAGAACAACCTTTCTAGTATCAGATAAACGTACAAACCGTAACAAGAATGGGGAAAAGGAGTGATCTAATGGATTTCGAACGTGGCATGGTAGTAGGACAAAGTATGCTGGACAAAGCATCTCTGAAACAGCAGTTCTCCTGAACTTTTCATGTGCCACACTTTCAAGGGTGTATCGAGAATAGTGCAACGAACAGAAAACAACCTCTCAACATCTCTTACTGTGGAAGAAAATCGCTTTTGTTCATGAGAGCGGTCAGAGCAGGATGGCTAGAATTGTGCAAGCAAACAGATGGGCCACAATGTTGCACATCACGTCAGAATACAACCTTGGTGTGCAGAACAAAATATTGCAACAGACCACTAGCTGCACTTTGTGGTGAATGGGATATAACAGCCGACGGCCACATTGCGTACCTTTGTTATCAATGAAGAACAAGAGAGCACGCCTCCTGTAGGCACAGCAACACAGCACTGGAGTATCGAGTATTAAAAATCAGTTGCTTGGTCTGGCAAGTCAAAGTTCCTGGTGCATCAGGTTGATGGAAGGCTCAGAATTTGGCAAAAACAACAAATCCGTGGACCTGTCATGTCTGACAATTACTGTGCAAGGTGGTGGGGGCAGTGTTATGGTGTGTCGAATGTTTTCTTGGCACACGTTGGGTCCATTGATACCCATAGATTCACATCTGAATGCCACATCGTTGCTGAACAAGTGCATCCGTTCATGTTGACAGTTTATCCTCAGTCAGATGGTTACTTCCATCTGATCTCAATCCTATTGAACATCTTTGGAATGAGCTGGATAGGGCTGTTTGCTGCAGGCCTACACCTCCATTCTCAAGGAACTGCATGACACACACACACACACACACACACACACACACACACACACACACACACACACACACACACACACACACACACACACACACACACACACACATTTCTGCATGGTATTCCATTCCTGCACAATTTTCAGCATCTTGTTCAATCCATGCCTAGATGAATTCAGGTTGGTTTGAAGGCTAAAGGAGGCTCAACACGCTACTAGGTAGGTGTACCTAATAAAGTGTATATTATTATACACTTTATTAGGTACATAAAGTGTACTTTATTATACACAGTATATATGTATAATAAAGTTTAATTTATAAATTAAACAAACAGTAAGACATTACCAACATTAAATATGGTAATAATAAAGTACAGCAGACTCTCAATTTACCAGGATTGGATTAACTGTGACACTTCAAGACTCCAAATTTAAAAAAAAATCAACCAGAAATCATAAAATTTAAGTCCTAACTAGAATAGGTATAAACAGATATTTTGCAAGTCGTAAATAAGTGACAAGAACCGGTGTTATAAGACGTCAGTGGAAGGATAGCGTACCTATTATCTTGCAACCCCCGCTGTCTTCACAACTAATGCTCAAAATAAAAAAGAGAGACCAAATGTTTAGTTTGATTTGGTATGTTGCGGTGATTGTTGTGTTCCGTCGCACTGCAAAAGGACAAATGTTTTTTCGTCATTTGTGTCAGGAATGTCGGAACTTTTTTTTTTTTTTGTTTAGAAATCATGAAAATGATGGGCAAACACAAGAGTTGTGCTTTCAAATTAAACAAAAATTTGAAATTATTCAAAAGTTTGAAAACAGTGCATCCGTTAAATGTCTAAAGAGCCATTATAATGTTGGTGACCAAACCATACGCGACATCGTAAAAAATAAAGGGAAGTACCATATTGGACACGCGAGTAGTACGTGCTAAGTTTTTTCGTTTTTTTCCCCGTGGTTAACTGTGGGTAACTGAATCAGCGGATTGGGGCCACAATTGTATTTGGATTTCTTAAAAATATTTTCCAGCCAATTTAAAATTAGACAAATAGAAATCTGTCAATTATTTTTGATTTTTTCCATATACAATTTGTATGGGGAAAAAAAGAAATCCACGGGTTAATTGTAGTTTTAATGCAGTATTCTTATATTTAAACAGTTTGTGCACACCTCGTGTACACTGTTAGGTAAGACACGTGAACACGTCACTTGTTAAGTGATACGTAGATACAGGGAGAAAAGAGACAAAAAAAAAAAAATTGAGAGGAGAGTAATAAACATTATACAGTTGTAATTAAACTAAATGGCTAAGTTGAGAACAGAAACCTGTGGAGTTTTATTAAGTGTTCTATAATGTTATTCTCTCAGCAATTAATTGATAAGAAGTTAACTGTTTACTTTTCATTTCTATTAATCACAGAAAATGAAAAAAAAATCATTTGGTTTAAGAAAAAAATCAAACGTGCCTGAAATGTAATGCACTGCATACATTAGCTAATTTGTTTTGAAGTAATATTATTCTTTACATCTATTTATATATCACTTTATTTGATTTCATCAACTTCTGAGTTCCAGAAAATTTCTCCAATAGGACCAAGGTATGTCTGCCAGGCAAAAGTAGATGACATTGTAGAGCAGTTATCATCTTTTAAGGGCACTAAGATGATATTGTTCTACACATTAGCACTGATAATAAGAATAGGAGATATGAAGATTTAATTAATAAGAACAGAGCAATGTTGATAAAAAAAATTCACAAGTTAGGAGAGAAAATGAAAGTGTCTGCAACCTGCCAAGCACTGATAGGAGGGAGTACATAATGAGAGTTTTGTCAATCGATTCGGCCGGAAAAAAATCGATTTGGAGAAGGTCAAATTGATTGACAGTTCATGGGGTAGAATTTTTCACAGTATTGTCTGTGCTTGTTAACAGGAGAGACTTACAGGGATGGAATATGCTTAAATAGAAGGAGCGTAAGAATATTTTCTGATGCTACTGAGAAAGTATTGGGTTGGAAAACTGATAGCTTGGGGAGGATATAGAGACTAACAGATTAACAAGTAGCCACAGACATGGGTGTAAAAATGAGCCTTGCAATGCTTCTATTAAAACATGCATGGGCCTGAAAAGCAAAGTGTCAGGGACTTCAAGAATTGCTGGAGGTACTAGAACAAGCAAATACATGGGCTGTTTTAAGATTACTAAGAATAAAAACAGTTTAAGTTATACGTGTATATATACGCTAATGCTAGTAGCATAGTAAGTAAATTTGATGAATTTAAAGTACTGATCATATCATCAAATGTAGGCATTGTAGGAATAGCACAGACATGGTGTCATTCAAATAAAAGGGATTCAGAATTTTTTTTTTTTTATGAAAACTTCAAATACAAAAGGTATTAAAACCTATAATACTAATTACCATGGATGGGCTGAAGGGTTCAGAAGATGAAAGAAGGTACTTGTTGACATCAGACATAAATTTCTGTAGATTGTAATTTTCATGAAATGTGTGAGGGGAGGTTGTACCCAAAAACAGAAGTCAAAGGAATAAATAATGAAGAAGAAAAGTGAGTTCTGTGAGGTTGAAGATGGACAGTAAAAGAATGCTGACTGTTTCATGTATTGACTGGTTTAGAAGAGAGAAGATTAGGGAGGAATTATAGAAGCCAATTCAGAAGAACAGAACAGAATACATGGAAGTATCTACAAAAAAGTCATGTAGCAGAAACAAAATGTCTATGAGATAGAGGGTGCAGAGACAGGATTTTGTTAAGAGATGAGTCATTAATTAACCCAACTGCCATCTTTTGAATGGAGTCTAGAAGTCAGTGAGAGGTTATGGGAATACCACCTCAGATGTGGTAACACTACTCCAAAGTAGGTTGAATTCAAGATTTGTAGAATGAACAGCCGTTTGGAAGAAAAAGTAACACCGAGAGAGAACGAAAGAAAAAACTCAATTTTTTAGATGCAGAGGAAGCAATGTTTGTGATGTGCTTATGCCAAGAGAGAGTAGAACTCAGGGTAATCCCTAATATAATATAGATTTGTGATCTTGTCTAGAAATTTGAGTGTCATCAAAGATAAACACAGGAGCAGAATAATCCTTTGAAGCTGTTTGTGCAGGGCAAGGTTTCTCAAACTGGAAAGCAATTGTTATTGTTATTTGGTTTTTAGGAGCATTAGCAACTAAGGCCATATTGCTCCAGGGATATGCAGTGGTCATTCCCTGACCTTTCCGCATCCTCCATATTTGGTGGTGATGGGCTCAAACCCCGGTCTAATCAAGAAGCGTGTGCTACGCACTGCTGCTGGAAAGCAATGTGTTATCATCAAAAAAAAAAAAATCTATGGATAGTATTTCTGGTCAATGGAAGAAGGTCATTAATATATAAGAGGAAAAGAATGGGAGAAAGAACTGAATCTTGGAGAACACCATCATTGGTGGAGAACTTAGAAGACAGAGGCCATCTGCCATCACCCACAGTGAGGGGTCAGAAGGAAAACTGGATACCCAAAACTACAAAAAACAGTTGGCAAACCATAAGATAGAAGCTTATTTAGAAGACCTTTTTAGGCCAAATATGATCAAAAGCCTTTGAAATGTCAACAGCAACTGATTGAGTTTCATCCAACTTTTCCATTGAATGACAAATTCAATCCATAGATGGGTAACATAAGCCAGAATATCACCATTGGATTGACACTGACAGAATCCATACTGGCAATCACTGATCAGATCGAAGGTATCTAAATAGTTTAAGAGTAGACAGTTAATTGATTTCTACATTACTTTAGAAAGAGAAGTAAGTGCAATGGGACGATAACTGGATGAGAGGGATTTGTCACCCTTTTTAGAAACTGGCTGGATGTGAGTAAATTTCCAAACAGAAGGGAATACACCTTTGGAATAAGAAAGAGAAAAAAGAGACACAAAACAGAAGCATGTTCGTGGGGGGGGGACAAGTTTTGAGAACATGTGGAGAAATTTTTGCAGTAGTGAATTTTTGCCTCATATTGCATGAATGGCAAAATATAAAATAATCAACGGAGGGCACTGTTTACCATTCGCGCAAGTTGTTCTGTAATTGAGTTTATTTTCATGGCAAAAAGCGTGACACCTAGAACGTATCTTTGTGGGACTCTCTCCTCTTGGCAAAATACTTGAGAGTATGTGGATCCCGAACGAACTTGAAATTGGCGATTCTGTGCCGACTGTAGTTGGTGAGTAGTACTGTGTAGCCCACAGTACTTGCTTGTGTGAGAAAGAGTTCTGCACTTAACTCTTCGTGTGTTATATAGTTCAAGCACTTTTGAAGAGAAGATTAATGTAAGTTTCTCACTTTTCTCTTTCAGGGCCAAGAATGCTGGGAAGGGGGGGGGGGATGATGTTATTGCAGACGCAATTTGACCTGCAATTGGACATTATTGTTCTCGAGGATTGGCATGGTTGATATTTTCCCTTCATTTCCCGGATTTTGTCCCAGACTACTTTTAGCTAGTAGCCTGGGTTTATTTCCTCCATAACCCAGGTTCCCTTTGGCTCTGAGGTCACATATAGCATCCTTGGGCTAGTGCACATTTAAACAGGTGCCTCTGTAGCCAGGTGGGAAGGAGCAGCAGTGCGTAGCACACGCTTCTTGATTAGACCGGGGTTCGAGCCCATCATCACCAAATACAGAGGATGCAGAAAGGTCAAGGAATGACCACCGCATATCCCGGAGCAAAATGACCTCAGTTGCTAATGCTCCTAAAAACCAAATAACAAACAACAAGCATGTTTAAATGATATTAAATTTTCAGTCAGAGGATATTTGGCAGAATAGCCTCCAGGCTTTGTTTTGTGCCTTTTTTGCTGCTGTGCATTCTAAATTCCACCAACGTTTGGGAAATAGCATAAACTGGGTGAATATTTTTGGAATTGCAATTGCAGCTGCACAGACAATACTTTTCTGTGATGTATGTGAATGCATCATTGATGGGCTTCTGACTGATGGTAGCAAGGTCAAGATTTGCCAGATGTTGAAAAGAATTCCAATCAGCCTGATCAATCTTCCACCGTGGTAAACTAAATGCAAACATGGTCTACCACTAATTAGGGTGGTATTCGTGGGGAAGTGATCGCTTCCATATGGGTTTTCCTCCAACTTCCATGTCAGTGAAGAGAGATGAGAAGGGGAGCAGATAGAAAGATCAATAAAAAATGTACAGGTAGGCATGTGGAAGGTGTTTATTCCCACATTGGATAGGGAGAGATCATTGACAGTGAGCATATGCTCTATGATTCCAGCACTACTCCATTAAAATCCCCAAGTGGGGGGGATTGCATAACAGGTTCATCAAGGTCTTTCTTGGGATGTCAGTCTCAGGTGACAAATAAATAGATTAGATGATTAATAAAAAAACCCACTATCAGACAAACTGCTACAGCCTCTATGCTGGTTGTAAGTTTCAAAGGCTGAAAGGAGGGGGGGGGGGTTCTGGTTGCCACGTTTCCTCCTCTCACTGAACTACTATATAATACACTTTATATAATCAGGTTCAATACTTCTGTTGCTCGAAATGCCCATTTCTTCATGTGCTGGAATGGTCTCCTTTTAAATTCTTGGTGTTGACACGGTCAGGTGTGCGGGAGCATAAGCACACATGCCTTGAGTGACTGGGGTTCAAGCCCGTGACTGCTGAATACGGTGCTGTTTCTTGTATTCTGTGTATCTTGTAAACTCCTCTGACCGTTTGGTCATCCCGAAGTATAAACAGAAAATTTATTTATTTATTATAGGTCAAGAATACGTGAAACATGTACATGTGTGATTTGCATGGAAATGCCCTTTCAATTTGTCTTCTCCATGTAAATCATTTAGCCTTGATGTGACACCAATCTTTATGCGTGTGCATGCGAGAGTGTGTGCATGCTATAACTTTTTATTTTTATTTTTTTAGGACACTAGTTAATTGTTTAAAATTTTTATATTATACACATTAGTACAGTGGACCCCTGCTTTACAATATTAATCTGTTCCAGAGACCATCATATCGTGAAAATATTGTAATGTGAACTCAATAACACTGTTTTTTAGTAATTCTTTCCAAGAATTTAGTTATATACCTCCTTAGCTCTCTAAAAGGTGAGTTTTATAATGGAAATTGTACATGATTAAAACATTTGATTAAAACTAATATATTGATAAAAGCACAATGCAAAAAATCACTTCAAATAAAGGATGCAAAAACAAAACATGCAGCCAACACGTTTATAAACACTACTATTGGCTGAGAGGAAGGACCGCAGTCAGAGACAATCATAAGCCCATCCCATTGTAAATTGAAGACAATCATAAGCCCATCCCATCGTAAATTGGAGATAATCATAAGCCCATCCCATCGTAAAGAGAAATAAGTAGGTGCCAGTTAACATAACTACTGATTAGTGGAATCAGGTGCTTTAATTTCAAAAACCAATTCAAATCATTAAAATTCACTACACTTTCATCATTATCGTATGTTCGGTTATAAGAATCAATTTTCAACACCTTTGTGATATTTTTCTAAAGGACATTTCTGGAGGTCATTATCATAAAACAATAAAATCAATTTACAGTTTCCGGTTTATTGGGCTTTTCTGTTAGTGCAATCTATTATAAATGGGTAGTAAACTCGATTTTATTGCATTTTTGATAATACCGATAGCTGGAGTTCTGTGGATTTTTATGTTATTATGGTGAAATTTGTTTCCTCTTCGATCATATAAAAAACATAAATAAATTTTCATAAATAAATCTTCTCTTCATTCCTACTTTTAAGCTTTGTAAGCTTGTTACTCCGCATCTCACTTGTGCGTATTGTGTTAATTGCAATTTGTGCATGCCATGTTCTTTGTTATTGATTGCTTATCTTTTTTACTATTTTAAATTTTACAACCCTACCAAAAATGTCAGTGAGCAGAAATATCAATTAGTTAGCCTGTACTATACATATTACAGTATTAATTAAACTATGTACATAAGCGTAAATTTATTTTTATTTTGTCAACCTGTGGAAACTATTCTTCTGATTTTCATATATCATTTAATTTTGTTAATTTGTAATATAATAAAATGTAAGTTTGTGATCTTTACTTTTATAGCCTGTGGATAATATTACTCCTATTTTCACTTATTAGAATCGCCGTTTAACAGAATTAAAATTCAATTTGCAAAAGTGATCACAATAACTGGTGGCTATCACATATCATACAGTGAACGGTATTTTATTATAAAGAGTGCATCGTAAAGTGATTTGATCGTACAGTGAACCAATTGTAAAGCAGGGGGGGGGCCCACTGTATTTGCTTCTGTGTGCTCTGCCATTTCACTTTGGTATTTCATTCAAGTATTCAAGTTACTTAATTAATCTTTATATTAATATAATGTTCTAAGTATTAAAATAATGGTAATATAAAGATTAATTAAGAAGAGAAATAGCCTTGCTGAAAGAATGGCAGAAATGTCAAAGAAATCCTCACTTGCCCATACATCAGGATTGCAACCCCCAGAAGCCGGAGAGATTGAAGTCTAGGAACCCCTCATGGAAGCTAGGCGAGAAACTTATCAAGTCACATTTTAATGCTGACCAGACCTGGCGCGAAGACTGGACTACTTCAAATCCCGACCACCTGGGCTTAGTCAGTGATCCATGCAGAGCTGTTCCAGGTTTCAACTTACCAAGAAAGGAATGGACATCCCTGAACAGAATCCGAACAAATCATGGAAGATGCAAGTTTTGGCTGCATAAGTGGGGAAAAACTGAAAACCCATTCTGCGACTGTGACAACGTGCCCCAGACCATCCAGCATGTCATCTCGGGGTGCCCAAAGAGGAGATTTGAAGGCTCCATCCAAGATCTACATAGTGTTACTGATGATGCTATTAAGTGGCTGAATAAACTGGACATTACATTTTAATTCATCAAATGTTACTTATAATTTTTTTTCTGTAAATATTGTTTTTAGGCTTATTGTAATTTATTTATTTATTTTTTTTAACATTGTTACAAATGTATCCTCATTTTTTGCCATACGAAATAATAATAATAATAATAATAATCTTTATATTTTATGGTTAGTATTATTGTGATGGTCATGGAGTTAACTTGCTTTTGCAATGGTCCATAAATTTGTATATATGCATACACTTTATATAATCTTTAATAATACTACTTACTTTAATATCACATAATAAACAAATAAATAACAAAATTACAAACCTTTGGTCATATTGTATATTGAAGTCCCAAGCATGACTTGGCCTGTAAATTCTACTGCAGGAAAATTTGATTCTGCAACATACTTGAAATCCACTTCAATGACTGCCTTTCTGTTACCACAATTAGGAAAATATAAAATTAAAATAAATAAAATATTAAGGAATCAAAGCCTTTTCTTAACAACACAATAGATATATGTCTCTGAAAAGTGTAAAGTAAACAATTTCCCAAAATGTAAGAGGTGTGGGGAGAGTATAGGGAGTGTCACAAGTTACAACTTTATAATGCTATTAATGCTATATTTTTAAATAAGTTGTTTCAAATATCAAAATTTTTGAGTTCATGTACCATACTAGTTTACTCTCTGTGATGACCAACCATATGGGTATGAAAAAATATCAGAAACTGATATAAAAAAAACCAAGACACTGAAAATAAAGTAAATTACACAAGCCTTTCCCAAAAAAAAAAAAAAAAAAAAAAAAGCTGTCACAGTTTCTTGATCAGCAAGCATTTTGGAAATATCACTTAGTTTGTTTTCTTTATGTAGTTTACATGAATTATAATGAACTACATTCCCCTTTTGTCATTAGATGTCCAATAGTTGCATTTCTTCTAACATGAGATATAATATAAAAAATTGTGTATAATTTTCCATATATATATATATATATATATATATATATATTGAGGTAAACTTCTCTTATTATTTTACAAATATATATATATATATATACAAAGGGTACTAGGAAAGTTTTGCAATACAGCTTTGTTTATTTAATTTTTTCAAAGTAATTTCCTCTACATTCAATACACCTCTCCATCCTCCGAAACCAATCTTTAAACCAGTTCTGCCAAGTTTCACTAGGGAGTAAAGCACACTCGTTGTCCCAAGCCCGTAGAAGGTCCTCATTACTGGAAAACCGCCTCCCTTTTAGCTTCATTTTCACATGCGGGAACAGTGCAAAGTTGCAGGGAGCAAGGTCTGGACTGTAGGAAGGGTGCTCGAGAAGTTTCAGTCCTGTCGTGGTCAAATATTCGGTGCAGGCTTTGGCGCGGTGAGCTGCAGCATTATCGTGATGGAGGCACCAGGTGTCCATTCTTGACTTTGGCCGCAAGTTCTTCATACATCCAATGACTTTAGGCAGGCATTGTTCAGTATACCACTTAGCTGTGACTGTCTTCTGCGTGTCCAAAATGACACGTTCCACAATTCCACTCGATTTGAAAAATACAGCTATCATTTTCTTCTTTACAGATTGGGATTTTCTGACAATTACGGGTGTGTCGTCTTCATCAAAGACCCAAACTTTGTTTTGAGCCTTGGTCGGCAGATCGTAATAGTACAGCCAAGTCTCGTCACCTGTCACGATGTTGTTCACATACCGAGATTGTCCCTTATCAAACTTTTTTAACATCTCCCGGCACCAAGTCACACGTCGTGTCATCTGCTCTTCAGTCAGTTGATGCGGCACCCAGAGAGAACAAAGTTTCTTCACGTGCAAATGATCTTGCAGAATCGAACGAATTGCTGGTGCATTTAGGCCCAAAGTATCCTCTATCTGTTGGTAGGTCACTCGCCTGTTTTCGTCAAGCATTTTCCTCACAGCAGTAACGTTTTCCTCCGTAACTGACATTCGTGGCCTTCCCGGCCTCTCAGAATCCTCCAGAGTGAAATTTCCCCTTTGGAATTCTCTATACCACCTGAATATCGTTGTATGATGTGGACAATCATCATCTAGTGCAAGAGTCATTTCTTCTAAGCACTGGTCTATGGTTAAACCACGCACGAAATTATACCGCAAAACTGTCCTTATCTCATTTCGTGACCACGATGCCATCGCAAGCACTTTACACTCTCACTACTAATGAATAACTGAGCCCATTGGCTTGGCGCGGCGGCTACTATGCACGTATGAACATGTCTCAACATGCAGCAACAAGCAGCTTCCTGTGATTCATTGTTGCGTCATATTGCAAAACTTTCCTAGTACCCTTTGTATATATAGTAGTAATATATAACAGTTAAGAAGCAAAATAAGCAGAAAAAGGAAAATAACAAAAGTTATATAGTATGTCTAATGCCCCAAAATGCACAGTGCAGCAGTAGAGGAAGCAAAAGGATATAAATAATGTGTGGTTTGTAGAAATAAAGTGTCTGTGAAAATGGAAATGAAAAGTACACAAGGTGCCAGAACTAACAGAAGTTTAAGGGATAGCACAAAGTGGAAGTGAAATAGTAGTTAAACAGGTGAAAGAATTTGAAAAACCTAGTGCAAAAATGAACTGGGACTGAGGGGGAAAAAAAAAAAAAAGGAATATACAAGTAAATAAATAAATAAATAACATTATGTTCAGATATGGGAGGGCAATTTTAGAAAGAGGTCGAATCAGGGGACGCTCCATATATCCTCAATCCTATTGCTATTTTCGCCTTCTTTTCTCCCCATCCCCACACCTAGAATTTACCGCTCCCTATACAATTTGGTTGTCTATACTTTTTCATGCACTTCACATACATTTGTATTATATTCCACATTACACTTTTGTAAATTTGTATATATTTTAATTTACATTGCGTAAGGACTACCTTGTCTATTGGTATTACAATAAAAGCCACATATTTGACCCCCCCTTTTTTCTAATACTATAGACAAGTTTGGAAACGCAGTGCCTAATACATGGTCAGGAGTAGTCCCCTGATGAATTTCCTGGCTATGTATCATATTTTCATCTACTATATTCAGATTTTGCATATTTGCCATCCCCTAATTCGATCTCTTGTTAAAATTTCCCTCCCATATCTGAATATAGTGTTATTTATTTATTTATATACTTGTATATTCCTTTTTTTTCCCCCCTTAGTTCCAGTTCATTTTTGCACTAGGTTTTTCAAATTCTTTCACCTGTTTAACTACTACTTCACTTCCACTTTCTACTATCCCTTAAACTTCTCTTAGTTCTGGCACCTTGTGTACTTTTCATTTTCATTTTCACAGACACTTTATTTATTTTAGTAGCAATTATGGTTGTTGAGTATTTTCTGCATATAGCAGTGTCCCAGGTCCGTAAACCTTTATTATTATTTTTATTATTAATAATATCCAAAACACTGTTGCTTCCTTCAACACACACACACACACACACACACACACACACACACACACACACACACACACACACACACACACACCTGCCAACTTTTGACTTTGAAAACCAATTTGGAAACTTTGAAAACCCCGGTCTAATCAAGAAGCATGTGCTATGCACTGCTGCTCCTGCCCACCTGGCTACGGAGGCACCACACAGACCAGGCTGAGAAAAATTCTACCCCTGATGAGTTCGACAAGGAGATGCAATATCTCCGAAGTTGTTTACTGCTGCCCCTGAGAAAGCTTTCAGAAGATTAGACTGGTAACAGAAAGGAGTCAATGTGAACAAAGAGTATCTAAACCATTTATGATTTGCAGATGACATTGTGATCATAAGCCGCAATCCCAAAGAATTAGAGGAAAATCTTAATCAGTTATGCAGAGTTAATAGGATTTCGGACTAAAGATGAATATGGCTAAAACAAAAGTAATGATCAACAAGTATGTCACATAAAGGAATGTAATCATTGAAGGAGCAGTAATTGAAAAGGTTTCTTGATTAGTCCGGGGTTCGAGCCCGTCACCACCAAATACGGAGGATGCGGAAAGGTCCGGGAATGACCACCGCATATTCCCGGAGCAATATGGCCTTAGTTGCTAATGCTCCTAAAAACCAAATAAACAAACAAACAAACAATTGAAAAGGTGGATTCATATACTTATCTGGGACAAGTCATTAGCTGTAATAATGATAAATGGATGAAGTTAAGAGAATGATAAATTTTGGATGGATAGCATTCAGAAAATATAGACATACTGAGGAGCAATATCCCAATTTGTTTGAAACGTAAAATAATGAACCATTGCATGCTCCCCAGCTATGGAAGTGAAACTTGGGCGCTCACCAAAAGAATGGAAGAGAAGCTGAAAACCATATAGCAAAGAATGGAACAAATTATATTAGGAATCAGACTGCTATTTCACACTGATGAACATCAACATATGGATTAGGCAGCAAATGCAAGTAAAGGACATTCTCGGCAAAACTACAGAACTTAAATTGACTTGGGCAGGACACATAGCTCAAAGACAATGACAGATGGACCTAGAAAATAACAGAATGGTTCCCAAGAGGAGCTAAAAGGAAACACGGAAGACAACAACGGAGATGGACAGGTGAAATTCACAAGTTCGTGGGTAGTAAATGAATGGCTATTGCACAAAACAGAAGAAACTGGAAAGTTGCTGGGGAGGCCTTCAGCCTGCAGCCGAATGAAAACAGCAAGTTACTCTATGTTATCAACTACAGCTCTTGGCAAAATGCATGGCAACACCGCACTTTCTGTACCACCACCACACTCTTATCACAAAATCAGCAACTGTCGCCTTGCTCAGCTGATTTGATTTGGTAGTTGTTGGCGCATTGGCTTCTGTGGCCATATTGCATCTCCCAAGGTTTTTGCAGTACTTTGATCCAAGCCCGAGGCGGGAATCGAACCCGCGACCTTTGGGTTGCCGGGCAGGTACCTTACCCACTCGGCTAGCCCGGTCGGCTGCCTTGCTCAGCATTACAGGATAAGTTGTTGTTGCCTTAAATGTGTCTTCAACTCTTTTGCAGTAATCGTCAAAAATTGCTAGGTACTGGGTGGTTTGTTCTCAGTTAACAGTTGTTCTCTGTGAGATTTCTATTTTTTGCTCAGTATTTGTGTCGTGTAAGATTAATATATCACATAATTGTGTGAATAGTCTGGATGACATCTGTTACATATGTGGAGAAGTCACATTAGCTTCAAGAAGGCAGCCCTTAACTTGAGCCATAAAAAAGGCCTACTTCGTGTACTTCAGGTACAAAGTAAATAACTAGAACAAGAACTGAGCTCCACACACACATGCTGCACTACCTGTTCATCAAAATTCAATGCATGGGTGAATTGAAAGGAATGTTTTATACCTTTTGCATTGCCCATATTATGGAGAGAGCCAACAAATCACATCACAGACTTCTGTATGGTGCCTCCTATTAGAAAAGGGATGACAATGAAGAAAAAGTGGACTGCGATGTACCCAAATATACCATCTTCAATTCGTCCCGTGCTACGCGGTGAAGTACTACCTATTCCTGAACCACCCGACCATTTTTCTGTGCACTCTGATGAAGATGAAGACACTGATGAACATCAACTTGATATACGTGAAGAAGTATACCAGCAGTCTACGTAAAGGGGGAACCACCACTTTGTCCAAATCTTTACTTTCTGAACCACACAAGGGTCACAGAAAGTGAGTTTAACAACCTCATCAGGGATCTCGAACTGCCGAAAAATAAGGCACAGCTTTTGGCCTCAGGGCTAGAACTGTGGAATCTTCTAGATCAGGGGTGGCCAACTAAATTTGTGATGCGATCTACTTTTTTTCTTCAAAATGTGCCGCGATCTACCATCTCAAGAATTTCATTGCAAATGGTTAAAAAAGTTAATCAACACATATTAAAAAATGTTGTCTTTAAATTTAAATACAATTCAGATTTCTTATTTTAAATTCATACATATTTAAATTTTTAATTTATGCGAAGTTTGTGTCTTCGTGTCATCTGCTAAGCTTTCAAAATCGGGAATATACTGTGATAAGGTGAACCGTAAAGAACCTTCTGTATGCAAGTCCATAAGAATAGATATGTGGAACCAAAACAGGAATTTAATAAAAGTTCACTGAATTTTTTTACATTTGGGTACTTTTCTCGGCAAACATATTTTCAAAAGTCTTTTTCTGATTATTTAGCTTTTAGGAAGATATCGTTTCGCAATGTAATAATTTCATTTTCAAGTAATATTTTCTCCATATGAAAAATCTCAGCGATTTTTTTCTTCAATTTGTTTCGTATCTAAGTCGACATTAAATGGATAAGAAATATATTGAACAATGTCTTCAATTGTTTCAAAGTCATCCACAACTTCCTCAATTTCAGAAACATATTTCTCACTATTAAATTCAAAAACAGGATATTTTTGCAGATGAACTTTCATATTTGCAAAATAATAGAATTTTTTTTCTTTGAGATCCTTAGCCATTGCCAAAAATTGATATTTATATGCAGAAATATTACTAATTATGCCACCCACATTTTTATTTTTTCCCTTATAATTCCAAATTCAGATCACTTAATTTACTGGTAAAATCTGCCAAAAAATCCAGATCACACAACCACTCTGTATCTTGTAGCTGCTGATAATCATCTCCCCTTTGATCAACAAATTTTTTAATTTCATTCAGCAAATTTCGAAATCTCTGTAGAAACTTACTCCGACTCAGCCACCTCACATCTGTGTGTAATATCAGATCTGGTTCTTTTTCATCGAGTTCATTTTGAAAAGTCTCCTTTGAAGAGATTGTCCTCTGATGGAATTCACAATTTTGAAAGTGATGTCCATAACACTTAGAATTTAATATTTTGTTGGCTAACACTTGTTGGTGGATAATACAGTGGTAACTCAAAAAATCTGGGAATTCACCATCCTTTTGGCACAATGCGATGATCCATTAAGATGCCCTGTCATTGCTTTGGCTCCATCTGTTGTTATTGATACGAGCTTAAATAGTGGTACTTAAATTTTTTCGATAAAATTTTTGAATGTGTTAAATATATCAAGACCTCTAGTTCTTTCTTTTAACAAAACCATACCCAGCGGTTCTTCTCTAGTGCCAGAATCATCGAAAACCATTCGAATAAAATCGAGCTATATCACTGACGTCTGTAGATTCATCCAGTTGTAAAGAAAAGGACACACAATTAGGAATATAAGCGTGCAATTGTTCACTCACATTTTTACTAATTTTTTGATGTGTTGCATCACAGTATTTCGAGATAATTACAGATATTGAAGAGCACTTTTACTTTCATTTTCGTTCTTAAAATTTTCAAAAAGAGAATCTGTTATTTCTAAAAATGCATCTTTGATGAATTGACCATCAGAAAATGGTTTGCATTTTTTTGAAACAAGATGACTCACTTTAAATGATGCTACAGTTACTGCTTTAGATTGTAAATTAGGTGTCACGAAGAAATTTTGTTGCGTGAATAATTAAAGTTCTTTTAATTTATTTTTTCTAAGGTCACTATTAGGTGGAAAATCCTATTGGTATTTACTATAAAGATATTAATATCATTACTAAATACTGAAAGCGGTAAGGGAGCCTAACATAGAGTACGTTGAAGTGCCTTTCTAAATTTCCTTTTTTGAGTCTAGCCACAGAAGCATTGCAAATCAAACAACAACATTTTTCTTTTATCATTACAAAAAAAGTATTCTAGTTCCCACTCTTGATAAAAACGGTACGTTTTACTCTTTTTCATAGTATTCATTTTAAATCAAGGGATATTAAATTAACGTATAAGTACTGTCCAGTTATTAATATTAATTAAGCTAAATAAGAATTCGACACATACACTATGCTCTCCACGACATAACTGCATGAATTTTCACTAGACAACAGAGTAGCACTCTGTGCACTAGACAAGCCTAGCTGCTGCACGGCGACAAGAGTAGTCACGTGGTTCAACGGATTTGTAATAAGCATATGCAGCGGGGTGCATAATAATAACATATAGATTTTGACTCATCTATTTTTTATATATGTTCAAAATTCGTCGTGATCGATCGAAATTAAAGCCGCAATCAACTTGTTGGCCACCCCTGTTCTAGATCATTCTGTGAAAGTGACAACATTTCATACTCAAAATAAAGACTATGATAAATTCTATCAAACAAAAGGGGATCTCACTGTTTGTAAGGATGTTGATGAATGGTCTAATGGTAGCAATGAACATGAGGCAAGTTCCTGAAGAATGGCATCTACTTACAGATGCTTCTAAGATTAGCCTTGAGGGTGAGTTATTACAGAATGGAAATATGCTGCCTTCAATACCTCTTGTGTATGCCATCCACAAAAAAGAAACATATGCAAACAGGGAGAACATCCTCTTAGGTGTACACCATCAGAAGTAGGAGTAGCAGATATGTGGCGATTTAAAGGTAATCGTCATTTTATTAGGACTACAAACAGGGCCGGTTTTTAAACTTGTGGCCCTAAGCTATAACATTTATAGCCCTTCTCTCTCTCTCTCTTACAGTTCATTATGTCTATTGCATTTAAGATGGACCGAGGTTCCTTTGTAATGTGAGGCCCTAAGCTGTAGCTTGTTCAGCTTATGTGTAAATCCGGCCCAGACTACAGAAGAGTTACACTAAGTTTTGTTGCTTTCTCTGCGAGTGGGATAGTAGTGTCAAGGATATACACTACCAGAAGAGGAGTTGGCCTCAACAAAAATCATTAACATCTGGAATGAAAAGCATAGCATTTGAACCTCAAGTAGATCCAAATAAAGTTTTGCTTCTGCCACTCCACATCAAACTGGGACTGATGAAAAATTTCACGAAGGCTTTGGAAGTGAACGGTCCTGCATTCACATACTTGCAAGAGACTTAGTACAGAGAAGATTAAAGCAGGCGTTTTCATTAGTCCACAAATAAGGCTACTTTTCAAAGATGAACAGTTCAAATGTGCCCTTAGTGATAGTGAGAAATCAGCGTGGAAAGCCTTTCAAAATATTTTGACTACTTTTCTAGGAAATGTTAAAACTGGCAGCTACAGGCAGATTGTGGAAGATTTCATTACTTCTTAAAAAAAACTGGGGTGCAACATGTCACTGAATATGCATGTCTTGCACTCACACCTGGATTTCTTCCCACCAAACTGTGGTGCTGTCAATGACAAACATGGTGAGTGTTTCCAACAAGATATCGCAGTGATGGAACAAAGATACAAAAGCAAATGGAGTGCCACCATGTTACCTGATTATTGTTGGATAGTGAAAAGGGATGCTTCCGAAATTGAATACAAGCGAAAGGCGAAAAGGTTCCACATCTGATAGAGGTATGTTCTTAGCTACATCTTACTGCCATATGAATACAAAAAACTACTTTTTCCAAAAACAAGAGTCAATCTGCCATTTGAAGCACTATTTCAATGTTTAGCACCCCAAAATCTAAAAAGCTTACTTTCATGCCCGTAACAAGATACGACCCAAAATTTGTTGTTCAGTGTTATCAGCATGCTTACCCTATTTAAGATTGCTTTCAACAGAATTCTCTTCCTTGAGTAGATCAATTTGTCTTCTTTCAAAACTTCTTTTGAATCATGAACTGGATTTGGATGACTCAGTATCACTCACTAGTTATCACTTATATTTTTCAAATCATAAAAAGCTGCTCATAAGGATTTTATTTAAATTCTAACCTTCTAGCCTCTTCTTTAGACAGACTTGTCAGATAGTGCCACTTTCTACTAGTCTACTAGTTAACATTTACCCATACATATGCTTCAAAATCTTTTTGTTTTCAGTAGCATGCATTAATTAAAGCTGTTTAATTTATCTTCCTTTTAATACTTCTTTCTTGAACCATAGTAAATATTGCATTTCATCCATTACCAAAAGAAGTCATGCAACTTCTTTGTAGCATGTAATTAATAAGATGACAAGGACAGTCCATTACCACCAAGTGCTCAATCTTCTCCTTTAATACCTGTGCTACCCCAATTGTTTGTCTTACCATAAAAGGACATTATCAACACTTAGTGCCAGACAGGTTTTTTAAAAGAATACCACAAGTTTTCACATTTCTCAGAAGAAGATGCTGTACTAACTATGGAATCACCATGGACTTCACAGTCAGCAAGTTGTTAATCATTAGAATAAGCCTCCTTCACAGGTAACTGATATTGGAGAAATTCAAAGGCCTGTTGGATAGGTAGTGTTTTTTTTTTTTCCCTCTCCCCTTGTACTGTATGGCCAATAAAGGAAAAAAAGCATTATTAATATGATATCTGAAAATAATAATATTACTAATTAAAATTAATTAAAATCATATCTTAAATTCACTGTTAAAAAAAAAAATGATAGTTTAAAATGAAGTTTGAGTTTAAAATAGTTATACCGCTAACTAACCCTTTTCCAAGTAATATGCTCATCTGATGCCACTGATTATCAGCAAGAAATCGGTCCTCATTGAGCTTTAAGTTAAGAGTCTGTGTGACTTCTGACATGACTGTGAATACTGGTACACCTTTTCTTAAGGATATCTGTAAAATTATTTCAACAGTAATCATTCTCTTTGTTGAAGAAATCATTCATATTATTCTTTAATATTTCATTCAATTAGATACTTTTATCTATTTAACTTTACATATTTAAAGAGCACTGATTTATCTTTATGGCAGTACAGTTGTTATTCCATTTGACTCCCATTTCAAAAGTGGTTGCACCATTTGGCCTTCCATCATCAGTAACAGGTGGATTTCTAAAAGCTTTTCAAGATTTTAGAAATCCATCTGTGATTTTAGAAAAGGCTGGATTTTAGAAATCCAGCTTTTTTTTTTTTTTTTTTTACTTCTGTTATATCCACCTATTTGTAACTGCATTGAAGTTGAAATACTACATTAATTTGAGAGAAAAACTTAAACAGTAAAAAGAAGAGTAACATATTAATATGTGAGGAGGATATTTTGGAGGATGCTTAGGCACCAGTGTGTTATGGTCTGCCTTTTACCCTCTGTACATAATGTTTCCATTCTTATATTTTTGTAATTCTTATACAAATCAAGTCAATTCACATATCTCTGGTGTAGTGGATTTAATATTCTGCTCATGGATACATTTTCCTGAGTTTCTGCTAGCACTTACCATAAGCCTAATCTTGCTGTAAATTGACTACTTTTCAACAACTGCCAAAGAACTTCCAGGGAAATGTACCCAACGGTGAGCTGTGAATATTTTAACAATGGGCTTGCACTTTTGCCAACTTTTTGATGTGAAACATCCTTTTGGAGGAGGGGGGGGGTACCTACCGAGTAAATCTAATCGGTCACAGAAGTGACGTCACCTGCGGCGTCTGCCAGAGGTGCTTCCCACGCTCGGACAACTAGTCTGTGTGGGACACACTAGTAGTGTGATTAGATTAGAGCGTGCGACGCATTTTTCGTGACTAGTATGATATCTCGAGTTCTAACTGTTTGGAATTTTTGAATAGTATGACGTAACAACCATGTGATGTCATATAGTGATGCGAAGGATGTTTCACATAAAACCATCTACCGCTCGTGCTCAGCAGACGCGCAACTTTTTTATTCTTTTTTTTTTACAACTAGGGGAAATATAATGGATACATTTTTCTTGTGATAAAATTTTAATATTGCGAATACAAAATAACAAAAATATTTCCCATATTACAAATAACGAATTATCACAAAACATTCTAGAATATAAAAACAAATATTACAGAAAAAACAAACTGTTCTAGAAAAGGTACACAAAAATCATAGATTACATGAAAAAAATATTGCACAAATATTCAAGAAAAATTTCTTTAAAAAACTGCCATATGAAATTTACTCCTTTATTAATATTGACATAATGATCCGGATCAAATTGAAGCAATGGTTTTCCATTTAGATGTATGGTTATCATAATATGCAACGTGTTTATTTTTCAACATTATTCATTCATTTATTCAATTATTCACACAATATTATTCATTACGCTGAAAGCTCACTCAGTTTCAGCACTGCTAATCGCAATGGTTTCAAAGATATTTCTGGCTTTCTTAATTGTAAAGGGAATTTCACTCGATTTTAAAGATAAACTGTCTTCGACAAAATCACTAAAATCATTAATTTTTATTTCATATTTTATCAAAAAACAAATTTCTTATTTGGTTTTCACAGTCTTGCCACCAAGACGAAAGTTCTTTTTTCCAGTAGAATATGTTTAAAATTTCTTTCAATGGTATGATTATTTTTCTTATTTAATTTAAAATCACCCTGTTGCATTAATAACTTATCCTATAAGGATAAAACAATGCATTTAATAACTTGTCAAGAGGCAATTTTACTGTTCTTACTTTCGATTTTGATTCCTTCAAATTCTTTCCACTTCAACATGCTCTCAATTTTAGCTTCATATTTACCTTCAGAATTTTTCAAATTAGCAATAGCATTGATAGTTCGAATAATTAATTTATCTGCTTTTGCCATAGTGAATCTGTAAAGCTTCTGAAATGTAAGAGAGCTCCTGCAGGATGTCGATCATTAGTGCTAAATGGCTAAGAAATTCAAGATTTAAAAGTCGCTTTAACAATCCCAAATAAAAATAAATTTCCTGTTTATACTCCAGGGCGACCATACCATCAGAGGAGTTCACAAGGTAGAGAGAATGCACGAAACAGCACCGTATTCAGCATTCAGGGTGCTTGAACCCAAATCACACAAGGTACGTGTACATATGCACTCGCGTGCCTGACCACTGGGCTACTGCGGCGTCTGATCTAAAATGTTTGCACAATGCAGGATAACTCCCTTAACCGCAATTACCATTCACAAGCTACAAGCTGCTCTTCGTAGCCCAAACACATGACTGATCTTTGTAGTTTCCACCTCAAGTTATTTAGCAATCATCTTTAATTCGCACTAGTTTTTTGGAGACTGTTAATAGTTTTTTTTTTTTTTTTTTAATTATTGCCTGTATGCCATTATATTTTAGAACATTTTCTACGCAGTGAAAGGCTCGACAAAGTTTCGAAATCTGTCAACATTTCATCTTAAAGTTTATATAATATCTTGGTTTCCTCTATTCACCCCCTCATGTTGCTACTGTCACTAGTTCTTTGAATACTGTGCAAAATATCGGAATCACTCAGATATTCAGCTATGTAAACATAGACAGGAGAAATTTACTAAAAGGCATGGATCACTCACTTCTCTGAAAAACATACGCCCGTTTGTCGGAGTAAAGGGGAACCACAACACAGGTTCACCAGAGGCTATCATCCATGTCGGGTATCTTCTTAATCCTCTGACTGGCTATGGAAAGCATATTGACTAGTGCGACTTCTCGGAATGTGGCTGCATAAGTTTTACAGCCACCACTAACGTTGTGGAACGGTAATCCCTTTCGCCCTTAATTTGCGCTTTCTAATTACCTAAAGGCCAGAGATGAGAACAATGCATACAAAGTTGTCTCTCCTAATATGTTCGTTACATGGAAATAATATTCGTTCTACAGAACCTACTGTATTTTAAATGTAATTACCAAGGGGAATTTTAAAAAAATTTGGTATAAAGAAGTTGGTTAAACAGAGGACCGACTGTAATTAAATCAAAAATGAAGCAATTTTAAAATACATAACTGATTGATTGCGCTATTAAAATGCTGGGAATGGGGCCCCGTTCGCCCCACCGTAGTTTCGGCTCTGGATACTCAATAATTGCACATTTAGGATAACATTTGTAAAATAAATGATCATCTCAACAATGGGCTCACAAATTTTCAAAAAAAAATAACAATGGACTCTCGCGAGCCCACTACAGCCCACCACTGAATGTACCCATCACTTACCTACATTACCAGCTACCGGGCTAGTCGGGTGGGTAAAGTGCCTGCCTGGCAACCCAAAGGTCGCGGGTTCAATTCCTGCCTCGGGCTTGGATCAAAGTACTGCAAAAACCTTGGGAGGTGCATTATGGCCACAAAAGACTATGCGGCAAAAACTACCAAAAAAAAAAAAAAAAAAAAAAAACCTACATTACCACTTACCTGTAGCATTCCCATTAATAACTATCTTTTAAAAGAGTAAGAAATTACCTCAATCTTTTGCATATAATGCTTCCAGTTGATGCTCTCCAAATGTAAACGAATAGAATAGAATAAAATAAATGGATAAAAAGATATTAATGAATTTTCTCACTCATAGAGACATGATCGATCTGACACACAATGGAATTGAAAGCCGAGAGCCCCAACCTGACCCCGAAACACATAAAAACCAACTCAAGAAAAAACCATGAGTGCGGGAAGACATTCTGTCAGAATAATTAAAAAATTAAAATAGTCAAAGTTGGAAAATCATATACGAGAATAAATAATTAAAATCACGATTATAAAATTTGGATAAACACATTGACATACAAATTAAATGAAATTCCCTGTATTTTCCTCCTTAAGTAGACAACGCTTTTCAACTATTCGTCTTGATCACAGGTCGGAAATAACGCGAAGTGTATGATAAGTTCTTAAATGGAGAGATTATTTGTATTGGTGCATGCAAAAAAAAAGACCGGAAATCCGAAATTAGGTAAGGACGTCACACTTTTGTGACGTCCTTACCTAATTTTGATATTTGAGTGAAGCTTCATTTCAAGGGTCTCAGCGTTCAATAATTTTACATAATTGTTGTATGCTTAAAATTTCCACTTCATTAAAACTGAATATGTGACCTTCATTCACAGCATGAAATGCCAATTTCAATGCGTTTGTGCACAACGTGTGGACTGAAGCAGCGCGTTGTTTCACGCGTAAGTCAAGAGTACACTGAGACGACCCTTGATACGATGAATTGCATTGACCACAAGAAATATTGTATACAAGATCGTTTACTTGTATCGAGAGAGAAGGAAGAACTCTGCGATTTCTCAATATATTATGGAGCTTCTGCATAGTCCTGGCTACAATTTTGAATTCTGTATCTTTAAAGAGTTTATTGAGTTGTCTATACCATTATTATCAACGTAAAGAATAGAAATAAAGTATTTTTTATTGGTTTCATTAATAGGTATCATATTTTCTGACTTATTTTTAGCTTGTAATCTGATTTGATTAATAATGGAAAGTGGATAGCCCCTATTTAAAAACCTATTGATTAGTATACATTTCTAAGTCTAAGGTGGGTTCAGAAGTAGAATATTTGTGAGTGTTAAGGAACTGGTTAAATATTATGGACCTTTTATAAGTAAACGGATGATAACCTCTGTAATAGGAACATCCCTGTATTAATAACTATCATATTGTACAATACTGCTAAAGGTAACCTGCTTCCCTAAATAATTTCTAATCAACTGACTTCATCTCTACATTAAAGAATGTTACATCCACCATCACAATTTTCTTTAATTGTATGAACTTGTATTCAATTACATAGAATGTATTGTATGAACTTGTATTCAATTAATAGAAGCTGCCCAAAGTACTTCAGATATTTTGAAATATCTCTTCTGAAATATAGTTTCAGAAAAGATATTTCAAATTTTATTTGTTATTACATAATGAATGCAACTTTCTTATTTTTGACAATGTATTGTTCTACTCTGTATTATATTATCCTCTAAAAAGTATTCTGACACATCTTAGTTTCACAATTACATCAATTTCACTCAATTCAACAGCATGTCGGCCCTCCTTTGACAGCAATGACACACCTTGCCCACCGGGGGAAGCTTTCTGCCAACAAATGATAAGACCACACCAGTTAGAATCTTCCAATCCTTCTGACTTATTGAATGCAGTGACTTGTTGAACTAACATGTGGGACATGTTGGTCTGGCCCTCACTCAATGTTCCGATTCATCCCACAGAGTTCAAATGGGGGCTCTGCACCTGGTCATTCCAACTTTTATACATTCGTGTCCGCAAACCATTCTTGAACAGAGCTGTTCAAGAATATAACCTCCATGCACAAGCACACTGTGGGTGATCACCCAGATGTGAACCAACGTAAGCAGGGGTCAAGGTGTGGCATCCACACCACATGGAGGAATGCCGCCCCTCTGTGTTACCAGGCAATACTAGGTGGTAGATCACTCTCATCATCCAGTGCAATACCACCACTTTGCTTATTAGAGGCTTGAAGTGGTGGAACCCATGTTTAGTCTCCAGAACATAGCTCTAGTAAACCTTCCCTCATCTCTTAGCATTAGCATTAGTAGAGGCATATAATGCAAGAAAGCAAGCTTATTCAGCATCAGCCAAAAAAAAAAAAAAAAAAACACACCATTCCCATTTCACCCCTCCATTCGCTCGAAATACCTGTCCAGTTGAGCCTTAAATTTGTTTAGGCTATCAACTTCAACAACAAGCGATGGAAGTCGGTTCCACCAACCAACCACCCGCTGGCCAAAGGCAAATTTCCGCACATCTATCCGAAATCCGTCCTTCCTCAATTTGAATTTATGCCCTCTGAGCTGATTATTCTGAGCAAGATGAAGAATCCCATTGGCACTGAGCATGCTCAAACCATTCAAAGCCTTATACACCTCTATCAGATCACCTCGCCGGTGCCTAGTCTCCAGACTCTGTAATTTGCAAAACTTAAGCTTTTCTTCGTAAGAGCAACCTTTGTTCCATTCACTAATCTTGTTGCCCTTCTCTGTACCCGTTCCAGCAGCTCTACATCCTTCTTGAAATGAGGCCTCCAGACCTGTATACAGTACTCAAGATGTGGCCTAACCATTGCCTTATACAAGGGAATAATCACCTCCTTATCCCTTCTAGAAAAATTCCTGTATATCATTGACAAGACACTATGAGCTACTCTTGCAGCTCGTCTACACTGCTCAGAGAACTTCATATCTGCCTGCACAATTACCCCCAGGTCCTTTTCATTCTCCATTACTGTCAGTGTAGTACAGCAGAGTTGATACGTTGCTCTGGGGTTACTGTTTCCCATATGTAGTACTTTACATTTGTCAATGTTAAACTTCATTTGCCACCTCTCAGCCCATCTGTTCAACCTTTCCAGATCCTGTTGCAGCAGCATAGCGTCAGTGGTGTCCTTAACAACTCTGCCAACCTTTGTATCATCTGCAAACTTGGACATTAAACTTGATATCCCATCATCAATATCATTCATAAACACCGAAAACAACAACGGACCCAACACTGAACCCTGAGGAACTCCACTAATAACATTAGTCCACGTTGAGCAGTGTCCATTGATTACCACTCTCTGTCTTCTGACACTCAACCATCCCCTTATCCATAGCAGCAATTTGCCTCCAATGCCACACTGCTCCAATTTGTGCAGCAGTCTTCCATGTGCAACAGTATCAAAAGCCTTTCTAAGATCCAAATATATAATATCAAAGTTATTCCCTGCATCTAGTTCTTTTGTGACTACATCATAGTACCCAATCAAATTGGTCAGGCAAGACCTGCCCTTAACAAAACCATGCTGCGTCTGAGCTATAACTGAATTCTTGTCTAGATGATCCTGCAGTGCTTCTTTAACCAGTGCCTCCATTAATTTACCTGGAACAGAAGTCAAACTAACAGGTCTATAATTACTTGTGTCAGCCTTTGATCCTCCTTTGTGAATTGGGGTTACATTTGCACATCTCCAGTCTATGGGTACCTCCCCTGAGTCCAAAGAAGCTCTCATAATTATGGCTAGGGGTTTGCTTACTTCCTTTGCTGCCTCATTTAATATAACTGGATAGATCCCATCCACCCCAGGTGCCTTTTTTATGTTTATCCTCAACAATCTCTCCTCCACTTTCCTCTCAGTTATTACAAAATCATCCAGCTCACTGCCAATGTTTACTTTACCTACATCATTCTCCTTCCTGAATAACTCCTCATGCGTGAATGTAGATGCAAAATACTCGTTTAGATTGTTAGCCACCTGAGCAGGATCCTCAACTGTTGAACCATCAATATCCAGTGGACCAATCTGATTCATCCCTTTCCTTCTTGAGTTTAAATAGGTAAAGAACTCTTTTCTGTTTTTCTTTGCATCCTTTGCCAAGGATTTTTCGTAGTCTGCCATTGCCTGCCTAATCTCCTTGTGACTCGGTTACAGACCAACTTATATCTATCATAGGCTTCCATGTCACCCATTAATTTGTATGTATCCCATGCATTTTTCTTCTCTGCCACATGTCTCATTAGTTCATCTGACAACCATTTAGGCCTAAACCTTGACCAATATTTCTTAGTTGGTATGTAAAGCCTGGTAGCCTCCAAGATTAGTTCCTTGAATGCTTCCCATTTTGAGTTTGCTGTTGGTAACATCATCAGTTGGTCCCACTGTATAGAATTTAAATACTGTCTCAGACCATCATAGTCGCCTTTACGAAAACCCTTCCCTTTACCTCTGATGATAGTTACCTCCTTGAGTAAATCCCACTTCAACACACTGTGATCACTGCCACCTAGTGGTTCATTTATCTGCAGATTCTTAATGGATGAAGAATCACTACTGATAATCAGATCAAGAGTATTGCTCCCTCTTGTTGCCTCACGAACATGCTGATGTAGAAAACAATCATCCAATAAATCCACAAAAGCCTTGCTAGTGTGCGAGTGACCAACCCACAAATTCCAGTCAATATCTGGGAAATTAAAATCCCCCATTATAAGACTCTCTGATTTACTGGCCCACTCTATTTCCCTGTACAATATCTTATTATACTCATCAGAGTCATTAGGCCTATAGCACACTCCTACTCTCAATTTTGATTACCCTATGCTTATGTCACACCAAACTGACTCGACACTGCCCTGTCCATCGATGTCGACTGGCTTCACTTCCTTGGACTTTATGTGTTTCTTAACTAATAGCATAACCCCTCCTCCCCTCCTGTCCTGTCTATCCTTTCTATACACATTGTATTCCCCAAATTCCAGTTCCACATTCCTTATATCTGTGTGACACCACATCTCTGATATCCCAACAATATCTGCCTTTGATGTTTTGAGCATACCTCAAATTCATCAAATTTATTTACCAAACTCCTAGCATTGGTGTACATGCAGGTATACATGCACCTGTTTCTATTCTTGTTTACCCTAACACAACCCATGTGTTTACTTGTACCGCAATGACTCCCAGCAGTCTCTGAAATATCCTGCATCTTGTTTTTCAGGCTTCTGCTCATTTCAATAGAAGCAGTGCAAGAATCACTTCCACCTCTGCCAGTGGCTGTTAATCTATTAGTCCTTGTATCCCCCCCAACTAGCAGTTTTCCGACCCACCTAACTCTGCCTCGACAGCATCAGCAAAAATTCTTGCACCCTTTCTATTTAAGTGTATCCCATCCCTGTAGAAGCAATCTCTCCTGTTAACAAGTACAGTCCAGGCTGAAAAAAATTCTACCCCTTGAGCCTTGCACAATCCCTCCAGGGCCGAATTGATCGACAAGGCTCTCATCATATACTCCCTCCTATCGTGTCTGGGCAGAATTGCAGACACTTTCAAATTCAACCCTAATTCACGGCTTTTTTTCAACAGTGACCTGTACGTTCTAAGTAATTCCGCCGGTCTCCTACTCTTAATATCATTTGTGCCAACGTGTACAACTATATCACCTTTTGTGCCTCTTCCATCATGCCGTATGACTGATATCTTTTGAGGTTATGATGGACATCATGGCAAGATCCAATCTTCTTTACATTGCGGATACAGTTCTAAAATGGTGATCGCAGGCCAGCAGCTAGTTAGTACACCGGACTGAACCTACTCGTAACTCCCTAGGAGGCTTCCACATCAGATAGTGTATAATCTCGCTGCCTCTGCTCTGCCAGACAGTGACTGGAGGAAGTCCTAGTAGTGTGCATGTGGGAGGGAGGACATTGAGGCCACATTATGTCAAGGTATATGGGTTCATAATTCCATTATATAAGGCTATTGCAAGACCACACTTGGAATGCTGTGTTCAAGTATGGAGACTGCACCTAAAGAAAGATATTGTGCTTCTTAAAAGGGTCAACTCATCTGGTGAGATCAGAAAAAGGGCGTCCATATGAGGAAAGACTTTGTATATGTGGGGTGCAGAGCTTGGAAACTAGGCACCTTAGAGGAGACTTGATTGTGTTTAAGGCTCTGAGGAATAAGTAAAATGAATGAGGACAAAATTTTCACGGTTATAAAAGATTCTAGAACTAGGGGCCATAATTTCAAGTTACAAGGGGGAGAGGTTCAGACTGGATTGCAAGAAGTTTTATTTTAGCCAGCGAGATATAAATTCTGGAATAAGTTCAGCCCCTACCACATGTGTGGTAGAGGCTGAAAGTTTGGGGAAATTCAAAGGTCAACTGGATAATTACCTACAGGAGGAGGGGAAACGCATAAGTTGTCTATTTCCTTTTCTCTTGTTAATTATTATTATTTTTTAAAATTTTATTCTTCTTATTATTATTTTTATTTATTTTATTTTATTTTTTTGGCTGGTGCAGAATAAGCTATAGGTTTCCTTACACCGTGTGCCCATTGCTAATACTAATACTAAATAATAATATTCTTACGATGTGTACACTATATCCAAAATTTCATTACTTCATACAGCATGTCCTAGCTACCTTTTCTTACTTCTGAATATACCATGAATTGTCAAACTAATAGAGAAAACTTATCTGTGAAAAGATCTAAGCCTCCCAAACACTTCGTCATTCATTTCACAAATATATGTGTTCCCAGTTCTAATATCAATGATATCCATTTCCACTTAAAGACTGCCAAACCCCATGTACTTTTTTTGACAGAATCTCAGTTATCAGTTGATTCAATCACTGCTCATCTCAGTTATCCGAATTATTTGCTGTATGATTCATTTCGCTTCAAAGGTGGTACTTGTGAGTGCTTATGCCCATTTGGATATTCCCTGTCAGAGATTTAGAAATTTGGAATCTCCTCTTTTCAATCTTTTCCGGCTTAAAATCTCTCTCTGCCACATTCTATCATATTCATCTGTTGCCTCTATCGTTCTACCAACTGCCCTAATTTGTTGGAACTATTGGATTCACTCTCTTTGAAACCTGACTTTCTCCAGTCCAACATGCCTACCAGTGAGGTAATTTTCCTAGGTGATTTTAATGTTCACAACTCCAGTTGGCTTCTGTTTCTGTTTTACTAGTCACACAGACCCAGCTGGTTGAGATGATGAGGCTTTTGCAACTACTAGGAACCCCCGCACAGATTTTTCATTTACCTACCAGAATTAAGACAATCCTAACCACACAATCAACACGCTTGAACTTTTTCTCACAAAAAACCCTGCAAGTACACGGTTCAGGTGAATGGTCTTCTATGCATCTCTGATCACATCTTGGTGATGTCTCTTCACCAATGGAGCCTTTCTCTTGTGGCTATTCTCAATGTTGTGTTCTTTGGCATTACAAGAATGCAAAATGGGATGATCTGTGAGATTTATTTCCTTCTTTTCCTTGGTTGGATTACTGTTTCAAATATTCTGACATCAACATTTGCTCAAATCGTATCAGTGATATTATTCTTGTATTGATGAAATTCTTTATTCCACACTCAACCTTAAAATCTCGTCCTTTATCTAACCCTTGGTTTTCCAATAAATGTGCTGTCAAAGCTAAGAAAGCTCCAGACCCTGATGGCTTTTCCCCACTTGTTCTCAAACCTTGTGTTCCTGAACTTGCTCCTGTTGTGTCGCCTTTTTAACTTATTCCAGTGGTGTTTTTCCTCTTGCTGGGAAATTTGCTCATATGCAACCAGTTCCAAAAAAAGGTTGACAAATTCCCTCCATTCAATTATTGTCCCATTGTGATTGCTTCAACTCTTTCTAAAGTTATAATAGAGAAATCTTCCATCTGATCCATGATTGCCAGAATGGATTCCGTCAGTTTCGATCCACTAGTGATCGGCTTATTTTATTTTTCCCTAGTTTCAAAATTAAATTAGCCATTCTGAAGTGAATAGATTCTGGTCAATTACAAGTGGATGTGTGCATGTACCCCAATTCTAAGAGTATAGTAAACAAATTTGATGAATTTTAAGTGCTGGTTGAGTCATCCAAGGCGAATATTGTTGGGATATCAGAGACTAGGTGCCAATCAGACATTATAAGGGATGCAGAATTGGAATTTGGGGAGTACAACATGTACAGAAAGGATAGACAGGAGAGGGAGGGAGGAGGGGTTATGCTGTTAGTTAAGAAACACATAAAATCTAAGGATGTGCATCCAGTTGGCATAAATGGACAGTGCAATGTACAGTCAGTTGGGTGTGACATAAGAACTGGGAAAGCAAAAATGAGGGTAGAAGTTTGTTATAGGCCTAATGACTCTGATGAGTAGAACGAACAATTATACAGAGAAACAGAGTGGCCCAGTAAATCAGAGTGTAAAACCGTACTAGCAAGGCTTTTGTGGATTTATTAGATGATTGTTTTCTACAGCAGCATATTAGAGAGGCAACAAGAGGAAGTAACACTCTTGATCTGCTTATCAGCAGTGATTATCCATGCATTAAGAATTTACAGATAAAGGAACCACTAGGTACAGTGATCACAGTGTACTGATGTGGGATTTACTTAAAGATGTAACTACCATCAGGGGTAAAGGGAAGGGTTTTTGCTTTCGTAAAGGCGACAACATTGGTCTCAGAGATTTTTTAGGTTCTATACACAGTGGGACCAACTAATGATGTTACCTTTTTTTTTTTTTTTTTTTGGTAGTTGTTGGCGCATAGGCTTCTGTGGCCATAATGCACCTCCCAAGGTTTTTGCAGTACTTTGATCCAAGCCCGAGGCGGGAATTGAACCCGCAGCCTTTGGGTTGCCAGGCAAGCACTTTACCCACTCGGATGATGATGTTACCAACAGCAAATTCTAAATGGGAAGCATTCAAGGAAGTAATCTTAGAAGCTACTAGGCTTTTTGTTCCAACTAAGAAATACTGCTCTAGGTTCAGGCCCAAATGGATATGAGATGAACTAAAGAGACTTGTGGCAGAGAAGAAAAATGCATGGGATGCACACAAATTGTCAAGTGACACAGAAACATATGGTAGATACAAGCTAGTCTGTAATCAAGTCACAAAGGAGGTTAGGCAAGCGAAGGCAAATAATGAAAAATCTTTGGTAAAGGATGCAAAGAAAAACAGCAAAGACTTCTTTACTTATATAAACTCTAAAAGGAAGGAAATGAATCAGATTTGTTCACTTGATATCAATAGTTTGACTGTAAATGATCATTCACAGATAGCTGCTGATTGGTTTGGTTTGGTTTGGGGTTTATTGGCGCATTAGCAACTAAGGCTATAATGCGCCAAATCCAGGTCATGTGTAAAAAATTAAAGTATTCAGTGACCTAGTTAATTAGGCCACCATGTCGAGATATAACATAGATGTTAAAGGTATAAAAGTATATCAGCAAAGCAATAAAAATTCAATTTTAAATACGGGTAAAAAGGCTTACTGATTTTAAAAAGCTAAAAACAGCAGACACATTGTCATTGTCAGATAAAATCTGACTGAGTGTATAAGGCTCAGCCAGATGACTAAAATCGGTAAAATAAAAGTCACGTTCATGTCTAAAACGTGGACACTCGATTAAAATGTGACGTATACTTAAATAGGTGTCACAGTTCTCACACATAGGACAGTCATCTGCCCTCAGCAGAAATGCATGCGTAAGATGACTGTGTCCTATGCGGAGGCGAGCTAGAACAACTTCCTCTCTGCGACTCCTGCGCAGACTAGACTGCCAATGTCGGATTACAGGCTTTATCTGATAAAGCTTGTTTGTGACATGATCATGCCAAGAATTTTGCCATTGGGACAGTAATTTAGCCTGTATTAGCTGCCTGTAGTCTGTATAGGGGACTAACAGGCAGTAAGTGCTGTGGGGTTCTGGTGACCTAGCCGCAGCATCTGCCAGTTCATTTCCCACGATCCCAATGTGGCTTGGAATCCAGCAGAAACGAATGTCGAAAGAACACTCAGACAGAGAGTGTAGCATCTGCTGAATCCGGATCACAAATGGATGAGGATTATACCTCATACTAGATAAAGCCTGCAGTGTACTGAGAGAGTCAGTGTACACCATACACCTTTGATACCTGTGGGTTTTAATATGGTCCAAGGCTAACTCTATAGCATACAACTCGGCTGTATATATGCTGCATTGTTGGGGAATCTTTCCAGATATAGAAAGACCTGGAAAGATAGCAGCAGATCCAACAGACAACTCCGACTTCGAGCCATCAGTGAAGACAGGCAAGAAGTTGGAATATTCGGCCCGGTGGGCAGCGTAGAGTTGGTGGTAGACAGCAGGTGGAGTTACTGACTTATCCCAATTTTTAAGGGAGAAGTCACATGATGGTAAGCGAGCATGCCAGGGTGGAAGTGGTTGCCTTGGTGACTGGGCAACATTGTCTACCATGATGTCGAGCTCTCTTAGCAGCTCTTGGACGCGGATACCAAAAGGCCGGTTGGCAGTCTGACGAGTGTTATATAGGTTTTCCCATCGTGGCTTGAAAACGGATGTCCACGTAGGGTTGTCTGGCAGGGATTTTAATTTAAAAGTATATTTTAAAGACAATTGCTTTCGTCGAAATGACAGTGGTGGTTCAGTTGCTTCAACATATAAACTCTGGACAGGGGATGTTCTAAATGCTCCAGTAGCAATGCGGATGGCTTGGTGGTGAACTGGGTCCAGCCACCTAAGTACGCTATTTCTGGCCGATGCGTACACTTGGGACCCATAGTCTAGTTTAGATCGGACAAGTGCACGATAGAGGCTGAGCAAAGTGGAGCGGTCTGCTCCCCATTTATTGGAGGAAATAGAGCGTAGGAGATTCAACCCTCTTGTGCACTTTGTCCGCAGTTGACGAATATAAGGTAAAAATGTCAACTTCTTGTCGAAAATGAGCCCCAAGAATTTTGTCTCGGGTGCTACTGGAATGATGTCTTGTCCGAGTTTAAGTTCTGGTTCAGGGTGAAGGTTCCGTTTGCGACAAAAGTGTACGCAGACAGTCTTCTGTGGCGAGAACCTAAACCCATTAGTCATTGCCCAAGTGTTGACGTGGTCTATGGCATGCTGCAATTGCCTTTCAATGACCCTCATATTGCATGACTGCAAAAAGATGCTAAAATCATCTACAAAGAGGGCACTGTTTACGATTGGAGGAAGTTGTTCAGTTATAGAGTTAACTTTGATAGCAAAAAGCGTAACGCTTAAAACTGATCCTTGTGGAACTCCCTCTTCTTGGCAGAATGGCCGGGAGAGAGTGGATCCTACACGAACTTGGAAAGACCGGTCTGTAAGGAAGTTTTTAATAAAGAGGGCAATGTGTCCTCGAAGACCAAAGTTATATATGTCTTTTAAAATTCCATATCTCCAAGCCGTGTCGTACGCTTTTTCCATATCAAAGAAAACCGACACCTGGTGCTCACGTTTCAGGAAAGCATCACGTATAGATGTTTCCAAGCGGATTAAATGGTCAAGTGTTGACCTGTTCCTTCGGAAGCCACACTGTATTCTGGAAAGAAGGTCGTTAGCTTCTAAATACCACAAAAGACGAGCATTGACCATTCTTTCCAGAATCTTGCACAAGCAGCTCGTCAGAGCGATAGGACGATAATTTTTTGCTATTTTTGGATCCTTTCCAGGTTTCGGAAAGGGAAGGACGGTTGCCATATGCCATGAGTCCGGAAATGTCTCTTCAAAATAGATTCTATTATAGAGACGGAGCAAATGATCCATAGATTCTGATGAAAGGTGTTTTATCATCTCATAATGGATGTCGTCTGGCCCAACAGCACTCGCCTTGGATAGCGAGAGTGCTGCTTTCAGCTCCCATTGTGTAAAGGGCTGATTGTATTCCTCGCGATTGTTAGAGGACAGCTTCAGGTGATGTTTTTCTGCTCTCTGCTTGTGTGCGAGGAACTCTGGGGGGTAAGCTGTTTCTGAAGACACTTTAGCAAATGTCTCCCCGAGAGTATTTGCAATTGCAGTTACATCTGCAATTTTACATCCATTATGTTCCAGGATCGATGAAGGGTGTGAGTTGTATTTGCCCTTCATTTTCCGAACTTTGTCCCAGATGGCTTTGGGATTGGCGGCCCGTGTAAGGGAAGATGTAAATTTGATCCAAGATTCCTTTTGGCTCTGACGTCTAATGTACCGTGCTTTGGCACGTGCACGTTTGAAGGCTATTAAATTATCTGTGGTGGGGTAACGACGAAATATTCCCCATGCTTTGTTTTGAGCCTTCCTAGCTGCTGTGCATTCTCCATTCCACCATGGTTTTGGAAAACGTGGAAAGCGGGATGATGTCCTGGGAATTGCAACTGCTGCTGCCTGGACTATACTTTCTGTGATGTCTTTTACTGCCTCATTAATTGGCTCCTGGCCGACTATAGTGGTATTAAACGTTGCCAGATGACGAAAGGCATTCCAGTCGGCATGATCGATCTTCCAACGTGGTATCCTCGACTGGTGACATTGTCTCCCATTTGAAATGGTGGATAACACGGGGAAGTGATCACTACCATAAAGGTTTTCTTCAACCTCCCATGTACTCAGAGGCAGGAGGGAAGGGGAGCAGATGGAAAGATCAATGGCAGTAAATGAACGGGTAGCCGAGTGAAAAAAGGTGTTAGATCCCACATTTAGAAGGGCCAGATCATTGTTTTCAAGCAATCGCTCGATAATCCGACCTCTTCTGTTGATGTCAGAACTACCCCACAGCGGATTATGTCCATTGAAATCCCCCAATAATAGAAAAGGGGGTGGCAGTTGCTTGATGAGATCATCAAGGTCTGCCTGGGCGGTGTCGTTCCCAGGTGGCAAATAAATGGAGCAGACAGTTAAAAGGAACCCAACTGTAAGACGAACTGCTACAGCCTCCAGATTAGTGGTAAGAAGCACAACTTGAAACGGGTTATGGTTACCCACAAGGATAGCGACTCCTCCGTGGGCAGGTCCATCCCCAGCTCTGTCTCTGCGAATAACTGAGCAGTTACGTAAGTAAGGGTCCTCGTTTGCCTTTAAATACGTCTCCTGTAAGCAAAAGCAAGTTGGTTCATGCTTACTCAGGAGAACCTTGATGTCATCTCTATTTCTACGAAATCCACGGCAATTCCATTGGAGAAATTTAAATGTACCCATTATTTTGATTTACTGGGTCCGTCTGGTGGCTTCCGAAGGGCTGAGGGCTTGATTTTCTCAGTTCTGGGTTTATCTCTCTTTGGAAAGACTGGACGTTGGCCTGTATCCATTTCTTCTTCGTCTTTCGCAAAGAGTTCCAGGACAGAGTCGTCCTGTACCTCCTTATTTTCGACATCCATTGTCTCTTGAATTGTAGATGCCTGTTCCACTTTCTTCAGAGTTTCTTTAGTACTCTGTTTTGGAAGTGGTGGAGCACTAGGAGGTACGGATATAGCAGTGGCGGCTGACTGTGATTTTTGGGTGGGCTTTTCGGAACTTAATAAATAGCGCGCAATGGGGGTAAAAGACTCCCTTGGTGGAATACTCATATCAGTCTGAGTACCAATGGTACTTTTCCCAGAAGCTTTCTGGGCATATGAGGGCTTGGCGCTATTTATAGGTTGGATGCGTCTTCTGGCCTCCTGATAGGAGATGTTTAGCTTTGTTTTTAGTTTCTGAATTTCTTTCTCCTCTTTCCACCGCTGGCATGCTCGAGAGTATGCAGGGTGTTCCCCTTGGCAGTTTGTACAACTTGGCTTAGAAGCTAAACATTCCTTGCTCTCGTGGTCTTTGGCACCACATCGAGCACAGGCAGGGTTACCACGACAAGCTGTTTGAGAGTGGCCATACTTTTGGCATTTAAAACACCTCAGTGGGTTCGGGATATAAATCCTCACTGGGCAGTTTAAATAGCCTGCTTTTATAGAACTTGGAGGCCGTGGGGTGTTGAACGTCACGATGAGAACTCGGGTAGGGACGAGATTCCCATCCTTCCGCATCGATATTCTTTTCACAGCCGTCACTCCTTGGTCTTTAAGTTCAGAGCAGATCTCTTCTTCAGAAACATGAAGAAGATCCCACTCTGATATGACACCGCGTGAGAAATTCAAGGTTTTATGGGGTGTAACGACGATGGGTAGTCCCCCTAACGATGTTGCTTTCAGTAGTTTTTGTGCATGTTTTTGGCTTGCAGCCTCGACTAAAATGTCTCCAGAACGTAGCCTTTTTACAGATTTTGGAGATCCTGTCAACCCTTCTAATCCTTTCTGGATGAAAAAGGGTGACATTTTCCCGAGTGTCTGCTCTCCGGTGGAATGGAGAATGAGGAAAAGCGGTGTCACAGATGGTGGTGTATCCTCAGTTCTGGCTCTTTTTGCAGAGGTATTTTCTGTGGTTTCGTCTCGATTAGGTAGGGGCCTTGTTGGGGCCCCAGAAGAAAGATTTAAATTACTCATAGGAGTAAAAAGAAAGTGTCTGATGCCTAAGTACCTCACCCACCATGGAGCCCTACGAGGGGGCGCCCACTCGTGAACTAGCAGATACTGCGTACACGAATGGGACGCCGAGTTCGCTTAGAACACCATACCCACGTTACCAATAAGTCTTTATCCCGTCCCAGGACCAAAGGGAGGGAGACTTATTGGAACGCAGTTGACCCTAGCAATATAAAACCACCCGCCGATTGATCCCAGTCGAGCCGGTCCGGGACCGCCCGTCTTGTCGAAGCAGGGGCCAAAGTGGTGTATTAAGGCTGGGCCCCTCAACCACCAGGATCCCCCTTTCCGCTTCCACGGGTCGCGGCGCACGGCTGCACACGCCGGATTCCAATGGTGTAACCCTGGAACCAAGGTATGGGCGTTGGATCCCAGTGATGCTAATCTGGAAAAACCAGCAGCATCACTGGGAGGTCCCCTCACCACGTACAGGTGCCCACGTCGAGGGGATAGCTGCTGAACTAAATGAGTATTTTGCATTTACATTCACACATGAGGAGTTATTCAAGGAGGAGGAGAGGGCCAGATGTTTATCACACTTTAACAAGAAGTTAAATAATTTTGTAATAACTGAGAGCAAAGTGGAGAAGAAATTGTTGAAGTTAAACATAAGAAAGGCACATGGGGTGCCTTTCTTATGTTTAACATTTCTTATGTTTAAGACAGGATGGGATCTATCCAGTTATATTAAAGGAGGCAGCAAAGAAAGTAAGCAAACCCTTAGCCATAATTATGAGAACATCCTTGGACTCGGGGAAAGTCCCCATGGACTGGAGATTTGCAAATGTACATCCAATTCACAAAGGGGGATCAAAGGGTGACACAAGTAATTATAGACCTGTTAGTTTGACTTCTGTTCCAGGGAAAATAATGGAGTCACTGGTTAGAGAAGCATTGCAGGATCATTTAGACAAGACTGCAGCAATAATTCAGACACAGCATGGGTTTGTCATGGTTTGTCAAATTGGTCTCATCTGACCAATTTGATTGGGTATTATGATGTTGTCACAAAGGAACTGGATACAAAAAATAATTTTGATATCATATACTCGGATTTCAGGAAAGCTTTTGATACTGTTTCACATGGAAGGCTGCTGTACAAATTGGAGCAGTACAGCATTAAGGGCAAGTTCTTACAATGAATAAAAGGATAGTTGAATGGGAGAAGACAGAGTAGCGGTCAATGGGTACTGCGCTATGAGGACTAATGTTATTAGTAATGTCCCTCAGGGTTCGGTGTTGGGCCCATTGTTGTTTCATATATTTATCAATGATATTGAGGTATGTATATCAAGCTTAATGTCAAAGAGTGCAGATGATACAAAGGTTGGCAGGGTTGTTAATAACAGTAATGACAGTATGCTGCTGCAACAGGATTTGGAAAAGTTGGGTAGATGGGCTGAGAAGTGGCAAATGAAGTTTATCATTGAGAAATTTACCAACTATGTGGTGTTACACTTGGGGTATGGAGAATGAAAAAGACCTTGGGGTAATTGTGCAGTCAGATATGAAGTTTTCTGAGCAGTGCAGACAGGCTGCCAGAGAAGGTCATGGGGTTTTGTCAATTATATCCAGGAATTTTGCAAGCACGGATAAGGAGGTGATTAACTCTTGTATAAGGCAATGGTCAGGCCACACCTAGAGTACTGTGTACAGGTCTGGCAGCCTCATTTTAGGAAGGATGTAGAGTTGCTAGAACGAGTACAGAGAAGGGCAACAAGACTAGTGAAGGGAATGAAGGGGTGCTCTTATGAAGAAAGGATTAAGTTCTGCAAATTGTGACTTCTAGAGACTAGGCACCTGCGAGGCAATCTGATTGAGGTGTATAAGGCCTTGAATGGATTGAGTAGGCTTAATGCTGATGGGATTCTTCCTCTTGCTCAGATTACAAACCTGAGGAGGCATAGATTCAAAATGAGGAAAGACAGTTTTCTGTTTTATGTAAACCCCAAACACGAGACGCATTAGAACCTATAGTACTTAGTACTGTGCTTGGGAGGAGGTTGAAAAGACGAAAGAAGATATTTGTTGACACTGGACTTGAACTTCTGGAGACTGTAATTTTCAGCAAATACGTATGAAGGAAGTTTGTTCCAGAAAACAGCAGCTGAATGAATAAACGAGGAAGATGAAAAGTTGGTTCTGTGAGTTTGACGTTCTGTGAGTGAATGGATGTTGGCTGGTGGCGGCATACGTTCGGACTGTTTTGAAAGAGAGAGCAAGAATTATAGAAGCCAATTCAGAAGAACAGTGCCCACGGAAGTATCTGTAGAAGAGGAATGCAGCAGAAACAGTATGTCTATGAGAGAGCGAGTGGAGAGACTCTGTTAAAGATGAATCATAAATTAACCTAACTGCCCTCTTCTGAATGGAATCAAGAAGCCCGAGAGAGAGAGAGAGAGAGAGAGAGAGGGGGGGGCACCACCCCAGATGTGGGAACAATATTTCATGGCAGGGGGGATTTACGATTTATACAGAGTGAGCAGGCGTTTGGAAGAAAAGTAATGCCGAGAGCAAAAGAGAAAACCAAGTTTTTTAGATGAAGAGGAAGCAATATTTGTAATGTGCTTGTGCCAAGAGAGATTAGAAGTCAGGGCAATCGCCAAAAGAGATGTATCATTTTGCCTAGAAATCGGAGTTTCACTAAAGATAAGCATAGGAGCAGAAGAATCCTTTTTGCGAGAAATAAGAGAAGACTGAGTTTTAGAAGGGTTGAAATCAACTAAGTTGTCTTTGCCCCACTGGAGAATTACCTGAAGATCGGCATATAAGGAATTGGTAACATTTTTTTGAGAAACTGAAGCTGATTGAGCAGGACAAGGTTTCTCAAAATGGAAAGTGGAATGCAATGTGCTATCATCGGCAAAACTATGGATAGGATTTCCAGTCAATGGAAGAATGTCATTAATATACAAGAGGAAAAGAGTGGGAGAAAGAACTGAACCTTGGGGGACACCGGAATTAGTGGAGAAGTTAGAAGACAGAGAGACATCTACCATCACCCTCAGTGAGCGATCACAGAGAGAAAACTGGATAACCAATTAGTAAAAACAGTTGGCAAACCATAAGATGGAAGCTTGTTTAGAAGACCTTTATGCCAAACACGATCGAAACTTTTGAGATGTCAAGAGCAACTACTTGTGTTTCACCGAACCTTTCCATTGAATTAGTCCATAAATGGGTAACATAAGCCAGAAAGAATATCACCAGTGGATCGACACTGACGGAACCAATACTGGAATCGTTGATCAGATGGCAGGTTTCTAGGTGGTTTAAGAGTTGGCAGTTAATTGAATTCTCCATTACTTTAGAAAGAATAGAAGTAATTGCAATGGGACAATAATTGGATGGGAGGGATTTGTCACCCTTTTTAGGAACTGGCTGGATATGAGCAAATTTCCAAACAGAAGGAAAAACACCTTTGGAATAAGAAAGTGAAAAAAGGCGGCAAGGAATAGGAGTAAGTTCAGGAGCACAGATTTTGAGAACAAGTGGAGAAATACAATCAGGACCTGGAGCCTTCTTAGCATCAAGAGTCGTCAAAATCCTTCTGACATCCTTTTGATGGAAGACCACAGGAGGCATTGAATGGATCGTGTTGGGAATGGTGGGAGGTGTTTTACCAAGATCATTAATACATGAGTTGGAAGAAAAATGGGATGCTAGCAGGTCAGCTTTATCCTTGGTTGAAGTGACAACAGAACCATCTGGTTTGGACAGAGGTGGGAACAGAGATGGGCAAAAGTTGCGGCCAATAGCTTTGCCAAGAGACTAGGATGCTCGGCTACCTTTAGGGCAAGAAGTAGAATAATGTGCAGTAGAATAAAGTTGTAGAATTATGTGCAGAAGTTTGCTTTTAGCCAGCAGGTGGTTGATTGCTGGAACAAACTTCCATCTGTTGTTGTTGTTGTGGAAGTTGATAGCTTAAATAAATTCAATGCAGAATTAGACAAACATTTGGAATGAATGGATCAGTGAAATGGGAAGGGATTTTTTTTTTTTTTTTTTTTTTTTTGGCTGATGCTGTATAAGCTTGCTTTCTTGCATCATGTGCCTCTGCTAATGCTAATAATTTAGGACTGGCAGATTCAACTGTAAGAACAATTATAAAAAAATAAAGAATTAATTTTAGCAGAGGGAAAGACAGCAATTCCATTATTTATTAGGAAATAATCCTATGGCACAGACAGCAACTCACAAATACATATGTTATCTTATGGGAACACAGCACTTGCTTAGCACTGATTCACTTGGTGCACTGTTTTTCTGAAATGAATTTTCAGCATTAAGTGGGGTCACCTATAGTAGAAATTGCTACTCATATATTTCAGAAAAGTGCAAAGAATTTATATTGCACTTTTCTAAAATATATGAGGTGATGGACATTTCTATGATTATTTCAAAAGAATAATGACTCATATTGAAATAATTTTGAGCACTATTCATTACAACAAAACTTTGGTTTAACAAAATCATTTATACACTGTGAAAAGTTTGCTGAAATGGGATTTTACTGATCTATTTAATAAAAAACATTTTTCCACAAGAAATATTTAATTAGCCGGGGGGGGGGGTATTGAAAGATTTTTTCACATAAAGTGTAAGGCAGTGCATCCAGATGATATGGGTGGCCAGAGCAATGATGAGTCAGTCTGGTGTGACATAAACACAGAAATGACTGTGATGAATATAACAAACAATTAAACAGACAAATAGAATGGGAAGTATGTAAGTAGAATACTTTACCATTGAATAGAATACTTTATCATGGATGATTTTAATTTTAAAGATACGGACTGGAACTTACTGGAAATACGGACTTATAACAGAGAAGAAAAAAACACATAGGATGCGTATGAATTATCAGGTGATACAGAAGCCTATGGTAGATAAATACTACTCTGCAAACAAGCTGCGAATAAGGTTAGGGAAGCTAAGGCAGATTATGAGAAATTTAGTATTAGTACTGGAAAATGGGGGGAAGAGACTCAACATGAATTGTTGAGGAGGCTTCCATCCTGCAGTTGGCTGATAATGGCTGCAGTTTACCTTTTTTTTTTTTTTTTACTGGCAAATGATGCAAAATAAAACAAGTTGATACAGAATCAGCAAGAAAACAAAAAAAAAAAAAAAAAACTTCCCAATTTCACCGACCTATCCCCCCACTAGTTTGTCTAGTTCTTCCTTGGATTTATTTAAGCTATCCACTTTCACAACAACAGATGGAAGTTTGTTTCAGCAATCAACCACATGCAGGCTAAAGGTAAACTTCAGAAAATCTATTCTGCAACCAGCCTTCCCTAATTTGAATTCATGTCCCCCTCATGTGTAATCTGAGCAAGAAGAAGAAACCCATCAGCATTGAGCTTGCTCAATTCATTCAAAGCTTTAAACTCAATCAGATCACCTCACAGGTGCATAGCCTGGAGATGCTGCAATTTACAGAACCAAACCCTCTCTTGGTAAGAGCACCCCTTTGTTCCCCTCACCAATCTTGTTGCCCTTCTGTGTACTCGTTCCAGCAGCCCTACATCCTTCATAAAATGAAGCCTACAGACCTGAAGTTGTGGCCTGACCTTTGCCTTATACAATGGGATAATCACCTCCTTATCCCTGCTAGAAAGTTCCCATATATCATTGACAAAACCCCCATGAGCTGTCTGTCTGCAATGCTCAAAGAACTTCATATCTGACTGCTCAATTAACTCCAGGATTTTTTAATTTTCCACTATCCATATTGTAGTACCACATAGTTGATACATTACTCTTAGCTTACTGCTACTCATGCAGAAATTGCATTTGTCAACATTAAATTTTAATTACCATTTCTCAACCCATCTGCCTAATTTTTCTATATCTTGTTGTAGTAGCTCACACTGATTTACTATCATTAACTACACTGCAACCTTTGTATCATCCCATTATCCATAGCAATAACTTGCTTTTAATGCCCCACTCATTAGGCGCCTCCGTAGCCAGGTGGGAAGGAGCAGCAGTGCATGGAGCAGTGCATGCTTCTTGATTAGACCGGGGTTCGAGCCCATCACCGCCAAATACGGAGGATGTGGAAAGGTCAGGGAATGACCACCGCATATCTCGGAGCAATATGGCCTTAGTTGCTAATGCTCCTAAAAACCAAATAACTAACTAACTAGCCCCACTGATCTAATGTGTACAGCAGACTTTTTATGTGCAATAGTATTGAAAGCTTGCCTGAAATCCAAGAATACAATATGAAAATTATTTTTTGCATCCAGTTCCTCTCTGACTGCACCATTACTTTCCCTGGAACATAAATTATGCTAATAGGTCTGTAATTACTCATCTCACCCTTTGATTTCCCTTTATGATTTGGGAATATATTTTTTTATTATTATTATTAGCCATATGGTGCAAGGAAGCCCAGTCCATGGGAACTATCCTGAATTTTAAAATCCTTTCATAATTATGGCTAAGGGTTTGGTTACCTCCTTTGCTAAACTTCAGGCATCCAATTCCTACTTATTCAGTTAGCATTACCATTAGTAGAGGTATATGATGAAGAAAGTAAGCTTATGCAGCATCAGCCAAAAAAACAAAAAAAAAAAAAAACCACTCCCATTTTATCCCTCCATTTGTTCCAAAAGCCTGTCCAGCTCAGCCTTAAATTTATTTAGGCTATCAACTTCCACAACAAAATATGGAAGTATGTTCCACCAATCAACTACTCGCTGGCTAAAAGCAAATTTCCGCACATCTATTCTACAACTGTCTTTCTTCAATTTGAATCTGTGCCCCCGCAGGTTCTTAATCTCAGCAAGAAGAAGAATCCCATCAGCATTCAGCTTGCTCAACCCATTCAAGGCCTTATACACCTAAATCATATCACCTCGCAGGTGCCTAGTCTCCAGGCACTGCAATTTGCAGAACTTAAGCCTTTCTTAATAAGAGCGCCCCCTCTGTTTCCCTCACCAATCTTGCTGCCCTTCTTTATACTCATTCTATCAACTCTACATCCTTCCTAAAATGAGGCATGCAGCCTTGTACACAGTACTCTAGGTGTAGCCTGACCATTGCCTTGTATAACGGGATAATCCCCTCCCTGTCCCTGTCAGCAAAATTCCTATATATCATTGACAAGACTCCATGACCTGCCCTGGCAGTCCGTCTGCACTGCTCAGAAAAACTTCATATTTGACTGCACAATTACCCCCAGGTCCTTTTCACTTTCTACTTCCCTGAGTACCACACAGTTGGTATCGGTTAATGTTACCCCATGTGCAGTACTTTCCATTTGTCAATGTTAAACTTCAGTTGCCACTTCTCAGCCCATTTGTCCAACTTATCTAGATCCAGTTGGAGTAGCATACTATTTTTACTGTCGTTAACAACCCTGCCAACATTTTTATCGTCTGCAAACTTGGACATTAATTTTGATATACCTTCATCAATATCATTGATAAATATACAAAACAACAATGGACCCAACACCGAACCCTGGGAAACCCACTAATAACATTTGTCCGTGATGAGTAGTGTCCATTGATTACCACTCTCTGTCATCTCCCACTCAACCATCCCTTTATCCATTGTAGCAACTTACCAACTTACCCTTAATGCCATACCTCTCCAATTTGTACAGAAGTCTTCCATGTGCAACAGTATCAAAAGTTTCCTGAAATCCAAGTATATGATATCAAAATTATTTTTAGCATTCAGTTCCTTTCTAACCACATCATAGTATCCAATCAAATTGGTCAGACAAGACTTCCCTTTAACAAACCCATGATGTGTCTTAGCTATTACTGCAGTCTTGTCTAGATGATCCTGCAATGCTTCTTTAACCAGTGGTTCCATTATTTTCTCGGAACACAAGTTAAACTAATAGGTCTATAGTTGTAGGTAAATGGGCCTGTGGTTCCTGATTCCATGATGACAAATAAGTACTATACTGTTTGATTCAGAAAGTTTAATAAATGATAAATGACATGTAGCTTTCGGCGTTAAATGGACCTCTTTATCGGCAATTCTAAGAGGATAAAGATGTTAGAGACAAAAAATTTTTAACGAATACAGAGTTGTGCATGCAGTGATGTGTGCATGAAATTAAACATGCAACTACTAGGTTGCTGCTCATTGTTGTTGCACAGACATGTGTGGATTTGCTGCCAGCGTTTATCCAGTTTCAAGAGAGTTGCATCTAAGATAGGGTGTAGCATTGTGCCCTTGCAACGATTCATAGTTCTTGAATTGCACGAGATGTTAAGTGACTCTAGCCAGAGGTAGTGGCGAAAGTGTTGGGATTGGTCAATCACTTCGTAATTGCACTTGGGGTTAAGGTCATGATGGGTCGACCAGAAGTGTGCAGACTGGTCAGTCTCACCAAGGCGAATTGACCTGTCATGCTCTGCAAGGCAGTCTTGAAGGTGTTTCAAGCTCTCCCCTATGTAGCAGCTGCCACAATCTTTGCAAGTTATGCAGTATACTACCCCGCTGCACAAAAGAGGGGCGACCAGAGTCTTCATGTTAGAAACCAGAGAATGCAAACTTCTACCAGGTAGCTGCTCGCATTTTATGCACTATTCCTGGAATATTTATGAAATATGGCCCGACGTACCCGGAGAGTAGGGAATGTAGGTGGTAGGCATATTTTCATGCGTTGATGATGGTCTCAGGTGGATCGTGAACGTCTGTGCTTGCAAAAAGCACTTGTATAAAACTTGGCTTGGATAACCAGAATTGCCCAGGTCCGTTCTCACTCTGGAAATCTCTGGAAACCTAGCTTCATCTGAGCTGATTGGTTGGTTTAAATGGAAGTTTATTGGCACAAGGGCAATTAAGGCCAAATTGCGCCCGTCATCATCTGAGCTGGAATGGCTCCAAACATGAGAGAATAGGGTGTGGGCAGTGCTGTTGAAATGGCTATTGGCGTGGCCCAATCTGTAGATGGTAAACTGCCCGCACCACATTGGCTTATGGTATACCAAGGTTTCCAGGTGTGAGCCCACACATTTTATTGGGACAACTAAGAATGAAAGAGACCCGTCAACTTCCAATTCTAAAGTGAACTGGATGAACACTGACAACAAATTGAGGTACTCCAGTAATGTTTTTTCAGAACCACGTGGGATGACAGTGAAATTGTCATCTACGTACCTGCACCAAGATGTAATAGACACTGGCAGGTCCAGGAATATCTGTTCTTCCAATTCCTCCATGGTGATGCTGGTCACGACAGAGCTAACGGGAGTGCCCATGGCAGTACCATGCACCTGCTTGTATAAGGAATCAGCGAAGGTAATGATGCTGCCTGATAAGCATAGGTTGAGGGCAGTACAGATGTCTTCTGTGGTTAGTGATGTTCTGCTCAGTAGATTTGAGTCATTCTCCAGAAACCTGTTGGCGCAGTTTACAGCCTGTTGCTCTGGGATCAATGTAAACATGGACACTACATCGAATGACACCATAAACTCGCTGTCAGAGATTGAGAGCTTTTTAATAAGGTGAATGAACTCGCCACTGTTAGTGACAGTGTGGGCGGTATTTCCCACAAGAGGTGTAAGGAGTTATGCAATATACTTAGATAGTTCATATGTAGGTGCATTGCGGCAGGACACAATGGGCTAGAAGGGAACTCCTGGCTTATGAATCTTAGGTAGGCCATAAAACTGAGGCAGTTGGAATGCAGAAGCCACCAAGTCAAAGAGAAATGTTCCCTGATTTAAACCATGCATGGTTTACCAACTACAGATCGGGCCATGACCCTAGCCATTTCAACAGCACAGCCCGAACTCTATTCTCCCGTGCTTGGAGCCATTCCAGCTCATATGAAGATAGGTGCACCGAGATTTCCAGAGTGAGAACAGACCTGGTCAACTGAAGTTATCCAAGCCACATTTTAGATAAGTGCTTATTGCAAGTGCAGGAGTTCACGATCCACTCGAGACCATCATCAACGATGACAATATGCCTACTGCCTATATTCCCTACTATCTGGGCATGTCGGGCCAGATTTCAAAAATCCTCTGGGCATACAGCATAAAATACATGCAGCTACCCAGTAGAAGCTTGCATTCTCTGGTTTCTACCATAAAGACTCCGGTCGCCCCTCTTTTGCGCAGCGGGTGGTATACCACATAACTTGCAAAGATTGTGGCAGCTCCTACATGGGGGAGAGCTCGAGACGCCTTAAAGACCACCTTGCAGAGCATAACAGGTCAATCCGCCTTGGTGAGACTGAGCAGTCTACAATCGCAGAAAGCTTCTAGTCGACCCATCATGACCTTAACCCCAAGCACGATTACGAAGTGATTGACCAATCCAGACGCTTTCGCCACTGCCTCTGGCTAGAGTCACAACATCTTGTGCAATTCAAGAACTATGAATTGCTGAAGGGTACAAGACTACACCCTATCTTAGAGGCAACTATCTTGAAACGGATAAAGGCTGGCAGGCAAATCCACACACGACCGTGCAACAACAATGAGCAGCAACCTAGTAGTTGAATGTTTAATCTCATGCATGCATCACTAAAAGCACAACTCTGTATTCATTAAAAAAATTTTATTTCTAATGTCTTTATCCTGTTAGAATGGCTGATAAAGGGTCCATTTAACCATAAAGCTACATGTCATTTATCGTTTAAACTTTCTGGATCAAACAGTACAGTAATTATTTAGGTCTATAATTACTTGTGTCACCTTTTGAACCCCCTTTGTGAATTGGTCATAGATTTGCACACCTCCAGTGCATGGGAACCTCCCTTGAGTCCAAGGAAACTCTCATAATTATAGCTAAGGGTTTGCTTACTTCCTTTGCTGCCTCCTTTAATATTAATATAACTGGAGAGATCCCATCCACCCCAGGTGCCTTTTTTATGTTTAACTTCAACAATTTCTCCACCACTTTGCTCTCAGTTATCACAAAATCATTTAGCTCCCTGTTAGAGTTTGATAAACTTCTGGCACTCCCCTCATTGAATAACTCGTCATGTGTGAATGTAGATGCAAAATACTCATTCAGTTTATCAGCTATCCTAGCATGATCATCAATCAATAACCCATCTATGTTAAGTGGTCCAATCTGATTCATCCCTTTCCTTCTAGAGTTTACATAATTAAATAACTCTTTGCTGTTTTTTTTTTGCATCCTTTGCCAAGGATTTCTCATAATCTTCCTTTGCCTGCCTAACCTCCTTTGTGACTTGATTACAGACTACTTTATATCTGCCATAGGCTTCTGTGTAACCTGATACTTTATATGCATCCCATACATTTTTATTCTCTGCCGCAAGACTCATTAGTTCATCTGACATCTATTTAGGCCTAAACCTTGAACAGTATTTCTTAGTTGGAATGAAAAGCCTAGTAGCCTACAGAATTAAGTCCCTGAAGGCTTCCCATTTAGAATTAAATATTGGTACCATCATCAGTTGATCCCACTGTACAGAATTTAAAAACTGTCTAAGACCCCTCTAGTCGAAAACAATAGTCCTTCCCTTTATCCTTGATGGTAGTTACATCTTTAAAGTAAATCCCACATCAGTACACTGTGATTACTGTCACCCAGTCGTTCCTTTATCTGCAAATTCCTAATGCATGAATAATCACTGCTGATAATCAGATAAAGAGTATTACTCCCTCTGCTTGCCTCTCGAACATCTTGCTATAGGAACCAGTCACCAATAAATCCACAAAGGTCTTGCTAGTGTGCGAGTGACCCACAAGTTCAAGTCAATATCTGGAAAGTTAAAATTACCCATTGTAAGACATTCTGATTTACTGACCCACTCTATTTCTCTGCACAATTGCTCATTATACTCATCAGATTCATTAGGCCTATAACACACACCTACTCTCAATTTTCTTTCCCAGTGCTTATGTCACACCAAACAGACTCAACATTGCATTGTCCACCAATATTAACTGGATGCATTTCCTTAGATTTTATGTGTTTCTTAACTAACAGCATAACCCTTCCTCCCTTCCTGTCCTGTCTATCCTTCCTGTACACATTGTAGTCCCCAAATTCCAATTATGCACTGCTTATGTCTGTGTGACACCATGTCTCTGATATCCCAACAATATCTGCCTTTGATGTCTTGACTAGCATTTCAAGCTCATCAAAGTTATTAACTATACTCCTAGCATTGGTGTACATGCAAGTATACATGCACCTGTTTCTACTCTTAGTTACCCTAACAGTCATTCAATAAATAAATACACAATCCATGTATTTATTTGTTCCACTATGACTCCCAGCAGTCAAGGAAATCTCCATTGCCTTGCTTTCCAGGCTGCTGCTCATTCTAATGGAAGCAATGCAAGAATCACTTTTGCCTCTGCCTAAGGCCACTGTTAACCTTTTAGTCTGTGTATCCCCCAAGCTAGCAGTTTTCCGACCCATCCTAACACTGCCTCAATAGCATCAGCAAATATTCTTGCACCCTTTTTATTTAAGTGTACCCCATCCTTGTAGAAGCAGTCTTTCCTGTCAACAAGCACAGACCAGGCTGAAAAAATTCTACCCCTTGAGCCTTGCACAATCTCTCCACGACCGAATTGATCGACAAGGCTGTCATCATATATTCCCTCCTATCGTGTCTGGGCAGCATTGCAGACACTTTCACATTCAACAATTTATCAGCAACCTGAACAGGTTCATCAACAGTTGAATCATTGCTATCACAAGTGGGCCAATGTGATTCATCCTATTCCTTCTAGTGTTTACATAAGTAAAGAAGTCTTTGCTGTTTTTCTTCATCTATGGCAAGGAATGCTAAGAAGTAGAAGCAAAGTCCTCTTTACTTAAGCAAACACTAGAAGAGAGAGTAAGAGAGGATAAATCATAATGGTCCACTAAATATGAATGGATGAACTATTGAAAACCTGCTCTCGTGACTGACAAACAGAATAGATATTTTTCACCTATATTCAGACATTACGTAAGTTTTAGGGATGCAGATGCCAGATGTGTATCAAATTCTAACAGGGAGCTAAATAATTACAATAACTAAGAGAAAAGTGTACATGTAAGTTGAAGGTAAACATAAAAAAAAAAAAATAATTAAGGTGGTGGGATCTATTCAACTAATTAATGAGGAAGATAGTAAAGATGATAAGCAAACCTTTAGCCAAAATTATGAAAGAATCTTTGAAATCAGGGAACATCCCTATGGACAGGAGGTGTGTGAATATATCTCCAATTCTCAAAGGGAGATCAAAAGGTGAAGTCAGTAATCACAGACCTATAAGCCTTACTTTTGTTCTAGGGAAAATACTGGAGTCACTGGTAAAAGAAGTAATGTTGTATCAACTATATATTGATGAAATTGTCAAAAGTGATCTTGTCTGACCAATCTGATCAGATCCTGTAATAAATATTTTGATATCACTTACTTAAATTACACAAATGCTTTTAACAGTCTTCCACATAAAAAGACAACGTACAAAGAGTACAAGCATTGTGGCATTAGAAGTAAGTTACTGCTGTGGATAAAGGGATAGCTGAATGGGAGAGTGGTTATTAATGGACACTACTCTTTCTGGACTAATGTTCATTAGTACAGTTCTCTGTACTAATGAACATTAGTCCAGAAAGAGTAGTACTTGTACTAATGTTCATTTGATGTCTGCAAACTTGGACATTAAGCCATCTTGGACATTATTTATCATCTGCAAACTTAATGTCTAAGTTTGCAGATGGCACAATAGTTGGCAGGGTGGTTAATGACAATAATTGGGGTATGTTATTGCAACAAGCTCTAGAAAAATTAGGCAGATGGGCTGAGAAGTGGCAATAGAAGTTTAACATTGACAAATGCAAAGTAGTAACTATGGGTAGCATTAATCATGCAGTTGTTATGTTATTCTGGGATTACCATCCATATTCTGGAATTAATACCCATTTTCAGTAGTAGTGATAATTTCACAGTCTGACAGGATGTTCTTTGAACAATGCAAACAGGCTGCTAGGAAAGCTCATAGAATTTTTCAATGATATACAAAAATTTTGCTAGCAGGATAAGAGTTGATTATTCCACTGTACAAGGCAATGGTTAGGCTACATCTTGAGTCCTGCATACAGGTCTGGATGTCACATTTAGGAAGGATGTGGTTCAGTCAAAACGGGGCAGAGAAAAACTACAAGATTAGTGAGGGGAACAAAAGAGCCCTCATCACTAAGGGCTCCAGTTCTGAAAACTGCTGCAGAATTGGGTGACTATGCACCTGGTAGGAGATCTTAGGTGCCTCCGTAGCCAGGTGGGAAGGAGCAGCAGTGCATAGCACACGCTTCTTGATTAGACCGGGGTTCGAGCCCATCACCACCAAATACGGAGGATGCGGAAAGGTCAGGGAATGACCACCGCGTATCCCAGAGCAATATGGCCTTAATTGCTAATGCTCCTAAAAACCAAATAACAATAACAGATCTTACTGAAGTGTTTAAGGATTTGAATGGAGTACGTAATCTAAATGCTAATGATATCCTTCCTTTTTCTCAGAATACATATGTAAGAGGAGGGAATAAATTCAAACTGAGGGAGAATGGCTGCAGGACAGATGCATCAAATTTAGCTTCAGGCATCAAATAGTTGAACGTCAGAAAAACTTTCCATCTGGTGTTGTGGAAGTGAGTAGTTTGAAAATTAAAAAAATTAAAAATTAAAAAAATTAAAAATTAAAAAATAAATTTTAAAATTTTAAAAAAATTAAAAATTAAAAATGCAAATTTAAAAAAAAAATTGGTAAAACTGTAGAACAGGATGGCACTCCAGATTGCTTGAATCCGTCCCGAATTAGTAGCATATCATAACTTTTCACTGTAGTGCTAATCATTATCAATCATTAATTGAATTGGTGGCATAACTAATGTAACCATTTTTTTTTTTTTTTTTCCACTGACTGGCACCAGGTTCTTAAATTTAGCCAAAAAATTTATAAATCCAAGTTTTATAATAAAAATTAATTTTATTTTTGTTTGTTTTTATATAATTATTTTAATTTTTTACATATTTCCTTTTAAAAATTCATGTATGTTCAAAAAAAAGAGCTATTAAAAGCATTTTAAAAAAATAATAAGTGCATTATTAAATATACCCAAGAGAAATAACTTTCCATTTGTGAATATATGAGTATAGTAGAGTGTAGTGTGGGGCAAAAATTTAAGCATCTTTTACAGGTGTGCTGCAAAATTTTAGCTTCTTTTCGCAGCAACAAAAAGGTTGAGAAACACTGGTATAAACAAATTATACTATAGCATAGTCCATTCGCCTGGATTATGAGTTTAGGATATCACTATATCATGGGAAAGAGCCTAACTGTAACTACACTATGCCAGCTACAAAATTGCTAATAGAAGCTTGGACCATATCGAGCAACTCAGGCCCAAAATTAAACAGAAAGGGGTGGATTCCACCCCTGAAGTCATCTTATTCAAATATGCAGTATGTCAGCCCATTAGATTTTCTCCTCTCCTATTCTTCCTACTCCACAAACCATAACAGAAATTATCCTGCAAAAAGCATACGCACAAAAACTTCCTTGAAGGAAGTTGTTGCGTATGCTGTCACCAATCCACAGACATGCTTTAAGAAACATGATAACATCTTTGGGTGAAAATGATCCCTCTAACACAGCTCCCATCCAGAAACTTTTTTTTTTATTTATCCACCTACACAAAGGGCTTTTTAGCATTAGCATTAGTAGAGGCATTTGATGCAAGAAAGCAAGCTTATGCAGCATCAGCCAAAAAAAAAAAAAAAAAAAAAAAACCCACTTCCACTTCACCCCTCTGTTCGTTCAAAATACCTGTCCAGCTGAGCCTTAAACTTATTTAGGCTATCAACCTCCACCACAAGGGATGGCAGTCTGTTCCACCAACCAACCACCCGCTGGCTAAAGGCAAATTTCCGCACGTCTTTCCTACATCTGTCTTTCCTCAATTTGAATTTATGCCCTCTCAGGTGATTTTTCTGAGCTAGAGGAAGAATCCCATCAGCATTGAGCATGCTTAAACCATTCAAGGCTTTATACACCTCTATCAGATCACCTCGCTGGTGCCTAGTCTCCAGACACTGTAATTTGCAAAACTTTGTGACCATTAATAACAAGACACCTTTCTGCGTACTGAATGCCTTGGTCACAACAACTACAAGTTTAAAAATTATCAATATAATAAAACAACAGTTATACAGTCAACTCTGTAAAATCTAGCACATTTTACAAAAAAAAAAAAAAAAATCAACAATTGAAACCCAGAAAGCAATCCGGAGCTCATATCAATGATCGCATTTGCCTTTAAGAATCTGGGCAAAAAAAGGATGACATTTCTCTCTTTACAAAATGCTTCCAGAACTATCTTGTACTTTAAACTGTTTTTGTGGCTAGCAAATAACACAATGTTCTTAATTCTCACAGCAGAACAAGCTTGCCTTTGTAACAAGTCTGGTATTGCACTACTTTCAAACAGCTGGCCTCACTAAAAGATTTAATTGGTCATTTGTTTAAAACATGAGTCTGCTATGAGAGCGTCTCAGGAGTAACCATCTTATTAGATAGGAGGTATCTCTAGCAGCAACAGAAAAAACAGTTGTGAAGTTGTTTGATGTGAGTTACCATGCAATATACAAAATCAATTTTAAAAGCTATAGTGTAACTAAAGTAGTAGTAGCATGTGATGCAAGAAAGCAAGTGTATGAGCTTATGCAGCATCAGCAAAAAAAAAAAAAAAATTACAAAACAGTTCTCTCTAAATGTTTGTCCACTTCCTCCTTAAATTTATTTAACCTATCATCTTCCACAACGACAGATGGAAGTTTGTTCCAGCAATTAACCACCCACTGGCTAAAGGCAAATTTCCGCACATCTATTCTACATCTGTCTTTCCTTAATTTGAATTTATGCCCCCTTAGGTTCATAATCTGAACAAGTGGAAGAATCCCATCAGAATTCAGCGTGCTCAACCCATTCAAGACCTTATACACCTCGATCAGATCACCTCGCAGGTGCCTAGCCTCCAGCCACTGCAATTTGCAGAACTTAAGCCTCTCTTGGTAAGAGTCTCCCTTCATTCCCCTCACCAATCTTGTTGCCCTTCTCTGTACATGCTCAAGCAAATCTACATCCTTCCTAAAATAAGGTCTCCAGACCTGTACACAGTACTCAAGGTGTGGCCTGACATTGCCTTATACGGGCAATGGTCAGTCCATGCCTTGAGTACTATAGAATTCTGAGATATCTATAGTAACTCAGAATTCTGCTGATGAAGGTAATGCAATACCAGGACAACTTGTTACAAAGGCAAGTTTGTTCTGCTGTGAGAATTAAGACCATTGCTTTATCACTGTTTAAATCCTGTTTCCTACAAAAACTGATGAAAGGACAAGACATTCATTATAAGTGTTTAGAGATGTAAATTAATTCATTTTTGTTTTAATATTTATTGAAATGTGCTCCTCTATTTAAATTGGTCAAAAAACTAAGTATATCTCTCTAAAATCCAGCATTCTAAATTCTCAAAGATGAGGAATTTTAAAGAATTTACTGTATACAAGGTGTCTCAAAAATATTGGTACAAACATTTGGGGGAAGTAGGTAACATCTAAAGGAATGTGAATCGCATAGGAACCCATAACCGGAAACGTCACCGTAAGCCGGTACATGGCGCTGTTCATTAGTTCGCAAGAGGGAAAATTTCTGGTTTACTCATTCAAGCAGTAGTCGCAAGACGAAGAGCATACATCGATATACGAACTGTGAGCTGGCAGACACGCACCTAGTGTCTGCCAGCTCACAGACACTAGGTGCGTGTCTGCCAGCTCACAGTTCGTATACACGCACCTAGTGTATGGATTAGCAGAGGGAAACGGACGAGCAGCTCAATGAATTTATGGAGAATGCTTCCCAGACAGACATGTACCGGACCACTGTTTGTTTACGCGTGTGCATCAAAATTTGTGCGATTATGGGTCATTTAGAGGTAACAGTAGTGCGGGCAGACCACTTTCGACGCGAACTCATGCCATGGAAGAAAGTGTGTTGAATGCCGTCCAGAATAATCATACTACCAGCACACATGCTGTTGCCTCTCCTTAGGAGTGTCTCATTGCAGTGTAAAGCGTGGCTGGCAGGACGATTCCTTACACCCCTTTCCCAAAGGGTTCAGTTACTGCTCCCCCAAGATCATCCTGCATGTGTGGCTTTTGCGCAGTGGTTTCTCCAAGAAAGTGTTCAAGACTTGAATTTTCCAGCCTATGTTTTGGTCATGGATGAGGCTTATTCAATCAGCATAATGCTCATGTGTGGGCTCACGATAACCCACACGGTGTGCGCCCCCATGCAGCACAACATCGCTTTGCAATAAATTTGTGGGCAGGTATGGTCGGTGACTGCTTAGTCGGCCCATACCTGTTACCATCCCGCATGAACTCCACTAAATATCGGATCTTTCTTGAACAAGTTCTACCAGGGTTACTTGACGATGTTCCAGCATATGTGAGATGCAACATTTGGTTTCAACATGACGGGGCGCCTGCCCATTATGGAAGGTGTGTTCGTTACCATTTGTACAGGCGTTTTGGGAGTCGATGGATTATCCATAGTGGACCCGTTGCCTGGCCCCCCACGCTCACCTGATTTATCAAGCCTTGATTTCTTTCTGTGGGGGCCCTCAAATCTATCATGTATGAATCGCCTGTGGAGACGGAAATGGATTTCGGGGTGAGACTCGTCTGTGCTGCTGCTACTGTCAAAGAAACTCCAGATGTGTTCAACCGTGTCCAGCAATCCATGCTGCGTCGGTGTCACTCATGAACTGCGTCTCATGGTGGAACCTTCGAGCATCTGTTGTAACATCATGAAATGCATCCATCTCATACTCCACTGTTAATATTATGTCAAATAAATGTTTGCCACTAATTACTGTTTTGTGTCATTTCTGCTACTACTTTCCCATGACGTTTCCGGTTATGGGTTCCTATGCGATTCACATTCCTTTAGATGTTACCTACCTCCCCTAAACTTTTGTACCAATATTTTTGAGACACCCTGTATATCTTTCAATATATGACATTTGAGAGGAAGGTGAAGTGCAGGATCTTCAATGATGAAATAAAGGTACATTTTATTGCACTAATAAGGTTTGTTTAAATATGGAAGTATACTATGAGTGATAAGGAGAATCATACATTATGACTCCCTCTGTATGTGTCTTCATCAGGGGAATTCTATTTCAATGATCAATGTTATTATTGACAGGATTTCTTGTAGAAGGCTACAAGGAATCCACTTGCATATTGTAGCCAATGTGAGAGAGAGAGAGAGAGAGAGAGAGAGAGAGAGAGAGAGAGAGAGAGAGAGAGAGAGAGAGAAGTTGCTGCACATGAAGCATACTCAAAGGCTTGATTTTAGATAAAATTCTGTCACGGTTTTGTTTTCAAATTCTCCAGTAAACATTTTCAAAGTGATAGGGGCAAAGGAATTTTGCATGTTAAGCCCTTGCTACATTTATAGAATTTAACCTAACATCTGAAGTTTACTGATGTACCACCATCTCAAATAAATGGTGTAGGGAAGGCTGATTTTTCTGATGAGGTGTGCCATCGCCTCTTTTAATGATGTGTTTTGTTCCAATGGTTTGTGTACAGAAATATCATATCTATGTTACTACAACATCTGTATTGTTCACTGCATTATTCCTCAGCCTGTGTGGTCGATCTTTTGTGTTTCTTGAGAAGTGTTGACTTCTTTCAACTTGATCTGCTACTTTGTTAACCAACCCATATGGCGAGTTCTTGCTTTGGATACTAATACTATTCACTATAAATCATAATGGTACATCTTTATGCTATTATACTCCTGGATATTGAAGGAGCTGCCCAGTTGTTTGAGTTAAGAATTTTATGGGTAGTGCCATGAGCCTTGGCCACCTGAAGAAGTTCTTTCAGAGGGATTTTTTTTTCGTAGCTTACTTGAGGTGTATGCCAATAATAAGGTGTAGTTTCTTAGTCCAGTAAGTGTTCTGTAATCTTGCATTATTTGTATCTTGCAGTGGATAAGTTAATCCATAAGATTAGCTTATCCACTGTAAAAAGAGTGACTCACAAGAGTATGCTGAAATTTAAGAACTTTTAAATAGCAACTAATAAACATCTCATAGGTGTCACTATGCTCATGGTCACTGTACTGCTGATCTGATTTGCAACAATGATTAGTCAAATTTCCGCCAATTAAGATCTGCATACTGTGCATGCTACAAGACTGTGTTTACAAGACATTAGCTCTTAGTTCTTCAGCTGGTAGGCGATGAACTGCGATTTCTAAATGTTAAAACACATGCCGCACATACATTTTAGGCTTGAATATGGACTTTAAATCCCCTCCGCTTTTAACATCTACTTCCTATACTTTTTAAGTTACGGGGTTGTAGTGTATTTTACATACTACAACCCTATGTATATTTTAGTGCACTTGCATCATTTACACACAGCCAATTATAGATTAGCAAATTTGCAATAACGGCATCATTTAAGTTACATCTCATATTGTGAATACCTTCACAACGAGCTGCCATGCCATTGCACTACTTCGAATAAGTAACACTTCACCCAAAGGAAAAGACTGTTGTTACTTATTCTCAGTGGATACCACCACCAAAGAAGGGCCAAATAGCTCTGAAACGGTGCCATCTGGGTGGTGGTGGTATCCACTGAGAATAAGTAACAACAGTCTTCTTCTTCGGTGAAGCATTACTTATTCGAAGTAGCGCAATGTCATGGCAACTCGTCGTGAAGGTATTCACAATATGAGATGTAACTTAAACGATGCCGCTATTGCAAATTTGCTAATCTATAATTGGCTGTGTATAAATGATGCAAGTGCACTAAAATATACATAGTCTAACTCTTTTGCAGATTGAGGCATAAGCCCTTAATGCATTAGAGCATTAAGGGCTTATGCCTCAGGGTTGTTTTTTTTTTTTTTTTTTTTTTTGATTTGGTAGTTGTTGGCGCATCGGCTTCTGTGGCCATATTGCACCTCCAAAGGTTTTTGCAGTACAGTGATCCAAGCCCGTGGCGGGAATCGAACCCGCGACCTTTGGGTTGCCGGGCAGGTACTTTACCCACTCGGCTAGCCCGGTCGGCCTCAGGGTTGTAGTGCTTAATGCACTACAACCCTGTAACTTAACAAGTATAGGAATATATATATATATATATATATATATATCTTGAGATGTATTCCAGGGTTGCAGTATGTTTTACATACTACAACCCTGGAATCAGTATGTTTTATATACTACAACCCTGGAATTACAGTATGTTTTACATACTACAACCCTGGAATATGTCTGTACATTATAGAAGAATATTGAATTTTATTAATGAAATAAAGTTTTCCTTTCCTTTACTTCTGTTTTTTTTTTTTTTTTAATGTTATTTTAATATATTTATTATTTTTGTATTTCAGCATTTTTCCACCTGGAATATATTTTATGCATTATATATTTAAATTTACCTATTTTGAGATTATTGTATCAATAATACATTGGCATATAATTAGTTACTATATTTTCCGGCTTATAAGACGCGGTTTTTTTCGCGAAGAAATACTCGGAAAATCACCCTGCATCTTATATGGTCAATGTCAGATTAGGCCTAAAGACTACCGGCAATGCATTTTCAATGACACAGTGCCAGTAAACTGAGTTCTGAAAACTTCCCTTTGAAATTCACACCAGTTTTACTTAAGATTTATCTGTTGAAATATATTTTTAATAATTATCAGTGGTTACAATCTATGGCAACAATACATACCAGTAATCTTTTTTTCGTGAAAAATTTGTTGAAATCTGCGTGATATGAATCTCACAATCAGACGTAAGTAAAAACTTGTTTCATTTTCCCATGTGTTTGCTTCCTCTATAATATGATCTCGCACTTTTATGGTATTCCTCTATGATCTCGCGCTTTTATGGTATGGCGGGCTAATTAGACTGGATCGGGATTTTTCAATTCCAACCGTCTTTTACAAACAGAAAGTGATGCCTGCATTCGTCTTAGGGTGAGTAAGAATTTCTGTTACGTTACTTCTGTCAGCTTTTTTCAGGAACAAACATTTCATTATTGGTTGAACATTGACCCAAGCGTATACCATTATTTTGAGAAAAATATATTACCGTATTTAATTTTATTATTATTATTTTCTCCAAAATATTATTTTTATTATTTTGGAGAAATATTTATTTTTTTATGCCTTTTTTTTTTTTTTCCAAAATATGTCGCCAAAACTAGGGTGCGTCTTGTATGCCCGTGCGTCTTATAAGCCGGAAAAATACGGTACGAATTGCTAATCTTAAAACAAACAAGAACTTACCTCCCAGAATCCTTTCCCTTTTCCTTTACTGCGTTTAGTTAGTCCTGATGCAATAATGGAACTTTCCTGCTGTGTCTTCAATGCAAAAGATAAGTTTAACCATCTTTTGTCAACTTGGTCTAATAACACCCTTGATTGTGAGAGAGGGAAAGTTAATGGCAACATATCTACATATGAACAACCATATTCAACTGGAAAGATACCATGATGTCTCACTGCAACGTCATCTTTGGCTAAAGAGCGGAGGATATTGTTATGATTGAAATAAAGTCCCTGAAGGCAACCAATAAACTTTTTTCTTGTTTTAATACCTAAGATATAAGCAAATTATTAGAAATGTAATAATTTTTAATTTCAACTAGTTTAATTTGTATTCTTGAGTTTTTTATATAAAACTGAGCTTATTCATGATCCTATAATGTTGTTTATATAACTATATTAAGTACACCTACTGTAATGCAAAGTAAAAAAAAAAAGCAATATGTGGTTATAATAATACGTTAAATACTGAGGGATATACAAAAATCATCATAAAGCAATACAATACAATACATAAAAATCAGTTATTAAAAAGAGATATTCCCAAAAATCATATTTTGTGACATGCTAGTTTTAAATTCAGGGTACACATAACACCTAGGACTGCCTAGTGGCAACAGGCTACAATGGTAAAATTAATCATCTTTTATCAGCCTTGTCTAATATCAGGCTAATAAAAGATGGTTAAAAGATGATTGAAACTGCATACCACCTGAAAAACTTATATCCTCAGTTGTATGCAGTTTCAAGACGGAAAAAAATATTGGATAACAAACCCCCCAGAGCAAATTCCGGAATTCTTCAAATGGTTTCCAAAATCTTTAACCATATTGGAACTGGTAACCAACTGAACTACAACAACAAGACAAACCATTAAAAGGGATGAATGGGATAATATAGGAAGTGATGACCTTTTTTTTTTTTTTGTCACGTCCATTCTGATATTTCATTGCAAATGTGATCCACATGGTTCACAATCTAGCCTACTTTTAATTTTTTTTTTTTTTTTTTTGTCCATTCCTATAAAATACTTGACAAAAAAAAAGTGCAAACATGATTGTTATCAATTACTATATTTTACTAGACCAGATAACAGCAATCATATGAGTAGTTACTTTAAAATATCATATATTCTGGCATATAACTTTGTTTGGAGTATAGGTCAACCCTTAGTTTTTATATTGAAAAATTATCTATAGTCATATATATGCCATAAGAGTTAATCCACTTCTTTACAACCATCTTCTGATGTGAAAGAACTGCACATTAAGAGTCAATGTCTACTTTTTAATTAAATTATTTCTGCTCTTTCTTTTTAGCATTAGCAAAGGCACATGATGCAAGAAAGCAAGCTTATATAGCATCAGCCAAAAACAAAAACCCCTTATTTCACCCATCCACTAGCTCCAAATGTTTGTCAAGTTCTGCCTTGAATCTATTTAAGCTATCAGCTTCTACAACAACAGATGGAAATTTATTCCAGCAATCGACCACCCCCTGGCTAAAGGCAAACTTCCGCACATCAATCCTACAACCGTCTTTCCTCAATTTGAATTTATGCCCTCTCAGGCGATTATTCCGAGCAAGAGAAAGAATCCCATCAACATTGAGCATGCTCAAACCATTCAACTTTGAATGGTTTGAGCATTCTTTGAATTCAACCATGCTTTATACACCTCAATCAGATCACCTTGCAAAAAGTTTACCTTTTAAAAGTTTACACTGTGAAATTTTATTACATTACACAGTAAACTGTAAAGAAAGCAATAAGCATATACAGTATCTCCTTATGTAGGAGGTTACAAAACCAAATCATAGGTTTGGTTTTGATGAGTGACGCTGCTCATTGAAGCAGTGTATACATTGGAAGCTTTGATTATATAACTGAGCCATTGCCTATCTGGTACTGTACTACTAATTGATTTGTTTGTAAACAACACCTCAATATGGAAGCAAATTTTATGCAACATTTCTTTGTCAGAAATTATTCCCAAAATATTTGTTAGAACCAATAACAGATGTTGAAAGCCTCATGCTCCATGAAAATATAAGGCCTAATATCATACAGTCTGCACAGCTTGTTTTCATCAATTACAAGTGGGAAGCACTGGATTATCCGCACTTTATAGTCCTGATATGATTATGATCCTTATGCTTATGATCTATTCCTCAACCTCAAGGAACCAAAGTTCCTTGAATTTGGGAATAGATCATAAGTGGAACAAAGATTTATTTTTTTAGATGCATCTTTTAATGTAAATTATGTTATAAAGTAAACTGATGCTGAAATAAATTAGGAACTACTGGATTCATTTTCAATTAAATGCTTTTGCGCATTATCACACACACACACACACACACACACACACACACACACACACACACACACACACACACACACACACACACACACACACACTAATGAAATGAGTGAAAACGCTATTTAAATATCCTGCATGAGTTCTTGAGTTATCTAAATGAGAGAGAAATTCAATATGAATGGCTTCAACAAGAGGGTACCATCAGCGCGCGAGCGCGCGCACATGCGCACACACACACATTCCAACTACATAGAAGTTGGTTCTTTCTTGTTGATCACATAACTGCTGGCCATAAAATTCTCTTATTACTCACCATCTTTGATATCCTTCTTCAAAACTTTTGTTGTATAAGCTTTCTGTAATAAACATCATGGACTGAAATAATTGAAATAAATTAACTACAATTAAAAACAAAACTTCACTGTTTCATGCTTTTTTTTTTTTTTTTTTGTCCTTGTTTATACTCCAGCACAACCACCAGGCTAGAGGAATTTACAATAAATCATCAATACAAACATTAATCGTATTTAGCAGTCACAGGCTTGAACCCAGGCCCACTCGAAGGTATAAAAAGGTAAACTGCAGCCATCAATCAACCCACTGCAGGATGGAAGCCTCCTCAACAATTCATGCTGAGGGAAATGGACCATAATCTGCCACACTGGTCCAGTGTGGGTTGGCAGATCGACCGTATTTAGCAGTCAGGGGCTTGAACTCCAGTCTACTCAAAGAGCGTGTGCTACTGCACTCCCGATCCTGACCACTCGGCTATGGAGGCGTGATATCTCATTCTTGCTCCTGACCACTCGGCTAAGTCAGGCTGAGTGGTCAGGAGTGAGAAAAGTATTGTACTTTGCATTTGTTTGTGTTTACACATGAAAAAGTGATCCTTAGCAGGAGTACTAAGAAATAATATAGTTAGGGAAGGACATTATGCGGTTCTGCTCTTCCAGATATCTCGACTATTTTCTTTTACAGAATACAGAATTTGTAACGAAGAAAACTCCAACAAGAACTACAAACAATAAGCAGGCTTGCCTTGAAGAACAGATTTCCTCAACATGTTATTAACAGAGCAAGTAGAGGACATTTCCAAGACCTTCACACAACACCAACCCAGCAGGGACAGAAGAACCACCATATGCTTACCAACAATCAGTACAAAGAAAATATGAAATCATCACCTTTTTCAAGAGTTCAGCCTCAATTAAACAGAACCTAAAACAACAGTCCAATAACCCCAACATCCATAGCAGTCCTATTTAAAAAATAGGACTGTACGTGTGGAGGTACATACATGGGAGAATTGTACAGAAGACTCAATTGCAGAATCAAAGAACATAAAAAAAAGACGCACAATACGGAAGAATCCAAAATCCAACACAGCCCTACATGCATTCCAATATGGTGATATATGGGACTTTAACAATACTAGAATCCTCTCTACAGACAACCAGTACAACAGAAGAAATAAAGAGGCCTTCTTAATAAAAATGTTCGGAGCTTCATCATTTAACAGAAAACAAAGAATCGAATTCAACCCTCAATATTTCCACCTATTCAACAAGAAAATAGAAGAAATGGGAAAAGAAAACAGGCCAGTTATCCAGAAGAGCCGCCCACATAAAACCACCTCCAGACTCCCAGAACCAGCTTGCACAATAATCACAGATGATCGGAGTATGAGAGCAAAGATTACCCCAAGGCTTCCACTCCAACAAGAACTACTGGATCCAGGATAGTAAAACTTGGCATCTTTCTACTGGTTAATAGATTTAATCCCTCACCCATAAATTAAGTGTTGGTAGCAGCACCTCATGCCAGTATGCATGTCGGATTCTGATAGCATCAACAAGCAGGAGTCTTTTGTCAGCAGGTAAGAATTTAATTTTTATGCATTTATCCATATGTATTTATTTATTTTTTTTTTAAATTTCTGTTTTCTATTGTGACCAAAAATGGAAATTTAACCTAAGATACTTTAGATTTAAAATTAACAATTATTGTAATATAATTAAAATTGTAACCCTTTCCATTTTTCTACCCCTAACACAGCATGGTCTGATGATGGGCATCAGTAAGATGCCTGAAGCATCACCTTAAATGTATAGTGGTTTAGGCTATATATAAGTTTAATAAACTATATTATTAATTTCACATGGTATAAAAGTGGTTATTAAATATAATAATTAATTTTCATATTAAGAAATGCCTTTCCCAGATTTAATATCTAAAATTACATTACAGATGACTTATGAAATAAAACATGGATGATTAAATATCATATTGTAAACATAAAAAAATTAGCTGCCTGAAATGCAATATGCATTTGCATATCTAGAACAAACTTTCAAAAATAACTATTCTGGAGATGGAACAAATTTCCAAATTCAATTTCATCAATAGTTGTATTGCCTTATTCTTCCACTGAATAATATAATACTATATTTACTGTATTTTTTTATTATTTTTTTTTTTCCATTATTGAACTACCTCCTGTATTATGTATAAGTACCAGAGCCAGAAAGCAATACTATAATAAATACTTGGTAAATACAGCCTCAAATAATATATCAATAATAGCAACTAAAGCTATTATTGATTGATATATCAATCAATAATACCAACAAACTTTTAAGCACTTGCTATTTCATATTTTAGCAACTAAAGCTAAAATGTATGTTATTTCCTACTTGCCTACTTCCAGCTCTAGTTAGAACTGTAAGCAGGCAAATGGGAATTTATCACAGGGCACTGGTACTATAAAATTTGGCAATCTCATGATATTTTATGGCAAATTCATGATTAATAATTATACGGATACGCAAAGTGTTTTGTTTGTTTCTTTGTTTTTTTTTTTTTTCATTAGAATTCTGGATTTGATATATTAATATGATAAATGACAGATGGTTTCCCCTTCGATGTAAACATCCTTCCCCCTTTGCCACTGTTAATGAGTTTCTTGTTCTTTTTTTTTTTTTTTAAGTAAATAGGCCTGTGATCATAATTTATGAGAGCATTCTTAGATTCAAGAGGGGGAGGGACTCCTGCAAATTGAAGTTGTACAAACGTCTCTCCTATTCACAAAGGGGAGCATCAAAGGGTGAAGGAAGTAATTATAAAACTCTAAACATCTCTAAACATGACCTCTATTCCACAAGATGATTCTGCAGAATCATCCAGACAGGAACAGAGTTACACAATTATCACGGTACAAATATGTTAAGGGGAGATTGTGTCTCACCAATTTCCAATTTGATCTGTTATCTACTGTTATCTAGTAAGAATGTTATCTACTGTTATCTTCAAAGAATGCAAAAAATTATTTTGACATCAGACACTTAGATTGCTGTAAAGCTTTTGACACTGTTTCATATAAAATAATGCTGGACAAACTAGAACAATGTGGTATTAGGGACTTTAACATTTACTGCTAGGATTAAAGGATGGACAGAGGGTGGTTATAAATTGACACTGTCTTTTTGAAATAATGTTATTAGTGGAGTCACTCAGGGTTCAGTGATGGAGAACTTTATTGTTTTCAATATTCATTGACAATATTGATGAAAGTATATCAAGCTTATTGTCTAGGTTTACAGATGTCATTTACCACCCTGCAAAAGTTGGCAGGGTGGTAAATGACACAAATCAAAGAATACTACTGCAAAAAGACCTAGAAAAATTAGGCACGTGGACTGAGAAGCGGCAGTTGAAAAATAACAATATACCTCACGTGGACAGCAGTAATCCTAGAATAACATACCAATTAGATGGTACCACACTCAAGGTGGGAGAATGAAAGATGTAAAGTAAAAGTAAAGTGCAGCCATTATCAACCCACTGCAGGATGGAAGCCTCCTCAAAAATTCATGCTGAGGGAAATGGCCCTTAATCTGCCACGCTGGTCCAGTGCGGGTTGGCAGATCGACCGTATTCAGCAGTCAGGGGCTTGAACCCCGGTCTACTCAAAGAGCGTGTGCTACTGCACTCCCGCTCCTGCCCACTCGGCTACGGAGGCCTGATGAAAGATGTATGGATAATTTACAGTGCAGAGAGGCTGCTTGAATGACTCATCAGTATTGTCAATTATATACAGGAATTTTTCCAGAAGGGACAAAGAAGTGTTGTCCTGTTGTATGAGGAAATGGTCAGGCCACATCTTGAGTACTGCATACAGGTCTGGAAGTCTAATTTTAATGTGGTTCCATTGGAAGAGGTGCAGAAAAGAAAACACCCACACTAGCCAAGGACATAAAACTGTGTTTTAATTACAGTTTTATGTCGTTGGCTAGTGTGGGTGTTTTCTTTTTTCCTTGTTTCTGCAAATTGCAGTGCTTAGCAACTAGGCACTTGCTAGGACAGTTGATTGAAGGGTTTATGGCTTTAAAATCAACTAAGTATACTAAAAGCTGATGGCATCCTTACTCTTTCCCAGATAACATACATAAGGGAACATAAACTAAAAAAAAAGGATGGCGGCATGAAAATTACTTTCAGCCAGAGAGTAACTGATTGTTAGAGCAAATTATCAGCTGGTGTTAAGGAAGTGGGTACTTTGAATAAATTTAAAGAATTAGACAAATTATTAGAAGGGATGTACAGATGAGTTGGATAATGTTGCTATTATTGAAATGAAAAATTATAATTCCTCAGAGCGGTTTTTTAATTTCAGAATACACATACAAGTACGGTTAATATAAATGGCAGTTGGAATGGAGATGTGCACTGCCAAGATGATGCGTGGCTAATTGTTTGAGGTTGAAGTTTGTGGCTGTGACGTATGGTGGTGACGCGGCCAGCGTTTGTCTATGGACAGAATTATTGCTTCTGTGATGGGGTTAACTTGACAACCACTGTTCCTGTTCAAAGAGGTATCCGAGCATTTTATGTTTAACGATTCCAACCAGGTGCGCCGTAGGTAATGATGGGACCTGTCCACAACCACGACATCGTGGTGTGGGTCAATGTTGTGGTGGGTTGTCCAGACATGCTCGGCAATAGCTGAGTGTTCCACATCTGCCAAACAGATCGCCCTTTTATGTTCTGAGAGACATTTCTCGAGCCGACGTCCAGTCTCTCCAAAGTAGCAGCTAGTGCAGTCACGGCAAGAGATGCGATAGACCAAACCACTCTGCAGAAGGGTGGGGACAGGTGTTTTCACGTTGGAAATGAGAGAACGCAGTTTCTTTCCTGGGAGTTGGATGCACTTTATCCCATGTGATTTTTTAGGATTCTACCGATCTGTTGTGACAGATTGGGGGTAGTATGGGATAAATGCCCTCGTGGATGACTCACCACTGTTGGCGTTGCTGTTGGTCGTCACGTTGTCGCGTGCCTGTAGGTCACACCTGTCAAGGATGTCGATGGGATAGCCACACCTCGCAAGGTCCACTTTGACCCTGGTGATCTCTGTGCGTCTTTCACCTGTGGAGCTAGAGTGTGTCCAAGCGCGAGTTAGCAAGGTTTGGGCAGTGGTGAGGAGGTGACCCCGTGCGTGTGCTGACCGGAAGTTGGAAAATTGGCCAGAACACATAGGTTTACGATAAACTGTCGTCTTCAAGCATGTGTCTTCGTGCCGGACGAGGGTATCTAGGTATGGTATGGTATGATGTTGTTCGACTCCAGCTCGATATATGAAGGGCGATAGTGAGTTGAGGTGGGTTAGGATTCGCTGACCTGAGTCTCTAGGGATAACTACGAACACATCGTCTACATAGCGACACCAAAAGGCGATGTGATCTGGTGCGTGTGTAAACGCACGTCCCTCTAACTCCTCCATCACGATGTTTGCCGTGACCGAACTGACAGGGGAACCCATGGCTGTGCCATGTACCTGCTGGTAAATTGAGTCGCTAAACATGATTGCACCCCCTGTTAAGCACAGTCTAAGGGCGGTGGAAATGTCATCAGGTGTCAGTCTGGTTCTGTCGCTAAGGGTTTCATCATTGTCCAAGAGTTGTTTTGCACAAGAGATGGCAAGTTCCACTGGGATGGAGGTAAAGAGTGATATTACATCGAACGATGCCATGACTTGATCTTGTGAGATGGATATAGTGCAAATCCTTTCTATGAACTCAATACTGTTATAGATGGTGTAGGTGGTCTTGCCAACTAGAGGAGAAAGAAGCCTCAAGACAAACTTAGACAACTCGTAAGTCGGTCATCCACAGCAGGATACAATTGGTCTTAGTGGTGTGTCTTCCTTGTGTACCTTCGGCAGGCCGTAAAACTGTGGGATCTGACACCCGGAGGCACGCAGGTGATTACGGGTTGACTGTGTTATCTTCCCCTGTTTGAGCCAACTATTGATGAGGATATTCACCCCTGACTCCCATCGTTCCAATGCTCTGCTGGGGTTAACGGTTAAGGGTTTGTAGACGGAAGTGTCTTGTAAAAGCAGTAAGGCTTTCGCCACGTAATCAGTACAGTTCATTACAACTGTGCGACAGCCTTTGTCCGCCGGTAGAATGACGATGGACGAATCCCGTTTCACTGCCTTGAGGGTAGAAATCTGCATATGGCTGAGGTTTGAAGAGACGAGGCGAGCATGGTGTAGAACTGCTGCAGTCTTTAAGCGGATTGCGTTGGCCACATCTTCTGGGAGGCGTGATAAACATGTTTCCACGCCCAAGGCGATGTCAGTGATCAGTGGGTACTTTGGAAGAACGGCAAATGTCATGCCAAGAGTCAATAAGTCTATTTGTTCTGCAGATAACTGCTTGTTGCTCAGGTTCAATACGAAATCCGTGCAACCTGTGGAAGGGGCATTATGCTGGCGACGAAATTGACGGGATTCATTAATTAAAGTATTGAACTTATTTCTGTTGGGCACAATAATGATCTGATTCTCTGACGGCCTGGTAACAAAGTATTGATTACATTGGTGTAAATAGGATCGGGAATCAGAACCTTAAGGTCGACTAATAGGGCTGCTTTGCTCGCTGAAGCACGCTGTATGTCACGGTGGAGGCAGCCTCCATCACGGCAAACATCGTGATGGAGGAGTTAGAGGGACGGGCATTTACATACGCACCAGATCACATCGCCTTTTGGTGTTGCTATGTAGACGATGTGTTCGTAGTTATCCCTAGAGACTCAGGTCAGCGAATCCTAACCCACCTCAACTCACTATCGCCCTTCATAAAATTCACGATCGAGCTGGAGTCGAACAACACCATACCATACCATACCTAGATACCCTCGTCCGGTGTGAAGACACATGCTTGAAGACGACAGTTTATCGTAAACCTATGTGTGCTGGCCAATTTACCAACTTCCGGTCAGCATACGCACGGGGTCACCTCCTCACCACTGCCCGAACCTTGCTAACTCGCGCCTGGACACACTCTGGCTCCACAGGTGAAAGACGCACAGAGATCACCAGGGTCAAAGTGGACCTTGCGAGGTGTGGCTATCCCATCGACATCCTTGACAGGTGTGACCTACAGGCACGCGACAACGTGACGACCAACAGCAACGCCAACAGTGGTGAGTCATCAGCGAGGGCATTTATCCCATACTACCCCCAATCTGTCACAACAGATCGGTAGAATCCTAAAAAATCACATGGGATAAAGTGCATCCAACTCCCAGGAAAGAAACTGCGTTCTCTCATTTCCAACGTGAAAACACCTGTCCCCACCCTTCTGCAGAGTGGTTTGGTCTATCGCATCTCTTGCCGTGACTGCACTAGCTGCTACTTTGGAGAGACTGGACGTCGGCTCGAGAAACGTCTCTCAGAACATAAAAGGGCGCTCCGTTTGGCAGATGTGGAACACTCAGCTATCGCCGAGCATGTCTGGACAACCCAACACGACATTGACCCACACCGCGATGTCGTGGTTGTGGAGAGGTCCCACCAATACCTAAGGCGCACCTGGTTGGAATCGTTAAACATAAAATGCTCGGATACCTCTTTGAACAGGAACAGTGGTTGTCAAGTTAACCCCATCACAGAAGCAATAATTCTGTCCATAGACAAACGCTGGCCACGTCACCACCATACATCACAGCCACAAACTTCAACCTCAAACAATTAGCCACGTGCCTCACGCACCACCTTGGCAGTGCACATCTCCATTCCAACTGCCATTTTAATATATTTTCTAACTGAAGAAGGCTGTCCACTCAGCCGAAAGCCCTTTATATTTATATATTAACTGTACTTGTATGTGTATTCTGAAATTAAAAAACCGCTCTGAGGAATTATAATTTTTCATTTCAATAATATGAATCCAGAGCGCATAGGCCTCTTTCACCACATAATGTTGCTGTTTTGGCTGATGCTGCACATACATGCACAAGATGACAGAGACACACACACGTGCTCATTATAACATGCACAAGATGACAGAGACATTAATTACCAAAGGTGGAATATTTCATTTCAATCTTTATAGACCATGCATGTATAATAAATCTCAGTGTCCATTATGACTATCATTTTGTAAGTCAGCAAAGAATGCCCAAAAGACAATGTTCACATTTTGTTATAAGTGTATTCTCTAAGTTAATTTGCAAATTCAATTCAAAATGTATTCTAGGCAATTTCTAAGTTAATTGCACAAATTTTACTCTTTTTTTTTATAGTACTTTATTATTCATAATACTTCTGGCTATCACAGCGTCTTTCATTATATAAAATAACTTGTAAGTACTCAAAAAAAAAAGGAGACATCAGAAAGACTTTACACCCTCTTCTACACATTACTATAAAAATTAGTACTAATCTGCCTCTTCCAAAATCATTGTGAGAAATTAGCAAAGCTGTTAGAAGTTTGATATTGAAACTTATTTTTATGGTTTAAAAGCATAATATCAGCTAATATAACCAGATCAATGCTTCTGACCACGACAAAGTTCTAATTTATTGATTCCTCTGTTCCAGCCCATATGCATTCCAATAGAGCCAAAAGCTACAATTCTTGAAAGCAACAAAGGCTCATATCAATAAAAAAAATTAGTTCCAAATATTTAATGTAAGAAACATATCAAAAGGTATAATCCATACTGATAAGAATATTGCAACCACTGACCTGAACATTAAATAAATTATTTAAAAATATATAAGCATTATTAAAACTATAGAAGAAAACTATTACAAGCATAAAAGATATAAAAATAAATAAAAATTCATGGTATAGCAATTAACGGTGATAAAGTGATAAGAACATAATACAAGCGAAACAGCAAATAAACGATAAAATAAACATACATGAGGCACAGGGACGATCTCTTTTTCAACTTACACAGATATAGAACACAATGCACAATGTTCAGATATACAACACAATGAGCATTGAGTGCATAGCGTGGTATATCAGGTGTAATTTCCCTTTTTCTTTTGTTTCGAGTTTGGTGGATGAAAGAATAGAAAGAGGGAAAGGGGTGGTGGTAGTAGTAGCAGTAATGGAGGCATGTGATGCAAGAAAACAAGTGTACAAACTTATGTAGGATCAGCCAAAAAAAAAAAAAAAAATTCACACATCCATTCCCTCTAAAAGTTCGTTTGTCCAATTCCTCCTTGAATTTATTTAAGATATCAACTTCCACAACAACAGATGGAAGTTTGTTCCAGAAATTAACCACCCACTGGCTATTTCTACAACTGTCTTTCTCAATTGGAATTTATGCCCCCTCAGGTTCATAATCTGAGCAAGCAGAAGGATCCCATCAGAATTCAGCATGCTCAACCCATTCAAGGCCGTATACACCCCAATCAGTTCACCTCACAGGTGCTTAGTCTCCAGCTGCTGCAATTTGCAGAACTTAAGCCTTTCTTGGTAAGAGGACTCCTTCGCTCCTCCTCACCAATCTTGTTGGCCTTTTCTGTACATGCTCAAGCAACTAAACATCCTTCTTAAAATTAAGCCTCCAGACTTGTACACAGTACTCAAGGCATGGCCTGACCACTGCCTTATACAAAGGGATAATCACCTCCTTTTCCCTACTAGCAAAATTCCTGTATATCATTGACAATACCCCATGACCTGCTCTGGCAGCCTGTCTGCATTGCTCAGATAACTTCATATCTGACTGCATAATTACCCCAAGTCTTTTTCATTCTCCACTTACCTGAGTGTAGTACTGCATAGTTAGTATGTTACTCTAGGGTTACTACTACCCATATGTAGTATTTGCATTTGTCACTGTTAAACTTCAGTTGCCACTTCTCAGCCCATCTGCCCAAATTTTCTAGATCCTGTTGCAGTAGCACACTGCCATTACTGTTATTAACAACCCTGCCAACCTTTAAATCATCTGCAAACTTCAACATTAAGCTTGATATACCTTCATCAATATCATTGATAAATATACAAAACAACAATGGACCCAACACCGAACACTGGGGGAATCCAATAATAACATTAGTCCACGAAGAACAGCATCCATTGATTACCACTCTGTCTTCTCCCATTCAACCACTCTTTTATCCATTGCAGCAATTTACCCTTAATACCAAACTGCTCCAGTCCAACTTTCTTAACAGTGAGGTAATTTTCCTTGGTGATTTTAATGTTCACAAATCCAGCTGGCTTCCGTTTTCTAGTCACACGGAACCAACTGGTCGAGATGCTGAGGCTTTTGCAATTACTAATGACCTTGCACAGATTGTTCATTTACCTACAATAATACCGAACAATCCTAATCATACAGCCAACATGCTTGATCTTTTTCTTACAAACAACCCTTCTAAGTACACAGTCGAAGTGAGTGGTCCTTTAGGCACCTCAGATCACAACTTGGTGATTGTCTCTTCTCCAATGGAGCCTTTATCTCATGGCTATTCCCAACCTCGTATTGTTTGGCATTGCAAAAATGCAAAATGGGATGACCTGCAAGATTTATTTTCTTCTTTTCCTTGGCTGGATTACTGTTTCAAAACGTCTGATGTCAACGTTTGCTCAGATCGTGTCAGTTAAATTATTCTTGTAGGAATGGAATCCTTTATTCCACATTCCAGTTTAATATCTAGCCTTTATCTAAACCTTGGTTTTCCAATAAATGTGCTAAGGCTGTTCAAGAAGAGAAGAAAGTTGCATATTCTAATTGGCTTGTTTCCAATTCTTCAGTTTCATTTTCTGCCTACACCAAAGCTCGCAACAATTGTAAAGCAGTTATTAATCAGTCCAAACTAGATTCTGAACAGGCTAAGAGTAGAAAATTTGCTTCTTGCCCTAATGGTAGCATTCTGGTCTCTTTCCAAAGCTATTCGACACAACTTTTGCCCATCTCCCACCTCTGTCAAAACCAGATGGTTCTGTTGACACTTTGGCCAAGGATAAAGCTGACCTGCTAGCATCCCATTTTCCTTCCAACTCATGTATTAACAATCTTGGTAAAACACCTCCCACCCTTCCCAATACGCTCCATTCAATGCCTCCTGTGGTCTTCAGTCAAAAGGATGTCAGAAGGATTTTGACGAATCTTGATGCTAAGAAAGCTTTGGGTCCTGATGGTATTTCTCCACTTATTCTCAAAATCTGTGCTCCTGAACTTACTCCTGTTCTTTGCCGCCTTTTTTCACTTTCTTATTCCAAAGTTGTTTTTACTTCAGCTTGGAAATTTGCTCATAATCAGCCAGTTCCTAAAAAGGGTGACAAATCCCTCCCATCTAATTATTGTCCTATTGCAATTACTTCTACTCTTTCTAAAGTAATGGAGAAATCAATTAACCGCCAACTCTTAAACCACCTAGAAACCTTCTGTCTGATCAACGATTGCCAGTATGGAGTTCATCAGAATATCACAAGTGTCGATCCACTGGTGATATTCTGGCTTATGTTACCCATTTATAGACAAATTCAATGGAAAAGTTCAGTGAAACACAAGCAGTTGCTCTTGACATCTCAAAGCCTTTCGATCGTGTTTGCATAAAGGTCTTCTAAACAAGCTTCCATCTTATGGTTTGCCAATGTTTTTGTAATTGGTTATCCAGTTTTCTCTCTGATCGCTCACTGAGGGTGATCTACCATCAACCCTCACCCTCAGTGAGCGATCTTCTAACCTGTCTTCTAACTACACCACTAATGCCGGTGTCCCACAAGGTTCAGTTCTTTCCCCAACTCTTTTCCTCTTGTATATTAATGACCTTCTTCCATTGACTGGAAATCCTATCCATAGTTTTTCTGATGATAACACATTGCAATCCACTTTCCATTTTAAGAAACCTTGCCATGCTCAATCAGCTTCAAATTCTTGAATATCTGCTACCAAATCCTTAATTGCGATGTTTGAGAGTTTATTTTATCATAATTAGTTTTATTGCAGTGCTCGCAGCGCATGCAATAAACTAATCACAAATGACCTTCATATGTATCCATAATAGTGTCACACGTATGTGGCCAACACGGCTTCTCAAGAAATAAAGTAACCAACATATGTGGCCATGTTGGCCAACATATATGCGACATAAAAAAAATGACTTTTTTTTATATATTTTAAGTGAAAAAACGACAATACTGACATTACAATATTTATTTTAGAATTACTAATGAAATTATTTCGTAAATTTTTTTTGGCCACTGGGGATTTTTTTTTAAACTAGTTTGGCAGTCAATGTGTTAAAGGTAGGAGGAGGTGGCTAGCTGTTGGGTAAACTGTATATGCTAAAATAACCACTGGTGATACGGCAAACTCTGATTTTCTGATTAATTTGGTGTATTTATTCTTTACTCGGCCTTGTAATTGCATAAAAGTATCGGTAAGTTTAAGTGTCCGTAGATTCATCGTTCATAACTTTCCCGCCTTTGTGATACGATAGTTATATACCGTACTAGATAGCGTTAGTTGAACTTCGTTAGCAGTTAAATTGTACTTTTAAATAAATACATATAACGACTTGGATTACAAACATAATATAATTAATTATATTTAACATAATTAATAACATAACATAATTAATTATAATTAATTAATAAATTAATAGAATCATAACTCAGACCAGAGCAGCAAAGCAAAAGGCTCAAGCTAATGGAAGTGCTGTGGCTCAGAGCAGAACTGAGGGGGGCAGTTGTCCTCTGACTCACAGCCTTATTAAATGCACTGTTTGCTTGATGTTTGCAGAGCAATCGGGTACGGGACATGATACTGCCATGGGGGATGTCTTTGTGTGTGTGCGCGCGCGATGCAAGGAGTGTATCAATATCAGGCAACAACTCAGCGTTCTTGAGGGCCTATATGAGAGCTTGAAGGACAGGGTGGATGCCTTCGAAGAAACTAAATTGAGGGGCCCATCAAGCTCTCAGCTGCCCACATCAACGCCAGAGCTTGCACTTGGGCATCACGTGACACAGAGACAACCCCCAAGGCAGAATGCACTGGTCCCGAAGGAACTAGTAGTTGTTGGTGACTCTATTGTCAGGGAAACGGGGAACATGCTTTGTAAAAAGGATAGGTGGAACAGGACCAGGGTATGTTTGCCAGGGGCAAAGGTTGATGACGTTGTAGAGCGAATATCATCTTTTAAGGGCACAAAAGGTGATATAGTTGTACACGTTGGCACTAATAATATTAAGAGTAGGAGACCGGCAGAATTACTTAACAAGTACAGGTCACTGTTGAACAAAAGCCGAGAATTAGGGTTGAATTTGAAAGTGTCTGCAATTCTGCCCAGACACGATAGGAGGGAGTATATGATGAGAGCCTTGTCGATCAATTCGGCCCTGGAAAGATTGTGCAAGGCTCAAGGGGTAGAATTTTTTTCAGCCTGGACTGTACTTGTTAACAGGAGAGATTGCTTCTACAGGGATGGGATACACTTAAATAGAAAGGGTGCAAGAATATCTGCTGATGCTATCGAGGCAGTGTTAGGTGGGTCGGAAAACTGCTAGCTTGGGGGGAGACAAAGACCAATAGATTGACAGTAGCCACTGGCAGAGGTGAAAGAGATTCTTGCACTGCTTCTATTAGAATGAGCAGAAGCCTGAAAAACAAGATGCATGATATTTCAGAGACTGCTGGGAGCCATTGCGGTACAAGTAAACACATGGGTTGTGTTAGGGTAGCTAAGAATAGAAACAGGTGCAGGTATACTTGCGTGTACACCAATGCTAGGAGTTTAGTAAATAAATTTGATGAATTTGAGATATTGCTCAAAACATCAAAGGCAGATATTGTTGGGATATCAGAGATATGGTGTCACACAGATATAAGGGATGCAGAACTGCAATTTGGGGAGTACAACCTCTACAGAAAGGATAGACAGGATAGGAAGGGGGGAGGGGTTATGCTATTAGTTAAGAAACACATAAAAACCAAGGAAGTGAAGCCAGTCGACATCGCTGGACAGTGCAGTGTTGAGTCAGTTTGGTGTGACATAAGCATTGGGAGATCAAAATTGAGAGTAGGAGTGTGCTATAGGCCTAATGACTCTGATGAGTATAATAAGAAACTGTACAGGGAAATAGAGTGGGCCAGTAAATCAGAGAGTCTTATAATGGGGGATTTTAATTTCCCAGATATTGACTGGAATTTGTGGGTTGGTCACTCACACACTAGCAAGGCTTTTGTGGATTTATTGGATGATTGTTTTCTACATCAGCATGTTCGGGAGGCAACTAGAAGGAGCAATACTCTGGATTTGATTATCAGCAGTGATTCTTCATGCATTAAGAATCTGCAGATAAATGAACCGCTAGGTGGCAGTGATCACAGTGTGCTGAAGTGGGATTTACTCAAAGAGGTAACTACCATTAGGGGTAAAGGAAAGGGTTATTGCTTCCGTAAAGGCGACTACGATGGACTGAGACAGTATTTAAATTCTATATAGTGGGACCAACTGATGATGTTACCAACAGCAAATTCAAAATGGGAAGCATTCAAAGAACTTATCTTGGAAGCTACTAGGCTTTACATACCAACTAAGAAATATTGTTCAAGGTTTAGGCCAAAATGGATGTCAGATGAACTAATGAGGCATATGACAGAGAAGAAAAATGCATGGGATACTTACAAATTAACACATGACACAGAAGCCTATGATAGATACAAGTTGATATGCAACCAAGTTACAAAGGAGGTTAGGCAGGCGAAGGCAGATTACGAGAAATCCTTGGCAAGGGATGCAAAGAAAAACAGCAAAGAGTTCTTTACTTATGTAAACTCTAGAAGGAAGGGGATGAATCAGATTGGTCCACTTGATATTGATGGGTCAACTGTTGATAAGCCTGCTCAGGTAGCTAACAAACTAAATGAATATTTTGCATCGACATTCACACATAAGGAGTTATTCAGCGAGGGGAATGCCAGAGGTGTATTCAACTCTAGCAGTAAGCTACAGAATCTTGAAATAAATGGGAGTAAAGTGGAGGAGAAACTGTTGAAGATAAACACAAGAAAGGCACCCGGGGTGGATGGGATCTATCCAGTTATATTAAAGGAGGCAGCAAAGGAAGTAAGCAAACCCTTAGCCATAATTATGAGAGCTTCCTTGGACTCAGGGGAGGTACCCATAGACTGGAAATGTGCAAATGTGGAAATGTGAAAAAGAGTTCTCAGTGTTGGGTCCATTATTGTTTTCTGTATTTATAAATTCACAAAGGAGGATCAAAGGCTGACACAAGTAATTATAGACCTGTAAGCTTAACTTCTGTTCCAGGAAAATTAATGGAGGCACTGGTTAAAGAAGCACTGCAGGATCATTTAGACAAGACTTCAGTTATAGCTCAGACACAGCATGGTTTTGTTAAGGGGAAGTCTTGCCTGACCAATTTGATTGGATACTATGATGCAGTCACAAAAGAACTGGATGCAGGGAATAACTTTGATATTATATACTTGGATCTTAGAAAGGCTTTTGATACTGTTGCACATGGAAGACTGCTACACAAATTGGAGCAGTGTGACATTGGAGGCAAATTGCTGCTATGGATAAAGGGGTGGTTGAGGGGGAGAAGACAGAGAGTGGTAATCAATGGACACTGCTCATCGTGGACTAATGTTATTAGTGGAGTCCCTCAGGGCTCAGTGTTGGGTCCATTATTGTTTTCTGTATTTATAAATGATATTGATGATGGTATATCAAGCTTAATGTCCAAGTTTGCAGACGATACAAAGGTTGGCAGGGTTGTCAAGGACACTACTGACACTATGCTACTGCAACAGGATCTGGAAAGGCTGAGCAGATGGGCTGAGAGGTGGCAAATGAAGTTTAACATTGACAAATGTAAAGTGCTACACATGGGAAACAGCAACCCCAGAGCAACGTATCAACTCTGTGGTACTACACTGACATTGGTAGAGAATGAAAGGGACTTGGTGGTGGTTGTGCAGGCAGATATGAAGTTCTCTGAGCAGTGCAGACGGGCAGCAAGGGTAGCTCATGGAGTATTGTCAATGATATATAGGAATTTTTCCAGTAGGGATAAGGAAGTGATTATTCCCTTGTATAAGGCAATGGTCAGGCCACACCTAGAGTACTGTATACAGGTCTGGAGGCCTCATTTCAAGAAGGATGTAGAGCTGCTGGAACGAGTACAGAGAAGGGCAACAAGATTAGTGAATGGAACAAAGGAATGCTCTTACAAAGAAAGGCTTAAGTTTTGCAAATTACAGTGTCTGGAGACTAGGCACCAGCGAGGTGATCTGATAGAGGTGTATAAAGCCTTGAGCATGCTCAATGCTGATGGGATTCTTCCTCTAGCTCAGAAAAATCACCTGAGAGGGCATAAATTCAAATTGAGGAAAGACAGATGTAGGATAGACGTGCGGAAATTTGCCTTTAGCCAGCGGGTGTTTGGTTGGTGGAACAGACTTCCATCCCTTGTAGTGGAGGTTGATAGCCTAAATAAGTTTAAGGCTCAGCTGGACAGGTATTTTGAATGAACAGAGGGGTGAAGTGGAAGTGGGTTTTTTTTTTTTTTTTTGCTGATGCTGCATAAGCTTGCTTTCTTGCATCAAATGCCTCTACTAATGCTAAAAAGGGGGTACTCTTACGAAGAAAGGCTTAAGTTTTTCAAATTACAGTGTCTGGAGACTAGGCACCAGCGAGGTAATCTGATAGAGGTGTATAAAGCCTTGAATGGTTTGAGCATGCTCAATGCTGAAGGGATTCTTCCTATTGCTCAGAATAATCACCTGAGAGGGTATAAATTCAAATTGAGAAAAGACAGATGTAGGATAGACGTGCGGAAATTTGCCTTTAGCTAGCGGGTAGTTGATTGGTGGAACAGACTTCCATCCCTTGTCGTGGAAGTTGATAGCCTAAAAATTTTAAGGCTCAGCTGGACAGGTATTTGGAACGAATGGAGGGGTGAAGTGGAAGTGTGTTTTTTTGGCTGATGCTGCATAAGCTTGCTTTCTTGCATCATATGCCTCTACTAATGCTAATGCTAAACTCACTAATACGGCTCCCCACTGGTCCCAACGCTGCCAGATTAGTGATAGTCGACTTGAATATGTATATCAACTGACCATTTGGTTGATCTAATTGCCAAAAATTCACTTGTTCAACTTTAAAGCTGATTTATTGCTTATCATATATTGTTTGGTTAAGCTCTCGAATACATGTTTATAAAAAAATTTTTTTGGTAACTATATTTATGTTTTAGTAATGTGATATGAAAAGTGATAATACAAGGGGGATATCAAAAAGTTCGTACCTTGACCAAGATAAAACATCGGTAGGAATATGCCATTTTTAATATAAGTTGTCTATATATATACAATAACTAACATGTGAAATTTCATTCCCGTAGGTGATCTAGTTTTAACACCAGAGGTGGAGCCCAGAATCTGAGGAAGGACGCTATGGTTGACAAAGTGGAGTATTGAGCAGTGATCAAGTTCCTGCATTTGCAGGGCAAGAAAGCTCGGGAAATTGACGAAGAAAGGAAAGCTGTGTATGGGCAGAATTGTTCATCCTATTACACTGTAAAAAAGTGGAAACGGGAGTTCTAGTACAGTCGTACAAGTGTCTTTGACGAGCCAAGAGAAGAAAGGCATCAACATCCACAGACAGTGAGAAGGTTGCAAAGGTTGAGCAGCTGGTGCTGAATGACAGACATGTGACAATTCATTTCATCACAAATGCAGTGGGAATTAGTTATGGGCTTGCCCACAGCATTTTACACAACCATCTGCACATGTCTAAGGTCTCTGCAAGATTGCTGACGCCTTTGCAGAAGCTATGTCGAATGCAATGTTGTTCTTGCCAGCTGTTGGATTTGTGTAATGCTTTGAACTACTGCAGCACCCACCCTATTTACTGAGCTAGCACTGTCAGACTTATTCTTGTTTCGAGAAATGAAGAAACTATTGTGCGGACTGTGCTTTGATTTGTCTCAGGAAGTCATCACTGAAGCGGAATTGTGGTTTCCGCTTCAGGCGTGGTCCAGGCAAAAAGTTTGGACTTGTATGATCGAGGCATTAAACAACTGATCCATAGATGGGAGAAATGTGTTACTATACATGGAGAGTACAGAAAAAAGGATTAAAGTTGCTTTAAAGTTTCACCTTTCTAAGGCTATTATTTCTAGGTAAGGGTATGAACTTTTTGATGCCCCGAACTTTTTGATTTTGAATTCCGGCACCAGAAGGCATGGACCTATGACTGTTTGTGCTGTCCACAAAATGATTGCGAAATTTGAAGCGACAGGACATCTTGGTGTTCAACCAGGTAGAGGTCAAAAGCAAGTGGACTCCTCTCATGTTGAAGATGTGGCTATGGCTGTCATGGATTTATCAAGTTAATCTCCATGTGGTAGCACAAGTGTGCCAGCTGTTTCTCGTGAAGTGGACATGCCGTATTCCACTGCAAGGCTAGTAATACATCAGGTGTTGCGGTACTATCCATACAAGATGCACATGCTAAAGCATGGTGATGCAGATATTCGTTTCACATATGCACTTCAGTTTCTGGCACGAATGACAGTGGATATCACTTGGTCATGGAACATCCTTTGGAGTGATGAAGACCACTTCTACTTAAATGGACAAGTGAATACACACAACTGTCGCATTTGGGCAACAGAAAACCCTCGAGTTATCCAAGAGGTCCCATAGTATTCTCCAAAAGTGACAGTGTGGTGTGGATTTATGGCCACATTCATTTTTGGGCCAAATTTTTTTGAACAGGTAACACCAACTGGACCCTGCACCTGTTCCATCACTGGACAGCGATATTATGAAATGTTGGCAAATTTCTCAATACCAACGCTGCAATGCCTTCGGGATACCATATTCATGCAAGATGGTGTGTCACCCCACATCCAGCGTTGTGTCCAAAGATTGCTAGGGCAACACTTTTCAGACGAATAGGTCATCAGCCATTGTTTCCAGACATCTTGGCCACCCCGATCACCAGACCTCACTCCATGTGACTTCTGGTTGTGGGGTTTGTTGAAGAACCAAGTATATCGGAAAGGATGTCACACTCTAGCAGATCTGAAGACAGCATTAAATGTCATGTGCTGGCTATTCCAGTTGACATATTACATTCTGCTGTAGAAAATGCTGTTCTTCGAATGGAAACTATTTTTGACCAAAATGGAGGACACATTGAACAATTGTAGCGCTGTTCAAGTGATTTGTATTGCCACAGTGCCATATAGTGGCAAATTTTGTAACTAATTTTTTTTTTTCCCAATAAATGGCGAGCGCATTCTTTATTGTACCTGTTGTACAATATTGTTTTGTACAACAGTACAAACGAGTTCTAAGGAGGTACAATTTATTGTACCTCCTTAGAACTCGCTCCAGAGTCCTCTACATAGGGATACTTTAATTTTAACAACCCCATATACAAAAAAACAACCAGCAGCAGGAACATTCAATCACCATCACTAAAGTATCAAAATGGAAATTGTTGGTCTGCCAAGCAGCTGAGAATTTCCAGTATCTTTAAGGACAATGGATATCACAACAGTTCACCACCACCCTTTCCATCTTCACGTCTACTTGTTCACTCCTTTCAACATGTGAAAGATGACTTTCCTTCTCCAACTACCAGGCTCACCAAGTGAAGGATGCATGCCACCTAATGACCAAACCAACAAATCAGACGGTAAATAGGAACATGTCTTTCCTTTCTGTGTTAATGACTGGTAAATTATTATACACTGCTCAACAAAATTAACAGAACACACAGAAAATGTGATGTAACTCGTGCAGTTTATGATGAAGTGGGACAAAATTTGGTATGGTGGTGTACCATAGAATAACGATGAAATGAGGAGATAGCAAGAAACTTCAGTAAGGTATAAGGGACATTTATAGGGGTGGTATAAGAATTACAGAATGTTGATACAAGATATTCGAAAATATGGTCACAATGTGTGATCTGCTCCAACGGCTAAATAGTCCCGACAGCAGTGAACCATGCTCGATATAAAAGTGTATATTAGATTCTGTCGCAATGAATCCCATTCTTCCACCAGCACAGAAAAGTGACCAAGGAGTTGGCTGTTGGCATGCAATGTGACGCTGAAGGGTGTTGCACATGTTTGATCAGATTTAAGTCTGGTGATCGTGCTGCCACAGCAGTCATTGAATATCTTCAGTTTCAAGATATTCCTCCACTACTTGAGCTCTATGTGCAGTGGCACTGCCGTGCATGAAAAGAAATTCTGGGTCAACTGCATCCCTAAAAAGTTGCATGTAGGGTTTGAGGATCAATTCTTGGTACCTCTGGTACTTCACATGAGAACACCACTTCCACCAAAAGTGTCCCTTTCTCTGGTGTTGGAGGGATGGTACTGCATTTTTCGTTGTCTCCAGATGTCCGTCTACAATCTGCTTATAGGCTAAAACGAACCTCATCAGAGAAAAGAACTATACCCAATTTCTCAGGGCTCCAAGTCACATGTTCATGGCACCAGTTTCGATGAGCTATCCAATTAATGGGAGACAAACCATTGGCTTCCTTGCATAGAGTCCACTTGAACTGAGCCTTCTAACAGTCCGGTTGGAAATGTTTTCACCTGTGTCCACAACAATCTCAAAAGACAGTTGATGACTGGACATCATAGGATTCCACTTTGCTGTTAGAGCCAGATATTGGTATATATTCTGGTTGACATAGCCCTCGGGCGACCTTGACCAGCTCTTCTTGTAATAGTTCCTGTCTCCCAAAACTGCTTCCATGATATTAAATTGACATTGTGTGACACATTAAGCCAACATGCCACCTCTGCTTGCAACTGTCCAGATTCAAGTCATCCAACGGCCCATCGCCACAAAGAATCATCTAAACAATGATGACTTTCCATCCTGAGTAATGGAGATGTAACTATCTCACTGAGCAAGCCAAAAAAACAGAAATGAAGTGATGAGGTTGCAACCAGTGTTCTTATAGGCATGAATAATTTGCATATTGTGAGGCTCTGTAAAGCAGTAAATCGATTTCTATTGGATACTCAGAATTTGCATGGCAGGATGCCTATTATATCAAATATTCATCTTCGGCAACACTGTTCACAATAAAATATTCATGAAAAACATTTTGTTGTTAATACTGTTGAGCAGTATATAATAATTTACAAATTAGCCTTCTTGGATTTTTAAGTTTGCAAACTCCTCTTAAGAGAAGTTTACTAATTAATAAATAATTAAAGAACCAGCTACTTCTTGTAAGAACACTGCAATCACTAAATTTCTTAGCACTTAGGGCCATATTGAAAGATGGCAACACACTAGCTCATCTCAAAAGCATTACCAGCATCCAGCCATGTAGCTTTTTAGCTATTTCAAGCATCTCATGTCCTGCTTTAGCCATTGTAAATCAGACAAGTAATATAGCAGAGACAAGTAATAATGCTCAGAAATTTTTTGAGTATTTAGCATTTGCTGTAATTAACATCCATTTTAATATATGTAATCATCTTACTTCACACACTGAAGAAGCCAGTAAGTCACCTACAAAATATCTGAATTAGCTGTTTCACTTTAATAGTATTTTCCCTTTATTTTTAATTTTTTTTTTATTTAGATGTCATTGATATCTACAGATAAAAGTTACTAGAAATAGGAATAAAATCTATTTTGCATGTAATTGCAAAAAGCTTACTTCCTGTCACAAAAAAAAAAAAGTATCAATATAGTGGCTATCACCTACACAGTGCAGCAAAAAAGTAATGAGACTGAATTTAAAAAAAAATCTAAATGAAGTACTGCTCTACAAAAGAGAGTGCTAAAGAAGCATAACCTTGACAGTCCCATCAACTCAAACCAGTTGGCTTTAAGTTGCTTTTTTTTTCCCCCTGTGCATCACATCTAACATCAACCAGAAACCAAAAAATGGAACAAGGGATCAACATCATCAAGGTTTGTGTAAAGCTTGCGGGGGGAGTTAAAGTCCCACTGAAACACATGAAATATTATGAACACTTTATGGAAACGAAGCTGTCCAGAGCACAAACATTCGATAGTTTTAGCATTTTAAAGGGGCAGAGAAGATGAAAAAAATCTAAATGAAGTATTGCTCTACAAGAGAGAGTGCTAAAGAAGAACAGAAGCATGACCTTGCCAGTCCCATCAACCCAAACCAGTTGGCTTTAAGTTGCTTTTTTTTGAATGGACGTGCTTTGTGCATCACATCTAACATCAACCAGAAACCAAAAAAATAGAACAAGGGATCAAGTGCAATTTGCTAGCAAATGAATGCCGATTAAACATTAAGAATGCCAGCAAGTGCATTAAATGTGAATAAGGAATTGATAAGGTCCATAATTACCACAGACTTGGAAAAAAGAAAAATTTGTGTGAAGTTTGTTCCACACTGTTTGCATGATGAGGAAAAACTCAGACACATTTAGATGCTTGCAAAAGATTTTGTTCAAACAGCTGATAGTGAACCTATTTTTTTTAACAGCATTATTACTGAAGGCAAGAGCTGGTGCTTCCAGTATGATCCTGAGACCAAAACACAAAGTGTAGAATGGTGATCACAAAGCTTGCCAAGACAGAAAAAAAAAAAAAAAAAAAAAAAGGCTTGCTTCCAGAAATTGCATATCAAATCCATGTTGATCATATTCTTTGATCACAAACAGATAATCCATAAGGAATTGGTTCCAGGAGGACAGTGGTTACTAATTACAGGGTTTCAAAATGTTTGTTGATGAAAATCAAGTGTGTGTACAGCCAAATTGAGAACAGCCTGGTCAATGGCTGTTACAATGCACCTTCTCACACAGTAATCACAAATATTCAGATGTTTCTGGCTCATATGCAAATTGCAATTCTCAATTACCTTCCTTATTCCCTGACATGGCTGGAGCCATGTCAGGGAGTAATTTTTTCTGTTTCCCAAGTTGAAACTGAGATTGAAAGAATGATGATTTGAAAGTGTTTATGACGTTCAGAAGAATGTGACAGCAGCATTTAATACTATCACAGCAGGCCAATTTTCCAAGTCATTCCAAAGCTTGTATGAAAGCTATATGAATGATATGTTATAAATGTATGAATGATATAACCAGACAAATTCAACTCATATCATTCATACAGCTATAATATTTAAATAAAACTAAATGCAACTAGGCATAATATTTTAATATTCTATATCTATATAATATTGATGTAGATACACCATATCGTGCCCACCGATAATAAGTAACAATAGTCTTATTTGTTGCTTATTCGAGGTAGTGCAATACATGGGAACTCATTGTGAAGGATGAGCACAATATGAGATACAGATGAAACGATGCCTTTCTTGTAGTTTTTCTTTAAGAGTTGGCTATGGTGTATCTACACCAATATTATATAAATATACATCTATAATAGATGTATTCGGTCCCTTGGACTATTCTGAGGGAAAAGGGCAAGAAGACATTTTCCTTATCCATCATTGCTATACTGTGTATTACTATCAATGATTACAGTTATCAGCTACGCAATAGTCAAACTGCAAATTGAGTTATATTATTATTATTAGCTATATGGTGCAAGGAGGCCTGACGCTTATGCTGCACTAGCCAAAAAAAAATTCCTGAGAGAGAGAGAGAAGTTGAAGGAAATCACCAAGAAAGAGAAGAATGACAATATCCAGCTCAGGACACTAGGTGTGCCAAGCCCATATTCACCAGATGTGAGCCCATGGGGTTATCATATGCTAATTTCAGTTTTGTTTTATTTATTTAGGAAAAGAGAGAAAATTTGATAAAATAAATGTTTTTCCTTATTCAGAAATGTCTGTTAGTCTGTCTTTACACATTGAGTGCTTTTAGTAGGTTAGCTGATGGAAAATGGAAAACAGAGAGTATAAAGAAAATAACAGATGATACAACTAATTTTAAAATGTTTGGCAAATTAGCATTAGCAGAGGCATATGATGCAAGAAAGCAAGCTTATATAGCATCAGCCAAAAAAAAAAAAAAAAACCCTTCCCATTTCACCCATCCGGTCACTCCAAATGTTTGTCCATAGTTCAGCCTTAAATTTATTTAAGCTATCAATTTCCACAACAACAAATGGAAGTCTGTTCCAGCAATCAACTACCCATTGGCTAAAAGCAAACTTCTGCACATCTATTCTACAACTGTCTTTCCTCAATTTGAATCTATGCCCCCCTCAGGTTCTTAGTCTGAGCAAGCGGAAGTATCCCGTCAGCACTGAGCCTGATCAAATCATTCAAGGCCTTATACACCTCAATCAGATCACCTTGCAGGTGCCTAGCATTTGAGTTCAATTCAAATTCAAGTATTTGAATGAAACATTTGATTGATATGTTATATCATTCAAATATTATATGTTACTGTTTTTAGAAACCCTATTTATTGTTATGTAATGTTCTGTCCATGACACTCATGGGATTAAAATTATAATAACAGATTTTCCCTAATAATAAGAATAATTTTCCCCTTAATATTAGTAATACAATTTCTCCTTTAATATTAGTATTAATTTAAAAAATAAAAATGAATATATTTGCTTTTTTTTTTCATTCTTTCAGTTAAAAATAATTTTAAATAAATGTTTTAATTTAATTGTTTTAAAAATATATTAGATTATTTAAAATAAAAAATACCCTTAGGATTGTGTGGCACTCCTCCAATAAATAATTCAGGATCTAAATGCAAATGATGATGAGAACCACCAGCTTCTAGTTCATGCATTTCACTGTCTAGAATTAAATTTATTAGCCTACCATGATGAATAATTGTCAGATTATGCCAGCTGAAAATTAAAAAAAAATAATAAATAAAATAAAATAATATATATATAATGACCACTTTGAAGAAAATTAAAAACAACAATGAAGAGATTTATATTTCGATGAAAAAAAAAAAAAATTGAAATACAGCAAATACAAACTCTTTAGCATATATATTGTTGTTTGTTTGTTTGTTATTTGGTTTTTAGGAGCATTAGCAACTAAGGCCATATTGCTCCGGGATATGCGGTGGTCATTCCCTGACCTTTCCGCATTCTCCGTATTTGGTGGTGACGGGCTCGAACCCCGGTCTAATCAAGAAGCGTGTGCTATGCACTGCTGCTCCTTCCCACCTGGCTACGGAGGCGCCGCCATATATATTGTAAGGCTTTAAGTAAATGAAAATACTGAAATTTTTAAACAGCCATATCATGTAATATATGACTGTTAATAATATAAATAACAATTTTCAATGAACAACAATTTATCCATGGTGAAAAAAATGGAGTTTGACTTTTATAAATAAAAGGATTAATATTAATACTAGCAGTTTTGGTTCCAAGTTAGGCAACAGAAAAAAAAAAAAAAAAAAAAAAAAATCATTTATAGAAACTCTGTGGTAGGGAAAATTATGGAATCCATGATTAAGAATGCACAGCAGAATCATCCAGACAGGAAAAGAATTATATGTCCAACATATACAAATGATTTTTATAGCTTTCGTAGCTTGAGGTTTTAACCCTGAGCTTAATTATTCCATTATATAAAGCATTTGTTAGATCAGTTAAAATACAATAATAGAAATATAGTATGGGGATCTGCACAGTGAAGAGCAATATTTAGTTAATGATATAAAAAACACCTTTCCGACAAAAGTGGGGGGGGGGAGAATTCGGTCTTCGGGTGCAAAGCATTCAGATCATCTGTAGGGGTTAACTGAAAGGCTTCAGTAAATTAAATGATGGGATTATCTTTTTCTTCTATGGGTGACAGAGGCTATAGGAAATTCATTTACATTACAGAAGGAAAATTGTAGACTGGATATAAGGAAATCTGTTTATTACCAAGGGTTTTTTATAAATTCCTGTACCTTGAAGAACTAGAGCTTATAATTCAAGATATTCAAGTAAATTCAAGGAAGGCTTAGAGACAGATACCTGGATAGATACTGCATGACTCCCAAACCCCTTATCCCTTTGAAAGATAAGAATTCTGGCTTCTTTGTGTCGATCTGCCTTTATTAATACAAGTTGACCGTCACTAATCCAGCATTGTTAGGACCTGTGGGGTGCTGGATTAGTGAGTTTGCCAGATCACCGGTGGTTAGATTAGCACATACAGTTTACTCAACAGCTAACCACCTCATCCTATCTTTAAAATACCCTGTAAATCAGCACAAGTTGGTTAATCAAGGAAAAAAAACATTAAATGAAAAGCAAGTGATGAATCATTTGCCTTTCTTAATTTTAATGAAGAATAGGTAAAATAAAAGGTACAGGTACAGTAATTCTGTTGACTTACGTAAGGAAGTTCATCATGGCCGCTTCCAAAGTGAAGAGCCGGAATTTACAACTAAGCAGAGTTACATATCAGGAAGTGGGGGGCTGTCAGGATCACCATCTTCATCTTGAAAGGTGAATGAAACATCAGGAACTGGTGATGAAACTGGCACATCTTCTTCAGGAACTGATGATGATGATGGTGGTGGTGGCAGCACATCTGGGCGAGCAGAAGTTCATGGCACTGGATTTTCAAATGTCGACTCCTCTGTAGTATGATTTTTAGCTCTTTTTTGAACATATCTTGCAAGCTAAGCTGTTTCATATATTTTGGTCTTTCTTTGATTAGTTTATCCTGCAGCAAGTAAACATTCATTATTTCTTGTTCAGTTATAAAACTGCATTGCTCTAGACCTTTTAGCACTTCACCTGTCAACTGAATTAATCTATCAATAGAGATTCTTTCTGCTACATCTTCCTCATTTTTATCACTGCTTTCTTCTCCACTATCTTCTTTCTCTGTCTTTCTACAATTTCTGAGTCAGTATAATGATGAACAGTAGCTATAACATCATCTACATGCATCCATTCCTCAACATTATCTTCATCCATCCTCGCAAGATCCTTGCAGCAGGATTAGTTAGATCATGAGCGAAAGAAAGCAGTCCATGTATATTCTGTTTTTCCTTTGAAACCCTAAATCCTGTAAAGTAATGTGCAGTGTCTTCACCAGGTGCAGACTCAAACATTAAAGCTGGCCACAATTTATGCCATCCATTTTTTAGTGTGGATGCCTCTACAGACTTCCAAGCATTGGCAAAGCAGTAAACCTATCTCTCACATTAAATTCCTTAAAAAACTCCTGTACTGGTCTGCCAGAGTTAACTGCACTCAGTAGGCACCTCAAAAAACAGGGAGCGGTACTTACACTTAAGAGGAACATAATATGCCATTGTCCAGGGGTTGAATTAATGATGTACAGTTAGGGAGAAAGTAGATACTGAAAACATTATTTTTTACCAGAAGTTCTGCTTTTGGATGTGCGGAGCAGTTGTCTAAAATAAGCATTATCTTATAGTTGTGGTCCAGCCCACAGAGTCACAGTGGGCTCTTGTTACGGTAACAAAATATTTTTCAAACCATTCCAATGTAATGTTAGTTGTAATCCATCCCTTCTTGTTGGGATGGTAAATCACTGGAAACAGTGTCACACTGCTGAAAGCCCTGGGATGTAAACTTTTGCCGATGACCAGCAACTTACACCTGTGGGTTCCCGCAGCATTAGAGCAGCCCAGCACAGTGACATGATCTTTCGATGCGTTATAACCTGTTGGTGATTCTGCATCCTCAGTTGTCAGCATTCTTCTTGGAGTACATCTCCAATAAAAGGCAGTCTCATCGGCATTGTAGACCTGCTCAGGACTTCATTTTTCATCAGAAACTAACTTGGCGAACTCATCAACAAATGCAGCAGCTGCTTCCTTGTCCGCTGAACGTTTTTCGCCACAACTGCAAAAACTTTAAGCCATGTCGCTACTTGAAATGCTGAAGCCAACCTTCACTATAATCACACGTAATCTAGTCCTAGTTCTTTATGAAAAATTTTAGTTTGTTCCTTCACCAGATCCCCAGACAGCTCAACACCTTCACTTACATGGAGCTTAAAACACATTATCAGCACTTTATCCAGTTCTGAACTTTTTCTGTCTTTCATTGTTTTCCTCATGCCCATCTGTTTCTTTGATCCACTGTTAGCAAAGAACTATGGCAATTTTTCTTTGTTTCTTTATGTCATACACTGTCAAAGAGCCAATGTTGTATAATTCACACAAACTTCTCACAGACACATTGCTATCGAGTTTTTTCAGCAGTTCAACTTTATTTGTTATGGACAATGTACGGTGTTTACACTTTACACCATGAGAAGCACTTCCTTTATGCAGTGGAGCGATGGTTGGGGCTAAATGTGAGCAGGTTATAGTAGCCATTCCTACTTGTTTTTCCACATGTAGGAATGGCTTGCCAGTGTTTACGAGTTTGTGCCAACAGCTGATGCCATTCGCATTCCAGTATGTTGCAACCAACGCCACCAAAACAGTAGCGGCCAGTGTGCCAGGAAATTTTAAATTATGTCCAAATTAGCAGTGGAACCGGATTAGTGATGGTCAACCTGTACTAACATTAACATCTAACACTAAATTATACACAGCTAAACAGATATTTTAGCTAGCAAAAACAGGTTACAGAACTTTAAACATGTCAACTTTTAGTATACATACATAATAATGCATACAGCTCCATTAACTCTTACTCTATCTCCATTTACTTTTAGCCAATGAGTTGTTAACTACAGGAATAATTTACCTCCATAGTTAGTTGAGTATGTCAGCGTGGGGAAATTCAAAGGTCAAATGGACAGTAGTCACCTATATGAGGAGAGAAACTATGAACACACGTTTTTTTTTTCTTCTTCTTATTGTTGATTTTTTTGCATATTTCATATGCAAAAAAGTTAGGTAGAAGGTAAGTACTGAAAACATTTTTTTTACCAAAGTTCTGCTTTCGGATGTTTATTTTTAGTTTTTATTTATTTATTTGTATTTTTTATTTATTTACTTTTTGCTACTGCAGCAAAAGCCTGTGACTTCTTCCTTGAAGTCATAGGCTATATTATACAGCTAATACTAATACATATATTTAGCTCCCAGATTTTGACTCGCATTCCAGTATGTTGCCACAGGAATGTGACATTCCAACAAATACATAATACAGTAGAACGTTGGTTAACAAGAAGTCAGTTATCTGGAATAATTTAAAAGGCTGATTTTTCTTCTTTTTATTAATGGTAGTATTTGAGACAAATGCTTATTATGCTACGAGATTATTTCTATCTGTTCTGTTTTTTTATGTCATATATATCTGGTGAAATGTTGGATTAGGACTAATGGATGAGTTCCAGTTTTGGTAAGAATAATATCAGCTTGAAACTGTATGATTTATTATTTTTCTCGGTGAAATGTCAGAGAAAATAAACAGCACTGAAATGGGCAGAAAACCAGGAAGAATGCAATATAATCAAATTGATATTATTAAGGAACTTGAGAGATTTAGCAGCAAAAAAAAAAAAAAAAGGGGTCACAATAGACAAAACAAAAAAAAAAACGATCAAACATTTAAAAAAATTACTTAAATTTTTTTCCACATAAAATTTCCAGTAAAATACCTATCCGAATATACATAAATATGTCAATGAGCGAATTTTTTTGTATAAGTTATTATTATTTTTAATTAAATAAATTCATTTTTTTCACGCTATTTAAAGTCTTTCTTTTAAATACATTATAACAGAATTTATTTAATTTTACCGTACATTCGATTATCCGGAAAATTCTGCTGTAAGAGGTCTGACATTAATTATTCTGGATAACTAACACTCTACTGTATATCAAAAAAATAATAAAAGGTATTTTTTCAAGTTATGGTAACAAACTTAACAAGGAGAAAATTACATAAACAACTGAATAAAGATTTTCCCAAGAATGACTGCCTATGTGTATGTGCATTCTAGTGTGTTTCACTAGCTCATACAGCCTTTCAAATGGTAACAATTCTCAAATTGAATAGAAGTGCATTAATCTTAACAGATATTTTATGAACTAGCAGCCAAAATATAAACAAATGTATCAGATATACCTGAAATTTTTTGGGGTTTTTTATATATATATATAAAAAAGATGTTTTGCAATGGACCAATGAGAAATATGCCATGAGATATAATGACAGACAGTCAAAGGCTTATCACATTATGACAGTATAAAGAAAATAAATCTCCAAAAATATAAATAACAATACAAAACATTGTGGCAACATACACTGTTAAACAAGCTGCTTCAGTGCTGATTTTACTATACAGTGTTCTATTGTTCTAACTTGAATAGATAATTTGGAAGGCAATTCGAAGGTAGGAATTCCTAAGTTGTTCTCTCTTTGAAAGCTTGTTTTAGATACCAACACTTAAAAGTTTTGCAATGTCCATTCCTGTTGTTGGAAACAAATACATAATATATAAAAAAAATAATAAAAGGTATTTTTTCAAGTTCTCATAACAAACTTAACAAGAAGAAAATTAAGTAAATAAATAAATGAATAAAGATTTTCACAAGAATGATTGCATATATGTAAGTGCATTTAAATGATTTCATAGAATGGGTGAACCCAATAGTTATCTTCCAAAATATTCCTCAAACATTGACAATGAATTCATGCCGGAAAGATGTTTGTTTAATAGTGTGAAAATTTTCCAAAACCCACACAGAAATCATGCAAGCTAGTGATCTGTATTCCCATAATTTGACTTTTGTTTGTTCATCTACACCACCAGTTTACGAAATAAGAATCATCCGCAGCTCTGCGCAAAAGTCAGCAGAGGCAGAAAGTCTGATGTCATCACTATCTTCATGTGAGTCCATGCACCCACTGTATATAAGGATGTATGTAACCTTATTAAAGTATGGAGTGAAATGCACTCTACACTTTATAAGTAAAAGAAATGACCCTAAGAGCAGAAATTCAAAAAATGTTGGAAAATGGATTACCATTCACTTCATCAAGAATATCCTCTTTTGCAAAAGCATTATTGCCATGATTGACAGAAATTCTCATTATACAAATGCTCTGCATTATTATTTACTATATGGTACAACGAAGCCTGAGGCTTATGGTGCCCCAGCCAAAAAAAATTACACACACACACACACACACACACACACACACACACACACACACACACACACACACACACACACACACACACACACACACACACACACACACACACACACACACAGAGAGAGAGAGAGAGAGAGAGAGAGAGAGAGAGAGAGAGAGAGAGAGAGAGAGAGAGAGAGAGAGAGAGAGAGAGAGAGCCAAAAGTAGAAGGAAATCACAAAGAAAGAGAAGAATGATGATATCCAGCTCAGGACCCTGGGTGTGCCAAGCCCATACTCACCAGATGTTAGCCCCTGGGGATTCCCTAAGGCTGCCACCATTCACAACAGATGAGAATGGTGAGACCAACGCAGAAGACTTGGATTTATTAAATAGTACTAGTAGTTGCAATGATGCAAGAAATCAGGCTTATACAGCATCAGCCAAAAAAAAAGGAACTTCCCACTTCACCTATCCATCCCGTCCAACAGTATGTCTACTTCTTCCTTGAATTTATTCAAGTTATCCACTTCTGCAACAACAGATGAAAGCTTGTTCCAGCAATCAACCACTTGCTGGCTGAAGGAAAACTTCTGCATCTATTCTGCAATAATCCTTCCTCAATTTTAATTTATGTCCCTTACATGCATAGTCTGAGTATGAGGAAGATTCTCATCAGCAGAGCCTGCTTAAGCCATTCAAAGCCTTAAACACCTCAATCAGATCATCTTGCAGGTGCCTCATCTACAAGCTGCAGTTTGCAAAAATGAAGACTTTCTTGGTAAGAGTGCCCCTTGTTTCCCTCACCAATCTCATTGCCCTTCTCTGTACCCATTCTGGCAGCATAACATCCTTCTTAAAATGAGGCCCCACCCAGATCTGTATGCAGTACTCAAGATGTGGACTGACCACTGCCTTATACAATGGGACAATCACTTCCTTATCCCTGTTAGCAAAATTCCTGTACATCATCAACAAAACAACACAAACTGTCCTGACTGCACAATTATCCCCAGATCTTCTCCATTTTCCACTACCCTGAGGTACTGCACTCAGGGTAGTGGAAAACAGCATTACTGCTACTTTGCATTTATGATCATTAAACTTCAATTGCCATTTCTCAGCCCATCTGACTAATTTTTCTAGATTCTGATGCAGTAGCATACATTCATTACTGTCATTAATTACCTGCCAACCTTCATATCATCTGAAACCTGAGATTGCAAGCCTAATATAACTTCATCAAAATTATTACTAAATACAGAAAACAAAAAAATGGCCCAGCACAAAACCATGGGGTCCTCACTGATAAGTCCATGAAGAACAGACCACTTTCTGTCTTCTCAGACTCAACCATCCCTTTTATTAAAGCTTTACTGAAATCCAAGTACAGTCCATTCCGGTTATTTGGGACACATCAGGACTAGTGCATTTTGGCCCGATTAAGCGGCTGCCCCAATTATCCAAAGTTTCACGTAAATAGTTAAAAATACAATAGACCCCCCCCCTTTACAATTAGTTCACTGTACAATCAAATCACGTTATGACGAACTAACCATAGTAAAGTACCATTCACTATACGATGTGTAGTAAGTGCCGGGCATTGTGATCACGTTTGTGAATTGAATTTTAATTCTATTAAACAGCGATTCTAATTAGAGAAAATATGAGGAATATTATCCACAGGCTATAAAAGCAAATATATATTAAGCACAAATTTACCCTTTATTACCTTACCAATTAAAAAATTAAATATGTGAAAATTGGAAGAATATACATGATAATCGGAATAATTAATACGTACTGTAATATGTACATACAAACTAGTTGACATTTCTGTTCACTGACATTTGTGGGTGGGGGTTAAAATTTAAAACAGTAAAAAGATAAGCAATCAATAACAAAGAACACGGCACACACAAATTGCAAGTAACACGATACGCGCAAGTGAGAACGGAGTAACTAGTTACAAAGCTTTAAAAATAGGAATGAAGAGAAGATCTGAAAATAAATTTTTTTATATGATTGAAGATTTCATGGAAGTGTAAACTCATTTCACAATAATAACCCACAGAATTCCAGCTGTCGGTATTATTGCAAATTCAGTAAGATCGAGTTTACTGTCCGTTTATGATAGATTTCACTAACAGAAAAGCTCAATAGACAGGTGACTGCTAATTGTTTTTATTGTTTTATGGTTGTGACCTCCAGAATTTTGACCGAACCACGTGGTACCGTCGGTGACAATCGTAGGGTAATTTACAGTGCGTCGGTCTCCTGCCCCGATTAAATGGCATGCTGTCCCAATTAAGCAAAGTAAACCTTGGCTATTTTCTCGATTGGTTTCTGTTTTTTAAGATTTGCCCCAAATAAACGGCTGCCCCAATTAACCGGTGGCCCAAATAACCGGAATCCACTGTATATGATATAAAAATTTTTTTTTTAGCGTCCAGTTCCTTTGTTACTGCATCCTACATCCCATCAAATTGGTCAAACAAGATTTCCCATTAACCAAAGCATGCTGTTATTGAAGTATAACTGCACTCCTGTCTAGATGATCCTGCTTTACTTCTTTAACTAGTAAAATAAAAAACTTAAACAAGTCTGTCAGTTGTTACTAGAAATTGTAGTGAGCACAACATAGTTGCCATTTGAACCTCTCAAGGAGTTCAACATCCTGTTTTAGGTGAGACTTAGAATTTTTTTTCGTGATATTCTAAATGAGGTTTCACTATCATTTTACATTTGTGTATTTGGCAAAGGTCTTATTGGTCATTAATAATATATCCTGATCCATACTGGCTGCCTGCTTACACTGCAAGAAAAACTTCATATCTGCTGGTAACACAATTCCTAAATCTTTCTCATACTGAACCACCTCAAATTCCCTGTCACCTTGTCTATATGTCACCCTCAAATTCCTTTTCCCAAAATGCAAAACCTAAATTTGGCATAATTAAACTTCAGTTTCATCTTTCAGACCATATGTATATCTGATCTAAATCATTCTGAAGCAGTCTGGTTCCGATTGTCAACCAACCTAATACCTACCTTTAAATCATAAGCAAACTACGACGGCTTTTCCTGTACGCCTTCATCAATATCATTAAGGAAAAGAGGGCTTCCAGCCTGGCTCTAAACCCAGAAGGGTTCCTGCTCACTACATTCATCCTCGACCCTGAAAAATGCCCACTAATCACCACCACCTTTCTCCTTTCATTTATCTAGTCCCCAATCCACTTGAGGATCTTTCTAGACTTAGATGGGGCAAACCAAATAAAATATGAATAAAGAAAAAAGAGGAAAGATAAAAAGCCTTATATACATCTTAATCACTACAGGAACCAAGATTACAACAGCATTAATTTTGGACAACCAAAACAACTGCATAGCACCCAACAGGTGCCCAACTTTATTTGTATTTATACAAAAAGTTTTGAATTTTTGAATTGTACTTGAAGTATACTAATGTTTGGCCTTTTAATGGACTGCAACACCATTTAAATGTGATTTTTAATTTTTTTTATGAAAAATTTGAAATTTTAAAAATGAGCTTTTTTACACATTACTTTCAAAGAAACAACTTTTATTAGTTCTGCTGAAAAAAAAGCTATATTCATAAAATATAAATATGAAACTAATAATACTTCCATTTTTCCAGTTCAGAAAACCAACAAGAATGCGAAAATTTAAACTTACCATGCATATACATCTATTAATGTTTTGTCAAATAAATAAAGGAATAAAGAGATAAATAATAATCAAAACAGGAAACTATTATGATGACTTAGAGAAAAAAAAACATATTTTGTACAATAATTAACCATAAAAACAGAGAATACCTAATTTCTGTAGCAGACACATCAGTCAACATGATAGTTTTGGTTTCAATGTAACTCCTTCAATGTATCAGTTTTGAAACCAAACATTGAAGCAGGAGTTACACTGAAATCAAAAAACTGGGTAGGTGTAGTGTTCCTATTTTGGCATAGCCACACAGTAAAGTACAGTACAGTACAGTATGCCCCATAACCATAAGTAGGACGCTTCCAAGTGCAATCAATCAGTCAAGAAGGGGCATATTTATATTTTGTTCTGATTAAACCTTTTTTTTTTTTTTTTATTTTTATCTCAAATTTCTTTTTATTAATAGAAAACCGAACTTTATTTATTTACATCATCTTCATGCTGCATTTGTCCCTGGCACTTACAAAAGTATCTATATTTTTTAAAACATACAATCAATTGTTTTTTCTTTACTGCACATACTTCAGAATGAAATATTAACCCCCCAACTCTTTATAACATACTTCACTAATTTCCTCCTGGATTTTAATGAAAATTGAAGTACAAATAAATTTAGTAAAGGGACAAGGCACTATTTCAACACCAGTAATGAAATAGCTTGAGAAAATAATGCTATACTATATTATGTTTTTTTTTTTTTTGTCATGACTGTCTGGGAACACTTCTTTCTCTAGTGAGAGTAACAGAGATTGGACTTAGATTCTTTATAAATTACTAATGAATTAACCTAACATGACTAATTTTTTTTTTTTTTTGTTCATTAGGTGAATATGACCAATTTTGTGACTAGTTTTGGATGATACCTGGGTCACACAGCCTTCAAACTGAACTTTTATTACACTAAACAAAAATTACTTCTTTCAATTGAAAAAAGTAATTTTTGTTTAGTGTAATAATAAACAAGTAATAAAAAAAAAATTTTTTAAAGTCAATTCCTAATTAGGTCAACAAAGAAAAATTTTATTTTAGTTAATTTTTATTAAATAATTACAATTAATATAAATATGTATATACATATGACAGAATCACAATATTAAGTGGCAAAATAGAAATTTCAAATTTCTATTTTGCGAATTTCGAATTCGAAAATTGCGAATTTCCTTGCAATTTTCCATTTTCCTTTCTATATATGGTGTTGGACTATTATTTTTATTCACATGTTTCATTTTCCATTTTGTTCCCTCCTTGACTCAGACTAGAACCCAGAATCTGAAAAGGAAATTTTTTTTCCAGTGATCTACACGCTTCGCCACTGACGGTATTTATTCCTAAATTTATATCCTGCTAAATATCTTATATAAGAGAAATTTTTTTTCACCCATATAAAACAAAAATTAATTAATTAAATTTAATTAATGAATTAATATTTGAAAAAATTGTATTGACATCAAGTGTCATCCACTACAAGTTTAAAAAAATGTATTTGAACTTGAGTGGATGAATAACAAAAATTTATCAAAAAATTATTGATTTTCGCAAGAATTGAACTCGCATTCTTCACCTTCACGTGAAAAATACTGAAATCCTTGCATTTTACCGATTGAGCTACTGCCTGTTGATTTCAATTTTATTCCTAAATTTATATCCTGCTAAATATCTTATATAAGAGAAATTTTTTTCTCCCATATAAAACTAAAATTAATTAATTAAATTTAATTAATGAATTAATATTTGAAAAAACTGTATTAACATCAATTGTCATCCACTACAAGTTTAAAAAAATTTATTTGAACTTGAGTGGATGAATAAAAAGTATTTTATTAACGATTGAAAATTTGAACAAGATATATAAATATATATATAGGGAGAGTGTGAACTAATAGTAGGAATTGAAAAAAGTAAAGTGTTCTTTGAAAAACTGGATGGCTAATAATTTAAATTCAATATACATTATTCTGTGTATGGGCAAAGAGTCACTAGTGAGGCCTACCTGTTATCCAATAGGCGACCTAAATAGGTCTGAAATTGGTCACAACTGTACCTTAAAGTTTTTAATAAATAAGGGATTCACCTAATGACATTAGACTAAAAACAATATTAGTTATTTTGGGTTGACTCACGGATAAATATAGACATTTCTACAGAAGTGAAACCCAAGCTCTATCCTATCACAGGAGGGAGAAGTCATCCCCAAACAGTAATGACAGAAAAACATAACACAGCATAGCATTATTTTCTTCAAGTACACACCATTTTGAATTTTCTGTGATTAACAGGATAAATGAATAATAGTAAAATTCAATATTTATATATTTTATAAATAAATAAAAAAAAAAAGGAACTCAATGAACTTTTAACAAAGCACAACTTTTAAAGCACATACAAGTCCACTAGAAAAGGATACTTTTGTAAATACATATCTGCCATATTGCTCATTCACTGAAAAGAATCAGCACAGCCAAAACCAATTTCCAGGACTTTAACTAACTTCAGCTAACATGGATAACTCAAAATAATTATGAAATTACATTATCAGAATTCCATTTGGACTGGCTTGACAAATTCTAAAAGGATCAAATATAAAATTTCATGAAAATCCATAACTGTGAGTTGATGAACAACCATTTTGAAGTTAATGGGAGCTTTACACATTCATGAGCAACCCTTAAAAAATGTCATGAAGTGGGCTCATTCACTAGTTATTTAATATTTTCCATTAACATTATGAATTATCTCTTCCAATATAATTCTATTTGTCGTACCCTTTAAAGATCAACGCCAAATAAGACTTCTGTTTGCAGACCTTTCTGGAACAGGTCATAATCTAGCCAAAGAGGATGCGTTCGTGAGTGCTAGGTGCAGAGAGGGTGAAGAATTTAGGCGCTAACTCAGCGTTCTGATGGGTGGCTATGAGAGTCTGATGAGTAGGATCGATGCCCTTGAAGGAATTAAAATGGGGGTGTCAATCAAGCCCTCAGCTGCTCAACTCAATGCCAGAACTCGCCCTTGTGCTTCAGTAAACAAAGCAACAATCTTCAAGGCAGAATGCACTGGTCCCACAGCAGCTAGTTATTATTGGTGACTCTATTGTCAGGGGAAATCAGGAAATATACTGTGCAAAAATGATAGAGGGAATAGGACCACGGTATGTCTGCAGAGGCATAATTTGATCACATTGTGGAGCAGATATCTTTTAAGGTCACAAAAGGTGATATTGTTGTACACGTCGCACTAATAACATTAAGAATAGAAGATCAGTGGACTTAACACGCACAGATCAATGTTGAAAAAAAATGTGGTGAGTTAGGGTTAAATTTGAATGTATCTGCAATTCTGCCCAGACATGATAGGAGGGAATATATGAAGAGAGCCTTGTCAATAAATTCAGCCCTGGAGAGACTGTGCAAACCTCTTAGGATAGCATTTTTTCTCATTGTAACAGGAGAGACTGCTTCTACAGGGATGAGATACACTTAATTAGAAACAGTGCAAGAATATTTGTTGATGCTATCGAAGCAGTTAGGTGGGTTGGAAAACTTAGTAGTCGCAGGCAGAGGAGAAAGTGATTCTTCCACTGCTTCTATTGAATTGAGCAAAAGCCTGGAAAAGAAGGTGCGGGAGATTTATAAATACATGGGTTGTGTTAGAGTAAGTAATGGTAAGAACAGGTGCACGTATACTTGAATAGACACCAATGCTAACAGTATAGTAAACAAATTTGATGAATTTGAAGTGCTGGTCAAGACATCAAAAGCAGATATTGTTGGGATATCAGAGATGTGATGTCACGGAGATATAAGGAATGCAGAATTGGAATTTGGGGAATACAATGTGTACAGAAAGGATAGCCAGGATAGGAAGGAAGGAGGGGTTATGCTGTTAGTTATGTTTGTTTGTTTGTTATTTGGTTTTTAGGAGCATTAGCAACTAAGGCCATATTGCTCCGGGATATGCGGTGGTCATTCCCTAACCTTTCCGCATCCTCCGCATTTGGTGGTGACGGGCTCGAACCCCGGTCTAATCAAGAAGTGTGTGGTACGCACTGCTGCTCCTTCCCACCTGGCTACGGAGGCGCCTGCTGTTAGTTAAGAAACACATAAAATTTAAAGCAGCGAATCCAGTTGACATGGGTGGACAGTGCAATGTTAAGTCAGTTTGGTGTGACATAAGCATTGGGAAAGCAAAAATGAGGGTAGGAATGTGTTATAGGACTAATAACACTGATGAGTACAATGAAAAACTCTACAGAGAAATAGAGTAGAGCAGTAAATCAGAATGTCTTAAATCGAGGATTTTAACATACTAGCAAGGCTTTTGTGAATTTATCGGATGACTGTTTTCTACAGGCAGCATGTTCGAGAAACAAACAGAGGGAGTAATATTCTTGATCCGATTATCATTAGTGATTATTCATGCATTAAGAATCTGCAGATAAAGGAACCACAAGATGGCAGTGATCACAGTGTACTGATGTAGAATTTACTTAAAGATATAGCTGCAATCAGGGGTAAAGGGAAGGGATTTGCTTATGTAAAGGTGACTACAGTGGTCTCAGACAGTTTTTAAATTCTACAGTATAGAGTGGGAACAACTGATGATGTTACCAACAGCAAATTATAAAAGTAGAACCATTCAACAAATTAATCTTGGAAGTTAATAGGATTTTCATACCAACTAAGAAATATCGTTCAAGCCTAAATGGATGAACTAATGAGTTCATCGTGACATGGGATGCATATAAATTATCAGGCAACACAGAAGCCTATGGTAGATATAAACTAGTCTGTAATCAAGTCACAAAGGAGGTTAAGCAAGCAAAGGCAGAATACGATAAATCTTTGGCAAAGGATGCAAAGAAAAACAGCAAAGAGTAGTAGTAGTGGCATGTGATGCAAGAAAGCAAATGTATGAGCTTATGCAGCATCAGCCAAAAAAAAAAAAAAAAAAAAAAATCACACCATTCCCTCCAAATGCCTGTCCAGTTCCTCCTTAAATTTATTCAACCTATCAACTTCCACAACGACAGATGGAAGTTTGTTCCAGCAATTAACCACCCGTTGGCTAAAGGCAAATTTCCGCACATCTATTCTACATCTGTCCTTTCTTAATTTGAATTTATGCCCCCTTAGGTTCGTAATCTGAACAAGTGGAAGGATCCCATCAGAATTCAGCGTGCTGAACCCATTCAAGGCCTTATACACCTCAATCAGATCACCGCGCAGGTGCCTAGTCTCCAACCACTGCAATTTGCAGAACTTAAGCCTCTCTTGATAGAGGATCCCTTCATTCCCCTCACCAATCTTGTTGCCCTTCTCTGTACACGCTCAAGTAAATCTACATCCTTCCTAAAATGAAGTCTCCAGACCTGTACGCAGTACTCAAGGCATGGCCTGACCATTGCCTTATACAGAGGGATAATCACCTCCTTTTCCCTGCTAGCAAAATTCCTATATATCATTGACAAAACCCCATGACCTGCCCTGGCAGCCTGTCTGTTCTTTACTTATGTAAACTCTAGAGTAAGGGGACAAATCAGATTAGCCCACTTGATATCGATGGTTTCACTGTTGATGATCCTGCTCAGATAACTGACAAACTGAATGAGAATTATGCATCCAAATCCATGCATTAAAAATTCTGTAGGGAAGAAGAGGCCAGAAGTTTATCAAATTCTAACAAGGAGTTAAATGATTTTGTAATAACTGAGAGCAAAGTGGAGGAGAAATTGTTGAATTTAAACATAAGAAAGGAACCTGGGGTTGTTGTTTGGTTTTTAGGAGCATTAGCAACTAAGGCCATATTGCTCCGGGATATGCAGTGGTCATTCTCTGACCTTTCCGCATCCTCTGTATTTGGTGGTGACGGGCTCGAACCCCGATCTAATCAAGAAACGTGTGCTACGCACTGCTGCTCCTTCCCACCTGGCTACGGAGGCGCCTAGGAACCTGGGGTGGATGGGATCTATCCAGTTATATTAAAGGAGGCAGCAAAGGAAGTAAGCAAACCCTTAGCAATAATTATGAAAGCATCCTTGGATTCAGGGAAGGAGATGTGCAAATTATCCCAAATTCACAAGGAGGGAGGTTCAAAGTTCAAGAGTAATTTCAGTTTAACTTCTGTTCTGAGGAAAATAATAGAGTCACTGGTTAAAAAAGCACTGTGGGATCATCTAGACAAGAGTGCAATTATAGTTCAGACACAGCATGGGTTTGTTAAGGAGAAGTCTTGTCTGACCATTTTGACTGGATACAGTGATGTGATGTTAAAAAACCTTCCCATTTCACTGAGCCATTCATTCCAAATGTTTGTCTAGTTCTGCCTTGAATTTATTTAAGTTATCAACTTCCACCACAACAGATGGAAGTTTGTTCCAGCAATCAACTACCCACTGGATAAAGGCAAACTTCTACACATCTATTCTACAACTGTCTTTCCTCAGTTTGAATCTATGCCCCCTCAAGGTTTGTAATCTGAACAAGAGGAAGAATCCCATTGGCACTGAGCCTGCTCAATCCATTCAAGGCCTTATACACCTCAATTAGATTGCTATATCATATACTCAGATTTCAGAAAGCTTTTGTTACTGTTGCAGATGAAAGACTACTGTACAAATTGTAGCAATATGTCACTGAGGGAAAGTTTTTGCAATGCATAAAAGGATGGTTGAGTGGGAGAAGACAGAGTGGTAATCGATGGACACTGCTCTTCGTGGATTGTTATTAGTGGAGTCCCACCGGGGTTTGGTATTGGGCCTATTGTTTTCTATATTTATCAATGATATTTATGAAGGCATATTAGACTTAATGTTCAAGTTTGCAGACAGTACAAAGGTTGGTAGAGGTGTTAATGAAAACTAAGGACAGTACTCTATTGCAACAGGATTTATAAAAATTGGGTAGTTGAGCTGAGAGGTAGCAAATGAAGTTTAACAGTGACAGATGCAAATACTACATATGGGTAGCAGTAGCCCCAGAGTAACATAATAACTGTGCAGTACTACACTCAGTGTAGTGGAGAATGAAATGAGAATGAAAAGACTTGGGGGTAATTGTGCAGTCACATATGAAGTTTTCTGAGCAGTACAGACAGGTGCCAGAACAGCTCATGCAGTCCTGTCAACAATACACAGGAATTTTGATAGCAGTGTTACAGAGATGATTATTCCTTTGTATAAGGCAATGGTCAGGCCACACCTTGAGTACTGAATACAGGTCTGGAGCCCTGTTAAATTAAATCTCATTTTAGGAAGGATGTAGAGCTGCTGAAACAAGTAGAGAGAAGAGCAATGAGGTTGGTGAGGGAACAAAGGATTGCTCTTACCAAGAAAAGATTAAGTTTTGCAAATTGCAGAGTCTGAAGACTAGACACCTACAAGGTGATCTGATTGATGTGTATAAGGCCTTGAAAGTTTTGAGCAAGCTCAATGCTGATAGGATTCTTCCTCTTGCCCACATTAGTCGCCTGAGTGGACATAAATTCAAATTGAGGAAGGACAGTTGTAGAATAAATGATTTGCTTTTGGCCAGCGGGTGGTTGATTACTGGAACAAGCTTCCATCTGTCATTGTGTAAATTGATAGCTTAAATAAATTCAAAGAAGAAATGGACAGTTTTGGAAGAAATGGATGTGTGAAATGGGAATTTATTTTGGCTGATTCTGTATAAGTTTGCTTTCTTGCATCATATGCCTCTACTTATGCTAACACAAAACTTCAAAATTAAAAAAGTTATTTTTTTTCTTATTATTATTAAGAGTACTGGAAAAATGAACAAGGAATCACGTTGAGCCAAAAAAAAATACACTACTGACATCAACTGTCCATCCCATCTAATAATGTCTAATTCAAATTTACTAAAATTGCCCACCAATTACTCTCTGGCTGAAAGCAAATTTTTGCACGTCTTTTCTGCAGCCATCCTTTTTTTTCTTTCAGTTTGTGTCCTATTGTGTGCATTGTCTGAGAAAGAGTTAGAATATACCATCATCATTAAATTTACTCAATCCATTTAAAGCTTTAACACTTCAGTCAGATCTGCTCATAAGTGTCTAATTTTCAAGCATTGCAATTTGTAGAACTGAAGTCTTTTGTTGTAAGGGTAACTTTCTGTGTTCTTGACTGCTCTGGATGCTCTTCTCTGAGACCATAAATTGCCAACCTTAATCTGCAAACTTAGACAATAAGCTTGAAATGCCATCATCAATAGCATTAATAAATACTGTAAACAGTAATGGACTCAACACTAAATCCTGAGGGATAAACACTGCTCTTCTTTAACGAATAACATTAGTCCAAGAAGAGCAGTGCCATTAATAACCACTCTCTGCCTTCTGCCACTCAAGTCATCCCTTTATCCACAGAAGTTATTGTTATTTTGATTTTTTTTAGGAGCATTAGCAACTAAGGCCATATTGCTCCAGGGATATGCAGTGGTCATTCCCTGACCTTTCCGCATCCTCCGTATTTGATGGTCACGGGCTCGAATCCCGATCTAATCAAGAAGCGTGTGCTATGCACTGCTGCTCCTGCCCACCTGGCTACAGAGGCGCCATCCATAGAAGTAACTTGCCTCCAATTGCTCCAATTTGTACAGCAGTCTTTTGTGTGGAACAATGTCAAAAGTTTTAATGAAACTTTTGTTAAATTAAATTAATTATATGATGTCAAAATACTATTACACTACTATTACACTAATTTCTTTACAAAAAATTAATATAAATTAAGCAAATTACTTTGTTCTAATTAATAATTGAAATAAATGAAATTAATTTTTAATACTTATTTAAACTAAACTGAAAAAATTCTATACTGGTTTGGTGTCAGAAACACCATGCTATTTTCACTTTTATAATGAGAGTAAGAAAGCTATAATGATTTCCTTAAGAAATCAGTACTGCATTTTAATTCAACACAAGAGCTTATTAAATAACAGAATAATCTCATATAACGTTACTAAATAAAATTATACAAAACAATGAACAATAAATAATAATAAACAAAATAATAAATAATAAACAATAAATAATAAATAATAAAAAATAAACAATAAATAATAAAAAATAAATAATAAAAAATAAAAACAAATAAAGAAAATAATAAAAATAAAAACAAATAAAGAAAATAATAAAAATAATAACAAGGAAAATAATAACGCTTACACTGTATCATTAAGATTATGTCCAATAACTTTACTGACTGGTCCATCACCAAATTCTATCTCAAAATGAATACTTCCACTTATAATACTGACAGATATATAGTTATGCTGAGGATGTTCACCCAGGCCATATAGTAAAATGGAATCTTCCACAAATGACTGGTTGGGGATGGTAGGGAGAGAGAGAAAAGGTTATCAGTTCATTTTATATGTTAATCTTTAAAACAATAAAAAAAAATCATTAATTACATACCTACAAAATAGGCCAGTATATGTGTTTCAGTGAGCAAATGAAAACTGAGATCTGCTAAAAAAAAAAGAAGATGAGATGATTTTCAGGAATTGACAATTAATTCAATAGGGAGATAAGCAGACTTCTTGCAATGAATTATATGGAACAATTTCATTCAAGTGAGCAGAAAGAAGAAAAAAAAAAAGAGAGTCAAAAATGACCAGAACTTGATATTATCTCAATAAGATAGACCATTTCCAAGCTATTATTCCACTATACATCTGCCAATAAATCAAGGTAAATAAAAGTGGTTTTTATTATTACACATTATCATATGTGCATAAAGCACCTACCATCACCATGTCTGTCCATCCACATCCATGCATCCATCCATCTTCATGTAATATCTTGACTCCTAGTGGAAAGATTTTCATAAAATTTTATATTTGGCTCTTTTAGAAAGATTTATCAAGGCAATCCCCAATTTCATTAAAATTGGAACAACAGAAATCCAGCAATTATTATTTCTTTGTTCATCCATCCATATGTAATAACTTGGTAGTATATGGATTTTCCTGAAACCTTACATTTGGCTCTTTTAGAAAGATATGTCAAGCCATCTCAAATTTAAAAAAACTTAGACAAAGAGAAATCCAGCAATTAATATTTCTTTGTGTGCCCATCTACATGTAATAAGTCTAATGTGGAGGAATTCCCAGTGGAGGAATTTTCATGAAATTTTACACTTAGCTCTTTTAGAATGATTTGGCGATTACTCAAATTTAACTTAAATCACACTAACAGAAATTGAGCAACTATTTATTTTTCATTTCATATTGCATAGGCTGTATATGTACTATATATTATAGCTGAACACTAGATATGTTTGTTTCCATGCACTGATTTCAGGAATGAATGGGCAATAAAGTGGATATGCAGAAACAAAATAGTCTAGGTTCCATAAAAGCTGTTGCTGTTTGCTTGTTTTTTTTTTTTTTTTTTTTTTGTTATTATAAATCAAGAATTATTAGGTGCATTAGCATAATATGTGTGAAGCACCTACTGTTTTCATCATGTCTGTCTGTCCACATGTAATAAATGGAATTCTAGTGGATGGCTTTTCTAAAATTTTATATTCGGCTATTTTAGAATGATTTGTCAAGCCATCCAAATTTCGTTAAAATTGGAACAATAGAAATCTAGGAATTATTATTTCTTTATCCATCTGTCCACATGTAATAACACAATTCTCAACAGATGGATTTTCACTAAATTTTATATTTGGCTCTTTCAGAACGATTTGTCAAGCATTCCTAAATCTCATTAAAATCAGAAATCCTGTAATTCACACATATCACACAGGCTATCTATATACTATATATTGTTACTAGTTATTGTGTTTTTTGTTGCTGTAGGATGATTGGAGGAATGAATGAGCAATATGGCACAAAACCAAAATGTTCTCAGTTTGCACATAAAAGTTGTTTTGCTTTTTGCTCGATTTTTTTTTTTTTGAATCAGGTATTACTATTTTCTAATGAATCTGAAATGTAATGCATTGTGTACACTAACTTGTTTAACTTTTCTATTATACAAGATATGGATGGTCTTGGGGAAAAAATTCAATTTAACAGACATGAGATTCATTCATTCATGAATGAATGTTAACAGAATAACAGACCTATAAAATCAAAAATAAACTCCCCCATTAGTCCATAAAATCAAATGTTTACTACATATCTATATTTTCAGGATCGTTTCACAATTCAACAAATTATATCTATATCCAGTGCTTTTTTTTTGGGATGGTACGCAACAGTACAGCATACCGGCACTTTCATTAACGTTAAGTGACGTGATGCAGTATGCAGTACACTTCGAAATTTGTAATATTCCGTAATTTTTTTCACGTTTACCTACTATTTTTACAACCTGGAAGGATCACTGCTTAAGATGAATATAAGGTGAATATTAAAGTGAATAAATAAAAATGATACACCTGAAATTGAAAATATTCGAAAATTTTTTTAAGTACAATACACAATTACATTTACTAAACAAAACAGGCGCCTCCGTAGCCAGGTGGGAAGGAGCAGCAGTGCGTAGCACATGCTTCTTGATTAGACCGGGGTTCGAGCCCGTCACTACCAAATACGGAGGATGCGGAAAGGTCAGGGAATGACCACCGCATATCCCGGAGCAATATGGCCTTAGCTGCTAATGCTCCTAAAAAAAAAAAAAACCAAATAACTAAACAAAACATGTAATGAGAACATTTTTTTGATAATTAGCAAAATTTAAAATGCTGTTTTAATTCACTTCGCGCACAGGCCATAGGTTGGACACTGCTGTGAATCAACTGTAAGTGCCCCCCTCTGAGAATTAGGAGAGAATGATTTTCTTTCACCCTGACAAATAATCATCCGTTGTTTCATGGAAGAGTGTTATCCGCATAAATTTTTCCGTAAATTTTCTCTATCTCTGTTTACATGGGTCACAGTCGCCGAAAATCCGAATGACACCGACATTTTGGACAGTTTCCAAAAAAAAAAAAAAAAAACTAGTGAGAGAAGGAAAATGAGGACAACGAAGGTATTAAAACCTTCTAAACATGAAATGTTGGCATTTGGTGAGAATGAATTGTCAATTAGGTTACAGTTAAATAAAAGAGATACAATTCGTGCATTTCGGGAATACCTAATCGAAAAGACAGTTTTGGAAAAATCGAAGAGCATCTGATTGGTATCGCACTGAGTACGATACCAATTTCGTCGAGTGAATGTGAATGAGGATTTTCACTAATGAATCTGATCGTCAGCCCAACCAGAGCTTCGCTGATGACAAAAACAATTTCTTCACTACTGTTTCTTAAAATTGTAGGCCCACTGCTGACACACTTCAATCCAGCAAAATATGCGATTCGTGGCTGCTTCAGAAACGTCATTCAGTAAAAGACAAAAACAAGAAAAGAAGTCGGCATAATGTGTTGGATGACAACTCAATAAAAATTTGGAATATTCCATAAAAACTTCTATTATTAAATTTTTTTACTAATTATTTTTTACTTATCACTTATTTTTTATATTTCTATACATTAAAATAATTTTCCTTCTAGTGTTATTTATTCAGCCAATGGGAGAAGAGAGATGCGAGTTATGTGTTAATATGCAACAAATACTAAAATATGTAACAGAAGCTTGTTTTACTGTGGTAAAACACGTTTTTTTTTTTTTTTTTGTTAATTGTTGGCGCATCGGCTTCTATGGCCATAATGCACCTCCCAAGGTTTTTGCATTACTCTGATCCAAGCCCGAGGTGGGATTCGAACCCACGACCTTTGGGTTGCCAGGCAGGCACTTTACCCACCCGGCTAGCCCGGAAGGCAAAACACACTTCTGTTTAAGCGTGTTCATGCTACGTACATAAACCTCATGCACGCGCTTTGTTTATCCAACATGACCACGCAGTATCATTCTTGAATTCCATATGTAACATATTTATATATTCATAGCTAAGGAAGAGACACACAGTGTCGAAAGCTTCTGTTAAGTATTTTCTCTTATCAAAAGAAGCGAGCACAGTGAGCATAGGGTGAAACCCCCTAGTATACTTGAATAATAAATTTATGCTTCATAAACTGTGTTAATATACTTAATTTGTCATTCTTATTCCAAAAACATTACTACTATAGTAACAATATTAGGAAATAATTTTTTTAGAGTACTGTACTGTACTTTTCATGTCCTTTTAATTTTTCCAAATAGCAAAGAATGAGTACCGGCACCTATTCTTTTAGAAAAAAAGCACTGTCTATATCTATATATAATCTCGAAACTTACAGACTTTGGTGCCATGTATTAATTGTGTTTACAAATAATAGTATCTTTTTTTTATATTTATGATAGTTTGAAAAATTGGCTAAGGTAAAATGGCTCTTATTTTTGATACCAACAGTGGGGAGGGGGGGGTTGATTTTTGATATTACAGGTGAAAAAGATTATGAAGCCCTGTATTACAGTCTTCATCAGCATTATACCTTATATTTTTTACTATTATTATTATTATTACTGTTTTTTTTATTGAAAGGGGGGAAAATACATATTTTATTGTTATATCAAATGGATAGTAAATAAATATATGTAAAAACATACAAATTCAAGGTATGCAAAAACATCTAAGAAGCTTTTATTTAAAATAAGGATTTTTATATTTTTCATTTCAAAATATGCTAAAGAATTATTTAGAGGTCTTATATTTAATATCCTTCAATAATGCATCACAAATGTGAATATATATATATATACACACACTGAGTTGGCTTTGCATTAGCAACACCTCTTGTGTAGGAAGGAACTTGTCAGCAATACTGGTGAAGGCTCCAAGTAAGGAAAGGCTGATATAAGACTAGTTTGCACACATGGCTATCAGTTTTTGAGCATCTGTGAGGAAGAATAGGTCAATATCAAGATCTTTCCATCTTGACCTTGGTACCTGCTCATCTTGGAGTCAAGATGAGCAGGTACCAGTACCTCAACAACAGTCAACATGGTTAAGTGTTCCTGTTCTATGTTGTTTGTTTGTTTTGTTTGTTTTTTTTTGTTTTTTTTTTGTTGGAGCATTAGCAACTAAGGCCATATTGCTCCGGGATATGCGGTGGTCATTCCTTGACCTTTCCGCATCCTCCGTATTTGGTGGTGACAGGCTTGAACCCCGGTCTAATCAAGAAGCGTGTGCTGCGCACTGCTGCTCCTTCCCACCTGGCTACGGAGCCTGTTCTATGGTTGTCACAAGTCTGTTGTGACTGGTTCAAGAGCAGTTCAGTCAGTCTTACCTGAACACCAACAGTGCATCCAAGTGCCATAGCCTCATGTTGCTTTCTCCAAATGTGGATATGCCCATCACCATAATAGCTGAAAATGGGTTTCATCAGACCAGAGGGCAGATTTCAGTTGGTGGTCCAGTGTTGGTGCTGATGTGCCATGCAAGGTGCAATTTCTTGTATCTCGCCATAGCCTATATGAGCTAATGTATTCCTACATTGTACTGGGTGGTTAGCTGAGCCACTATGCTGTATTGCGGCAGAGTGGCTCAGCTAACCACTGTTTACAAGGCAAAACACACACGACACTTGGAACAGTCACAGGCATCAAACCATGTAGCTGCCCCAAGTGCGACCTTTGACTGGTTATTTGAGTGCTGTTGTGCCAGTTACGATACTCATGACACTAAAGAACAGTATTATCTTGACAACAGCCTGCACATCTTTCCCTAGATCATTCCACATTTGAAGTTGGAAAGATCAACTAAACATCAGAAATTAAAGCAATAGTTTGGAAAATATCAGAACACAGTCAGTCAAATAACAGTACTGATTTTTTCCTGTCTGCACTGCAAACACTACAATGAAATAAAAAATGTGCACCATTCAAACCACTACAGTGTACTCTTTCAATAGAGCAAGTGCACATTTCTTCAGTAGTTCTCAAGTCACAGCATTTGTAACAAGATGTTGGTGGTGCTCTGAGTGAGAAATTTGAAGATGGAGCAAAGTTCATTAATTAAATTTTATTTTAAGTTGGGTAAAACAGGAACAGAAGAATTCAAAGACCTAAAAAATGTTTATGGAGTGTCTATCCTCTACGCATGTGTTCAATTGGTTTGAATGCTTTCATGACAGACATAAGTTGACTGAGGATAGCCCAAAATTGGACAGACTGTTTCTATTCAAACTGAAGGAAACATTGAAAGCCGTTTCCTTCAGTCTGAATGGAAACCGTCTGTCCAATCTAGGGTCATCTCAATTTCCCTAAAATGATTTAGGGAAATGAAAGATTTGTTCCTGAATTGTGCCACACAGCTTGAACCAGGAACAAAAGCAAAAAAAAGAATCAACTGCTGTTGCAATTTCCTTGAATCTGCTGAAGACAACCCTAACATTTAAGTCAATTGTGACAGATGAAGACAGTTGATTCTTTAAATACAACCTGGAGATGAAAAGAAAGCATAGAGTGGCGATCACTGAGATTACCCAGGCAGAAGAAAATTCGAATCTTGAAATGGTGTCAAAATGAAGGATTTTCTTTGACATCAAAGGAATCATTCACAAGAAATTCATCCCACAGGACATTACAGTCAACAGCCACTATTATTTGAATGTCGTGCAATGTCTGCATGAACAAATGCATCGAGTAAGACAGTACTTGTTCAACACAAACAGCTGGCTGCTGTTCCACAACAAAGTGCTGCCATCCACAGCCCTCAATCTGAAGCAGTTTTTGGCAAAGAAAGCAATCAACTATCGAGCACCCTACCTACTCACTTGATTTTGCATGAAAAGAAAGAAGTGAAAGGACAACATTTTGACGAAATTAAGGAGGGAGTAACGCAGAAACTGAAGGGCATTTTGTCAGAGCAGTATCATCAGTGCTTCCAGGATTTAATTAATCGTTCTGAGTATTTAGTTATATGGAGATTACTTCAAAAATATATAACCATTTATTATTTTTTTATTTTTTTTAAATTTTCCCTCGTTATTTAATTGGCAGACCTTGAATTTAATAGTGCTATTGCTATGAAAGCTAAAAAACATTAAGTAAATGACCAAAGTAAGAATCAAAGTGTCCATAATAGAACACTTTTTTATACTATGGACACTGACTTTATCGATACAATTTTTAATAATTATGTGGAATAAATTATATATTAGTAACTGATAATTACATTAAAAAAATGCAAAAATATATGAAATAGTAAAATAAGCAAAATATGATAAAAAAAGGTTAAAATCTCTTTCTATACATTAAAAAAGTTTTCCTCTTAGTGACATTTATTCGGCCAATAGGAGAAGTGGGTAGGGCAATTACGTCATTACAATGTGTAGGTAAATAATTACATAGGTCATTTCCTGATTAGCTTTCAATCAGTCTCTTAAATTTAGTTGATTAATAATAATGTATGCATTATAATTTATGCATTATAATGTTAGTATATTAGTATAATGTTATTATTATACAAATAATAACAAAACTATACAAATATTTACAAAAAACTAAAATATTTACAAAATACTAAATGTTTGCAATCATACCTCTACTATATCGAGATGATGGGGCCCTTTGTCAGCTGACATTAATATACAAAATATGTTACAAAGGAACATCAAATGATGCTGGATGTGGTCACGTATTAGACAGTGAGGCATGTACACAAGGTTGGTGAACATTAAATGGAAGGTACACAAATGGGTTATTGGGCAGAATCAGACACTTGCTGTTGACAACATAGAGCACGTACGTGGGACACATGATGACATTGTGGGACACATGACAACATTGCAAGACAACTGCCTCCATAACGTTCACCAACCTCGTGCAAGTGCTTCACTGTCTAATACATGACCGTGCCCGGCATCATTTGATGTTCCGTTGTAATGTTTTTTATATATTAATGTCAACTGAAGAAGGGACCCATTGTCCCGATACAGTTTGTATATTTGTAAATAGTTTAGTATTTTGTAAATATTTTAAATATTTGTATAGTTTGTAAATATTTTAGTTAAATATTTTAGTCTTGCTCTTTTGGATGCAACAATATTCCTCATGCATTATGGAACCTGAAGCAAAAGGCCTTTTCCTAAGTGACCTATGTAAACACAGGTAAATAATTACATAGTGATATTTATTCAACCTTGAAAATGCTGCATGGTGGGGGATGGGGTAGCCAATGGGAGAAGACGGATGCGGGTACAAGTACCTGCATCCATCACATGGTACAAGTGGGCGGGGCAATTGCTTCACTACAAATGCACAGTTAATAATTACATAGGTCATTTCCTGATTAGATATCAATCGGTGTATTTCGACAGATGTGTCTTTTACGTAGAAAAGACACCATCATACCTCCACATTTTACATAGAAAATGTGCGCAGAGGTTGGCGAGCAAAGTGAGCAGAGGGAAAAGTCTGCTAGTATACATTAATAAAATAAATTTAAATGTAATTTTGTTTAATTTTATTTTTAACGTCCAAATTAAATATAAGCTTAAAAAACTAGTCACGGCCATAGCAATATGGATAGAATGTTTCTATGGCTGTAAGACATTTGGTTATTATATAGCCAGTTCATTATTATATGTCTTTTGTATATATGACCAACTGTACATATATACAAGTCACCCTCATATAACATTTCTGTTATATGAGGTTCTGTTAGAACCACCAATTCTGTTAGACAATAATAATAATAATAATAAGCTAACCCTTATCAACATTTTTGTTATGCTAAAGCCCATATGCAATCGATGAATAATTTTGGCAGTCAGGCAAAGGAACCACAATAAATTTAATAAATCTTGAGAGCAGATCATTATGCTTTAGTTTTTGAAAAATTTTACAATTTAATTAAAATACAGTTAATATTATCCCAAATTTTGATATCCATACACTGTTTTTTTCACCACAAACATTTTAGAAATATTAGATTGCTAATTCAGAAAACTAATTATTTAGTAATTAAATTATTTTCTTTTTTTCATAAATTATGGTACTGATATTATCATAGTCTTTTCAAATAAATATGTCCAAGTAGGAAGTCTTGAGGTGGCTGTTATTATGGTACATTCAATAATTAAGTCAGATTGGTATATATCTGTAATTGTCTCTTAAATTTAGTTGCTTAATTGTTAAAAATCGTACGTTTTGATCTGGGCTGTTCTCATTATGATGAGATTTAAAGATTCACCTCCACTGCTATCCCTCCACTCCCCATTTTGAATGAATAAAAATGAACCTGTGTGTGTGTGTGTGTGTGTGTGTGTGTGTGTGTGTGTGTGTGTGTGTGTGTGTGTGTGTGTGTGTGTGTGTGTGTGTGTGTGTGTGTGTGTGTGTGTGGCGCGCACGCCCCCGTAATACCGAATCACAGCAAATATGTTGCAATCTTATTTGTAAAAATCAATTTCATTTTTTTTAAAATTAAGTTAATGTTTAAATGTTTTTATTAATAGAAATTATATATCATCAATCCAATATAAGCAATTATTTAGAGTGTTCATATTTAAGCCTATATAATGCTGGTATGAGGTGCACAGAAACATATAGTAGATCTTGTAATTACTTATTATTTATGCATTGATAGGTTGGTCCAAAGGAGAATAAACGTGTAAGTTTCAAAGGGTTTTGTAATATATTTAATTCCAATTCGCAATTAAAAAAATTACTATTTTATTAAACACAATAAAAATTCTTCAAAATAATATATATATATATATATATATATATATATATATATAAGCATACTTACCCTAAAAATAACACTAATTCTGTTTAGATCTGAATGAGCCCGATCAGCCCAATCATACACTCTGTACGTTAGATAAGAATATCCTCTAAGTGTTACTGTAGTCTGAACTGAAAATAAATTAAAAACATTTATGTAATTCTTAACTAATACATATCATATTTATCTAGATCTAAGCCAACTACAGATAAGGAAATTCTCTAAATTTGGAGCATATCGAAAAATTAAATGCTCAAATTTAGAATGGGCTAAATTTATTTTCATATTATTAGCACTTATTTCTCAAATAGTTTAAATTACAAAATATTCTATAGAAATTTCAGTCCTTATCATCATCCAATGTAACACTTTTCTGATTTTTCATATTTTTCCAGCAACAGTTCACTGTATGACTCACAAGCAAGCAATACTGATAATTTAATTTAAGTGTTTGTGAAGTTACAGCACAGATTCATTTCACTTAAAGAAACAGAGTGACAAAATATGAGGACAAACATTTTTATCCGCAGAAAAGTGCAACTTGAATTTAAAATGCTGCTATATAATGTCTTTTTTTAGATGTCTGGTACACATTTTAAAAATTTTCTGCCTTTTTAATGAAATGGATGAACCTGTAGAAGTTCTTGGTGATGATTAATTCAAAACAGATGATTCCTAGATGATTAATTCAAAACAGACGATTCCTAGATGATTAATTTAAATCTATAACTGATTTTGCTCTATTCAAAATCAATTTTTTTTTGCACAAAGTGAAAAAAAAAATCTGCCATTATTATTGAATTTTTGAAATATGTAATACAGTAGAACCAGGATAAGAAGCTTTCCAAGGGACCGGAGGTATAGAACTTCTTATATGGGAAAACTTCTTAGAAGGGAAAATGGCCTAAGAGTATGAAATATTAAGTAGACAAATATAAAGATACACATACATAAGTTAAAGATCATTTTAAGTACTATTTCAGAATTTATAAATATTTCACTCTGCCTACGGGAAACATTTTTAAACTGAGGATTTCTAATTGCTTAACATTCTGTTGATTAAACACCTTACCAAAAACTCATTACCAAGTTGGAAGGATGAGCTCGTTTGGAGTTCCAACATGCCTTAAAAGGTTGCAATTACAATAAGCCAGAGCAACCAGTTAGTCTATATCGCAAATACCATAAGCCAGTTAGTCTATATAACAATAACAATGGTGGATACCGCCACCACCCAGAGGTGGTGGTATCCACCATTGTTATTGTTATATAGACTAACCGTATCCGCCAAGAATAAGTAACATTAGTCTTCTTCATTGGAAGTAGTGCAATATCAGAGCAACTCGTTGTGAAGGCATTCACAATATGTATATCAAAAATGATGCCATTTCACCTACTTCAGTGATTTACTACGATCTAAAATGATGCTTGGCGCTAACTTGTTCGATTACCAAAATGTTTATATTGTTTAATATTTTTATAATATTAAAAATAAAGAATTTGTATATTTAAAAATTGTATTAAGTGGAAAAACATCATTATAATAATACCCTGTGTATTCTTGATCACACACTTTTTATGTGGGAAAACCTTTTACCGGGAAACTTCTTACGTGGGAAAATAATACATTACAATACATAAAGTTGAAATTGAGACTTATGAAACCAAACCTAGTACAAGGGAAAACTTCTCATGCGGGAATTTCTTATCCAGGTTCTACTGCACTTCAAAAATTCAAGAGCTAGTTTTCAGAAAAATATATCGAAATTAAATGGTAATATATATATAAATACTCAGTCACCTCACTAATCAATACTTCAGTGGTTTTATATGGTTTTTTTTTTGCACACGAATGAATTCATACTCATCAATGAATCCCTTTTCAAATAACAAACAGCAATCTGCCATCATTGCCTCACTCCATTAATCCTGGTACTTTTTTTTCATATCCTTAATATCTTGGTGAAATTTTTCATCCTGTACTTCACTCACACACCACATTTCTGTGAAAATGTATTCAATTTGGCTGTTCACGAAATTAACTTTCAAACATGATGCAACTCAGTTTTTTTTTAGGTATTATATTGGTAAAATATGCAAAAGGCAAGTTTATATATCAACATAATTATATTGATACAGCTTATCTATATATATCTACTGATATATACTTATACATATATTTGAATAACATTTAAAATAGTTGGAAACTGAATCTTTCATGATAAAAATAAAATAAAAAGGTACAGTAAACATCAGAGGTAGCAAAAAGCATATTACTCTACATGATGCTTGAAATATAACCATACAAATAAATTATAATGAGAGTTAAAAATAAAAAATAAAATAATGCCAGCAGTACGGCAAGACAAGAGCAAAAATAGTCGAAATTAAACTTAAGAATCAAACCAAACACGGAGGGAAGAGAGGGGTAACAAGAGTAAAAATATTGCAGCAGAAAATCTCTAAGATAATTTGGAACGTCTAATTATAAGAATAATAAATAATAATTCATTAAATTTTTGTAAGCCAATTAAAATAGAAATTTAACAGCGGTCCCTCTGACAGGCACCAGGTCCAAATTTATGTTTGTCTGTTTGTTATTTGGTTTTTAGGAGCATTAGCAACTAAGGCCATATTTCTCCGGGATATGTGGTGGTCATTCCCTGACCTTTCCACATCTTCCGTATTTGGTGGTGACGGGCTCGAACCCCGGTCTAATCAAGAAGTGTGTGCTACACACTGCTGCTCCTTCCCACCTGGCTATGGAGGCGCCTCCAAATTTATGTGAAATATCACCAAGATCTAGACCACTATAATAAAATAAAACAAAAATAAACCAAAAATAGACTGACCATTACGCCCCATCTCAACAGAGGACCACAAGGCCAATAATGGTCAGGGAATCGCTGCATTTCAATCGCTAGACAAATCGCCGCAAAGGCGAGTCGATCGAAAGATCAGTCTACCACCCGATCCCCAGATCGAACCGCGAATGCAGAAGACTTGAATAGCGGTGGTCCTGATGGAGCGAAAATTAAAAATAGAACAGATACAAGCACTCCAGTGATATATATATATATATATATATATATATACTCAGATATATATATCTGAGTAGATAAATATACTACTGCTCATAAAACTTCATATCTGACTGCACAATTACCACCAGGTCATTTTCATTTGACACTACCCTGAGTGCAGTACTACCCAGATGATATGTTACTCTGGGGTTACTGCTGCCCATATGCAGTACTTTACATTTGACAATGTTAAACTTCAGTTGCCACCTCTCAGCACATCTGCTCAACTTTTTCAGAACCTATAGCAATAGCATACTATCAATACTGTCATTAAGGACCCTGCCAACCTTCATATCATCTGCATACTTAGGCATTAACCCTGATATACCTTCATCAATATCATTGATAAATACCGAAAACAACAATGGGCCTAACATCGAACTCTGGGGGACTCCGCTAATAACATTAGTCCATGAAGAGCAGTGTCCATTGAACCACTCTCTGTCTTTTCCCACTCAACCATCCTTTTATGGCGCCTCCGTAGACAGGTGGGAAGGAGCAGCAGTGCGTAGCACACGCTTCTTGATTAGACCAGGGTTCGAGCCCGTCACCATCAAATATGGAGGATGCGGAAAGGTCAGGGAATGACCACCGCATATCCCCGAGCAATATGGCCTTAGTTGCTAATGCTCCTAAAAACCAAATAACAACAACAACCATCCTTTTATCTACTGTAGCAACTTGCCCTTAATGCCATACTGCTCCAATTTGTACAGTAGTCTTCCTTGTGCCACAGTATCAAAATCTTTCCTAAAATCCAAGTACAGTAAGCCCTAGATTTAATGGATCCCGATATTTGGATTTAACGGACCAGACAAATAATAATACAGTACAGTAATGTACATAATAATCTCGACCATATTATTTTTTTTAGGTTATACAAAACTTCAGTGTTATTGTTAATTAAAAATTAATAATAATTACCTATTTCCATTACTGTTTTGATAATTACCTACTTTTATTTTTATAATCAAATTCAGGAAATTGTAGTCAGGAAATTGCTTTTTATTCTTTCTGAAAACGTGTTCAAATATAGCTGTTTTCCCAGATAACAGATAAGAGCAGGCAGTGACTTGCGAGCTGACCGTAACTCGGGACACTAAACTGCAGGTCTACCAACTCACTTTGTTTTCAGTCTCAGTCTGCCTCAAACTATCGTGTGATCAGGTTCTATACACTGTTTCTGCGAATTCTGAATTGTGGCTTTATTTATTAAATAATTTTGCAATCCTTACAATTTAAAATGGCATCAAGTGATAGAAGAGTTAAAAGAAAGCGTGTGAACTTAAATGTGGCACAGAAATTAGAACTGAGAAATTAGAACAATGCGTCTCGGTAGCATGTGTTTGGGAAATTCACGGCGAAAGAAAACAAAACTGTTTCTGATATCCATAAATCGAAGGCCAAATTGCAACATAAATTTATATTGTACAGTACTGTATATCGTACTAAAGCTTTTTTTTTTTTTTACATTAAGAACAATAAAAAATACCCCAGGTTACATTCGATTTAACAGACTTTCGGCATTAACGGATACTCCTCCTCCCCTATTAGTCCGTTAAATTGAGGGTTTACTGTGTATGATATCAAAATTATTCTTTGCATCCAGTCCCTCTGTGACCACATCATAGTATCCAACCAAATTTGTCAGATAAGACTTCCCCTTAACAAACCCATGCTGTGTCTGAACTATAACTGCAGTCTTGTCTAGATGATCCTGCATAGCTTCCTTAACCAGTGACTCCATTATTTCCCTGGAACAGACGTTAGACTAACATGTCTGTAATTACCCATGTCGCCCTTTGATCTCCCTTTGTGAATTGGGAAGACATTTGCATATCTCCAGTTCATGGGGATCTCCTCTGAGTCTAAGGAAGCTTTCATAATTATGGCTAAGGGTTTGTTTACTTTCTTTGCTGCTTCCTTTAATATAACTGGAAAAATCCCATCCACTCCAGGTGCCTTTCTTATGTTCAATTTTAATAATTTTCCCTCCACTTTGCTCTCAGTTATTACAAAATCATTTGGCTTCTTGCCACAGTTCGATAAGCTTCTGATCTCCACTTCCCTACAGACCTCCTCATGTGTGAATGTAGATGCAAAATTCTCATTGTTTGTCAGCTACATGAACAGGTTCATCAACAATCAAACCATCGATGTCAAGCCGACCAATCTGATTCATCCCTTTCCTTCTAGAGTTTAAATAAGTAACAAAATCTTTACTGTTTTTCTTTGCCAAAAATTTCTCATAATCTGCCTTTGCTTGCCTAATGTCCGTTGTGACTTGATTACATACCATCTTATATCTACCATAGGCATCTGTGTCGCCTGATAATTTATATGCATCACATGCATTTTTCTTTCTGCCACAAGTCTCATTAGGTCATCTGAAATCCATTTAGGCCTAAACCTTGAAGAGTATTTCTTAGCTGGTATGAAAAGCCTAGTATCTTCCAAGATTAATTCCTTGAATGCATCCCATTTAGAATATGTTGTTGGTAACATCATCAGTTGGTCACACTGTATAGAATTTAAAAACTCCCTGAGACCACTGTACTCACCTTCACAAAAGCAAAAACTCTTCCCCTTACTCCTGATGGTAGTTACATCTTTAAGTAAATCCCACATCAGTACATTGTTATTACTGCCACCTAGTGGTTCCTTTATATGCAGATTCTCAATGAATGAAGAATTACTGCTGATATATATATACATAATATAATATATAATAATGCTGCAATAATATATAATAATGGATTATGGATCCAGGACTTGCTAGTGATAGTAGAAATGCCCAGCAACCATAATGAAATACACTTGGTCGTCGACTTACGACCTATGCGACTTACGACCGGCCGCACTTACGACCACAAAAAAAAATAATAATAATAAATAAATTAATCGATGATGGGAGGCCTGAAGACAGCACCAGGCACATACACCCAGTCACTCTCTCTTACATACACCCAGTCGCTTTCAAGTATCTGTTGCGTGTGGTGTATTAATTAAAATTCTACTGAAATACGCATAAAATGTTTAGTAAAAGGAAAATGACTTCATCTACATATACGCCAGCTAAAAAGTCAAGGAAAACTATTGATTTAGAGTGTAAAATGAAAATTATCCAGCAGTATGAAGGCGGAAAGAAAGTGAATACGATAGCATGTGACTTGAAGTTATCACATTCCATGGTATTGACGATACTTAGGGACAAAGAAACAATTCGGGAAGCTGTGAAAGGTTCTGCACTTATTAAGTCTACAATTTTAACCAAACAACGACAGGAACCCATCCATGAAATGGAGAAATTGTTGTTTATGTGGATAGAAGATTTAATACAAAAAAATACACCCATGAGCCTTCACACAGTGCAAGCAAAGGCTAGAAGTTTGTTTCAGTTTAAAATCACGCGCCGGAGACGATTACACAGAAGATTTTCAGGCTAGTACTGGGTGGTTTAAGCGTTTTTAAAAAAAAGATTTTCTTTGCATAATGTCTCTATAAATAAACATTTCCTACCTCAACCCAAGAACATGGCCCTAACGATGCACAACCCAGCACAAGCAAAGATTGAAAATTGATTTTGTAAATTTCATTTGTATTAATTTTTACATTAATTTTAGATTGTATTTTTGTGTTTACAGTACATTATGTACAATATAATTATAGATTGTAGTTTTGATTTTTTATAAACAGTATGAGTAATAAACTAATTAAAATGTAGAGAACGTTTGAATTTAACCTCATAGAGAGAGAGAGAGAGAGATAGCCTAGGCGTAGAAACGAAGGTTTATTCAGTATCGCTAAGTAAAAGATAAAAACATTACTGTATTTAAAATGAAAAATAAAAGATTATAAAAATAAATCATAAAGATGATAAAAAGATTAGAAAGGTTAAAAAATACTGTTAATAAATATATGGCCGACATACGACCAGATCGACTTACGACCTGTCAGTCAGAGAACGGAAGTCGGTCGTAAGTCGACGACCAACTGTATAGACAAATGGATTTAGATAGTGTATGGAAAGAGTGCTGACCTAAGAGGTGTAGCTACAGTTAAAAAAATTAAAAGTGCCTGAAAAATAAAAACAGATTTCCTAAAAATTATATAAATTGTACTAAATGCTGTAGATCCTAAGATTTAAGGGATACAGGAACTCCCCGACTTAAGTAATACTTGAATTCCACAAATTCAACTTTACGCAAGTTTTTGCCAGCCGGTGCAACTGAAAAAAATATGTTAACGTATTTCGCATCTGTAGGGATAAATAGAGGTATTGTGAAAATATCGTAATGTGAACCCAATAACATATTGTTTTTTATATAACATATTGTATATAAGATTCTTATATAACATATTGTATATAAGAATCAATTTTGAATGCCTTTGTGATATTTTTTTAAAGCACGTTTCTGGAGGTCACGACCAAAAAACAAAAACAATTTGCACTTTCTGGTTTATTGGACTTTTCTGTTAGCACAATCTATTATAAACGGGTAGTAAACTCAATCTTATTGCATTTGCGATATCAATAACTGGAATTCTGTCAGTTTTTATGTATTATGGTGAAATGAACTAAGTCCCCTTCGCTGAAATCTTCAATCATATTAAAAACATTAATTTTCAGAATCTTCTTTTCATTCCTATTTACTTATTATAATAGTGAAGGGAAAGGGACCAAAGGAAAGTGCAAGTGCTGGCAGTGCCAGGAAATAAAACAAAATTGATTTAGAAATGAAGATGAAAATGATTAAGTAGTACGAAGCAGGACAAAGTTTGTTATCTATTGCACGGAATTAGGTCTCGCAGCTTCAACAGTGTATACTATTTTAAAAGTAGTAAATTAATAAGAGGAGTAAACCTCAATATAGTACGTGGAACACTTCCGTATGATACCCTCCAGAAATTAAAACGGAAAAAACGAAAAAATCGACAACTTACCGGTACATTAAAGTAAAATATAATAATTAAAGTAAAATATAAATAATTAAATAATCAATTTAACACAATACTAGTAATACTAGATAAACATGATTATATTAATAAGTTAGATTCAGTTGTATCTGATAGCTCCACTTATTGTGAAGTGGACCCGACACTGTTTACCAATTTGGTAAATCAATACAATAAAACGTTAACCACATATCGTAAAAACGACTACATTACTATGGTTCAGTTGAAGGAATTGAAGTCCAGAACATACAATATTCCTGCACTTTTTGGTCAGGTAAAATTTTGAATTGTGTTAAATTGATTATTTAATTATTTATATTTTACTTTAATGTACCGGTAAGTTGTCGATTTTTTCGTTTTTTTCCGTTTTAATTTCTGGAGGGTATCATACGGAAGTGTTCCACGTACTATATTGAGGTTTACTCCTCTTATTAATTTACTAATATTATTATCAACGTAGAACATATTGAGTATTACAGCTCTGATTCATACTATCTAATACTATTTTAAAGGACAGTGCACGTATAAAAGAACACATCAAAGGATCAATGCACTTAAGATCAACAGTGATCACAAAACAGCGTTCAGGTCTATATTGAAGATGGAACAGCTATTAATAATATGGATGGGAAATCAGATTCAGAAGCAAGTGCTCCTGAGTCCAATGGCCATTTAAGCAAAAGCAAGAAGTATTTATGAAGATATTAAGGATAAGTACAGCGAACCCCAAGCCAAGTTCATGGCAAGCAACAGGTGATTTAATAGGTTCAAGCATCCCACTGGTTTCCAAAACATTAAAAAAGTATGTGGCAAAGTTGTCAGTGCCAATTCTACAGCTGCAGAGAAATTTTGTGATGTGTTGGAAAAAATTAATGATGAAGGTGGCTACTCAATGCAGCAAATTTTTAACATTGATGAGACTGCTCTGTATTGGAAAAAATGCCGGATCGAACATACATTGCCAAAGAGGAAAGGACAATGCTAGGTTTCAAGGCTTCAAAAGATAGGGCCATGCTCTTGCTTGGGGCTAATGCAGCGGGAGATTACAGATTAATATCACTGCTTGTGTACCATTCTGGAAATCCTCGTGCATCAATAAAGCCACCTTACCTGTGCATTTCTGATCGAACCAGGAGCAGGGCTAACGATATCTCTCTTTGAGGATTTGTTTAAATGCTGCTTCATTTCCAAGGTTGAAAAATATTGTAAACACAACGACGTTCCTTTCAAGATTTTGCTTCTATTAGATAATTTTCCAGGACATCCTATGCATCTAGATGATGTGTAGGATGTCCAAACAATTTCACTTATCCCACCTATGGATCAGGGTGTTATTTTGAATTTAAAAGCATACTATTCAGGCACAATATTTGCTCAGGCATTGTCTGTAGTAGATGGTGAGGAAAATTTTACGTTAAGAGACTTGGAAATCTTACAATACTTACCACGCCATCTTAAACATTAATAAGGCCTGGGTGGAAATTACTAAAAGTTGTTTAAATGGCACATGGAAGAAAATATACCCACGGCACATAAAAGGCTTTGAAGGATTTGAAAAAGACGAATCATATGAAGAGGTTATAGATAAGACTGTAAAGGTTGCAGAGCTACTTCACAGTTGATGCCAAAGACATGGAGGAGTTAATAGAGGAAGAAGAGAAGGAATTATCTAATGAAGAACTTACTGATTTGCAGGCAGCGATAGTGAAAGGAAGAAAATGCTGACGAAGTTCAAGATGAACCAAATGAGGAGCCGAGACTCTTCATCACCAGACAGATGGCAATGGAATTTTGTGAAATTGCATTGGCAAAGTTTGAGAAGATGGATCCTGACAGTGAACAATTCTTAAAAGTTAACAGAGGGGTGAATGATATGCTTGCTTGCTACAAAGAAATCTATGATGAAAAGAAAAAGCCACCATCCAGTCATCGATTAATATGTTCTTTTGCAAGGTTGGGCAGCCGACCCCTTCTAAATCTCCACAGCCCTCAACCTGCATAGCAGCATACTTATCAGCTGAAGATGTTGATTCTGGCATGATGCTCGAGAGGAAAAACTTACTGACTTTATGCCCATCTCCTCTCTTTTTTTATAATTTTATAATTTTGAAATTTTTTAAATTGCACGCTTTTGCAATTTTTTCTGCGCATAAGATAAAAAATTTAATAATACAATAAATAATTCTATTCACACGTTTGTTGAACATTTCTTTTTTGATTCGCATTGGAGGAATTCTAACTTACGTAGCGTTCCGTAAAATGCAACCCTTACGTTAATCGGTGAGTGGCTGTATATATATATATATATAGAGAAGAAGAGAAGGAATTATCTAATGAAGAACTTACTGATTTGCAGGCAGCGATAGTGAAAGAAGAAAATGCTGACGAAGTTCAAGATGAACCAAATGAGGAGCCGAGACTCTTCATCACCAGACAGATGGCAATGGAATTTTGTGAAATTGCATTGGCAAAGTTTGAGAAGATGCAAAGTTTGAGACCAGGAAAATACCTCCAGGTATTTCCCTGGAAATACCTCATTACCATTTCGTGGAACATGAGGATGACTTCCTCATGTTCCACGAAACAGTCTCAAACAATCCAGGTGGTGTGGCTTGGCGCATTATCCTGATGAAAGACAGCACCACCAGAGGGGAAGACCGTTGCCACGAAAGGGTGTACCTGGTCAGCAATGATGTTTAGGTAGGTGGTAGACGTTAGAATGCCCGGCACAAGAATAACTGGACCCAGGGAATGTATATATATATATATATAGTATATATATACACCGATGAGCCAAAACATTATAACCACCTACCTAATATGATGTTGGTCCTCCACGTGCAGCCAAAATAGCTCGTACCCAGCGAGGCATGGACGCTAAAAGATTTCTAAATGTGTCTTGTGGTATCTGGTACCAACACGTAACCAGCAGATCCTTTAACTGCTGTAAGGTCTGTGATTGAGACGACGCAGATCGGAGTTGCTGTTCCAACACAAACCACAGATGCTCGATAGGATTGATGTCTGGGGAATTTTGAGACCAGGAAAATACCTCCAGGTATTTCCCTGGAAATACCTCATTACCATTTCGTGGAACATGAGGATGACTTCCTCATGTTCCACGAAACGTCTCAAACAATCCAGGTGGTGTGGCTTGGCGCATTATCCTGATGAAAGACAGCACCACCAGAGGGGAAGACCGTTGCCACGAAAGGGTGTACCTGGTCAGCAATGATGTTTAGGTAGGTGGTAGACGTTAGAATGCCCGGCACAAGAATAACTGGACCCAGGGAATCCCAGCAGAACATCCCACAAAGCATGATACTGCCACCACCGGTAGCTTTTGTCCCACGGTGCATCCAGGCTCCATCACAGCCGTCCACATGGTGCAACAGGAAAAGTGATTCGTTGGACCAGACAACCTTCTTCCAATCACTCAAGGTCCAGTTTCGATGCTCGCGTGCCCATTGTAGGCACTGTCACTGGTGAACTGTGGTTAGCGTGGGCACTCAGAGCAGCCTGCAGCTATGCAACCCCATTTTCAGCAGGGTTCAATGTACTGTGTGTTGTGACACATTTCTCCAATCACCAGCAAGTTGCACTACAGTTGCCCTTCTGTTGTCACATACCATCCGGGAGAGCCTTCACTCACTTCGAGCATCAATGAGCCGTGGTTGTCCAACACCGGCGGTTCGTGGGTTTTCCCCCTCCTCGAACCACTTTCGGTAGGTACTAACCACAGCTGACCATGAGCACCCCACCAGCCGTGCCATTTCAGATATGCTCTGACCCATTCATCTGGCCATTACAATTTGGCCTTTGTCAAACTCACTTAAGTCCGCTGCCTTTCCCATCTGAAGAACAAGAGTAACACTGATTAACGAAGCTCAGTATCAGGTTTTTTTTATACTGTGTTCCGACCCACGCACACGCCGTAGTTCGCCTGCAGCTGCTTCGATTTCCAATGACTCGCTGTTCATAATGTTTTGGCTCATCAGTGTATATATATAGGGTGATTCAGGAGAATATTTTGGAAGGTTATGATATCAATTATCCTGAGTAAAAAAAGTTCATAATAAACATGTGTCCAATTTTCAATGGATACGGAGATACAGCTGTTTGAAACTGGCACACACAAAGCCATTATGAGAGGTATTAAAGAACAATAAATGATTTATTGTTTATATTTATTGACTTTTTGAATGATACAAAACACAAATCATTGACAAATTTTTTTACAGTTCACAATAAATGTTTGAAAATTCCGCCACCAACCTCAATGCGCTTTGCAACTCTTGTGGTTATATGATGTGTTCTGAGGTCATCATGGCATTCCTTTGAGGGAAGCAGTATCCAAAATGCGAGCGAGCAATTTGCCACTTGTATTCACCTTTTCTTTGTATACTGCGCTTTTCATCCACAAACAACCCTAAAAACAAAAATCTAATGGAATGAGGTCTGAAGACCTTGGTGGCCAATGAACCGGACCACTGCAGCCAATCTATCATTCAGGGAAAGTTCGATTTAGATACAGTATCGTCTGGTGATACAGTATTCTATCACCAGATGGGTCTAATGTGCAGGAGCTCCATCATGCTGTAACTACAACCAATCCTTGTAGCCTAGGGAACATCCTCCAATAGTAGTGGAAGTTCGTTTTTCAGAAATTATAGGTAAATGGGCCATGTAAGATGCTTTTGTAACACAACAAGCCCAATCAACTGATTGTCAATGATACCGCACCACACAATTACAGAGAAGCGATGTTGAAAATTTGTTTCTATGGCATGTGGATTTTCATCTAACCACCTATGAGAGTTACAGGTGTTGTTGATACCATCACGGGTGAAAATAGCTTCATCGCTGAACAGTATTAATGGAATTAATCGGCAATTAGCATTTACCCACTAGCAAAATTCCAATTGCTGAGCGTCATCTCCTGGTTCAAGGTGTTGCACCCACCATATGTGAAATGGATACAAGCCATGCTCACGTAATGTTCGCCATACTCTTGTCTGTGGGACACCGGTTGGCGTAGAAATTCTTTGTTTGCTAATAGTAGGACTACGTTCTCACAACTGAAGAATGTGTTCTATTTCATCCACATTTTGTTCATTTGCACATTCAGAAGAAATGTGAACACTGGGAACTGTACCATTCTCACGCAGTTTGGTGTAAATACTAGTAAGCGCTCTTGAATCTGGTATTCTGCAGTTAGGAAACCATTGATGGTATTCTTACAAGCAGCAGCGCTTCCACCACAAAAACCATAGACAAACACCATATCAGCATATTCCACATGCATGAAGATGTTCTTAACAAACACTTCTAACACCAAACAGCATCAGGTTATAAATGCTTCTTGGTCACATCTGATTCAGGGAGCTGTGCGCACCAGTTTCAAAAACAGCTTTATCTCCATATCCATTGAGAATTGGACACATGTTTATATGAACTTTTTTTTTACTCAGAATAATCAATACTATAACCTCCTAAAATATTTACTATTCCTCCTGAATTATCCTGTACATATTATAAATATAACTTACAGTACCACATTACTTTTCATTTGAACCTCATATTATACAAAGAGCTGGATTTTTTTTAAAAGCCTTCCTGTTTCACTTTTCTTGGGTAACCTGAAAAAAAAATCCATCTCAAATAAATTTAAAGCGATGAATCCTAATAAAAAAATTCCTATTGGAATAAAGGGAATCATCATCTCACAATTTCAATTGGAAAAACAAGAACAGATGAAAGGTGTAACACCATATGCTTGACAATGGCTGTAGATAAATTATTTCTGATTGCTTACTGTATTATAATGTTACTATTCAAATATCATACATCTTACTATTAGTAGCGGTCATCTCAATGGTGGTGGTAGTAGGAACAGATTTCATTACATATGGTTGACTATGCCTCATGGAAACCAACTATTAGTAAGTCTTGTGAAGATGTACTTAAGTTCACCATCTAATTTTCTTTGGATTACAAATCATTCCCAATTTTATAACTGTCATAACTAGCAAACAATAACACAAGTTTTAAATTCATAATATAATAAGATAATTTATAATTCGAAAGGTTGTATTCCTTACTAGAAGTTCCTTAAGTTGCACTTACCTTTGTCGTTGCAATCAGCTCCTTCATATCTAGTACCAAAGCAGTCACAGCTGATAGAAGTATAATGATTAATACATTTGGCACCATATGAACAAGTATTACTGGTCTCACACTTGTCTATGCAACCATCTTCAATGTGAGAAAATGATTTTAATGGCACAGATGAAAAGTTGGAATTGGCATGATTGAAATGAATGTTACCTAAACATCCATACATCTGTCCAAAGGTGTATTTTTGACTGTGTATTGTAGTGTTGCTGTCCATACCTATGGAAAGTTTATTATCATTAAATGAAAAAAAGTCAAAGATTAAACCTTTATCTTTAATTTTTTTATTGCGACATTTAAATTATCAGAACATAAAAATAAATAAATAAATAAATCTTTATTACAGATTAGTGTTATAATAATAAAACAAAAAAGGTAGCCATCTGCTACAAATAATGTCCAGAGTAGCAAAGTTATATTATTCATTATGGTTCTGAATTCAGAAACTTAATGAAGGAACTAACAGTAAAGCAACAGTTCAAAATTTCTTTTTTTTTATTTTATTTTATTTTATTTTATATTTCATAAATAAAGGGATAAAAATCTCTGCTATAATCAGAAAATTAAGGTGTTTTCAGAATACTAAATGGCTATTTTCCAAATGGTTCTTTTTTTTCTTTTTCTTTAAAGAGGTCAGAAGTAAAAAGACAAATAATATTCTTTTCAACACTGGCCAAATAAAGTAAAACAAAGTCCACCTACATAGGGGAAAAAAAAGAAAGAAAAAAAAAAATAAATAAATAGAATGAATGGAAGAAAATTTTCAGAAAAAATTATGAAATGATATATCTCTGTGATTGGCAAATATGTCAAAAAAAAAAAGCTGTCAGATACTGAAATTAAAATTTTCAGAGAGAGTAATAAATAAACTGAAGGTTGCCTAATGAAGAATAAGTGGAAATTAAACAAAGGTTACATAATGAAGAGTAAATGAAAATACCTGTGGGAAAGAACAGAAGAAGAAATTCAGCCGTTGATGCTCCATATTTTCAAGGGAGGGGGGGAGCTACAATGCACACTCAGCAGGTAAAGGACGAACATAGTGTTTTGATAACTCTCTGGGTTGAGGGGTTAATAGCTCTGACACTAGGTAGTAAGTAAACACAGTCCTGATTGGCAAAGTGCTTGAAGTTGTGAAAAAATGAAATACAAAATGCATGAACAGAGAACAAAATCCAAAGACCACAATCTAGTGAGGAAAACATTTTGACAATTCAAACTAAAAATAGTAAAGACTACCCCATAATTAAAACGGCTGCCCCAGTTATCCGAAAATGAATAGATAAAAAAAATAAAATTAATTTTGAGAAAAGGAAACTACAGATAAATAAATAAGTTATAATATGAATATACTGTAAATAACAAGTAAAAAGCAGCAAAACAAATTAAAACATGCAAAAGTGTGGAAATAATGAAATCTGATATAGCAACGATGCATTAATGTGCTAATATAATATAAAATATACAATCAAAATAGACTGGAAATACCATTACATTAGACTAGAGAATATGTGGGAAAAAGTAAAGGTTGAAGACTGTGAAATGTGCTAAACTGAAAAAAAAGGATAAGAGGGATTAAACTTAGTTAAGATGAAATTGAAAAATACTAAGGAGGAGAGGAAATGTTACAAATCTGGGGCCAGTTCATGTAACTTAAGGGGGTGAGGGGAAAGACAGGAAAGAGTTCCAAACAGCAAGCACAGATGAGCTGAAACTATAAATTAAACTGCAATAGTCCCTTTTTTCTTTTTCAGAGATCAGGAGTGAAATATAAATAATATCCTTGTTGACACTGACGAGACAGGAAATGTCACTTAAAAATTTTTAATGTGCTACTAGGGGGGCTTCACCTCCTGCTCACCTAACACTTTTCTATGTAAAACGTAGAGGTATGACAGAGTAAGCCAAATCTTTTCTACATAAAAGACACACCTGTCGAAACGCAGTGATCGATATCTAATCAGGAAATGACCAATGTAATTATTTACCTGTGCATGTAGTGACGTAATTGACCAACCCACTTGTACCATGTGACCCACATCCCTCTTCTCCCATTGGCTACCCCCATCCTCCACCACACAGCATTCTCAAGGTCATATAAATATCACTACGTAATTATTTGCCTGCATTTATATAAGTCACTTAGGAAAAGACTTTTTGCTTCAGGTTCCATAATGCATGAGGAATATTGTTGCATCTGAATGAGCAGGACTAAAATATTAAACTAAAATATTTACAAACTATACAAATATTTAAAATACAGTCCATTCCAGTTATTTGGGACACATCGGGACTAGTGCATTTTGGCCCGATTAAGCAGCTGCCCCAGTTATCCGAAATTTCACGTAAATAGTTAAAAATACAATGTACCCCCCCCTTTACAATTGGTTCACTGTACAACCAAATCACGTTACGACGAACTCGACATAATAAAGTACCGTTCACTATACGATGTGCAGTAAGTGCCGGAGTCATTGTGATCACATTTGTGAATTGAATTTTAATTTGAATTTTAACAGCGATTCTAATTAGTGAAAATAGGAGGAATATTATCCACAGGCTATAAAAGCAAATATATATTAAGCACAAATTTACCCTTTATTACCTTACCAATTAAAATATTAAATGATACGTGATAATCGGAATAATTAATACGTACTGTAATATGTACATACTAACTAGTTGACATTTCTGTTCGCTGACATTTGTGGGTGGGGGTTAAAATTTAAAACAGTAAAAAGATAAGCAATCAATAAAAGAGAACACGGCAAACACAATATACGCACAAGTGAGAACGGAGTAATGAGTTACAAAGCTTTAAAAATTGGAATGAAGAGAAGATTCTGAAAATTAATTTTTTTACATGATTGAAGATTTCATGGAAGTGTAAACTCATTTCACCATAATAACCCACAGAATTCCAGCTGTTGGTATTATCGCAAATTCAGTAAGATCGAGTTTACTGTCCGTTTATGATAGATTTCACTAACAGAAAAGCCCAATAAACAGATGACTGCTAATTGTTTTATGTTTGTGACCTCCAGAATTTCGACCGAACCATGTGGTACCGTCAAAGACAATCATAGGGTAATCTCCACTGCTGCAGTCTCCTGCCCCGATTAAACGGCATGCTGTCCCAATTAAGTGAAGTAAACCCTGGCTATTTTCTCGATTGGTTTCTGTTTTTTTAAGATTTGCCCCAAATAAACAGCTGCCCCGATTAACCGGTGGCCCAAATAACCGGAATCCACTGTATTTACAAAATACTAAACTATTTACAAATATACGAACTATATCAGGACGATGGGTTCCTTCATCAGCTGACATTAATATACATTGTCAACAGCAAGTGTCTAATTCTGATAACGTCATGCATCCCACGTACATGCTCTACATTGTCAACAGCAAGTGTCTGATTCTGCCTAGTATAACCCATTTGTGTACCTTCCATTTAACGTTCACCAACCTTGTGCACACGCTTCACTGTCTAATACATGACCATGCCTGGCATCATTTGATGTTCCATTTTAATGTTTTTTGTATATTAATGTAAGCTGACAAAGGGACCCCGTCCCGATACAGAAGAGGTATTATTGTAAACAGATTAATATTTTGTAAATATTTTAGTTTTTTGTAAATATTTGTATAGGTTTGTTATTATTTGTATAATAATAACATTATACTAACATTATAATGCACTGATCGAAATGTAATCAGGAAATGACCTATGTAATTATTTACTTGTGCATTTGTAGTGATATAACTGCCCCGCCCTCTTCTCCCATTGGCTTGAATAAATATTAGTATTTAGTATTAGTCACATGGTACAAGAAAGCCTATGGCTTATGCTGCACCAGCCAAAAAAAAAAACCCGAACAAAACAATGAATAAAAAAAATAAATAAATAAATAATAATAATTAATAAAAAAAAGGAAATTAAACCTATCATCCTACGCGCTTCCCTGACCCGAAGGTACTATTCAGATGACCTTTGAATTTCTCCAAACTGTCAGCCTCTACCATCCATGTAGGCAACTTATTCCAGTAATTTAACTCGCTGGCTAAAATAAAACTTCCTGCAGTCCAATCTAAACATTTCCCCCCATAACTTGAATTTATGTCCCCTAGTTCTAGCATCATTTATAATCTTGAAAATTTCGTCCTCATTCATATTACTGATGCCTCTCAGAGCCTTAAACACCTCAATCAAATCTCCTCTAAGGTGTCTAGTTTCCAAACTCTGCAACCCACATATTTGAAGTCTTTCTTCATAAGGATGCCCTTTTGCTGATCTCAACAGGTGAGTGACCCGTCTTTGCACCCTTTCAAGAAGCTCGATATCTTTCTTTAGGTGCGGTCTCCATACTTGAACACAGTATTCCAAGTGTGATCTAACAAAAGCCTTATATAATGGGATTATCATGTCCCTATTTCTACTTGCAAAAGTTTGATAGATCATCGATAGGACACAATGGGAATTCCTTGCAACCTATTTACAATGCTCAGAGAATTTCTTGTCTGACCATATCGTAACACCCAAGTCCCTTTCCTCCAGTACTGGGTTTAGTTGAACTCCACCAAGCGAATAAGTTATTTTGGGATTACTGTTTCCCAGGTGTAATACCTTACACTTTGTTGGATTAAAGCATAGCTGCCATTTTTCTGACCATTCCTGAAGTCTATCTAGGTCTCTCTGAAGAAGCTCAGCTTGACAGTGATCATTAACCACTACCAATTTTAACATCATCTGCAAATTTAGACATCACGCCCTCTATCCCTTCATCAATGTCGTTTATAAAAATTAAAAACAACAGTGGTCCTAATACTGATCCTTGGGGAACCCCACTTCTTATATCAACCCAATATGAGGAATAGCCATTTATCACAACCCTCTGCCTCCTGCCCTGAAGCCATCCTGCTATCCATCGAAGGATTTTCCCAGTGATTTCAACCTGTTCTAGCTTATAAAGCAATCGCTCATGTGGGACTGAGTCAAAAGTTTTGCTGAAATCTAAATAAACAATGTCGAAATTATTCCCTAAATACAGGTCGTGAGTGACCCTTTCGAAATAGCGAACCAGATTTGTTAAACATGATTTTCCTTTTACAAAACCATGCTGAGTATCCTTGAGAATTTCAATTCGATCCAAATGATCCTGAATTCCACCCTTGATCACTGCCTCCATGATTTCCCCTACCACTGATGTCAGACTGACAGGTCTGACATCAGTGGTAGGGGAAATCAGACTGACAGGTCGATAATTTCCCACTTCACTTTTAGAGCCATCCTTATGTATGGGAGATGCGTTGGCACTTTTCCAATCCAGTGGAATCTCCCCAGAGTCTAGTGATGCTCGCATAATTAGCCTCAATAGTTCAATGCACTCACTTGCCGCCTCCCTTAAGATTATGGGGTATATTCCATCAACTCCAGGAGCCTTACTGGACTGTAGGCTTGAAAGTTTTTTCATTAAATAATCTTGTGAAATTTCAATATCATTAATTACATATTTTTCAACTTCGCTCCCACAATTTCCCATTGCCACAAAAGGTTTTTCATTTGTAAATATCGATGCAAAATAACTGTTGAGTTCATCTGCAACGGCAGCTGGTATATTTAATACTATCCCCTTTCCCTTACGTAAGGGTCCGATCTGGTTTGTCCTGCTCGTCTTGGAATTTATATATGTGAAGAATTCCTTATCCCCCCCTCTTTGCTCTGTTTGCTAGTGATTTCTCATAAACTGCCTTTGCTTGTCGAACCTTTTCTGTGGCTCTATTACAGATCACCTTGTAGCTGTTATAGGCTTCACTAGGAAGAAAAGCTTATCACTAGGAAAACTTTTTTAATGTATAGAGAGAAAATAAAGCCCACTTATACAGAAAAAGAATAATTGGAAAATAAGGAAACACCAAAATGCAATGAGGCAGCAGTGATTTTTGTTGTTTGCAGGTTTAAAGTTTCCAAAAATGAGAAAATAGAATGAATAGAAGAAAATATATATTTTTTTTCTTTGCCTTAAAAATATGAGGTGTCAGTGGCCAAATTCCTTCTTATACTCTTTCCTGGGTATTCTCTTTATTCCTTATTAGGCAACCTTCATTTTACTCTCTAAATTTTCAATACAGTATGCAACAGCTTTAACCAATCAAAGAGACATATCGTCTCACTGGCATTCACTTCTTAATTTTTTTTTCATTCATTCTAGTTTTTCATTTTTGGAAACTCTAAACCTGCAAAGGAACATTCTGTCTAGCTGGTTTTTGGCATTTCCTATCTGGTTGGTATTGACAAGAATATTACACTGGTCTGCATAGATTTTGTTTTCAAAATTCATTGTGTTTCTGGGTGTATCTTTAGTGCTAATTCTAAAAATCCAAACTGATTTTACCTATTATGTACAGCTTTTAATAAACAGTAAAAAATGTTTTCTTAGGTGCAAATTCCATGTACATGCAATATACATACTACTTCCTTTGTGAATGACAGGTATAGATATATACAGATGTGTTTAGACATGAATCAAGGTAACTTTATAAACTATATAAAAGTATTGATTCCATATTCAGTTGTTTTCTGGTGCAGTTGTGGTAACTAGTATCAGCTTTTAATGTGATTCTCAATATTCTGTATCCCTGACAATGGTAGCTTCTGGTTACATGGACAAGCCAAATACATTCTGTTACACTTGTGTTAACTACATTGTGACTACATTGTAGTTACAATGTAGTAACTACAACATTAACTACACAAAAATTCCTGTTTGTGTTAACTACATCATTTGTGAAAAATGCTGCATATTTTGGAATTAAATTATATAACCAAGATAAAAGTAGCCTCACTTCCCTGAAGGGCTTGTGATTGTGGAAATGTGGTAAAAAGAAAGCTATAACAATTTGTCATTCCCATGATGCGAAGAAAACCTCAGGATTATATTAACAACTGCCACTTTTATTCCATAAATGTAGTAGGCTATAACACAAAGCCACTTTATGTTATAGCCTACTTCGTTATAACACAAAGAACAAGCAAAACATATGTGTTTATAAACATTATTTCAGCCTGGCAACATTATTTCAGCTGTAAGGTACCATATGGACCCTGAACTATTGGTACCATCTCCACCAGTTGTTCTTGAAAAATATGCCAGTGATCCTAAATTGTACATTTGTGATGTAAAAAATAATATAAACTATTGTAAAGAAGAAACAACTGTGAACCACAACTGTTTACATAAAGCGAACTGTAAGATCTTGTGAGAGGTTTAAATCTATCCAAAGTATTGGCAGAACATTAAGGTCAAGACTGTGATTCAAGAGTCTAATGACCCCAGAAACAGTCTTTTAGTGGTATAGACATGAAAAAGGAAATGCTTCTCCATTTTTCTGAAGAAGGCTCAAGAATATATTTCAACAACATTCCTGCAGTTATCAACTTTTTTGGAATTTTCTAAAAAAAACTTCAAAGGAGTTCTCCTTCATAATGAAAAAAAAAAGCATGCATCCATTTCTGTAGTCCATTCACCACACTTGAAAGAAAACAACAAAAATGTTAAGCTTCTTTTAGGGGGGGGGGAACTCAGTACAAGAATCATGGTTGGCTTGTGGTGGAGATTTTAAAGTTACTGGCCTGCTATTTGACCAACAACTTGGTTAAGCAAATATGCCTTGTTTTCTGTATGATAGTTGAGTGATATCTGAACACTGGGAAAAGAAAGCCACCAAGACAGTCTCAGACACCAACTTTAAAGAACATTACAGATGAGCTGCTAGTAGATCGAAACAAAGTGCTGTTATCCCCTCTGTATATTAAATTATTTTTAATGAAACTTCATCCAAGTCCTGAATAAAGAAAGAAATTGTTTCAAGTATGTTTGGACTAAATTCCTATTGCTTACATACAAAAAAAATCAAAACAGGAATTTTTGTTGGACCTCAAAATCCACAAGCCACTGATAGATTCTGTGTTTGAAGAATCCATGAAACAAACTGGAAAAAGACACTTGGACTGGCTTTAAAAATGTAATGCAATTTTTTCAGGAACAAACATCCAGATTATGAGACCAATATCAGTGTTTAGATACACTTTTTGCACTCTCATCACAACTATTTCTCAGAAAATTAGGTAGTTAAAATGAAGGATGTTGGGGGTAGTAACTTGTTACCAATGCAGAGTAACAAGTTACTTGTTCCAAGTAACTTGTTACTCTGCATAAATGCAAATTTTCTTATAACCAGTCTACAATTATCTTTCCTTAATTTCAATTTAAAAATATAAGATATTTAACTCATACCTTTTTATACAAAGTTCTTCGGACTGACACTCACATCAAATTAATACATTATATCAAACTAAGTTTATGACAAGATATTATGGTTTAAAATTGTTAATATATACAGGTTTCTTAAAAATAATCCTGTATTCAATTTCCATAATCTACTCACTGCCGAAAGGAAGAGCAAAGCGAAGTCTATGTACTTCAACCCACTAAAAACTAAACCACCCAGCAATAATGGACAGGAAATTGAAGACCATTGTCAAATTCACTAAAATATTTTTAAACTAAACTTCTTAATAAGGGACAAAGTTATTTCAGGATGGTCTGCACATCAACCCACTAAAAACTAAACCAGCAATAATGGACAGGAAATTGAAGACCGTTGTCAAATTTACTAAAATATTTTTAGACTAAACTTCTTAATAAGGGACAAAGTTATTTCAGGATGGTCTATACTCACAAGAAGTAAAGTGACACTTAACAATCTCCACTCTTTTATACTAATAATACGGTTCAGTTTAGTGTACCGTGAACGAGATTATTTTTATTAACCAATGTAAATGATGTTATTTACATCATGCGCGTAAAGGTCCACGAGTCCGAAATTGCATGGTCTATGTACATTTATAGCGTTAGGGTTTAACTTCATTTCAAGACTATTGAGAGTTTTGTATATTCAGAGTGTATTAATTATTCTTGCCTCATTAAAAAGAAACATATGGGTCTCATGGATGGTATGAAAGGAAAGTTCAGATACACCTGTCCTTTCTGCCTTAACGAATGCCTGGTGTTGTTGTATTTGCATCGAAAGATAATTTTGGATAGAACCAATATAAAAAGAGTTACACTCCCCACACGCAATGTTACAGACTATGTTGGTACATTCCATATTAACTGTAGTATTCTTCCTCATCTTCAATACTGTGTGGAGTTTACTTATGGGTTGCACAACATTTTTAAATTCCGGGTTTTTAAAAATAGTAATGAATTGTTTATACCATTGTTGTACATAAGGAACTTTAATAAAATATTTTTGTGTAATGTTTTTATTATTAAATGAAACAGTTTCTGATTTTTGTTTCGCCTGTCGTTATTCTCTATTGTACCTAATGTATATCCCCTGTTCAAAAATCTTGTTGAGAGTTCCTTAAGTTCATTATTAAGAGATTCCTGTGTAGAACTATATTTGTATGCATTATAGAATTGGTTAAAAATTATACTTCTTTTATAAGTAAAAGGGTGATAACTTGAATTATGTAAAAATTTTCCTGTGTTTGTTGGTTTGCAGTATATTTTAAAATGTATGCTTTCTTTCGTTGACCCTAGTTAACATAAAATTAAGAAAATTTATAGATTTCTCTCCCGGTTTTTCATCTTCTAAAGTAAACCTAAGTCTCGTATGAATTTTGTTAAATGAGATTAATTACAATATCCATGAGATTAATTACAATATCTTTATGAGAAATGACCAGGATATCGTCAAGGTTTGTTTGTTTGTTATTTGGTTTTTAGGAGCATTAGCAACTAAGGTCATATTGCTCCGGGATATGTGGTGGTCATTCTCTGACCTTTCCGCATCCTCCATATTTGGTGGTGACGGGCTCGAAACCCAGTCTAATCAAGAAGCGTGTGCTACGCACTGCTGCTCCTTCCCACCTGGCTACGGAGGTGCCTTATTGTCAAGGTACCTACCATAAAATGTTAAGTTTGAAACATACAGATTTAAATGTATTTGTTCGATAATGTTAAGGTAAATTTCTGCGACAAGGCCACTAAGGCTTAATCCCATCGGGAGTCCAAAAATTTGTCTATAGATATTCAATGTAATTGGCTTGAATGAGAAATCTGATTAAATAAAATATTTCAGTTTTTGGTAACTTGGTTTTATTCAATATTATGGAATCACTGTTAATCAAATCCCATTATGTATTGAGCGAATAATTAACATCTACATTAGTGTATAATGAGACAATGTCTAGGGAAAACAATTTATCATCTTTATCTAACTTGTCTTTTAATTTATTAAAAAGTGAATTTGAATTTTTTATACTGAATTTTAAAATAAGACAAAGGTTTTATAATATCATACAAATATGACACGAGGGATGCAAAGGCCGAATTTTTGTAGGAGACAATAAGCCTAATTGGACATTCCCGTTTTGTGCACCTTAATTTGTCCAAACAGGGTAGATACATTATTGGTTCGATCTTTTAGATTCTTTAGAGTTGCCATTGTAATATAGTCCTTCTTCCTGTATTCAGTTAAAAGTGTTATTATATTGTTTTATTAAGTTGTCAAATGTAATTCTATTTTCCAGTTGATATGTTGAATTATTGGATACAATATTATTCAATTTCCAATATAATCCTTTCTATTTAAGACGACAACAGTGTCCCCTTTATCTGCTCTTTGTATTACAATATTATAATTTTTTCTTAATTTTTGTAAACCGATCCTTTCTTCTTTTGATAGTTTAAGTATACTTGGGTCCTTAGAATTATTGATAATATTGTTAATCTGCTGTATTAATCCTTCTTTGTTCTTATTATTTCTTAAGCCATATTCAAATTCAATTATTGTTTGTTTTTTCGGAAGTTGTGTAGGTGACAGATTATAATTAAGACCTTTTTTGAGGATATTTATTTGGCCTGCAGATAAATTGTACGCGGGTAAATTTATGACACTGAGGTTAGAACTATTATCTGTATTATTAAAAATAATATCATTCTGTGGTACAGTTGATTCCCTTGATTGCTGAAATTTATCTCAATAAGATCGAGCTGGTATCCTTAACACCACATCTCCCTAATATAACGTTCTACAGTAAATATCGTGATGACATCTTAATAATTACTAATAAATATACAGGGTGTCTCGAAAATACACAGCATAACTTCAGGAACGAGTTCCACATAGGTAGACAATAAAAATATTTTATATCAACATAATTCCGGAAATGCTTGGTTCCCAAGTTATTAACCGAAATGTCTTATCTCCCGCAAGTGATTTCCTTCATCACAAGGTACTGACAGAATCTGGTGGTTTTCCATTCCGACCTTGCTCCTCAAATCAGGAGCAAGCGGATATGAACTTTATGTATGGTTTGGAGGACGGCAATGCTCTGGAGGCTCATTTGTACCACGAAAGGTTCCCAGAACGAAGATGTCCAGACAGGAAAATGTTTGAAGGTATCCATCGCCGCCTTTGTGAACATGGGTCCTTTACACCTCGTGCTGCCGACAGAGGACAACCAAGGTCTACGACTCCTGAAGTAGAGGAGATTTTGGATGTTGTGCATGCCACTCCTGGAATCAGCACACGCAGAATAGCAATGCAACTGGCTGTTCAACGTTCGACTATTTGGAGAGAACACCAACTGTATATCCTTACCATCTGCAACGGGTACAGGCCTTGTCACCAGCAGATTACCCTGCGCTTACCCTCCATGCTCACCTGATTTAAACCCACTAGATTTCTTCTTGTGGGGCCATTCAAAGTTGATGGTGTATTCGACTCTGGTAGCTGATGTGGAAACTCTCTGCAATCGAATTGTAGCAGGTTGTGAGACAATACGAAACATGCCAGGAATTTGGCCTCATCTTTGCAAGTCCATGAGACGTCGATGTGAGGACTGCATTCAGGCAGAAGGTGGACATTTTGAACAATTACTATAAGGTGATGTGAACAGTTAAGTGTCATAGACAGACCTTCAAAACTCGGAAACCAAGCATTTCTGGAACTATGTTGATATAAAATAATTTTATTGTCTACATATGAGGAACTCATTCCTGAAGTTATGCCATGTATTTTTGAGACACCCTGTATAGTACAGAAGGTCCTGGATACATTTAATAACATTCATACTCGACTTAAGTTCACTCTAGAAATGGAAATCCTGCATCACAAATCCATAAATTTTCTAAATTTTACTTTAACCAGAGTTAATGCAAACATACTTTTTAAAATTTATAGGAAGCCAACGAATACTGGAAAATTTTTGCACCATTCGAGCTACCATCCTTTTACATATAAAAGGAGCATTATTACAGCTCTACTCAAGAATCCTTATTGGATGAGCTCACAGAACTGACAAAAAGATTTTTAAATAGGGGTTATTCATTACGTACCATTATGCAGATTAGTCAGCAGGCGAAATATAAATTGAAGATGGGTACAAATGACAGGGTGGATCACAAACATTTTTTTAAAGTTCCGTATATACAGCATTGGTATAGACAATTTATTAACATATTTAAGAACACTGAATATAAGATTGTTCCACAACCCGTGAGTAAGCTCCATGCCATCCTGAAATATAGGGCATATGAAGTTCCTACCATGGAAGCTCACAATATTGTTTACAATATTTCTTGTGGTGGGTGCAATTCTATGTATATTGCCTCGACCCAAAATTTACTTTCGGTAAGGATACAGCAGCATTTGGCATCAGTTAGGGCAGGTAGGACAGGTGCCTCTAAGCTTGCGTTTCATGCAATCACTGATGGACATGTGTTCCTTTTTAATGAATCGAAGGTTCTTAATAAACAGCGAGAATATTGTAAATTATTAATTGCCGAAACATTAGAAATGAGATTAAATGGTAACTCTATTAATATACGCAGACCTTATAATATTTCAGACTCGTAGATGCTTACACACATGCATGAATAGTAATTCATACATTGGTTTATATAAATAATCTCGTGTCAGGTGTCGTTAATTTTATATAAAATGGGGGAATATCATTCACCAATCGCTTTTGTGCTTCTTCTAAACACGGAAACAAACCGAATCAGGTGGTCTCTTAAAAGAAGTTGAAAAATGGTTTTAAAGTTTAATTTATGTGTCAATTAATTTATTTGTTTCGTCGTTTTTAGAATTTTGCAACAATTGTTTTTCAATTCTCATGATGGCTTGTGATGTCGGTTGGTTTTTGGAGGTTGGTGGCCGCTGTCTTTCCATAATTCTTTCCGATTTCCTTGACATGATATGAGAGTTGAAGTCATGATTATTTTAATTAATAGCTATTTTAATTTGATTTATTTATGACTATGCACAGAAGGGGGGGGGATGTTCATATTATAATCATTTGAGATTGAGTGTTGAGAGATTAACAGTCCTACTAAAGAGGTATGAGGTTTTCACCTATAATTTATGTTGATTCCATTGCTAAATGTTGAATGTTTCTACAACTGACTCTCCCCCCCACCACTAGATAATGTGTTGTTTCATCACCACTATCAAAGTGTGTGTTACCCTCCGTTCTTGCTACATGTCTATTATTGGCCTGTAATAACCGGTGTATTTTGTTTCTATGTCTATTGTTTGTTTCATTTTCTAATGCCTGTTTTCTAATTTGAATCACTGATTTTACATAGTTCCAAACATTAACATGAAGATATTTTTTTACTTTAGTTCGAAGGTTTTGGACTTGATTAAAATAGTTTTTCTTGTTAACAAGTCTATATTCTAATGTCATCTTAACGATTTTTTGCGATGTTTGAAATGCCAATTTTTGTATGCCTGATATTCTTTGTCTAAGAGTCACTCTGGCAAATTTTGTGATTAAGTTTGCCCTTAAACAATATTTAAGAAACCTAATATGAAATTTTTGTGCATCATATTTTAAAGTGATATAAATATATTTCTGAACCAAACTGTGTAGATGCATGTTCATATTTTTTATATTTATAACTTAAACATAGTGAAATATACAAGTGTTTAAGAGCAATTATAAAATAATGAATCGAAGTGCATGAATTCCTCTTATATATTTTGAAATCTTAATTTCAATCTATACCCTAGTTTGCATCATCCTAGGAAGGAAAAATAGGCCCTTCCCTTCATTAAGCCTGCTCAATCATTTTAAGTCCCCCTTAAACACTTCAATCACATCTCCAGGCTTGTTTGTTTGTTTGTTATTTGGAGCGTTAGCAACTAAGGCCATATTGCTCCTAGATATGCGGTGGCATTCCCTGACCTTTCCGCATCCTCCGTATTTGGTGGTGATGGGCTCGAACCCTGATCTAATCAAGAAGCGTGTGCTATGCACTGCTGCTCCTTCCCACCTGGCTACGGAGGCGCCCTTTAATCACATCTCCAGGCAATGCATAGTTTCCAACTTTTTACAGCTTACAGACTCCCTTATGATAAGAATATCTCTTTGCATCCAGAATTAACCTATTTTTTGAATTCCTTTATATCATTTTAAGCAGATCACTATCTTTCCTGACATGAGGCTTCCAGACCAGTATACAATATTCAAGATGTGATATGGCCTGATTTGTGAAGTTTCACAATTATCTAATTTATCTCTATGGCAAAATTCATATGTATCACTGACAGTCCTATCCTGTGCTGTCTCAGCATTTTCACTACACTATTTGAGAGAACTTCAAGAGATAGAGCTCATGTTTGGATTGTATTACAACCCCCCCCAAAGTATTTTCATTTTCAATAGTTCTTTCTGTTATATCACAGTTTTATCACACATCTAATTCCTTTTAGTGTGCTATCCTCCAATGATTTTAATCATGTGTTGAATCTTGATTTAATAGCATTAAAGTTTAATTGCCATATTTTTAATTTCAGTTGATGGATCAGCTATCCAACAGTCTAAAGATATGAGATAAACAACTTGGATGAAACACCAATAGTCAAGTATAAAAATTCACCAAAGTGTTGCACTATGAAATTTTACTTTTGGGGGGAATACACCAATTTACATTGGTAGCTTTCACAAACATCAACATGTGACATTACAGTTATATAATATAAGACAATTTTATTTGAGTTGGGGGGGGGACTTTAATTACTCTCATGGGTATGCCTATACCCAAAAACTTTCAAGACATGAGTTTTAAAGACAAAAAATATCCTCACTAAACTATATAAAACCAAAACCATTTTTCTTTCTTTCTAACAAAAATTAACATTCTCAGATAATATGAAATTATCACACACAAAATTGAAGTGGGGAGGACCACAACTGCATACTACAGGCAGGAATACAACTAAACAAAGTTGAGGACATGAGGTTAATACCATCAAATCAACAACAGCAATAAAAAAAAATCCTGCAATCCTGGTTTTTGGAAGAATGTTGCATGAGAATGGCATTCAATCTGTCTTCTGCATCTGAACTCCACAGCCTTTTTCTATAAAGAAGAACATGCCCTGCTGAATAAGCAACTTCTTTTGAAACTGTTTACAATTGAGACTTCCTCCACCCTCTAATCCAAAAACTCCAGAACCTTCAATACCATGAAGAGCAGTTTCTATTGATTTATGAGTTAGGAATACTTCCTCGTCCTCTTTTGTGTTTTAGCGGCTCAACCCTTGAAGTGAAAGAAAGTTAAGCCCTGTCTTATCAATTCAGTAGTAGGCTTTTTTCTTTTTTCTGCTTTAGAAACAAAAGGAATTCACTTGAATTCTTTTTGTTTCCTAATTTGTTGATGAGAAGAGATGCAATTTCCAAAATATCTGCAGAAATCTCTTGATATTAAATAAATTCTTGAAAAATGGAATTCTTTTGTCTATTCTTCAGGTATTCCTTCATATCAGGTTTTGTTTTTTGTTTTTTTTTTTTTCATTTTTCTTTTTACTCTTTTATATTCATTTTTATTTTCATTTCTTTCCCTTTATATTCATTTTTATTTTCATTTTTTTATTTATATTAATTTATTCTATTTTTTTCTCATTTATTTTCACTAAAAAAATGCTTTAGTTCATTCAAATTCACAGAGTATAAAATAATCTGTGACTTCTGAAAATGAAGAAAAACAGCTGCTGCCTGCTGTTAACAACTGAATATAAACATCGACCTTCATGGCACCATGATATTCAAGGGGGAAGTAGAATTTCATTATGTTGCGGCTGCCATGACCTGGGCTGAAAAAGAGTTTAATTAAATTATATTAATAACAGAATAAATTATAAAATTTAATAACATATCACAGTGAAAAAAAGTTTAAAAAGTAATAACAAAAACCTGTTAAAACAGGTTTTTATTATAACTTTCTCTCTAATTTGCAAGATTTGTGTTATTTAGTGATTTGCAAGAGATTTCTTACAAATCTCTAAATAGCACAATCAGTCTCAAAAGTGTGAATTTGAGGCTGATTGTATGTTTATTATCTTTGTATTCCATTCAATAAAGCAGTTTTTTTAACAATCAACAGGGAAAAATGATAACACCATAGCTGTGTGAATTCATCAGACAAATTTTGTGATGCATGAACAGTTCATAAAAAAAACCACATCAGTCTAAAAAAAAAAAATCTTAAACATGCTTATTATTTCTACTTTGGATGCCACTTAGAAGATTAATACAGAAGTTGGGTACCACATGTATGATGCATACTATAAAAATCTTCATTGGATGAATGAATGAAAAAAAAAAAAATGAAAAAAAATAGTGTGCCATTCAATGTTTCCATGGTATCAAATAACCAGTGAAACAAACAGTCATAATGAATATTGCTATTTCTACCTTAGAAAAATGTTAGGCTTGTCAAAGAGAAGCAAAATAAAACAGAACATCCAAATATCATTACTACAATAAATCCAGTCTCACAAGAAGATTTACCAACTCCTGTAATTAGAAAAAATATCCCCAAAGAAGAGGAAGAGGAGGACCTAATAGAGGAAGAAGTTATATTCTACAGGTCAACAAAGAATCACTCCTTAATTAGGCAAAAGTAAGCTTAATTATCTAGATATGCAATTTAAATCTGTCAAAGCAACAGGCAAAACTTTTGTGATCAAGATTACAGGAACAAAATTTGCTAGCCAATGTAGCTGAAGATCTGTATTTAAAAAAAAATAAAAAATTGTTGACAATTTATGATGTGTAGGATTCTCCCTAAGTGTATCTAGATGTAAATCGACTGATGAAAAATTGACTGATTGAGTGATTGATTTATGAGTTCTTGATGCAAGAGCTACTCAACTAAAATGCACCTTGCAGGTTTTATAGTGACGAAAGAACTGGGATTTAAACACAAAGATGAAGAATGGCAGCACTGATTCATCTGAAGTAAGTTTAAAGACAGTTTAAATGCAGTAATTAATTTTAAAGACAGTTTTATTGCATAATGGAAATGCAATGCCTTTGATACCTGAAGCACATTTGTTGGAATGAAGGGAACTTATGAAAATATGTCCCAAATATTTATTATAATTAAGTATAAATAATCAAATCGAGCATAACTGACAATTTATATAGTGATTTTAAGGCCACTGTGCTTTAAACTTGGATTGCACAGTAGATTTACAAAGTAATGCTGTTTTCTATGCTTGTGGGATAGTTGAGCAACAGAACAGCACTATGTTGTCAAGGACTGACTAGCAAAAGAGAAGTTCATTGCTTGGAAAGGTAATGTCAAATATGCACTATCCTCAGAAATCCTCAGCTGGCACTTCACCCTCCATTACATATATAGTTTGGCTTAATGAAAAATGTTGTGAAGGATTGAGACACAAAAGTGATGGTTTTAACTACTAAAAGGAGAAACTTTCAATATTAAGTGATGCAAAGCTAAAAGAAGAAATCTATGAGTTTTATATTACTTGTTCAGAAAACTATTAGAAAATTAGATAAATGGTTGCATGGTACCAAAAACACATTAAACAAAAACCAAATGGGATTTGGTTTTTGTTTAAAGCCATTTGCATGGCTTTAATCTAAAGCCATGCAAATGGCTTTAGATTAAATTTGTTTTAATTAAAACAAATTAACTAAATTAAAACAAATTTTATCTAAATTTGTTTTAATCTAAAAGCCATTTGCGTGGCTTTTAGATTAAAAGCCTAATTAAATTAGGCTTTTAATCTAAAAGAAAAAAAATAATCTTGTCCAATATGATAAATGAATAAATAATACAATTCAAAAATATATAAAAACTTACCACCAAAGTATAAAAAGGAAGAGGGTATGCTACCAGTAATACTATAACGCCTCTCTTTCAGAAGGGATGCCAAGTTAACATTAATTTCTAAATCATTTACAAATACAGCCATTTTTCCAGTATTAGGAAAAACTGTTAATGAAACACTGTGCCATTTATCCCTGTTTAAACCTGGCAAATAAAATAAATTATTAACTTAAACACAACATTCATTGGTAAATTTCTAAATAAAGATAAATACTATGAAAGTTAGGAATACTTCCTCATCCTCTTTTGTGTTTTAGGGCTCTTTAAATTGCTTATTAAATGCTCACAGCACAATAAACTCCAAGTTACCAAAGGATTAAGCTGTAATTTATTAAAAAGAGGAGACCCTGCTATAACAGTGTTTCCAGACTTGGTAGTCCTCATCAGTTCACAAGCAGTCTATAGCGACAATTCTTTGACAAAGCAGTGGTAATGATGTCGCTAAATGTGAGCTACTATGTAGTATATGAAGTCATAACTTTTAAAATTATAAAATAACTAATGCTATTTAGCCTTTTCAAAATTATGAAAAGTAGGATTTCCTCAACTGCCCTTGTTCTTAAACATAACAGAATGAACTTAGCATGAGTTGCCTTGATACCATTCTACTTCTGAATAAACAGGATAACCAAGAGTCATTTCTGTACGTGAGGTGAAAAATGTTACAATGCATATGAAGCAAAAAGGTAAGTTTGCTACGAAATTCACTAATCTCATACTGCAAAGCAATCACCATAAGTTGACTTGCACCTGCACTTCAAATAAAAAGCACTCCTAAGGAAATTTGTGCCATTTCAAATAAATCCAACATACTGAAATGCATGCCATTACCTATACAGCAATTCTTTACTTACTGGCCTCATTAAAGAGTAACTAGCCAGTCAGTGAAAGGCTTAACATGGAGTGATGAAATATTTTTGCAATATGAGGGATGCTCATAAACCTTTTGCAATTTCTTTAAAGAGGTTGAGGAAGCTGTTGAAATATAGTAGTGCTACTTTTTTTTTTTTTTTTTTTGTAATTGGCTAAATTATAAAAGTGCAGTAACTTATTCTTCCCATTTTTGGAAATCTGTTAAATCAAGTTCCTAGCAAGACTTCAAATATTTGTGTGACTGTTAAATACAAGAATAAAGATAAACATATAGAAAAATACTAATACAAATGTACAGACCTTCAACTGAAACTTATAAAATGAAATTTCCATTTTAATATGTTAGCTTTCTTAAGTTTACTGTGTTGATTTCAAAAATGTCACCCATACAATTTTTTGTATCATGAGGATTTTGCACAAATGGAGAAAAGAAGAAAATGCTTTTCTTAATTTTATATTTTTGACCAAATACAATTTGGTACTTTTTTTTAATAATAAAATGGACAAAAACTCAAACTGAAGAAAAATAGAAGAATGAAGAATAATACATACAAAGATATATGTTTATATGTATTTACCAAATTTCTTGGAACAAATTCGGTTTTCTCATCTGAAACCAAATTTCTTTTGGTTTCAGATGAGAGTTTTCTGGTTTTCATACTTTCAGAAACAAGAAGTAATCTGCCATCAAATTTACTTCCTATCTTCTCTGGTCTTCTTTCCATCTTAGAAAGAAGATAAGAATGATCAAACTTAATACTTTAGTGGTATTACTCATCTAGTTCCTCAAAACTGGAACCAAGATTTTCTAGAAAGAAAAATATATGAATGCAAGATGAAATTTTGTGCACTCACATACTTTTTGAAATTTATTACGCACATTTTCAAAGATACCTTCATAATCAGCATCTTTCACGTTCTCAAAGAAACTATGAACATTTTTCGAACCAATCCATGCTTCTTTTTCAACTGTGCTCATCATTCTTCAAAATTCTTGACTGAAGTTATCTCTGAAATCCAAAAAATTACATCCATTTCACTTTGAACACTGAATTTGAGGTAACTGTCTGGCAAATTAAGCTACTGGTTGTCCCATCAAGATCCATAATGCTGAGTAATCTAAATTTGGTGTGAATGTGGTAATACCCTTTCAGTGTGTAGTTGTCGAACTTTTACATATACTGCATCCCCTGATTTGTGTGGGGGTTATGTTCCGGGAAAACACCGCACAGTCCAAATGCTATTTAGTCACATAGCAGTCCAAATGCTATTATCACATAAACTATGTTTCGCAGCGCGAAACACAGTTTATGTAACATAATGAGGGTTCCATACCTGTACACAAAAAAAATGTGCAAAAAAAAACAACAAAAAATTGTCTTCATTTGGTAAGAAAAAAAAAAAAAAAGAAAACAATTAGAAACATGTCCATAAAATTAATCTTGCTAATATCTCTAGATTTTAAATCTAAATTCATTGCTCCTTCATCGCTGTTTTCTGTGATAAACTTGCAACCGTATCTGGCATGTTTTGAAAAAAATGAGTTAAAATTGTTTGCTTAGAAGCATGCTGTTTTTCTCTATAAATTTATTCATAAGGAACTAAAGCTAATGATAAAGTTCTGCAAAAATTTAAACTCCTTTCCAAATAAGGAGACATAACCAGAGCTTCTTGGCTAAGCTGATATGCAAGTCTTAACAACACAGCTAGTCTTTCGCGGTCAAATTTTTGTGTGCATCTTCTTCACATTGCAAAAAAATATTGTCCACTGATAATTGTTTCTATGAAATTCAAGGGCTTGTGATATCTGCTGGTTCCAGTTGTTCAAATCCCTCTCTGCTAATCATTTTGCCAATTCTCACAATCTCAACTATCTGCGGAATTTTGACTATGGCTTCTTTAGTGCAGCTAAAGATAGTCTTCTTCAGTGAAGACTATTGTACAAATTGGAGCAGAATGGTATTAAGGGTAAGTTGCTACAATGGATAAAAGGGCAGTTAAGTGGGAGAAGACAGAGTGTGGTAATCAATGGGTGCTGCTCTTCGTGGACTAATGTTATTAGTTGAGTCCCACAGGGTCCAGTGTTGTATCCACTGTTGTTTTGTATATTTATCGATGATATTGATGAAGGTATATCAGGCTTAATGTCGAAGTTTGAAGATTATTGGTTGGCAGGGTTGTTAATGACAGCAATGGCAGTGTGCTACTGCAACAGGATCTAGATAATTTGGGCAGATGTGCTAAGAAGTGGCAACTGAAGTTTAACCTTGACAAATGCAAAGTACTGCATATGGGTAGAAGTAACCCCAGAGAAACGTACCAACTGTGTGGTACTACACTTAAGGTGGTAGAAAATGAAAAAGACCTGGGAGTAATTGTGCAGTCAGATATGAAGTTTTCTGAGCAATGCAGTCAGGCTGCCAGGGCAGGTCATGGGGTTTTGTCAATGATATATAGAAATTTTGCTAGCAGGGAAAAGGAGGTGATTGTCCCTCTGTATAAGGCAATGGTCAGGCCACGCCTTGAGTACTGCGTACAGGTCTGGAGGCCTCATTTTAGGTAGGATGTAGATTTGCTTGAGCGTGTACAGAGAAGGGCAACAAGATTGGTGAGGGGAATGAAGGGATCCTCTTACCAAGAGAGGCTTAAGTTCTGCAAATTGCAGTGGCTGGAGACTAGACACCTGCGCGGTGATTTGATTGAGGTGTATAACACCTTGAATGGGTTCAAGGTGTTATACACCTTGAACTTAAGAAAGGACAGATGTAGAATAGATGTGCGGAAATTTGCCTTTAGCCAGCGTGTGGTTAATTGCTGGAACAAACTTCCATCTGTCGTTGTGGAAGTTGATAGGTTGAATAAATTTAAGGAGGAACTGGACAGGCATTTGGAGGGAATGGCGTGATTTTTTTTTTTTTTTTTTGGCTGATGCTGCATAAGCTCATACGCTTGCTTTCTTGCATCACATGCCACTACTACTACTACTTGTTAGAATTTACTTTTGTGTAAACAAAACCATTTTATGTAGCTACAACATAAGTGCACTACGAAAAACATCATTGTGAAAGATGGGATGTTAAATTAACAAAAGAATAAAAGGCTGAAATTTAGTATCTGGTACCGACGGGAGTGGCAGACAAACAGTCAAAATGGAGGATACGATTAGTTCTGTAGAAGTGAAGGATGTAATTGCTTGCCACTGTGTGTGTGTGGCCTACGAACTGAAGGATGTGAATTCTCCTCGCTTTCTTGATACATGATGAGTTACAGGGAAAGGCTATATGAAGGATGCAAACTGAGAATAATAGTTGCAATTAGAAGGGAAAAAAAAACACTCGTAGGAAAGGCCACGTTTTTAATCAACTTTCATTTTTGTTTAGTGAAAAAAGGTTAGAATATTTTTACATGGGTTCGGGACAGATTCAAGCAAAAGAAGCAGCACGTCATTCATTTCTACCATTCTTTGGCCATGCCCAGGGGTCCGGATACTAAATTTCTACCTTATAAAAACAGTTTTTCTAAATTGTTTACATACACTCCCTCACTCTCCATGGGATTAAGGTCAGTTGCAATTGTTATGCCAGTTCGAAGAGTCTTTTGCTACAGTAATCTATTTTTTTGCGCCATTTTATCTAAGCTAATGTCTTTTTTTGGAACTTGTCTTTAAATTAATTTAAAGTATGTTTATATATAATTCTCATCTACCAGCATTATGGGGACAAAACGTAAATGGACGGAATTAATCTTGGAAATTAAACTGAATATTATACAAGAGGCTGTGAGGATGGAACAAAGCAAAATGAACATTGCAAAGGAATACATCCCTTTACCTACAATACTATAAAAACCAAAAAAAAAAAAAAAACTTAGAAAGTGCATGACACTGGAGCAGCAATAAAAAAACAGGAAACAAATTCGTCTTGCAAAACATGAGTTTGAAACAAAACTTTGGGTGGTACTAACAAATGCAAATGCATGCATCTAATTTGCCAATATCAGGTCCAATTTTGCAAATTATCTAGCTCAGCAACATGGAATTAGTGACTTCAAATGCAGCACTGGCTGGCTCCAAAGATTTAAAGACAGGAATAACTTGGTTTTGCAGCGAGTCCAGATGAGTCAACAAAGAGAAGGCTACAGACTGGTTGTGTTCTGCACAGTCCATTCTTGAAAAATATGAGGCAAAAGATATTTTCAATCTTGACGAGACAGGTTTATTTTATAATTTGCTGCCAAATAAAACATTTGCTGTTCAAGAAGAGTACTGTCGTGGTGAAAAATTAAGTAAACCAAGACTCACTCTTCTATTATGCTGCGATTCAGATGGCAGTAAAAAACTATGCCCACTTGAGAAACCAAGATGTTTTAAAGAAATTAACTAACTTCCCTGTGATTATGAGGACACCAGAACTGCTTGGCTCAATGTCAAAATTTTTCAGTATTGGTTATCAAAAGTGAACAGAAGAATGGCTTCAGAAAAATGGAACATTTTGATGATTCTAGATCGCTGTACAGCTCATTCTGCCGAGAAACATAAGTTGACAAATATATGGCTGTTGTTTTACCTCCCAATACCACCAGTTTTAGGTAGCCACTGGATCAATACATTATTTATAACCTCAAGGGAGCATATAGAGCCTGCCTGCCTGCCTGATAAGGTACTTGATCTGCAACATAGACGCGAACAATTTGCAGCCTAACTAGAATGTCTTGGATGCTATCCAGAATCCTGTTATTGCTTGGGACAGTATTGCATCAAGTTAATAATCAACTGCTTCAGAAAGAGTGGCTTTGGAGAGAATATCATCAAAAAACATGATCCAGTAGTCGAATGTGATAGCATTGAGGAATTGGGGGAATTTGAAGGAGCATATGGATTTTGTTGGCAAATCTGAGAGTTTATGAAGGTGGATGATGAGTTGCTACCCACAACGGCAACATCAGAAGAACTGATGTGGGAAACAGTAACCCCAGAGCAACGTATCAACTCTGTGGTACTACACTGACAGTGGTAGAGAATGAAAAGGACCTGGGGGTAATTGTGCAGGCAAATATGAAGTTTTCTGAGCAGTGCAGACGGGCTGCAAGAGTAGCTCATGGTGTCTTGTCAATGATATACAGGAACTTTTCTAGCAGGAATAAGGAGGTGATTATTCCCTTGTATAAGGCAATGGTCAGGCCACACCTTGAGTACTGTATACAGGTCTGGAGGCCTCATTTCAAGAAGAATGTAGAGCTGCTGGAACAAGTACAGAGAAGGGCAACAAGATTAGTGAATGGAACAAAGGGTTGCTCTTATGAAGAAAGGCTTAAGTTTTGCAAATTACAGTGTCTGGAGACTAGGCACCAGCGAGGTGATCTGACAGAGGTGTATAAAACCTTGAATGGTTTGAGCATGCTCAATGCCGATGGGATTCTTCCTCTTGCTCAGAATAATCACCTGAGAGGGCATAAATTCAAATCGAGGAAAGACAGATGCAGGATAGATGTGCGGAAATTTGCCTTTAGCCAGCGGGTAGTTGGTTGGTGGAACAGACTTCCATCCATTGATGTGGAAGTTGATAGCCTAAATAAATTTAAGGCTCAGCTGGACAGATATTTCGAACGAACGGAGGGGTGAAATGGGAGTGTTTTTTTTTTTTTTTTTTTTTTTTTGGCTGATGCTGCATAAGCTTGCTTTCTTGCATCATATACCTTTACTAATGCTAATGCTGCTTAGCACTAGGCAAAATGATAATGTTTTTGTTACCAGCGAAGAACGCACTGCCAACTAAAAAGATGCCCAAACTGCATTGAGCATATCAGAGAATGTGTTGGCCTGCAGTAACGTTGATAAAGAAACAACTATTGCATTTGATGTCTGTGCTGTGATTAAAAATGCACAGAGGTCAAAAACTGTGCAAACAACGTTGGATTCTTTCTTTAAATTAGATAAATTTATTAAAAAGGTTAATGGATTGTATGTCTTCTTTTATATTAAGATTATGATAATAAAATATTGTATGTATCAAAATATATACTGTACAATATTTTTATTTCCATTAATTGCTTTTCTCTTAGTTTATCTTACAAAAAAATTAAATCTTTAAAAAACATGTTATTCCTATTACTGCATTGTTAGACAAGGCTTTTGTTTTTTTTTATTAAATTTATTTATTTTTGATATTATTATTATTTATTATTCTTAGAAATAAATAATATATAATATAGTATGTACCAAAAAAAAAAAAAAAAACAGTAAAATTTTGACACTTATGGGGGAACTGATACTACAAACCTTGTTATCACAAAACGTGAAAATTTAACTCCCTTAAACTTTGTATTAATGAGATTCCACTGTGATAATAATTTCACATCTTACTTCTGACTGTACTAAATTCATTTTTCTGAAATTATTAGGTCTTCCTGAGGATGCAGGAGTGAGGTATATATGGAAGTTGTGCTCTTTCGTACTGTAGAAAAGAGCCCACTTCCGCATATGTCACATTTTTTTTATATATAATTACATATTTTACTTTATATATAGAAATAAAGAGAAATTTACCTCAATATATATGAATTTATTTCTATATATATATATATATATATATATATATATATATACATATATATTTCAAATTTATTTCTCTATATATTAATATAAATGTAGACCTCGTCGAGCATAATAGCTCTGTTTTTTTTTTTTTTTATTTTACATTTATATATTTTTTTTCATATATATTACATATATATCATACATTCACATATACAAGGAGGTGATTATCCTATTGTATAAGGTAATGATTAGGCCTCATCTTGAGTACTGCATACAGGTCTGGAGGCCTCATTTTAGGAAGGATGAAGAGCTGCTGGAATGAGTAGAGAGAAAATCAACGAGACTGGTGAGGGGAACAAAAGGGTGCTCTTACCAAGAAAGGCCTCAGTTCTACAAATTGCAGCATCTGGAAACTAGGCACCTGTGAGATGATCTGATTGAGGTGTATAAGGCTTTGAATGGCTTGAGCTAACTCAGTGCTAATGGGATTCTTCCACTTGCTCAGACTACACAGAGAAGGGGACATAAATTCAAATTGAGGAAGGACGGTTGCAGGATAGATGTACACACAGAGTAATAAGATACAGTGGTCACTTGCTCAATTATTCCCAGTGCCATCACTGCATGAACATGGAACTAACGCATCAATCAAAACTCACAGAGTACTAACACACATGCCCAATGCTAATAAAGCTGTTACTTTTTTGGATTTGATTAGTGTTAATTGATCATTGCAAATTCGATTTATATTGCTTTTTTTATTATAATTATAATTATTTGTGTACTTGTCTACTGACATCATGGACAGACAGAAGTGTTTCATCTGTAACAAATCTGGAGTGCAAGTCCACCAATTTTCTAAAGAACACTTAAGGTAATTTATCGTAATCAATAGAACCAGGAAATATATAATGAAATGTTAAAAAAAGGTAAAAAAAAGAACTACTGAACAGCTAATTAATAACTAATTCATAAATTATTTCATTAATTAATATTATAGTGTATTGATATTAATCGAAGTAATAGTTTACCGAATAATTAAATAATTTAAATTTATAGATATTTCTAGAAGATGACAGCTCCCACTTGTTTTAGTCTAGCAAACTGTCCACAAGAAAGTCATAAGCATGTTTCAGTCTTTAACTGTATCAGTACCTTTCTTACAACTCCAGTATCAAAATTATCTGAATTTTGATGCTAGAATCATAAGAAAGATACTGATATTTGAATTAGCAAAGGAAGCAAGGCTTATCTCTCAGTAACAGTATGGAATATATGTTATAGCATCTTTACAGTTTATGAAATCAAGGATTGTATTAAAGACTGTGACACAGTGCTTTATGATTATTATTGTTATTAATTTATTTAGTTTTGTAGTTTGTACTAGGCATATAAGTGTTTAGGCTTTCTTTTAATTTCATGACTTAAATCAACATGCTTTTTTTATATTACAGAACAGTTCATGTGATAATATTATTATTTCAATTTACAGAAGACTACATGTAATTTAACTTTAAACTTCATGAATTAAAAGAATTTCAATTATAAAGTGTGGTGTTTGTTTGTTGTAATGCAAACTCAAATAAATAGTGATCTAAATGAAAGAATGCTAAATTAATTTTGTTAAAGAAAATAACTAAGCAATACAGCAGTCAAAATTTAGTCACAGATAACTGTCTTAATTTTTCACTGAATCCAGATTCATTATATTTTTGTGAAGTATAAAAAAAATATATATATATTAGTTGGCGTAGTCAGCAGCTAAATGATGCAGTGTTTGTTTCATAGGATGCAAGGTCTAAAATAATATAGAAATAAAGGAAAACAATCAAATAAAAATTAAAACCAAAGTCAAAAGGAGTTCAATTCATTAAATCGAAACCTATAACAAGAGTTGAGATTAGACTAAGTGATCAGATGTAGATTTATGGAGTTAAGGTCAAATAAGTAATATTTTTAAATATAATGGCCAGACATTGGCTAAAAGCAGCCTAGAAGGAGATTAAGATGACAGTTATGTGTGCCATTTGCAATAAACATTAATAAATACAGAATTTTATGCACGCACTACTGCGTTCAGATAGATGATAATAAAAGGTTTCAGTACAGTGAGACTAGTGCACCTGTCTCAATACACTGAAACCTTCTTTTATCACCCACCTGAACCCAGTAGTGTGTACATAAAATTCTGTATTTATTAATGTTTATTGCAAATGGCACACATGACTGTCATCTTAATCTCCTTCTAGGTTGCCTTTTAGCCAATGTGTAGCCATTATATTATAGCCACCACAAGGCTATCACAACCGTTATTTTATTGTTTTTGAAATATTTACTTTAAATTTTGCTATTCTGGCATCTTTCATAGCATCTTTTTTTGTATTAGAATAATAATTAATTATTAATATCTCATACTAATAATCAGTGAATCAATATGCTGCCCATTGCAATTACAAAACTGTAGAAAATTCTCCAAGAACTCATCACAAAGTTCTGGACTGTTTCCATGTTAATGCAATGGTGGCTCCACTTTCTACGCATTTTAACATGTAAAAGGAATTAACATTATCACCTATGAAAGTATCCACTCTGTATCTTACTACTCTGTGGATGTGCAGAGGTTTGCCATTAGCCAGCTTGGTTGATTGATTGTTCGAACAAAACTCCATCTGTTAGTATTAGTAGTGGCAAATGATGCATTAAAGCAAGCTTATACAGTAACAGCGAAAAACAAAAAAAAAAAAAAACATTAAACCTATCCATCCCCCCCTCCAATAGTTTGTCTAGTTATTCCTTGAATTTATTCAAACTAAAATGGGATAATCACCTATGTTTCTGTGGAAGTGGGCAGTTTGAAATAAAATCAAGGAAGAACTAAACAAGTTATTGGAGCAGATGGTCAGATGATGTAGGAGTTTAGTTTTTTGATTGATGCTTTATATGTTGTTGTTGGAGTGGGATTTATTGGCGCAAGGGCTGCTATGACCATATTGCGCCTGTTACTTTGGAGTGTTTGTCAGTATAGGAAAGGAGACTATTCTAGAAGTGATTGTATGCGTTGATCATTTTTAGAAAAGTGAACAGTTCTGATAAAGTGGCATCATTTCCAAGTATGTGGCTTAGTTGCAGAGGTTTTTGTGAGCTAATTAAAGATCTGAAACATGCGATTCTAGCTGAATGATAATGTGTACACTCAATGATAATATGTTTTACAGTAAGTATGGAACTACAATGCGGGCAAAGTGGAGGATCTTCTCCTAGCAGTAGAAATAGGTGTGTAAGATGTGTATGGCCAATTCGTGCTCTTGCCAGCAGGACCTCTTCCTGCCTGTTTGATCGGGAACTGGATCTCCACAGCTGTGGCTTGTGTTTTATTTCAAGAAGTTTGTTACCTGTTTGATTATGCCACATTTCAGACCACATCTCAGTACATATCTGCCGTATGATGGTTTATAATCAGAAAAAGGAACAGGGATGGAATCGAAGCAAGTGGGGTGTTTTGCTGCTTCGTCTGCACGCTCATTTCCTGGAATTCCAACGTGGCTCGGTATCCAGCAAAACGTGACAGTCCGATTATTTTTGTTGAGTTGGCATAACTGTGACCTGATTTGTGAGAGGAATGGATGCAAATGTTGTGATTTATTCTGTAGGGCATTCACCGCACTTAAAGAGTCTGTATATACAGGGTGTTTCAGTTAAACGTTTCAGAACTTCTACAGTAAGGTAGGGTACATCCTGACAACTCGAAATCATATAGCAATGTGGGGTCGGAAATGCTTTCCTGAAGCGGTGTTGTACACAGAAGCACCATAAAGAAAAGAGACCGTAAGTGGGAAATCGTTTTAATAATACATGAAAAGAAGCAAAAGGTACATGGATTAAAGTAAGTGTTCGAAGTTTCTTCCATGGGCTACAATGCACGCCTCACATCTCCGACGCATGGACATCCGAACATTCTGGAATACTCCAGGCGAATTCCGAATTTCTTCGGCAGCTACTGCGATTCTTGCAACCAGCTCCTCAGCATTGTCAACAGGGGTGTCATAAACTAGCGATTTCACATGACCCCAGAAATAAAAATCAAGACATGATAGGTCGGTGACCGAGCAGGCCAACGCACGGGACCACCACGTCCGATCCACTGTTGACTAAATGTGACATCCAGGTAGTTACGAACATCTCCGCTATAATGGGCTGGGGCTCCATCGTGTTGGAACCACATTGTCTGTTGCGTCGATGCAGAAATCTGTTCATCTCTCAAAAGTTGTGGCAATACTTGCTGCAGAAAGATCAAGTAGATAGGTCCGGTTAGACGACACGGTAACAGGTAAGGTCCGATGAGGTGATCTCCCATAATACCGGCCCATACATTGACCGAAAATCGAATCTGTGCTGCACGACGTCGTATTGCATGCGGGTTCTCGACCACCCAGATATGGTCGTTATGCATGTTGAAAATTTCTTCCCTTGTGAAGGATGCCTCATCGGAAAACAACACTTCAGCAGGAAAAAGGGGATTTGTAGCACATTTTCCAAGGTACCACTGTGCGAAAGCAATACGAGGTGCATAATCCTCCGGTTGCTGTGTCTGGACACGCTGCACGTGAAACGGATGCATGTCTTGTTCTCGGAGAATCCTCCAGACGCTGCAATGGGAAACCCCGACTGCGTTTGCTAGACTTCGTGTACTCGTTCTTGGATTCCCCTGTACATGCTGCAGCACATTCTGTTCAACGGCTGGAGTCCGTGCTGTTCTTACCCTGTCCCTGTCAGCTCTTTCAAATGAACCTCTCTCAGCTAACCTCTGGTGCAGTCTTGCAAAGAAATTATGACTGGGAATATGCCTCGTCGGATATCGTTCCGCGTACAAACGCTGTGCGGCTGGCCCACTACAATTTGCAGCCCCGTACGCCAAATGCATATCGGCTAACTCTGCGTTCGTGTAATCATCCATCCTACTAACTTGGCGTTCTTGTTCAAGAAATTCGAAATTCGCCTGGAGTATTCCAGAATGTTCGGATGTCCATGCGTCGGAGATGTGAGGCGTGCATTGTAGCCCGTGGAAGAAACTTCGAACACTTACTTTAATCCATGTACCTTTTGCTTCTTTTCATGTATTATTAAAACGATTTCTCACTTACGGTCTCTTTTCTTTATGGTGCTTCTGTGTACAACACCGTTTCAGGAAAGCATTTCCGACCCCACATTGCTATATGATTTCGAGTTGTCAGGATGTACCCTACCCCTCTTAGAAGTTCTGAAACGTTTAACTGAAACACCCTGTATTATTACTTGGGTGTTTGGAACATCGTTAAGGAGTTTTAAAGCCATTTTGATTGCGTATAGTTCGGCCGTAAAAACACTGCATTCAAGTGGTAATTGGACAGAGACAGCGCATGTAGGACTCATTACTGCAGCTCCCACGGATATATCAGTTTTGGAGCCGTCCGTGTATATCTGAAGACTGTGAGCATTGGTCAATGCGTGATTCGCATGTAGTTGTCTAAGATTGTGGTTCGATAAGGAGTGTTTTCCCCACTGAAGAAAATAGTCGTCGCAATGAGGTATATACATTGCCCATGGTGCTTGTACTGCGTCCGTAGCTTGAAAGATATTTCCAAGATAGATGTTCCAATTTTGAGTTACCTCTTGTAGCCGAATACCAGCAGGTTTGTTTTTGTTGGGTTTATTTCTATATAGGTTTTCCCATTGCGGTTCAAAAAGATATGTCCAGATGGGATGAGACGGGTGACTACGTAATTTGACTGCATAACTAAGAAGCAATACTTTTCTCCTAAGATGTAGTGGAGGTTCATTGGCATCTATATACATACTTTGCACTGGGGATGTCTTAAAGGCCCCTAAGGCAATCCTGAGAGCACTATGCTGGACCGGATTGAGTCAAGCCAATGCTGTCTTTCGTGCAGAATCATAAACTGGGGCTCCATAATCTAGACGAGATCTTATTAAGGTTCGATATAGATGTAGAAGAGTGAAGCGATCGGCTCCCCATGTCATGGAAGAGATAACTTTGAGGATATTAATCTTTTTCATGCACTGAGTTCGTATTTGTCGTATATGTGCCTGAAAGGTAAGTTTGGTGTCAAGTATAAGGCCCAAGAACCGGATACTTTTGCTAAGTGGTATTTTTTGGGTTCCTAATATTAGCTCCGGATCTGGATGGAGCTGACGCTTTTTGCAAAAATGGATAGCAGTTGTTTTTGTTGCAGAGAGACGATAGCCATTGCGGGATGCCCATGACTCTATTTTGTTTATCGAGAGCTGCAATTGTCGCTCAATGGAGCGCATGCTTTGTGAATGATAGGATATAGTAAGGTCATCTGCATATAAATAGGTGTCAACATTAGCCGGAATATTTTCTGTTGCATTATTTAGCCTAACTGCAAAGAGCGTTGCACTTAGAACTGATCCTTGTGGGACCCCTTCTTCTTGGACAAATGTACGGGAGAGTGAATTGCAGTAACGCACTTGAAAGGTCCTGTTTTCTAGAAAACTCTGTATGATAAGGGGTAGCTGACCCCGGAGCTCTATGGCATACAGATTTTGAAGTATGCCATACCGCCAGGTGCTATCAAAGGCTTTTTCGATATCCAAGCAAATCATGACTAGATGTTCTTTACGGATAAAAGCATTGCGTATGTTGGATTCTGCCTTGACCATAAGGTCTAGAGTTGACCGATTTTTCCGAAATCCGTACTGATTCATCACCGAATGAGATTCTAGATACCATACTAAAAGGGCGTGGATCATTTTTTCTAGTGTCTTACCAAGGCAACTGCTGAGAGATATTGGCCGATAGTTTCGTGGATCTTATTGATCCTTTCCAGGTTTAGCAAAGGCTAGAACTATTGAGTGACGCCAAGAAAGAGGAAAGTAGCCATCTGAGGATATCCGGTTGAAGTATATTAGTAATGAATTCAAAGCTTGTTTGTTTAAATGTTTAAGCATTATATAGTATATCTCATCAGGCCCTGGTGCACTATCACCCGACCTATTTAGACAGCTCTCTAGTTCAAATGGTGTAAAAGGTCGATTATATGGAGGAGATGCCCTTGTATTGAAGTTCAGGTTATGCTTTTCTGCTTTAGCTTTTAGCTGTTTAAAAGTAGACTCATATGCTGATGCTGCAGAGATTTGGAAAAAGCAATCTGCCAGGGCATTTGCAATTTCTGTTGGAGAGGAGAAGTCTTTACCTTTCCAGCTTATAATGGGCATTGATTTGGGGAACAGTTTACCATTCAGCTTTTTGATTTTATTCCAGATTTTTTTAATCTCTGTATTTTTAGTAATAGTGGAAGCAAACCGGATCCAAGAGTCTTTTTTCGCTTTTTTCTGCACATAACGTGCCTTTGCTTTAAGTTTCTTAAAATTAATCGGGTTTTCAGTTGTTGGATACTTGCGAAATCGATTCCATGCTTTATTCTTTTCTTTTTTAGCATCACGGCATGCATCATTCCACCAGATATTGGCATGTCTGCGAGGACCGGCTGTGGTTTTTGGTATAGCACAGGTTGCAGCTGTTATTATCTGTGCAGTAATGTGGTCGGTAACTTTATCTATGGACTGGCTTTTGATGACTTCATTATCAAAGGAAATTGAATCTGTGAACTTGTTCCAATCTGCTTTTGAAAATTTCCATTTTATGCGGCTGGCTATATGTGTGGTTCTGTTTGTTTGCAATTTGCAAATAATTGGGTAATGGTCACTGTTTAGTGGGTTACTTGAAACTATCCACTGAATGATTGGGAATAGTTTTGGGGAACATATTGATAAGTCTATGGCAGTAGATACTCCGATGGGAAAATGAATATAAGTGTCAGCACCAGTGTTTAATAATGCGAGATTCTGGCTGTCAAGAACTGTTTCAATAAGTTTTCCTCGTTTGTCTATCTGGGGGAGATCCCCACATAGTGTGGTGCCCATTGAAATCTCCTAGTAGAATGAAAGGAGATGGAAGCTGCTTTATAAGGTCCTCCAGTTCTTTCGCAGTGAATTCTTTGTTTGGGGAAAGGTATACAGAGACAATGGTTAAAGTAAAATTTAAAACAATACGTACGGCTACAGCTTCTAATGTGGTCTGCAGGGAGATCTGTTTTGTAGGAACTTTGTTGTCAACTAGTATGGCTACACCTCCTCTGGTTGAGTTAGTATTGCTTCTGTCTTGTTGATAGATACTATAATTTTTAATCACTGGAGTCACCTGCGGGGTTAGATTGGTTTCTTGCAAGCAGAGGTTGATTGGACTGTGCTGTTTGATTAGGTCATAAATATCAAATATATTGCTTCGTAGACCTCTACAGTTCCACTGTATAATATTCTGCATTATTTAGTTTTTGGGATTGGGTATGGTTCTGTCTGTTTTTTATATCCAGCCTGCTTGTGTCGTTCTGGTTTCATCTTTTCTTTTTTTGGGAAGTTAGGATGCCCAATGTCCATATCATCTTCTGCATGTAAATCTAATATTGTCTCATCATGCAGGGTACCAGCATCAATGTCCATATTTTCTGAGCATGGTTGTTGTGCAATATTTGGGGATGATGCTTTCGATTTCACAGTTTCTGGTAGAGTATCAGTTGCAGTTGGTGGGACTGATAGCGGAGTATTGTTAGCACAAGTCACTTTACATTGTTCTGTAGGTGGCTGCTGTGGGAACGACAGCACTGATCGGGCCCAATCAGCAATTGAGATGGATGGAGGTACTGTGACTGCCGTTTGTGTTGCGGCTGACTGGTATCTTTTGGCTGCCGCAGCATAGGTAATTTTTGGCATACTGAGCATAACTTTTTTCCTAGCTTCCTGGTAGGTGACCTTTTGCTCAACTTTGTATTTCTGAATCTCTTTTCCTACCCTCCAGAGTTCACATGATTTTGAGTATGCTGGATGCTGGCCTTTACAATTTGGGCATTGTGGCGTTTCTGCATTGCAGTCTGTTTGTGCATGAGCTTTAGAACCACAGTTTGGGCAGTGGCGTCTCCTCGACATACTGTTTGCGAGTGTCCAAATTTCTGACACTTGAAACATCTGATTGGGTTTGGAATGTAGGGACGTATTCGGCAATTAAGGTATCCGGCTTTGACACATGATGGTAAGGTTGGTGTACTAAATGTGAGGATAATATTCCTAGTGGGAACAAGTTCACCATCTTTTTTAATTATTATCCGCTTTGCTTGAACTACCTTTTGATCTTTTAGTTCTTCCACTATCTCATCTTCAGTGACATTCATCAGGTCCCACTCTGCTATTACTCCTTTGGAACTATTTAAAGTGGCATGAGGGGTGACCTGTACTGGTATTCCGCCGAAAGTTGATAATTTCAGTAGAGACTGAGAATGCTGGTGCTTAGTTGTTTCGACTAGAAGATCTCCAGATCGGAGTCTTTTCACCATTTTCGGTGAACCAGCCACACTTTCCAAACATTTCTGGATTAGAAATGGTGAAAGTGAACTCACAGGTTTGGCAGAAAGAGAATGTAATATGAGGAACGCTGGATATTCCTGCTGATTTTCATTTTTGCGTAGTCTCTTAGATTGTGATTCGTCACGTTCGGGTTCATTTAAGTCATGACATGAGCGTCTAGGCTCAAGTAATGGAAAGTTGTCATAATCCATGGTTGCTCCTTTTAGCCCCAGAGGATAACTTTTCCTCCAGGTTACCGGCCCCGCCACGTGGAGGCGGGAGCGGTGCCACCAGTGACCAAGCGATTAGAGATTAGTGATTAGTGTGTTATGTATATTATTTCTATATACAAGAAGAAGAAAGGTACCTTTCCTTTCTTTTTGAAAAGCTTACTTCTTTATTTAGAAGAGCTGAAAATAAATAACTTAGCAAATGAACACTTGAAATTTCTCTGAAATCTATTAACTCTAGAGAAGGCGCTTTGAAATTCGCTTTGATCACTCGCTTGGCACTTGGGGCCGATGCTTTATAATCTTGCTTTCTTACATCATATGCCACTACTAATAATAATAATAATTTTACCAAAACAGTGTAGAGGTTGTACTGCATAGATTACCATAGGTTGTGGATAGCACGCTGCATGAGTCATTGCAGGTTGTGGATAGCATGAGTGTACAGACTACCATAGGTTACCATATCCTATGCAGTCATGCTAACCACAACTGTATACATGTTTTCAGACAATAGTTTTTATGCAAGTTATTCTTCTCCATACCACAACTATAAACCAAACTGCAAACTTTCATCGATAATGAAGTAATAACTCATGATTTTCATAATTTCTGGACATCACATTCCCCAGATTTAGAACCCTTGGGTGCTTTTTTTCATATGAAGCAATCAGATTGCCTATCCACCTCATGCGGACTACCTACTTCAATTAATTTCTACAATAGACAAAATCAAAGTACAGTAGACTTTCAGAATAACAGCACCTTTGGGGATTCGTGATGCCGTTATTTCGATTTTTCCGTTACCTAGAAAGTTTTATTTTTAATATATTTAATGCAGAAATAATGAAGCTAAATAAAAACACATAGAGAGATTAAGAATGAAATTTTATTAATTGCACATAATAAAATAAATATCTTGACGATCCAATGTTATATTCTGCCATTAATACACTCCTCGTTCTATTTTCAGTTATTATATCGTTTGTAACTAAGCTTTAATGTTCTTAATTATTTTTCTTTTCTAATATGTATGAGGTTTGTTAACTTTGGGAGACAAAGGGGTTTTTAATTTAAAATAGATATAAAACAGCAGTATAATCAGTACATATCAGTACAGAATTCACTTTCAAAATGGCAAATTTTACAAATAAAGTAATCACATGACTTGCTGTTTTCTTTTTGTTAACACTGCAAGAGATCTGTGGTGTTTGTAAATATCCAATCTCAATGTGCCTTTATTTCGAATGTGCTGTTATTTCGACAGTCTACTGTATACGATATCCCACAACCATCCATTAAAGGAAAGACTTGTCAATACTGTATAATTTGTTTCTGAATTCTCTTATCTCCATTCTGCAGTATATATATATTACAGTATAAAGTGATACATACTGATAAGAAGCTATATTTGGAATTGCAATTACTCTACCAGGAAATCTGACATGAAAATTTTCAAATGAAAAACCACAACAACTTTACTACAATTTATGGTTTCTTGCTGAATTTTTAACCTATTTTGTAAAATATTAACCTAAAATTCAGGCCAACCCTTTTAATCAATTTTTCTTTCATTTTCTAAATAAATGTTCACATTCAGTAAACATATAATAAAACATTTTTAATAAAAATATATTATAGTATATTCAAATTACCTTTTCCAATGTAAAAAGAATCTTCTCTACCCTCTGGATGAAATATGTGAATTACCTTTAAGCGGCCATGAGTTAAAATAACATAAAGTTCATAAGGTAATGCATCTTCTTTACTAACAGGCAACACACCATGATACATTAAGAGCCCATGAGGATGGTCTGTCCTGTAAAACAAGTTCTTTTTAATGAAATAAAAAATGTATGTAATTTTCTGGCTAACTGTCTAAAGTTTTACGACTACACTTATATATCAACCAGTCAACACGTCTAATATTAGGACAAACTCGCCTTCAACTGCTTGGTTTAAAGCATTAAGGTGAAATGGAAGAAACCGTTAAACTGAAACTCATTCCCCCTGACTTAGTATTAGTAATGTAATCATCAGCAATATTAATAATAGTAATGTCTGAGTAACCCCCATGTCTTCAATATTCATACAACATTTGCATGTGATGACTTATCCACTACTTCAAATTTATCAAATTTGCTATCTTTAGTATAAATGCAAATATATGCACTTGCATTTACATTAATACATAGGAGATATATATTAGTATAAATGCACAGCCACACAATCTCTGACATCTCACTTTCCAGAATCCTGCATGTCCCAATAAAAGCGGTGAAAGAATCACTTTCACCTCTGCTTGCAGCTGCTGTTCATTTATTAGTCTGGTTCTTATACCACAACAAATTCACTCAACACTGTACTGGCCACCCACATCAACTATGTGTACTGCCTTAGTTTATATGTGTGCTTCTTAATCAAGTGCATAACTCTTCCCACCCCCACGATCCTGTCCATCCTTTCTGTACAAGAGTATACTTAATTCAGTCTAATTCAAGGATCCATACAAAATCATTATCTTTCAAACAATCACAATTGTTAAAATAGATTCAGACCACTACCTGACCATGGATCTTGAGTTCTACCATGCAGATCGTTATGAGAGAAATCAGAATGTGTGGATGAAACCTTAATGAAGCAATAAAGAAACATGTTCTAGTAATAGGAAGACTTTCAGTACCAACAATTGAGATGAAAGCCTAGTACATAAAGAAACTAAAGCAACCAACCTCAGGACCTGTTTAGCACAGCAGATATCCTCCATGATAACTTCCTCTGCAAGCATCCATCACACACACACACACACACACACTGCAGGGTTGCCATTGTCTGGCTTGGGCCCACCTCTATATTAAAAAAAAATTCTTTCTGTACATATTGTACTCATATTAAAATGTTCATATTTCATGCCTTGCCAGTAATTAAAATTCAGAAAATTTATTTACTATGGTTAGAATGGCACTGCCCAAATGAATGGCCTACTAAGATTTCAGATCCAACATCATGTGACTGTGATTGGGCCAAAAAAAAAAAAAAAAAAATATATATATATATAAAAATTGGAAAAAAAACATGAAATTGAATAAAAAAATTTAAACCATTTTGGAAACATCCCAGCCAATTTTATACAAAAATCGCTCAAACTTCGGTTGTAAAGGTGTCTGGATAATTCATCAGCACATGTTGAAATCTGATCTGTCATGGATGTAATGGCTAGATTGTATAAGGGCTCCTTAAAAAATCAAGGGATGTAATGGCATTAAGTATACTACAGGTGATTAAAAAGTTATGAACCCGAAACATGTTTTCAGCTTTATTTCAATTATTATTATACATTTAATTATAATAATAATTGAAAATGAAGCTCAGAGGTTACAATAAATGTTGAAACTGTCTTTCTTATAGGGACCCCCCTCCCATACAGCACAGTTGTGTGGAAAGACGGAAAAGACAAAATAACAGAAAGTGTGTGCAAAAATGGAAAAAAAAAAAAAAAAAAAAAACAGATGTCAGCCACTTAACAATGATGAGTGGGTTGTGGCAGCTTACCAGTTACAATTTGGACTCTGTGAATTCTGAATCCTACAAACAAATGCATACAAACTTACTTCTATATACCCTATAGTAGTCTTGCATATCAATAACAAATTTAAAAAAATTTGAGAATGGTTATTAAAATATAACCATACTGAAAGCATTTAAATTTTAAATAGAAATTCACCTCACATCCACTCATAAGGACATGAATTGTTTTAACAAAAATTAACATTCTTGTTAATTGGTAAATAATTTAGCAAAATTTTTCAATGATTTATAAAAGTGAATTTGCATCAAACAAACTTATTAATTAGAAAAAAATGAAATAACCATTATGATTAAAACCCATAAGGAAACAAAATAATTACATTTTATAAATGTAGATCTTTATTTTCTAGTTTACATATATCAATAATTATTTATGAATATCAAGTAAGAATTACCCCTTACCTAAATTTAAAGGTCACCTGTCTTGTTTCTGGAAGAGGCCAATTTGGCTCCACCCTAAGAAATGACTGTGGTTGTGAAAATGAGAAAATCTGACTAGATAATGGAACATTGGACGTCTGTTGTATGGACGGCGAACAAAAAATGAATATGAATAATAAGAAGGGAACTACAAAATACTCTTGCATTGCACTGTCTAAATCTGTAATATAAACACATTTATTAATTTTCATAACTTTTATGAAATAAATTTCATCATATTATACTTTTATGATAAAGATAATTTAAAAATTTTCACTTATTGCACGAGACCTGACAAAATAATGTGATCAGCCTAATTTTGTAAAAAATTATTAATAACCTTTAGTAAGTGTAGTCACCTTCAAAGTACTGGCCTGACCACACACACCTGTTTCTGCCACAGTATACTGATTACCCAGTTTTCTGATCAGATGTGGGAGGAATCTGAGCCATGGTGCTTCTTCAAAAAAGCACTGCTGGTAATGCCTGGTGTTCAGGAAAATTCATATTGTTATATATTTTATTGTAAAAACAAAATACCTGCATCAAGTATAATTTTTAATTAATGTATTTGTATAACACAAAGGCAATCTCCAAAGCAGAATGAGCTGGTCCCACAGGAACTAGTTATTGTCGATGACTCTATTGTCAGGGAGATGGGGAATATATTATGCAAAAAAGGATAGGTGGAACAGGACCAGAATGTGTGTGCCAGGGGCAAAAGTTGATGTTGTAGGGCAGATATCATCTTTTAAGGGCACAAAAGGTAATATTGTTGTACACGTTGCATTAATGATATTAAGAGTAAGAGATCTGCAGATTTACTTAACAAGTACAGGTCAATGCTGGAAAAAAGTTGCGAGTTAGGATTAAATTTGAAAGTGTCTGTAATTCTGCCCTGACATGATAGGAGGGAGTATATGATGAGAGCCTTGTCAATCAATTCGGCCCTGGAGAGATTGTGCAAGAGTCATGGGATAGAATTTTTTTCAGCATGGTCTCTGCTTGCTAAAAGGAGAGACTACTTCTACAGGGATGGGATACACTTAAATACAAAGGGTGAAGAATATTTGCTGATGCTATCGAAGCAGTATAAAGTGGGTCAGAAAACTGCTAGATTGGGGAGATTCACAGACAAAGATTAACAGTAGCCGCAGGCAGAGGCGAAAGTGATTTTTGCACTGCTTCTATTGTAATGAGCAGCAGCCTAGAGAGAAAGTTACTGGGGATTTCAAGAGCTGATGGGAGTCATCATGGAACAAGTAAATAGATGGGCTGTGTTAGGGTAACTAAAAGTAAGAACAAGTGCATGTATACTTGCATGTACACTAATAATGCTAGAAGTATAGTAAATAAAATTGATGAATTTGAAGTGCTGTTCAAGACATTAAAGGCAGACATTTTTGGGATATCAGAGACATGGCATCACACAGATATAAGCAGTACAGAATTGGAATTTGGGAGTACACTGTATACAGAAATGACAGACAGGTTAGGAGGGGTTATGCTGTCAGTTAAGAAACATAAAAATCTAAGGAAATGCATCCAGTTGACACAGGTGGACAGTGCAATGTTGAGTCTGTTTGGTGTGACATAAACACTGAGAAAGGGAAAATGAGAGGAGTATGTTATAGACCTAATGACTCTAATGAGCACAATGAACAGTTGTGCAGAGAAATAGAATGGGCCAGTAAATCAGAATATCTTGGATTGGGGGATTTTAACTTTACTATATTGACTGGAACTTGTGGGTTGGTCACTCGTATGCTAGCAAGACTTTTGTAGATTTTTTGGAGGATTGTTTTCTACAGCAACATGTTCGAGGGGCAACCAGAAGAAGTAATACCCTTGATCTGATTATCAGCAGTGATTATTCATTCATTAAGAATTTGCAGATAAAGGAACTACTAGGTGACAGTGATCAACAGCGTACTGATGTGGGATTTACTTAAGATGTAACTACCATCAAGGGTAAAGGGAAGGGTTTTGTTTTCATAAAGGTGACTACAGTGGTCTCAGACAGTTTTTAAAATCTATACAGTGGGATCAACTGATGATGTTACCAATGGTGAACTCTAAATGGGAAGCCTTCAGGGACTAAATCTTGGAAGTTACTAGGCTTTTCGTAGCAACTAAGAAATATTGTTCAGGGTTCAGGCCTAAATGGATGTCGGATGAATTAATGAGGCTCGTGGCAGAAAAGAAAAATGCATGGGATGCATATAAATTATCAGGCGACACAGAAGCCTATGGCAGGTATAAACTAGTCTGTAATCAAGTCACAAAGGAGGTTAGGCAGGCGAAGGCAGATTATGAGAAATCTTTGGCAAAGGACGCAAAAAAAAATAGCAAGGAGTTCTTTACTTATGTAAACTCTAGAAGGAAGATGATTAGCATTAGCATTAGTAGAGGCATTTGATGCAAGAAAGCAAGCTTATGCAGCATCAGCCAAAAAAAAAAAAACCACTTCCACTTCACCCCTCCGTTCATTCAAAATACCTGTCCAGCTGAGCCTTAAACTTATTTAGGCTATCAACCTCCACTACAAGGGATGGAAGTCTGTTCCACCAACCAACCACCCGCTGGCTAAAGCAAATTTCCGCACGTTTATCCTACATCTGTCTTTCCTCAATTTGAATTTATGCCCTCTCAGGTGATTTTTCTGAGCTAGAGGAAGAATCCCATCAGCATTGAGCATGCTCAAACCATTCAAGGCTTTATACACCTCTATCAGATCACCTCGCTGGTGCCTAGTCTCCAGACACTGTAATTTGCAAAACTTAAGCCTTTCTTCGTAAGAGCACCCCTTTGTTCCATTCACTAATCTTGTTGCCCTTCTCTGTACTCGTTCCAGCAGCTCTACATCCTTCTTGAAATGAGGCCTCCAGACCTGTATACAGTACTCTAGGTGTGGCCTGACCATTGCCTTATACAAGGGAATAATCACTTCCTTATCCCTGCTGGAAAAATTCCTGTATATCATTGACAATACTCCATGAGCTATTCTTGCTGCCCGTCTGCACTGCTCAGAGAACTTCATATCTGCCTGCACAACCACCCCCAAGTCCCTTTCATTCTCTACCACTGTCAGTGTAGTACCACAGAGTTGATACGTTGCTCTGGGGTTGCTGTTTCCCATGTGTAGCTCTTTACATTTGTCAATGTTAAACTTCATTTGCCACCTCTCAGCCCATTTGCTCAACCTTTCCAGATCCTGTTGCAGTAGCATAGTGTCAGTAGTGTCCTTGACAAGCCTGCCAACCTTTGTATCGTCTGCAAACTTGGACATTAAGCTTGATATACCATCATCAATATCATTTATAAATACAGAAAACAATAATGGACCCAACACTGAGCCCTGAGGGACTCCACTAATAACATTAGTCCACGATGAGCAGTGTCCATTGATTACCACTCTCTGTCTTCTCCCCCTCAACCACCCCTTTATCCATAGCAGCAATTTGCCTCCAATGTCACACTGCTCCAATTTGTGTAGCAGTCTTCCATGTGCAACAGTATCAAAAGCCTTCCTAAGATCCAAGTATATAATATCAAAGCTATTCCCTGCATCCAGTTCTTTTGTGACTGCATCATAGTATCCAATCAAATTGGTCAGGCAAGACTTCCCCTTAACAAAACCATGCTGTGTCCGAGCTATAACTGAAGTCTTGTCTAAATGATTCTGCAGTGCTTCTTTAACCAGTGCCTCCATTAATTTTCCTGGAACAGAAGTTAAGCTCACAGGTCTATAATTACTTGTGTCAGCCTTTGATCCTCCTTTGTGAATTGGGGTCACATTTGCACATTTCCAGTCTATGGGTACCTCCCCTGAGTCCAAGGAAGCTCTCATAATTATGGCTAAGGGTTTGCTTACTTCCTTTGCTGCCTCCTTTAATATAACTGGATAGATCCCATCCACCCAGGGTGCCTTTCTTGTGTTTATCTTCAACAGTTTCTCCTCCACTTTACTCCCAGTTATTTCAAGATTCTGTAGCTTACTGCTAGATGAATCAAATTGGTCCACTTAACATATATGGTTCGACTAATGATGATCCTGCTCAAGTAGCTAATAAACTGATTGAGTATTTTTTAGCTATATTCACACGAGAGGAATTATTCAAGGAGGGGAATGCCAGAAGTTTATCAAACTCTAAGAAGGATACAAGTCATTTTGTAATAACTGAGAGCCAAGTGGAGGAGAAATTGTTGAAGTTAAACATAAAAAAAGGCACCTGGGGCAGATGGAATCTATTCATTTATAATGGAGGCAGCAAGGGAAATAAGCAAACCCTGACCATCACTATGAGAGTATCCTTAAATTCAGGGGAGGTCCCCATGGACTGGAGATGTGCAAATGTATCCCCGTTTCACAAAGGGGATTCAAAGGGTGACACAAATAATTATAGACCTGTTAGTTTAACTTCTGTTCGAGGGAAAATAATGGAGTTACTGGTTAAAGAGGTGATACAGGATCACCTACACAAGACAGCAGTACTAGTTCACACACACACACACACACACACACACACACACACACACACACACACACACACACACACACACACACACACACACACACACACACACACACACACACACACACACACAGTCTGGGTTTGTTAAGGGGAAGTCTTGTCTGACCAATTTGATTGGATAAGCGATGTGGTCACAAAGGAACTGAATGCCAAAAATAATTTTGATATCATTTACTTGGATTTCAGGAAAGCTTTTGATACTGTTGTTCATGGAAGACTGCTGTACAAATTGGAGGGGTATGGCATTAAGCAAACGATATTGAAATGGATAAAGGAATGGTTGAGTGGGAGACGGCAGAGATTGGTAATAAATGGACACTGCTCTACGTGGACTAATGTTATTAGCAGAGTCCACCAGGGTTCAGAGCTGGGCCCACTGTTGTTTTGTGTATTTATCAATGATATCGATGAAGGTATATCAGACTTTATGTCCAAGTTTTTTTGTTTTTTTTTTTATGCAAACCCCAAACACGAGAGGTATTAGAACCTATAGTACTTAGTACCGTGCTTGGGTTGGAGGTTGAGATGAAGAAAGAAGATATTTGTTGACATTGGACTTGAACTTCTGTAGACTGTAATTTTCAGGAAATATGAAGGAAGGTTGTTCCAGAAAACGGCAGTTGAATGAATAAACGAGGAAGATGAAAAATTGGTTCTGTGGGTTTGAAGTTGGACAGTAAATGGATGTTGGCTGGTGGCGGCACGTGTTCGCACTATTTTGAAAGAGAGAGAGAGAGCGGAATCAAGAAGCCCGAGAGAGAGAGAGGTTTTGGGGGCACAACCCCAGATGTGGGAACAATATTCCATGGCAGGGCGGATTTGCGATTTATACAGAGTGAGCAGCTGTTTGGAAGAAAAGTAACGCCGAGAGCGAAAGAGAAAACCAAGTTATTTAGATGCAGAGGAAGCAATATTTGTAATGTGATGTGCTTGTGCCAAGAGAGATTAGAAGTCAGGGTAATCCCCAAAAGAGATATATCATTTTGCCTAGAAACTGGAGTATCACTAAAGATAAGCATAGGAGCAGAAAAATCCTTTTTGCGAGATATAAAACAAGACTGAGTTTTAGAAGGGTTGAAACCAACCCTTCTAAAACTTTGTAGGTGGTAGATGACTTTCATCAACCGGTGAAATACCACCACTTTGCTTATTGGAGGCTTGAAGTGGTGAAACCCATGTTTAGTCTCTAGAGCAAAGTTTCCGGCATCCCCCTCCCCCCATACTTCTCCTTCAACCCATGCACGGTACTAAGTACTATAGGTTTTGATACCTTTCGTGTTTGGGGTTTTCATTAAAAAAAAAAAAAAAAACTAAGTTTTCTTTGACTCACTGGAGAATTACCTGAAGATTGGCATTTAAGGAATTGGTAGCAGATTTTCAAGAAGTTGAAGCTGATTGAGCAGGGCAAGGTTTCTCAAAATGGAAAGTGGAATGCAATGTGCTATCATCGGCAAAACTATGGATAGGATTTCCAGTCAATGGAAGAAGGTCATTAATATACAAGAGGAAAAGAGTGGGGAAAAGAACTGAACCTTGGGGGACACCGGCATTAGTGGAGAAGTTAGAAGACAGAGAGACATCTACCATCACCCTCAGTGAGCGATCAGAGAGAAAACTGGATAACCAATTACTAAAAACAGTTCGCAAACCATAAGATGGAATCTTGTTTAGAAGACCTTTATGCCAAACACGATCGAAAGTCTTTGAGATGTCAAGAGCAACTACTTGTGTTTCACCGAACCTTTTCACTGAATTAGTCCATAAATTGGTAACATAAGCCAGAATATCACCAATGGATTGATGGAATCCACACTGACGATTGTTGATCAGACGGAAGGTTTCTAGGTAGTTTAAGAGTTGGCAGTTAATTGATTTCTCCATTACTTTAGAGAGAGTACAAGTAATTGCAATGGGACAATAATTGGATTGGAGGGATTTGTCACCCTTTTTAGGAACTGGCTGGATATGAGCAAATTTCCAAGCAGAAGGAAAAACACCTTTGGAATTAGAAAGTGAAAAAAGGTAGCAAAGAATAGGAGCAAGTTCAGAAGCACAGGTTTTGAGAACAAGTGGAGAAATGCCATCGGGACCTGGAGCTTTCTTAGCATCAAGATTCATCAAAATCCTTCTGACATCCTTTTGACGGAAGACCACAGGAGGCATTTAATGGAGTGTGTTGGGAATGGTGGGAGGTGTTTTACCAAGATCATTAATACATGAGTTGGCAGAAAAATGGGATGCTAGCAGGTCAGCTTTATCCTTGGCTGAAGTGAAAACAGAACCATCTTGTTTTGACAGAGGTGGGAGCAGAGATGGACAAAAGTTGAGGCCAACAAAGAGACCGAATGCTCGGCTATCATTGGGGCAAGAAGCAAGTTTTATACTCTTAGCCTGTTCAAACTCTAGTTTGGGCTGAATAATAACTGCTTCACAATTGTTGTGAGCTTTGGTGTAGGCAGAAAATGAAACTGAAGAATTAGAAACAAGCCAATTACGATATGCAACATTCTTCTCTTGAACAGCCTTAGCACATTTATTGGAAAACCAAGGTTTAGATAAAGGACAAGATTTTAAAGTGGAGTGTGGGATAAAGGATTCCATTCCTGCAAGAATAATTTCACTGACACGATCTGAGCAAACGTTGACATCAGAAGTTTTGAAACAGTAATCCGACCAAGGAAAAGAAGAAAATGAATCTCACCGGTCATCCCATTTTGCATTCTTGTAATGCCAAACAACACGAGGTTGGGAATAGCCATTGGAGAAGACAATTACCAAGTTGTAATCTGAGGTGCCTAAAGCACCACTCACTTCGACCGTATATTTAGAACGGTTTTTTGTGAGAAAAAGATCAGGCATGTTGGCTGTAAGGTTAGGATTGTCCGGTATTCTTGTAGGTATACCGGTCAGGCGACACCTAGTGTACTGTATACAGGTCTGGAGGCCTCATTTCAAGAAGGATGTAGAGATGCTGGAACGAGTACAAAGAAGGGCAACAAGATTGGTGAATGGAACAAAGGGGTGCTCTTACAAAGAAAGGCTTAAGTTTTGCAAATTACAGTGTCTGGAGACTAGGCACCAGCGAGGTGATCTGATAGAGGGGTATAAAGCCTTGAATGGTTTGAGCATGCTCAATGCTGATGGGATTCTTCCTCTTGCTCAGAATAATCACCTGAGAGGGCATAAATTCAAATTGAGGGGTATAACAGATGTAGGATAGACGTGAGGAAATTTGCCTTTAGCCAGTGGGTGGTTGGTTGGTGGAACAGACTTCCATCCCTTGCCTTGGAGGTTGATAGCCTGAATAAGTTTAAGGCTCTGCTGGACAGGTATTTTGAACAAACAGAGGGGTGAAATGAAAGTGGTTATTTTTTTTTTTTTTTTTGGCTGATGCTGCATAAGCTTGCTTTCTTGCATCAAATGCCTCTACTAATGCTAAGGTAAATGAACAATCTGTGCAAGGTCATTGGTAATTGCATAAGCCTCAGCATCTCGACCAGCTGGGTCCGTAACTAGAAAACGGAAGCCAGCTGTTGTTGTGAACATTAAAATCATCAAGAAAAATTACCTCACTGTTAGGAAAGTTTGACTGGAGAAAGTCAAGTTGCAAAGAGAGGAAGTCAAAGAGCTCCAAGTGATTAGTGGGGCTGGGAGAACGGTAGAGACAACAGATGAATTTGACACAATGAGGTAGAGAGATTTTAAGCCAAAGAAGATCAAAGAGAGGAGATTCCAAATTACCAAGTCTCTGACAGGGAATATTAGAACGGACATATGCACAAGTACCACCTTTAAGGCAAAAGAAATCATACAGCAAATAATTTGGGCATCTGAGATGAGCAGTAGTTGAATCAACCGATAACTGAGATTCTGTAAAAAAAAATACATGGGGTTTGGCAGACTGCAAGTGGAAATGGACATCGTTGAGATTAGAATTGAGACCATGTATATTTGTGAAATGAATTAGGAAGTGCTTTGGAGGTTTAGATCTTTTCGCAGATAAGCTTACTCTATCAGTTTGACAATTCATGGTGTATTCGATAGTAGGAAAAAGTGGATGAGGGACATGCTGTTGTATGAAGTAATGAAATTTTTGGATATGGCGTACACATGGCAAGAATACACCCAGATCCTTGACATAACGTGGCCTCGTGGCCTACGTGGCCATAACGTAGAGGTAGCAAGATTATACACTAGCTGATCAGGAAGCCTCCTAGAGAGTTACCAATAGGTTCGGTCCAGTGTACTAACTAGCGGCCGGCCTGCAAACACTGTTTTAGAGCTGTACCCTCAAAATGTAATGAATATTGGATCTTGCCACGATGTTCATCATAACCTCAAAAGTCATCAATCATACTGCATGATGGAAGAGATAGGGAAGGGTTGACCGGAACTTAGCTCTAGAGACTAAACATGGGTTCACCACTTCAAGCTTCCAATAAGCAAAGTGGTGGTATTTCACCGGTTGATGAGAGTCATCTACCACCTAGTACTGGCTGGTAACGTAGAGGGGCGCCATTCCTCTGTGGTGTGGGAACCACACCTCGACCCCTGCTTACATGGTCACCTACCACATTCTTGTGCATGGAGGTTATACCCAAGATTACTAACAGTCCCACTATCGTGAAAGTGCAAGCAGAAGATTTAGTTGTCACAGACCATCCAGACTTCGCCAAAATTGGGTACACTTGACTTGAGTGTCACCCGAATAGAGTGTCACCCTAATGATTACACTCCCGGATAGCAAGTACAGCTTGTCTGGCATATCTGAGAGAATGTCTGTGACAACCTCAAGGCAGATGATACAAAGGTTGGCAGGGTTGTTAATGACAGTAAAGACAGTATGCTACTGCAACAGGATCTAGAAAAGTTAGGCAGATGGGCTGAAAAGTGGCAACTGAAGTTTAAAATTGACAAATGCAAAGTGCTCCATATGGGTAGCAGTAACCCAAGAAAAATGTACCACCTGTGTGGTACTACACTCAGGGAGGTGGAGAATGAAAAAGACCTGGGGATAATTGTGCAGTCAGATGTGAAGTTCTCTGAGCAGTGCAGACGGGCTGCAAGAACAGGTCATGGAGTTTTGTCAATGATACATAGGAACTTTGCTAGCAAAGACAACCAAGTGATTATCCCTTTGTATAAAGCAATGGTCATGACACACCTTAAGTACTATATACAGGTATGGAGGCCTCACTTTAGGAAGGACGTATTGCTAGAGCAAGTACAGAGAAGGGCAACAATATTGGTGAGAGGAACAAAGAGATGTGCCTACGAAGAAAGGCTTTAAGTTCTACAGGTTGCTGCTGTTGTTGTTGTTATTGTTTGTTATTTGGTTTTTAGGAGCATTAGCAACGAAGGCCATATTGCTCCGGGGATATGCGGTGGTCATTCCCTGACCTTTCCGCATTCTCCGTATTTGGTGGTCATGGGCTCAAACCCCAGTCTAATCAAGAAGCATGTGCTCTGCACTGCTGCTCCTGCCCAAGTGGCTACAGAGGCACCCTCTACAAGTTGCAGCATCTGGAGACTAGGAACCTGCAAGGTGATCTGATCAAAGTGTATAAGGCCTTGAATGGTTTGAGCAGGCTCAATGCTGACAGGATTCTTCTGCTATCTGAGATTAAGAACCTGAGGGGGCATAGATCCAAATTGAGGAAAGACAGTTGTAGAATAGATGTGCAGAAGTTTGCCTTTAGCCAGCAGGTGGTTGATTGCTGGAATAGACTTCCATCTGTTGTGGAAGTTGATAACTTAAATAAATTTAAGGCTCTTTCTTCCATCATATGCCTAACTAATGCTAATTTTTAGTGCCAAAAAATAATAATAATAAATAATGTTCATGTAAGGATTGGCTGCGAGTATGTTAAGTCCTACTTGATGCATGTTCGAATTGGTGTATTTCATTATGCAATAATGGGGAAGGACAACTGGCATTACAAAGCATTGGGGGAGAGTCAAATTTAAAAAATCTCATTATATAAATCATGAATAGGCCCTCAGTAATTAATCAAATGGCAAAGTTATTACCACTGGCTTTTCAATTTTATGAAAACATTCCAGCAAATATTTTGTTATTGAATGATAGCTTGACAATTATTATGTATGACAATGCTGTTGAGACTAGTCATTTGCTAAAAATATTTATTTGCCATTGCAGTTAATTTTGGAGGGAAAATAATGACCAAAAACAGATAATCAACAATCTACTGTACACTGTCTAATGCAGTGGTTACAAACTACTGAGATCTACAGACCTTTTGCAAAAATCAAAAAAAGTTCAAAGACCCCATCAAATATCAAAAAGTTTGCGGACCTCTATAAATAACATGTGCATATTTTATATATATACACAGTATATGGTCAACATATCCTGGTACTGGTCTACATACCCCCCAAGGGTCCGTGGACCCCAGTTTGGGAAATGTCTGGTGGTCTAATGCAAAAATCCATTTTAATATGAATTTTACCAAAATTCATGAAGCATGCTTGGTAACCATTGTGGGAGAGCCACTTATAATAGATTATCATTAGTATTAGTAATGGCAAATGATGGAAGAAAGCAGGCTCATACAGCATCAGCCAAAAATAAAAAAATACTTCCTGCATTACCTGTCATCCCTCTAATAATTTGTCTAATTCCTTTTTAAATTTATTCAAACTACCCATTCCATGACGCCAGATGGAAGTTTATTCCAATAATCTGGCTGAAATCAAATTTCTGCACATCTATTCTGTGGCTATATTTCTGCAGTTTTAATTTATGACTCCTTATGTCCATTGAGTGAGCACTCAATCAGATTTCCTTGCAGGGTAGGCTGAGCTGCCTATCAAAGATAATTCCTTGGATATAAAAAAAAAGGAGATCAGAGTAATGTTATAGCAACACTGAACAGATATGCAGAAAATGTAATGTCTGAGTATATAATGTTAGTTCAGTTAAACACAAGCAGTTGCTCTTGACATCTCAAAGGCTTTCGATTGTGTTTGGCATAAAAGTCTTCTAAACAAGCTTCCATCTTATGGTTTGCCAATAGTTTTTTGTAATTAGTTATCCAGTTTTCTCTCTGACCACTCACTGAGAGTGATAGTAGATGGCTCTGTCTTCTAATTTCTCCACTAATGCTGGTGACCCCCAAGGTTTAGTTCTTTCCTCCACTCTTTCCCTCTTGTATATTAATGACATTCTTCCATTGACCAGAAATCCTATCCAACGTTTTGCTGATGATAGCACATTGCATTCCACTTTCCAGTTTGAGAAACCTCGCACTGCTCAATCAGCTTCAGCTTCTCAAATATCCATTACCAATTCTTTAAATGCCAAACTCCAGGTAATTCTACAGTGGGGCAAAGACAACTTAGTTGATTTCAATCCTTCTAAAACTCGGTCCTGTCTTATATCTCGCAAAAAGGATTCTTCTGTGCCTATGCTTATCTTTGGTGACACTCAGATTTCTAGGCAAGATGATATCTCTCTTTTGGGGATTACCCTGATTTCTAATCTCTCTTGGCACAAGCACATTACAAGCAGTTAGGTTAATTAATGACTCATCTCTAACAAAGTCTCTCCACTCTCTGTCTCATAGACGTACTGTTTCTGCTGCATGCTCGCTCTCTCTCTCTCTCTCTCTCTCTCTCTCTCTCTCTCTCTCTCTCTCTCTCTCTCTCTCTCTCTCAAAACAGTCTGATCACCAGCCAACATCCATTTACTGTCCAACTTCAAACTCACAGAACCAACTTTTCATCTTCCTCATTTATTCATTCAACTGCCATTTTCTGGAGCAACATTCCTTCATGAGTATTTCCTGAAAATTACAGTCTACAGAAGTTCAAGTCTAATGTCAACAAATATCTTCTTTCGTCTTCTCAACCTATAACCCATGCACCGTACAAAATACTATAGGTTCTAATACCTCTTGTGTTTAGCGTTTTCATAAAAAAAAAAAAAAATAAATAATAAAAATAAGTGAGAAGGAAAACACTTAGTAAGGCTTCTGATACTGTCTCTCAAGGAAAGCTGCTATATAAACTGGAGAAGTTGGAATTACTGGCAAGAAATATTCAGACTTAATAATAAATAATCAGACTGGACCAGCATAACAAGTGGGGGTCCCTCATGTCAAGCTCGCTCCTATTCTAATTTTCACAATGACACTGACAAGAGTATACAATAGAAGCAGTACCAGATTAATCAATAAGGCAAATAAGCATGTACTTAGGGCTCCTAGGGAAAGGGGGATATCACTCATTTTTTCCCCTAGCTATCATGCCAACTTTAGCTCTTTCACTGCCACACGCTACTTTAGTTGAGTTTTTGTAATTGTTCTTCCCAGCAGTGTTCAACTTTTCTCCGCATTGTTAAAAAAAGTTTTCTTCCAAAAAAAATCACTCTTATTGTGATACTGAAGGTTAAACAAAATCGACTTTCAATTAGTGTGTGTATATTACAGATTTAAAATAGTAGCTTTCAAGAGTTTCATGTATATTTTTTAACATTTATTCTGTAATTTTCAGACCCAAGATGAAACGTGTTCAATTAAGTGGTGCAAAAACACAAAACTGGCTAAAAAGAATCAACAAAAGGGCTTTGGATTTAGTGGCCAAGAATGGAAAGCTGACTAATTTCTTCACAAAAGTTACACAACCTGATCTTCCAAATCAAAACAGATATCCGCCATCAGAAGCTACTTGTACTGTATATGACTATGACAAGATTGAAGATGAACAAACTTCCACACCTACCAGTACCGCTCAGTCAATTTGAAAATCAGAACATCTTGATGATGTTGAGGTATCGCAGGCTGGCTCAACTGGCACAAGTCTTACTATGGATCACAATTTGCCTGTAAATTCTCTTGATATGTCTAGCGTAAATGTTGAGGCAAGTTGATATACAAGGCTGTGAAGTTGAAAAGATTGCTGAAAATGAAAATCTACTGGACCAAACTGAAATGATTCAATCTGAAAAAGATGAAGTAAATAAAGCAAAAGATCCAAGGTTGTGGCAAGATTTTTCTGATAATGATGTTGCCTATTGGAATGCTTACACACCCTGTAACTGTCAACACCACAATGGGCCACATGATAAATCTTGCTGAACTTTCAAAAGTGGCAAACAAACAAGGTATTCACAAAAACATTTCTTTAGGATAAAAGCCAATGCTGTTCCAAGAGAGATAGGTTATTGTATTCACAATGAACAAGATCAGTTTACTGCTTTGTTTATAAACTTTCTGCTCCTAAATGTTCCTCGTGTTTTGTTGAAAGAAAAGGGTCCAGTGACTGGCGAAATACTAGTGTAATTGCTCATTGTGAAGAATTACTACTCACCGAGACTATGCTAACATACTTAACTCGCAGACATACTTAACTCTTGCGACAAAAGTTGGAAAAACAAATTAAAGAAGAGTGCAATTGCTGGGAACATGTTTTAGAACATATAATAGCTGTTCTTCGTACGTTAGCTGAACATAGCCTAGCTTTTCAAGGAACAGATGAAAATTTTGGTTTGCTGCAGAGTGGGAATTTTTTTAGGGCTGCTTGAGCTCATATGTCAGTTTGATCCATTTTTAGCAGTCAAAATATGGAAATTCTGGAAAAGGAAATCCTTCTTATCTGTCCAAAACCACCTGTAAGGAGCTCATTGTACTAATGGCTCAAAGGGTCCATGAGCTCATTGTCAACGAAGTAAATTCTGGTTATTTTACCATGTTGGTTTATTCCACATCAGATCTATCACATGTAGATCAATTAAGTGTTATACTTTGATACTTAAAAGATGAGCAGTCTATTGAATGCTTTTTAACCTTTTTGGAACCAAAAAACCATACCAATGAGGAAATGGCAAACCAGGTATTGCAGTACGTACTCACTTGAAGTTTGCAAACTAAATTTTTCAAAATTTAGGGGTCAGTCCTGTGACAACGCTGCTAACATGTCATTATAAGGGGATGCAGCAAAAGATTTTAGAAGAAAATAAGTCTGCCATATATGAGCCCTATGCAGCCCATTCACTATATCTAGTAAGCCGAAGAGTTGTTGACTGCTGTCAAGTAGCAGTTAAATTTTTCTCTACAGTGCATTCTGTAAGATGTAAAATCGTACAAGTATAATATTTTATAAAAAGTGAGATTAATATAAAGTAAAGCTTATGAAATAGCAATATGGGAAGGCATTAATTGCTTACTCTTCTGTTAGACAGCAAAACATTACCAGTCACTAATATTACTAAGGCACTCGCTAGGGATTAAAATTAGACAAGGTTAAATTATAGAAAGGGAGCGGTAAGCTTGACAAAGGCAATAAGGGGTGAGCTCCCAGGATAACACCAAAACAACGGGAACGGTAGCAGCAACTACTGGCGAGTATGTGTGAACAATTAAGGCTCTGAAAGGACAAAGGGCAGTAGACTGAATATTGTCGGACATTTCTTTGATCGTGACACCTGGAGATGGGACGGGTAGTAAATACGGGTCAAATGCACAGATTAGAACCAGGACTGGTGTCTGGCTGTCGGCAATGGCAAGTTTGGTAGATCGTGTGAAATAAATCCGCTAAGTTTAACCGGGGTGGCGAAGATGACGGCGCACTTCAAAGGTACAGACAACCTGGGAAAATTACGATTTATTAAAATAAGAGGTTGAATCATACATTGTAGATACAGCTTGATAAAAGTTAAAGGACGAATAGGACAGAATGAAAGTTGATAAAAAGAAGAAGATTGGTTAAAGCTGAAAAATAGGGGCAGGCCTGACACATAGGGGCGGTACGTAATTGAGACGAAAAAAGTGAGTGAACAGGGGGAGAGAGTCAGATCCCTGAGTTGAGTTATGTGGGTGTGTATGGAAATGAGTTAGGGGGAGACAAAGTTGAGATTCTTGTCGGCGTTTAAAAAAATGAGTTAAGAATGACAAAGTGGAGATTCTTGTCGGGGTTTGAGTAAGGAAGGACAGTTGAGTTTTTTCGTCAGAGTAAGTAAAAATGAGTTAGTAACATGGACAGTTGAGTGTTTGATCGTGGTAGAAAATTACGGAGTGTAAGGAGAATAAGCCTGTCCATCATTAGAAGGCAAGAACAGTGGCCGTATGCTATAGTCTAATCCACATCGGATTAGACCCGAATGCAACGAGCGCTGTGAAATATTTCTTAATTTAATAAGAAGTTCTTAATAGGTGGAGCGGAGAAGTGAGGGTGGCACCTTATGAGCTATCTCCTTGTGGATGAGCTGTAAAAGGTGGAGTAGAGAAGGAGTTAGTGTGAGATGCCCTGTGAATTTTCCTTTTGTGAATAAGTTTTAATAAGGTGGAGAGAGAGAGAGAAGGAGAGAAAATGCGGAATTAGTAGCTCGATGATAAAGAAGGAAGCAGCAAATGGAAAGTGGCCTGCATAAGGTGGAGAAAGGCCATAGAAAGAAAGATAGCAGTCCCCGAAATGATGGAGTATGATCGTACCGCTAAGTGCCGGTCCAGTCCAGCTAGAACAGTAACAGCAGAGTACCAGAATTGTGACCCGCACGAAAATTCCACTAGAAGTCAGGAGATGAATGCCCTTGACATATGATGATGCCAGTCCCAACAAGAAGCTGAAGCCCCCAAAACAGAGGAGCTTGATTCAAAGAATTAAGTAAGTGACTAGCATATAGTATTCTCATTCACCCTAAAGGACTGTAGGGACCCTAATAGTAGATTAGTGGAAGTTTAGAAAGATACACACACTGTTTGTTATTTGGTTTTTAGGAGCATTAGCAACTAAGGCCATATTGCTCCAGGATATGCAGTGGTCATTCCCTGACCTTTCCGCATCCTCCGTATTTGGTGGTGATGGGGTCGAACCCCGGTCTAATCAAGAAGCGTGTCCTACACACTGCTGCTCCTTCCCACCTGGCTACAGAGGTGCCTAGAAAGATACAGTGAGATATATATATATATATATGTACGAATTATACACATAAAGTAAAGATAAGTTAGATAATAATTGTAATTTGACAGGTATAACTAAGTAAATTGAGAAAATACGGGTGTTTAATGATAGTAATGACTTTGATTATTGTATAACTAGACATATGTAGGAAGGCGAAAGAGAGAAATTGGATATATGTTATTAAGTTATTGTCTGACATATATGTATGATATATTTTGGAAGGGAAGAGTAAAGAAACACAGAGTAAGAGATAGACTTCTAAATGTAGCTGGGACAAGCATTAGTTCAGAAATTCATATCAAATGTATGATTTATCCTAATTAGAGAAGTTTGTGATATTATAATCCCCAAGACAAAAAAAAAAAAAAAAAAAGGCACTAAATAAATCAGAACAGTGAAATTCATAAATCAGTTACAGGGTAAGAATTTGATTTACATAGGTTGTATAAAAGGGATGTTAACTAAACTTCTTAAGTATTTATAGATTACGTGTAAAGAAGAAGAAACTATAGCAATTTTCTGTAATGATATTGATTGTGTTGTATAGAAGGGGATAACCTTGCTAGAGTAAACCAATGTACGTAATTGCATATTTATAACTGATACTACATAGGAAAAATTGAATAATAATAGTATGTGCCTGAGAGTTGATAATTTTCATGTTGTATATATAAGTGTAAATAAACTATGTTATGTTATATACTAATGTGTGTGTTGTTTGTCATTCTTGAACACTCAGCCTTTCCGAAGGGAATTATAAATAATTGAGACGTTCCCTCGATTCTGGAATTCTCCTGTAAAGCAAGGTCAGATGCGTAAGTGGGGGAAATAAGATAAAGTGGACAAACACATATAAGGGAACAAAAAAAAAAAATAAGAATAAGAAACAAAGAATATTAAAGTAATATTAAATATTTACACCTTCTCAAAAATAAAAAAATCAACCCCCCACAATTCGCTCTATACATTTTTTTTGAACCTCAACTAGCCGGTGGAAAATTCTTAAAGCTTGTCTTGGAAATGAACCTGTGTTAAAATCTCTCTCTAATACCAAATGAGAGGCATATGCAATGGCAACAGCAGCAATTTTGAAGTAGTTCTTTAAGATATTGGAAGATTTAGAGTGTTTAGCTGAAGACCAGTCACAAAAGGGAGACACTAGAAGAGAAGCAGACAATATTGCAAATAAGATGCAAGAGGTAGAATTTCTTTTCATGTTGATCATGTAGAATGAGATTTTGCAAACGTTTCATAGAGCAAGTCAAGTTCTGCAAAGTGAAGATGTGAACTAAAAAACATGTGCAGATCTGTATCGGTCATTAGCTGACCAACTATGCTCTTTAAGAGATGATTTTGAAGCACTTGTAAAGGAATACTACCAGATATAGCAGACAGATTTTCCTTTCTAAGTGTTGCGTCAAATAATGTCACTTCATCTGCTGAAACTGAAAAGGTACTCTCACTGCTCTCAAAAACTAATTGATGTTTACCCAGAAGACTTGGACAAAAATCTCTCTCTCTCTCTCTCTCTCTCTCTCTCTCTCTCTCTCTCTCTCTCTCTCTCTCCCCCCCCCCTCCCCCTCCCTCCCTCCCTCCCTCCCCAGCAGTTTCACACATATATAACTTCAGTGCAACAAAAAAATGTAAACACAAGATTCAGTCAGGCTGAACTTTAAAAAATAATTGTAGAAGACAAAATTGATTGTGCACTTCCAAATTTATATATTGCCTTATACATTTTTTTAACATTAATGGTTACAAATTGCACAGCTGAGCATTCATTTTCTCAACTCAAGCACATTAAAAAAATCCCAAGAGAACAGCTATGTGACAAGACAGATTGAATGCCTTGTCTCTGCTAAGTATAGAAGCAGATTTGTTACACCAAATTAGCTTTGAGGACTTGATCAAAGACTTTGTAATTAAAAAATCTAGAAGAAACTGTTTTAAAAAATAAATAAATATAAACCTAGAGGTAAATCTTTGCTTATATTTTTTAATGCTATTTAGTGTTTTTGTCAAATAAATAAAAATTTAAAAAACCAAAAGTTTTATTTAATGTAGTTGTGGGTCTTGTCTGGAAGAAAACGGAAAAAAGGTTATAAATTTTAAAACTCTTATTCCACGTTCAGCATTTATTGAGTCTTAATGTCTTGTAAGTTAGCATTAGCATTAGTAGAGGCATATGATGCAAGAAAGCAAGCTTATGCAGCATCAGCCAAAAAAAAAAAAAAAACCACTTCCACTTCACCCCTCCGTTCGTTCGAAATACCTGTCCAGTTGAGGCTTAAATTTATTTAGGCTATCAACTTCCACGACAAGGGATGGAAGTCTGTTCCACCAACCAACTACCTGCTGGCTAAAGGCAAATTTCTGCATGTCTATCCTACATTTGTCTTTCCTCAATTTGAATTTATGCCCTCTCAGGCGATTATTCTGAGCAAGAGGAAGAATCCCATCAGCATTGAGCATGCTCAAACCATTCAAGGCTTTATACACCTCTTTCAGATCACCTCACTGGTGCCTAGTCTCCAGACACCGTAATTTGCAAAACTTAAGCCTTTCTTCGTAAAAGTACTCCTTTGTTCCATTCACTAATCTTGTTGCCCTTCTCTGTACTCGTTCCAGCAGCTCTACATCCTTCTTGAAATGAGGCCTCCAGACCTGTATACAGTACTCAAGGTGTGGCCTGACCATTGCCTTATACAAGGGAATAATCACCTCCTCATCCCTGCTAGAAAAATTCCTGTATATCATTGACAAGACACCATGAGCTACTCTTCCAGCCCGTCTGCACTGCTCAGAGAACTTCATATCTGCCTGCACAATTACCCCCAGGTCCTTTTCATTCTCCACCACTGTCAGTGTAGTACCGCAGAATTGATACGTTGCTCTGGGGTTACTGTTTCCCATATGTAGTACTATACATTTGTCAATGTTAAACTTCATTTGCCACCTCTCAGCCCATCTGCTCAACCTTTCCAGATCCTGTTGCAGCAGCATAGTGTCAGTAGTGTCCTTGACAACCCTGACAACTTTTGTATCGTCTGCAAACTTGGACATTAAGCTTGATATACCATCATCAGTATCATTTATAAATACAGAAAACAATAATGGACCCAACACTAAACCCTGAGGGACTCCACTAATAACATTAGTCCATAATAAGCAGCGTCCATTGATTACCACTCTCTGTCTTCTCCCCCTCAACCACCCCTTTATCCATAGCAGCAATTTGCCTCCAATGCCACACTGCTCCAATTTGTGCAGAAGTCTTCCATGTGCAACAGTATCTAAAGCCTTTCTAAGATCCAAATATATAATATCAAAGTTATTCCCTGCATCCAGTTCTTTTGTGGCTGCATCATAGTATCCAATTAAATTGGTCAGGCAAGACTTCTCCTTAACAAAACCATGCTCTGTCCGAGCTAAAACTGAAGTCTTGTCTAGATGATCCTGCAGTGCTTCTTTAACATGTGGTCCATTAATTTTCCTGGAACAGAAGTTAAACTAACAGGTCTATAATTACTTGTGTCAGCCTTTGATCCTCCTTTGTGAATTGGGGTCACATTTGCACATCTCCAGTCTGTGGGTACCTCCACTGAGTCCAAGGAAGCTCTCATATTTATGGCTAAGGGTTTGCTTACTTCCTTTGCTGCCTCCTTTAATATAACTGGATAGATCCCATCCACCCCAGGTGCCTTTCTTGTGTTTATCTTCAACAATTTCTCCTCCACTTTACTCTCAGTTATAAAAGAGAAAAGTGTTCAAGTGTCAAAATAATGGAAATGTTTTCAGATTGAGGCATCAGCGAAAAATAAAGAGGTACAACAAGCTTCTCTAAGGAACAAAATGAAAGAACATTTTTCATCAAAAGCTCATAACATTTGTAAAGGGAATTTAAACAATGGGAGCAGGATCCAATAACAAAAGTAATAGATACGATGAATGAAAAAATTTAAGTGCTACTTGTAGAGTATTTAATACAGTTTACAGCCTGGCAAAAAAGATGTAAACCGTTTTCAGAAATAGAAGTGCAAATTAAAAATGGATTAGATATGGGAATAGGATTACATTCTCGGAAAACTGCCGTGAAAGTAATTGATTTCATTGCAAAGGAAATTAAAAAAGAAATATTTAATAAAATTATTGAAAATAATCTGAAAATATGTTTGATTATTGACAAAGCTTCAACGATATCCTGCAAACCAGTTACTATACTTTTCTTAAAAGTTGAGGATTCAGTTACATCACCAACAATTTTCGTTGAACTAGTTGAATTGGAAAAACAAGATGCAGAGACAATATGTTCTTCAGTTATGGTAAGTTTAAATAATGTTGGGCTTACTAAGAACTACCTAGAAAAAAATTTAATAGGATTTTGCTCCGATGGTGCCAGCGTTATGCTTGGGAGAAAATCTGGAGTGAGCACTAAGATTGCAAAAGATTTTCCAAACATAATACTGTAATATGGCACTGTATCATCGCCTCCATTTTATTTTAGATGATTCGATAAAGGAAATAAAGCAAGTAAATCATTTAAAAATATTTATTGATAGGATATATACTATTTTTCATCAATCCAGTAAGAACCAAATTGAACTTTCCAAAATATCTGAACAACTTGGAATTGAAATTATAAAGATTGATAGAGTTTTGGGACTAAGACGAGCAGTTTTATTGTTTTTTTTCAGGTATTATTTAATATTTTTTCATTAATATTTTAAAACTCTTTCTTGTAACATAATTTAGTTTTGTGGACCTTTTTTATTGTTTCTATTTAAGAATTAACTGCATGAAATAATAAACTACCTTTCGGTATATAGTTTTTTTATACTTAGAACGGTCAGTAGGGCAGGGAACCGGTTGTTAAATTATTTGAATCCCACCACTGAGGGGGAATGCCGGAAACTTTGCACTAGAGACTAAACATGGGTTTCACCACTTCAAGCCTCCAATAAGCAAAGTGGTGGTATTGCACTGGTTGATGAGAGCCATCTACCACCTAAAAAAGACCTGGGGTAATTGTGCAGTCAGATATGAAGTTTTCTGAGCAGTACAAACAGGCGGCCAGAGCACAGCTAATGGGGTCTTTTCAATGATATACAGAAACTTCACAAAGCTACAGTTGTTTTTATCGCTATTAATTTCACATATTTTAATTTGATATATTTAATTTTTATCTATCATTTTATTGCTTTTAACTTTACACTCAGTGTATTTTTTTTTTTTTTACAACAAAATTTATCCTGTCTTATTTTATTATTATTTTAACAAAGTTTCAGTCATAAACGGTTGGTGTTTTTCATTGCAGTTATTATGAAAAACTTTCCCAACCCAGAGGCTTATTTGAAAAATTGGTTGTTTTATGGCCATTCTCTGCTACAGTGCATCAGAGAATTCCAAAGGTTAAGTGAACTTTTCAGCAACTTTCAAATTTGATGAGCAAATTTGAGATTTGCTCATCAGTTCAAAACATTTGGTCTTACTCCCCATGGATTTTGTGTTAAATTGCCCTTTGAGAATGGTCGTCTATTGCATGCTGCAAAGTTGTACCATAACAAGGTGTTGAACATCTGGATTGGAAAACTACATGGTAGTTTAACCTATGTTAGGTGACACAAAATGTTACACACCATGTTTGACTGCACAATGCAAAAATGCTACAACATAGTGATGTCGGCAGATTTTTTGGATGATCCCAGGAAACTCCTAGACAGAAATACACACACACACACACATCCACAATCCAAACCATGTGAGAAACAGAAAAGATCAGGCAAGGTTTAAAAACAAGAATGATAAGATTCCTATGGATGGCATCATGGAATATAGGGACCATGATTGGAAGAAATAGAGAGGTGGTAGATGTAGTGAAAAGGAGAGAAGTACAGGCAATGTATGTAAGAAACGGGGGCAAGACAGAGAAAGAGCAGATAGAGGAAAAATTTTGATAAAAAATGGAGATTGTCGCCAAGTCTAGATAAGGATAAAGCAATAATGGGAGTAGGCTGAAATGGGCATGTAGGTTAGGATATGAAAGAATACATAGAGGATCAAAGGGACTGGGAATGAGGAGGGATAAGCTATGCTTAATGTGGCTATGCATGACCTGGTAGTAGAAACACCTTCCAAATAAAGGAAGAACAAAAATTTACCTACAAGAGTGGGGAAGAAGTACACAAATCATGAGAAAATTCAACAAGCACTCAATGAAAATTGAAAGAAATAAAGCAGAAAGACGAGACAGCATACCAGCATAAGTCTGGAATGGAAAATGTTAAGGAAGAAGGGAGTTTAGTGGCTTACATACTTCTTCCATAAAGCTATAAAAGAGAGAATACCAGGCATATGGAGAAGTGAGCTTGCATCTATCTATAAGGGAGAAAAATAGACATAAAATTTTGCACTATCTACCAGGACATCAAGCTAACTAGTCAGATGCTAAAAGGAGTATAAAAGGATAACTGACAAGAAGATCAGAAGGAAGAGTGCCAGAAAACCAATTTTGATTTAACCCAGAAGTCCAATAGGTGCAGTGTCAGCATTAAAGATGGTGGAAGCAAAAAACAAAGAGAAACATCAAGAATTACACAGAATTCCTTGGTGCATGCCAGAGCCCTATGAGAAATGATTTGGGAAGCAATGGGAAAGAAGGGAATACCAGAAAAGAATGTTAGGGCTATGCTATGTAAGCATTCTAAATGTCATATGTAACACACAGCATATTATACGCTGCTTGTGACCAAGAATGAATTCAACCTGGATAAATAGGTGTATTTCTAGATGAGCACTGAAAACATCACATTGGCCGGCACTGTTTCAGTCAGCATGGTTAAAGTGATGCATGTGATGTTCTGCCCACACATGCCAATACATTTCTGAAACGAGATAAGTGGCCAACAAGATTTCTCAGATGAGTAGAGTACCCCTGTATCAACTAGTTACAATGCTTGATACTGAAAAATTTATTTAATAATCCCAAAATTTTTGATATTTGCATTTCTGTATGCTGTTTATTTGGTATTTCAACTAGATATTGGTTTATAGAATAAAATAAATAAAACTGTAAATTATAGTCACCATTTTTTTAAATTAACTATACAAAGTTAAAGCTTAAAAATCATAAATTACCTAATGTGTTTAGCCTTACTGAAATTATATGAAACTGGAAGTCTTTCTCATGTGCTCCTGCAGTCAGCAGGATTTAAACCACTTAGCTAACACAATGGCTTTACCACTCGCAATGGCGCCTCCGTAGCCAGGTGGGCAGGAGCATCAGTGCATAGCACACACTTCTTGATTAGACCGAGGTTCGAGCCCGTGACCACCAAATATGGAGGATGCGGAAAGGTCAGGGAATGACCACCGCATATCCCCGGAGCAATATTGCCTTAGTTGCTAATGCTCCTAAAAACAAAATAACAAACAAACCACTCGCAGTAGCCAGATCCCATCCCAAAACTAGACTGAACTAATACTGGTACATGGACAACAACAGGGCCTTTGTTTTTTAGGACTAACATTGTCATAAACTTACACTCCTCAAATACCATAAACAGTGAAAAACCAACAAATCTTGTCTTCGTAATAACCAGAAAACAGGCAGAAATATGGAAAAAAGAAGTGTGGCAACATCCTTATTTTGTAATTATTTTTCAATTTTGTAATTATTTATCTCTTATTATACATTAATTTTGTTACCTTCAATCACTCTCTATCTCCCTCATTTTTTTTTTTTTTTTCACTTTTGTGTTGAACACTTGCAGTAGACAGCAGTATAAAAATCACTCTCACTTATTTGGAGAGAGAGAGAGAGAGAGATCTGTATTCAAATCGCATCATACCCTGGAGGAATTTCTAAAGGTCATTTAAATTTAGCCTGTGGTTGGCTAGAGGGGATGGGTTTTTTTTCTCATCAGTTTTTCAGCCTGCACAACACGAAGAATGGCCAGCAAACATACACTTCTACAGGGTGTCTCAAAAATATTGGTACAAACGTTTAGGAGAGGTAGGTAACATCTAAAGGAATGTGAATCGCATAGGAACCCATAACCAGAAACGTCACGGGAAAGTAGTAGCACAGGCACAAGTAGCAGAAATGACACAAGACAGTAATTAGTGGCAAACATTTATTTCACATAATATTAACAATGGAGTACGAGATGGATGCATTTCACGATGTTACAACAGATGCTCGAAGGTTCCACCATGAGACGCGATGCACGCGTGACACTGATACAGCATAGATTGGCGGACATGATCGAACACACTTGGAGTTTCTTTGACAGTAGCAGCAGCAGCAGCGCAGACGAGTCTCGCCACGAGATCCATTTCCGTCTCCACAGGGCAATTCATACACGATAGATTTGAGGGGCCCCCACAGAAAGAAATCAAGGCTCAATAAATCAGGTGAGCGTGGGGGCCAGGCAACGGGTCCACCACGGCCAATCCATCGACGCCCAAAACGCCTGTTCAAATGGTCACGAACACACCTTCCATAATGGGCAGGCGCCCCGTCATGTTGAAACCAAATGTTAGGTCTTACATTTGCTGGAACATTGTCAAGTAATCCTGGTAGAACTTGTTCAAGAAAGATCTGATATTTAGCAGAGTTCATGTGGGATGGTAACAGGTATGGGCTGACTAAGCAGTCACCAACCATACCTGCCCACACATTTACTGCAAAGCAATGTTGTGCCGCATGGGGGCGCACACCATGTGGGTTGTTGTGAGCCCACACATGAGCATTGTGCTGATTGAATAAGCCTTCCCGAGTGAAATAAGCCTCATCCGTGAACAAATCATAGGCTGGAAAATTCAAGTCTTGAACACTTTCTTGGAGAAACCACTGCGCAAAAGCCACATGTGTAGGATGATCTTGGGGGAGCAGTAACTGAACCATTGGAGATGAAAGGGGTGTAAGGAATCGTCGTGCCAGACACGCTGTACACTGCAACGAGACACTCCTAAGGCAGAGGCAATGGCACGTGTGCTGGTAGTAGGATTATTCTGGACGGCATTGAACACACTTTCTTCCATGGCGGGAGTTCGCGTTGAAAATGGTCTGCCTGCACTACTCCTGTTACCTCTAAATGACCCATAATCACACAAATTTTGATGCACACGTGCAAACAAACGGTGGTCCGGTACAAATCTGTCTGGGAAGCGTTCCCCATAAATTCGTTGAGTGGCTCGTCCATTGCCCTCTGCTAATCCATACACTAGGTGCATGTCTGCCAGCTCACAGTTCGTATATCTATGTATGCTCTTCGTGCGCCGACTACCGCACCATCTACCGACTTACGGTAACGTTTCCGGTTATGGGTTCCTATGCGATTCACATTCCTTTAGATGTTACCTACCTCTCCTAAACGTTTGTACCGATATTTCTGAGACACCCTGTATAGACAGTACACAATGATACAATACAGTCTAAGTTACTGATGCTCCTAAAACATCAAAAAACAATTCCTCCAATCAGCAGTCAGAAGCACAAATAATCTACTGTCTCTGACAATGATCAACGGACTGAAACATTTTTCTATCAGGATTATCAACATGGGAGTGTTTTCCAGTAGAGATGTCTGGCTTCCTAGTCATTCCTGATTTACTAGCTGAATAGTCATATATTAAATGCATGTTTGCTTTTTTGATATTCAAATAGCAACTCACATCTAAAACAATTTCTAATGAGACAATATAAAAATCAGTTGAATAAAACTGCTGACAGTATCACCACCAAGACTGGCAAAAAAGGCTTTATAACCTGGAAAGCATTTCCAGACCTACATTCACATAAACTTTGTTTTTTCATCATTTTGATTAGTAGAAAAGTTAGGCACCAACTTTGGCCTGATCAGTTAGAATTAATATAAGTACTAATAATAGAAATAATAACATGATACAAGTAATTGGTCTTATACAGCACAAACCAAAAAAAAAAAAAAAAAAACTTCATTTGCACACTCCTTCCAATAATTTCCACTTCACTTTTGAAATCACCTTGTATACAAAATTCATGTTGATTCCAGCAGTTTTGCCAGCAGTCATTCAATCCTGTCTTTGTAAAAAGAAGTTTCATGATTTTTCTTCTTCAGAGAAGAAGAAAAATCATGAAATTTTTCCTAGTTTTCTGATCCCCAGAATGGGTTTTGCCCTCTTTTTAATCCCCAAAATTCTGCCTACCCAAGACTTAACCAGTACTCCACACTCATCAAATTTTGATAAAATAATAAAATATATTACATAAGCAAATACACACAGTACCATATGCAGAATTTGATTTCCTGTTTTTCATTTTAATATTTTATTATTAGAATACAAAATACACAAGGCATAATTTCTTATCAGTTAGGTAATTAACTATATAATATTGACCCATAAGTTCAAATTTATTGGTAAACTATGGTGTATCTACACTGATATTATATAGTTAATATTTTATTATGTAGTGTTCCAAAATTGCACAGAACAAATATAGATGCATAGTCTACAGCTCAACTTTTGATTTGTATGCCGTGTCTAGGAACAAAACTGAGATGAAGAGGAGGGCTGTGGATAGGGAAATATGGAGAAGTAATGGGGTGTATGCATGGATCTGCCCTTGTTCTGTGCAATTTTGAAAACAAGCAAAATGCATAATGGAGAAAAGATGAAGACTATTTTTGTTAGTTTCCATAACAAAATTTTAAAATCATTTTTATGGCCAAATAAAATATTGTGATCTATCAAAACAGGATGTGTGTGTGCACATATGTGTCTATCTACCTGACTAACTGCAAATGAATATTGAATAATGAATTGAATACTACTTTATTGAAATTTTCCATTAGAACAATAGGCACTATACTTTTTAGCATACCCTAATGAAAGCAAGTTAAAATTATTCTTAATCACTACCAATTCCTCTTTTCTTTTTTTGGCACAAGAATTTTTCTAACATTCAATGAACATAATCATTGCTCTCCTCCTCTAAACACATACATAAACTTCTTCCTCTGAACATTTTATATAAAAAATCTCACAATGAGTATAATAACTAACATATTATACTTTCTCCAACTCCAACTCAATACACTTCAATCTTAGCTGTTATTAACTAAATAAGATATTTTTGTAAATGGTGCATTAAACTAAATGTACTTCTGTTAGCCAATTCAATGACAATTACATGTCACAAATATTTTAAACCTAGTAGTAGTCTAAACACATCAATATTACTACACTCTTTTGCTTTCTTCCTTTCTGTAATCTCATCACTTTTATTGCAGTATATCATGAATGAAAACAATGCTCAAGGTAATAAACCATAATCAAAAAACCTTTCACAGTTAGGGATGCACACCCAAAGGAAAATCAGATTAATGGAAGTAATATATGAAAGGCAGATCCAACCTGAAAAATTCATTCAGCATGTAGAAAACTTTTAATTCCTGGTTACTAGATAATTTTCTGTCCTCTGAACACAATGCTTTTATTAACCAACTTTCCAATAAACTTAACATGAAATAATCTTCAGACAGTGTCATCCTCTTATCTACAATAAAGTGAACTCATGATAAGAAACTAAACAGAATATTGCCTCATTTAGCAAACACAAGCCTCTTAAGGCTAGTGAACTATGGACTTGAAGTAATCCAAGCACTCACTTTAATCTACGCAGGAGTTAGCAGTTATAGTTATTTGCTGAAAATTAAACAAAACATAATACCATCAAAAAATCTCTATACAAATAACATATAGTATTACCAATTTGAAAAAAATTTAACTGAAACCTAAATAAACATTTAGATATTTCATCCATTTTAAAAGTGCTGTAATTTTATTTTTTTAAAAATAACTTTTAAAAATTATGGGGTGTGTGCGTGTGAGAGAGAGAGAGTGAGATTTTATAAAACAACTCTAGATAAATAAATGAATAAAATAAGTATGGTATTAAATATCACTGATTAAATAACACAGTGAATCAATTTTTTTCAATTTCATATTTTTCTAAAAGGATGAACATGCATTACAAAAAAAAAAAAAAATGCTGAGAAAACAATTGCTTGTAAACTATTACAATATTCATTTTATTAAGCAACATATAATCATATAATACAGATACACAGGAGTTTACAACTTCATAGCAACTGCTTTAAGGCAGCCAAAGTAGCAACCACAATAATGCCTGGCTGTAACTGTAATTTTTGTGGCAGCCTTCAGCTCGGGACATACATACATATTATCCCAGATTTACACCTACCTCACATAATCCATGTAATCAAGACATCTTTTATACAGTAAATATTTTTAATGGTTGGCAAAATATTTAGTTTATGGATTTAAATAATTATTAAAGCACACTATATTATCACTTTGTGATGTTTTTATGATGCTATTTTCATTCCTATAGACATTTCTACATTTTTTTATATTTTTAAGAACCTATCACACAAAATCTTATGTCCTTTACTCAAATGAGAATGAAGATCAGATTTCTCTCTTTTCACACCAAGTACAATTCTGAATTCCTTCCAAGATAATTCTTCCTTAATAATATTATAAATTCAGTTCCTACTTCCTTGTAATAAATGTTCCACAGTAATTATTCAGAATTCCTCACAAATGTGGGAGGTGAAGAATGAAAAAGACTTGGGGGTAATTGTGCAGTCAAATATGAAGTTCTCTGAGCAGTGCAGATGGGCTGCCAGAACAGGTCATAGAGTTTTGTCAATGATACATAAGAATTTTGCTAGCAGAGACAAGGAGGTGATTATCCCTTTGTAAAAGGCAATGGTCAGGCCACTCCTTGAGTACTGCGTACAGGTCTGGAGGCCTCATTTTAGGAAAGATGTAGAGTTGCTAGAATGAGTACAGAGAAGGGCAACAAGATTGGTGAGAGGAACAAAGGGGTGCACTTATGAAGAAAGGCTTAAGTTCTGCAAGTTGCAGCATCTGGAGACTAGGCATCTGTGAGGTGATCTGATTGAGGTCTATAAGGCCTTGAATGGTTTGAGCAGGCTCAATGCTGACAGGATACTTCCACTGAATTTTTTTTTTTTTTTTGGCTGATGCTGTATAAGCTTGCTTTCTTGCATCATATGCCTCAACTAATGCTAATAATAACAAGCATTTATTTTCAAGTCAATTTAACTTACAGAACCTGAAAAGTGCCACAATGGATGGAATTACTACATTTCCTTACAATTAACAATTGTCCACATTCAGAAAACTGAGATTTACATATGTAATCAGTGAAGCAAAAATTCTTCCCTGAAATAAGATAAAAGCATGTACAGAAATATAAACTTATCCAATAATATTTGACTCTACATTCCTTCTTTTATTATCCCTGTCTTTACAACTTATTTAAACCATCTGAACAGCTGACAGAAAATTAACAAATCAGATCTCCCCACTGCAGTGACTAGTCTCCAGTCACTGCAGCTTGCAAAATTGAAGCCTTTCCTAGTAAAAATACCCTTTTGTTCCTCTTGCTAATCTCACGTCTCTTCTCTGCACCCATTCCAATATATTCATATTCTTCCTAAAATGAGGCCTCCAGTACTTGCCTACTATATGCAGTACTCAAGATGTGGTCTAACCACTGCCTTATCCAACCTACTTATCCCTTCTGTCATTTTCACATAAATTTTTCAGCGACTTTTTTTTTCTCTTTAAAAATTACTCATTTTACAAACACTAAATGTAAGAACATATCTTAGTTCTTTGAAGAGATTAGGAAACACATACAGGAGACAAGCTAATTTCTTGATTTCATGTTTACACGTACAGAAATTGCTGGAAAAACTTCCGGGAAACATTAGCATTAGTAGAGGCATTTGATGCAAGAAAGCAAGCTTATGCAGCATCAGCCAAAAAAAAAAAAAAAAAAAAAAAAAACCACTTCCACTTCACCCCTCTGTTCGTTCAAAATACCTGTCCAGCTGAGCCTTAAACTTATTTAGGCTATCAACCTCCACCACAAGGGATGGAAGTCTGTTCCACCTACCAACCACCCGCTGGCTAAAGGCAAATTTCCGCACATCTATCCTACATCTGTCTTTCCTCAATTTGAATTTATGCCCTCTCAGGTGATTTTTCTGAGCTAGAGGAAGAATCCCATCAGCATTGAGCATGCTTAAACCATTCAAGGCTTTATACACCTCTATCAGATCACCTTGCTGGTGCCTAGTCTCCAGACACTGTAATTTGCAAAACTTAAGCCTTTCTTCGTAAGAGCACCCCTTTGTTCCATTCACTAATCTTGTTGCCCTTCTCTGTACTCGTTCCAGCAGCTCTACATCCTTCTTGAAATGAGGCCTCCAGACCTGTATACAGTACTCTAGGTGTGGCCTGACCATCGCCTTATACAATGGAATAATCACCTCCTTATCCCTGCTGGAAAAATTCCTGTATATCATTGACAATACTCCATGAGCTACTCTTGCAGCCCGTCTGCACTGCTCAGAGAACTTCATATCTGCCTGCACAACCACCCCCAAGTCCCTTTCATTCTCTACCACTGTCAGTGTAGTACCACAGAGTTGATACATTGCTCTGGGGTTGCTGTTTCCCATGTGTAGTACTTTACATTTGTCAATGTTAAACTTCATTTGCCACCTCTCAGCCCATCTGCTCAACCTTTCCAGATCCTGTTGCAGCAGCATAGTGTCAGTAGTGTCCTTGACAACCCTGCCAACCTTTGTATCGTCTGCAAACTTGAACATTAAGCCCGATATACCATCATCAATATCATTTATAAATACAGAAAACAATAATGGACCCAACACTGAGCCCTGAGGGACTCCACTAATAACATCAGTCCACGATGAGCAGTGTCCATTGATTACCACTCTCTGTCTTCTCCCCCTCAACCACCCCTTTATCCATAGCAGCAATTTGCCTCCAATGTCACACTGCTCCAATTTGTGTAGCAGTCTTCCATGTGCAACAGTATCAAAAGCCTTTCTAAGATCCAAGTATATAATATCAAAGTTATTCCCTGCATCCAGTTCTTTTGTGACTGCATCATAGTATCCAATCAAGTTGGTCAGGCAAGACCTCCCCTTAACAAAACCATGCTGTGTCTGAGCTATAACTGAAGTCTTGTCTAAATGATCCTGCAGTGCTTCTTTAACCAGTGCCTCCATTAATTTTCCTGGAACAGAAGTTAAGCTCACAAGAAGTTAATTTCTTGATTTCATGTTTACACGTACAGAAATTGCTGGAAAAACTTCCAGGAAACATTCACAGGCTTTGTGTTGTTTCTCCACTGCTTAATTCACTGACAAAAAATGAGTGATATGGTTGCCCAAGATTTTGTAAACATGATCTCTCATTGTAGAGATAAAGGCTCTGTGTCCATTTTCAAAATCCTTTGTGGAAAATGATCCCCAAACATATCAATGCTTGCACAGTATTTATAAAATGTCTTCCCATTTGAAATTAGTTCCTTAATGGAACTAATTTCAAATGGGAAGCAAACATGTTAATGTCAATGATCTATTGAATCTTGCACTGAAATCATTTTGTTCTTTATCAGTATGGAGCCTTTCATGAGACCATTTGCTCATCACTATTCTTTCCTGCAGAGCATAAGTGATCAAATACTAAAAAATAAATTTCAGTTCTAATGACCATTCCTAACAATGGACATTTCTTGCTTGCATACAGTTTGCTTTGGATGTTACTGGTGCAGCAGCTAAGGTAATATTGTATCAAGCACAGCTTTCTTAAATAACTGCTTACATAACTTCACAATACCTGCAACCAACAACACAACTAGAAAGCTGTAGATACAAATATGGTCCAAAAAGTAAGGTAACACAAGTATTTATGAGAAAACTTGGAATTATACTGTTAAGAAATTAAGTAACAGTTGCACAAGCATAGTGTTTCTGAAAACTGCAGAGGCGGCACTACTGTTCACTGTTCATCAGAGAGAGCAAAAAGGCAGTACCAATAGAGATATGGTGTGGTGTAGAAGTGCATTCTGTAATTAATTTTTTTATTGAAAAGCAACTACACCTAGTGAACATCAAGAGTTTGTGTATGGAGGAATGTGATGGCAAAGAAACAGATCTACTTTTCTCGTAATAAATTCAAAAAGGGACATTGGCATTATCATTAATAGAGGTATAGGATGAAAGAAAACAAGCTTATACAGAATCAGCCAAAAAAAAAAAATCTTTCCCATTTCACCCATCCATTTGTCTAGTTCTGCCTTGAACTTATTTAAGTTGTCAACCTCCACTACAAACTAACCCTGGGGTCTTACATCTGGTGAGTATAGGCTTGGCACACCCAGGGTCCTGAGCTGGATATCATCATTCTTCTCTTTCTTGGTGATTCCTCTCTCTCTCTCTCTCTCTCTCTCTCTCTCTATCTCTCAGGGTAACTTGGAAATTTGCCCAATACAAGCAAAAAAAAAAAAAAACAGAAGCGTCACTGTAACATTTTGTGTCTCAGTATTGTTTCTAACCAACATTTTCAAATTCACAAACATAACCTTATTTTTTTAACCTTTCAAATTCACAAGCATAACCTAAAATAACCTGCATGTGGTGGTGACCTTGAGTTCAATCTCATGGTGGCATGACTATACTTGCTATTATTTTACAAAATAGTAGGACACACAATGAGTACATTATTTTTACTTTTCATTTTAATTTGTAACATGGGCACACCTCTCTATGTTTTTGGCAACTTTCATTTAATCATCCCCTATGCCTTTTCATATCATAGCCTATGCCTTTTCATATCATAGCCTATGCCTTTTCTATTATGAAACTGCTAAAATTCATTAAAGTCTACATCATACAATGCATTAAATGTTACTAAGCACATAGGCGCACCCATGATTAAATGAAATAGTCTCATGGTGCCATCTGAGGTGATGAGCATTGCCATCTTAAGCTGTCAGTCAATGCCTGTTTGAAGTCAAAAACTTGCACATCAAGAGTATGCTTGTTCCCAAAACAAAAAACTCATCTTAAGAATTCAGAAAGAGCATCAGTGAAAATACAGAAGCTTAACTCTATCCCAAAGGAGAAGTTCTAGAAGCTCAGACAACTTGGTCACAATGAAAAAAAATTTCATTGAGGCCAATATTTTGAGGACAGGGGGCGCAGTTGTCCTTCAGTAATGCATAAGTATATGTTTTTTTTTTTAATTCAGTCTAGGAACATATTTGATAAGACCTCATAATTATCTATATGAAACTGCTAAAATTCATTAAGGTCTATATCATACAATGCATTAAATGTTACCAAGCACATAGGCACACCCATGAAGGGAAGGGCTGACAAGGCTAGAACATCCCTCCCAAGAACATTTTGTTTTATATAATTGTACTAGCAGCTGAACTCCAGATTATGGATATGCCTGTCACCGCATTGCGGGCATGCCCAAATTCCGGACAGATTCAAGCAAACGAAGTGAGAGTTGTTTAACAGACTTTCATTTTTTGCTAGTGAAAAAAGGTTAGATTAGTTTATGCCAGTAATTCGGTATGGATTCAAGCAAAGATGCCACTTCCTCATGAGGTGTACCCATAATCTGGAGTTTTACTGTACTGGCACATGTTCTCAATTGTAAAAACTACCAATGTGGAATGTATAAAACCCCATCATCATCATCAGCCATTTTCAATCCACTGCATGATGAAGGCCTCTCCAGCAACTTTCCAGTTCCTTCTGTTTTGAGCACTGGCCATCCATTTACTACCCAAAAACTCATGAATTTCATCTATCCATCTCCGCCTTTGTCTTCCAGGTTTTCTTCTAGCTCCTCTTGGGTACCATTCTGTTATTTTCTTAGTCCATCTGTCATCATGTCTTCGAGCTATGTGTCCTGCCCAAGACCATTTTAGTTCTTTAGTTTTGATAAGAATGTCCTTTACTTGAGTTTGCTGCCTAATCCATGTGTTTCTCTTCTTATCTAACAGTCTGATTCCCAATATAATTCATTCCATTCTTCGCTGTGTAGTTCTCAGCTTCTCTTCCATTCTTTTGGTGAGTGCCCAAGTTTCACTTCCATAAGTCATGGTGGGGAGTATACATTGATTCATTATTTTACGTTTCAGACAAACTGGGATATTGCTCTTCAGTATGTGACTGTATTTCCTGAATGCTATCCATCCAAAATTTATTCTTCTCTTGACTTCCAGCCATTTATCATTATTACAGCTAATAACTTGTCCCAGATAAGTAGATGACTCCACCTTTTCAATTACTGCTCCTTCAATCATTATTTCCCTTTCTGTGGCATACTTGTTCATCATTACTTTTGTTTTAGCCATATTCATCTTTAGTCCAAAATCCTTACTAACTGTGCATAACTGATTAAGATTTTCCTCTAATTCTTTGGGATCGTAGCTTATGACCACAATGTCATCTGCAAATCGTAAATGGTTTAGGTACTCTCCGTTCACATTGACTCCTTTCTGCGACCAGTCTAATCTTCTGAAAGCTTCCTCAAGGGCAGCAGTAAACAGCTTCGGAAATATTGTGCCTCCTTGTCGAACTCCCTCCTTTCTCGATTTTAAATTTGCTACTGTCTTTGTCTAGTCTAATAAAGGAGGTAGCACTCTCATATATTTTCTTCAAAATCATAATATATGGAGTATCTATGCCTTGTCTTTCCAGTGCCCGAAACATTGCCTTATGCTGTATGGAGTCAAATGCCTTTTCATAATCCACAAATGCCAGGCATAATGGTGTTTTATATTCATTTGCTTTCTCCATTAGTTGTGATATTACATGAAGGTGATCCATAGTTGAGAATCCTGTCCTAAAGCCAGCTTGCTCTTTCGCTTGATTCTCATCAAGTATTCTTTCTAATCTGTTAGTAATGACCCTTGTGAACAACTTGTAAATGTGGGATAACAAGCTAATTGGTCTATAATTTCCAATTTCTGATTTATCTCCTTTCTTATGCAGCAAAACTATGATTGCATTATTCCACTGCTTAGGCGTCACACCTTTTCTAATGCACTTTGTGAAGAGCCTTGCCAGTTTTTGTGTTATGTCTCTTCCTCCCAATTTTAACAACTCTACAGTAACTTCATCTTCCCCCGGGGCTTTCCGATTCTTCATTTTCTTCAATGCATGTTCTACCTCATCGGAAAGAATATTGGGTATGTTGTATGTGTTGCTACTTTGCAATCCATCTTCCCCACTGCTGGTATCATTCCCTCGCTCCTTGTATAATTCTCTATAGTAGTCTTCTGCTATTTGAATTATGCCTTCTCTGCTGTTTATAAGTACACCATCACTATTCTTCAGTTTCAGTATCATTTGTCTTTCTGTATTACTGCTCATGGCTGCTGATTTAAATCCTTTGTTTTCCCTTAATGCTTGTTCTACTTTTCTTGTGTTAAATCTTCTTATGTCCTCTCTGAGTCTCTTTCTAATGGCTTTGCATAACTCAGTATACTCAATTTTCTCCCTGTCAGTGTTTTTCTTGCTCTTCATTTGTCGTCTTTGGTTCATCATGACAAGTGTTTCTTGACTAATTTTTTCTGCTTTAGATTTCTGTTTTCCTATAGGTTTCTTGGGCTTTATCACTTTCAGAAAGTTGTAATATTCCTTGTCGATATCTTGATCCTGAGCAGTCTGCAGAAGCTCAAACTTGTTCTTAAGTTCCAGTACATACTGCTTTTTCTCCTCCTCTGTTATCTCAAAGACCTTTGTATTATTTACTCGAGTCAGTTTTTTCCTTTCCTACATCTATATCAAGTGTACATCTTACCATTCTGTGATCACTTCCAACATTTACCTTATTCAGGATGGTAACATCATTCACAATATATCTTCTGTTAGTGAGGATGAAGTCGATTTCATTAGTTGTTAATCCATTTGGACTCTTCCATGTCCACTTTCTGTTCACCCTTTTCTTGAAAAAAGTGTTCATTACTGACAGTCCTTGAGATTCTGCAAATTCCACAAGTCTTTCACCTCTTTTATTTCTTTCACCAATTCCAAAATAAAACCCCATACCATCCAAAAAAAAAAAACAAACTTAATAGGGACACAACTGACCTAGCATATGCCATAACATTAAAAGTCTACAATGGATAGAGTTCAGGAGGCCTGGGTACGAGATTTAATGTTGGAAAAAAATGACACCAAAGGAGTTCTCCTTGCCTGGACTGAGGCAGTTTCCCATTCAGTAGATTTGGAGACCCCTTTTCAGTCCAGGGATAAGTGCCCTACACCCCTCTGTGGATTTTCTCTGCATACAGTAATGTTCCCCAGGTGTGATATGTACATACCCCAATAAATTTTAACAGTTAACAAAAATCTTTTCATTAATATATTTGTGTTGTATGGTGACACAAAAGATACAGTTTCTGTAAAATTTAATTTAAAAAAAAAAAATATATATCTGTTCCAATGGTATCTGCTCATGAATGCTGAAACAAAATAAATTTAACTAAAAGTTTCAGCCTTTGCAAATCAGACCTCAGTAAAAATTCAGAAAATAAAATTTAAAAAGATAATAATAAAAACTCACTGAGACAAAGATGTCCGGGAATTTCAGCTCTACAAAATTTTGCCTGTTACATTTTTAAAATGTCATTATAACGGCATCGGAATTTTGCTCTGAGTAGAGTAGTAAATGTAACTGTTATCACTTTGTAATGTGGTTACTGGTGTCATAAAATTATAACAGAAGTCCACAGTTGTGCACTCTGTATTGAATAATAACGTTTGTTTATACAACGAAAATTTAGTTCATATCAATTAAGACGTTACAAACAAAATTAATTTAAATTGTAATGCTCACTTTTTCGAAAGCTTGGTTTCTCATTGTGACTAATATACAGTAATGTTTATACATAATTCTATCTCCGGGAAAAAGAGACTTCGTGTGGTTTCAAGACTCATGCACGCAGTGTTGTGCAAAGGATGTAAATAATAAAATGGCACTGCTGCTCTATGTGAATCGTAGAGCAATGAATAATTAAAATTGCCTCAATAGAAATATGCAATTAAAACAAATCAAGATGGGTATGTGCCATTTTATAAATACATACACCACTAATAGATGTATAATTTTCTGTAAATTTATATTCTGAACTAAAATGTATTTTTTGATCTATCCGAACATCCCATTAAGTAGTACTAATGATAAACGACTAACTTGATTTTTCAGCCTACCAGAAAGTAGAAAACGTTCTACAAAATTTTCGTCACCACGTCATCTGGTCAGTACGCTCCCGATACGATGCCGCCAACTTCTGAAAACGGTACAAACACTTACGACATTCTAAACTGAAATGTTAACGCAGGTCAACATGGTCGGATTTTATTTTTAGTCCCATTTACATTCTACGTACACACACGTAGTTTGGTTTTATTTTTCCCTGTGGCCTAAAAACCATAAGGCCACTCAGAACGTTAGATGACTTGCAACATTAAATGATCAAGCGATAAAACCTTTCAGCAATAACCACCTGGTGAAGTTCAAATGACGATAGAGGACTGTTTTACGTAACTTGAGTTTCTTGATGAGGGCGACATTGCTAGAGGATTAGAATGCACGCATAGTTTCGGTTTTCTTCCTTGGACTGCGTTTGTGACCACCGTCGCATTTTTAAAATGTGATGATGGTCATTTAGATACACAATAACATATTTATTTTACCTTCGTCGATTTGCTCTGTGTAACAGAAGAATTATGTATATGTATTGTATAAGAGACTAAAGTATATGCAAGTGGATATCGAAGGTTGAGATGTTCATTTTGCAAGATGCTGACCTACAGGAAATGAGGGTGAAAAATTGAAAAAAAAAAAAAAAAGAAGTTTTAAAAGCGGAAGGAAGGTGAAAAAATAATACTAAGTATATAATTAATGTCATAGTTAATCTCAGTGTTGATGTTTTAGATTTTTTTTTAGCAAGTAAAGTGCTCAACGAAATAAGGGAGACCAAAGAAAGTAGTAAAACACAAACTCTTCAAAAATCAATAGACTGAAAGAAAAAAGATGGAATATTATTGAAAACTTTCTCGCTGGGCTACAACTGTGAAAATTGATCTGTGCCACAATGTTTTATAAATCTTAGCCAATGCCGAAAAGTAAATAGAGCAATAACAACAATCAAAATAAAGTAAAATACAATAAAATAATTATAAATTTAGAAAGGTATTCATAGAGATGGTGATCCCAGCACTGTACGCCGCATTGAAAAATATTTTTGGAATTTTTTTCTTTAAAATTAAAATCAAAGCTAACCATAAACTATACAACATAAGGATATCCTCAGTGGTAGAGAACTCAGGTCACAGAACAGACAGCAGTTTTCAGTAATTCTTTTGTCAGAGAAATAGAAAAATATAAAAATATTGTATAAATAGGGGGATAGGTACAATAGAACCATAATATGCTACCAGAGGGAGTTACAGTTGATGACGTTGTATAACACTATCGGATGTTGGACACGTTGATACTGTTGATACACTGGTGTGCAAAACTTAAGGACCAACGCTATTTCTAAAGGTTACAACCACAAAATCTTTACCTAAGGTACTCTTTACTGATGACAGTAGATTCAGTCTTAGCAGCGATTCTGGACGTCAGCTAATCTGGCGAGAGGTTGGTACCCGCAAACATCACTGAAAGGGATCGATATGGCGGTCAAGGCTTATCTTGGATGGACGTACATAACTCCAGATACTGGAAGGCGGTATGGTAACCGGTGCACGCTACTGTACTGAGGTAATCCTTCCCCATGTGCGTCCGTTCCGATGTGCCATTGGCCCCGACTTCGTGTTTACAGATGATAACGCCATACCCAGTGGGCTCGGGTATGGCGTTATCATCCGCGAGAGCCCATTGTTATTATTATTATTATTTTTTTTTTTTAAATTTGCGAGCCCATTGTTCAGATGATCATTTATTTTACAAATGAAATCCTGAATGCATTTATTGAGTATCCAAAGCCGAAACTACGGTGGGGGCGAGCGGGGCCCAATTCCCAGCATTTTAATGGCGCAATCGATCGGTTATGTATTTTTAAAATTGCTTCATTTTTGATTTAATTACAGACGGACCTCTGTTTAACGAACTTCTTTATAGCGAATTTTTTGATTTCCCCTTGGTAACCTTTAATAGTTTCCGTTGAACGAGGAAAATTTCCATGTAACGAACGGATTAGAAGAGCCAACTGTGTATAGATTGTTCTCACCTCTGGCCTTTAGGCAATATAAGTAATTAGAAAGTGCGAATTAAGGGTGAAAGGGATTACCGTTTAACGGGCGCCTCCGTAGCCAGGTGAGAAAGGAGCGGCAGTGTGTAGCACACGCTTCTTGATTAGACCGGGGTTCGAGCCCGTGACCACCAAATACGGAGGATGCGGACAGGTCAGGGAATAACCACCGCATATCCCCAGAGCAATAGGGCCTTAGTTGCGTTACTAATGCTCCTAAAAACCAAATAACATAAATAACATAACCGTTTTACAATGTTAGTGGTGTCCGTAAAACCTATGCAGTCACATACCGAGAAGTCGCGCTAGGCAATACGCTTTCCATAGCCAGTCAGAGGATTACGAAGATTCTCGACACGGATTATAGCCTCTGGTCAACCTGTGTTGTGGTTTCCCTTTACACCGACAACCGGGCATATGTTTTTCGGAGAAGTGAGCGATCCTTGCCTTCCAGTAAATTTCTCCTGTCTATGTTTACAAATAACATGGTCACAATAGCTGAATATCCATGTGATTCTGACATTTTGCACAGTATTCAAAGAACTAGAGAGTAGCAACGTAGAGGAGGCAGGGGGATTGAGGCAACTAAGATATTATATAAACTTTACGAAGATGAAATGTTGGCAGATTTTGAAACTTTGTCTAGCCTTTCACCGTGTACAAAATGTTCTAAAATATAATGGCATACAGGTAATAATGTATAAGTATAGTGCGAAGGCATCAATAATACATAGCCAAATATGAATGAACAGAATATTAGCAAAGCGGCATCGTTTTGAGTTATATCTCATATTGTGAATACCTTCACAAGAGTTGCCATGATATTGCACTACTTCGAATAAGTAAAGCTTGACCTGAGGAGAAGACTAAAACATTAGTCTTCTAGTAACGCTTCACCAGAGGAGAAGACTAAAACATTAGTCTTCTAGTAACGCTCCACCAGAGCCGAAGACTAAAACATTAGTGTATAGATGCCTTCGCACTATACTTATACTTCTAGTAACGCTCCACCAGAGGAGAAGACTAAAACATTAGTCTTCTCCTCTGGTGAAGCGTTACTAGAAGATTAATGTTTTAGTCTTCTCCTCAGGTCAAGCTTTACTTATTCCAAGTAGTGCAATATCA